>NC_140775.1:180503691-183348740 GCF_044657685.1 Stegodyphus dumicola
AGGATCTTAAGTTTTACTAACGTTTATTTTATTTTAAATCTTTACTATCACTTCTTATTTTCTACTTCCGGCCAGAATTAAAAGCTTTAACTTATTTATGCAAATTTGTCTTGCGAACGCCAAGTACTTAAGTTGGTGGCTTTTTGCCAAGCAAAGGAGAGGAAGGAGTTAGTAGAAGCAGGCCGCTTGCCTTAGCAGTTTTTACTCGGTTGCTGGTTGCCTTCCAGGCCAGAGGTTTAATCCTCTTGATAATTTTAAACGTATCGTAGTGTTAACAGTTCTCTGTACTACATACGGCTTCCTGTTAATATACGGCCAATCTTCACGGAGGCCCTTGTTTATTATTCCAAAGTTAGGTTAGAATTTAGTTAATATTTTTATATTCTTACGTTCAGACCACAAGTGGTTGGTCTCTGTATTCCGAAGTCCGGAAATCATTGTAAAGAGTGAAAAATAAAGGGTTTCGTATACCCTTCCTGTGTATCTTGTCTACTTCCCACATTTATTGAACATAGCTTTAGTAAGCTCCCTGTTCCGAGTCAGGTTTTTTAATGTTCCCAAAGCAAGTAAGGCGGAACATTGAACCTGATAAGTTGAGCGCCCGATAGTCAGGCTTTTACTATACAACCAATAAAAAATTATCATTATCTGCATATTATCATGCAACAGAGTTTTATTGTGCATGCTGTAAAACTTCTGATAAACTTCAAACAGAATGGCCTCTATGGCAAAGCCAGATATAATACAATAAATAATTCCGCCGCCAATGAAAGAAAATAGGAAGTTCGTGGCAAACATTAAATTCAGACAAACTAAACCATATGAGATGCTAAACAGAAAATACGAGTAAGCGGTCTGGCCAATTACGCCGCATTCTTACTTCAGAATTGAGTGACCTGCCCGCTGCAACAATGATAGTACCTGTGGTACCATCCATATCAGTTTTCTTAATAATAACTATCCAGAATTCCAGTACATCATAGTGCAGGATATTAAGACTGCATTAACCTTTGCGGCACAGTGTGTGATGAAACGGTCTGGACACACTGTGCCGCAAAGTTAAAAAACCGCAGTCGCTTTTTTAAAACAGGGAGTATATAAGGAATTTCTCCGCCTTTATATAGTGAGTTGGTCTGCAGCTGCGCGCGTATTCCGGAGGTTCGTGGTTCGATTCCCGGCAAAGACGTTGCTCATTTTTCGTCTCTCCGCCCTCGAAACAACCCAATGTCTCTACGAAGGATTCTTGACTTTTATAACATTTCCGAGCAATGTTCATGTGTGTCAACAAACTTGTATTATGATACTATGAAGTTTCATTGCATTGTGACGATACAGCTACTAGCACCCCCCCCCCCGCTGACACAGGTGCTGAAGTAACTTCCTGTTTGTTCGCGGACGAAATGGACCATACCTGCAAAAGCAGGACTGCAGATAAAACCCCCTGGGAGTTTCCGGACACAAGGAACTAATTAATGTTTCTCTTCGCAGATTACAAAACGAGTGAAATCTTTGTGAGAGTTTTTCATGTGATTTTGAGGTGACAGGACTGGATCTTTTACGTTCTAAACCACGCCAGTGGTTTCTGTAGAACAATAGTTTTTTTTTATGCTGTAACTACAGTAAAAAGGACGCTTTTTTTGCGTCCAATCTGCGTTAGCGGATATTGTATGATTTAGAGCTGTAATGATCAGTTTATTTTTATGTTTTAATCAAGAAATCTATTTTAGTTTATCAAATAAATAATTTAAAAGACAACCTGTCTTTCTTTCAGCCGTCACGGGTGACGTTACAGCATACACAGCAAAACTTTTAAACACCGGCGGCAGTCTCGCAAGCAAGCAAGTATTCAAAGTTATATGATATCACCTGAAAGATACGAACTTGTTTCGATGAAATATAATTTTGAATTACGTGTATATGTGTAATTCTGTTTTCAGAGGTGTTTGCTCTACGAAGGCATCAAATATAAACAGCAAGAAGAGAATTAGCTGTAAAAATATACAGGGCACTGAAACATTTAGAAAAGACCGCGGTTTTGCATTGGTTCTGCAGATAGCCCTGAGTGCATTCCATATAAGAAGGATTATATGAAGTACACGAAGCTCTTCCGAGCCGCAGATATGAATCCTGATTTTTCAACAAGATTTATAAAACTTTACCGAAGATGTTTTGCTTTAAAATACGTTTCAAATTAAGCTTGTAGGGTTTATATTTATTTTAACCTAACATTTATTTTAAGTTTAAACTATCTTTCCTGTCAAGCCTTACTTTTCCCTAGAATTGCCAATGCCAGAGTACGTAAATTTTGGTAGAACGCGCAAGGATTCAAATTAGCAGCGGAAGCATTCTGAGTTAAATAGAAAGGAAACGAGTTCGAAAGAGTGCTTTTCTTGCTTCACGAGAGTGGAGGTGGCTAGTTAGAAAATTGAAGAATCACGCGTTTCGGTCTGTGTGCTTGCCTCGGCAAATTGTTAATCTTTTAACGTAATATTCAGAGTTTCCTGAATTATCAGCGGTACTTTAGAACGCGGTGAGGTTAGTTACGTTTAGAGAGCCTCGTAGTTAGTCACTTGTTATTATCTCTTTTCAGTTTCTTATTTTTATTTTACCGCCGGGTCGGCGTAGTTTGTGAGCGTCAAGAGCACGCAATTGTAATTTCTAAAGTTGAATAAAAAGGGGACTTAAACCCTTCTCAAGACTCTGTCTAATTTCCAGTTTTCAGCAGTCACCACTTTGTTGCGTGCAGGTTGGAAGCGCGCAACTTTACAAGCTTAATGCTGTAAAAATGTTTCTTACACACTGAATGAGGAAAAAAAGTATTCTCTAACATCTTACGTAAAGATTCGCTAAAAATTCAAATACCTGGTCAAAGTTTAACCTTTTGAGGCCGGGGCTTTGGTAGCAGTAAGTACTACCAAAGGACGGGGAATCTTGAACCGAATGCTTTCCCCCTTTTAAGAAATCACCTCCTATTTGCAACAAAGATTCTTGTGTTTAGTTTAATGGATTCTCAGAGGGGTGCATCTATGTCGCAAAAGGAAGACCTTTAAAAGAGATAAGAGGTTAAAACCCTAGGGACGTCAAATTTGACATTTCACCCCCACTTTTCAGCCTGGAAAATGGGGAAAAAAGACATGGCCACTAAAGTGGACAACCCCGTCTTTTCAAAGAGAGGTTTCTATGGCCACTATATTGGCCATCCCGTCTTCAAAAGGTTAAATGCCATCTTTATTTCATATTTGGCACTTTGAGAATGTTTTAAATTTTTATTGAGTACGATTTTTATGTTGCATTTTTAGTACGAAGATTAGTTCGTACTGAAATTAATCTTCGGTTGTATATTTCGTGAAATTCATTGGTAAACCTTGAAATAAATAACTGAGAAATCAGTTTTAGCATAACATTAATTATTAAATTATAGATAATTACAGGAAACTGTTCCATATACTTTAACCAGACACAGGTTCTTAAAACTCAGGCATAATTTTGCAGTCACCACTGATTAAGCAAATTGTTGGTGTTTTATAGTAACTGTAATTATGAAAACTTGTCGTAATCCTTTGCATTTTATAAATTCAGGTTTACCAAACGGACTTAAACTAGCAGTTTCAATTCGAGAACGTAAGTATGTTAAAAATAGAAATGTGCAAACTAGACAGAAATAAAATATTAAACTCAATATGAGAATCCCTTAAGTTTTTACAAGTTAGGCACAACTATGATAATAGCTTGATTTTTTAACAAACTAGACATAACGATGAGGATCGTTTGATTTGCAAAGAAAATAGTACATCAAAAGTAATAAACCTTTTAAGAACATATTTGTTTTTTATGTTATGAGAGTAAATTCATCCACGAGCTCATTAACTTCTTGCAGGAATAACATTTTCTCTCTATTGCCATGACTGATAGTGAGAGAAATCAGCAATGATTTTTTTGAAATATTAGACTTAAGTTATCTTTAACTAGTTTAGTGTTGGAAACAATTGTTCAGCACTTTGCTATTCAAATAAAGGCATCAATGATATCGTTAAATAACTATAAACGCTTTCTCTCTCTCTCTCTCTCTCTGTATATATATATGTAATAATAAAATTCCATATTCAAGAATACACTTAAAATTCTAACTGTATGTTTTTTTCATTTTTAATGGCGATGTTCTCTTTTTTGAAAGTACGTGGAATTAAATCCACAGCCCCGTAGTCAAGTTGTTTTTCCCCGCCTTTTCCACACGTACAGTTTTAGAATGTTCTGGAACTATTTCAAGCGAACTGGATTCGCTGACGATGCTGACGTCATTTCTTGGAAGCTCCGCCTTTTCCAAAGGCTATAAAAGGACTCGTAAAAGAATATCGGAGCTTTTTCTTAAATGTAACGAAATGTAATATTTAAGGGAACTCATACACCTTAAACCCCTCATGATCTTCGAATATGTGACTGTTGCAAGAATTCGGATATTTTATTTATTTTAAAAGCAATTAACTTCCAACTTTTTACATCTGACTACATAATATAGCTGCTTTCGAAACTAGTAACCAGAAAGTTTGTGTTGCCACAAATATTTTTGTAATTTTAATCCTCGTTGTGACAAAATATTTAGCCATGTTTCCACCTTGCGCGCATGATATTTTAAAAATGGCTAATGGTACATCCTTGAAATTTGATGGAATTCTTTATATGGGCACTATTTTCTAACTGAACCAACAATCTGATGAATATTTTAATATTGAAAAATTTTATGGATGCGAAAACATTACAAATTTTGTTAATAAAATACATTTTTTAAACTCAACTCAAAATAAAAATAAAAATTTAACATGAAATTTTTAGAATTTTAGGTTCACTGTAGTTTCCAAATGTTATAAAAGCTACATATTAAATATGGAATTAAATTATGAAACAGAATGTTTTAAACTGTGCGCGCAAGTTGGAAACATGACGGAAAATGGTGTCATAAACGGATTAAATTATAAAAATATTTGTGGCAACACAAACTTTCTGATTGCTATTTCAGAAAGCAGCTATATTATGTAGTCAGCTGTAAAAAGTTGGTAGTAATTGCTTTTAGAATATATAAGTTTATTCCAATTCTTGCAACAGCCACCTATTCGAACATCTTATGGGTTTTAAGGTGTATGAGTCCCCTTAAATGCATGCGATGAGACCATGCCATAAGATATACGTAGTTTTTGATCTCATCATCAATGACTTAAAAGTTGTATCACATTTCCATACAAATATGCTTCTAACAAACATAGTTTTTAGTCGAATTGCAGCTGCATTTAATCTACGAATTTATTTTAATCACTGAATAAGTCGTATGCAATGCTGCGAATGACTGCCAAAATGGCCGAGAATGAAAAAATGATCATTTCCGTTCCAAGCGCCTGTCGATCGTATCTGATAAAACGCATCTGGCCTCCCGAAATTCGACCTCGAAGTCGGCGACTGATTGTACTAAAAGCTTTGATAACTGAAACATTTTAGCTGGATCGTATTATAACACTGTGACTGCGAAATTAAAAATTATTTGAAATATTGCAAAATTTATCTCACATATGCTGAATGATTAGAAGAATGTGGTTTGTAGTTTGCCAGAAATGATTCATCGTCTAAATGGGGATGAAAATTTCATAAAAAGATGGTTATGAGATGCAAGTTTGCAGATTTGTTAACGGAACAAGAATGCAAACTTCACAATGAACACATGAAAAGCTTTCCCAATGAAAAAAAATCGCTCAACGAAAACGCATTGCTGAATACTGAACAATAGCCAATCAATGTAATTATAGATATAAAGTACATTTATCTCTCATTAACAGAACAAGACATTATTAAAAATGACTATATTTTAGCTTTGCTTCCAAAATGAAATGTTCGCTTTAGTTCGCTGAAAGATTATGTAGATCTTTCAAATGCACATTGCTCGGAACATTTTAAACAAAATATATTTTAAAATTCAATATACGTATAAACGTATGAGGTATTCTCCCGCCTTCGTGATGTACGAGTAGTTGTTCTGCACGCTGGTCCGATATTCCAGAGGTCCGTGGTTCGGTTCCCGGCGAAGGCGTTGCTAATTTTTCAATCTCTCCTGCTTCAAAAATACCTAATGACTCTACATACGAACTGATTATTGCTGTATCGATGAACACTAATGCTGTTTCTTTAAACTCTAATAAGACCAAATTTAGAATGAATCATTCTAGCTTGTTACATCGTCAAATAATACCCCGCTGCCGCAAAGCGTACTACGGCACGAAGGTAGGAAGCTAGTAAAATCATGTTTATTTTATAAATTAAATGCTAAAGAAAGTTTGAACGATCACGATTTATGGTAATTTTCAGATACAAAACATGCAGAATTCCCAATGAGCTTCTCTGGCAATAATAGAAATTGTTACATATTTACGAGACGAATCCAATCCGGGCATCGAGACGCATCCAATTAAGGGGTCTCATACACGTTAAACCTCTCTTGATCTTCGAATATGTGACTGTTGCAAGAATTGGGATATTTTATTTACTTTAAAAGCAATTACTTCCAACCTTTTAGATCTGACTACATAATATAGCTGCTTTGGAAACTAGTAACCAGAAAGTTTGTGTTGCCACAAATATTTTTGTAATTTAATCCTCTTTGTGACAAAATATTTCGCCATGTTTCCACCTTGCGCGCATGATATTTTAAAAATGGCTAATGGTACACTGCTCAAAAAAAAAAAAAAAAAAAAAAAAAAAAAAAAATGGGACAGTCCTATATCTCCCGATCTACTGGGCCGATTGACAAAATTCAAATTGCGTTCTTCATGTCTCGAAAGCGTGACTTAGGATATATATTAGATTTATATATAGCACTATTCTAACATAGGTATTTTGACACAAAATCGGACTTTTTCTGAAATAATATACCAATTTTTTTACATATTTCGATTCTACGACTCAAATTACGCCTAAATATGAAATTTTGTAAAATTTGGAGCGAAATGTACGGAGAAATTTACAAATTTATGTTGGCACTTTTTTGTCAGTTTGCGCCAAGAATACTTCACTTGGGCGAACTTCTTAATATATGGCAACCTAGTTTCCTTTCCCGTGAGAGGAAAAAAAGTCACCATCGTTCCTTTTTTCCAAATAATATTCTTTATATTATATTTTTAATTATAACTTATTATTTTAAGTAATTTTTTCTTTTTTGAATTTCATTTTAATTGTTTAAGTTGCACGTTTTTTTTTTTTTTTTTTTTTTTCGAATAACTGTTTTAAAAATTTCTATTCACCTATTCGAACTGCGTAAATAAAGGTGCAGCGTTTATTTTTTTTTTCAAATAGTTTTCTTTATATATATATTTCGTCATAGTTATTATTTTAGGTAATTTTTAAATTTTTATACTTTTATTTTAATTGTTTGTGTTGCATTGTCTCTTCAGATAATTGTTTTAAAATTTTCTATTTATTCCTTCGAACTGAGCATTTTAAATATATTTATTAATATCAATTTTCCAGAATTTGATTTTATTTATTTTAACTGCGTTTCTTTCGGAAGAATACTTTGTAACCCAGACTACGATGAGTTTGAAAACTGCATACTATATTAAAAGAGAAAATACAGTAAAGCACAGTTTTACACGCCTTTCAATGTTCCGTTCAGAAAAGATATATATAAATAAGAGAGATGTATAACCGACATTTTAACTTAGGATGACTTGCATACACTGCTTTGAACAGTTTTATCATTGTGTCCATTGCTTTACACAATTTTATCCTACATTTGGTTTCTTAAAATGTTATTCATATTTTAGTCAAATATTTTATTTTTGAAATCGCAAGAATCAAATATCATAACATTGAAAAGTTTTAAATTAAAAAAAATACAAATACTAAATTTTACGAAAAAATTTATTTTTCTTCTCTTTTTCTTTAAGCATTCTGAAAGTATATTAAAAAGTATCCAACTTTTCGAAACATTTTGGTATTTCTGACAATCATTTTAATTAAATTTATCGCCTTCCATTTCATAAAGGCCCACAAACGGCCGAGCGGTAAAGACGCTGATCACTGGTAGTTCGGTCCGAGGTTCGAATCCCGCGAACGGGCTGGTTGCATGGGTATTTCCGTGGTTTTCCCAATATGTAACGTGTATACGAGCCAGTTTTCCTTCACGAAGGCATCCACGAAGGCATCCCTCCCTTTAGGCAGATAGCCCTCTTGTGCTTTGCCATAATTAAATAATCCAATCCAATCCTTAATTAAATATAATTGATTTGTAACTTCTACTAGAACTGACGTTAAGAATTGAAGTGCAAATAAATAATATCGTGTGCAATCTTGATTAATATAAAATTTAAAATATTTGCACAGAAAAATATTTGCAATTACTTTATAAGAAGGATTTATTAATAACCGTAATAATTACTTATTATATTACTGGTGATTAGGAATCAGTTCTTGACAATTACATTCTAAATTAGAATTTTAAGAATTATTAGAATTTTAAATTAGAATAATGAAAATACGCTACGCACAAAAATACATTTTATGATAAAAAAAATGAGTTGATTTTTTATGTTTTAAAACTTCTTGAATTCATTTAATAAACATCGTATCCTCGTTGTTAATTGAATTCAGAATGTTGTGTGTCGTTTATATAATTATTCTTACTTGTCCACGGAATCTGCTGACTTATCCAGCGATTAAGTAGCTGCAGATCATTTCTACATAACCATTGAACTTCCATTAATTCAGTCTCTAGAGGGTTGTATATTTATATCATAATTTGACTTTTATAAAAATAATTATTCTAAATCTTATGTTTCTATAAAAATATACTGTGCTTTAAAAATATGGATGATAGTACCAGCCGCTCTTTCAGCCACTTCAAAAGCATCAGTTTGTTTAGAAATAAATTGTGCAGGTAATGTCATAAAATTCAAATAAACATCAAACGAAAATTCTCAGTTTTAGACAATTCAATTTAAACGAAGTAAAGTAGCAGACGATAAAACGCCGAAGGTAAAAATTTACTCTTACAAAAATTTACTCTTATTTAAAAAAAAAAATAAATAAAAAAGATAGAGAGAAATTTAAAAAAATATTAAAAAATGTATTTAAAAAAATAGCTTTTCATATAGTATTAATAAATATTTATTACGCATCATTGAGGGAAAAAATGTCATATAATTAATTCTCCGTAAAATTTTACTTGAAATTTATGGTTAAAAATAGCTGTGGCAATACAGTGTAACAAAACTCCATAGACCACATTTGGCGTTATTATCGCTCAAAAAAAAGATGCCAAATTTCAAAACGCGAAAATATGTAAATTTGTGTATATCTTAGAAAATTTTGAATAAAAAAAGTCTAATTTTTTGCAGATATGCTTAAAAATATACCTACTTTAAGATGATGGTAAAAATTTTATAGGTTATAATTCAAAATTTTTTTCGAAAAATTTATAAAAATTATTTAAAAATAGAAATTTAAAAAATAAAACACAAAAAATGGGTAAATTTTATTTGGAATGAACCTAAATTTCGAAATGTGAGAGAAAAAATCAAAAAAGTTTAATAAAAAAAGCGATATAAATAAATATTTGCCAAATTCAATTAACATTGAGGATCTAAAATTTTGAGAGCTAATATTTCAAAAACTACTCGTACGATTTTTACAAAACTTGGTATTCTGGCATAATTTGAGTCGTAGAATCGAAATATGTAAAAAAATTGGTATGTTATTTCAGAAAAAGTCCGATTTTGTGTCAAAATATCTATGTTAGAATAGTGCTATATATAAATCTAATATATATCCTAAGTCGCGCTTTCGAGACATGAAGAACGCAATTTGAATTTCGGGAATCGCCCCAGTAGAACGGGAGATATAGCACTGTCCCATTTTTTTTTTTTTTTTGAGCAGTGTACATACTCGAAATTGGATGGAATTCTTTATATGGGCACTATTTTCTAACTGAACCAAAAATCTGATGAATATTTTGATATTGAAAAATTTTATGATCGAAAACATTACAATTTTTTTAATAAAATACATTTTATAAACTGAACTCAAAATAAAATAAAAATTTAACACGAAATTTTTAGAATTTTAGGTTCACAGTAGTTTCCAAATGTTATAAAAGCTATATATTAAATATGGAATTAAATTATGCAACAGAATGTTTTAAACTGTGCGCGCAAGGTGGAAACATGACGAAAAATGTTGTCACAAAGCGGATTAAATTATAAAAATATTTGTGGCAACACAAACTTTCTGATGACTATTTCAGAAAGCAGCTATATTATATAATCAGCTGTAAAAAGTTGAAAGTAATTCCTTTTAAAATAAATAAGTTATCCCAATTCTTGCAACAGTCACCTATTCGAAGATCTTACGGGTTTTAAGGTGTATGAGTCCCTTTAATGCGCCTTCAATGCGATCAGAATTTATCTGTGTATTATCTGGTTGCTGTAGCAGTATTAGTCTCTCTGGTACCAGAGATCAAACGTTTTAAGTTGTGGAAAGATCTAGAAAATGCGTCGGAAAAGGCAAGTCGTCTGTATCGTGTACAGAGGAAACAGAAGAGTATGGCCAGCATGTGATCTCGCATCATATTTTTGAAAGGTGAGGCAACGGAAGCTTCGAAACTAAGGGTGTTAAAACCTCAGAAAGGAAATGGTAGTTGGTCAAAATACAGGATAAGCCGATTAGAGTTACCAAAATGTGCACCTAGAAGTACCCATGCTTTCAGTTCAGCGCTGATCGCTATGACGATGATGAAAAGAAGCTCCTAATATTCGCTCACCTAGTTGCTTTCATACATGAATACGTCCGTACTAGTTATGGATCGTGATAATTGATGGAATGTCTAACAGCCTTGTAGAAACCCAATTAGTAACTATGGTACTGTTATCCTCTTATAATATATTTATGTAAATCAGTTGTATGAAATAAGAAGATCTCATTGCCTGGGATTCAAATAATGGGCTGCCGAAGATTGAAGAGCTGGTTATGGGGCATAGAACAAATGCAGTTTTTAAATGGCAAGGGTTCCGATGCGATCATTCTCAACTTTTAAAGAAAGCTGTAAGTGGGAACAATACATGGTGATTTATTATGACGGTCTGGTGCTCCCCTTACTTTTACCTGCACCTGTAAGCATAAAGAAGATTCATCCGTCTATTGATGCGTTTATGTTCGTTGTTGATCAAAGACAAAGCGACGAAACGTCCCGGGCGACAAACGACAAAACGTAGTCCACCTTTGGCGGGACATTCCCGATTTTTAACAATTTGTCCCGTGGCGTTTTAAAAAAGTCCCGATATTTGGAAAGAATGCACAAGCTAGGGCACGGCGGGAGAATACGGCTTTCGGCAGTCATGTGGCTATTTTACTGGGATATGAGTTTATATTATTTTTGTTAATTTTATAATGTTCAACTTTAATAATAACGAATAATTGTTAAGAACTGATTAACGAGAACTGCTCATCAAAATTCGCATTGTTGATCAGTCGTTAGAATTCAACCACCATTGTTTGGACGAAATGAACAATGGTATTCGTTGGCATTGGCAACGATGAAAACATTTTGTAACTATCTCTCAAACGATACACATCGTACTGCGTGCTAGTGCTAGTTAAGCAAGTAAAATCAACAAATCAGCTCTTCAGATAATATACTAGGTACGTATTTTATTTATTTATTTCATAAACACATAAATTGTCTTGAATTTAACAGACAGTACGCTAATTATTTATATTTTATAGTGGTGTGAAAAGGTTGAGCATCGGCGCTGAAAGTGACACTTATAATTACGGCAAATTCAGAGGGAAAATAATAGAAGTAAAATAATAGAAAAATAATAAAATATTGCAGTGATATCTAGAATTATATATCGCAGCATTAAGGCACACAATTGAACACAAAATATAATTATTTCTTGTATATAATGTTTACACTAGCAATATAACTTATCTAGATTTTATGCAAAATAGTTGGAGCTATCATCTGTTTATCGCCCTAGAAGTAAATATTGTGCAGTGTTTCAACATTTTATATCTAACATATGACATCAGAAAGGCTTGTACATTATGATGTAGAGAAAAGTAGTATGAAGCGAAATACCTAAGTGATTCATATAGATCTGGACATAATGCGTTATTTGTACTTGTTTATTCATAAATACAACATAACGCTTTCTATACAAGCGAAATTACGCTTAAAAATAGGTCAATCATTATTCATAATTTTATAATTACTAAACACTGCCAATCCTACTATATGATTTAATATTATTATTTATAAGGTAAAACAATCTAATCCTGCCAGGCTTGAAAAATATTCGTGATTCGTAAACTCGAAATTTCTCACTTTTATTTGGTCATTCGACTCTTCTAAATCTCAGAAGTCGGAATTTCATTTCGATTATTAACAAAATGAATTATTGTTTCCGAGCTAGAAACAAAGCAATTTTTTCACAAATTATTTTCATGATTTATTAAAAATTGTTTATTGGTTATTGTGATTTTTGTAATATATTTGTTAATTGTCTTATGCTGAAGTAATTGCTACGGTATTTTATGTTCTTAAATAATAAATTTAGACAATTTATTTAGGCATTTATCCCATAGAGATGTAACTGATGAAAATTCTTACTTGTTAAAAAAAAGATCTCGAAATCATTTTTCTAAAAATTGCTTTCAGGTATACTGCTGAGAGATCATTTTGCCCTCTATCTTATTACATATAAATAAGAGCACAGTTTTTTTAAAAAAGATAACTATTGAATAAATGAATACCTCAAATTTAATTCGAACTTTTCGATTACACACCATGTATTTTTTAAATGGTTGTATGGGTGTTTTCATGGTTTTCCCATATGTACGTGTACACGAATAATTTTCCATTACAAAATCATCCACGAAGGCATCCCTTTTCTTTGGAAGATAGCCCTAGTGGGCATTTTCATAATCAACTTAACCGAAACCTAAGGTGGTGTATTTAATTATGGCAAAGCACACGAGAGCTATCTGCCTAAGGGGAGGGATGCCTTCGTGGAGGACTTTCTAAGGAAAACTGGCTCGTATACACGTTACACATGGGGAAAACCACGAAAACGCCCATGCAGCCAGACCGTTCGCGGGATTCGAACCTCGGACCGAACTGGTGGTTTGGTGTATTTAATTATGGCAAAGCACACTAGGGCTATCTACCTAAGAGGAGGGATGCCTTTCGTGGAGGACTTTCTAAGGGAAACTGGCTCGTATACACGTTACACATGGGAAAAACCACGAAAACACCCATGCAGCCAGCCCGTTCGCAGAATTCGAACCTCGGACCGAACTACCAGTGTTCAGCGACTTTACCGCTCGGCCGCTGGTGGGCCCCTCGGACCGAACTACAAGTGTTCAGCGACTTTACCGCTCGGCCGCTGACTTAACCGAAACCATTTTAAGAAGTATGCAGCAAGTACTTTTATTGACGCCTTCAAAGCTTGTCATTTCTTACGTTTTTAGTCGCTTTGAAACAAATCTGAGTTTAGACATTGTGAGGGTTTTGCCCTTCAACAGGGAAAAATTAAAGAGGGAATTTGCTTAGGAAACCAAAACTGTAACTAATGAATATTTTACTAAAATCTGTTGCTTACAAATCACCAATTAAAATTGTTTCATGAAGTACCTATATTTAAGACAAATAAAAGAGAATTGAATTAGTTCAAAATGAATATAATTATTGAAAAGAATCATAACCGGAGCCTTCAAAGTGATTCGATTGCTTTTAATGTTAAATAGCGAGCTCTACCAACAACCATATTCTATCTGCACAATTACTCAAAAATAAAATTTGAAATAAATGAAACTAATATGAAATAATCCCTACTTTTGGGTAGATAAAACATACTGTGTGATATTAAACGCATATCGTATGCCAAATAGGAAAATATTTTTCTCCTTGAGAAATAACCTTATAAGCTATACTTAAAACTCATCTTGAACTCAAAACGAAGGACAACTTTCCTGTCTGGAGCTCCATTTTTTCACTATTCATCTTAACTTCTCTCAGCTCTCGACAAATGAATCATGCAAAACACTACCAGTTATTTCGATAAAAAAATTGCTTAAATAAGTAGTGTTTAAAGCAGTAGCATCTAGTTGTATGTTTAATTAATATTTCGCTTTTCATATAAACAGTTTGACACGAAATGCTTTTATTCAAAGTTCAAAAGTTGCAGCATTCACGTATACGCGAATGAAAATATCGTCTGATTCTTAATATGGAAGTTCTTATCATGTTATAGAGATGAATAAAATGAAAGATCTTGCACCCTTCGAAAATGCAGTCAGAAATTTGATAAAAACATCGGGAAGCATATTTCACAAATGCACATCTGTACAGCCACCGAGGGAGTGGCTTCTAGGATGGACCAATGGGCATCCAGTAATATTTCTGTCATGTCACATTACTTATTGCGTGGTTTAAGATATAAGCAGGATGGTTGAAAATATTCTGACACGTAATTTTCTGTACAAAATAATTAAAGCATCGTCGATTTCTTACGAACATTTTCATTGCAAAAGTTAGATCAAGTATAAGCAATTGTGAAGATTTCGCCACCTGATTGAAAGAATTTGAAATAAATACAAACACATGATGGATACTCCGCAAAAATATCTATGCAAAATATTACTTAATAAGTGGTAAATAAGATGAAGAAAGAAATATGTGATAAACATCTGAGCCCAAATACTATCTTTACATAAAACTATGCATATGTGAAAAATATTTACACCAATCACATGTGTAAATAAAAGTCAGCACCATTTTTTGCAGTCTATATGAAAAAGACATTCTATTGGGTTGTTCGGAAAAAAATTTCGTTTTTTTGGGGGGGGGGGAACATGAAAGACAATTTTCGTATAATGAATAAATATTTTATTAAATTATATATTGGCCATTCTGGTCCAACACCTTTTGCCATCTTTCTGGCAGTAACATGATTCCCCGCTCATAAAAGTTTTGGTCCTTGCTGGCAAAAAACTGATTCAGGTGGTTTTTGACATCTTCATTTGAGGTAAAGGTTTTACCATCCAAAAATTTTGCAGGGACCGGAACAGATAATAATCGGAAGGCACCAGATCTGGAGAATATGGTGGGTGTTGCAGTATGTCCCATTCAAGCTGTAAAAGCTTTTGGCGAGTGACCAAACTTGTATGAGGTCTCGCATTATCCTGGTGGAACACTACACCCTTCCTGTTGGTTAATTCTGGCCTCTTCTGTTTAAGTGCATCATTCAATTTGTCCAGCTGATGACAATAGACTTCCGAATTAATAGTTGTATTGTCTGGTAAAAGCTAAAAAAAAAAAAGATTCCTTTCAAATCCCGCCAAACGGACAGCATCACCTTTTTTTGGTGAATGTTGGCTTTTGAAACGCTTTGAGCCGGTTCATCTTTTCTGCTCCATGACCTCTTGCGTTTCACATTGTTGTATACGACCCATTTTTCGTCCCCAGTAATAATCCGCTTCAAAAATGGATCATTTTCCTGACGTTTGAGGAGCGAATCACACACGTCAACGCGACGACACAAATTTCGCTCCGTAAGAACATGAGGCACCCACACATCGAGCTTCGAGGTTAAGCCCAGGCCTTTCAAGTGGCCATAAACAGTCGAATTCGACAAATTTAACCTCGTACCGATCTCTCGTGTGGTTATTCGATTTGCATCAACTAATGCCTTTATCGCATTTTTGTCAGCTTTGCCTTCCAGACCGTGGTGCATCTTCGACATCAAAATTGCCGGATCGAAACTTTGCAAACCAGTTCTGGCACTGGCGTACTGTTAACACGCCTTCTCCATACACATCCGTCAATTTTTTTCTCGCTTGGACAGCATTTTTACATTTTCTGAAGTAAAAAAGTAAAATATGACGAAAATGCTGCTTATTGCTCTCCATATTTAAAAGGGCGCCAACCAAAAACTACTGCGTAGAATTCATAGAACTTTTTCACACACAAGCCTTGTAATATCAGCTCTCAAGACATATAATGGTTATGCGGCTTAAGTGTGAAGTTGGTTTCGAAAAAAAATGTAATTAAGTCCTCTGACGGGAAAAAACGAAATTACTTTCCGAACAACCCAATATTATAATAGCCAATGTAGAATTTTATTCAAAGTGAGCTTATCTAATTTGCATTCGTATACATTTAGTGTGTAAAATTTCACATTAAAAACAATTCACTATTAAATGTCTCGCCGGCATAAGAACTACTCTTCAAACAGAATGAATGTATCTTATTCACAACGAATATATTCAATTTATTCACATATAAGTTTAAGGTTAACAATGGATATAATCAGATCATACACAACATGTATTCTGAATCTTATACTTTCAAAATCAAAAGAATGCAAGCACTAAAATAAGAAAACACTTCCAGTTCTCCTCAGCTCAATTAAAAAACTATACAATTGAATTCTCTTAATCCACAGGTATTAGTAAAGGTATATTATTCGAAGCTAATTGAATCATTTTCGCGATGTAAAGAGCGATAATATGCCGTGAACATCAATCCAAATATTAATGCGTGAAAAAATAGCGAAAGTGAAATGTCTGCGATTAATTAAACTCATAAAGCGAAAGCACTGCGAGATTTCCTACTATTACGCCGTACATTTATAACTGCGAAACGAATAAGAATTAAAACATAAACGACATACGCTCACATTTAAGAAGATTTAGCGTCACAAGAGCAATAGAAGCTCATTGGTCGATTTTCGAAACCTCTCCCTCAGTGGCTACTCTGATGTGCACTTGTGAAATATGCCAGCGGGAAAGGGAACATGGGTGTCGATGTTCTCCAAGATCATTTGCGAAGGCGCTTTCAATTCCTTATTCAACATAAATTCTATATTCTATAAAAACGCGTCAAGTAGTTTGCTGTATTGCTTAAACTGAAATTAGGAATATTAATTTTCGCTAAAATTCAATACTGATTATTTAAAAAAAAGTCATATAATTTGCAATATTTTAAGCAACTTTCCTATATAGTATAAAGGTCAAGATTAATAATGAAAATTAAAAATTTGTTATTGATAATGGGGGAATATTTTGGGACCAAAGCTTTAGCTATAATGACCTAAGGGATAAAAAATAACTTAAGGTATTAAAAGATGAACTTACAATTTATTATCACCTTCCTCAAGGTGTGACCTTGTGGTATAACAGAAAGTACGTTCATCTAACATATCAGTAAGTTTGTGTTTAAAATCCTGGAGAAGCATAGCTTAATTTTCATGTTTCTCGATCCGATCGCTAGCTAAGTTAATAGATTCTTACTGTGGTGAAAGATAGTTCATCATGCTGCCTGTTTCTGTCGAAGGCCACAGCAACTCCTAGCATATTTGCTTTTCAATGACGATAAGGGACTCTATCATGACTATTTGAAGAACACCAACAAAGTGTATGAGAGAAATGTTTTAGCAATAGTATAAGACAGGACGCGTATGTGCTAACGTTATTGTGGAGACAAAATCTGCCTTTTTTTGTTGTACATTTTAGCTTTAATTGTAACTAAGCAAGAGTGAACTTTTCATTTATGACTTTTACCCGCATGCTTTTTGTAACCACGGCGATAACTCAGAGACAGCAGAAATACCGTTAGAGAAGCATAGCTTGAAAAATAATTCAGCAGCAGATTTAAGGGGACTCATACACCTTAAAACCCATAAGATGTTCGAATAGGTGGCTGTTGCAAGAATTGGAATAACTTATTTATTTTAAAAGCAATTACTACCAACTTTTTACAGCTGACTACATAATATAGCTGCTTTCTGAAATAGCAATCAGAAAGTTTGTGTTGCCACAAATAGTTTTATAATTTAATCCGCTTTGTGACACCATTTTTCGTCATGTTTCCAACTTGCGTGCACAGTTTAAAACATTCTGTTTCATAATTTAATTCCATATTTAATATGTAGCTTTCATGACATTTGGAAACTACTTTGAACCTAAAATTCTAAAAATTTCATGTTAAATTTTTGTTTTATTTTGAGTTGAGTTTAAAAAATGTATTTTATTAACAAAATTTGTAATGTTTTCGACCATAAAATTTTTCAGTATTAAAATATTCAACAGATTGTTGGTTCAGTTAGAAAATAGTGCCCATATAAAGAATTCCATCGAATTTCAAGGATGTACCATTAGCCATTTTTAAAATATCATGCGCGCAAGGTGGAAACATGGCTAAATATTTTGTCACAACGAGGATTAAATTACAAAAATATTTGTGGCAACACAAACTTTCTGGTTACTAGTTTCCAAAGCAGCTATATTATATAGTCAGCTGTAAAAAGTTGGAAGTAATTGCTTTTAAAATAAATAAAATATCCTAATTCTTGCAAGAGTCACATATTCGAAGATCATGAGGGGTTTAAGGTGTATGAGTCCCCTTAATAAATTGCTAATAAATAGTATAAAAATGTCAAACAGACATATATATATATATATGAAAATTCATGAAATTATTTCTTTTGCCGGGAACAATTCAAATGAAAATATATCCCCGATTAAATTTTTAATATTGATTTAAGCAAATATTAGTGTTGTGTTATCATACTTACACATATGAGACAAATTTTCACCTAGTAAAAATTTTTATTGAAATAGACCACTTGCCCCAAAATACAAGAAATGAAAATATGTGCTTAACAGAACGTTATAAACAAATTATACCTACTAATAACTTTGAGTTAAATATTTAAACTTTGGTATTCCAGGGAAACAAAGTACGGCATGAAAAATGACTCTGTTTATATAATAATATCATGCACTATGAAAAAGTACCAAAGAAAGAAAAAAAAGGCTTTACATGTTTATATAAAACTATAAAATTGACAGCTAGAAAATTTAACAGACGTTAAAATGTTATAAGGTATTTCTCACTTCTTAGTACGACTTCGTAGTGTAGTGGTCAGCACGCTCGGCGCGTATTCGAGACGCCCGTGGTTCGAGTCACGGCGAAGGCGTTGCTCATTTTTAATCTCTCCTTGCTTCAAAAATACCTAATGGCACTGCAGTGGCGCAAAAGGTGGTGAATGATGATTCTTCACCACCAGGATTTGACGATTGGTCCCCTAAAACCCTAATCGCCCTTTAAAAGGGGTGTATAAGGTATTTCTCTCGCCTTAATAGTATGCCTTCGTGTGGTCAACACGCTTGGAGCGTATTCGAAAGCCCCGTGGTTCGAGTCCTGGTGAAGGGGTTGTTCATTTTTCATCTTTCCCTGCTTGAAAAATACCAGATGTCTCTACAATGTGATGAAAGTAAGTTACCACAATATGGATTAGAAATAAGGAGGCTAAGTAAAGAAAATAGCTTGTTTCTGTTATAATATATTTCTCCCGCTTTATGCCTTCGTTCTGTAATGGTCAGCAAACTCGGCGCGTATGCAAGAGGTTCGAGTTCCAGCGAAGGCATTGCTCATTTCTTCGATTTCCTTGCTTCGAAATAACCTAACGCCTCCACAGCGGCGCCCGAACTAAGAACGTTGGTGGATGTTGATCCTTCACCACCAGGATTTGGCGCGAATGGGTCCCCTAATCGCCAGCCGCCCTTTAAAAGGGGAGTATATAAGGTATTTCTCCAGCCTTCTTACGATGCCTTCGTGGTGTAATGGTCAGCACACTTGATGCGTATTCAAGAAGTCGAAGGTTCGAGTCCCAGCGAAGGCATTGTTAATGATTCACGTCTCCTGCTTCCTAATTTCTCTACACTGTGAGAGAAACATATTCATCTTAATGAGTTAAAAAATAATAAATTAAATAATATTCGTAAACTAGATTACAATAGCAATTAGTGGTACAGTAGAAGTTAGTTTATAACTATAACAAGAAGATGGCCTAGATCTTTGTCCTGTTAAGGAAATAAAACTTTTAGATTAATCTTTTTTACAGAATTTCATGACATAACTGTCATTCAGTAAAGTTGTAGAGACATTAGGATTTTTTGGAAGCCAGAGAGATGAAAAATATACAACCGCCTCCGCCGGGAATCGAACCACGGACCTCTGGAATTACCGGCCCAGCGTGCTACCGTTACACCACGAAGGCACGCTAGGGAAGTGGGAGAAATACCTTATATACTCCCCTTTTTAAAGGGCGGCTAGGGTTTTAGGGGACCTAGTCGCCAAATCCTGGGTGCTGAGAATCATCATCCACAACCCTTTTAGTTCGGGCGCCACTTGTAGAGACATTAGGATTTTTTGGAAGCCAGAGAGATGAAAAATATGCAACTGCCTTCGCCGGGAATCGAAACACGGACCTCTGGAGTACCGGCCCAGCGTGCTACCGTTACACCACGAAGGCACGCTAGGGAAGTGGGAGAAATACCTTATGGTCGAGTGGGAGAAATACCTTATGGTCGAGAGTTTAATTTTGAATCTCGCGGCTAGAAAACAATAGACACATAGAATAATTTGATGATGAAACCATTTTTCACATTTAATATAAAGTAATTATTAAAGAAGAAAGGTGAATTTACTGAGAAAAAATACCGTAGTTCTTTATAAAATTACCTAAACTGAAATTACCTAAGCCGCCCTTTAAAAGGGGAGTATATAAGGGAGTATATAAGGAGTAAAAGGGGAGTATATAAGTTGCGATCCGCATACCGCTTGATTGACAGTTTTATTGCTAGATGCTTGGACGTTCCCAGCTGGTACCAGATTTATCTTATAAATGCACCATATTATTTTTTTTTTTCATTCCTGAAGTTATATAAACAACGTCGTTTTTGTACCCTTTCTACTTCAAGACACGCTAGTGTTACGACAGTATGTTCAGACAGCAATTGGAATTTTACTCAGTTTGAAATTAGCAACAACTATAGTTTGGAGTAGACTTCCAATAAAACACTATCAATTTCGAGAATGATCGGACTCAGGCCCCTCTTCTTCAGGAGGAAAAACATTGCGTCTCCAGAAGAAGACAAACCTGTTTCAGATCGTCCTCGAAATCGATACAGTTCTATTGAAAATCTACGCGAGACTAAGGCTGCTGTTTTACCGAATTTTAAATTTTACATAGGTATCTTTACCTTCCAGTTTGTCTAGATCTGTATTTCAAAGAGGAAAAGTTCTCTAAGTTAGAGAATGCAATTAACCTCGTATAAAAAAAAACCACCCAATGGTTCAAATCCATCAGATCCATGACAACAATTCTTCGCACGTTTTAGATACACTGTGTTGTAAATTTCTAAGAAATGAAGACCCACCATATAAGTCTTTTCCGTAGCCATGAAGTTATATATATTAATTTTCATTTAAATTTCTTTTAACCGTCCTCGGTGTTATCGTAAACAAAACTTGCATAAAGCGCGTGTGTAATACTTTATATTATGATCAAATATGGAGGAAATGGAAACACAAAAACCTTGTCCCGACGAGGACTATAGTAACATGACCAAATAAGATCAATCAAAAACACACTCGTCCTTAATCCCGACACCGCATTAACGAGAACTAGATAGTATGTTGACCACATTTGGAATGCACATGTTCATTCCAAATAGTAGCAAGGGGAACTTGCTTTTCCTGACATGGAAGCGTGGCCCCAATTTTTTGCATAAAGATGCACAGCTCATACACAGTTTTACACAAAAATAAACTCCTTATCTTCATACCGAGGACATAGCTCAGATTTGGCTCATAATTGGTTTACAGAGGCTGTTCACACATTTTTTAGACGAAGTATATTGTATTCACAAAACTAAATTACATAAAATTCTTGTGTTTTAAATGTTCTATTTGACATCCTTTATACTGAACTATCTTTCCACACCGCAATTTCCAGGATAAAAATGCCTTTTGAAGTAGCAGAAGAGGTATTCTATCCCATTCTTCCCGAACAGCTATCCAGAGTCCTGTTACGGTTTTGGGACAACGTTTGGATAATGCAGTTTTCAAAAGTCCGAAAGCACAAAAATTGATAGGTGACACATCGGGAGATTTAGCAGGGATATCAGTGAAGGGTATGGCCTTGATACCAGTTTTTTGTTCCATTTCTTTTAGGAAATTTACAGTGGATTTTGATGTGTGACTGCTAGCTTTGTCCTGATGGAGTCTCATAAATTGATGGCACTGTGGGTAAAGCGATGGTATTTCATTCAGAAAAATTGGCGATAAAATATATTCCTGATAGTATTTGGAGTTAATCTTGACATTTTTTTTTTTTTTTTTTTTTTTTTTTTTTTGCACTTTCTTTATTTTTAACTTGCCATTATAAGAAAAACCAGCAACAATCATATATCCCTTAGAAAAACTTTCTTTCGATTCTTTGAACCATGCACTTAAATTTTTTTCTCCCCTTTTATGATAATAAATGGCTCTTTTTTTGTTACAATCATTGAAATACACCCATGTTTCATCTATTGTGACAATTGTTTTCCATTTTTCTTTGGATAAGTGTTTCTCATATAGAATTCTGCAGCGTGTCCTGCGTTGAGCGATATGCTTTGGAAGAAACCGATGCACATTGCGTTTTTTCGCTTTCTTAAGATTTAAACCAACGTTTATGATTTTGTTTACAGTGGACACCGAGCATTTTAATGATTTTGCAACTGTCCTTTGACTAAGGGGATTTTCTTTTAACATTAAACAACGTACCTTTGCAATAGTCGAAGATGTCCGTTTTTTTTTCTTGGATACTTGTTTGCAAATTTTGTCCCCCTTGAGGCTCCAATTTGACGTTTTTTTCCTTTCTTGTTGATGATATTATCTATCGACGCTTTAGATAAACCCATGACTCTCACATCGTTTTTGGATAACAGAGTATGCATACTTCTCTTCGGAAAGAGCGTAAATGTAGCCTTCGAACCACTGCTTTGTTAAATTCACCATTTTGAATAAAAACAAAACTTTCAAGCCACAGACGATAATTTTGACTTTTAAAAACATAGTACAATTGCAATTACTTCTTTTGCAGCAAACGAGTTTTACCGCTTACCAAAATCGTCTAAAAAATGTGCGAACAGCTTCTGTATACATGGATCCGAGGTCCCTGATAGCTATTCTGGCATTATTTACAATCGATGATGTCTCGATTCTTTGAACTTTCTCGGTTAGAACGTGTTTATATATATTTCCGTACTCGTTTTACACCCTAGGCGAATACCTCCTTCCCCCCAAAAAATGAAAGCTTCCAGATTTTACGTTACGCCCAAAGGGGCGTTTTTTTAACGCTTTGTGTCTTACCTTTATTTATTAAATATCGTATTCTTCGCATTTAAACCATAAAATTCAGTTCAACAGCAGTATCGCAGAATAATTTTAAAATGAGCATATCTTTAGAATTTCCGATACACAGTCTCGCGCGCTTTAGATGAAAATGCTTTTTCTGCAGAACGTTGCCATTGTTCACTTTCAAATCGTTGAGTTTGTTAATCAAAAATTTGTTAAAGGTTTTCAAAATATGAAATAGATAATAAAATAAATTCCAAATTTGGGATTTCAGATGACCCTATTCCGGAGGAAACGTACGTTCTTCAGACTTCGATGGCTCTAGGTACCGTTGTTTAACCACAATGCGAGAAACATACATACATTTATACAGATTCTTCATTATTTAATTTATTTAAATATAATACAGGACTCTAATATTTGGTGGCAACAGTTTGAAAAGTGAACCGACATTTAAAGTTTTCAGCACAAAATGCCAAAACGAAATTAATAACACTTCTGGACTAACATTCATTGATTTATATCTGAGCCAGCGTTTAAGTCAGTTTCAAGCCGGTAGGCCTCAAAGCAATTTTATATGGACAACGAAAACATTTTGATCACGTATTTCTTGCAAAGATTTCAATATTTTAGTTACTTAAAGCCCGAGTTTATATTATTTTAATTTCTGTTAAAACGTGCATGACTAAAACATCAAAAAGCTAATTAATTAACAATAGGATACAAATCTTATTCATGGATTTAAAGATGAAGATTATCAAAAATGAATGTTGTCCTTGTCAAAAACGAATTTGCTCAGTTATGAATTCTTGCAGTAAGAATTATCGCTTTGTTTTGAATTATATTTATATATGAATACATTTGTTTTTGCCACGTTTGAAATTGAATAAGAAAATAACCAAATTCTCCACTGAGCATCTTAGATCCGTGATGAAGATGAATTATTACTAACTTCTCTTAAACACTACAAGCTTTATCAGAATCGAAACATCATCAAGTGTTAAGCTGTAGTAAGAAAGACAGTATTTTTCAATTATTTGCATAGAAGCATGTGTAATTTTAAGTATGCATCGAACAGAAAATTAATAAATAAAGGGACCGATCTCTTTTTAGAAGCTTCTGCAAGTAATGAATGTAAATTCCGAATTTAAGCTCTTCGGCCTTAAAAAAAAGGACAGTTCTATATCTCGTGTTCTACTGAATCGATAATGGACATTTAACTTGCGTTTTCTATGCCTCGAAAGCGCAACTTAGTATATATATTATATTTATACAGTGGTGGCCAAAATTGGCAAGGAGCAGAATCCTGCTGAAAACTAAACGAAGCATTGTTGTGAAAGAGATCTCTGATGGAAGGTAGAAGTTTTGGTTGTAGAATAGTGTCAATGTATTTTCTGGCATTCCGTGTCCCATCGATGACATGAAGGCGACCAATACCATCTGCTGACATGCATGACCAAATCATAACACTAACTGGGTTCTTCACAGTTGCTTGAATGCAGTCAGGATGTAGCTCTTCTTCTATTCTACGTATTACATATTTTCGCCCATCACTACCGAATAACGATATCTTAGTTTCATCACTCCATATAACTAGTGACCACTGATCATCTGTCCAATTAATGTGTTCCTTTGCCCACTGTAGTCTTTTTTTTTTTTTTTTTTTTTTGGTTGCTGAAAATTAAGATAAGGCTTTTTTCGTGGAATTCTACCTCTCAGTTCAACATCTGTAAATCTTCTCCTGATTGTTCTTGAACTGACAGAAACACCAGCATCATTCAGATCACTTCTGATGGCCGCTGATGACATTTTTCTATCTTGGAGACATAGTCCTTTTATTCTTCAGTCATCAATAGATGTGGTGCACCTTTTTCGGCCTTTTTCTTCTTTGTTTTTTGTTAAATTTGTCTCCTTATATCGTAAACAAAACTTTCGGACTCTAGATGTAGTCACTGAACCACCCAACTCTCTTGCAAATTCAGCATAGGAGAGACCACTTACTCGTAACACAATAATATTACATCTCTTTCTAGGTGTCCAATCTACTCTTTTATTTGATGTCATTGCTTCTTGACTAAATATTAAAAATTTTTACAAAAATTCCTACTTGTAATTGCAGTGTATAAGAAACAGGTCCTCCTTCTACAGAACAAAGCAAAATAATGAATTGTTTCAAGTGTAAACATGATGCCAGCTTCTACTGGAAGTTACTCACATTTGATTGGTTCTCAGAACAAGAAGAGTGATTGGCCAGGAAAGCTAGACATTACAAACCACTTCATAACTGTGTTTTTTTTATTTATATTAAAGTACATATAACTTTTTTTGTATTACAAATAATTGAATTTTGTGTTTTGTATTGAATTCGGTAATAAATTCTCTTTAAAATGATATATACAAGTTTCCATTTTGCGAAACGTAGCATTTTCTATAAGCATACAAAGTTCAAAAACATAAAAATTTCCAAACGTGTCCACAATTTTGGCCACCATTGTATAGAGCATTGTTCTAATATATGTATTTTGACTCCGCAGTTATTTGCACCTGAGAAACCGCTTCCCATGTGAATCCCATGTTAAATTAGATCGAAGCTGTCTCCGATCTACTGGACCTTCAAACATAAATGAGATACCTACGTGTTCCGCTCGAGAAGATCTTTCATTTGGTGGGAAAACGGTGGCTTTAACTACAATAGAAGGGGAGATACTATATTTTATGGGTTTTTCTAGATCTTTGATGGATAAGTAAGCGAAATTTCCATACTTATTAAAAATCTAAAGTATGCATAACTGATCTGACGATCGAGAATAGTATTTAAAATAATACTACTTAAAATACTTAACTTTCCTTTAATAGTGGCAAAACATCTTACATTTGTTTTGTGCCATGCACCGGGATAATGGTTGATGTCTCTGACTGTCATACCGAAGAGCCCGGGCTCGAATCCAGAAGAACGCATGGACGTATTTATAAATGTATAGTGTCTGTGCGGCATGGGGATACTCAAAATATTGAGCAGTGAGCCGAAAGTTCTTTCCAGAGGTTGATCGTACGTGAAGAAGTGTGAGAGTCTCTCGACTGGCTGGGGGGGGGAGGAGGCGGAGCTAAGCTAAATTTTACTGTCACCTGTACGTTGCCCAAGATGACAACGGCAGGTGCAATCTTGCCTTCTTGCTCCGAGAAATTCCGGGGGGGCTTGTACTGCTATATTCTGATATCAAACAAGCCAGATTAGTCACAATAACAGGACATTTGTTTTATTATTTCAATCGACTTTGATGATACTCTCTTATTTGTTATTACTTTACTGTTTCCATTTGTTCCCTTTTTAATATTTTAATTTAATGTTAAATTATTTAACATTAATGTGTCTTAGTTTTTTTTTTAATCTTGTTACATTTTATTTACCCCAAATGGGCTATTAGTTTAAAAAAGGCATTTTGCGTCGGTTGTTGCCAACAAATATTGTCGCCCTGTATTATATTTAAAGAAATAAAATAATGAAGAATCTATATGAATGTTTTTCGCATTTGGAAGAACAACGGTACCTACCTAGAATCATCAAAAACGTAGTTCTCCACCAGAATATGGGCACATGGAAGCCCCAATTTGGAATTTAGAATTTGTTTTGTCTATTTCATATTTTTCTCGTCATATTTTGTAAAACTTAAACGAATTTTTTAATTAAAAAATCTGATGTGTACACCACATGACTTCCTTGTACGGAATATTAAATTATACGCATTTTTTCTTGCATTTTATTTAAACTTATTAGATTGAATTAAACCTACTTCGCCAAGAGCGCATAAACCACAATAGAATAAATGCATTCTTTAAAATTCACTTTGTTTACCATAGCGACACTCTGGCGCTAGGTTTACTTAACAGTACTATATTTCGTTCATATTATAACTCAGAATGCACAAAATTTATATCATTTAAAGAATTATCTAATCGTTGCTACATGTTCTATTCAAATACTATAATAAAGCTAGAACGAGGTATAAAAGAAATTAAGCAAACAAAACAAAAAAAGAAACAGTTTTGCACAGACGATTGAGTATTTC
Organism: Stegodyphus dumicola; assembly: GCF_044657685.1. Taxonomy (NCBI): domain Eukaryota; kingdom Metazoa; phylum Arthropoda; class Arachnida; order Araneae; family Eresidae; genus Stegodyphus; species Stegodyphus dumicola. Next base: position 180,530,983 of record NC_140775.1, read on the forward strand.
TCATTCAATTAATTCAGTTGTCATTTCGCGACAAGGCAAAAATACATAAAAACTCAAAATATCTGTACTAAAAATTACCAAGTAAATCTTAAACACTTATTTCCTCGAAAAAATTCCAGAAAGGATTAAGCATGATTTAATTGGCAATAATAAATGAATGCGTTATCTTTGTTGTTGCGAAGCTAAGTATCTCTAGATTGGCAACAAATCCACTAGTCTCCTGTTTCAAATGTAAATATCAATGGCCGCCATTAAAAACAGCTTAGCGGCAATTAAACAACTTTAAAATTGCTGATAATTCTAAAAATATTGCACACAGATTTACTAAAGGCATAAAATCCTTAACCGGAAGATAAAAACAACATAATTCAATCATTTTTAAAGCAAAAAATGTACAATTTACAAACATATAAGAAGAAACTGAGATCACTGAGCCGGGTAACAGAGTGGATATATATATAAATATATTTATATTCGTCTGGTGCGGCCGATTGCAACCAAAATACGAGGTGCACATCTACATGTTATAGCAGTCTTATATACAAAATTTCAACGTTCTGAGGCTACTCGTTTTTGAGTTATGCGATATACATACGTACGTACGTACAGACACCACGAAAAATTCTCTTCAGAATTCATTTTAAAGCAGTTTTATAATTTTTTTGAAGGAAAAGAGTATTTTATTCTGTCCTTACGTACAGATGTCACGCAAAAACATCGTTAAATTGCATTCGATAGCGGTCAAAATGGATATTTTCGTTGAAATATGCTGCCTGAAACTTTTCGCGATTACAATACTTCCTTTTTACTTCGTACAAGGAAGTAAAAACTCAAAAATTTCAAAGCGCTCAGTGGCAACACTTTAAGGAATAAAATCTTTTTATTTCCAGCCCTTGAGACTGTCTATCCGAAATTCTAGAGACATGGTGTTTTTATATATTAGCAGAAAGTGGCGTTCGAAACGTGTATGTGTGTGTCAATTAAAAAAAATAAATAAATAAATAAATAAAAATAAAAAATAAAAAATAAAAAAAACCCGCCTGTTTGGGCGTAATATAAAACTTGAAAGCTTTCAGATTTTTTTAATTTTCAACCGCACCTTTTATTATGTTATTGTTTTATCTGTATATTTTACTAACCGCTCTAGCCAACCTTCCATAGAATTTTTTCTAATTTTTTGAAATGAAGCTCTGATTTCTATGAATGCTGTTTCTGTTGTTAATACCTCTTAAATATTTGGCATTTATTGTGTTCTTTTATGGCTGAAACTCTTTAACGAGTATAATAGTAATCACAAAAATTTCATAATAATATTTCCTGAATAAAATCACGATTGCATATTTGTGTTAATCCGATATAAAAGTATACTTAGTTTTGGTTCCACGTAATATTTAACTACACATTAAATATATCACATGTTATTTAATTAATGTCATAATACTCTCTGGGATCCTCACCTAGATCTCCACATGATTTTGGTCTTCCGTAGATATGGCCGGTTTAGAGAACTCACGTTTAATTGCTTTGTTTATGATCTCATAAATATTAGTCGCTTTCGCAGATGATTGTTTATACAGATTGTCGCCACGAATATGATCAACGATCTTTACGAATGCTGACCTTGAAAGTTTGAAAAGGTAAAAGCATAAAACTACAGAAAAATGGCGCATTTTAGAATTCCATTAGCAAGAAAGCTTGTGAGATGAGCGAGCTGCAGCCAAAGTAAAATTTGTATGTTCTTTTGTTACCCATGAAAAGCAAATGTATGAAAACATTTCAGTATGAAAGAAATTACTTCATTCTTTCCAAGCAACAAATAATTCGTAAGTAATTTTTACTTCCTTGTACGAAGTAAAAATTCCTTTTTACTTTTACGAAGTATTGTAATCGCGAAAAGTTTCAGGCAGCATACTTCAACGAAAATATCCATTTTGACCGCTTTCGAATGCAATTTAACGAAGTAATTGCGTGATATCTGAATAAAAGTTTTCCTCCAAAAAAATTATAAAACTGCTTTAAAATGAATTCTGAAGAGAATTTTTCGTGGCGTCTGTACGAACGTATGTACGTTCTTACGTATCTGGCATAACTCAAAAACGAGTAGCCTCAGGTCGTTGAAATTTTGTATATAGGACTACTATAACATGTAGCTGTGCACTTAGTATTTTGGTCACGCAAAGTGAAACGAACTGAATGTCCGTTTCACTTTTCAAACTGTTGCCACCAAATATTATCACCCTGTATTGTATTTCAAGAAATTAAATAATGAAGAAGCTTTGTGATAAAACAATGGTACATAGAACCATCCAATTTTGAATGATGCAATCCTACTGTAAATATGGGCATATGGAAGCACAAATGTGAAATTTGGAATTTGTTTTATTGTCGATTTCATATTTTGTAAAAGTTTAACAATTTTTGATTAACAAACTCAATGACTTCAAAGCGAGCAATGGCAACGTAGAACAGAAAAGCCATTTTAATCCCTAGCATGCGAGACTGTATCGGAAATTCTAACATGCTCCTTTTCAAATTATTTTGCGATATTACTCTTGAACTGAATTTTATGGTTTGTGCGAAGAACATGATATTTAATAAATAAAGGCAGCACACAAAGTGTTAAAAAAATAACCCTTTGGACGTAATTTAAAATCAGAAACCTTTCATATTTTCTTCCTTTCTACTTTCTTGTACGAAGTAAGAAGGAAGTATAGTAATCGCGAAAAGTTTCAGGTAGCATATTTCAACAAAAATATCCATTTTGACCGCTTTCGAATGCAATTTAACGATGTATTTCAGTGATATCTGTACGTAAGGACAGAATAAAAGACTCGTTTCCTCCAAAAAAATTATAAAACTGCTTTAAAATGAATTCTGAAGAGAATTTTTCATGGTGTCTGTACGTACGTATCTCGCATAACTCAAAAACGAGTAGCCTCAGAACGTTGAAAGTTTGCATATAGGACTGCTATAACATGTAGATGTGCACCTCGTATTTTGGTTGCAATCGGCCGCACCAAACGTATATATCCACTCTATTACACGGCTCAGTGATATCTGTTTCTTTACTCTTATATATTTGTAAATTGTGCATTTTTTGCTTTAAAAATGGTTGAATTATGTTGTCCTTATCTTCCGTTTAATGTTTTTATGCTTTAGGATATCTTTAAGCAATATTTATAGAATTATCAACAAATTAAAAGCTGTTTAACTGCGGTTAAGCGTAATATTTAAGTAACATGGCGGACATGTTTGCTTACATTTGAAACAGCAGAATAGTAGATTTGTTGCCAATCTAGAGAGACTAAGCTTCGAAACAATAAAGATAGCGGCTTTATTTATTGTTGCGAATTAAATTATGCTTAATCCTCTCTGGAATTTTTTCGAAGAAATAAGTGTTTAAGATTTACTTCATAATTGTTAATATAGATATTTTGAGTTTTTATGTATTTTTGTCTTGTCCCGAAGCGAGAACTGAATTAGTTGAATGAGAAATACTCAATCGTCTGTGAAAAACTGTTTCTTTTTTTTTGTTTTATTTTCTTAATTTCTTTTATACATAGTTATAGCTTTATTATAGTATTTGAATAGAGCATGTGGCAAAGATTAGATAATTCTTTAAATCATATAAATTTTGTGCATTCTGAGTTATAATATGAACGAAATATAATGCTGTTAAGTAAACCTAGCGCCAGAGTGTCGCTATGGTAAACAAAGTGAATTTTAAAGAATTCTTTTTTTATTTTCTTTTATTTATAATTTTTTCTCAAAAAATTATAAAACTGCTTTAAAATGAATTCGGAAGAGAATGTTTCGTGGCGTCTGTACGAACGTACGTATCTCGCATAACTCAAAAAAGAGTAGCCTCAGAACGTTGAAATTTTGTATATAGGGACTACTATAACATGTAGATGTGCACCTCGTATTTTGGTTGCAATGGGCCGCACCAAACGTATATAAATATATTTATATATATATCCACTCTGTTACCCGGCTCAGAGATCTCAGTTTCTTTCCTCTTATATGTTTGTAAATTGTACATTTTTTGCTTTAAAAATGATTGAATTATGTTGTTTTTATCTTCCGGTTAAGGTTTTTATGTCTTTAGTAAATCTGTTTGCAATGTTTTTAGAATTATCAACAATTTTAAAGTTGTTTAAGTGTCGCTAAGCCTTTTTTTATGGCGGCCATTAATTGTTTACATTTGAAACAGCAGACTAGTGGATTTGTTGCCAATCTAGCTTCGCAACAACAAAGAAAACGCCTTCATTTATTATTGCCAATTAAATCACGCTTAATCCTTTCTGGAATTTTTTCGAGGAAAGAAGTGTTTAAGATTTACTTCATAATTGTTAATATAGATATTTTGACTTTTTATGTATTTTTGTCTTGTCCCGAAGTGAGAACTGAATTAGTTGAATGAGAAATACTGAATCGTCTGTGAAAAACTGTTTCTTTGCTTAATTTCTCTTATACACCGTTCTAGATTTATTATAGTATTTGAATAGAACATGTGGCAACGATTAGATAATTCTTCAAATGATATAGATTTTGTGCATTATGAGTTATAATATGAACAAAATATAACGCTGTTAAGTGAACCTAGGGCCAGAGTGTCGCTACGGGAAACAAATATAGTGAATTTTAAAGAATGCATTTATTCTATTGTGGTTTATGCGGTGTCAGGGAAGTAGATTTAATTCAATTCAATAAGTTTAAATGAAATGCAAGAAAAAATGCGTTAATATTCCGTACAAGGAAGTCATGTGGTGTACACATCAGATTTTTTTAAAGTAATATCTCCGCTAATTAAAATCGTACGAAGATGAGAATGGTCGAAATGACTTCCCATGAATTTTTGGAATCTTTGGAGGGGGTACCTCTTTTGAAACTTTACTCCCCGCCGTTCCGGAGGAGATAATGTCACACACAAACAAACAAACAGACAGACAGACGCGCACAGATTTTAATAGTAAGGTTCTCTCCATTTCTATAAAATTCACGGTTTCAAAAACCTCTGATATTTTCAATTGTGCTCTGTATTTCAAATCATGCCAAATTATGGAGTAATGGAATTTAATTCACATTCTTCATTTTCTGTCGAAGGCGTGATTTAACAGTGCGGAAATTAGTTGCTTCTCAGACACTTTCGGCCCTGTCAACCGCCGTGGAAATAATAACCTCGCTCTCCTGGAATTCGATATCTTCCCCGGAATGTGTTTTGATGCCCTCCACCCGCTTTAGCAACCATGAACTAATTTCGGAAAGGAACAGCTATGTCATTTTTATCATCCGCCCTATTTTCTTCCGCGGGTCAACGGAGAATACGTGCGATAATCAATGATGTAGCTGCGAGACGGCGAACTGAATTGTGGCTGTAACCTGAGTTTAGCGTAAATCAAGACCGTGTCTTGTATTTTAATTCTTCTTGTGTAAACGTCTACTAGGATGTTATGGCTGAATTAGTATCAGAGTTATTTGTTATTCAGTTATTTAGATGAATTACTTCTGCACGTCGGGTTTATTTAACTATTAGCGGAAGTACCCGACGCCAGTTAAGTTAGGTTAAGAGTAATGTATTTAATAACGGAGAGAACGATACCGCTGTAATCCTTCTCTAATAACGATGCAAAAAATACGATTCATTGTCATACATTTTTCAGTCTGATGCGATATGGAACCCACATCAAAAATTTCGACAGAAAAATAAGCTAATTCTCTCTCAGTATATCAGCAACAATGGCGGTTTTTAATGATTTTCATCTTTCTAATCAAATGGTCGTAAAAGCTCAAGTTCCATCCAGTATTTCACTTATATTCAGTTTAAGTCGATAAAATATTTTGCCGCAATGCGGGAAAATATTTTTCATAATTGATCAGAAATCAGTATAACGCAAACAAACAGGCATTCTTCTTTATATATACATAGATTTTGTAAAACTTACAAATTTTTCATTACCAAACTCTGCGATCTGAAAACGGGCAGCAGCAACACATTTGGAAATAAAGCATTTTTATCTCCAAGTTATGCTAAGTTGCAAATGCAAACAAATCCGGCTGCTATGGTAAAAAAAAATAGGCTCAGTCGCACTTAAATATCTTTTAAATTGTTCATAATTCTACAACTATTGCATTCAGATTAACTTAACCCTTTCAGGGGCGCAATGTTATGATTTTTTAAAAGTTATGAAAAAGTAAGCATAATGACATGCAATGGTCCTATAGACAACATAAATGAGTTTAAAAAATTTTTTTTCGTGCCCCTTTATGGAAAGGGGACCGGTTTCGTCTTGAAACCAGCGCCCGTCTAGAGCATTTAAGACTAAACATTTGCTTATTTATCTTTACTTTGCTGAAAAGTATCTGAACGTAACAAAAACTAACTAATAATGCACTAAATTACTTGCATAAAACTATGAAATATTTTTAAAAATTATGTTTAAAACTAAGAAAATTATATGTAAAAATAAAATAAATTAAGATGCATACAATTATTTTACTATGAACTAGAAGTATGAGAAAAGCGATCGCCAAGAAAAGCATAATAAAAACGCAACTGTGTTTTTCAGTGTGCTCTGTGTTTCTGTAAAAAATAAGAAATGTTTTCTCTCTTTCAAAAGCTCCATAAATCCTCATCTTTGAAGCCACTCAAATTAAGATATTGTGCAACTGTTTACAGCAGTGATCCGAAAGCAATAAAAACAACTGCAAAAAATCTCGCGACTGCGTCATCTGATCTTTTCTTCGATGTCTCAGAGGGGCGGTGGTTTCATACTGAAACCGCAATGAAAACATTCAAAATTAAAAGGTTTCCATTACTTTTTTTGTGAACTAAGGACGTTTCATTACTCATTGATGCCTGCTTATAAAATATAATGTGGAAAAATTAAAAATTTTTGGGTTTTTTGTGTTTAAAATGGGTCAAAAAGAGTAGTGTGCAAAAGAAGCTATTTTTGAATGATTCGTATCAATTAATGGATGCCCAGAAAAGTTTGCTGCTACCATCTGTTATCAGCTTTAAGAAGTAATTTAATTTTAGCAGCGGTTTTGAGAAAAAAAAACCAAATTTTCTAAATTTAAAAAAATGTTGAAAATGCGGTTTCAAGGCGAAACCACCGCCCCTGATAGGGTTAAGGCTTGAAAATATTAACCGGAAGATAAGAACAACATAATTCAATAATTTTTTTAAAGTAAAAAATGCACAGTTTACCGACATATAACAATAAAAAAAAAACTGAACTCACTGAGCCGAGTAACACAGTGGATATATATATACAAACTTTTGTTACGGCCAGTTGCAATCAAAAAGGGGGTTGTACAACTACAAGTTATAGCAGTCTTATATACAAAATTTCAATGTTCTGAGGTTACTCGTTTTTGAGTTTTGCGAGTTACATATATACATACATAGGTACACTGTGAAAACAAAAGGGGGGTAGTTTTCTATCCCCCGTTCTACTGGGCTTATTGACGAAATTCAACTTGCGTATTTAATGTCTCGAAAGCGCGACTTAGGATATATATTAGATTTATATATTGCATTGTTCTAACATAGGTATCTATATAGGTATTTTAACACAAAATCGGAATTTTTCTGAAATAACATACTAATTGTTTTTTATATTTCGATTCTACGACTCCAATTATACCTACATATTAAAGTTTGAAAAATTTGGTGCAAAATTTAGAAAGAAATTCAAAAATTTATCTTGGCACATATTTTTCAGTTTGCGCCAAGAATAATTCACTTGGCGAACTTCCTGATATATGGTAACCAATTTTCCTTTCCCTCCCAATATGCCGGAGCGGGAAAAAAGTTACGTCGTTCCTACCTTCAAATAATTTTAGCAAAGTGTCTAAACCCCATTTGATGTTTTATCGCTTTTCAACAAAGATGCCAAATTTCAAAACGCGCCAACATATAAATTCACGTATATCTTCGGGAATTTTCCATAAACAATGTAATTTTTTGCAGGTATGTTTAGAAATACGTCTGCTTTAATGATGATGGTAAAATTTTTATAGGTTATAATGCAAATTGTTTTTTGAAAAATTTATAAAATATTATTTAAAACTACAAATTTTAAAAATAAATCATAAAAAAATGGGTGAATTTTATTTGGAATGAACCTGAATTTCGAAATGTTAAAGGAAGAATCAAATAAGTTTAATAGAAAAGAGAGATTAATAAATATATACAAAACTCAATTAACATTGCAGAGTTGAGAGCTAATTTTTTTAAAAACTACTCGTGCGATTTTTACAAAACTTGGTAGTTTGTGTCGTAGAATGGGAATATGGAAAAAATTGCTATGTTATTTCAGAAAAAGTCCGATTTTGTGTCAAAATACGTATATTAGAATAATGCTATATATAAATCTAATACATATCCAAAGTCGCGCTTTCCTACATGAAAAGCGCAAGTTGAATTTCGTCAATCGGCCGAGTAGAACGGGAGATACGTACGTACGTACGTCCGTCAGTCGTCATGAAAAAAATTCTCTTCTGAATGCCTTTTAAATTAATTTTATGATCCGTTTTGAGAAAAAGGAGCCCTTTATGCTGTCCTTACGAACAGATGTCACGCAAAAACATCGTTAAATTGCATTCGAGAGTAGTGATGAGTCGGTACTACCGAACCGGGTATTTTGTAACGGGTACTTAGTTGTAACGGGTACTGAAAATCGGTACATCCAAGTACCCGTACTTAGTACCGAAATCGGTACTTTTCGGTATTCGTTACTTCTGTACCGAAACGGGTACTTTTCGGTATTCGTTACTTCTGTACCGAAACGGGTACTTTTCGGTATTCGTTACTTCTGTACCGAAATCGGTACTTTTCGGTATTCGTTACTTCTGTACCGAAACGGGTACTTTTCGGGTGCTTTTCGGTATTCGTTACTTTGTAACGAAAATATGCGTCTCTTTTCGGTATTCGTTACTGGCGGATCGATGAGGGTTCAGCTCACTTCGTACGAGGTACGAAGTGAGCTGGTACGAGGACAGTAGTATCTGATTGTATTTGCGAAATGGTGATATGCGCTCCTTGTGTCCATGAATGGTCTGCTCCTCAGACACTTCCGTAGTTGACATGCTTTCTGATATTCAAAATCTTACTCCGTACAGGTAAAATCAAACATGTGGTGACGTGGCAGAGTTCCTTCAGTGCCCAAAATCGTTAGCTGCGTATTTTAGTACTCCAAATCGTTACTAGGGCACTTCGATACTCCAAATCGTTACTAGGGTACGTTGGTACTCCAAATCGTTACTAGGGTACGTTGGTACTCCAAATCGTTACTAGGGTACTCCGGTACAGTAAACCGTTACTAGGGTACTCCGGTATAGCAAACCGTTACTCCGGTATTTCGTTACTTTGGTACTCCAAATCGTTACTTGGGTACTCGGTACTTGAAATCGGTTTTCGGTACTTTTCAAAGTAACGGTTACTTGAGTAACGGGTATTTTGTTCTCGTACCGGGTACAAGAATGTACCGAAGTTGCCCATCACTATTCGAGAGAGGTCAAAATGAATATTTTCTTTGAAATATGATAACCGGAATTTTTCATGATTACAATACGTCCTTTACTTCATACAAGGAACTAAAATTGACGGCACCTAGAGTCATCGAATTCCGAATAACGCAATCCTCCACCCGAACGTGGGCACATCGAAGCCAGAATTTTGAATTTCGATTTTTTTTATTTATTTATTTCACATTTTGTTAAACATTAAAGAATTTCTGGATAACAAACACAACGATTTCAAAGCCAGAACTGTACAGGAAAAAAAAAATCTTCATCTCCAGCGCGCGAGACTGTGTATCGGAAATTCTGAAGATATGCTGTTTTTAAATATTTTGTGATATTGCTGCTGAATTTAATTTTATGTGGTTTATTAAGTGGGAAGATCGTGATATTTAATAAATAAAGTTAACACACAAAAGGATAAAAAAACGCCCCCTTTGGCCATAATATAAATTCTCAAAGCTTTCAGATTTTTTTTGTGAGTTTATTTATTTTTTTGTTAATAAAAAATTTCATTAATATAAAATATGACCCCTTCCGCTGTTTTTAGATTGTGCATTCGCCCTGCATGCAGGTTAAGACCACTGACATATGAAATGAGCTTAAAGCCATGTAGGGAAATTTTATTTTCTTGCTTAATTACCTAAGAAGATATAGTAAATTATTACGTTATTTCACGAAATATTTTATATTACAAAATTTTCACAAGGGCGGCCAAGCAAAGAAGATTTGCTTCAGACTCACAGTTTTGTAAAAAGAACCTGATTAATATTCGCAAAACACACCTTTTTCGGGGATATTCTTTAAAAAAACTATTTAATGCAAGTTAACTTTTATGCACGATCCCCTTTTCTGATACGGATCAGTCACATATTGACTAGCAGAGGAATTCGTAAGTCATTACGATGTTCATCTTTCAAGTGACAGCGAATAGACCGTGACCTTGGCGATTCTGTTGGCGCATTCTTGAGTCACACATTACAGCAGCTTTCGCTCGTTTCTGTTACATTCCGATCTGGACATTTTTCGACGGCGCTATGCATCGAATAATAATGAACGCATTCAGAAATTTTATTGGGTTCATCGGCTCAAGTTCGTGGTCAGATTTTTCTAGGTCAAGGAAAAACTTTTATTCAAAGCTGGGAGATTTCTCACGCGTTATTTAATCTGCAGGAAATCTAAAGATTTTGGTCTCCTTCTTAGTTGGCATCGGAAACGTATTTTTGTTGAACAAGGAATAAAATGCTTGGTGTAAAATGTATAATTTTGTAGACGAGAGGAGTTCGTAAAGGAAAAAATCTGATACGGACAGATACCACATGACTTCCTCGTACGACCTTTAAAATTATTCGCATTTTTTTGCTGCATTTCATTTACATTTATTTCCTCGAATTTCGTTACAGTTATATTTCTCATTCAATTAATTAAGTTCTCACTTCGTGACAAGGCAAAAATACGTAAAAATTCAAAACGTCTTCATTAAAAATTGTAAAATATAGAAAAACATAAAATACCAAATACAGTTAAAACAGTTAAAAAAAAACAATTTTTACAATTAAAATACGAGTTTCTGCGCAAAAACAAACAATTCGATCAGCGGGCAAGAAAGCAGATTTTTCGGAGCGCAAAACTGAAAGTTTACTTTTGGTCCCACTCGGCAAAAAGACACTGCAATTGGTGCAAAAACTCACTTAATTTCCTATTCTACTAACAGTTTCAAAAGTAAACAACTGGCGGTCTCGTTAGGCTTAATAAAACTAAGGCAGCTTTTAAATTGTTGATAATTCTGCAACTATTGCATGCAGGTTGTCTAAAGGCATAAAAACCTTAACCGCAACACTAGAACAACATAATTCAATCACATTTAAAGCAAAAAATGCCCAATTTACCAACATATAATACTTAAACGTTTGGGTGTATATATATATATACAAAATGGAAAGGTATACATATATATATATATACCCTTTCGTTACATAAATGTATACCAAACGTTATATATACGTTCGGTGCGGCCTATTGCAAGCAACCCCCCCCCGAAAAAAAAGGAGGTGAACCTATCCTTCTGACTCCATTTTACAATACGTTTTAGAAGAAAAGTCCTTTTTTCTGTCCGCACGTACAGATGTCCCGCAAAAACGTTGTTCAAATGGTTTCGAGAACGGATATTTTCAATACGGATACAATACGGATATTTTCCTTGAAATATAATACCCGGAATTTTTCGCGATTACAGTACTTCCTTTATTTTGTATGAGGAAGGAAAAATATTAAAACGCTTATGATTTCAGTACTAGTGAAAATTTGATTTACGTGACTACATCAAATTACGCCGAGGATATCTACGTAAGGTGAGAGATGTCTTCGGAGAGGACTTTCTAACGGATGACTTCTCGTATCCATGTTATACATGGGAAAACATGAACACGCCCCTGCAGCCGTTGCATGCAGACCTGGGTTTCATTCTAAGCTGTTTGTGTACTACCAGGGTTCAGCTCCTTTACCGCACGGCCGCTAGTGGTAGGCGACACTAGTTCATAAAATGAAACAAGCAACATTCTTACATTCTTCTAATAATAGCTCAGTTGGTTTTAAGATCCAGGAAAAATATCTCTGACGAAATAATCAAAAACCTTTCTTAAAATATTTTATTATTAGTCCAAAGGGACAATTTGCCCAGAAAGACTAATTTCGTTTCGGCATTTTGCGTTGATTCACTACAAGCGTTGTTTCACTTTTCAGATTGTTGCCACCAAATATTATCGCCCTGTATTATATTTAAAGAAATTAAATAATGAGAATATGCATATACGTATGTATGTTTCTCGCACTGTGATAAAATAACGGTTCCTGGAGCCATCCAATTTTGAATGACGTAATCCTACTGCGAATATGGGCATGTGGAAGCCCAAATTTGAAATTCTGAATTTGTTTTATTACCGATTTCATATTTTGTTAAACTTTAACGAATTTTTGATTAACAAACTCAAGGATTTCAAAGCGAACAATGGCAACGTTGTACAGAAAAAAACATTTTTATCTCCAGCGCGCGATACTGTGTATGGAAAATTCTAAAGATATGCTCATTTTAAAATTATTTTGAGATATTGCTCTTGGACTGAATTTTATGGTTTAAGTGCGAAGAACGTGATGTTTAATAAATAAAGGTAACAAAATGTAAAAAAAAAAAAAACATTCATTTGGACGTAATAAAAATTTGAAACCTTTCAGATTTAAAAAAAAAAAAAAAAATCTGAAATGTTTCAGATTTTAAATTACGTCCAAATTAAATTACGTTTTTTTAACGTTTTGTGCGTTATCTTTATTTGTTAAACATCATGTTCTTCGTACTTAAACCATAAAATGCAATTCAACAGAAATATCGCAAAATAGTTTTAAAATGAGCATATCTTTAGAATTTCCGATACAAAAACTCACGCGCCGGAGATAAAAATGTTTTTTTCTGCACAACGTTGCCATTGCTCGCTTTGAAATCCTTGAGTTTGTTAATCAAAAATTCGTCAAAGTTTTAAAAAATAGGAAATCGATCATAAAACAAATTTCAAATTTCAAATTTGGTCTTCCACATGCTCATATTCGTTGGAGGATTACGTTATTCAAAATTCGATGACTCTATGTACCGTTGTTTTATCACAATACGAGAAATATACATACATTTATGCATATTTTTCATTATTTAATTTCTTCAAATATAATGCAGGACTCTAACATTTTGTGGCAACAGTTTGAAAAGTGAACCGACGTTTATGAGTCCGACGCAAAATGCCAAAACGAAACTAATAGTCCTTCGGGATTCAAATCCCTTTGGACTAAAAATGTTTAAAATTTAAAATGGGACAAAAGATGATGCTTAGCAGAATTCCTCGTACCTGACATCTAGTTAATCAGCAATATCAAAATAATATAACTTTTGAAGCTCTAAGATTAAATCCGTAATTTCCGCTTATAAAGATTAATTGGGTTAACAATTTGAAGATTTAAATGTGGAAAACATTTGTATTATGATTATACCTCCCAAGGTAACCAGCTTATACAAAATAAAAATGTTATTGCTAAAACTTAAAAGTCGTTAATGTGCACATTACCTAGTTAATCTGCAGCTTAACAGATCTGCTTCGTTACGGTGTGAAATCAAGAGTTTTTCGCATTTCAGACAGGTAATGTGCACATTAACGACTTTCGTACTGTTAAAGTTCAAAACACGTTAACGGCTTCCGTACCGTAAGGAGTTCAAAAGTTTGTTTCTCTGATTTTCTTTCCCTCCCCCCTCTTGATAGTATGAACTTGATTCTTAAATATTGGAAAATGAATACGCAATATTATATTCATTTTCTTAATTCTAATAATATTTTAATTTTTAGCCCAAACAGGGAGTAGCCCAGAAGGGCTATTAGTTTCAAAATTTCATTTTGTGGCGTTTCACTATAAACAAAGAATCACTTTTTAAATTATTGCCACCAAATATTACCGAATTGTATTATAGTTAAAGAAATTAAATAATAAAGAATTTGCATGAATGTATGCATGTTTTTCGCATTGTGAAAAAACAATGGTATACCTAGAGCCATCATATTTTAAATAATGTAGTTCTCCACGCGAATATGGACAGCTGGAAACTTAAATTTCGAATTTGTTTTAGTATGAATTTCATATTTTGCAAAATTTGAATGAATTTCTGATGAACAAACTCATTAATTTCAAAGAGAGCGATGGCAACTTTGTACGAGAAAAAAAATATTTTTGTCTCCAGTGCACGAGACTGCTTATCGGAAATTCTAAAGATATGATGTTTCTAAATATTCTATTGTGTATTTTAAATTTTATAAAACTTTAACGAACTTGTGATTAACAAACTGAACGACTTCAAAGCGAGCAATAGCAAGACTGTACGAAAAGAAAAACATTTTTATCTCCAGCGCACGAGATTGTCTATCGGAAATTGTAAAGATAGGTGTTTTTTAAATATTTTTAGCCCAAAAGAACATTATCAAAAATGCTTTCGAAACGTGTCTGCGTATGTAAATGATTAAAAAAAAAGGCACATTTCGGCGTAATATAAAAATCTTTCAGATATTTTTGTACTATAATTTTTTAATTGACTCATGATTATGTCTGTTAACTAATTTGTTGATTCTTTGATTGTATTAACTTGATTTTTACTCCCTTGTACGAAGTAAAAAGGAAGTATTGTAATCGCGAAAAGTTTCAGGCAGCATATTTCAGTTAAAAAAAATATCCATTTTGACCGCTATCGAATGCAATTTAACGATGTTTTTGCGTGATATCTCTACGTAAGAACAGAATAAAATACATTTTTCCTTCAAAAAATTTATAAAACTGCTTTAAAATTAATTCTGAAGAGAATTTTTCGTGGCGTCTGTACGAACGTATGTACGTACGTATCTCGCATAACTGAAAAACGAGTAGCCTCAGAATGTTCAAATTTTGTATATAGGACTGCTATAACATGTAGATGTGCACCTCGTATTTTGGTTGCAATCGGCCGCGCCAAACGTATATAAATATGTTTATATGTATATCCACTCTGTTACCCGGCTCAGTGATCTCCGTTTCTTTACTCTTATATGTTTGTAAATTGTACATTTTTTGCTTTAAAAGTGATTGTATTATGTTGTTTTTATCTTCCGCTTAAGGTTTTTATGCCTTTAGTAAATCTGTATGCAATATTTTTAGAATTATCAACAATTTTAATGTTGTCTAAGTGCCGCTAACCTTTTTTTTTATGGCCGCCATTGATGTTTACATTTGAAACAGGAGACTAGTAGATTTGTTGCCAATCTAGAGAAACTTAGCTTCGTAACAACAAAGATAAGGCATTCATTTATTATTGCCAATTAAATCATGCTTAATTCTTTCTGGAATTTTTTCGAGGAAATAAGTGTTTAAGATTTACTTCGTAATCTTTAATATAGATATTTGTAGTTTTTATGTATTTTTGCCTTCTCGCGAAGTGAGAACTCAATTAATTAAATGAGAAATATTCAATCGTCTGTGAAAAATTGTTTCTTTTTTGTTTTGTTTGCTTAATTTCTTTTATACATCATTCTAGCTTTATTATAGTATTTGAATAGAACATGTGGCAACGATTAGATAATTCTATTCTTTAAATGATATAAATTTTGTGCATTATGAGTTATAATATGAACGAAATATATAGGTTAACTGTTATATAATTATTGGATTATATAACAGTTAACTTAGTTTCCTTTATATAATTATTATATAAGTTAACTGTTATATAATTATTAATACTGTTAAGTGAATCTAGCGCCAGAGTGTCGCTATGGTAAACAAATACTAGAGTGAATTTCAAAGAATGCATTGATTCTATTGTGGTTTATGCGCTGTCGGCGAAGTAGATTCAATTCAATCCAATAAGTTTAAATGAAATGCAAGAAAAAAATGCGTATAATTTAATATTCCGTACAAGGAAGTCATGTGGTGTACACATCAGAATTTTTAGATATCGAAAAATAAATAAATAACATTATGTTAATTTAAGCGTATAGAAACGTTGCTGTTGTTCCAGAAAAGATCTTATTTACACTTTAACGAGTGCCCAGTATGTAACGTGAAGATTGCCTAGGTAATTAGAGAAATGAAACAATTTTCCGCTCTTTAAGGGATCACCCTAGTTAATCTGTAAATTCCCTATAGAATCTGCAGAGACCTTGACCACGGTCGGTCCGGGATATAATGGTCGGACACCAGCTCTTATGAAGATTGTAGTCTTTTTCTTTTTCTTATTTCTTGGTCTTTGATGTATTAAGCATAATAAGCATATTTTCTTATTCTGGTCATGTTCTTTCTCTCTTGTGTTTTCATTACCGCGCCAGGAAAGCATTTCCGTCCATGCATTCCATAATCGTGATTTTCCATCATCGTGATTTTCCATCATCCAGATGTACTTTATCTTTCCTGAAAGTTTGTAATCAATTTTCTGAAACACCCTGTATATGTGAAAAGCTCGCTTGTAATTATTTAATAACTAGCGGAATTACCCGATACCAGTTAAGTTAGATTGATAGTAATGTACCTAAAGAGGGAACGATATCGCTGTAATCCTTCTGTAATAACGATGCAAAAAATATGATTCATTGTCATACATTTTTCCGTCTGATGCAATATGGAACCCACATAAAAATTTCGTTAGAAAATACACTAATTCTCTGTCATTATATCAGCAACAATGGCACCCAGGTTTTAATTATTTTCATCTTTCGAATCAAATGGTCGTAAAAGCTAAAATTCCATCCCATACTTCACCTACACAGGCTGTTCACACATTTTTTAGAAATGTTCTATTTGACATCCCTTATTCTGAACTATCTTTCGACACCGCAATTTCCAGGATAATAATGCCTTTTGAAGTGGTAGAATAGATATTCTATCCCATTCCTCCCGAACAGCTTTCCAGAGTCCTGTTAGGGTGTTGGGACAACGTTTGGATAACGCAGTTTTTAAAAGTCCGAAAGCACAAAAATTCATAGGTGACACATCGGGAGATTTAGTAGGGATACCAGTGATGGGTATAGCCTTGATACCAGTTTTTTGTTCCATTTCTTTTGGGAAATTTACAGTGGATTTTGATGTGTGACTGCTAGCTTTGTCCTGATGGAGTCTCCCAGATGGATGGCACTGTGGGTAAAGCGATGGTACTTCATTCAGAAAAATTGCAGATAAAATAAGTTCCTGATAGTATTTGGAGTTAATCTTGACATTTTTTTGCACTCTCTTTATATTTAACTTGCCGTTATAAAAAAAAGCAGCAACAATCATAAATCCCTTAGAAAAACTTTCTTTCGATTCTTTGAACCATGTACTTAAATTTTTTTCTCCCCTTTTATGATAATAAATGGCTCTTTTTTTGTTGATATCATTTAAATACACCCATGCTTCATCTATTGTGACAATTGTTTTCTATTTTTCTTTGGATAAGTGTTTCTCATATAGAATTCTGTAGCGTGTCCTGCGATATGCTTTGGTCCTTTGACTAAGGGGATTTTCTCTTAACATTAAACAACGTACCTTTGCAATAGTCGAAGATGTCCGTTTTTTCCTTGCATACTGGTTTGGAAATTTTGTCCCACTTGAGGCTTCAATTTGACGATTTTTTCCTTTCTTGTTGGTGATATTACCTATCGATGCTTTAGATATCACAAAACCGTGACTCTCATATCGTTTTTGAATAACGGAGTATGCATATTTCTCTTCGGAAAGAGAGTAAATGTAGCCTTCGAACCACTGCTTTGTTAAATTCGCCATTTTGAATAAAAACAAAATTTTCAAGCTACAGACGATAATTTTGACTTTTAAAAACATAGTACTATTGCAATTACTTCTTTTGCAGCAAACGATTTTTTACTACAGCTTACCAAAATCGTTTAAAAAATGTGCGAACAGCCTCTGTATATTCAAATTTAGTCGATTAAATGTGATAAAAAATTTATCATAATTGATAAGAAATCGGTAACGCAAACAAACACACAAACAGGCATTCTTTTTTATAAATACAGATTTTATAAAACTTAAGTTTTTAATTAAAAACTCTACGATTTGAAAACGAGCAGTAGCAACACATTTCGAAATAAAGCATTTTTATCTCCAACGCGCAAGACTGTTGCCACTCGGAAAAATGAGTACGAAATTTAATATTTTCAGAGTTTCTTATTAATATCTCGGCGGATTAAAGTCGTACGAAGATGGGAACAGTCGAAATGGCTCCTCGCGAATGTTTGGTATCTAGAATAATGTATTTAATGTTTGGCAATTCTATTTATATTTCGTCGTAAAGCTTCGACATTTTTTTATTAACAAACTCTACGATTTGAAAGAGAGCAGTGGCAACGCTTCTCGAAATAAAGCAAATTTTCATCTCCAGCTTGCGAGACTGTTGCCACTCAAAAAAATGAGGGTGAAAATTATCCTTTTTTACTACCTTGTACGAAGTAAAAAGGAACTATTGTAATCCCGAAAAGTTTCAGGCAGCATGTTACAACGAAAATATCCATTTTGACCGCTATCGAATACAATTTATAACGATGTTTTTGCGTGATATCTGTACGTAAGGACAGAATCAAAGACACTTTTCTTCCAAAAAAATTATGAAACTGCTTTAAAATTAATTCTGAAGAGAATGTTTCGTGGCGTCTGTACGAACGTATGTACGTACAAAACCGTGCGTACGTACGTATCTCGCATAACTCAAAAACGAGTAGCCTCAGAACGTTGAAATTTTGTGTATAGAACTGCTATAACATGTAGATGTGCACATCATATTTTGGTTGCAATCGCCCGCACCAAACGTATATAAATATATTTATATATATATATATCCACTCTGTTACCCGGCTCAGTGATCTCAGTTTCTTTACTCTTATATATTTGTAAATTGTACATTTTTTGCTTTAAAAATGATTGAATTGTGTTGTTTTTAATCTTCCGGTTAAGGATTTTATGCCTTTAGTAAATCTGTGTGCAATATGTTTAGAAATATCAGCAATTTTAAAGTTGTTTAATTGCCGCTAAGCCTGTTTTTAATGGCGGCCATTGATGTTTACATTTGAAACAGGAGACTAGTGGATTTGTTGCCAATCTAGAGAAACTTAGCTTCGCAACAACAAAGATAACGCATTCATTTATTATTGCGAATTAAATCATGCTTAATCCTTTCTGGAATTTGTTCGAGGAAATAAGCGTTTAAGATTTACTTCGTAATTTTTAATGCAGATATTTTGAGTTTTTTTGTATTTTTGCCTTGTCGCGAAGTGAGAACTGAATTAAGTGAAAGAGAAATACTAAATCGTCTGTGAAAAACTGTCTTTTTCTGTTTTGTTTGCTTAATTTCTTTCATACATCGTTTCAGTTTTATTATAGTATTTGAATAGAACATGTGGCAACGATAATTCTTCAAATGATATAAATTTTGTGCATTCAGAGTGTCGTTATAGTAAACAAATATAGTGAATTTTAAAGAGAGCATTTATTCTATTGTGGTTTATGCGCTGTCGACAAAGTACATTTAATTCAATCCAATCAATTTAAATGAAATTCAAGAAAAAAAATGCGTATAATTTAATATTCCGTGAAAGGAAGTCATGTGGTGTACACATCAGATTTTTTAACTTTTAATTAATATCTCTGAATTTACATACTTTTTGTTTTGAAAAAAGTGGACATCAACCTTTTCCAAGACGCAGAAAAGAATTGTAAAAAGTTTGGTGACGATAGCTGGAGTAGTGACTGTGTAATTAGAGGACATACATACAGACTTTCTTCTTTATATATATATAGATGGCAGCGCATAATGAGGAGATCTAACATATATTTACTTTAAAAATACTATTCCAAAATTAAAGAACGATACTACTCAGCTGCAGTTAAAATTTTATGCATCACTTCATCGTTATGCTCTGAGCAAAATTGTCATCACTCCCGTATATACGAGAATAAGATTACTTACATACACATATATATATTTATACCGTCAAAAAATAAAACTAAACTGATAAAGGCTTAAAACCTGAAATCCGCACAACACAGTTCTTTCCAAACCATAAGCCATAAATCACGAAACCCAAAGCTCAAACTTTACCACTCGAATGATTTAAACTTTCCCACTCCACAAAGAGAGTAAAGTGAAAAATATATTACTCCTGTTAATATCCGGACAGCGAATGGAAGACAAATCACTCAGTTTCGATTAAGATAGATCACATATAATCGAAATCGCCATCAATTTACAGCTGCGATCGATCGGCAGTGATGCAGCGACATTTCTCCTTATTTGTTTCCCGCAGATCAGAGAGGTCAGAGCAAAGATTCCTCAAATTCTAAAAATACTTGAGGATACAAGAAACGAGGGACGGGATTTTCAGTTCGTTACCTTGATAAATTGGGCAATCAGCCAGCGGGGATTATTCGGGGAAAGGGGGCTAGGTAAAATGGAGGACAAGAACATGGACCGTGCAGGGACTGGAGTTGGTAATTTCTCGTGAGAGTTAAGAGCTGTGTGCAAAGCCACTCATGTACGATGCAGAGATAACATGTGGCAATCGATAGCGAAGGTTTTAATCGATATTAATGAGGTGGAGAATGGGGACTATTTGTTTTCTTTGAGGATGTCTTTAGCCTGAATGTGATTCGCATGATAGAAAACTGTAACCAGACAATTAATTGCTTTATTATGTAAATGCTGGACTTCTCGTCTGCGTACGAGCTGGAATGCGTTTGACTTAAAGCCTGTATTAAAAGATTTTATTACTATCTAATACTCGGGGCTCATATGCAGACAGGAATGTTTTTTAGTTGTATGTGACAAGTACATAACGGCTGTGAGCTGAAACGGAGGGATAACTTCGTGGAGGATTTTAAAAGAGACTGGAATATTTAATTGTGTTCGTATTCACACTACACATAGGGAAACTTGCAAAAGCTTACACGCAATCCTCAAGTTCAGCGGGACTTGAACCTGGGACGAATTAACAGTGTTCAGCTGCTCTTATCTATTTCGGTATTTAATAAAAATCGATTAATGGAATTAATTGATCAGACATTTGAATAATAGAAAAATGCTTTAATAAGCAATTATTGTCCATAAAGAAATGTTCTACACTTTCTAGCTATCTGCCTATCCATTTGTTACAAGACATCCCATAAAAAGAAGAACATCAAGAACTCCTCTTTAAATTTTTTTTTTTTCCCAAGAAGCTTTTTTCCTCACACCTTCCCGCTGAAAAAGGGGAATACTTCAATGAACAAAAATTCGAAACTAATTTTTTTAAAAATGCAATTAAAAATTAGACGAAAAAAAAAAAAAAGAAATTAGCTCTGTTAAATGTGGTAAACAGTTTTCTCTTTACAGACTCGCAATAGAATAACTCCAAAAATCTTGATTCTTTTTAACGTTAGTTGGGAAATATTTAACAAAATAAGCTTCAATATTGCGCATTTGAAATCGAAAGCTGCTAAACTAAATGTGACATTGAAAGCAGACTATAAGAATTAAAAACTAAAGTATGAACAACGAATGAGAGATATTAAAGGTATTTTTGAGGCACTTTCTTGTATACGTTTCCTTTTTTACATACACCACTAATAATGAAAAGAAAATAAAAAAAAAATCTAGGTGACAATATGTACGATAATGCTTAGTACTTGTTAAAAAAACAAACAGCGCACTGTATTCTTTGGGTATCAGTCGGACTCACATAAAGACCTGCACACCCATTTAAAGCATTCTAAAATTAAAAAAAAAATCTGTTATGGACACTATATGATTTCCTTGTACGACCTGTTAAATTATATACACTTTTTGCTGCACCTCATTTAAACATATTTTCTCGAATTATTCTAACTCAGCTAACCTCTTTTGAAAGCAAGTTGAAAATGATACCAAATATTAAAAACTTAAATATGCTGGTCCACTTTTGCCGTATGCAAGAAAAAAGTCTCATAATTTTATCTTTTCATAGTGAGTATGAAACTTTATGAAATATAAGTATAGGAAATGGGAGACCGCATTAAAAGTTAGATTTCATTATTTGTCGAAAATATTTTTTTTTTAGTCCAAAGGGACTTTGTCCCTGAAGGACTATTGTTTTCGTTTTGCGATTTTGCGTTGGTTCACTATAAATGTCCGTTTCGCTTTTCAAACTGTTGCCACCCGATGTTAAGAGTCCTGCATTATATATTTGAAGAAATTAAATAATGAAAAATCTGCATAAATGTATATATATTTCTCGCATTGTGATAAAACAACGGTACCTAGAGCCATCGAATTTTGAATGACGTCATCCTACTGCGAATATGGGCATGTGGAAGCCCAAATTTGAAATTTGGAATTTGTTTTATAATCGATTTCCTATTTAGTAAAACTTAAACGAATTTTTGATTAACAAACTCAAGGATTTCTAAGCGAGCAATGGCAACGTTGTACAGAAAAAGCATTTTTATCTCCAAGGCGTGAGACTGCATATCGGTAATTCTAAAGATATGCTCAATTTAAAACTATTTTGCGATATTGCTCTTGAACTGAATTTTATAGTTTAAGTGTGAAGAACGTGATATTTAATAAATAATGGTAACGGACAAAATGTTAAAAAAATCTCCTCTTTGGACGTAATTTAAAATCTGGAATCTTTAATTTTTTAAAAAAATTTTAATGAATATCTTATTAACAAACTCAACGATTGGAAAGCGAGCATTAACAACACTGTAAAGAATAAATCATTTCTATCTCCAATATTCGAGACTGTGTATCGGAAATTCTAAAGATATGTTATTTTTCAATATTTTATGATTTTGATATTTAATCGAATTTATGTGACGTAAGCACCAAGAACATATTATCTAATAAATATTAAATGAACACATAAAAGATCAATAATAAAAAGAGAAAAAGAAAGGTTTAGTAAAGCTATCTTAGTAAGACAAGTGAACTTTGATATGATAAACTGAAAAAAGCAGAAAAATGCATGGCAACACTTAACGCTGCATTGGGAATTATACCACTATTCTGCTTTTCAAATTTGTTTTTAAAATTTGGAATTACCAAAACATGAAATATTTTAAAACTGTTCTTTTAATTGGAAGTTTAAGACTAGGACCAAAGACTGCGAAAATAAAGGCCAAGCGGGTATACATATATATGTATATATTTTGTACTGCTGGTTCAATAAAAAAAGGGAGGTACACAACTAGATGTTATAGGACTTCCATATACAAATTCGAACTTTCTAAGGCTAATCTTTTTAAGTTATGCGAGGTATATACGTACATACAGGCGTCACAAATATCTTTTTTGAATCCATTTTACAATCTGTTTCGGAAAAAAGAGTCCTTTATTCCGTCCGTGCAAAAAAATCGTGCAGAGTGTTTCGGAAACGGTGGAAATGAATATTTACATTAAAATATGATATCCGAAATTTTTCGCGATTACAATATTCCCTTTACTTCGAACAAAGAAGTAATAAAAAGCTTGCTCATAAGATGGCTCTACATAAGGATGGTATATTGAAGGTGTTCTACAAGTACGATACTTAGTATTTTTCTTTTCATGCAAAATTTTGTAAACTTGAAAGAATAAATAATAAACTTTCTCAACATCTTTATTATATGCGGCTTAAGTGTCTGTTTGTCTCCGATAGTTTATTGGTTGCTTGCGTAACTGTACTAGCCAATGGGGTGAAGTTGCCACGGCATTTAAATAGTCCGTATACACTGATACCATACATGCAGTTATCATTGTTTTCATTAAATTATCATGGTATTTAAGAACATTTAAATATTTTTAATTCATACAATTGTTGCTTATTATGCATTTAACTATATTTACATATGAATTACCTAGAAACTTGCAAACGTTGAGAAATGAAAGGAGGCGAAACCGACTAACGAGTTATGCGTAGTACATCTCATCAGGTAGGTTTACCCAAACTCCTATGCTAAACATCCTTTCGCGTAAAAAGTTTAAAATTTTGCCCGATTTTATTCCGGCATTGTATTTTAAACTGGATTTTCAGCTGAACGCAAATTGTGCGCGTCAGGGGGAACGTGAACATTTGTTTGCATTAGCAATCATCTGTTTTTGAAATGGTTAACTGAACGCAAGAGTTCGTGAAAGAACGGACGTAAAAATAATAGACGGTCCTCTGCAAGGCGAGCTTAAAAATGATGGATAGATATACACAAATTTTGTGAACAAACAGATCTTTGACATGTGAATTAACATTTTATTATTTAAATCACCTTTATTTATTGAGCTAGCGGTGGCTCTTAAGAAACGTACCCACAGTGGTTTCCTTCATTGGGCCCTACTTTAAACAATTAATCAAGAAGAAGGGGGAAACCCCGTGAGGCAGTAAGCAAAGGGGCGTCCTCGCCGCCTGCCCTCGGTTATTCAGTTTGAATTAGCAGACAACTTTGCACAAATCATTTTAATTACAATTTATAATATCTACACTCATGTTCATAAATTAATTATAATTCGGAGTCACGCGGAAATCGAACTCTAAAATAAATATATCACCCGTAAAATCACTACACACATCTTCAAGAATCATATGCAAATTTCAGGAAGTAACCAGATGACACCGATGGCGACAATGACGAGAGTGTAAGAGAGTGATATAATAAGGAATACAGGCAAAGAAGTAAAATTGTTCGCAGGCGCTTTATAAGCATTTCAGTGCAATAACCGAGTTGTTACGACACAAAGGATGCATTTGGATGATTTTTTACGTGGTAGAATTAACGGCCGTCTGGAATGTGGGCGTACCCAACTGGAAGTATCAGACGAACTTGGAATTGCCCAGAGATTGTGAGTGTCATCTCCAGGCTTTGGCAACGATTCCAAGATGATGGTAATGTGAGTAGACATTACAGCACAGGACGCCCCAGAGTTACAACGCCGAATCAGGACCGCTATTGGGCAGTTACTGCCAAAAGAAACAGGCGGAGCACAGCCTCAGACCTGTCTCGTCAGCTGTCTTCAGCCACTGGTACGACAATTTCAAGATTACAGATGCTTAGGGCAGATTGTATCTATATGCTCGTAAACCTGTGAGATGCGTTCCACTTACTGCAACTCACTGTCGCCTGCCTGGAGTAGAGAGCATGCATTGTGGACACCGCAACAGTGGGCTTGTGTGATGTTTTCCGACGAGTCCAGGTTTAGCTTGTAGTCTGATTTTCGCCGGACATTCATATGGAGAGCTCCAGGTACCCGTTACCACCAAGAAAACATCATTGAACGACGCCGTTACGGTGGTGCAGGAGTGCTCGTTTGGGGTGGAATTATTCTGGGTTCCACAACTGACCTGCATGTTCAAATTGGAACCATGACAAGCCAAATCTATCGGGACGTCATTCTGGAACAACATGTACGTTTGTTGCGGGGCGCCATGGGCGCACAATTTGTGTTTATGGATGACAACGCCCGTCCTCACCGTGCAAGCATCGTAAGCGAATGTCTTCAATCGGAGGATATCACCCGTATGGACTGGCCAACATTCTCACCGACTTGAATCCAGTAGAGCACGTGTGGGACATGCTTGGCCGACGAGTTGCAGCCCGTCAACCTCCTCCTACATGTCTACCGGAACTTCGGAGAGCATTGCTTTTTGAGTGTTGTAATATGCCCCAAGATCAGATCGATAATTTGATACTCAGCATGCATAGGAGTTGTACGGACTGTATCGCATTGTCTGGGAGACATACAATGTATTAACAAACATACCAACCATGTAATATTGGTTTTCTGTAAATAGGGTGTTTTTTGTAATATGCTCCAGGGAGAAAAAATCGCTAATTTTTTTTAACGATATCAAACATATAGCATCTTTTTTTGCTCTTTACTTTTTGTTTAATAAATAAGCTTTACAAATAAGTCAAATTTGTTTTGCTTCTAACTCTTCCTTTGCCTGATTTTGCATTATCCTTAATTTATGGACATGATTGCAGAACAGCGGTCATTTCGTATGACCGCCGGGCTATCTAGTATTTTATAAATTAACTAACTATTGTTAACAAGTCTTTCAAACGGCCACTGGGAAAAAAAACGCAAATGAGAATGACTATCGAAATTTTATGTTTATGAATGTGATAAGTATATTTTAAGTCTGGAATTTTAATGTTATTATTACACTATGTATAATTAGATAAATTTCATTTTTCTTTCACGATTTTAGATTTTTTAAGGGGTATCAGAAACCCCTATACCGACAATGTTAAATTGCCCATTTTCGATGTACCTTTTCGCAAAATCTGCTGTAGATACAAGCTTGAAATGTTTTCTGTAATTAAAGTATACCTATCTGATTGTACTGAAATGAGCTTTTGAAACATTTTGAATTTTAGAGTAAATTACCGGATATTTTGTTAGGCATAGTAAAATTTAACACTTTTCTCACACAAAAAAATTAAATTTTTTTTTCTAAGTTTATTACAAAAAGCTCATTTAAGTAAATATTACGGAACATAATAAATAAGCCATAAAAAGTTTAGATACCTGTGAGCAGTAGTTCCTGAGAAAAGGTACATCGAGTATAAAAAAATCGCGTTTGGAGAAAAGCGCGTTTTTGTAAAAATTCCTCATTGATCAAAGCAGTAGATGACAAATTAAAACTAGATTTTTTTATAGTTCTAATTTTCATAGAGATTGAAGAATGGTATTTTTAGAAAGATAAAAAAAAGTGTAGAGAATTTTAAAATGCAAAAATCTGAAATCACAAATTTTTGAAGATTTTGGGGTTCTAACTCGCCGTAAAACAATATTTTTTATTTTGTAAAAGTTACAACATTTCATTTTAAAAATAAGAATTCCAATATTTAACACAAAAACTAGAAGAAAAAAATGTCGTTACTTCAATCGTTCGTCTTAAATAAACAAATTGTTTTTCACACAAGAATATTTGAACACAGATGCAGAAACATCCTTTATAAATTTTAAATTATTATTTATTAATTACGTTAATAAATATTAAAAATATTGTTGCTTACATACGGGTTCGTAATAGATTGAATGCACAAGTCCGATAATAGGTTAATAAAATTTATTCTTATGAAAAGAAATGTATCACAACTCTGGAATATTCCTCAGAGATATTAGTAGAAGTGTTCACAATATCAAACTACTCAAAACGTTAAAATACAACATAACGCTAAGCGTATCTAAAGAGAAAGCCAATCAGATATCTGAGTTCACGCGGAACTAAACAACTCGTAACAACAATAACTAAGCAACTGAACTCAGACGCTCTCTTTCCAGCCTTTTATCGCTTTCAACCGGTCGCAAGATATTTCTACTAATTTCTGTTTCTCGAAATTACTCGAAAGCAATACAAAGATGGAATTACGGTTACAGTTAACACAGCGGTCAATTGCATTTATTCAGTTTCAATACAAATTACCGAGATATCCATTTACTCAAAGTTAAATGCACGTGCCCCCTGTATTCTTACTTTTCCGGCATAGTTTTCTCTTGGAATTTGTCTCGCGTTGCATTGCACGGGGAAATACAACACTTTTAATTCAATTCTACTAAAATTAGCTACCTAAATACAAAATTCGCAACAATACTATTAACAATATTGTTTTTAAGTCTCTGAATTTGTATAAGAATGGGTTGATATTAGTTAAATTAAACATGATACTTAGTGGAATGACAAATAACTTAGCACTTTAAGTCAAGTGGAGTATCTGAGGACAACGATTTGACAGTGTGGTGCAATGTTTCCTGAAAAATAGAAAGGCTGAATTATGACAACTTAAAAGCAGCAGCAAATTCTAGAAAAACTGAAAATGTAATTTAAAAATATAGTTGAATCCAGGGTTCATAGTCACATTTTAGTTAAAAAAATAAGCACTTATAAGCACTTTTCAAGCACATTTTAAGGAAAAAATAAGCACCTGTCTAATTACATTATACACAACTACATAGCCTTAAAAGAAAAATTACACTTGTAATTTAAAATATGAGCAATGCAATATTTATTAAGAGAATGAGCATTACCTCAACAAAGGAAAACAATTAACTTTTTTTTTTTTTTTTTTTTTTTTTTTTTTTTTAAATTTTAAATGACAGTTCAATTTACAGAATTAGTTTACAATGAGAGAAAAAAAACTATGCAGAACTAAACTAAATTACAAAATTTAATGATGATATTTCAGTTGAAAATATATAAATAATAATAAGCCATATTAATTGTATTCGTTTGGCACCTAATAATAAATACAATTTATATTCCCACTCATATTAATATTTAAATAATTTAACTTAAATCAAAATTCTGAACATTTTCTAAATTTTCATTGCATAACAGTTTTTCCTTAACATATATCCCAAGCAAAGTAATTTAAGCAAAAAAGAAGCACATTTCTAAAATCAGAAGACGGGAAATTGCTTCATTCAGTCATCCTTTAACATTAAAAGCTTAACTAACCCGCATACTCGAAAATTCCGGATAGTAACTGGAAAAAGAGGAGTGGGGGAGATTGTAGCCGTTCTTTAGATTTAAATTTAGGTTAAATAAATGATTGTGACATTTCGATATGTGCATCATATAAAAACCAATGGAACTGAGCAATATTCTGCTTAGAAAGCACAGTAAAACTCTTTTAAGTGTTTATAAACAAATCTCAGACTGAACATCAAAATTAATTATCAATGCAAAATACAGCAAACGTTATTGCGCAATACGTGCGGCGTAATTCTTCCATATGTGATATTACGCAATCGGAATCAACACCTGCCGGTATTCAGAGAATAAAGAACTAAATAAAGGAAAAGAAAGAGACTTACTAATCTGGGGTGTTTCTGATTCTAATTTTCCGGAATAGAATCAATCTTCGCTTGTTGGGTAGACCGCAAAAACTTTTAGTCCTATTCAATCCAGATTGGACAGACAGAAAAAAAAAAAAAAAAAAAAAAAGTTCGCTGCTTCAATATTAGAGATTTTGCGGAGAAACTCCCAACCTCCGTACTGTATAATGTATTGACAAAAATGAAATTATTTTGACTATTCGATTACTTTCCTTTTATTTAAGCCATTCCAAATATTATTCCTTAGAAAGCTAATCTGTGTAAAAACACACCCATTTTTGGAAGTTTATCTATACTTCAGCAGTTACTGCAATTATATTATTATTATAAATATTCATACATATGCTCATAATATAAGCATAACGATCATAATAAACACGAATATGAACTGATCACGCGGAACGAGAATGCAAATTATTAAAATCTTGATAGCGTGTGATTAATCAAGCGTGTGTAGTATTTGGGTGGGTGGAAAAGAATACCGAATGTACCGGTATTTTCTACGTTTTCGCAATTCTTTAGCCTTTAGCCAATAGAACGACGTGCACCTGTCTGTACTCTCGCGCGCACCATAGGTTACGTTAATGCAGAGGAAGGGGGGGAAGCAATTTCCGGGAGTATGATTCACCATCTGACGTTGCATATAAAGAAGAAAAGTTGTTTATTTAGTTTCGGCTTTGGTACAGGGAAAAATACGCGTTCATTAAAAACAAAGGATTAAAAAAAAAGCACTAAAAGCAAAAAATAAGCACTAAAAACAAAAAAATAAGGGCTTTAAAGAAAAAGTAAGCACCTATAAGGGCCTTTATATTTTATTTTCAAATATAAGGACTTACAAGCACTTGTAAGGACCGCTACGAACCCTGTGAATCTCTTTTAACCAGCACCAACGATTCCGGATAAAAGATTTTTCTGGGTAATTGAATACTTATTTCTAGATCGTGCTTATTCATATTTTTTGATACCATCATTGAAAATTGCATCACGTGAAATCCGTTGGTCAAGTTTTTTTTTTTTTTTTTTTTTTTTTTTATCTTTAACCACTATAGCACCCAAAATTGTATAAGTGACTTAAAATTAAAACACATACATATGATTTTTCTAAATCAGGAAAATAAAGTTAAGCATCATTTTAAAATTACTATATTGTTATGAAATAGCTTCCTCACAAAGCGGTTTTAGGGTTGCTAGAAATTATCAAGGAAAAGCAGGATTGCCTTATTTGGCGCGAAATCGCCTATTTGGCGACATGCCATAGCAAGAACATTCTACAAAGAATTCTTACCGGTTCTCCCCAGAATATCCTCGAAGGCAGGACAAAAAACTATATAAACCCGGCTTGTACGCGGAGTAGCGGTGTATTGTGAGTTTTATCGTGAAGGTTATCTTGAGTGTGTTGAGTTCCGACAACGATCGCTCGAGACGGAAGCTGTATTTAGTGTTTTGCCGTGAAGTTGTTCTTCCTCGTTATAGCCTGATAGCAGGAAGGTTGTATTGCTGATTGTTTCGGCGGCGTGTTTATCGTAGTTTTTCGACTATTATAAACGTGTCTTTGGAACTAACTCTCTTGTGAAATATTGGCAAATAACTTGTGTTTTGATTCTTCGTCAAGTGTTGTTGTCAATCACTCCAAATCCACGAACCAGTAGAACGCAACAATCTATAGTATGGCATGTTTCAGATTTCTTAATACGAGTATATTGGCATGTAACTTCGAATGGCTGCCTCTTTACAAGATTATTCGCGGCAGTTAAAATAAATTCACTGCATATACAAATGAAGCTTCGTACGATCATGTAGAGATATAGGTGAACATTTCTTTGAAAATCTTCTGAAAGTCGCCAATCCTTGGTCATCTCCCTCCTTCCACGTAACTTTCTTGCTTTGCATGTTGTCTTCATCTTTATCCTACCCCACCTAATCGTCATTTCCCTTTCCCATTACATGTCCGATTCCCATTACATCGTCATTTTGAAAGAGGTGACGGAAACATAATTGTCTAACCAAAATTAAATCCTCCTTTTTCCTTTTCACTAAGAGTAACCTTCTGCGCGGATATAAAATACTCGTAAATCCAAGTTGTTCGTCTCGGACGCGTTTTAAAACTGAGAGAATCTTCCTCGCTGGAGAATCTATGAACATTAGCATAGGCCATAATTTAAGTCCATAGAGACATAAATCATGTTTTTTACATGATTTACGTCAATCATCATGGATTCAAAATTCACACAGCGATACGTAAAAAGGAATCGGTTGTTCCATTTTATATTCTGGGTAATTCCTTTGGTTAGCGGTTGGATAAGGCTTGTTACGCTAAGCGGGAGAAATATAATGCAGATATTTTCTACTTTTAATTCTTCAGATTGTTAGCCCATAAGATAGTTTTTTTTAATCCCATATATGGAATTTCGAATTTACATTTATATCTTCGAAAGTGCCGTAATTTACATGTAAAGTACATGAACATTCATGAACATGTAGAGAACATGAACGTTCGTGAACATATAAAGAACATGAACATTCATGAACATGTAGAGAACATGAACGTTCATGAACATGTAAAGAACATGAACATTCATGAACGTGTAGAGAACATGAACGTTCATGAACATGTAAAGAACATGAACGTTCATGTAAAGATCATGTATCTTTTAGGATTCATGTATCGTCATGAGCAAGAGACAAAATAAATCTGGCGTCTTTCAGTGTAAATGCTGCGGAAAATCACGGATTCTAAATTCAAAATTCACACAGCGATACGCAAAAAGGAATCAGTGTTCCATTTTATATTCTGGACAATTCCTTTGGTTAGTGGTTGGATAAGGCTTGTTACGCTAAGCGGGAGAAATATAATGCAGATATTTTCTACTTTTAATTCTTCAGATTGTTAGCCCATAACATAGTTTTTTTCATCGCATATATGGAATTGCGAATTTACATTTATATCTTCGAAAGTGCCGTAATTTATATATAAAGAACATGAACATTCATGAACATGTAAAGAACATGAACGTTCATGTAAAGATCATGTATCTTTTAGGATTCATGTATCGTCATGAGCAAGAGACAAAATAAATCTGACGTCTTTCAGTGTGAATGCTGCAGAAAATCGGAAAATCATAGACTCTAAATTCAAAATTCACACAGCGATACGTAAAAAGGAATCGGTTGTTCCATTTTATATTCTGGACAATTCCTTTGGTTAGTGGTTGGATAAGGCTTGTTACGCTAAGCGGGAGAAATATAATGCAGATATTTTCTACTTTTAATTCATCAGATTGTTAGCCCACAACATAGTTTTTTTTAATCCCATATACAGTGTCTCACAAAAGTGATGGGACACTTGTGCTTTACAAAAGGAAACTGTAGTAAAATAAGTTAAAAAAACATGTAAAAATTTTTTATGGGTGTGTTTCATACTTAAATTTAGTAACAATTATTACATAACATACATTTTCTCAAAATATTAAAATATTAATTTAATAAAAATACAATTGTTTAGAACGGAGCAAAAAATGGCTCACATAAGTGAAGGGACACTTACTTTACCAACAAATATTTATCCAAAAATTTTACTTTTTAAAAGGTTTTAAATTTTGTTGGATTTCCTTTTACTTTTAAAACATGATTTAATCTTCTTGGGATGGATTCGACTAATTTTTTTGTGATTTCTGGAGTGATTTTACACCATTCTTCTTGAAGCACCGATTTTAACTGTTGTTTTGAAGAAATGGTGTGTTTGCGAATTCTTGATTCCAATTCTTGCCAAATATTCTGAATGGGATTTAAGTCTGGAGATTGTGGTGGTGTTTTTATTATTTCAGGACAGTTATACAGCAGCCAGAGTCTAATGTTCAAAGCAGTGTGCGTGGGGTCATTGTCCTGGTAGAATTTAAAATTGTTATGAAGGTTCAGTTTTCGCGCTGAAGATTTCAAATTTTGATTTAAAATGTCAATACACTTGTACTGATCCATTATACTGTCAATAAAAACAAGAGTACCAACTCAAGTGGACGACATACACCCCCATACAATAACTCCTCCTCCACCACGTTTTACTGTTGGCACCAAGTTCTGTTTTCGAAATTCTTCCCTAGGTTTTCTCCACACCAAGATTCTACCGTCAGAACCAAATATATTAAATTTACTCTCATCAGCAAATATAACTGCATTCCAGTAATCAGAATTCAGTCTGAGTTTTCTATTCTTTTCACTTGCGAAGAATTTTTTCCTGGCTGCTCTACCGTGATATCCAGCAGATCGAATTACTCTTCTAATAGTCTCAGGTTTAACAATTACTCCATATAATGCTTGTAAATCAGCAGCAACTTTAGGAGCACTCATTCTTGGATTTTTTTTAATATTTCGAACGATAATTCGCTTTATTCCATCGGATAGCTTTGAAGGTCGGCCAGGTCTTCTTTTATACTGAATCATATGATTCTTTTTATATCGTTTAGTGATATTGTAAACTGTTAAATGACTCAAGTTAACTGTTTCAGGAGTTTCTCTAATAGATTTTCTACGTTCAATATGCAAATTAATAACTAATTTTCGAATTTCAGGCAAAGTTTCTTTTCGTTTAGCATTCATGGCTGCATAGAGCTAAAAAACACAAAAATTCCAAAACAAACTGGTGAGAAATACTGCAGACGATTTTATAAATTATTGCCAATTGCTTTTGAGTAAAAATAAAAACCCCCAAAAATATTTTTATTGCAGTACGTAGTAGTATCTAATAGTGTCGCATCACTTATGTGAGCCATTTTTTGCTCCATTTTAAACAATTGTATTTATATTAAATTAATACTTCAATATTTTGAGAAAATGTATGTTATGTAATAATTGTTATTAAATTTAAGTATGAAACACACCCACAAAAAATTCTTACATTTTTTTTAAATTTATTTTATTACAGTTTCCTTTTGTAAAGCACAAGTGTCCCATCACTTTTGTGAGACACTGTATGGAATTTCGAATTTACATTTATATCTTCGAAAGTGCGGTAATTTGATATTACCGATTAAATGGGAGTCTGTTTTCGGAAGAGATTCTACTATGGTTGCAAGCTCGAGAAAAATATGCTCAAGTAGTACTTACCGTATATTCCGGCATATATCGCGCACTTTTAGTGCAAAAAATACGATCTAAATTCACGGGTGTTCATCATACGCCGGATATAAAAATGATAGATTAAAAATAAGGAAGAAATTAGATTTTTTACATGCACCAACATGCTGCTTATTTAGAAGAAATGACGTACCTTATGAAACTAAACATTTTCATTCTCGGTTCATCATGTTCGTCTTCCGCCATAGCTTCAGGTGTATCATCGAGTTTTGATGCGTCTTGATCATCATTGTTATTTTCATCCATAAATAAATAATCATAATCCGTTCCATCTTTCACCAATACCGAACATTCTTGCTGTAGCACGATTTCTATTTGTATTCGCGGAATGAATGGCTCTGCATTTGAAACCAGCAGTGTGTTTGTTTCTTTGCGCGAGATCCATATTTACTACTAAAAGGATCACTAGATAAACAGCCTTCGATTTTCACTTCAAAATCACGGCTTCAAATGACTACAGAAAGAGAAAACATCTAACTCCTAATCCTATGAATTCATTTAGGTTGGAAGGGCCCTATAATGGCATTCTTTTGGACAGACACACCGGACGATGGACCTCCGTCCCAGGTCCTCATTATGTGGGACCCATTCAGAGTTTGGGGTATACCCGTCCTTGTACCTCGTTCTCGCGGGCGCAACCCCCGCAGTCCCCGCCCGGCTTTTATGAAGCATTGGGCAGTACATGAACGTTGCGACCTTGCCGCCGGGCACCACTCCATTGGCAAAACCACATTGTAAAAAGGTGCACTGTCCGCTTTGTTAGTCCCCGCCACGAAAACTGAATGGGATCAAATCCCCGGGAACTTAGTCAACAAAGTGTACCATATAGCTCCACCACAGGCGGAGGAACAGACACGACAGTACCAGTACGGTCCCTCCCAAGCCTGAACCAACCTGAGTACAATACTCGGGCTCTAGTCCTTGTGACGTCAAATTATATACCTCCGTGGTTGAGACTGCCTAGGTACAGATCCTAACCAGTACTTCTCAGGCATCCGCCTGAGTCAACCCCTGGGGGGCATTCTTTTGGACATCTGCATTAAATACAATCCACCCTCTTTCTGCATTTCCTCTTTCTACAATCCATTTGTTGAAATGGGCATTGCTTGTCATGACCATAAGACCAACTTGTTCAGTTAGGCGATTCGGGCTGCGCCCGCTACTGATACTGATACTGATACAATCCATCCTCTTTGCCGGAATATTTGTTTTACTCCCCTCAAGCATTTAACCCATACACATATTGTTCCCCTTATCGCTTGTCGATTCGGTATACCATTGTTCCGAAAGGCTAGGCCAAATCTTAGAATAAAAGATCTTAAAAGGTAAGAGCATTGCACATGTATCTTTTAGGCTTCTTTATGAAGAATTGAGCTCACGTTATACGGGGGATATAACTAAAATTTTAAAAGTGTAGCTTGAAATTATAGATCCCTGTTATAAACCGATGCACGCTGGAAAATACGCTATATGTCGTTTTAATTTAATATTATTCAATACGTATGTTTCACAGTGTTCAGCTTTTTTAGAAAATAAGAATCACAGATTTTCACAGACTTTACTCTTCAATAAATTTCAAAAGTTTTGCCGCTATGCATCATTTTGAGTAACTCATAATGCGGTTTCTTTCCATTCATAAAAAAGCATTTAACGAGCACAATGTTCCCCTAATTACCCCGCGATGCTTCCTGCTCCATGTTAATTCGCAATGTCATGAAAGATGGAACAACCTTACAATTAAAATGCCATTAACTGCAGCTAGCGAACCATATTAGTATTTGGAAGAGGGAAGATAGCAGCAATTATAATGAAAAATCTTAACAGTATACTGGATGTGGTATATAATGGAGTGCTACTTTGGTAGACGGTTGCACGGATTTTGGCGATTTTTTTGCGATTTTCTTTTGGCGAGTAATACAACTTATGGTAAACCCATTACTGGGTAAGTTATTTATGGTAACCGATACTTTGTTGTCATTTTATTTAAAAAATAATGTGTTTTATTGTGCATAAATTCCGTGTTTTAAATATTATTTATGGTTTCTAAATATTAAAAATCAGTTTAATTTTGCATTTTTATTTGAAATAAAAATTTTATTGTTTATCTTATTTTATGAAATTTTATGTTGTAGATGATGTAATCAATGACGTCACCTTACTTTAAAAGTAATTGGTTTTAATATGTATAAATTTAATCTAATGTTTTAAACATTATTTATGGCTTTTAAATATTAAAATACAATTTAATTT
Source organism: Stegodyphus dumicola (assembly GCF_044657685.1). Lineage (NCBI taxonomy): Eukaryota > Metazoa > Arthropoda > Arachnida > Araneae > Eresidae > Stegodyphus > Stegodyphus dumicola. Next base: position 180,567,251 of record NC_140775.1, read on the forward strand.
TGCATTTTTTAAGAAATGATTTTATTATGTATGAATTTTTAAATAATTTTAATTCTAGGCGTGATGTAATAAGCTCTCTGCTTGGTTATAGAATATTTGTGCATTAACGAGCTGTAATCAGCTCTTTGATTGGTTACTGACAATTTGTGCATTTCCGCGCCGTTTTAAAATTTAATTCATATCTTCGAATTCCTTCAAAGATGTTATCTAAATTACGATTCCGATTTTTTTTGTAGTACTTATCAATAAACAACATGTTAAATGACTGAAAAAATGTAAGTACATATTTTTCTTTTATTTTATAATTGTATACTTCTATTTTTGTTAAAAAAAATTAATACACTATTTTCAAAAATTGCTGAGATAATTATTGCCCATATGTTTTAATGTTAATTATATTCTATATAACGAATTTTAAAGTATTTGAATTTAATAATATTCTAAATCTTTTAAATGTTGGTAGGATGGTTTTTAATTCGATGTTCAATTTCAGTAATATTTTAATCTAATTATACTTTGGCACAATGTTTATATAGCGGTGTTTTTATTTTCTTCTTTGCTGTATGAAAGTAATAATAACCTTACTTTAGTATTTTATACTCATAGTAAATGTATTTATTTACACTTGCCTGCCATCTTAAAAAACGACATTTTCAACAAAAAATTAATCCATTACTTTTAACGATATTTTTTTTTTTTTTTTGAAAGTTTCCGATACTTAACTATGTGTAAAAACAGCGTTTTTCAAAATGGTTGACGTTTGTAAAAATCGCGCCAACAATTGCGCCAACGTAAATCACCAAAAATCCGTGCAACCGTCTACCAAAGTAGTACCTATAATGGTATGACAATAGTTTTCCATTTCACTAGGACTAGTTCCTTTTACATGAGGAAAATAACTTTGTGAAATTTAAGAGTAAATGAATGAAGGCGTTCGAAGTAAAAATTAATACAAATAAGCAAAATAAATAAATATCTAAAATAAATTAAAAAAGAATTCTCCCCGAGTGCAGTTTCGTTAAAGTTCTACTGCGGTCGCCCCTAATGCTAGTGACATCTTGATAAAGTTGGACTGACCGCAAATGGAACTCAGTCATTGATAACATTTTAAAATTTCTTTACAGCAGTTAATAAATGCTCGCGCGAGGACAACGTGAAGGTAAAGGAAATTTAACTTTTCTTATATGAAAGCATAAAAAAAAGAAACATATAAATAATTTTAATAATTTTCAAATCCACTTTTATATACAGGAGGAACTTCCAAATTGGAGATCAAAATTTTCAGCTACGGCACTTTGAAAGAGATTCAAATTTTAAAAATTGAAAAAGTAATGTTCCATAAAATATATATTTTTTTTAAAGACAAGAAAATGAGCACCGGATGATTTAAAAAAATGACAAAAAGAAAATTATATTAAAAAAATTTTAAAAACGGATGATGTTAAACATTTACATACTTAAAATAATAAAAATCCTATTTTTGAGCAAATAACAATTAAAACAAATCTGATGTATACACCACATGACTTCCTTGTACGGAATATTAAATTATACGCATTTTTTCTTGCATTTTATTTAAACTTATTAGATTGAATTAAACCTACTTCGCCGACAGCGCATAAACCACAAGAAAATAAATGCATTCTTTAAAATTCACTTTGTTTACCATACCGACACTCTGGGGCTAGGTTTACTTAACAGTATTATATTTCATTCATATTATAACTCAGAATGCACAAAATGTATATCATTTAAAGAATTATCTAATCGTTGCCACATGTTCTATTCAAATACTATAATAAAGCTAGAACTATGTATAAAAGAAATTAAGCAAACAAAACAAAACAGAAACAGTTTTTCACAGACTATTGAGTATTTCTCATTTAATTAATTCAGTTCTCACTTCGCGAGAAGGCAAAAATACATAAAAACTCAAAATATCTATATTAAAAATTACGAAGCAAATCTCAAACGCTTATTTCCTCGAAAAAATTCCAGAAAGAATTAAGCACGATTTAATTGGGAATAATAAATGAATGCGTTATCTATGTTGTTGCGAAGCTAAGCTTCTCTAGATTGGCAACAAATCCACTAGTCTCCTGTTTTAAATGTAAACATCAATGGCCGCCATTAAAAACAGGCTTAGCGGCAATTAAACGACTTTAAAATTGCTGATAATTCTAAAAATATTGCACACAGATTTACTAAAGGCATAAAATCCTTAACCGGAAGATAAAAACAACATAATTCAATCATTTTTAAAGAAAACAATGTACAATTTACAAACATATGAGAGTAAAGAAACTGAGATCACTGAGCCGGGTAACTGAGTGAATATATACATAAATATATTTATATACGTTTGGTGCGGCCGATTGCAACCAAAATACGAGGTGCACATCTACATGTTATAGCAGTCCTACATACAAAATTTCAACATTCTGAGGCTACTCGTTTTTGAGTTATGCGAGATACGTACGTAACCACGTACGTACATACGTTCGTACAGACGCCACGAAAAATTCTCTTCAGAATTAATTTTAAAGCAGTTTTATAATTTTTTGAAGGAAAAGAGTATTTTATTCTGTCTTTACGTACAGATATTACGCATAAACATCGTTAAATTGCATTGGATAGCTGTCAAAATGGATATTTTCTTTGAAATATGCTGTTGAAGTATGAAGTAAAAAGCAGTGAGGTGCTCGAATGATAAAACAGCCGCGAATATAAGTTTCAATTACAGAGAAGTTAGCGAAACTCTTTTTATCTTTGTGAGGAAGCGATGATATTTATTTTTTTCCCAGAGCACTTGCCCTTGAAATCGCTCCAATACTTCATATTAGTTGGGGTAAATTGTTTACAAAAATGAGCCTGAAATCTTTACTCCTAAAGAAAGTAGATAAGCGATAACAGATAGATAAGTGAAGTAACCACATTTTGCACTTGGAAATTACGTAATGTATTTTCTTTCTTCCAGAACACCTTTTTTTTACTTCCTTGTACGAAGTAAAAAAAAAGTATTGTAATCGCGAAAAGTTTCAGGCAGCATATTTCAACGAAAAATATCCCATTTTGACCTCTTTCAAATGTAATTTAACGATGTATTTCCGTGATAGCTGTATGTAAGGACAGAATAAAACACTCTGTTCTCCAAAAAAATTATAAAACTGCTTTAAAATTAATTCTGAAGAGAATTTTTTGTGGCGTCTGTACGTACGTGCGTACCTACGTATCTCGCATAACTCAAAAACGAGTAGCCTCGGAACGTTGAAATTTTGTATATAGGACTGCTGTAACATGTAGATGTGCACCTCGTATTTTGGTTGCAATCGGCCGCACCAAACGTATATAAATATATTTATATATATATCCACTCTATTACCCGGCTCAGTGATCTCAGTTTCTTTACTCTTATATGTTTGTAAATTGTACATTTTTTGCTTTAAAAATGATTGAATTATGATGTTCTTATCTTCCGGTTAAGGCTTTTATGCCTTTAGTAAATCTGTATGCAATATTTTTAGAATTATCAACAATTTTAAAGTTGTTTAAGTGCGGCTAAGCCTAATAACGTTTCTGATGGCGGCCATTGCTTTTGCTTACATTTGAAACAGAAGGATAGCGGATTTGTTGCCAATCTAGAGAAACTTAGCTTCGCAAGAACAAAGATAAAGCCTTCATTTATTATTCAAATCATGCTTAATCCTTTCTGGAATTTTTTCGAGGAAATAAGCGTTTAAGATTTACTTCGTAATTTTTAATACAGATATTTTGAGTTTTTATGCATTTTTGCCTTGTCGCGAAGTGAAAACTGAATTAATTGAATGAGAAATACTCAATCGCCTGTGAAAAAGGTTTCTTTTTTTGTTTTGTTTGCTTAATTTCTTTTATACATCGTTCTAGCTTTGTTATAATATTTGAATATAACATGTGGCAATGATTAGATAATTCTTTAAATGATATAAATTTTGTGCATTCTGAGTTATAATATGAACGAAATATAATACTGTTAAGTAAACCTTGCGACAGAGTGTCGCTATGGTAAGCAAAGTGAATTTTAAAGAATGCATTTATTCTATTGTGGTTTATGCGCTGTCGGCGAAGTAGGTTTAATTCAATCCAATAAGTTTAAATGAAATGCAAGAAAAAGTGCGTATAATTTAATATTCTGTACAAGGAAGTCATGTGGTGTACACATCAGGTTTTTTTCAGAGCAGTATCCAACATTTAAGGCTTTTTTTAACTCTCTATGTTCAGTAAAAGAAAGTTTCGCTGGCGAAAGAACACTCCCAGAACGGAATGTCTCAAGCCTTTGCAAATGCAGAATGAAAGACTGATGGAAAATTTAAAAACAAATGGGTGCCATATGTACTTGAAATTTATTTTGAGAGTTTTTAGTGGTAATTGAGGATAACATATTTTTAAAAAGGTAAAAATTATGGATGAAGATAAAGAACGTATAAAAATGGATGATAGATAAAAAAGTAAGAATACAAGTTAGATAAATTTTAGCTAAATGCTTTAAAACCATTTTCTTGACTATAATATTCGCAAATTCTTCTGACATACCTGTTTTAATATGACGTCACAATCTTTTATTTTATCCACATACTTAAATGTAAAAGGTTTTGGAAGTATATTTGGAAACCTCATTCTAGTCTATAACATCATTAAGCATAGTACATCATCTATAGTACTTTCCATTCTGATAATATTTGATATCTAAGAACCAATATCTATTCATAGGAACCAATATCAAAAGGTATAAACTGGTGAATAATTCAATGTTTGGGAAAAAAAAAAACATTAGAAAAAAAAAAAAAAAAACTTTTGGGAGTTTATGTCGTAATAATGAAACATTTTAAAAATTAATTGCTATATTTGACGAATATTTATTTAGTTTCTGTTCATATGAATACAAATTCAGTCACCTTTAATAAACCAGCATATTACGTTCTATATAATGAAACTATCACTCAATATTTGATATTCTGAAATTTTCTTTGTCTCCTTTAGAAGCATTTTCGATTATACATTTATCAGATAATGACTGACATATAGAAATGATAACCCAATGAATTAAATGTTTATTCTCGACGATAAATCTTTCTGATAGTCTTTGATATGCACAAATAATATGCCAGTCTACTTTTTGTTTTTATTCTGAAAAAAAAAAAAAAAAAAGGTTCTGATAACACTTGACATTTTGAAATATTTTCCCAATCTATCGCATTTTGCAAATTTCTAATCAAACCGAAGTTGTCTAATAAATATAATCCTGTCATTCCAACATAGTTACGAAATGCTCAGCAGCGGTAAGATAGCTTCCCCGCAAAGCGGGTTTTGGGTTGCCAGAAAATGGCAAGGAGAGGCAGGATTGCCAGATTTGGCGCGAAGTCGCCTATTTGGCCACAAAATTGGTGATATGCCATAGACGGAGCGAGAAATTTTTAGAACGAATTCTTACCTGTTTACTCCAGAATGTTCTTGAAGGCAGGTCAAAAGCTATATAAACTCTGACTATGCCGAGTCGCAGTTTATCGAGAGAGTATGTGGAGTATGTTGAGCTCAGTAGTAGTGTGTTGAGTTCAGGGATTAGCTTGAGAGCGACAGAACCAAGTCGGCAGCTGCACTTTACTGCCTTGCAGTGAAGCTGTCTTCACAGTTCTAGCCTGAAGGCTGCGTTGCTGATTGCTTCAACTTGTTCGTCGTAGTTTTTTGACGGCTGTAAACGTGTTTTTGGAACTGTCCTGAGTATTACTGGCTAATAAATTGTGTTTTCGTTCTTTATCAAGTGCTGTCATCAAACACTCTAAATCCACGAATCCGTAGAACGTAACAATATGTTGGTTTATTAAAGGTGAGTGAATTTTTATTCATATGAACAGCAACTAAATTTTCGTCAAATATAGCAATTAATTTTTAAAATGTTTCATTATTACAACATAAACTCACGTAAGTTTTTTTCTAACGTTTTCCGTTTTTTCCCCAAACACAGAATTATTCACCAGTTTACAGCTTTTACAGAAACGTTATTAGCTTTAGTTCTCCTTTCTGTATTCACATCTACACATTTCTTTAACCAAGGTGATTGTTTAAATTCTGATACTTTATGAACTTTTTCCAATTTTCAGATATTGTTTCAAGTTTCTATAATGCAGAACATAGTGTTTTTTACCATATAAAGTTGTCAGTAATTTAGCTTGTTTAGAGCCATCTGGAATTCTACTTTCAGGGCCTAAAAGCATATTTGAATGTTTATCATGTAGCAGTTTTGAATCAGTTTCTAAAACATACCCCATATCTGAATAATCCATTTTATTAAGCCAATCTTTGTTATTTCTTCACTTAATCCCACCATATGGTGAATACTGAGTCATAGCAAGCAAATCCATAAAAATTACTGCATCTATTAAACGAGATGGTTTATTTTTATCGTTAATTTTTTTACTTCCTTTTACGAAGTAAAAAAGAAGTATTGTAATCGCGAACAGTTTCAGGCAGCATATTTCAACGAAAATATCCATTCTGACCGCTATCGAATGCAATTTAACGATGTTTTTGTCCGACATCTGTAAGTATGACCAGAATAAAAGACTCTTTTCCTCCAAAAAAAAATATAAAACTGCTTTAAAATGAATTTTCAAGAGAATTTTTCGTGGTGTCTGTACGTACGTACGTATGTATATCGCATAACTCAAAAACGAGTAGCCTCAGAACGTTGAAATTTTGTATATAAGACTGCTATAACATGTAGATGTGCACCTCGTATTTTGGTTGCAATCGGCCGCACCAGACGAATATAAATATATTTATATATATATCCACTCTGTTACCCGGCTGAGTGATCTCAGTTTCTTTACTCTTATATGTTTGTAAATTGTACATTTTTTGCTTTAAAAATGATTGAATTATGTTGTTTTTATCTTCCGGTTAAGGATTTTATGGCTTTAGTAAATCTGTGTGCAATATTTTTAGAATTATCAAAAATTTTAAAGTTGTTTAATTGCCGCTAAGCCTGTTTTTAATGGCGGCCATTGATGTTTACATTTGAAACAGGAGACTAGTGGATTTGTTGCCAATCTAGAGAAACTTAGCTTCGCAACAACAAAGATAACACCTTCATTTATTATTGCGAATTAAATCATGCTTAATGCTTTCATGAATATTTTTTTCCGAGGAAATAAGTGTTTAAAATTTACTTCGTAATTTTTAATATATATATTTTGAGTTTTTATGTATGTCAAAAGAAACTGTTTCTTTTTTGTTTTGTTTGCTTAATTTCTTTTATACGTCGTTCTAGATTTATTATAGTATTTGAGTAAAACATGGGTTAACGATCAGATAATTCTTCAAATGATATAAATTTGGTGCCTTCTGAGTTATAATATGAATGAAACATAACGCTTTTAAGTGAACCTAGTGCCAGAGTATCGCTATGTTAAACAAATACAGTGAATTTTAAAGCGTGCATTTATTCTATTGTGGTTTATGCGCTATTGACGAAGTAGATTTAATTCAATCCAATAAGTGTAAATGAAATGTAAGAAAAAATGCGCATAATTTAATATTCAGTACAAGGAAGTCATGTTTTGTACACATCAGATTTTTATACATTTATTTTTTGAGCTATACCTCTCTTCTTTCCTTTGTCTACTATTAAAAACATGTCATAATTCCTCAATAATTCGAATTCATTATTTGCGATTTTCAGCATTGACAGCCAACCTAATCATCGTGCTGTAAAATACTATATAATTAAGCAACGCGGCATTACCTTTTAAAGTTCAGGGACCATTAACTTGAATGAGTCTTGTCCGCTGTTCTCAAGACGGATATCGGAGGAACGAAGGAATAATAGGACCCCCCCCCCAAAAAAAAAAAAAAAAATTGTAAGAAAAAGAAATGTTTTTCGAAAGATATCGAACACTTCAGTAGTAGATAAATGACACAATGAGCTGGAACGTAAATAATAAGAGTAAGGTGAAATCACACGTTTAGAAAGTTTCTTAAGGGCTCATAAAATGGGTCAAATTTTCGTATTTCCAATTATAGTCTTAAGAAATAGAGTAGACTCGGATGATTCCATAATATATAATTTGTATAGGTTTGGAATACATAAGGTCCTAAAATATGGTATTTAAAAATGTAAACAAACTTAGGCACACCGACACCTCGTGTAAGAGTACATACGTTTTTCACATTTTTCAGCATTCTTGCTCACTGAAAAGAACAAATCCTCTTTTTATTTTACCCTTTGGTCCTTTCTTTCTAGAGTAGCCAAACTACATTTTTCAGATACATTTCTCCATTTTTTCTGATAGAAAACTTTCGTGCAAATGCACACATTGTAGAACACAGAACCCAAATGAGCGTTTTAACCATTGGTTTATGGGAACGCTTACCTAAAACCGTTTTTGTCTCGATAACTGCTTTGATAATAGGCGTTTTAGATGCTGTTAATTTATTTTAACATTGGGGTTTACAACCGTACAAACGTTCTAAAATATTTGGATTTGAACCGGGCCGTAATATGAAATGCTCATTGAAAAAAACTGATGAGGCTCGAGTCCGAAAAGTATCCTTAAGTTTTTTAAATCTCTCAAAATCAGAGTGAAAATTAAAATGATAAAACAGAGAACAATTGATGCGGAAATGTTAAAACAAAATGATTATAGTGCCGTTAAAGCTTTAAAAATAGTACATTTTAAGCATTGTGGGTATGCACACAGTGTTTTTTGCCTTTTCTCAAAATGCGGTTTTTAAGGCTACAGTATATTTTTCTAAAATTCTATTTAAGGTAGAGTATTTAAACTTTCCCAAGCTGTACAACTAACTTGTTTCTTTAATAATACCTAACCTTATAGATCTGAATGTGAAAAGTTTAAAAATAATAATAAAAAAATTTTCTTAAAATTTTTAGAATTTTCGAAGTTTTTTAGCAAAATAAATTTGATTAATTTTTTTAAAATAAAAATCAAAATTGCTTTTTAGTATTCTCAAATAGTATTGTTGCGTGGGTTCGCAATAAATTGAACGCACAAGACCGATAAAAAATGAATAAAATTTATTTTTTCATTTATTATTTGAAACGTACTTGCACTTTCGTACGTTCGTGCACTTTCTTCCTGAGATACACGGAAATGATAGGCATTCTTACGCTTAAGTAAATTTCCAAGTACATTAAGACCCCGCTTAACGCGGGGGATACGTTCTATCGAAGTAGAACGTAATGCGAAACAGCGCTAAGCGAGGCTATCTTAACATGTAAATAATGGGGTTCGGGGAAGACGGATAAAAATGTTAGGCATTAAATTTAATAATGTTTTTTTAATAAAAATAAAATCAAACATTTATTTCTTACAAAAATAAAAACAATATAAACGCATATACTTTTAAAAACAAATAAAATTCTCAGTCAGATCATTCAGTCTATTCTGTGTTTCCAATTTTCTGCCTTTTTGTCAAGAAGGCATTATGATAGATTGGCTTAATGGCATATTGCGTTCAATTTCGTCGTCAATCCATATAGACAGTCGTTTTTCCATTTCCTCTATAATGTTATTTCTAGAACGGGTAATTCTAGTTGCAGAGCTCGACGTAGTTGCGGTTGCCGATGACGGTATTTTTTCTTTATTCTTAAGAATTGTCCTTATTGTTGAAGTTGCCAAAATCAATGCAGCGCTAATTTGAGATTGACGTTCACCAGAATCTAATCTTCTAATCACTTGCATTTGAGTTTCCAGTGAAATGCTTTTTCTGGTTGCTTTCTTTTCTTGTGTTTTACTCGTATTATCACCCATGATAAAAACTAAAGATCATACATAATATTTGTCACTGTATACACTTAATCTTTATAGTATTATATATCAAATTTAAACTTACAATAATGTCAACAAATGTTGTTTCAAATGATAAAAAGCAAGAAACACAACTACACTGTTTCGGATATGTTATTTGGAAACCTAGCGCTGCGCACAATTTCGGAGAATCCCCGGGTTGAAATAAAAGAACGCTAAACCGAAACAGCGCTAAACGAAACAGCGTTAAGCGGGGTCTTACTGTATGTGATTTCACCTTACTTTTATTATTTACGTTCCAGCTCATTATATCATTTATCTAGTGCTGAAGTTTTCAATCTTTCGAAATACGGGTCTTTTTTTCGTCCTAATCCCCTTTGTTCCTCAGACGTCCGTCTAAGGAACAGCGGGCAAGACTCATTCAAATTAGGGGCCTCTGGACTTTAAAAGGCAATGCCGTGTTGCTTAGTTAGCGTCAGATATTGTAATCTTAATATTACTATGTGTTATTATTGGAATATAAGTTTCTTTTAAATGAATAATATTGTGATAATTATCAGATAATTTACTGATGACTGCTTTTCATTTGTTATGCTCTTACCATATTCGCATTCTTCGGAAATTGAATTACTCGCATAATTTTCTCCTCTGGACTTTCGGGTGATAAAATTAATTGAAAAGAAAATCTGATGTGTACACCACATGACTTCCTTGTACGGGATATTAAATTTTACGCATTTTTCCTGCATTTTATTTAAACTTATTTCCTCGAATTTCATATAGGTATATTACTCATTTAATTAGTTCCATTCTCAACTCGCGCAAGTTCTCGCGGCAAGGCAAAAATACACAAAAAATTCACAGATATATAAAAACATAAAACACCGAATGCACTTCAAACAATTCTAAAAAAAAAAAAAAAATACTATTAAAATTACACTTTCTACTCAAAAACAAGGCCATTCGGCCAGCGGGTAAGAAGGCAGATTTTTCGGTGCACAAAACTAAAAGTTTCCTTTCGGCAGAAAGACACTGAAGGTGCAGAAAGACGTAATTCACTATTCTGCTAAGTTGCAAATGTAAACAAATACGGCTGCTATGGTCAACAAAAATTAGGCTTAGCCGCACTTAAAACAACTTTTAATTTGTTGATAATTCTACAACTATTGCGTACAGATTAACTAAAGGCATAAAAACTTAACCGAAAGATAAGAATAACATAATTCAATCATTTCTAAAGAAAAAATTTGATGTGTACACCACATGACTTCCTTGTACGAAATATTAAATTATACGCATTTTTTCTTGAATTTCATTTTAATTAAGAATTATCGTTGCCACATTTTCTATTCAAATACTATAATAAAGCTGAAACGATGTATGAAAGAAATTAAGCAAACAAAACAGAAAAGAAACAGTTTTCACAGACGATTGAGTATTTCTCATTCAATTAATTAAGCTCTCCCTTCGCGACAAGGCAAAAATACATAAAAACTCAAAATATCTGCATTAAAAATTACTAAGTAAATCTTAAACACTTATTTCCTCGAAAAAATTATTCCAGAAAGGATTAAGCATGATTTAATTCGCAATAATAAATGAAGGCGTTATTTTTGTGTTGCGAAGCTTAGTCTCTCTAGATTGGCAACAAATCTACAATTCTGCTGTTTCAAATGTAAACAAATATGTCCGACATGTTATTTAAAACTTAACCGCACTTAAACAGCTTTTAAAGTGTTGATAATTGTACAAATATTGCTTCCGAAAATATTACGAAAGGCATAAAAACCTTAACCGGAAGATAAAAAAACATAATTCAATCATTTTTAAAGCAAAAAATGTACAATTTACAAACATATAAGAGTAAAGAAACTGAGATGAGTGAGCCGGGTAACAGCGTAAATATATATATAAAAATATATTTATATACGTTTGGGGTGGCCAATTGCAACCAAAATATGAGGTGCACATCTACATGTTATAGCAGTCCTATATACAAAATTGCAACGTTCTGAGGCTACTAGTTTTTGAGTAATGCGAGATACGTACGTACCTACGTACATACGTTCGTACAGACGCCACGAAAAATTCTCTTCAGAATTAATTTTAAAGCGGTTTTATAATTTTTTTGGAGGAAAGGTGTCTTTTATTCTGTCCTTACGCACAGATATCACGCAAAACCATTGTTAAATTGCATTCGATAGCGGTCAAAATGGATATTTTCTTTGAAATATGTTGCCTGAAACTTTTCGCGATTACAATACTTCCTTTTTAACTTCGTACAAGGAAGTAAAAAAGGCACAATTTACCAACATATAAGAATAAAAAAAGCTGAGCTCATTGAGCCTAGTAACAGAGGGGATATATATATATATATATTTATATACTTTCGTTGCGGCCGATTGCTACCATAACAGGAGGTGTACAACTGCATGTTATTAGCGAATATATATAGAAAATGTCAACGGTCTGAGGCTACTCGTTTTTGAGTTGTAGGAGATACACACATAAGTATGTAAATACAGACAGCCACGAGAAAAGAAAACCTGTTTTCAATCCATTTTAAATCAATTTTGTAATTCGTTTGGGGTAAAAGAGTCCTTTATCCTGTTCTTACGTACAGATGTCACGCAAAGGCATCATTAAATTACATCCGATAACTTTCAAAATGGATATTTTCGTCGAAATATGATACCCGGTATTTTTCGTGATTATACTACTTCCTTTACTTCGTACAAGGAAGTAAAAATGGTGAAAATAAACGTCGAAATACAGTATTTGCAGGGTAAAAATCGGATATGTGTTTTTTTTTGGAAAACTTTGCTTTTAAATGCTCGCGCCTTTGCATTGTAAGATTCCAACCTTTGAGTTACAACTAAAAATGAGGGACCTTAAGAACTCAGCGAATAATCGCTGAGTTCAGTAGACAAAGAGCAGTACTCAAGAAGAGTTAAATACCGTTTATTATTCAAAATAAATTTAAAGGTCGACTCCTTCGTGGAGTTTACAGCAAAGCCTCCATTTGGGCTTGAACTGAGGAATGCTAAGAAGTAAAATTTAACTAAACTTAACTAAGCCGAAGCTATCAATATTCTACTAGAGTTGGCCCCTTAACGCTAACTAACGACGAAGCTATCAAGGGCCTAAAGTACCGCCGATCGTAAAAATAGCTTAGAGAGAAAGAAGTCTAAAATTCGAACGCGCGTTAGTCAGAATCTCTGGCTCTGTAACGAAGTCAGTAGAACTTCAACTTTAAATACTTCTTCCTTCATTTGCCATTTAAACGCGCTTCTAAAAACACGTTCTGGCGGGAAATTGTAAGCTGAAATTAAGAAGCGACAGGAAAGTGGCTTAAACCAAACATTAACTGTTAAAAACTTAGAATAAACCTTACAACATATTAATTTACATCGCAGCATTCAATCCCGGCCGGATCTTCTAACGTTGTACTTTTACTGCTTTCTGCAAAGAATCGGAGAGAGAGAGTAAGGGGAAATTTTTTTCACATGCACATATTGTAAAAATAAAAAAAAATATATATAAAACTTTTATGATCATGTTAGCTACTGAACTGCGGCAGAGTCCTAAATTGCCTGGTCCATAATCTTACCCTACTTGCATCACTTCCTTCCCCCCCCAGTGGCTATACATTAACATGCTTGTAAAACGAGAGCAGAAGAAAAGGTACCAACCTCGTCTTTGCTTGGAATCGGCGTCGTCTCCTACACCCCCGCGATCCTACCCACAATACAGTCAATAAAGTCCCTACCCTAATCTCGAACCTCCCTCAGTCCATGATTTGAGGGCACAGCGAGAGAACCATTCCCAAAATCTTCCTCCGGAGTGGAGGATCTTCCTCTTCACTCTTTTCTGCATCGCTTGTTGCTTGGGGATTGAACTGTAAGGACTGGCGGTGTCCCAAAAGTGTCTCATGTTAATTATTATGCATTCTTTCGTAATTCAGTAGCTGAAAGAACTGGGGAGCGTTTTTGTATTTGATTTGTGGTAAAAGTTTTTGACGTATTAAAAACAGCGTAATAAATCTGTGGTGAAAGTTGTTAGAAAACTTCTGAAACTTGCGTTTACTGGCGTTGTTTAATTCTTAGCAAACTATTTTGATACAGTAAGTACTTTTTTTGTCTTAGAGGACGCTTTCTGCTTTATTTTGTATTTCACTGTATTTATTTATTTTACTTTTTTGCTTTATTTCACGTATAGATATATATAATAAATGCACAAATAATAATGTATGAATTGAATAATCATTTCGATTAAAAGATTTCTATTTGTAGCTACTTAATTATTTTATGCTTAAAGATTTATTGTCGAGTTTAAAATCGTTTCATATCGTCAAAATATGTTCTATTATGAAATATTAGACGGCTGATAGTTCCATTTCAAATCATATAAACTGAAATTTTCAAAAGGATTTTCAAAAGGAATTTAAAATTTTCAAAAGGAAAATTTCAAGAATAATTTTTAAATTTCTTTGTTGTAATTACTTTCATTGATCTTAATTATCTTGATAGACACTGTATTTTTTTATTATTAACTGATTTTTTTTAAAAAATCTTGTTTCTTAACCCCTTGACTACTAACGAGACATCCATGTCCCACTAAAAGTTTAAAAATTACTGGTGGGTTAAAAAAGTACTTAGAATCTCCCGAATGTTGGGAATCATCTTCCAATATTTGGAAAATTAAGACGCCGCTGTACTCATTGTACACAAATGAACATAGAGAAAAGAACAAATGTGAGTTCCCAATGTGTAATGTTGGGTTATGAAAAGAATGATTTACCCGATACCATACGATGTAAAATCTATTTCATATAATAAAGTTGTCCAGAATAATAGGTGTGCTTACAGTAAGTCGATTGCTACGTGTGGGAGATATGTACCCCACCATTAACTACCGCTGGGAAAAATGTGCTTTTGGCTTGAAATCCGTTTTCCAAAATCCCAAATTTACCTTATTTATGACATATTTCGTTCACTTGGATAGAAAATAATGTAATTCTTTTTATTCGTAGTCAAAGGGCTAAGGAATGTTGACGGATTTATATGTTACTTTAAAACCATAAATACTTTCTAATTAAAACTTTTTTACGTATTTATATGTTACTTTAAAACTGTAAATTCTTTCTAATTAAAATTTTTTTACGTATTTATATGTTACGTTAAAACTGTAAATTCTTTCTAATTAAAAATTTTTTTACGTACTTTAAAACTGTAAATTCTTTCTAATTAAAATTTTTTTACGTATTTATATGTTACTTTAAAACCATAAATACTTTCTAATTAAAATTTTTTTACGTATTTATATGTTACGTTAAAACTGTAAATTCTTTCTAATTAAAAATTTTTTTACGTATTTATATGTTACTTTAAAACCATAAAAACTTTCTAATTAAAATTTTTTTACGTATTTATATGTTACTTTAAAACTGTAAATTCTTTCTAATTAAAAATTTTTTTACGTACTTTAAAACTGTAAATTCTTTCTAATTAAAATTTTTTTACGTATTTATATGTTACTTTAAAACCATAAATACTTTCTAATTAAAATTTTTTTACGTATTTATATGTTACTTTAAAACTGTAAATTTTTTCCAATTTAAAGTTTTTTTAGGTTTAATAAATTTTTCATTGATTATTTCAATTTGATCTATTTTGACACTTTTGATGATTTTCTTTTTACTTTACATTTATATTCTTGAAGGCAGACATTATTTCCATGGATAATTTACATTATCCTTTACCAAAATTAAACATAAAGAAAAAAAATTAAAGGAATTAAATTAACAAAAATATAATTTTCTAATTATTTATAAATATTTAATTTCCTTTTTATAATTGTATGCAGGTATTTTATGATAATTACCATAAAAAATTTCTATGTATTAACTACTGAGTGGTATTTTAAAGCTGTTTATGAATATCTTAATGCAATGAATTTTAATTATTAACTTTGTTAAGCCTTTTATTCTTAAAACAAGTTTTTTCACATTAATATATGCATGTTCAAATTGTATGTATGTTTCATTAGTTCAAAATCATTTCTCAGTCATGTCCATAGTTAAAATTTTGAAATTTTAAATCTAAGAAAACATTATTCGACGTCAGATATTTTTGTTTCTGCAATTTCCAGCTTACGTAGTTAACTTCTGTGTTTATTAATGGTTTAGTAATAGTATTTTAAAACTGCATTTGGAAATTCCAAAGTAAAAACTTTATTTAAATATGTGTGAAACGGAGATAAAAAATATCGTAAAGCCTTTTAATTTGATAATTTAATTACGAATTATTAACTAAGGCCTGTACCACTTCTAGTTTCATTAACAACTCAGTAGTCAGTTTCAAATTTACTATTATAATAGGCTGATTCCTACGAAAATCAGCCTATTATAATATCACAAAGTAAAATTCTAAAAGATTTGAATTATTTTTAACTTTCTACACATTTTACCAATTGTACAACTACATCATTATTTCCTTTTTCTTTTCAGGAAAAAAAAAAAAATGTTTTGGATTTAAAAGCTAAGTACAGAAAATTTTAAGTAATAATAACGTAAACGTTTAGACTATAAACGTTTAGAAATAAATAAATTACATCTACATTTACATGCATAAATCTACGTTGCATCTACGATTTGATCATGATGATCTGTTATAATTTCACCTAATAAAACCAGCTCTTGATTTAAAACTTAAGAAGGAAAATCTAAGGAATTATCGATTGTATCGACTTATTTGATAATTATTTAGATTATTTTATACATAAACTTTTTCTAAATACTTAGAAATAAATTATTTGCATCGGCATTTAGGATTCTTTTGTGGTGATTTGCTATATTCATAACCACTAGGGTAATTTTATTACACTTTTTATGCAACACAATTGAAAGAAAATTTTACAAATTATGGCAAATTATAAGAAAGCTTTCTGTCAAGCTTAAAATAAATAAAAACATTTTTCCTCATGAAATTGTTCCAAGTTTCTAAACTCATTGCAAGAAAGACACTTAATTCTCTATTCTGCTAAGTTTCAAGTGTAAACAAATATGGCTGCTATGGTAAGCAAAAATTAGGCTTAGCCGCAAATTAAAAGTTTTTAAATTGTTGATAATTCTACAGCTATTGTATGCACATTAACTAAAGGCATGAAAATCTTAACGAGAAGATAAGAACAACATAGTTCAACCATTTTTAAAGCAAAAAATGCACAACTAATTAACATATATGAACAAAATAAAAAAATAAAAATAAAAAAAAAACCTGAGCTCACTGAGCCGAGTAACAGGGGGTACATATACATGTAGATTTATATACTTTTGGTGCGGCCGATAGCAACCAAAAATGGAAGTGGAAATAAAATAGATGAAATGTCTATTACAAAAATCCAAATAGATTTACCTGAATAAAAATAAAAATATTCAAAGGACTACAGTTTACTAATAAATTACCCTCAGAAACGAAAGTATGTAAAATAGGGGAAGAGGCAAATTATGTGAATTTTTTAAACGGTTCAGAATGTTGTACTAAAGGGGAAAATACGTGAAGAACTATGGAATACGGGCAAGTGGATATTCCGTACTGTGCATGTGGTACTAATACATGAAAAGTTTTCGAACGTACTGTATTTTTCATCCGAGCTAACGGAGTATGTAAGGTGATGCCAAAATACCAAGCACATACAGGGTGGTCATAAAAAGCGTGAACCCCTAGCGATCTATCCGCTCAATCAAAATGAAACTTCAGACATTGTTATTTGAAGGCATGCACTCGAGATTGTGCCGATTTAAAACAATACAGCTTTTACGGTTACGAGTACAGTGAAAAACGCCCCTTTCGGTGCAATATAAAATCTGAAAGCTTTCAGATTTTCTTTTGTGTTTCCTATTTCCTACATTTTTTACATTTTCAAATTTTCCATATTTTAATTTACCACCAGGTATAAGAAAATCACTAATTTAACAGCTCGGTAGCGTTACTTACAGGGAATTTTACTTTTATTTTCATTTTAAGAAACAGTTTCATATCATAGCATTCTTTCATCGCTACCTTATCGGAATATGGGTTTTAAGAGATCATTTACTCCGTAAAGAATAAGGAATAGAGAGTATTAAAATTACCCTTCTTGACACTAACTGCGACAATCAAAGCGCGTAACGATTTTTAAGAATAGAAAAGAGAAATATTTACGACCACTTAATCCACCATTAAATACCCTGCTCAAGTAACGTTTATTTAGCTATTTGTTTCTGTTTTCTATCTGTTATTTTGTGTAATTTTCTCATTGTTTTATTAGTTTACTGGTACTGATCACATAAAAGAAGATGTAGTTACCATTTTCTTTTTCTGATATGTAAATGGACGAAAAATTATCGTCAAATTCCGATGACATAAAAAATGATAGAAAATTTACTGTGACAAACCATCAGCATAAAAAAATTGGATACGGAAGATACAGAAAGGGAAACAAAAGTCTTAGAATTAGAGTTATAATAAAAGATGATGTCTGCTAAATGAATTTGCTAAAAAGCGTTCTAGCGTTTTTTATTCGAGTTTGAAATTAATGATGCTGTTCAAGTTTACTTCTAAATACACAGTATTTAGAAGTAAATACACAGTATTTAGAATGGGTATACGTCATTAATGTGTTCCACATACTTGGACGTGTTCCGAACAAAATTTTCCTTTAAGAAATAAGGAAAAAAACATTCAGGCAAAAAGAATTCTTTCTTATAAAGTTGTAGAGCGTATTAGTTTTTTTTTTTTTTTTTTTTCCTTGGGAAGATCAGGACAGCAGTCACCTTTGGTGGTGTTAAGCAGTAAGTTGACATTACGAAAGCGGAAAGAGAATGGAACGTGTTCTTAGATGAAAGACGTGTTTAAAGCAACACGAGTTTCACTTTACAATCTCGCATTGGCTATTTGAGTTTCAGTATGAAAAATTATACGCGTAATAAGCATTATGTAAGAACATTTGACATGAATGTGTAGAGACATTATGCATTTTTTGAAAGCAGGAGAGATGAAAAATGAGCAATGCTTTCGCCGGGATTTGAACCATGAATCTCTCGAATACGCGCCGAGAGTGCTGACCATTACACCACGAAGGCATGCTAAGACGGCGGGAGAAATACCTTATATACTCCCCCTTTTAAAGGGCGACTGGGGGTTAGGAGACACAATCGTCAAATTTTGGTTCTGGAAAATCATCATCCACCACCCTGTTTAATTCTGGTGGCACTGTAGAGACATTAGGTATTTTTTTGAAAACAGGAGAGATGAAAAATGAGCAATGCCTTCGCCGGGACACGGACTTCTCGAATATGCGCCGAGTGTGCTGACCACTACACCACGAAGGCATGCTAAGGAGGAGAAGAAATACCTAATATACTACCCCTTTTAAAGGGTGACTGGGGGTTAGTCGACCCAATCGCCAAATTTTGGTTGTAGAGGATCATCATCCACCACCCTTTTATTTCGGGAGATATTAGGGATTTTTTTTTTAAAGCAAGAGAGATGAAAAATGAGTAATGCCTTCGCCGGGACTCGAACCACGGACCTCTCGAATGTGCTGACCACTACACCACGAAGGCTTACTAGGAAGGCGGGAGAAATATCTTATAAATGAAATTTTAAAATGATGCAGTTAAGAGTCCTTTATTAGCAACGACTCGAAAGTTGCTGAGAAAAAGAGAATAATGAAAGAAAGGAGTTTTCTAGAAACAAATATTGTAATAATGAAGAAATAAAAAATAAAAATGTATAGCTATTAACCATTAATTGGCAATTATAAATAAATTCATAATTAAAGGAAGTGTGTGTAATTACATAATTAGTAAAAGACTATTTCAGATTTTTTTCAACCCACCGAAAATTGTCTTCTGACAAAACCTTGTTTTGTCCAACTAAAATTGTCTTCCCATTCTCTTATAAAAATCGGTAGTAATAAAATAAAACAGTGACTCTGAGAATGTGGGTCGCGACCACACTTTGAGAAACACTGTTTTCATTTTATTACTGCCGTTATCTGTAAGAGCTTTTTCCCATTTCATCAGGATAAACTATCTTTAATCTGTTGATGATAAATATTTTCGATGATTAAAGTTTGTTCGTGTAGCTTTTAAGAAGCAAAACCACAGATATTACATTTTCAAGCAATAAAATCGAGTATGTGACATTTTTCGTTTTCTGATCTCATTTTCGAATGAAATTTTCAAAAACTGTAAAACGCATCCCCACTTTGTTACTGATATCGTAATCTGCACGATGTGCTTCTCCCCATTCAACTATAAATCTTATTCGGCTACTAGTTGAAAATTAGCTCCATTGAATCTGCACTGAAATATATCTTGAAGAATAACTTTTAATCAGCAGATACAGAGATACAGACTTTCTGATATCTTACAACCAGTGAATCGAAACGTTCTTTGTTTTGCTTGCAACCCATCTATGCATGAATCGTATTTTACGTCACGGTCATTCACTAAATGCCTAAAACCGTCATATTTGCTAAAGGTTTCACCCTCAGCAACGTATAAATAATAAACAGTTTAAGTTTATGTTGTAAACTATTTTCAGATTCTGCATACGCACTTTGAAGCACTTTTCTAACTAAAAACTATGATTACTCAATAAAGCATTTTCAGTATGTACGGGGAAAAAATATCTTAACAAATTCCTTATTTTTCAAAATGATATGAAATGAAGTTAGTAACACCCGAGATCAGGGATCCGCTACCTTTTTTGTCCCTAAAAGCACAGTTTAGAATGTCTGTTGGACGGCTGAGCGCCGCCTGAGATAACCACTGACCTGACTTTGTTGTAAAAGTCTTACAGTATTAGTAGTCATCCTGGCAGAAGGGAAAATTTCCTCCGTGTAAAAATATACATATAAATATTACATGGGCATACAAGGCCTGTGTATAAGCATAGATAGTATGTTGATTACAATCATTGTCTTGTACAAGTTACATATGATAGATACATAAAATCATGACATCTATGTGTACATTTAAACATTATATGGATTCATGTTTACAATACTTTTACTGAGATAATCAAAATTAAACTTGTAATTCATTTACACATTGACTGGATTTTCAATATCATTTAAACTGCTTTACAATATTATTTTTATCAAGTACATACAAACTGGATAATAATATGCTTACATTACAATAGTTTTGCTCTTACAGTCCTGTTATTATTCTACGTGGTGAGCTATTTTCCTAGTGTTGATATTCAGTTGTTGTAGTATTTTGAATTGCTATTAAAATTATGCTGCGAAGATACAATTCTCAAGAGAGGGGGAGAATTTCTTAGTATCTTGCTGAGCAAAGCCTGATTACCTCCTCTATTTTAGTTTTCGTCTGCTTGTTGCCGCGGGTATTCTCCGCCCATTGCGGCCAGCATTCACTGCTTGGCATTTTTAAAGGCAGTTTATCGGTTTGTGGGCAGTTGAAGAGGAAGTGATCTGCATCACCTACCGCACCACATTCACACAAATCTGATGCTCGTATGCCGAATTTCTTAAGGTAATGTGGGAAGGGACCATGGCCAGTGTAGAATTGAGTTTGTGCTCCGCTGTATGTATTAACTGAGCACGTGACTTTTGGAAAGAACTTGTAGGTTCTCCTGCCTGTGCTTTCCCTTTCCCATCTTTTCTGCCATTCTTGAAAAAGGCTATTGAGCGTGGTTTTGTTTTAAACAGGACTGCGGAACACTTACTGCGTTTTTCAATCTACTGGAGTCATTGGCAGCAGATTTCGCAAGCAGGTCCGCCGCTTCGTTGCCAGTAATACCCACATGAGCTGGAACCCAGATCAGGATAGGTCTGTCATCTGGTGGGATACCTAGAAGAATTTTCTAAATATCTTGCACCAAAGGACTCCTTGTCTTGTGTCCTCGGATGGACTCCAAACTTGAGGCAGAGTCGCTATATATGTTGACCTTTAATCCTAATTGATATTTTGCCAAATTGATGGCTGCTTTTATTGAAAGAAGCTCTGCCTTAAAGACGGTATTTTTGTCTGCCAGTCGTCTTTCCAAAGTTTTAACCACTTCTCCTTCTTGGAGTACACAGTAGGCGCAGCCTGTGCCTTTCTCCGTCTTTGGCCCATCTGTACAAATAGCAAATACCTTCTCATTTGGCGGCGTGTATTGCATGTATATTGTGTGCGATAAATCAGTATCTGCAGGGTGTCCAAGCATGATCGGCTTGCGCTTCGCATAGTCTGTATGGTAGAATGTCTTTTGCCACAGAGAGGCGTTATTTTCTAGGCGCAATGTCCTTACTAATAGTGATTCTGTCTCCACTAGAAGGTCCAGTGGAGGGATACCCGCCAGCACTTGCAGTGCCGCAGTTGGGGATGTTCTATAACCTTTGCATCTGGCACCATTTACTTTTTTAAGGCGAATTTATAGTTGGATAGAGTTAAATGCGCATAAAAATGCAGATTGGTCGCATTTCGCTTTGTGCTGGTATGTACGCATTGTCGGAAGTAATTTCTATTTCATTAAAAAGGAAAACATTTTCACATAGAATTTTATTGAAAATCAAAACATTTTTATTGTGATCGCACAACGGACACACGTTAGACGATCGCCATGGTGCCCGAGAGCCATAGGGTTGAGAACCTCTGCCCTAGATCTTGCAAATTGAAGTTTAGTTTCTTTAGTTCGGTTCGTTGGCTGATTAATTGATTATGACGAAGACTGCGAAGGCTGTGCTTTAAAGTTAAAAAATTCTAAAGAATTTTCTAGAGTCCTTCATGGGGGATGATATAACGGAAATTTGCTCATATTTATATTAAATGATCCACTTCTTGGGGAACTTTTGTACTGTCTACAAAAGCAAACATTTCTGTTTTACTTCCCTGTACTAAGTAAGGAACACTGTAATCGCGAAAAATTTCGAGTATCCTATTTCAACCAAAATAATATACATTTTGACCGCTGTTGAATCCATTTGAATGTTTTGTGACATCTGTATGTACGGACAGAATAAAGAGCTCGTTTTCCCAAAACGGATTATTAAAATAATATCAGTAGACACTTTTTTCGTGACGTCTGTACGCACGTACGTATGTATTTCACATAACTCAAAAACTAGTACCCTCAGAACGTTGCAATTTTGTATATGGAACTGCCATAACATCTACTTGTGCATCTCCCTTTTTCGTTACAATCAGTCGCACCAAACGCATATAAATACATATATATTCTCATTTTGTACCCCAGCTAGGTGAGCTGATTTTTTTTATGCTCATATGTTGGCAAATTGCACATTTTTTTTTGCTTTAAAGGGGACTGAATTCTGTTGTTTTTACGTGCCGGCTAAGGTTTTTATGCCTTTAGTTGATCTGCATGTTGTAGTTGTAGAATTATTAACAATCTAAAAGTTGTTTAAACTAGTAATAAGTTAAAGCGAAGCCGCCATTCGTTTATATTTGAAACTCTTAGTAGAATATTGAATTAAGTCAAATTTTTGCACGAATTGCAGTGTCTTCTGGCAGAGTGGGACCAAAAGTAAATTTACAGCTTTGTGCACCAAAAAATACGCCTTCCTGCCCGATGGCCGAATTGCTTGTTTTTGGTAGAAACTCTAATTGTAATTTTAAGAATTTTGTTTCAGAAAACGTATAGAGACATTAGGTATTTTTGGAAGCAGGCAAGATGAAAAATTAGTAACGCCTTCGTCGGGAATCGAACCGCGGACTTCTCAATTACGCACTGAGCGTGCAGACCACTACACCACGAAGGCTTGCTAAGAAGGTGGGTGAAATACCTTATAAACTGAGTTTGCTGTTTTAGATTTTTCGTGTCTGTATGGCCATGTTATCCTATTTCCATGTTTTTGTAATAAACTTCCGATGCGGTTCTGATGGGGCCCCGGGAGGGTGTTGCCCTAGACAGTTGCGGGGTGAGGACTACACCCGGATAGTCTGTAAAAGCCGCCCGGATGTGTCCGGATTCTGCTTTTACCTGTCACCTGTATTTATTTAACAATTTTTAGTGAAGGTGTTTTGAATAATCAAATATTCAAATTGTATTTTTATTTAAATATTAATAAATTTTATGTATTTTTGCTCTGCTACGAAGTGAGAACTGAATTAATTGAATGAGAAATAGAGGGTGATTCTAAATTACTTGTACAAATTAAGAAGGGTCATTATCCAAATGAGCAATAATTACCATAGAACATAGGGTCACATTCCACTCTGAAAGGCAGAAAAGAAGGATATTAGAATTGCAATCTGAACTTACAACAGTGTTGGGAGAGCGAATGAAGGAGACCAAAAGTTGCACAATCAGTTTAGTGACAAACTCACCGAGAGTGCACAAAACGGATAAAACCGAAAACTTGGCGTTCGAGTGCTAATTCGAGCTCAGACTTTGATGGCTAACACTCAAATGTACATCTTTAATTGGCAAGGTCTCAACCTCGCAAATGATTGCAACAAGTTAACTATCGAAATTATTAGGGGGGAAAACTACCTTCATATCAAGTATCAAGGTAGCAGTTGTTTTTCTCTTAGCCATCTTCTATCTTGTTTTCCTGGACTTACTCTACTGCGCTCATTCTACTTCAAGCGCACTTCTATAGGACACGAAGTTCTGACTGCCGGAAACGCAGCATGAGCTTTTTATGCTAATCTCGGCATGCAGCGGACGTTGCAGTTAATTGATAATATTCAGCAATTGATTACATAATTAATTTGTTGCAATCATTTGCGAGGTTGAGACCTTGCCAACCAAAGATATGCATTTGAGTATTTGCCATCAAGTCCTTTGGCGTCTGAGGCAAAGTCTGAGTCTGAGGCAAGTCTGAGCTCGACCTTTGGCGTCTGAGTCAAGTCTGAGCTCGACCTTTGGCGTCTGAGTCAAGGCTGAGCTCGACTTAACACTCGAACGCCATAGGGTTTTATCCGTATTGTGCACTCTCTGTGAGTTTTTCATTAAACTGATTGTGCAACTTTTGGTCTCGTTCATTCGCTTTTCCAACACTGCTGTAGGTTCAGGTTGGAATTCTAACATTCTTCTTTTATGCCTCTCAGCGTGGAATGCGACCCTACGTTCTATGGTAATTATTGCTCATCTGGATGAGTACCATCACCTCTCTTAACTTGTAAAAGTAACTTAAAATCACCATGTATATCTCTAATGAAAGTCGAGGAAATAAGTTTAAATGAAGTACAGCAAAAATGTGCATAATTTAATAGGCCGTCCAAGGAAGTCATATGGTGTCCGCATCGGATATTTTTAATGTGTTTCATATGATCTTGATATTGGCACTTCTCCTCTCAGAGAACTATTTCATATCTACCTGAAATTTCTACGTTGAGATAGCTGTAAACTGGACGAGAGAGAGGGGTGACTCCTATGTAAACTTCCCATTCATATTCCTATAGATTTTTCAGCATAAACGGGGAATTTCATTAAGCTGAAGACGCCAGCCTTTTTTTTTCTTCGGGGGGGGGTGTTGAATAGGATGGTGTAATTCACTGCCAGGGTAAAATGTATAAGGAAGTTGTAAAAAAGTTTATTACTCTCTTCAGGATTTCTTTCTTCTTCCAACGTTGAAGTCATTGTATAGGTTTTTATGCATCTTTTTTCTTACAGAGATTGACATTTTATGGCTGTATTCTTTAGTGAATTAAAGGTTTGGGAATAGAAAATTATATAATATTTTCATGAGCTTTTTATTCTCAGTTTTATCACATATTTACGTTCGTATGAATTTATTTGTTGTTTAGAAGCAGGTTTTGTTCTCGCTCTTTAAATATGGAGTCTCAGATAACAAGTAGAGAGCCTTTATGCTGAACTATGACTGGAGATAAACACTTTTTTAATTAAAAACCACCGCTATTTTAAAACTTCAGATTACAATCTCTAAAAAATTAACATTAAAGATTCAAAAAGATAAAAAAAAATTATAAAACACTAGTCTGATCTTGTATGCAAATTCAGTTTAATACCTGAAACATTTTAATTCAATTAATTATGATTTGGTTTATTTGATTATGGCAAAGCGCAACAGAGTTATCTGCCTAAATGGATGGGTGTCTTCGTGGAGGACATTCTAAGGTAAACTTCCTCGTATACACTTTACCACGTGGGAAAAACCACAAAACATCCATGCAGCCAGCGGGTTCCCCTGGAATCGAACCCAGGTGGGAAATACTTGTATTCAGCGATGTTACTACTCGGGCGCTGGTGGGCCAGTTAATTAATTAAGATAGGCCTACTAAGTTTAGGATTAGCCTTCCAGAAATGAAAGATATAGATTATAAGATCTTATAACGGTACAAACATTGACATTTATAAGATGCATTCAGTTTGACATTAAATGTGTATTATATACATTAAAAAGGGGAATAAATAAATTGCGGTTGTAAAAATTACATTGCTACAACATCGCTGTGACAACAGATATTCATTATTATAAACATACGCCGAGGCTGGAGTATTTTGTATGTTGGATTATCTACATGCACCTCTGTGTGTGCAGTTTCTAAGGCTTTTGATGTAATTTTGTCTGCGCGGTGTGCTAGTTTTGACATAAGTCAGTGTTCAGTTCTGCTAGTTTGTCCATTATGCGTCCGATTTTCAGGACTAAATGCCGCTGTTTGATTAACAACTTGCAAAAGGCTTGCCTGTTGGCGGTCGGTATACGGATGTGGTGTCGCTCTGTTAATGGACATGTTGTTAGATAGTGCTCCGGGGAGCCGAGGTGACCACATGTACACTGGTCTGTGTGCCAAAGTCCAAATCTTTGGAAATATACCGGAAAGGGTCCATGACCCGTGACATACCTTATCAGCTGTGTGTTGGCGACATTCCGTGCTGTGTCCACATAGCTGATATGGTAATGTACACGTCTGCCAGTGATGTTGCTGTCCCATTCCTGCTGCCATAGGCCGATTGCTTTGAGTCGCAGTGATTTCTTTAGTAATGACACCGGCCGTGGTATTTCAATTTGTATGTCTGTCGGCCCTAGTGCCGCTTCTTTAGCGAGTAGATCCGCCATCTCGTTGCCGAGATGGCCTACATGTGCCTTTATCCACTCCAGTTTAATGTGCCTATTGCTTTGGCGCAGGCTTTCCTGGATATCCTGTATAATTCTTGAGGCGTGGTTAGGGTTCATTATCGCATATAAGCTCTTCGAGATAGAAATGCCAAATGGAAGAAAAGGATCGTTATGAAATTATTACATTGCAAATTAATGCTACATTTAGATTCGTACTCTTACGTGACTTAGAAAAAACTAAAATTCTTCTAAACATAGCTTTGTATTTATTTCACTCGACTGCTTTCTCGCCAGGCTTGCAACAACTAAATGCTAATATTTTCTACTTTACTAGGATAGAAAATCCTCAAAATGAAAACAATAAACACCAAGAAGAGGCTTTCTTCGAGGTGTTTAAAAACAGATTGAAGATAAAAATCTGTTAACAAGTGCTTTGGAATTTAAAACTTCTTATTGTTTTCTAATTTTATGACTGTTATTGGTTATAAATATATAACACATTCTGAATTTGGACGTAAATTTCACTAAGACAACCTAAAAATGTGCTTATTACAAACACCCTAAGTTACAGGTTTTGCGGTTTCTATATGTTGTCTTATGATTTTCATCCATGTTTGTTTTATTAATAACACAGTGAATTACAGTTTTGTGATTTCTATTATGTTGTTTTATGATTCCCATATATGTTTTTTAATTACCAACGCACTAAATTACAGTTTTTTGGTTTCTATATTTGTTGTTTTATGATTCCCATATATGTGTGTTTCTTACTAATACACTGAGTTACAGTCTTGTGGTTTCTATAGTATATGTTGCTTTATGATTCCAGCATATGTTTATTACTAATACACTGAGCTACAGTCTTGTGGTTTCTATAGTATATGTTGTTTTATGATTCCAGTATATGTTTATTACTAATACACTGAACTACAGTCTTGTGGTTTCTATAGTATATGTTGCTTTATGATTCCAGTATATGTTTATCACTAATGCACTGAGTTACAGTCTTGTGGTTTCTATAGTATATGTTGCTTTATGATTCCAGTATATGTTTATCACTAATGCACTGAGTTACAGTCTTGTGGTTTCTATAGTATATGTTGCTTTATGATTCCAGTATATGCTTATTAATAATGTTCTGAGTTACAGTCTTGTGGTTTCTATAGTATATGTTGCTTTATGATTAGAGTATATTTTATTACTAATACACTGAGTTACAGTCTTGTGGTTTCTATAGTATATGTTGCTTTATGATTCCAGTATATGTTTATTACTAATGTACTGAGTTACAGTCGTGTGGGTTCTATAGTATATGTTGCTTTATGATTCCAGTATATGTTTATCACTAATACACTGAGTTACAGTCTTGTGGTTTCTATAGTATATATTGCTTTATGATTTCAGTATATGTTTATTACTAATACACTGTGTTACAGTCTTGTGGTTTCTATATAGTATATGTTGTTTTATGATTCCAGTATATGCTCAACGGGGTGGGGGGAAATGTGAGAGAGGTTAAAAACTTTTATACTGGTTTGACAAGCAAGTGATTTCAGTTTACACAAATATATTGCTGCGTTTTTTTTTCTTTTCTCGTCCCCAGTTGTTACGTTATTTTCTTCCTTCCCGTTCGTACGGCGTTTGTAGATTTGGAGTGAATAACGACGACACTTGATGAAGTATCGAAACACACTTTATTTACCAGTATTGTCAGGTCAGCTCCGAAACACGTTTTACAGTCGTCGATGAACTACTATAAACACGCTGACACGATCAGCGACACAGTCTTCAGGTTATCAGGCTATAACGGTATCAGGCTATAACTTCACAACAAAGCACTAAAGTACAGCTCTCGACTCTGCTTTGTCGTTCTGGGAACTCCACGCTACAACTGGCAATGCACTCGATGACACACGAGCACAGCTCCCGACTCTTCGGTTCAGTCGTTCCCGGATCTCAACACGCTCTCTTGACGATGCATTAACCGCGATACACTAAGAGACTCCTTCGGTGCTCTCGACGATCCACTCGGCACTCGTTGGCCGGCTGTCAACTCGATCGTCTCCGCCCGGACTAACTAGATGAGACACTCTATAAGGCACGCACACACACACACACTCACTGACTGTGGACTAGCAGGGTTTATATAGCTTGCGGCTTGTGTTCGAGAACATTCTGGGCTAAACCCGTAAGAATTCGTTCCAGAAGGTTCTCCATCAGTCCATGGCATATCGCCAATTTTGTCGTCAAATATCGCCAAATGGGGCAACCCTGCCTTTCCTTGCCATTTTATGGCAACCCTAAAACTGCTTTGTGGGGAAGCCATCTCACCGCGCCTTGACATTTCGTAACAATATGTTGGTTTTTTATTTTTATGTCAATCTTTTATATATTTTTTTTTCTTTTCAGATTTGGCAGCTGACACGTTTAGATTGCTGTAGAAACAAATTCTTTATATTTTTTTGCTAACGACTTAGTTTATGTCAGTTTCAACTTGAGGTGCGAAAGTAAACATTTTCGACATATTTTAATTTCGTATTTTTATACTGGCAAGACGGGTGGCTGAGGTTCACAATGATATACATTAAAGTGTTGATTGCCTTAGAGGGCGCGTGTTGTAGAGACATTAGGTATTTTTGGAAGCAGGCAAGGTGAAAAATTAGCAACCTTATCTAAATGTTTCGCTAAAAGTTCATCAATTAAATCAACTAATCTTTCCTGTTTGTTTATTTCAATTTCTAAGAATTTCATAGTGTCAGTTGCCGCGCGTCTGGCAGGTGATCTAATTTTTTTTTGAAGCTTCAATATCCATCACAACAATGTAAATTATTTTATTCACTAAATTTTTTCAGTATTCAATTCGCAATTTAATTTATCTAAAGATCCTTCCCGAATTTATAGGCAAATTTATAAATATGCAACATACATCTCTCAACGCGTTTGCATTATTCTAAAACTCAATATTCAAATCAAACAATAACGAAATTTCGTTTACCTGTCAGACGCAGCATTGATTCTCACATTCTGTCATTTTATCCAAATTTTATTGACGACACAAATAAATACATTTACAATAAAGAAACACATATAAATTTAGTTTGACTTTCGCAACTTAATGTACTTTCGTTTTATATCTCTCGCAGTCAACAATATTCTAAACTACTCAAAATAATTCAGGCTAACACAGCGCCATCTGGTGCAATACAGTTTCTACACACGTGTCGGTACTGATTTAAGAAATTTCGTTCTCGAAATTTTTCACTTGAAGATGACCAACGTTCTGGCCTACCTTCTGAAGCTGATGATGATAAAATTAAAGCTGTCATTGAATCAAATCATCATATAATTGCGCGAGAAATTGCGAATATTTAAATCACATAAGATATCACGCACAACTCAAAATCACATAAGATATCTTGGACTCGTTAAAGAAGCTCTATATTTAATATTCTCGACATTTGGGTTCCACACAAATTGAAAGAAATTCATCAACTTAACGAATCAATATTTGCGATACGCATTTCAAACATCACGTAATCGACTCGGTTTTGAAAGGAATCATCACTGGTGATAAAAAATGTATCGAAAAATGTATCATCTGCAATAATATTAATTGAAAATAGCATGGTCGAAGCATGACGAATCATACGAAAGCTAAAAAAAATCATTCTACCAATTTGGTTGGATTATAGAGGTGTTGTGATGAAACCGGCGTATCTATTCTGCTCAAACTGAGGAAGATCTCTTAGACAAACGACGTCCATGTCCAATGGATCCCATCACACGTTAACATTACTGGTAATGAGATCGCCGACAGACTGGCCAAATAGGGTAGTGAGAAAGAAAAGGACACTGGCTTTTCGCTTACTTAAGAACTTTACCCAAATGAAAGATCTAAACTCAGTTTAATATGGCGTATTCCACCCACGCAACCAATGGTACACAGGAACAGCCCCTGGTCCTCTGCTGGAAATCAAATGTGACCGTGGCTATCAAACTGCTCTAGCTAGTCTAACAAGTGGCCACCTTAAATGTCTTTTCTTCAATAGTGGCAGTAAAATCCCCCTCCCGCTTGTAAAACAAGCTGTAACCATCCAGCTTCATGGGATCACATACTCGTTACATCAGACTTTCTAAGGTTAAGGGACACACAGCGCCACACGGGATGTTAAGGAACTTACCATCCGATACTCTTATTATTATTGATTTTTTGGCGGTCAATAACCTTCTGGAGCTGATCTGACATACGTCAGATCTTTCGAAGATAAGCAACAACACAGGTGTTGTATATTTTCAGCTGCTTCTAAGCAACCATATGACCAATTCAGATGTTTACAGCCAACGTTTTATGAAACTGAAAGAAACAACAATCTAAAATAAAAGACCAGAACCTGCAAATCGCAAAGGAATAGTGCCAAAGCGAGGCCTCGCTCATATTTAGCAACGCGAACGAAATTATTGGAACTCGGTTGGGAAGTGATGTCGGATACTCCACACAGCCCTGACCTTGCGCAATCAGATTATCATTTACTTCAAAGTTTCCAAAAAAAGTTTCAGTAATAACGATGACCTCAAATCGCACTTCGTAGAATTTTTTGCTGATTAAAACCAGAAGTTCTATGAGCGTGAAATAATGAAGTTACAAGAAAGGTGGCATAAAGTTCAGACAGAATGGAAGGCAATTGACTCGTCAAGGTTATTATTATTATTTTGTATAGAAAAGACTGAGTTTTATTTCCCAGGAAAAATCGAAATTACTTTCTTACCAACCCCATATGTAGCGTTCTTTTGTCAAGCTGCTGTTTGGGAACCTCCATATCCAGCTAATGCAAAGTGTTCACCAGTGGACAAATTCGTACTTTATATTAATAAATCTAATTTCTGAAAAATATTAAAAATTTAAAAAAATTTCACTTTAATTCTTTTTAATCCAAAGGGATGTTAGACCAACAGAGGTATTAGTCTCAAAACGGCATTTTGCATCGTTTCATTTTCTGTGTTGGTTTACTTTTCCAACTGTCACCACGAAATTATCACCACGTATTATTTAAGAAACTAAATAATGAAGAACCTGCATGTATGCATGTTCCTCGCATTGTAAAAAAAAACGGTACCTAGAGCCATCCAGTTTTGAATAAGGCAGTCTTCCAACGGAATATGGGTACTTAGAAGCTAGAATTTTGAATTTGTTTTATTATCTTATAGGATCTCTCTGTTACTGCACATAAACTAAATTGGATCCTAAAATGAACCTGGCGAATTCTCGCACAGGCGTGAATAAATACCAGCACTGAAGAAGGGTTAAAGTAACCTTTTATTAAATTCAAATAATTAACAGAAAGGTTCGATCTTTACAACGGCACCGTCAACTTGCGGTGAACCTAAAAAGTAGAATATAATTCAAGTCAAAAATCTAAACTAAGTAGTGCTGGATTAGCACGTAAGTTGCATCCAATAGGCTGACTCACAAAAACCTAACAGGCGTGATGATAATCCAAAATGGCTAAGAGGCTTACTAACGTAACTGCGAAATGACAACGAAACGTGCGTTGGCTAGCCAAAACACGCTTTGTACAAACTCAAGAGATTCACCCGTTTAAATACTCACTTCACTTAATTTTTAATTTAAATCCTGGAGAGAAAATGTGAGGGGAAGTTGAGAAGTTCAGTAAAGGTATGCAACTTAATATAAATTTGTTATGCAAAATAAGGGAAAGCCTACAACCCATTTCAAATTTTGTTAAACGAATTTTTGACAATTTATTTTAACAAACTCAATAGTCTAATTTAAATAAATAAATAAATAATCGATAATTTAATTTAAATTAATACATAAGTTTTAATGGAGCCTCAAATCGCGAATACCTTTCATCGCGAATTCTGTGAACAAAAATATATATATATATATATATATATATATATATATATATATATGTCATATTAAAAGCACAAAGGAAAAGACGGAACACTGTAGATGCGTGATGAGACCCATATTGAAGAAGATTTGATTGCGTAGTATGCTAGTAATGCTAACTTTGTAATATCTAAAAAACTTGGCAGTCGAAGCAGTTTTAATTCCATTTTTATTTCCAATTGATATTTGTGGCCACAATCACTTGGCACTCTAGTCGTGCCTTTCCACAGAGGATTTACATTTTTGATATTGCTGAGGTAGAAAGCAAGCCAGCGAAATTACATCTTAGCAAAGTAGCGAACAAAAGCTGAAGTGCGTAGTTATGAAAGATGGAAGCACGCGAAGAGAAAAGTTTTGGTTTACAGTGGCAGTATCAGTTCTTAATTATTACGTCATCAGAGTTGCGCGGGCCATAGAATGATCTAGAAATGACGCAATGCAGAGAAGTTATTACGATTTTAGAATAGAGAGGAAGAATTAATGTTTATAGTTATATTATAATTCTGATTCATACATTTTTATCTTACATATTAATATCTTACACATTAATACGAAATCCATTGGGGTTTCCCCGCACAGGTTCGTATCCTGTCGACTAATTAATAACTGTAATGTTTTCAGTTATTCCAACACATCGTGGGCGAATGGTGAGGCTATTCCATTACACATTCTGGCAGATGGTTGACGAAGCTGGGATGATTGAATCACGGAGAAAAATGACGAATCAGGACTTTTCACTTTTAACAGCAAGCATATCTTTATTTTAATTTATAGCAGATGACTTTTTCCAGATGAAGTTAATCAAATAACTTATTCAGTAATTGAACTATTAGATACGACTGACTTTAAACTTTAATACATCATAACGTTCTAACAAAGAAAGAGGAGCATAGCGGAAGCGTTAGCAGGACGAAGGCGAGAAGGCATCTGTCTAGGAGAACTTATGACTCAGCATTTATATGAATGGTTATGTAACAGGCGTGAATGTTCTAGTAGGTACTGGGTTAGGGAACGATCCTGAATTGCAGAAAATTAATTAAAGGTTGCTGGTTCGCAAAGAGCAAAGCCATCGTATTCTTTTTTTTTTTTTTTTTTACATCTTCCCCCCCGTCAAAAAGAGAGGCCGGGGTGAGAAAAGCATTAGTACAGGAGTGAAGCAAAAGTATGAGAAAAGACATGAAAACATCCAGAACATAGCGTACAAGCTTTAACTATGGCCTATCATAGTTCATGACTTTCTCATATAAAATTTTGACTTTATAGCATATGAAATTTTGAACATTAAAACAATGAGTTATAAATAAATATACAATATATGACTAATTTTAAGACTATAACATAATAAATATGGAATACTGATAAATAAATAAGTTATAATTACAAAAGTCCTCAATTTTGTTAAAAATGTCCATTTTGTTTTTTGAAAGTCCTTTTCATAAAAAGAGTTCGAATAGAATGAAAATATCTGGTAAAATCTCTAAATGCCAGATAGTCCACAAATATGATGCATGTTGATAGTTCACAAATATGATGCATTTTTTCCTCTCATCATAAAGATTGACATGTTTTACACTTCAATACAAAATATTATACTTATTCAAAAAACAATTCAATATAAATAATACAATAATATAAATAATCCTACCGGCTGCGCCAATATGTAAGATAAAAATATATGAATCAGAATTATAATATAACTATAAACATTAATTCTTCCTCTCTATTCTAAAATCGTAATAACTTCTCTGCATTGCGTCATTTCTAGATCATTCTATGGCCCGCGCAACTCTGATGACGTAATAATTAAGAACTGATACTGCCACTGTAAACCAAAACTTTTCTCTTCGCGTGCTTCCATCTTTCATAACTACGCACTTCAGCTTTTGTTCGCTACTTTGCTAAGATGTAATTTCGCTGGCTTGCTTTCTACCTCAGCAATATCAAAAATGTAAATCCTCTGTGGAAAGGCACGACTAGAGTGCCAAGTGATTGTGGCCACAAATATCAATTGGAAATAAAAATGGAATTAAAACTGCTTCGACTGCCAAGTTTTTTAGATATTACCAAGTTAGCATCACTAGCATACTACGCAATCAAAATCTTCTTCAATATGGGTCTCATCACGCATCTACAGCGTTCCGTCTTTTCCTTTGCTTTTATCATTACAATTAAGCCGGTAAGGATAAGTTTCCTGCAGCCTGAAACCTCAATGGAAAATTTAATTCAGCTCTTTAAATCATCGTTTTGTGATAAATCCAAGATAATGTGAAATAAGTGAATCATCAAGTTTGTTTTTTTCAGTGTTTAAAAAATAACAGATCATTCTTCTGCTGTGGTGTTTTGCAAGTGCTTCAAAAAAATAATCACGCGTAGTGTTTACAGATTGACAGTAATATCTCGATAAATTGAGAAGTTCGAATGCCTAGTGAAAAGGAAATCATCAGTTAATTACCGTTTAGGAATTAAGCATTACAGCGGGTTCAAGGTCGATCCGAGTTAGTTTGCAAGTATGTGCGACAGAAAATTATTTGCACTTCCGCTTTTTCAACAGCTCAAAAATTATTACATTCGTGTGAATCTAGCTCAGGAACTAAATAATTTAATGTGCTGCGGATTCTATAGTTTTCATTTCAACTTTGGTTAAAATTTCTGCAATTTGTTTTGAGAAAATCTGAAATTCTTGTTCATTAATTTTTCTAATTTTTCATAATTATGTGTGAGCAAATTAAGTAATTAATTTTAAGCTACTTAAATTATTCATAGGGAAGGATATAAAGATAAGTTTTTATTTTTTTGAAATTTTGTTGAGAATTTTGAATACGAATTTTATAATTATTCTAAAAATAAAGATGTTAAAAATAAGTGAAATTAGTACAGATAAGTAATATGAAATTATGGTAAATGCATGTTAAAATTTGTGGGTTATTGTGTGTTAAGTATAGTATGTGAGGGTGTACTGGTTCCTTCAACAGAGGCCTGTAATTACCTCTGTACCAGTTTTTCCTTTTACCCTCTTCATGCAAGATAATGTTGGAGGCTCTCATTTTATGAATGCATGTAAATTTTTTATATTATTATTATTATATTTTTTTATTATGGAATGTATTACTGCAGTTCTCAAAGGCCAGTTACCTTAATGCAAGGAACGGAGGCCTTTTCAAGTAACTGCCTAGGCACCCTGGGCCACCAGTGCAGAGAACACACTGGTTAGCTCAAGAGGACAGCCCTATTGATGGATATGTTTGTTTAGAAGTATTGCGAGGCTTCCAGTTTGGTAAAATCAGGAATTGTAAATGAAAGATGATAAAGGTGAAACCATAAATTCTGAAAATCTTAATCCTATTATTTATGATGTTAAATTATAATTTATCAGTAGGAAAATTAATATCATAAATATTTTTGTGCATTACATTTAATTATAAGTAATGATTATGTAAAAGTTTATTTTGTGATATTCTGCGATAACAAGAACCTTCCCTGAAGAATTATGATTATGTGAACTCTCAAACAAAAAGACTTTTGGACTGAAATGTTGAAAAATTCAATAGGACTCTAAAAATTAAAAATTTATTTTAAAAAAATTGATATTTATAAATTATACTTTTATAGAATCAATTTTATGATTTATGTTTTTCTTTTTTATTTGCTGGTGCTTTAACTCTCTCTCTTTAAAAAGGCTTCTCTGTCGCTACGCCTTTTTCTTTTTGAAGGGGGGAATATGTAAGATAACAATGTATGAATCAGAATTATAATATAACTATAAACATTAATTCTTCCTCTCTATTCTAAAATCGTAATAACTTATCTGCATTGCGTCATTTCTAGATCATTCTATGGCCCGCGCAACTCTGATGACGTAATAATTAAGAACTGAAACTGCCACTGTAAACCAAAACTTTTCTCTTCGCGTGCTTCCATCTTGCATAACGACGCACTTCAGCTTTTGCTCTCTACTGTGCTAAGATGTAATTTCGCTGGCTTGCTTTCTATCTCAGCAATATCAAAAATGTAAATCTTCTGTGGAAAGGCACGACTAGAGTGCCAAGTGATTGTGGCCACAAATATCAATTGGAAATAAAAATGGAATTAAAACTGCTTCGACTGCCAAGTTTTTTAGATATTACCAAGTTAGCATTACTAGCATACTACGCAATCAAAATCTTCTTCAATATGGGTCTCATCACGCATCTACAGTGTTCCGTCTTTTCCTTTGTGCTTTTAATATGACATATATATATATATATATAAGATGACGAAGAGTGTTTTGAGCAATGAGCAAAAAAGCCGACCACATATCATTTTCAAAGGTATTCTGAAATAAGCTTTGACAGCGAAGTAACTCATAGAGACTTCTGGAAACACCATTTCAACACTTCCTGTTGCTTAGTTCGCTTTAACAAAGTCTAGCAATGAGAAACTTACAGGGTCATGAATTCCGCGAGGAAGAAATTATGACCAGATTGTGTTCCCGGCAATGTCACGGAGGATTTTTTCCCGTTATCTACGATATTGTGTTGGTGGTAAAAAGCAGGGACTTGGAAAGTAACTGTGAAGAGGTGGACTTTCTAGAGAGTTACAATAAATGAGCCCAGTTCGAAACCCGCAACAAAAGGTTTTTGTTGAAGAATTTGTGCGTAATGGTTTGAGGTGCAAAGTTTTATGGAAAGATGTCCTTTTAAATGAACAACACTAATAAGCCACAGCAAAAGAATTTCGAAGACATGTCTGGACTGTGGGGTTCCCCCTTTTTATCTAACAGCTAAATGGGGAGGAACCTAGTGAACAGCTAAGCAAATAATCGCTTTAGCTCAGGAGCACAGACGTAAACTCAAGAAGAGTTCCCTTTATTTCTCAAAATGAGAATTAAACAGACGGTCCCTTCACAGGGCGTACAGCAAAGCCTCCACTTGGGCTTAAAAGTGAAAGAAATAAAACTTAATAAAGTGATATAGCCGAAGCTATCAAATTCTAAGTAGTTGGTCCCTAAATATCGAATAAGCTAGCGAAGTTATCAAGGGCCTGTAATACGGCCGAGCGTAATAACAGCTTAAAGAGACTTAGCCAAAAGGCAAACGCTCGCTAGTCGGAAACTCTGACACTCTCTCTCGAAGTCAGTGGAACTTCGACTTAAATACTACTCTTCCTCATTTGCATTAAATGCGATTCTAAAAGCCCATTCTGGTAGGAAATTGTAAGCTGAAATTAGGAAGGACAGGAAAGTAGCTTTAACTAAAATTAGAAACTTAATATAAACTTTAAAATAATTTTAAAATCTAAGCAAAAACAAATCCCACGGGACAAATATTTAGGGATGCATGGGACAACTAAGTATCATGTAGAACTGGGCGGAGCTAGTGGGAGAGAAAAGGGGGGAGCTTCAAGCCCCAAAAAGACATTTACCATTTGCTATGGAATGGGTCTCTCCATTCATATAGTAACATCCCTTCTCAGAATATTTGTTTTGAAAAAAAAAATATTTAGCAAGCCAAATTAAAAATTTAGTTAGTATAGTTTTACCCTATTTGTTTACTTTCATGCCCTCGTAATCAGTTTACATCTATTTGTTGCGCTTCGTTGGCAACACGCTTTGGATTTGTAATTTGCAGAGACGTAATTTGGAAGCAGGCAAGATGAAAAATGAGCAATCGCGTCGCCGAGAATCGAACCACGGGCCTCTGAAATACCGGCTCAGTGTGCTAACCACTACACCACGAAGGCTCGCCAAGGAAGGTGGGGGAACTACTTTATATACTCCCCCTTTTAAAGGGCGACTGGGGTTGGACTCAATCGCTAAATCCTAGGTGGGGAGAAATCCTCATCCACCACCCTTTTAGTTCGGGCGTCACTGTAGAGACATTAGGTTAATTTGGAAGCAGGCAAGATGAAAAATGAGCAATCGCGTCGCCGGGAATCGAACCACGGGCCTCTGAAATACCAGCTCAGTGTGCTAACCACTACACCACGAAGGCTCGCCAAGGAAGGTGGGGGAAATACTTTATATACTCCCCCTTTTAAAGGGCGACTGGGGTTTTTAGGACTCAATCGCTAAATCCTAGGTGGGGAGAAATCATCATCCACCACCCTTTTAGTTCGGGCGTCACTGTAGAGACATTAGGTTAATTTGGAAGCAGACGAGATGAAAAATTAGCAGTCGCCTTCGCCGGGAATCGAACCACGGACCTCTGAAATACCGGCTCAGTGTGCTGACCACTACACCACGAAGGCTCGTCAAGAAGGTGGCAGAAATACCTTATAAATTCATAGAAATCTCTGCCTAGAATGCAGCTGACCTAAAACTGTTTTGATACTTATTTGTAACTTAACTATGTTATCGAATTATTATTAGCTGTTTATGTATGGATATTTATTTGTTATATGATTACAACTTGATTTGCATATCTCGAATTTGCATATTATTATCATATTATTACAACTTGATACTGGGAATAGATGAATTTATCAAAGTTATTTCAAAAGGGAACTTCTCATTCAACTTTGGCACCCACTTGAATAACGGCCGGTAAATGTTGTGGACAATATAGTCTGAATTCTGTTGACAAGGAATTTTCATTGCGTTTAAGAAAAAATTCTGACTCGTCAATTTGTTTTTAAGATCGTGCATTTAAGCCTCATGCAATATGAGTTTCAAGAAAAAGTTGATCATTTGTGAAAATCTCGGAATTGGTTTGGATGACAATATATGCATGCTTAAATTATGCTGTTGGCAAATGTATTTTATGAAGTGATAAGGTAAGCATAAGGCGTCTGGAAAGCTAACTCATTATCTGAGCTATTTGCTAAGTCTATTTAAGAGAGGTTTTGAGATGGTTTTTTTTTTCCGTTGCTTGGTTCACCACAATTCCTTGGACATGCACATATACTTGTTTCGTACACTTATGTAAAATGACTTTATTTTTGTAAATTCTTCACTCATTTAATTCTTGTGTATAAATTTATGTCTAAGAAGCACTCAATAGAACTGAAATCTAAAATTACTATTCTAGATTTCGTCATTCTGTACAAACAGTCATCTTAGAGAGATAATGTTCTACTCCTATATTGATGTTCTAAGGTTTATCTTACGTTTTAAACTGTTATTTTAAGTTAAAGCTCCTTTTCTGTCTGTCCTAATTTCAGCTTACAATTTAATACCAGAATGTTTTGTAGAATCGTGTTTAATGCAAATGAGTAAGAGTAGTATTAAAGTCGAAGTTCCACTGAGTTCATCAGAGAGAGCCTCAGAGATAATGACTTCCCAGAGAGTTTCTGGCTAGTGCGCGTCTGCCTTTTGGCTACATCTCTCTAAGCTGTTACTACGCTCCGGCCATATTATAGGCCCTTGATAGCTTCGCTAGCTAAATTCGATATTTAGGGGCCAATTATATAAAACTGGGATAGCTTTGGCTATATCTCTTTAGTTAAGCATTAGTTAAGTTCTTATTTATTACTATTTTGAGTTCAAGCTCAAGTAGAGGCTTTGCTGTACGCCCTGAGAAAGGGGCCAACTGTTCATTCTTGTTTTGAGCAATAAAGGGTAATTACCCCTTCTCGAGTTTACGTTTCTGTTACTAAACGTAAGGGATTATTCGTTTAGCTGCTCATTAGGTTCCTCCACATTTAGTTGTTA
Source organism: Stegodyphus dumicola (assembly GCF_044657685.1). NCBI lineage: Eukaryota > Metazoa > Arthropoda > Arachnida > Araneae > Eresidae > Stegodyphus > Stegodyphus dumicola. The sequence goes on from NC_140775.1 coordinate 180,607,635, forward strand.
GATAAAAGTGTGGAACCCCACAATTCATATACAATGGTCCCTTTCAGAGGTGGTCATCACAAGAGAATTCACGGTATTTTTACTTCCTTGTACGAAGCAAAAAGGAAGTATTGTAATCGCGAAAAGATTCAGGCATCAGATTTTAACGCAAATATCCATTTCACCGCTATCGAATGCAATTTAGCAATGTTTTTGCTTGACATCTGTACGCAAGGGCAGAATAAAGGACTCTTTCCCCCCAAAAAAAATTTAAAATGAATTCTGAAGAGAATTTTTCGTGGCATCTGTGCGTACGTACGTATCTCGAATAACTCAAAAACGAGTACCCTCAGAAAGTTGAAATTTTGTATATAGCACTGCTATAACATTGGTTGCAATCAGCAGCACCTATATATCCACTCTGTTACCCAGCTCAGTGATCTCAGTTTCTTTATTCTTATATGTTTGTAAATTGCGCATTTTTTGCTTTAAAAATGATTGAATTATGTTGTTCTTATCTTCCGGTTAAGGGTTTTATGCCTTTAGTAAATCTGTATGCAATATTTTTAGAATTATGAACAATTTAAAAGTTTTTTTAAATGCCGTTAAGCCTAATGATTTTTTCCAAGGCGGACATTGATTGTCTACATTTGAAACAACAGAATAGTAGATTTGTTGCCAATCTAGAGAAAGTAAGCTTCGCAATAACAAAGATTGCGCCTTATTTTATTACTGCGAATTAAATCATGTTTAATCTTTTCTGGAATTTATTCGAGGAAATAAGTGTTTAAGATTTACCTTCTAATTTTCAATGCATACATCTTGAGTTTTAATGTATTTTTGCCTTGTCGCGAAGTGAGAACTGAATTAATTGAATTAGAAATACTGAATAGTCTGTGAAAAACTTTCTTTTTTGTTGTTGTTGTTCTTTGCTTAATTTCTTTTATACATCGTTTTAGATTTATTGCAGTATTTGAACAGAGCATGTGGCAACGATTAGATAATTCTTAAAATGATATAAATTTTGTGCATTCTGAGTTAAAAATTGAACGAAATATAGCGCTGTTAAGTGAGACTAGGGCCAGAGTATCGCTATGGTAAACAAATATAGTGTATTTTAAAGAATGCATTTATTCTATTGTGATTTATGCACTATCGACGAAGTAGATTTAATTCAATCCAATAAGTTTAAATGAAATTCAAGAAAAAATGCGTATACAAGGAAGTCATGTGATGCATACATTAGATTTTTTTTATTATTGAGCATGCGTGAAACTAGGATCAGGCTAGCGGTGTTTGTCTTCTTCAGATGCTATTAGATTCACAAGAACTGGGATTAGAAATTGATGATTTAGTTCTTAATTTGCCACGGGGAGAAAAAAACGAAATCTATTAAACGATTTGAACAACGAAAGGATATTAAAGAGTAACTGAGTTTTCTTGTAATAAATTTTACTTAAAGCATAATTTGAATCACCAGAACTGTCTTGTGGGAAAACAAATCGCAATGTTATTAAAAATATTAACGTAATCGAACAGAGGCTGAGCTAAAAATTTACAATATAACTTTTATTAATCATATAAAGAATTTGTCCTAAAATATTAAGATATTAATCTAACATACTAGGCATAAAACAGTCGATCAAAAGGAAGAGAAAATCGATTTCTGTGGAAGAACAGAAAAATTGAACTTTCATTTTCGAAACCATTTAGAAAAAAAAAGTTCTGAATGTTGAGATGAGGAATATTTACTAACAATCGCGAATTTATACTAATTGGTTAGAATGGTTACTTTATATATTCTGGCGTAGTTATACAGAACTTCAGAAACTGAATTCTAGCGACACAAGAGAAGAGTTTCATATTGCTCTCGGGAAGCATAATTTTAAGTTTATTGTTCTGATGGATCAATACAAACACGCTGAAATTTTAAAATGCATTTTGCGATTATTAAAAATGTGTTACCTTCTAAATTATGCTCCGAATTAGTTAGTAACTATAAATATACAGTTTCCAACACACTCATATTGTAGCTTAATTCTTCTCAGATACTAAAACATTTTCTCATAGTCCAGATTAAGCTTATCGAGCACGTATGGCAAGAAATGAAATATAAAAGTTGGAAACAAAACTCTTTAGTAACATTATATAGACATTAGGCATATTGTTATGTTTTTCTTTTCTGACACCAGTTGTTACGTTATTTTCTTCCTTCACTTTCGTACGGGGTTCGTAGATTTGGACTGAATAACGACGACACTTGATGAAGTATCGAAACACACTTTATTTACCAATATTAATCAGATAGCTCCAAAATTACTTTTACAGTAGTCGAACTGTTATAAACACGCTGACACGTTCAGCGACACAGCCTTCACACTGTCGGGCAATAACGGTGGAGACAGCTTCACTGCAATGCACCCGAGTACAGCTCTCGACTCTGCTTGGTCGTTCTCGGAACTCCACGTACTCTCGAGACTCTCCACGCGATGCACTCGACGATACACATGCGACATGCGACGGGGGACGTGGGCACCACCCCTTTACCGTCGGTTAATTGGTGTAGCGCCACGTCCACCAATATCTAGAGTTGAACCCTGAGTCTTTCAAAAGAGCAATTACATGGCCATACAAGGGCTGTTAATATTTAGTATTACATTCTTGTTTGCTGGTTAACATATTCTATGGATAACGTGATTTACAGAGTTACATACTGACTTTGTCTCTCATTTCCGGCATACAATGCATATGCATTACCTGAATTACATTAATCTTACATTGTGTTGGATTACTTTTGTGTACAGTTACAGTTTTTAGCTGTACATTTCAATAATTATACCTACATTACTTGTAGATTGCATATAAATACAGTTTGCATGTACAGTTACATATGACAATATTAGCCAATATTACATGTGCCTTGCGTTACATTATTTTTATATACATGCATAGTCTGGCACGCCTGCTTCACATATTACTTAATTTTACCTACACTGCTTAACCTTAGGTTACATATACTTGCAGTTGCATATAGATACATGCAGATACATTCTGATTAATTTTTTAGATACAAATATTTACAAACATAATAGTCTTACAGGTTACTTACATTACATGTTATTTGGGTACTTATTGCATAATTTTCCAGTACATGAAATAGACATTCCAATACATACATTGCTTTGCGTTAGACATCCTATATCCCTTATTCATAATACAAAACATATATGTTACCCATGCATTTTTATTAGACATTTCTGCATTTATACTGCATTACTTTAAATTGCATAACTTACTTATACATAGCTTACTGATACACAAAAATATTTACATATATTACACTCCCTTACAAGAGTATAGCTCTCGACTCAGCACAGTCTAAGACAAAACTCGACGATGCACTAAAAGACTCTCGTTGCACTCGACGATCAACTCGGCGCTAGACTTCGAGACACTCACTCAATAACTGACTATCAGCTCGCTAGACGAAGCACACACACTCTCGCCCTCTCGACGAGGCACACTCACTGACTGCGAACCATCAGGGTTTATATAGCTTTCGGCTTGTGTTCGAGAACATTCTGGGCTAAACCGGTAAGAATTCGTTCCAGAAGGTTCTCTATCCGTCCATGGCATATCGCCGATTTTGTCGCCAAATGGGCGATTTCTCGCCAAATGTGGCAACACTGCCTTCTATTGCCATTTTATGGTAACCCTAAAACTGCTTTGCGGGAAAGCTATCCCACCGCGCCTGTACATTTCGTAACAATATTTTTTGTTGTCTTAACCACTCAGCCACTAAAAACCTTACTATTCACAACAAAATATCATATTTCACCTTTTTGTGCATATTGATTTAGCGTCAATTTAGTATGGGTTGCGCAAAATACAAAATTAAAAATATTAAACCAGGGTATAGTTTTATATAAAAGAAGCCGAAGAAAGAGTAAAACATTTAAAAAAAATCCGAAATGTTTCAGATTTTAAATTACGTCCAAAGGGGCGTTTTATTAACATTTTGTGTGTTACCTTTCTTTATTAAATATCATGTTCTCTGCACTTAAACCATAAAATTCAGTTCAGTAGCAATGTCGCAAAATAATTTTAAAACGGGCATATCTTTAGAATTTCCGATACGCATTTCCGCGCCCGCTGGAGATAAAAAGGTTTTTTTCCCTCCTCCGTAAAGTGTTGCCATTGCTCGCTTTGAAATCGTTCAGTTTGTTAAAAATTCCTTAAAGTTTTACGAATTATGAAATCGATCATAAAAGAAATTCCAAGTTTCAAATTTGGTCTTCCACATGCCCATATTCGCAGGAGGAGGATGTCATTCAAAATTCGATGGCTCTAGGTACCGTTGTTTTATCACAATGCGAGAAATATACATACATTTATTCAGATGTTTCATTATTTAATTTCTTCAAATATAATGCAGGACTCTAACATTGGGTGGCAACAGTTTGAAAAGTGAAACGGACATTTATAGTGAACCAACGCAAAATCGCAAAGCGAAAACTACAGTCCTTCAGGAACAAAGCTCCTTTGGACTAAAAATTGGATACTTTTAGATAAACCAAGCCCGCACGAAAAATCGGCCATTTATTACCAATTTTATGAACTAGTGATAAGCATTTGTTTAGATAATTCATTAATTTACACATGTGTTTTTTGCAACACGTGTGCGTATTTAGCTATCGTAAAGGATAAATTGGACTGGCATGTAACTGTGTAAGATCTATCTCTAAATGTCCACATACACTAACTTAGATCTTACAACGAACCTGGCGAATTCTTGCACAGGCGTGAATTAAATACCAAAAGAAGAAAGGGTGCAAAAGAAGAAAGGGTGCAAAATAAGCCTTTATTAACTGAAACTAAATTAACAGAAAGCACGGACTTCGTGCGTTACAAAACACCATTCACTTGAGGCGATAACTAAACGTAGACTAGAATACAAATAAAAATCTGATAAACAAACGAGTGCAAGAACGCACTTCAAAATTACTCCTAAGAGATGGACTCACAGAAATCTAACCGGCGTGATACTAAACAAATATGGTCAAGAGGTTTACTAGAGTGACCGCGAAATAACAACGAAACGTGTGCTAGGCTAGTGAAACACGCTCTGAATAAACTGAGATAATCAAACGTTTAAATAGTACTTCATTTAACTTTAAATTTACATTCTGGCGAGAAAATGTGAGGGAACGTTTGAGAAGTTGAGAACAGAAGGGGACTCATACACCTTAAAACCCACAAGATCTTCGAATATGTGACTGTTGCAAGAATTGGGATAAATTACTTATTTTGTAAGCAATTACTTCCAACTTTTTACAGTTGACTACATAATAAAACTGCTTTCTGTAATAGCAACGAGAAAGTTTGTGTTGCCAGAAATATTTTTATAATTTAATCGTCTTTGTGACAAAATGTTTTGTCATGTTTTCACCTTGCGCGCACAGTTTAAAACATTCTGTTGCATAATTTATTTCCATATTTAATATATAGCTTTTATAACATTTGGAAATTACTGTGAAGCAAGAATTCTAAGAATTTCATGTTAAATTTTTATTTTATTGAGTTTATAAAATGTATTTTATTAAAAAAAATTTGTAACGTTTTCGTGCATAAATTTTTTTAATATTAAAATATTCATCAGTCTTTGGTTCAATTAGAAAATAGTGCTCATATAAAGAATTCCATCTAATTTCAAGTATGTACCATTAGCCATTTTTAAAGTATCATGCGCGCAAGGTGGAAACATGCCGAAACCTTTTATCACAAAACGGATTAAATTACAAAAATATTTGTGGCAACACAAACTTCCTGGTTACTAGTACCCAAAGTAGCTATATTATGGTGTCAGCTATAAAAAGTTGGAAGTAATTGCTTTTAAAATCAATAAAATATCCCAATTCTTGCAATAATTACATATTCGAAGATCATAAGGGGTTTAAGGTGTATAAGGCCCCTTAAAATAAATTTGTTATGCAAATTAAGAAAACCCCTACAATTGTATCTTATGCATTACTGATATACCAAACCTTTTAATAATTGTTCGCACATTTTTAGACGATTTTCCTTTGCTGTAAAAAAAAAAAAAATCTTCTGCTTGGAATTTTTTTAACTGCAACTTCATCCAGACGTCGACCTGCAACCTCCTTGAGAGTTCCGAAAGCTGTTCGAGATCAATGGGATAAAATATCTCTTCCGATACTGCAAAAGGTTTCATTGTCTTGCATTTTACGGTGTAAAGAGATAGTGAAGAATAAGAGTTATGAAATAGAATATTTAAAACATAAAAATTTTAGATAAAATATATCTGCAATTGCAATGAAAATCGTTTGAAAAATGTGCGAACAGCGTCTTTATATCATATCAACCGCTTCTATCGTGTAAATACGTAGTAGTTACCGAAAAATAAATTTTTATAAGTGTAACTATAATATAAAAAAATTAAAATTTCTTTAATTAAGAAAGGTTTCAGACAACTGAGGAAAAATAAAAGGATTTCTTAAATGCATCACTATGCCTGTCGTGAATGTAAGGTGGCAATAAGAGAAATAAAATCTGACCTGCTGTTCGTTACGCGTATGTTACCATCAAGTGTGACAGGCTGGTGGTGAAGATTCAAACTACCGGAAAGATGACACTTACTGGTGTAGGAGGAATTCACATAAATATAACTAATGGTCTTCTGAAGAATATGATCACTAAATCTACAGCCATTCCCTTTCATGTAGATGGTAGTTTATGGGCCAAACACCCGCGGAATATCATCCCATGAAAAACTATTCATCATTACTGAGTTGATGTATGTGGTCCGAGGAGTAGGCGTTAAAAATAATGCAGTCTCATTGTTGCTCTTGGAGTTCGAAAAGATGTTTGCAGTCATGAAAGAATAGTGTCATATTTCGACAAAAAAATTGTATTTAAGAAAAATCATAATTTAAAAAAAATTTAAGCGCAGTGGTTTCTCAAATAACAAATGTAATCCATTTTCCGCAATAATATTTACCGCAATTGTCCGCGTATTCTCCTCCCCCAACATTTTAAGCTAGATTATGAAAGATTTATGTAGTTTTTCCTTCTGAAGGCTAGTTTATCGGTAAATTTTATTCCCTTGATTATTTTTCTTCGATAACTCGTTGATTCTCTTGATAATAAGTATTTAATAGCTAATGTCTCCGTAAACGCGATCTTGTTTCTGCTACTTTAATGCCCGTAAACTTACTGATCATTACCGTTTTTTCTAGAGTATTCCTCCCTCCCCACAGCTCTTTAAGGTCTGAAATTTGAAAGTTTTTTCAGTCTCATAATTTCCCTTTTTGACGGATAATATTCCCCTTCCGCTGTAGTATATAGTTTTTCCCTGCTAAGGGTTAGATTACAGATAAACTGTATTACCTTCATCAATTTTATTTATATTCAGAGTATTCAATTTGCGTTTGCATTCTTGTTTTAGCATGTCATCCCTTTTATTTCCCCTCGCATTTATTATTTGAAATGCAATTTGTGCAGGTTTTCCGTTCAGCTACCCGGACGAGGCAAGTGTTCTCACAAGAAATTTTCCAAATATGTTATTTCACCTTACTTCTCTAATTTACGTTCCAGCTCATTGTAGCCTTATCTACTGCTAACGTTTTCGATCTTTGGAAACCCAGGTCTTTTGCTCACCCCCTTTCTGCTTTGTTCCTCCAATGTTTCTCTTCGGATCAGAGGTCAAAACTCATTTATGTGAAGTGTTCCTGGAATTTTAAACGGCAATTGAGCTGCGTGACATGTACGGCTCAATTATCATTAGATATCGGCTTAATAATATCTGACAGATATTGTAATGTTAATATTACTACGCATACTGGAAGGTAGATTTCTTTTAAAGAATTAACATTGTGCTTCTTACTAGTGGTTTATTAATGACTACTTTTCATTTGTTATGTAAACTCCCCCTTCGGATATTAAATCACCAGCAAAAATGTTCCCTCTTATGTTTCGGACGATAAAAAATACATTATATAATGTTATATGAAGAATTAGTTATGGAAGACATGGTTTTCCATAGCTTATTCAAACGAATTCAGTTAGTAGAGGAGGTATTGCCATTTGGCATTATTCAAATGATTTCAGCTAACTCCCATTTTAGATCTAAAATCTGTAAACATCGTAAAAAAACTAAAAGAATGGTAAAAAAACCTCTAGTGATAACTTTACTATCTGTTTACTAAATGACTTTGTCGGCTTCATTAATTTATTTTCAATCATCCATTTACAGAAGAAGATTCTGTTTTTATCTTTGTTTTTTTTCGGCGGTAAGATTAAGCAAAGAACTTCCAGGATTAAGAAAGAAAGCTTCGCGAAAACAGGAGTGGCTCTATCTGCTCACTAAATTACTTAGTAGGACTTTATTAATTTATTTTCAATCATCCATTTACAGAAGAAGATTCCGTTTTTATCTTTGTTTTTTCGGTGGTAAGTCTAAACAAAGAACTTCCAGGAATAAGAAAGATAACTTCGTGAAAACAGGAGTGGCTCTATCTGCTCATTAAATTACTTAGTAGGACTTTATTAATTTATTTTCAACCATCCATTTATAGAAGAAGATTCCGTTTTTATCTTTGTTTTTTCGGCGGTAAGTCTAAGCAAAGAACTTCCAGGATTAAGAAAGATAGCTTCGCGAAAACAGGAGTGGCTCTATCTGCTCACTAAATTACTTAGTAGGACTTTATTGATTTATTTTCAACCATCCATTTACAGAAGAAGGATTCCGTTTTTATCTTTGTTTTTTCGGTGGTAAGTCTAAGCAAAGAACTTCCAGGATTAAGAAACATAGCTTCGTGATAACAGGAGTGGCTCTATCTGCTCACTAAATCACTTAGTAAGACTTTATTGATTTATTTTCAACCATCCATTTACAGAAGAAGATTCCGTTTTTATCTTTGTTTTTTCGGTGGTAAGTCTAAACAAAGAACTTCCAGGATTAAGAAAGATAACTTCGCATTAATTTATTTTCAATCATCCATTTACAGAAGAAGATTCCGTTTTTATCTTTGTTTTTTCGGTGGTAAGTCTAAACAAAGAACTTCCAGAATTAAGAAAGAAAGTTTCGCGAAAGCAGGCGTGGCTCCGTCAGATCGAAGAGGGGTAAATATACATGAAGTTTATTTTACAGGGGCTATACATTCAGGCTTAATGCTATTCATCTAGGCTTACTTTTTCGCTCATGCGCGAAATAACTGTCGAGCTGTTGTGAAAAGTTATTTCTGTCATGAGTTCAAACTTCTACGATACCATTTTTTCTTGCGCCATATTCACATAAATGAAATCATTGATCCACGCAAGTAGACTAATGGATTATTTGTTTTGAATAAAAAAAAATCTACGAAAATTTTAGGTTAAAATATCGCGAAAAATTTTGCATTCCTCAATTTTCTGTACACTAGGCGATTTAGCAACGAGAATTTGTCCCTCCACGATTTACTGGCGCAGTGATTTTACATTTAGGGTACGCCCTTCCTTACATGCACCTTTTTTTTGTCTAGGTTTCAAGAAATTGTCTAAAATGGTTTGAGTGGTATTTAAATTAGTACTGCTCTTCCTCAGATGGTCTCTAAGTGGTGCATGGCGCTGTTTCTGAAAAAACGGATACTTTATTAATGTAAAGAAAAGCCCAACTAAATTGGTATTAAAGCAGCTAATAATAAGTAACAGAAACCAGTGTGACATTTAATAAATTTTCAGGATTACAGATTCGAAGATTAAGCAGAATTCAAGAGATATTCGAGAATGTTTATATAATGCAGAAATTCTCGAATTTTTCTGTCATACAGGAGCCTATGCCGACGTGAGAACATGTGAACATTATTGAAATTTCCTATCAAACAGACAAGTGGTTTGTTTTAGTCATTTTCACTTTTGTCAGATGAAGAGGAAAACTTTTAAGCCTTCAAAATTACGTTCCTGCAAGTGTTATCCCGGTTACCAAAGGTTTCTGTTGTTTATGAGCATTTATTACTTCTATATAGTTCTTCAGCGTGTTCTTTTTTAAACGACACGTTTAGTTAAATTATAGTATTTCGTCTCGTATCTCCCCCTTTTCAACTAATTTTACCCTCCAAAAATCACGAACGTACGGCTATAGTAAGAACATAACAAATAAAAAGTAGCCACGGATTTATCAAGATATTATTCGCTTAAAGAAACCTACATTCCAATAAGAATCAATAGCATGTCAACGCTACAATATCCTACGAATATTGAGCTAATATCTGACGGTAATTGAGGCGGTGCCGGCTCATTTACCTTATTAAGCCCCAGGGGCACCTCACATGGACGAGTTTTTACACAGCTCTCAAGAGTGTTGTCAGAGGAGGGAAAGAGCAGAAGGGCGAACCAAAAACCCGGGCTTCGAAAGACTTAAAACATGAGCAGCGAATAATACACTCATGTCCATAAATTAAGGATAATGCAAAATCAGGCAAAGGAAGAGTTAGAAGCAAAACAAATTTGGCTTATTTGTAAAGCTTATTTATTAAACAAAAGGTAAAGAGCAAAAAAAGATGCTATATGTTCGATATTATTAAAAAAAAATAGCGATTTTTTCTCCCTGGAGCAAATTACAAAAAAAAAAAAAAATATTTGCATAAAACCAATATTACATGGTTGGTATGATTGTTAATATATTGTATGTCTCCCAGACGATGCAATACAGTCCGTACAACGCCTAGGCATGCTGAGTATCAAATTCTTGATCTGATCTTGGGGGATATTACACCACTCAAAAAGCAATGCTCTCCGAAGTTCCGGTAGACGTGTAGGAGGAGGTTGACGGGCTGCAACTCGTCGGGCAAGCATGTCCCACACGTGCTCTACTGGAGTCAAGTCCGGTAAGAATGCTGGCCAGTCCATACGGGTGATATCCTCCGATTGAAGGCATTCGCATACGATGTTTGCACGGTGAGAACGGGCGTTGCTATCCATAAACACAAATTGTGCACCCATGGCGCCCCAAAACAAACGTACATGTTGTTCCAGAATGATGTCCCGATAGATTTGGCTCGTCATGGTTCCAATGTGAACATGCAGGTCAGTTCTGGAATCCAGAATAATTCCACCCGAAACGAGCACTCCGGCACCACCGTAACGGTGTCGTTCAATGATGTTTCCTTGGAGGTAACGGGTACCTGGAGCTCTCCATATGAAAGTCCGGCGAGAATCAAACTGCAAGCTAAACCTCACACAAGAAACGGACACAGTTCACACAGTTCGTCGGAAAACATCACACAAGCCCACTGTTGCGGTGTCCACAATGCATGCTCTCTACTCCAGGCTAACCGCAGGCGACAGTGAGTTGCAGTAAGTGAAACGCATCTGACAGGTCTACGAGCATATAGACCAATCTGCCCTAAGCGTCTGTACACGGTCTGCCTTGAAATTGTCGTACCAGTGGCTGAAGATAACTGACGAGACAGGTCTGAGGCTGTGCTCCGCCTGTTTCACTCACATTACCATCATCTTGGAATCGTTGCCAAAATCTGGAGATGAGACCCTGGGCAATTCCAATTTCGTCCTATACTTCCAGTTGGGTACGGTCACATTCCAGACGGCCGATAATTCTACCACGTAAAAAATCATCCAAATGCGTCCTTTGTGTCATAACTATTCGGTTATTGCACTGAAATACTTACAAAGCGCCTGCGAACAGTTTTACTTCTTTGCTTGTATTCCTTATATATCACTCTCTTACACTCTCGTCATTGTGACGTACCATCGGTGTCATCTGGTTACTTCCTGAAATTTGCATATGATTCTTGAAGATGTGTGTAGTGATTTTACAGGTGATATATTTATTTTAGAGTTCGATTTCCGCGTGACTCCGAATTATCCTTAATTTATGGACATGAGTGTACTTCAGTGAGCTAGATCATAAATAATAGAGGTAAGGTGAAGCCACATCTTCGAAACGTTTCTTAAATGTGACAATATCTGCCGAGTCCGAGTAGCTTAACGAAGAATCTGTGCAAAGTACATTTAAAATATTAAATGCAGAGTAATAAAATATGGATGAAATGTTAATACAAAAGTTTAAATAGATTGAATGGAATGAATAAAAATAATCATGGAAATACAATTTACCAATAAACTAGTCCTCAGAGGAAAAAAACTGTGTACAAAATGGGAGCGGGAAAATACACAAATACTTTTTAAATTTTCAGACTTAGAGCTAAAACGCTATGAGGAAAGTACACCAGGAAACACTGTAAGTCTGTAGAGACATTAGGTTAGTTTAAGCAGTAGACATGAAAAATGAGCAACGCCCTCGCCGTGACTCGAACCTCTCAAATAGGCGCCGAGTGTGCCAACCCTTACACCACGAAGCATGCAGAAAGGAGGCAGAAAATACTTTATAAGCTTTTGATCAAATACTAGAATCACTCTATTAATGACGTTTATGATAATTGATTATGATCATGCCCAATAAGAGTGGTTGGAAAGTGGTATAGTTAACTTTACTATTCAGAATCATAATTAATGCGCAGTATTTTTGGCCTTTTAAAACTCGTCTGTAGATTAAAACTTAAAATCAGTTTTCACAAAAATGCAGATTAGTATAGCACAGTCAAAGAATTTTGCAACTTATCCTTATAGAGAGGCATTTTGTACTGGTATCTAGAAATTTTACACGTCGTGAATATTAATCTGGATTCAGATCATAAAAATTATTTTTAACATACGCTATTTCAAAATAACGTCAAAAAAGCGCGTGGTATTAATTTAAAAATACTACGTTTTTAACAAATGGAACACGAAACGCCCAGCGAAGTCAATTAGTAGAGAAGGTGTTGCCATTTGATATTATCCGCAGCATTAAATCTTCTGTTATCAACGAAACCAAGTAGCAGAGCTCCGAAATCGGATCGTAATGCAACAAGGTAGGTTGTCATGCTCCGGGGCGATCAGTCATTATGATGGATGACCGGCCGTGAGGCGCAGAAATGTCGAAAATTTTAGCGTCGCTTTCGACCTTTACGCTTCGCTTCTTCATCAGGAGACACGTCCGATGTTGTCTCTAGCGTCAAAACATTCTCACACGTCGCTGGTTTCGCTGAAGTTTGATTTCAAAATGGGGACAAAACAAAACTGTATCCCATCACCCAGTCAAAAGAGGTTAATGCCAAACAGCCATAATAAAGAAAGGGTGTCATCATATATGTAGTCATAGATGTCATACAATCGACTCTTTTGTATTTTTGCCGCTTGAAAGTAGACTTGGAGTTTACATTACAGAAATTTCATTACAGAATCTCTGTACAGTACACTTATTAATTTTTATAGCTTTGACATATCTGACCTCTGCACAAATTTAGTATGTGTTAAGATATTTGCAATCGCATTCTTATTGGTTAAAAGGAAGTATAGCTTTCGATGCATTAACTTTCAGTCAGGTCCGAATTATTCTGAAACCTAACCCCATTCTTATGTTATTTTTGATTGGTTGTTTTATGTGTCTTGTTTATGATTTGTTAAACCATGATCTATTGTAAAGTTATGTATATGACCTCTGTAAACGTTTTCATTCTGAGTTATAATATGAAAATTCTTAAGATGATATAAATTTTGTGCAGTCTGAGTTAAAAAATGAACATTTTGAGTTATATAATATGCATGATAGAGGCAAAATTCCTTGGCATGCTACTTTCAGCGATTATTATAGCGATAAGAATTCTAAAGGACCATTAAAAAAGATATCAGGGAATTTAAATCTCAACGATGGAGCAACTTCTTAAACACTCTTGCTACTGAAGACAATTCCCTCTATGACATTGCTTGTAAATTCAAAAAGCCTTTCAAGCAGATTCCTCCACTTCATGGTTGCAATGGACTTGTTTATTCTGATGAAGATAAAGCCAATACTTTTGCTGACATTCTTGAAGATACCTTTACTCCCAATGCTTCCCCATATGATAATGATCATATCACCAAAGTCAATAGTACAGTATATTTTTTCCTTAATAGCCCTGGACAACCTAATTTCACCTTTCTTGCTTCTCCGAGAATTGTTGCGGATTTTATTAGCTCTTTAAAAACTGAAAAAGCTGCTGGATGTGATGGCATTTCTTCCAAAGCACTCAAGCATCTTCCAATTAATGCAATTACGTGCTTAACTAAAATAATTAACTCAGTTATCAAGCTTTCTTACTTCTCCAAAACATAGAAACATGCAGTTGTTGTTGTCTTCCCTAAGCATCATCAAAGTTCTACTTTTCCTCAAAATTATCGGCCTTTCCGTTTACTTAGTCAAATTTCTAAAATTGCTGAAAAAATTATTCTGTTTTATGTTAATCGAATCATGCCTCCTACCTCTTGTACTCCTGATGAACAATTTGGATTCAGACGTCTGGACAGCACCAATCATCAGCTTCTCTGCGTTATCAATTACATTGCTGATGGATTCAATTGCAAATTTCCTACCGGCGCAATTTTCTTAGATATTGCCAAAGCCTTTGACAGAGTTTGGCACCAAGGACTTATATTCAAACTAATCCAGCTCAATTTTCCGAACCACTTTATTCGATTTATTGCCTCTTACCTCAGAAATCGCACTTTTGCTGTCAAAGTTGGAAACACCCTCTCAACTACTAGAAAATGAAAAATGTTTGGAAACATGCTCAAGTAATTCTTATTCCTAAAGTAAATGAGTCTAGGATTCCTTGTCTAGATAACCTTAGGTGTATAAGCTTACTTCCTGTTTTGAGTAAGTGCTTGGGAAAACTTTTTATTAACAGAATTTGCTGGTATCTCCGCCATAGAGACCTTCTTTCTGGTAATCAGTATGGTTTTACACCTCAAAAAAGTTCTGAAGACGCTCTTTTACGCTTGAATGAAATTGTTCAGAGAGGAAAAAAGAAAAACTTGCACACTATTTTGGTCTTTTTGGATATTAAGGGCGCCTTCGACTATGCGTGGTGGCCTTGTATTCTCAATCTTCTAAAAAAAGTGGAACTTCCAATGAATATTTTTTCACTTGCTGCTGATTTTTTAAATGATCGGGCGGCCAAATTGCAATTGGGCTCGGCTTCTGCAATTCGTCACCTTGAAAGGGGTTGCCCTCAAGGTTCTGTTTCAGGACCTACGTTTTGGAATATTATTATTAATGATCTCCTATTAAAACTGGAAAATCTTGCTTGTTGTGATACTATAGCCTTTGCGGATGATGTTTTGTTTTGCTTCCAGAGTAGGGACCTTTCTGCTACTTTTTACAGGCACAAGAGACTTTAAATTTCGCCTCCAACTGGTCAAAAGGTTTTAAATTAGATTTTAATCCTGATAAAACCAGGGTTATGATTATTGAAAAGCGAAACATCTGTTATGATGCATTTCAGTTATCTCTCGATGGCACCCCTTTGACTGTGGTAAAGCAAATGAAATATCTTGGGGTTTTTCTTGACTGTAAATTTTCTTGGAAACAACACTTAACTTATGTATCAGAGAAATGTGATAAATTACAGCGTGGATTAAGTCGTATTGCACGCAACACATACGGTATTAATTACAACGTTCATTCGCTCATCTATAAACAAGGAACTGCCCCCTTCATTATGTATGGCTCTAGAGTCTAGGGTATATCGCTCAAGAAGAAGATAAATTATAGATATTTACGACGTGTTCAAAGGCGGATACTTCTGCGGGTCATATGTGGATATCGTACCGTAAGCTATGAGTCTGTTTATGCAATTTCTGGCTTTCCTCCAATTGACATTGCCATTCTTCATTCTATTGCTTATAAGGAAAATATTTCTGCTTCTACTGTCTCTCAGTATGATTGTATATTACCTCTATCTGATCTCCCTCATCCTTCAGAAAGAAATGCTGTTAATTTTATTCAGTTTAGCAATAAAGTCGTAGATGATTCGCCTGTAACTTGCTATACTGATGGCAGCAAAATTGATGGCAAGGTTGGTCTCGCATTTGTTGTCTTCAAAAATGGTCTTGAATTTGAGCACTTTCAATTTAGAATCAGAGATGAATGTACCGTTTTCATAGCTGAACTTTTGTGCTTAAACTTCGCCGTCAAATGGGTCTCTAAACAAAACAGTGCTGTTTCAGACTATCTCATTTGTACTGATTCCCTTTCATCCTTGGAGATCTTAAAATGTATTTCTTCTTCTAATAATATCATTATTGTCATTCAAAAAGAACTGAAAAATCTAAAGGATAAAAATATTTCGGTTTCATTTTCATTTGTTCGTGGTCATACAGGTGTTGTTGGGAACGAACGAGCCGATTTCCTTGCTAAGACTGCGACTAAGCAGGAAATTGACACTTTTGTCAATATCCCTAATTCCTTCTATAAGAAGGTCATGTATAAAAGCATTGTGGAGTCGTGGAATCACGAATTCATTAATTCAAATAAAGGGAGTTTAACTAGAAGATTTTTCCCTTCTATTAAAATGAGATTGTCGTGTCATCATTTCTTCACAAATTATAAATTAATCCAGTTTCTTACTGGACATGGGAATTTTAAAAGTTATTTGAACAGATTTAAGTTGAGTCCTGAGTCTGTCTGTGACTGTGTCCTCGGCGGCGAGGAGAATGTAGAACATGTGCTTCTTCTATGTCCTAAATATGAGAACGAAAGAAAAGTCTTGAAACTGGGACTGAAAAATTTTAATATTAACTGGCCTCCAGAGTTTTACCAATTTATTTCCGAGAGAAGTGCTTTTAACACTTTTTGTCAATTCATTGTAAAACTGTGTAATCATCCTTAATTTTATTTCAATTTTCTCTTCTGTTTAGTTTGTATTGTGTTTCTTACTTACTTCTGTAAGCCCCATGTGATACTATGTGGTACATGGGGAACTTGTTGTGTTTCTTTTAATAATAAAAAAAAAAAAAAAAAAAAAACTACTAGAAATGTTACTGCAGGTGTTTCTCAAGGCTCAGTTCTCTCTCCGTTTCTTTACAATATTTATACTCAAGACATTCCAAAAGAATCTCATATTACTATCGCCTTATTTGCCGACGATACCGCTATCCTATCTCAAGCTTCAACCATCAGTACTATACAAATTTTTCTACAAAACTATTTGGAGCTTCTGAAAACTGGATGACGCTGTGGAAAATTGCCGTTAACACTGACAAAACCATAGCCATTATTTTCAGAAAAGGACAAACAAACGTCCTTCCGCCTAATTCCATCTTCTTTGACGACGAAATTCAATGGACGGATCAAGTGAAGTATCTCGGAGTCACACTTGGCAAAAAACTCACTTTTCGGCAACATTTACACGAAACTGTCAAGAAATTCAATATCTCAATAGCTACTATGCGTCCTCTCCTCGGCAGACATAGCAATCTAATTATCAACGATAAGCTTATTTTATACAAGTCCATCCATAGACCTACTCTACTTTACGCCAGTCCGGTATGCGTAATGGCAAACCGCACATTGAGTTGATCAATGTTAAATGAATTTCGCTTACTGCGCATGCTCAGAATAGAATTTGGCGCAACTACAACTTTGGCGAAATTTTAAAAGAAGATAAATACGATATATGGTTGATATTGTGTTACCTGGGCGTAAACCGTTCGAGGTTTTAAAACTTGTTAGGCTGTAAGTTGCTTCATTATTTAGAGTGTAACTATCGATTGCAAACTAAGCAAATTTTCGTTTAAGAAGGATAACAAAACAGGAAACATTACAAGATATATTAACTGAATGCTTATTGATTAACCCCAGAGGAATAAAAGCAGTTGAGTATTTACCATTACGTTCCATTTGTATATATTTTATCAAATTAAGGAATAATTTCAGTTCAATTTACTGTATTAATTTAAATTTCTGAATTAAAGTCAAATATTAAAGTCAAATAACTGATATTAATTGTAATATTTATCAACAAAATAAACCGAAATGAAATGAAAGAGAAGCACATGCAATAAGCACACAACAAATTTCCGTAGTAATGCAATTGTAAAAAAAAAAAGGTAGCCCCCTGTAATACTTCTTTGGCGAAATGAAGCAACTCCAATGATGGAACACAGCAATAACTTTTATTTAACACTAAAAAAAAATGGCGACATACAAACAAGAAGAGAAAACATATTCTATCATTTAAAAATCAATTACATTCTTCGTGTGAGAGTCGCACGTGGCACTCGAGTCTGGTTTCAAATATTGCCATTCACAAATACCTTTGTTCATCTATTTAAATTATTTAAACTACAAGATTTTAATATTATTTAAATCTGTTACAACCTCTCCCCCAACGGAGAGACTTTTACCGAAGGGAAAAGTTCTGTAAATTTCGAAAGTTTATAAGCTCAGCTTGCTCAATTGCTTAAAGAGAAAAGATAACTTCTCTCGCAAATTTCCAAATTTTCAGGCCGAAAATTTTAAGTTTTAAACAAATATTTTTACACCACATTTAAATAGGAAGAAAATGGACAGTATTCAAATTAGTCTTTTTTTTTTTTTTTTTTTTTTTTCTTGACGGCGCCTAGATCTCTTCCATGGTGGACCAGTTCCTCGGCTATAATTCACAGCAAAGCCTTTCCTCAGTTCATCTGTGCCTTTCGGATAATATTCATTTGTAATTTGCTTTCGACAATTGTTTTCTTCGTCTATTAATAGCGGCTTTGATATTAAATGAAAAGCCGAAAGATGATGATAACGCTGCATTGCAAAATGATTCCCAATATTAATTTCTTTATCGTTTTTCAAATTTTCGTGAACATCTCCCACGTTTAATTCTGGTGAATTAACTTCTTCTTCAAATACATCTGTGGATGCTTTATTTTCTTCCTTCATCTGTTCCAAGATCTGCTCTTCAGCTATTTTTCTTTTCCTTTGAGCTCTAGTAGAAATGGCATTAAAATGGTATCACTAAGTTTACGTTCAAGTGATAAACTAATAAAATAAGGCAGTTCAGTGTTAACAGGAAGTAATAACCTGATATCACTAATATTTCGTTCAGTGATGAACTAATAAAATAAGGCAATTCAATATCAACAGGAAGTAATAACCTGGTATCACTAATATTACGTTCAGTGATGAAATAATAAAATAAGACAATTCAATATCAACAGGAAGTTACGTTCAGTGATGAACTAATAAAATAAGGCAATTTAATATCAACAGGAAGTAATAATCTGGTATCACTAATATTACGTTCAGTGATGAACTAATAAAATAAGGCAATTTAATATCAACAGGAAGTAATAATCTGGTATCACTAATAT
Source organism: Stegodyphus dumicola (assembly GCF_044657685.1). Lineage (NCBI taxonomy): Eukaryota > Metazoa > Arthropoda > Arachnida > Araneae > Eresidae > Stegodyphus > Stegodyphus dumicola. Next base: position 180,626,853 of record NC_140775.1, read on the forward strand.
TACGTTCAGTGATGAACTAATAAAATAAGGCAATTCAAAATCAACAGGAAGTAATAACCTGGTATCACTAATATTGCGTTCAGTGATGAACTAATAAAATAAAGCAATCAATATTAACAGAAAGTAATAATCTGATATCGCTAATATTGCGTTCAGTGATGAACTAATAAAATAAAGCAATTCAATATTAACAGGAAGTAATAATCTGGTATCACTAATATTATGTTCAGTGATGAACTAATGAAATAAAAATACGTACGATTATTCGATCTTGGTCGGTGCCTCCAAAATAATTAAGACTGTAATACTTCTTTGGCGAAATGAAGCAACTACAATGATGGAACACAGCAATAACTTTTATTTAACACTAAAAAAAATGGCGACATACAAACAAGAAGAGAAAACATATTCTATCATTTAAAAATCAATTACATTCTTCGTGCGAGAGTCGCACGTGGCACTCGAGTCTGGTTTCAAATATTGCCATTCACAAATACCTTTGTTCATCTATTTAAATTATTTAAACTACAAGATTTTAATATTATTTAAATCTGTTACACCCACAACATGACTAACAGCCTTGTGTAGGGTTGCTTATGCTTGCGCAGTAAGCGAAATTCATTTAACATTGATCCACTCAATGTGCGGTTTGCCATTACGCATACCGGACTGGCGTAAAGTAGAGTAGGTCTGTGGATGGACTTGTATAAAATAAGCTTATTGTTGATAGTCATATTGCTATGTCTGCCGAGGAGAGGACGCATAGTAGCTATTGAGATATTGAATTTCTTGACAGTTTTGTGTAAATGTTGCCGAAAAGTGAGTTTTTTGCCAAGTGTGACTCCGAGATACTTCACTTGATCCGTCCATTGAATTTCGTCGCCAAAGAAGATGGGATTAGGCGGAAGGACGTTTGTTTGTCTTTTTCTGAAAATAATGGCTATGGTTTTGTCAGTGTTAACGGCAATTTTCCACAGCGTCATCCAGATTTCAGAAGCTCCAAATAGTTTTGTCACCAGGGTTTCCTCCAACGCCAGCGGTATACTATTGAGCATGCGCAGTAAGCAAAATTCGATAACATTGATCAACTCAATGTGCGGTTTGCCATTACGCATCCGGTATGGGGACACGCCGCTAAAACGCACATAAAAAAAATCCAAGTTATTCAAAATAAAACCCTTCGTGAAATTATTAATGCACCCTGGTTCATCCCAAATTCATATATTCACAGAGATCTTCAAATTGCTACTATACAAAATTATATAAAAAAACTTGCAACAATTTTTTTCCTTTCTGTACTATTACATCCAAACAGCTGTATCAGCTCTTTGCGATGCTCACCTTTTCCTAGAGCAAAACACAAATATCCTTCGGATATTCTAACTTAAAATTTTCTTAATTATTTGAAGTACCTACTACCTTACTAATTCAACTTTTTTTTCATATTGCTGGTCTATTTTCATTTATTTCATCTTTCTTCGCCGTCTGATGGCGCCTAAGTGAAATATCCCATTCTGCCATCTTGGTTCTTCATTTTTTCCTTTTGTTGTTCCTGGCATCCTTTTATTTGATGCAGAGTAAAAGCGCGCTGTCACTCTCTTTCCATTCGACACAAGGCAGGATAAAGATTTTACTTATTCGAATTATTCAAGAAAATCAACTACATCCAAAGAGATGCCTGTAATTGCTTCAGATGACACAGCGCTTCAAAGTATAATTGCTACTCTAATTTCTACTAAGAAAAGTAAATCTCAGAGAAAAGAAAACCACAGGAAGTCCTAAGAAAATAGCCGATAATACTAAGAAATTCAAACCTTCCCCTTCAAATTTTGAAACAGTAGTTTAACAAACACAGAAAAGGTTTTCCTAATTTAACAGAAGCTATCTCGCAAGAATATCTTAATACTCAGCTTCCGACTAACCCAAAAGATCTCTCACTCACATTAGAAAACGAAATTGCCGATAAATTTAACAGTATGGAGTCTATGAAGACATTAACCTCCCCACCACCGATAGAAATGCGTTCAAAGTTACAAGAAATTCAACGACATCAGTTCATTTTAGCAAGCATTCAGAACAGCCCGAAGCTCGCAAATTCTAAAACAGATGATAAAACAATAAATCAGAAGGACTGGCAAATTCCAAAGAAAACAGGAAAAATTCCGAGTCTATCCCACCACCAGATATTCCCCAAAATAACAGATTTGAAACTCTTAACGAAAATAACGAAAGTATGGAAGTTACAGATGAAACGCAGACGACTACAACACAGAAAATAAAACGAAAATTCCCCCATTAGTCATTCCAGAAAATGATGTTGATTGGCCTGAATTAGACAAAATGCTCAGAGAAATATGTAAAAACGAATTTGAAGTTACAATCAAAGCCAGACAGATTTTCCTTTACACTACCACCGAAGCCGATTATGAAGCTACAGTTGATAAATTCCAGATAGCACAGAATAGTTTTCATACGTACCAAATTTCTGCAGCCTCTTCAATTAAAGTTATACTTAAGAATATCCCAAGATCCTACACAGAGCAAGCAATTCCCTCAGACTTAGAAGGCAGAAGCTTCCCCATAATTAAAGAAATTCGCGAAGAAAGCAGAAAACCAAATTATCCGTTTCCCTACATTTTTCCTTGAACTAAAAAGAACTTCTGCAGGAGAGAAAATTCATCAATTAAACAATATGTTCGGATTCAATATCATAATAGAAAAATATCAGCCCAGAAAACGCCCAATTCATTGTTTCAAATGCCAGGAGTTCGGGCACTTTCAAAATAACTGCTTTAAAAAGGTCAAGTGCTGTAAGTGCGGACAAAATCACAGATCCAATACCTGTAAATTAAAAACAGATGAAAAGCCAACTTGCATTTACTGTCACGAAAATCACGTTTCTTCTTATCGGGGTTGTAAGGTATACAGTAAAAGATTCAATCATTTACAGAAGATTGAAAAACCACAAGAAATTCCCACTAAAGATGAATTCCCCGAATTCATTCAAGCTTCAGACCAAACTAATCAAGAAATGCCTAAAAACCTTTACAGCGACAAAGTTAAGGGAGCTCATACACCTTAGACCTCTTAACACCCTTCGAATATGTGACTGTTGCAGGAATTGGGATATTTTATTTATTTTAAAATCAATTACTTCCAACTTTTTACAGCTGAGTACATAATATAGCTGCCTTCTGAAATAGTGATCAGAAAGTTTGTGTTGCCACAAATATTTTTGTAATTTAATCCGCTTTGTGACAAAATTTTTCGTCATTTTTCCACCTTGCGAGCACGATATTTTAAAAATGGCTAATGGTACGTACTTGAAATTTGATGGAATTCTTTATATGAGCCCTATCTTTCAACTGAACCTAAAATCTGATGAATATTTTAATATTAAAAAATTTTATGGAAGAAAATATTACAGATTTTTTTAATAAAATACATTTTATAAACTCGACTCCAAACAAAATAAAACTTTAACATGAAATTCTTAGAATGTTTTGGTTCACAGTAGTTTCCAAATGTTATAAAAGCTATATATTAAATATGGAATTAAATTATGCAACAGAATGTTTTAAACTGTGCGCGCAAGGTGGAAACATGACGAAAACTTTTGTCAAAAAGCGGATTAAATTATAAAAATATTTGTGGCAACACAAACTTTCTGATCACTATTTCAGAAAACAGCTATATTATGTAGTCATCTGTAAAAAGTTGGAAGCAATTGCTTTTAAAATAAATAAGTTATTCCAATTCTTGCAACAGTCACATATTCCAAAATCTTATGGGTTTTAAGGTGTACGAGTCCCCTTAAGCAGAAAAACCCGCAGGAAAATTTAGCAGAAATCATTAACATTTTGAAAGATCAGAAAACCCTTTATCTCATGAAATCAATAACCACAATAGTTCAGAGAATTAAATCAGCTAAATCATAAATAATGAATTGTGCTAAATAATAAATTGTGTTATGATTAGTTTGGCCTGAAGCTTGAATGAATACGGGGAAGTCATCTTTAGTGGGAATTTATTGTGGTTTTTCAATCTTCTCTAATCAAATATGCAGAAACTTTGCCTAGCTTTTCAAGCCATTAAGATGATTTTGAACTTTGCAGATCAAGATTAATTCGCAGCTTCTCTCAAGACAAGCATAGCCGAGCGGCAGAAATCCTCAAGCTGCAGATCCTCCATATCGTGGAGCCATGTTTACTTCTCTTGTAGAGACTCTGCACTAGGTGCAAAAAGTACGTTCCATTTTACTGGATTCAACTTATCATCAAAGACACCCTACTTAAAATATATTGGTAAAGACCGCACTAGGCCGATTGCCTTTTAATTGTGTTATGACATAGACGTTTTAAATCTCTGTCTGCTTATCTCTGCGTGCAACTCTGCGTATCTTAGTAATAAATATTTCTTTTGCGAACCACGGCATTTTCTATGTTCAACAGTACGAAATATTTGTAAATTTTATTTAAATTAAAGCGTTATGTTTTATATTAAATCTTTCCCTAAATTCTACTGTTCTGTCTACTCCACCACCAGACTAATGAAAAATGTAAACGAAATAGGTTCTAAATATTATAGAGAATCTAATTTTAGAATAAAGGTCGTCTTTAGCTTTGTTGCTAACATCTGGTGAGGTTGCTTTTATCGAAAATTAAGCAAGTATTCGTAGAATAGAAAAGGCAGGCTGTTATACGTTAAAGTTTAAACCTTCGCTTCTAAATATTTGCGAATCTTTGTTAGTAGTACAAAAATAAACTTTAATTTAGATCAAAATTATGCATAAGGAGTTTATATTCTTGACATTTTAGTGTTGCTAGACATTAGGTTTTGCTGCCGACTGTTGTTTTATTACAGACCTGCATTGAAATGCTTCCAGAAATATTAAAACCTCATGGCAATAACGTCATGGCGTTATTAACGTTATGGCAATAACTTCATGAGATACTTATGTATCATTCTGATCTAAATTAAATTTAAATATTTAACAGAGTAGCATAGAAATGCTTTGAATTCAATCCAAAATTCTTGAAATATATGTATAGATAGATTTGTTACAGAAAATATATGTATAGGTTTCTTTGGGAAGTAGTAGGACTGATTTTCCCCCGCCAAAACGTGGCGAAGGGGGGGATGTCACTGCACTGGTTGGGTTGTGGGGAATCATAGCTACCAGCGCACCAATCGTCTCGAAGCCTTCAAGGAGTGTAGATGGAGTTTAAGGTGAGCCCCTTTCAAGATGTCTTGTCATCTCCACAATGAATCGTTCATTAGAGCAGCGTTACGCGGTGAAGTTTTGCATCAAACTGTGTGAAACTGCGAGTGAGACCCATGACATGATCAAGATGGCTTCTGGGAGTGATGCCATGGGTCGATCAAGTGTCTTTGAGTTGGAAAATTGCTCAAGAAGGGCAAGTTGAATATGAGCAACGGTCAGAATGCCTTTCAACGGCAAAAAGCGACGAAAACTCATTGAAAGTGTGAAATCTTTTGAACTCTGCCCACCTCAGCTCAGTAAAAAACAGTTGCCCGCGTCCGTCCGGCAATCGCTGGACCATGGAGACTCCATGACGACAATTCGTCAGGCTAAATGGCCTTTGCTGCCATGGACTTCTTGACCATGGCATCACACAGCTTCCCAGCCACCCCATAGCCCATGTGTCGCTCCTTCAAACTTCTTCCTCTTTCCCCGACTGAAAAGGATCATGAAAGGAGCGCACCGCAGCTCAGTCCAGACCATTCAATTGGCCGTAACGATGAAGTTGAAGAGCATTCCAATTTCTGCCTTCCAGGGAGTCTTCAGTGATACGCAAAGTCGCTGGAAAAGGCTGCGTTGTTGCAGAAGGGACATATTTTGAAAACTATTAAGTCGATATATCAAAACCGAGAATAATTTTAAAAAAAAACTCTGTCCTACTGCTTTCCGAACAAACCCTGCATATATAGAGTATTTAAAAATGAAAAATTATCCCCCAGGAAAAATGAAGTAATACTATTGTGGAAATCAAAAATTGGAATTTGTAGTTAATTTAAGTTGAATTGATAATTAAAATGCTTAATGAATAAAAAGTAAATTTATACAATTAAAAGAAAAGATCGTGACTTTTCAAGGAGAATCGGAATCTCTCCATACCAACAATTCACGAGGATCGTGTTTCGTCTTACGCAAATCCGGCTTTGATCCAAATCATAAAGAAGTTTAGATTTGCATTTGGATTCCAATTTTTAAAATTTATTAGAAAATTTAAAATTTGAACAGGAATTTTGCTCAAAAATTCGAAATACGATCTCATAAATTCTTGGTGGCAGTATCAGCAGATTCTAATTCTCCTTGGAAAGTCGAGATCTTTCAATGCAATCAACAATAACACTTTTTTTAATTGTTTATATTTACTTTTTATTAATAAAACATTTCAATTACCAATTTCAGTTTAATTATCTAAAAATTCGAATTTTTGATTTCCACAGTAATGCACATTTACTATCTAAATTTTACTTCACATTTTCTACGCGACAATTTTTTCATTTAGATATTCTCTATTAAATTAAATTAAATTTTTAATCTTTGCAGCAATAGCGTAGGATTTTACTTTTTAAGTCCTTTTTAAAATAAATTTAAAAATTTCCTCTTTGTATTTCTTTACAAATTATGTATATATATAGAAACCATGCTAATTTATAACATATTAAATCACTTTGAACTGGAGATTAGTATGCAGAAAGTGAATGCAAATATATATATGTATTTCGAAATTCAGAGGATATACACGTTTATATCATCTTGCCACTGATCGCTTTCACATCACTGAGTTGCCTAATACAGGGCTATAATAATATTTGATGGCAAAAATTTGAAAATTGATACATCTGTTTATAGTGAACGACGAAAAATCTCGTTTCGAGATTGATAGCCCATTCCAGCTAACTCCCTTTTGTGCTAAAAAAGAAAAAATCTGATGTGTACACTACATGACTTCCTTATACGGAATATTAAATTATACGCATTTTTACTTCCATTTCATTTAAACTTATTGGATTGAACTAAATCTACTTCGTCGAGAGCGCATAAACCACAATGGAATAAATGTATTCTTTAAAATTCACTCTATTTGTTTACCATAGCGACACGCTGGCGCTAGGTTTACTTAACAGAGTTATATTTTGTTCATGTTATAACTCAGAATGCACAAGATTTATATCATTTGAAGTATTATCTAATCGTTGCCACATGTTCTATTCAAATGTTATAGTAAATCTAAAACGATGTATCAAAGAAATTAAGCAAAGAACAACAAAAAAGAAACAGTTTTTCACAAGTGATTCACTATTTCTCGTTCAATTAATTCAGTTCTCACTTGCCGTCAAGGCAAAAATACATAAAAACTCAAAATATCTATATTAAAAATTACGAAGTAAATCTTAAACACTTATTTCCGCGAATAAATTCCAGAATGGATTAAGCATGATTTAATTTGCAGTAATAAAAGAATTCGTTATCTTTGTTGTTGCGAAGCTTAATCTCTTTAGATTAGCAACAAAATATGTAATGATTAGCAACAAAATGTAAACAAAATATGTCCGCCATGCTATTTAAAAATTAGGCTTAACTGAACCTAAACAGCTATTAAATTGTTGATTAATAGTACAAATATTGCTTGCAAATTTTCTAAAGACACAAAAACATTAACCGGAATATATATATATATATATATATAAAAAAAAAAAAAAAAAAAAAAAAAAAAAACATAATTCAATCATTTTTAAGCGCAATTTACAAACATATAAGAATAAAGAAACTGATATCACTGAGCCGAGTAACAGACTAGATATGTACATATGTTACGGTGAAACACCGAAATCTGGAGAATGTCCACTTTCACCGGTGAATGTCAAATAGTCTCTTGGTGTATGTCCGAAATATTTTCCAAATACTCTTATTTCTGACGTACACCGGTCAATGTCGACATTCACCATGTACTAATGGTGAATGTTGAACATATAACAATATTATATTTTCTTCTCCGTAATTCAGTCGCGAATAAACGCACTTGAAACTTGAAATAAGAACTTAAGAACATGAGAACCTAAAACACACAATACATTCGAAATGAGAAAGGAAAATAATAGAATTTAAAAACTTACTTAATTATGCAGTACTTTCCAAATGGGAAATAAAATAACAGTAATAAAAAACTTAACTAAATTATGTGATTCAAATCTTATTTATTGCAACAACTTAAACTATTATGGCACTTTATGACCTCTCTTTTCGACTTTCACCAGAGCATATCTGTGATTGTCGACATACACCAGTGAGGGTCCGAATATACAAGAATGTAGTGAAATATTCGGTCTTTCACCGGGTGAATGTTGATATTCTCCGGTGAAAGTCGATATTCTCCAATTTCGGTCTTTCATAGTAACATATACATATAATTTATATACGTTTGGTGCGGCCGATTGCAACCAAAATACGAGGTGCACATCTACATGTTATAGCAGTCCTATATACAAAATTTCAACGTTCTGAGACTACTCGCTTTTGAGTTATGCGAGATACGTACGTACATACAGACGCCACGAAAAATTCTCTTTAGAATTCCTTTTCTAGCAGTTTTTAAATGTTTTTGGAGGAAAAGATTCCTTTATTGTGTCTTTACGTACAGATGTCACGCAAAAACATCGTTAAATTGCATTCGATAGCGGTCAAAATGGATAATTTCGTTGAAATATGCTGCCTGAAAATTTTCGCGATTAACAATACTTCCTTTTTACTTTGTACAAGGAAGTAAAAAGAGACGTAGAGGGGAAAAATAGTTAATTTATAATTCTGTATAAAAACTAACTTGTCTTACTGAAAATCAGGGTTACATAAACCAAAGCGAAACTCTTATGAATGTGTTGGCACGCACGCTGAACCATTATTGGGGATAAGTTACACATTTTGGCGGCATTGCCGTAAATGGCCAACGGCAAAATACGTAAGTACGAAGGTATTTAATGCAGTAGCGTACTCAAGGAGTTGCAAGGGGCCCAATGTATCCCCCAAATTACTTTTTTGCATAAAAAAATTCATAAACTTTCAAGCTTGCATTATTTTCTTAATTTTTTAATTGAAGTACGTCTTTCTGGATTACTTTATCCTCTAATTTCTCTCTGATCTGAAGAAAGTACATATGCCTATTTTGTTAGTATATTCAAAACTGTGGAAGAACATGTACTGCAGTGTTCAAGCTAGTGAATGTTGGAAGACGCTTGAGTGTGCGTTTTGAAGTTACTGCGTTATTAATAGCTTGATTCCACAGATGCAATTGTATATGAATGTCATGTATTGTACTTGAATAACCTAATATAGTATATATATGCAGATATGATGTTTAGATCGAATTCGATTTTTAAGTGGCGAAATTGTAAGCACCCCCCCCCGGTCCAAAATCTAGGCACTCCAAGTCTCAGCCGTAGTTAATGGTGGGATACGTATGGCCCACACGTAGTGATCGATTTACTATAAGCACACCTATTATTCTGGAAAACTTTATTATATGAAATAGATTTACATTGTATAGTACAGGGTAAAACATTCTTTGTATAACTCAACATTACTCATTGGGCAACTCATATTTGTTCTTTTCTCTATGTTCCTTTGTGTACAACGAGCATAGCGGCATCTTGATTTTCCAACTATTGGAAGATGATCTCCAGCATTCAGAAGATTCTCCTTTATCTCCTTCTCTTGAATGAATTTTTCTCTTGAATGGATTTTTGACTCTCTCCTTCTCCTTTTTAAACTTGTATTGGGGCATATATATCCCATACATAGTCAATGGTATCACTCTTCATTGTTGCGACGGTACCGGATGCTGGACAAGATAAAACTCGGGAATTTGAGATTGTGTAAAAAAGATGGGAACTATAATATAGGTTGTAGAGACCTTAGGTTATTATTTGGAAGCAGGATACGTGAAAAATGAGTAATGCCTTCGCCGGGATTCGAACCACGGACCTCTCGAATACGCGTCGAGCGTGCTGACCAGTACGCCACGAAAACAAGCTAAGAAGGCAGAAGAAATACTTTATATATTACCCCTTTTAAAGGGCGTCTGGGGTTTTTAGGCGACTCAATCGCCAAATCTTGGTGGTAGAGAATCATCATCCACCGCTTTTTAGTTCGGGCGCCACTGTAGAGACATTATTTTATTTCAAAGCAGGAAAGATGAAAAATGAGCAATGCCCTTGTCGGGAGTCGAGCCTCGAATACGTGTCGAGCATGCTGACCACTACACCACTAAGGCATGCTTAGAAGGCGGGGAGAAATACCTTAAAAGGTAATTATTCAGTTTATATCAAAGACTGCATGTGAATTCGTTTAGGTGAGTAAATCTGAAACGAAAATTTACAGCTATTGGTTCTAATTATGTTTTACCATATGAAATTTTAAGCCCAACTTCCCATTTCGTTCCTTTCCCTAATTAGAAACTATTGGCATAGTACAATTTAAGTTTTTGTCTTTTACATTTACCACAAAAGAAGCCCTTGTACGAAAACTCCCAAATCTGTAATTCATTATGTGAATAGAAATAGACAAATACAGTCATAAGAGAATTTGAAAAGTCAGTTTAAATTATAAATTGCATAATTTTACTAGATAATTCCATTTTTTGGACAAAAGCTTGAAGCGATTAAATCTAATTCATTCGGCAATAAATATCCATTTATGGTGCCATCCTTTACTCCAACAATTGTACTGAAACTGGATTTCAAGAGAACCACATAATGCTCCTTAGAACGTATCATCTAAGCTAATTTGAGGGACAAATTGTCTTCCTCACCCCTAGCTGGGATGCTGCATTTAATCTTATTCAATACTTCATTTTGTAAAGAGTTTATGACTGAGGCAATTAAAAGTAAATGCAGCAAAAGTCTTGAATGAAAACCGAGTAACGTATAATGGCCATAATGACGTCTTTACGAAAAGTATCAATGGGGTTGACGAGCGACAAATGGCGCCACCATAGATACTGCGACGAAATGTCCAACTTTTACTGTCTCTTTTTTAATCGTGCTTTATAAATGGCTTAATAACTTAAAGCTGGTAGTTCTGTTATTTATAAACGTATTTTAGTTAGAAGATATTCATTTAAATTAATTTTATCCTTAAAAAATTACACACTGCAGTAATGACATATTTTTAATAACAATTCAATAGAATACAGATTATTAGAGATTGTAAATTTATCGACTTTTTCTATCACTAATAATTCGATAACATATTCAATTAAAACCGGTTAGTCCATAATGTACCGGTGTTTCTTTTTTAAACAATTATTGAAAACATAATGTAAAGAAATAATTGTTTATTTGAACTTACTGCTAGGTACTGCAGTAAAAAATATCTGATCAACCTTATTCTGGATCATGAATATAAATCGGCGTAACACAAACAAGACAAGAAATTTGCATAGTTAAATTTGCATAGATGTATATATATATATATAATAATTTATTTCCTAAACAGTATTGATTAATTGATTATATTATCTCCTAAGTTTAATTAAAGTAGAATTATTTTAAAAGTGTGCATCCATACTGGTAAGTTATATTTTGAAACATGTTTTGAAGTAATTTGAAAGCAAAATGTTAATAATGTTTTAACGGAGACTGGAGTTAAATCATCACGAAGAATAAAATTTCAATTGTAAAAGGAAAAATTAAAACATGTAATCATTGTCATTGATCGGAAATTAGTTGACTTTTCAAGGAGAACAAACCAACTCCCATTCATTGAACAATAATTGATAAAAATACGTAAATACGAAAGTGTTTCGTCTTTACTCGAGTTATAAGTTAAAACCAAACCGGCAATTCTAGTCGGGCCAAATATTTCCGCGAATAGTAGGAATTATGAACCAATGCTGATACTCAAAGAAATTATTCTTATGAAGCATTTTAGTCAATTCAATTTGGAGTAAAAATCAATTACTGTAGAGAAATCCTATTAAACTCGAGTAACCGTCCCCGACACTTTCATGTTTATGCATTTGAGTACTATATTATTTAGTAATAATAACTTGTATTCGCACTAAATGGTTTTAAGATCATACAACATATATATATATATATATATATATATATACACATATATACATCCGTAAATCTACCATGAAAATGTTAGAAAAAAATTGCCGTGAAGCTATCTGTTACCTTATTTGACCTTATCTGGCGACTTTATCTGTTCTTCGTAGATTAAAAAAATACTTCAGTTAAAAAATATCCGATGATATTTTAATAATATTAACCGAGTTGTTGATCACAATAAGTATTTTAAATGCTGTCACATACAAACGAGAGGAACTATGGCAAATTTAAGGTATTAATTATTAAATTAGGAACATTATTAAATTAACATTATTAAATTTAGGAACTATGGCTATTAATTTTTTGAGCGATCAGGAAAAAAAATTAGAGAAATATGTTTTAAGCTTAATTAACACATTCGTTTTTATTCAGTATCCAAAATAATAACCTATCTCAATTAATTCAAAGCTATATTTTAACATATTAGTATCAGCCGGAGTATCGTTTTCTGTCTGGGTACATCTCCGCTTCAGACAGATGCAGTTATTTCTATATCAGCACAAAATACTTTATATTCAGGTTTATTTTGTTTTCGTTTGTTTGATTAAGGCAAAGCCCACTACGCCTAAGTTCCAAAGGAAAGTGATACCTCCGTTAAAGAGTTTCTCAAGAGAAACTGGCTCGTATAATACGTTACAAGGGGAAAACCACGAAAATGCCCATGCAGCCAGCCCGTTTGCCTAAAATGGAGCTTAGGGCGGAACTACCAGTGTTCAACCGATTTTACCGCTCAGCCGCTTCCTTATTCAGGTGATTGTGATTGTGTGATTACGGCAAAGTCTCGAGAGATATCTCCCTATGGGCAGGGATTGCCTTCTTGGAGGACATTCTAACGGAAACTGACTCGTAGACACGTTACACGTGGGGAAAACTACAGTTGTATGCAGTCATGAACAGCCGCCAGTAGGGCGATAGAAGATGTAGTCTTGGTGCGTTACGGAGAAAGATAACTAAGTGACTCGCTTTTCCTTTTTCAAAGCCTCAACGGCTATCTGCCTGCGGGGGGATTCCTTCGTGGAGGACTTTCTAAGGGAAACTGGCACGTATATACATTACCATGTGAGGAAAACTACTGTTGGTATGCAGTGATGAATAGTCGCCAATAGGGCGATAGAAGATGTAGTCTGGCTGCGTTAACGGAGTAAGTTAACTGAGTGACTCGTTTTTACTTTTTCCTTCTTCTCACTTCTTCATGTAAGAAAAGTGTTAAAGAACTCTCTCATAATGACTCATTATTGAACGCTTTCTTGATATATCTTATGAAAATTCTAATGAATCCTATTATATTATTATCATGTGTTAAAATAAATGTATTCGTTTGCAATTTCGTGTACAACCTCCTTATGAATTAACTATGATGACGCTGGGCACTACCGAGAAGACAAGGGAAGAGAAATTGTTCTATTCCAGGGTTGGCCAAACTTCATGTCAGTATGGGCCGCACGTTTGAATTCAGGAATGTTCGAGAGCCGCATCTAGATTTTCTAAAAGCACAAGTTCATATTTACATCATTATAGAAGTAGTGGAGGAGGTTTTAAATAGAAAGAAATCCCAGATAGCTTTGTAAAAAGAGTCTAAAGTAATTAATTACTTCCTTTTGGACACTGAATAGTTTTAGTTTACCATATTTCATACATATATTGTATGAGAGATTGCCTGCGAGAGCCGTACTTTGGCCACTACTGTTCTATTCCTTACTCTGGTAATTTGTTGTAGAAGTATTTACAACAAAAACCATGAAATTGTCCATGTAGACAGCACCTTCCCGGGATTCGAATCTCGGACCGAACTACCAGTGTTCAGCGACTTTAACGCTTGGCCATTGCTGGGTTTCTTATTCAGGTGAGTTCCGATGTAGATTTCTTTCGTCAATATTTTAAATTAGATTGAAACTGTGTTGCTAATATAAAGTATCTAAATTAATTTTATGAGAATAAATGATATTTAAACTATAAATTCAAAGTTACGAATGCAGTTGTTTAGCTCCTACTTCAGTTATTACACATTACATTACTAATTTACATTACACTTTGTACATCGAAGTGAGACAGTTACCGATTAGCAATCACAGACACGTCTTTTAATGAATAAAAAATAATATTTACCCAATAAGAGACACATAATATTTCTAACTCGATATTAAAATCATTAAGCTCCAGAACAAATGTCTCTCATTTGCTCGATCAAAATTCAGCGACACGTTGCATTGATTTTTCGACTCCTCCCCTAACATGCCTTTATTTCGAAGGTGGAGAAGGAGAATAAAAGCCGAGGAGGGAGGTGTAATGTGAGTGTTCAGCGAAATCGGAATCGGAACAATTGGATTTCGAAAATCATTAAAGGTGCCAGGCTTCATTGTCTTCATCGCCCTACCCGTATTACACTCAATTGCTTTCTCAGAACTTGGTTCTTCTAGGCAAGGATTTTTCTTTGCGCTTTTAGCCAGATAAGGCTAAAAATATACATTCGTGCGATGAATCAGCAAATGAGCAGAGATTTACTTTAGGCAGAACATTAGGGGAATATTAGAGTTACGCTTAAAAAAAGTATTGAAAAGATCGTGCTATTTTAGAAACGAAACAAAACAAATAAATAAGAATTACCATATTTTCCTCTCCCCTAGCTTTTTAGGCTTTGAAAATTTAAAAAAATATTTACATTAGTTTCCTCTTCCTCTGTTGTACACAGTTTTTCCATTTGAGAGCTGGTTTATTGGCAAATTGTAGTTACATGATTATTAGCCCAAAGGGTCAATTTGCCAAAAAGGGCTGTTAATTTCCTTTTGGCATTTTGCGTTGTTCACTATAAAAGTCTGAATCCTTTTTCAAATTGTTGCCACCAAATATTGGAGACCTGTATTATATTTAAAGAAATTAAATAACGAAGAATCTGCATGAATGTATGCATGTTGAAAAATTCTGATGTGTACACCACATGACTTCCTTGTACGGAATATTAAATTATACGCATTTTTTCTTGAATTTTATTTAAACTTCTTAGATTGAATTAAACCTACTTCGCCGACAGCGCATAAACTACAATAGAATAAATGCATTCTTTAAAATTCACTTTGTTTACCATAGCGAGAGTCTGGCGCTAGGTTTACTTAACAGTATTATATTTCATTCATAATATAACCCAGAATGCACAAAATGTATATCTTTTAAATAATTATCTAATCGTTGCCACATGTTCTATTCAAATACTATAATAAAGCTAGAACTATGTATAAAAGAAATTAAGCAAACAAAACAAAAAAGAAACAGTTTTTCACAGACGATTGAGTAATTCTCATTTAATTAATTCAGTTCTCACTTCGCGAGAAGGCAAAAATACTTAAAAACTCAAAATATCTATATTAAAAATTACGAAGTAAATCTCAAACGCTTATTTCCTCGAAAAAATTCCAGAAAGAATTAAGCATGATTTAATTGGCAATAATAAATGAATGCGTTATCTTTGTTGTTGCGAAGCTAAGTTTCTCTAGATTGGCAACAAATCCACTAGTCTCCTGTTTCAAATGTAAACATCAATGGCCACCATTAAAAACAGGCTTAGCGGCAATTAAACAACGTTAAAATTGCTGATAATTCTAAAAATATTGCACATAAATTTACTAAAGGCATAAAATCCTTAACCGGAAGATAAAAACAACATAATTCAATCATTTTTAAAGCAAAAAATGTACGATTTACAAACATATAAGAGTAAAGAAACTGAGATCACTGAGCAGGGTAATAGAGTGGATATATATATAAATATATTTATATACGTTTGGCGCGGCCGATTGCAACAAAATACGAGGTGCACATCTACATGTTATAGCAGTCCTATATACAAAATTTCAATGTTCTGAGGCTACTCGTTTTTGAGTTATGCGAGATACGTACGTACGCACGCACGTACGTAGAAACGTTCGTACAGACGCTACGAAAAATTCTCTTCAGAATTCATTTTAAAGCAGTTTTATAATTTTTTTGAAGGAAAAGAGTATTTTATTCTGTCCTTACGTACAGATATCACGCAAAAACATCGTTAAATTGCATTCGATAGCGATTAAATGGATATTTTCGTTGAAATATGCTGCCTGAAACTTTTCGCGATAACAATACTTTCTTTTTACTTCGTACAAGGAAGTAAAAACAACGGTAACTACAGACATCAAATTTTGAATGATGCAGTCCTCCACTCGATCATGGGCATCTGGAAAACTAAATTTGGAATTTGTTTTATTATGTATTTCATACTTTGTAAAGCTTTAACGAATTTTCGATTAACAAACTCAACGATTTGAAAGCGAGCAATAGCAATACTGTACGGGGAAAACATTTTTATCTCCAGCGAGCATGATTCTGTAGGAAATTCTTAAGATATATTCTTTTAAAATTATTTTACGATATTGCTGTTAAATTGAATTTTATGGTTTAAAAGCGAAGAGCATGATATTTAATAAATAAAGTAGAAAACGTTTTAACGTAATATAAAATCTAAAAACTTCCATTCACTGTTTCGTTCATTTACTTCCTTCGTTGCAACAACCCTGTTATAATGATGGAGAGAAAGATATAAATTTCCTTTTAATTTTCAGTCTTGGGATATTTTACCCCTTATTTCTTGGAGTTTGTTTTTTGCATGTGGTTTATTCAGAACTGAATATGGGATGAGTTTTAAACGTTTCAAAACAACAGTCGTTTTTACATTTGTGAACATAATTTAAGCTGTCTCCGTCTCTGAAGAAATAGGATGTATAATTTTGTTCTTAAAGGTTTTCCTCCATAAATGTATTTATGTACAAATATCTACAATGTAAGCAGTTAACCTAAAAGAGCAATAAAGCTCGGGCGCTGACGGTAGTATTCCAAAATGCATTATGCAGCCGTCCATTGCGTAAGTGCTGCTTTATCTTTTTTTATCTCTTTGATATTACAGTATATTTAAAAGTGTCTTAAGATTTACGCTGCACAACGTTTCATATAGCTGCTTTTACGCTAATATTATATTATAAAGAAATTTTACGCACAACATTTGTATTACATAAAATTATATACAGTGTCTCACATAAGTGATGGGACACTTGTGCTTTACAAAAGGAAACTGTTGTAAAATAAATTTTAAAAACATGTAAAAATTTTTTGTGGGTGTGTTTCATACTTAAATTTAGTAACAGTTATTACATAACATACATTTTCGCAAAATATTTAAATATTAATTTAATAAAAATGCAATTGTTTAGAACGGAGCAAAAAATGGCTCACATAAGTGATGGGACACTTACTTCTCCATCAAATATTTATCCAAAAATTTTACTTTTTAAAAGGTTTTAATATTTTGTTGGATTTCCTTTTACTTTAAAACATGATTTAATCTTCTTCGGATAGCTTCGACTAATTTTTTTTTTTTTTTTTTTTTTTTTTTGTGATTTCTGGAGTGATTTTACCCATTCTTCTTGAAGCACCGATTTTAATTGTTGTTTTGAAGAAATGGTGTGTTTGCGAATTCTTGATTCCAATTTTTGCCAAATATTCTCTATGGGATTTAAGTCTGGAGAATGTGGTGGTGTTTTTATTATTTCAGGACAGTTATACAGCAGCCAGAGTCTAACGTTCAAAGCAGTGTGCTTGGAGTCATTGTCCTGGTATAATTTAAAATCGTTATGAAGGTTCAATTTTCGTGCTGAAGATTTTAAATTTTGATTTAAAATGTCAATATACTTGTACTGATCCATTATACTGTCAATAAAAACAAGATTACCAACTCCAGCGGACGACATACACCCCCATACCATAACTCCTCCTCCACCATGTTTTACTGTTGGGCACCAAGTTCTGTTTTCGAAATTCTTCCCTGGGTTTTCTCCACATGAAGATTCTACCGTCAGAACTAAATATATTAAATTTACTCTCATCAGCAAATATAACTTCATTCCAGTAATCAGAATTCTTATTTATGTTGGATTTTTCGAAAGCCAGTCTGAGTTTTTTATTCTTTTCACCTGCGAAGAATTTTTTCCTGGCTGCTCTACCGTGATATCCAGTAGATCGAATTACTCTTCTAATAGTCTCAGTATTAACAATTACTCCATATAATGCTTGTAAATCAACAGCAACTTTAGGAGCACTCATTCTTGGACTTTTTTTTAATATTTCGAACGATAATTCGCTCTATTCGATAATTCGCTTCTATTTGATGGTCGCCAAGGTCTTCTTTTATCCTGAATCATAGGATTCTTTTTATATCGTTTAATAATATTGAAAACTTTTGAATGACTCAAGTTAACTGTTTTAGAAGTTTCTCTAATAGATTTTCCACGTTCAATATGCAAATTAATAACTAATTTTCGAACTTCAGGCAAAGTGTCTTTTCGTTTAGCATTCATGGCTGCACAGGGCTAAAAAACACAAAAATTCCAAAAGAAACTGGACAGAAATACTGCAGACGATTTTATAAATTATTGCCAATTGCTTTTGAGTAAAAATAAAAACCCCAAAAAATATTTTTATTGTAGTACGTAGTAGTATCTAATGGTGTTCCATCACTTATGTGAGTAATTTTTTGCTTCGTTTTAAACAATTGTATTTTTATTAAATTAATATTTTAATATTTTGAGAAAATGTATGCTATGTAATAATTGTTACTAAATTTAAGTATGAAACACACAAAAAATTTTACATGTTTTTTTAATTTATTTTATTACAGTTTCCTTTTGTAAAGCACAAGTGTCCCATCACTTTTGTGAGACACTGTATATAATATATTATTATGCAAATAAACTATTTTGTATAAGGCTTATAATATTAAAATATTAATAGCGGTCTACAGCCAAAGCAATATTTATAAGTTCTATGTACTGAAAAACTGAAAACAAAATGAACCATTAATTTAATATACTGTATAGAAAGTTGCTAGCTGCGACCATAGCAAAATTTATTATTTTTATTACGGAATTTTGATTTCTATGTACACCTGAAAAGAAAATGCATAAAAACATTTCATTATGAATGAAGTCAGTTTATTCTTTCTAAGCGACAATCAGTTAGTAAATAATTTTTTGTTGCCAAACCAAGAAACAAAATCATTGGACACTCAGGGTTAAAACGAATACGTATGACGTCATTATTTAAATCTGACGTAATGTAACAACTTTTTCTCAATATCAATAACAGAATTAACGTGACAATAACACACCGTGCCAATTATCTTAATCTGAAACAAAAAGGTTGCCAACAGAAAATATTTATTTAAAATGCCGATGTTAACGAAATGTTTTCTACATACAATAACGTCACATGAAATTGCATGCTTTCTTCGATGTCAGAACATAACTTTATACAATAATATATTTAATGTTTGGAAATGTTATTTTTATTTCATATTTTGCAAAACTTACCAATTTTTTATTAACAAACTCTACGATTTGAAAGCCAGCAGTGGCAACATTTTCGAAATAAAGCAGACTTTAATTTCCAGCGTGAAAGACTGTTGCCACTCGTAAAAATGAGTGCGAAAATTAGCGTTTCCAGAGTTTCTAATTAATATCTCATTTGACTGAAGTCGTACGAAGATGAGAATGGTCAAAATGCCTCCCACGAATTTTTGGAATCCGGAATAATATATTTGAATTTTGTTAATGCTATTTTTATTTAATATTTTGTAAGACTTACAAATTGTTTATTATTAAACTCTACAATTTGATAGCGAGCAGTGGCAACACTTTTTGAAATAAAGCAGATTTTTATCTCCAGCGTGAGAAACTGTTGCCACTCGTAAAAATGAGTGCGAAAATTAGCGTTTCCAGAGTTTTTAATTAATATCTCGTCTGACTGAAGTCGTACGAAGATGAGAATGGTTAAAATGGCTCCCACGAATTTTTGGAATCCGGAATAATATATTTGAATTTTGGTAATGCTATCTTTATTTAATATTTTGTAAGACTTACAAATTTTTTATTATCAAACTCTACGATTTGAAAGCGAGGAGTGGCAACACTTTTTGAAATAAAGCAGAATTTTATCTCCAGGGCGCGAGACTGTTGCCACTCGGAAAAATGAGGAAGAAAATTAGAATATTTCATAGTTTTTAATTAATAAATCGGCTGATTAATGTTGTAGGATGATGAAAATGGCGAAATGGTTTCCCACTATTTCTTGGAATCCGAAGGTAGCTCTCTCGAAACTCAGGTCCTCGCCGTTCAGGAGAAGATAATGCCACAAGCAAAAAAAAAGAAAAAAAAAAAAAAAAGACAGAAAGACGGACTCACACACATTTTAATAGTATAAATGCTATGTTCAATATAGAGTGGAAAATTTTTATTCCTTTATCCTTTATTTCTTTATATAATTTTTGAGTACAATATTTTATTCGTATCTTTTCACGATTTCGTTGTTACCAGTTACCTTCTGTTCACATGACATATCAGACCTGGTTTGAACAATTATCATATTTTCAGCTCCATGTTTTATGAGTGCATCTTCATAAATTTAGCAGTAAAAGTCACCGTACTTACTTGCGTAATAGCAGCCCTAATGTAATAGTCGCACACCTGTTTTAAAGTAGAAAAAATCGTCCATACTATGCAGTAGATTTCCCCACATAATAATCGCACCTAGACTTCCACAATTAAAAATTTGCAAAGAAAGTGCGACTACTAAGCGAGTAAATAGGTTATTTTAAAATTGAATAAAATCATGAGAAGATAAAATTCTGAGCTAAAACATTTTTTTATCTTACACACTTTATAACTCTATTCACTGTAAATGCATATTCAGAGTGTTTATTAATAATGCAAAGTTAAGAAACATAATTAATTTTTTAATTGTTAATTATTACTAAATTTAGGTAACATTAAATTTCTGATGCCAGAGCATTTATCAAAATTTCATTTATTATCATTTTTGATAGAATGCTATTAAAATCTGGAAACTACTTTACAGCTCGTTAACATATAATTTTTACTTTTAATCTTCATAAAGTTAGTCTGAGAGCTAAGTTTTACCAGTGATACAAGTAATTCCCATTTTGCTAGGGCAATACTGCGGACGACTCAATATTAGCTCAAAATCACAGCTAGTCTACAGAAAATAGTGTAGAAAAGAGGAATAACCAAAAATAAAATTAATAGAAAAATATTTTTAACAATTTACCTGTGTTTTGAAACATTTTCATCTGAAGAGCAAAACTGTGTGCTTACGTAAATTCGTTCGGTATTTAAATTGAAAAGAACACTCTGCAATTAACGGAACAATAATCAGTGTTAGAAATAAAGCCATAAAATGACATTAATGAACCCTTTTTTTTTTCTTTTTCCTTTTGGCCTTTTCCATAGATAATTTTCCTTTAACTTACAATTTTACTTTACAATTTTGCTTCCATAGACAATTACTTGCTTAATTTTACTTTCCATTTACAATTTTGCTTTACACTTACAATTCTTCTTTACAATTTTACTTCCATAGACAATTTTACTTTACTTAATAATCGTAATTTTTCCATCACCCCGCAATAAAAAAAAAGCTTTCTTTAGACAAGAATCCATTACGGTGGAAATCCAGAGTTTAAAGTTTGAAATTTGGCAATAAAGTAATCGTAGATTGCTTAGATTTTGAAAAAAATCAAAGTAATCGTAGATTGCTTAGATTTTGAAAAAAATCATCAGTTTCAATTCTATCATTTTAATGAAGAAACAAGAATGTTTTTG
The DNA here is from genome assembly GCF_044657685.1 of Stegodyphus dumicola. Taxonomy (NCBI): domain Eukaryota; kingdom Metazoa; phylum Arthropoda; class Arachnida; order Araneae; family Eresidae; genus Stegodyphus; species Stegodyphus dumicola. The sequence continues at coordinate 180,648,689 of NC_140775.1, forward strand.
TATTAAAAATGTTCGATAAAACTTCCATGAATTTTCAGCTTCTATTTCTTTTGCCCTCTTTAACTACTTATTTAACGTTAATTCCCCTAAAATTACCAATAGCAGCACCCTCATTTTAGGAAACTGGAGCTTCTTGAATCCCTTAACATTCATCAAAATCTATCAGATTTAATTTTAGGTTTTAATTCTTACGTTATTTTCAAACTCTTTAAAAGTCTTGCCTTGTAACTGTTTCCTTCCATCTATCTTATCAAAAAAAAAAAAAAAAAAAAAAAAAAAAAAAGTACTACAAATTTTGTTTCTCTTTTCATCACTATTAATATTAAATTTAATTACTTATAACATGTATTAATTCTGGCAAAATGGCGCAGAATGCTTTTGTTTGCTGAAACACTGACACCTGCGCTTAATTCACTTGAAATTCATGTAATTTTCTTCTGAAATAAACACATCAGTTTAAGATTATGATTTTGAATACCATCGTACATAAATATTTCATGGAATAACGAAATTTATGCCAATAAATACAACAATTCGAATGTTTAAGTTCAAAGCGTAATTCGATGACTTATAGAGTTTTTTAAAATCTGGCAATGTTGCTAATAGCAATTATTCTTAAGCAAATGAAACGATGTTTTTAAATAATAGAAAAGAGCTTGTAGAGACATTCGGATTTTTTGGAAGTAAAAGAGATGAAAAATGATCAATCGCCTTCGCCGAGAATCGAACCACGGATCTCTGGAATACCGGCCCCGCGTGCCGAACCACTACACCACGAAGACAAGCTAGAAGGCTGTAGAAATACCTTATAAGCTTAAAACGTCAGCCATATCATGAAAGTTTTAACTTAACAACGACGAAAGCATTTGAATTTCAAAATAGTTTAAGGAGGCTCATACACCTTAAACCCCTTATGATTTTCGAATATGTGACTGTTGCAAGAATTGGAATATTATATGTTTTAAAAGCAATTATTTCCAACCTTTTACAGCTGACTACACAATATAGTAGCTGTTCTGAAATAGTAATCAGAAAGTTTGTGTTGCCACAAATATTTTTGTAATTTATTCCGCTTTGTGACAAAATGTTTCGTCATGTTTCCACCTTGTGTGCATGATATTTTAAAAATGGCTAATGGTACATACTTGAAATTGGATGGAATTTTTTATATGGGCACTGTTATTGAACTGAACCAAAAATATGATGAATATTGTAATATTAAAACATTTTATGCACGAAAACATTACAGATATTTTATAATAAAATACATTTTATAAACACAACTCCAAATAAAATAAAAATTTATTATGAAATTCTTAGAATTTTGGGGTCACAGTAGTTTCTAAATGTTACAAAAGCTATATATTAAATATGGAATTAAATTAGGCAACAGAATGATTTAAACTGTGAGCGCAAGTTGGAAACACGACGAAACATTTTATCACAAAGCGGAATAAATTATCAAAATATTTGTGGCAACACAAACTTTCTAATTACTACTTCAAAAAGCAGCTATATTGTGCAGTTAGCTGTAAAAAGATGAAGTAATTGCTTTTAAAATAAATGAGCTACTCCAATTCTTGCAACAGTCACATATTCGAAGATCTTATGGGTTTTAAGGTGTACTGAATTCCCTTAAATTTTAAAAGCATAGATTAACCCTCTGAACGGCCAGAATTTTCGTTAAGAAAGCACAAATTTACCAAAACTACTGTGAGAAAAAATTTTCTTGATTTTAATATAAAAACTCTCCTGGTATTTTATACCTGGATTTGTGTACTTTTAATAAATTGCCATAGTTTCTTTGCCATATTTTAATATGCACGTATATATACGTTCTTACAGATATCACAAACATTATTGTAGACCGTATATATACGGCCTAGAATATTTTCTGTGATATACAGATATTTTGTGATACGGTCCTACGGAAAACATTTTTCAAACAAGTCTGTTAGTTCACAAGGGATAAACTGCTTGCTTAATTTACAAGTCTCAGAACATTTAGGATAATGCCGTCGCTCAACGCTTTCCACTTCTTTATTAACCCCCCTTCCCCGGCTCTATACCCTCATAATCACCTCTTAACACTCTAACTTTTACGCTCGGGTGACACTGCAGTTACGTTTGATACAAATGCTCTCCTCTTAGTCATTTGTTAATGGCATTTTTTCCACTATCTTAGTCTCCAAAGGAATGCACTAAACGTCTTTGTTTAAATTCTCGCCATTTGTCTCGCTCCAGCAACAGCGTCATTCGCTGTCCAACTTAAAGTAATGGTCACTCACTTCCTGAATGCAGAAAATTTCCCTAGGAAACGCCATCAGCGGTTTGGTGAAACCGAAACAGGGGATGTCTCCTTGTCTTCTCGCTCTCCCCCCTTATGAATTAATTCTTCGGAGGTATTGCCTACGTGGTGTACCAAAATACATTTCGCTGAGGAAGGCCAAGAAAAGAGCTTGGTGTATTTCGTGGAAGTAGAAATGAATGCTTCAGATCTAAGCGAAATTCTTTCTGAAGATTCAATTATTTAATGCAGTTTTAGCTGTGAATGAACTGGTGTTGGGGAGAAAAAGCATCGCTGCGGCCTACTTTTGTTATGTGATAGATGTTAGTGTTAGAATAAGAGTGCGAATACTCAAGTAACAATACTGATCAGACGGAATAAAATTGATTCTGCTGCTTAAAATTTTAAATAAAATATTATTTATTTCAATGTAAAACTTCTGCTAATTTAAACCATTTTTGATATTAATAATGAAAATGTATTCATAGAAGCATATACACGCAAATAACCTTGTAAGTTATATTTTAATTTTTGTAACGGTTATTTGTGCTTTCTTATCGATTAATGTTCCCACTTACAACTCACTACCAGAATGAGTTTTTAAGAGTCGCGTTGAATGCAAATGAGTAAGAAGTAGTATTTAAGGAAGGTTCAACTCACTTCGAAAGAAAAGCTAGGAATCCTGAGTAGCGCGTGTGGGACTTCGAGCTAAATATCTCTTGAAGCTGTTACGCTCGGCCGTATATTACGTGCCTTTCGATATTAGCCAGCTAGTTTAAATTAAGGGCCAACTACGTTAGACTTGTGTTAGCTTCGGTTAAGTCTCTTAATTATAATTTAGTTCGAATTCTTATTTTGATTTCAAGCTCGAGTGGAGGCTTTGATGTAAGCCCGAGAAAGGGGCCAACTGTTCATCTTATTTGAGTGAAATGAACCCTTCTTGAGTCTACGACTTTTGTTAGTTGAACTGAGCGATAAGTCACGTAACAGTTCATTAGATTCCTCGACATTTACTTTAGCAGAATAAGAGTAGGAACTCTACAACCTGTCTAATTTTGTATGCGTAAATCAAAACGTAGATTCAATTAAGAAAATCTAGATTTCTAAATTATTGAAAATCGTTGATATCAGCGATTCCCAGCCTTTTTCTTGCATTGACAGCTTTTAAAAGAACGGTTTTACTCAAGACTCTCTTATATTTTTTCTCTGTGACATACGACAAGTTACTGTTGTTATTGCGACTTAAGAGGTTATCACACATGGCTACAGTCCTTGCTATACTGGACTTTCCTGAGAAACGAGATTCTGGTAACACTGGTTTAAAAAACGGGAGGATTCCTAGAAAAAAAAAGCCCCGCCTGAAGCAAAGTCCGGCCTAGTTACGGAAGTAATGTTGCGGCTATGCGGGATTTTTCAAACCTCACCGAAAATGTCTCGGGTTCCAGGTAGAGACAACCAATCAGACGTAAGTTCTGCTTCTGAAGGATCACGTGGTCCGGATTTGAGTGGTAATCGATTACTGTTTGGCGTTCAAGCCTTTGTAGTAAGCGAGAATGTTCACCTACCTACGTGGGTTTCCTGGAATGGTGCGTGTTCTGAGAATTGTCACTTTCGACGTCAAGTCCCGTGTAGCCGAAACGTAATGTGACTGAGACTTTATCTCACTAGTCTGACAGTAACATTAAAACAAGCCTATGAAATTCATTACGTCAAGGAGTGAAAGATTGCGCCAGTGGTTGGCAAGAGCATCGAGCACCATACAACTGACAGTAAGAATTTGCTTAGTTCCGCCCCCCCCCCAATTTTGGTGAACAGCACCCCGGGTGGGGGACAAGTTCGAAGTCCTCCTACCCTCTTCCCCTACCACCAGCTTCTCGAGATGAATTTCCGCTCGCCACATACTTAGAATGTTCCCATGCCTCTCAGATACATCCAAATAATCACAGATATATGATTATATATTTACAAACATCCATGCCTTCTCCGGGATTTGAACCCCTGTCCTTCGGTACGGCAATCAGCGTCGCTAACCTCTGTCCCATTTTGGCGGCTATACAGCATGCAACACAGTTACAATACAAATAACTTAAAGATAGTAATTAAACTAAGCATATGAATAAAAATCTTTAAAAAGTGGTCGCATGGACATGTAACTCTGATTGGTGTAGAACCTTAGGTCGGAGGTCCATGCGACTGCGTTTCTGCGTTTCGGTTTAGTATCTATTTTATTGTATTATAATTATTGAAAAATCACAAACAAATTTTGAGAATATAAAAATCACATAATCTAATTGCACGAAAGTTAAAATTGAATTAATGTGATGTACTGCTGAAATTTTTTTTAAACATTTTGCATAGAATTGCTTAAATAAATTCTTAAATCACCTCGCTCAGAAATGTTCTCTGTTTCTTGTTTCTGTGTAAAATTATTCATTCGACTAAAGCCTGTTTCTACTCAATAAGAGGAGGCGAACGATAATATTCGTTGGATATCAGTCTCTACTTTATATCCCTCGAATGACTTTTGGACTCCAAAACAAAACTTATGTGTTATGAATAAGATTTGTGCTTGAATATCCTCCTTCAGTGCAATCAGCTCTTCTTGCGTCATAATATCAAGATGGAACATTTCTTTGAGACATGCTACCACATTCACATTTTCAAAGTCTTGAAAGCGAATATTAAAATCTTCCTTTAAATTTTTCAAGCTTCTTGCACATATCAATACATCTTAATTTAGGTTAACACGCCGAACAAATATTAATTTAGAAGTCAAACAGCAAAAATCAGCGTTATATTTGCAAATTTTCACAGGACTAGTTTCGATGGTTTTACCGAACCATCACCTTCAACTGACAAAGTGCAAATGGCGACTCAAAAATAAATGAAATTTGTACTTCGGCAGCTGAGGCTGATGGCTCGGTAAAACCATCGAAACTAGTTCCGTGAAAATTTGAAAATATAATGCTGATTTTTAATGTTTGACTTCTAAATTAATTACAATATATCGTCTAAAGAATTTTCCGTTATTCCTATTTTTGTGTTCTTGCTCTTTACTTCTCTATTGTATTTCTAAAGTCATCTTCAGATGACAAAATGCAAATGGCGGCTGAAATACCAATGAAATTTATACTTCGGCAGCTGAGGCTGATGGTTCGGTAAAACCATCGAAGCTAGTCCTGTGAAAATTTGAAAATATAACGCAGAGTTTTGTTGTTTGACTTCTAAATTAATTACAATATATCTCCTAAAGAATTTTGCGTTATTCCTATTCTTTATTGGTGGTGTGGTGTATTTAATTATGGCAAAGCACACGAGGGCTATCTGCCTAAGGGGAGGGATGCCTTCGTGGAGGACTTTCTAAGAAAAACTGGCTCGTATACACGTTACACATGGGAAAAACCACGAAAACGCCCATGCAGCCAGCCCGTTCGCGGGATTCGAACCTCGGACCGAACTACCAGTGTTCAGCGACTTTACCGCTCGGCCGCTGGTGGGCCCCTATTCTTTATTGTGTTCGTGCTCTTTACTTCTATATTGTATTTCTAAAATAAAATATTTATGTATTTAAAATATATACTGTTAATTCCTTTATCTCATTTTTTTATCTTAGACTTGTTTTATATGATTTCTTTACTGTACTACATGATATAGCTTATATCAATAGACAATCAAATATGAATTTTACAATGTTTATATTTTTTGTAATCAATGATATTTTCATCATACCATTTAAGTACCCGTGCATGTCCGACTGTACACCCTCAATCAACCCCTTGATCATCATTTACCCCCCCCCTTTAAAGTTTCGTCGACTCCGTTGTGAACCCGTGATTTAAAGAAATGCCATATGAGAAGAATGTGCTAATTAAAGTGCCATCTTGTAAGGTTTATTTTTAATTAAAACTTTGTATTTTACATTAAATTTGTCCTCTGCTTCTACTTCTTTCGTCACCTCCTTTACTTCCCACTCCCACTTCGTCACTTCCTCCTTCACTTCGTCACTTCCCACTTTAGTAGTTAGCACCTGTCTCCTCCTGCCTAATCCGGAGTGAGATAACGGAGTGGTTAGAAACGTGGATTCCAATCGTTACACTTTACCAATCGCTTTGTAACAATTAGAATAGTTACAAAACACCGCAGTTGCTTTCAGTAGCAGGAGCGGTTATAAGAGTTTGTTGTTGCCACCTCCTTCAAAAACAAAAGTTTAATGGGTTTAAAATCACAAGCGAAATGATTCGCGACGATTCTATTATGCATATTCACATTTCGGGAAATGTAATGGTGCGCAGTTGCAGATTGTGATGTTGTACTGTTCTGTAACGTAAAACTTCAATTTCCAATGCATTTAAAATTTTAGTTTAAAAGGTGTCGGCTGTCGCTTCATACAAACAGCTAATTTCAAACCTCATTATAATTTCGATGGCAGACGATAACATAAACTTGCTTCACTGTGTGACAGTTTGCTGTGTGTGTGTGATATCATCAAACTGTATTGACGGAAGTACGTATTTTATTCAATAAAAAGGCGCTTATTTCTTAATACCTATGGTTATTCGTTTAAAACCTTTACACAAAATGGAGGGCTTTGATTGCGGACATCTTCGGGTATACAGGCGACAGTTTATTTTATCCGTAAGAACAAAATGTCGTTTCGCGCTAATTAATTGATGCTCTAAAACTTTCTATTTGGAAATTTTGCTCTATCTCTTTTCGTTTTTGATTTGCAATGCCTATCTTACACAGTTCGCCACTAGGGGTGCTGCTGTCGTTTGCATTATATTAGGCGTAGTCTTTTTACGATATCATTACCTCACTTGTATAGCTCTAGCTTTCTTCGCTCCTAAGATTTTCAGGTTAAAGAGACTTTTCTTTGCATCCTGTATAATAATAATAATAATAATAATATTTATTCTTAGCCTGCCTCGCCTCTCATTGGGCACTACAGGTCATTCGTTATTAATTAATTACAAAGCAAATTACATTTATAAATTAATTTGATGTTGGTTTTTCCAACTTACATTGAATAGTTATATTAGTGAAAACAAGTTTGAATAGGAATTTAAATATATATATGAAAAAGTGAGTTAATTACATATTTATATAAGGCATGCTGCCTTTTACACATCGTCAGGTTTTAACCTGGTATGATTTGTATGATGATGTTGTTGTCCCTGACAAAGCTGACAATCTGTCTTACTTCCTGAAGACCGTAGAAATCCGTTAGGTAACCTCTGAGACCTTTACTTTGGAGTAGGGCGGTGTTGGCTGGAGATCTAAGCGACTTGGTGAGTGGGCATGAAGTGATGTAATGGACGGCATCTGCTGTGCTGGCGGGTGATCCACAACTGCACTTAACGTGTAAATGTAGAAACCTCTCTAAATATTGGGGGAACCTTCTATGATTGGAAAGAGCCTGAACCGTGTAGTGGTTCGAGTAAACTCTTGACAGCCTGACGATCGGGAAGATTGCGAAGGTGTATCTTCCGGTGTCCCCTTGTTCCCATCTTTCTTGCCATTGTGACATAAAAGCCTCTTGGATGTGATGTTGCATCCTGTACATAGGATGATTCTAAATTGTTTTACTAGTTAAAAGGGGTGATAGTACTCATCCAGATGAGCAATAATTACCATAGAACATAAGGTCGCATTCCACTCTAAGAAGCAGAAAAGAGGAATATTAGTTCCAACCTGAACTTGCAGCAGTGTTGGGAAAGCGAATAAACGAGAACATTTCACAATTAGTTTAGTAAAAAACTCACACAGAGTGCAGAAAACGGATAAAACCGAAAACTTGGGGTTCAAGTGTTAATTCGAGCTCAGACTCTGATGGCAAACACTCAAATGCACGTCTTTGGTGGGTAAAGTCTCAACCTCGCAAACGACTGCAACAAGTTAATTATGTAATTAAGGGCTGAATATTTTTAACCTGACTCCAACTTCCGCTGTATGCCGAGATTAGCATGAAAAGTTCATGCTGTGTTCTGGATTCCAAAACTTCATGTCCTCAAGTATAATCAGCGCAGCACAAATAAGTCCAGGAGGACAGGCTAGAAGTTGGCAAAGCGGAAAAACTGCTACCTTGAAACTTGATATCAAGTTTTTCCACTAATAATTTAGATAATTAACTTGTTGCAATAGTTTGCGAGGTTGAGACCTTGCCAACCAAAGATGTGCATTTGAGTGTTTGCCACCAAAATCTGAGCTCGAATTAACACTCGAACGCCAAGTTTTCGGTTTTATCCGTATTGTGCACTCACTGTGCGTTTTTCATTAAACTGATTGTGGAACTTTTGGTCTCGTTCATTCGCTTTCCCAACGCTGCTGTGAGTTCAGGTTGGAATCCTAATATTCCTCTTTTCTGCCTCTCAGAGTGGAATGCGTGCGTGTGTGTATTTAATTATGGCAAAGCACACTAGGGCTATCTGCCGAAGGGGAGGGATGCCTTTCGTGGAGGACTTTCTAAGGGAAACTGGCTCGTATACACGTTACACATGGGGAAAACCACGAAAACGCCCATACAGCCAGCCCGTTCGCGGGATTCGAACCTCGGACCGAACTACCAGTGTTCAGCGACTTTACCGCTCGGCCGCTGGTGGGCCTCAGAGTGGAATGCGGCCCTATGTTCTATCGTAATTATTGCTCATCTGGATGAGTACTATCACCCCTCTTGACCCTTTCCGTCACGCTACCTTTTAAAGTCGGAGTTTTGATAAAAAAAGGTAGGCAGTCTAGTTAGGCCTAGAGGAGTACACAAGTAAAATTTTGTGAAGATAGCACCGAAATGGCACACTGATTGAATAGAGCTTCGAAAAGGGTGCTGAAACGAGCATTGTTGTGAATGAACTGACCGATGAGATGCGGAGAAACAGACTCTCAGTTGTCCTAGATTATCGGTGAGCCCGGTCTGGGCACACCTAGGGTTCGCCGTTTGATTTTAAGCAAGATTTCAAGGTAAAAATTTAAAAGTAATATAGAATAAGGAGATTAGCATACAGCCAAAAACATAAATAGAAATTTCTTTTCAAACAATTCCTTTTATACATGAAGATTTCTTTGAAAAATGAGGATCTTAGAAAACTAAACATGGCTAAGATATATTGACTGGTTTGTGTTGAGCTGTCACCTACTATAAATAAAGAAGGTTTAGAGTAACCTATAAATCCTTTTTTATTCAATTTTTCTGTGCGTACAGAAGGAAATTTTTAGGTGCGTCCAGACCGGTGCCGCTAAGGGTTAATTTGTAAAAACAATTTAGGATCACTCTGTATATTGTTACTCTACCTAGAACTTTAAATTTTGCATCCTTACAATAATCTAAATCTTGCGTACGGAATTGCTTTAGCGGCATTATCTTAATGAGTCAGATAAACTGACATCATCGAAGATGCAAAGGATAACATTATACAGCATGTTCAAAGCTAGGTGGAAAATTGATTTAAACAGCCAGTTCTTCGTCCCTCTCACTGGTAACGCGTTACTTTTATTTCCTAAAATTAATACAGATGCTCCCCTCCTAACGATCGAGTTACATTTCGAATGATTTTCGTATCATAAATTCGTTCGTAAAATGTTACTAGGTTCGCTATGCATATCTACCTTTTTCCTTAAAGGATTTTCATGAGATGTGAGCTGTAAATACGATCCAATAAACAAGTAAAAATATTAAAACAAACAAAAAATACATTTTAAGTTTTAAATGCAGTATATTATAAATTAATGAAGAATTACTTACAGTTTGTACCTTGGACATTCATCTTTGAGATATACGTCGGGGAATTAAAATGAAGCTAGTAGATCTTTGGGAGATGTTAACCAAGGACTGACTCATCCTCACTCATCAACAAGTAATAGGAATATATATGTAACAAGGAAGAGCTGTATGAAAGATGAAAGCAGTTTTCATGTTAGATTTTCAGTTAAATGAGCATTCTGAAGCGTGTCTCTCAAGAAAATAAATATTTAAGCATGTATAAAGAAGTTTTCCTCTTTTCTTTCGTCGTAAATAACACAACAGACTTGCATGACATCGTACACAACAGACTTTACGTTAGGAAAACCTTTCAGAATTTTGGCTTTACGAAAAACATAAGGCATCAAACACTTTTCGATTCTGAACAAATTTCTCTCTTTGGTAAGGGTGAGAACGTCTGTAAATAAATATGAATTATATTTTTTGTTCTTTTGTTTAGTATTAAGGGATAACACATGAACCAATTACGTTGTAGAATCAGTATTTTCCACCACCTTTTATTTCGAGCGCCATTATAGAGTCTTTAAGGGTTTATTTTATTTTATTTTATTTATTTATTTATTTATTTTTTTGATGAGGGGATGTGAAAAATGTGCAGTGTTCTCTCTGGGACTCGAACCTGGACCTCTCGAATACGCGCGGAGTGTGCTACATTTTTTTTACAACATAAAGACATGCTGGAAGGAGAGATAAAATACCTTATAAGATCGTTGTTGTAGGTAATTGGCTGTTGAATTGGCCTGTTCTTTCATAGCCATATGGCAGGCTTCGTCTGCTGGGTGGGCTTGGGGGCCAGTGCTTAGAAGTAATTAACTAACCTTATAAGATACTATTTTTGATTAAAAGGAGAAATTTTATTGGAAAATATGGAGATCTCTCTAATGCTATTTATATGAAGGCGCAAGTTATTTTCTCCTAAATATTAGAGAGTAAAAATAGATGACAAAAATTCCAATAACAGCAACAACATGGCGTAAAAAATCGCCATACAATAACAGTTACAACATGGAGTAAATTTCCAATAACAGCAATACATGGAGTTAATTTCCAATAACAGCAATAATATGGCGTAAAAGATTTAAGAAATTATAGAGATCTCTTTAACCCTTTCCGGCACGCTACCTTTTAAAGTCAGAGTTTTGATAAAAAAAAAATGGTAGGCAGTCTAATTTATCCACTTGAACAGTTTATCCACTTGAAGCCATACTTTTAAGTTTTCCCCCCGTTCTTTTTAATAATATTATCTATCGTAGCTTTAGATATCGGAAAACCATAGTTTCAGAGCATTTTTTAGTAACTAGATATGAATAAATTTCTTTGGAAAGATCTCAAACATAGTCTTCCATACATTGCTTCTTTAAAAGCCTCATTTTGCATAAAAATAAAACTCTCAAGTAGCAATTATTTATAGCAGACAATTATTTATAACTTCAAAAATATAGTTTCAGTGAAATAAAGAATTTCCGAGCAGACGATGGTTTTTATAGCAAAGCAAAATCGACTAAAATATGTACAAAGAGCATTTTTATTTTTGCACAAACACATGATGATAAATTTTTTTATGATAAAAATTCTGCCTGAAATAGTAACTTCTAAATATGTGTGTTGTTATTGAAATCAATTATAGTATATTACTCCTGATATCTTTTATTTGCAGAGATATTAACAATATTCTTCAAATGATCAGATTTTCTTGAATTTTATATTATTTTGCATGTTTAATGAATGCACTTTGAAAGGTTAAATAGTTAAAAATAAACTTAAAAAATTAAACAAATATTTACTTTGAATGCATGTTTGCTCATTCGAATTAGGAAAATATTATTGTATTTATTACATTTTATAGCTTACTGTTTAAGTGGAATTACTAAAAAACTGAATCTGTGTCAGGCCTTACTTAGACTTCATGTCAATTTAAGGGAACCATTTACTGTATACTTAAAAGAATGAATCTTAATTATTTCAAAAATTTTAAATCTAAAAATTTCCTCAAATTTGATCTGGAGAAAACATAAACGCAAATAAAAGAGCATCTTAATGCTACACATTAACAACAGATCATCTTAACTCTTTCCAGCACGCTACCGTTTAAAGTCGGAATTTTGATAAAAAAAAAAAAGTTAGGCAGTTCTAATTAGGCCTACAGAAGTACACAAGTAAAATTTTGAGAAGATAGCACTTATCGTTTTAATTCTGTGGGTGTGCCCAAAGTGGCACACTGATTGAATAGAGCTTCGAAAGGGTGCTGAAACGAGCATTGTTGTCAATGAACTGACCGATGAGATGCGGAGAAACAAAGAACACAGACTCTCAGTTGTCCTAGATGATCGGTGGGCCCGGTCTGGGCACACCTAGGGTTCGCCGTTTGATTTTAAGCAAGATTTCAAGGTAAAAATTTAAAACTAATATCGAATAAGGAGATTAGCATACAGCCAAAAAATAACATAGAAATTTCTTTTCAAACAATTCCTTTTATACCCTAAATAAATTTGGAAGATTTCTTTGAAAAATGAGGGTCTTAAAAAACTAAACATGGCTAAAATATATGGACTAGTTTACCTTCAGCTGTCATCTACTGTCATTCTGTACATGATTCTCATGAGGCTTCACTGACATTTTTGCTACCCAACGCCATATGTTGGCCTTTTCTGCATTTTGTTTTTGGCTTTCAATAAAATCCTATGTCATTTGAAGCAAGTGCATAATTTTTTACCTCCGTACCTACTTTATTCCCTAAGTTATTAAATTTTCAAATTTTAACGGACTTTTGGGTATCCCGGTATGTTTCTACCCCTATCTCTGGTTCTATCAGAGATTTTTTTACAACTCAAACGTCGATCGAAGCAGACCCAAAAGTTCTGCAACATAGCGTTTAAAATAAGCTCTTACAAATACAATAACTGGCCGCGAATTCAATTACATAAAAACACAGAATAAATATTATTACGTCAAATACTACATTAAAAAGATAAACAAATGAATAAAAATAACATACTATGTTACAAAAATTTTTTAAATAAATAATGAAACCCAAATTACAAACGAATTAATGCAAATACTTAATAGTATGCTAAAATTTCAATTTCTCAACACCCTGCTAATTAGCAGTGATACGTTTATTATCAATTAAATATTAATTCTTGTAATTAATAAATATGTATAAAGCTTGAATTGCAGTACTTGGATGATAAGGTCTTGAAAAATTTTAATTTAAGATAATGTTCAAGCACTCATTAGTTTTATTTTGGCGGTGAAAAATTTGAAACACATTAGCCAACACTTTGAAAGTATACTCTCAGCACACATACAATCCCTAGTCTATACGTAAATATAACGAAATAGAAATTGACTTCATTTTTAAGAAAGAAATGCCGCTTCTGTTTGCTACAGTAACTGTAACCCATAAATAACAAAGCACTCAATTGGCTTTACGAGCGAATCTCCCTTTACATTATTTTTACGACGCACTCTGAATGGTTCTCATAATCTTAAGCAATTGATAATATGAGATCTGTTCTTAGGTAAAAATGCTCACACAGCTATTTTTATTGTTATAAAAATAAGGTTCAGAACTAAATACAAACCATGGAAGGAAGCCAAATTATGTTTATTCTGTCTTTCGTTTCCTGTTAGATCAAAATTTAGAGGCATCGAGGAAAAGGAAAACATTATTTGTAAAAAGGAATGTGGAAACTATTGGAAGCAAAGGAACATTTGAATTAATACATTTTTCTGAGATTAGGTTCATATTAGTTTGCTAATTGGGAAAAATGTAATGGTTTTAGCCTGCTTCGCAATTAGCAATCTTCCGAATGCTTTAAGTTACGTTTGTTAAAAAGTCTTCCCAAATATTAGTTTTTTAATGAAATGATAACGTCTTTCTTCTTGGAACAGTCAAGACATTTCTCAGACGATTTTCCACCGCATTCTAAAGCTATAATTCAACCGCCTCATCCGCGACCATGAGCGCAAACACGCATGCGCCATTCGGACCGAATTATTCTCAAAATGGGGTGCAATGATGAGGACTTTCTTTCCCTCCAGCATAGCTCTTTCCGGAGAAGAGAAGACCTTTCATGCCGCAGCAAGTAATACCGCTCCTTTTGGACGAGTCTATGTGTTTTGGCAGAATGCCAACCAGGGTTGCGCTTAAGACGGTTGAACTATATCAAGGAAATGGGTATTAAAAGCATTGCACATTTAAGAAGCTCCTTGCGCAATCTCAGTAACTGGTGACTCCTGGAATCCGTTGGCAGCTTCTCGAAACTTAGTTACAACAAGTGAGTATGGATGCTTAACCCATTTAGAGTTACTTCACGGAGAAAGTTCATAGCAATAATACTTAGATATCTAAGCGATACTTTTACAAATTTTTTGTGCCTTTGATTTCTTTGTGAGATTTACTTGTGTAGCTGGTAAGTGTTCATTGCAAGACTATGGAGTCTTAGTCATGGAGTCGGACAGATTTTTGGGTACAAGGTGTCGGAGCTGGAGTCGCTAAAAACAGGTCGATTCCGACTCCAGTTTTTGTTGGACAGTTTGAATTTGAAATGAAATTAAAATAAACTGAAAAACAAATAATGACACACTGAGTTGCTATTTTTAATTATGGCCTATACACATTAATAAATAGTTCTTCTCTATTTTATTGATATATTAATAAATAAAAATAAGGAAGAAGGATTCAAGTGATATTTGTCATTAGTGATTAAACTGATTCATTTAGTTACAACTCTCACCTGTAAATTTATGCAAGCAGCAAAAGCAGCGAGAACTCCCAAAACTGATTTCATTCTTAGGAAGCGAGCAGGAAAAGGAGCGATTATTGATCAAGCAACGCGATGGGGAAGTACGTTATTTGATGATACAGAGGTTAATTAAGAAGATATAGATAAGTCTAATCTCTTGCAGAGACATTAGGAGTTTTTTTGGAAGAAGGCAAGATGAAAAATTAGCAATCGCCTTCGCCGGGAATCAAACCACGGGCCTATGAAATACCAGCCCTGCGTGCAGACCACCACACCAGAAGGCATGCCAGGAAGGCGGGAGAAATACCTTATATACTCCTCCTTTTTAAAGGGCGACTGGGGTTTTTTTAGGGGACCCAATCGCCAAATCCTGGGTGGGAGAATCATCATCCACCACCCTTTTAGTTCCGGCGCCATTTTAGAGATATTAGGATTCTTTGAGAAGCAGGCAAGATGAAAAATTAGCAACCGCCTTCGTCGGGAATCGAAGTACGGACTTCCGGAATACCGGCTCAGCGGCCAGACCACCACACCACGAAGGCATGCTAAGAAAGCGGGAGAAATACCTTATACTCTCAATAAAAGAAAAAATTATCTTTCAGAATTAGAAACTCTTCTTTCTACACCGCATATAGCCACAAAAAACTACAATCTGAAGAATCAACAGGAGGCGAGAATGGAAGAATGTGATGTTTGTTCTTTCTGAAATGGAGGGTTTATTGCAGAAGGAATCATTTCTTCAATGAAGAAAAGAGAAACTACTTTACTAGACAATAAGACCTTACTGGGTTCAATATATGTTGATCCGAAACACCGAATTTTGTTGTATGGCGAACAAATTAAGAAGGCAAAGAAAGCGATCTAATGAACTTTCAATAAGAATAAAATTATTTTCAGAAAAATCGGAGAATCCAAATCAGGACAGTCAAACTGCAGACATTGCATCTGAGTCCCTATTATCATCTTCCAGTAACGAATTAGGTTTGGGAATTATTTTTGGATAATATTCAAAAGGCAAAGCGAATGAAAATAAAGAACCAAGAGCCTTTGGATATAAAAATGTAAAAATAGCAACAAGATTTCTACACAGCCTTTGAAGAAATAGAGAAATATGATTGCTCTTGCAAGACACCTCTTTTAGAACTTACAAAAATCTATCCTGAAAAGTTAAAAGAAGTAGCCCTAGCAGTAAGAGCTCTTCCTCCTACTCAAGTCAGTGTGGAAAGACTCTTCTCAGCTCTAAAGTTTATCAAATCAGATCTATGGTCCTCCGACAAAGATCTTGCCGAAGCTATACTATTTCTTAGAAATAGTTAATGCCAGATTTTCCATTTCATAATAAATGCTAATTAGTATTAATAATATGCTATGTCATCGGTTTTTTTCTGTAGCATCTATTACTTCTTTTATATTAAAAAAATAAGCTGTATACCATGTGTATATGTTTACATGAGGGAATGGGACTCGAAGTCGGAGTCTTTAAAATTCCAGGAGTCGAAGTCAGAGTCGGTCATTTCCCTACCGACTCCTGCCCACCAGCGGCCGAGCGGTAAAATCGCTGAACACTGGTAGTTCGGTCCGAGGTTCGAATCCCGCGAACGGGCTGGCTGCATGGGCGTTTTCCCCATGTGTAACGTGTATACGAGCCAGTTTCCCTTAGAAAGTCCTCCACGAAAGGCATCCCTCCCCTTAGGCAGATAGCCCTAGTGTGCTTTGCCGTATTCTCAATACACACACCCTACCGACTCCACAGCCCTGGTTCATTAATAACAGAAATAATAAACTCGGTAAAATTGTGACCTCCCAAATTAGGATTCTATATATACTAGTGTGTGAAGAATGTGGGAAGCCACCATGAGTTCCACCTGATGGACATCGAAGTAAAGTGGTGTCTCCAGTGTTGAGACGTTTGATGAAAGTGCATATTTGAATAAGTGCTGCTGTCTTTCTGAAGTAAACATCACTGTGTAAGGTTAGGTTTCATATTAGGTTTTTAGGAAGCTGGAAACGTGAAAAATGAGCAATGCCCTCTCCAGGAATCGAATCACGGACCTCTCAAATACGCGCTGAGCGTGCAGACTACTACACTACGAAGGCATGCTAAGAAGGCGGGAAAGATACCTTACATACTCCCCTTTTTAAAGGGAGAGTGGGGTTTAGAGGAGCCAGTCCCAAATTCTGGTTGTGAAGAACCATCAACCACCACCTTTCTTAGTCTGGACGCCACTGTAGAGTCATTAAGTTATTTCGAAGCAGAAGAGATGAAATATGTGCAATGCCTTCGCCGGGACGCGAACCTCGGGCCTCTCGAATACGCGTCGAGCGTGCTGATCACTACACCACGATGGCATGTTAAGGAGGCGGGAGTCCTTATAACTGTAAGAGAGAATTCTCCGCATAAACAGGCACCAAAGGCTCACCAAGGCCGAGCGATAAAAGCTACTGAACACTGATAGTTCGACCGGACGTTCAAGTTCCAGAAAGTAGCTTTCTTTCTCAATTTCCAGAATACTTAGTTCAAAATCTGGCTAAAACAGACTAAATATTCGTAATTATTTCGTAACCTATTTTGCATAGTAAATACTGCAAATAAAATAAACCAATAACCTTCTAAACAACTTAAAAATATTCGTAATTATTTCGTAACCTATTTTGCATAGTAAATACTGCAAATAAAATAAACCAATAACCTTCTAAACAACTTAAAAATACGCAATTATTTATTTTTATGTACCCGTCTTTAGACATCTGCTCGCTTTTAGATTTTATTAAAAATGCCATGACCGGCTTATATTTTCCCTGCATTAGTTAATAATAATCTGTGCTCTTCACAGACATTTTTTATCCCAAAGACCTATCATCTAGAATTCTTAATCTCTGTATCGCTCAAAAACTCATTACCGGCTGAATGTCTCAAAAACGCATTATTGGCAACTTTGAGGCTACAGAAAAGAAATAGCGGTAATCGCTATCTTGATCCTTATCGTGGTTTATAAGAAAGAGCCTGAAGAGGTTTCGAGAGGGAAGTCATTGCGAGGATTTGCAAAATATATTTTACGAAATCATAGGGCATTGTATTTTATTTATTAACGCCTTTGACACAATAAATAGAAAAGCGATAAATGTCGATATGTTTTGTGTATTATAGGTTTGGATGCTTGGATTTATTTTTCTTACTCTCGTAAAAATTGATATTAAACTCATTTATTTTCAGATTATTAAGAGATAACGTCTAGTAATAAATAACAAGTAAACCTGTATTAGAAAATGCGAAAAGAAAAAAAAAGTGTGTGCCACTGACGCAGTCAGCTGATCAGTGTTCACGTTTACGGAGTGCTAAGTGTTGCCATATCAGTTTTTTTATTCGTTAACTATTTCTACGTAGGTGAGTCAAATATAAACGAGCCTTTTGTGTAAACAAAATTTATTTTATAGGAAACATGTACATTTCTCCAAATTATTTTTCTAAGTAATCTCCTCTTTTATGATACATTTTCCCAACGTTTTGGTAATTTTTTCATTCCGCTCTCATAGAATGAAGTTGGATGGTTATCTTGCCTAAAATCAAACGGCGAACCCTAGGTGTGCCCAGACCGGGCTCACCGATAATCTAGGACAACTGTATTCTTGTATCCCGCATTTCATCGCTCAGTTCATTGACAGCAATGCTTGTTTCAGTACTCTTTTCGAAGCTCTATTCAATCAGTGTGCCACTTTGGGCACACTCACAGAATTAAAGCGATAAGTGCTATCTTCACAAAATTTTACTTGTGTACTCCTCTAGGCGTAATTAGACTGCCTACCTTTTTTTAATCAAAACTTCGACTTTAAAAGATAGCGTGCCGGAAAGGGTTAAAGGAAACGAGTGATGCACTTGAATGCAAAAAGTGTCTTAAAAAAATTCATACCTTCTGTGGCCATGATGAAATGGATATTTTGTGCACCCTTTGTTTTAAAACTGAAAATGCTATTGAAGGTAAAATAAATTCTAAAATCAAGCTGGAAATACAAGTAAAAAAATAAATAAATAAATTGGAAAACAAATTTCACAGTAGTTCTTTGGGAAATACAGTGCGAATTCTTATTCTTGACTTCGACAAGGGGCGAAGTGATTCGCTCAATATATATTGGCAGTTGTAAAAATGAGTGTGACAAAGGATGGTTTCTATTTTCTTTGGATTTTCTGAAGAATTTTGAAACAAGTGTATGCGAGATCATAATTCACTTCATGCCCTAAGAATTTACTTAGAATTGAAGATATTCCTGAACCCACGAAATTCCTCTCTGATCGGTTGCAGTTGCTCAGTCTAGTGGAAGCGGCCATGGATTCCTCAAACGGACGTGTAAAACAAACTGCCAAAATATGAAATGTCTTTCCGTAAAAATTGCAATGAAATACAACTCAAAATGTCATTCAAACATATCATGTTGCAACAAGTAGATTAACTTTAATTTTTTATTTTTTACATGAAAATTTCGTTTCTAAACATAAATTTTTGTTTTGTACAACTTCAATTTTTCTTTACCTATTTTGAATAAATTTTTAATGGCACTCTCATTAATGTTTTGAGAATGGAATGCACGTCATTTATATAATAGTCTTATCAGGATCTTTTTTCCCACTTTGCCTAAATAGCATTTGTCATTCTATAGAATGCCTAGGTATTATAGTGTTACGTTCTTACGGGTTCATGGATTTGGAGTGATTAACAGCAACACTTGATGAAGAATAAAAACACAATTTATTAGGCAGTATTACTCAAGACAGATCCAAAAACACATTTACAGTCATCGAAAAACTACAACAAACACGGTGAAACAACCAGCAACTCAGCTTTAAGGCTATCAGGCGATAACGGTGAAGACAGCTTCATGGCAAAGCACTTGAGAACAGCTCCCGACTCGGTTTTGTCGTTTACGGAACTCAGCATACTCCCGAGACTCTCCACGCTACAACTCGGTAACCTCAACGATATATACTTTCGATGCAACAACTCGCTATTCACTGATCAAACAATTCGACGCTACTGCTACTCCGCATACAGGCAGGGTTTATATAGGTTTTGGCTTGCCTTCGAGAACATTCTGGGCCAAACCAGTAAGAATCCTTTTAAGAATGTTTTCCATCCGTCTATGGCATATCGCAAATTTTGTCGCCAAATGGGCGATTTCGCCCTAAATCTAGCAACCTTCCCATGCCTTGCCTTTTTCTGGCAATCCTAAATCTGCTTTGAGGGGAAGCTATCTTACCGCAGCTGGGCATTTTGTAACAATATACAATACCTATGAAAAGTATGTAATAATTCTCATATTTCATACTTTGCCTAAAAAATCCGGCACTGTGTTTCATATTTTGCCTGTAACACATGTATTAAATTAGTTCATAGCTGTTTATATAAACTCCATTGTTGTTTTGAAGGCTACATTTTCTCATCACTTACTTAATGTTACCAGAATAGCTGGAAACAAACATGATCGTTTTAATGGCGTCCACTGTAAATAATGTAACTCAATTTACAACAGTCCTAAAGCCATCTGTAATATAATATAGGTACATTCTTTTAACGTTTTTAAGAAAAAAAATTAAAAATATCTAGGATAAATTATATTTATAAACAGATAAAATAAAAATAATCTAAAAAAAATCTACGGTAGCGTTTTTTTTTTTTTTTTTTTTTTTTTTTCATCTCTCTTTGAGAACCATTCATTTCTTGTTAATAAAAAATAACGAATAGCTCCTTTGAAAAGAGATAAAATCTCTAAAGCATAAAGAAAAATCAGGAAGTAAAAAGTTATTGGAAGTGGGTCAAGCATTGTCATCAAAGTTTTCTTGCACATCGCATTAATCTGAAGAAAGATCATCTATCGAAACAGTTGTCGCTTAAAATATCGAAGTAACAGTTTTTGAAAGATTTCTTATTATTTCCAGGTTTCGTAGATCCTTTTTACCGCAGATAGAATAAAAGTTTCCTGACCTCTGGTATAAAAATCACCGCGCGCGGAAGAGTACGATTTAAAAAAAAAATGTTTAGAGTTTTGAAACTTGAACTGGTTTGGTTCATAGGACGCTAACTTGCCAAACACCTACGATATTTCACTTCATTGTGATATATGACTATTTTCAAGTTACGATGAATATTGATAACTTCTTCCTAACACTTTGAGAATATACATGTGCCACAGAAGCCAGCTATAAAATTGTAACTTGCAACAATTCATTAAATTTTTTGACAACTTTCGAAGATCTTAAATACAGTTCGAATTAAGTCAATGCAGGTAAAAAGTTGATGATGCATAAATATAAAATCTACAACAAACAAACAGGAAGGCAACTTGATTATGAATTAAGTTTAGTATTGTAAGGTATATTTTAATATGGAAGACCTTTCCCATCAATTTTTGTTTCCGCTAACAACTCCGTACAAGAATGAGTTTTTAGAATCGCGTTCAATGCAAATGAGTTAGAAGTAGTATTTAAGGGAGGTTCAACCTCGTGAGAGAGGTCTAGGAATCCTTAGTAACGCGTGTTTGCTAAGTCCCTCTTGAAGCTGTTACGCTCGGCCGTATTATTACGGGCCTTTTTTATGATATTAGCCAGCTAGTTTAAATTAAGGTCCAACTACGTTAGATACTTGTGTTTGCCTTCGGCTAAGTCTCCTTTAGTTAGTTATAGTTTAGTTTCTTCTTGCTTATTCTGAGTTAAAGCTTGAGTAGTGGCTTTGTTGTAAGCCCAAAAAAGGTGCCGACTGTTATTCTTATCTGAGTAAAATAAAGGGAATTTTACTCTTCTTGAGTCTACGTTTAAGTTGCTTGAACTCGGCGATAAGTCGCTAAACAGTTCACTAGTTTCCTCGACGTTCATCTTAGAGAAAAAGAGTAACTAACCCTACAGTACAAATAGTCCTCTGCACTTGAAGGGTTCCAGTGTAAATATCACGTACCAGAGTAACTTTGGAGACACACCAGCAACTTAATTAATCAGCCCCAGACATGGTGGGATATACAGACATTGATATCAGCATGTTATTGCTTCTTTCCTTACCACAAACTACTCGAGAAGATTTTAAGAGTCGTCAATATTTTAAGTACCCCAAGCCTCACAAACACTTAAAAATAACCATGCCTTCTTGGGGACTTGAATCCGAGTTCAAAGATAAAGTACCTAAAGAGGTTAGCACACATGGCTACAGTCCCTGCTAGACGGGACATTTCTGAGAAACGAGATTCTGGTAGCACTGGTTTAAACGGGAGGATTCCTAGAAAAAAAGAGCCCCCGCCTAGCTACGGAAGCAATATTGCGGCTACGCGGGATTTTTTCAAACCTCACCGAAAATGTCTCGGGTTCCGGGTAGAGACAACCAATCAGACGAAAGTTCTGTTTCTGAAGGATCACGTGATCACGATTTGAGCGATAATCGATTACTGTTTGGCGTTCAAGTCTTTGCAGTAAATGAGAACGGTAACCTAGCTACGTGTGTTTCCTGGAATTGCGCGGGTTCTGAGAATTTTTCCTTTCGACGTCAAGTTCCGCGTAACCGAAATATAATGTGATTGGGACATAGCGTTACTAACCGCTATAGTGACCAGGGCGGCCACATTCATGCATGGGCCGAAGCTACTTCAAAAAATCGCAGTGCATTGAAACGTATATGCGATTGCATAAATATTGCACGCAAAATCTCATACAGGCTGGAGTAATTCTCAGCTACCTTCCTCGTCACCAGCACAGCCCCTGTATGCTCTGTACCTGTAATGAACTAATTTTATCTTAAGTTAGCTTATTCGGCTTATCTTATTCCCTGTATATATTTATCTCCTGTAAAACTTGAATTATGTATGCCTTATTTTATGTATTGTTTTCACTGTTTTACCTTTTTTATTTTATGTATTATTTCACTTTCTAGTATTTTACTTCTTATTACTTTTAGTATTTGCAACCACCTATCCATAACTCTGTAAATGTGTAACTGAAATTGTTCTTTTCACCCGCAATCCACCCCTCTTCCATCACTGAACTATCGTCTTCGTCCAGCATTTGTTTGCACAGCCCCCAGCAGTCGTCTTGAGCACAATATGTATTTATAAGTGTGTTATTTTAATCAAGTAATCTCCGTCAGCGGGCCTACCTGACCGATATGCTAACTACCCAGTGGACAGGCTGCTCGCTGTCGGTGGAAGGAAAGAAAGAAAGTGACCAGGGCGGCTTGAGCAGAAAACGTAACAAATTAACTACGACCCTTAGTTGTAGATTAGTGATTCGAAACACAGATCTTCTGTCTGTTAGCTAGACATTATATCATAATAGTGTTCAGATAGGCAATAACTCTTTATAAGCTAATAAATTAAAAATACGTATACAAATTATAATATGTTAAAATTGTTGAAACGTGTAATTGTATACGAATACCGAAAAGAGGCTGACAAGAAAGAAAGTTCTGCATCAAAATCAGTTTCAGACCATCACATTTTTACTCACTTTCTCCAAAAATTTTAAAAGGCACTAACAGATAGTCTGGTACAGCCATAAAATTCTAAATGCATGCATTCACTATAGACAGTTGCATGTTATTCATATTATATTATTTAATTCTACCCGTTCAATGTTTAACAACAAACTGTTGCCACCAAATGTTAGAGTTGTCACCAAATGTTACTTATAGAAGTTTCTTTCGGTTTTATTTGCTTTTAGTATAGTTTATACACAGAATTATTTACCCTACGCATTATCTCGTGATACCAAACCCTTTAAAGAAATATGAACTGCTATCTAACACTTCATTTTAATTTTTTTGTCCAAAAGGGGCTTTGTCCCTTAGGGACTACTATTTTCGTTTCGCTATTTTGCGTTGAATGACTCTGAATGTCCGTTTCACTTTTCAAACTGTTGCCACCAAATGTTAGAGTCCCGAATTATATTTGAAGAAATTAAATAATGAAGAATCTGTATAAATGTATGTATGTTTCTCGCATTGTGATAACACAACGGCACCTACAGCCATCCAGTTTTGAATGACGTAATCCTACTGCGAATATGGGCATCTGAAAACCCAAATTTGAAATTTGGAAATTGCTTTATTATCGATTTCATATTTTGTAAAACTTTAACGAATTTTTTATTCACATACCCCAGGATTTCAAAGCGAGCAATGGCAACATTGTACAGAAACAACATTTTTCACTGTACCAGAAAAAAAAAAAAAAAAAAAAAAAAAAAAAAAAAAAAAAACTTTTATCTCCAGTGCGTATAAGACTGTGTATCGGAAATTCTAAACATACGTTCAATTTAGAATTATTTTGCGATTTTGCTCTTAAACTGAATTTTATGGTTTAAGTGCGAAGAACATGATATTTAATAAAGATAACACACAAAGTGTTAAAAAAAAACTCCCATTTGGACGTAAGTTAAAATCTGAAGCTTTTCAGAATTTCATTTTCTTTTTTTTTTAAAAGATAATTTCTTATTTATTAATCCAAAGGGGCTTTATCCCTCAAGGCCTATTGTTTTCGTTTTGCGATTTTGCGTTGGTTCACAATAAATGTCCGTTTCACTTTTCAAACTATTGCCACCAAATGTTAGAGTCCTGCTTTATATTTGAAGAAATTACAAAAAAGAAAAATCTGCATAAATGTATGTATATTTTTCGCATTGGGATAAAACAACGGTACACAGAGTCATCGGATTTTGAATGACATAATCCTACTACGAATATGGGCATGTGGAAGACCAAATTTGAAATTTTTAATTTGTTTTATTATCGATTTCATATTTTGTAAAACTTTAACGAATTTTTGAATAACAAACTCAAGGATTTCAAAGCGAGCAATGACAACGTTGCACAGGAAAAATATTTTTATTCCCTCCGCTTGAGACTGTGTATCGGAAATTCTAAAGGGATATGCTCAATTTAAAACTATTTTGCGATATTGCTCTTGAACTGAATTTTATGGTTTAAGTGCGAAGAACGTGATATTTAATAAATAAAGATATGGATTTATTGGATTTATTTATTATTTATTTGGATGTAATTTAAAATCTGAAACCTTTCAGATTTTTATTTATTTTCTTTTTATTCCTATATTTTTGTTATAGTAATTTTTCTTATTTTTATTTACTGGTTTGTACCCCTTATAGTAGGTACCAGTAGCAAGATGACGATCCAAGTTCTCGGCTCAGTTGTTGTTTAATTAGTTTCCGTTATTGTATAGAGTTCAGCGTGACATCGGATTAGCTTTCTCTGTGGTTCGCGTTGTATTTTAACGTTTTTATTAGTTTAAACTATAGCTACAGATTACATTGCCTGATACTGTACGAATAACGCTGAAAGTTAAAGCCAGCGTTTTATTATATTTCTTGTGATAAGAATAAATTTTATCAGCCTTTTATCTGACTTGTGCATGCAATTTATTATGAACCCGGCCCACCAGCGGCCGAGCGGTAAAGTCGCTGAACACTGGTAGTTCGGTCCGAGGTTCGAATCCCGCGAACGGGCTGGCTGCATGGGTGTTTTCGTGGTTTTCCCCATGTGTAACGTGTATACGAGCCAGTTTCCCTTAGAAAGTCCTCCACGAAGGCATCCCTCTCCTTAGGCAGATAGCCCTATTGTGCTTTGCCATAATTAAATACACACACACACATTATTATGAACCCGTACGCACTGTTATTTTCAGTAGAAAATTGTTTTAAGTATAATGTCACTCAAACTATAAAAGGAAATTTTTAAATTATATCTCACATTCGAAATTTTACTTTTAATAGTTAAATTGAGACATATATAAAAAGTAACGAGATAAAGCAGGCTCTTCAGCAGAAGCAAAACAACTCGGCTTTCAGAAACCTCAAGCACCTGTTAAGAAGCAGTTTTCAGAAGCTTTAGGCACGTCTTCCGGGAAAACCTCTTATCCCCCATTAAAACAAGAGGAAATTATCAACGCTGAACAGTTTGAAATTTTACCTGGTTCCACACTTCACATGAGGTGCATGACAAAGAAGTTTTAAGATAACATACTTGCCGTCCCCAATTTTCCATAAAAAAATGTTGGCAGTGGGAGTGTTAAATTCTCCAGCAGATAGCAGTATTAAATTTTCGCTTCAGTTAGCGTATTATACCTTCTGGTATAACACCCCTGCTAAAAATCCCCATAGCAACCAGTAAAACTTTTTATGGGTACCCATAAGATTTTATGGGTTTTTATTGACTTTTACTAGTTTCTGTTGATCTCTGTGGGTTTTTCTTACTGGTTTCAAAATGGCCCATAGAAACCAGTAAAACTTTTTACTGGTACCTATAGAATTTTTGTTGGTCTTTACTGACTTTTACTGGTTTCTGTTGATCTCTGTGGGTTTTTTTTTTTACTTGTATCAATTGACACTTATACAACTAACATCAATGTCAGATGTCATCAACTGGTTTCAATATGATAACAAATCTTGTGTTGGTTTATATGGGTTTATGCTAATTTTCTATCGGTCGTTAATAAACTTCTTGTAAACAATAAAATTAATAGAATGGAAATATGATCTCTTTAAGATCATCAGAGTAACCTGGAAATGCAGGTGGTCGTTTTAGAGAGGGTTTTTACTAAATATGCTTATTTATTTGATTAAATTTTTTTTTGGAAACTATAACAGTAATCATATACACCACACACAACGAGGTCTCTCTAAGACGACCAGTCGCAAATGAAAATTCATCTTTGCAAGTGGTCGCCTTAGAGAGGTGATGCTCAATATTAATATATACTCACGTTCTCAGAAATAAGTTTATCTTTTAGAGGTGGTCGTCTTAGGGAGGTTGCATCTACGAAATGAATCTCCGTAAGGCGACCAGTCACACTTACAGAATTTTCTTTGTAAATGGTCGCCTAACAGAGGGAATGTTCAATACCAAAATATACTTATGTTTTCATAACATTAATCAGTTTTAAAACCGGATAATAGCAAATGTCCTAATATTCGCTGAAATAAATGAAGTGGAAAAGCATTTTATCAGGCAAGCTAAATATGATAAATATGCCTGTGTTTAAATTATTTGCTATGCTAGTGTTTGCGAACTGTGCTTGATATGAAGTCTCGTTTTCGCATTTATTAGAAGTCGAAACTCCAACAACACAGACCAAAGTTGAACGTAGCTAAAACATTTTATTTTAAAAGCTACATCTTATGCTTCAACTAGCATGTAACAAAACTTAGCCACCGCTACTTGCAAGGTCCTAGAGATTCAAAATCTAAAATAAAACCATCTCCACATACCATAGCACTAACCTACTAGGCTAGTTAATAAATTAAAAATATTTACCAAAGCCCAGATGGACATCTCAGGAAATTAGCAATAATATCTCATTCTAAGTTTTCTTTCTTTTTGGTTAATATATAAAATACTTCTTCAGCCGTCTTAGCGTGCCTTCGTCGTGTAGTGGTCTGCACGTTGGGCGCGTATTCCAGAGGTTCGTGGTTCGATTCTCGGCGAGGGCGTTGCTCATTTTTCATCACTCCTGCTATAAAAATATGTCTCTACAGTGGCGTCCGAACTAAAAGGGTGTTGGATGATAATTCTTCACACCCAGGATTTGGCGACTGGTTCCCCTAAATCCTAGTCGCCCTTAAAAATGGGGAGTATATAAGGTGTTTCTCCCGCCTTCTTGGTGTTGTGGTCTGCAAGCTGGGCGCATATTCCAGAGTTCCGTGGTGTGATTCCCGGCGAAGACATTGCTCGTTTTTCACTTATTTCATGCTTCCTAAAAATCCTAATGTCTCTACATATTTGCCAAAGCCAAGATGGATATCACAGGAAGTTAGTAATATCTCATTCTAAGTTCTCTTTCTATTCAAATTTCGTTTAATTTGCATTCTGGCGTTAGTTGACAGAAGATACAGAAACTGCAGTAAATATTTAACATAAAAGTAACGTGTTAGCCAAAGTAAAGCTTACACACATTTTTGGTTATTCTATTGAAATGTTTCGATAATTAACAGCAAAAACAAAACCTTTAATCTCGTTAAACAAAAATATATTTTGCGATACATTTGCCTATCGGTATTATTCTCAAAAAGAAAAGGAAAGACTCTTTCACGTTTTTCTTTCTAACGTTTACCATAATGGCTGGTTTTAAAAATATCTAACGAATTATATGCTTATGTAATATCTTCTATACACGATATGAATCTAGATCTCATTTTCCTCCCAGCTCCAGTAGAGGTACAAAAAGGTTGCACTGTGGCAACGATTACCAGTACATCACATCTTGCTTGCATTAAAATATCCTCTTCTATAGAAAGAAATTTGAAGGTAAATGTTTGTTAGATTCTATGCTATCTGATGGTATCCGTTTAGCGACTGAAAACAGAGAAGCAATAGCATTCTTAGCAAAAATTGGATAGCAATGCACTGTAAATAAAATTATTGCATAGAACTCTGCAGCGTGAAAACTCACCTTATGGAACGCCATTTTAAGAGCATTTCAAAAATCAAAAGAAAAATAATAATTTTAAATCTAAAAAAAAATCTGAAAGCATTCAAAAATCAAAAGAAAAATAATAATTTTAAATCTAAAAAAAAATCTGAAAGCATTCAAAAATCAAAAGAAAAATAATAATTTTAAATCTAAAAAAAATCTGAAAGCATTCAAAAATCAAAAGAAAAATAATAATTTTAAATCTAAAAAAAATCTGAAAGCATTCAAAAATCAAAAGAAAAATAATAATTTTAAATCTAAAAAAAAATCTGAAAGCATTCAAAAATCAAAAGAAAAATAATAATTTTAAATCTAAAAAAAAATCTGAAAGCATTCAAAAATCAAAAGAAAAATAATAATTTTAAATCTAAAAAAAAATCTGAAAGCATTCAAAAATCAAAAGAAAAATAATAATTTTAAATCTAAAAAAAATCTGAAAGCATTCAAAAATCAAAAGAAAAATAATAATTTTAAATCTAAAAAAAAATCTGAAAGCATTCAAAAATCAAAAGAAAAATAATAATTTTAAATCTAAAAAAAATCTGAAAGCATTCAAAAATCAAAAGAAAAATAATAATTTTAAATCTAAAAAAAATCTGAAAGCATTCAAAAATCAAAAGAAAAATAATAATTTTAAATCTTTAAAAAAAAAAAAAAAAAAAAAAAAAAAGCCAAAGGGGCGTTTTTTTAACGTTTTGTGGATTACAATATTTATTCAATATCATGTTCTTCGCCTTTAAGCCATAAAATTCGGTTAAACAGCAATATCGCAAAAGAATTTTAAAATGAGTATATCCTTAGAATTTCCGATACACAGTCTAGCGCGGTGGAGATAAAAATGTATTTTTGTTTCTGTACAGTGTTGCCATTGCTCATTTTTTAACCGTTGAGTTTGTGAATTAAAAATTCGTTAACGTTTTACAAAATATGAAATCGATAATAAAACAAATTCCATATTCCAAATTTGGGCTTCCAGATGCCCATATTTGGGTGGAAACGCACGTTGTTCAAAATTCGATGGCCTTAGGTATCGTTGTTTGACAACAATGCGCGAAACATACATACATTTATGCAAATTCTTCGTTATATAATCTCTTTAAATATAATACAAGGCTCTAATATTTGGTGGCGTGCGTACGTACGTACATAAGTACGTATCTCGCATAACACTCTTATATGTTTGTAAATTTTACATTTTTTGCTTTAAAAATGATTGAATTATGTTGTTTTTATCTTCCGGTTAAGGTTTTTATGCCTTTAATAAATCTGTATGCAATATTTTTAGAATTATCAACAATTTTAAAGTTGTTTAAGTGCCGCTAAGCCTTTTTTATGGCGGCCATTGATTGTTTACATTTAAAACAGCAGACTAGTGGATTCGTTGCCAATCTAGAAAAACTTAGCTTCGCAACAACAAAGATAACGTCTTCATTTATTATTGCCAATTAAATTATGCTTAATCCTTTCTGGAATTTTTTCGAGGAAATAAGTGTTTAAGATTTACTTCGTAATTTTTAATATAGATATTTTGAGTTTTTTATAGTTTTATTATAGTATTTGAATAGAACATGTGGCAACGATTAGATAAATCTATTCTCTAAATGATATAAATTTTGTGCATTATGAGTTATAAATGATACAAATTTTGTGCATTATGAGTTTTTGAGTTACGAAATATAATACTGTAAAGTGAATCTAGCGCCAGAGTGTCGCTATGGTAAAGAAATACTAGAGTGAATTTTAAAAAAATGCATTTATTCTATTGTGGTTTATGCGCTGTCGGCGAAGTAGATTTAATTCAATCCAATAAGTTAAAATGAAATGCAAGAAAAAATGTGTATAATTTAATATTCCGTACAAGGAAGTCATGGGGTGTACACATCAGATTTTTTAGATTAACATATCTTAAATATTATAGCAAATCATATAACTAGTATTTAGCCATTTAGCCTTTTTATTAATTCTGCGAATGATAGACACTCTTACCTTGTAAAGATTACAACTTCTGCAAACTAGCCCTAATTCTGTGCATTCTTCCAGTTTGAAGCATTAGTGTTAGTTAAGTCACACAACGAGGACTCATGAACTTTATTCTAAACTTAAAATCTGAAAGACTTCAGACTTCAGATTTTAAATTGCGTCCAAAGCGGCGTTTTTTTTTTAACGTTTGTGTGTTACCTTTATTAAATATCATGTTCTTCGCACTTAATCCATAAAATTCAGTTCAACAGCAATATCTCAAAATAATTTTAAAATGAGTATATCCTTAGAATTTCGGATACACAGTCTCACGCGCTGGAGATAAAAATATTTTTCCTGTACAACGTTGCCATGAAATCCTTGAGTTCGTTAATCAAGAATTCCTTAAAGTTTTACAAAATATGAAATCGATAAAAAAATAAGTTCAAATTAGGGCTAAGAGATGACCATATTCTGTGAAAGATTACGTTTTCAAAACTGGATGGTTGTAGGTACCGTTATTTTATCATAGTGCCAGAAACATACATGTATTTATGCAGATTCGTCATTGTTTAATTTCTTTAAATATAATATAGGGCAATAATATTTGGTGGCAACAGTCTGAAATGTGAAACAACGCAAAATGTGAATCAATACCAGAAAGAAATTAATAGTCCGTTTCGGCAACTTACCCCCTTGGACTAAAAATAAAATCTGAAAGTTTTCAGGTTTTATATTATGACGAAAAGGACTGATATTATGACGTTTTGTGTGTTACCTTTTTTTTTTTTTTTTTTTTAAATATCACGCTTTTCCTCCGCAAACCACATGCAATTCAATTCAACAGCAATATCACAAAATATTTAAAAACAGCAAAACCGTGTATCTTTAGAATTTCCGATACACAGTCTCGCGCACTGGAGATAAAAATGTTTCTCCCGTATAGTGTTGCCATTACTCGCTTTGATATCGTTGATATTTTTAATCAAATATTCGTTAAAGTTTCGCAAAATTTTAAATAAATAATAAAACAAATTCGAAATTCAAAATTCGAGCTCCCATGTACCCGTGTTGGATTGGAGGACTACGTTATTCAAAAGTGGATGGCTCTAGGTATCGTTGTATTTTCACACTGCGAGAAACATTTGTGCATTCATGCATATTCTTCATTATTAAGTTTCATTAAATATAATACATGGTGATAATATTTGGTGGCAGCAGTCTGAAAAGTGAATCAACGTAGAAAGTTAAACAACGAAAAATTCCGTTTTGAGAAGTAATACCTTTTCGGTCTAAAAACATGCTGTAAAATCTTTCAACAGAAAAGGCCATAATATTGTTTTAACGAAACATTTCCTTCAATGGCAGGAAGGAGCACTTAGACATTAAGAATAAGGAGCACTAAGACGTTAAGAATAATATTCAAAACACACTTTCCATTTCAGTTATTAAAACATAAATTTACAGTAGTATTCAGAAACCTTCACAGATATATTTCTGTACTACAGCTTTTAAAAGAAGTCAGAAAGCGGATCAGATACGATAAATGATATCTAAGAAAATCCAACTTTTGGAAACTGACAATATTAGTCTAGAAATATATAACAAAAGTTCTATCGCTAATCTTTCTACAATCGCTAATCTTTCTACCCGAAGGTAGATAATCAACTTTAAATCAGGTTCACATTAAAAAAAGTAATTTTTGTTTTGAAAATAAAAATAATTTCATAGTAGTAATAAAAATACGCTTATTTTCATTTGCGATGTGCACAATATATTTACAGTTATTCTCCACCATTTAACGTATAAATGGGAAAACTGAAATATATACTAACTTGAGCTGTACGAGAAAGATATTTTACGCTTTTAACAAAGGGTTTTTCGAAAACATTGATTTAGTTTTGAAGAGTAGTTTTATGGAAATAAAACCGCGTTTCTGATAGAATAATTCCAAGTCATTAATTTGCATATTTTCTGCGAGACAATTTTCTCTGCTATAGACAACTAAAAGCGCGTTTGCGTGGGGATGAAACGAGGCATGAAGCAGATGACAAGACCCACTAAGTTCTACAGTATTCAATTAAAATGGGTAGTATGGAAACGTTTCCAAATTAATTAAATACACAAGGAAAAGAAAGATAATAATAATATCGGAAAATGCTAAATTTAATAAAACTGTTCGAAGGATGAACTAATACAGACACCAGTTTTTTCGAAGACACGGCTGAATTGAATTTAAAGAACAAAACTGGCAAGAAACATCTGCGACTGAATCGCCAAAGACATAAACTGCTGTAGACAAACTAAAGATAGGCATCACAGCAACTGCAAAGTAGGATTCGATAAGAGAAGTAACGGACCATAATTCTGTCGTCAAAATGGTTCGAATCCATCTGGTATTTGTTTGATAAAACGTTACAAATCCTCATCATAAAGCGTTATAATCCTGCGCCTTATATTTTAGGGGGGGTAGGCATAATATGGCAACTGGTTTATGCTGTGCCAATGTGCTGGCTAGTGTCAGTTCTTTACCTGCTTCCAGACGGAAACTTAAGTCTATAGTACCTTCCTGGGACTTGCGTTGCTACCGGTCGCGTCGGCTGGTGGTGGATAGTGGTATGTTCTCTATTATCTTACAGGATAGTTTCGAACAGTAAAGCTGCGAACCTCTCCCGTAACCCTGGTGTAATGCGACCGGTGCCTAGGACCAATGACACTGCGATTATGGTGTCTTAACGGAGTCTCCAGAATGCGATCGAGTTTCTCTGAGAAAGCACTTCACGAAGGCATACCTCCTCTTTGGCAGGCAGCCCCTGTGTGCTTTCCCATATTCAAATAAACAAATGGAAAGAGAAGATGAGGTCTTTCGGAGTGGTTGATAATTTTGCACTGCTACTGATTTTAACTAGATGTTTTCAGCAGAGATTCGCGTCTTTTTTCCCCCTTAGAGTGCTTTTAAATTTTGTGTGCTTTGTTTTACACATTTCAAACTCTTTTTGTGCTTTTGTTGTGTGCTTCAACGCGCAACTAAATAATCATGTATTAAGAACTAACGATAGAAATTTTTAAAAAAAATATGATGTGTACACCCCGACTTTCTTGTACGGAATATTAAATTATACGCATTTTTTCTTGCATTTCATTTAAACATATTGCATTGAATTAAATTTACTTCGCCGATAGAGCATAAACCACAATAGAATAAATGCACTCTTTAAAATTCACTATATTTGTTTACCATAGCGACACTCTGGAGCTAGGTTAACTTAACAATGTAGGTTCACTTAACATGTATGTGTTATATTTCGTTCATATTATAACTCAGAATGTACAAAATTTATATCATTTGAAGAATTACCTAATAGTTGCCACACGTTCTATTCAAATACTATAATAAATCTAGAACCACGTACAAAAGAAATTAAGCAAACAAAACAAAAATGAAACAGTTTTTTTTTTTTTTTTTTTTTTTTTTTTGTACTTCTCATTCAATTAAGTCAATTCTCACATCGCGACACGGCAAAAATACATAAAAACTCATATCTAAATTAAAAATTACGAAGTAAATCTTAACATTTTTTTCCAGAAAGGATAATGCATGATTTAATTCGCAAAAATAAATGAAGGCATTATCTTTGTTGTTGCGAAGCTTAGTCTCTCTAGATTGGCAAGAAATCTACTATTCTGCTGTTTCAAATGTAAACAAAGATGTCCGCCATGTTATTTAAAAATTAGGCTTAACCGCATTTTAACAGCTTTTAAATTGTTGCTAATTGTACAAATATTGCTTTCAGATTTACTAAAGGCAGAAAAGTCCTAACCGGAAGATAAGAACAACATAATTCAATCATTTTTAAAGCAAAAACTGCACAATTTACAAACATAAAAGAGTAAAGAACCTGAGATCACTGAGCCGGGTAACAGAGTGGATATATGAATAAATATATTTATATATGTTTGGTGCGGCCGATTGCAACCAAAATACGAGGTGCACATCTATATGTTAGAGCAGTCCTATATACAAAATTTCAACGTTCTGAGGCTACTCTTTTTGAGTTACGTGAGATACATACTTACGTACGTACAGACACCATGAAAAATTCTCTTTAGAATTCATTTTAAAGCAGTTTTATAATTTTTTTGGAGGAAAAGAGTATTTTATTCTGTCTTTACGTACAGATGTCACTCAAAAACATTGTTAAATTGCATTCGATAGAGGTCCAAATGGATATTTTCGTTGAAACATGCTGCCTGAAACTTTTCACGATTACAATACTTCCTTTTTACTTCATACAAAGAAGTAATAAAAAACCTATATATATTCGTCAATTATATAGATATTTACGCACAGGTCTTTGAACTGTAAATTTAGGGTATAAACCAGGGATTCTCAACAGAGTCAGTATTGAATCCGCTGGGGTTAATGAAGTTTTAATGGGGGTCAGTGAAAACGAAGGGGATCTATTGGAGGTCGATAGCCAAGTATGCATGTCGAGTTTATCGGCATAGTCAAGATTACATTGATAACAAAAGAATATTAATAAAAATAGTAATTAATTTTTAAATGATATAAAGTTATAAGCTATAAATCAAGTCTTTTCAAAACACATGGATAATCCAGGTTTTGGAAATGTAAAATTCATCCGAGAGAAATGTCCGAAAATAAAACTTATTATGGAACCAAAATAAGAAACGGCTGAATATTTTTAATGACGTGATTAAAGAAGAAATAAGCTAAAATATTTCATGCAAAACATTAAATCTTCCTCCCATCAATGCAACCGTCACCTTAATTAAAATCGAACTTCTGTGTAATTAAAATGTATGATTTTGTTTCGGAAACCTTGCTTACATTTATAACATTAATAATAAAAATATCTGAAAGTTTTCAGATTGTATATTACGCCCAAAGGGGCTTTTTTTAACGTTTTGTATGTTACCTTTATTTATTAAATATCATTTTGTACGCAATTGATTCATAAAATTAAATTCAACAGCAATTCACAAAATATTTAAAAAGAGCATATCTTTAGAATTTAGAATACGCCTCTGGATCCCGTGCCCTGGAAATAACATTTTTCCTCCGTACAGTATTGCCATTGCACACTTTGAAATAGTTGAGTTTGTTAATTAAAAATTCGTTAAAATTTTAAAAAATAGGAAACAGATAATAAAACAAATTCCAAATTTGGGCTTTCAAATGCCCATCTTTGAGTGGAGGAATACTTTATTCAAAATCAAAATTTGATGCCTAAGTACTGTTGTTTTTTTCACAGTGCGAGGAACATATACATTTTTGCAGATTCTTCATTATTAAATTTCTTTAAATATAATGCTGGTCCCTAACATTTGGTGGCAACAATTTGAAAAGTGAAACATCGCTTTATAGTGGACAACACAAAGCGAAATTACCGTGTTTGACGGCATATAAGACGCACTTTTTTTCCCTAAATTTGGTCTAAAAAAAAAGTTACCTGCGTCTTATACGTGAAGGACAAAGGTGACGGAGGACGGGGACGCCTGGTGTTTAACATAGGTAAACAGGCGTGTGTCCCACGCCCTCCTCTATCTAGGAATCAACTCCCTGGGGCCCCGTGAGGCTGCCTCGGGAGTTTATAATACAGATCTAAAGATCAATACGCCAAACAGGGGCTGAGGATTATTGTTTGACAATGGTTGCGTGGCAATAACTTTGTGGGTGTGCATGGTCGTTGGAATAACACAGATACATAAAAATATACAAAACAAATATAAGAATAGATACACATACAGGCAAAAACAAACAAATACTAACAGATACGAACATAAGGATGCATTGATATTAAGATAAATATGAAGAGAGACACATATGTAAGATACAACAGTAAAAACAAGAGTAATACAAGAGTAATAAATACTTAAAAAAAAACTAAAATACAGAGTGGGGTAAAGGGAGTCATATGTGTATTGCTGGTATCCTTGTGGTTGTAAATGTGCTGTGAGTACTTAAACACAGAGATGAAGCAATGAGTACCGGATGTAGAGTTATGGTGCCAGGAGTTAGTGTTAGAGTTCGCTGAAAGTACAGTCTGCACTATAGTTCAAATTTGCAAGAGTTCAGGCTACACTAAAGTTTAGTGTACACTGTGGTACTAATAGCACTAAATTTGGAGTTTGCACAGTCACTACGTTTTAATGCAATTGCTATAGGTTGGTACAGCCGCTACAGCACAGACACTATGTTAGGCACAGTAATTTCAGTACACAGTCACAATGGTTGCACAGTTACTATGACAGTGAACAAGTTTAAGAGAATTATCTAAGTCACGGTGTAGGTACTGATGTTCACTGATCTGTGCATTAGTGCTTAGGCTTAGTCGGAGTTGGTGCATGATGTATACGTGCGGTGTACCATGCATTGCAGTAGGTTGGAAGGTGATGTAGGCATTCGAAGGCACTTTGAGTTGACACAATTGGTACTCTGCTAGCACATCGGTAAGGTAAGTTCTAAAGAAGATTGACGTGTACACATAAAGTTGAAGGCTTGGTGGTGGGGAGCTTTTGTTTAAAAACTTGTGGGTATGGCCCCTGAGAGAAAAGCTTTTGAAAAGGTTGGATAGTCTGTAGGGGGGACGAAAAGAGGATCGTGTTTAAAGAGTTGTTGGATGGGTCTTGGTCTATTGCGATGTACAGATTACGCATCTCTGTTCATGGTTGGACATGGGAGGTGATGGTCTTTTGTCAGCTGGCAGGTGAAAAGATAGTGGTCTGGGTTGCCTGGGGCTCCACAGACGCATATATCTGTTGATGAGATGTTGTGCCTTTGGAAGTAGCTGGGGAATGGGCCGTGCCCCGTGATATATCGAGTCAGCGGAGCGATTGCGATGTGTCGATCCGTGCTGACTTTTTGGGGGAAATCGTAGGTGCGGCGGCCACTTGTGCTATGGTTCCATTCCTCCTGCCATTGTTGGAGCCCTTTACTCCGGAGCTGTCCCTTTAGGTAGGAAGGTGGGGCTTGAAGGTGGATCTTCTGTGCATTTGCGTCGGTTACTGCCTGATTGGCTAAACGGTATGGTGACTCATTGCCTTCGTTGCTGGCATGTGCTTTTATCCACATCAGCGTCGTGTGCATATGTGAATTTTGTTGCAAGAGATGCTGAAGGGCGATGACTAGTGGGGAACTGTGCTGATGCTTCTGAAGTGCTTGAAGTGTTGTGAATCTGGGCAGCGTGCTTTTCTGAGGGTTTGTTTTACAGCAGGCCACTAGAGGGCGTCGAACGCGCTCTGCAGGTCGATGGAGATGAAGGCCTGTATGACATCCCGTATCTCTGTTGCGTTGTATAGTGTCCCGGATAGTACAGAGAGCATGTGTGGTGGAGAGACGTGGTCGGAATCCGAACTGTCTTGAGCTGAGGAAGTTGGTCACGTGCAGGTGATAGGACAGCCGTTGGACAAGTAGTTTTTCATAAATCTTACCCATTGCGGATAAAAGGCAGATGGGTCGACAAGAGCGCGGATCTTGTGGGCTTTTATTTTTCTTTAAGAAGAGAACTACTTGTCCTTGTTTGAAGGCCTGTGGACAAATTTGTAGATGAAGAAGTCTATTGAAGAAGGTGCTGAAGAATGATGGACATGCATTGTAGGCCACCTTGATGATAGCATAGTCGAGGCCGTCTGGGCCTGGTGCCTTTTTGCGCGGGAGGAGTTTGAAGACGTGTCTAATCTCACTGCTACTGAAGGGAATATCATACGAGGTGGTGGGAGTGCTTGCATTTTCGTGGATGATACGCTGTGAGGGCGTGTCCTCCTCTGGGTTGTCGTCAGGGAATATAGTGCTCAGGATTGTGCTGGCAGTGTGTCCCACTATGCTGGTATTATCGGCCAGTGATAGAGTCTGGACGTGAAGGACACAGGTTAACTTTCAATACTGAATGCTATTTTTAGCCCGGATAAAGGTCTAGACATACATAACTTTTTCTACATCTACATGTGTGTGGCCTTCTAAATAAGGGTGCGTCTTATATGCCGTCAAATACGGTAATAGCCCTTCTGTGCAAATTGCCCTGTAGGGACACTAGGTATTTTTTGGAAGCAGAAAAGGTGAAAAATTAGCAACCGCCTTAGCCGGGAATCGAACCACGGACCTCTGGAATACCGGCCCAGCGTGCAGAACCACTACACCACTAAGGCACGCTAAAAAGGCGGGAGAAATTCCTTATATATTCACTTTTTTAAAGGGCGACTGGGGTTTTTAGGGGACCCAGTCGCCAAATCCTAGGTGTGGAGAATCCTCATCCAACACGCTTTTAGTTCGGGCGCCACTGTAGGATTCTCCATTGTGTACTTCTAAGTTACAGTTAAATGTGAAGAATCCTAAGAACTATTAAGCGAATAATCGCTCGAGTTTGTGAAGTAGGAAACAGCAAGTGAGAAAGGTGAAATAACCCTTTATTATTCCAACTAAAGTTTAACAAAACTCCGTCTTGGTGTTGTACAATAAAGCCGACATTCGGGCTTCAACTTAAGAGACTAAGAATTAAACTAAACTAATCTTAACTAAAGAGATATAGCCGAAGCTATCAAAATTCTAGCAGAGTTGGTCCCTTAACGCTAATTGACTGCGAAGCTATCAAGGGCCTAAAGCAATAGCTTATGAGACAGTAGCCTAAAAAGGCGGACGCGTGCTAGCCAGAATATCTGGTATCTCTCTCACTAAGACAGTAGAACTCCGCGGTTAAATATCGTTCTTCCTCATAAGTCGGGATTCAAAAACTACGTTCTGGCCGGAAGTGGTAAGTTTAAATTAAGAAGCGATAGGAAAGGAAGTTGAACTCAAAATTTAATTGTTAATAAAATTAACATAATCCTGATAGCCTCTTTGGGCTAATAATAATAATAATAACAGCAATGAAACATAAATCTAATAAACCATATTCTTTTTCAAAATATTTATATTCTTAGCTTAACCCGCGGGAAGGCGCGTGAGGTGTATGATACTCCAACCCTACATAAAAGTGGAATATTTCTAACTTGTGAAACTAAAATTCTGTGCTGCTTTCAGTAGCTGAGTTTCTAGTTGTGGTTGACTTTCAAAACCGCTTTTTCTTCGCCGTGTGTTTCAGAAAAAGATTTATCGGTATTTTGTTGGAACTGGGGTATGACACACTCCACGCGCCTGTCCGCGTAAGTGTTTTTCTGACTGCATATTTTGTTCAGAAATTTATTTCTAAAGTGTAACAGTAAATATTTCTACTCGCAAGTGATTTTAAAGTACTTGACATTAAATTCTTAAAAATTTCTAACTCCATTATGGTAAAAAGAATAAGTCCCTATGAACTGGAGATGCAACGCCTGTGAGATTTATTAGAAATATTTGAAAGCGATGAAGATTGCATTTCGGAAACTGAAGATGAAACTAAGAATATTTTCTACAATGTTTTGGTTTCAAAAAAAGATAAAACATTAATTCCTGATGTTCCTAAAAAAGGAAAAACTGTTCTTATGCTTTCAACATTACATAACGATCATATTATAGATGATACTATTGGAGAAAATAAAACGTCAGGAATTATACCTTTTAATAATATGATTAAAGGAGCAGTGGATATGGGGGATGAAATGTCAGCCAATTATTCAATTGCCAGAATAACAAGAAGGTGGCCAATGGTAATTTTCTTTCCTGCACTGAATGTTGCTGTAATACATGCTTGAATTATATTACATTCAACTGCTACTAATCCACCAACAAGAAACAGAAGTCTGTTTTTGAAGGACTTAGCATTACAATTAATGAAAAAAGTATTGAACAAAGATCAGAGATTAATACTTTTCCAAGAAATTGATGTACTACATGCAAAACAAAAGCAGAAGTTTCGAGGAAGAATTAAAACGAATACATGAAATTCGAAACAACTAAGTATGAAAGATGTGTTAAATTTTTTGCCCTCGCGCCAAGGACAGAAGAACGTGAATGCAATGTTTAAAATGTGAAAACATTCTGTGCCAAGAACACATGAATGTATTTCGTTCAAAGTGTGAAGATATAAAATAAGCATGGTGTGTTAGAGATGCAATGAAACTTAGAGGCATGATGTTTATTATTTTCATTTATCTTAATTTTAACTCTAAGATTATTTCGGAAATTAATTTTTTGAAACCCAATTATTATTCACTTATTTACAATACACGAGAACAAAAAAAAAAAAAGTTTTAAAACTAAATAGTACTATTTTTATTGTATTTTAAATATTGGGGTATGTGATACCCCACGCGCCCACTATAGTAACTTTTCTTGGTGCGACTTCCGCCGGGTTAACTGTCAGCTTTTAATTATTTATGCGCAATTACTTGCATCAAGATTATGTTGCATGCTGTATATTATACAAAAAACTATAAAGGGGCGATAAAGTATTCTTTAAAAAGGGTCGGAGCAAGGAAAAGATTGGGAATCCTTGTAGATAATTTTGCTTCAAGAGCGCAAAAGACTTAATAAGGACGATTGTCCGTCCCATGTTTAATCATCTTACTTTCTCATATACTGCATCTCTGTTTTTGCCTTGTTTATTCCCGGCTGTCTGGAGCATCTCTTGAATTTAACCGAATCAGATGCTTAATGGGTTGTCAAAGGATTCGGTTTCATCCCTTTCAACGACAGAAGATTCAAGGATTGTTCGAGCCTTTAATGTAATTGCATTTGAGCTAAATGCATGTTGGAGCGGTCATAAACAAAACAAAAAGATAATGCTGCAATATATTAGCGCAACGAGTCCTTGAAATGTATGTTGTATCATAACAATCGGATATTTCTTCCCACCAGTGAATTGCGATCACTTAATGGAGGGAGTATTTTTTTGTTGACTAATATTCTTTTATACGGCGTCCCTACTTGGATCGGTAACAATTCATGTCAAGGACAGCTTAGTAAATGAAAACCAGAACTTTATAAAACTATACTTGTAATAATCCGTACTAACGATGGCAGCACATATTCGAAATGAGATTATGGTACATTCTACTGTTAGTTAACCTCTTTTAAATCTCATCTATTTCTCCAACTCTCTAACAAGACCATATCTGTTTCTAAACAAACTATTTTTACAGCTGCAACTAAACAACTAAATTAATTTCAGACTAAAATATAGTTTAGAAAAATCTGAAAGGTTTCATATTTTAAGGGGTGTTGCAACGACAAATTCTTCAAAAACCTATGATTTCGGATTTTTGCATTTTCAAATTCTCTACACTTTTATCTTTCTAAAAATACCATTCTTCAATCTCTATGAAAATTAGAACTGTAAAAAAAAATCTAGTTTTAATATGTCATCAAACTGCTTTGATCAGTGAGGATTTTTACATAAAAACCCGTTTTTCTCCAAACGTGATTTTTTTATACTCGATGTACCTTTTCTCAGGAACTACTGCTTAAAGGTGTCTAAAATTTTTATGGCTTATTTATTAGATTTCCTAATATTTACTGAAATGAGCTTTTGGTGATAAACTTAGAATAAAAAATTTTAAAAAGTTTTTTGTGTGAGAAAAGTGCTAAATTTTACTATGCCTAACAAAATATTCTGTAAATTACTCTAAAATTCAAAATTTTTCAAAAGCTCATTTCAGTATAATCAGATAGGTATACTTTAATTACACAAAAAATTTCAAGCGTGTATCTACAGTAGATTTTGAGAAAAGATACATCGAAAATGGCCAATTTAACATTGTCGGTATAGGGGTTTCTGATACCCCTTAAATTACGTCCATAGGGGCGTTTGTTTAACATTTTGTGTGTTACATTTATGTATTAAATATCATAATCTTCGCACTTTCAATTCAACAGCAATATCGAAAAATAATTTTAAAATGAGCCAATCTTTAGAATTTCCGATACGCAATCTGACGCCCTGGAAATAAAAACGTTTTTCTCTGTACAACGTTGCCACTGCTCGTTTTGAAATCATTGAGTTTGTTAATCAAAAATTCGTTAAAGTTTTACAAAATATGAAATCGATAATAAAGCAAATTTCCAATTTCGGGTTTCAAACGCAGATATTCGCAGGGGGATTACGCTATTTAAAAATGAATGCCTCTAGGTATCGCTTTGTCACAATGCGATAAACTTACATACATTTATGCAGATTCTTTATTATTTAATTTCTTTAAATATAATACAGGCCGATAATAATATTTGTTGGTAACAATTTGAAAAATGAAACAACGCTTGTACTGAATCAACGCAAAATACCAAAACGAAATTAATAGTTCTTCTGGAAAAACTGTCCCTTTGGATTAATAAATATGCAACGAGATGGAAAAAAAAAAAAAACAATATGAACAAAATGATGCTTAATAATAAAGCTGAGAAGACAAAAAGAATTTCGTTAGCAGGAGTGAATGCAACAGTAGACTGGTAGACTAAGAGCTCATGGAGAGCGTAGAAAAACCTTAACATAACCGTTTGAGTAGCAGTTAAAATCTGAGCCCTTTCAGATTATTGTTTTCTTTTTTTTAATTGTATTTAATTTTCTGTTTTTACTTCCTTGTACGTAGTAAAAAGGAAGTATTGTAATCGCGAAAAGTTTCAGGCAGCATATTTCAAAAAAAAATATCCATTTTGACCGCTATCGAATGCAATTTAACGATGTTTTTGCGTGATATCTGTACGTAAGGACAGAATAAAAGACTCTTTTCCTCCAAAAAAATTATAAAATTCCTTTAAAATTAATTCTGAAGAGAATGTTTCGTGAGGTCTGTATGAACGTATGTACGTAGGTACGTATCTCGCATATCTCCAAAACGAGTAGCCTCAGAACGTTGAAATTTTATATATAGGACTGCTATAACATGTAGATGTGCACCTCGTATTTTGGTTGCAATCAGCGGCACCAAACGTATATAAATATATTTATATATATATCCACTCTGTTACCCGGCTCACTCAGTTTCTTTACTCTCATATGTTTGTGAATTGTACATTGTTTTCTTTAAAAATGATTGAATTATGTTCTTTTTATCTTCCGGTTAAGGATTTTATGCCTTTAGTAAATCTGTGTGCAATATTTTTAGAATTATCAGCAATTTTAAAGTTGTTTAATTGCCGCTAAGCTGTTTTTAATGGCGGCCATTGATATTTACATTTGAAACAGGAGACTAGTGGATTTGTTGGATATCTAGAGAAAGTTAGCTTCGCAACAACAAAGATAACGCCTTCATTTATTATTGCGAATTAAATCACGCTTAATCCTTTCTGGAATTTTTTCGAGGAAATAAGTGTTTAAGATTTACTTCGTAATTTTTAATACAGATATTTTGTGTTTTTATGTATTTTTGCCTTGTCGCGAAGTGAGAACTGAATTAATTGAATGAGAAATACTCAATCGTCTGTGAAAAACTGTTTCTTTTTTGTTTTGTTTGCTTAATTTCTTTTATACGTCGTTCTAGCTTTATTATAGTAATTGAACAGAACATGTGGCAGCGATTAGATAATTCTTTAAATGGTATAAATTTTGTGCATTCTGAGCAAATATGAACGAAATATAATACTGTTAAGTGAACCTAGCGCCAGAGTGTCGCTATGGTAAACAAATAGAGTGAATTTTAAAGAATACATTTATTCTATTGTGGTTTATGCGCTGACAGCCAAGTAGATTTAATTCAATCCAATACGTTTAAATGAAATGCAAGAAAAAATGCGTATAATTTAATATTCCGTACAAGGAAGTCATGTGGTGTATACATCAGATTTTTTACAATGATTTTTAGCTCAAATGGGCTTCAAAAGGCTATTCATCTCAAAACGGCATTTTTTGTCGTTTCACTTTCTGCGTGGATTCACTTTTCAAACTGTTGTCACCAAATATTATCTCTAAGTATTATACTTAAAGAAACTAAATA
Source organism: Stegodyphus dumicola (assembly GCF_044657685.1). Lineage (NCBI taxonomy): Eukaryota > Metazoa > Arthropoda > Arachnida > Araneae > Eresidae > Stegodyphus > Stegodyphus dumicola. The sequence continues at coordinate 180,692,754 of NC_140775.1, forward strand.
ATGAAGAATATGCATAAATGCACCAATATTTCTCGGATTGTGAAAAACAACGGTACGTAGAGATATCTAATTCTGAATAACGTAGTCCTCCAACCAAATATCGGCACTTAAAAGCCAGAATTTTTAATTTCGAATGTATTTTATTTCCTATTTCAAATTTTGTAAAACTTTAACGAACCTTTAACAAACTCAACGATTTCAAAGCCAGAAATTGCAACACTGTACAGGAAAAAAAAAAAAAAAATTACCTCCAGTCTGCGCATTGAAAATTCTAGAGATATGCTGTTTTTAGAAAGTTTGTGATATCGTTGTTGAATTGAATATTATGTGCTTTAACCCTTTGCGGCACAGTGTGTCCGGTCTGGACACACCTAAAAATTTCCTTCTGTACGCACAGAAAAATTGTATGCAAAAGGATTTATAGGTTACTATAGGTTACTCTGAACCTTCTCTATTTACAATAGATGGAAGCTCAACATAAAGCAGTCCATATATTTTAGCCCTGTTTAGCCTCATTTTTCAAAGAAATCTTCCAGATTTTTTTTAGGGTATAAAAGGAATTGTTTGAAAAGAAATTTCTATTTTATTTTTTGGATATATGCTAATCTCCTTATTCTATATTAGCTTTAAATTTTCTCCTTGAAATCTTGCCTAAAATAAAACGGCGAACACTAGGTGTGCCCAGACGGGGCTCACCGATAATCTAGGACAGCTGAGAGTCTGTATTCTTTGCTTTTCCGCATCTCATCGGTCAGTTCATTGACAACAATGCTCGTTTCAGCACTCTTTTTGAAGCTCTATTGAATCAGTGCGCCCATTTTGGGCACACCCACAAAATTAAAACGATAAGTGCTATCTTCACAAAATTTTATTTGTGTGCTCCTCTAGGCCTTTTTAGACTGCCTACCTATTTTTTTTTTTTTTTTAGCAGAACTCCGACTTTAAAAGGCAGCGTGCCGGAAAGGGTTAAGTGCGATGAAGATGATATTTAATAAATAAAAATAACACACAAAACGTTAAAAAAAAACAGCCTTTTCAGAGTAATATATCATCTGAAACCTTTCAGATTTTCTTTTTTTTTTAACTTACCAGATAAAATTATGTCGATGTTCCCATGATGTTGTATATAATAAATAGCAACTGGCTTCGTTAATAATCTGAGAAATCAATCAAAGTATTATTTTTTTTTTTTTTTTTTTTTCATAATTCTCCTTTAGGTTTCTCTCACATTTCAACTTTGCTTACCTTCTTTATCTTAAAATCCAGTGCAATGCGTACAGACATTTTTTTTGGTACTAAAGGCGATTAATTGTTCCAGGAACGATACAGCACGTACAGGACAGCTGTCTGTCACTGATATGCAAATTATATTTATTTCGTTGCTGAAGACATTTTGATTAATCGCTTATACTTAAATACTCTAAGTTATTTCTTAAAAAAGTGAAATAAAAGTATTATTAAAATGCTCATGCAAGTCTAAAAAATCTGATGTGGACACCACATAACTTCCTTGTACGGAATATTAAATTATACGCGTTTTTTTCTTGAATTTCATTTAAATTGATTTGATTGAATTAAATCTACTTCGTCGACAGCGCATAAACCACAATAGAATAAATGCTCTCTTTAAAATTCACTATATTTGTTTAGCATAGCGACACTCTAGCTCTAGGTTCACTTAATATTTCGAGAATGCACAAAATTTATATCATTTGAAGAATTATCTAATCGTTGCCACATGTTCTATTTAAATACTATAATAAATCTAGAACGACGTCTAAAAGAAATTAAGCAAACAAATCAAAAAAGAAACAGATTTTCACAGACGATTCAGTATTTATTATTCAATTAATTCAGTTCTCACTTCGTGACAAGGCAAAAATACACAAAAACTAAAAATATTTGTATTAAAAATTACGAAGTAAATCTTAAACACTTATTTCATCGAAAAAAATTCCAGAAAGGATTAAGCATGATTTAATTCGCAATAATAAATGAAGGCGTTATTTTTGTTGTTGCGAAGCTTAGTCTCTCTAGATTGGCAACAAATCTACAATTCTGCTGTTTCAAATGTAAACAAATATGTCCGCCATGTTATTTAAAACTTAACCACACATAAACAGCTTTTAAATTGTTGATAATTGTAGAAATATTGCTTCCAGAATTACGAAAGGCATAAAAACAACCTTAACCGGAAGATAAGAACAACATAATTCAATCATTTTTAAAGCAAAAAATGTACAATTTACAAACATATAAGAGTAAAGAAACTGAGATCACTGTGCCGAGTAACAGAGTGGATATATATATAAATATAGTATTTATATACATTTGGTGCGGCCGATTGCAACCAAAATACGAGGTGCACATCTACATGTTATAGTAGTGCTATATACAAAATTTCAACGTTCTGAGGCTACTCGTTTTCGAGTTATGCGAGATACGTACGTACATACGTTCGTACAGACGCCACGAAAAATTCTCTTCAGAATTGATTTTAAAGCAGTTTTATCATTTTTTTTTTGGAGGAAACGAGTATTTTATTCTGTCCTTCCGTACAGATATCGCGCAAAAACATCGTTAAATTGCATTCGATAGCGGTCAAAATGGATATTTTCGTTGAAATATGCTGCCTGAAACTTTTCGCGATTACAATACTTCCTTTTTACTGCGTACAAGGAAGTAAAAAGAATAAATGCGGTTCTTTAGTATAGTTTCTATTTTATAGCCTGAAATTTTTCAGATTTCATTAAAAAACACTCTGCATCCTAATTGAGAAGATGGGTATGGGGGAAGAAGGAAAGTGATTTCCATACCCTACCTTGACTTTCTTATAATTTACTTTTGAAATGATATTTTGGTAAGTATCTTATGAGGTTAAACTCTAATTATACTTAATCGAAATGCAGTAACACCTTACTAGACTGCCAGACGAGTGTTCGTCTACTCGTAACTTAGGATCCTAACACAAACTCATAACAACAAAAGAACCAAAATATTTATTGATACTTCAACTTAAAGTTTATAATATTGTTTCGAGTTTTGTATGTATAAACAATTTTAGTGAAATTATATGCGATTTTTTTAGACCAAAGGGGAAATTTGCCCAGAACGGATATTAATTTCGTTTTGGCATATTGCGTTGATTCACTATAAAAGGCGTTTCACTTCTCAAATTGTTGCCACCAAATATTATCGCTCTGTATTACATTTAAAGAAATTAAATAACGAAAAATCTGCATAAATGTATGCATGTTTCTCGCATTGTGAAAAAGCAACGGTACATATAGACATCCAATTCTGAGTAACGTAGTCCTCCACTCGAATATAGGCATCTGGAAGCCCGAATTTGGAATTTGTTTTGTTACCTATTTCATATTTTGTAAAACTTTTACGAATTTTTTATTAACATGCTCAAGGATTTTAAAGCGGACAATGGCAACACTTTACGAAAAAAAAAATACATTTTTATCTCCAGCGCGCGAGACTGCGTATCAGATATTCTAAAGGTATGCTCTTTTTAAATGATTTTGTGATATTGTTGTTGAATTGAGTTTTATGGTTTAGGTGCGAAGACCATGATATTTAATAAATAAAGGTAACACACGAAAGGTTAAAAAAGCCCCTTTGGACATAATATAAAATGAGGAAGCTTTTAATTTTTTTTTAATTGTTTCCTAATGTACGATGAAAAACCTAAAGAAGCAAAATTTGCCGGGAGGATGGTCTTGGTAACTAATTTTTGTCGCCAAATTTGGTGACCATTTGGCAACATGTAGTTGCGGTCCATGCGTAACTGGAATGGGTATTGTAACTGAGTAACTGTAATTCATGCTATATGCAGCTGTAACCGTATCCAGCCTTCATATGATTTCCAGTAATCTATTTAAAACGAGCAGCAGTTTCTGAGGACCCGTTATTAGTTCAGAGCTGAAATCGGAGTATCGAGATATCCATGAGAGTTTCGCCTTTTAGACGCGCTTTGCAGTGCGGTGTGTTTAACGTTCTTAGTAGTTTGAAGTGTAACTACTGACTATACTCTGTAATAGTGTGAAGAGCTATTCATCTATTTTTGTGGAAAGCTCCAGAACTGTTGAGTGTTTCTTCTGGTGAAATAAATTTTATCAAGCTATCGTAGGTTTTGTGTGCATTCAATCTATTACGAACCCATACGCTTGCAACAATACGTTATTATTTTAAAATTAAAAATAAAATTACCCTTTTTTAATGTCTTAGTAACTATCCTCAGATTACCGTAATTTCTCGCGTATTTTGCTCCCTAACGTTTTAAAGCCAGGTTCTAATTTTTTTTTAAAATATCCGCGTAATTTTCCCGTTCTTTAGTACATTTAAAGAAAATACCTAATTTACCTACATTTTAAAATGTATTCATACATGTACTGATCGTTTTCATCTTACTGGCAAAGACAAACCCTCACAAAGTACTGCGAAAGTCACGCCGAAGCTTTCCCTTTCAACCACGGAACTTAACGTCAGGGTAACAGAAGAACCGAGGTATCAAAGCGAAGCAAACATGAACTGACATTCAGTTTACTATTTAGCAGAATCCGCTGCACAACCCTCTTGCTTATCATTTATCGATCATTTGAGGCTTAAGGAGTACCAGGAGCATCAGCAACAAGAACAGGCGAAATGCTTCAAGTTGCAGGGAAGTGGAAATGAAGATATCTGATTAGATATTGTAATGTTAATACTATTATATGTATTCTTATTGGAAGGAACGATACTTTTAAAGAAAAAATATTGTGATACTTAATTGTTGTTTTATTTTTGATTACTTTTTCTTTGTTATGCTGCTACCGCACTCGAGTTCTTCGGAAATTCAGGTTTTCGCATAAGATTCCCTCGCAATTTTCGAATGGTAAAATTAGTAAAAAAAAATTCTGAAAGTTTTCAGATTTTATATTACACCCAAAGGGACTCATTTTACCCCAAAGGAGCGTTAGCTCCGAAGGCCTATTAATTTCGTTTTGGCATTTTGCGTTGCTTCACTATAATCGGCGAATCACTTTTGAAATGGTTGCCATCAAATATTGCCCTCCCTGTGTTATATTTAAAGAAATTAAATAATGAAGAATCTGCATAAATGTATGTACGTTTCTCGCATTGTGATAAAACGAAGGTACCTAGACTCATCGAATTTTGAATAATGTTCATCTCGCCCCCCTTATATGGGCACCTGGATGGCCGAATTTGGATTTTGTTTTAATCCATTTCATATTTTGTAAAACTTTAACCAATTTTTGATTAAAAAACTCAACGAGTTTAAAGCGAGCAATGGCAACAGTGTACGGAAAATAACAGTTTTATCTCCAGCGCGGAAATTCTGAAGATATGTTGTTTTCAAATATTTTGTGATATTGCTGTTGGATTGAATTTTATGTGATTAACGTGGGAAGAACGTGATATAACACACAAAACGTTAGAAAAACGCCCCTTTGGGCATAATGTAAAATCTCAGTGCTTCCAGATTTTAGTTTTTTTTTTTTTTTTTTTTTTTTTTTTTTTTTTTTTTTTTCATTAGACTCAAGTTTATGCTCCGAATTTTTTGAATTATTAAAATAAACAATCATCTTGTAAGTAATCTTATATATTCTTATGATCATCTGGAAGCCCAAATTTGGAATTTGTTTTATTAGCTGTTTCATAATTTGTAAAGCATTTTTGATTACGTTTTGATGAGTTTTTGATTAAGAAACTCAAAGAGCGAGTAGTGGCAACATTGTACACAGAAAAAAAAAAAAAAAATATCTCCAGCGCACGATACAGTTTATCGGAAATTCTAAAGATAGGTTCTTTTAAATATTTTGTTATATTACTGTTGGATTGAATTTTATGGTTCAAGTGCAAAAACCATGATATTTAATAAATAAAGGTAGCACGCAATACGTTAAAAAACGCGCCTTTGGGCATAATATAAAATCTAAAAGCTTTCAGATTCTTTTATTTAATTTTTTAACGTTTTATGCGTCACCTTTACACTGAAGTGACAAAAGTCATGGGATACCTCCTAATATTTTGTCGGTCCTCCTTTTGCCCGGCGAAGTGCAGCAACTCGACGTGGCATGGACTCTACAAGTCGTTGGAAGTCCCCTGCAGGAATATTGAGCCATGCTGCCTCTATAGACGTCCATAATTGTGAAAGTGTTGACGGTGCAGGGTTTTGGGCACGAACTGACCTCTCGATGATGTTCCATAAATGTTGGATGGGATTCATGTCGGGCGATCTAGTTGGCCAGATCATTCGCTGGAATTGTCCAGAATGTTCTTCTAACCAATCGCGAACAATTGTGGTCCGGTGACATGGCGCATTGTCATCCATAAAAATCCCATCGTTGTTTGAGTACGTGAAGTCCATGAATGGCTGTAAGTGATCTCCAAGTAGCTGAAGGTATCCATTTCCAGTCAATGATCGGTTACCAGAGGACCGAGTCTATGCCATGTAAAAACATCCCAGACCATTATGGAACTACCACCAGCTTGAACAGTGCTTTGTTGACAACTTGGATCCATGGCTTCATGGGGTCTGCGCCACACTCGAACCCTACCATCAGCTCTTACCAACTGAAATCGTGACTCATCTGACCAAGCCACGGTTTTCCATTCGTTTAGGGACCAGCCGATATGCTCACGAGCCCACGAGAGTCGCTGCAGGCGATGTCGTGCTGTCAGTAAAGGCACTCGAGTCGGTCTTCTGCTGGCATAGCCCAAGGATGACAAATTTCGCCGCACTAACCTATCGGACACGTCCCTCGTACGTCCCACATTGATTTCTGCGGTTATTTGACGCAGTGTTGCTTGTCTGTGAACATTGACAACTCTACGCAGATGTCGCTGGTCTCGGTCGTTAAGTGCAGATGGTCGGCCACTGCGCTGTCCATGGTTTGATGTTATGCCTGAAATTAGATACTCTCGGCACACTCTTGACACTGTAGATCTCGGAATGTTGAATTCCCTAACGATATCCGAAATGGAATGACCCATGCGTCTAGCTCCAACTACCATTCCGCGTTCAAAGTCTGTTAATTCTCGTCGTGCGGCCACAATCACGTCAAAGCCTCTTTCTTCACATGAATAACTTGAACACAAATGAAAGCCCTGCCAAAGCACTTCGCATTTATACATTTTCTAAGCGATACTACTGCCATCTGTATATTTGCATATTGCTATCCCATGACTTTTGTCACTTCAGTGTATTTATAAAATATCCTGTTCTTCGCACTTAAACTATAAAGTTCAATTCAACAGCAATACTACAAAGTAATTTTAAAATGAGCATATCTTTAGCATTTCCGATACACAGTCTCGCGCGCTGGAGATAACTTCTTTTTCCCGTACAGTGTTGCCATTGCTTGCTTTAGAATCGTTGAGTTTGATAATCAGAAATTGGTTGAAGTGTTACAAAATATGAAATGGATAATAAAACAAATTCCAAATTTGGGCTACCAAATGCCGACACTCGGGCAGAGACGTATGTTATTCAAAATGTAACGTCTCTGCACCGTGGTTGTAATACAGTGCGAGAAACGTACAGACATTTATGCAGATTCTTCATTATTTGATTTCTTTAAATATAATACATGACGGTAATATTTGCTGGCAAGAATTTGAAAAGCGAAACGCCGTTTGGAGTGATACGCCAGAAAATGCTTAAACGGAATTAATAGCCCTTTTGGCTAAAAAAAAATGAGAAAGAGGGAAAATACGCAAAGAAATACAGTAACTGGAATTTTGAGTTAACAATGGCCCTTGCCGTCAGCATTACATTGGTAAAACAGGAGCTGACAGTCCTCATGAGCAACGCATAAAATCATTAAATCTGGACACCATTAAAATGTTTACTTCTATTAAAATCTTCAAATAACTTTTAATCACTCGATTTTCTTTCATTACAGTTCAAAGAACTTCTTTGAACTTTGTTAACATCATTAGAATGGACACGATCTGCAACTGAATTGGAAGAGTAATAACAACTAAGACCGTAATAGTTCTGATGTTGGCAGCAAACAAAAGCCCTGAAGTGTTTGTCACGGACTTTTCCGAATTACTGAGGCGCAAGAATCAAAAACAAAGCATCCATCGGGCCCTGGCAGTTGCTAGAACTGATTACATACGGTAGGCGTTAGGAAGCTCTGTTCTCTTTCATTATCTGTTACTGATTGTTCGTTTCATCCTCCCGGCGGAGGAAATGGAGGAACGGCGATTCGAGCAACTTACTTTTATTCTTTTGCTGAAACAAGGAAACTAATTCTAGGAATGATGAAAAACAAAATTCCCTACAAATAGCACTGAAATTTGAGAAAATATATCCACATAGATATATCCTCATTTTACATGGCTGGTCGATATATTTGGGTTTGGATATAGAAGGGGTGTTAAAACCCAAAAATGGTCAAAAAATGTTGATTTCGAATTTTTGCATTTTCAAATTCTCTACAATTTTATCTTTCTAAAAATACCACTCTTTAATCTCTATGAAAATTAGAACTGTAAAAAATCTAGTTTTAATTTGTCATTGAATGCTTTGATAAATGAGGATTTTTACATTAAAAACGCGTTTTTCTCCAAACGTGATTTTTCTATACTTGATGTACCTTTTCTCAGGAACTACTGCTCACAGGTATCTAAACTTTTTATGGCTTATTTATTAGGTTCCCTTATATTTATTGAAATGAGCTTTCTGTAATAAACTTTGAAAAGAATTTTTTTTTAATTTTTTTGTGTGAGAAAAGTGCTAAATTTTACTATACCTAACAAAATATTCTGTAAATTACTCTCAAATTCAAAATGTTTCAAAAGCTCATTTCAGCATAATCAAATAGGTATACTGTAATTACTAATTCAGAATTCAAACAACAAAAAACAGCGTTATATTTTCAAAATTTTCACAGGACTAGTTTCGATGGTTTTACCGAACCACCATCCTCAGCTGGAAAACCGCAAATGAGCATGATAGGAAATAATGATTAGATAAGATAAGAAAGCCTGGACAAGAATAAGCAAGTGGCGCCATCTGTTGGTGAAACCAGAACTAAAACATAATTTCTTTAAAGGCCGAAGGCAAATTTGGATTGGAATTAGGATCGTTAACTAGAACAGAAAGATTTTTATGAATGTGAAATGCCTCTAGAAAATCCAGTTCTCCAATGGAAGATGTTTTTTGAATAATTTTGGCAGCCGAAAAATTGAAAGTGTGATTTTCGGACCAACAATGTTGAGCAACAGAAGACTTCTGTGTTTCCTTTTTTCTAACATATGCCTCATGTTCCTTGACGCGTAATTTTAAGGCTCTCTTAGTTTGGCCAATGTAAATTAAACCACACTAGCAAGGAATCCTATAAAAACCCCTGGAATTCATATTCGGAATGGGATCCTTGAGTATGGAACTCGGAATTTTATTGATGGGAGAATAAGCAACCCGAAAGTTAAATTTCTGCTAAATATGTGCAATTTTATAGTCTTAATACTGTAATTACACAAAAACTTTCAAGCGTGTATCTACTGAAGAGTTTGAGAAAAAGTACATCAAAAATGGCCAATTAAACATTGTCAGTATAAGGGTTGCTGATACCCCTTAATACTGCTGCGTGCGTACGGGTTCGTAATATATTGAATGCACAAGTCAGATAATAAGATAATAATATTTATTCTTATCAAAAGAAATATATCAGAACGCTTGGAAGTTTCCTCGGAGATATTCGTACAAGTGTTCACAATATCACGCAGTATAATCAGTAGTTATACTTCAGACTACTAAAAACGCTAAAATACAACGCAATGCAACGCGTTACCTAACGCGTTACCTCCGCGTTTCAGACGAAACTAAATAAATGTAATAACAATAATTAAATAACTGAGCTGAGATGTTTTCTGTTTGGCTTTTTATAGCTTTTAATCGGTAGCGAGAAATTTCTAGTAATTTCCGCTTCTCGAGATTTCTGGAAAGCAATAAGAGTAGGTAATTAGGGTTACAGCTAACACAGTAGTCAATTAGATTTATTCAGTTTCAATACAAAATACGGAGACATCCATTTATTCAATGTTAAATGCACGTGCTCATGTTTCTTACTATTCCAGCGTAACTTTCTGTTAAAATTTGTCTCGCGCTGCATTGCACGGGGATATAAAACAATTTTAATTATCACTCTACTAAAATTATCCACCTAAATACAAAATTCGTAACAATACTATTACTTCATAACACGTAAGTGAAAGATCTCCAGTAAGAGCTAACTAACAAGGAAATAATTATTGCTTAAAATGTTGAAGCCTTTCCCAGTAAAGATTGCTTCACCAGTGGCCGAGCGCATAAGACAGATGAGCGCTAGTAGTTCGACCTCGGTCAAAATTGATTCGATATCACCTCGATCTGAACATTGTCATTTTCGTGATTTCTCCGCGTGTAAAGCAAATACGAGCAAAATGTCCCCAGAATAAAGCGACAAGACGCCGCTGATTGTACCGAAGAATTCCTGCATTTCAATACAATGGTATAGTCATTAGGTTGTTTTGAAGAAATAGACGTGAAAAATGTTCAGTGTTCTCGCCGAGGTTCGAATCCTGGAGCTCTCGAATGCGCGTCGAGTGTGCTTCCAGTTACAAAACGAAATCATGTGGAAAGAAGAGAGAAAATACCTTATGTATTCGCCCTTTTAAAAGGTGACTGGGAAGTAGGGGATCCAGTCGCCAAATCCTGGTGGTGATGAATTATCTTCCACCACCCTTTTTTAGTCTGGGGGCCATTTGTAGAGTCATTAAGATCTTTAATGAAAGACGTGAAATAGGTGCACTGTCCTGGGCCGGGACTCGAACCCTAGACGTCTTGAACTTATTTCTTCGAATTTCATTAGAGATATATTTCATATTCAATTCATTCAGTTCCTCTCACTTCGCGGCAAGGCGTACATAAAAATTCAAAATATTTTCATTAAAAATTGAAAAATATAGAAACCATAAAACATCAAATACAATCGTTTCCATCAATTAGCCATATATTTTGTAGAAATTTAACTTTCGAGTTGTTTATTCTCCCATCAATAAAATTCCGAGTTCTATACTCAAGGACCCCATTCCGGATATGAATTCCTGGGGTATTTATAGGATTCCTTGTCAGTGTGGTTTAATTTACATTGGCCAAACTAAGAGAGCCTTAAAATTTCTCGTCAAGGAACATGAGGCATATGTTAGAAAAAAGGAAACACAGAAGTCTTCTGTTGCTCAACATTGTTGGTCCGAAAATCACACTTTCAATTTTTCTGCTGCCAAAATTATGCAAAAAACATCTTCCATTGGAGAACTGGATTTTCTAGAGGCATTTCACATTCATAAAAATCTTTCTGTTCTAGTTAACGATCCTAATTCCAATCGAACTTTGCCTTCGGCCTTTAAAGAAATTATGTTTTAGTTCTGGTTTCACCAACAGATGGCGCCACTTGCTTATTTTTGTCCATTCTTTCTTATCTTATCTAATCATTATTTCCTATCTTGTTCATTTGCGGTTTTGCAACTGAGAATGGTGGTTCGGTAAAACCATCGAAACTGGTCCTGTGAAAATTTTCTAAATATAACGCTGATTTTTGTTGTTTGACTTCTGAATTAGTACATCAAATACAGTTAAAATAATTAAAAAACAATTTGTGCAATTAAAATTTCAGTTTACAATTAAATTACAGTTCCTACGCAAAAACAAGAAACTCGGCCAGCGGGTAAAAAGCCAGGTTTTTTGGTGTCCAAAACTGAAGGTTTCGTTTTGGTCCCACTCGACCAAAAGACAATGAATGTGCAGAAACACTTAATTCACTATTCTGCTAAATTTCAGATGTAAACAAATATTGCTGCTATGATAAAAAACTAGGCTTAGCCGCACTTAAACAACTTTTAAATTTTTAATAATTTTACAAATATCGCATGGAGATTAACTAAAGGCATAAAAACCATAACCGGAAAATAAGAACAACATAATGCAATCATTTTGACAGCAAAAAATGCGCAATTTACCAATATATAAGAATAAAAAAACTCAGCTCACGGAGCTGAGTAAAAGAGCACACTCTTTTACAAAAAAAAAAAAAAAAAAAGAAAGAAAGAAAGAAAAAAAATCAAAGCACCAAGAAGGAAGTTGTTGTTTTTGGTGAAATTGAATATGTGTATAGCTCATACACAGATAGTAAAATGATAAGAAGTAGAAGAAGATTAGGGCATTCCCCGTATCGAGAACTCAATCTCATTCCGGGTCCACTCCCCCTTTGGGCACATCGTGGTAGTTCAACCTCCACTATTACCCTCCAGGAGAGCAGCGCACCACCTGAGGAAGTACCCCAGGCAGCACCGGTCGTCTAATGCTCCTACCAGTCGCTTGGGCGAGCCCGTCGCAGCGGGACATTACCCAGAGACACCGGGGGAGACCCCCCGGGTTACTAGTACCACGCCGCTCTAGGACGTGCCAGACTCCGGGGCCGGCCAATAAGTGACCTTTCCCAGAGTTTTCAGAACCACCAAGTTCATAAATTTTATACCCCCGTGGCCGAGACTGCCTAGGTACAGATCCTAGCCAGTAGCTTCGCAGAATTCTCTACGTCGACCCCCGGGGGGGGAGTAAAATGATAAAAAAATCAAGGTCATAATACCTGTTCACGCCTCATAATCACTCGTTCAGTGTTCAAATTAGTAGTTGGTCGAACCGTCCCTGGCGGCAATGCATGCTTGAATTGTTCGAGGCAAGGAGTGGTAGAGGTTCCTAATGTCATCCTGCGACACATTCTGCCAGGCATTCAGCAGTTGTCGCTCCATATCTGCGATATTTTGTGGTACCCGAATCTGGCGGCGTACCATGCTCGATTGGTGAAAGGTCTGGCCAAGGAAGAATATCAACCGCACGGAGACAGTCAAGAGATATTTGGCATGGCATTATCTTGTAGGAAAATGGCCCCAGGATGACGTGCCATGAAAGATAATGCAACTGGCCGCAGGATGGTATCAACATATCGTTGAGCTGTTAAATATGTACGGAGGATGACTAAAGATGACCTGCTGTCATAAGAAGTAGCATCCCACACCATCACACCAGGGTTACGGCTATGGCTGTATGCCTTTGAAAAACAAAGACTGATTGGGACCGCTGGCCCGGTCCTCTCCAGACCCTAGATACGGTGGTCATCTGCTTCAATAATACGGTGGTCATCTGCTTCAATAATACGGTGGTCATCTGCTTCAAGTGTGAAGCGGGATTCATGGCTGAACACTATACAATGCCAGTCTGATGGCAGCCATAATGATTGGCTGCGAAACCACACCAGATGACTCCACCGATGTTGTGGGGGTCAAAGGCTATACACATATAAACGTCTTAAAGGCCTCTGTGAGCATAACCCCGCCTCAGACAAGCGCCGTGAGATGGTGGATTGTACCACTGGAGGTATACAAGTGGCTGTTAGTGCGTTGAATAGTCGACTATGATACCGTTGGGGCGGTTCGGGCCTGGCGAACAATCATCCTATCATGCCTCGCATTTGTGCTTCTTGGCTTTTCCACAGCCTTCATTTCCTGGAAATTTCCTTGTAGCAACCACTGCTGCCAACATCTTTGCACAGCAGTGTCTGTACGCTGCAGGTGGCGGCCTATTGCTCGTTGTGACCACCTAGCTTCACGCAAACCTACAATGCGACCACGTTCGAAGTCGTTTAGTTGTCTGTAAGGGTATTCGATATCTCCGTAATGGTATCTTTAGTTGCTTCTTTATGGAATTACAATGGCAGCAACAAAAGAAGATAAAATTTCCGTTTCTGTTTACTGGTTTTATGCTTTGCGAATTGCGAACTGGAAATGCGCGCTTTGGTTACAATTCCTGTGCATTTGCCTTGATTTGGTTTGGTTTGGTTTATTTAATTATGGCAAAGCACACTAGGGCCATCTGCCTGAGGGGACGGATGCCTTCGTGGAGGACTTTCTAAGGAAACCGACTCGTATACACGTTACACATGGGGAAAACCACGAAAACGCCCATGCAGCCAGCCCGTTCGCGGGATTTGAACCTCGGACCGAACTACCAGTGTTCAGCGACTTTACCGATCGGCCACTGGTGGGCGCCTTCATTTGCCTTGAAAGTGTGATCATTTGCATGTTCGATCAAGATATCTTTGCATACCAAATTTCGTCACGATCCTTTTTGATGCTTCGATTTTTATGAGTGAGTGAGTGAGAGATCATGGCGCAAAACCAAAGATGATTATAGAGCGCCAAACACGAGATGGGATGATTACAAATGATGAAATTAAAATACAATAATTAAAAATAAGTATACAAATGTACCAAATCCAGAGGATGAAGTCATATAAAAACAAGTTAAAAGCACACATTAAAATTCAAGACACAGTCTTCAAAACAAATTACATTAGATAATAAAAAGCCAGTCTCTTTTAAATAATAAAATAAATTTGTATTGACCTCTCTTTCGATTAAACAGTCCAGAGGTAAGTCACTGCTATTAAAATATTTCTGACGAAGACTATTAAAACATGGACACTCAATTAAAATATGACGGACAGATAGACAAACATTACAATATGAACAAACAGGCTCATTCTCAGCTTTTAAAAGGTAGTTATGTGTCACTCTAGTGTGGCCAATTCTGAGGCGAGTCGAAAGAACTTGCTCCTTACGATTTTTGGTTAATTCCCAATGCTCAATTCTAGGCTTTACATGTCTTAATTTATTTTGAAGCTGAACATCCCAAAGTTGCTGCCATTTTTTTCGGATCTTCTGTTTCACAACACAACAGACGTCTGCAAAAGGGATGAGACGACTGGACAGTTCAACAGCACATTTCGCTGCGACGATTTTTATGAAAAAGAGTGTATACATATATATATTTATTTATATACGTTTGGTGCAGCCGATTGAAACAAAAAAAAAAAAAGGGGGGGGGAGGTGCATAACTAAATATTATAGCAGTCCTATATACAAAATTTCAACGTTCTGAGGCTACTCGTTTTTCAGTTATGCGATACATATTGTGAAAAATATCTCTTCTGAATTCATTTTAAAGCAGTTGTATAATTCGTTTTGGGAAAGAGGCCTTTCCCAAAACATTATCATGGAAACTATACATATTATTACGGAAACTGTACAGATTCTGTTCTCACCTACAGATGTCACGCAAAACCACTGGAAAACCTGTGTTAAATTGTATTCAGTAGCGATCAAAATGGATATTTTCACTGGAATATTGCTCCCGGAATGTTTCGTGATAACAACACTTCCTAAATAAAAAGACTTCAAATATTACAGCTATAATATATATGCTGCTCTAAAATTATGATCTTTAGTTTTTAGAAGTGGAAAATATATTTGCCTCATTAAGCTGAAAAATTTAAGAGAGTTTTTTTTTTTTTTTTGTCTGTTTTATTGACAATAATATAACAATATTCTTTCATGGGTTTCAAATTAACCAAATGAAAGCGATTAAAACAGCAGCTTGTGCCGGTCATTTAGTCAAAAGACCGAATAATATAACAAAGAAGAAGGACCTTTAATGTCTTCTTTTTCCATTAATAAGATTTACCAGAATCCTCATTTGCAATTTAAAGTAATGATGGCATTATGATGGTAGCGAGAGAATATTTTTAGCATTAAAATAATGACGAGAGATATTTACGGAAACTATACATAGCTGAAATACAGTCTAGGCCAAAGAAAGGAATATTAATAGAACGAAAACAGCCAATCAGAAGACTGTAATCGATACAAAAATATGACTAAATCTGTAGTAAAATTATCCACATGCTTTCCGCTTGCGACAAGAAAAGTATTGCAATATTTTATTTTACTAAAATGGAAATGTTTATGCGAACTCCTACATTTTATTTAATTGTACGAAGCAAAGGAAGTATTATAATCGCGAAGAAATTCGTGTACCATATTTCACCAGAAATGTCCATTTTGTCCGATCCGAAATCGATTTTTTCGTGACTGCTATAATATTTAGTTCCGAATCTCCCTTTTTTTTTTATTGCAATCAGCTGTGCTAAAAGTATATATATATATTGTGTACTGTGTGAATATGTGTATATACAGATAAGTAAACATAATTATGAATAACTTAAAAAGTCGACAATTTGCGCTAAAGCTGCTAAGTAATAAATGAATAATTTATTAATAGAAAAGATATTTATATATCATCTCCAAGGAAAATTAAAGGTATGAATATTAAAAAAAAAACTTTAGTAAGTATTTTAAGCATTGTTCCAAGGCAGTATCCAAAGTTAACTAGATTGCTATTGTAGTAATTGTTTCTTTAAATCTCTATAGAAAAACCCTTTAATCCAAAAAATTCTAAATATTAAATTAAAAATCCAAAGTACTGAAAACGTAGCTCATTAAAATAAAGCAGTAGTACTGAAAAAGTAGTTGTCATTGATCGAAGATTAATTCTTGTCAAGGGGAACAAATCAAATTCCTATCAATTAACAATAACCAAATTGACAGTGTTTCGTCTTTTCAGATAAGGATCAAATTAGTTATTTGTTAGAGTTATATCATAAGTTAAGAACAATATTCAGTTATTAAAAAGATATTAGTCTACTTAAGCCAAAACTCTTTTAGCGTAAACAAAGTCTAAAATAATAAAAAT
The DNA here is from genome assembly GCF_044657685.1 of Stegodyphus dumicola. NCBI lineage: Eukaryota > Metazoa > Arthropoda > Arachnida > Araneae > Eresidae > Stegodyphus > Stegodyphus dumicola. The sequence continues at coordinate 180,709,402 of NC_140775.1, forward strand.
CTGATGTGTACACCAAATGACTTTCTTGTACGAAATATTAAATTATACGCATTTTTTTCTTGCATTTCATTTAAACTTATTGGATTGAATTAAATCTATTTCGCCGACAGCGCATAAACCACAATAGAATAAATGCATTCTTTAAAATTCACTTAATTTGTTTACCATAGCGACACACTGGCGCTACGTTCGCTTAACAGTATTATATTTCGTTCATGACTCAGAATGTACAAACTTATATCATTTAAAGAATTATCTAATCGTTGCCACATGTTCTATTCAAATACTATAATAAAGCTAGAACTATGTATAAAAGAATTTAAACAAATAAAACAAAAAGAAACAGTTTTTCACAGACGATTGATTATTTCTCATTCAATTAATTCAGTTCTCACTTCGCGACAAGGCAAAAATACATAAAAACACAAAATATCTGTGTTAAAAATTACGAAGTAAATCTTAAACGCTTATTTCCTCGAAAAAATTACAGAAAGGATTAAGCATGATTTAATTCGCAATAATAAATGGAGACGTTATCTTTGTTGTTGCGAAGCTAAGTTTCTCTAGATTGGCAACAAATCCACTATCCTGCTGTTTCAAATGTAAACAAGCAATGGCCGCCATCAAAAAAAAATTATTAGGCTTAGCGGCACTTAAACAACTTTAAAATTGTTGATAATTCTAAAAATATTCCATACAGATTTACTAAAGGCATAAAAACGTTAACGGAAAGATAAGAACAACATAATTCAATCATTTTTAAAGCAAAAAATGTACAATTTACAAACATATAAGAGTAAAGAAATTGAGATTACTGACCCGGGTAACAGAGTGGATATACGTATATATAAATATATTTATATATGTTTGGTACGGCCGATTGCAACCAAAATACGAGGTGTACATCTACATGTTATAGCAATCCTATATATAAAATTTCAACGTTCTGAGGCTACTCGTTTTTGAGTTATGCGAGATACGTACGTACATACGTTCGTACAGACGCCACGAAATATTCTCTTCAGAATTCATTTTAAAGCAGTTTTATCATTTTTTGGAGGAAAAGAGTATTTTATTCTGTCCTTACGTACAAATATCACGCAAAAACATCGTTAAATTGCATTCGAAGCGGTCAAAATGGATATTTTCGTTGAAATATGCTGCCTGAATCTTTTCGCGATTACAATACTTCCTTTTTACTTCGTACAAGGAAGTAAAAATGAGTAAAAAATTCTTCTTAATTTAAGGCATTCGTAAACAAGTGCATTATTCGAGATCATTTTAGAAAAAATTTTCTCCGACACTCTCAAAACAATAACAAAACTGTCGATATTTGTAGAAATTAATAAATGTTAAAGAAGACATTTGTATTATTTTAGATTAAAACTTTCTTTTATATTTAAACTCAAAAATCAAAAGTAAAAACGAAATGTATTTATTCTTTTGTGTTAAAACGTTAATTTCAAAATCAAAAGTAAAAAGGATATTTTATATTAAAATATTCTTTTATAATCAAGCTCAAAATCAAAACTAGAAATAAAATTTATACTTTCTTTTATAATTTGACCAAAGGTATTTGAGTCCCGAAGGACTATTACTTTCGTTTTGGCATTTTGCGTTGGACTTCTATAAATGTCGGTTCACTTTTCAATCTGTTGCCACAAAATGCTAGAGTCCTGCATTATATTTGAAGAAATTAAAGACAAAAATGTATGTCTATTTCTCGCATTGTCATAAAACAACGGTATCTAGAGCTATCCAATTTTGAATGACGTAATCCTACTGCGAATGTGGGCATCTGAAATCCCAAATTTGGAATTTGTTTTATGATCGATTTCATATTTTGTAAAACTTTAACGAATTTTTGAGTAACAAACTCAACGATCTAAAAGCGAACAATGGCAACACTCTCTACGGGAAGGGGGAACCTTTTTATCTCTAGCGCATCGAACTGTGTATCGGAAATTCTAAAGATATGATCATTTTAAAATTATTTTGCAATATTGTTATAGAACTAAATTTTACGGTTTAAGTGCAAAGAACATTATATTTAATAAATAAAGGTAACACACAAAACGTTAAAAAAACGCCCCTTTAGACATAATTTAAAATATGAAACATTTCTATTTTTTTAAATTTTTAAACTTTAATTTCAAAATCAAAATTAATTTATTCTTTTATATACGTTAACTTAAAAGTAGCTATATATATATATATGTAATGATTCCAAAATGCGTAGATGAAAACACTGAAACTTTAAAATCTTAAGGGGACTCATACACCTTAAAACCCATAAGATGTTGGAATAGGTGGCTATTGCAAGAATTGGAATAACTTATTTATTTTAAAAGCAATTACTACCAACTTCTTACAGCTGACTACATAATATACCTGCTTTCTGAAATAGCAATCAGAAAGTTTGTGTTGCCACAAATATTTTTAGAATTTAATCCGCTTTGTGACACAATTTTTCGTCATGTTTCCAACTTGCGCGCACAGTTTAAAACATTCTGTTTCATAATTTAATTCCATATTTAATATGTAGCTTTTATAACATTTGGAAACTACTTTGAACCTAAAATTCTAAAACTTTCATGTTAAATTTTTATTTTATTTTGAGTTGAGTTTAAAAAATGTATTTTATTAACAAAATTTGTAATGTTTTCGCGTCCATAAAATTTTTCAATATTAAAATATTCATAAGATTGTTGGTTCAGTTAGAAAATAGTGTCCATATAAAGAATTCCATCCAATTTCAAGGATGTACCATTAGCCAATTTTAAAATATCATGCGCGCAAGGTGGAAACGTGGCTAAATATTTTGTCACAACGAGGATTAAATTACAAAAATATTTGTGGCAACACAAACTTTCTGGTTACTAGTTTCCAAAGCAGCTATATTATGTAGTCAGCTGTAAAAAGTTGGAAGTAATTGCTTTTAAAATAAATAAAATATCCCAATTCTTGCAACAGTCACATAGTCGAAGATCATGAGGGGTTTAAGGTGTATAAGTCCCCTTAAGATACTGCGTAGATGACCGAGAAGACTGCAGTGGCTTGAAGGTGGCAGAGTGGAAAGCATGATAACGCAATTTAGCACAACGTATCTTGAAAAATCACAATCTTTATTTTTTCAATGCATATCGAATAATCCTTTTTCAGACAAGATGTTTCCTAATTATATTTGAATACATAAATTGCATTTTGAATTAGAACGTCGTCTTAAGTAAGTAAAAAGCAGCAAGGTTTAAAAGCGTCTTGCCAGCAGGGGAAGCTTATAGTACTTTCATAGGAAGAAGGCTGGGAGTGGGAAAGTTTCAGTTCAGAGTTTTGGTTTAGAATTAGTTTGATTGGACAAGAGGTATCTGCATTAAAACGTTACGTAAGATAGAAAAGTCTGGAACCTGTGAGAAGAGATGAATTTAGGGGTAGATCATCAAATTTAGAATGTTAATTTTGGACTGAAATGCTGAAAAATTCAATAGGACTCTAAAAATAAAAAATTTATTTTAAAAAAATTGATATTTATACATTATACTTTAAAGGACAAAAATTTTATGATTTTTTTTAAACATTTGCTACTGTTTTAATTCTTTCTCTTTAAAAAGGCTTCTCTGTCGCTACGCCTTTTTCTTTTTGAAGGGGGGGGATATGTAAGATAAAATTATATGAATCAGAATTATAATATAACTATAAACATTAATTCTTCCTCTCTATTCTAAAATCGTAATAACGTCTCTGCATCGCGTCGTTTCTAGATCACTCTATGGCCCGCGCAGCTCTGATGACGTAATAATTGGGAATTGTAAACCAAAACTTTTCTCTTCGCCGTGCTTCCATCCTTCATAACTACGCACTTCAGCTTTTGCTCTCTACTGTGCTAAGATGTAATTTCTCTGGCTTGCTTTCTATCTCAACAATATCAAATATGTAAATCTTCTGTGGAAAGGCACGACTAGAGTGCCAAGTGATTGTGGCCACAAATATCAGTTGCAAATAAAAATGGAATTAAAACTGCCTCGACTGCCAAGTTCTTTAGATATTACCAAGTTAGCATTACTAGCATACTACGCAATCAAAATCTTCTTCAATATGGGTCTAATCACGCATCTACAGTGTTCCGTCTTTTCCTTTGCTTTTATTATGACAATTATATATATATGATGATTTAATGCGTAGGAGGAATCCGGATACATTAACAGCTTAGACAAGCTGAGTAGAAAAGCGTGATGACGTATTTAAGACAACTGAACTTGAAGTATCGCAATCTTTATTTTACGCATATCAAATCATCGTTTTGCGCACAAGATGTTTTTAAATCATAATTTGAATACAATAACTTCTTTATATAGACAGTTTAACGAGGGCGACATCATTCTAGACGAACAAGCAGAGATTTGTTAGCAGGGACGAAGCTAGTGGAATTTATACCAAAGTAGATGCGATTATACAGACAAGCTATGATTGGTTAATTTTAGTTACCTTTTTCATGCTGTGTTGTATAACATGGAAAGATCTCGAATTTGGGAAAACAGATAAATTTAGGGGGAGAGCACCAAATCTAATATAGCTAATTTTGAGGTCGCAAATAATTTTTAAAACAGGTATCGTATTTTGTTATATTTTACATACATACTCTGTAGTGGGTAAGTTTGGTCTTACGGCATTATACTAACTACCTTGCTTGTTAATTTTATATATATATATATAAAGTAAGAAATTTAGAACTAATATTTCACAAAGAGCAGAAATTGAAATTCATAATTAATAAATTTCAAATAATCATAGAAACTCAATAATAAATTAAAATTTTTTAAAACCAAAACATTTCAAACAAGCAAAACCCCTCTTCAAAAGTTATGAAATTAAAAGAAAAATGAAGAAAAGCAGAAGAGGAATTCAATCCATCTCAATGTCACTTCATCAGGGAGGAGGACCCATGAAATTAATTGAAATCTCTCTTCTACAAAAATCTTTGCTTTTCTGTATCCAGAATTAGCCGATGATCCATTTCAATGTATTTAAATTATAATTTTAATAGTTCATCCGAAAATTCTGGCTCTTTCCCAACGCAAGGGAAAAAATTTCTAATTATAAACATTAGAATAATCTTAAATAAGCCTACACCCTATAACACTTCTTAAAAGTTTGAATTTTTTATCTGAAAGCTCCAAAAGAGAAGGATAAAGAAGGATGTTTTAAGGGATATAGTGTTTTTTTTTTTTTTTTTTTTTTTTTTTTTTTTTTAACTTTTAGTTGCTATTCTGTTACTTACATGACCTTATATATTTTCAAAGGCGTCATAAGAAGCCCATGAGGTGAAAATTTTTATAGTTCCTTTACTTCCTTTTTCCACTCTTTCTGTAATTTAATGTACAAAATTTAATTACTAAAATTCAACTTTAGTGATACATTGCTCATATCTACGAAACATAATCCGAAACTATTTTATCACTTTTGGGACAACTTTTAAAGGATTAATTGATTTTAAAATTTAATTAGGTTTTACACTAAAACGTATTTTTGCCTTTTTTTAAAATAGTAAAATTTTTAAAAAATTTATTTTTTTAAAAAATATGCATTTTTTCTTTGACTAAAAAATAAATCTAAATTTTCCTTAAAATATTTAAAAATTTTCTTTTGATTTCAAAATTACATTTTCGTGCAAGATCTTTGCCTTTGAGCGATTAATTTCTTGGCAAGGTTTTTTACTTTCGCTAATGAAGCCAGCACGTTTGCCGAAATTCGAAGCGCGGACCAAACTATTAACGTTCAGCGATTCTCACCGGAGACTATTTTATGTTCAGTGTTTTCAGCGGAGACTATTTTATGTTCAGTGCTCCGGTGGGCACAAAGTATTTTTGCGTGTGTATGTGATTCTGGCAAAACCTCGAGGTCTATCTGCCTAAAGGGAGGGATGCCTTCGTGGAGGACTTTCTAAGGGAAACTGGTTCGTATACACGTTACACATGGGGAAAACCACAAAGTATGTTTGCAACATAAGGTTTCTCGCTTCAAGTGATAAAGCATTTGTATAAGAGCAAAAATTACATTCCTCTAGTTTCCTTTTAATGCATTGATCGAACTGGAAGGCTTACGTCTATTAATCAGGTTCTAGGTCACAAGCATCATTTAAAAGTAAAGGTTCGCAACTACCCTATGATCGTTGGCTAATAATAATTATCAGAATTTTCTGATTCCTTCGTTAATAGACATATGCTCCCTATGTTAAGATTAAAGATAGCTAACGTTATCATCCCCTTTCCTTGTGTAAGCTGTGGATAGAAATCAGGGTTTTGGTTTTTGGTGATTACGGCAAAGCCTCGAGGGCTATCTGCTTAAGGAAAGGGATGCCTTCGTGGAGGACTTTCCAAAGGAAACTGGCTCGTATACATGTTACACATGGGGAAAACCACGAAAACGCCCATGCAGCCAGCCCGTTCGCTGGTATTCGAAACCCGCATTGAACTACCGGTGTTCAGCGATTTTGCCGCTCGGCCGCTAATAAGACTGGATATAAATCAGAAAATTCATAGAGTATTAATGTATTTGAATTTTACCAATTCTTTTTGATAAAATGTATTATATATAGATTTTTCTGAAATGATTAAACACTCGTAAATCTACTTATCAATCTGTAATATTCATCATGCTTAGTGGTTACATGTATATTAATTCAGAAATAAACAGCATTATCTAAATTGAAATAATATAAAAATTCACGCTGAGAATATACGTCAGATTCGTTGAAGAAATTCTGCATGAAAGACATCCCCTCTCACAAGCCTCTTCCCCATCTAAATTGGATCTAATATATGCAATATAGTTGACTATGAAACAAAATGTATAAAAATATGAAATATTCAAAGTCAAGAATTGATTATAATTTTTTATATATAAATATATAAAGGGACTATATATACATATTACTAAATATTGACTTTACATTTTTATTAGTCCAAAGAGGCTACTTGCCCAGAAGCGATGGGATGGGATTATTCAATTACGGCAAAACACACGAGGGCTATCTGCCTAAAGGGAGAGGTGCCTTCGTGGAGGACTTTCTAAGGGAAACTGGCTCGTAAATATGTTACACATGGGGAAACGCTGGTGGGCCAACTTAAACAATGAAAATGAAATTCGAAACAGAAAAAAAATATTTTAAATAAAATAAAAATATAATATAAAGAACATTATTTGAAAGAAACAACGTTGTCACGTTTTTTCCTCTCACGTACAATGTAAAAAGGTTGATGTTGATGATGATGCATTTAATTATGGCAAAGCACTCTAGGACTATCTGCCTAGGGGAAGGGATGCCTTCATGGAGGACGTTCTAAGGGAAACTGGCTCGTAAATATGTTACACAAGGGGAAAACCACGAAAACGCCCATGCAGCCAGCCCGTTCATCGGATTCGAACCTCGCACCGAACTACCAGTGTTCAGCGTCTTTACCGCTCGACCGCTGGTGGGCCTTGCCCAGAAGGACTATTAATTTCGTTTTGGCAGTTTGCGCTGATTCTCTGAAAACGGCGAATCACTTTTTAAATTGTTGCCACCAAATATTAGAGCCCTGTATTATATTTAAAGAATTAAATAACGAAGAATCTGCATAAATGTATATATATTTCTGGCATTGTGATAAAACAATGGTACCTATAGAACCATCAAATTTTGAATAACGTAATCCTCCACCGAATAGGAGCATCCGGAAGCCCTAATTTGGAATTTGTTTTATTATCGATTTCATATTTCGCAACACTTGAACGAATTTTTGATTAACAAACTCAACGATTTCAAAGCGAGCAGTGGCAACACTGCTCCAGCGCGCGAGACTATGTATCAGAAATTCTAAAGATATGCTGCTTTTAAAATTATTTTGGGCACTTTTCCGTTTTGCCGGCGCAAATCTCGCCAAGCAGACTTTGTTGGCAACAACATAGAGTACACGAAAAAAAAAAAAAAAAAAAATGTTAATTCTAAGAATTTTTTATTTTGAAGGCATAAACATTTTAATATGGTTTAAAATTTTGTAAAAAGCCCATAAAGACAATAAATTTGTAAAAATACATCAATTTAAGAATTTACTATGCTTTCATGGTTCAACATCCTAATTTTCCGGTTCGTATCACGCGACTCCAAGTGATCTCATTTCACGTAAACTACGCTACAAAAATATAATTCTCTCAGTAATTATGTACATTAATTTCAAGTTAAATTTTAATTTGGAATACAAGTTTAAATGCAAGAATTATTCTCGTTGGAATTGATGAATTCAACACTTGATTTTATCTTTTCTATATTTTTGCCTTCGGGTGAGCTGTGTGATTGCATTCTAATTGACTTAATACCGCGAATTGTCTTAGAGCATAAAATTTAACTATCATGTAAAAATTCTACGTAATTGTATGTCAGTAATGAAAGAAACAATCAATCTGAAAAGAAATGGCTGCGATTTGTTATTAAATGAGGCGTAAAAGATTACCAGCGAAGATATACCGTTTGGCATCAGTTGTACCATTATTGGCGACTTTATCGTTTGCTCCGGCAAAACGGAAAAGTACCTTATTTTGCTATTAAATTGAATTTCAAGGTTTAAGTGCGAAGAACATGATATTTAATGAATAAAGGTAACACACAAAACGTTAAAAAACGCCCGTTTGGGCGTAATGTAAAATCTGAAAGCTTTCAGATTTTTTTTTATCTTTTTATATCATATTTTGGTACTTACGTATTAAAGCCACCGCAGCTGCAGATTTGGCGGTTAAGTGCTGCCAATATACACCTAAAATTTTTGCGACTAATCATTCATTAAAACACTTATTTAAAATCAAAACACTTTATTTAAAATCAAAGTAGTCAATCAGATTTCGGTGGAAAATGGGCCGATTTAAAGTTTAACATAGATTCAAAACAGTCTCTATTTTCTTTGACCTGATACTGTCGCTATATGAACTCTGCTAAATAAGATTCTAAATGATGTCTCGCTGTCCCCTTATATCTCTTGTTCCTCCATTTAGCTATGCCCCATATTCTCTCAACTGCTTGTGTATGAACTCATGTATCAGGATCAATAAAATTTTATTTATGATTAACTTTAGCATGTAGGAATCCTTCTTTTTCTATTCTATTTGTTTGGTAACCTTTGCAACTGTCAGAATAAATTTTTCGTGCTACCATCTGCAAAGTTTTCAATAATTTTATTAAGAAGTTTAGATCCAGTTCTATTAGAAATATTGACAACAAACGAATCTTTCGTCTCTCTATACGTATACCACCAAACACCCACTGTTCGGGTAATACTCGACCACAATTATGTTTACGCTTAGTAAACAAACTTTCATCAATTTCCACAATGCAATCTGGTCCACCTACCTTCTTGCTTGGTTTATTCGCCGTATCCAAGACACATAATTTACGCATGTCATTGTTCCAATCTATAACAGTTTTATCCGATAAATCAAGTTGCTCTTCACAAAATTTATTCGACGTCAACTCCTCGCACCAGCAATATATGAATCCCAAAGCTGAACAAAATGGAATTCTGCTTCCTTCAAACCAGTTGTCTTTTCTAAATCCCACTTGCTGGTCACACTGTCTTAAATTACATTTCCAAAACGTACGTTTACCAAAATAATGTTTCATATCGTGCGAATTGGTACCTTTTTATATTTTTGGTAAAATATTTCGCTCCTGAAAAAATAAAATTGCATCTTCTTCTGTGTTTGGCAAATTCAAAGGACGCATTTTCGTACCACTAAAAAATGGCGTCAAAAATCAGCAAACAACAAGGCAAGAAGGAATCCAAAAGATAACTGCGTGCGACCAACAGGGTTGCTCTTTATTGTCGCATTAGCGCAACTTCTGCTGCGGTGTCGTTAATACGTAAATACCCATATTTTCTATGAAATTATAAAATGCATTTTAATGAATATATGAAATTATTTTGCGAAATATAAAAAAAAAAAAAAAAAAAACTTTTACATTCATATTATGTTGGGGATATAACAAAATCAATGCATAACATTTAAAAACTACAGATGTTAATTCTGATCATTTTTATGAAAACATAAAGAGATTGATTATACGTTTACTATTATTTATTAAAATATTTTCATAAAAATCACATGTAAAAATGTATATTATACTGATCTAACAATATACAATCGTTTTGTATTGTATTTTCAGATTAATTATGGGTACAGAAAACGAAACGTCGGAAGACGTTTGCACTTAACCTGTATGCAATATTGTCTGCAATTATGCATCATGTTCTCAGAAATTTTATTCCTGATCATCATTAATGGTAAGTATATTTCATTTTATTTTAGAACAATGCATCTTTAATTGGAAGTAACATAATTCTTCGAACCTAAGGGACACTTTCTTTTTTACCTTACGAACAACCCTAAAAGCACAGTACATCTTGAGATCGCCGGTTATCTAGAACTATACCTCATGACGATCTAACTTGAGAACGTATACGAGGCTAGAACGACCTTTTCACAGTCACTGTCCTTCGAGTTATCCATACGCACCAAACTATCCGCGATTGTTCGATTCCTCCAATTCGCTGCACATTTGGCGACTTCCTGCCACACCCATTCTGTCTAATTAACAATTCTTTTATGCAGTAAAGCTGCAGTTGAATCTATATACTATTAATATATCGATATAAATTACAGTCTGTTTAATTTATGTCAATTGGATTCGCTGTTTAAAAAGTAAAAATAAAAATTAAATTATTCGTTACAAAGTTATATTAAACGAAGGTACTATTCTGTTTTGAGGGCCGTAAGAAAATTGCAGAGAAAATGCATGTGCAAAAGCGCCAAATCTAGGAAACGCGCCCATTTAACAGCGCGCCAAATCTAGCGTACGCGTTGATTTCAGATTGCGTAAGTTTATATAGTTTTATATTTCTTAAGACGCCATTGAAATACTAGTTTAATTTTAAAATCCTTTTTTGATATCCTATGGATTTAACAATTTGGGAACTGCCCATGACGAAATGTCGGCAATAGAATTTTGGGTAAAGTGCAGAATCACCCACTGCTTGACGCGTTTTTAAGAATTGCACATACTCGGTATCCATGTGCACATCGACCTATTTTCACTTAAAAAGTAGAAGAAAATTGACAAAATCCAATTGTTTTTACCCTTGTAAAAAAAGCGGCAAACAAATAAGTGAGCGATTCTGCACTTTACCGAGAATATTTTCAAAGAAAAGGAATCATTCATTATAGAAAATTACGCTTGAACAACCAACGAGATGAAATTATGCTTTAGCGATAAGTCGGTAGCGAAATAGCGATGCAGGCATCCATTCGGTTATGTTTAGCAATTTTTATATAAATTATAATAATGATCTGAAATAGTTATTGACTCTTATGCTTCCATTCAGTCATGTTTAGCCTTTTTCATATAAATTATAATAATAAAAACGTATTATATGAAATTAACATTTCATCTAAATTAAAACATCAATCTTAAATAGTTATTTATTATTATACTTCCTTTCTTGCCGTAATTATTAGGGTTGCCGCAATTATTTTTGGCAGCATTGGCATCAACAACAGTTTGGCGATTTTTTACGGCACTCGAAACCGAATAATACTATAATAAAAATATTTAAGCTAAAAATCTCACTTCTTAATACTGCGACAGGGCAGTTAAAATGAAACTTAATTAATTAAAACATACTTATGCACCAATAAAAACATACAATTATAGAAAATCTATTGAAATAATTTTAACGCAAAGTTCTGCGTAAAATCACGTAATAAACAAGATTTTAATCAACAGTCCGAAAGTCCAAGTCTTGAGGTGCAAAATCCGAAACCCTAGATCGTAAACAAACGGCGTCTTCGCTAAGTCTAACTATCCAAGAACAGATGTGCAGACAGAATAGCTCAAAGTATATACTCAAAGTAACATGAATTAAGCGTGAAACGCCTATAATAGTACATAATAATTAACATCCAAATTGTCTTACATAACATAATAATCAAGTGCACATACATTTTTCGAAGCGATTGGTGTAAAACTTAAAAACTTTAAAAAAAAACTCCAAAAAATAAAATCAGTCGCTGGAATAACTGTAAAACAGTATGAAATTAAATTTTCAATACCCTAGCATACAGTATCTTGATCATATATATATAATACAATTATAATGGACATAAAAAACAAAATCGCTACTTTTTAAGATCGGGCAAATCATGCATGGAACATATTAAAAGGAGTCAGGTCCTAATTATCCTATTAAAAAGCACCGTGAAATAGCATAATTAACTTAAATATGGAAAAAAATTCGAAGCATAAGCTATAAAATTTAAATCCGCGCGATAGTTAATAAGATTTCATGTAAGAAGTCCAAGTGCTCAGAAAATCAGTTAAACGTACAACAAAAGTTAAAAATTAACGCCGGGTCTTATAAATGTTCTATAAAACACTTGAAAATCACTACTTACTCATTCTAAGAAAAGAACCATCTGAAACTAACTTGCATCAATAGTAAACAAACACGTAGATTAGGCCTAGTGATTTCTCAATTTCCAGATCTTCGAATTCGCAGCAAAAACACCTTATAAATGTTTTTCACACATCCATATCAACTTTGGAACACAAAATAAGTTATAAAACAGCACTTACACAAGAATAAGCATCACATTTACTAAATTAATAGCGAAATTCGGAACACATCAAAAAGCACACAGTAATGGCCGCGGTCATTAGAACTTGAAAGTTACAAAACTCGCTACGGTAAGAAATACATATGAACGAGAATGGCGGAACTAAAAAATAGGGGATAAATCCAATTTAAATTCTCAAATACGTTTTGAGACTTGAATAGATTAAACGAACATTAAATGAAATAAATAAGATGAAATAAAAAAATTAGCGAAGGGTAATCAATTAAAATATAACTCAAGTTTTGGGTAACAATTAACACTAAAATTAACAAATCGAATTAACTCTCATGCAATTTATCAAAAGCTCTACACAGTGTTTTCGGATAAATACATTGTTAAACATTTATGTACACTGCGCAAAAAAAAGGGGGGGGACAGCTTGCGTTTTTTATGTCGCAAAAGCGCGACTTAGTATATATATTAGATTTATATATACTACTATTCTAACATAGGTATTTTGACGCAAAATAGGACTTTTTCTGAAATAACATACCAGGTTTTTTCCATATTTTGATTCTACAACTCCAATTATGCTAGACTGCCGAGTTTTGTAAAAATCGTACGAGTAGTTTTTAAAAAAAAATTAGCTCTCAAAATTTTAGCTCCTCAATGTTAATTGAATTTGATATATATTTATTAATCTCTCCTTTTTTATTAAACTTTTTTTATTTTTCCTTTCCCATTTCAAAATTTAGGTGTTTTTCAAATAAAATTCACCCATTTTATATGAATTATTTTTTAAATTTATATTTTTAAATAATTCTTATAAATTTTTCGAAAAACATTTTGAATTCTAACCCATAAAAGTTTTACCACCATCTTAAAGTAGGTGTAGTTCTAAGCATACCTACAAAAAATTAGAGTTTTTTATTCAAAATTTTCTAAGATATACACGAATTTGCATATTTTCGCATTTTGAAATTTGGCATCTTTTTTTGAGCGATAATAGCGCCAAATGTGGTTTATGGAATTTTTGTTACAATGAATTGCTACAGCTATTTTTAACCTTAAATTTCAAATAAATTTTTAAGGAGAATTAATTATATGAATATTTCCCCTCAATGATGTGTAATAAATATTTATAAATACTATATGAACAGCTATTTTTTTTTAATTACAGATGGTATTATTCACATTTTTAACTTTTTAAAAATTTATTTCATTTTCCTTCTTTTTATTTTAAATAATTGTAAGAGTAAATTTTTACTTTTGCCGTGTTATCGTCTGCTACTTTATTTTAACTTCATTTAAATTTAATTGTCTAAATCTGAGAAAAGTTCGTTTTATGCTTATTTTCACAATGTTTTTAAGCAAACAAGCCACTGATACTTTGGGTAATGTCCCAGCTTTAAAAAACAAATATATAAACATAAATTTAGACATCCTCTTAGAAATAATTTTTAAGCAGTAATTTTCTCTCGTGTTGTAGACTATATAAAAAACATCTACTTTAATATAGAAATTTTTAGGCTTAAAAACTCTAAATAATATGATTAAGATTTTTTGCACCCAATATAAGTATAGGGTTACTCGGTGATACAGGATAAGTGCTGCTGGAGTGGTTTTTTTCTTTCTCATTTAAGAAAAATCTTTTAATTCAAATATTTATTTTTTGGACTTTATTTATAGTTAAAATGTCCAGAAGTTGTCTTCAGCTGAAACGCATTTAATGCAACTGATATTTTTAAAAAAATTACAAAAGTGCAAAATTTATGGAAGTGTAACAATCGAAAAATCTAATATTCTTGTGTCAGCACTGAAAACAAATGTAGAAGGAAAGAAGGAAATTGGAGGAGAAGCAAAAATTTAAAGGGTAATCTACTTCAAGGAAGTTGGGTGTTCAAAGGAAAAACAATTGGACGTGTACACCAGTATATAACAGCAATTGAGTTTATGCTAACGGAAAAAACAAAAACGTTATCATTGCAAATTAAAGTGAAGAGCGACTGGTTTTCGACTATATGGTTGTATAAATTTAAATTTCGTCATAGAATATCATATCGTATCATAAACGGAGAATCCCACGATTTCTCAGCCGAATTCCGAAATTTATTCAGTAACGTATATAGAATTTATTAAACGCTAAAGACGTTTTCCCTCTTGATGAAACCAGGCTTTCCTTTCATTTCACGTCTTCAAAATACTTAGTCTGTAAAGACTGATAAAGGCTTAGACCAAATACTGATGAAAATTATTGATTCGGATTATTAAGTAACAGCAAAGACGGGATATCTGCCTTCTCTGGAGGGGATGCCTTCGGGAAGAACTTTCTAAGCGAAACCAACTCGTATACATGTTAACACAGGAGAAAAACCACGAAAACGTCCATGCAACCAGCCCGTTCGCCGGATTCGAACCCCGAAGTGAACTACCAGTATTCAGCGACTTTACCGCTCGGCCGTTTGTGGGCTCTTTTGAAATGGAAGGCGATAAATTTATTTAAAATGAATGTCAGAAATACCAGGATGTTACGAAAAGTTGAATGCTTTTTAATATACTTGCAAAATGCCTGAAAAAAAAGAGCAAGCCATTAAGAAGAAAAAATAAATTTTTGCATAAAATTTAGCTTTTTTTAAATTTAAATTTTTTTACTTTATGATATTTGATTCTTGCGCTTTCAAAAATAACATATTTGACTAAAATATGAATAAAATTAAAAAAAATTAAACATAGGATGATAAAATTGTGTAAAGCAATTGGCACAATGATAAAACTGTTTAAAGCAACATATGCAAGTCATCCTAAATTAAAATGTCGGATATATATCTCTCTTATTTACATACCTTTTCTGAACGGAACACTGAAAGGCTTGTTAACTGTGCTTTACAGTATTTTCTCTTTTAATATATGCAGTTTTCAGACGCATCGTAGTCTGGGTCACAAAGTAGTTTTCCGAAAGAAAAGCAATTCAAATAAATAAAATCAAATTCTAGGAAATTTATATTAATAAATATATTTAAAATGCGCAGTTCGAATGAATAAATAAAAAAAATTAAAACAATTATTTGAAGAGACAATGCAACACAAAAAATTAAAATAAAAGTCTAAAAATTCAAAAGTTACCTAAAATAATAACTATGACTAAAAATATATAGTATAAAGAAACTACTTAAAAAATAATAAACGATGCATCTTTTACTTAAACTACGCAGTTCCAATGAGTAAATAGAAATTTTTAAAACAGTTAGTTGAAAGAAACCATGCAACTTAAACAATTAAAATGAAATTCGAAAAAGAAAAAAAAATACTTAAAATAAAATAAAAATATAATATAAAGAACATTATTTGAAAGAAAGAACGTTGTCACGTTTTAATGTAAAAAGGAAAATAGGTTGTTACATATTAAAAAGTTCGCCAAGTGAACTATTCTTGGCGCAAACTGAAAAAAAGCGCCAATATACATTCTTAAAATTCTCCGTAAGGTTCGCACCAAATTTTACAAACTTTAATATTTAGGCATAATTTGAGTCGTAGAATCGAAATATGGAAAAAAAATGGCATGTCATTTCAGGAAAAGTCCGATTTTGTTTCAAAATGCCTATGTTAGAATAGTGCTATATATAAATCTAATATACATCCTAAGTCGCGCTTTCGAGACATGAAAAACGCAATTTCAATTTTCTCGATCGGTCCAGTAGAACGGGAGATATAGAACTGTCCCATTCCCCCCCCCCCGCAGTGTACAATCTGCACACACAATTGGAAAAAAAAAGAACCGTTCCATACCTCCCTTTCTACTGGACTGTTTAACAAAACTTGCGTTTTTCATGTCTAGAAAGTTTGACTAAGATAGAATATATATTAGATTTACATGTAGCATTGTTCCACTATAGGTATTTTGACCCAAAATCGGACGTTTTCAGAAAAAAAAAACTTTTTATACTTAAATATTAAATTTAATATAATTTGATGAAAAAAATTACCGAGCAATTTTAAATTTATCTTGGCGCACTTTCTTCAGTTTGCTCGAAGAATAATTCACTTGGCGAAATTCTTAATTTTTGGTAAACTATCTTCCTTTACTTTTCATTGCGCATGAGCTGAAACAATGTGCAACGTTCATTCTTTCAAATAATTTTAACAAATTGTATAAGCGTTGTTGGCGTTATTATTGTTTATAACAAATATGCCAAATTTCAAAATGGACCAATATGTAAATTAACCTGTATCTTAGAAAATTCCGAATACAAAAAACCATTTTTTACAGGTGCGCCTAGAAATACCTCTACTTTAAAGTGATGGTAAATATTTCATAAGTGATAATTAAAAAATGTTTTATAAATTTATAAAAATTACTAAAATATACAAATTTTAAAAAGAAATCAGTAAATACTTGTGAATTTTATGTGGATTGAACATAAATTTCGAATTGTGAAAGAAGGAATCCAGTAAATTAAGTTAAAAAAATATTAATCAAATTTAATTAAGGAGCTAAAATTTTGAGGGCTAATTTTTTGAAAACTACTTGTGCGAGTTTTACAAAACTTGGCACTTAGCCATAATTTGAGTTGCAGAATTGTAATATATTAAAAAATTGTTATGTTGTTTTAGAAAGCCCGTTTCTATGTAAAAATACTTATGTTAGAACAATGCTGTATGTAAATCTAATATATATCCTAAGTTGTGCTAACGAGATATGAAAAACGCAAATTAAATTTCATCAACTGGCCCAGTAGATGGACAGATATAGAACTGTCCGTTTTTTTAGCCCAAAGGTGCTTTAGCTCGGAAAGGCTGTTAGTTTCGAAATGGGATTTTGCTTTAATTCAAAGAGACCGTTACCACTGGAGTTTATTTGAGCTAACGGAGTCAGTTCCATGGGTCGACTAGCTCCGCTATGCCTGCAGTTAAGGTTTTTCAACTTGCTGCCCTATGGGAAAAAACTGGTTTTAGAGATGGGTCGGCTACGTCAGTTGTCTCCGTTAGCTCACATAAATCCCAGTAGGAACGTCCGTTTAAAGGCTGAATCAGTTTGCAAATTGTTGCCACCAAATATTATCGCCCTGTACAGAGATTCACACATTTTTAGACGATGTATATTGTACTCACAAAACTAAATTACATAAAAATTCTTGTGTTTTAAATGTTCTATTTGACATCCGTTATTCTGAACTATCTTTCGACACTGCAATTTCCAGGATAATAATGCCTTTTGAAGTGACAGAAGAGATATTCTAACCCATTCCTCTCGAACAGCTTTCCAGAGTCCTGTTAGGGTTTTGGGACAACGTTTGGATAACGCAGTTTTTAAAAGTCCGAAAGCACAAAAATCCATGGGTGACACTTCGGGAGATTCAGTAGGGATATCAGTGAAGGGTATGGCCTTGATACCAGTTTTTTGTTCCATTTCTTTTAGGAAATTTACAGTGGATTTTGATGTGTGACTGCTAGCTTTGTCCTGATGGAATCTCACAGATGGATGGCCCTGTGGGTAAAGCGATGGTATTTCATTCAAAAAAAATTGGCCATAAAATATGTTCCTGATAGTATTTGGAGTTAATCTTGACATTTTTTTGCACTCTCTTTATTTTTAACTTGCCATTATAAGAAAAACAGCAACAATCATGAATCCCTTAGAAAAACTTCTTTGAACCATGTACTTAAATTTTTTTTCTCCCCTTTTATGATGATAAATGGCTCTTTTTTGTTACAATCATTTAAATACACCCATGCTTCATCTATTGTGACAATGGTTTTCCATTTTTCTTTGGATAAGTGTTTCTCATATAGAATTCTGTGACGTGTCCTGCGTTGAGCGATATGCTTTGGAAGAAGACGATGCACATTGCGGTTTTCCGCTTTCTTGAGAGTTCAATCAACGTTTATCTTTTTATTTACAGTGGACACCGAGCATTTTAATGATTTTGCAACTATCCATTGACTAGGGGGATTTTTTTTAACATTAAACAACGTACCTTAGCAATATTCGCAGATGTCCGTTTTTTCCTTGGATATTTGTTTGGAATTTTTGTCCCACTTGAGGCTTCAATTTGAAGTTTTGTTCCTTTCTTATTGATGATATTACCTATCGACGCTTTAGATATCACAAAACCATGACTCTCACATCGTTTTTGGATAACGGAGTATGCATATTTCTCTTCGGAAAGAGTGTAAATGTAGCCTTCGAACCACTGTTCTGTTAAATTCGCCATTTTGAATAAAAACAAAACTTTCAAGCCACAGACGATAATTTTGAACATAGTACAACTGCAATTACTTCTTTTGCAGCAAACGATTTTTATTACCGCTTACCAAAATCGTCTAAAAAATGTGCGAACAGCCTCTGTATTATTTTAAAGGAAATTAAACAAATGAGAATGTGCATAAATGTAGGTATGTTTCTCGCATCGTGAAAAAACGACGGTACCTTGAGCCATCAAATTTTCAATAATGTAATCCTCCACATGAATAGGGGCACCTTTATTGCCCGAATTTTGAATTTCGTATTTGTTTTATTATCTATTTCACATTTTTTTAAACATTAACGAATTTTTGTTTAATAAACTCAACGATTTCAAGCAATGGCAACGCTGTACAGTAAAAAGCATTTTTATCTCCAGCGCTTGAGACTGTTTGTCGGAAAATTTATAGATATGCTGTTTTTAAATATATTGTGATAATGTTGTTGAACTGAATTTTATTTTTTAAGTGCGAAGAATAAGATATTTAATAAATAATGATAACATACAAAACATTAAAAAAAACGCCTCTTTGGACATATTAACATTAAAAACATTAGCATTTAAATATTTAATATCTTTCAGGTTTTTTTTTTTTTTTTCTAGTCCAAAAGGACTTTGAGCCTGAAGGATTTCTGTTTTCGTTTTGCGATTTTGCGTTTGTTCACTATAAATATCCGTTTCACTTTTCAAACAGATGCCACTAAATGTTAGAGTTTTGCATTATATTTGAAGAAATTAAATAATGAAAAATCTGCATGAATGTATGTATATTTCTTGTATTTTGATAACACAACGGTACTTAGAGCCATCGAATTTTGAATGACGTAATCCTTCTACGAATATAGGCATGTGGAAGACCCAATTTGAAATTTGTTTTATTATCGATTTCATATTTTGTAAAACCTGAAAACGAATTTTTGATTAACAAACTCAAGGATTTCAAAGCGAGCAATGGCAACGTTGTACAGAAGAAACATTTTTATCACCAGCGCGTGAGTCTCTGTATCGGAAATTCTAATGATATGTTCATTTTAAAATTATTTTGCGATATTGCTGTTGAACTAAATTTTATGGTTTAAGTGCGAAGAACTTGATATTTAATAAATAAATTTATCACAAAAAATTTTTAAAAAACGCCCCTTTGGAGGTCATTGAAAATCTGAAAACTTTCAGATTTTTAGTCCAAAGGGGCTTTGTCGTTGAAGGACTATTGTTTTTGTTTTGCGATTTTGCGTCTATTCACTACAAACGGCGAATCACTTAAACTGTTGCCACAAAGTATTATCGCCTTGTGTTATATTTAAAGAAATTAAATAATTAAAAATCTGCATAAATGTATGTATGTTTCTCGCATTCTGATAAAACAACGGTACATAAAGCCATCGAATTTTGAATGACGTAATCCTCCTACGAATATGCGCATGTGGAAGCCCAAATTTGAAATTTGGAATTTGTTTTATTATCGATTTCCTATTTTGTGAAACTTTAACGAATTTTCGATTAACAAACTCAAGGATTTCAAAGCGATCAATGGCAACGTTGTGCAGAAAAACATTTTTATCTCCAACGCGGGAGTCTCTGTATCGGAAATTCTAAAGATATACTCATTTTAAAACTATTTTGCGATATTGCTGTCGAACTGAATTTTATGGTTTAAGCTGGAAGGACTTGATATTTAATAAATAAATGTGACACACAAAATGGTAAAAAAAAACGCCCCTTTGGACGTAATTTAAAATCTAAATTATTTCAGACTTTTTTTTTTTTTTTTTTTTTGGTACATATTCTAAATAACAACACCAGCATAACATATCAAAGAACAACATTTTTTTCTACAAAGAAATTCCAGACTAACAAGCTCGTGATCGTTTGTGGCACAAATTAGACTGACTGCAAGACGTTTTATGGAATATGCGCTGTATGTTGCCACACAGTTTCTTAAAATTAACCAACAGTATAATTGATATGTAACATAAAGAAATTGTATTCAAGTGTAATATAGTTAGGCTAAACTGTTCCGTTGACTGAAAACAGGATAAACTGGGGAAAAAAACGAGTGTTCTACCAAACCAATCAATGAAAATCTATAACCAAGCATAAAACCAGTAACTTTATATTTCCGAATTTTGTTGACACAAAAGTGACTTTCTTCGGACGGAGATAAACAGGAACAGAGTAGAAAGCAAAAATAAAATCAGGAATGTGTACACATTTCTGCAGTCTTTTTACTTCATTTTTTTCCAAAGCGATCATATTCCAAGAAAAGGAGAGAAGAAAAATATAATGATAAGTTTCGTCCGGACATGACAGCGAAATAACTAAAAGGACTTTTCCACAAATCGATTTATCCCTGCAGGTGATTTTTGGAAGCTTCCGGGATTATTTTATGGAAAACCGGCAGGAAAAATTTTGACGGAGGAAAGTTTCTACTAATGATCGTAGTAAGCTTTCAAAGTATTGACTAAAGCATTCCTGACAGATTTAAATGTTCACATTATAAAGTTTTAGTTTAGTTAATTCTCGTTTATACGTCTCATTTTAACTCTATCTAGTAATAGCAGAATTATGACATGTTTTAGAACAGGTCGGGGCTAATTTTTAGAATATGGTAACAGGTAGTTTGGCGACATTTTGGTAAAGCGATAAAGGTTACTAGTTAGGACTTTAGCAATAATCTGAGAAGTACACTGTTTGAATCACAAATTATTTTGTCTCAGAGAAATGAGAGATTATGAGACATGTAATGTGGTAATGTGACATTTTCCGGAAAATTCTGATCGTGATTTTAGCTAATAATCACTTAGAAACAATTTCGCTGCTAAAGTGCAGAATCGCCCACTTATCTGTTTGGCGCTTTTAACAAGAGTAAGAAGAATTGGATTTTTGTCAATTTTCTTTGACTTTTTAAGTGAAAATAGATCGATGTGTACATGGATAAAGTCAAGAGTGTGCGCAATGCCATTTTTGCGCAATTCTGGGATGTTTTCTTAAGTGAAAATAGGTCGACGTGTACATGGACACCGTGTATGTGCAATTCTTAAAAACGCGGCAAGCAGTTTGCGATTCTGCACTTTCTCCCAATTTCGCACCTAATCTTCGTCATGATTAAGCATTTTTGTTCCATAAAAGTTCTAGTATAAGCGTAATTCGGCTAGCAGATTGTTGAAAAAATTATTGAGTAAAAAAAAAAAAAAAAAAAATGCCTTTACTTCGTGAAAACAAAATGGCGTCCGAAACAAAACTAGCAGGTTGCTGTAGCAGGGTTGGTCGCCAAATTTTCGCCAAAAAATCGCCAAGTTACCATAATGTAAAGATTCACCCACGTCGATGTACATATTCAGGGAAAATTTGGCATATAGAGAAATATGCTATGTTAAGATACGGTAACCACAATGGTCTCAACTGACAGCACTTTTTGTAAGTGAGGGAAAAAAAATCGATAATTTTTTTGGCAGTTAAGTAATGTGATGTAGTGAGTACAGTGGCTATCTTCTCGATATTGATAGATTTCTCGGTAATCAGAATTTTTGAACAGGTTTTGATTAGCATTTTTAAGTTCTCATTCTTGTATATAGCACTGGAACTGCGAGTTGTAAATTTTGGGTTTGAAATATTGCCAGAAATGGAGGGAAAAAAAAGGAATTATATTGGGGTTTGGCATTTATTTCAGTTAGTGAAATTACTGAACCAACAAAAATACTTAGAATTATCAAGATTTACTTTTTTTTATTAAACAATGCATTTATATAAACCATATCTTCCTTTAAGCATTCATTTTCCTTTAAGTTTTAAGGCTTTCGAAAACTATTAATGCTTCCAAGGTTCTATTCTGCGAGTAAACGAGTTTGGCACATAAGACTTTCAGTATCTTAATATTTTTTTTTAATTTTCGAATTCTGTAAAAAGTGCTCTTCGAACGTATCTCTCCTACTACTTCATGGTCAACCTACTTCTTTAACTCCCTACCAAGATAAGGCCCCAGAGCTGTAAAGTCGCTGAACACTTGTATTTCGGTCCGAGGTTCGAATCCAGGCGAACGGGCTGCCTGCATGGGCGTTTTCGTGCTTTTCCCTATGTGTAACATGTATACGAACCAGTTTCCCTTAGAAAGCCATCCACGAAGGCATCCATTCCCATAGGCAAACAGCCCTCGAGTGCTTCGCCTTTGCCATAATCAAATAAACCAAACCCTATCTAGTTAATGAATGTAAAAGACTTTCTACTCCAATACTTATGCGAACTTGCACATAAAGCCATCCAACTGGTTATAGTGATTAGCGCCGCTGACTGCCGTGCCGGAGGTCCCGGGTTCGAATCCCGGAGAAGGCATGTATGTTTGTAAACGTACAGTGTCGGTGCGGCATGGCGGCACTCTAAGTATGCGGCGAGTTCTCTCGTGTGGCTTGGTGAAAGGGAAGAGGGGTGGGAAAGCCTCGTACTCATCCCCCGGGGTGCTCTTCATCAAAACTTGGGGCGGAACTGAGCTAAATCGCACTCTCACCTGAATGGTGCTCAAGGCTGCCAATGGCAGACGCTTCTTGCCACAAGGTGTCTAGGTGTCTTCAATTATGGCAAAGCACACGAGGGCTATCTGCCTAAGGGGAGGGATGAATTCGTGGAGGACTTTCTAAGGGAAACTGGCTCGTATACACGTTACACATGGGAAAAACCACGAAAATACCCATGCAGCCAGCCCCCTTGCCACGGGGAATTTCATGGGCTTGGCTGACTGCGTCAGACAAGGGATAATTTTTGCAATTAAAGAAAGGGATACCTCAAAGTAAGTACTTCAAGAATTCGTTAGATCTGGCAAAACTGATGATTTTTGAGAAAAAGACGAAATAAATTTTTCTCTTAAAGCCTGCACATATTTTACAACCACTTAAGACCAGTATCTGCTACTGTTAACACATTTTGTGCCCAGTTTCATTTGTCTGTATGAGGCGTGGGCATCATGTTTTTAAAACTCAGTGGCCCACCAGCGGCCGAGTCGCTGAACACTGGTAGTTCGGTCCGAGGTTCGAATCCCGCGAACGGGCTGGCTGCATGGGTGTTTTCGTGGTTTTCTCCATGTGTAACGTGTATACGAGCCAGTTTCCCTTAGAAAGTCCTCCACGAAGGCATCCCTCCCCTTAGGCAGATAGCCCTCGAGGCTTTGCCATAATCACACACACACACATTTTAAAACTCAAGTTTCTGATTATTAGGTATAATTTATTCTAGTTTAATAATTGATTTATAGATACATTAGTTTCTCCATTTTTTATTTATTTATTTATTTATTTATTTTGTATGTGTGTGTGCTTTTTGTCGTCGTGAAACGCGGGCTATCATTTGGATACTGTATATTACAAAACTGTTATAAGTTTATTACCTGATTATGAAAATTAACAACTGAGCTTTCAAGCTTTCTTTTTTTTTATGTAGTTCCCGGTTTTAAAGTTTGTGCGAATCAAAAATTGGTTATTCTGAAATATCTGCACGACTCTCAGTTGAAATGACCGAGTGGCATCCGCTTAAAGCCTCTTACATATAAAGTTGCTCAAAAGGCAAGTCTGGAAGCTTCCGGAAAAATTGGTCCTAGGACATCAAAATGTGTTTTCCTGAAACTTCTAGAATACTGTCAAGTTGGCGAGAAATCACCGGAGAAAAGTATGATGAAAGAGTTTCAGCCTGTATCTCCGATTCTTCTTAAGCTTATAAGGTATTTCTCCCGCCTTCTTAGTAAGCCTTCGTGGTGTAGTGGTCTGCACGCTCAGCGCGTAATTGAGAGGTGCGGGGTTCGATTCCCGGCGAAGGCGTTGCATATTTTTTATCTTGCTTGCTTCCAAAAAATACCTAATGTCTCTACTCCAGACTACAAAAGCTATCTTTACATTTAAACGTCATTGCCTCAGAAATAAAAGATCTACAGTGCAGTGCATGTGAAAATTACATTCAACACAGAGACACATTATGCGGCCACAGATTCGATTCGAAACCAAATAAAATATGCTTAAAACCAATAATAAAATTTGTACTTAAAATACACTAATTAAATAAATAAGTAAATAAAAAAATCTGAAAGGTTTCAGATTTTAAATTACGTCCAAACGAGCGTTTCTCTAACTTTTTGTGTGTTACCTTTATTTATTAAATATCATGCTCTTTGCACTTAAACCATGAATTTAGTTCATTAATATCGCAAAATAGTTTTAAAATGAGCATATCTTTAGAATTTTCGATACAGAGACTCACGCGCTGGAGATAAAAATGTTTTTTTCTGGACAACGTTGCCATTGCTCGCCTTGAAATCCTTGAGTTTGTTAATCAAAAATTCGTTAAAGTTTTAGAAAATATGAAATCGATAATAAAACAAATTCCAAATTTCAAATTTGGGCTTCCACATGCCCATATTCGTAGGAGGATCACGTCATTCAAAATTCGATGGCTTTGGGTACTGTTGATTTATCACAATGCGAGAAATATACGCGTATTCGGAAACTAAGTACCGTTTTGAAAAAAAAAAAAAAAAAAAAAAGTAAAACGTTTTTTTTCGAATCCAATTTTATTTTTACATGAAAATACATGTCTTAAACTATTTCTCAACATATTTTCCGCCAATGATCAAACACGTGTCATAGCGGGTGACCAGTTTTTGTATACCATCGTCAAAGAAACTTCCCGCCAGTTTCGATAACCACGACTCCACAGCATTTTTCGTGTCATCGTCAGATCCAAAGCGCTTGCCACCAAGCTCGCGCTTCATGTGCAGGAACAAGTGATAGTCGGACGGCGCCAAGTCCGGGCTGTACGGCGGGTGATCGAACTGCTCCCAATGAAACTGTCGAATTAACGATTGAGGGACACCAGCAGTATGGGGCCGAGCATTGTCATGGAGCAACACAATTCCTTTACTGAGCGTTCCTCTTCGTTTGTTTTGAATGGCACGCCTTAGTTTTGTTAAAGTCTCACAATATCGTGCCGCATTAATGGTTTCACCTCTGGGAAGAAATTCAGTAAGCAAAACGCCTTTCCTATCCCAGAACACAGTGCACATGATTTTTTGTGATGACATTCTCACTTTGAACTTTTGTTTTTTCGTAGAATGAGTGTGTTTCCACTCCATCGATTGTTGTTTCGATTCTGGTGTGAAATGACACACCCATGTTTCATCACCTGTCACAGTTTGGTTTATAAAGTTTTCCCCCTCATCACTGTACCGCGTGAGAAATGTCAGGGCACTACCAAGTCGCTTTGTTTTGTGAACATCAGTGAGTGTTTTTGGAAGCCATCGGGAACACAGTTTGCGATAATTCAAGCGGTCGGACACAATTTCGAAAAAAAAACAGTACGTGAAATTTGTGGAAATGCCTCTGAAAGAGTTGTCATTGTGAAGCGTCTGTTCTCATGAATTGCTTCATCAACTTTCCTTACCAAATCATCGGTGACAACAGAAGGCCGACCACTCCGAGCCTCGGCGTGGACATTTGTTCGACCTGCATTAAACATTCTTACCCACTTTCTCACCATTCCATCACTTATCGCGTATTCACCGTGAACTTCTGTCACTTGATGATAAGTTTCGGCCGGTTTAACATTCCTCGCGTTCAAAAATTTAATCACGGCACGAATCTCACAGTCAGCTGGAGAACTAATTGTCTTAAACATTTTGAATGTGCACAGCAAGTTGAAAACACAACATAGAGCAACCAAAATGGCGACAATTGAAAGTCAGTGAACAAGAAAGACTAGTGCGCATGCGCGGGACGCCTACCACAGCGCTGCGACGGCACTAGAATGAAACGGTACTTAGTTTCCGAATACGCTACGTACATACATTTATGCAGATTTTTCATTATTTAATTTTTTCAAATATAATGTAGGACTATAGCATTTGGTGGCAACAGTTTGGAAAGTGAAACGAACATTTATAGTGATTTAAAGCAAAATCGCAAAACGAAAAGAATAGTCCTTCAGGGACAAAGCCCCTTTTTAGAACAAAAATATAGATAGACCAAATTATAAACAAAAATATTCTAAAAGGTTATAGATTTTAACTGTCGCCCAGAAGGAAGGTTAAGTTTTTCTACGTTCTCACCGAGATCGCAGTCTACCAGGCTGCTGCTACACTCATTCCTACTAACCCAATACCTTTTTTTAACCTTTTCAGCTTTGTTATTAAGCATCATTTTCTTCGCTTTTACCTCATATACAATTCAACGGCAAAATTACAAAAAAATTTAAAAAAGCATAGCGCTGCACGTTTTGAATTCCCCATGCAGTGTTAAATGTTGGCATACATTTTTCTGGCTTTTCTCAGTTTATCATATCCATGTTCAGTTTTCTTACTAAGATGCGTTTACAAAACTTTTTTTTTGTCTTTTTAATATTATTTATTATTTTTATTATGTGTTTACTTTATTTCTTAAATATCATGCACGTTCTTCTAGCTTACGCCACATAAAATTCGATTCAACAGCAAAATCGCAAAATATTTAAAAACAGCATATCTTTAGAATTTCCGACAGACAGTCTCGTGCTCTGGAGATAAAAATAATTTATTCCTACAGTGTTGCCGCTGCCCGCTTTCAAATCCTTGCGTTTGTTAAACGAAATTATTAAAATTTTATAAAATGTAAAATATAAAACCCGAAATTCAAAATCCCGGCTTCCAGATGCATGTATTCTAATGGAGGTTTACGTTATTCAAAATTTGATGGGTCTGTGTAACATTGTTTTTTTCGCCGTGCAAGAAACATGCAAATTCTTCATTATTTAATTTCTTTAAATATAATACAGGACGATAATATTTGGTGGCAACGATCTGAAAAGTGATACAGCGCATTTAAGTGCTTGGACGCAAAATGCCGTTTCGAAACTAATATCCCATATAGGAGTAATGTCCCTTTTGGGCTAAATAAATACAAATATTTACGAAATTTACAATAATATAAACCGAAAGCAGTATTAAGCAATGATTTAACATCTTCCATTCTCGTGTTCGAATTTATCTCAAACATCCTTCGTTGAATTAAAGTGTGACATAAATATCCGAATATCATACACATTTCCCTTTTTTTAACCTTCTGTTTCACAAATGATAAGGCTTCTCCGTATTCCTTTTCCCTCCCTATTTTTCTCTTATCTTATTTAGAAAAAGAACGTTTTAAGGTGTCATTTCGTATTCTTACGTTCTGTTGAGGGTATCTTTATAGCCTGAAGGAATCGATAAGCGAGAGGTTTTTCCGTAAGTTTATTGCATTGGTTTATTTTTAGTAACAAATATTTTATTACATGTCTTTCTTGAAATTTACCTATAATATCCAATATTTCCTAGTACAGAAATCCCTCTACTTAGAAATTCATTTTAGTACTAGTATGTTTTATGAGTTTCACTTTGAGGACACTAGATTTCAAGAAATCTCGTTTTCCAAAGAATAACAATGTCTTCATGTTTTTCAAATGAAGAG
Source organism: Stegodyphus dumicola (assembly GCF_044657685.1). Classification (NCBI taxonomy): domain Eukaryota; kingdom Metazoa; phylum Arthropoda; class Arachnida; order Araneae; family Eresidae; genus Stegodyphus; species Stegodyphus dumicola. Next base: position 180,737,732 of record NC_140775.1, read on the forward strand.
GCATTTTGGTTTAAGATGTATTAAAGATATTTCTGTTTCTGTTATTAGATATTTTCTCCCTCTTTTCCGCTTGCCATCGTGGTGTAATGGGAAGCAAAACTGACGCGTATTTGAGAGATCTAGTCTAAGCGAGGGCACTGCACATTTTTTACGTCTCATGCTTAAAAAAAATAAATAAATAATGACTCTGCAAATGGTACTCGAACTAAAAGGCGCTGGATGATAATTCGTCACGACCAGGATTTGACGATTGGGTTCCCTAATCCCCAGTCGCCCTTTAAAAGGGAAAGTATGTAAGGAATTTTCTCCCTTCTTTCGGCATGCTTTTGTAGTGTAATTGGAAGCATACTCCATGCGTATTCGTGAGGTCTATGGTTCGAGTCCCGGCGAGGCCCACCAGCGGCCGAGCGGTAAAGACGCTGAACACTGGTAGTTCGGTCCGAGGTTCGAATCCCGCGAACGAGCTGGCTGCATGGGCGTTTTCGTGGTTTTCCCCATGTGTAACGTGTATACGAGCCCGTTTCCCTTAGAAAGTCCTCCACGAAGGCATCCCTCCCTTCAGGCAGATAGCCCTCGTGTGCTTTGCCATAATTTAATAATCCAATCCAATGCAATCGAGTCCGGCGAAGGCACTACATACTTTTATATCTTCTGCTTCAAAATAACCTAATTACTCTGCAATGTAATAATTTTAAAGATATATTAAGGAGGTAAAGTTCGCAGACAAAAAGAAAAACAACCTAAAAAAATTAAATTAAAAAGAAATTCTGAAAGCTGTCAGATTTTACATTTACCCACAAAGCGGCTTTTTTTTTTCACTTACATACAAATACACGCTTGCGGAGCATTTAGGCTAACGTTCCTTTGGACTAAAAATATTTAAAAAGAGCCCCTCTTCAGAATTCCCGATAGATAGTATCGCGCGCTGGAAATAAGAATGTTTTTTTTTTTTTTTTTTTTTTTTTTTTTTCCTGTACAGTTTTGTCATTGCTCGATTTCAAAGCGTCGAGTTCATTAATCAAAAAATTCGTTGAAATTTTACAAAATTTCAAATACACAATAAAATATTTAAAAACAGCATATCTTTAAAATTTCCGATAGGCAGCCTCGCGAGTTGGAGATAACTTTTTTTCCGCATACAGTGTTGCCATTCCTCGCTTTGAAATCATTAAGTTTTTTGATCAAAAATTCGTTAATGTTTTACAAAATATGAAATACACCAGAAAAATTCAAAATTCAAGCTTCCATGTGTCCATAGTCAGGTGGAGGACTACGTTATTCAAAATTCGATAGCTCTAGGTACAGGTTGTTTTTTTCACAATGCGTAAAACATGCGTACATTCATGCAAATTCTTGATTATTTAATTTATTTAAATATAATACAGGGCGATAATATTTGTTGTCAACTATTTTTAAAAGAGATTTAGACTTTTATAGTAATCCAAAGCAAAATACCGTTCGGAGACTAATACCCCTTTGGGGGTTAACGTTCCTTTTACGTAAAAAGGCATTTATTTGAAAGGGACATGGTAATTAATGAACTAAAACAGAGAAAATAATTTATCATATAATTTAATGGGAGTGATAGATTAATAATTCTATTTACATAATTCATCTACAATTTTATATCGCTAATAATAAAAGCGTGGATAATAAAAATCTTTAATTTAATAGCAATGGCAAATAAATAAGCCGTTACTTTTTACTTCCTTGTACGAAGTAAAAAGGAAGTATCGTAATCGCGAAAAGTTTCAGGCAGCATATTTCAAAGAAAATATCCATTTTTACCGCTATCGAATGAAATTTAACGATGTTTTTGCTTGATATCTGTACGTAAGGACAGAATAAAAGACTCTTTTCCTTCAAAAAAATTATAAAACTGCTCTAAAATTAATTCTGAAGAGAATTTTTCGTGGCGTCTGTACGAACGTATGTACGTACGTACGTATCTCGCATAACTCAAAAACGAGTAGCCTCAGAACGTTGAAATTTTGCATATAGGACTGCTATAATATGTAGATGTGCACATCGTATTTTGGTTGCAATCGGCCGCACCAAACGTACATAAATATATTTATATATATATCCACTCTGTTACCCGGCTCAGTGATCTCAGTTTCTTTACTCTTATATGTTGGCAAATTGTACATTTTTTGCTTTAAAAATGAATGAATTATGTTGTTTTTATCTTCCGGTTAAGGATTTTATGCCTTTAATAAATCTGTATGCAGTATTTTTAGAATTATCAGCAATTTTAAAGTTGTGTAATTGCCGCTAAGCCTTTTTTAATGGCGGCCATTGATGTTTACATTTGAAACAGGAGACTAGTGGATTTCTTGCCAATCTAGAGAAAATTCTCTTCGCAACAACAAAGATAACGCCTTCATTTATTATTTAAATCATGCTTAATCCTTTCTGGAATTTTTTCGAGGAAATAAGTGTTTAAGATTTACTTCGTAATTTTTAATATAGATATTTTGAGTTTTTATGCATTTTTGCCTTCTCGCGAAGTGAGAACTGAATAAATTAAATGAGAAATACTCAATCGTCTGTGAAAAACTGTTTCTTTTTTGTTTTGTTTGCTTAATTTCTTTTATACATCATTATATGTTTATTATAGTATTTGAATAGAACATGTGGCAACGATTACATAATTCTATTCTTTAAATGGTATAAATTTTGTGCATTATGAGTTATAATATGAACGAAATAGTATATAAGTTAACTGTTATATAATTATTGGATTATATAACAATTAACTTAGTTTCCGTTATATAATTATTATATAAGTTAGCTGTTATATAATTATTAATACTGTTAAGTGAATCTAGCGCCAGAGTGTCGCTATGGTAAACAAATACTAGAGTGAATTTTAAAGAATGCATTTATTCTATTGTGGCTTATGCGCTGTCGGCGAAGCAGATTTAATTCAATCCAATAAGTTTAAATGAAATGCAAGAAAAAATGCGTATAATTTAATATTCCAATACAAGGAAGTCATGTGGTGCACACATCAGATTTTTTTTTATTTATAATGAGCGTACCACGCTGTATTATTATCGATATAAAATTGTGAATGAATTATCTAAATAGAATTGTTTAATCTATTGGTCTCATTAAACTATATGATAAACTAATTTTCTGCTTTTAGTGCAATAATTATCATATCCAATTTAAATAAAAGCTTATTGTATTAAAGCTTTTTTAATTTCATTTTATTTTCTGTAGGTACGAGTTATCAACAATGAAAGTTTTAGTCATTATGAAAGCACAAGCAATAAATTATACGAAAATTATGAAATAAAGAAAAACAACTGATAGTTATTCAGAGAATGAAGAAGTCGCTTTGAATATTCAGCTTCTGAAACTGGATGTAATATAATGTTACAACGAGCATTTTACTTGAAGCTCAAATAAAAATATGAATATCGCTTATTGGTCATTAAGTGCGCCAAATTTTCCTGGAGAAAGTTTTTTCTCTCTGTTTCAAACTTCAATATATTTATTTGTAGACGCCGGATTAATTTTATTCTTTCTTGTTTTGAAAGACGACTAAAAGTTTTGTTCAATGATTTGTGAAAGTTTTGAAATTTTATATCCGATACATTTTCAAATGTTAAAATTTTAAAAACAAAAACTTCAAATAGTCTAAACCAGGGCTTCTTAAACTTTTTTCAGTCGTGACCCCTATTTATCAATGAGATTCTTTCGCGACCCCAAGACCCCATAATTTACGAAAATTTTGTGGAGCATTGCGCAAATCCGACACACGCGTGAGTGAAATTGTCAATGTTTTCACTTGTATTCTAATATATTGAAGTTTTAGTTCATTAACTTTAATTTCTAATTTTAAGACACAGAAAAATGTGAAAATTTTAAATAAGTAACAGATGAAATGACAGCGTCACGTGCAAAGCAAGTAAAAGGAAAGTTTACTTTATAAAAAGAATGCGTCGAAACGTTTTCATTTTTTCTTTTTCTGCATTGTTTTACCTTTATCTATTTTCAGATACACTGATTAAAAATATTTGGTAATTGTAAATTTATTATAATAATTTAAAGAACTATCAAAACTGCTAAAATTTTCGGCGACCCCCTGTTGCAGGTCCTGTGATCCTCATGGGTGTCGCGACCCATAGTTTAAGAAATTCTGGTCTAAACAATATATATATTTTCAAAAATTAAGTTAGCATTTTCATAAAGTTTCATTGAAAAAAAATTTCCCGCTCTAATCGATGGTGCAGGTAGTAAAATTCTAATGTGCTTAGTTTGTTCGTTAAACGAAGATATGAGCGGAAAATTGTCTAAACATCAAATAATTGACGTATTTTGAAAACATTGCTTCCCCACATCGACGAATGATGTGTCGACAAACATCGTCGGCAAAACAATGTGTGTAAAAAATTTGGATTCGATAGCTTATCAGGAAGTAGGTTAAAAATCGATGGTAAAATTACAACCACAATGAAATACCATCAGTAAAAATAAATAAAAGCTTAGGTGCTACTTTGGTAGACGGTTGCACGGATTTTTGGCGATTTACGTTGGCGCAGTTTTTACAATCGTCAGCCATCTAGAAAAACGCTGTTTTTACATATTTTACGCATAGTAATGTATTCGAAACTTTAAAAAAATAAATATCGTTAAAAATAATGGATTAATTATTTGTTGAAAACGTCCTTTTTTAAGATGGCAAGCAAATATAAATACATTTACTACGAATATAAAATATTAAAATAAGGTTAAATTACTACTTTCATATAGCAAAGAAATAGAATAAAAACACCGCTATAAAAATATTGCTCCAACGCTTAACTGGATTAAAATATTACATAAATTGAATATCGAATTAAAAACATAGGTACTTTTCAGTTTTGCCAGCGCAGGCGATAAAGTCGCCAATAATGGTGCAACTGATGCCAAACGAAATATCCTCGCTGGTAACCTTTTGCGCCTCATTTTCAAAACAAGTCGCAGCCATTTTCTTATCAGATTGATTGTTTCTTTCAATACTGGCATACAATTGAATATAATGTAATGTATTTTGCAGTAATTTACAAAACAGACAATCTTCTTAGTAGAACATAAATTTTATTTCTAGTCACGGTGATAGACAAATTTTATACAATTCTTAAGCGGCAAAATTTTCGTACTACTCCTAGCTGTAAAAATCTTCAGAATCCTAATCTTTTTGAAACAATATCTCACGTTGCTGAGTAACGGTTTAATACAAATATGGGATTGCCACTTCAACAATAATTATATTTATTTATTAAATAACAAGATATTACAATAATTTTTACCAGATAGTTCAATTTTATGCCCTAAGGCCCTGGCCCTTCGCGGTAATGAAGTCAATTAGGATGCAATCACACCGCACACCCGAAGTCGAAAATATAAAAAAGGCAAAGTCAAGGGTTAAATTCATCCATTCTTAATGAGAATACACTAGCGAAGTAAAGCACTGCGGTTTTATATAATTTCTGCGTAAGCTATTCGTACGAATTGAAATAATTCTTTCATTTAAACTTGTATTCCAAATTAAGATTTAACTTGAAATTAATGTAGATAATTAGATTTTTGTAGCGTAGTTTACGTGCGATGAGATCACTTGGGATCACGTGATATGAACCGGCGAATCAGAATGTTGAACCATAAAAGTATAATAAATTCTTAAATTAATGTCTTTTGACAAATTTATAGGCATTTTACAACATTTTAAACTATATTAAAATGCTTATGCCTTCAAAATAAAAAATTAAGAACTAACATTTGTTTACATTTTTTACGTGCATATTGTATGTTGCCGCCAATAAAGCCTGCTTGGCGAGATTTGCGTTGGCGAAACGGAAAAGTACCGAAGATTTTAATGTCAGAAAATAATTACTTGCGCCCTTGACCGAATTTACCTTATAATCAATAAAAACAGGTCCAGTATTTTAAGTTAACTGTTAAACATGGAAAAAGGACTTGAACTTTATTTTAAATATTGCAGATTATACGGTATCAGCAAAAAACATACAGTATTAACAAAAATACATTTAAGGTATTTACGAAAGTATTAACAAATCATACGCTGCGAACAAAGGATAAAGATCATTTGTTCTATAAGTATTAGCAAAAATGCGTATAAGGTATTAGCAAAAGCAAACAGATCATACGGTGTTAAAAAAATCTGATGTGTATACCATATGAATTCCTTCTATGGCGGATACGTTATACACAGTTTTTGCTGCATTTCATTTAAACTTACCTCTTCGAATTTCATTAAAGTTATATCTCTCATTCAATCAATTCAAGTTTCACTTCCCGGCAAAGCAAAAATGCATAAAAACTCAAAACATCTTCACAAAAAGCCAAAATTCACTGGCATTCAACAAAAGTCTTGGTCTAGAACTAAGAAAGCAGTCAACCGTCATAAAAACACCCTTGCAGTTAAATTCGAAAAACTTCTTTTGCGATCTCCCAATTTAAGTAGTTCAAAAAAATCTTCCTATTGTAAACATTAGGCCAATAGTTAATATTTCTAGTGTTAGTTTATCAGAAGAACAAGAGAGAATTCTAAAATATAATTTAAGCTTCTCACAAGCCTCTAAACCCTCGATTCCAAAGATTTTGGCCCCTATCGAAGAGGCTTTTAAGTTCAGTAAAGTTTCAGATTAACAGAAAGAAATGATTGGGCATCTTATCACTCATAATGTGAAATTCAATAATAAGCCAAATCTAAACGTGAGAGAAAGAGCTACAATGCGCGAAATTCATTCTAACAGGGCTATTATCATTTCAAAGACCGACAAAGGTGGCCAGATAGTCGTCATGGATAAGAACACTTACATCGATGGTGTCACTAAACTCTTAAACGAAGGACCATATAATCCGATCCGTAAAGATACTTCACCTTCGGACCTGTCAAAAATAAGAACTGCGATCAAATCTTCACAAATCCTTTCAAAGCAATTTAAAACAGTCGCTTATCCCATCTGTTGCGAATTGTGCCAAATTATATGCTCTTCACAAAATTCATAAAAGTGGTATTCCTTTCCGCCCTATTGTATCAAATTTAGGCACTGCCTCGTATTCGTTAGCTAAATATTTAGTTTCCAGATTTTCAACTCTGTTAGATAATAACATTTAGACCATAAAAAATTCAATAAAGTTTGTAAAAAAAGTTAAAAGCATTTCTCCTAGAAATTCACTCATGGTTTCTTTTGATGTAAAATCATTATTCATCAATATTCCAGTGGAGGGTGCATTAAGATGTCTAGAAACCAGACTTCGCGAATTTCATTTCCCTTGCATCGAGATACATGAACTAAGTTCCCTCACTCGACTCTGTTTGAAACAAACACATTTTGTTTTCCAAAATAAGATTATAAGCAAACTGAGGGTCCAGTCCCATCCTATTTGATATCTACATGCATTATTATGAATCAAAATTGCTTGAAACTTTAAACTTCACGGTATGGTTCCGCTACGTAGACCCGCTACTTTTACCCTGTTTGAAAATAATAAAGATGATTTAAATAAAGTTGTTTCAACAATGAGTTCTATTGATTCTGCTATTCAGTTCACTTTTGAACTTGAGACTTGCAATTCTCTTACGTTTCTCGACATTCTGGTCACACGTAACACATCCAACTTCAGTACTACGGTTTACCGTAAACCTTCATCGGTTTGCCTTCCACCACACTTCAAATCATGTCATCCGACTAAACAAAAGTTATCTTCATTTTATTCCTATGTTTTCCGTGCTCCTCAGGTTTGCTCCTCCAAACTGTCCTTTCCTGAAGAATTAAATTATTTAAAAGCAGTAGCTATTGACAGGAGCTTTTCATTCAACATTATTAATCAAGCAGTTCAAAAATGTTAAAAAATTTTCAACACACCAAAAGGCACACTCTTGTTTTTAGACATTATAAAAATTCTGCTGTCATTCCCTTCTTTCCATCAAATTAGCTATAAAGTTGCACGTATTTTACAGGAATTTAACCTTAGGGTTGTTTATTCTCCAATCAATAAAATTCCGAGTTCCATACTCAAGGACCCCATTCAGGATATGAATTCCTGGGGTATTTACAGGATTCCTTGCCAGTGTGGTTTAATTTACATTGGTTTACTAATTTTACTAAGACAGCCTTAAAATTTCGCGTTAAAAAGAATGAGGCATATGTTAGAAAAGAAAGAAACACAGAGGACTTCTGTTGCCCAGCATTGTTGGTCCCATAATCCCTTTTAATTTTTCTGCAACCAAAATTATTAAAAAAATATCTTCCATTGGGGAACTGGATTTTCTAGAGGCATTTCACAAACAAAAAAATCTTTCTTTTCTAGTTAACGACCCTAATTCCAATCAATCTTTGCCTTTAACTTTAAAAAAAATTATGTTTTAGTTCTGGTTTCATCAACAGATGGCGCCAGTGGCTTAGCTTCTGTCCAAGCTTTCTTATCTTATCTAATCACTATATCTTATCTCGTTTATTTGCGCTTTTGCAGCTGAGGGTGATGCTTCGTTTGTTGTGTGACTTCTAAATTAAATCTAAAATTTGCTGTAGCTGTTTATATTACCAGTCATGATACAGATGTCAAACATTTTTGCTTCGTAAACAGCAGTTAACCTAGCAGGCCATTATGTTGTTCCAAGGAGAAAATATTTCAAACACGTGACATCAGTTGCCAACAGAAGAAAATTTTGGTTCGCTCATAAATTTCAAATTACAATTTATTGAATATAGAAAAAGTAACCTTAAGAATAAATAACAATCTTCTCCAAGGGCAGATGCGATATTTATCATTTAAATATTACAGTATTATATTTACAACAACAATATTATTATTTACAATTATGGAATGGCCGGCCGCGGGCGGCTCTTGGCAGAATAGCAGGTCTCGAATGGCACGTGGGCTCCAAAGCAAAATTATTCTGCTCACGAACATACACTCATGTCCATAAATTAAGGATAATTCAGAGTCACGCGGAAATCGAACTCTAAAATAAATATATCACCTGTAAAATCACTACACACATCTTCAAGAAACATATGTAAATTTCAGGAAGTAACCAGGTGACACCGATGGTACGTCACAATGACGAGTGTGTAAGAGAGTGATATATAAGGAATACAGGCAAAGAAGTAAAATTGTTCGCAGGCGCTTTATAAGCATTTCAGTGCAATAACCGAATAGTTATGACACAAAGGACGCATTTGGATGATTTTTTACGTGGTAGAATTACCGGCCGTCTGGAATGTGGGCGTGCCCAACTGGAAGTATCAGACGAACTTGGAATTGCCCAGAGTGTCATCTCCAGGCTGACGTTACAGCACAGGTCGCCCCAGAGTTACAACGCCGAATGAGGACCGGTATTTGTCAGTTACTGCCAAAAGAAACAGGTGGAGCACAGACTCAGACCTGTCTCGTCAGCTCTCTTCAGCCACTGGTACGACAATTTCAAGGCAGACCGTGTACAGACGCTTAGGGCAGATGGGTCTATGTGCTCGTAGACCTGTCAGATGCGTTCCACTTACTCCAACTCACTGTTGCCTGCAGTTAGCCTGGAGTAAAGAGCATGCATTGTGGACACCGCAACAGTGGGCTTGTGTGATGTTTTCCGAGAGTCCAGGTTTAGCTTGTAGTCTGATTCTCGCCGGATGTTCATATGGAGAGTTCCAGGTACCCGTTACCTCCAAGAAAACATCATTGAACGACACCGTTACGGTGGTGCAGGGTGGGATTTGGTTTGGGGTGTTTGGTTTTGGTTTGGTCTCTCGTTTGGGGTGGAATTATTCTGGGTTCTAGAACTGACCCGCATGTTCAAATTGAAACCATGACAAGCCAAATCTATCGGGACGTCATTCTGGAACAACATGTACGTTTGTTTCGAGGCGCTATGGGCGAACAATTTGTGTGTATGTATGACATCGCCCGTCCTCACCGTGCAAGCATCGTAAGTGAATGCCTTCAATCGGAGGATATCACCCGTCTGGCCTGCCCAGCATTCTCACCGGACTTGAATCCAGTAGAGCACGTGTGGGACATGCTTGAGCGACGAGTTGCAGCCCGTCAACCTCCTCCTACATGTCTACCGGAACTTCGGAGAGCATTGCTTTTTGAGTGGTGTAATATCCCCCAAAATCAGATCGATAATTTGATACTCAGCATGCCTAGGCGTTGTACGGACTATATTGCATCGTCTGGGAGACATACAATGTATTAACAATCATACCAACCGTGTAATATTGGTTTTTTGTAAATAGTTTTTTTTTGTAATTTGCTCCAGAGAGAAAAAATCGCTAATTTTTTTAATAATATCAAACATATGGCATCTTTTTTTGCTCTTTACTTTTTGTTTAATAAATAAGCTTTACAAATAAATCCAATTTGTTTTGCTTCTAACTCTTCTTTTGCCTGATTTTGCGTTATCCTTAATTTATGGACCATGAGTGTATGTTTTGTGCTACTGCTCCTCGTGCTGCTCCTCCCCTTGCTGCTCCTATTCTTGCTTCGTCTCTTCTTGCTGCTTTACCTCTTGCTCCTCCTCCTTCCCTCCTGCTGCTCCTCCTCTTGCTGTTCCTCCTGCTGCTCCTCCTCTTGCTGCTGCTCCTCCTTCTGCTCCTCCTCTAGCTGCTCCACCCCCGCTGCGCTACCCCTGCTGCTCCTCTTCTTGCTGCTCCTCATGCAGGTTATCCTTCTGCTGCTCCTCCTCCTGCTGTTCCTCTTCTTGCTGCTCCTCCTCCTGCTGTTCCTCTTCTTGCTGCTCCTCCTCCTGCTGCTCCTATTCTTGCTTCTCCTCTTCTTGCTGCTTTTCATCTTGCTCCTCCTCCTGCTGCTCCTCCCCTTGCTGCTCCGTTTCCTGTTGCTCCTCCTCTTGCTGCTCCTCCTCCTGCTGCTTCTCCTATTGCTGCTCCTCCACTGTATACGTTTATGATGCTGCTTATTACAATAAAAAGAGGGAAATGCACAGCTAGATGTTATAGCAGTCCCATATACAAGTTTCAACGCCCTATGGCTAACCCATTTTAGTTATGGGAGATAGATACGTACGTAGTTACGTACATAAGTCACGGGGAAAAAATCTAATTTGAATCCATTTTGGAATAAAAGACCTTCATTCTGTTCATACTTACCGATATCAAGCAAACAAATAGTCAAAATGGAATCAGGAACGGTCAATTTGAACGTTTCCGTTCAAATCTGATAACCGGAATTTTTCGGGGTTATAATATTTCCTTTACTTTACCGCACAAATAAGTAACAAATAAAATAGTACTTTAGCTTGCTGTGATGAAATGTTTTTATTTCAAAAATAAACGCAGAACTTCTATTTATTTCTCTGTATGTCTCTTGACATTTTATAGAGTTTATTTTTTTTTCTTTGCTGTGCCTTGAGAGGAGTGGTAAAAGGACCGTCCTGGGTGGCCAAAACTCTCCTGCCACTGCCTATTATTTGCGATTTTGATTCATAATTATTGGAGTTCTTCCTCCTGGTCGACATCGATATGAATCTCATGCATAATGTGGTGTATAATTAATATTATAATTAATGCAATGAGTGCAGTTTTTATCTTTGAACATTATATATTTTTGCACTCTTATATTAAAAACAACTTATCAACATACTTATGCCTAGGCAATTCTCCATTCAAAATGTCGACATAGAGCAGAATCGACATCAGCACTGGATCGATACTAGCACATATTATTATCATAACATTAATTATCAGCTTACGATTCATAAATTTTGATAAAAAAATGAAACATGGAGTGCAAAGATTAATGCACATTTATCTCCTGCACGGATTTGTCACAGTTATACGTTCGTCACGGCGTAGGAGGCAACACCATCGACGGTACCGCAGGGTAGACACAGGCATAATATCGGCACGACGATGATCTACAGCGACATAATAGACATTGGGATAGAGTAGACAAAAGGAAGAGATTTTTTTAATAAAAGAGAAAGCATTTGATTAAATTATCGTTCTTAATGTACTGTGCGGCAAAGATGGTGTGGTATTGACACAAAATCGATTGGTATTTTTGGTTTTATTAGATTACGGCAAAGCACTCGAGGGCTATCTGCCTTAAGGGAGGGATGCCTTCGTGGAGGACTTTCTAAGACACCAGATCAAACCCGGTTTTTGAGTTGTACTTCTGATCGTGTGCTAGCAGAAAAACTGTCGATTCTTTGCCGCATTGCTCTGTCGAATGGAATGAGATTCAGTTAAGATTATTTAGGTATGGCCAAGCACCCGGAGGCATTCTGTCTAAGAAGGAGGTGGTTAGGTTATTTGAATATCACAAAGCCACAAGGACTATCTGCGCAAGAGGAGGAATGCCTTTCTAGAGAACGTTTTAAGAGAAACTTGCTCGTATTCACGCTACACATTGGGAAAACACGAAAGCCAACCATGCAGCCAGCACTTTCGCCTGGGATCGAACCCAAGCCAGGCTGAACTACCAGTATTTAGCGGTCTTAACCACTCGGCCACTGGTGGGGCCTAAGGAGGGGATGGATGACTTCTCAAGGAAAACTGGCTCGTATTAACTCTTCAGTGGCTGCAAAATTAAACAATTCGTTCTTCCCAAATATGCATGTGTAACGTGTATATGAGCCAGTTTTCCTTAGAAAGTCCTCCACGAAGGCATCCCTTCTCTTAGGCAGATAGCCTTCGATGTTTTGCCGTAATTAAATAACCTAACCTAACCTAACCTTCCCAAATATGCATGCACCTAGCCCATTCCTTGCGATTTCAACCCGGATAAAATTACCATTACTCAGTGATTTTACCAGTCGGCCGTTGATTGGTCTCATCTCTCGTGATTGATGAGAAGTATTCTAAGTGTTCTCACAGAATAAACTCATTAAAATACTTAACGGTTAGTGGCCCCAGTCGGTATTCACATCTGGGTGCACCAATGTGGTAGCTGTTACTGCTTTTGAGTAGACACTTCAAGGCCTTTTCCTCCCTAAACCATGTGTCATAACCATGGCAACGACTGCTGAACCAAAACAACAGAATCCTCTAGTTTGCTAGAATCTCTAATTCTTTTTGTTCACTAATAATGACCCTCGTTAAGGTCGTAAATTATTGGAGGGTGATTTAGACCTTGAAGTGCCTACTTTAAAGCAACAGATAGTACCACTATTTTGATCGAAAATCTACAGTTCCTAATAATTTACATCATTATTTAAGTGTAAACGTCATCAAACTTCTGAAGCATTTCGTATAGGAGTTTTATGCTAAATATTTACCGTTTTATTTTTACATGTCTGGAGGCTCTGTTTATCATTTGCATAAAACTAACAATGAAGTTCACAAACACCGTCTTTTTTCCATCTATCACAATATAAATAAGAATTTCAGTGGCTTCAACTATGCACTGATATGCAAATACCAATTTCTGCCGAAGGGTGCATAATCGATTTTTCTGTTTAGCCTTCGGGGCCCATAAATCCATCATTTCTCTTGTCTGGGTCCTCTCTGCTGAAAAACGGGAATGTTGTTAGCAGCTATTCCCTTTTATTCCGAGTTTCAGTCACTTAGTAGATTGAGATCGTCAACTATACATCAAAGATTTCCACGAAAGAGGCAATGTTATTTATCTTATTTTTTTCCCGTTAAACATTGTTGCTTTTTCCCTCGGGTAGGAAGGAAATTCCCCAAGATTTCCCTAGAGTTCTGAAATTTTTATTTGTAGGTTGTTAGCTCACGTTTAGGTTAAATGTTGTAATAAATGTGTCTGTGGGGTTGTCGTGAAGAATAATTAATAAAAATCGAAAACTTCGATCTGTAATTAATACACATTTAGAGACTTTAGATTTGTAGTACGCAACCAATTACTCCGATAATCTGTCAAATTTCAGATATCAGCGGTGTTGGATTATAAAATGCTAGGAAGCCCCCTGATTCCCTAACGAATCGAATAATCGAACGTGTGAAACTTACCATGGTATAAATTCGTGCAAATGAATTAGACATTCACTTTCCAGTACCAAATATTTTAGACTCAGTGTTCAGTGTTCTTCGAGTGCATGGAGAGAACTAAATTTTTTTAGGCAATTCAGTTATCTCTCTCAGACGTTTTTTTAACTATTCTCATTTCCGAAAACATTACTTGTCAACATAAATGTTAATTAAATGAGTACTTCCACTCCCTACATATTTTTTTCCTCTTTGCTCTTCTTTCATCTTCGCGTTTTTTACTTACTTGTACGAAGTAAAGAGGAAGTATTGTAATCGCGAAACGTTTCGGGCAGCATATTTCAACGAAAATATCCATTTTGACCGCTATCGAATGCAATTTAACGATGTTTTTGCGTGATATCTGTACGTAAGGACAGAGTAAAATACTCTTTTCCTTCAAAAAATTATAAAACTGCTTTAAAATTAATTCTGAAGAGAATTTTTCGTGGCGTCTGTACGAACGTATGTACGTACGTACCTCGCATAACTCAAAAACGAGTAGCGTCAGGGCGTTGAAATTTTGTATATAGGACTGCTATAACATGTAGATGTGCACTTCGTATTTTGGTTGCAATCGGCCGCACCAAACGTATATAAATATATTTATATATATATATCCACTCTGTTACCCGGCTCAGTGATCTCAGTTTCTTTACTCTTATATGTTTATAAATTGTACATTTTTTGCTTTAAAATGATTGTATTACGTTGTTTTTATCTTCCGGTTAAGGTTTTTATGCCTTTAGTAAATCTGTATGCAATATTTTTAGAATTATCAACAATTTTAAAGTTGTCTAAGTGCCGCTAAGCCTTTTTTTAATGGCGGCCATTGATGCTTATATTTGAAACAGGAGACTAGTGGATTTGTTGCCAATCTTGAGAAACTTAGCTTCGCAACAACAAAGATAACGCATTCATTTATTATTGCCAATTAAATCATGCTTAATTCTTTCTGGATTTTTTTCGAGGAAATAAGTGTTTGAGATTTACGTCGTAATTTTTAATATAGATATTTTGAGTTTTTATGTATTTTTGTCTTCTCGCGAAGTGAGAACTGAATTAATTAAATGAGAAATACTCAATCGTCTATGAAAAACTCTTTCTGTTTTGTTTTGTTTGCTTAATTTCTTTCATACATAGTTCTAGCTTTATTATATTATTTGAATAGAACATGTGGCAACGATTAGATAATTCTTTAAATGATATACATTTTGTGCATTCTGAGTTATAATATGAATGAAATATAATACTGTTAAGTAAACCTAGCTCCAGAGTGTTGCTATGGTAAACAAAGTGAATTTTAAAGAATGCATTTATTCTATTGTGGTTTATGCGCTGTCGGCGAAGTAGGTTTAATTCAATCTAATAAGTTTAAATAGAATGCAAGAAAAAATGCGTATAATTTAATATTCCGTACAAGGAAGTCATGTGGTGTACACATCAGATTTTGTTAACTAATTATGGTCAATTCAGTTGATTAATTTCCCTATCTTCTAAATTCAGCGATGACTTACTTGCATTTCAAAAGACTCCTCTGTGCATTTTTCGCCTTCTCGAGTGGCGCGTAACACCGGAAAATATAAAGATTGGTCCTAAGATGTCACGTAAAATGGACATGAAAACTTATTGGCTGCACGTCTCACTTTGGAGAGTACGTTACAGAAAACTTTCTTAACTTCTGATAGTCTCTTTCTAAAACTTCTGAAAAATCTAAATTCACCTATGAATTAGTGCGAGCAATAATTTTGGCATTCGAAAGTTGATATTTTTTAAACCTGTTCACTGATCCGCCTCTCTTTTTTCAAGCAAGTACTACAACTTTCACTAAAGCACTATAACCTCCAGTATATTCACTGTTTTTTTATACAGACAGCGGTGACTAACTGCAAACGGCGATTATTTTTAATTATTTGTGCTAATTATTAAATTAAGCTGCTTCATTTGTTTACTACATCATTTTTATCCCCTCGCGAACAAAACCAGAGGCGAAATAATACCATTTCATTTTTTCAATCCCCCTAATAAAATATCTCCTAATTTTATCATATAAACCGTAAACAATTCAAATCTTCTTTTTCTTATTTCCTTTTCTGTTTTGCTTTGTCATGTAACAGAAAAACAAACATTTATCAATTCTTTAATGAAACGTATAGGAATAATATAAAAATTTTTTTGTACAATTTTCCGAGGACATGAAATCATTCTGTGTGGATAATGAGCGCTAGTGGCAGGGTCCTAACAAATAGATATTTATGTTAGACCTTGCGCAATAAAGAATACTTTTAGGCTTGTTCAGCCTCTGGAGTGGCTGCTGACGACTTGCTTCAAATGTCTGTGGATATATAAGACTATCGGGACACTAGAAAAGCAGACATTCTGGCGTCTAGACTTATTTACTCAATTGTCCCCATCAGATTATCAGATAGGCATCGATTTCACATTTTTCATTTCTCGAAACTAACATTCAAAGATAAATTAAAATATTTAAATAGAAAAGTAAACCAGTTTAGTTGACGGAGGCAATTTGCTTCTGCATTAATCAATTAAATTCAGTTACATGACGGAATTCCGTTATTTCTGTTCATTTATTTTACTTACTTATCGTTTTATTTACTTTTCTTCCATTCTATTATCAACTTATTAAAGGAAAAATATAACTACTAGACACAAAAGAATTTTTTTTGGAGGGAAGGGGGTGTAATTCCATTTGAAACTTGTCTACTTTATATTTGTTCTTTCCCGAAACAAATTTGTTAATGCCTCAAATTTATAAACTTAGTTTTAAAACTATCTTTAAATCATTAATGAATAATTTAATACTCAGTTTTTAATTTGTTGGAATTTTTTACTCAATCTTGAAATCAAATGTACCAACCAGCGGCAGATTGTTGAGCACTGGTAGTTTTCAATCTGAATTCATATCCGAGCAAAAGAATTAGCGGCATGTTGGCTTTCGTTTTTTCTTCATGTGTAAGTGAATGGGCGCCGTTTACAAAAATATAGATATACAAAAATATATGCAAAATATATACAAAAATATATAATATAAATATATACAAAAATATAGATATATACGAAAATATATTGATATATACAAAAATATATATCTGGTATCACCGCCCACCGCTGCCATGGATGTTTATCTGTGCAGTATGGGGGCACCTTTAAATATATGGCGAGTCGAAAGTCTTCTCGAGAGGTTATGGTAGGGAAAGAAAGATGGGAGACCTTTGGAACCGTCCAACCGGGGTACTCTTCATCAAAATTGGGGGCAGAACTGAGTAAAGGCGTACTGTCACCTGTATTGTGCTCAAAGCTGTTGCCAACGACAGGTGCAATCTTGTTGTCTTTGCCAGGATATATTTCGTGGGCTTGTTCTGATGTTACTGTCAGACAAGTGAGATAAGTCACGACAACACTGTTTTCGAAAATTTGTCGGTTTGTCCTTCTGTTCTTGGTACCTGTCTGTCATTCAGTTGCAAAGGTAAAAGTTGATGGTCTTGAATCGGCGAGAGCGCTTGTACTGAAAAAGGTCAACTGAAATCACCGTTGTGTTTACTTGCATTTTTATGAGGGAATTTGCATTAGAAATTATGCGTCAAAAGCATCTTTTTCCTTGGACAAATACACTGACTACCAATAAGTATTTGGACACCTGTGATAGAAAAGAAAAACTAACTTTATTCAAAATCAATAGTTGGTAGAGCTTCCACGAGAGGTAATTACAGCGTGGACCCTCCAGGGCGTACTTTCCTCAAGTAGTTCCATGATATGACAGCTAATGGTATTTTCTTCCACTCGGCTTGGAGAAGACATAGAAGTTCCTTCACCGATTTTGCACGGGTAGTGCACCCCTGAATTCGGGGATGCAACTCGTCCCAGAGGTTCTCGATAGGGTTCAGGTCTGGACTCTGGGCAGGCCAGTCCATTCGATGAACTCCATTGGCACCATTCCAAGCCTTGGTTAACGTCGAAACATGACAACTGGCATTGTCGTCCTGAAAGTAACAGGGGTCCAACCCGTAAAACTGCCATAACGTAGGAAGCACATTGTCATCCAAAATAGTGCAGTAGGCATCGGAGTTGAGCTTACCGTGAATGGGAACCAAGGGTCCCAGCCCACACCAGGAGAAACACCCCCAGACCATAATTCCACCTCCGCCGAACTTGATTGTTGGCACAATGCATTCTGGCAGGAGACGTTCTCGAGGTAGACGCCAGACCCAGACCCTGCCATCCGAACGGTAAAGGGTGAACCTTGATTCGTCACTCCAAAGAACCCGTTTCCACTGATCTACGGTCCAATTTCGATGTGATTTGCACCACATTAACCGAGCAGCGCGGTTGGACTTTGTGATCAAAGGCTTATGGGCAGCAGCACGACCATGAAAACCAAGCAGATGTGCTTCCTTACGGATGGTATTCATTGAAACAATACTCCCGGATGCCTGTGGAAACTCCTCTTGCATAAGGGCCATCGGTTGGGTGCGGTTCTTCCGAATTTATCTGGACAGCACTCGTCGGTCTCTATCTCCTAGTTTCGTTGGTCTGCCGACTCGGGGCACATTCCGACAATCACCGCTCACCTTCCACTTCTTAATCACATAGGCCACTGTCGATTTTGGGTATTTCAGATAGCTAGATATGTCCCTTAAGGATAGGTCACATAATTATACCTTTCTCGAAATCAGAGAGCTCCGAAATGCGAGGCATCTTGCATGCGACTAAAGCCGATGCTGTTTTCTACACGATATAAATCGGCGGGTCCAAGCATACCTTGGCGGTCCAAGCATACCATTCTGCGGTCCAAGCATACATCGGCGGGTCCAAGCATACCATACTGCGGTCCAAGGTATGCTTGGACCGCAGATATCGTCATTTGCATAGGTGTCCAAATACTTATTGGTAGTCAGTGTAGCTCTAATGTGTGTTTTGTCATTACATAGTAAATCTAAATTCAAGTTCTCCCGCCTTTGGATTGGCAAATTATCAACTGTGAGAACTGCTACCATTCCTCATAAGACATTGTTTTCGGAGAACTCAATCTTTCTTTTTGGGGCGTTTAATTTTATGCTGTCAAATCGTTCTCCTTTCAGATTATCGATTCGGCCTGGTAAATCGAAGATTCTAAATAGTGTCGCTAACTCACAATGCATAAGTTATCGAATATAGTTTTCACATTTTAACAATATATTGATTGAACCACGCTAATTACCTTAAACTTACATATCTAATGCTGATAACTATAAATTTTTAAATAGTTTCGTAAAATTAAAAAGAAATCTTCTAATACCGTTTTATTATGTTTTGTTGTAGAATTTATTTATTAATGTAGTTAAATCAAATTTCACCTGTCATTGTGATTTCCTTGCTAAAAGACATTCCATCAGAAAATTCCATACGAAAAATTTCGAAATTTGAGGGCATTATTTCCATTGAAAGCATCTATAATAAAGTTATAATAATCTATTTTTATTAACAATAGCATAAAATTATATTATAAAAAATAATATAATAAAAAAATCTGAAAGCTTTCAGATTTTAAATTACGTCCAAAGGGGCGTTTTTTGAACGTTTTTTGTGTTACCTTTATTTATTAATTATCTTGTTCTTCGCACTTAAACGATAAATTCAATTCAACAGCAATATCAGAAAATAATTCAAAACAGTATATTTTTAGAATTTCGAATACAGTGTCTGGCGCGCTGAAGATAAAAGTGTTTTTTTCGTACAGTGTTGCTATTGCTCGCTTTGAAATAGTTGAGTTTCTTAATCAAAAACTCATAAATGCTTTACAAAATATAAAAAAGGTAACAAAACCAATTCCAAATTCGGGCTTCCACATGCCCACATTCGGGTGGAGACGTACGTTACTCAAAATGTGATAGATCTAAGTACCGTTGCGTTATCACAATGTGAGAAACCTACGTACATTTATACAGATTCTTCATTATTTAATTTCGTTAAACATAATACAGGGCTCTAATATTTGGCGGCAACAATTTAAAAAGTGTTCCGCCGTTTATAATGAATTAACGCAAAAGGCTTAAACGAAACTAATAGCTTTTCTGGGCAAATTATTCCTTTGGGCTAATAATAATATAAAAAATTTGCACTGAATAAGAATATTGAATATTATTCTTTTTCTGTAAAGATGAGTTTCAAGCACTATGTAATTTAGTTGACTTAAGAAGAAATCTCTTTTAAACATTAAATAATGAAGAAATCTGTGTGCACATTACAGGAACCAAGAATTTGATATTCCAGACTTAAAAATCAGAACAGCAATCAGAATAAATCCATTTTTTCCCCTAGCAGTGATGCTTTACGAAATTTAGACCATGAAAAACTGGAAATGTTTGCTTCTACAGTTGTATTATCCCAGTTATATATATATATATATGACTATGTCTCGGCAGAGGACCATGAGGAAGTCACATTTATTTTCCCTTTGAAAGTAAGGGGAATGAAATGTCAAGATGTGGATTTTTTAAAAGCCATATCTGTCAGTTACGAAACGAAATTTTAAGTTACTTCGAATTTTTTACTCTGTCTGTTATGACTCTTCTTTTTGAGTATGTATGCTTTTTTTTTATAGCAGCAAGATCAATAAATTACTTCAAAGTGTTCTACATTTTTATAAGCTTTTAAGGATTAACATATGGATAACATTTTTATTTTACACTAATGCAAATTTTTTTGCTTTTACATTCACGGTAAAGCATTTTTGAATTGGTGGCCAAAATTGTGGACACTTGGAAAATTTTTTATGTTTTTGAACATTGTATGCTTATAGAAAACGTTACGTTTCACAAAATGCAAACTTGCATATATCATTTTAAGGAGAATTTATTACTTAATTCAATACAAAACACAAAATTCAATTATTTGCAATACAAAAAAAGTTAAACGATAATAGTTATCGATGTACATTAGATAGTGATGATTGCAGTGAGTTATCAGTACTTAGTAGGGTACCTTTTATTTTTGATTACTGCTTCACATCGACGTTTCATTGAGCTGACATAAGTTTTAAGCTCTTCCTTCGTTATTACATGATGCCAGGAAACAATTATAGCCTCAATTAGTTCCCTTTTATTCGATGGGCGCCTCATTCGGACAAGAGTTTTGAAACGGTGCCACAAATTTTCGATAGGATTGAGGTCAGAACTGTTTCCTGGCCATGACAACAATTTAATGCTCTTTGTACGAAACCACTCTTTCGATATTTTGGCCCTGTGGCAAGGATCAGAATCCTGCTGAAAAATAAACGAAGCATTGTTAGGAAAGCGATTTCTGATGGAAGGTAGAAGTTTTGGTTCTAGAATAGTGTCAATGTATTTTCTGGCATTCAGTGACCCATCGACGACATGAAGGCGACCCATACCATCTGCTGACATGCATGACCAAATCATAACACTAACTGGGTTCTTCACAGTTGCTTGAATGCAGTCAGGATGCAGCTCTTCTCCTTTTCTACGTCTTACATATTTTCGCCCATCACTACCGAATAACGATATCTTAGTTTCATCACTCCATATAACTTGTGACCACTGATCATCTGTCCAATTAATGTGTTCCTTTGCCCACTGTAGTCTTTTTTTTTTTTTTTTTTTTTTTTTTTTTTTTTTTTTGTTTTCGTTGCTTAAAATAAAGATAAGGCTTTTTTCGTGGAATTCTACCTCTCAGTCCAACATCTGTTATTCTTCTCCTGATTGTTCTTGAACTGACAGAAATATCAGCATCCTTCTGATCACTTCTGATGGCCGCTGATGACATTTTTCTATCTTGGAGACATAGTCTTTTTATTCTTCTGTCATCAATAGATGTGGTGCACCTTTTTCGGCCTTTTCCTTCTTTGTTTTTTATTGAATTTGTCTCCTGATATCGTAAACAAAAGTTTCGGACTCCTGATGTAGTCACTGAATCACCCACCTGTCTTGCAATTTCAGCATAGGAAAGACCACTTTCTCGTAACACAATAATATTACATTTCTTTCTAGGTGCCCAATCTACTCTTTTATTTGATGTCATTGCTTCTTGACTAAATACTAAAAATTTTTAAAAAAATTCCTATTTATAATTGCAGTTTATAAGAAACAGGTCCTCCTTCTACAGAACAAAGCAAAATAATAAATTGTTTCGAGTGTAAACATGATGTCAGCTTCTACTGGCAGTTACTAACATTTGCTTGGTTCTCAGGACAAGAACAGTGATTGGCCAGGAAAGCTAGACATTACAAACCACTTCATAACTGTGTTTTTTATTTATATTAAAGTACATATAACTTTTTTGTATTGCAAATAATTGAATTTTGTGTTTTGTATTGAATTCAGTAATAAATTCTCTTTAAAATGATATATACAAGTTTGCATTTTGCGAAACGTAACATTTTCTATAAGTATACAAAGTTCAAAAACATAAAAATTTCCAAAAGTGTCCACAATTTTGGTCACCACTGCATATTTATAAAAAAGCTGCCGAAAACTGCGGATAAGATTACGGAAAATAATTTGCTATCTTAACATGTTAACATAAATTGATTCAAAACTGTAGCATACATGTAACGGTAGCGCGAGTCATATAATTACATAAATAAATCTACTTCAATCTCTATAGGCAATACTTTCCAATACTTTTTCCAATGCATAGGGGTATCGTATTTGCTCGCGTATTCCACCCCTCTAGCGTTTTAGCCCTAGATTTTGAAAATTCTTGAAATATTCACATAATTTTCTCCTTCTTCTGTTCTACGTAGTCCCCCCCCTCCTGGGAGCAAGTTTATTTATAAACTGTTATTTATATTCAGTGTCTGCAGTTTGTATTTGCATTTTTGTATTAGCATTTCATCCATTTTATCTTTCCTTGCGTTTATTATTTGAATTTGCAGATTCTAAGCTACCCAAACGTAACAGGTTTTCTCACATTTAAGAAATTTTCCAAACACGAGATTTAATATTACTTCTATTATTTTCGTTCCAGCTCATCGCAGCGTTATCGAATTCTCATGTATTCAATTTTTCAAAATCTGGGTCTTTTGTTCATCCCCTTCTCCTTCATTTATCTGACGTCCTTCTTGGAGATTGCTATCGAGACTCCTTCCCGTGAGGTGCTCCAGGGGCTTTACAAGATAACTGAGCGCTAATTACTGCCAGATAGCGATTCAATACATTTTCATGAATTTTGTTTGTATGCAAATAATTTTAGCGAAATTACGTGTAAAAGTGTCGTATCATTTGCGTAATATAATATGAAGTGCCTCGAAAAAAGCAAAGCTCAGCTGGAAAAATCCATGTAATTTTGAGATAAATAACTGACATCAAATTTGCGAGATAGCGACGAGTTGGCGATGGTTTTGGCAACTAATTTTTGTAACCCACTTAGCAAGAAATTGTAAAATGTCGCCAAACTTGGCCACCATTTAGCAACATTTCGTTCTGGTCTCTGCATAACTGCAATTGGTACTGCAGTTGAATAATTGTAATTAATCCCTATATGTAACTGTAATTGTATCCGGCCCTTGAATGTAATGTTAAAATTATTCACATAATTTTCCCCTCTGTGTTTTTAAACGATAAAATTAGTTTAAGAAAAGGGGAGAATACGCGAGGAAATGCATTTATTTCACACAGATGAAACCATGGATAAACCCTACATTAAAACCAGTTTTCGTGCAACGTATAAATATGACGCTTGAATCGCTATCAACTAAACTAGACTATCTATACCTTCTAGTTTAATTAATACTACAAATAGTTGCTACATTATCTTTTAAACGAAACTGCATAAATATAGTATGACTCATACCTGGGTTTGACAACCCTTTTCTTGCATTATCAATTAAACAAAACTGTACAAATGCAATATAGCTTAAACCAGGCATTGCCAACACTTTTCTTGCATTGACCATTATTAAAAGGATGGTTTTCTTCATCGACCCCTCCCAATTTTCTTTGCAATAAAAGCATCCAGTATAATCAAAATACAAATAACTGAACATAAATAATTTAAACATAACACTTAGACGAAGAGTATGAATAAATGTTTTGGAAAAATTACTTTTTCTACCTTAGGCCTTTGTTAATTTTACTTTGTTAGTCCAAAAGGGTTTTGTCCCTGAGGGACCACTGTTTTCGTTTAGCGATTTTGCATCAAATCACTCTTAATGCCCGTTTAACTTTTCAAACTGTTGAAACCAAATATTATCGCTCTGTATTATACTTGATGAAATTAAATATTGAAGAATCTGCATAGATGTATGTATGTTTCTCGCACTGTAAAACTACGGTACCTAGAGCCATCCAATTTTGAATGACGTAATCCTACTGCGAATATGGGCATCTGAAAGCCCAAATTTGAAATTGTTTTATCATCGATTTCATATTTTGAAAAACTTTAACTAAATTTTCATTCACAAACTCAAGGATTTCAAAGCGAGCCATGGCAACAGAGTGTGTGTGTGTGTGTGATTATGGCAAAGCCTCGAGGGCTATCTGCCTAAGGGGAGGGATGCCTTCCTGGAGGACTTTCTAAGGTGTGTGTGTGTGTGTGTGATTATGGCAAAGCCTCGAGGGCTATCTGCCTAAAGGGAGGGATGCCTTTCGTGGAGGACTTTCTAAGGGAAACTGGCTCGTATACACGTTACACATGGGGAAAACCACGAAAACGCCCATGCAGCCAGCCCGTTCGCGGGATTCGAACCTCGGACCGAACTACCAGTGTTCAGCGACTTTACCGCTCGGCCGCTGGTGGGCCCATGGCAACAGAAAAAACATTTTTATCTCCAGCGCGTGAGTTTTATATTGGAAATTAAGTTGTGTATCGAAAATTCTAAAGATATGCTCAATTTAGAATTATTTTGCGATCTTACTCTTGAACTGAAGTTTATGTTTTAAGTGCGAAGAATACCGCACTTAAACCATAAACTTCAGTTCAAGGTAACGCACAAAATGTTAAAGAAACGCCCCTTTGGATGTAGTTTAAAATCTGAAATTTTTCAGATTTTTTTTATTACTTAAAATTTTACAATTATAAGAAATTATCAGAAATAAAAATCAGAGATTCGAACTGCAGAAAAATGGGATTTTAATAAATATGATGGTTATGACTACACAATATAGCTGCTTTTTGAAATAGTAATTAGAAAGTTTGTGTTGCCACAAATATTTTGATAATTTATTCCGCTGTGTGACAAAATGTTTCGTCGTGTTTCCAACTTGCGCTCACAGTTTAAATCATTCTGTTGCATAATTTAATTCCATATTTAATATACAGCTTTTGTAACATTTAGAAACTACTGTGACCCAAAAATTCTAAGAATTTCATAATAAATTTTTATTTTATTTGGAGTTGCGTTTATAAAATGTATTTTATTAAAAAATATCTGTAATGTTTTCGTGCATAAAATGTTTTAATATTACAATATTCATCATATTTTTGGTTCAGTTCAAAAACAGTGCCCATATAAAGAATTCCATCCAATTTCAAGTATATACCATTAGCCATTTTTAAAATATCATGCGCGCAAGGTGGAAACATGACGAAAAATTTTGTCAATAAGCGGAATAAATGACAAAAATATTTGTGGCAACACAAACTTCCTGGTTACTAGTACCCAAAGTAGCTATATTATGGTGTCAGCTATAAAAAGTTGGAAGTAATTGCTTTTAAAATAAATAAAATATCCCAATTTTTGCAATAATTACATATTCGAAGATCATAAGGAGTTTAAGGTGTATGAGCCCCCTTAAGGGAAATTGACTCGTATCCTCGTTACACATAGAAAAAACCACGAAAACGCCCATGCAGACAGCCTGTTCTCCGGTAATCGAAACTCGAACCGAACTATCAGTGTTTAGAGGCATTTACTGCTCGGCCGCTGGTGGGCTAAAATGTTCAATGACTTCGCCAGTATTCGAATATTTTTTCCATACCATATGATAAAACTTTATATCAATAACAATTAGGCTGATCAATTGCTGGTGCATATTTGATTGTAGCCCCCAGTTGACCCCTTGGTAATAACTGACCCCCTTTAAAATTTCACCCACTCCCAGGGTGTCAATATCGACCCCGTTGCAAACATGTAATTTAAATGATAGGTAGGACATACTAAGAAATTAGTAACATATGGAATAAAGTAATAATAAAGTATATATCATACATTATACTGCAATAATGCAAAATGTGTTTAAAACTATTATATACTAAGATAACAAACAATAAACAACAAGAATCTGAATAATATGAAAATTTGGAGGACTATTTAAATTTCTAGATTGAATATATCCTACTTCCTCAGTTGCGAATGCAAAAATATGGGAAAACATGCGCACAACATGAGAATATGGAGAAATACGCGAGACCGATCTAACTAAATTATAGAAAACAAAGCCCTAATAGATCTAAAAGCGAATGTAGAGAACTGAAGAAGCAAATTCTTGAAAAAATGGCGGTAAAGAAGGATTAGAATTATCATTAAATCGAATAGAAACAATTATCCCTTTTTACCTCTGGGGAGGGGGAATGTCTTTCCTGTTGTAGAAATATGCAATATTTAAGCGTATCTACGTAATTTAAATACTGATATAAATTAATTTTAAAAAGTTTTAAACTTAGAAGCGTTCCTGTTTTTGAAACCATTTAAATTAACAAAAATATAAAAAAGCACACAAATTTAGAAGAAACCCAATTTTACCTGGCTTAGAAAGAAGATTGGATTCGATTTTATTTATTAGATAAGAGGAAAGAACACTAGGGCTATTTGCCTAAGGGAAGAATTCCCTTCGTGGAGAACTTTCTATAGGAAACTTAGCTCATTATTCATGTTACCTATGAAGAAGGTCACGAAAACATTCATGAAGTCAACCCTTTTATGGAAATATGAACCTGGGTCGACTTATAGGGTGTTTCAAAATTAACGCAGGATTTAAAGTGAGCGCCATTTCTTTTCTTCTAATGAATGGGCAACGCTATCTGAAGCAGAATGTTCTAATAGTCGCAGCCGGGTTAGTACTGAGTTAGTCATGATGACTAAATACACGAAGCAAGACCACATTATTATCCTGAAAGAACATTCAAAATTACGACTGTCAATTGTTTAAATTATCGCGAGATGATGACAGCATTTTTTTTGTGATCTCAGTTGCAAACCATGTTGATAATTAACCATGTTTATGTTGATGAGGTGTTCTTTCGGCATAATGGCGAAGAATGGTCATGTTACGTGTGAAGCCACTGAGTTGTTACAGAGAAACTTCATGGCTGACTTACTTCCCGAAGCAGTGGCCATAAAAATCATACAGTCTTATCCTGTGTGACATATATCTCTGAGGATTTCTTCAAGTTTAAGGTTTACAGCAAATGCGTATTAACCATTCCTGAACTTAAACAAGAAATTCGTTATACAGTAAGACCCCGCTTAACGCTGTTTCGTTTAGCGCTGTTTCGGTTTAGCGCTCTTTTATTTACACCCGGGGATTCTCCGAAATTATGCGCAGCGCTAGGTTTCCAAATAATATATCCGAAACAGTGTAGTTGTGTTTCTTGCTTGGTGGACGCATTTTTATCATTTGAAACATTTGTTGACATTATTGTCAGTTTAAATTTGTATAATACTATAACGATTAATACAGTGACAAATATTATGATATTTAGTTTTTATCATGGGTGATAATAAAAAACAAGAAAAGAAAGCAACCAGAAAAAGCATTTCACTGGAAACTCAAATGCAAGTGATTAGAAGATTAGATTCTGGTGAACGTCAATCTCAAATGAGTGCTGCATTGATTTTGGCAACTTCAACAATAAGGACAATTCTTAAGAATAAAGAAAAAATACTGTCATCGGCAACTGCAACTACGTCGAGCTCTGCAACTAGAATTACCCGTTATAGAAATAACATTATAGAGGAAATGGAAAAACGACTGTCTATATGGATTGACGACGAAATTGAACGCAATATGCCATTAAGCCAATCTATCATAATGCCTTCTTGACAAAAAGGCAGAAAATTGGAAACACAGAATAGACTGAATGATCTGACTGAGAATTTTATTTGTTTTTAAAAGTATATGCGTTTATATTGTTTTTATTTTTGTAAGAAATAAATGTTTGATTTTATTTTTATTAAAAAAAACATTATTAAATTTAATGCCTAACCATTTTTTATCCGTCTTCCCCTAATCTTCCCCTAACCCCATTATTTACATGTTAAGATAGCCTCGCTTAGCGCTGTTTCGCATTACGCTCTACTTCGATGGAACGTATCCCCCGCGTTAAGCGGTGTCTTACTGTACTAAGATCGCGCAAATATCACATTAAACATGTAGAAAAATTGCCAAATATTATTTCCCATACTTAATCGAAGCAGCCTTTATTACTTAATAGTGTGTCAAAACGTTACCGATTAATGCGTAAATAAAAGTTTTTTTATAAATTTTAATCTTAAGTTATAAGGTAGTTCTCCCACCTTCTTAGCGCGCCTTCGTGGTGTAGTAGTCTGCATGCTGGGCGCGTATTCCAGAGGTCCGTGGTCCGATTCCCGGGGAAGGTTTTGCTCATTTTTTTACTTCTCCTGCTTCCCAAATGCCTAATGTCTCTACAGTGGCGCCCGAACTAAAAGGGCGGTGGATGATGATTCTCCACACTCAGGATTTGGCAATTGGGTCCCCTAAAATCCCAGTCGGCCTTTAAAATGGGGAGTATATAAGGTATTTCTCCCGCCTTCTTAGTACTACTTCGTAGTGTAGTGGTCTGCATGCTAGGCGCGTAATCCAGAGGTCCGCGGTTCGATTCCCGGCGAAGGCGTGTCTCATTTTTCACTTCTCCTACTTCCAAAATACCTAATGTCTCTACAGAGGCGCCCGAACTAAATGGGTGGTTGATGATGATTCTCCACACCCAAGATTTGGCGATTGGGTTCCCTAAAACCCAGTTGCCCTTTTAAAGGGGGAGCATATAAGGTATTTCTCCCGCCTTCTTAGTACTACTGCGTAGTGTAGTGGTTCGAATTCGCGCGAAGGCGTTTGCTCATTTTTCATCTTTCCTGCTTCCAAAAAAAAATACCTAATGTCTCTACAAAGTTACCTTTAAGTTTGTTTTGGTTTGGTTTATGTGATTACGGCGAAGCCTCGAGGGCTCTCTGCTTAAGGGTAGGGATGCGTTCGTGGAGGACTTTTCTAGGGGGAACTGGCTCATATACACGTTACACATGGGGAAAACTATGAAAACCATGCAGCCAACTCAGTCACAGTATTCGAACCTCAGACCGAAGTACCAGTGTTTAGCGACTTTACCGCTAGGCTGCTATTGGCGCACGAGTTATATTTAGGACAGCGTATACCAGCATGCAGCTGTCTTATTGGCTCATAGGTCTCCATAAAGAAGAATTCGTGTAACTTGAAACAGGAATACATCCTCTTCTATCCCTCTGAGCTGCGTGGGTTTCTGGATGTGTCATAAAATCCTGTATTTAAACAGTATTTATAAGCTAGATTTGAATATTTACTTAATTTGGGCTCTATTTTCATAAACTCACTAAATAAGGAAAGTAAGAAAGCAAAATATCTTAAACCATAAGCTAATACACTTCAAGTGACAAAAAGTCTGAGCGGATAAAGCCGGCCATGCCGCTCAGAGGGCTAGATTAGTGATGACGGCACACAAAAATAAATTTTATCCAGATAAATGGATTCCAAAATGCCTAGAAAAGAGTAACTATATTGTAATTACGAAAAAAAAAATTGTCTAGGAATATATAAATGATAAAAAATAAAAAGAAACTCGGATAAAATGACGAAATATAAAAAGATTGCCAGCCGACTTGAAATAACCTTCTCTTCCAGCGAATGAAGTGCAACGTAGTAGAAAAGAACATAAATTTATTGAGAAATAAATCCTTATTCGCTGTGTTGTGTCATTGGTTAGCGAAACGTGGGTATTTACTGTCTATGATGGTTAAAGAAGCAAATAACCACAACTACCCCCTGACGCTTTGATAAATTCAAGACATACGGAAAGAGGTGTCCAAATAAATCTTTTCTCCGCTATGTAGAAAGATTCAGTGAATGAGAAAAAGGGGAGAAAAACATACTACCACGCATTTTTACTTTAATTATCAGAATAAACCACATTCTGTTGAATTCTGGAACTCTCGAATCTCGACATCACATGTACACCTTGAACACCTTCCCACAAAATAAATAAATAAATAAGTAAATAATAAATGAAATAAATAAATAAATAAAATTTTAAAAAATTAAATTAAATTTTTTGAAAGGGAGATATTTTTTGGAATTGCTCTCGGGAGCCAAAATTCTAGTTTAAATAATGGTATCATACATATCCCCATCTTATTTATTCTTTATCTTTTGTTTAGTAAATCGGCTTTATGAATAAGTCCCGTTTGTTTTGTTTCTGAACCTTTATTTGTCGGTGCTGGCATTATCCTTAATTTATGGACATGAGAGCACTCTACCTTCTATTAGAGAAATTACATTCGCAAACGCCATGCTTAGGTTTCATCAGCGAGATATCCACTTGTCGAACTTATTTACTTTTCGTTATGCGAGGCACCATTGTATTCCTATTACAGCAGAAGCGAAAGCTTTTATAACCCGCGAGAAGGCGCGTGGGGTGTATCATACCCCAACCCTACATAAAAGTGGAATATTCCTAACTTGTGAAACTGAAATTCTGTGCTGCATTCAGTAGCTGAGTTTCTAGTTGTGGTTGACTTTCAGAACCGCTTTTCTTTGCCTATGTGTTTCAGAAAAAAAATTTATCGGTATTTTGTTGGAACTGGGGTATGACACACCCCATGCGCCTGTCCGTGTAAGTGTTTTTCTGACTGAATATTTAGTTCAGAAATTTATTTTTAGAGTGTAACAGTAAATATTTCTACTCGCAAGTGATTTTAAAGTACTTGACATTAAATTCTTAAAAATTTCTAACTGCATTATGGTAGAAAGAATGAGTCCCTATGAACTGGAGATGCAACGCATGTGAGATTTATTAGAAATATTTGAAAGCGATGAAGATTGCATTTCGGAAACTGAAGATGAAACTAAGAATATTTTCTACAATGTTTTGGTTTCGAAAAAGATAAAACATTAATTCCTGATGTTCCTAAAAAAGGAAAAACTGTTCTTATGCTTTCAACATTATATAACGATCATACTATAGATGATACTATTGGAAAAAATAAAACGTCAGGAATTATATGTTTTAATAATATGACTAAAGGAGCAGTGGATATGGGGGATGAAAAGTCAGCCAATTATTCAATTGCCAGAATAACGAGAAGGTGGCCAACGGTAATTTTCTTTCCTGCATTGAATGTTGCTGTAATAAATGCTTGAATTATATTACATTCAACTGCTAATCACCCAACAAGAAACAGAAGTCTGTTTTTGAAGGACTTAGCATTACAATTAATGAAAAAAGTATTGAACAAAGATCAGAGATTAATACTTTTCCAAGAAATTGATGTACTACATGCAAAACAAAAGCAGAAGTTTCGAGGAAGAATTAAAACGAATACATGAAATTCGAAACAACTAAGTATGAAAGGTGTGTTAAATTTTTTGCCCTCGCGCCAAGGACAGAAGAACGTGAATGCAATGTTTAAAATGGGAAAACATTCTGTGCCAAGAACACATAAATGTATTTCGTTCAAAGTGTGAAGAAATAAAATAAGCATGGTGTATTAGAGATGCAATGAAACTTAGTGGCATGATGTTTATTACTTTCATTTATCTTAATTTTAACTCTAAGATTATTTCGGAAATTAATTTTTTGAAATCCAATTATTATTCACTTATTTATAATACATGAGAACAAAAAAAAGTTTTAAAACTAAATAATACTATTTTTATTATATTTTAAATATTGGGGTATGTGATACCCCACGCGCCCACTCTAGTAACTTTTCTTGGTGCGACTTCCGACGGGATAATTTCGATAAATAACGAAAGCAGGTAATCTTCTTCAGAAAGAAAAATTTGTTCAGTTAATTGCGTTACGATTTATTATGCATGTTCTGAAAAATAGCGGACTGTGTAGAGAATGAGTGCAGGAAGAGCTCTCAAAATTTTAGCTCCTCAGAGTTAATTAAATTTGATATATATTTATTAATATCTCTTTTTTATTAAACTTACTTGATTCCTTCTTCCCCATTTCGAAATTTAGGTTCATTCCAAATACAGTTCGCCCCTTTTTTTATAATTTATTTTTTAAATTTGTATTTTTAAATAATTTGTATAATTTTTTCGAAAAATATTTTGAATTTTAACCCATAAAAGTTTTGCCAGCATCTTAAAGTAGACGTATTTCTAAACATACCTGGAAAAAATTAGAGTTTTTTAATTCAAAATTTCATAAGAGATACGTGAATTTACGTTTTGGCGCGTTTTGAAATTTGGCATATTTATTACAAGCGATAATAACGAAAATGTGGTTTACGCCCTTTGTTAAAATTATTTCAAAGCATGGACGATGGACCTTTTTTCCGCTAGTGTATAAATGAAAAGAAAAGGAAAGTTAGTAGGTTACTATAACTTAAGAATTTCGCCAAGTTAATTATTATTGGCGCAAACTAAAGAAAAATGCGCCAAGATAAATTTTTAAACCACCACCATAAATTTCTCACCAAAATTACAAAATTTAATATTTAGGTGTAATTTGAGTCGTAGAATCGAAATGTGGAAAACATTGGCATGTCATTTCGGTGTCCGCCGATAACATCGCGGCAAGAACATCGCGGACGAAAACGTCGCGGAGAAAACAACGCAAGGCAAAAACGTCGTGCTACAAAACATCGTGGGAGAAAACATCGCAAAAAGAAAACATCGCAGTTCTAAAACATCGTGGTACAAAACATCGCCGTCGAAAATAAAGCGGTTCAAAAACTTCGCAGTTTAAAAACATCGTCGTCGAAAATATCGTGGTAAAAAATAAAGTATCTACAAATCATCGCAAGACGATAACACCGCAGACATGCTTTTTTCAGGCTTTAATAACTGTAAATGTAAATTCTCATAATGATTTGTGAGTGCAAGATGGAAAGAAGGATAATTTTTACTTTCACATTTTTTTATTAACCAATAAATTTTTGCTAAAAAAGTAAGAATGAAACTTGAGCATAGAAAATTAAATGCAACTTATAGATTATACTTTTCATGAAAAATTACCAGTAAAAACTTTAGCCATTAATAAAAAGCCATTAATAAAAAAAATGATTTATTAATGGCTTTTGTTAGTTAACTATGTCGGTTTAAAATTCTATTAGTTGCATTAATTTTCTATGCTTAAGTTGCCTTCTTATTTTATCGGCAAAAATGTATTAGTTAATAAAAAATATGAAAGTAAAAAATTATCCTTCTTTCCATCTTGCACTCACAAATCATTATGGGAATTTACAGTTCTTAAAGCCTGAAGAAAGCGTGTCTGCGATGATTCGTCATGCGATGATTTGTAGATACTTTACTTTTTACCATGATATTTTCGACGACGTTTTTAAACTGCGAAGTTTTTGAACCGCTTTATTTTCGACGGCGATGTTTTCTCTTTGCGATGTTTTCTCCCACGATGTTTTGTAGCACGACGTTTTCGCCTTGCCTTGTTTTCTCCGCGACGTTTTTGTCCGCGATGTTTTCGGCTGTAATCGTCATTTCAGATAAAGTCCGACTTTGTGTCAAAATACCTACGTTAGAATAATGTCTATATATAAATCTAATATATATCCTAAGTTGCGCATTCGAGACATGGAAAACGAGAGTTAAATTTGGACAATCGGTTCGGTAGAACAGGGGATATAGAACTGTCACATTTTTCTGGGGGGGGGCAAGTGTATATTATTTATTTAAAAAATTTTGAATTTCTTAAATATGAGTTTTGACCCAAGGCGTTAATTAATAAACATTTTCGTTAAGCTTTGCTTCTTGCCCGTGATGTTGTAGAATTATAATACATAGACAGATGTGCATTAGATTCTAATAAGTGCATAATCACGGCTAAGCACACAGCACTTTCCGGTACTGAAACACATTTTGTTTGAGCAGATTTTAAGGAAGAAACTAGTTAATATTTAAATTATGCATAGAGGAAATCGTGAAGTATTACGAAGTCTTACTCATTCCACGGAAAATGGAACTGGAAAGAAAACAAAAACAGGAGAAGAAATGAACTGAAAAATATTCCTATATGCTGCGGTGAGGAAACTAGATTTATTAAAAAAAATGCTAGTACTAGTACTTTGAAACCTTAAAACTGTTCTTTAAGCTTTAAATGTCAAAATTCTAATAAGATTTTCCCCAATTTTTTATCGAACGACGATGTTTGCTGTAAAATGAAATTGAGAATCATTGATTTGGAGAAACTTCAGCAAGGGAAGTTAATTCATTAATTTTAGTACATGTGAAATGGATTCTTGAAGTGACATTTTAGTGATCCTTCAAGTGGAAAATTTGAATGGAGATTTAACATAAAAAGGGAAACAAAAATTATTAAGTGAAAGTCAAGGGGTTAACTCCAAATTCAAAAGTAGTGTTTGTTGTCATAGGAAAGATGCAGTATGTAATTTGCAGATAAAACTGAAAAATCCTTTGAGTATAAATTCCTTTTGGAATACATTGCTGATGGTTAAATTTAGTTAAAAAATGAGCACTTTTAAAAGTTAAAAAAAAAATCTGATGTGGACGCCACGTGACTTCCTTGTACGACCTATTAAATTATACGCATTTTTTGCTGCATTTTGTTAAAACTTAGTTCCTCGAATTTCATTAGGGATACATTTCTCATGCAATTAATTCAGTTCTCAATTCGCGATAAGACAGAAATGCATTAAAAAAATATTTTCATTAAAATTTGAAAAATATGGAACAACATAAAACATCAAATACAGTTAAAACAATTAAAAAAACAATTTTTTACTGTAAAATTAGAATTTCTACGCAAAAACAAGCAATTCGACCAGCGAGCTAGAAGGCAAATTTGAAAGTTTACGTTTGATTCCAATCGGCAAAAAAAAAAAAAAAAAAAAAAAAAAAAAAAACCTGAAGGTGCAGAAACTGGCTTAATTCACTGTTCTGCTACGTTTCAGATGTAAACAAACGTGGCTGATCCGTTAGGCTTAGACGCATTTAAGCAACTTTTCAATTGTTGATAATTCTACAACTATTGCATGCAGATTAACTAAAGGTGTAAAAAGCCTTAACCGGAACATAAAAAACAATATAATTCAATCAGTTTTATAGCAGTAAATGCAAAATTTACCAACATATAAGAATAAAAAAAAACTGAGCTCACCGAGCGGAGTACTAAAGCGATATATATATTTTGTGATGCCTATTATAATCAAAAAAAGAAGGTGCACAACTATTTGTTATAGCGGTCTTATATACAGAATTTCAACGTTCTGAAACTCCTCGTTTTTGAGTTATGCGAGATGCATACTAACATACAGACGTCACGAAAATAATCTCTTCTGTATCCATTTTAAATCCTTTTAACAATCCGTTTTGGGAAAAAGAGTCCTTTATTCTGTCCTTACGTGCAGATTTCGCTCGAAAATATCGTTCAAATGGAATATACAGCAGTCAAAATGGATATTTTCGTTGAAATTATGATAACCGAAATTTTTCGCGATTACAATACTTCCTTCACCTCGTACAAGGAAGGAATAAGATGAAACAAATGCAAGTATCTTTTACTTTATTTTCGCTTCGCTTTTACATTAGCTCTTCTTTCATGCATTTTTCTATTGACAAAAGATACAGATGATTTTCAGACTTGTGTAAAAAGCTAGGATGCAGAAATTTCGTGCACGATTTATTTTATGCAATAATCACAAAGAAATGTGTGTTTGTTTGCCAATTGTTTAAAATTATTCTCTTAATTAAGCTTACATTAAACAATGTTTTATCTTCTCTTTGAATTATGTCACAAAGATTCACTCAGACTAGAAGATTCTCCAAATTAAATGCATGTCAATGAGCGTTTAAAAGCAAATGTTTTGTAGAAAGAAAAGCCGCCGTGCCGACCGTACGAAACGTCTCCATTCTATTTCGGAAAACGTTAGTAATTGTCAGAGACCATATCGATTCTCGTTGCCACTCGAGAATGACTAAGTACTGCTTTTACAGCAATTAGCTGTTATAGAATAGTGGTCTCAAAATCAAGTTGAATGAATCTGAAGACAGCTAACGAGCCAGGACTTCTTTTTAACAAAATGGAAATTTTTATTAACTAAATAAAAGAGATTTTAACTAAAT
Source organism: Stegodyphus dumicola (assembly GCF_044657685.1). Lineage (NCBI taxonomy): Eukaryota > Metazoa > Arthropoda > Arachnida > Araneae > Eresidae > Stegodyphus > Stegodyphus dumicola. Next base: position 180,773,967 of record NC_140775.1, read on the forward strand.
TTTAAATTCCGTTCACTAAATATTTATCAAAACATACATAAGCAATAATTATAATTTTGCGTCCGTACGGATTCGTAATAAATTAATTGAATTCACAAGTCTGATGAAAAATCAATAAAATTTATTTATTTTTATCACAAAAAATAAAACAAAATGCTGAAATTTCCTCAGAGATATTCCTACAATATCGCACTATCTCACAGTAATTATAATTTAAACTACTAAAAAGTTGAACAGAATTCAAAACACTAAGGAAGCTAATCCGATCGCACCGCGAATTCGCTACAACCAATAAGAGCACTGCGTACACAACTCACAAGCAACTGAATTGAGATTTTTTTTCTTCGGCTTTTATAAGCTTTTTAATCCTGCACGAGAACATTCTGGTATTTTCTCGATTTTTCTGGATAGCAAAAGAGTACAATTACGAGATATATATTTATTAAATGCGTGTGCTACTGTATTTTAATTTTACCGGCATAGCTTTCTCTTTAAAAGTCTTGTGCTGCATTGCATGGGAATATTAGACAATTTTAATTACAAATTCTACTAAAAATAGCTAAATAATTACAAAAACCGTAACAATATGACATTAACAAAAAGGAAAACAATTAGAAGTCATACTTATCTTGTATCTGAAATCTTAAGTTTGATGCATGCAAGAAAGTTTTTGTTGGTTGCGACTTCGTAATTCAAACGCGCTGACGGCTAATTATTAATATTTCCGACTAACATTTATTTCAAACTAGCGGAAATACCAGATGCCAGTTAAGTTAGGTTGATAGTAATGTATCTAACAACAGAGAGTTTGGATTGGTTTATGCGATTTTGGCAAAGACTCGAGTGCTGTCTGGCTAAGCGGAGGTATGCCTTCGTGGAAAACATTCTAAGAAAACTAGCTCTTAAAATTTGACAAAACAATTGATTATAATTGATCCTAAATCAATAACACGAACAAATAAACACACAAACAGGCATTCTTCTTTATATACGTAGCGTATTCGGAAACTAAGCACCGTTTCATTCTAGCGCCGTCGCAGCGCTGCGGTAGGCGTCCCGCGCATGCGCACTAGTCTTTTTTGTTCACTGACTTTCAATTGTCGCCATTTTGGTTGCTCTATGTTGTGTTTTCAATTTGCTGTGCACATTCAAAATGTTTAAGACAATTAGTTCTCCCGCTGACTGTGAGATTCGTGCCGTGATTAAATTTTTGAACTCAAGGAATGTTAAACCGGCCGAAATTTATCGTCAAGTCACAGAAGTTTACGGTGAACACGCGATAAGTGATGGAATGGTGAGAAAGTGGGTAAGAATGTTTAATGCAGGTCGAACAAATGTCCACGCCGAGGCTCGGAGTGGTCGGCCTTCTGTTATCACCGATGATTTGGTAAGGAAAGTTGATGAAGCAATTCATGAGAACAGACGCTTCACAATGACAACACTTTCAGAGGCATTTCCACAAATTTCACGTATTGTTTCGTTTGAAATTGTGTAGATTTCTTTGGATCCGACGATGACACGAAAAATGCTGTGGTCGTGGTGACACGAAAAATGCTGGAGTCGTGGTTATCGAGACTGGCGGGAAGTTTCTTTGACGATGGTATACAAAAACTGGTCACCCACTATGACAAGTGTTTGATCATTGGCGGAAACTATGTTGAAAAATAGTTTAAGACATGTATTTTCATGTAAAAATAAAATTGGATTGGAAAAAATTGTTTTACTTTTACTTTTTTTTTTTTTTTTTTTTTTTTTCAAAACGGTATTTAGTTTTCGAATACGCCTCGTATATGTAGATTTTGTAAAACTTACAAATTTTTGATTAACAAACTCTACGATTTGAAAGCGAGAAGTCACAACACTTTTCCAAATAAAGCATTTTTTTTATCTCGATCTTATTATTTTTATCAACGCGCGAGACCGTCGGAAAAAATGAGTCCTACAATTAGTATTTTCAGGGTTTTTAATTAATATCTCCGTTGATTAACGCCGTACGAAGACGAGAATGGTCGAAAGGCTTCTAACGAATCTTAGGTATCGGAAATAATGCATTTAATGTTCGGCAGTGCTATTTTTATTTCATTGTAAAACTTATAAATTTTTAATTCGTACAATACGAAAGCGAGCAGTGGCAACACTTTTCGAAATAAAGCGGATTTTTATCTCCAGCGTGCGATACTGTTACCACTCGGGAAAACGACGACGAAAATTCGCGTTTTCAAAGCTTTTAATTCATACCTCTAATTTTAGCTATTTGTTTTTTGAAAAAAGTGGACGTCGACCTTTCCCAGAACCCAGAAAATAATTGTAGAAATGACGATAGCTACAGTATTGTCTGAGTTAATCGCAAACAAACAAACAGACATTCTTCTTTGCATACACTGAAGTGCCACTGAATTAAGAGTAGCAAGGGTTATGCAAATTGTGTACCTCTGCGCATCATTTATGCGCAAGTGAGGCCGTTGTGGTAGCTGCATATATAGCGCGTACTGTAGTTTTTAGGGGTTATCTGAAGTAATTGGCTATCCTACACAAGTCATCCGAAGTTCCTCCCTCCAGCCTCTGCTGGACGGAATCCATCTAAGAAATACCAGCACAGGAGCAAGGAGCTTCTTTTTTCTGTTTCTCGCCACACATTTCCACCTCCCCGAGAGAAAATGCTATTCAGGTTTCTTCGCTGTCAGGTTCTACGCGGGACTACATCAGGAACTGGTAAGAGCAGGATATTGGTTTCCTGCTGATGGCCAGTATAGCCACAAAGTTCCAAAGTTCTGAATCAGTCGTTCCAATTGCCAGTGTGAATAAACTGCCTGATTTAGACACCTTACATTGCGGACAAATCGTAGGTGCGCGACGCATGGGCCATTCAGTTTCCGAAATCGTGACAGCTAGGATTTTCAAGATCGACTGTGTGAAGAGTATACCAAGAATACATAATACCAGTTGGTGGACAAAACACTGACGATCGGGCAAACTGCAAAGGACAATTAGCCTTGACAGTGCGTGGTGACAGACGTCTCAGGCGTTTTGTACGTAGCAAGCGAAGCCAAACATTAGCTCAAATTACCACCCAGTTGAATGATGGTGCCAGTCGTATAGTCAGTAAACGGACTGTGCAACGCTCGCTTCACCGTATGGGTTTCGGGAACCGTCGATCTACGAAAGTACCATTATTCAATGCTCGCTATCGAGCTGCACGTTTTGCCTGGTCAAGAGAGCACAGAGACTGGAGTGTAGAGGACTGGAAACGAGTAGCACGGAGTGATGAGTCTCGATTCCGACTACTTAGCGCCGACGGAAAGCTGAGAATATGGCGTCAGGCTCATGAAACCATGGATACTGCATGCCAGATTTGAACTGTACAAGGGCATGGTGGCTCAATCATGTTCTGGAGTTTTTTTTTTTTTTTTTTGTTTTTGTTTTGTTTTTTGTGGCACTGTTTGGGATCTTTGGTTGCGTGTACCAACCTCCCTCAAAGCAATCCGGTACGTCGAGTTGCTGGTTGATTACCTCTATCCGTTTATGCTGTTCTGTTATCCGCACGGTAATGGGAAGTTTCCAGCAAGACAAGTATACCTCCCACAAGTCGCGGTTGGCTACTAACTGGTTGAATGAGCATTCCTCTGACTTTTCTGTCGACTCAAGCCAACGCAATTCGCAAACATCAGGCACCCGCGCGGCAGCGGTATCCGGGGCTAACCACATCAGGGGCGTAGCTAGAGGGGGGCAAGGGGGGCACCTGTCCCCGGGCGCAGAATCCAAGGAGCGCCAAACTGATGTTACGACATTTTAGAATTAAATGTTTTCCATTCTTAGCAAGCAGTAGGGGGCGCGAAATCTTCAGTTGTCCCTGGGCGCTGAAAAACCCTAGCTACGACTCTGAACCACATTGATGATTTTTGATCTGTAATGTGTCGAAGCATAGAAGAGGGAGGTTGAAAGACTCGTAAGGGTTAATTAGGTTGAAAAACTCGTAAGGAAAAGCAATTATAGAGTTTCCGAAATAGACATCACGTTGATCAGGAACAGTGTAGGAAGTGGAAAAAGAGCTCGATGAAATGTTTCAGGGCTACACCAGTAACGACTGTATATGTTTGGGAAATATGTCCACTGTATATGTCAAATTAGACTGGGAAATGCAAATAAGATGACGAGTACTTTAACTTAGGAGGAACGGACTTTTCTATCATAAATTGGCCTCCTAGAAGCCCAGACTTAAATCCTATTGAGCAACTTTGGGATGTTTTGGAACAAGACATGAAAGGCCATCACAGCACCAACGGGCACCAACGGGCAACAACGTGAATTAAAGACAGCTTTAGCCAATATTTGGCAAGCCATTCCCTCCAGAAACTTGCTGAATCTATGCCTCGTCGTGTGGCAGCCGTTATCAAGGCCAAAGGAGGCCCAACTGGTTACTAGGTAGGTAACCCTAATTCAGTGGTACTTCAGTATGCATAGATCATTCTAATGGTTGTAATTAATAAGTAAATACCTTATTTTAATTTAAATAAAAAATAAATAAACTTTGAAAAATTTCTAAGATTTCAAAGAAAGCTTTCCAAGTGGGACAAAACTTGAGAACGGTTGTCAGCAAACTCAAAAATGGTTTGTTAAGGTCTTTCACGCTCTCCTGAGCTTGGAACGTACCAACCTGCTCTTACACTCATTCCTATTAACGCTTTTTTTTTTTTTTTTTTTGTCTTTTTAGCTTTATTATTAAGTATCACTTTTTTTCGCACTTATGCCATATACAGTTCAACAGCAAAGTTATAAGGTATTTCTCCCACTTTGCTAGCGTGCCTTCGTGGTGTAGTGGTTCTGCACGCTGGGCCGGTATTCCAGAGGTCCGTTGTTCGATTCCCGGCGAAGGCGGTTGCTAATTTTTCATCTCTTCGGCTTCCAAAAAAATCCTAATGTCTCTACAAAGTTACAGAAAAATTAATAGCATACCAATGTTAAGTTTCCCTACTACTTTACAAAGCTTTTTTGTCTAACATTCCGTATGTTTATTTTATTTATTAAATACTACGTTCTTGCCGCTTGCGCCACATAAAATCCGATTCAACAGTAAAAACAGCATATCTTTAGCATAATTTATATATTTATCAGCATATTTTATGTATTTATTAGCTTGCTTACTGTATATTTATCAAAACTTACATAAACAATAAAGATAATAACAAAAAAGGAAAAGAAATCGAATTTATATGTAGTATCTCTAGAGTTTAAAGGGGGAAAGAAATTTTTACTGATTATACTTTATAGTTCAAAAGTGCTGATAGTTAAATATTAAATTTTAGCCTGAGATTTATTTCAGATAATTTCACTGTGCTGAATTAATCACCAAATAATTTACTTTTAATTGAAAATTTCAGAATACACCACCAGCTGTTGGCTACCAAACTAAATTTACTGACAGTAATAAAGAGAGGGGGGAAAGGACAGTTCTACTCGGCCGACTGACGAAATTCATATTGCGCTTTCCATGTCTCGGAAGCGCGACTTAGGATACGTATTAGATTTATATATAGCTTTGTACTAACATAGGTATTTGACACAAAATTGGACTTTTTCTCAAATACATACCTTTTTTTTTTTTTGGTCATATTTCGATTCTACGACTTAAATTATGTCCAGATAATAAATTTTGTAATTTTAGGTGAGAAATTTACGGAGGAATTTAAAAATTTATCTTGGCGAATTTTTTTTCAGTTTGCACTTGGCGAACTTCTTAATGTATAGCAACCTATTTTCCTTTCCTTTTTCTTCATCGTCCACGAGCGGAAAAAAAGACGTCGTTCATACTTTCAAATAGTTTTAACAAAGTGGGTAAACCACATTTTCGTTATTATCGCCAATAATAAAAACGTCAAATTTCAAAACGCGCCAAAATGTAAATTTACGTATATCTTGGGAAATTTTGAATAAAAAAAACTCTAATTTTTTGCAGGTATGCTTAGAAATACATCCACTTTAAGATGATGGAGGAACTTTTATAGGCTATAATACAAAGTTTTTTTTTTCGGAAAAATTTATGAAAATTATTTTAAAATACAAATTTAAAAATATAAATTATAAAATGCGGGCGAATTTTATTTAGAAGGAAACTAAATTTCGAAATATGAAACTAAATCAAATAAGTTTAATACGAGTAAAAAAGAGAGATTATTAAATATATATATGAAATTTAATTAACATTGAGGAGCTAAAATTTTGAGAGCTAATTTTTCAAAAACTATTTGGCGATTTTTTATAAAAATTGGCAGTTTGGCATAATTTGAGTCGTAGAATTGAACTTTGGAAAAAAGTCCGATTTTGTGCCAAAATGCCTATATTACAACAACGCTAAATATAAATCTCTCTTTTTTCTTAGCAGTGTATAAGCATACAGTGAGAAAGACAAATCGTGTTTATTAGCCCAAATAGTCACTACGTTAGTCCTGAATGGGCTATTAGTCTCGAGAAGGCATTTTGCGTTGAGTCACTTTTCAAACTGTCGCCAACAAACATTATCGCCCTGTATTACATTTAAAGAAATTAATTAACGAAGAATCTACATGAATATACATATGTTTCTCGCATTGTGCAAAAAACAGCGGTACCTAGAGCCATCAAATTTTGATTAACGTAGTCCTCAACCGGAAGATATGCACCTAGAAGCCCGAATTTCTAATTTGCTATATTGTATGTTTCATATTTTGTAAGACTTTAACGAATTTTTGATTAACAAATTTGACAGTTTCAAAATTACCGTTGGCAATACAGTACGAGGGGGATTATCTCCAGTGGACGAAACTGTCTATCGGAAATTCTAAAGATACGCTGTTTTTAAATATTTTACGATTTTCTGTCGAATCGATTAAGAAGGTGATAATTAATAAATAAAGTACACACGAAACGTTAATATTAAAAAGACAATAAAACAAGTTTTGTAAAATAGTAAGAAAACTGAATATTCATATGATGAGCTGAGAAAAAAATGGAAAAAATAAAAAAATGCCGACACTTAATGCTGCATCAAGAATCGTGAACGTATACTGCTATCTAGCTTTTAATAGTTTTGTAATTTTGCTGTTGAATTGTATACGGCGTAGGTGCGAAGAAAATTATGCCCAATAATAAAGCTAAAAAGGGAAGGAAGGAAAGAAATGACTTAGTAGGAGTGAATGCAATAGCAAACTGGTGGTAGTCTACAAGCTCAGAAAATTGGTAAAAAACCTTAACAAAACTTTTGGACGACCGTTAAAATCTAAAATCTTACAAAATAGTAGTTTTTTTTTTTTTTTTTTTTTTTTTTTTTTGTTTTGTTTTGTTTTGTTTTGTTAAAAATGCTTTTTAAATTTTGTTACTTGCTTTTATGTCAAGCATTCGGTCCAGATTAAACTTGAGTTTGAAATCACTGGCTTTACGCTGTGTACCACTTGTTCTAATCCACGAGTTCTAAAATGTCGAAGAGATTCTATTTGGGAGAGCTTTTGGTTTCGATGTCCAATTCAAAATCGAATCATAACTCAAAATAAGTTTTAATGACTATTTATTTAAGCACATCTATTATAGTACACTATTGACGTAGTTAAAGATTAATTTCAAATCAAAAGATGGGTATTACTCCCCCCCCTCTTCAGAATAAAATTCTATTTAGGAGAAGCCGAGTAACAGACCGCTCACTTCAAAGTTTTTTTCCGACTCCATGTTGCCACAGGCAGAAGCGAAACTTTCACTCATTTCGCGTTCGAGTTGTAACTCTACTGTCACTGTCATCCAGAGGTATCACGAGACTTAACAGTGGAAGGGTTGCAGTGCGTTGTGACACGAAAGAAGATCTGCTGAAGCTCAATGCAGTGCTGAAGAAAAACGACAAAATAAAAGGAAAATATAATATGCGTATTCCGCAAAAGCGGACCCCAAAATGCACAGTTTTCAATATCCTGTATGGAACGTCTGAGGAAGAAGTGAAAGCACTTCTGATAAAGCACTGAAATTCTCTTCGGAATTCATTTTAAATGAGTTTTATAATTTTTAGTGGGGAAAAAAGTGTCCTTTATTCTGTCCTTACGTACAGATGTCACGCAGAAACATCGTTAAATTGCATTAGAAAGAGGTCAAAATGAATATTTTCGTTAAAATATGATAACAGAAATTTTTCGCGATTACAATACATCCTTTTTACTTTGTATAAGGATCTAATTGGCCATACTACTAAGAGTATATAACGACTTAACTGACCATTAGTCATTATGTAAAAAACAAACCACCACGGTAGGCCTAGCCACCACTTACACTTTCAAATTGTTCATAATTCTAGAACTATTGCATATAGATTAACTAAAGGTTCAAAATCATTTACTGCAACATAAGAAGAACATCATTCAATCCCTATTAAAGAAAAAATGCGCAATTTAGAAACATATAAGAATAAAAGTACTGAGCTCATCGAGCTGGGTAACATAGCGGGTACACATATGTGTATGTACCCACTCTGTTACTCTGCTCGATGAGCTCAGTGTATACTTATTACATGTATATATTATAGCAGTCCCATATACAAAATTTCAAAGTTCTACGGCTACTCGTTTTTGAGTTATGCGAGATACATACGGACGTACATACGTATAGACGTCACGGAAAAAAATCTCCTCTGATTTTATTTTAAATCCATTTTCCAATCCGTTTTGAACAAAAGAGTCCTTTATTGTGTCCGTACGTACATATATTATGCAAAGAAATCGTTTAAATGGCTTCGAGATGAATCAAAATGGATATTTTCTTTGAAATTTGATACCCGAAATTTTTCATGATTACAATACTTCATCTACTTTGTACAAAGAAGTAAAAAATTTATAGCTCTTCGCACCAACACGTGCCAACTATTTTCGCCAGAATGTTATTTGCATTGATTTACCCAGCCATACACTAATTTCATCATCAGTTTAGTATTACCGTGACATAAGTGTTTCTAAACATGAAAAATATACGTCTCTTAAATTACTTATTTAAATTTAAAAAAAAAAGGAAATAGAATTGCTCACTTTAAAGTTTCCTTTATTGACAGTTCTTACTTGAATAAGAACACCGTTATTATAAGAGATAAGAAAAACGCATTTAATTTAACAGTGGCGAGCAGACAATGTTGGTTTACATACTGCATTACTGTACAAATATTTGGCATGTGTTATCTGGTAACGGAAAAGATCCGTATGTATTCATAATTATTTTTCACATAACCGAAATAAGCAAGAAAAACAACACTCAAACGTGCATACTAAAATAGCATTCTAAGTCCAAAGAAAAAAATAATAAAGTAAAGAAAGACAAGAAGCGAAAAGAAAGTTTAACGTTATGATTATCCTATAACATTCATCATAACACGTAAAAAATAATCATCATAACATTTTTAAAAAATCTGATGTGTACACCACATGAATTCCTTGTACGGAATATTATATTATGCGCACTTTTTCTTGCATTTCATTTAAACTTATTGGATTGAATTAAATCTACTTCGTCGACAGCGCATAAACCACAATAGAATAAATGCTCTCTTTAAAATTCACTATATTTGTTTAGCATAGCGACACTCTGGCTCTAGGTTCACTTAATATTTCGAGAATGCACAAAATTTATATCATTTGAAGAATTATCTAATCGTTGCCACATGTTCTATTTAAATACTATAATAAATCTAGAATGACGTCTAAAAGAAATTAAGCAAACAAATCAAAAAAGAAACAGATTTTCACAGACGATTCAGTATTTATTATTCAATTAATTCAGTTCTCACTTCGTGACAAGGCAAAAATACACAAAAACTAAAAATATTTGTATTAAAAATTACGAAGTAAATCTTAAACACTTATTTCATCGAAAAAAATTCCAGAAAGGATTAAGCATGATTTAATTCGCAATAATAAATGAAGGCGTTATCTTTGTTGTTGCGAAACTTAGTCTCTCTAGATTGGCAACAAATCTACTATTCTGCTGTTTCAAATGTAAACAAATATGTCCGCCATGTTATTTAAAACTTAACCTTACTTAAACGACTTTTAAATTGCTGATAATTGTACAAATATTGCTTCCAGATTTACGAAAGGCATAAAAATCTTAACTGGAAGATAAGAACAACATAATGCAATCATTTTTAAAGCAAAAAATGTACAATTTACAAACATATAAGAGTAAAGAAACTGAGATTACTGAGCCGAGTAACAGAGTGGATATATATATAAATATATTTATATACGTTTGGCGCGGCAGATTGCAACGAAAATACGAGGTGCATGTTATAGCAGTCCTATATACAAAATTTCTACGTTCTGAGGCTACTCGTTTTTGAGTTATGCGAGATACGTACGTACATACGTTCGTACAGACGCCACGAAAATTTCTCTTCAGAATTCACTTTAAAGCAGTTTTATAATTTTTTTGAAGGAAACGAGTCTTTAATTCTGTCCTTACGTGCAGATATCACGCAAAAACATCGTTAAATTGCATTCGATAGCGGTCAAAATGGATATTTTCGTTGAAATATGCTGCCTGAAACTTTTCGCGATTTCAATACTTCCTTTTTACTTCGTACAAGGAACTAAAAAGCAATCGAAATGACTGCAAATTTCTGACTATATTTTGTAGTTTTCAGTTGAATTGAATCGATGTGCAGAAATACTACATGTGTAGAAACTGAAGTTTCGTGCAACACAAATCACTCACTTTAAATAACTTCTGAAACAAACCATCCATTAACTTTCAAAAGAAACTTAAAATTAGAACGTGTTAAGTATGTAACTTAACCCCACACAAATTAAAGATGAAAGAAACGAAAAATCAAAAAAAAAGAAAGGAATAAAGATAGCTTATTCTGAGAAATTTGAGAAGGAGACGGCGAAGTTCTGCGGGTGAAAGAGAAGGGAAAAGAAAAGGAAAAAAAAAAAGTTTCTGTTAAATTTAAACTTTAAACATCACTAGGAATTCCTGTCAGTGCTGCCCTTTCCCGGAAACAACTGCTGCAGGGGCAAATGACAAAATAATGGGGGCAGATCATCCGCCATTATCTCGGATTTCTAGGAACACATGTTCTTAAATAAGGGGGCGTACAAAAATTGAAATAGAAAGTTTTGTCATACATAAAAGAGATATTACTCTTTACGCAGTAATAACTGAAATTGATCTTCTGTCGAAGAAGTTAGCGTTTTATAAATTGACAGCGACCTCTCTTGTTTAAAATTAAATTTAATCTAAGAAAAAAAATCTCGCATTTTTACCATTTTTTACTTGGAATAGTCAGAGTGACCAGCACACAAGCTAGTACGTTATTGTTGTTGCTGCTGCTAATGCTCACGGATCTGACCTAGAGTCAGCCCAAGCCCACCAAATTCCTCGTAGCGCTCGTTTACGCCTGCCTTTGGTGACAATGTGATTTAGCTCAGTTCCGCGCAAAATTTTGAAGGAGAACATCCGGGGGAACAGGTCCAAAAGTCTTCCCCTTCCCTCTTCTACCACCAACCTCTCTAGAAAATTTTCGGTTCGAAGCATATTTAGAGTGCCCCAATGCCGCACGGACACTATACATTTACAAACATCCATGCTTTCTCCGGGATTTAAACCCCAGCCCTTCGCCACGACAGTCAGCGACACTAGCCACTGTACTAGTTGGGCGGCAAGCTAGTACGTTAAAAGTTGCTCGCATTTTTTTGGATATACACAGCGCTTCAACAAACTTTTAACAATAGATTTCGGTCAAAATCGACAGTTGAAGGACACAAAAGTCTTAATTCACAGCCTTCAAGATATTATCCCTGAGAGTTTAGAACGTTTGAAAGTTTAGAACGCTCATGCTTTTTAAAAAACTCATTTTTATAAGCTTTTAGTTCATTTGTAGTGTTTCACTTTGAGTGAAAATTCGTAATCGATTTTAACCTATTTCCTGTTACGACTTAGGAAATGTAGTGTATTTTAATAAAGATTCAATTTTTTTTTTTTTTTTTTTTTTTTTTTTTTTTTTTTTTTTTTAGTCCAAAGGGATTTGAATCCCGAAGGACTATTAGTTTCGTTTTGGCATTTTGCGTCGGATGGATAAATGTCGGTTCACTTTTCAAACTGTTGCCACAAAATGTTAGAGTCCTGCATTATATTTGAAGAAATTAAATAATGAAAAATCTGCATAAATGTATGTATATTTCTCGTATTGTGATAAAACAACGGTACATAGAGTCATCGAATTTTGAATAACGTAATCCTCCAACGAATATGAGCATGTGGAAGACCAAATTTGAAATTTGTTTTATGATCGATTTCCTATTTTTTAAAACTTTGACGAATTTTTGATTAACAAACTCCAGGATTTCAAAGCGAGCAATGGCAACGTTGTGCAGAAAAAAAATTTTTATCTCCAGCGCGTGAGTCTCTGTATCGGAAATTCTAAAGATATGCTCGTTTTAAAACTATTTTGCGATATTGCTGTTGCACTGGATCTTATGGTTTAAGTGTGAGGAACATGATATTTAATAAAGAAAGGTAACACACAAAATGTTAAAAAACGCCCCTTTGGACGTAATTTAAAATCTGAAACATTTCACATTTTTTTTTTTTTTTTTTTAATTTTTTTTTTTTTTTTTTTTTTTTTTTTTTTGTTCAGCTGGTATACTCGGTAGAGGAGATCGCTGCGAATTTTTCCCGCACACAACAATGTATTAAAATCCGTAACACACAACAATGCATTAAAATGTTTTTGTCTGCTAGACAAAAAACAGCATTGCAAATTAATAAGCAAGAGAAGTAAGATAAAATTCCGAGTTCCATACTCAAGGACCCCATTCCGGATATGAATTCCTGGGGTATTTATAGGATTCCTTGTCAGTGTGGTTTAATTTACATTGGCCAAACTAAGAGAGCCTTAAAATTTCGCGTCAAGGAACATGAGGCATATGTTAGAAAAAAAGGAAACACAGAAGTCTTTTGTTGCTCAACATTGTTGGTCTGAAAATCACACTTTCAATTTTTCTGCTGCCAAAATTATTCAAAAAACATCTTGCATTGGAGAACTGGATTTTTTAGAGGCATTTCACATTCAAAAAAATCTTTCTGTTCTAGTTAACGATCCTAATTCCAATCCATCTTTGCCTTCGGCCTTTAAAGAAATTATGTTTTAGTTTTGGTTTCACCAAAAGATGGCGCCACTTGCTTATTCTTGTCCAGGCTTTCTTATCTTATCTAATCATTATTTCCTATCTTGTTCATTTGCGGTTTTGCAGCTGAGAATGGTGGTTCGGTAAAACCATCGAAACTAGTCCTGTGAAAATTTTGAAAATATAACGCTGATTTTTGTTGTTTGACTTCTGAATTAAAATTTATAAGCATTTTATTATCATACATAAAAAATAAATTTAAAGAAAAACTTAATATACTCGTAAAATCTGAAAGCTTTCCGATTTTATATTAAACCCCAAGGGGCTTATTTTTAACGTTTTGTGTCTTACCTTCACAGTGGCGTAGCGATGGGGGAGCAAGGGGGTATATGATGCCCCGGGGCCGCTCACAAAGAGGCGCCAAATGGTCTCCAAACGAGATTTTTCAGTTTTTATTTTGATCGATTTCTGGAAAATAGATTTAAAATTAATAATTATTGTAATATAATTAATTATTTATTTTCTTGATTTGTCTTATAAAATGTGTAATAAAATGTTTACAGTACATCAACCAAATATCTGCGCATACAAAAGTTCTTTCTGACCACTTTATTTCTCTAAAATATATATATATATATATATTTAACGAAAGGCACGTATAGCTCCCGTTTTTTATTTTAAAACGATAACACGACATTGTCCCGAATTTCTCAAACATATCCACTTTCCAGAAACCGATTCCGTAGTCTGGAAATGACATTTTGGAAAACTCCTAACGCTTCCGCTACTAAGGATAGCGTTTGACTCTCCTGTAAACGACTGATGGCCTTCCTGGCTACCGATTCAAATAAGTCATCTTGTTGAGGTGGTGTGGTGTGGTGTATTTAATTATGGCAAAGCACACTAGGGCTATCTGCCTAAGAGGAGGGATGCCTTCGTGGAGGACTTTCTAAGGGAAACTGGCTCGTATACACGTTACACATGGGGAAAACCACGAAAACACCCATGCAGCCAGCCCGTTCGCGGGATTCGAACCTCGGACCGAACTACCAGTGTTCAGCGACTTTACCGCTCGGCCGCTGGTGGCCTCATCTTGTTGAGACATCGTATATTCTTTGCTACAAAGCATTCAACGCGTGTCAATTGTTTTTAATCTCCTACTACAAAAGGAATGCTGTAGGTCGCTTCTTATCTAAATCGCATAGTTTTGGACGTCACGGACTAAATTTGCATATTCCCAACTTTGTAAACGTTAACATTTTCCTTTATAATCTCTTCTATTTCCTTTTGTTTAAAAGGTTGTGGATTATATGGTTATTTTTTACCGACCTCACAATATCCCCTAATTGTTTGGAGCAGTGAATGTGACTGCATGACGTTACTCCGCAGTAGAAAAGGAACAGAACCTAAAACTCGATTACAGATCTATAGAGAAAATGTTTTTCCAAACCTAAGAGAGTCGCACTTCAAATACTCCAACTTCAACTACACTCATGTCCATAAATTAAGGATAATGCAAAATCAGGCAAAGGAAGAGTTAGAAGCAAAACAAATTTGACTTATTTGTAAAGCTTATTTATTAAACAAAGGGTAAAGAGCAAAAAAAGAATGCTATATGTTTGATAATATTAAAAAAATTAGCGATTTTTTCTCCCTGGAGCAAATTACAAAACAATATTTACAAAAACTCAATATTACATGGCTGGTATGATTGTTAATACATTGTATGTCTCCCAAACGATGCAATACAGTCCGTACAACGCCTAGGCATGCTGAGTATCAAATTATCGATCTGATCTTGGGGGATATTACAACACTCAAAAAGCAATGCTCTCCGAAGTTCCGGAGACATGTAGGAGCAGGTTGACGGGCTGCAACTCGTCGACCAAGCATCTCCCACACGTGCTCTACTGGATTCAAGTCCGGTGAGAATGCTGGCCACTGCATACGGGTGATAACCTCCGATTGAAGGCATTCGCTTACGATGTTTGCACGGTGAGGACGGGCGTTGTCATCCACAAACACAAATTGTGCGCCCATGGCGCCCCGAAACAAACATACATGTTGTTCCAGAATGACGTCCCGATAGATTTGGCTTGTCATAGTTCCAATTTGAACATGCAGGTCAGTTCTGGAACCCAGAATAATTCCACCCCAAACGAGAACTCCTGCACCACCGTGAGGGTGTCGTTCAATGATGTTTTCTTGGTGGTAAAGGGTACCTGGAGCTCTCCATATGAAAGTCCGGCGAGAATCAGACTGCAAGCTAAACCTGAACTCGTCGGAAAACATCACACAAGCCCACTGTTGCGGTGTCCACAATGCATGCTCTCTACTCCAGGCTAACCGCAGGCGACAGTGAGTTGCAGTAAGTGGAACGCATCTGACAGGTCTACGAGCATATAGACCAATCAGCCCTAAGCGTCTGTACACGGTCTGCCTTGAAATTGTCGTACCAGTGGCTGAAGAGAGCTGAGGAGACAGGTCTGAGGCTGTGCTCCGCCTGTTTCTTTTGGCAATAACAGCCAAATACCGGTCCTCATTCGGCGTTGTAACTCTGGGGCGACCTGCGCTGTAACGTCTACTCACATTACCATCATCTTGGAATTGTTGCCAAAGCCTGGAGATGACACTCTGGGCAATTCCAAGTTCGTCTGATACTTCCAGTTGAGTACGCTCACATTCCAGACGGCCGGTAATTCTGCCACGTAAAAAATCATCCAAATGCGTCCTTTGTGTCATAACTATTCGGTTATTGCACTGAAATGCTTAGAAAGCGTCTGCGAACAATTTTACTTCTTTGCCTGTATTCCTTATATATCACTCTCTTACACTCTCGTCATTGTGACGTACCGTCGGTGTCATCTGGTTACTTTCTGAAATTTGCATATGATTCTTGGAGATGTGTGTAGTGATTTTACAGGTGATATATTTATTTTAGAGTCCGATTTCCGCGTGACTCCGAATTATCCTTAATTTATGGACATGAGTGTATTTTCATTATTAAACGCTACCCGTTAACGTTCGTTCAAATTAAAATAAATTTTGACATATTTACAATCAACGATGGGACAAGATTCCCTAAGTCATCTAGCCTTTTTAAATGTGGAAAGAGAAAAATTTAAAAGGATCGACTTGAAGTAATTGATAATCGGTTGAAGTAATTGATAAATTTGCTTCATCCAAGGCAAAAAAAATGTATACATAGTAATTGATTGTGTTAATGTATTATAATATTATATTATTATTAATAAATATATCTATAATATATATTAAACTTTTAATTGTATAAAAATTGTACTTTTTAAAAACAATTATAAAAATATCTGAAAAAATAATACTTCTTAAACTAATTCTAGATCATCGTATGTCTGATTTTTCCGTCGACACAGATACATTTCCGAATCCAATGCTAGTGCAGTTAAGTAGTGACTATTCTTAATATATTTTAGAGTATTTTATGGCATATTCAGCATTTTATTATTATTTGCATTATTTTCTTATTACGAATATATTCTACACATTATATTACTGTAAGCGTTTTTTTGGGGGGGGAGCGCCGAAAATGTATTTTGCACCGGGAGCCAGCTATGCTTGCTACGCCACTGTACCTTCATTTATAAAATATCATGTTCTTTGCACTTAAACCACATAAAATTCAATTAAACAGCAATATCACAAAATATTTAAAAAAGATCAAAACAGCATACCTTTAGAATTTCCGATGAATAGTCTCGCGCAATGGAGATTAAACAAACAAAAAAAAAAAATTCAGTACAGTGTTGCCATTTCTCGCTTTGAAATCGTTGAGTTTGTTAATCAAAAATTCGCTAAAGCTCTACAAATATGAAATAGATAATAAACTTGAAATTCAAAATTCGGGCTTCTAAGTACACATGTTCGGGTGGAGGATTACATTATTCAAAATTTTATGGCTGACACTGCTAGAAACATACATACATTTATGCAGATTCTTTAGTTTCTTTAAATAAGATACAGGGCGATAATATTTGGTGGCAATAGTTTAAAAAGTGATACACTGTTTATAGTGAACCAATGCAAAATGCCGTTTCCAGACTAATAGCCCTTCTGGTCTAACGCTACTTTGGGCTAATAAGATGATTATTTAGTACAATTTTTTGATAATTACTCTTGGGTCAAAATCTGTAAAATCATTTTTAGAAACGTACAAAATGGCATGTATTGAAGGGACTTCTAAAAAAAGTTCAATTTCTAGCAATTTGCTTTCGGGAGCATATACCCAGAAAAGGATAATAATTTTTTAGGCATCTGAAACAAAAATTTGGTTTTAGTTTAGACGATTTACACTATTCCTTTTGTGGGAAAGAACGAAGGATAAATTATTTTATAAATACTCCGAGTTATTTTGTGTCTAATCTAATCAAACGTAAAGATCTTCCTTTATTCTCTAATTTTGGCACCAGATCGCAGGGTTTATGAAGTGAAAGCGAAATAAAATTAAACTACGAATGATTTATTGATTACATTTTAGAAAAGCAGTTGGCTCTGTGAGCTTTGCGGCTATAAAAAATGATTTTTCACTTGAGTTTGGACATTTTTACTTCTGATTCTTGACAATAAGTTAGAAATTGTCAGAAAAATTTGGATTAAGATAAAAAGCAAGTTGAAAAATTATTCTATTTAGCAATAGCCTTTCTTCATATACTCAACAGTACCGATAACGTAAAAACTCAAAATATAACTCAAACAATAGAGTTAAAAACAACCTTTCAAGAGACTCTTTTAAAATAAAGTAAGTTTTATAATAAAATGTAAGTATCTAAAAATAAATTAATATATTTATTTTTCTAAAATTTAAAAACTTCTGCATCTCATGAAGAGATATCTTATTTCTGGGAGGTATATTTTTTAAAACATATAGTTCTTACGTTGTTTTCAGTTGCTCAAATAACATTTTTTATATAAACGTAGTGCATTCGGAAACTAAGTACCGTTTCATTCTAGCGCCGTCGCAGCGCTGTGGTAGGCGTCCCGCGCATGCGCAGTAGTCTTTCTTGTTCACTGACTTTCAATTGTCGCCATTTTGGTTGCTCTATGTTGTGTTTTCAGTTTGCTGCACACATTCAAAATGTTTAAGTCAATTAGTTCTCCCGCTGACTGTGAGATTCGTGCCGTGATTAAATTTTTTGAACGCGAGGAATGTTAAACCGGCCGAAATTTATCGTCAAGTGACAGAAGTTTACGATGAATACGCGATAAGTGATGGAATTGTGAGAAAGTGGGTAAGAATGTTTAATGCAGGTCGAACAAATGTCCACGCCGAGGCTCGGAGTGGTCGGCCTTCTGGTGTCACCGATGATTTGGTAAGGAAAGTTGATGAAGCAATTCATGAGAACAGACGCTTCACAATGACAACTCTTTCAGAAGCATTTCTACAAATTTCACGTACTGTTTTGTTCGAAATTGTGTCTGACCGCTTGAATTATCGCAAACTGTGTTCCCGATGGGTTCCAAAAATGCTCACTGATGTTCACAAAACAAAGCGATTTGGTAGTGCCCTGACATTTCTCACGCGGTACAGTGATGAGGGGGAAAACTTTTTAAACCAAATTGTGACAGGTGATGAAACTTGGGTGTGTCATTTTACACCAGAATCGAAACAACAATCGATGGAGTGGAGACACACTCATTCTCCGAAAAAACAAAAGTTCAAAGTGACAATGTCATCACAAAAAATCATGTGCACTGTCTTCTGGGATAGGAAAGGCGTTTTGCTTACTGAATTTCTTCCCAGAGGTGAAACCATTAATGCGGCACGATATTGTGAGACTTTAACAAAACTAAGGCGTTCCATTCAAAACAAACGAAGAGGAATGCTCAGTAAAAGAATTGTGTTGCTCCATGACAATGCTCGGCCCCATACTGCTGGTGTCCCTCAAACGTTAATTCGACAAGTTCATTGAGAGCAGTTCGATCACCCGCCGTACAGTTCGGACTTGGCGCCGTCAGACTATCACTTGTTCCTGCACATCAAGCGCTTTGGATCTGACGATGACACGAAAAATGCTGTGGAGTCGTGGTTATCGAAACTGGCGGGAAGTTTCTTTGACGATGGTATACAAAAACTGGTCATCCGCTATGACAAGTGTTTGATCATTGGCGGGAACTATGTTGAAAAATATTTTAAGACATGTATTTTCATGTAAAAATAAAATTGGATTCGAAAAAAATTGTTTTACTATTTTTTTTTTTCCAAAACAGTACTTAGTTTCCGAATACGCCTCGTAGCTTGCGTTCTCTTATGCACAAAACCATACCTTTCTCATGCTCGAATCTAGATATACCCGCTTATACTGTCAAAACTATGTACGAAAACTGGAGTATCAGGTGAGTTTGGCGTGCAATTTGGATATAAGTTTTAATAAACAATAATCAAGAGAATATGGTAAAAGTTTATGGCAAATTTGGGGACTCACAGCGAAGAAATTTCAATAGCTTGATAATATTTTATATGTAATAATATTAGAATACTTAGAAAACAGTTTGTCATCGAGGATTTACACCATATACATCGAAGATTTTATTGTTGAGAATTTGGCCTATATGTAAATAATTTTAGTAAATTTGTAGCATTTTTGTATAATGTAACTTCAAATGCTTGAAAGAAACGAAGCTCTGCCGAAAAATATAGATTGCAGAGGCAAGTCTAACATGGAGGCAAATGTCTACCTTGGTAAACTGGCCAGATATCACCAACTGGCAATGGTTTTGGCAACTAATTTTTGTCAGAATATTTGGCAAGAAATTGCCAAACATGGCGATCATTTGGTCACATTTTGGTCTCCTCCCTGTATAATTGCAACTGGTGTTGAAATTGAGTAAATGTAATTCTATATATTATGTAATTGTATATGTAATTATATGCAACTGTAAGAGTATCTGGCTCTCATTTGCTTTCCAGTAATTTCTAGAAGTGGAGGTTTTAAACTTTTGGCTATTAAAAAACGAAAATAGCCACACGTTTGAACTTGAAAATTTCTATCACTTTTTTAAAAAGCATTTTTAACTTTACCCATAATAGAACCGGAGTTACTAGTTCCTAATGCTAAACAAATCTAACCTTTGAGCGAAGATATCTCGAGATCTACTTTAGTTGGAAACAAATGAAAATAGCCAAAATGTTGCATTTGAAGAACTCTTTCACTTACAAAAAAGAATTTTCATTCTACTTATAACAGAACAGGAGTACTGTTGGATGTATCTCTTTCGGTACACTTTTGATCGAAGAAATGTCGGAAAGTGTAACACTTCTTAAAAAACGAAAATAGGCAAAATTTGGGGCTTGAAAAACTCTATCATTAAAACAAAAATTATTCTACCTATAATAAAACGGAAGTTTCGTTGGGTGCAGCGTGTACGATGTACTTATGACTGAGCATAGCTCATGATACATATTAAAATACGAGAACAACCAAAAGTGTGCATTTTAAGAGATTTTTAATTTGCATATATTATAACTAGAAAGCCCGGCGGTCATACGAAATGACCGCTGTTTTAGATATTACAGAACTTAGCTTAGAACCCGGGCTTAGCGAAGAACACCGTTGGATTCCGCAGGTCCGTAGAATGCCATTTTGACCGTTCGCGTCCTCGTGGGACTTTAATTAGTCGAGATATTAATTAAAAGCTAATTTTCCCCTACGTTTTTCCCTACATTTTCACTTTCTTTTTTGCGTATTCCCTATTAGAGGGATTTGGCTACGTGCCAAATTCTTTTTCCTCGAATATCTACGGAACAGCGCCGAGTTGAAATTCGAGACGCGTGCCCTCGAATTCCAAAAAATTCTCCGAATCCATCGATACCGTTCTCCTCTTCGTGTGACTTCAATTGGCCGAGATATTAATTAAAAACTGCAGAAACGTTAATTTCCGCTCTCATTTTTCCGAGTGGCAACACTAAACTATCGACGACAAACACTTAAGCCGCTTATATACCGGGTGACCATAATTAAACTGACAGTGCTCACAGTGTTCTGTAGCGCGATCTATTTGCGAGAATGACACCACATTTTGTAGGAAGATTAAACAAGACGGGGGACGAAGGATTCCGCGAAAAAACAATTAGTTCCAAAAGTCACCGCTAGGGGAATATTTGGAGCTGTGTAATAGAAAATAGCGTGTTAACAAATGCAAATTAATACGGAATAAAATTACCTTTTATTATGGATATGCCTTATGGAATATGGATATGCCTTACAGTACGGTATGGAAAATCTTACGAAGGATTATCAACTTCTATCCGTACAAGATCAGCCGTGTACAGGAGTTACTGTACCCCGACCATGATAAGCAATTGACTTTTGCTCTCACCTTTCTTGCCAGAATGGAGGTGGATGATGCTTGGCCGTGATGGATGATCTTATGGGGAGCCGAGGCCCACTTTTACCTGAATGGAACCCAGAACTGCCGAATTTGGGATGACAAATCACCACATGCAGTCACAGCAATTCCCTTACATTCACCAAAGTAAGTGTTTGGTGTGGGTTCACAGGCGGAATTTATCGTAGGTCCATTCTTCTATGAGAACATTACCCCGACAGGACCGGAGACCTGTTCTGTTACCGGAGAGAAATATCGCCACATGTTGAACAGCTTCAGCAAAGACACTTCAGCAAAGACAATGCCTGGGAGAAATCATTTTCATGCAAGATGGAGCCCCTCCGCACCTTGCTGTACGGGTGCAACAGATGCTACGACAAAAATTCACAACAGAAAGGGTCATTAGCCGCTACTTTCCAACTGCATGTCCACCTCGGTCGCCTGATCTTACCCCATGCGACTTCTGGCTGTGAGATTACCTTCAGTCCAAGGTCTATCAAGGAGTGGTCCAAGACCTGGCTACGTTGAAGGATAACATATCACGGACTGTACAGGAGAGTCCTGCAGACATGTTACTTTCTACTGTTGTGCATACTGTGCACAGAATGCAATATGTGATCCACAACAACGGCGCCCACATTGAACCTTATTTGAATGCAAAATAAAAGGTAATTTCCTTATTGATTTTCATTTGTTAACACTCTATTTTCTATTACACAGCGCCAAATATTCCCCTAGCGGTGAATGTTGGAACTAATTTGTTTTTTCGCGGAATCCTTCGTCCCCCGTCTTGTTTAATCTTCCTACAAAATGTGGCGTCATTCTCGCAAATACATCGCGCTACAGAACACTGTGAGCACTGTCACTTTAATTATGGCCACCCGTTATATATAGATTTCAATTTTACCTATAGCAGAAAGCAAACTAAAATAAACTAAAAGTTGGGTATAACCACTTTCATTGTAGTACCTATGTAAGAAACCGAAACTAGTGATCTAATAAAGTTAGAGTGAAGTTAAAGTGCCCGCAAACGTCAGCTTCAACTGTCATTAGATACAGCTGTTCCATTCTACCTACAATAGAAACGGAAATTGGAAACTACACACATTGCCCAATGAATTCGAAACCTGAGATCAATATTTTATTGGACCACGTTTCGCACGTATAACTGCTCTGATTCGTTTGGGCATCGAGTCTACATACTTCTGGAGTGTATTTACGTCCAAAGGAATACCATGCATTGGCTATGCAGCCTTTCAGATCTTGTAACTTAGAAGAGGAGAGTGTTGTCGGATGCGTCTTTCCACCATGTGTCATACACTTTCTATGGGGTTAAAATCCGGGCTATGGGGTGGTCAGGGAAAGTATTGGAAGTCAGACTGATATTCAGCGAACCAATTTCGAACACTTCTGCCACGATATATAGTTGCATTATCGTACATGAAGTATCCGTCGCCTTTAGGCTAAAAATGCAATATTTCAGGGTGCATTTGATCTGCCAGTATAGATGACATGATCTCATGACTGTTTATTTACCTTCGAGGAACATCAGGGCACCATTTCCATGCCAGCAGAACATGCCCCATATCATGATACTCCCACCAGACCCTTGCACAGTGCGAGAAAGGCAAGATGGTTTCATGGAGTTCTCGCAAAATTCGACGTCTTCCGTCAGTGCAAAATAAGGTTTAGCGTGATTCATTAGACCACATAACCAGTTTTCAATCCTCAGATGTCCAGTGTCTCCTTTCTTGACACCACTGCAAACGAATACTAGCATGTCGGGCAGAAATGAGTTGTTTTCTCACAGGCACCCGGCTATGCATTCCTTTCCTCTGCAACTCCCTGCGCATGGTTCGAGCTAAAATCTGCTGAGAACAGCCTTGGTTTACGATTTGTGCCAGTTGAAGCACAGTATCGTCTCTGTTCTGCCATACAATTCATCGGAGAAGCCGTCGATCACTCTTTTGAAAACATCTGCTCGAACCGAAGTTACGTTTTCTACAGAAGGACTGTGGGTTCTGATTCCAACTTTTGAAAACATCTAATATGGCTGCTTCTGAAAACCCAGCGAGATTTGCTGTCTTCGAAATCGGTGCCCCTGCTAAACGGGCACCAACAATAAGCTCTTTTTCGAATGGTGAAAGATCTGTCGTTTTTATCATTTTACTCCATTGATCGTGAAAAGCACTTTTACGCCTTACTTTTAACTAGCGTTCTAACCACGTGTAGCTCACGTCATTAAAAAAAGAAATAAACATGTACTTCACCATTAAAAAAAGAAAAAAAAAACATGTACTTGCACGCATTCAAATGAAAATCTCAAAGGTTTCTAATTCATTGGCTAGTGTGTGTTATATTGTTACGAAATGTACAGGCGCGGTAAGATGACTTCCCCGCAAAGTAGTTTTAGGGTTGCCATAAAATGGCAAGGGAAGGCAGGTTTGCCGAATTTGGCGAGAAATCGCCCGTTTTGCGATATCACATGGACGGATGGAGAACCTTCTGGAACGAATTCTTACCGGTTTAGACCAGAATGTTCTCCAGCCGTCCATGGGGTATCGCCAATTTTGTCGCCAAATGGGCGATTTCTCGCCAAATGTGGCAACCCTGCCTTCCCTTGCCATTTTATGGCAACCCTAAAACTGCTTTGCGAGGAAGCCATTTTACCGCGCCTGTACATTTCGAAACAATACTTAGAAAGAAACGAAGATACGCAAGCGTAGCCTTCAGTAGAAACGAAACTTGGAAATTAACCTAGACATAAACCAATGAAGGATGCGCAAACGATAGATCTCGGGAAGATCTGTCATTTGCGTAACCGGCTTACGGATAGTTGCAATAGAAACAAAAAGTGTGGGTTCCGATGTACCTATGATTGAAGATATCTCGAAAACTATGATACTTATTAAAAAACGAAACTTATTAAACTTATTATGATACTTATTAAAAATTTGCGCTTGAATAACTTTCTGGAAAAAAAAATTCATTGGAACATAAATATTTTTCATTTTTAATCCGTGCAAATAATGTAACGAGTTAGCTATGCGCTAGTACTTGAAGTCTAATATTGGTTCTAGAAAACTAATTCTATAATATTTTGTGGATAAAATTTCCTTTTTGGAAGATATTTTCACTGATCAAACTTTTCACGACGTTCTTTACATGAATGCTCATAACTTTATTTATTACCAAAAAGAAACATTTTCGTTAACTGATATTCCGTTTTCAATCACAAATTTAATTATTTTGCATTTAATTTGCATACGATTTCTCAATTTTCAAGAAACATGATCTCAACCTTCAAAATTAAATATCTCTGTCAGTTTTTTATCGTGCGCCAGTCAAACGTTTTGTCTTTTTATTTTTCAGAATCAGTATAAACTTTTACTCCCCGCGGACTATATAATAATTTAATTTCCTAATTTTTAAAAAATTAATTTTTAGTTTTAAAAATTGCAAAAAGACAAATTTTATGTCATTTAGTTTGGTTTCATGTGATTACGGCAAAGCCTCGACGGCTATCTGCCTAAGGGAAGGGATACCCTCGTGAAGAATTTTCTAAAGGAAACTGGCTCGTATACACGTTACACATTGGAAAAACCATGAAAGCGCCTATGCAGCCAGCCCGTTCGCGGGATTCGAACCTCAGACCGAATTACCAGCGTTCAGCGACTTTACCGTTCGGCCACTGGTAGGCCTTATCTCAGTTAGAATATTTTATAATTGTAATTAAACATATACGAGTAACATGTTAGAAAATAAAAGCTACTTAAGGATGTTTATGGACATTCAATGCATTTCGAAACATTTTTGTTTATAGAACATTAAAACGTATGGAAGAATTATATAAATATCAGTAACTCTTTATATAAGTACTTACGTATTATCGCTACCATATTAAAACTCGCCAAAATTTCAGAATACGTCAAACAGTGGTAACCACGTGCATTACAATTATTCAGGCCACCATGCGCAGGAACAATATTCAATTTCTAGGGTTGCCATTTTCTCATGCTTTTTTTCATTCTATTCCAAGTTCCAACGGTTTTTATGAGCAAACTGTGATTTTTGAGCAAACTGTGAAACTGTGAACTCTTAAACTCGATTTTTAAATTCGTGTTTGTGGAATTTTCCTATAATGGTAGAATTAGAGGTGACATTTCTGCCGGAATGCAGTAATTTTCCTCAACATCGTTAAAAGAATAATGCTTCGAATGTTTTCTGAAAGCGATTTCTGTGAAATTTCTATCACAGCTCGTTTGAAATAAATACCCGTTTATAACTAGGTTCACTAATTTTTATGAGATACATATAAAGTTGAAACCTAAAATATCCACGTAATAACATATATGCATGAAATATGTAATTTTTTAATAATAAAAAGTAATCGTTCTTTTTCTTCCATAAAATTCGTCAGATTCTTCCAAGGTGGTTGCGATAATACGTAAGTACTTTATATATTTCACATAAATCAGCATTCTTTTATCGCTATTATTTTTCTTTTCTTGTGTTGATAGTTATGATGATACTTGCAACAGATGAAAATGAATACCGCCTTACCAAGTACCTCCTCTCCAACTACGACAAAAGTGTGCGCCCTGCCCGACATGCATCAGAACCTGTGAATGTCACATTCGGATTAGCTCTGACGCAGATCATAGATGTGGTAAGTTTTTCAAGATTTTACTTTGTTTTATATAATGAAATCAGTTATATAAATTTTCTACAATGCAATTGTTTTAAGATCTTCACTTCATATGCTGTTAAAACTTAAACATTAATGTACTGAATAATTAAAATGAGCTTAATTAAATACAGTGGTGGCCAAAACTGTGGACACTTTTGGAAATTTTTATGTTTTTGAACTTTGTATGCTTATAGAAAACGTTACGTTTCACAAAATGCAAACTTGTATATATCATTTTAAAGAGAATTTATTACTGAATTCAATACAAAACACAAAATTCAATTATTTGCAATACAGAAAAAGTTAAACGATAATAGTTATCGATATACATTAGATAGTGATGATTGCAGTGAGTTATGAGTACTTAGTAGGTACCCTTTATTTTTGATTACGGCTTCACATCGACGTTTCATTCAGCTGACAAGAGTTTTAAGCTCTTCTTTCGTTATTACATGATGCCAGGAAACAATTATAGCCTCAATTAGTTCCCTTTGATTTGATGGGGTCCTCATTCGGACAAGAGTTTTCAAACGGTGCCACAAATTTTCGATAGGACTGAGGTCAGCACTGTTTCCTGGCCATGACAACAATTTAATGCTCTTTGTACGAAACCACTCGATATTTTGGCCGTGTGGCAAGAAGCAGAATCCTACTGAAAAATAAACGAAGAACTGTTGGGGAAGAGATCTCTGATAGAAGGTAGAAGTTTTGGTTCTAGAATAGTGTCAATGTATTTTCTGGCATTCAGTGACCCATCGACGACATGAAGGCGACCCATACCATCTGCTGACATGCATGACCAAATCATAACACTAACTGGGTTCTTCACAGTTGCTTGAATGCAGTCAGGATGCAGCTCTTCTCCTATTCTACGTCTTACATATTTTCGCCCATCACTATCACTCCATATAACTTGTGACCACTGATCATCTGTCCAATTAATGTGTTCCTTTGCCCACTGTAGTCTTTTTTTTTTTTTTTTTTTTTTTTTTTTTTTTTTTTTTTGGTTGCGAAAAATTAAGATAAGGCTTTTTTCGTGGAATTCTACCTCTCAGTCCAACATCTGTTAATCTTCTCCTGATTGTTCTTGAACTGACAGAAACACCAGCATCCTTCAGATCACTTCTGATGGCCACTGATGATATTTTTCTATCTTGGAGACATAGTCTTTTTATTCTTCTGTCATCAATAGATGTGGTGCACCTTTTTCGGCCTTTTCCTTCTTTGTTTTTCTATTGAATTTGTCTCCTGATATCGTAAACAAAACTTTCGGACTCCAAAAGCCTATTTTGGACTTTTGGTACCTTAATCAGCTGTGCCACATTTTCATTCTAAATTTAGGTATGCGTGTATGGTAAAATTGCCTACCAAAGTGAAATTCAAAATTAGGGAAAATTTAAACTTAAATTAGGATTGGCTAATTAATTAATCACGGGAAAGCACGCGTTAGAACGTTCTTGGGAGTGCGTTTAGATTGCACATGACAAAAACATGGATGTCCAATGCAATGAGCCTGTCGTCGGAAAGTGAAGCCGAACCAGCTTCCTGTACTCAATGGATCTGCCCATTTGGACAATGATGATCTCGTCTGGAATTGTTCCCATAGCAAAGCTCTGTAAGGTATATTTTACTTTTATAACAGCTATTTTAATTTCAAGTGCTTTCCTGTCAATTGTTGTTTTCACTTACAACTCTCTACCAGAATGAGTTTTTAGAATCGCGTTGAATGCAAATGAATAAGAAGTAGTATTTAAGGAAGGTGCAACTTACTTCTCCAGAGAGATCTAAGAATCCTGAGTAGCGCGTGTGTGTCTTCGACCTAAATATCTATCGAAGCTGTTACGCTCGGCCGTATATTACGTGCCTTTTGATATTAACCGGCTAGTTCCAATGAAGGGCCAACTGCGTTAGATATTTGTATTAGCTTTGGGCTAAGTTATAAGGTATTTCTCCTGCCTTCTTCGCGAGCCTCCGTGGTGTAGTGGTCTGCACGCTCAGCGCGTAATTGAGAGGTCCGCGGTTCGATTCCCGGCGAAGGTGTTTCTAATTTTTCATCTTGCCTACTTCCAAAAATTACCTAATGTCTCCACAAAGTCTTTTAGTTAATTATACATAATCTAGTTCTTATTTCTTATTCTGAGTTTAAGCCCGAGAAGAGGCTTTGTTGTAAGCCTGAGAAAGGGGCCACCTGTTCTTCTTATTTTGAGTGAAATAAAGGGTAGTTAACCCTTCTTGAGTCTACGTCTTTAGTTATTTGAACTCAGCGATAAGACTCTTAACATTTCATTAGATTCCTTGACATTAACTTTATCCAAAAAGAGTGAGAAACCCTTGTAGAGACTTAAGGACTTTTTTGCAGGCCGGAGAGATAAAAAATTAACAACGCCTTCCCCGGGAATCGAACCGCGGACCTGTGAAATACCGGCCCAGTGTGCAGAACTACTACACCACGAAGGCACGCTAAGAAGGTGGGAGTAATACCTTATATACTTCCTCTTTTAAAGGGTGACTAAGATTTTAGGGGACCTAGTCGCCAAATCCTGGGTGTAGATAATCATCATCCACAACCCTTTTAGTTCGGGCGCCACTGTAGAGACATTAGGATTTTTTTTTTTTTTTTTTTTTTTTTTTTTTTTTTTTTTTTTTGAGGCCGGAGAGATGAGAAATTAGCAACGCCTTCGCCGGGAATCGAACCGCGGACCTGTGAAATACCGGCCCAGTGTGCAGAACCACTACACCACGAAGGCACGTTAAGAAGGTGGAAGAAATACCTTATATACTTCCCCCCCCTTTTAAAGGGCGACTAAGGTTTTAGGGGACCTAGTCGTTAAATCCTGGGTGTAGATAATCTACCTTATATCTTAAAACTCTTATGCATTTCAAGAGAAAGAGATTAGCGTTTTGTCATTATTTTCGAAAAGCAAAATGATACTGAATTACCTGCATAATAGTTTCTCTGCTTGTAATACAAAATATGATTGTAATAATCCTATTATGCTTGTAATACAGAATGCAGATTGAAAAAGAAAAGCCCCCTATGCTGCCTTGAAAAACGTAAGAGTTTTAATTTTAAAAAAAGTTCCAGTCCAAAGCTGAGTTTTGAATAATTTTGACGTGTATATATTCGGCTAAGCTCGACTGAACAAATAAAAATCTTCAGATCTTAAAAATTAGATTTACGGTCAACTTAAATTTTTTTTTTCTCGTTGGTTCATTTGAGATCATACATCATACACGTATCTTCAAAACAAACTAATTCCTTTAAATTTGGGAAGACTGCAGAAAGTATTAACATCCATCATCTAAACAGCATAAATATATGCATCTATAGTAACCTTTGGAAATTTATAGAAATAGAAATTGGTTTGTATATCTCAAGGATTTGAAGTCTTTTGTCCAGATCGACAACAGATCGAAAAAGCGATTTGAAGGAGTTAGTAAACATCGAGAAAATATTACGTAATGTGCTAATTTAATTAAATGCAGCCGAAACTCCTCGATCTATTGCAAAACTTACCCTATTTTTCCAGAATAACTGGAGCTGAAGATATCGGATCGTCAAATTGGTAATTATGTTTAAAGCCCTACGTAACAAATGACAACTTCGAGATTTTGACAGCAAAGGAAAACCTTTTCTCAAAAGTTGCTTTAAAATGAGATAAAATCGTTTTTCGGTTCTGCTTTCTTACGCAAATCAATATTTTATGTCACGGATATCTTAAAATTAAAATGCAGATCATTCTTGGGAAGAAAACAAGATCAACTCAAAGAAATAATATTATTTAAGATTTTTTTTTTCCTGTTAAGCATAATGCATAAATGAAGGAGAATTTCAAGAAAGTTCTCAAAGTGCAGTATTATATGCTTATTAATCCATGACTATTTTGCTATTTTGCTTATTAATTCATTACTATTTTGCTTATTAATCCATTACTATTTGCTTTCGTTAGCTCGTAGCTCGTATCAGGATGTAAATTAGTAACATATACAGGGGTTGGACAAAAATATGGAAACACCTTTAAAAAAACATGTTTCTTTGCTTAATAGGGTGTAGAAAACCCGTTGGCATCCAAAACAGCTTGCAGTCTTCTCGGAATGGATAAATACAGTTCCTGTATGTTTTCCAAGGGAATATTATACCATTCTTC
This sequence comes from Stegodyphus dumicola, assembly GCF_044657685.1. Taxonomy (NCBI): domain Eukaryota; kingdom Metazoa; phylum Arthropoda; class Arachnida; order Araneae; family Eresidae; genus Stegodyphus; species Stegodyphus dumicola. Next base: position 180,804,290 of record NC_140775.1, read on the forward strand.
CTGCAAAACGGTGGCAAGTTCAGATAACGATGTTGGCGGTGGATAACGAGAAAGCACTTTCCGTTCCAATGTAGACCACAAAGGTTCGATAATATTCAGGTCTGGTGACTGTGGTGGCCAGGGGAGATGGGACAACTCATCCTCGTGCTCAGAAAACTAGTCCTGGACAATGTGAGCTGTGTGAACAGGGGCTTTGTCGTCTTGGAAGACACCATCACCATCGGGGAACAAAGTTTGTACCATGGGATGAACTTGATCGGCCAAAATGTTCACATAAGTCTTGGCAGTCGTGTGCCTTGACACGGTTATCATGGGGCTAGCAGAGAACCACGATATGGCTGCCCAAACCGTAACAGAACCCCCGCCATGTTTCACTCTTGGCAACCAGCAGTCTGTATTATAGGCTTGAGATGGCGCTCTCCAGACGTAAACTCGGCCAGAAGTGGGAAACAATGTGAAAGAAGACTCGTCAGAACATATTACTCGCTTCCACTGTTCTATAGTCCAGGCTTTATGACTTCAACACCACCTTTTCCTGTTACGGGCATTAGCATCACTGATGAGTGGCCTCTCTATTGCAGCACGGTCAGCAATTCCCTGTTTATGAAGCTCCCTTCTAATTGTTTTGGTACTCACAGGGTTCGGTAACACAACATTCATTTCAGCAGTAACTTTTGCAGCTGTGGTCTTCTTATTTTTCGTCACAATTGCCCTTAATGATCGTCTGTCACTATCACTCGGGACACACTTTCGTCCGCGCTGTGATTTAGCAGATGATGTTTTTCCGCTTTTCAAATATGCGGAATAAATCTTCGATACAGTACCTCTTGAAACACTAAACACCTCGGCTACCTTGCTTACGGAAGCACCTACCATACGTGCTCCAACAATTTGCCCACGTTCGAAATCTGTTACCTCTGACATAATGCAATGACAACCTCACATAACAGTACTCCGACAACAACTGAACTGTTAAGCACATTTACGAAGTTGTATAGGTGGCGTCAGTAGTCAAAAATGCCAGCGCCACCAACATATTTCATTAAAATCTATCTTTCTTTTCAAACATGCATTTCACAAGGTGTTTCCATATTTTTGTCCATCCACTGTATAAGAAGAGTTTTCGAATTTAGGAGTTAGCTTTTCGCAAGCTAGCAGCTAACATTCCAACTGCTAGGATTTATAATGGGAAAACTCTAGTAAAAGAATAAATTAGCTAAAAGCTAAAAAACTGTATTTTAAAGTGAATTTTCAGTTTTATGTGATATAGATTTAAATCAAGTATTTACTGGACATGGGATTTACTGGACATGGACAAATATTTTCTGAACAATCGAGAGATATTACAGTGCACGTCCCACAGTTTCGCATGTATTATTTGGCCTCTTGGAATCGAGAGATATTACGGACAAGACGAGAGATATTAAGGACATAATATCTCTCGATTTGAAATCCAAGAAAAGGGCAGTTGTAATACATGCGAAATTGTGGCACTTGGACGGTATTTCATCGAGGACTGTGGTATGTTTAATAATCTTAGATCTGATTTTAATATTAATTTTGAAAATGTTTTTAATAATTTTGAAGAATTTGTAAAAATATGCAAATTTATAGTTGAATTTCTGAAAGGTAATCGCCACGCTGCTGGTGTTGATGTTTTCAGTCCAAAGGGACTTTGTCCCTGAAGGACTATTGTTTTCGTTTTGCGATCGTTCACTGTAAATGTCCGTTTCACTTTTCAAACTGTTGCCAACAAATGTTAGAGTCCTGCATTATATTTGAAGAAATTAAATAATGAAAAATCTGCATAAATGTATGCATATTTCTCGCATTGTGATAAAACAACGGTACCTAGAGCCATCCAATTTTGAATGACGTAATCCTACTGCGAACATGGGCATGCGGAAGCCCAAATTTGAAATTTGGAATTAGTTTTATGATCGATTTCATATTTTGTAAAACTTTAACGAATTTTTGATTAACAAACTCAAGGCCGACACCCGGCGGCGAGGATAGAAAAGTGATTAAGTCATGAAGGGACCGATCGCCTTCTCTCACTACAGCTCATTTCATATACGATTCTCATGCGGCTTCACTGACATGTTGCTGCCTAGAGCCATATGTTAGCGTTTTATTTATTTGTTTTGGTTTTCAGTAAACCCCCATGTCATTTCAAGCATGTGTGTCAATTTTTATCTCTTTATCTACGTTATTCCGCAAATTATTGAATTTTCGAATGTTAACGGACTTTTGGTCATCCCGTGTATAAGTAGTAAACGGAGGTAACTTGTAGGCGGAAGTGACGTCACAGAAAAAGGGCGCAGTCACCTCCATCTTGTGCCAGACTTTAAATAAGGTGATGGCTGATCCTGCCAAAAAAGTAAGTCTGTTTGTCTGCAATGTAGACAGCTAGCCAATGAGTTCCTTTTTCATCACGTTTATCAGTATTGCCACGTCATCCCATTCATCTACGTCACTTCCGGTTGTCACGTGATCCAAGATGTCGGCGACCACGCCTCTTTACTGTGACGTCACTTCCGTCTACCGGTTGCCTCCGCTTACTACTTGTATATAAGTCTGTGTTCAAATGCTTAAAGAAAGGTTTTTAAACCGATTTTTTTCATAACCGTATAGAAAGACATTATTAAAATAGAGAATGACAGAAAGAATTAAAACTATTACTGCATTTCCCCCAGGCTTGATAGAGCTGGGTTAAAAATAGTCGCATAATTTTTCTCTTCCTCTATTGTGCACAGTTTTTCGCCCCTTAAAATTAATTTATAGATGAATTGTATTCCCTTGATTATTTTTATTTTTATGCAGTATATTCAATTTGTATTAGCATTTCGTCGATTTTATTTTTCCTTGCATTTATTATTTGAAATATATTTTGTGCAGAATTTTTCGTTAAGCTACACAGATGTCGCAGGTCTTTTCACACAAAAGAAGGTTTCCAAATATGTCGTTTCACCTTACTTCTCTTATTTGAGTAGATACGTTGATACTTTCGTTTCATACTAGTTTGCAGCTGAAGTTGGCAATTCTTGCTCTTGCCAGTTTCTTAATGAATCCTATATAGGGACTGAAGAATACTAATTATTTCAGTTAAAACTCACTGAGCTTTATCTACAGCTGATGTGTTCCATCTTTTGAAATCCGTGCCTTTTGCGCGTTCCTCTCTTTTTCTTCTTTCCTCCGATGTCTCTCGTGGGAACTACGGTGAAGACTCATTCATATTGTTACGTTTTTTTCTCTTCGCGTTCGTACGGGTTCGTGGATATGGAGTGAAGAACGACAACAGCACTTGACGAAGTAACGAAACACAGTTTATTAGCCAGTACTGTTCAAGACAGCTCCAATAACGCGTTTACAGTCATCGAAGAAGTACTATAATCAAGCTGAAACAATAAGCGACACAGCCTCCAGGCCATAACGGTGGAGACAGCTTCACGCCAAAGCACCAGAGCCCGACTCTGCACAGTCTTTCTCGGAATTCTACGTACTCTTGAGACTCTCCACGCTACAACTCGTGATGCACTCGACGATACACTAGAGTACAGCTCCCGACTCGGTTCAATCTTTCCCGGAGCTCAACACACTCTAGGATAAAACTCGATGGAGCACTAACTCGCGATATACTAAAAGACTCTCTCGATGCACTCGACGACCAACTCGGCGCTAGACTACGAGACACTCGCTCGCTAACCGACTATCAAATCGATCGCCTTAGCACTGACTCGCTAGATAAGACACTGACTCTCCGCACGGACTGATTCTCGGCGTACCAGCAGGGTTTATATAGCTTTTGGCTTGTGTTCGAGAACATTCTGGGCTAAACCAGTAAGAAATCGTTCCAGAAGGTTCTCCATCCGTCTATGGCATATCGCCGATTTGAGCGCCAAATGGGCGGTTTCTCACCAAATGTGGCAACCCTGCCTTCCCTTGTCATTTTCAGCAACCCTAAACCTGCCTTGCGGGGAAGCTATCTTACCGCGGCTGTACATTTCTTAACAATATGTTGTCCCCATACATCAGATAATATCCCAGTATGTCACTATCGTACGTCACTCAATATCCGTCATATATTGTTATGCTAATATTACTGTGTATTTTAATTGGAATGTAATCTTTTTAAAGAAATAATATTGTGATAGTTACCAGTGGTAGTTTATTCAATGACTACTTTTCATTTGTTATCTTCTTAATGTTATGTTTTATAGTCGCGTCCTTCGAAAGAAAAAAAAAAGAGGGGAAATACGGTATATATTGAATCAAACACACAAGTCAGTAAAAATGCTAAAATTTATTACTATTGCTATTAATAAAGATATACGGTTACCCTTGATCTGGTATTGCTGTTTTACTCTAATAACCCTAACAGACGTAAAGTTAATTATACTGTGTCTGAGAACAATGCTAAATTCCTGAGAACGTTAAAATAAACTTCTTATTTAAACAGAAATAGAACATAAAGATACTCGCTTTTGCTACAATACTCGTGGTGATGCAAAATAAATTAGAAAAGTCCAAATTAAATCTAACATTAAACAGTTGTCAAGGACTACACAATTAACTACTACTTAAAGTTGGCTCGCTAATTCTGCCGGAGCAGGTACAGGTAGAACCTAGGTCAGCATCTCCGTATTACCATATATAACTGAGGTATTGATTAACATATCTAATTCTTAGGCTTCCGCCCCAAATTTTGAAGTAGGAACCCCGAGTCCCGATCCGATGGTCTCCCACCTCTCTTCTCCTACCACTAACCTCTCGAGAGGATTTTCGGCTCGCCGTGTATTTTGAGTGCCCCTATGATACACGGACATTATACGCTTACAAACATCCATGCCTTCTCCGGGATTCGAACCCCGGCTCATCGGCAAGGCAGTCATTGTCATCAAACACTATACCGGTTGCGGTTCACTTTGCCACTTGCTGTTCACATCACTCATTGCCAGTTTCTGATTGTGCTCTATTACTCTGCCGGAGCATCAGAATTAATGTGTCGGCAGCGAGAGAACGCAAAGCCGAATATTTACAGCTATCAGAGCTGGCAGGAAACCAACAACGTAGCGTGCACGCGATGTCAAAAGCATGCTCTGTCTCAAAACCAGAACCTCAGTTTAAAAACTCGCTGCTGCATTGTCGTGAGGAACACGGCAAGGAGAAATAACATTAAAGACTGAAATTGTAAATAATTTCTTAATTAAGATCAGATTCTCTACACACCATAAACAATAATAATTATTTTTTTTTGTCCAACAATGCAGTGGAAGCTTATTTTATGCCAGAAATAAATTAATGGTTATAAAATTATTATTATTGCTGTTTATATTATTACCTACTGCTAATTTCTGATATGAATTAAGCTTTCTTTGCATGTCGGATAATCGATAGTGTACTAAGTATCGAAGATTATATTCAGGCAGCAAATTTATATCGTTTAATATTTGAATTTAAAATATCTAAAATTTCAAAATAATCATTGCTCTTCTCATTAAAAACTGATAAATAATTGCAATGCGCGTAACTTGCAGACCTTGCTTAATTAGCAATGATGAATCCATTAGAAATCTCATTAGTACATCAGATACAATCGTAGACCCTCTGAAACAAATAAAAGCTCTTTTGGATCGTAGCCAAGACAGGAACGCACAATAGATATTCAGACAAAAAGATGTGATAGTATGGAAATGATTTATGACTTGTTAAATAATTTGCAAGCCATTTTATTATTCGACTTGCTGGGCTTATCAGCACTTCATTTATCATTGCAAAATCTGAGCGATTGAAAAAGATACGTGTAGTTCTTACGAATTTTTGTTTTCATTTTTTCTTTGGTAATATATCTGACTTAAAGTTCAATCTGAATTTAACAAATATTCTCTATTATATAAAGCTAATTTAAATTTTAAACTATGAAAATTCAATTGTATACAAATAACAAATTAATTATTGCTTCGAATTAATTTGGAATATCATTTAAATCCAGGAAGCATATGTAAATGAAGTACAAGTATCTAAAAACATGATAAAATATTTAGTAATCCAAAAATCAATCCCAAAAATATAAAAAAAAAATTTAAGACTAAATTAATTGCATAAAGTGAATAACTGCTGGGCAGGCAGGAAACAGATCTTTTCAAGGGGAAGTTGCCTCCAAACCTAACTCTCCAATTATTTAATTCCGGTTTCACCAACAGATGGCGCCACTTGCTTATTCTTGTCCAGGCTTTCTTATTTTGTCTAATCATTATTTCCTATCCTGTTCATTTGCGGTTTTGCAGCTGAGGATGGTGGTTCGGTAACACCATCGAAACTAGTCTTCTGAAAATTTACGCTGATTTTTGTTGTTTGACTTCTGTATTAGTATTTAATTCGTGTTTAGTCATCCATATAGGCATGGGTAAATTATTCAAAACCAAAAGTAGTGAATTGCTTAAATAAGAAATTTAACTGTAAAAGAATTTTGAGAAATTTAGTAAGTAAATGGACGATGAACCAAATTTTTTAATTAAAAGTACATTACTAATGTAATTAAGAGTGTAAATCCAAAATAATTTAGAAACCCTTTGCCTAATCTGGAACTTCCCCGACACGAATTATGCATGTAAACCAAAATAAACTAAACACAATCTATAAAAATACAATAATAATACTAAAAGGGCAAGTAAATAATAAGTTTTAATTTAATTTACCTTTAACTTACCTATAATTTACCTATATATTTACCTTTAATTTACCTATATAGTTTGTATGCCGGAGAATGGAGTAGCATTTTCTAAACAAAGTCATGTTGAGCAGTTTGTTTCTGCTAACTCTGTAAATAGAGGGCGCTAATACTGTGTAAAGCTGGGGTTTAAACTATTGTAAAAATCTTGCTGTAAACTCTAAAGTAATGTAAAATCTAAAATGCTTTTTCCGTGTGAAAAAATATTGCTAAATGCTAAGCATTGTAAAAATATAAGGCATGAGTGAAAAATGATGTAATGTGTGAAAAATGATGTTAATGTTCCTGTACATTTTTTCAAATTTTGATAGAAAGTTCGAAAAAACGTTTTTTGAAATAAAGTTCGAAAAAATTTAATGAATTAAAAGTTCGAAAAAACAATTCAATTTAATTAAATTAATTTAATTTAAGTTTGAAAAAATTTATTGTTCGAAAATTTAATGTTTAGTTCACTTAAAGTTTAGATTTTTTAATCCAAAACTTAAAAATTGCTAACTCGTAATGTAGAGTCATTAGGTTGATTGGAAGCAGAAAAGATGAAAAATATGCAACCGCCTTCGCCGGGAATCGAACCACCGACCTCTGGAATACCGGCCCAGCGTGCTACCGTTGCACCAAGAAGGCATGCTAGGGAAGTGGGAGTCATTTAGTTCACGCATAGTGTTTTTACTGTGGTTGGAATTTTGTCATCGATTTTAACCTACTTCCTGGTAAGGTATCGTATTCAAATTTTACACACACACTGCTGGTCGATGACAATGCAGTGTGGTCCACGTTAGGTGCCCCTGGGGCTTTACAATGTAACTCAGCAGGACACATCGCGCAGGCTCAATCACTGTCAGATATTGTAACGTCAATGTTATAATGCATTCTTATTGGAATTAAGGTTTCTTTTAAAGAAAAAATCTGGTGCGGACACCACATGACTTCCTTCTAAGGTATATTAAATTATATGCATTTTTGCTGAATTTTATTTAAACTTATTTCCTCAAATTTCATTAGAGATAGATTTCTCATTCAATTAATTAAGTTCTCACTTCGCGGAAAGGCAAAAATATGTAATATCCTCATTAAATAATTAATAAAAATTTAACATATCCTCATTAAAAATATAGGAAAACATAAAATACGAATACAGTTAAAACAATTTTAAAAACAATTTTTACAATTAACGTTAGAATTTCTACGCAAAAACAAGCAATTCGGCTAAGCGGGCAACAAGGCAGAAATTGCACAAAATTGAAAATTTACTTTTGGTACCTCTCGGCAAAAAGACACATGAAGGTGCAGAAACTGAATTCACTATTCTGCTAAGTTTCAAATGTAAACAAATATGGCTGCTATGGAAAACAAAATTAGACTTCTGGTGCGGCCGATTGCAACCAAAAAGGGGAGGTGCACAGCTGGATGTTATAGCAGCCCCATATATAAAATTCCAACGTCCTGAGGCTACTCGTTTTTGAGTCATGAAAGACACATATATACAGATGCCACGAAAAAAAAAAAAAAAATCTCTCTTCAATCCATTTTAAATTAGTTTTATAATTCGTTTGGGGAAAAAGAAACCTGTATTCTGTCTTTACGTACAGATGCCAGGGGAAAACATCGTTAAATTTCATTCGATAGCGATCAAAATGGGTATTTTCTTTGAAACAGGCTATCCGGAATTTTTCGTGATTACAATACCTCCTTTACTTCGTACAAGGAAGTAATAATATTTTGATAGTAACTAGTAATTTAGCCTTGATTACTTGTTTATTATGCTCATTTGTTGCGTTCTCACTGCAGTCACGTTCTTCGCAAATTAGTTTACTCACATAATTTTTCCCTCTTGATTTTCAGACGATAAAATTAGTTAAAAGAAAAATCTGATGTGTGTACCACATGAGTTCCTTCTACGGAATATTAAATTATACTCATTTTTCTTGCATTTCATTTAAACTTATTGGATTGAATTAAATCTACTTCGTCGTTAGCGCATAAACCACAATACAATAAATGCACTTCTTAAAATTCACTATATTTGTTTACCATAGCGACACTCTGGCGCTAGGTTTACTTAACAGTATTATATTTCATTCATATTATAACTCAGAATGCACAATATGTATATCATTTAAAGAATTATCTAATCGTTGCCACATGTTCTACTCAAATACTATAACGGAGCTAGAACGATGTATCAAAACAAAAAAGAAACAGTTTTTCACAGACGATTGAGTATTTCTCATTTCATTAATTCAGATTTCACTTCGCGACAAGGCAAAAATACATGAACTCAAAATATTAAAAATTACGAAGTAAATCTTAAACACTTATTTCTTCGAATAAATTCCAGAATGGATTAAGCATGATTTATTACGCAATAATCAAAGAAGGCGTTATCTTTGTTATTGCGAAGCTTACTTTCTCTAGATTGGCAACAAATCTACCACTCTGCTGTTTCAAATGTAAACAAGCAATGGCCACCATGGAAAAAATTATTAGGCTTAGCGGCAGTGAAACAACTTTTAAATTGCTGATAATTCTAAAAATGTTGCCTACATATTTACTAAAGATATAAGAACCGTAACCGAAAGATAAGATCAACATAATTCAATCATTTTTAAAGCAAAAAAATGCGCAATTTACAAACATATAAGAATAAAGAAACTGAGATCACTGAGCCGAGTAACAGAGGAGATATATATATATATATATATATACATATATTTATATACTTTTGGTGCGGCCGATTGCAACCAAAGCACGAGGTACACATCTACATGTTATAGCAGTCCTATACACAAAATTTCAGCGTTCTGAGGCTACTCGTTTTTGCGTTATGCGAGACAGATACGTAGGCACAGACTCCACGAAAAATTCTCTTCAGAATTCATTTAAAATTAGTTTTAGAATTTTTTGAGGGGAAAAGAATCCTTTATGTACATCTTTTTTATGTACAGATGTCACGCAAAAACATCGTTAAACTGCATTCGATAGCGGTGAAAATGGATATTTGTGTTAATATATGATGCCTGAAACTTTTCGCGATTACGATACTTCCTTTTTACTTCGTACAAGGAAGTAAAAAGGATAAAATACTAGAGGGTAAATGGTATTTTATTTACAACAATAATTTTTAAGCAAAAGAGTCCTAATTAACCCTAAAAAATTGTCGAAAGCGATTATTAAATAAAACACAAATATATAAATAAATAAAAATCTGAAAGGTTTCAGATTTTAAATTACTTCCAAATGGGCGTTTTTTAACGTTTTGTGTGTTACCTTTATTTATTAAATATCATATTCTTCGCACTTAAACCATAAAATTCAGTTCAACAGCAATATCGCAAAATAATTTTAAAATGAGCATATCTTTAGAATTTCCGATACACAGTTCCGCTCGCTGGAGATAAAAAGGGTTTTTTTCCACCCGTAGAGTGTTGCCACTGTTCGCTTTGAAATCGTTGAGTTTGTTAATCAAAAATTCGTTAACGTTTTACAAAATATGAAAACAAATTCCAAATTTGGGCTTCCAGATGCCTATTTTCGGGTGGAAACGTATGTTATTCAAAATTGGATGGCTCTAGGTACCGTTGTTTTATTACATTGCGAGAAACATACATACATTTATGCAGATTCTTCATTATTTAATTTCTTTAAATATAACACAGGGCGATAATATTTGGTGGCAACGATTTGAAAAGTGAATCGGACATTTATAGTGAACCAACGCAAAATGCCAAAACAAAAATACTAGTCCTTCAGGGCAAATTGCCCCTTTAGACTAAAATATCTAAGTTAACCTGTTTACACAACTATTTTTACTGAAGACTCGAAGTTGATTCGTCCACTATGCATTACGTGTATCGGATTTAAAATAATTGTATTTTGGCTGTCAATGAATGTGTTACACTTCTTCTCAAAACTCAGTTTTTTTTTTCTAAACAATGAATAAAATTTTGAAAGCTGTCAACTTCTTGAAGGAAAGTGAAGCCATAAAAGAAGCTTCTTGTTTAATACATACAGATCTTTAATATACTAAAGTTAATAAAAGCTGAAATAAAAAGAATTACTGCTGTATAGATAAACACATGTTTAGCTTTTCTAGAGTCATCTTTCCGAAAATACACAAATAAAAATTTCAAGGTTGTACGCCAAGTCAACTTTTTTTCTTAATAAACACTGCTTTTATTTTTATTTTATTTTAAGCAATATTTCATGAAACTTCGACAGGAGCGTCATTTATTTATATACAATAAATAATTCTTTTTCTAAAATTATCATCCAAAATTCTGTTTCAAGGAAACCCTTTTTTTTACGATCAACTATTCAAAAAAAGATGTATATATGATAGGTAACATGAGACTTTTTATTTCGAATTTAACCTAAAAATGGGAATTTTCAATCTTTTTCTTGCAGCTATCTCCTTACAGTTTTCACTATAAAATACAGTATACAACATAAGCAAAATACAAATAATTGTACAAAAATAATTTGCACATAACAATTAGATTAAAAATATTACTGAAAGTTTTGAAAAATTATTAATTGGATTTAATATTAATAATTTTTGTATTATGATTATTATTATCAATTTTTCAAATAAGATCAGCTTTTCAATCAAATATTAAATAATTACATTAATATTTCAAGTACATACATACATTAATTACAATTTAACTTTTGTGCAATTAGCATATGTGATTTTATTTCCGAAAACTTGTTTACATTTGTAAAATTAAAAGGTAATAATAGAAAAAACAATAAGCATAAATCTAAAAAAAAAAACTTTTGTTGTTGCGACTTATCTCACTTGTCTGACATTTACATCAGAACAAGTTCAAGAAATTTATCGCGCCAATGAGGGCAAGATCGTGCCTCTCATTGGCCAATAGAGAACCATAAAGGTGGCAATACAACTTTGTTCAGTTCCGCCCCCAATTTTGAAGAAGAGCACCCCAAGGGGTCGGATGAGTGGATCTCCCACCCCTCTTCCCCTACCATCAAACTCTCAAGAGAGGACTTTCAGCTCGCAGCATATTTAGAGTGCTCGCCGCATATTATAGTGTCTGTGCGGCATAGGATCCTATGCCGCACAGACACTATACGTTTACAAATATCCATGCCTTCACCAGGATTCGACCCCGGGCCTTCGGTACGGCAGTCAGCTCGCTAACCACTATCCCGTTTGGGCGGCTTTATAACTTATCGTTTATTGATATAAATCTTTATCATAAAAATAAATCAAGTTTTATTCAAAACCAATAGATAGGCAAAGTTTTGGTATTTAAAAGTCATTCGAGAGAAATGTCCCAAAATGAAAGTACTTACCGAACCAACATTATTGATTTTTTCGTCGTCTTACTTAATAAAAGAAAGCTATAGTCAAGTCAATGATTTACAAAGGAAAAGGAGAAACGAGTTGCATATTTTTTGGATGACGAAATTTAGGAATTAAATTGAGCAATTTTATATCAAATATTTAAAAAATTTCATAAATACATTAACAGAATGTGTAATCAAAATTCAACTTTCATACAATTACAACTTGTGATTTCGTTTTTGAAAATTTGCTTATTTTTAAAAAGTGAAATAATAATAATTCAAAAAACAACAAAATATAAATCTAATGACCCCTTTTTTTAAAAAAAAATTTGTTCATATTTTTAATCTAATTGTTATTTTTTTAATTATTCTGTGTGGTTATTTGTATAATGATTGTGTTGTTAGTTGACTATAGAAAAAAATTATAAGGGGCAGATATAGAAAAGCATTCTTAATTATTCATCGCATTAATAAACTCTATACCATTTGTTTTCGTTTCCTGTCCCTACAGGAAGAAACATATAGCGATTAATCTTCAAATGGCGCTAAAACAGTTTATTTTGGTCTCTGGCATTATTGTAGTTGGTTGCTTCTAAGCAAACATTTCAAAACAGCATTTTTTAAAAATTAAATTTTGGAAATATTAAATAATTAATTTCAGATTAAGATTATTCATTACCTTTAAAATGAAAAAGCTTCTGTAACCTCAACCTAAGACTTCTGCAAAATGAGAAATAAAAGCATCAAATTTAAAAATAAAAATGAAAATTGTTGAAAATGTCACTATGTGGAGTCATTAGGTTATTTTGGAAGCAGGAAACGTGAAAAATGTCCAGTGACCTCGCCAAGACTCGAATCTGGGACCTCTCGAATACGAGCCGCGTTTGCTACACCACGAAAGCATGCTGGAAAGGAAAGAGAAAATACCTTATACAATCCCCCTTTTAAAAGGCGACTGGGGATTAGATCACCCAGTCGTCAAATCCTCGTGGTGGCGAATTATTATCCACAACCTTTTTTTGTTCGAGCGCCTCTGTGGAATCGTTAGGTTATTTTTTAAGAAACTTCGTTGATGTTTTACAAAATATGAAGTCGATAATAGAATAAATTTCAAATTTGGGCTTCCAGATGCCCATATTCGAGTAGAGACGTACATTTTTCGAAATTTGATGTCTCTATGTACCATTGTTTTAACACTATGCGAGAAACTTACTTACATTTATGCAGATTCTTCATTATTTAATTTCTTTAAATATAATGCAAGGGCGATAATTTTTGGTTGCAGCAATTTGAAAAGTGATTTTCCATTCATAGTTTTCAACGCAAAATGCCAAAACGAAATTAAAAGTCCTTCAGGGTAAATTGCCCCTTTCGACTAAAAATAGAAAGTTAAACAGAAATTTTTCAGGCATTTTAAATACAATTTTAAAGAAAACAAATCGAAAAATAAAAAGAAGTTAGTATTTGTAAATGTATTTTTAAGTTAAAACTATTTTTCAAAATAAAACATAAAAAAAATAATAATTTTAACTAGGTCAACAACACTTTAGTTCGTTTTCTATACATGCTGCATTTTCATTTGATTAATCTTTTTATTTCCTTGTACGAAATAAAAAGGAAGTATTGTAATCGCGAAAAGTTTCAGGCAGCATATTTCAACAAAAATATCCATTTTGACCGCTATCGAATGCAATTTAACGATGTTTTTGCGTGATATCTGTACGTAAGGAGAGAATAAAATACTCTTTTCCTTCAAAAAAATTATAAAACTGCTTTAAAATTAATTCTGAAGAGAATTTTTCGTGGCGTCTGTACGAACGTATCTACGTACGTATCTCGCATAACTCAAGAACGAGTAGCCTCAGAAAGTTGAAATTTTGTATATAGGACTGCTATAACACGTAGATGAGCACCTCGTATTTTAGTTGCAATCGGCCGCACCAAACGTATATAAATATATTTATATATATATCCACTCTGTTACCCGGCTCAGTAATCTCAGTTTATTTACTCTTATAGGTTTGTAAATTGTACATTTTTTGCTTTAAAAGTGACTGAATTATGTTGTTTTTATCTTCCGGTTAAGGATTTTATGCCGTTAGTAAATCTGTGTGCAACATGTTTAGAATTATCAGCAATTTTAAAGTTGTTTAATTGCCGCTAAGCCTGTTTTTAATGGCGGCCATTGATGTTTACATTTGAAACAGGAGACTAGTGGATTTGTTGCCAATCTAGAGAAACTTAGCTTCGCAACAACAAAGATAACGCCTTCATTTATTATTTAAATCATGCTTAATCCTTTCTGGAATTTTTTCGAGGAAATAAGCGTTTAAGATTTACTTCGTAATTTTTAATACAGATATTTTGAGTTTATGTATTTTTGCCTTGTCGCGAAGTGAAAACTGAATTAATTAAATGAGAAATACTCAATCGTCTGTGAAAAACTGCTTCTTTTTTGTTTTGTTTGCTTAATTTCTTTTATACATAATTCTAGCTTTATTATAGTATTTGAATAGAACATGTGGCAACGATTAGATAATTCTTTAAATGATATACGTTTTGTGCATTCTGAGTTATAATATGAACGAAATATAATACTGTTAAGTAAACCTAGCGCCAGAGTGTCGCTATGGTAAACAAAGTGAATTTTAAAGAATGCATTTATTCTATCGTGGTTTATGCGCTGTCGGCGAAGTAGGTTTAATTCAATCTAATATGTTTAAATAAAATGCAAGAAAAAATGCGTATAATTTAATATTCCGTACAAGGAAGTCCTGTGGTGTACACATCAGATTTTTCTTTCATTTTTTTAGGTTATGGTCTTATAATTAAGTAGCAGCTGATTGAAGAAAATATACCTTTTACGTCGAGATTAATTAAATAAGTACTGATAACATTTTGAATAGTTACTATTTTATTATTACTACTATTGTGATTATTCAGATTTAATAACATTTTAATTGTAATTAACTGTTATAACCACGTTTTTTTTTTTTTCAAATGTACACGTTTCAGCGTGAATTCTATTACTGCGGTATACTCAGCGAGAAGAAATATTTTGCAGTTTAATATCCGTTGTTCTTGAAAACGTTTCGTATTCCCAGACATGTGCTTTTGAGTTGAAATTACTCTTTCCTAATTGCTGTTTTGCTTTTGACACATTCAAACGAATTTTTCTAATTGCATATTCCTTTTCACAACATTAATTACAGTACTTTAAGCTGTGAACGCTGCTACGGATTGTGAAGACACCAGCATAAATTAATAATAAAGCAATTTAGCCTTGTTTTTGACTAGTGAGACTAATTTATTTAAAGGTAAGAATATAGAAAGCAAAGTTTGTCTGTCAGGAATTCGCGTTTGGAAAGAAGCATTACTTTGATAACAAATACAGTAAATGCCGCCTTAATATAATGCTAACAACTGTATATTATTATCAAGCTGTAGACGAAACGCAGGTTTGTATACAAAAACAAAAAATACATCACCTTTTGTGACTGATTCGGTTAATGCGGCAAGACGCTGATAATCTTAACCGATGGTTATTCGGCTAAGAATATCAATGTATTACCGAATAATTTTTCAACAGGAGACAGGAAACCATCAACAGAGCAACTTGCACCATCATTACGACTTTCAACTTTTGTGCTCTATTGATGGAAACTATCTGCCATCCGCTATCAGCGGTATTTATTTGAAATAAAATTTTAGAAAGTTACAATGGTTGTGCAAATATGCATATGACATACAGAGACATATTATACAGGTCTTGTGGTGTTTACATACAGTGGATGGACAAAAATATGGAAACACCTTGTGAAATGCATGTTTGGAAAGAAAGATTGATTTTAATGAAATATGTAGGTGGCGCTAGCGTTTTTGACTACTGACGCCACGTATACAACTTCGTAAATGTCCTAAACAGTTCAGTTGTTGTCGGAGTACTGTTATGTGAGGTTGTCATTGCATTATGTCAGAGTTAACAGACTTCGAACGTGGGCAAATTGTTGGAGCACGTATGGTAGGTGCTTCCGTAAGCAAGGTAGCCGAGGTGTTTAGAGTTTCAAGAGGTACTGTATCGAAGATTTATTCCGCATATTTGAAAAGGGGAAAAACATCATCTGCTAAATCACAGCGCGGACGAAAGTGTGTCCTGGGTGATCGTGACAGACGATCATTAAGGGCAATTGTGACGAAAAATAAGAAGACCACAGCTGCAAAAGTTACTGCTGAAATGAATGTTGTGTTACCGAACCCTGTGAGTACCAAAACAATTACAAGGGAGCTTCATAAACAGGGAATTGCTGGCCGTGCTGCAATTAAGAAGCCACTCATCAGTGATGCTAATGCCCGTAACAGGAAAAGATGGTGTTTAAGTCATAAAGCCTGGACTATAGAGCAGTGGAAGCGAGTAATACGGTCTGACGAGTCTTCTTTCCCATTGTTTCCCACTTCTGGCCGAGTTTACGTCTGGAGAACGGCATCTTAAGCCTATAATACAGACTGCTTGTTGCCAAGAGTGAAACATGACGGGGGTTCTGTTATGGTTTGGGCAGCCATATCGTGGTTCTCTGCTAGCCCCATGATAACTGTGTCAGGGCACATGACTGTCAAGACTTATGTGAACATTTTGGCCGATCAAGTTCATCCCATGGTATAAACTTTGTTCCCCGATGGTGATGGTGTCTTCCAAGACGACAAAGTCCCTGTTCACACAGCTCACGTTGTCCAGGACTGGTTTTCTGAGCACGAGGATGAGTTGTCCCGTCTCCCCTGGCCGCCACAGTCACCAGATCTGAATATTATCGAACCTTTGTGGTCTACATTGGAACGGAAAGTGCGTTCTCGTTATCCACTGCCAACATCGTTATCTGAACTTGCCACCGTTTTGCAGGAAGAATGGTATAATATTACCTTGGCAAACATACAGGAACTGTATTTATTCATTCCGAGAAGACTGCAAGCTTTTTTGGATGCCAACGGGTTTCCTACACCATATTAAGCAAATAAACATGTTTTTTTAAAGGTGTTTCCATATTTTTGTCCAACCCCTGTAGATGGCAATGTTTACAATAAAGCTCATAACATAAATATTTAGATAATTGTTACTTAAGTTGAAAATTTATGTTTACTGATTTTTATATATTATATATATATAATTGAATGATTTTTATATATTATTATATTAATTTTGAAGAATAATCAAATTATATAATATAAAATGTCATTATGCATTTAAAGAATTTAGACATATATAATTTAGAAATAATTAAGACAAATTAAAAAAGAATTAGAGAAACACTAAATATAGAATAAACATTAAATAAATTTAGAAGAATGTAAAATGTAGACTAGATATAAATATTAAAGATATACTAAAAGTAAATAATAAATGAAATAATAAAAATATTAACAATCTTATAATAAATAATCTTCTAACTAATAATCTTATAGTTAAGGAATAATCTTATAGTTATGAGAAAAGAAGTATTATAATTAATAATAAAAAAATAATAACAAAAGGAGTATTATAAATTTATTGAAAAAAACATATTTAAGGTAAGTGCTAAGAGAAGGAGTTGAATAGATAGTTGAAGAGTGTAAAACTTGGGAAAGATGGTTAATATTGAACCACTTTTTATAAATGTTGAAATATTACAGCTATAAATCTTGATAACTAAAGTACAGAGTTAACTACAACACTAAAAGTTAACTAATTTTTTAACAAAGTCGCTAAATAAGGTCAAACTGGATTACAAAACTTGCCAAGTCTGAGGAGATTGTCGAAACGTACGAGGTTATGTCACCGAATAAATTACTTTTTATTTTAGTGATATAAAATTACAACCAAAAAAAAATCTGAAAGATTTCAGATTTTAGATTACGTGCAAAGGGGCGTTTTTTAACATTTTGTCTGCTCCTTTATTTATTAAATATCACGTTCTTCCAACTTAAACCATAAAATTCAGTTCAAGAGCAATATCGCAAAATAGTTTTAAATTGAGCATATCCTTTAGAATTTCCGATACAGAGTCTCGCGCGATGGAGATAATGTTTTTCCTGTACAACGTTGCCATTGCTCGCTTTGAAATCCTTGAGTTTGTTCATCAAAAATTCGTTAAAGTTTTCAAAATAGGAAATCTATAATAAAACAAATTCCATATTTCATATTTGGACTTCTACATGCCCATATTCGCAGTAGGATAACGTCATTCAAAATTCGATGGTTCTATGTACCGTTGTTTTAACACAATGCAAGAAGTATACATACATTTATGCAGATTTTTCATTACTTAATTTCTTCAAATATAATGCAGGACTCTAACATTGGGTGGCAACAGTTTGAAAACTGAAACAGACATTTATGGTGAACCAATGGAAAATCGCAAAACGAAAACAATAGTCGTTAAGGGACAAAGCCCTTTTGGACTAAAAAAAAATCTGAAAGCTTTCAGATTTTACATTACTCCCAAACGGGAGTTTTTTGTGCTACCTTTATTTAATAAATAGCATGTTCTTCACACTTAAACCATAAAAGTAAATATTAAAAATAAAAAATAAATATTAAAACTGGGAGGAAAGAGTTACAAATTATAATAAAAAACTCTGAAAGCTTTCAGATTTTACATTACGCCCAAAGCGGTGTTTTTTTAACGTTTTCTGGGTTACCTTTATTTATTAAATATCATGTTCTCGCTCTTGAACGATAAAATTCAGTTCAACCTTAATATCGCAAAATAATTTTAAAATGATATTTTATAATTTTAATCCTTAGAATTTCTGACACAGTCTCGCGCGCTGTAGATAAAATTGATTTTTTTTTCACTATCGCCATTGCTCGCTTTGAAACGGGTGACATTGTTAATCAAAAATTGGTTTAAGTTAAATTCATTTAAGTGTTTCAAAATATGAAATCGATTAAAACAAATTTCAAAATGTGGCTTCCAAATGCCCATATTCAGTGGAGGATTACGTTATTCAAAATTTGATGGCTCTAGGTACCGTCGTTTCATCGCAATGCGAGAAACATACATAAATTTATGCAGATTCTTCATTGCATAATTTCTTTAAATATAACACAGGGCTGTAATATTTGGTGCCAACAATTTGAAAAGTGAACCGACATTTATTGTGAACCAACGCAAAATGCCAAAACGAAATTAATAGCCCTTTGGGCTAAAAAAATATTTGTTTGGCTTAAATTTTGAATAACTCTATCGATTGATTTTTGAGGAAGATAAGCCGAAGTTCTTTCTACTTCAAGAGAAAAAATTTCCTGAAAACATGCCAAACTAAGGCTGTTTTTTTACGCCTATTTTTGAATTTTAAATTTGCATGTTCTTTTCCAGTCAATAAGAGATGCCGTGTATTAAAAAAAAATGGCATAGCATCCGTCAAATAATTGCCAGAAATGTTAGGAACAGTACATAAATGAACTGTTGTGCTAAAGATAATATGAACAATTCATATTATCTTTAGCAAAAATTGTTGCAAACAAATTTTTGCATTTTCCTAGATAAAAATTCTGTAAATGTACTTATTTATGTGCTTCTTATTGCATTTATATTAAATCAGTTAAATTTAATTTCTCATTGGAAGGATGTTTTTTTCCTCAATGTTTAAACATTATTCCCAAAATGTTTAAACATTATTTCAAAAATTATTTCAAAAGTCGTAACATTCAAAGGCACCCACTGTACCTTAACAGCAGCATTTGAGAATAACAAAATAACATATGATTTTTTTATGTATTAAAGATAAGGATACAGAAAGCAGATTTTAAGCAGGAGCAGACTTTTATTAAAAAAATATTTTATTACTAAATAACTTATCAAACGCATTTCAAAATAATAAAAAACAATACATGGCATTTTTGAAAGTATCTTTCAGGAAGTACGAAAACATAGAGCATTTGGAATGTATTTTCGATATTTATATATGTTAAGTCATGAAGTTTCATTAAGAAACGTTTAGAATGGCAAAGAAGTTTAAAAAATCTTTTCCCGTTTTCTGTTCGGTTATTGCAATTAAAAACGTTTAACAGAGAGCCACAAGAAAAATGGCTCTTTTTTTTTAGCTAATAAATAATTACATTGAAATAATAAAAATCTGATGCGCACACACTGCATGGCGCCCTCGTACGGAATATTAAATTAATGCAATTTTCCTCCATTTAAACATATTGAATTAACAGTTAAAGGAATTTGAATTGAATTTACTTCGTGGATAGCGCATAAACCACAACAGAATACATGCACTCTTTAAAGCTCATTATATTTAGTTACCATAGCGACAATTCGGCGCTAGTTCCACTTAACACGATACATATCATTCATTTTATAACTCAGAGTGCACAAAAATTGTATCATCTAAAGAATTACTGCATGATGTATTCAAATACTCTAATAAATCTAAAACGATGTATAAAAGAAATTAAACAAATAAAAAAGAAACAGTTTTTCACAGACGACTCAGCGCCTAATGCGCATGCGCTACTAACTAATTCAGTTCTCACTTCGCAGCAAGGCAAAAATGCATAAAAATTCATAATATTTTCATTAAAAATTGAAAGATGTAGAAAAGCATAAAACGCCAAGTACAGTTAGACAATTAAAAAAACAATTTATACAATTAAATTTACAGTTTCAACGCAAAAACAAGCTAATAACTTAAATGATAGTTGCAGAATGAATTAAGCATAATTTAATTCGCAATAATAAAAGACGTTACTTTGTTGTTGCGAAGCTTAGTTTCTCTAGATTAGCAACAAATCCACTATTCTGCTAAGTTTCAAATGTAAACAAACATGGCGGCCGTGGTAATCAAAAAATTAAGCCGCACATAAAAAATTTTAAATTGTTGATAATTCCACAATTATTGCATGTAGGTTAACTAAAGGCACAAAAATCTTAACCAGAACAACATAATTCAATCATTTTTAAAGCAAAAAATGCACAATTTACATACATATAAGAATAAAGAAACTGAGATCACTGAGCCGGGTAACAGAGTGGATATGTATATAAATATATTTATATACTTTTTGGTGCAACCGATTGCAACCACAAATACGAGGTGCACATCTACATGTTATAGCAGTCCCATATACAAAATTTCAACGTTCTGAGGCTGCTCTTTTTTGAGTTATGCGAGATACGTACGTACGTACACACAGACGTCACGAAAAATTCTCTTTAGAATTCATTTTAAATGAGTTTCATAGTTTTTTTGGAGAGGAAAGAGCCCTTTATTCTGTTCATACGTACGGATTTCACGCAAAAACATCGTTAAATTGCAATTGATAGCGGTCAAAATGGATATTTTCGTTGAAGTATGAAGTCTGAAATTTTTCGCGATCACAATATTCCATTTTACTTCGTGCAAGGAAGTAAAAAAGAGGTGATAGCATGTGCTGAAAAATTGTTTCCTCTCTTTATAAGTGAAAATTTGTGATCTTAACATCAGTTAAATACGCTGTCTAAAAAATTGCTTGTTAAAACACATGTCAAATCACTGATTTTTGCTGCACGACAAAGCACCGTCAAGAAATCCTAGTCGCTTCAAGCATTTTCTTAACAAAGAAAAGTGTCATAATCTTCACTTACTCCCTTATTCACCAGATTTGGCAACTGTGAACTATTTCTATTTCCCAAACTGGAGTGTCATTTGAAAGGTCATTATTTTAATAACACTGAAAAGGACGTAGTCAACGACTCAAATTGAATATCAAAAGATGACTTTAGAAGGTATTTTCTCCCTCTTTTCCGCATGCGCTCGTGGCGTAATTGAAAGCATACTCGACGCGTATTCACGAGGTGCAGGGTTAGAGTCCCAGCGAGGGCACTGATCATTTTCCATGTCTAGCTTCAAAATAACTTAACGACTCTAAACGTGGCGCGTCAACTAAAAGGTGATGGATGATAACACGTCACCACCAGGATTTCGCAACTGTGTCCCCTCATCCCCAGTCAGCCTTTAAAGGGGGAGTATATAAGGTATTTTCTTCCTACATTCCACATGCCTTCGAGGTGTAACTGGAAGCGTAACTCGGTTTGGAGTTCTGGGGAGAGCACTGCTTATATTTTATGACTCCTGCTTCAAAATAAACTGCCTCTGTAGGGACATTAGTTATTTTTTTCAGAGCAGGCAAGATGAAAAAATTAGCAACGCTTTCGCCGAGAATCTAACCGCAGACCTCTGTAATACGCTGCCAGCGTGCACACCACCACACCACGAAGACATGCCAAGAAGGTGGGAGAAATACCTTATAACTCTACAAGTTCTATGTAGAAATCGAGCAGTGTTTCGTGTAATTTTAAATGAAGAACATATCTCTTTATTCTGAGATTTGTATGGAACTGTAGAAACACAGTTTCATATTTCCACGGTACCTTAAAAAAGGAAACGTTGTATGCTAAAGGAAATTTCGGAAGCAGCAAACTGCTGAGTAGTTAGGTTATGGAACGAAAATTTTATTTCAAGTTTTGACAGGCTTATCCACGCGTATACTACCGTGAAATAAAGTTCACAAATTTTACGCAGATACGACCTATATTTCTTCACGAAAACTTGATTCACAAAATTTAATGTTTTGTTGAACAGCAATCTTCTTATTTTTTTCCCTAACTATCATCAAATTTCTATTTTCAGCTACAGTTTCCGTCCAAGTTATACTATAAAATCTTTTATTCAACTAAACGAATATTTTATAAACAAGCAGTGACCATAAATAAAATTTAAAAAAAGCTCAATCTAACCTGCTTTTGGAATAAGGTCATTCACCGGACAGTACATTCAATCCTTTACAGTCACGGACTCTTCGTGCACAAATGTGTTCATTTATATTCTACAATCCCAAAAGCATTTTTAACCAAGGATCATGCGAAAGAATCCTGAATGGAGATCCTCCATGAAAACGAACTCAATTAGTCAAATATTTTTGCCCCCGTTTTAAATAACAACTTATAAGTAAATGGCTCAAATCCCGCTTCTCATTTGAATTCAGTATTTAGATAAGTGCTTTAGTTGACAAAGATCTTGAAGAATGGAAGGAGAAAAGGAACTAGAAACAATGCCAGTTGAAGAATTGCGTCGCAGAGAAAGAAGAATTTAAATAATGAAGTTGATACACTTCGGCCTTTTTAATTTGCATTTTAAGCAAGATATGAAGATTAAGGAAGAAAGTTCCTTCTCGTATCTGAGCCAGCTGAGAAATGACTGCTGGATTTTTTTAAAAAAAATAAGTTTAATGATTCTTTTTTACTAGTGAATCTTCATTAGGTATTTTTATGCATTTGACAGAAAATAAGCTTCATTTTATTTTCATAAAAGCTTTCATACATTTTCCCTCTCTTTTTAAGTATTTCACATGCATAAAATGTTAGTTTTCTTTTATATAAATAATTACTTGTTTTAGTAAACCAGAGTACCGATGAAAAGGCGTTTGTGATAGAATTCGACTATGCATTTTGGAAAAGAATTGTAGAGTTATGAGGGTTGTTACTTCCTTGTACGAAGTAAAAGGGAAGTATCGTAATCGCGAAAAGTTTCGGGTATCATATATCAGCGAAAATATCCATTTTGACCGCTACCGAAAGAAATTTAACGATGTTTTTGCGTGACATCTGTACGTAAGGACAGAATAAAGGCCTCTTCCCCCCCAAAAAAAAATTATAAATCATTTAAAATTCTAAACAGATTTTTTCATGGCGTCTGTACGTATGTATCTCGCATAACTTAAAAGCGAATAGACTCAGAGCGTTGAAATTTTGTATGTAGGGCTGCTATAACATGTAGATGTGCACCTCGTATTTTGCTTGCAATCGGCAACATCAAACGTATATAAATATTATGTGTATAGCCCCGATATTCCTTCTGTGAGTCTTTTTATAGCCTCTGGAAAGGCGGAGCTTCCAAGAAATGACGTCAGTCTCGTCAGCCATTCCAGTTCGCTTTAAATATTCCCAAAACATTCTAAAACTGTACGTGTAGAAAAGGCGGGAAAAACAACTTGACTACGGGGCTGTGCATTTAATTCCACGTACTTTCAAATAACAGAACGTCGCCATTAAAAATGAAAAGAACATACAGTTAAAATTTTAAGTGCATTCTTGACTATGGAATTTTATTATTACATATAGTGTGTGTGTGTATTTATATATATATATATATATATATATGTAATAATAAAATTCCATAGTCAAGAATACACTTAAAATTCTAAATGTTCTTTTCATTTTTTAATGGCGACGGTCTCTTATTTGAAAGTACGTGGAATTAAATCCACAGCCCCGTAGTCAAGTTGTTTTTCCCGCCTTTTCTACACGTACATTTATAGAATGTTCTAGAAATATTTAAAGCGAACTGGAATGGCTGACGTCATTTCTTGGAAGCTCCGCCTTTCCAGAGGCTATAAAAGGACTCACAAAGGAATATCGGGGTCTTTTCTTTAATGTAACGATGCAGTAAACTTAATACAAAAAGTTATTAGTTCTTTTTATTTACTCCGGAGATCTTAATTTTTGTAACTGCTATTTTCTCCTGAAATATAATAAATGGATCCTGTTTTTTAAACTTATCTTCTGATAATTTAAGGTACGACTACATCTATGATTCTTCACCAATCTAATTTAATCGGGACAAAAGCTGGTACATCATATATATATATATATATATATATATATATATATATATATATATATATATATATATATCCACTTTGTTACTCGGCTCAGTGAGCTCGATTTCTTCATTCTTATATGTTTGTAAATTGCGCATTTTTTGCTTTAAAAATGATTGAATTATGTTGTTCTTATCATCCGGTTAAAGGTTTTATGCCTTTAGTTAACCTGCATGCAATAATTGAGGAATTATCAACAATTTAAAAATTTTTTAAGTGCGGCTAAGCCTAATATTTGTTTAACATGGCAGCGATATTTGTTTATGTTTGAAACTTAGCAGAATAGTGGATTTGTTGCCAGTCTAGCGAAATTAAGCTTCGCAACAACAAAGTAATGTCTTCTTTTATTATTGCGCAGTAAACTGTGCTTAATTCATTCTGGAATTATCATGTAAGTTATTAGCTTGTTTTTGCGTTGAAACTATACATTTAATTGTAAAAATTGTTTTTTTAATTGTTTAAACTGTACTTGGTGTTTTATGTTCTTCTATATCTTTTAATTTTGAATGAAAATATGAATGAATGAATATGAAAATATGAATTTTTATGTATTTTTGCTTTGCCGCGAAGTGAGAACTGAATTAATTAGCAGCGTATGCGCATTAGATAAACAGCGCCGAATCGTCTGTGAAAAAATGTTTCTTTTTTATTTTTTTTAATTTCTTTTATACATCGTTGTTTTAGATTTATTATAGTATTTGAATAGAACATGTAGTAATTCTTCAGATCATATAATTTTTGGGCACTTCGAGTTATAAAAAGAATGAGATCTAACGCTGGTAAGTCAATCTAGCGCCGAAGTGGCACTACAGTAAATAAATATAGTAAACTTTAAAGAGTGCTTTTATTCTATTATGGTTTATGAGCTATCGACGAAGTAGATTTAATAAAAAATTCGTTAAGTGTTAATTCAATATGTTTAACTGAAATGCAGGAAAATTGCGTATAATTTAATATTCCATACAAGGAAGTCATGTGATGTACACATCAGATTTTTTTTAAAGTAGGAGACATGAAAAATGTGTATTGCCGTCGCCGGGATTCGAACTTGGACCTCTCGAATACACGCCAAGTGTTCTACCGTTACACGAGGAAGGCATGCAGAAAGGAGGCAGAAAATACTTTATAGAATAACCTTAAGAGATTATTTGTTCTGATTGATTATTGTTTAATAGACGCCTTTCATAGGTAAGCTTCATGAAAAACATTTATCAAAAATGGAGATTCTTCATATGACATACCATAAATAATACTGCACTGTAATACTTGTAATAATGTGCATCGCATTATTATAATAATCTACTACGATTGTCATACACATTGAAGTAACAAAAGTCATGGGATACCTCCTAATATTTTGTCGGTCCTCCTTTTGCCCGGTGAAGTGCAGCAACTTGAGGTTGCATGGACTCAACAAGCCGTTGGAAGTCCCCTGCAGGAATATTGAGCCATGCTGCCTCTATAGACGTCCATAATTGTGAAAGTGTTGACGGTGCAGGGTTTTGGGCACGAAATGACCTCTCGATGATGTCCCATAAATGTTCGATGGGATTCATGTCGGGCGATCTAGGTGGCCAGATCATTTGCTGGAATTGTCCAGAATGTTCTAACCAATCGCTAACAATTGTGACCCGGTGACATAGCGCATTGTCATCCATAAAAATCCCATCGTTGTTTGAGTACGTGAAGTCCATGAATGGCTGTAAGTGATTTCCAAGTAGCTGAAGGTATCCATTTCCTGTCAATGATCGGTTCAGTTGCACCAGGGGACCGAGTCCATGCCATGTAAAAACAGCTCAGACCATTATGGAACCACCACCAGCTTGAACAGTGCCTTGTTGACAACCTGGGTCCATGGCTTCGTGGGGTCTGCGCCACACTCGAACCCTACCATCAGGTCTTACCAACTGAAATCGTGACTTATCTGCCCAAGCCACGGTTTTCCATTCGTTTAGGAACCAACCGATATGTTCACGAGCCCACGAGAGTCGCTGCAGGCGATGTCGTGCTGTCAGTAAAGGCACTCGAGTCGGTCTTCTGCTGGCATAGCCCAAGGAAGACAAATTTCGCCGCACTGTCCTATCGGACACGTCCCTCGTACGTCCCACATTGGTTTCTGCGGTTATTTGACGCAGTGTTGCTTGTCTGGGAACATTGACAACTCTACGCAGACGTCGCTGGTCTCGGTCGTTAAGTGCAGGTGGTCGGCCACTGCGCTGTCCATGGTAAGATGTTATGCCTGAAATTAGATACTCTCGGCACACTCTTGACACTGTGGATCTAGGAATGTTGAATTCCCTAACGATATCCGAAATGGAATGACCCATGCGTCTAGCTCCAACTACCATTCCGCGTTCAAAGTTTGTTAATTCTCGTCGTGCAGCCATAATCACGTCAAAGCCTCTTCACATGAATAACTTGAACACAAATCAAGGCCCTGCCAAAGCACTTCGCATTTATACATTTTCTACGCGATATTACTGCCATCTGTATATTTGCATATTGCTATCCCATGACTTTTGTCACTTCAGTGTATGTATCATATATACGTAAATAATATTGTTCTTGTTTTTGTATAACAATATAAGTAAAGAAGATGGCGAGTCGCCCAGCCCGTATAGTAGTTAGCGACACTGACTGTTGTACATATGCGCCCGGATTGAAATATCAGAAAAGGCATGGATGTTTATAAGTGGGTGTAAAATAGCAGGCCTCCTGGTGGTGCACTCTGGTTGACGATAAGTCTGTTGCAACAACAGCCGCTCTCCGCTTTCGCCTAATGACCAGAGGGTCAATGTCCTGACATTTGTTTGTTTGTAAGATGTTGGAAAAGCCAGCACATCTGTCCAACCATGGACAGATATTCCATATTTTACGCGACAAATCTTAACGATTCTGATATGAAAATCCTTTTGGCTTCTTGTTGGTGCCTCTTTGTTTTGAGGTGTGAGCAGGATATTCCGATACGTTGTACTCGTGCCGATAGCTCTGCTTGAGCTATCGGCACGAGTTAATGTTTAACTATTTTTAAATATTTCAACTATTTTTCCATGACATTGAAATAATTCTTCATTTCTATGTAGAATAATATTTTTGTTTGTTATGAGGCGTGTGTAAAATTCCAAGAGCCTTATTTGCCGGGACTGAATTTTACCGCAACAAGATTTTTGAGAGATCGGCGCTCAAAACGAATTTCAAGAATTACCATAACTTTTACGTGTTTTATGTAATAAGAGAAGTAAAAGCTTTATAAACGCGTTTAATCTAGTACAACTCCAATTTCGACTTTTAATCATAGAATTACATTTGTTTTATCATAAAGTTCTTCTTTTTGTATTTCTTTTCTTTGATTTAATAATTAGCAAATTTTTGTAGCGTATTATCTCTTCTGCGCATGATATTTGATGTTTTTCTCTTTGTTTTTTAAATACTATAGAGTAAAATTCAAGTAATTGTCTGATTTTAGTTACTAAAGCAAGACGTCTTAGTAACCAACTAGACGCTTTAGTAATCTGCCATACAAATTTTCTTAAAAATTATACTTAAAAATTAATAAACTTATACAGCTTAATTTGAAATATTATGACAACTGTTAATAATCATATTATGGCAGCTGTGTGTTTGTATCTATATCACAAACTGAAATTCAACTATTATAGCAGATAGCTTTTGTTACAAAATCCAACCAAGACTCACTCACAACAATAGCCAACTTGATTCTGCATACGACAAATAGGAATACATTTAGGAAAAAATTAATCGGATTTCTTCTGCAAACTTTAGTGGTGTAAGTTTTTATTTACACCACTAAAGTTTCAAGTAATCATAAAATGCTTTCCTAATAAGCTATCAATAACATAAATAAAGAGCAAAGGTTTCATTAATGACGTTATATCAAAATTCGGATTGCAACTTTTGTGAAATGTCCAAGAAAATTTCTTTGGAAACGATGAATCTAACAAAAATATGTTAAACTCAGAAGTGTATCAAATTACACCAGAAGGTTTACCTTTGGCAATGGAAAATTTTATATATTTGTAAGGCTTTTGTGGAAAACCTGTAAGTGTTCAGCAGCTTTGAATGTGTAGAATCAACCACAATTTCCAAATTATACAAATTATACAATATTCCAAACTCTCTACATTCAAATAGCCTTTTTATCAGCGAACTCTGTCATTTTTGGCAAGAGATAAAAGCTGCATGGACACATACCATATCTGAGAAATGCGATAGGAGTTAAAATAACTGCCTTTTGAAACCAAGTTAATCTTAGACGCAGCGCCACGTTTGGCTGACAACTTGAAAACTTTTAATGCTTTATTATTGCGCTAAAAGACTTGCTATCAAAAAGGCTCGTAAACTGACTCGAACTTGGCATTAATTATTATTTCTGCTTGCAGGATGAAAGAAACCAGATTTTAACTACGAATTGTTGGCTTAATCAGGTAATAATCTTTTATTCTTGTTTCGTTTTGTTGTTCTGGTGTCGCTGCAAGCGAAAATGCTTGAATAGTTTACATAGAATGTATACACTAAGGGGTGACAAAAGTCACGAAATACCTCCTAATATCGTGTCAGACCTCCTTTTGCCCGACGAAGTGCACAACTCGACGTAACATGGACTCAACAAGTCGTTGGAAGTCCCCCGCGAAAATACTAAGCCATGTTACCCCTACAGAAGTCCATAATTTCGAAAGTGCTGCCGATGCAGGATTTTTGTGCGCGAACTGACCTCTCGATTATATAACATAAATGTTCAATGGGAATTATGTCGTGGGATATAGGTGGCCAGATCATTTGCTGGAAATGTCCAGAATGTTCTTCAAACCAATCGCGAACAGTTGTTGCCCGGTGACGTGGCGCATTGTCATTTATAAAAATTGCATCATTGTTTGGGTACATGAAGTCCATGAATGGCTGCAAGTGGTCTCCAGGTTATACCCATTTCCAGTCAATGATCGGTTCAGTTGGACCGGACGACGACTATGCCATGAAAAACAGACCGTAGCATTATGGAGCCACCACCAGCTTGCAAGGTGCCTTGTTGACAACTTGGGTCCATGGCTTTGTGAGATCTGCGCCCCACTCGAACACTACCATCAACACTTAGCAACTGAAATCGTGACTCATCTGACTAAGCCACGGTTTTCTAGTCGTCTGGTATCCAACTGATGTGATTACGAGCCCACGAGAGTCGCTGCAGGCGATATCAGTAAACGCACTCGACTCGGTCTTCTGCTACCATAGCCCATTAAAGCCAAATTTTGCCGCACTGTCCTACCAGACACGTTCGCCTTCGCGACCCACAATGATTTCTGCTGCTACTTCACGCAGAATCTCGGAATGTTGAATTCCCTAACGATTCCGTTTTTGATCTCGGAATGTTGAATTCCCTAACGATTTTTGAAATGGAAATGTTCCATGGGTCTAGCTCCAAATACCCTTCCGCGTTTAAAATCTGTTAACTCCGACCGTGCGGCCATAATGACGTCAGAAACCTTTTCACATGAATAATTTGAATACAGATGAAAGCCCTGGCGAATGCACATACATTTATACATTTTGTACGCGACACTACTGCCATCTGTACGTTTGCATATTGCTATCCCTTGACTTTTGTCACCTAAGTGTATAATAGACACCACATCAAAATAATAAAACTCAGCTTTCCTGAAACTTTAAGCTGTATGTATATCCTATGTTTTCTTTTGTTTCCCTGTTTTATAGTATGCCAAATGAAAAAGATGCATGTCGAAGAATTATTACATAAAAGTAATAATAACTAGAATTTATACTAAATTCTAAACTGTATTTTTCTCGAAACAATGATTTTGCAGATTTGCCTTTTGGTGTGGAGTCGATGATGAAATTTTAAAATATAGTGTGTGTAACTCTAATGTAATTTATTAATTCAAGGGAGTGGAAATTTTTGAAAATTAAGATAGTGAAATTTGAGAAAATTTAAAAAGCTCTTGAGATTCATTTAATTTAGAATTCATTGCTATTAATTTCTGATATTTTGCAGCAGAGAAAAACCTTCATTAATATCATTTTTACTTTTTTATTTTTAATTAATAAGTACAATAATATTTTTATATGATTCAACACTTTAAAAATATTTTTCTTGTAGAGATAAAAGTAATAATTTTTATTGCGTTAACATTCATTTATACTATATTGAAAAAAATATTAAATACATGCATACTGTTACGAATTTGGTATTTAAAAAGCTAATATTAGTTCAATTATAAATTAATTGGTTTTATTTCTCGCGCAGTGCAGCGCGTGACGAATATTAAAAGAAAGCTAAGCCGGAAAATTGAAAATACAAGAGCGCGTGCATTAAATAAATAAATATCTCTTTTTGATTTCGAGAAAGTATTGGAAAATTCTAGCGCGTGATTTTAAAATCTTATAAAAGGAGGAAAACATCTCAGTTTGCAGTAGTTGCTTAGTTTGTTGTTGTTTAGAAAACTGCTCTTGTTGATTGTAGCGAATTCGCGGATTAGCGTTCTTTAGCTGTTTTGAATTACGTTCTATTGGACATTTGAGTAGTTAAAAGATAACTACTGTGAGATATTGTAATACTGCATGATAATTTGAGAAAATTTAAGCATTTTTGTTGTGATAATAATAAATTTTTGTTCATTTTTCATCGGACTTGTGCATTCATTTCATAACGAACCCGTACGCACGCAACAATACATAAAGGCATAATTAGTAATAATTATAATGCAATAGTTATTTGTATTACAAGTGCACAACTATATATTAGTGCAAAAAAGTTTATGCATAATGCATTTATCAGTGAAATTGAAGTTAGTTTTAAAATATTAAATGGGAATAAAATTTTTAAAATTATTTACTGCAACTCCCTAAAATATTACTGTTTAACAAATGGTATAAACCATAAGGTATTTCATCATCAATTCAATTTATACTTTGAAAGAAATCATGTGTCAAATTATACAAAGAATTATGAATAACAAATGAAAATCTATATTTTATACCGTTTTTCCTCTTTAGATCTGGATGGACTATGGTCTGTTATGGAATCACT
This sequence comes from Stegodyphus dumicola, assembly GCF_044657685.1. Lineage (NCBI taxonomy): Eukaryota > Metazoa > Arthropoda > Arachnida > Araneae > Eresidae > Stegodyphus > Stegodyphus dumicola. The sequence goes on from NC_140775.1 coordinate 180,836,069, forward strand.
CAGACTTCGGAGGCATTAAAGTTGTTCGGATACCAGCAGATAAAGTATGGCGGCCGGATATAATATTATATAATAAGTACGTATCTTTTAGTATGGAAATTTAATACGAAATTAAGTTCCATTTTCTAATAAATGTGTTATTTCATTTTTAAAAAAAATTGTTGTGCATGAATTAATGTAAGTATATATAGTTTCAACTTATTTGGCAATAATGATATCATTATTGTTGACAATAAAATTATTAAATTATTTCGAAGAAAAATTTGTGATATAAATAAAACATTTTTTTATAAATTTTTATTTAATACACTCATGGTCTTTTGTGAATGGAATTTTAAGTTATCAAGTTCAAATTTTGTTCACTGATAGTCGATGACAATGCACTGGGTTCAAAGGAGTTTTTCAAAATTCGGTTTAGACTTTTTTTTTTTTTTTTTTAAATTAATGTTTAACCAATTTTTCACACAAATCTTGCTTTAACGAACAAAGTACGCATATCAGAATTCATATAAAGATCATAGAACGCAAGAAGGAAAGAAGGATATTTCGTATATTTGAAAGAACTAATTTATGCTAAAAAAATGAGAAGGAAACATAAGCATTTAAAAATTGAAAATGAGCAGAAAATTAATGCAACTTAAAAAGCTTAGTAGAATTTTAAGTTTATATAGTTAATTAACAAACGTTTTTTATATAAAGTCTAACTGATTATTTTTCATGAAAAACGCAGTCTAAAAATGCTTAGAAAAAGAAAGATAAATAATTGCATGAGGTTACCTCCATAAAAATTGCTAAGTTAATGATCATATTATTTTCGTTCACATTTGTTAATCTGATATTGTTTTAAGGAAAATTACATATAGTTTTTCTTCCGTTTATTCTTAAAGTGTCGTTAACATTTTCATGTATAGCATGCAGTCAATATTTTGGATGTCGATTTGGTAGTTATGACAAAAGTCAGTTACATGATATGTCATTATGCGATTTGAAAAACGCATGTATGCGATGTTATTGACATGCGATTATTGGTAGGTACTTTATTTTTTACCACGATATTTTCGACGACGACGTTTTAGAACTGCGATGTTTTCTCCCGCGATGTTTTGTTTACTACGGCGTTTTCTCCTTCCGTTATTTTCTTCGCGGTGTTTTTGTCCGCGAAGTTTTTGCTGCTATGTTTTCAGCTGTAACCCTACAATATTATTTTTCCGGAAGAGCTTTGATGCTTCAAAACGTTACGCTACATTATACAAAAAGATACTTACACTTTTAAACACAACTTAAGCTAAACTAAAATTACTTACATATAAAATTCGTAACAATAATTTATCATGTAGTTTAATGGGACTAATAAGTTAAATAATTCTACTTAGAGAACTCAGCTACGATTTTACATCGCCAATAATAAAAGAATTTGGCGCCTAAATAACGAGATCCATTAATTAATTGCATAGCTAAATGCAACCACTATCTTTTTTAATTTATGATAGGCGCTCTACGTTGTTATTATTCGCGATATAAAATTGTAGATGAATTCTCCAAACAGAATTATAATCTATTATTCCTGTTAAACTATATGGTAAATTATTTTTCTCCTTTTAGAGCATTAAATATCATATCCGTTTTGAATAAAAGTTTTGGAGCAAAAAAAGTTTTTTTAATTGTATTTATTTAGAAATATTTCAATAAATTTTGCCATGTGAGAAAATTTTATTCGTATTCCCTGAATTCAAAGTGAAGCATTTATTTATTGTAGTCCAGTTCTTCTGATACTTTTAACAATACATTTTCTGATAGATAAGTTGAAAATTATTTATATTACAGGCAATCCAGCAGAATATTCGCAGAAATTTATATACAAAACATATTTTGCCATATCTTTATAATATATATTCTCAAGAAAAACGATGCCTAGGAGGAAAATACACTCATGTCCATAAATTAAGGATAATGCAAAATCAGGCAAAGGAAGAGTTAGAAGCAAAACAAATTTGACTTATTTGTAAAGCTTATTTATTAAACAAAAGGTAAAGAGCAAAAAAAAAAAAAAAAAAAAAAAAAAAAAAAAAAAAAATGCTATATGTTTAATATTTATTATAAAAACTAGCGATTTTTTTCTCCCTGGAACAAATTACAAAAAACCAATATTACATGGTTGGTATGATTGTTAATACATTGTATGTCTCCCAGACGATGCAATACAGTCCGTACAACGCCTAGGCATGCTGAGTATCAAATTATCGATCTGATCTTGGGGGATATTACACCATTCAAAAAGCAATGCTCTCCGAAGTTCCGGTAGACATGTAGGAGCAGGTTGACGGGCTGCAACTCGTCGACCAAGCATGTAGCACACGTGCTCTACTGGATTCAAGTCCGGTGAGAATGCTGGCCAGTCCATACGGGTGATATCCTCCGATTGAAGGCATTCGCTTACGATGTTTGCACGGTGAGGACGGTCGTTGTCATCCATAAACACCAATTGTGCGCCCATGGCGCCCCGAAAAAAACGTACATGTTGTTCCATAATGACGTCCCGATAGATTTGGCTTGTCATGGTTCCAATTTGAACATGCAGGTCAGTTCTGGAACCCAGAATAATTCCAACCCAAACGAGCACTCCTGCACCACCGTAACGGTGTCGTTCAATGATGTTTTCTTGGTGGTAAAGGGTACCTGGAACTCTCCATATGAAAGTCCGGCGAGAATCAGACTGCAAGCTAAACCTAGACTCGTCGGAAAACATCACACAAGCCCACTGTTGCGGTGTCCACAATGCATGCTCTCTACTCCAGGCTAACCGCAGGCGACAGTGAGTTGCAGTAAGTGGAACACATCTGACAGGCCTACGAGAATATCTAGATCAATCTGCCCTAAGCGTCTATACACGGTCTGCCTTGAAATTGTCGTACCAGTGGCTGAAGAGAGCTGACGAAACAGGTCTGAGGCTGTGCTCCGCCTGTTTCTTTTGGCAGTAACTTCCAAATACCGGTCCTCATTCGGCGTTGTAACTCTGGGGCGACTTGTGCTGTAACGTCTAGTCACATTATCATCATCTTGGAATCGTTGCCAAAACCTGGAGATGACACTCTGGGCAATTCCAAGTTCGTCTGATACTTTTAGTTGGGTACGCCCACATTCCAGACGGCCGATAATTCTATCACGTAAAAAATCATCAAAATGTGGCCTTTGTGTCATAACTATTCGGTTATTGCACTGAAATGCTTATAAAGCGCCTGCGAACAATTTTACTTCTTTGCCTGTATTCGTTATATATCACTCTCTTACACTCTCGTCATTGTGACGTACCATCGGTGTCATCTGGTTACTTCCTGAAATTTGCATATGATTCTTGAAGATGTGTGTAGTGATTTTACAGGTGATATATTTATGTTAGAGTTCGATTTCCGCGTGACTCCGAATTATCCTTAATTTATGGACATGAGTGTAGGTTGAAATATTATTTTACTTAGAATTGATTTTCCAAACGTATTAAGAAACAAACAAATGTTTAAAGAAAATGTCTTACGTTTGTTTCTTTTGAAAAGAAACAAAATTTTTATATATATGACCTTGATAACTTATATTTCTTAATGTCTCTGATGCCTTATTAAACAATTAATTAAAATGAGTTTCTTTCATTGAAAGGTAAATAAATACATTTCATAGTCACTTTTAATTTTTATTTTATTATTAGCATATTTAATTTTTTTTATATTTACTGTAATATTAATTTTCACATTTACAAATGTGGTGCTTGCTATTATAAGTAGAAGGAAAGAAGCTTTCCTTTAGTTTTTTATTGGGTTAATCGATAAATATTGTATGCGATTCAAATATCGAAATGTATAAGCTTTATTTTATAACAAAAATTTTTATAGCCTGGTCTTTTTTGTAATTTTGAATTCTAGTATGTTATATTGGTTACCATACCTTGGAAGTATAGCTAAAATTATACATTTTTAAACTAAGCGACTTAAAAATAACATACGCAATCAGCCTTTAAACGGGGGAGTCAATATCTAACATTTTGGAAAATTTACCAAGTATTTCAATGCGTCCAAAGATCAATGAAGGAGTTGAATCTTCTAAAAGTAAAGTTTTTTTCTAAAAGATAAAAATTAGCCGGCAAAATGAGGGAAGAAATTATATCTAATAAAAGAATAATATTAGGACAAAACGTTTGAATACAAAATTTTTTAAAAAAATTGATATGGAAATCACATAATGTACCTTGTACAGCCTACTAAATTATACACATTTTTTGCTGCACTTCATTTAAGCTTCTTTCTTCAAATTTCGTTATAGATATATTTCTCATTCAATCAATTCAGTTTTCACTTCGCCGTAGGGCAAAAATACATAAAATCCCAAAATTCTATCTTTATTAAAAATCGAAAAATATATATTAAAAAAAACATAAAACACCAAATACAGTTAAAACAGTTAGAAAACAATTTTTGCAATAAAATTAGAATTTCTGAGCCAAAATAAGCAATGCGGCCAACAGGCAGAGAAGCAAAACTTTCGGAGAGTGAAAATTTTAGTGACTTCCAATCCCACTCGGCAAAAGGATACTGAAGTTGACGGAACAACTGGCTCAATTCACTATACTAACTAAGAGTTTCAAATGTAAAGAAATAGTTGCAACGTTAAGCCTAGCCTCCCCTTACACTTTGAAATTGTTGATAATTCTACAACTATAGCATACAGATTAGTTAAAGGCATGAAAACCTTGACCGGAATATCAGAACAACATAATTCAATCACTTTTAAAGCAAAAAAGTACACAATTTACTAACATATAAAAATAAAAATACAGAACTCACCCAGCCGAGTAAGAGAGTAGGTATATGTGTATATATATATATATATTTATATATATGATGTATCAGCTTTAGTCGTAGCTTAAATAATCAGACGATAGGTTTAAAAAACAGGATCCATTTATTATTATTCAGGAGAAATAGCTGTTACAAAAATCAGATATCCAGAGTAAATAAAAAGAATTACTAATAAACTTTTTATATTTTTTTTTCATAACTTTTTGTATGAAGTTTACTGCATCGTGACATTTAAGAAAAAGCTCCGATATTCCTTTTGCGAGTCTTTTATAGCCTCTGGAAAGGCGGAGCTTCCAAGAAATAACGTCAGCCATTCCAGTTCGCTTTAAATATTTCCAGAACTTTCTATAACTGTACGTGTAGAAAAGGCGGGAAAAACAACTTGACTACGGGCTGTGGATTTAATTCCACGTACTTTCAAATAAGAGAACGTCGCCATTAAAAATGAAAAGAACATACAGTTAGAATTTTAAGTGTATTCTTGACTTGGAATTTTATTATTACACATATATATATATGCATACATTTGGCGCGGCCGATTGCAACAAAAGAGGCAGGTGCACAACTACATGTTATAGCCATATACAAAATTTCAACGTTCTACGGCTAATCATTTTTTGAGTTATGCACAATATATATACGTACGTACGTACGTACGTATAGATGTTGCGAAAAAGTCCCTCCTGAATCCATTTTAAATCCACTTTACAATCCATTCTCGAAAAAAGAGTTTTATTCTGTCCGTATATTCATATGCCATGGAAAAAAAAAAATTGTTCAAATGGATTCGATAGCAGTCGAAATGATATTTTAAATGAAATAGAATACCCGAAATTTTTCGCGATTACAAAACTTTCTTTATTTCGTAAAAGTAATTAAAAATAATATTTTAATATTTCAGGATAATATAATGTTCACAATTAGGCAAAAAGCGACCTTTGATTGGCGTAGATTCAGAATTAAACTCCGTTTTCGAGGTCAATCAGACAGATTCCTTTTCTACAGGAATAAAAATATTTTTGCAAAAAATGGAGAAGAAATAACTATATTTATAATGAAGTCAAAGCGCAGAGCCAATTGAAAACGAATGCAACACTTTCTATGAAGGAAACATTAAACAGAATTACTGTTAAGAGTTTTGAAAGCGTTGAGAACTGGATTGAAATCAATATCATAAACGAAAAGAATATAAATTTTATGTATATGAAAGGCCTGAAATAATTTAGCTTTTAATTTCACATTTCCACGTTTATCTTCCATTTGTGATATCCTTGTTAAAAATATTCGTAAAGAAGTATCATTCGTAAAGAAGTATCTTATTAAAAATATTCGTAAAGAAGTATCTCAGTTGTGAATTTACATTACTACGTTTTGCCTCATGATAAACTATTTCTTATATTTTGATTTATTTATTTACTCTTGAGCCTTCATATTTGATTTCAAAAGGAACCGTATCAAAATTTGGATTGACTCTTTATACGAAATGCCCTCTCTCTAGGAGAGATTTTCGCTTTAGATGTCTCAAACATGTATTGTATTCATGGAGGAGAGAGGTTTACTCTTCTTACGCTGACGAGAAATCAATAAATACATATATATTTGTTAACATCATGGCTCGTATTTTTGAAATTGAATAAAACTAGCCTTCATGTCGATCAAAAGGTTGCGCATGCTAAAATGAAACCTAATAATCTTGGCAATAAAATATTTGTATAGAAATTCTCAAATGCAAATTGTAAGAAGCTTTCATGTTAGTTAACATGACTTTCCAGATTTTTATGAAAGCTTGAAATATATTTCGATACGACACTATAATCAGTTTTGTTTATTATGTACTAATCTTGTTTATTCAAAAGATTGGATTTGTTTTGAGAAAATAATTCACGAATTCTTCTAAAAATATGTTTCAGTTGTTTTCATACACCACTAGAAGAAAAGCATTTCGAAATATATAATCGCAAATCATTTTATGAATCTACAAAATTAAGATAAATTGTTTCGAGAAAAATGCTTTTGTTTGATATATGTTTCGTTTTGACAAAAACAGAGTTACGTTTACTAAATAAATCATAACCACTTTAATTTAAATTTAGTAAACGCAATTCTGTCTCCAAAGACATGAGTATTCCCTAGTATAAAGTAATGGAAACTAAAATAAATTGATGGGTCATATGATCCTCTTGAAAGAATCTAAATTTAAGATAAAGTCTAAGATAAAATCTTGCTAAATATACTGATATTTTTCCTTTATTAACTTTGTAGCGATTTTTATTAAATAATTTTAAATACTTCTGTCTCGACGTGAGTATTCCTTAGTATAAAGTAATGGCAACTAAAATAAATTGATGGATCACATGATCCTCTTGAAAGAATTTAAATTTAAGATAAAGTCTAAGATAAAAATCTTGCTAAATATACCGATATTTTTCTTTCATTAACTTTGTAGCGATTTTTATTAAATAATTTTGAATACTTATAAATTTTAAATACTTCTGTCTCGACATGAGTATTCCTTAGTATAAAGTAATGGCAACTAAAATAAATTGATGGATCACATGATCCTCTTGAAAGAATCTAAATTTAAGATAAATTTTAAGATAAAATCTTGCTAAATATACTGATATTTTTTCTTCATTAACTTTGTAGCGATTTTTATTAAATAATTTTGAATACTTATAAATTTTCAATACTTCTGTCTCGACATGAGTATTCCTTAGTAATGGCAACTAAAATAAATTGATGGGTCATATGATCCTCTTGAAAGAATCTAAATTTAAGATAAATTTTAAGCTAAAATCTTGCTAAATATACCGATATTTTTCCTTCATTAACTTTGTAGCGATTTTTATTAAATAATTTTGAATACTTATAAATGTAATAAACAATATTAAAAATTAATTTTAAATAGTAAAAACATTTACCTTGTTTGCTCAAGGTAAAGAATGTTTAAGATTACAATGAAACTAGAAATACTAAGCATATAAGGACCTTAAGTTTCACTAACGTTTATTTGATTTTAAAACTTTACTGTCCTCTCTTGTTTTCCACTTCCGGCCAGAATAAAAGCGTTAGTCTGTTTATGCAAATTGTGCTTGCAAACTCTTTAAGTATTTAAGTTGTGGCTTTTCGACAAGAAGAGAGAGAGACTGACCCTTCTTGCCACTTTGCTTCACGCGTGCTTTTAGTCAGTTGCTGTTCTCCTTTAACGTCAGAGGTTTAGTTCTCTTGATATTGAAGACGTATTGCATTTTTCCCGCATTCTGCGTACTACATACGTAACGATCTAAAAGGCCAATCTTAGTTTTACGAGTCTGTGTAAAGTATTTGAGTTTAGCTCTTATTTAAATTTAGTTAGCTTGTAGTTCTTTTCTTATGTTCAGACCACAAGTGGTGGTCTTCGTATTCCGAAGTGCCGGAACGCCTGTGAACTGTGAAGAATGAAGGGTAGTTAAACACTTCCTTTTCTTGCCACCTCTTCTACAGTTTAAAAGAACCAAGTTTTTAGGTAAACTTACTGTTCTATTAAGGACACTTACATGTTTCCAAAAAAGATAAGAAGAGATACACTCTTAGACCAAAAAAATGCAAAATTTTACATTTTGGCTGCCAATGAATGAACAGTTGTCGCTACAGCGCATCTGATCTGCGCAACTGGCAGGATATTTAAGAGGAGGAAACTACGATTCCAGGTCATACATTCTTCGCGAACTTCATTCCGTGTACTCTGGTAGACAGTAACTATACCTCGCACACAGGTGCGCGAACAATATGCAGATGTCAGAATTTGAGAGAAGTCATGTAGTTGGGCTCAAAGAAGCCGGTTGGTCTTATCAGCGATTAGCCCGACATTTGAGCAGGAGCGATGACACTATTAGACGATGTTGGCAGGAATGGGTGAACCATGGCCGCACAAAGCGTCAGGAAGAAGGTGGTAGGCCTAGAGAAACGACAGAACGTGAAGACCGAGCAATCGCCAGAGAGACACTCACAGCCCCAGATGCATCATTATCATCGATTGTACGTGCAACTAGTGTTTCAGTGACTGCAAGGACCATTCATAGACGGCTCACAGAAAGGGGACTGAAGTCACGGCGCCCCTTGCGCCGACTACCATTGACCTCTGTACAGCGTCAAGCCCGTTTTCAGTGGTGTCGGACTCGTTCGCCCTGGAATGTCACTGACTGGAGTATGATAGACTTCAGTGATGAGTACCGCTTTGAACTGAGCCCTGATGACCAGCGAAGACGCCCCGGACAGCGGTGTGATACCAACCGGACTGTCTACTGGCAGACAGGCGACAACCAGGAGTGATGGTCTGGGGTGCCATTTCATTTCATAGTAGGACCCCTTTTGGTTGTCATCTGTCGCAACCTTACAGCACAGCGGTACGTCGACGAAGTTCTAAGGCCCGTTGTGTTGCCCTTCATGTTACGCCCCCTGGGCTTACATTTCAGCAAGATAATGCCCGCCCCCACATTGCATATGTTTCTACTACTTGCCTTAGTGCTTGCCGAACATTACCTTCGCCAGCAAGGTCGCCGTATTTTTCTCCTATTGAGCACGTGTGGAACATTATGGGCAGGGCCTTGCAACCAGCTCGGGATGTTGACGATCTGACGCGCCAGTTGGACAGAATTTGGCACGATATCCCTCAGGAGGACATCCGCAACGTCTATCAATCAATGCCAAGCCGTATAACCGATTGCATACGGGCCATAGGTGGACATGGCGTTACTGACTTTTTCACTTTGTGAAGCTCTATCACTTCAATAAATCATCCAATTGTTCTCAAACTGTCATTATTTGTTTCTTTGTGGTTCTTCTACCGATTTTCGTCCCATTCGGATAACTTCTTCTTGGTGCATTTTTAGTCCAAAGGGATTTGAATCCCGAAGGACTATTAGTTTCGTTTTGGCATTTTGCGTCGGACTCATAAATGTCGGTTCACTTTTCAAACTGTTGCCACAAAATGTTAGAGTCCTGCATTATATTTGAAGAAATTAAATAATGAAAAATCTGCATAAATGTATGTATATTTCTCGTATTGTGATAAAACAACGGTACATAGAGTCATCGAATTTTGAATAACGTAATCCTCCAACGAATATGAGCATGTGGAAGACCAAATTTGAAATTTGAAATTTGTTTTATGATCGATTTCCTATTTTTTAAAACTTTGACGAATTTTTGATTAACAAACTCAAGGATTTCAAAGCGAGCAATGGCAACGTTGTGCAGAAAAAAAATTTTTATCTCCAGCGCGTGAGTCTCTGTATCGGAAATTCTAAAGATATGCTCGTTTTAAAACTATTTTGCGATATTGCTGTTGCACTGGATCTTATGGTTTAAGTGTGAGGAACATGATATTTAATAAAGAAAGGTAACACACAAAATGTTAAAAAACGCCCCTTTGGACGTAATTTAAAATCTGAAACATTTCAGATTTTTTTTTTTTTTTTTTTTTTTGGTCTAAGAGTGTAGTCCTGATAAGCATTCATATACCATTAATTTTTTAGTCCTGATAAGTAAATAAGTAGTAGTCCTGATAAGCATTCATATACCATTAATTTTTTGGACGAAATGTGTATTAATTCTCAATATCGTCGAATATTTTGAGATACTTATATATGTACTTAAAAATAAAACATGAACTGTTTTAGTTGACACTATTTGAAATAACATCACTATACTACGATGCAAATTTCAAGAAAATATCTGAAACGGTTTTTTTCAGATGTTTTCTATAAAGCATAAAGGGAAAAAATTCCCATAAAGGGGACAAAACCCTTTTTGAGATAAAGGCATCTAAAGTTTTTCTCATTATAAAAATTATCGTTTTGATTTTATGACATTTACTCATGTTATTTGTTACCTATACCTTAAGCTTTTATTCTTATATTTCAAATGATGTTCTTGAAATATTTATTGTATATATTTATAAACCTGATGAAATTTCTTAAGAGCAACAAGAGAATGTCTGATATTATTCGGAACATATCCTATAGTTTAAGCATTTCTTTTTCATATATTTTGAATGAAATTGTGAAATATAATAAATTTTCTTAATCAAAAATTCGTTAAAGTTTAAAACATATGATATATAGATAATAAAGACAATTCCAAATTCAAGATTCGGGTTTCCAGATGCCCCTATTCGGGTAGAGGAGTGCGTTATTCAAAATTTAATACTCTAGGTATCGTTGATTTTCACAGTCTAAGAAACATATATACATTCATGCAGATTCTTCATTATTTAACTTCTCTAAATATAATACAGGGTAATAATATTTGGTAGCAACAATTTGAAAAGTGACACAGCCGTTTATATGATTCGACGCAAAATGCCGTTTCGAGACTAATATTCCTTCTGGGCCAACGTCCCTTTGGACAAAAAAAAATGTTAATAGGAGTGAGTGCAAAAGCAGACTGATAAACTGCGAGCTCAGTTAAGTATTGAAGTACCCCTTAAATAGATCCGAGGTTTTGGCATGAAGCCAACGATGTCATTAGGAAATATCCAAGAAAATAATGCAATTAATAAACAGCAATAAAATATTAGGACCTTTTCTCTTCAAACAAATAAACAGCAATGAAAATTATTCTTAAACAACTGGACGGAATTTTTCGTAGATAAAAGATGAAACTAAATGCCCTTAACAAGCTTAAGTAGAGAATAAATAATACTCTAGCACACTTTTTGAAAAGAAATCTTCGGTAACGGAAGTAATCCAGGATGAGCAGTGCTTTTTTACCCTTTCTATTATTTTAGTAATTATTTACACCTTAAATTATGAAATGTTTTGCAAAATCTATGTTAAAATAACATTTATTTATCATTCTCATATCCCGACCGATACCGATTTTGGTATTTCAACCTGCAGTGAGAGTAGTAGAATTTTATTTTTTCCTAGCAATTAAATTATGATTTATACCTAAAACAGCGAAACTTCTGGTAAGGTGAACATTGTTATATTATAGTCTTATTTTGTTTGGTAGCATAAACTAGTGAGCTCTATGAAGACTACAAAGAAATAATCCTCTTGTCTTAAACTATAGACAAACAAAGTCAGAGGAAAGGTGTAAATAGCCCTTTTATTTGAACACAAGAAGTAATAATGACCCAACTTGGGTTTGCATAAGCGAAACACTTCTGGCTAAACTTGAATACGTAATGTTGAACTAATTCAAATGTACTAGATTAGCCTAACGGCTCATAGGATAATTTAAACGCACAGGAAAGGCTCTGGTTCGCAGAAAACTGGCAAGACAAGCCGAATAGCTAGAAGCACTCAAAGCCTCCAGAATCAAATCGCTAACAGTCACGGAACAACGTAGCCTGAAGTAGGCAGAACACGCTCTAGAAATAACTTGCGTAACTTTCTCTTAAATAGCACTTCTTTCTCCCTCAATCTGAATAAACGTTCATTATCTCATTTACATTTTAGCATGAAAAGCGTGGGTGAAAAGAGAATGACAGGAAAGTAACTGAAAATTAAATAGATAAAACCTCACAGTCTATTGCCATACATTGTCTAGCGCTTGCGAGCTAGTAGTTTAGCCTGATAGAAGTAAACCGAGATGAGTAGCAGTGTTTTGTTTTTTATAGTTATGAAGATGTTGTTTATGACTTAAATTCCAAAGTTTCTGGTAAAATGAACATTGTCTTGGGTAATTAACGTATTATCCTGTCGAACATCAAACTGCCGCTAAAAAGTGCGATTCTGCGCCAGTTATGAAAACCTGTTGATTTAACAACACACTCATACCATTCTCGCTTTCGTTTGATGTGGCTTCAATTCATTCTCGATAAGACAGGTTTTGTCTTTATGGAAAAGGCTGTAAATTAACTGTTATTGCTATATTTATTTCCTTGTATTTCGAAACAAACTGTGAAAATTTAAGACCTGCCTTCTGCAGAATATCAATCAGTGGATTTTTTTCAGAAGTGTGGAATCCTACTATAAAAAAAATCTGATGTGTACACCACATGACTTCCTTGTACGGAATATTAAATGTACGGAATACGCATTTTTTCTTGCATTTCATTTAAACTTATTGGATTGAATTAAATCTACTTCGCCGACAGTGCATAAACCACAACAGAATAAATGCATTCTTTAAAATTCACTCTAGTATTTGTTTACCATAGCGACACTCTGGCGCTAGATTCACTTAAGAGTATTATATTTCGTTCATATTGTAACTCATAATGCACAAAATTTATATAATTTAAAGAATAGAATTATCTAATCGTTGCCACATGTTCTATTCAAATACTACAATAAAGCTAGAATGATGTATAAAAGAAATTAAGCAAACAAAACAAAAAAGAAACAGTTTTTCACAAACGATTGAGTATTTCTCATTCAATTAATTCAGTTCTCACTTCGCGAGAAGGCAAAAATACATAAAAAACTCAAAATATCTCTATTAAAAATTACGAAGCAAATCTCAAACGCTTATTTCCTCGAAAAAATTCCAGAAAAAATTAAGCATGATTTAATTGGCAATAATAAATGAAGGCGTTATCTTTGTTGTTGCCAAGCTAAGTTTCTCTAGATTGGCAATAAATCCACTAGTCTGTTGTTTCAAATGTAAACAATCAATGGCCGCCATAAAAAAAAAGGCTTAGCTCCACTTAGACAACTTTAAAAGTGTTGATAATTCTAAAAATATTGCATACAGATTTACTAAAGGCATAAAAACCTTAACCGGAAGATAAAAACAACATAATTCAATCATTTTTAGAGCAAAAAATGTACAATTTACCAACATATAAGAGTAAAGAAACTGAGATCACTGAGCCGGGTAACAATGGATATATATATAAATATATTTATATACGTTTGGTGCGGCCGATTGCAACCAAAATACGAGGTGCACATCTACATGTTATAGCAGTCCTATATACAAAATTTCAACGTTCTGAGGCTACTCGTTTTTGAGTTATGCGAGATACGTACGTACGTACATACGTTCGTACAGACGCCACGAAACATTCTCTTCAAAATTAATTTTAAAGCAGATTTATAATTTTTTTGGAGGAAACGAGTATTTTTTTCTGTCCTTACGTACAGATATCACGCAAAAACATCGTTAAATTGCATTCGATAGCAGTCAAAATGGGTATTTTCGTTGAAATATGCTGCCTGAAACTTTTCAATACTTCCTTTTTACTTCGTACGAGGAAGTAAAAATTGTATTCATGGACACAATATGGTAAGCTCTATATGGCCAGTAAAACTGTAATAGAGTGGAACAATTACCTGCAGAACGTTTGTACTCATAGTATTCGAAACAAAGCTTCCAGGAAGATGGAGTGACTAACAAACAATAGAAATCAGCAAAAGAGGAAAACGAAATGGGTCCAATACTGATAGTTTATCAACCTTCTGACCGGCAAGAAATTTTTCTAAGAAATTTAAGGCCATATGAATTTCGAATTTGTTTTATTATCTATTTTATATTTTGTAAAATTTGAATGAATTTTTTATTAACAAACTGAACGATTTTAAAGCGAGCAACGTCAACACTGTACAGGGGGAAAAAAAAAAAAACATTTTAATTTCCAGCGCGTGAAACTGTATATCGGAAATTCTCAAGATAAGTTATTTTTAAATATTTAATGATTTTACTTTTGAACCGAATTTTATGTGGCGGAAACGCCAAGAACATGATATTTAATAAATAAAGTAAACACACAACACATTAATAATATAAAAAAAAAAATCTGAAAGTTTTCAGATTTTATATTATGCATAAGGGGGCATTTTTTACCATTTTGTGTGTCACACCTTTATTTATCAAATATGTTCTTCGCATTTAAACCATAAAATTCAGTTCAACAGCAATATCACATCACAAAATGTAACAAAATAATTTAAAAAGAGCATATTTTTAGAATTACCGATGCACAGTCTCGCGCGCTGGAGATTAATTTTTTTCCCCGTACAGTGTTGCCATTGATCGTTTTGAAATTGTTGAGTTTCTTAATCAAAAACTCATAAATGATTTACAAAATATCAAATAGATAATGAAACAAATTCCAAATTCTAAAGCTGGGCTTCCAGATGCCCATATTCGGGTGGATACATACGTCATTCAAAACTGGATACCGTTGGTTTATCACAGTGCAAGAAGCATACATACATTTATGCAGAATTTTCGCTATGTAATTTCTTTAAATATAGCACAGGGCGATAATATTTGGTGGCTACAGTTTGAAAAGTGAAATGGACATTTAAAGATTCTAACGTAAAATGCCAAAGGGAAATTAATAGCGCTTCTGGACTAACACCCTTTGGGAAAAAAAAAAAAAAAAAAAAAGCAAATAAATAAATAAATAGAGTCTTGTAAAGCCATATTATTAAAAAAAAAGTAAACATTGATATGATGAACTGAGAAAAGAATGAAAAAAAAAAGTATGCCAAAACATAACGCTGCATCAGGAATTCTAAACTTATACTGCTCTCTCGCTTTTAAAATTTTTGTAATTTTGCTGTTTAATGGTATATAGCGTTAGCGGTAAGAAAATGATGCTTAATAATAAAGCTAAAAAGACAAAAAGAAAAAACAGTGGGTTAGTAGGAATGTAACAGCACACTAATAGACTGCAAGTTTAGCAAAAGCATTAAAAAAAAAAAAAAAAAAAAAAAAAAAAAAAAGTAAAAAAAAAAATCTGAAATGTTTCAGATTTTAAATTACGTAAAAAGGGGCGTTTTTTTAACGTTTTGAGTGTTACCTTTATTTATTAAATATCATGTTCTTTGCACTTAAACCATAAAATTCAGTTCAAGAGCAATATCGCAAAATAATGTTAAATTAAGCATATCTTTAGAATTTCCGATATACACAGTCTCGCGAGCTGGAGATAAAAGTATTTTTTTTCTATATAACGTTGCCATTTCTCGCTTTTAAAGCATTGAGTTTGTAAATCAAAAATTCGTTAAAGTTTTACAAAATATAAAATCTATAATAAAACAAATTCCAAATTTGGGATTTCAGATGCCCATATTCGCAGTAGGATTTCGTCATTCAAAATTCGATGGCTCTATGTACCATTGTTTTATCACAATGCGAGAAATAGACAATCATTTATGCAGATTTTTCATTATTTAATTTCTTCAAATATAATGCAGGACTCTAACATTTTGCGGCAACAGTTTGAAAAGTGAACCGACGTTTATGAGTCCGACGCAAAATCGCAAAACGAAAACAATAGTCCTTCAGGGACAAAGCCCCTTTGGTCTAAAAAAAAAAAAAAATTTTTTTTTTAACATTTTCTCTGTTACCTTTATTTATTAAATATCACGTTCTTCCAACTTAAACCGTAAAATTCAGTTCAAGAGCAATATCGCAAAATAGTTTTAAATTGAGCATATCTTCAGAACTTCCGATACAGAATCTCACGCGCTGGAGATAAAAATGTTTTTTCTGTACAAGTTTCCCATGGCTCGCTTTAAAATTGTTTAGTTTTTTAAATCAAAAATTCGTTGAAGTGTTACAAAATCTGAAATCGATAATAAAACAAACAAATTACGGCTTCCACATGCCCATATTCGCAGTAGGATTACGTCATTCAAAATTCGATGGCTCTATGTACCGTTGTTTTATCACAATGCGAGAAATATACATACATTTATGCAGATTTTTCATTCTTTAATATTTCTTCAAATATAATGCAGGACTCTAACATTTTGTGGCAACAGTTTGAAAAGTGAACCGACGTTTATGAGTCCGACGCAAAATCGCAAAACGAAAATAATAGTCCTTCAGGGACAAAGCCCCTTTGGAGTAAAAAAAAAAAAAAAAAATCTGAAATGTTTCAGATTTTTAATTACGTCTAAAGGGGCGTTTTTTTTAACATTTTGTCTGTTACCTTTATTTATTAAATATCACGTTCTTCCAACTTAAACCGTAAAATTCAGTTCAAGAGCAATATCGCAAAATAGTTTTAAATTGAGCATATCTTTAGAACTTCCGATACAGAATCTCACGCGCTGGAGATAAAAATGTTTTTTCTGTACAAATTTCCCATGGCTCGCTTTAAAATTGTTTAGTTTTTTTAATCAAAAATTCGTTGAAGTGTTACAAAATCTGAAATCGACAATAAAACAAACAAATTACGGCTTCCAATGCCCATATTCGCAGTAGGATTACGTCATTCAAAATTCGATGGCTCTGTGTACCGTTGTTTTATCACAATGCGGGAAATATACATACATTTATGCAGATTTTTCATTCTTTAATTTCTTCAAATATAATGCAGGACTCTAACATTGGGTGGCAACAGTTTGAAAAGTGAAACGGAGATATATAGTGATTCAACGCAAAATCGCAAAGCGAAAACAATAGTCCTTCAGGGACAAAGCCCATTTGGACTAAAAAACCTTAACAAACGCTTTTAGGAGACCCGTTAAAACCTGAAAACTTTCAGATTTTGTTTAATGTTTTATAGATTCTTTTGCAATTAAGTTGTGACTTAAACTCTAATGCTTTAGGTAGGATGAACAATCACCTCTGTGTAATCCCATAATGTCTCTAATGAGTTGGCTGTTTCAGCCTTGTAGATATCCCCCTTCCAAATGCCACTAATGAGTTGGCGGTTTAGCCTTATGGATACCCTCCCCCCTCAGTCTTCACATTCTGCTCCGACTTGAAGTTTGTTTTTCAGTAAGTGCCCCGCAGGGGAGATGCTAGTAAATCTTTCACATTTAGTGAAATATCACAGTGATTATATGCATTACTTTCCAAATGTCAAATTTTCTGAAATGATAGCGCAATTTTTTTGTCAATATACCTTTGATCCAAGGTAACAGCTTGGTTTAAAAACAGCTTCTCATATAAATTATATGAAGAATTAAATAATATCTTTCCATTAATTTGGCTGTTCTAAATAATTAATGATTATTGACCCACTGCTTCATTACTTTTTATAATCACATTAATGTAATTGATATTCCATAATACAATGCATATAAAATAAAACAAAAAACCCTGCTGCGGACACCACATGACTTCCTTGTACGGAATATTAAATTATACGCATTTTTTGCTGCATTTTATTCAAACTTATCTCCTCGAATTTCATTAGAGATAGATTTCTCAGTCAATTAATTCAGTTCTCACTTCGCAGCAAAGCAAAAATACATAAAAACCTCAAATATCTTCGTTAAAAATTTAAAGATATAGAAAAAGATTCGCAACACGAAGAATTTGATAGACAGCGTTTCAGTGTTACAGTGTCGCCACAGAAATGTTCTATTTTTCGTTTATTTAAAGGCAGTTTTCAAACACTAAAAGCGCAGATTTGTGTTTTAAGTACCACGAGAGCTTATTTGGCACAAAAAAGATTTTCAAGTACTTCTAATCCTTTTTTTAAAGCATATTCGAATTCTCTTATTAGTTTCCTCTCTTTAAACTTATTTTATGTGATTAATAATTTACATTAATTTATTTTATGTGACTAATTCTGCTGTTCCTTTTTCAAATCACTAGCGCTGATTCGCAATATAATAACGCCATTCTAAGCACAAATGTTATCGTCTCCTCTGATGGAAACTTGACATGGTTATCCAGCGCCATCTTTCGGAGCTCATGCAAAATAAACGTAGCTTGGTTTCCCTTCGACGAGCAAAATTGTTCCATGAAATTCGCCTCTTGGTCTTACGATGGATTCCGGGTCAACGTAGTCATCCAGACCAAGGAAGGAGATTTGTCGAATTACGTGGAGAATGGAGAATGGGACCTGATTACCATGCTTGTGGAACGAAATGAAGTCTATTACTCATGCTGTCAAGTAAGGCTGACATTTAGTTTATCTTATTTGCTCAATTTGTAGAATAGGTCTAGTATAACTGCAATTCAATTTCTTAATGATATAAATCTCTTCAAACCTCACAGTTCTTGACATGGAAATTAGGATTGGGGTGTTTGATTTTGGAAAACTATACTTAGGTTATCAGCTAATGTATATTTGTGAAGAATATTTTAAGGAAGACTGGCCCGTATTTAAGCATGATAAAAACCGCACAGCAAACAACAGCGAAAACATACTTAAAATAAAAATAATTTCACATTTCAATTTAATAAATAAATAAATAAATAAATAAAAATAGCCCAAAAATTCTGGAAGGCTTCAGATTTTAAATTACGTCCAAAGGGCCTTTTTTTAACGTTTTGTGAGTTACCTTTATTTATTAAATATCATGTTATATGCACTTAAACCATAAAATTCAGTTCAACAACAATGTCGCAAAATAATTTTAAAATAAGCATATCTTTAGAATTTTCGATACACAGTTCCGCGCGCTGGAGATAAAAAGGTCTTTTTTCCCCGTAGACTGTTACCATTGCTCGCTTTTAAATCGTTGAGTTTGTTACTCAAAAATTCGTTAAAGATTTAGAAAATACTATGAAATCGATAATAAAACAAACTCCAAATTTGTTCTTCCACATGCCCATATTCGTAGGAGATTACGTCATTCAAAATATGATGGCTCTAGATACCGTTGTTTTATCACAATGCGAGAAATATGCATACATTTATGCAGATTTTTCATTCTTTAATTTCTTCAAATATAATGCAGGACTCTAACATTGGGTGGCAACAGTTTGAAAAGTGAAACGGACATTTATAGTGATTCAACGCAAAATCGCAAAACGAAAACAATAGTTCTTCAGGTACAAAGCCCCTTTGGACTAATAAATAAAAATATGCCATCTATTCAACCCGCAATTCATATCAGTTATCACTGTAATGATGCCTCAATCCATTTAAACAGTTGTAGGATTGGGAATAAAATTTCATTATCAGTAAAACCCATTTGGTCTGCTTAAAAAACTGAAGTTTGCTCCCTTAATTAAATATAGTTTCATGAAATGGGGCCCTTTTTAAGTCTTCACATATTGGCAAAAACTGGATATTTTTATTCTCATACATCCCGCTATACCCGCATTTGACATGAAGGATTGAAATTATTAAAATTCATGCTTCATATAAATGTAATGAAGCACAGAAAATCTAGGATCTTATAAGGCAGCAAATTTAGAAGGCCTTGTTCAAATTGGACTCTTCCTCCCCCTCCGAAAACGTACGCAGTATAAGTAGGCCATTCCTTAACATTTTCTTGTTCGTTCTTTATTCCCCCCTCCCTTTTTTTATAGCCTAAATTTTGTCTGTTAAGGGCCCATTCAGACATGAGCAAAATTTTAAAACAAATTCAAAATCCAACAACACAAGGCGCTCGCAGCCAAAAACCGCAATATTTCAAGAAGTTGCAAGTATAGTATGAAAAAACAACTGTCCAACGATACGAGAGACAGTCGGATTTATGGAACAGGCTGGCTTTTCCATTGCTTTGCGCTTGGCAAAAATATTTCGTCTGAAAATGATATAAGCGGTTTCGTTTCAGATGATATCTCTGATATATTTTAGAAAGAGTCTTCGGAAGTTTTAGCATAAAAATATTCCGATTTTGAAAGCCTCTTCAGCTTGGAATTAAATATTTCGTCTTATTATGGTCTTGTTCTCAATATATCTTAATAATGTTTTTCAATAGCATGGTTATTAATGATGAAATAAAACCCTTATGTTAGAAGATTAGGTTATTTGAATATGACAAAGCACACAAGAGTTTATACAAAAGAAAGACCGTCTTCATTGAAGACTTTCATAGTAAAATTAGTTCCATTTACGTTATACATGGGAGAAATGACAGGAACACATCTGACTAACCTGCTCGCCAGTATTGGAACCCGATACAAAATACCAATGTTCAGCTGTCTTAACCATTCGTCCCCTGGCTATATGAGAGCTTTCGGGCTTTGCACATATATTACATTTATATATCCACATTTGTATCAGTAATGTAACAGTCATAATTGAGTAAAGTATTGTATCAGTATTTCCCATTTACAATTAATCACTATTAGTCAGTATTGAATGAGTATTAATACCAATAAAAGTGTTGTATGAGTATCAATATCAGTAACGTATTGTATGAGTATTAATATCAGTTAAGTATTGTATGAGTATTAATACTAGTAAAGTATTGTATATGCATATTTGCTCGTGCATATATCGCATGAGCAATAAAAACAGTCTTACAATCAGTAAAGTATTGTATCACTAATATATCAGCCTTGTATCAGTCGTGTATCAGTTATATTTCATCAGTAATGTACAAGTAATGTAACAGTAGAACATTGATCTATGATATTTTAATTCTCATTTTTCTTTTTTTTTTGGGGGGGGGGGGAAGATCTCTGTAACGTATAATTTCGTGGCTTTATTTACCGACTTGTGCAAAATCATTCCCATTTCATCAGTATTAATATTCAGTTTTATATCAATGTATCAGTAATGTAGCAGTATTAATCAGTGTTAATATCAGTACCAGTATTATATCAGCCTTTAATCAGTTCTGCATCTGTCATATTTGCATCAGTAATATACCAGTAATGTATCTTGAATATTAATCTGTAACTCTGTAACATGTTATATTGTATGTCTTCTCGTCCACGTTGATTACCTTTCAGGTGGCATTATGTATCTTGAAGGGGTGCTATAGATAGTACAATAGTATAAGAAATGTAACAGTAGAACATTCATTTGTGATATTTTAATTCGCAATATTTTGAGTCTCTGTAACGTATTATTTCGTGGATTTATTTACCGACTTATGCAAAATCATTCCCATTTAATCAGTAATAATATTCAGTGTTATATCAATGTATCAGTACTGTAGCAGTATTAATCAGTGTTAATATTAGTATTATATCAGCCTTTTATCAGTTCAGCATCTGTCATGTTTGTATCAGTAATGTACCAGTAATGTATCTTGAATATTAATCTGTAACTCTGTAACATATTATATTGTATGTCTTGTCGTGCACGTTGAATACCTTTCAGGTGGCATTATGTATTTTGAAGGGGTGCTATAGATAGTGGTGGACGTGGTGCTATACTAATTAACCGTTTGATAAAGGGCTAGTGCCCACGTCCTCCGTTCTCTCTCTCTCTCACATATATTACATGAAAAACCAGCCAATTTCTCTAAAATCAATCGTTTATGAAAGCCTCCTTGTAGTGGTATTAGGTTTTTTGATGATGAGAGACGTGAAAAATGAGCAATCCCCTCACCGGGACTCGAACCTCTCTAATACGCGCCGTGTGTGCTGACCATTATACCACGAGAGCATGCTTTATATTCCCCCCTTTTATAGGGCGACTTGGGATTAGAGCAGTGTTGCCAGATCGTGCGATTTTTCCCAAATTTCCGACTTCTGACATACTAAAATTTAAGTATTTCAAATTTTGCGAAATTTTTTTGCGACTTCAAAGATTTTTTCAATACATTGGTTATCATAAATTAAGGAAAAATCACAAAAATAGCGATAACTCCCTCAAAAATAAGCCAAACCGTGTAAAATTTGAATATGTTGCCAAGTAAGAGTAGCTGAGTAAAACTCCAATATGCGAATTAGTGGCGCTGCACTCGGAATACGTCATCTGCGAGGAGCATAAAAGTCCATGTTTGAGAGCAAGCCCACATATTTCACTGCGATAGTGACATCAGAAATCTGAGATATTCAATTCGTAACAATGATCTCCAGGCATCATTTGCCTGCAGAACTGCGATAGAAAGCCATTGGGAGACTAGAGGCAGGACAAAGTCAAACAGAAGTGGCCAGATGGCTAAATGTGAGTTCTTCTGTGGTTCATAGACTTTGGAGACAATTTCAAATCACAGATTCGGCATCTAGGAGGTTCAGCCAAGGATGGCCAACTGCTACGACGAGCGCCGATGACCGATATTTGACATTATGTGCGCTCAGGAAAAGAGCCGCTACTCCGACTCTTCTTAGATCCTCCGTTGCTGCAGCCACCGGAAGGTTGGTGTCAACGTCAACTGTGCGTAGAAAGCTTCACGAAGGTGGTCTGTATGCGAGGCGAACAACCATTTGCGTGCCGCTCAAGTCACGCCATAGGAGGGACCGTTTGCAGTGGACACGACAACATGTCCACTGGACGCCTGAGCAATGGAGGTCTCTTCTTTTTACGGATGAGTCCAGGTTTAGTCTAGAACGCGATAGTAGGCGTAATTTGATATGGAGAGAACCTGGAACCCGTTATCATCCGTCAAACATCCGTGAAAGAGATGCATACGGAAGAGGAAGTGTCTGTGTTTAGTGTGGCATCTCTTTGGGTGGACGCACAGACCTCCATGTTTTTCCAAGAGGAACCGTGAATGCTCATATTTATAGAGATGACATCCTTGATGCTTATGTGCGCTTATATGCCGGGGCAATAGGTGATGCTCTCCTGTTACAGGACGACAATGCAAGACCACACAGGGCTCGCATCGTATATGATTATCTTCAACAGGAAACAATTATGCGCATGGAGTGGCCAGCTCGATCCCCAGACTTGCATGCTATCGAGCACGTTTGGGATGCTTTAGGCAGACGTCTAGCTGCTCTCAATCCGCCCCCTTAGACCCTTGCCGCGCTTGCAACTGCTTTGCAAGAGCAATGGCTTTCGCTTCCTATGGAACTGATAAACCGCATAATTGAAACCATCACACATCGCTGAATGTGCTGTATTGTTTCTAGAGGCGATTATATTCCATATTGAAGGTACTTTTACTATAGCAAACTGACATCTTTGATTTGTTTATTTTATACATGTGCTAATTTCTATACTACCATAATTGTCTGGTAATTTCTTTTTATGTTATTCGATAGTTTACTATGTATTGCATATTGTGGGCAAGTTTCATAAAATTCTACATGTAACTTTTTCAATAATCGTGTTTTTTGTGATTTTTCCTTAATTTATGATAACTAGTGTATATCGTAAAATGCTTCTATGCTAAAATAATATTTCAATTAAAAATAATTTATATTAAAAAAAAACAGTTTATTTAGCCTTAAATAAAAGTTGACCTATCTCCTTACGCCGCTCGTCCCCCGTGCATTTTGTTTCAGTCAGTGTCCCCCAGTTTTATGGTGATAACGTGTGTGTGTGTGTGTGTGATTATGGCAAAGCCTCGAGGGCTATCTGCTTAAGGGGAGGGATGCCTTCGTGGAGGACTTTCTAAGGGAAACTGGCTCGTATACACGTTACACATGGGGAAAACCACGAAAACGCCAATGCAGCCAGCCCGTTCGCGGGATTCGAACCTCGGACCGAACTACCAGTGTTCAGCGACTTTACCGCTCGGCCGCTATGGTGATAACGAATCGAACAAAAGAACTTGTAGCTCCTGATTATTATATTGCTGAGAACTAAGCAATGGAAATGACTTAAAAGCAAACCAACGGCAATTTTTCCTATATAACAGTGAAAGAATTTAACAGTGAAAGAGCAAGGCTTTCTTAAGTGATCAGAATCTAAATCCACCACGCAGACTGGAAAAGCATTCTTCAATTAAAATGTTCACAACTAAGCACAAAAAAAAAAAAAAAAAGAAAAAAAAAAAAAAAAATGCCATCTCAAAAAAAAAATTTAGTACAAAAGAGCTAACAATCCAAACGTGACGAATCTCTTAAGAATGGATATGCACAAATTAATTTTAAAATGTAAACCTACATTAAATGAAAATTAATTAAGAACGGAAATGCATATTTAAGCAATTGAAAATGAGCAATACAGTTTTAAAATTTTCGTTAAACCTAACATACATAATTAAAACGACTAAGAATCGAATAGTTTGTAACCTATGGAACCAATAGACAGTAAATCTGTGATGACGTCATGAGTGGTGAGCATGCGTAATATGACGTCACAAAAAATCACGTGATCACCGATTTTGCGACTTTTTTTAGTCTCCTTTTGATACTTTAGTTGAAAAATGTCTGGCAACATCAATCGCCAAGTCCTGGTGGTGCAGAATTAACATCCACCACCTTTCAGTTTTATTAATTTTAATTACGATACACAAAATGTGATAATTATAAAAAGTAGCTCATAAATATTTGTAAAACACTTAAAAAAATTAGCTTGTAAGTCGTACTCAAGATGATCCCCCCGAGGGTCGACGTACTGGCTAGGATTTGTACCTAGGCAGTCTCCGCCACGGGGTATAAAATTTATGAACTTGGCAGTTCCTGATGGTCCATGGGGTGGGTCTATACTCACTCTTCATGGGCCGGGAGGTGTAAGTCCTCATCTACCAGAGTACTGGTAGCCAAATAGCAAACTGTACCATTGAGAGTTTGGCCACTGCTGTCCTTGGTATTCCATGTAAAGCCTAAGGAGAAGAGCATCCCTTGTAGTGCTGGTAGGTAGCTTTATGAACGGCCAGTCATCGCTCCAAGTTGTCATCTACCCACCCCACCGTGGTTTCGGTCTGGCTGGGACGGTGGTTCTGACTGGCCCATGTTTAGCGGCGGGTTCCCTAAATTTGAGTGTTTGGCTGAGGGAGTTTTAAAAAATTTGTTGGTATCTCGGGGGTGTGGGACCCCGGGCCCAGCAGGTGTGTGAAAAGTCATCTTTTGGGTGACTATTACTGGTACTCTGTGTCAGTCCCCGAATGTGATTAAATTCACGGGCGGTGGTATGGATATTAGTTAGTACTCAAGATGATCAGATTACGCGAAAGCTATCTACTTTTTAAGAATGAAAAACACAGTTCTTTGTAACAAATCAAAATCACTCTTTAGAATATTCAATTAACTTTCTCACGCCAAAATGAATCTAATTATTAATACCATCACTTTGCTTTATTATAAATTTATTTATTTTTATTCCAGGAGCCGTATCCAGATGTGACCTTTCACATCGTCCTCCGCCGTCGACCCCTCTTCTACGTCTTCAATCTCATCCTTCCCTGCATGCTGATCACGGGCATTGCCCTGCTCAGCTTCTACATGCCTTCGGACTCGGGGGAGAAGGTCACCCTGGGCATCACGACCTTGCTCTCCATGACCGTCTTCCTCATGGTAATCGGGGAGAGCATGCCGCCCACTTCAGACACAGTGCCGCTCATTGGTAGGCAACTACTTTTCAATTCGCTTTTTTTATATGTCACTGGTAATCCAGCTATAATCAATCTTTTCCTAAATGGGTTCAATTCCATCAATCTGCAGCTCGGAGATTTGTTGCGCAAAGAATCAAATCAGACACAGGCATCTTTATGTAAACTTACTATAGAATGTTAAAAAACCTCCATACTTTCTTATTCTTGCGAGTCCTGTTTAAAAGGCACGAAGATTATCGCCAAATTTTAATTAAGAACGAACACAACATGTTTACTTCTCGTGTAGTTTGTATCTGCCATATTTCTGAGATCGCTTTTAACGTAGCATCAAAACCATTTTCTCATTCCAAGACTTTTGTCGCGTAATCCCTAAATCAGGGCTGGATTGAAACTGTTAGAGGCCCGAAGCACGAAAAAGATTTTCGCTGTCCCACATGCAGTGACGCTTGTTTCATCCCCGCCCCATTTCTTGTGTCTCAGTTTTGGTTTAGTTGCGCCATGCATTCCCTGGTAAAGCCGGCAATGGAAATGATTTGTGGACGGCGTGCTTAGGACGCCCTTTCCTTGACGTTCTAAGCACGCGCTTATTTTGCTTAATGGTTAATCCAGCTGTGCCCTAAATATATAAACATAAATCTATATTATCACTCAAACTGCGTCAAAACAACAATCCTATAGCTCTTCTTATGACAGACGAACTATTTATCATCATGGTTAGGATTGTTGGCTGTTTGGCAACGATTTGTGACTTGCTTTGGAATGTTTATATAAGGAGGTCATAATAATAAAGAAGTACTAAAACTTATCTTACAGGGCAAGTCACCTAAAAATGAAATCCTTCAAATTTTTAGCAAGAAAGGGTCATCGAAACGGATGGCCCTGAATTTGGTTTTAATGTATATCAAGCAGCTTAAACAATTTATATTGCAAAATAAACATGAAAGTTGATTCTTTTCCTTTTTATCTCATAATAATAAATGATATACAGGGTGAATCTAAATAAGAAGACAGAATAGTAAGGGGTATTAAAAGGCAGCAATAAGAGCAATATTCGTCATAGAATGTATGGTTGGAAAGCATGCTGTGAGAAGTTACAGGGTAGTTTTTCACTGTCATATTTAAAGAATTAACACAAGAATGAGAGGAGATACTTCGGAAAACCTTTTATTAACAGAACGTGCTCATAGAAATTGCTGAAAAGACTTTGCGTCAGCTGTAACGCCTGCAAGATAGGGATTGACACGCATTTACAAAGACATCAGGCATTTCCCGAATATCGCCAGCAACAACGACGAGTCTAGCGACTAGATCCATATTGGCTTCAATAGAGCACTCGTAGATTACACTTTTCGTATGGTCCCACAGGAAAAATCCAAACACGAGATGTCCGGTGATCTTAGTGGCCAAGCTATGGAGCCACATTGACTAATCCATCGCCCTGGACATTTTGTGGTTTGTATAAGCAGCAGTCCTCTCGACAATCCACGGTAGAAAATGCCGTTGGGTGAATGGACTGATTCTTTTTATATCATTTATTTACAATGCCACTTAGGCGCTCGTTGTTTGAGTTCCGACCATATATTATATGACGAATATTGCTCATATAGTTGCTTTCTATCGCCCTCTTGTTCAGATTCATCATGTATATGACTGATTGCCTTAACTATTGCTCTGAAGGTATCAGAGTGGTATGGATGATGGATCGTATCTGCTGTGATTGCAGCAACGGCAATAAGTGACCATTTTGCAACAGGCGGCTTTGTTCCCCGAAAACTGCGTTGAAGAGTTAACAGATTTAACTTCAACATGCTACAGTATCCACTAAGTTTTTGCAGCATGAATTGCCAATTGCATTTTCATGTGAACTTGTTGGTAACAGACGGTGGCCTCAAGCACTTCTGGCAAGTCTTACAAGCATGTCAAAAGTTACTTTACCCACCTCTACAACCACCTTTACACAGCCTAAACTTGGGCGCTTTAAAGTTACTTTGGTATAAAAATTTTGAAGACCGATTTATAATTAAGCACGATATACTGATTTAAAATCATGCCCATCCTTTCGATGATTTTATATTTTGGATTAAATGAACAGCCCTTGCAATATAATATATATCATTTGATAGCGCACAGTTACGCGCATTAATCCTCTCAGTGAAAATAATTTACTAATGTAATTTTATAGTGTATTAATAATAATAATAAAAAAAAAAAAAAAAAAAAAAAAAAACTGAGTCTCGACATGAGACACCTAATTGTTTTTTATTATAAAATGAAGAATCTGTCTATGAGTTCGTCGCCGATACACTCACCTCGAAATAATTTTTCAAAACTCAATTTAGATTTATTTATTTTTTTTTTTTTTAAAGCTATGTTGAAATAATTTTTCGGCTTAACTACTGGAGCCATTCTTTTTCATTTATCTGAGGGCTTTCTGCTCTTTTGATTTTACTTAACCTATTTAGTCTAACACTACTCAGACCAAAGTGTATAACCATGATTTCTTTGAAATGTTTTCTAAGAAATATTAAAAACAAACAACAAATTTCTACAAATAATAATAATAAATAAATAAATACCATATTCCTTCGCTTATTCTCTCGCCTAGCCTTTTTACCACTAGGTTCTGAAAACTTTAAAAATATTCATGTAATTCCCCCTTCCTCGATGCGTCCAGAACACAAGCTTCCCTTAATTTTAACAATGATTCGTCCCTGTAGTGATTGCTTTTGTTTTACTAACAAAAACAAACCCTCGCAAACTACTGCCGATGTCGAACCTTTCCCTTCTAACTTTTCATCTTTATGGCATCCTAATACAAGAAGCGGCCCACCACAACGAAGCAAACACGAACTGATGATTTGAGGCCTAAGGAGTAGCAGAGACAACAATAAGAACGAACGAGATTCAAGTTAGAGGGAAGTAGAAATGAAGATACTGTATTTGTAATGTTGATATTACTGTGCATTCTTATTGGAATGTAGGTT
Source organism: Stegodyphus dumicola (assembly GCF_044657685.1). NCBI lineage: Eukaryota > Metazoa > Arthropoda > Arachnida > Araneae > Eresidae > Stegodyphus > Stegodyphus dumicola. Next base: position 180,864,881 of record NC_140775.1, read on the forward strand.
TCTTTTAAAGAAATGATATTGTGATAATTACTAGTAGTTTATCCATGACTTCTTTTCATTTGTTATCTTACAGAAGTTAAATTATTCGCATAATTTCCCCTTTTCGATTTTCGCAGGATAAAATTGGTAAAAAAAAGGGGGGGAAGGCATACGATAGATAGTTTCTAGAACATGTTAAAAGCGCACATGAAGCTTCTTGCCTAACTAAACTCATACGTTCAAAAACAATAAAACTCAATCACACTTGTACTTTTCTCCCATGATGCATTTTTTAATATCTTTTTCGACTATCACATTTTCAAAGCCCCCCGTTTCACTTTTAAGAAAAAAGCAGTTATGACATGACCTCTGATGTCATGACCATTCTCATACAACAGCCTTGAAAGAGAAAATCTTTTCTAATCCTTAACACCCTAAAACTCATAATGATTGCCAACGGCAACGAAAGATTTTAAGCAAGCTTCAAAATCTGTGTGACCAAAATAATGAAGTTCAAAACAAATAGATAAATTCTACAGATAAATACTAACAGCACTTTGAGGTGATATACGTATATACCATCTGTATATTAAATGACATTCAAAATGAGTTTCTTCCGACTAGTGAAGATTGTCTCATTTTTTAAAAAAATGTCGACTGTTTCACTTTTAGATTGCTCAAGTATAATATGACTGCCACATCTCGACTCAAATTCTAATATTCCTCGCCAATTCCTTCCAGATTTCCTTTAGCTGATGTCAGAAGCTCATTATATTATACTTGTTGTAATCTGTTTAGCATGAATTGCCCACAGTCAACATGTTGCTTTATATATTATCTATGCTTCATTTCAAACTAATAATCATAAAGGCACAAAAAAATGTTAGTCTGAATAATTCGGGTTAAAATAGCACGCCGAACAAATATTAATTTAGAAGTCAAACAACAAAAATCAGCGTTATATTTGCAAGCTTTCCAGGACTAGTTTCATGGTTCGGTAAAACCATCGAAACTATTCTATGAAAATTTGCAAATATAACGCTGATTTTTGTTGTTTGACTTCTAAATTAAATAACTCTGATTTGGATTGTACTTATTAAAGTATATCATAAGCACACGGAGACTATATGTCTAAAGGAAGGGATGTCTTCCCAACGGAAGTTTTTTCTTATTCACGTTAAACACGGGAAAAAAAAGCAATAAACGTCTCTTTCTGCATATGTTTCCTAAGCCCACAAGTAAATAAATTCTATAATAACATGCTACAGATTCTATAATAACATGCTGATTCCTGCATATCTAGGCTTAATAACAGATCAGTAACTAATCAAAATAATATTAAATGTTTTTTCTTTTGGCCAATACATACTTGTAAAAATTTATTTTTTGCATATGGAAAGAAATTTCTGTTCATTTCCTTGTCGTCAACACAGACCACACATTCCTCAGCAGTTGATGTGTGGCTGAATTCTGCTTTCGTTGCCAAGCCAAAGAATGTCTATACATATTCTTTGGCCAAGCGACAAAAGTTACCATGCTGAAAAATCTCTGTTACGCATGCTTGAAGTATAAGCTGTGCTAAAGTGAGAAGCTACTTTGGTTAATGGCTCGCTCGTTTTTGAACTTTGAACTTAGATTGCGACAAGCATCGACTACTGGGAGTCTTGACTTGTAGATAGACTGGTGACTGTGGCCAATCGTGGTTGTAAGTAGAGATGATGTTGCAAAACATCAACACCCGAAGGTAATTATTAGAAATGCAAAGCATACTATTACGAAAAGCCCGTGCAGACAACCGTTTCGGGATTTCAAACCGAGCACACTATTAGTGATTAGTGTTCAACTGTAGTGGACCAGAAAAAATTTCTATCATTGGCGCATAATTGCCAAAATCAACAAGCCTAGACATGGTACTACTCGTATGAATGATTTTGTTTAGTTGTTCCTCCTACTAAGTCCGCGAGAGCCATTCAACGTTCTTAAATGTGAATGAGTTGAAATTCTTGAAATCGTCACGAGAGCTCTTTTTTGACGGTGGTAAAGCAATTCATACACACGGAGTAGACTGAGTTTCTGGCATCGACGGAAAACTTGGTTACCAAGTACAACGAGACTCCTATTTTCAATTAAGGCCGATAGATGTCACCATGAGCTAGCCTTAGCTGTATACTGAAAGATTGAACATCATTGCACTGCTTTATGGAAATAAGTCCTCAACAACTTTGCTTATCTGAATAAGGACTGCAAGATGCCTAACTTATCTTAGAAAATGTAATCATTGATTATGCCTTTATTGCACTCATGCCTTATTGCTCAGGTAATAGTATGCTTTGCATTTCTAATAACTACCTTCGGGTGTTGATGTTTTGCAACATCATCTCTACTTACAACCACGATTGGCCACAGGCACCAGTCTATCTACAAGTCAAGACTCCCAGTAGTCGATGCTTGTCGCAATCTAAGTTCAAAGTTCAAAACCGAGCGAGCCATTAACCAAAGTAGCTTCTCACTTTCGCACAGCTTATACTTCAAGCATGCGTAACAGAGATTTTTTAGCATGGTACCTTTTGTCGCTTGGCCAAAGAATATGTATAGACATTCTTTGGCTTGGCGACGAAAGCAGAATTCAGCCACACATCAACTGCTGAGGAATGTGTGGGCTGTGTTGACGACAAGGAAATGAACAGAAATTTCTTTCCATATGCAAAAAATAAATTTTTAAAAGTATGTATTGGCCAAAAGAAAAAACATTTAATATTATTTTGATTAATTACTGATCTGTTATTAATCCCAGATATGCAGGAATTTATTTACTTGTGGGCTTAGGAAACATATGCAGAAACAGACGTTTATTGCTTTTTTACTCGTGTTTATGTTTGCGAAGTGCTTTAAATTAATGCTGTAGGTTTCCGAAATGCTCAGTAATAAATTAACATTAACTAATTAATTAGAAATTATTTTATTTATTTCACATCAATTTCCTAAGGTATTTTTGTTTGGTATCTCATCCCATATTCACTGTTATCAAAAATCCCAGTACTCTGCACTGTTATCAAATTCCAGTATTCCGGATTCAGAAAGGTATGTGTGTATGTATGCATGGATGGATGGATGCATGTATATATGTACATAAATATGTGTGTGTCTATACATACACATATACGTGCATATATAATACATACACACGGTATATAGACATAGATTTCTGAATCTAGTCCCAATAATAGAAGTACAAGTTCTTCTAGTTAAATTAATTTTATTTTTCGGATACTCGGTTTCAGTTAAAGTTCGGAGTACTGGAATTTACACAAGCCACTTCATGGTGCAAAACAAATTAAACATTGTTGCAGAATAGTAAAAAAAAATTAAATTTAGAAAATAAAATAAAGTACTTCTAAATACAATTATGTACATGATCAGATAAATCTTAGATCCATAGGATGTAGGAGAAATATTCAGAGACCTGATTCGGTATGATGACAGAAACTTGTGTTTTGAAGCATAACTTCACAGATTTTTTAATCTTTAAAAATTGTAGACACGCAGATGCAAAAAAAAAAAAAAAAAAAAAAAAATATTGATGAATGATGCAGAACAGAAGCTGAATGATGCAAAAATGACCTTTTATGAGCGGGAGATGAAAAATATAAAAATGCCATCAGATGGGTTCGAACCATTGATCTACAACACCGAGCGCTGTCCACTGCACTAATGTTTACATGGAAAGAAGTGAGATAAAAATTGAGAACACTTATAATAATGAAAGAAATATTCCTACATTTAAAAACTGCGCAATAGAGAAAATCCTGTGAAGAAATAATTATGTATAACGGTTAATGTATTGAATAGACAGATGTGCTGCATACGGTCTGGAAAAGTAATCGTCCAGAATAATTCTATAGTTTAAAATTTCAGCATTATTTGCAGCATGATTTGTTTTAGCATTACAGTAGAAATTTTCATTTAGTTTATTGAGGTAGTTCTTAATGTAATCAATCTTAAAGGCTTTATGCAGATTCTTGCTTCTGAGAAACCAAAGGGCTCCAGTTATAACACGAAGAAATTAATTTTGTAAAATTTGTAGCCAATTAATTTTCTTCTCCTCTTTCCATTGCCAATCTTTAGTCATCAATCTCAAAATACATCGCCAATAGTGTATAGCAGATGTCAGCCAATTACAGCAGCAAAGCATAATCTACCCTACTATTAATCAACAACCGCTCTTACCGGTCACCACAGTGGTGCCCCTCAAAAGCGACAAAAACATATACCTTCTCCATTCGCCTATCTAGTGAACTGACGAACTACGTCAATCGCACCATCAATGGCGTGTGGCTCTTCAAGTGTTCAGTGGGCCTAACTAGCCATGCCTAATGAACAAAACAGAACAACAAACCACAAACGAAACAATTGAACATATCAAAGCAATGGGTTTGCAAGCCAAGCCTCAAACTTATGGACACAAATCACGATAACAAACTGTACTTCCTGATATCGCACAACAGATGTTGGGCAGAGGAACTCAATGCTGGAAAATTTGAATCAGTTGAAATTCTTGAAATCATCCCATGAGAGCTATTTTGTGACAACGGTAAAGCAATTCACTCACACAGAATAAACTTGGGTTCTGGCCTCAACAGAAAACTTGGTTCCCAAGCACAACGAGACTCTCGCATCACACTTCTAATTCAATATATTCTATATATTCAATATAGTCTATAGAAGTCGCCATGAGCTAACCTTAGCTAAACACAAAAGGCAGTGAACCATCAATTAAAAACTGCTTCCCGGGTCCGCCACACTCCTTTATCCTAAATAAATTTATACACTGTCCCCCAATTTGAAGATTATCAGTGAAAGTGAATTAAGTAAACATTATTTATATTTCAAAATATTTGGTGATTATCTACTTGGTTAATTTAATAATCTCTGACTATCCAAACTTCCAGTTTCAACATTCCGCAGAACTGCATTATGGTATATTCTCGAGTACATATACAAGAACAGCCAACCAACACATGCACATACCAGATACATGTTACAGTATACATTGAATTACCTTTAGATCTTTTTGGATCCATTTATTTGAAATTTGAAAAAAAAAACCATTAAGAAAAAAACAGTGTTTTGAAGGAATTTTGAAGGCCATAGCTGAACAGCATCATAGTAAAATGTAAATATTGGTTATATAAATTTCCTTAACCAAAAATTTCTTCTCATTAAACACCTTATCTTATTGTTATTTATGAAGAAAATGGTACTTATGAGAGCCAAACAAATATTTTTCAGTATTTCACAAAGTTGCCAATGAGTTGGTGATTTTTATAAGGGTGCAGATAATAAGTAAGTTTTGTTAATTTCAAAATGTAAATTCCTTTTTCAAAAATTATAGAAAGAAAAATGTTTGAAGATTTCATTTGAATTATGGTTTATATTATTTAATTCACCTGTAGTTAATTGTTTTTCCCCTGTTTACACTTTAGGGCTTTACTATGCAGTTGTTATGACTTTAGTTTCACTTGCAACAGCAATGTCTGTGGTTACATTAAACATCCATCATCGAGGCATCCATGGAGGAGAAGTCCCTCCTATGGTTAAAAAGTTTGTCTTTAGCATTTTGGCTAAAATTCTCTTCATACGGGTTGAGTATCCTGACACATTTGATTCAGCCAATTCGGTAAGAATATTTTTTCTGAATTCTCTAAATTACTTCAAACATTAATAAATTTTTGATAATTTATTAAATCAAATTGTCAGGAATTGTTATCTAACCCATTAAAAATTAATTGATTGATTAATCACTTGCACTTGTATTTATTAATCACACACTTCTGCATTTAAAAATGGAAAGCACAGTATAAATCAACTAAAATAGAAGGGAAAATATTACATGAATACAATGCATATTTGTAACATTAAAACATGTATGTAAGAGATCATTTTTCTTTATAGTTATTGTCATTCAGGGATACTACTATGTGATATACTAGAGTGTAATGACTTTCCTTAAGAGTTAAATTTAGTTGGCTGTGTGCCAATGCTTCAAGCTCACCACTATTTTTTAGAAATGAATTCAAGATTAACCTGGAAATAAAACTTCCTACAGGAAAGAAAAAAAAAGTTGAACAAAATTTTTCGAAAATGTCTGTATATCACTGTTCACTACTTAATTTATTAATGTAATTTTTTTTAACGAACTGATGTTTTATTTTTAATTGCATAGAAATGTACATATTTTGCTTTTCCATTTTTGTATGACACTTGTATTTTTAGAAAGCACGATCTGAAATTGTAAATATCTCAGCAAATTTTTGTCGCACACGAGTTACTTTTTTTTAAAGCATAAGTATAACTAAAGGATCATACATTTTATAAATGTTAGCTTTCATAATTTTTATAACACTGATTTTTATTTTAAATTTTAAAATGCTAAGGTATGAATATTTGCATCATATAAAACATTTCTGTAATTAAAAGTAATGTCAACAACGAAGGCTTGCAAAAATAAAGGCTGCATAATATAATACATATTTCAAACAATATCTATAAAGTTATAGATACTGTTTGATATATGTATTATTATGCATTTATTAATATTACAATTTGTATTGTACGTAAAAATAAGGAAGGCAAAAAGCTAATTTCAATTATAACCTTGAACGTTATCCTCAGACTATAAAATGCATTATGGTAGGAAGAGGAAGTGTTTCTGTTATCCATCACGATGATGATGATTTCAAGACTAACAGATAATCAAAGTTCCACTGTAATTGTTTGTGATGTGTGTGTCTATATTTTAGTCCATTTTTTTTCAATTATAACCTTGAACGTTATCCTCAGACTATAAAATGCATTATGGTAGGAAGAGGAAGTGTTTCTGTTATCCATCACGATGATGATGATTTCAAGACTAACAGATAATCAAAGTTCCACTGTAATTGTTTGTGATGTGTGTGTCTATATTTTAGTCCATTTTTTCTAACTCTATCTAACAAACCTCAATTCCTAACTGTTTGTTAAATTTCAGTTCCTAACTGTCTGTTAAGTTCAATTCCTAAATGCCTGTAGAAAGAAATACAATATTCTCAACTGTCAAGTTTCACTGTAATTATTTGTGATGCGTGTATCTATGTTTTAGCCCATTATTTTTTATCTATATCTAATAAACTTCAGTTCCTAACTGTCTGTTAAATTTCAGTTGTTTCACAGAGTGCCTACTACAAAGATTATGCCAGAACGAGACTACTGTGAAAATGGTGGCATTTCTCCAAAGTTTCGCTGTAGCAATAACTGTATCACAAATCTACATAGAGCAATTAAAAACCCTATAGAAAATTTTGAGATACAGTTCTTGAAGGTACTGGAAAAGGTCTACCAAACTATAGAGAGGAATGAAATTCGAACAGCTGAACAGGACAGGCGAGACAAAATCAAATCAGAGTGGCAGCAAGTGGCTCTCATTATCGACAGATTCTTGCTATGGGTATTTATTATATCCACTTTAGGCACAACCTTTGGTATCCTCTCCATGTCGCCACACGCTAGATTATATTGAACGTTCTTGGTAGAACAAGTTGGCTGTTCTTAAAAATGAAAGAAGTCTATGAAAGCAGATAAGAAATCAGAATCAAATGATACCAAAAAAATCCTTGCAAGCAATAAACACAAGCATAAGCCTGCTTTATGTATGGCTAAGCAAAAGTAACTGATACGATTGAAGAAGATGGTTGCTTTGAAACAAGTCAAGATTTTATGCAGAAACTAGAGGATTTTGCATATTTAAGCAGTGTTTGTCAGAAGATATTTTATAGCTTCGAGTAGAATGGGAAGAAATTTTACAGCTGTGACTAACATCTTGAAGAAGATCTTCAAGCACAGTCTTTGTTAAAATTTTGTTTTTGATTAGTTATCTATATAACAGAGTAATGTATTTATTATTCATATACACAGTTTGAAGGCGATGCTTTAGAGAGCAATTAGGCAGCTAGTTCAATAATTTTTAAATCTAACAGGTGGTAACAAGAACATTAAATAATTACTAGAATGACCATCAAAAGTTATAATTAATATGCCTGCTTTTACCTAGAGTTTTGGCTTAGACTGTAGTTACAATATAAGAATTTGTACAAAGCTAAAAAACTGGTTTTTGTTCCTAGGGAAAAGTATTTTTTTATATATAACTTGCAAAAATTAAATTAAATTGCAACATGATAACTTAATCAGCCAGAATATTCATGGAAATTTCAGTGAAAAATATTAATAATTATAACAATGTTACCCTAATCATTAATCCTAGAATCTTTAATGTACTTTCAATTGCATAAATAGTGTTAACATAATTATTTATGCAATTAACACTATTTAAAAAAATCTAGGAATAATCTAAATAATATGATTTATGAGCAAATTCTAATCAATTTGACAACTTCCATAAAATCTCACAATTACCTGTAATTTTGCAGTATTATAGTATTCAGTATTACAGCAATTATATCACATAATTAAAATACACAGTTTAAAAAGCCATTTATATTATTAAAAAAATAATAAATATATTTATTTTAAAAACGAAATATGGCTGCATTTTATGCAGCTAAAAAGAAAAGATAGAAAAACTTCTATTAGATCATGCATGTTATTTGATATTTATGAACAAAATTTATAATTAGCACATTTCCAGAGGTTATTAATATAATTATGCTTCATAGAGCAATAATAAACATAAGATTCCTGTGCTTCATTTAAGCGATTAGAATGAATGTATAAATGAATCTAGATCCTGGATGTACAAGTATATATTGATAACCAAACTCTAGAAATAATTGTCTAGAAAAGAAATTAGATTTGTATAAATGAAAGTATATATACATTTACTTTCATGATAAAACAATTTTGTGCAATAAAGTATTTAGTTTAGTAATACGTGTGCTTCATTTTGAAACTGAACATAAAATACAAGTTAATCAGATAGCTAAGCAAAATTGTAGCTCTGTTCTTAACTTTCAGTGAGTATCTGTTTTAATACCTAATGGCCAATGTGGCACTCTAACTGTTCATGAGTTATCAGCAACAAGACTTAATCAAAACAATTTGTCCTCATGATTCCAAAAACAAAATTTCTTTCTCATTTATGGAAATCAAAACCACAACTAGTAAAACATAATCTAAAATATATTGTCCAAAATAAAGGCTTTATTCTTGACAACACTAAATTTACGATTAGGCTATCTGCCGTTAAAAGGTTTACAAAATCATGTCTTAAAGATCCCAATCAGCAAAGATAATTTGTTGTTTTCAGACTTATAATGTGGTTTCAGGTTTTGGGGATAATTAGAAGATGCTCAACAGCATTTACCTGTGTTAAATCTACTAACTATTCACATTTTCTGGCCTTTCACCTAAATATTATTTATCAGGTAGGATTAATAACACACCACACCACATCTAAGACTTTATATTAAACCAGCAGTGTATATATTTACCAATGTAGCAGACTTTATATTTAACCAGTGTGTGATGTTGAACATGTATTCTTTTACGATTTACTCGCATTTGCCTTTTTTGTATTCTGTTCATAAATACACGGTATAAGCAGTTATTTATTACACTTACCCATTTATTATTATACCTTATTTATTATTTATGATATTTTTATTTCTTACACTTACTTATAACAGAGGTGTTTATTTAATCCTTGCACTTATTAAACACTATTAATATATTTCAAAAAATTACTTAATAACTCAAGTGTATATTGTTCTTAAAATCTGAACTTTTTTTTTTTTTTTTTTTAGTGTTTCTGTAATCATTAACAAAAACACTTTTAATATCATTTAGATCATCTTACACAGATGCAGCAGCAATATAATTAAAATTTAATAAATGGGAAATTTAAACTTTTATTTGACACTAAAATAGATCATTGACACTTTTATTTGACACTAAAATAGAACTCTTTATACAAACTCTGGTAGGAGTAGATCCATTTAAAATAACCCATAGTATTTTTTAAAGGTATACATGAATGACAAAAATTTTTATAGAACAGTATCGAGTATACCCTAATATTTTAGTCTAGTTTTCACAAGGAGTAGATTTTTGCTTAAACGATTTTGATCATATTCATTTTTTGTAATACATTTTACATAAAATATGTTTCAAAATTTTTCTTATGAATGTTTTACTTTCATTTAAATTGTGTTAAGAAATAAATATGGACCGGTAATTACCAGAAAAAGTATTCAATTCTTACTTATTGTACAAGTATTGCTTTTAAAAGCACTAAACTTATGAATGGCATAAATGAATTTAGAGAAATATAGAAGAAAATTAAGAGTCTTATCATTTAAATGCCAAAACATTGTCTAAAAAAATTAGTAAATATATAAAAATCATTATATTCTACATACATCTAAATTTCAGAAACCATCTCCCAGAAGACTGTCATCACCAGGAGTTGGCCCATTAAATAATTTCTGCAAAGAATTGGAAAAAATTCATTCGGAATACACCGAGAAGGGTTTTTACTATTTAAGTACCTTAAATGTGCAAATCTTTCATAACTAAATTTTTGTCATCTTCTGTTAGAATTATTTACAAGAAATTAAATCATTTTAAAATTAAGAAAGCAGAAGATTATAATATAGTTTTCAAAATACATTAGGTCTCCTTACAGTGAAATGAAGGCCAAGCAAAAAAATAGTTCAAAATACATTGAGTTTCCTTACAGAGAATTTAAGGGCAAACAAAAAAATAGTTTCTGCAAATATCACTATTTTCTTATAAAAATAAACTAAAAATATATATAAAAAAAAGAGTTGAAAGAATTTTAAATAAGAAACATAAGAGAAATTTAAGACCTGATAACTTAAAAAAACGTAAATAAAATTTTAGAATATGTTTATTTCATTAATGTAAAGTGAAATAAATTATACAGAATTAATTTAAATGTGATTGTACAAATTGTTTTGCTACATCAATAGCTTCATCAACTCTGTCTACTCTTTCACATATCACAGAATATACTAATGTTGGATCTTTGGCTAGGCTTCGTGCCCGTCCATTTAGTAGTGCTGCTACAGGATTGATCCACAAAAGTGCAGAAAATGATGACTGAACAAATTGCTGCAAGTAATTAATAAAATTATTCATGTGCATTTAAAAAATATATTGATGTGAACTGATGTATTATATTATTTTGCCATGAAATAAAACAGTTTAAAATTAGGCGAAACAGCTGCAGAATTCCTTTTTTTTTTTTTTTTTTTTTTTTTTTTTGGCTTGACAAAGAAGGACTTGTGCCTGATCGCCCTCAAAATTGATACAGTTTTGATTAAAATTTATGCCAAACATAAAAAGACCATTTAGCCTAATTTTAAATCTTACACTGGCATCAGGGCTTTATTTCTAAAAGTAGAAGTGCTGGAGCCCTATGGAAGACTATCAGGAATGAAGAGCAAGAGTAAATAAATAGAAAAAATGACTATAAAAATCATAAATAATTTAAAAATTAAATAGTTAGTGAGTATCAAACTCATTAATAATTATTTAATTTATGTTAATAATTAATAGTTTTTATTGATTCATAATTAATTATTATTTATTAAAATAATTAAAGATTAAAGTAATTAAATAATTAAAATTAAATAAAATGTAAAGAGATAAATTAAAATTTAATAAGTGATTTTCATTAATTTTATTGCTAAAAATAAAATTTTCTAGATCAAATTTCTACTGAAATAATTGTTAAGTTACATAAAAAAGCGCCAGAGCCTTCTTTTAGGGCTCCGGTATGCTCTGACTAGAATTAGAATATGTCCCAAAAACTAAGAAGTACCAGACTTGAACTCCAGTGGGCTCCGGTGCAATTTAAACTCTGACTGGCATGCTTGTCATCTTCCTTGATATAATACAGTGTTCAACAAATCATAGCAATAAGTCATACAAGAAATAAAATAATAATGCCAAATTTAAAATTTTAGATATATTTTATGAGAAAACCAGTGTCTGAAAGTGACTGAATTCATAAAGTTTTAATGTTTATGAAGTTAAATTCCCTTCTATAATAAAGCAAGCATCCTCTGCTTGTGTAAAAGATTGAATTTCCTCTTTCAGCATGCCTTCCTTTTAAAGGTCCTTGCAAAAGCTTCCAACTTGTAGCATTAAAAAATCTCACTACCCATACTTTCCAATAAAAATTCAAAGCTTTTTCCTTCCTCCATACCATGCAGCATAACATTTATGCTTTACCACAATGCACGAACTTTGTAAAAGCAAAAACTCTGATAATATGGCACAAATGAGAATAAAGACAAATTTAACAAAATGTGGCTACAAAAATGGAGATGAATTACATAATCTTTCATCATTGGTAACCGTGACACCCTGTGAAAAATTCTGTGGCAATCAAAAACTGGGATGTGAGCCAAGCATCATTAAATCCAAAGGGATTTCCTGTAATTTGAAAACATCTCAAATCACTTCCATAACCATACTTCAGGGCATCAGTCCAAAAAATGTATGCAAATATATGGTTACTGTGAGAAAGTAGTAATGGGTCTGCTTCAACAGTTGTACTTCATAATGTTACACCACAGATTTTAAAACTTATGCAACTCATTCTGGGAAAGCCAGCTTTATAAACTATATACAGGGAAAACTATGGATACCAGATCAGTAGATGCAATGACATAATTACATGCAAAATTCATTTATATTTACTGATAAGGAATTTCTTAAATATAAAGATGAGATTTCCTTTTGCAATTTTTGAAAATACAAGAATCACTTTTACATTACTAAAAAGTTTCAAATTTATTGATAAGCTTAATAGAATATTTAAAGAACATCACATAGTTCTTGTCACATATTATTATAATGACTATTTTAACTCAAAAACACTTTTGCGAAAACAGAGGCAAAATGTTATTCAGATGAATATACAAACATAGGAAGTTAAAATTTTATGTGACTTATTTATGAGGATTAAAACAACTTTTCCAGAATTAGCATCTCTAAAGACAGCAAATCACTAGTTATATCAGATAATTTACTGAATTTTACACAGAAATTAAACTTACCTCTGGCACAACACATGAGCAAATAACAGTTTTGTGACCATCTTGGGCAAAATACAATGCAGGTTTCCCTCCTGAATTTTCTAGAGCAAAATTAATTATCTTTTTGCCATCACCAACAGACTGAAGTTTGTGAACGATAAATTTTTCATTAGAGTAATCTTTTAGAACTAATTCCATCTCAGACTTTACCTACAAATTAACAAGATACATTACACTTAATAAATTTAATATTCATGGGATAATTTTTATTATTTATCCCTTAACACCTCATATAAGAAATATACCATATTAATTTGAATCAGAACAATATTTTGGTATTATATCTTATATAAAATTACATAAAAAATTGTTAATGGAATTTTATTATTTTGCTAATTTAAACTTTTCAGATATTTCTTTTTACATTCCCTTAAATTTTTAATATGCATAGTTTACAATCAATGATAGAATAACTAACAGGCAAATAAGTTAAATGTCTATGGCCCAGTTTCAGTACAGGAAAAAAAATAAATAAAATGCATGAATTTATTATTACAAATGTAAATATTCTTTCATTGAGATCTCTCTTACCAAAAGCTACAGAATTTAAAAGATGTTAAAATAAGAGTTGAACAACATGAACGTTCAACAGAACAGAAGACTGCCATAACAAATTTGTAACAAGAAACACTTAATCTTAGCAAGATTAGGACACTTACAAATATATGAAATACTGAAGTCATAAAACTCTAACATTTAAAAAAAAAATTAAAACTGTGCTTTCTTACGTAAAAATAATTATCATAAAAATAAACAGTTTTATTTTCAAGAAAAACAGTTTTCATTTAATTAAGACCCAGGTAAAGAATATTTTCAACAAACTAATTCAATACAGAAAAACAAATCACAAACTATTAATTTAGAAGTCAAACAACAAAAATCAGCATTATATTTTCAAATTTTCACAGGAGTAGTTTCAAAGGTTTTACTGAAACATCATCCTCAGCTGCAAAGGTGCAAATGAACAAGATAAGATATAATGATTAGATTAATCACTAGATCTTATCTCATTCATTTGTGCTTTTGCAGCTGAGGATGATGGTTCGGTAAAACCGTCAAAACTACTACTGTGAAAATTAGAAAATATAATGCTGATTTTTGTTGTTTGACTTCTAACTTAATACTTGTTTGGTGTGTTATTGTATCCTAAATCACAAAGTACTTAAGCCTTTTGTAGTAAATAAGCAAGATAGTTCCTTCAATTTTTTAAAAATTATTCTGAGCTTATATTATGCAAGTCTAAATTTTACAATTTTTATACATTTGAATTAAGGTATTTTCTTCAGAAATTTTAAATCTGTATGTCACTAAACATAGACTTAAGCATACATGATAGCCTTATAAAGGTTTTTATGCAATGTAAGCATGTGATAAGTCTTAATTAAATCTTTCTCATAAAATGACTCTATTAATAAATAGTAAATTTATAATAGCTATAAATAAATTTACTCCAATACCTAGTAAACAGTAAATTAATAAATAATAAATTTATTAATAGCTATTATAGAATTTAATAAACTGTATTGTTAAGATAAAATAACATACAAAATCATTTTTTTCTTAAAAATAGTAACTTCACTTGAAAATAATAGTTTGCCATGCATTTTAGTAATCAATATGACAATGCTCTTTTTTTATTTCAAAAAAAAAATAAATAAATAACACAGCCAAACTCTACTATAACAAACTTCAAGGGGCCGGAAATTTAATTTGCTATATCCAATGTTTAACTAAATCTGATATGATATAAAAAATGGATTATCTCATAATAAACATGAAAAACTGAAAGATGAATAATAATGATTAAAAAAAAAAAAAAAGAAAAAGAAAAAAAAAAAAAGAAAATCTGAAAGCTTTTAGATTTTATATTATGCAAAAAGGGCATTTTTTAATGTTTTATGTGTTACCTTTATTTATTAAATATCATGCCCTTAGCAATAAACCACATAAAATTCAACAGCAATATCACAAATATTTAAAAACAGCATATCTTTAGAAATTCCAACAGACAGATTTGCGCGCTGGAGATATTCCCCCCCCCCCGTACAGCGTTGCCATTGCTTGCTTTGAAATTGTTGAGTTTGTTAACCTTTTGACATATAATGAGATCTGGAATGTGTCATTTATTATTAATGTTAAAGCAGATTTTGATACATCTCAATCCTCACAAAATTACAGTCGCTTAAAAATGTGTTAGGATTATAAAATATGAAATTATAAAGTTATTATATATATTTAGAGTGTTTGTTCTTAGGGTGCAAAGCTTTGTTCCTGTAATTTTTAAGCTCATTAGCTTTGAATTTTATTTGTATGTCAAGGGTTAATCAAAAATTCTTACAGTTTTACAAAATTTGAAATAGATAATAAAACAAGTTCAAAATTAAAAATTCAGGCTTCCACATACCCATGTTTGGTTTCAGGACTACGTTATTCAAAATTTGACGGCTCTAGGAACCTTTCTTTTTTCACAATGGAAGAAGCATTCATGCAGATTCTTCTTTATTTAGTTTCTTTAAATATAATACGTGATGGCACCAGTTGGAAAAGTGAATTAATGCAGAAAGTGAAATGACGCAAAATGTTATTTTGACACCAACAGCCCTTTTAGCTAAAAATAGCTTCTACCAAAAGAAGAGAAGAATAAATCTAATTCTTAAAAAAGCCATTTTAAGATTTAACTGCAATTATTATTATTATATGCGGTTATTAAATTTGTTAGTCTTTCTTCTCTATTTTGTCCATAGTATCTGGGAAATTCACTGGTTCTGCTTGAAGCATTTGACCAGATATTGGCAGACGATGGCTTCTTTGAATGGAAAATTATTTCAACAATGCTGCTTAACTTTATGCTCAACCTTTCTCAACTTTTTTTTTCATATCCTAATTTTGTCCATTAGTAGAAACTATTCAGTTTTGATTTCTCATATGGTACCTAGTGTAGATTTAGGTAAACTGTATTCCTGAAAGATATCAATTTGGCTTCATCCATTCTGTATTTTTTTAATACTGATCACCTTATTTTCAATGCAAAAGCTTTAAGTTTACAGCTTGTTGTGCAGATGAGTTTTTTACACAGAGAGTGCAGAGAGTTTGGTTAAAGAATATATTAGAGTTTTGCTCTTCTTGAAAGATAAAAAGAAAAAAAAAAAATTGTCTTTGTCTATAGTGTCTTATCTATTCTCTAGTGACAATATAATTATTTCCCCCAAGATTCGCATGACAACAATAAAAAGATTCAATAACCTTTATATAGAATACCGTATGTCTTGCATAAGAAGTATAGAAAGCAAAACCCCTACTCAAAGGATAGAACTGGGATAGCATTTCGAACCCAAACAAAATTAACTGATAAAGATAACAAATTTTCACTCCCTAAAAGCCTTAAAAGAAGAATCAGTTGTAAAACCACAAGCTCAAAAGTTTCACCAGTTTCATCCCTTCCTCTTTCCCTGAATAATGAAAATTTCAAAATTTGTACCTTGAATACAATTCTATCTAGCAGCTCAATCAAAGAATTTCAATAAAATCAAAGAATCTGTTCACATTTTTTGATTTAGTGGTCATGTACACCACATAATTTTCTAAGATATGCTCATTGTATTCTCATTCTCTTAGGGCTACCTTTGTTTAGAATACAAATTAAAGAGGTAAAATCAAAATAAAATAAAAGTGTTTTCCTTTCTGGAAGGAATGTGTAGTGTTTATAAAATGTAGACCCTAATACTCTAAATGCGGATGCATTCCTCAATTAATAATTTTTTCGTTAAAATTTGCAAAATTCTGGAAAAAATATATAAGAATACTTTTAAAAAAATTTGAATCAAAGATATCTATAAAGTTTGTTGCAAATGATTTTCAATACTTTTGGAGAGTTGCTATAATAGTGTAAAATAACATTCAATGTCTAGGAAACTGGATGGGACCAAAAGGTTCATTCGTTATATTCAGGGAGAGAGAAGGTTCGTTATAAACTGGGTTCGACTGTAACATTTAACTGAAATTATTTTACCTTTTGAAAACCATCTTGTACAAAAACATCAGTGGCCTCTGTTAATTTTTTTGTGAGTTCAGTTAATTTATTTTGATGGTCCCTGAATAAAAGAAACGGTAGTTCAGTTTCATGATATCCCTGAAAATAAATAAATATGTTCTGTATGAAAATATGACAGCATTTATATTATTGCATTCAGATGTTGTCTCAATTCTTGAACTGATTTTTAAACATAGCATGTACATACTCACCTTTGCTAATTTTACTTCCTTCAAACAATCCCACAATTCCAAATAGTCTACCTATAGCAAAAATGAAGATTATAATAATTATCATAAAGAATATAATATTTGACTTTAATTCAGATTAATAACGTTATGAAGTGGTGTTAAAAAAAGCTAGCTTTTAGAACTATGTGGGATCTTTGACAAAATTTTAAGTTAAATAACATAAAAAAATTTATAATACATGTACAGTACAATATCTCAAATCATAACATGCAACATCCAAACCTCTGGACCACCACCAATTATTTTCCATGAAATTTTTTATGAAAAGGGAGAAAGAGTTTCTAACAAAAGTACCTTGCTATGCTTAATGCATGCACAGTACATATTTTTTCATAATACAGCATATGATGGATCCTGATTCTTAATTTTACTTTGCCACCAAATAAAAGGCATCTATGTTGAAGAAACACAATCATTTATTAACATAAATAAATTATCAATAATTTGGTTTCATAGCCACCTTTCTGCTTCGCATATATCACAAACTAAAATATTCTAACAAAATTGCTTGCTGATTGTATACCTATTGAATAAGATAACCACGACATCAACTTGGCGAATAATTTTGAATTATTTTTTGCTTTGATCAGTACATGACTCTCAACTCATGGCGGCTTCAGAAATGACAAGCAGTGATATCTAAAACAATAAGAGTAACTGAATACCAAACTACACGGCAAACTTTATATTCACATTGTGCTTGACAATGATTACAGACTTCAGAGTACAAACTTAAAACAGTCAATTGTAGTGTGAAGTGTTCAGTGTGTTGAATAAGAATGATTTGTTGTCGTGACAAGCCTTAAATATATGTAAGAATTTATTTATTCAGTACTCGGATAAGCTCTAAGCATACATGGAACATAGATGTAAGTGCAAGTAAAAACTAAATAAATATAATTCAGTCTTAACTTCCTCAGCATACAATGTGTTACGTGCATACGAGCCAGTTTCCCTTAGAAAGTCCTCCACGAAGGCATCCCTCCCCTTAGGCAAATAGACCTTAGGCAGATATGCTTTGCGGTAATTGAATAACCTAATAACCATCCTCAGCATACAAAAGAAGCAAGACAAAATTTAACTGAACAACATGTCTTTAGTTGCCAACCTCTTGATACATTACCAATTCTATATAGTAGATGTTAGCTAAGCCTTCTGCTAAGGCCCACCAGTGGCCGAGCAGTCAAGTCCCTGAACACTGGTAGTTGGTTTGAAGTTTGAATTCTGTGAACTGGCTGGCTGCATGGTCGTTTTCATGGTTTTGCCCATGTGTAATGTACAATATGTGCCAGTTCCCTTAGAAAGTCCTCCACAAAGGCAACCCTTCCTTTTATGTAGTGCCTTAGGGCAGAACATGTAAATAATAATAAAAGTGTCTTCAAAGCCACAAATCTGAAGGTTTTTGTATATCGTAAACAAAAAGTAAAATTTTACAATTAATGGAATTAGTGAAGAAATGGAAATAAATGACGAAGACATAATAGAAGTACTTCATTGTGATGACAATGCCTCAATGATCAATTACTCCATTGGACAGCAAAATCTGATGCATGGTTTTAAATCCAGGCTATATCACTACTTATAATAAAAGTAACAGAGAGATTGCTGAGAAAGAAAAAAGCTTCGATTGACAGTCAGTGGGAATTCTTGATGCGGCAGCTGCAGGTAAATAGAACTTTGTAACTAAACAAAAAATTATCTATCTGTAAAATTAAAGAGAAAGAAATAGCACAAAAATGAAGCAAAGGGAACAAATTACATTGAATTTAATACAGCAAACAAATAAATACTAAGGTTCTTTTTTTTTCCCCATAAATTTTGATTCTTTTAAAGCCATAAATACATCATTATTTCACAAACAGCTATTTCATACCTTTAATTTTATATCATCTACACACAACCTATTAGATTTAAAATCTAGAATTGCCGAAGTCCCATTAAGTCCAGATTTCATACATTTGTAGGCAACAATTATTATTGGTAATAATAACTACAACTACTTCTACTAGATAATGACTACTACTTTCACTTCACCTTTAGTTTCAGTTTAGTTTCAGAAGGTTGTCATGCCATAAAATCAGTAAGGAGTTAGTGAGGGCTACAAAGAATAATAAAGATGTTATATATGGAAAATAGTGATTCTTGCTTTTTGATTTTTGCTATTTAAATTATTATAAAAAGAACTTAGCAAGCAACCACATACTTGGTGACCTCGGAATTATTGATAAAGATGTCAGAAAGTGAAGAATCGGTGATTAAAGAAGAAATAGCACGGGTAAGTGTTAAAATACCTCCCTTTTGGGCTGAAAAGCCAGAGATATGGTTTTATCAAGTAGAAGCACAGTTTTCTATTTGTGGAATAACTGCCGAGGAAACTAAATTCAACTACTTAGTATCGCAATTGGAAGCAAAATTTGTAGAAAGTTTATGGGATATTATAAGTGACAATAGCAAAACCAAATATACTGCTGCTAAAGAACGTCTCTTGAACACTTTTAAAGAAAATGAAAATAAACGTTTACAGAGACTGCTAACAGGCATAGACTTGCGAGACAGTAAACCTAGTCAACTTTTACAAAAAATGCGAAATCTTGCTACCGATGGCATTTCGGATAAAGTTCTTAAAACACTATTTCTGCAGAAAATGCCAGATACTGTGCGCAATATTTTAATCGTTAGTGATGAAGATATCGAAAAACTAGCTCTGATGGCGGATCGTATCATCGAAATGCAACCAAAACAAGAACTATACTGTGCCAGCAGTATTGTTTCTCCAGGAACAGATGCTATTGCTGAATTACGACAACAAATTGCAGCTTTGGATAATAAAGTCGAAAAACTAACTGTTACAAGAAATTCTCGTTCTCGCTCAAGAAATAGCAGTCGATCATCTAATAATCGAAGTAAATCTCGGAGCCGTTATAACCCTAATGGCAAGTACTGTTATTTTCACTTTCGTTTTCGAGAAAAGTGTTTTCCTGATAGATGCAAACCCCCCTGTGCATGGAAAAACAGCTCCTCGGAAAACGAAAATCAGCAGTAGAATTAGCGGCAGACTCTGCTGCTGTAAATAAAGAAAATTGCCGTAAATTCCGCTTATTTATCACGGACAAAAAAACAGGTTTACATTTTCTGGTTGACAGTGGAGCAGAGGTAAGCCTTATTCCTCGTACTTCTAAACACAAACTTATTAGTGACTATAAATTATATGCTGCAAATAATACAGAAATTGATACTTTTGGTACAGAAGTTTTAATTCTTGATCTTGGTTTACGCCGAGAATTTCAATTCCCATTTATTGTAGCAAAAATTAGTAAACCTATATTAGGTGCAAATTTTTTAAATAAGTTCAATTTATTGATTGATATAAAGCATAAAAGGCTAATTGATGGTGTGACGAACCTTGCAGTTTATGGTGACATCGCACCCATCTCTATTCATGAAACTGTAAATACAACGGGCAGCTTATGTAAATATTCTGATTTATTTGCTATGTATCCTAGTATAACAAAACCAAATTTTCTTATTTCTACTGTAAAGCATAATGTGAAACATCACATTATAACTCAAGGACAACCTGTAAGTTGTAAAGCAAGACCGTTAGATTCTAAACGGTTGGAAATAGCTAAAAGAGAATTCAAATATATGCTGGACAATAACATCATTAGTCCGTCCAGTTCAGAATGGGCAAGTCCCCTACACATAGTGACAAAGAAAGACGGTTCTTTCCGCCCATGTGGGGATTACAGAAGACTGAATGATTTAACTGTACCTGATCGTTATCCCATTCCTCGAATTCAAGATTTTCAACATATTTTAACTCATAAAACTATATTTTCTAAAATTGATCTCTTTAAAGCGTATTTTCACATTCCAGTAGCAGATGAAGATAAAGAAAAAACTGCTATTATCACACCTTTTGGTCTTTACCAATTCAATGTCATGAGTTTTGGTCTCAAAAATGCCCCCGCGACCTTTCAGAGGTTCATCAATGAAGTTTTTTATGGCCTAGACTTTGTGTTTCCATATTTGGATGATGTTTTGATTGCCTCTTCTTGCGAGGAAGAACATCGTTTACATCTTAAAACAATTTTCCAGCGTTTAGATAAATATGGTCTCCGAATTAATATTAGCAAATCAGTTTTGGGAGTACCTGTAATAGACTTTTTGGGCTATCAAATATCTGCTGAAGGTTCAAAACCTCTACCTGAAAAAATTAAAGCTATCACAGAATATCCGTTTCCAGAAACTATACACCAACTTCGTTCCTTCTTAGGACTGATCAATTTCTATCGGAATTACATTAAAAATGCCGCAGAAACTCAAGCTCCTCTTTATGAACTTTTGAAAGGATCTACAAAAAAAGATCGACGTAAAATACTATGGACCAATGAAACCAGAAAAAGTTTTGAAAAATGTAAACAAGATATTGCTCAAGTAGCGTTGATGGCCTACCCCAATTCGGATTACCCTCTGGCACTTCTCACAGATGCATCCGATTTGGCTATTGGGTCAGTTATTCAACAAAAAGAACCAAATGGATGGAAACCTATTGCATTTTTTTCAAAAAAGCTTAATGATGCCCAGAAAAATTATAGCGCTTACGATCGCGAGCTTTTGGGTATATATTTATCCGTTAAACACTTTAAACATTTACTTGAAGGCCGCGATTTTACTATTTATACGGATCATAAGCCCTTAACGTTTGCTTTTAAGCAGAATCATAACAAAGCATCTCCCAGACAACTCAGACAGTTACAATATATCTCACAATTCTCTACTAACCTACGCCATATAAGTGGTCAAAACAATGTGGTTGCAGACAGCCTATCTAGGATTGAGGACATCGATTCACCTGTTGTTGATTTTGACCTGATAGCAGATGCACAAATTAATGATGATGAACTGCAACAGTTGAAATTACATTCCAAATCATTGCATATTAAACAGCACCAATTACCATCAGGAAAACTCTTATATTGCGATACCTCTACTTCTAATATCAGACCATTCATACCTCAAACTTTTCGGATGAAAATATTTAATGCAATTCATGGTTTAGCTCACCCTGGAATCCGAAGTACTGTAAAAGAGATTACTAAAAGATTCATTTGGCCGGATATAAAAAAAGATGTTAAACAGTGGGCTCAAACTTGTATCGATTGTCAGAAAAATAAAGTAACTAAACATACAAAATCAGAATATTCTCAATATCAAGCACCAGACGAAAGATTTAGTGTTGTGCACATTGATTTAATTGGGCCTTATTCACCTTCTAATGGATACACTTATTGTTTGACGTGTATTGATCGGTTTACCTCTTGGATGGAAGTGGTACCGTTATCAAATATCACAGCAGAAAATATAGCAAGAGCCTTTTATGAACATTGGATAACACGATCTGGTGTACCTTCTTGTGTTATTACTGACAGAGGAACTCCATTCATTTCGGAACTGTTTCGAAATTTGGCTTCGCTATGTGGAGTAAAAGTAAACCATACAACTTCTTACCATCCTCAGAGTAATGGGAAAATTGAACGTCTACACCGTACTTTAAAAGCAGCTATTAGATGCCATAATTCTCTTCATTGGACAGAAACATTACCAACAGTTCTTATGGGTTTGCGAGCTGCTCTACATGAGGACTGCAAGTATACAATAGCTGAAATGGTTTATGGCAAAACTATTAAATTACCTGGCGAATTCTTTGAAGAATCAAACATGCCAATATCTAATGATAATTTTGTAAGTAATCTTCGAAATCAGATGGCCCTTTTAAAGCCCTATCAATCCAAATCCAAATGTAAAGAAAAGATTTTCATCCCAAAAGATTTGTACACATGCTCGCACGTGTTTCTGCGGGTTGACAGAGTAAAAAAACCTTTGGAGCCCCCATATGAAGGACCCTTTTTGGTACTGCAAAGGACCCCGAAATATTTTCTTCTATCAATTAAAAATAAACAAGTTAGTATCTCTGTGGATAGGTTAAAACCAGCTTATGTGTTACAACCTAATGAACTTTTGTCTCCAACTTCAAAAAGTGATCATACATCTGTGCCAAGTAAGCACACATCAGTGCCACGTCAGCAACTAGAACAACCTAAAAAATTAACACGATGTGGAAGACAAGTAAAACTTCCAGTTCGTTTCAATGACGTTATTGACTCTTCTTGAACTTATAACTCTTTCATATTAATTTAAAACTTAATTATGTTTTTTTGTGTGTGTACATAATTTCATTTTATATATTTGTATCAGTGTTATTTGTATAGATATTTGTATCTTCTCTCCCACCATGTTTTCAGAGTAACGTAACTTTGTTACTGGTAGGGGAGTGATGTAGGCAACAATTATTATTGGTAATAATAACTACAACTACTTCTACTAGATAATGACTACTACTTTCACTTCACCTTTAGTTTCAGTTTAGTTTCAGAAGGTTGTCATGCCATAAAATCAGTGAGTTAGTGAGGGCTACAAAGAATAATAAAGATGTTATATATGGAAAATAGTGATTCTTGCTTTTTGATTTTTGCTATTTAAATTATTATAAAAAGAACTTAGCAAGCAACCACACATTATACTATGTATATATAATACATATAATATTTAAAGAGGTGATTTAATATATAACAATCACAGGAGAGAGATCACTTTTGAAATGGCATGCTTTAGAAAGATTTATTATAAGTGTACTGAGACTTAAGGAAGTATCATAAATTAAATTTAGAATTTTATCTTACGCACAGACGTAAACATATACATATATATATATCAATTTATTATATTTATTTTATATGCAAGAATTATTTTTAAAAATTGATTTTGTTCTGCCAAATTAAATATAATTATTGTTTAATCCTAATTTTGAGAGCTATCAATTTCTCAAACACATCATCAGATTGCATACATGCATTCATGAGAATAAAAATCAGATTTTAAATGGAAAAAATCAGAAAAAGTACAAAATGAATTTTCTGCAGAAAAATGATATATCTGAATATTTTAAAACAATTACATTGTAAAATATCTCTTATAAATATGGAAAGATATCTCGCTGAAAATCATTTTTGCAAAATTACAGTAGCTTTTTTTTTTTTTACTAAAAAATAATTTAAAAAAAAATGTGTGTTTTATAGCATTTAACTATCTTGTCTAAATTTCAGAATAAAATATTCAAAAATCACTAAAATAAAAGATAGACATTTTATGACATGATGGATAGAAATTAAAATATTTTATTTTAATGCTATTTTTCTAAAAGATATAATTTGAATACATTTTGTTACTTTAATGATATAGTAACAATAATATTACAAGTTAAAAAAAAAAAAAAAAACCATCATGAAATTTGCAAATTAATCATTGATCAAAATTTGTATAGACAAACTGATCTTAAAAATGCCAAAGCTTGAGATGCATAGGGTAAAGGGGGGGAGGAAATCATAATCCAAAAAGGAAGAATTTGATTTTGATGTAATAAAGACGATAAATGCAAATAGTGACCAAATTAATTAATTTTGAAAGCACCTAAAAATTTCCTTAAATATAAATTTGCCAATAAATCACCAAACTCTCATAATTTTTTGCACCTTTGAAAAAAAAAATTGCAAAATTGTTAAAAAATGAATTTTATGTGTATAATCATGAAACTGGAGCATTATTTTAAAAACTACAAAAAAAATGACAGATTATTAGCTTTTTGCAATTTATTTATGTTTTAATATTAGAAATATAAAAACATTTGATTTTGTTTCATCAAAATTATATTTATTATTACTAATAATTATGAAAGAAAGTAATATCCCAAAATATATACAAACAACTAAAAATTAGTATGTTTTAAATGTGCATATTTTACTTTACCTTTGATTTTTCCAAACAAGAAGTGACATGTTGCTCTAGCTGTGACATCGTATCATCATATGCTTTACCATCCATCTGAACAACTCTTGCTTGTTTGCCTGTAACTGCTCTAATAACTTTTTCTTTATTTTTGTTAGTTTTATGAGATGTTATAATAAATATATCTAGGTCTGAAGTATGAGATACATGTCTAAAAAGAATGAAAAAGTGAATATAATTTCATCCAATCTTTTCAATAAATCATTTAATGTTCTGAATTCATAGAATTATACTTTTTACACACTCACGTGCCAATACATGGTTCTGTAGATTTTAAATTACTTTTACCAGCATTCTCTTCAATTATGATAACTGGAATATCTTCTTTAAAGTCCTGTTTAAAAAAAAAGTTTTTTTTATAGTACAGGAAAACATAAATTGCTTTAAAGGTTATAATAGTTGCACAAGACATATAAATTAGAAAGATATTTATCTCAGATAATCACAGTCTAAAAAAAGAAACAAATGCAAATTTATTGCTAGACAAAGTGCAAACATTGACTAAGTTATGATAATTCCTCAAGTCAAGCTTAAAAAATAATAGCAGCAGAGCCTTTTATTAATTAAATTAGTAGTGTAAACAATTATCAATTTAGCATATAGTATAATGGTCATTATATAAGTTCCTGTTGATTTATGAATGATCAAAATTGTCCCAAACTTAAACTGCATGCTAATTAAGATACAGAATAAAGATATATGTGTAAGAAATGAAATTTCAGTGATTTCTGGTGACTTTGCATGTTCGGCAGCAAGTAACTATTTGTGTCATACAAACAAATTTCCATAAAAACTAACTATTTTGCATGCTAATTAATTTGCATAAAACACTTATATTAAGCTACTTTAAAGACAGAAATGAAAAAGGGGTTTCATCCGCAGAGAACCCGTTGGCGCTTCGGGAACGAACCTGTCGGCGCCGTTGCATTTTTATTCGTCAAGTTCGCGGTTCATCGATGATGAGCCGAGCCGTAAACGTGATTTTTAGTGCATGTAAATTCAAGTTAGCAGACAAAACAATATATTAAGGATATCGTAGTAAAAATTCACAGATAATAAGCATGTAGATGTAAAACTAACCGGTTAAACGTGATATACGAAAATAAATTTATATTAAATTCAAGTTAGCACAGAAAAAAATATATTAAGCATAAGATAATTTATAAGCATTTATAACGGAAATAAAAATTCATTTAAAAAATATAAATTATTATTAATGTACTGAAATTACCCGGTTAAACGTGATAAGCGGAAAAAACTTGTCTTAAATTCCATTTAACACAGAAAACAATATATCCCGTACAACAGCAGTGGATTGCTAATTTTGATGACCATGGTGATGCATCAAACTATTCTGTCATCTTAGATAATCAATAATATTTTTATTTCAATTTAATCATCTATTTATGTTACACCTGCCATCCTCTGAAAGGTTATTGTTAGAAAAGGATTAACAATATATTGTTAAAATTTTACGCCATAAAAATTGATTTACTTTCATAATTTAAGATGACAATAACCAATAACAGAGGTTGGAAACCTCATGGTTCTTAGAGCTGTTAATAATTAAGAACACTACGTGAACAGCCGTGTTACAAATTAGCATTCACCCCTCTCGCCATATTTTCTTCCTTTCATCCTGAGCCGAGAACCGGCATCTATCTACGAAAATATTTCTATTAATAATAATTTATATATTTCGTTGTTGAAAAATTCAGAAAAAATAATTATAAATAATAAGAAGAATAATATAAATCTGCAAATGCGAACAACGACAGTGACAATTCAACAAAATAAACGCAAGAAGAATGGTTGCAAACTTCGAACAAGCGAACACGATAAATCCGCTGGGTTACCAGGTTGAAAAATTCAACACTGCAATCTAAATCCTTACCAAAAATGAGAGCATACACTTCTTAAGAGTTTAAATATCGTAAAAAGTAAGCAGAAAGGCGCTGAATTAACTGTTACAGTTAGGGAAATGATTATGCAAACTGAAGGATGAGGGATATAAAAATTAATACTAAAACATGGCATAAATTTATTACATCAAAGACAGCAGAAATTATAAAAAGTTGAAAAAATTATACAAAGTTGACAGTTCACTGGAAAGTAACCCTGCTGCTAACAATGGACACACACCAGCAAGGCAGCTGGTTATGTCAATTTTGACAGCAAGGAAATTCCATGAAAGATTATCAGATTTTTAATTATATTGCATTGGCCTAATGATGCCAGAAACAGATTTTGAAAAACAACATTTGTGTCAAGAACAGAATTTAATATTTGCTTGTTTATTTGATTAACCAATGATGCCAAAGTATTCAAGGGTCAACTGCTTAATCTAAAGAATGCCTTTGTAGAAAACTTGCTAACGGAAAATATATATTTATGTCACATAAAATGAAAATATCAATGCAACCAGCCTCTTTGCTAGGATTATAAATATTAGTATTCAGTGGTTTATCAACCTAGCCTATGGTGAGCATTAGCATGATGATTTCTGGTTTGGGTACATTATGTTAGGCAATGAAGAAAAATTTTAATCAGTGGAAACTTTAAATACACACACAATAAATAAATAAATAAAGAATAAGTTGTTCAGATTTATTCAAAGAATTCAAAAAACTCCAGCATAGTTACCATGCACCCCCATTTGACATGATTTCGCTGCAATTTTTATAATAGTCCAACTTTTCTCTTTATAAATAGCTATCAAGAGGAAATACTCTTCTGATTATTTTTAGTGTTCCACAACTATAAAAATGAGAATGTCTAACTTGAATATTTTTTAAGTATGATAGAGCCGTTCTTACAGCAATTACTATGGCAGTACTTACTAAAGTAAGGTTATTAATCATTTGTCTTTAATTTGCTAAGCTACCTCTGCTTCTGACATTATTTTGCAAGTTTAGATTAATATGTTTTTCTTCTCCTTCCATGGTTGGAAATTGTTTGAAAGAATATGAAAGGAAATAGAAGAGAATATTACCCAGAATGCCTCACAGAGAGAAGACTAATACTATACTTCCTAACTAATAATAACTTCCTAGACTAATACTGTAATACGTTTCCCCCTCTTCTTTTAATAAGAAGAGGAGGAAACATATACAGGGTGAATTTGAACATGAGCGTAAAACTTTAGAGGGTGATACAAGGCAGCTATATCAGCAATACTCGTCACAGAATGTATGGTCAGAATGCAAGCAGTGAGAAGTTAAAGGGTAGTTTTCCACTTTCACATTTAAAGAATTAACACAAGAATGAAAGGAGATACTTCAGAAAACATTTTGTAACAGGAATATAATTAATATACATTCTTGAAGAAATTACTGAAAAGACCTTCTGCCAGCTGTAATGCGGCATCACACCTGCGGGATAGGGACTGATGCACATTTGTGAAGACACCACGCATTTCCCGAGTATCATTGGCAACAATGGTGATCCTGAATACTAGATCCATATTGGTTTGAATGCAGCACTCGTAGATTAGGACTTTTGTGCGACCTCAGAAGAAAAGCTTAAACATGAGAGATCCAGTGATCTTGGTGGGCAAGTTATGGGACCACCTTGACTAGCCCATCACCCAGGAAATTTCGTTTTTCTTATAACCAGCCATCCTCTCAGCAATCCACGGTAGGAAACACCATTGGGTATGAGGACTGGTCTTTTTTATAACATTTACAATGCCATCTAGTGGCTCGCCGTTTGCGTTCTGAACATACATTCTATAATGAATATTGCTCATATAGCTGCCTTCTATCACCCCTTAAAATATTGCCCTCTTGTTCAGATTCATCCTGTACATTCCCCCAAGCTTTATGTGGGAGTTAAAACCCCATGCTTGGTTTCCAGCTAACAGTCAGCTTTCAGTAACCACGACACTATGCAGGGCAACTTCACATTGGTATTCAGTGCCATTGTGTTGTTGAATACACTGTGAATCAAACTTATGAACCACAAGAGTTGCTAATAAAAAGCGATTTAAACTGCAAGAGATCTATTATAGAACATATTAAATGTTTCATCCCCTTTTGCTTATACAAGAAATCAAATTAATATTTTACTTCTTTTCTAGAGTTTTTGTTGTTTACTTACCTATAAATCATGCTGCTATTCCATTTTAAAGAGCATAATATTAAGACTTTTCAACCCTTTTCTTATATACCTCTCCCATACCTTAGTTAACAGTGGAAGCTTGATGGAATCCTAGCACTTAAATAAAACTGAAGAATGTTCATATAGGAAAACTTATTTTATTGCCACCTATATACAAATAATACTTCTAAATATTTTATGATATATATTTATAAAAAGCATTAAAATCACTATATGAAAGTATATAAGTGTCAAATGAGAAACACTCTACTGCCCCTCAAAGGAATTAAAACATTATTAATATACTACTGTTTTAAAAACTTACTTTTAAAAGTGATGATTTATACTGAGGGAACTCTTTCAGTTCATTTACAGGAATAATTAATTTCACAACATCCACATTAGCACAAATACAATCATTAATTTTTTTTTCAATATTCTTAAGTTGTTCAGCAGACAATAAAGCCTGAAAAAAAAATACTTGTACAATATTTAATTTTAAAAAATGCTCCTATATAATTCATTCACAACATAAATAAACTATTTTTATAAAAGCTAAGTAACATAAAATATTGTAAATTCAATAAAACTGTATTACCTTAGTAGTAAAAGAAAGATAAAGTTCCTTAGGTCCAGCAAGAGCATACTGTTGATAAAAATATGGTAACTCTTGTTTCAATGCAGAACTAAGTAAATGAAGAGCAGTATGGTTTTGTGAGCAAGCTAAGCGATGTTCCTAAAGAAAATTATTCTGATTAAATTATGAATAATTTGAGAGCAATGACAAATACTAATATGTTATACAACCGCAACTAAATGCTTTCTAGAAAAATAAGATTAAAAAAACACTTGAAGGATAAAATTTTAAAAGCTGCTTGGAACAGTATGACAGTAATAACTTTACAAATTACCCAATGGGAATTTATTACATCTCAATACTTTTCAATGCTCCCATATTTCGCAAAATAAATTATCCTCATAACATCTACAGAAGACGGCTTATATTTCTTCAACTTAACATCAGTTTCTCAAAACAAATCCAAGATACTTTTATTGAAAACAGTCTTTTATAAAATAAATTCAGTCATTATTTTCATCTTTTTTCTGAACATATATTTCATTTAGATAGCTATATAGCATTCTTAAATTGTTGCCAATTGCCTGAGACTTTCCAAATATATTATTTATAAACTCATAAGGACTTATTTATATCTTGGCAATTAAAAATATCAAAAGTAAAGGTGTGGCTGATCAAAAGAATCTTAATGCACCATAAATAATATCCACAGAGCCACTGACAGCAGTTTAAAAAATTTTTTTAATCTTCAATTTCCGTTTTATGTTCATTCAAATACCATTTATATCATCACACTGTTCACCTTCATGTGTAGTTTAAGTTATGAAAACAGGTAAAAAACTCCTATGGGGAAAAATTTGGTGAATACAATGGCTGACCAAGCATTAGGATGCTTTTCTCACTGAAACTTTCTCTACATTCCCAACTGAAAGAGAAAATGCATAGTCACCCAGTAGAAAAAACAAATGTTTTACATGTTCTAAAAGAAACATGTTTTACATGTTCCAAATGTTCTAAAAGAACATGCTATAATCATTTGCAGCCACAAATACATATTTAAATAGAAGCAGGAAGTCACAGTGCTGCTCTTAGAATAAATGCTTTATGGGAAAGACAATTATCATTAACAAATGTTAAAATTATCTTTGGTTGGTTTCATCCTTGAGCTAAGTTAAACATATGCACTCAGAAATTCAGAACTTTGTATTTTATTGTACTGTAGAGTCATTAGGTTATTTTTAAAGCAGGAATAATGAAAAATGAGCAACACCTTTGCCGGGAATCAAACCACGGAACTCTGGAATACGCGCCCAGAGTGCTGACTTCTACACTATGAAGGCATGAGAAATACCTTATATACTCCCCTTTTAAATGGGGACTGGGGATTTTTAGGGTACACAATCGCAAAATCCTGGATGTGGGGGATCATCATCCACCAACCATTTAGTTTGGGTGCCACTGTAAAGACATTAGGTATTTTTTGGAAGCAGAAGAAGTAAAAAATAAGCTATGCCCTCACCCAGAATCGAACCACAGACCTCTAGAATATGCACCCAGCATGCTGACCGCTACACTACAAAGGCATAATAAGAAGGCAGGAGAAATACCTTACAGTATGTTCAAATAAATAGCATCACAATTTATTCTCAGTAATGAATTGCTTTGGAAGAACAAACCACATAAACATACATTATACAGGGTGATTCAAAATTCATCATCAATATTTGGTGGGGAGGTAGGGAATAGAAAAAGAAGGAGATTTCATATAAAAAAGTATGGGCGCAGATGAACGCATGATGGTGTAGAAGGCGCTGTGTGTACACAACTCCCATGCATAAGCACAGCTGTTTGACGTGTGCAGCCAAGTCACCATTCGATTAGGTGACTTTGCAGAAGTAACATGAACCGGTATGCGCGGAATGAACTTGCAGATATGCATGTAGATGCCAGGCATATTCTAGAAGACCAGGTTGTCCATGCAATGCTGTTGCGAGTCATGCACTCTAGCACATGGTCAGCAGTTCGAGGACCTCTTGTAAGTCTGTAAAACCGATGCAAAGAAATGTTACATGTAAAATAATAAATGTTTTTTTTCCTTACTACTTCCTTTTTATGTGTTCTTTCTGTTCAACTGGGGTCATTTTGCCCTACTGCATGGCATATGTGCTCATGCATTCCTATGTGAAATCTTCTTTTCCTATTCCCTATCTCCCCACCAAATACTGATGATGGATTCTGAATCCCCCTGTATAATAATGTTTGAATTTTAAAAATACTAGGCCAAAAAGCACAAAAATTAAGCCTTTCATCTTCAAGAGAGGGGAAAAAAATCCTATAGAAGGCAAACTTTTATTTTAACATACTAAAAATTCATAGTTTTAATTAAAACCTAAGAGAAACTAAAGTTGCCTTTTTTGCTTAATATTAAATTTCACACTTGTGCTTAAAATCTGGGGGGGGGGGGAAGGACAGAATCACAATAATCAAACTGGAATCAATACACCATTAGGTACATATAAAATTTAAACACCATATGCATAATAATACAGCACGTATAGATAACATAAAAGACAATGAACAGTATAACATTTTTGCAAGGAATATTTATATTTTGTTTCCCTTTTAACTATAGAAATAGTGAACACAAATACCAACCTTATTTACAAACAAGTTTACTTCACTTTCAGATTTCACTTTGCCTTCTTCAACATAGCCATCATGGAAGACATACCCATTGACTTTATATACATTGATAACTTTAAATACAAAGGCCTAAAACACATAAATTGAAATATTTGATATAAAAAAAAATTTCAAGCATCAAGACATTTTCAGCAGAAAAATAGACAACATATTAAAAAATATTAAGAATAACACATGTTATGTTTTGTTTTCCTATTTATGGAAAATTTTTAGTTTACATTATATATATGTTAAAATTTGGGAATGACACAAATGGATTTTGAAGCATACACAGTAGATCCATAATGAAGAAGAAATTTGCAGGTCGCATAGAAGCAACGAGATGCAATTGTAGCAGGTTTTAAACATCCATTTTATTTTAGCTGAACATTTAGTGGCCACAATTCCATATATTTATATTTCTGATATGGTTGCAATTAGAAGACAGCAGAAGCAAAACCTAGCTATGCCACAGTGCAGAAAGCATGTGCCTAGTTATTCAGTATGGAGGTTAGTTTAGGGGAAAGGTTTCAGTTCAAGTTGCAAATTAGCTATATCATCCCATTATGTCAAGGTCATATGATATGGATTTATCTAGAATGACAATGTATGGAAATATTATTGAGCAATTGCTATTTTTAGAACAGAGAGGGGAAATACCAAACTTAAATCATGATTAAGGGGCTTTTGCATCAGTTCACTATAAATGGTTAATCACGTTTCAAACTGTTGCCACCAAATGTTATCGCTCTGCATTATTTTTAAAGAAATTAAATAATGAAGAATCTGCATCTATGTATATATGTTTCTTGCATTGTGAAAAAAAATAATCTAGAGCCATCAAGTTCTGAACATTGTCCTCCACTCCAACATTGGTACCTGAAAGTCTGAATTTGTAAGTTATTTTATTATTTTTTATTTCATATTTTCTAAAACTTTAATGACTTTTGGATTTTATGTCCAGGGCTTGACACTGTTGCCATTCGGAAAAATGTAAGATATTTATTTTTAAATTTTAGTTAACAAACCCAGCTGTATGAAAGCAATGTGTCGCCATGACTGGAAATATCTTTTATCTTACATGCACTAGCATGTTGCTATTCGGTAAAGACCAAGATACTTTCAAATTTAATCTGGAAGGCCACTGAGTAACAAGCTAAGCCATTTAAAAGCAATAAACACAGTTCTTAAGAATATTTTTTCTGCTTTTTAATGTAAATAATTTAAATAAACATTTATTAAAATCATAGGGTATCTAATAAGAAATATTCAATATTTTTAAGATACCTGGATTTAATAAAAATCACTTAATTAAAAATACTTCTTTTAATTTACCTGGATTTAATAAAATCACTGCATACGTTTTTCTTTTTTATAACTATTTTATGCAACTGGCCATACAAGCAGCTAATTTTTAAAGAAATAATATAGGGAATATAAAAACATGTATAGAAACCACTAACACTCTATCATGAATTCTAAAGATTCTGGTGTTTTTAAATATTTTGTGATTTTGTAGTTGAATTGGATTTTATATGGCATAAATGTGAAGAACATGATATTTAATAAATAAAGTTAACACATAATCAATTAATAATAAAAAGACGAAAAAATATTTTGGTTAGCCTTCTTACTAAGAAAATTGAATATTGATATGATCAACTGAGAAAATACTAAAAAATATAGTGTACGCAAACATTTAACACTTCACAAAGAATTCTAAATATAGGCTCTTATGCAGCTTTTAAAAATTTTGTGATTTTGTTGTTGAATAGTATATAGCATAAAGTGCAAAGAAAACAATGTTAAATAATTAAGTTAAAAGATGAAAAAAGGGGGGATAACAGGAATGAGTGCAGATTGGCAGACTGAAAACTCAGCAAGAGCATAAAGAACCTTAACAAATTCTTTTGGGCGACATCAAAATTTGAAGCTCTTCAGATTTTTTTTTTTTTTTTTTAATTTTTAACAGAGCAAAGTTTTGATCCTGTACTTTTTAAGCATACCATTTTTTAATTTTATTCATATGTCAAAGGGTTAAGTCTAATACATAATACCACTTTTCACTTTAATTATGGTTGTAATGCTACTGACATGCATTGCTACAATGGCACATTGTAGCAATACATGTCAGTAGCATTACAACCATAATTCCATAATTCAGAATAGTAACAAGAGGAGAAGTAAAGAGCTAAACAAAAGAAAGGAAATGTTCATGAAAATAATAAATAATCCATTTGTTACACTCAGATGATGACAAGAATGACTGACAGTTTATTAAACAAGGTCCAGAAAACCAGGAAGCCGTATATTATTATGATGGTGGAAAGTATTATGACTGGGTTTTCCAGTGGCTAGTTAACATGTTGAGGGCCATGTCAGCCACAGCCATCAGTGGCTGACACTAGACTTTCCGTTTAGGCCGCATCAGCAATCTGTGGCTGAGACCAGACTTTCCGTTTAGGCCACATCGACCGCAGCTAGCTGACAGCGTGTAACATGATATATAACTATAAAATTTACTCTATTTTATGGAATTACAGAAAATTTATTTAAAATTTACTTAATTTTGATTCATTACAGGACTAATGGATTTCACTGAAACACGATAAACATAAAAACGGTTCTCCATTACAGCTATTACAAAATGTGACAGCTCTTTTAGTGTTTTTTTCTGCCCATTACTCTACCAGCTTCTGTTGCATTATCATAACATAATTTACAATATTTCCATACTTCAGAGGCTTTTCCCGGTTTTCTTTGGAGTTTATGTTATTGTTTTTTAGATATTCTTGCATTTCTGTTTGATGGAATGTCTTCTTTTTCACAACTTGTAAGGGATATCGCTAATTCTTTCCGGAATTCAGTAATGCTAATTTTCTGCTTCGTAATATCTTTGTATAGAATGTAACTATTTACAAAACAGACTTGATGCGTAACGTGTTGAATGAATGAATGCCTATAAGAATCCCGTTCCGAACGTAAACTATTTTCTGCTGCAATAGGAATCACTGGCCCTACAATACCAGCACTTTTAAGTGGCGCACGTGGCCTGAACGGGATTGCCTAAGAAATACTTGTGGCACTCAACGTATTAATGATTGAATACATAGGTATTGGGGTAGTTTCCACTGCAAAGGAGTTAAGAGAAACTTGTGTATTATCTGTTGACATGATGGTAAAGCAATGGTGTTCTCATTTGTTCTCAAGTATCAACTACATATGATGCAAACCATTAAAAAAAAGCACTCAGTTCATTTTACTTAGAAAGAAATGTTAATTATTTTATTTGTTTGATTTTGTATGCTGTGATTCCTTTCAAATAAAAGAAAATAATCACTCCCCATCTTCTTATCCAGCTTTTTTACTTGTATACACTAACAAAAATTAAAATCATATTGCAGCTTAAAACTCAACTACAACACCATATATTCTGACAATGAAATATTAAAGGAACATGTGGAATTGTAATTTAACATTCTGAAATCTATTTACTAAAATGTGTTTTTAGCAAATCTGGTTTTCACATAATTGAACTTTTTTTTTATATATTTTCAGAAGCATAAGAAGACAAATTAGTAAATAACAATAATAAAAATATAATACCTGACATGAAATTACACCTTCATCTCCAGTTTGGTCATCCCCTTCAGCATAGAAATTTGTTTTGTTTAAAACTAATTGACATCTGAGTCCACGATCAACAGAGTCAGTTATGTTATCATTTTCAATAACTGCGCAAATTTCGGCAGTAATAGGCATAACACCTGTACAAAACAAATGTGTAAAAACTAGTTAAAACTATTAGATTATTAACCTTAGATGGCATAAAATAACCTTCAAAACCATAATCCAATTCAGAACTGAAATAAGCTCATTACAGCACTGAAGTTCATCTGTTTTTAAGGTGTTCTCATTACAATACCAAAAAAATTTCCAATACAAAAAATAAATGATGCAAATTTTCAAATTCTACATTATAGAGGAAACAAAATTTTAAGAAATAGTCACGAAATAGGAAATTAAAACATATGCACACTGCTTCTAAACTAACAACAGAAACTTTAAGAAATGGTAGAATGTATTGAAACAAACATTTTTTATCAGAAAATGCATGGGCACATATTAAGTGATTAGGTACTACAGCAGTGGTATCCAACACAGGGCCTGCATGCAGCCCAAAGTAAATATCAATGTGGCCTAAGAAATGAGCATGAAGTGCAAAAAAAAATATCAAAGCTCTAGCCCAATAATACATTTTACGTTATAATTGGGTTTTGAGTCTGGTTTTTAATATGCATGGATGCGTTATTTGACACTCTAAGTTGGAGTGAAATAAAATGCATTCTGAATAGAATAGCGATTCCAAATCATCGTTTAGCTTGTGTTCGAAGCGATTACCATCATTTTGATATATTGCTTGTGTCTATATATATCTTCAAGAAAGCATATCAAGATAAGTGTTTTAGGCTATCTTCAAGCTACAATGGATAGCAGTGATGTTATATTTTCAAGTGCTTCTAGGTATGTTTAAAGTTGTGAAATGTTTCCCAGATACTGTTTCAAGCTGTATGCAAAATCGTTTCCTACATTATGTTATATCATTTGTATAATTATGGCACATAAAGTCAATATGTAGGTAAAAAATCAGTTCAGTATTTCAACATTGTGTTTGTACGAATGCTGTAGTGAATAATAGTGTTTAAATTGAGATTTTAATCTTTTATATCGGACTTTTTTATGAACTTTTATAAATCATACCTACCCAGAGAGAAATATACCTTGTTGCACAGTTAAGTGTTATTCATGTTATCATTATTTGGCAGCACATACATTTATAAACAACTATTTCCAAGAATAAGGCATACTAATCTTAAAATAAATTAGAGCCAGAATATCAGATGAACACCTTGAGAACTCCTTGAAAATTGCAAACATTAAACCAGACACTTATAAGGTATTTCTCCCACCTTCTTAGAATGCCTTTGTGGTGTAGTGGTCAGCACACTCGGCGTGTATTCAAGAAGTCCATGGTTCAAGTCCCGGTGAGGGCATTGCTCATTTTTCATCTCTGCTGCTTCAAAATAACCTAATAACTCTGCACATTTCTCTTCTAGAGCTGAAATTAAAATTTCAGTGGTCAAACCAAGGAAATCTGAAAAATTGCAATGAAGCTTAAAGACCCATGGAAGCTAAAAAGTTAGACACCGCTGTAGAATAGAGTTGTTTTAGATGCACATATAATAACAAACTCTTCTTGCATAGACTATCATTATTCTTTTTATTTTTATATTTGTATTACATATTTCTTCAATCATTTTACTTGCATATGCTTTCTGGTTGTAGTATTGTTCTGCTTTTAAAATGACAAATTTTATATGTTATAATTTTAGTACAACGCACTCTTCAAGTTCTACATACTTTCAAGTAACTTTTAGTTGCATGAAAATGGCCTTATTCTTTTAAATTCCTTTTTCCATCATTCTTTCAGACAGACCCACAGTTTCAGGCTTAATTAAATCATGTGTCAGTAATTTATTTCTTCTAAGCTCGACATATGTCATGCTTCACATGATATTTAAGGTTAAATCATCTGGTTTTGGTTGTTTGTGATCCATTATTAATGATTTAGAATGGATCGAAGGGATGTGGGCATCATTACCTGTGCCTAATTATTTAACATGTGACCATGCTTTTTATGATGAAAAGTCTTTGTTTCTATCACTTTTATGTTTATCATTAGATTTGAAATAACCTATATATATATCAAGGAAATTATTACAAGAAGACATTTTTTATTAAAAAGATTACCCCATTCCAGGAGAAAATGTTAAGAATATTTATATTGCCTCATATTACTTCATAGTTAAACGTTAAAGCTGGAAAAAATGTTTCCTTAAAAGGGTTTGAAAAAATATTAATGGGAGAAATAAATAAAAACTATTAGTCACCCTTTGCTTAATGTTTCAAATAGAACTTTTCAATGGGTTAGTATATGTATTTAAAACATTAAACCTGGATGATTATGAGTACCAAACACGTGTTTCTTTCTTTCTATCATTATATGACTCAAAATGCTGCAAATTAATTGTCCAAAAATCACTAAAAAATTTATCATCTCATAATGACAAAACTTCTTCGACATGCGTCAGGCACCCTATCAGTTAAAAGCAAGTGACAAAAGTAAACTCGTAAAAACTAAACTGAAATTCAAAATTACACAAAAACAAAATTCACATAAAGATAAAAACCTAGAAAACTATACACATAATATTTATAAATATCATTATTTTAATAAATTACAAAATGCACGGGTGAGTTCTATAAATACCATTATATAAAAAATGAAGCTCAATTAGAAAACTTTTTAATTTTACCTTGTTCAAAGCAAGCAATTAAAAAAAAATAAAACTGCAGTCAATATTAGACTTGGGAGACTTTGATAAACTTATTAATCTTGTAACTGTTGGAAATTATAAAAACTAAATAGCAGCACAAAGGACTTATGTTTGTGGACTTGTGTGGAGTGTAAAAATGGCTAAAATAGCTGAAGAAGAAAAAAATATATATTGGAAATGCAAGATGCCAAATTCTGAAGGTCTAATCAATAAATATCTGAGAAAGATAGGTTGCCAAATTCTGTAATAATCTTGAAATTGTAGAAAAAAGAGGATTGAGCAATTTAACTGGTATTCATTACAAAAGCTGCCACGTGCTTTTCTTCTTAGCACACACTTTTTGTAGAGCTTTTGGCTAAAAACTGCAATCCAGTTAGAACTACATTGTTTCTCAGAATTCTGAAAAATATACATACAGTTAGAACTGGATGAAGTAGACCAAGTAGAACTATAATGGCATATAAAATGGCAAATGGTACTTTAGCATAAAGAAATTTGATTTTAAAACTGGTTTGGCAAAACCAATGGAAACACAAAGATAGCAAGTCAAAGCCCAAAGTCTTCACATAATTGAGCTGTCTTTATGCCTTGGAAAGAGTTGGCTCTTTGTTGATAAAAGAAAGTGCTAGATTAATTTATAACCACATTACATTAAACATAGAGACAGAGATCTTACATATTTGTAAATACATGTAAAAGCCATTACATTACATACATTATACTAAATGCATGTAAAAGCCATCCTTCTTTACCTCTTGGTTAAGAGTAAATTTATCATATCGCTGTTAACATATAATTTAAAATATATAGTTAATGCCTGCTTGTTTCAGAGCTTGGTAATTTTTAATTTGGGGAATCGCATTATCTAAAAGTGGATTTATTAGAATTGGAATCTCTTCTTGAAAAACGTTAATATCCTTGCAAACACTTTTTATGAGCAAATCAGTTGCAAATGGTATTTCAAATTACATTTTTCAAAATATTAGAGTGCCAATCTTGAAATATTAGAGTTTAATATTATTGAAATTAAATTATCTTCTTTTGTCATAAATTTTTATCTTTTTGTAAGCTAAAATATGCCAATCTAAGTAATTATTTTCTTGTTCTTGTTCAGTATTGGGCAAGAGGGGTAGATATTATTTTTTTCGGTTTCTTAAAAATTTTTA
Organism: Stegodyphus dumicola; assembly: GCF_044657685.1. Lineage (NCBI taxonomy): Eukaryota > Metazoa > Arthropoda > Arachnida > Araneae > Eresidae > Stegodyphus > Stegodyphus dumicola. Next base: position 180,905,085 of record NC_140775.1, read on the forward strand.
ATTGCTAAGGTGTCATTAACGTATCTGAAAATATATGAAAAGTGAGCTCGATTTTCTTGATTAAGTTCTGTTCGGAATTTAAATTCTTTAGTGAGGAGGTAAAGGTTACAAAGAGTAGAAGATGAATTTGAGCCCACTGAGATTATTATGACCTGCTTAAAAATGATAGTATTAAATTGAATGTTCTTATAATACACTTTTGAGATAAATATATGAGTTTTCTTTTGTAACCACTGACTGTATCTCTGGAAACATATCACAGATCTTTCAATAATCTGTAGCAGGTGAGTGACAAAATGAAAGTTGAGTATAACATGAAAGTACACTTTTGCCTTGCTGAGAGAATATGGTGTTGGCACAATTTAGGCTTAAGAAAGTGCAATTTCAAAACTAAAAAACAGCAGTCTTCTTGAACCCTACAGAAGATGAAATTTTCCAATTAGTGGAAATTGTGAAGAAATGCAGAAAAAGTATAATAAATGAAAATGATATACCAAAAGTTTTCTGTTGTGATAACAATGTCTTAATCAAAACTCAGCTAAGAAATAACAAAATGTGTAGTAGAGTTAAAAAAAAATCTAGTAGGGTAGGGGTTAAAAATCTATTTAGATAATGGATGCCTTTTTCCAAAGAAACAAACAGAAGGACGAGGATAATGGGCCACTACAAACAAAGAAATTTGCAACAAATTTTGAATGAATTCAGTGCATAATTCACTTTATCTCATCTATTTTGTTACAGACATGATTTTGGTAAAAAGTTTTGAAGATAAAAGCAGGCTTCCAAACCAAAAAGATTAAGAAATACAGTACAAAGTCTTTAATCCGGAATGATCTATAATCTGTACCTCAAAGCTACAAACTTTCTGCGCATGCATAAATGCATAATACGTTTATGCACGCGCACAATACCTTTACGCATGCGCATTTAATGTATAATGGTCGGTATAAACTAGGCTAAAATTATCTAATTATCTATTTCAGTTAATGCTGCCCATTGCGTTGTTCCTTAATCTTCTAATTGGATCTGGCTTATTATTTTTTGCAGACTGTTAGAGCAATTTTATAAAAAGTAAGCTTGAACTTTCGATTATGTCAAAAAGAGTTTCTGATTCTGGAGCTGCCAAAAGATCTACAAAGCGAAAGCATGTTTCGATGTACCGCTTCTGATAGTGACAGAGAGGTTATTGAAAATGAAAAAATTTCGATTGACAAGTTAGTCGGTATTCAATTACAGGACTTGAACAGTGGAACTGAACAAGAAATTATGGCTGCTTATAGAATTAAAGAGAAAGTATAAGCACAAAAAACGAAGCAACTTAAACAACTTACATTGAAAGAAATGTTTAATAAAGTAAACAAATAAATATTAAGCTTTTTTTTATATAAATTTTGATACCCTTTAGATCATAATTGCTCTTTATTTCGTAAATTAGGGTTTCATATTTTTAATTTTATAATTTCTGCATGCCATCTTACCAGATTTAAATTGATGATCTATAAACCGGAAAAAAAAACCCTAATTCGGAATCGCTGAAGTCCCGATGAGTCCGAATTAAAGACTTTGTACTGTAATATGAAAAATATAAAGTTTTTATAGAATTTATAATTATAAATAAAAAGTAAAAGCTTTCATACATTAAAATACTCATTACCTGAGGAAAAGTATTTTAAATAAATTTATTCATTATTTTGAGCTCAAATTGAAATATTTTCAAATTTTTATTACTAAAGCAAAACACAGGAAATTTTGAAAAATTAACCAACTTTATCAAAAATTTTACATTTCATAAAGTGTTTTAGTTTATGACAATACCTTCATTACTGAACTTGTACTTGTATTCATCATTAGTTGGAGATATATTATTTGCATGAAAAAAATCAAGAACTTCCTCAGAAGCCCTTAAACCTGGGCTCACCGGAACATCAGATTCACTGCAAACCTTCAAAAATGAGTAAGAATATCGTCATTCATAGTAAAGATTCAACACTATTTCAAATACTGTAAAAAATGTTACTACATACTGAGTTTGCATCTGTTTCGGATAAACTGTTTATGACATCATTCAGTTTTAACTTCATTTCCCCTAAAATATCTTTATATTCTTCTATCTTCAACAGTGGTACATCATTTGATAAGTGGCATTCCTTTAATTAAACAAAGAAATAATGATGTTAATAGATTATCTAACAAATTCAGAAGACATGAATTAAATATTTTTATGTAAATTCAGATATAAAGCAGAAATTATTTCAAATATTATATAATAATGTAAGAGATTTGTATATATATTCAAACAACCAAATATTCATTCCTTTAAAAATTATATTATTTGCCTACATTTTTGTTTCTTCAAATTTTTATTGTTATAGCAAAGCTAAAAATTCAGAAACATTATATGAATTTCACTTCAGTAATTCATACACCCCAATTCACATTCAGGCCATTAAGATTAATTTGAGAAGATTAATTAGATTAACCATTAAGATAAATTTCTCCAATTTATAAATTATTCAATCATAAAAAAGCTTTGCTTTTTAAATCAACTATAAAAATATATAAATATTTATGAGCAAAATTTTCAGATATATATTCAAAATGCTTTGAATATGACAGCTATAAATTTAGTACTGAATTCCATTTTATTTAAGGTGAAATTATTACATTTATTGAAAATAGTTTCAACATGGTTAAAAAAAAAATCTGAAAGGTTTCAGATTTTAATGGTTGCCCAAAAGAGTTCGTTAAAGTTTTTTACTTTCTGACTTTACAGTGTGCTGTTAAACTCACTCCTATTAATTTTTTTTTTTTTTTTTAAGGTTTTAATATTAAGCAGCCCATTTTTCCCCCACTTACGTGATATACAATTTAACAGCAAAATTGCAAAAAGTTTTAAAAGCAGCATATAAGTTTAGAATTTCCAAAGTTTTAGCATACATTTTTTTGCTTTTTTAGTCTTTTCTGAGTTCAACATATCAATGTTCAGTTTTCTTACTAAGTTCGCTTTAAAAAAACTTTTTTTGTCTTTTTATTATTAATGTGTTGTGTGTTTACTTTACTTCTAAAATATCACATTCTTGATTCAAAAGCCACATAAAATTTGATTCAACAGCAAAGTCACAAAATTTTTAAAAACAGCATACCTTTAGAATTTCAAATAGACAGTCTTATGCATTAGGAATAAAAAATTAGTGCTGCTAATGCTCACTTTTAAATCATTGAGTTTGTTAATCAAAAATCTGTTAAAGATTTACAAAATATGAAAGAGATAATAAAACAAATTCGAAATTTGATGGCTCTAGGCACTGTTGTTTTTTCACAGTGCAAGAAACATACATACATTCATGCACATTCTTCAGTATTTAATTTCTTTAAATACATATTATACAGGGCGTTAATATTTTGTGACAATAATTTGAAAAGCAATAAGCTGTTTTTAGCGATTCATTATCAAATGCCATTTTGAGACTATTATCCCTGGGTTAATAAAATCTAACATTTTATACAGTTCTCATAGAGATGTTATTTTTCTAGGAACAACATAACTATAATCTCAGAACTTCTGAGAACAAACATATTTAGGAAGCAAGTAAAAAACATAAATTTCTTGATATGGCAATAAATTATTTTATTTTGCGTAAATAATGTCTGTTATTGAATTTATCCTATTATTATGAAAATATTTAATGATTGTATCCCTTTGAATTTTTGAGGTAATGTATGAAATGTTCTGATTTTAACTCACGAAAGTACAATTAATGTTTTAGGAATTGTAAATTTTATTCTTTGGGGGCTACACACAAAGTTATACTTTACTTATGGAACCCTACTTCCTATGAAAAAAGCAGTGAGCTATGAAAATTTTAACAAAAGCACTTTATGTCATTAAAACAAAATACTGAATCATAATGCTTCACATTTTACAAAAATAGAAAAGTAACAGTGCATAAATAAAAAGATATTTAAGGATCAATGCAACCATCTTCGCACAATTTCAGCCTTTTATAGATAAAAGGTAAGAATTACTTATTGGGTACAAGCTGTTGATTTTTACAACTTTAAAAAAAAAAATAAAAATCTATCAATATTTATTGCTAGCTAGCCAAAATACTATCAATATATCAAAAGAAAAAACATTTAAAAAATTAAAATTATTAAATACAGATATAATACATTTAAAAAAAAATTTTTTTCCCCTTTTCCTTTTCTTTCTGTCTCTCTCTCTCTCTCTCTCTTTTTTTTTTTTTTTTTTTTTTTTTTTTTTTAAATCCATATTGAAATTTTTTTGTTCTGTTCTTGTCCTCATGTCTGTTTTCACTTAAAAAAACTAGAGAATTGCATAAACTTGGCAATGCATACTGACCATCTACTTAATTCTTCTCATCATTGTTCGCTTTAGAGATTTTGGGGCAAAATACTATATTACTGCAAAACTTTTACAGCAGTTTTTTCCACTGCTGGAAAATTCTGCAAGTAATATTTTAAAACTGAGTTGGGGGGGGGGGAGAACTCATAATTTGTCAATAAAAACTATTGGAACGTGGAATACAATAAAAAGAACACACAGACACACACACACACACACAAAAAAAAAAAAAAAAAAAAAAAAAAAAAACAGTAAAGTGACATGACTGAAGGATTGTTGCCTGCAGAATGTTCATATGCATGGTTGCCAGAGTTCGGCACATTCTGGAAAACTGGCGACATCTACTAAGGTGGTTCCAATAATACATAAATACCAATAAAAAATTGTTTTAAAGTAATAAATGCATTTACAGTTTCAAAAAAAAAACTAAAATTACAAGATACCATAGAAATAACATAAAATAACAATTAAATCTAATTATATAGTTACTTCATGCCAGAAGCTGCAACACATTTTATTTCCTTTCACCTCAATTACATTTTAGAAGGTTTTGGCCAAGCAATGATTTTCCAAAAATGTTTTTATATAAAGTTTGGGCTTTAATTCTCTTAAAAGTTCCCATTCATTAAATCTGTATACTATACAGTCAAAAAAAATCTTATGGAAATATTGTTCATCAAGCTGAAGCCTCACTGAATTTCAATGCTATTAATGGTGATAGTCTCAATACTAAATTTAGTTTTCTTTACACTATTAGGAATTTCATTATGCAGTTTTCCTGTTAATGCCATCTCAGGAAATCCTAACAATAATATATTTTTATTTAATGCTTTAAAATAAAATAATTATTTATCAATTATAATAATCATACATGAGATATATTTTTATTGGAATAAGTAACAAGCAAATAAATAAATTTTTAATGACAGTTCAAAAGTATGTATACATTTTCTGATGCACCCTGTATATAGACATAGAAAGAGAGCTAAAGAAAGCTTCAAAAAGCTGCAAATTTAAATTTAAGCACTTACTTTTGTTAAGCTCTTGACTTTTTTAAGATGTGCTGAGATGGTATCCAAAGGAACCTAGAATACAAAACAACCCTGTTAAACAAATAAAATTTATAAATTTATGTCATAATTAAATTTTATCTGTTATTATTATATTCACTGGTGTTCTCATACTTTTTCTTATTCATGCATCAGGAGACAATTTTACTTGGTGCTCTCTATTGAAGTTTCAATATACATATTGCTCTAAAAAGATGCCTACTGATACAAGCCCCGCAGGTTCATGGAGAATACCTAAAATGATTAGGCTAAATGAACAGAACGACTTGAAAAAAATAACACCTTTTACAGTCAAGATACACAACTATAAACAGAACAAGAAGAAAAACAGAGCTAAGGGGCTAGGGCAAAATTATCCTCAACAAGTAAAAAATACCACAGATGGCCAAAATCACTTGTAGAGTCGAAAGCAGTAAGCATTCAGTAAGGAGCTCAATAATTGTAAAAAAAAAAAAAAAAAAAGAGATTTCCGATTCAAATGGCTCACAGTGTTCACATCCTCCTGTTCCTATGGTTGCTTAACAGGCAGAAGAAGTACTCCTGAAAGCTTTGAAAATTATCACAATTATGATCTGAAAATACTTTCTCTAGAAACTTCCAGAATGTCACCTAATTAAAAGAAATTGCCAAATCTGGAAGGAAGGTTTTTGCTGAATCTCAAATTTTACTTGAGCTGTCCTTACAACTGTATCATCAACTGACTTAGAATTAAAAGTTCTATGAATTAATAAATGAAGTATACATATGCAAACAAAATAGGTGGCCATAAATTCAAAATTAAGTAACATACACAATAAACAAATTACCTTTATATCTTCAAATATTGATTCTAGATATGTATTTTCTAGTTGATTTTGCACTTACTTAATAAGAAAGAATATTTAATTATTCAAGACATAGATGTGCAGTTTTTTATTTTATCATTTGACTACCAGACTGAGTGGCTATTATTTCCCTTTTCCTAAGTCATCAAATTTGCAGTAAATGATTTCATATTTAATGTACAAAACTACAAAATATTCAAAATAGTTAAAGTTAAAAAAATAAATAAATAAATAAATAAATTACAAAAATCTTGATCTCAGATGTCATATCACTTTATCTCCAAAAGGTAAGAATTTCTATTATTAAAACAATGTGCATCAAAATATGCATCAGATTTCCTTAAAACATTCCCTCCTACTTTTCCAACTGCAGTTATGTACTTTGTATTAATTAAAATCAATTAGTAATTACTGAACAATTAGGTTTTGTTTCAAAAACTGTTTCTTAAAAGTTTTGTGCTCCTCCTATTTTCTGAAGGAAAAAAAAATTGCTGTTGAACAAGAATGGCTTGTGTCTAATCACCCTCAAATTCAATAGAATTTTATTCGAAACCTATATCAAACTAAGGCTGTTTTTGTCTCATTTCAAATTATTCTCATATACTTTGAATTTAAAATGGTAAAATAGTTCAAAACAACATAAATCGATAAATTTGTTTTTGAATAACTTGTAGTTTTGTACATTAAATATGAAATCATTTGCTTTTGACTAACTAAAACACAATGATAGTTTTACCAATGATACACACAATGATAGTTTTTCAAGTAGAGTATTTACTTGACAATATCATGTAAATGTTAAATTTTATTTTTGTAGAACCTTACTCACTAACAGTGTTAGAATTGTTTTAATAAAATTCTGTGAATTAAATATAAAATAGCTAATAATATTATAAAAAATAGCCATATATATAGAAGGCTATAGTCATTTTTCTTAAAATATGTTTAATAAATTATTAATATTACAGCTGACAGTCAGGGTTGCATACCCAGGTTAACAAACATAAACTACCTTATTACTAACAGTTAGAGCAGCTTTATCTTTATCATTATCTGTAACAATTATTGATATAATGATGAAATTATCATTTAATGTGTGTTAGCTGTTTCTGGGGATAACTAATCATTCATAAAATTTAGGGTTAACTTTATTAATAACATTTTCTGAAATGTAGGCATGTATATTACCAAAAGCAATTGTTGAATTCTTTAACCTCAAAAAAAGATTATCATTTTAAAAAAAGTCACCGTCATCATCTTCATTCAAAACTTCACCACCACTTTTATTATTGTTTAATAAAATTATTCTTCTTTTGTTAACCACCAATTTTTATAAAATCTCAAGCTGAAAATACTGAATTTTCAACAAAAAGTAAAAACATATATTATCATAATTGAAAGTTCTGTTAGAATAAAAATTGTATGCATAAATATTGATATGGTCTTTATATGCTTCTCAAAAAGAAGGGAATAAATTTAGCTGTTTCATTAGAAAACCTTTAGATTCCTAAGAATGCTTTCAGATATAAGTAGCATATTTTAAATCGCAAATTCTCCGATTGTAAATTCACTATGTGTATCCAGTTTTAACAGAGAATGTCTTAGGCCAGTTTTAACAGAGAAAGTAAGAGAAATAAATCTTAGGTTTTTGAACTTCATTATCTATGTGAAGTGTTGCTTTTTCAGCATTTATAGACATTAGATTAAAAAAAAAAAAAAAAAAAGGGAACAGGCTTTTGGATATGGGACCATATCTTAGATTAAAATTAACAACCAGGGAACCAAATTATGATGATCTGTCATCTCAACATGAATAATTTTATCCTTCTCATTGATTATTAATGAATGTTAATGAATATATAATTCTGCATCTGATATAATTTTAAAAAATAATCAAAATTCAAAACTTAATAAAGAAATTTGATAATGTAAAATTACATTGATTTCCTGTAATGTTTGTTCCACCTCCGTCTTAAGTTGAAAAATTTCTTTTTCCAGAAATTCACCATTTTTTCTTGTAGTAGAAACTTGCATTCCAGTTACAGCACTTAAGCTCTTGGTTGCTCCACCAAATGATTTGGATGGTATAACAGTGAAGTCTAGAAGATCTGCAGTATTATGCACATGACTAGAAGTAACAACAAAATTGAAAGAAAAAATATTAAATCTTCATACAAAATACTAATGTAAAACTTCAAAATGAAAGTCATTAACTTATACTAACGTCCCACAGCACGGTTCTAATGAAATGAGTTCGCCATCATCCCTGTTAGATTCAATAGCGATCACTGAAACAATCTCAGGATATTCCTGTTTAATGAAATAAACAAAAGCTATAGACAAATGAATAGCGCTAAATACATGTTTTAACATATAATTTTATACAAATTCTGCTAAAAAATATTTTTATACTTTTATAATGTATGTTTGAAGTTCGGTTCTGTTCGGATTGGACTAAAGCATTACACAATGTGGCATTTATTAATACAGTCAAAAGTCTTTAATCCGGATGTCCATAATCCGGAATGATCTATAATCCAGATCTCAAAGCTACAAACTTAATACCTTTACACATGCGCATATGCGTTTATGCATGCGCATAATACGTTTACACATGTGCGTTTAAAGCTAAGCTAAAATTATCTAATTATCTATTTCAGTTAATGTTGCAGATTGCGTTCTTTCTTAATCTTCGAATTGGATCCGGCTTATTATTTTTTGCAGCCTGTTAGAGCAATTTTATAAAAGTAAGCTTGAACTTTCGATTATGTCAAATAGAATTTCCGATTCTGAAGCTGCCAAAGGATCTACAAAGCGAAAGCATGTTTCGATGTCCATTAAACAAAAAGTGGAATTACTGCAAAAAATGGATAAAGGCATGAAGAAAGTGACAGAGAGGTGATTTGTTTCTCTAACCATTCCGAAATCTGTTTATAAATTTCATACTGCTTTGCCGGGGGGGGGGGGGAACATCGCGGCGTGCAATGAACTGGAAGTTGATCTGTCAGCACTATCCTCATCTTCAGATCAGATGTTTTTATTTTATTCGGCTTATAATTCCTTACTAAATGTAGTGTTTCATCTTGATGTACTCCGATTTGATTTAAAACAATTTCCCCATCATTATAAATATCACGAATATGCATAAAATAGTTTTCTGGATGCAATTTTCTAATTTCAACTACGCGTTATGTATGCTTTATGCATGCTCGCGTTGAAAGAAATGTTTAATAAAGTAAACAAATAAATATTAAGCTTTTTTTTTGTAAATTTTGATACCCTTTACATCACAATTGCTCTTTATTTCATAAATTACGATTTCATATTTTTAATTGTATAATTTCTGCATGCCATCTTACCAGATTAAAACTGATGATTTATAATCTGGAAAAATCGATAATCTTGCACTGCCAAACTCCCGACGAGTCCGGATTAAAGACTTTTGACTGTATCATAAATTATGAGAGCAAAAAGGTTACTGAGTGAATAAAAATGTACTTAAATAAGTTAGGTATGATAATCATAGTAGTTCATCAGTATGGTAGTGATTATTGTTGCGTCTGTCCAGGTTTATAATGGATTGAATGATGCACACAGAACCAATGAAACCTTGATTAACTCGGGAGCACACATGCTCTTTTGAGTTACACGAGCGCATGGCCTGGGTTCCAAAGACCCCGCTCGTCTTTTTTGAAGAAAAAACTGTTACTCTTCAGATAAAAGTCTTACATTTATACCAAAATATTATGATCAAACTTTAAACATAAGCAAATTATGAAAATTAAAATTTTAATTTTAATTTTTATAATATATTTTATGAAATAAAAATTTTTAAAGGAATAGAAAAACATATTATATTAATAAAGAATTTATTAGGAATTCCTTATATTACTATTCAGAAATTATTATTCAGGTTTAACAGGAATATACTGCCTGAAAGAACATTTTCCTCGGAAAGCTTCAAGTTCTTCATCAATTGTTCAGCTCACCGACAGTGTAATATTTCTGGCAGTTATCCACAAACTCTTCAAAAAACTCTCTTTCTTGACGATGCGAGTTCCTATGTCATCAAAACACAAACATCTTAATAAAAAAAAGTACGCGTTTGTACGACATAGTTTTGTAGAAAATTTTCAAGCCGGTTCCATGTGTTACGCATAGATCCCACACATTTACATGAGATGTCATAAAAATATAAAAGTGCAAATTTCAATTAAAGTTGTGTGACGAGCATTTCTCTCTCTTTGAAAGCTGTCAGAAATACAGTCAAAAGTCGTTAATCCGGACTCGTCGGGACTTCTGCGATTCCGGAATATCGATTTTTTCGGATTATAGATCATCAGTTTAAATCTCGTAAGATGGCATGCAGAAATTCTAAAATTAAAAATATGAAACCGTAATTTATGAAATAAAGAACAATTATGATCTAAAGGGTATCAAAATTAAAAAAAAAAAAAAAAAAAAAAAAACTTAATATTTATTTTTTTACTTTATTAAGCATTTCTTTCAAGGTAAGTTATTTAAGTTGCTTCGTTTTATGTGATAATACTTTCTCTTTAATTCTATAAACAGACATAATTTCTTGTTCGGTTACAAAGTTCCGCTGTTCAAGTCCCGTAATTGCTGTGCCGAGAATACGACTAACTTGTCAAACGAAATTTTTTCGTTTTCACTAACCTCTCTGTCACCTTCTTCATGTCTTTATCCATTTTTTGCAGCAATTCCACTTTTTGTTTGACGGACATCGATACATACTTTTGTTTTGTAGATCCTTTGGGAGCTCCAGAATCGGAAATTGACATAATCGAAAGTTCAAGTTTACTTTTATAAAATTGCTCTTACAGTCTGAAAAAAGTAATAAGCCGGATCCAGTTCGAAGATTAAAGAACAACGCAATCATCAACATTAACTGAAATAGGTAATTAGATAATTTTAGCTTATACCGTCCGTTATACATTAAACGTGCACGCGAGAACGTATTCTGCACTTGCACACATGCATATGCGCAGTCATAAAGTGTTACGCGCACGCGTAAACGCCTATGCTCATGTGTCAACGCGGCGCATGCACAGAAAGTTTTTAGCTTTGAGGTCCGGATTATAGATTATTCCGGATTATGGGTGTCCGAATTAACGACTTTTGACTGTAGATGCAATATAAATATTTGTATGCCTGATGACTTTCAGAAACATTTATTCACTTAGTAAAAGTTCCCATGATTAATTTGGGGTCTACACATATTTTGCATTACCGATGTTTCCAGGCAATTTAGTAATAATATTATGAGTAGGAGTTCTAACATCAGTTTTAGGCTTTTTTTTTTTTTTTTTTTTTTTTTTTTTTTTTTGTCTTTTCTAAGAAAGCAATAAAGCAATAAATGTCATTCTCATTTTCGTTTTAGGCAATTTAGTAATAATATTATGAGTAGAAGTTCTAACATCAGCTTTAGTCTCTTTTTTTTTTTTTTTTTTTTTTTTTTTTTGTCTCTTCTAATAAAGCAATACATGTCACTCTCATTTTCATTTTCAGAATCCCTCTCAATTTTTGAATCAGTATCATGAGAACTAAAAAATTCATTATAACTTTCATAATCAGTTTCTTCAGTGGAGTCTTCAACAGTTCATACATCTAATAATTTCTGCAAACGTAACATTTCTTCCCTATAGGATATACTACGTGACATATTTGCAGCTTTCTGTGCTACCACGAATGAACTACATTACAGAATGAGAATAGGATCTGAAAGACTTGATCCTGTCGAAACAAAACTCTGAATCAAATTTCCGGTGAAAAACTTTGGAAGCATAAAGGTGATGGCCTTGAAGGAGACTACACTGAACCACAACCACTTGGGCAAAATAGGGACGTTTTTAGAAACGTTTCTTTAATCGGGCAGGTCTATTGGACCCAGCGCGCACACTCGCGGGTTAAAATTTATTTACCAATATTTTACAGTTCTGGAGCTTCATACAAAAATATTGGTATGGCTCTTCACAGTATCACACAACAAAATGAATAGTTACCACTTCAAACTACTAAGATCGTTAAACACAATGCCATGCAAAGCGCATCTAAAGAACAAAACTCAAATGAAGGTAACTCAATACTCTGATGTTGATTCTGAACTGAGAATTGATGCTCTCTCCTAGCTTATACAGTTTTCTGACAGCCATCGAAAAAACTCGAGTATCTTCCATTTCTCGAATTTACTAGAAGGCAAATACAATTAAAATTATATATAAGAGACGAGGTTATAGTTACATATAGGGAGACGAGGTTATAGTTACATATGGTTATAGTTACATATAGGGATCAATTACAGTCATTCAATTACAGTTATACAGGGATCGAACTCAAATGTCAAAAAATGGTCGCCCAGTTTGGCGATTTCTCGCCAAGTTTGGCGACAAAATTTAGTTGCCAAACCCACTGTGAACTTGGCAGTATCTTGCGAATTTAGCGAGACAACCATTTAACTCAATGTTAAATAGACTTGTCCCTGTAATTTTATTTTTCTGGCAGAGCTTTGCAGTCTCAAGCACTTCATATTACATTAATACAAGAGATACTATGATTTCACTAAAATTATTATTAAGATACTTTTAGATATTATTAAGATATTTTAGATATTATTAAGATACTTATTTAAATAAATTTTATTCATTAATTATTGTGATAGGCAACTACAAAGTGGCTTTAAAACAAATGAATTTGTTATTACAGTATATTGAATACCGAATAGGATCGCTAGAGAAGTGAAAAATTGCCTTTTATATTGTAATTTGAAGCATTTTGTGGTTCTTAAGTGACAGAAAAATACATATAAACAAAATTATCCTTTTTTCACATACATTTTCCTTTTAATGAATTTTAAAAATAGTTTCCAAAAAGAAAATTTAAAAAAAAAAAGAAGTAGTTGTCGGTTTTATCACCAACTAGTAATTAATCACTGGATTTGGTGCCATTTATTGCCAAATAAGAAAGAAAATCAAAAATCAAGTAACATTTTCTTCACATTTCATTTTCTTATTCATGCATCAGCTTTGAGTTATAATTTTTTCTTCAATTTCTAAGTCTGCATGCTTGTAAAGCATATGTGCACTTGTGTGAATTTAAAATCCAACATAAAAGCAAGTGATAAGAACCGCAAAATTATTTTTCATTTGTTCACAGGAAATTCATTTTTTGTTATCATTTAAAATGATGACAATGTTTTAATTTACTTTCAACTGAAATTGAAGACTTAGCATTTTTTGAAGAAAGAAATTTTAGCTTCCCGAATTAGCAAAAATTGGAAAGAAATGAAGTGACATGTCATCATGGAAGTTTTATGAAAATGCAAGGTGAAAAAATTCCAGGGAAAAAGAAGCCTTCACATGAGTAATGAATTAAGGCATTTTTGGATTTGTATGCTATGAAAAGATACATAAGGGTCGACAACATCTTGAGGCATACCTGGCTGAGTTCTTGTGGTAGAGATATAAAAGCCATGATAATTTATTTGGTACCACATTAACTGCTACTGTCAATTTATGCCCATCAGAAAAAATTAGTTTTTTTTTTAATTACTTCTGCTTAAATTCCATCACTTAAAAGTGCTCCCAATTATTTTCAATGGCAACTGAACATGATAATATTTTCTCCTTGCCACTCTGAACACTGTTAAAACTGACAAATACTAAAAAAGTTAATATTTTAAAGAAAATTACCTCACCACGCAGCACTACAGCTTTTGGATTATCTAACAGTGCCTCAAATGGCATTTCCAATCTTTTCACTTTCAGGTTCTGTTCAATACAACTTTTGACAAAGCTTTCAATTTCCTTAACTTGTTCTGTACTTAATATTTTCTAAAATGTGAAATAAAATACATATAAATATTTCAGTAAACTAAAATGATAATCTTAAATTTAAAGTTACTTAAAACACAAAAAATAAAGTTATCCCGAGCTAATTTATTTGGCAGTTTGCAATTAAAATTCTAAATTTCAAATTCTAAAAGGTCAGAACCAAAAGTCTTACTGATACACAGCCAACTCCCAACTAGTTATGAGTAGATTAAATGGGTTTTTTTCAAAAAAGGCTAAGTATGTTTATTGAGAATGGTGAAAAAAATTACTCTCGCATCAGCATTAAAAAACTTTTTTAAAAAAAAATATGTGCACTGAAAATATAAAAAGAAAAGAAAACCTGTATGAGGTAACAACAGTGATAGTAGATAATATCATAATATTTGGGAATTTTTATCTACAATAGCAAATGTATAATTGTATGTAATCCTGAATAAAGTGCACTGCCTCATTATAAAAATAAATCTGATGCAAAGCTATTCATTTTCTAATTTCACATAGAACCACACTGAAACACGACAATAAACCAAAACACACATACAGTAGATTCACGTGAAGTGAGGAAAATAGATGCTCAAATTTTCTTCACGTTTTATTCTTTAACGATATTTATAACTTAGTTTCTTCATTTCTAACGATATTCAAATATTATTCTTTAATGATAATTATAACTTAGTTTCTTCATTTCTAATTATATTTATTCTATCATTATTTGCAACAATTCTGTTTGTTTTAAATGCAAATTTAATCTATGAAATCAAATAAATTTATTTTCCAGATTAAATTGCTTGGAAATACAGATAAACTGTCAATAGCATTTTTCTGTAAATTTTTAATATGCATTATTCTGCTTTCCCGTGTTTTTTAACTGTTTTGGATTAACCATGGTAGTGAGTAAACTGTAGATATCATTATCAGTATAGCCCGTCAAACTGGAAGTTGACTTCCATACTTGGAATCCATCTTAGCCCAAAAGCTATTCGAGATTTATTATGATTAAAAATGAAACACACAATTTTAGTTCTTTTTGCATAATGGACCCAAAATTTTATGATAATAAATAATGTAAAATATAATGAAAGTTATAATCACTCTTGCACTAAAGCCAAGTCGCAGATGTTTAGGTCCGACATATGAAGAACGCTGCATAGTATATGGTAAAAGTTTTCTCAAAGCTGCATTTAATAAATGAGTTGCTGTATGGTTCTGGGCACAAGCAAGATGATGAGCCTAAAAAACAAACAATATGATACATTTAATATATTTGAAATATTATATTAGTCTATATATTACACAATCAAATTTTTATTTATAAATGTACAGTAAAAAATATAGCATTTGGAAATCAAATATTGTAACACACATTACCTATATAAAACTTTCTTATGGACACATGTGAACTTTGTGCGAATAAAAATCAGAAGATTTTTGAAAAAAAATTCAGGGGAAAAAATATATATTTTTTACAGAGGAAACCAACACATATCTGAATATTTTGAAATAATTACTTAGAAAACTTATAATTTAAAAAAAAGATCATAAAATTAAAATTACTGACATTAATTTAAACATATTTCTTGCAGATCCCCTTCCCCCCCCAAAAAAAGTACACTTTTTTTGGAAAAGAGTGCTGTTTCAGATTAATTTATTGCTTAAAAAATCACCCCAAACTTCTGGATCCAAATTTTTGTATGCAAAACGAAAGATTCCATATCCCCGAAAGAAACTAACTTGTAATGTAAGTTGTAACTTTTGATGTAATAAAGCAGATTAATTCCAATGGCAAACTGAATGTCAGCCAGGAGTATACACTTAAAATACAGCTTTGGTGACACATTGTGAAACTAGTACAATTTTTCACATCTTTATAAAATTTACAAATTTCATAAAAAATGAATTTTGTGCATAAGATTATACTTTTACAATTCATTAAAGTCAGCGAATACATATTTTACATACATTATTAAACACTGACATGTCTTCTAAAGAGTTGATTTTAATACTAAATACTAGTTCTACACATGCTCTTACATTTTCTTTCTTTCTCTTAATACATTTTCATTGTATATCTTGATTAAATGCTAAAATTCCTCTCTAAGATAATGAGAAATTTCTACTTCTAAAAGATTCTCTTGGAAAAGATTGGGGCAATATAAACTACTGAATGATTTATTCATAATGTAATGTAATGTAAAACATAATGTAAAAATGACGGATATATAAGTACACCATTTATTAGAATCAAGGACCAAAATGTATAACAAGACTCAAAGAATTTAAGAGAAATCGAATGTACTTTTGTTAAACCCCAACCGAAGCTGAGTAACATTATAAGTAAGAAAGGGAATTTGTATTTATGGAAATTAAACAAAAAATCTATAAAAGTACTTTGATAAAGAATATAAAACGGACAAAATTATTTCAAATAAAAAAATAAGTATTTAATTAATTACACAAGTCTGAATTCTGTATAATAATGTTTGCAATAAAACAGAGACAGGTGAAGAAATCATATTTACATAACCTATACATAATAATATTATTTTCGGCACGGGAGGGAACAAATTTTACAGTACAAAATTATGATATAGGTACTTTGAATATTTTCATCCATAAGATTATGTCTCCTCTTTTTTCTTTACCTTAGACATTTATAATTATCAGAAAGATAGAATGATAGCATTTTGAATGCATTGAACAGAAAGTCAAATGAATACAGGATGGATAAAAATAACAGCGGTAAAAAATCTTTATAAAATTTTATTTGAAACTAATACAGTCAAAAGTCGTTAATCCGGACTCATCGGGACTTCGGCGATTCCGGATTATAGATCATCAGTTTAAGTCTCGTAAGATGGCATACACAAATTTTAAAATTAAAAATATGAAACCGTATTTTAGGAAATAAAGAACAATTATGATGTAAAGGGTATCAAAATTAACAAAAAAAGAAGCTTAATATTTATTTGTTTACTTTATTAAACATTTCTTTCAATGTAAGTTGTTTCGTTTTATGTGATAATACTTTCTCTTTAATTCTATAAACAGACATAATTTCTTGTTCAGTTAAAAAGCTCCGCTGTTCAAGTCCCGTAATTGCTGTGCCGAGAATACCGACTAACTCGTCAATCGAAATTTTTTCGTTTTCACTAACGAAACGTGTCACCTTCTTCATGTCTTTATCCATTTTTTGCAGCAATTCCACTTTTTGTTTGACGGACATCGATACATACTTTTGTTTTGTAGATCCTTTGGGAGCTCCAGAATCGGAAATTGACATAATCGAAAGTTCAAGTTTACTTTTATAAAATTGCTCTTACAGTCTGCGAAAAATAATAAGCTGCATCCAATTCAAAGATTAAGGAATAATGCAAGCATCAACATTAACTGAAATAGATAATTGTATAATTTTAGCTTATACCGTTCGTTATACGTTAAACGCGCACGCAAAAACGTATTCTGCACTTGCGCACACGCATATGCGCAGACGTAAAAGGTCTTGTGCACACGTGTAAACGCCTATGCGCATGTGTCAACGCAGCGCATGCGCAGAAAGTTTTTAGCTTTGAGGTCCGGATTATAGATCATTCTGGATTATGGGTGTCCGAATTAACGACTTTTGACTGCATTGAATTTTTAATTAATACACCAGTCCAGCTAAAGACATTTTTTAGAAGTCATTTGTTGGATTAGCAAATAACTTTTAAAAAATTCCATTAGCTAGATCATCAACGTAAGAAACAATTACTGCCCCCTGTAATAACACTAATACCATTCATACTTTTAAATTGTAATACAAATATTTAATTCTAATATGATAATAGTATTTATCTTACAATATTATGCACAAGAAAACAAAACATTTATTATACCTCATTAACAGACATCTGAACTTGTTCACATTTCAAGGTGCCACCAGTAACAGTTCCATGGTGAAAGACAAACCCATGAGAAGAAGTCACATTTTCAACTTGAAAACTAAAGTCCTGTAACAAAACACAAATTAAAAATTTTTATAACTTTATTTAGATTTATACAATCATTCCTCACCATTATATTTTACCTATGTTTACAGAATTATCTGGAAGTAAACTTTGTACTTTCACACTATATATTTGCTACAGAAGCAATACTAAAGTAAACTGAAGTTTATTTTTGTTTCTAACTGTACAGTTCCTACATACTCACTTTCTACAATTAGATGAAAGCTAAGTCATCAGATAATATTGGTGTAAAAAATGTGATGTTATGAATATATATCATTAAATACATTTGTTAAGTCATTAAGACTATTTAACTGTAAGATTACGTCATTTTTTCTCTTCTTGGCCCCTTGCATGGCGCAGATGTTCATTACAGCAACCCTGTAAACGCTTACTCAGTTTTTTTTTATTGCTGTTGTTATTAGTAGTAAGTCATCACTTGAAAGATGGCACGCATTTGATTAAAGTTGTTGAATAAAATATTTAGTACAGTCCACTTCTAGTTAATTTGAAATTGTTGTATAACAACGCACGCATCGCATGAACACTTTATGGCCCGCCGAGCCACAGGTAAAAGATATCGTTGCTAAAATTAACTTTTTAGAACATTTAGAATACTTTTGTTTGGTTGTATTACGCATAACTTCATATAGAGTGTTTGGAATGCTTTCGTTTTCGTGTGGATTACGCAATTAAGATTGGATACTGTGTCTTCGTTCATTTCCGGTGTTGCTGTCGAGAAATCTGCAATCACGGTAAGTGATAAATTAT
This sequence comes from Stegodyphus dumicola, assembly GCF_044657685.1. NCBI lineage: Eukaryota > Metazoa > Arthropoda > Arachnida > Araneae > Eresidae > Stegodyphus > Stegodyphus dumicola. The sequence continues at coordinate 180,923,949 of NC_140775.1, forward strand.
TTATTTGTTCATGATGAGTGAATTGAAAGCGATTAAAGCTCACAAAAAAAGTTTAAAATGCAGTATCAGAAAGTTTGAAAATAAGGTAAATTCTACAGTGCATGAAGCAGATATTTCCTTATTGGAGTTATACGAATCAAAAATATTAGAATTTAAAGAGGAATTAAGTAACATTTTCGATTCTTTATTTGCACATTGTGAAGAAAAGGACACTGACGAATTCATTAAGGAAAAGGAAAATGTAGTAGATAATCTCGATGAAATTCATTTGAAAATTAAAAGAAAAATTTCTGAGATCAGTTCTCAAAGGAATAGCTATTCAAATGAAAACGGTTCGAGTAAAGACATAATTGTTTCGGATATAAAATTGTCTAAATTGTCTCTTCCAATATTTAGTGGGAAAATCGAAGAATGGATTGAATTTGAGGATTTATTTTCCGCAGCTGTGCATAAAAATAGCAAATTAACTAATGCGCAAAAATTGCAATATTTAAAGAGTTCGTGTAAGGCAGACGCTTTAAATATTATTCAGTCCATTCCAATTTCAGATTCGAATTATGACATAGCATGGAATCTGTTGGTTGAGCGCTATAGCAACAAAAAAGATTTGATCAATTCTATCATAAAGAAATTAATTTCTATACCTCAAACGAGTGATTCTACTTCGTCGCTTTTAAAATTTATCGATAAGGTGCATGAATGTTTACGATCCTTGGAAGCATTGGAGCAAAAGGTGGAGGAATTTTCAGACACGTTAATTGTTTATTTATTAGTTGAAAAGTTGGATAGAAATACTCGGTGTTGGTGGGAAAGGTCACTTAAAAAAGACGAGATAGGAACGGTTAAACAACTGACATGTTTTTTGAAGGAACACGCTCGCACCCTATCACATTACAAACCTCCGCATGGGGAATCGAAACGTTCATTTAATACCAAAGCTCTTACATCACTTTCGGAAAATTCAAAAAGTTGTCCTTATTGTAAAGCTGATCATTTATTGTTGAAATGTGCGCAATTCTTAAATCTAACAGTCAAGAAACGATTGGAATTTGTAAAGACAAAAAAACTATGTTTCAATTGTTTATCTTTGGTCCACACAATCAAGGACTGTAAAAGTTCTAATACATGCAGAAAATGTCAGAAATTTCACAATTCGCTCTTACATTTTGATCGAAATGAAGAAAATTTCGATAAAGTAAATGGCACATCGAATCAAATCACAAACAAGACTAATAAATTAAGCAGTAATCTTTCTCCAAATGCTCTCCAATGGCAAGCAGCCAAAAGGTTAGTGACACGAAACCAACCAAGCAAAGTCCATTAACGGTACTGCGTTGAATATTTCCAGTTCTTTTAATAAACAAGTTCTACTTTCAACTGAAATTATTTTCGTTAAGTGTAAGTTCGTTCGTGTAATGATGGAAAATTTATCTCGCTGAGAGCCTTGCTAGATTCCGGTTCTCAAAATAATTTCATTACTAAACAAGGTGCTGAGTTATTGAATTTGAAGAAAAGAAAAATAAACGCTTCTATTTCAGGTATCAATGGTAGAGTTATGGGTGTTAAGGAAAAAGCTATAGCAACCATCGCTAACGCTACTAGAGATTTTATTCATACCTTAAAATTTTTTGTTGTCCAAAAAATAACTCGCGTAACGCCTGCTAGATATATAAACATTCCTGATGTTAAGCAGTTGCAACTCATTAGTTTAGCTGATCCAGAGTTTTATAAACCTGGTCAAATACATGTTTTATTATCTAACGAAATATTTTTTGATTTACTGGAAACAAATAGAATAAATATGCAAGACCTGATTCTCCATCAGTCAGTTTTTGGATACATCGTTAGCGGGTCAGTACGCATGCCGCAGCAAGGCAGTGTTGATAATTTTTGTGGGTTTGTGGAAAATGGGGATAATTTATCTGACAACATGAGAAGGTTTTGGGAGATTGAAGGTATTAATGAAGCAAAAAAAGTGAAAAGTCAGGAAGAGGAATTTTGTGAACAGCACTTTCTTCGTACACACGCGAGGCAAGATGATGGCAGATATGTAGTGGAAATGCCAATTAAGGAGGAAGGACTTAGCCTTTTAGGGGAATTGAGAGAAAACGCTAGCAAAAGACTGAATTATCTACTTAAACGCTTCACTCGCAATCCTGCAATGAAACACTTATATGAAGATTTCATTAAGGAATATAATGAATTAGGCCATTCCGAAGAAATTGATGAAGGGGATAGCTCTAGTTTCTCATATTATCTTCCTTACCATGCGGTTTTCAGGTCCAAGAAACCTAGCACTGAACTTAGGGTAGTGTTCGATGCCACTGCTCCTACGACTACTGGAATTTCGTTAAACGATATTCTGCTGAATGGAGGGTTAGTTCAAGACGAACTATTTGATATTATTTGCAGATTTCGAACGCATAAAATTGCCTTCACAGCAGACATTGTAAAAATGTATCGTCAGATTTTGATTAAAGAACATCAAAGAGATTTATTACGCATCTTATGGAAGAGTAGTGAAGAAGAACCAGTTAAGGTCTATAGACTGAAGACTATAACTTACGGTACTTCCAACGCACCATATCTAGCAACACGCACACTTAATCAATTAGCAGAAGACAAGAAAAATAATTTTTCGTTAGCAGCGCCAATAGTACAAAGGGATTTTTACGTCGATGACGTACTCACAGGAGCCCATACTCTAATAGAGGCTAAAGAATTACAGTCGCAATTGATTAACCTATTATCAAGTGGAGGAATGCGTCTGCACAGATGGTGTGCTAATCATCCTGATCTTTTGCAGTTTCCGGATGGACAAGAAGAATATTCTTTCAGTAATTTCGATGACGATCAGAGCATCAAAACTTTAGGATTATTATGGAATCCAAAGATAGATTGTTTTTCGTACAAATCAACCATCAAGAAACCAAATACTTACACAAAGAGAACAGTGTTGTCTGATATTGCTCGCATTTATGATCCATTAGGACTGCTTGGTCCAGGGATAACAAAAGCAAAAATCTTCATCCAAAGACTTATTGAAGGTTATTGAAGCTTGATTGGAACGATCCGCTACCCGAAAGGATAATTAAGGATTGGCAACTTTTTATTGATTCAATGCAATCTATCAACAATTTGAAAGTCAGTAGATATGTTTTACAGGATAGTTTTTCTGATATACAAATTCATGGATTTTCAGATGCATCAGAACACGCATACGGAGTAGCCATCTATTTACGCTGTAGAAGTGACAATAATTTATCTTCACATTTGCTTTGCAGCAAGTTCAGAGTAGCTCCACTAAAACCGCTGACAGTACCTCGACTGGAACTTTGCGCAGCTGTACTGCTAGCACAGCTTGTTGCAAAGGTGGTGCCTTTATTGAAATTGGACATCAGCAAAATATGTCTGTGGTGTGACTCAACCATAGTGTTAGCGTGGCTTCAGAATCCTCCGCATGTGCTAAACACTTTTGTTCCTAATCGAGTGTTGCAGATCCAAGAGCTAACACATACATGCCAGTGGAATTATGTGCGTTCAGAGGAGAACCCAGCAGACCTTATTTCCCGAGGACTGAATTTTGACAAGCTGCATGATGCTGATCTGTGGTGGAAAGGTCCTCCATTCTTGAGTGAGGGTGTCATACCTAACAAGAACATTGACTTTGAACAATTAGAAAAAACAGAGACATTTTCTAACGAACTGAGAAAAAGAACTGACATTGCTTGTTTATGCACTTTGCCTTCAAAATTTATTGATAATGTCCTAGATATCACTAACAATTATTTAAAATTATTACGTATTGTTAGTTATATTTTCAGGTTCATTTGGAACTCTAGGTGTGCAAAACAGAAAGGAGCACAGAGAAGAACAGGAGGAGTAAGTTCAAAGGAGTTAAATGAGGCAGAATCCTTTTTAGTAAGAGAGGTTCAAAAATGTAGTTTTTATTCAGATTACAACTCCCTCGCACAAGGTAAACCCATTAATAATAAAAGTAATTTACTTTCTTTGAACCCTTTTTTGGATGCAAATAATGTAATGAGAGTAGGAGGCCGATTACAAGGGGCCAATGTAATGTTTTCACAAAAACATCAAATAATTTTGCCTGTTAAATACAAACTAACTAAGCTGATTGCTGAGCATTATCATCGGAAATATTTACACGTAGGTTCGCAAGCATTATTGTGTTTTATGAGACAGAAATTTTGGCCATTACAAGGTAGGAATTTAACTAGAAAGATTACCCATGAATGTATAATTTGTAGTAAAAATAAACCAGTCACTATCAAACAAATTATGGGGTCATTACCTGCAGGGCGCGTAAATCCAAGCTCACCCTTTAATCATGTCGGCACCGATTTTTGCGGTCCATTTTTTACTAGGTACAAGGGACAGAGGAAAGGAACTCTTCATAAGGTATATTTAGCTCTTTTCATTTGCCTTATAACAAAGGCAGTGCATCTCGAACTAGTGAGTGATCTCACCACTGACGCATTTATTGCCACCTTAAAGAGATTTATTGCTAGGCGCGGAAAATGTTCAATCATTTTCTCAGACAACGCAAAAAACTTCGTTGGCGCAAATGCCGAATTGCAAAGAATTAACAATTTAATTAGAAATCCTGACAAAAAATTAGCAGATTATTTAGGTGAAGAAGGAATAGTATGGAAGTTTATTCCCCCACGGACACCTAATTTTGGTGGACTATGGGAATCTGGAATAAAATCCGTGAAATATCACTTAAAGTGGATTGTAGGTAATGCAAGGTTGACTTTCGAGGAGTTATTAACTGTAGTAACTCAGATAGAGTCTGTTTTAAATTCTCGCCCTATTACTCCCTTATCTTCCGATGTAAATGATTTACAGGCATTAACACCAGGTCATTTTCTCATTGGAAGACCCTTGAATGCTATAGTAGAACCTGAATTAATTGATATACCTGAAAACAGACTCTCAAGATGGAAACGAACTACCAGATTTGTCCAGTTGATGGAATCGTTGGTATAGGGACTATTTAAACACACTACAACAGCGTTCAAAATGGAAGGTAGAACAAACGAATATTAAAATAGGTATGCTAGTACTAGTTAAAGAGGATGAGCTTCCTGTCTGTAGATGGGTGTTAGGGCGCATTACAAGAATTTTTCCTGGAGTTGACGGTAAGGTTAGAGTAATAGAAATACAGACAGCAAAGGGCATCATTAAGCGTGGAATTACAAAAATTGCAATTTTACCCCAAGAAGAAGCTTCCTAAGTTAGTTAAGTGTTAGCTTATTATTATAAAACTTGTATTGTACATTGTATTGTGTATAAAATTTTTATTGAAAATTGAATATTATTATATTGAATTAAGAGAAGTTATTCGTATTGCATTATTGTATAAGGTAGTAATTGTACAATTTTGTAGGTTATTATGAGTATTATCGCACGAAATTATTGAAGTAACCCTTCAATGCCGGGGGGTATGTTAAGTCATTAAGACTATTTAACTGTAAGATTACGTCATTTTTTCTCTTCTTGGCGCCTTGCATGGCGCAGATGTTCATTACAGCAACCCTGTAAACGCTTACTCAGTTTTTTTTTATTGCTGTTGTTATTAGTAGTAAGTCATCACTTGAAAGATGGCACGCATTTGATTAAAGTTGTTGAATAAAATACTTAGTACAGTCCACTTCTAGTTAATTTGAAATTGTTGTATAACAACGCACGCATCGCATAAACAATATTCATAACATCACATTTTTCACATTTTTAATTTTTTTACATTAATAATTCATTTGTTTATTATATTGTATGAATATATACCATTAAAATATTCATATATTACATGATACTAAAATAAACTAATGCATTACAGTAATGTAAAACAATGCTAGAAAACAGCCCCATGTACTGCAATGCCACCTTAAAGGAAGCTTTAAAAAAAAAAAAAAAAAACCTACTCCAAAACAAGTCAGTTTGAGTTTTGGCAGAAGACCATGAACATGTATTTTTTTCTCTGTTTGAGTAAAATTTCTTTGTGTTACTTCTTGTTAGTTTGGTTATGCAAATTTCTTTATGTATTGGTTAAGTGCAAAAGTTCTACTACTCGTTTTCATTTCCCATACAGAAGAGCAAATAAATGCAAAATGAACAGCACCTATTATTGGGCATAATCCCAATTGTTATCTATGGCCTCTTGTCATCTTTCTGGTAGGAGATGAATCCCATGGCAGTAAAATTCTGGTGGTTTCGAGTCAAAAAAGTCTTGGATGGCAGTTTTCACAGCATCAAGATCATCAAAGATTTTCTGACTAAAGGAATTGCTCAATGCACGAAATAGGTGATAGTCATTTGGTGCCAAGTCATGAGAATAGGGAGGATGGGGTAAAACCTCCCAACCGAAGTTGAGTAACTTTTGATGAGTGATGATAGCAGCATGTGTTATCATGATGAAGAATAACACTGTGACGACTGATGAGACCCGGCCATTTTGCTACCAAATTTGAATGCAGCCTGTCTAACTGTAGACAGTAGAAGGCAGCAGTGATGGTTTAGTTGAGTGGCAGGACCTCCCAGTAAATTATTCCCTGCACATCCCACCACATACACAATAACACCTTCTTGGGATGAAGTTCAACTTTCGAAGTCGATGCAGACGGATCAGAAGACGACACACACTCTTACGACGCTTTATTTATGGTGCATAACTCACTTTTCATCTCCTGTCAAAATTTGTGTCAAGAATGGATCGTTTTTGTACCTGGAAAGCAAGGAAATACAGGTGGCAATTCGGTCATCCCTTTAATTAGCTGTCAGGTTATGTGGAACCTAACGATCCAACTTTCTCATAAAACCCAACTTAACCAGTCATCTCTCGACCATTGTCCGGTTACATTGAAGATCTTCATTAATTCTTGCATGGTTGGGTTCAGGTTGTTCCTTATGGCTTTGTCAATATCGTCTTCTCCAACATGTGATGGGGGTCCACTCCTAGCCTGATCTGGGCAGCTTCTGTCTCCTTCCCTAAATTTACGAAACCATCGATGACATGTGCTTTCATCTACTGCATCCTGCCCATAAACTTGACAAACATTGCGATATGCAGCGACTGCCATACTCTTTTTTTTCAAACTCGTACAACAAACAGTGTCTTATATGCTCCTTCTCACTTTCCGTGTTACACCTCCAGAGATTTTTTTTTTTTTTTTTTAGATGATTAACTATACAAGACACTTTGCATTTATATGTGAGGCATCCACACGTTTGATTGGCCGACGATTTTCGTCATTACAATATCATGTGTGATGTCAATTCAACTGAAAATTTGCATATCCAAAAACGGGTAGTACTTTTTGCACTCACCTGATAGTGTTTGTGTTTAATTAATTCCTTTTGTTAAATGTCAAAGTTTGTTTGTGTTAAATTTTACCAATTTTGCTTAACAATTTTACAACTAGCCATGAACACAATGCTACAGTAATTCAATTAAAATATGACTTTTTAAAACTTAAACAGGGGAAAATAGTTGTTTCTTTCTTTGTAACTATTCTTATTTGGTTAATAAGTATTTCACTTTATAATCTATAATACAATATTCTTTTACGATTCATTCTCACAAAAATAAACATCAACACAAACATTCATTAGCTAAGAAAGATCAAGTCAATAAGCAGAACAATAAGGCAACACTACACATAATAGATTTGCACCCAAAAAATTTGCACAAACTAAAAATATAAGCTCATAGGCCATTAAGAAAGTTTTAAACTTATTTTGAATGAAGCTGGGGAAAATAAGGTGACATTTACATATCTTTCCATCAAATATTAAATTTAGCAGAGATTTTACCAAATTTAACTTTTCATTATATAATGTAAATTTAATGGTCAACTTACCAAATTTAATGGCCGATGATACAAAGTGACATAAAAACAAAGAGAAAAACCTTAAGAATGTACTAAGACAGCACACTTTTTGTATGTCCATTGTTGGCACGAAAGGCTTATACTTACATTATGTAATGAAAAGTTTCATTCGCCTTTAGGAATTCCACTAACTTTTCGAATAACAATAAGGAATATATGGAAAAATTTGTTATCTAAGTTCAAAACTCTAGACAACTGATTAAATAGAAAATTTCATGGATTAAATTCCCACCCAGATTAATGCATTAGTGCACTAAATGAGATGTAAAAAAGATATGAGGTTTACATATTTTCTGCTGAAGGATTAACAGAATTTTCTATCGTAGTCATTTCGTTTGACTGTTTCTTCATTATTCTCGTATAACAAACAGTATAACAAACTTCATTCACTAACACACTATGCAAATATAATCATCCATTGCAAAAGAATTAACAAATTAATTTAATTATTAAATTTAACAATCTAAAAAAATACAAATTCAATAAAAGAAATAATAAATATATAAAATTTTCAACAAATTTAATGACAATTTTATAAGCCTTATTATTAAGCATCTAAATTTACAAACTGATTATTCCAAATTCAATTACTTCATAATTACTCTATTATTACCAAATACATTTAGCAGCATTATCTGCTGAGCATTATTTCCCCTCCACATATTTGCAACATGCTACAAATCCAATGTCAGAGCTTTGAAGATAGAAACTTTTTTAAGTTGGTAATAGTACATAGTTCAATAAGTTCCACTGCATTCAGCATAGAAAAAGTAGTTAGAAACATTAAAAGGCAATGAAAAAATTGAACAGTTTGACCTTGTTCATATTTGTAGAAATCTGTTTATGATCCTGTAATTCAATTTTTTTCTTTTACTTTTGATTAATTATTTCAATCCAAAATTTTTATAATTAAAGATAAAAAAAACCTAAAAAAATTTCAAACTATTTAGAAAACAGAGGTGAAAAAATAATAACACTTATACTCTACTAAGAATTAGTTACATTTTTCATTGTGGTTATGATTGTTCATACCTGCTTCAGTCCTATATACTACACAAAATAAAAATCGCTCTGATTGTTCCACAGATAATAAAGTGAAAGGAAAAGATTTTTTTTTTTTTTTAACATGTTAAAGTTATTTACACATGCTTAAATAAGTTATGTTAAAATTTACTATCAGTAGCAAAACAAAGAGCTTTAAAATTAGCACTTTTAAAATTAACAAATAACATCAACTGTTAAATAATATTTTTAAAAATACAGTACATATTTCTGATAATTTGAAACTGAAGATGCCTTTAATCCACATGCATTTTTAGAAGTAAATAAAAAAATTTCCAATTTTGTAAAAATTCAGCATAGCATTACTAATTCAGAAGTCAAACAACAAAAATCAGCGTTATATTTACAAAATTTTCACAGGACTAGTTTCGATGGTTTTACCGAACCACCATCTTCAGCTGCAAAACCGCAAATGAACCAGATAGGAAATAATGATTAGATAAGATAAGAAGGCCTGGACAAGAATAAGCAAGTGGTGCCATCTGTTGGTGAAACCAGAACTAAAACATAATTTCTTTAAAGGCCGAAGGCAAATTTGGATTGGAATTAGGATCGTTAACTAGAACAGAAAGATTTTTATGAATGTGAAATGCCTCTAGAAAATCCAGTTCTCCAATGGAAGATGTTTTTTTTGAATAATTTTGGCAGCAGAAAAATTGAAAGTGTGATTTTCGGACCAACAATGTTGCGCAACAGAAGACTTCTGTGTTTCCTTTTTTCTAACATATACCTCATGTTTTTTGACGCGAAATTTTAAGGCTCTCTTAGTTTGGCCAATGTAAATTAAACCACACTGGCAAGGAATCCTATAAATACCCCAGGAATTCATATCCGGAATGGGGTCCTTGAGTATGGAACTCGGAATTTTATTGATGGGAGAATAAACAACCCGAAAGTTAAATTTCTGCAAAATATATGCAACTTTATGGCTAATTGATGGAAAGAAGGGAATGGCAACAGAATTTTTATAATCTCCTAAAACAAGAGTGTGGCTTTTAGTGTGTTGAGATGAGAATTTTTTAACTGCTTGATTAATAATGTTGGGTGGAAAGCCCCTGTCAATAGCTATTGCTTTTAAATAATTTAGTTCTTCATCAAGGGCTAGTTTGGAGGAGCAAACTTGAAGAGCACGGAAAACATAGGAATAAAATGAAGTTATCCGTTAATCGTTTCACTAAATTACGCCTGAAACGGCAAAAATTCCTGAATCATCTTGACTTTTTACTTAAATGTAAATGTAAAAAATTTATCCCCAATTTTATTCAAATCAAATCTAATCAAAAACCTTCGAGTCGTGTTTCAAGAATTCTGTTAAATTGCAAGCTTGCCTTACTTCGGTCCGTCATAAGGGATACACGTCAACAATCATTTGTCCAAAATTGAACGTGAACTCTATAAGCTTCATCTGGAACTCGCTAAATCATATCCAAAATTCACTGCCCTTGAACAAAAGTCTTGGTCTAGAACGGAGAATGCAGTTAACCGTAATAAAAACACCCTTGCAGTTAAATTCGAAAAACTTCTGTTACAATCTTCCAGTTCAAGAAGTTTAAAAAATCTTCCCATTGTAAACATCAAGCCAATAGTTAATATTTCTAATGTTAGTCTTTCAGAAGAACAAGAGAGAATTCTAAAATATAATTTTAACTTCTCACAAACCTGTAAACCCTCGATTCCAAAGATTTTGGCTCCTATCGAAAAAGCTTTCAAGTTCAGTAAAGTTTCAGATTCACAGAAAGAAATGATTAGGCATCTTATTGCTCATAATGTGAAATTCAATAATAAACCTTTGAAACTAAATCTAACTGCGAGAGAAAGAGCTACATTGCGTGAAATTCATTCTAACCTGGATATTATTATTTCAAAGGCCGACAAAGGTGGCCAGATAGTCGTCATGGATAGGAACACTTACATCGATGGTGTCACTAAACTCTTAAACGAAGGACCATATAATCCAATCCCTAAAGATCCTTCACCTTCGGACTTGTCAAAAATAAAAACTGTGATCAAATCTTCGCAAATCATTTCAGGCAACTTAAAACATTCACTTATCCCATCTGTTGCAAATTGTGCCAGATTATATGCTCTTCCCAAAATTCATAAAAGTGGTATTCCTTTCCGCCCTATTGTATCAAATTTAGGTACTGCCTCGTATCCATTAGCTAAATATTTAGTTTCTAGATTTTCCACTCTATTAGACAATAACATTTACGCCAAATATAAAGAAACCAAATATTTAGCAAATGGATACGAGGCAGTACCTAAATTTGATACAATAGGGTGGAAATGAATACCACTTTTATGAATTTTGAGAAGAGCATATAATCTGGCACAATTTGCAACAGATGGGATAAGCAAATGTTTTAAGTTGCTTGAAATGATTTGCAAAGATTTGAATGTCAGTTTTTATTTTTGACAAGTCAGAAGGTGAAGGATCTTGTTTATCATGCCCTCATCCAGTAATCGTTTCACTAAATTTCATCTTCGCAAATCATTTCAAGCAACTTAAATTTCACTTATCCCATCTGTTGCGAATTGTGCCAGATTATATGCTCTTCCCAAAATTCATAAAAGTGGTATTCCTTTCCACCCTATTGTATCAAATTTAGGTACTGCCTTGTATCCATTAGCTACATATTTGGTTTCTAGATTTTCCACTCTATTAGACAATAACATTTACACCATAAAAAGTCCAATAGAGTTTGTAAAAAATGTTAAAAACATTTCTCCTAGTAATTTACTCACGGTTTCATTTGATGTAAAATCATTATTAACCAATGTCCCAGTGGAAGGTGCATTAAGATGTCTAGAAATCAGACTTCGCGAATTTCATTTCTCTTGCATCGAAATTGATGAGCTAATTTCTCTCACTCTACTCTGTTTGAAACAAACACATTTTGTTTTCCAAAATAAATATTACAAGCAAACTGAGGGATTGGCCATGGGAAGCCCCCTCAGTCCCATCCTGGCTGATATCTACATGCATTATTATGAATCAAAATTATTTGAAACTTTAAACTTCCCGGCATGGTTTCGCTACATAGACGATACTTTTACTCTGTTTGAAGGTAATAAAGATGATTTAAATAAAGTTCTTTCAACAATGAATTCTATTGATCCTGCTATTCAGTTCACTTTTGAACTTAAGACTTGCAATTCTCTTCCGTTTCTCGACATTCTGGTCACACGTAACACATCCAACTTCAGTACTACGGTTTACCGTAAACCTTCTTCGGTTTGCCTTCCACCACACTTTAAATCATGTCATCCGACTAAACAAAAGTTAGCTTCATTTTATTCCTATGTTTTCCGTGCTCTTCAAGTTTGCTCCTCCAAACTAGCCCTTGATGAAGAACTAAATTATTTAAAAGCAATAGCTATTGACAGGGGCTTTCCACCCAACATTATTAATCAAGCAGTTAAAAAATTCTCATCTCAACACACTAAAAGCCACACTCTTGTTTTAGGAGATTATAAAAATTCTGTTGCCATTCCCTTCTTTCCATCAATTAGCTATAAAGTCGCACATATTTTGCAGAAATTTAACTTTCGGGTTGTTTATTCTCCCATCAATAAAATTCCGAGTTCCATACTCAAGGACCCCATTCCAGATATGAATTCCTGGGGTATTTATAGGATTCCTTGCCAGTGTGGTTTAATTTACATTGGCCAAACTAAGAGAGCCTTAAAATTTCGCGTCAAGGAACATGAGGCATATGTTAGAAAAAAGGAAACACAGAAGTCTTCTGTTGCTCAACATTGTTGGTCCGAAAACCACACTTTCAGTTTTTCTGCTGCCAAAATTATTTAAAAAACATATTCCATTGGAGAACTGGATTTTCTAGAGGCATTTCACATTCATAAAAATCTTTCTGTTCTAGTTAACGATCCTAATTCCAATCCAAATTTGCCTTCGGCCTTTAAAGAAATTATGTTTTAGTTCTGGTTTCACCAACAGATGGCGCCACTTGCTTATTCTTGTCCAGGCCTTCTTATCTTATCTAATCATTATTTCCTATCTGGTTCATTTGCGGTTTTGCAGCTGAAGATGGTGGTTCGGTAAAACGATCGAAACTAGTCCTGTGAAAATTTTGTAAATATAACGCTGATTTTTGTTGTTTGACTTCTGAATTAGTATTTATTCGGCGTGTTATTGTGTCTTAATTTCAGCATAGCATATTTAACAGCCTTTTTTTTATATATGCTCATGCAAGTGAACTTATTAAACAAAAATGCACTATATTTATAATATATATTGATTGAAGAAACATGTTTATTTTATTATTGGAGTTATTAAGCATTTTCTGCATGTGCACCATCCCCCTGTTTCTACAGCAAATGCATAGTTAAATCTTTACATTTTTTTATTTTAGATAAATCTCTGCTTAGACGCATATTCCACTTATTTACAATTGATTTTTAGTTTTTGTAATGAACTAGGGCAAAGAATTTATAATTTCTCAAGTTTTCAGAAGTTATTAAAATTGAATATACTTCATAGCTGGGTAGTTTACATTATACACAACAAGCAAACTTGTTTATATATGCAACAATAGGGGTAGAATCTTACAAACAACAGAGGTGGAAGTTTTCTGACATTCAAAAGGGAAAACATGACAAATGGCTAAAGAAGGATACATTTTCTAGGGAATAGAAATGTCAATACTAGCACTTCTTGTTAAGTGCTTTAAATTATCAATCCAGTCACACAGTATTGATATATTGATTAGAATTTAAAACTATTCCAACATTTAATGCATATTAAGTATTTCATGAAACATTCATGGAATATTTAACATCTTATTTAACACTCATGGATTATTCACATGAAATCAATGATTTACAGTGATTCAGTTTACCAAAATGTAATTTAAATATGAGCCTACTTCCAAATGGAAAATTATTCTTATAAAGCTTTTAAAATAATTTTCACCCACCTTACCATAAATATTTCCAACATCAGAAACTTGTCCTCCAGCTTCAGAATAAAAGTTAGTTTTGTCTGTTACTATTATACAGTGGTTACCCTTTTGTACTTCTGATGAAAGTTTTCCATCGCTTATGATCGCAAGAACAGAGGAAGTTATACTTTCAACACCTGCATTATTATCGAATACATTACATGAAAATCTTAAATGTGTAACACACATATAGAGCAGAACATCTTGATACATTTTAAGGTGCTGTAGCAGTATTTAAAAAAAATATTTTTATTTTACATGAATATTTGAAAACAAAATTAAGAAATCTAAGAAATTAAAAATTGTGATCAATGTTTGATATTCATGACTTTAAATAAAAAAGGAGGGGGAGAAAGAGAAAAGGGGGAAAAGGAAAGAAAAGGAAAACTGCAATTCAAATAATAATATATAATTTTAAGGAAACTATATTAAGAAAATTCTGAAATACAATTTTTTTTAAAGAAAAAAAAAGAAGCACATACATTTATTTTTTTTAATTCATTTTTATCTTGTGCTTCAAATAATCTTCCTTTTTTTCATTTCAAAGAAAATAAATATATTATATAACTTAACATTAAAATAAATTAAAGAAATTAAAAGAAATAAGTATAGTTATAATTCTTAATAAGTACAGTTTTTCCCTTGCAGTTATGTTTAAACAGTAAGGCTATCACCAATTTGAAAAAGCACTTTTAATACATTTCACATTTATATACTTCTGTGTTTGCTTAACATTTGATCTCTGTTCCAGTTCATTTCATTCCACTTCATAGTAAAATATTTTATTTATATGATGCATAACTTCAGTTATGTGTCATTTCTTCTCTTATTTACCAATGTTTTTTTTTTTTTTTTTTTTTTTTTTTTTCCGGAGTTCAAACTGCTTCCAAAAATATCATTTCTTCTCATAGCATTTAAGAGTTATACATTGGGATATAAGGGAAAGAAAGAAAAATAAAGAATAAAGGAAACAACACTGGAAGATTCTTTTTCCTTCACAAAAATTCAAATCTGCATCCATGTTGAAATTTTCTTTGGAAAAATGTTATTTATAGTGGAATTATAAAACTGAATTTCTTTCTGCAGATGTCAATTTCTTTTCACTTTTTGAATTTATTGCCTTTGATCTACTAACTGTTTTCCAACAAAATATTTCTTAAGGCAATTTTTAAAATGTTTGTTCTACTATTTTTTATTAATGCCTCATTTAATGAGTAATTGAAAATTAATTTATCTGATTTGTATTTTAAAAGAAGTACAACAAACCCCACATTTACACCTAAGTACTTTTTTAAATCAAATAAGATTTAAAAACAGTGATTCAGTTTACCAAAATTCCCATATAAATAAAATTTTCAATATAGGATGTTTGAGGCCTCTGAAAAAATATCAGAATTCTAATTAGTGACAGAGTCACAGCAGCAGAAAGGCAGTTTGAATAACCTCTTAAATTAACATTACACTGCAATGAAGAACTATTATGCAATTTCCCAAAATTTCAAAATGTTTGCAAAATAGGAAGTCTTTACAGTGATCAACTCTTAGAGAGAAAATATAAAATAATAAATGAATAGCTCAAACACAAAAAACATATACTCATGGCATCAACATAAAAGAAAAATTTTAAATACATTCAGTGACTGTAAATCCTTTTTTTTAAAAAAAAAAAAAGTCATCATAAGGAAAATTTTAAAAATTGCTTTATTCTAGAAAAGATGCCTCATATTACCAGTCATGCTCAGCTAACACAAAAAATACACATTTCATATTACGGCCACTATGAGCAAAGCGTAAATAATATATGATTCAAAAAGATTAAAAAGTAATACATTTCTGGTTATCTGAACTTCTAGCAAAATGTTGTGAATTTTTTGCTGACTTTGGAAAGCATACACGAACTAGCTGGAGGCTATTTTTTTGCAAAACTAATTTGCCATTTACAGTAAGAGCCATTTTTAAAATAGTGGCACACTTAAAATTCCAAAAAAGAGCAATCAGTCAATAAAATTAATGAAAAAAAATCAGCAATAAAACATTGGCCTTCTTAAGAGAAATTCTTGTGTAATTTTTTTTCTTTCTTTATTACTCTCCCCATATAAACAGCAATCTGTTTTCACTACAAAGAAACATCAGAAAACTGCACAAAATCAGCAGAGCACATAATGTTGGTATAGCGAAACAGCCAACAATAAATAAAATGAATAGTTGATGTAAAGGAGCTACAGCTGTCTCCAAGCCAATTTCTGACTTGCATTTTATCACATGCAATTTTTCACACAGCATTTTGATTTATATGTGGTCATTTAAGAAGTGGAACTCCCTAGAATGTGAATTTTTGCATTTTCTTTTGTTAGTCAAAACACCACATTGCTAAAGAAATAAAATGCTTTATGTTCTGTCAGTTGATAAATTCACACTTAAATTATAATTTATTGTGAGAAAAAGAAATACATTCAATGCAAAATGAAACAATAATCCCAAAAAGGATGATTGAATTTCAAAAGTGGAAAATAAACAGATGTGTGTTACGTGCACGCTTGAGTTGCCGATAAATACTTTTTGATAAATTCTTCAGTGGTTGCCACATAACTATTCTGGCAACATACCGTGTTGCTTCATAATACTTTTTCGTGACTTTTCAGTAGGGATGCAGATAATCACAAAGCACCAACTTTCCTTTAATAAACAACATATACATATGTAATAACATATTATTAATGTATCAAAACCACAAATATTAATTTGACAACTTAACGACAAAGTACAAATTGCAAATTTGGTATTTTATCCAACACAGGATTCATTTGACAGCTAATCATGAGAAGGTATGCTTTAATTTGAAAACCACACGTACCTCAATTTAATTACTCAATATCAAATTACTGAAACAATTGTAAAAATTTAGGAGCCTAAAAATTTGTAATCTATATAAATACAAAAATTAGAAGTTAAAAAATTGCAAATTTTAGTACTTCCTTATTATTATTACAACCTTTAATTTAAATGGACCAAGATCATTAATATATTGTCAACTGTCACCAAACAGACAACAGTCCTCAGCCCATTGTCTTTTTTTTTTTTTTTTTTCTTCAGGAAATGCTAATAATTTTTGGTTTAGCAAAAAGTGAAGATGCTGTATCATTTTTCCTAGAAAGAGACATTTTATCTCACATTCAGATATGCAAAAATGGCATGAAATGAAACCATATATCAATGAAAGCATCTGGAAATCACAAGGCAACAACAACTGAAGGTACAAGATGAAATTTTGCAAATAAAAGAAAAACTGAGAACTGGTTCAGTGATTTCACTGTGATTTATTTACTGTTGCACAGAAAAATCATGAAGCAAGCATGCTTGCAATATAAGATTTTAACTGCGACTTAATTATAAACTTGGTAGTAATCTTGACACTATTTCAATAACAGGGTCATAATAATGAGGAACTAACTGTATTTCTTCAGAGACTTATTTCTTTCCTTTCTTTTTATAAAATCAAAAACTATATGGATCATAATAAATTGAAAGTATACGTATGTGAATTGCAAAACTAAAAAAGATTTGGAAATACTGTGTTAAATAAATGCAAATTTTAGTAAATCCAGTTACTAAAATTCATCTTTGAATTTAACATCTGTAACCCCACTACTTTGTACTTTATAACTTAAATGTGTAATTAAAACACCCTTAATTGTAATATTTTATCTTTATTGTGTTTTGTTAATTAAAGCTACTTAAAAGGGCCAGGTGCATCTTTTGTTTATGGTAGTTTTGGATATAGTTGGCCACCCAACGTGCGGTTCGAATGATTTACCCAATTTAGAAAAAAAAAAAAAAAAAATGTTTAGTTTACGATTCCAGGACATTGACTCACATTTCTTTTCCAGGTTTTGGGTACTACTTCCACCAGCAAAGTCCTCAAACGAAGATTATTTTTTATATCATATGAAGTATTGGTTTCATCTTCACCCAAAGATAACAGATAAAAGATTTTTATTCAATAAGCATTTAACTTAATAAGAAGATAACAGATTTTCACTCAATAAGCAATATAAAATTCTAATTATAATGTTGTTAATACGTTAATAATATGGAATGGAATGCATCGTTAAAAATTAAACAATCAAATATAAAGTATAAGCTCTAGATGTTTCTTTTTACATATGTTGCACTTTAAGAATTTATATTGTCTTACATTGTTTTAAATAATTGATTTCTATTTGAATTTCCTGTGTTTTAATTCTGTGTTCTAATAGAAGATTGATTTCACTGGAAGTCAACACAAATTAAATTTTGTTTCGGTTCTGAACGAAAGTTGTTTACGTGGCAAAATGTTATTTTTATTCTGATTGATGTACGTTTCCAGTGTGCGTAATTCTTTTAGGATTTTATAACTGTATTGCTATCAATGAATGAGTTGTGAGTTTTGTTTCATTTTATTTTATGAATAATATTAACGGATACTTTTTTTCTCTTTCAGAATAGAAATGATTAAAAAGTGAAAAGGGTTTTATCTAGTATATTATTTAAGCTGTGCCACTAATGTTTTGTTTTTATTTATTAAGAATACTTCTTTTGAATTAATGTTTAATTTGCTGTTATTCTGAAAAGGCATTCTAATACTTGCTGCATTTTTTATTTGTGTGTTTATAAAAATTTTAAATTATTATTTTGTAATATTTAAGAACAACTTATATATCTAATTGTGTTTTTCAAAGAGAACTATAATCGAAAATTAATTTCTTAAAGCATTTAGGATTTTGTAGACATCATAGAACTAATAGAAAATTTATAAAAGTTAAATTCTATTTTTGGGATTTTATTTTACTAAATTTGTGCATTCTTTTATTGGCCATTGGGCAAGTGTACCAATCTTTGTTAAATGTTAGTTTCATTTTGTTTTCGAAGTAATCTCAGATTAATGATTTTGTTCGACGTTATTTTTCAAATATTATGTAATTGTCAAGGGTAATTAAGAAATTCATAAAGTTTCTGAACATATAATTTTCTTCAAACAAATACTGAACTTTTCAATGGACATTGAAAGTACGATAACACGAATTTTGGGGATTAACCAGAAAAAAAGATGTGCAAGTGTTTATCACAGAACTGGGTTTGCCCGTCTCAGATAATTTGAAAGTGATTCAACTCAAAGAGCTAATTAAGCACATAGACAAAAATTCTATAAATTTCCAATTAAGCTAAAGCTTTGAAACATCCACTTTAGTGAATCTTCAAAGTAACGAAGGTAAACGTCTGCATACAAAACGGCATACTCAACTAAATCACTTATTGCAAAAATTCAAGAGAACTGCTTTGAACCAGGGGGAGATCCAACCCCATGTAGTGAAGGTTTGAAGAGAATCATCTTGATTCTGTGCCGTTGAATGAATCATCTCAAATCAATGAAGTGTGAAGAGAATCATCCTGATTCTATGGAGTTTTAAGTGAATCATCCCAATTCCATGAAATATGAAGAGAATCATTCTGATTCTATGGAGTTTTGAGTGAATCATCCTGATTCCATGAAGTATGAAGAGAATTATCCTGATTCTATGGAGTTTTGAGTGAATCATCCCGATTCCATGAAGTATGAAGAGAATTATCCTGATTCTATGCTGTGTGATGAATCATCTCGATTCAACGAAAGTATGAAGAGAATCATCCTGATTCTGTGTTGTGTGATGAATCATCTTGATTCAATGAAGTTTGAAAAGAATCATCTCGATTCACTGAGGTTTGAAGTGAATCATCCTGATTCAGGAAGTTTGGAGTGAATCATCCCGATTCAATGAAGTATGAAGAGAATCATCCTGATTCTATGGAGTTTTGAGGGAATCATCCCGATTCAATGAAGTATGAAGAAAAGCATCCTGATTCTGTGTTGTGTGATGAATCAGCCCGATTCAGAGATGTTTGAATGAATCATTCCAATTCAATGAAAGTATGAAGAGAATCATCCTGATTCTGTGTTATGCGATGAATCATTCCGATTCAATGAAGTTTGAAAAGAACCATCCCGGTTCAATGAACTATGGAAGGAATCATCTCGATTCTATGAAGTTTTGAATGAATCGTCCCGATTCAGTGAAGTTTGAAGAGTATCATCCTAATTCTATGCTGTGCCATGAATCATCCTGATTCAATGAAGCTTGAAAGGAATCATCTAGATTCTATGCTGTTGATGAATCACCCCGATTTAAGAGTATGACAAGCAAAAAAATATATTATGGTCATCAACATCAAAAGCCTTCTTACGAACCAGGTGATAGAGTAGGGTTGACATTACATCCTATTTGAAAACCAAAGTTTTCTGGCTCTTCAGTGAGACGTCGTATGAGCCTGGGGGGGGGGGTGAGTCTGTAACCCCATGGCTCAATGAACGCCACCTAGCGGCCGCCAGAAGAAACACCAGCCAAAAAAAAAGACTATAGCCTTCAGTCGATGTACTGGACTCAGCTAAGTATGGTGTTCCCTCGAGATTTACTTTGTAACTTAAATGTGCAATTATAATGCCCTCAATTGTAATGTTTTATCTTTATTGTTGTTAGTTAAAGCTATTTAAAAGGGTCAGGTGAGTCTTTTGTTTATGGTAGTCTTGGTTATACATCATCTATTTATATTTTACATTTTGCAAGTTAAAAGAAACAAGATTTAATTGCATACACAACTGGTATAAACATAATTTTAAAATGAGATAGGAATTTGTAAAACAGAATAAATCAACTGAAAAATTATTTTTTAAGCAAACATAAATGGTACATCAATACTTCCTATAAATACTTACCAAATTTATTTTTATCAGTATAATGCCTGTACTTGAATATGTCATTAGTGGCTGGAATACTTTCATTTTCCAGAATTTTTAGCAGTTCTAACATGCTGTTTGATTTTTCTCCAAACTGAGAACTTCTGTGTTGTTGCTTTAAAGAATTAAATAAATAAAAAATAAATGCCAGTTAATAAAAAAAAAAAATTTCATTTGAGTTTAAATTCATCTTCTCCCGCCCACTAGTTTTCTTCAATGTTCTCAGATTACTGAGCTTTTATAATGAACATACCAAAAATAAATGAAGCATCAAGTATTTAAAATCACCATGAAAATATCCATGAATGGAAAATATAATTAATGATTCATTTTAAGAAATAGTTAAATGAATCAAGCTGTTCATTTAATTGGCAAAAAAAAAAATTAAAATTTATGCAGTAGAGTGCATAGAATTCATGCCAATCAAGTGTAACAATGTTAGCTTTTTAAGCTGTTTTACTATCAATTTAAAATTTCAAAATAAGTGAATTATACAATAAAATATTATTCTCGCTATTAACCACCCACATTGAGGAAGATTTAATTTACTCAAATTAACTCAGTGTAATGATATTCACATGCTAACATAACCTCTGCAATTCATTAACACTATTACAGTTCTGTGTCACTCAGATTGCTTCAGCATGCATATTCCCTTTTCACAAGGAAGCAATAAGCTTGATGTGTGTTCATAGATTGCCACTCTCTGGTGATTAGCAGAGTTACCTGCCATATCATTGGTACCAGGTTGAAATTCTAAAAAAGGCACATTGTTGAAGATGTAGATACCATAGACTCTCAATTAAATGCAGTAATAAAAGGGATTACACCCACAGTAGTGTTTAAAAAATATATAAAGAATAATTTATATTATAATTAACAGTTATTAGCTATTCCCCTATGTTTTAAGAAGTTAAATTTGGAGAATAAGTTCATAAATTGAATCGACATTCAACACAACCTACATCAAAACAGAAAAAACAATATTTTTATTTACATTTCTCTTATACAGTCAAAAGTCTTCCAGACTCGTCAGGACTTCGGCGATTCCGGATTATCGTTTTTTCCGGATTATAGATCATCAGTTTAAATCTGGTAAGATGGCATGCAGAAATTATACAATTAAAAATATGAAATCATAATTTATGAAATAAAGAGCAGTTGTGATCTAAACAGTATACAAATTTACAAAAAAAAAAAGCTTAATATTTACTTGTTTACTTTATTAAACTTTTCTTCCAACGCGTGCATGCGTAAAGCATACATTACACATAGTCGAAATTAGAAAATTGCAACCAGAAAACTATTTGATGCATTAATTCAGAAGACAAACAACAAAAATCAGCGTTATATTTACAAAATTTTCACAGGACTAGTTTCTTTGATTTTACTGAACCACCATCTTCAGCTGCAACACCGCAAATGAGCAAGATAGGAAAAAATGATTAGATAAGATAAGAAAGCCTGGACAAGAATAAGCAAGTGGCGCCATCTGTTGGTGAAACCAGAACTAAAACATAATTTCTTTAAAGGCCGAAGGCAAATTTGAATCAGAATTAGGATCGTTAACTAGAACAGAAAGATTTTTATGAATGTGAAATGCCTTTAGAAAATCCAGTTCTCCAATTGAAGATGTTTTTTGAATAATTTTGGCAGCAGAAAAATTGAAAGTGTGATTTTCGGACCAACAATGTTGCGCAACAGAAGACTTCTCTGTTTCCTTTTTTCTATCATATGCCTCATGTTCCTTGACGCGAAATTTTAAGGCTCTCTTAGCTTGGCCAATGTAAATTAAACCACACTGGTAAGAAATCCTATAAATAGCCCAGGAATTCATGTCCGGAATGGGGTCCTTAAGTATGGAACTCGGAATTTTATTGATGGGAGAATAAACAACCCGAAAGTTAAATTTCTGCAAAATATGTGCAATTTTATAGCTAATTGATGGAAAGAAGGGAATGACAACAGAATTTTTATAATGTCCTAAAACAAGAGTGTGCCTTTTAGTGTATTGAGATGAGAATTTTTTTAACTGCTTGATTAATAATGTTGGGTGAAAAGCCCCTGTCAATAGCTGTTGCTTTAAATAACTTAGTTCTTCATCAATAGCTAGTTTGGAGGAGCAAACTTGAAGAGCACAGAAAACATAGGAATAAAATGAAGCTAACTTTTGTTTAGTCGGATGACATGATTTAAAGTGTGGTGGAAGGCAAACCGATGAAGGTTTACGGTAAACCGTAGTACCGAAGTTGGATGTGTTACGTGTACCCAGAATGTCGAGAAACGGAAGAGAACTGCAAGTCTCAAGTTCAAAAGTGAACTGAATAGCAGGATGAATAAGAATTCATTGTTGAAAGAACTTTATTTAAATCATCTTTATTACCTTCAAACAGGGTAAAAGTATCGTCTACGTAGCAGAACCATGCCGGAAAGTTTAAAGTTTCAAACAATTTTGATTCATAATAATGCATGTAGATATCAGCCAGGATGGGACTGAGGGGGCTTCCCATGGCTAATCCCTCAGTTTGCTTGTAATATTTATTTTGGAAAACAAAATGTGTTTGTTTCAAACAGAGTTGAGTGAGAGAAATTAGCTCATCAATTTCAATGCAAGAGAAATTAAATTCGCGAAGTCTGGTTTCTAGACATCTTAATGCACCCTCCACTGGGACATTGGTGAATAATGATTTTACATCAAAAGAAACCATGAATAAATTATTAGGAGAAATGTTTTTAACCTTTTTTACAAACTCTATTGAATTTTTTATGGTGTAAATGTTATTGTCTAATAGAGTGGAAAATCTAGAAACCAAATATTTAGCAAATGGATACGAGGCAGTACCTAAATTTGATACAATAGGGTGGAAATGAATACCACTTTTATGAATTTTGAGAAGAGCATATAATCTGGCACAATTTGCAACAGATGGGATAAGCAAATGTTTTAAGTTGCTTGAAATGATTTGCAAAGATTTGATTGCAGTTTTTATTTTTGACAAGTCAGAAGGTGAAGGATCTTGTTTATCATGCCCTCATCCAGTAATCGTTTCACTAAATTTCATCTTCGCAAATCATTTCAAGCAACTTAAATTTCACTTATCCCATCTGTTGCGAATTGTGCCAGATTATATGCTCTTCCCAAAATTCATAAAAGTGGTATTCCTTTCCACCCTATTGTATCAAATTTAGGTACTGCCTTGTATCCATTAGCTACATATTTGGTTTCTAGATTTTCCACTCTATTAGACAATAACATTTACACCATAAAAAGTCCAATAGAGTTTGTAAAAAATGTTAAAAACATTTCTCCTAGTAATTTACTCACGGTTTCATTTCATGTAAAATCATTATTAACCAATGTCCCAGTGGAGGGTGCATTAAGATGTCTAGAAATCAGACTTCGCGAATTTCATTTCTCTTGCATCGAAATTGATGAGCTAATTTCTCTCACTCTACTCTGTTTGAAACAAACACATTTTGTTTTCCAAAATAAATATTACAAGCAAACTGAGGGATTGGCCATGGGAAGCCCCCTCAGTCCCATCCTGGCTGATATCTACATGCATTATTATGAATCAAAATTGTTTGAAACTTTAAACTTCCCGGCATGGTTCCGCTACGTAGATGGTACTTACTTTACCCTGTTTGAAGGTAATAAAGATGATTTAAATAAAGTTCTTTCAACAATGAATTCTATTGATCCCGCTATTCAGTTCACTTTTGAACTTGAGACTTACAATTCTCTTCCGTTTCTCGACATTCTGGTCACACGTAACACATCCAACTTCAGTACTACGGTTTACCGTAAACCTTCATCGGTTTGCCTTCCACCACACTTTAAATCATGTCATCCGACTAAACAAAAGTTAGCTTCATTTTATTCCTATGTTTTCCGTGCTCTTCAAGTTTGCTCCTCCAAACTAGCCCTTGATGAAGAACTAAATTATTTAAAAGCAATAGCTATTGACAGGGGCTTTTCACCCAACATTATTAATCAGGCAGTTAAAAAATTCACATCTCAATACACTAAAAAGCACACTCTTGTTTTAGGAGATTATAAAAATTCTGTTGTCATTCCCTTCTTTCCATCAATTAGCTATAAAGTTGCACACATTTTGCAGAAATTTAACTTTCGGGTTGTTTATTCTCCCATCAATAAAATTCCGAGTTCCATACTCAAGGACCCCATTCCGGATATGAATTCCTGGGGTATTTATAGGATTCCTTGCCAGTGTGGTTTAATTTACATTGGCCAAACTAAGAGAGCCTTAAAATTTCGCGTCAAAAAACATGAGGTATATGTTATAAAAAAGGAAACACAGAAGTCTTCTGTTGCGCAACATTGTTGGTCCGAAAATCACACTTTCAATTTTTCTGCTGCCAAAATTATTCAAAAAAAACATCTTCCATTGGAGAACTGGATTTTCTAGAAGCATTTCACATTCATAAAAATCTTTCTGTTCTAGTTAACGATCCTAATTCCAATCCAAATTTGCCTTCGGCCTTTAAAGAAATTATGTTTTAGTTCTGGTTTCACCAACAGATGGCGCCACTTGCTTATTCTTGTCCAGGCTTTCTTATCTTATCTAATCATTTTTTCCTATCTTGTTCATTTGCGGTTTTGCAGCTGAGGATGGTGGTTCGGTAAAATCATCGAAACTAGTCCTGTGAAAATTTTGTAAATATAATGCTGATTTTTGTTGTTTGTCTTCTGAATTAGTATTTATTCAGCATGTTATTGTGTCTTAGTTATTTGATGTGTATTCGTGACATTTATAATGACGAGGAAATTGATTTAAATCATATCAGAGTTCATTGAGATGAAACACTACATTTAGTAAGGAATTATAAGCCGAATAAAATAAAAACATCTGCGCTGAAGATGAGGATAGTGCTGACAGATCAACTTCCAGTTCATTGCGCGCCGCGACGTTCCCCCCTCCCCGCAGAGCAGTGTGAAATTGATAAATAGATTTTGGAATGGTTAGAGAAACAAATCACCTCTCTGTCACTTTCTTCATGCGTTTATCCATTTTTTGCAGCAATTCCACTTTTTGTTTAATGGACATTGAAACATGCTTTCGCTTTGTAGATCCTTTGGCAGCTTCAGAATCGGAAATTCTATTTGACATAATCAAAAGTTCAAGCTTACGTTTATAAAATTGCTCTAACAGTCTGCAAAAAATAATATGCCGGATCCAATTCAAAGATTAAGGAACAACGCAATCTGCAACATTAACTGAAATAGATAATTAGGTAATTTTAGCTTAGCTTATATCGTCCGCTATACATTAAACGCGCATGCGTAAAGGTATTGTGCGCATGCGCAGAAAGTTTGTAGCTTTGATGTCCGGATTATAGATCATTCCAGATTATGGACGTCCAGATTAAAGACTTTTGACTGCATTTCAAAAGTCAATGGAACAAGTCAATGGGAAATAGAATTAGCTGTACATTTGTTTTATCTTTCCAGTTCAGCAATTTATTTTTAATGAGTGATTTAACCACGTACACTTAAGTTATATACTTTTGTGGATAAAAACAATTCCTGAATACAGTAACATTCCTTGTTATCGCCGTTGTTATTTCACTCATTCCCTCCCCTCTTGTTTGCACTTCATATAGAAATTTTGCTAATGGTTTATGATTCTAACTCTCCTATCATTCTGCTATTAACAATTTTAACTTTTTTCTAGACAAGGCCCAGTTTATGTGCAACATAGTCAATCTAACCTCAATTAATTGGCAGCTGCCTGCTACCTTTGTTACAAATATAATATCACTTGTACTATCGTGCATTCTCAGTAGTGAGACCATTAAATGATGCATGGCAATTCCCAACGAATGCTTAATTAGCAGGTGTACGACCACTGGATTAATAAAAACAATGTGTCCACCAGTTTCTATTAAAAAGAACATCATAGCTTAAATTACACTTTGATAAAGAAGCTTAACTACTGAAAGGTTATATGTCTCAATACCAAAGACTAGCATTTAAAGTCTACATCTCTCTGCAGTGATGCCTACATGTAATTACTGAGTCTTAACAAGCTTTGGTAATTTGACAAATTCAAGTGATGGATATGTTACACAGAATTTCAGATTAATATATTTTTTTTTTTTTTTAATCTTATTCATTCAAGATGCCTGAAAGGCTTTTGCGAATGCATTGTTTTGAAGTCCTTTCTAACTGTGTGAAGTCTGGGTAAAGTCCACGAATTTTTCCTTCTCTACTGTTTTTATATATGATTAATTATTATCAAATTATAATTTGATGCAAGCACTGCTGAGAATTTTGAACATAGGAGAAATAATTATTTAGGAGCATAGTATTTCTTGCACTTAATACTCAAACAATTTTTGATTCTCTGAACAAAAATTTAAAAAATTTTTAAAAAAAGGTTTCTATATACATATTGCATATAAAAAATAGCAGGAATATAAAAATAACTGCATGTATTTAAATGTACCAAAAATTCTACATTTTAGATTTCAGAACAAGATAAATAAGTAAAAAGTTGTATACCTTTTCCTTCGTGACTTGTTTATAACTTTCCCAATCTGGTAAGATATTAACTTCCAACAGTAAATCCTGAATAACATTTTCCTCTAAACCATGAATTTCATGCAATTCCCACAATTTCTGTCCTGTATTCAAAATCATTTTGGATAAAAGAACAATGAAACAAAGCATCTATGTGAAATTTATACAAATTAAAGGAATAGGTACTTACGTATTAACGCAACCAGGCCATAATTCGCATAAATTGCCAAATTTGGCGATCCTACTTACGGCAACCCTATACGACAACCCTACGTGTTATACATAGTTTTGTAAAAAGAGCATGTGGAGATTCACAAAATTTTCCTGCATTTTCGTGCAAATTTTTGTAATTTATGAGAAAATAGCAGTGTACATGGATAAAGTCAAGAGTGTGCGCAATGCCATTTTTGTGCAATTCTGGGATGTTTTTTTAAGTAAAAATAAGTCGACGTGTACATGGTTATGGTGAATACGGTTTTCAATCAGTGCTAAAAGCAATAGCCAAAAGATTTCCACCGAAAAAATAATTCTGCAACTTATTCAAATTCGAAATCGGAAGGGTTTAATTGCTATTTTATATTTTAAAACAAAATAATATAAAAAACTGTATTAAAAATTATCTGTAATTAATAAATGTACATTTTCTTTCTATTCATACTTTTTTTACTCAAACTTACAAATAGCACCAACCTGGTTGCGATAATACGCAAGTACCAAGGAATATTACTCTACGAAATAATAAATTATGAAATAAAATTTATTACCATCAAATACATTTCCTGTACTTTCTGACATCATTTTGTTACGTACTTTGCGACCTTTGTTCACTAACTGATGAAAC
Source organism: Stegodyphus dumicola (assembly GCF_044657685.1). Classification (NCBI taxonomy): domain Eukaryota; kingdom Metazoa; phylum Arthropoda; class Arachnida; order Araneae; family Eresidae; genus Stegodyphus; species Stegodyphus dumicola. The sequence continues at coordinate 180,952,075 of NC_140775.1, forward strand.
AATTTTTCTTCTTCATTTACAATATCTATAACCTGTTAAAATAATCCAGATTTATAAAGAAAGAAAATCATATTTTCAAAACACATTTAAGCCTTTGACATGTGTGCGACAAATACGTCTTAGATTTATCATATGCAAATCAACTTGTTAAAAGCCTAATTGCAAAAATCAATTTCATCTGGAATTTATACGAAATGTTTTCCAAAACTGTAAAGAAAACTAATCAACTTAGAGAATGACAGTACATATCACAAATAATATTCTACACTCAATGAAGTAATACTAATATCTTGAATAAACATGAATCAAAAATTTTACCTATATTTCTATACAAGCACATTACATATCAAATTAAGGATCTTAAAATTTGAACAAAGAATGATTCAATTAAAATATTATATAATATTATGAAATATTAGAAATAAGAATGATTAAAACATATATCAATATACTAACTACACAGGATTATCTCAATTTATTTTTCACTGTTACTGCATGTCGTTGTGTTACTGACTGTATAAGGTATTTCTCCCACCTTCCTAGCGTGCCTTCGCGGTGTAGTGGTTCTGCACCCTGGGCCGGTATTCCAGAAAAAGGGAGGAATATATAAGGTATTTCTCCCACCTTCCTAGCATGCCTTTGTGGTGTAGTGGTCAGCACACTGAGCCTGTACTTCAGAAGTCCATGGTTCGATTCCCAGCGAAGGCTGTTGCTTATTTTTCAATCTCTTGCTTCCAAAAATCCTAATGTCTCTACAGTGGTGCCCAAACTAAATGGGTGTTGGATGATGATTCTCCTCACATAGGATTTGATGATTGGGTCTCTTAAAAACCCCAGTCACTCTTTAAAAGGGGGAGTATATAAAGTATTTCTCCCGCCTTCCTAGCGTGTCTTCGTGGTGTAGTGGGCAGCACACAGAGCCAATATTTCAGAGGTCCGTGGTTCGATTCCTAGCGAAGGCGATTGCTAATTTTTCATCTCTCTTGCTTCCAGAATACCTAATGTCTCTACAACTGATCCTCTTGATCAATACACGGTGCTCTTAGACATAAATGCATCATGGTCAAGAAGTAGAGAGTTTTGTCTATTTGCAAAGGCATTGGGCATTAAAAGGTGAGAGTGCAAGTTTGCTTAGCTCTGTCCCAGTTTTAGTGAAGGACATCTCAGAGGAGGTATCCTGCAGTCTCATTCCTCTCCCTTTAACCCGAGTGCACTCACTGGGTCCAGTTGACCCACAAGATTAAACAAACCTTTCACAAATAATACGTATTTTCACACAAATTGTTGAGATCGAGTGTAGTCATGTCTGAGGTCAACCTTTTCAAGTTTCTAACATGTTTTCACAGGGGCTTTGATTTGGAGTCTTCATTTTGATTGGATCGGGTCTTTTAGAACCTGTGCACCTATTTATATTACTATTATTTAGTTGATTTGTGATAGTATACGAAGTGACAAACATGTCGCGTAATTTATCTTACAAGCAAAAATGTTGCAAAAATTATTCGATGTATCAACTATCGAAGAATGTATTGAAGAAAAGGAGGATGGCCATGATCATGACTTTTAGTTCACATGATACTGATTCAGAAACTAATATAGATACTGAAAACGAGAGTGAGAATGACATAAATTGTTTTATTGGAAAAAAATTATCGGAACCAAGAAAAAAAGATGCAGTGTTTGCCCAGCTAAAAAGCACAGCAAAACGAAAAATGCAGTGCGATGAATATAAAAAATATTTGTATTTGGAACACACAACAACACTTTGTTCAACGTGCTGCTAACATTTCTTGTTGCATTTTTTCTCTGTGTCTATAGTCTAATAAAGAATCGATATGGAGTAAAGGTATATATTTTTTTCCCACGCTAATATATAATACGATTTTTTTTATTCCTTTAAGAAATTTTATTTCATAAAAGCATTTGGAAAAATTAAAAATTTTAATGTGCATATTTTTAAGGTTGATCATAAGTCTTATTATTGGCATAGATGTAACACTTTTTCTGAAGATTTATAATTTTCTCTACAAAAAACACAAATCATGTCTTTTGGATCCAATGCGTTTGTTCTTGTAACTCACATGAGCACACAAATGATGAGAATAGAAAAACAATATAAATTTATATCAAAGAAACTGAGAACATTTCAACATGAAGACACTCCATCTGGAAGCTTACCGTAGTGAAGTGATATGAAGTTTTCTACTTCGTTTAATTTAAATACCTGTGTACTTTCACTATTCTTTTTATTGAAAATGTGAGTCATATGGATATGTGTTCAAGAGTTAAAGATGCTCTGGCCAGCATCATACTTTCTTCAATGAAGAACTTTTTCTTGCAAGTTTTTTCATAATCCTGATGTTGAGAATGCTATAAAGTTTCAAACATCTACAGTAAATGGATTAAGGTTTTTGCATTTTTTTACATCATTAAACTGGGTGTTACATTTTTTATTACCTAATTAGATCATGCTTTTTAATTATTCAATGTGTTATTAGAAAATTCATATTCCTTTTAAGATGATGTCACACATTTTGGTGGACTGAATTAGTAAATGCTGCAGACACCAAAAAATGCAATCTGCAAAAGATTTACATACAAAATGATGACTGAAAGAAATTACATCTAGCTTTTGCCAAATCAATAATTTTTTACTATAATCATTATCTGCTGCTAAAGTTTAAACATTTCACGAGATATTTTGGATTTTTATTGCCAAGAATAAAGTTTAGGATGCAGTGGTAAATTTTAAAACTTAGATAAATTTTTTTTAATTTAGATATCTTTTACAATAACAGTCTTCCAACTTTTACAGTAACACATACATTAACATAATATATTTCTAAACATCATTAGTTATTAGGTTGCTTATTGGAAACCAGAAAAGTTCAAACATAAAACCAATATTGCCATCAGGAATGTGAGATAGCAATCTTGAACTACCAATAGATGATGTCAGCACATGTAAAATAACAAGAGAGACAGTTTACCATAATGGTGATGCCCTTATAACACAGCATCAAACAAGAACAATGAAGCATGTAAGCTTTTTAAGTGAAAGGGTGTAACCTGTATAGATTCAACATCAGGTGAGAATTCAGTATGATGAAGGACGTAATAGTCATACATAAACATACGAGTGCACTGAAAAGATAAAGACTGTTCTAATTAAAATGCATGATTCTCCTCACTAAGACCAAGTGGTAATAGGAGACAACATTGCAACTAGGGAAAACATGATGCAGGAAAACTGATAAGTCACAATTTAGAAAAAGGCATAACCATAATATCAGCTCATCAAAATTCTTCAGCGTATTCTCACAGAAAGGAAAATTAGATACATCCTGAGTAAAAAAGAACTCCAGGACAATGGTAAGATTTAGTTGGGGTGCATAAGTGGATGTACACTTGTCAAAAAGAATTCATTTCCAGCAATATCAAGTGCAAAAATGTACAGAACAAGACAGAGAACAGTGATAATGTTTTTAATTATGTGTAATTATTTTAACCTTTGCAATAAATGTCTTGTAAGCGAAAAAATATGGCTTTCCAATAAATACTAAACAAAAATGAATTGAAAAAAGACTGAGCTTGCTTTTAAAAAAAATCTGATGTGTACACCACATGACTTCCTTGTACCGAATATTAAATTATACGCATTTTTTCTTGCATTTTATTTAAACTTATTAGATTGAATTAAACCTACTTCGCCGACAGCGCATAAACCACAATGGAATAAATGCATTCTTTAAAATTCACTTTGTTTACCATAGCGACACTAGTGCTAGGTTTACTTAACAGTATTATATTTCATTCATATTATAACTCAGAATGCACAAAATGTATATCATTTAAAGAATTATCTAATCGTTGCCACATGTTCTATCCAAATACTATAATAAAGCTAGAACTATGTATAAAAGAAATTAAGCAAGTAAAACAAAAAAGAAACAGTTTTTCACAGACGATTGAGTATTTCTCATTTAATTAATTCAGTTATTACTTCGCGAGAAGGCAAAAATACATAAAAACTCAAAATATCTATATTAAAAATTTGGAAGTAAATCTCAAATGCTTATTTCCTTGAAAAAATTCCAGAAAGAATTAAGCATGATTTAATTGGCAATAATAAATGAATGCGTTATCTTTGTTGTTGCAAAGCTAAGTTTCTCTAGATTGGCAACAAATCCACTAGTCTCCTGTTTCAAATGAAAACATCAATGGCCGCCATTAAAAACAGGCTTAGCGGCACTTAGACGACTTTAAAATTATTGATAATTCTAAAAATATTGCATATAGATTTACTAACTTTAAAAACCTTAACTGGAAGATAAAAACAACATAATACAATCATTTTTAAAGCAAAAAATGTACAATTTACAAACATATAAGAGTAAAGAAACTGAGATTACTGAGACGGGTAACAGAGTGTATATATATATAAATATATTTATATACGTTTGGTGCGGCCGATTGCAACCAAAATACGAGGAGCACATCTACATGTTATAGCAGTCCTATATACAAAATTTTAACGTTCTGAGGCTACTCGTTTTTGAGTTATGCGAGATACGTATGTATGCACGAACGTACATACGTTCGTACAGACGCCACGAAAAATTCTTTTCAGAATTAATTTTAAAGCAGTTTTATAATTTTTTTGAAGGAAAAGAGTATTTTATTCTGTCCTTACGTACAGATATCACGCAAAAACATCATTAAATTACATTCGATAGTGGTGAAAATGGATATTTTCGTTGAAATATGCTGCCTGAAACTTTTCGCGATTACAATACTTCCTTTTTACTTCGTACAAGGAAGTAAAAAGTAATACAAATATATTATAAGAATAAAAATTAGAACTTTACTTAATCCACATGTATTACTTTTTGGTACTTATATATTATCCCATCAACCATATAAACTGGCTACCATCGAATTATGAAAGTTGGAGATCCTGCCAAAATTGTGCAAATCATTCTTATTGAATTCTGAAAAAACTAACACCTCTTTATTTAGTAAACAATCAGCATTTGACCTTTGTTTTTGCATTCTTTAAAAAGGCTTTTGTTAGTTTCTGCTGTTTGATTTAGACCTCCAATTTTATTGAAGCTCTGTTTAGAATGCTGTGAGCACAAACATCCCATACGTAATTGTTCCAGTCTATTATTGTTTTGTCAGTCATATTCAGTTGACTATATCATGTCCATTAATGCACACTTTTTTTATAGTAGGATCCCACAACTTTGGAAAAAAATGCACTATTTGCTGTTCTGTAAAAACCAGATATCAAATGTCAATCCACCCCACCCCTCCAAATGCAAGGAGAAAATACGGATAAACATTTAATTTGTATCCTTGTTCATAAAAACAAAAGACTACCTATCAGGAATCAATCAGATTGCATTAGATGAAAATGCAAGAGTTATGACTGCGTTTTTTTTTTTTTTTTTTTTTTTTTTTTGTGTGTGTGTGTGTGTGTGTGTGTGTGTGTGTAGTGCTTATCTAAAATTGACCCTAAAGCATGCTGCTTAGGGACACTTTTACAGTTGACAAAAATAATACATAAGTACCCTTTTTTATTTCAATATAATCTTAAAATTGTTCATATGCACAATGTAAAAAGACCATGATTTCAGAGATAAAAAAAAAGTACCTCCTTAACATGTTTTCCTATTTCAGGATAAAAATCTAGAGATTCAGCAACATATGGCACTAATGATGTAAGAATTCCAGGTCGAGTTTTCATGACACGATTTGCAGTGTATGCTGCTCTCCTAATTATTTTACGAAGGACAGACCTAAAAATATAAATTATTATAAAAATTAACAGTATGCTGAATTATGGAAAATAATCTACAATATAACACTATAACAATGTGGGCCAACTGGTCACTGGTAAAGCTTTGTGTTGCCACTTTGCAAAATATTAGATATTTGTGTTTGAAATTTAATTATAAAACTGAGCAATATTAAAGAAGCCACTTGCAATATATTTGTCTTCCAAATTTAATCAACAAACTCAGTGATTTGTTGGAATGAATGATTTGTTGAAATGAAAATATTTTAATCCACCTGTATAAGTTAAAATATTTTCATCTTTCATTGTTACAAGGTTTTGATGTTCAGCAAAGCATAAGGTATGTAATTTTTCTCCCAAATTTATTCTGTTATTAATTATAAAACTAAGAAGGTTAAAAGCAATAAATGCAGATTCATTTCAGTTATTAATTACTATCTAGACCTTGAAATTATACTTACTGGATTCATTCATTTTGTGTGTGTGTGTGTGTGTATAATCCATACAAATCTAGAGTTTTATTCTGATCTTGATAAAATGTTGTGCACTTGACCTTCAAAACAAGAGGAAGGTCACTGTCTATATAACATTTTGAAAACCACTCCACGGGGCTGACATTTAGTGCATTTATATTATAAAGTTGCACTTATGTCATCCACCATAGGTTCATGCCACTGCTGTGGCATTTTAATTATCAGTGAAATCAATATACTAAGCAAGGAAATATTTTTTACATAAAAATAAATATTAATATTTCCACACACAGGTTAAATTTTGAAATACTAAAACAGTTGCTGCATTCCCACTATCAGTTTTTGCTCAAACCTCTAGATGGTGGCATGTCCATTTACTCTTTAGAATAGTCTGGAACTTTCCAGAACACAGTAGAATTTTTAATGCAGAATTTAAGTGTGATTTCTCTCAGTTTTTCATGAATATTTTTATGGTAAAGAAACTGGCTAAAGTGGATAGTGATTTTCCAAAGTCTCACTTTTGAAGAAAGACACAGCCAATAACAAAGTACTAGTTCTTACCTAAAGTCTCACTTCTGAAAAAGACATAGACAATAATAAAGGTCCAGTCCTTAATAAAACTATTACATTACATCATGCTAGTTCTACACTGTTCTATGGTTATATTTGATCATGGTAAAAATTTGCACAATTCACCTTGACCATAAAATAATAATAATAATAATAATAATAATAATAATAATAATAATAAATAAGAGAAAGAAATCGCTGGCTATATCAGATTTATTTGATAAGATCTACTCCTATCCCTTTAAATGAAGCCTTTTCACTATGCATAAAGTGTCTGAGCTATCCAGGTACTTCTGCTAGTTAAAATATAGAGTACTTATAACATAACTTTTGCTGATGTATATCCTGAATTTTCTTTCAGTTGCTTTAGAATGAATTCTACCGATAACTTTATATTATAATTGAAATATCCAAAATATAATACCATTCACATGATAAAGCTTTAAAGTTTTGTGACAGACTTTTAGCAATATTTTATGACAGAATAAAAGATCAAAATCCACACAGCTTTGACCTGAGATTGTGCAGTTTATATAGTTTTATGGATTTATGGCCATAAAATAAAAACTTTTAGATTTAGATACAGAAAAGAAAGAATAAACATAGATAAATTTTAAAAAGTACATATAAAAACAATTAATTCCTTTCTGAGTTTTTATAAAAAATATATATTAAATATACCTTAGTTTTATACGAAAAGAAACAAGGATTTAAAAAAAGCATGCAAAAAATTATTTTTTATAGACACCCATTTATAATTGTTTGCTTTAAAAGCTGCCGCGTTTGAGCGCAATTTGACTACTGGCCTTTTAACAGAAGACTACAAAAACTTCAATTACTTCAAATATTCAACTAAAACAACACAGGATTAATGTTAAGTTATAGGTGAAAGTTAATTTATTTGTAACAAAATATTTTTGTTAACAATTATAAAAGCAATTACCAAAAGAATAACGTTGCTTTCTTCAACAATGAATAATAAAATCCGTCACAATAATGTCCAAATCTTGTCAAAACTACCAACATTTCACTATTGACATCTGACAGGCGGTATGATTTTCAGGCATTGGTGGATTTAAGTCTTCTGCTCTACATACTTCTATTTTATACGTTAATTTCAAAGTAAACTCAAAAAAAATTTACCCTGCATCATTGTAATCAGGAAAAATGCCATCAGCTATGGACACAGTAAACATGCGACTATGGTCAGCCAATATTCGATAAGCAGTATCTAAGCCATCAACATCATGGCATCCAGTTTTGCCTTTATAGGGTTGAACCTTGAAATTCTGAGGTAAAAAAAAATGTATTTATTAGAAAAATATAGAAATTACTTAAGTTAATTAAAAAATACAGCTAAGAAACAAAATGGCAACTGCTCAAAAATGAAAAGATTCAAAATTATATATTAACTGCTATTTTACAGAAACTGTATGAACATTTAGCAGCTGAAAACTCAGTATGTATGTGCATTTTCTTAGTTTTGTTACTTAAAAACCAACATATTACAATAGCAAAACATAAACAGAAAGTATAATTAGATTTAAAGAATTCAGCGGTCAAACAAAATTTTGATAAATTCCTAATACGTTAGTTTCTCACAATTAGGAATATATTCATTCAAAGGAGATGAATAGATTCATACAAAGGAGATGAATATATTCATACAAAGGAGATGAAACAAGATCATCCCCAAATACTGCAAATTTTCTGGAAATCAGCAATAATGTACTTACTTTATTTATATGTATGTACTATTCTTTTTATTATTATTATTATTATTTTACTTTAAAACGTATGAGTTTAATGAATACCCATGCAAAATGTAAACTTCTTATGAGTTTATAACTGCTTTATTAATATTTTGTCTGTCTTATCAAGAATTAGCATTTTTTACTTTCACTTTGCAATAGTTTTACACTCTCATTTCCAGGAGATAATCCTAAATAGAAAATTAATAACTATAAAAAAATATAATATTTTTATATATTCCTGATAGTTAGAGCAATTATGTTGTCTTATCCTTTATGTCTCAACTCTATATAATGTCAAAGGAGCAGATTAAAAAATTCCAATTTTAGGGGTTCAATATATTTTGCTAGCCCAAAGCCTTGTTTGTCTTAAACTCAATCCTGCAGAAGTGGACCTTCTCAACCACCTAAACATATGTGGAGGAATATTTAAAACTGGCATCCATCATGCTAATCTACCATGCTAATCTATAATGATAATCTATAATGCCATCATGCTAATCTAGTAAAGAAATTAAGTAAGAATATGGTTCACAATGTTTTTTCCCCAAAGTCACCCCAGTGTACAAATTTGAACAAGCACAGTAAGTGTTATGAGTGAAGAGAATATGTATAATGCATGGCAATTTCAAATAAATACTTTAATTTTATTATTAGACTTGATTTCAAAATAAAAATGTTAAACTGAATGCACTGCCAATTTTCAGCAAAAATTCATCCATGTAAACAAAAAATTTAAATTGTATGTTTACAAAATGGAAACAGATAACAAATTTCTCCTCTTCAGACATACTTTTATATCTTTAACTGAAAATTTTAAAGCTAAATAGGTTGATGATACACAACCCTGGCAGGGAATCATTCACTATTGGACCACTCAGAATAAACTTAGATTTTTCTGTATTCACATCAGAATGATTTTTAAAATGTCTACTTAACATATATGAAATGTAAGAATAATGTACATATTTAAAAAGAGAATAGAAAGAATCTATTTAATAGTTACAATAAACCTCCACACTAATATAATGATACTCACTTTCTCAATTGCTTTAAATAATGGAATAAATATATCAGTGTTGTAATTTGACATTGTTCCTTGAATAACTGCAGTAAGTCTTTCAAAGCCCATTCCAGTGTCTACATTTAATGACGAAAGAGCTTTAAGCATGCCATCTGGCAACCTTTTAAATTAAAATAATAAGAATGATAATAATTAAACAATTATAATCAAAGTTAAAAACTAATAAATAAATAAAATACATATATTCAAATCAAATTAACCATGCTTAGAGAAACATAAAACTTTATTATATGAAAAGATGATAACCTAGATTTGAATGGACAAAGTACTATTCTAATACAAATAGTAAAGATTCTAATACAAATAGTAAATAGTAAAGATTTAGGTAATTAAGTAGACTCCACTTAAAATGTACAAATGTTTACTTTCAGTGCAAAGTAAAACAGATACCTGAATTAAAAAGTTTTCATGATTATTCAAATCACTGAAAACAAAAATGCCTAAAAATTTCTGCTGAAATAGAAAAATAAATTAAATAATCACCCTTATAAATAGATTTAAAAAATCATATATTAGAGCAATCTCTCAAATCATTTTAATTATGATCAATAAAAAAGTATTTTTTCAAAATAAAATACAAAACTTTGTTTTAAATTTATGATATGTAAGCATTATAATACAATGAATACCAAATATGAATACTGCATGTTCCATACTAGGACTAAACCTGCAAAATACTCATCACATCATCATGACCTGCAGTCCTTATATAATTAACATAATTGTCCTGCAGTCCTCACAACAAATAACTACATCATCAGTGTCATAACTAAAGACAGAATGTTCTAGCAGAAATGTAAAAAATCATAAATAAATGTCATTTCCTGCAGTCATTGTGTTTACCTCCCATTTTACTTCTTAATTTTTTTTTCATTTTTCTGCTTACCATTGTTTAATACCATTCACTAGTGATATAAGATAAATAAAAAATAAAGAAATAAAATGCTCTTCTTCTGTGAGGGAGGAAGAATTATTACTGACTAATTAAATAGCATGAATTCCTGGGGGGTGGGACTAAAGAGGATGAGTATTGAATTGTAACAAATTTCTTCTCTCAATTTCATTTGTTTCTTTGGATTGTCTATCACAATGTCCAGATATGGAGCCTGGAAAATTGTCATGTTTCTGTTGAATGAAACAGGATTAAATTAAACATCTTCTGTGCATTTTCACTAACAAAGCTGTATGAGCTCTTTTTTTCACAAATGAAAAAAGATTTTAAAAAAATCAGATCCCAGCAAGATAAGGATTCATCTTGTTAGCACAGTGAGGTACACTGCTAAGTGAATGATCAATTTACATGCAAATGGATTGGTTAGCATAGGAAAGATGACTTATAAAATGGCCATCATTTTAACAAGGTCTCCTAATCTTACACAGATTTTTTGGAGGGGGTTTAAGTATGTTAAAAACAGTGTTTATACCCCTTTATTTCAGAACCATCAGAAGAACTTTGGAACCACGGTATAGCTGCTTTGGTGATCATCAGTGTGAATGCTTTACAATGCAAATGAGCAGAAACAGAGCACAGCTTCAATGTACATCATGTAAAAGAAGAAGCACATATTGAATATTTTATAGAGTATACCTAAACCAGAAAGATTTTTACTTCATTTTATGTAGTAATCAGTCTCTTTAATTTGCAATACTTTGCAAAACACAGGGTTTAGACACCGACGAATCATTTATAATAATTCTGTATACAATGATACTAAGAAAAAATTCAGTAGGAAAAAGATTAAATAAACACATGATTTTGATTGCTAGAAAAATACATAACCCTAGACTGACAGAAGAATGTGATGGGGGGAAGGGTAGAATTGAAACATATTGTTCTACCTGGCTTAAAATATCATATTATTTAAAATTTCTAAAAGAACACAATAAAAGGCAACTAGGAATTTTAGATAATTTAATAAGAACAAGTTATTAATATGCACTTCATTTTTATTTTCCATTATGCATTGTTAATATTAAATACTTTTGCTACTCTTAAAAACTCTTGTGAATTATTTGTAAAATCTTACATAATTATGTGAATAAATTTGCCACCACAATAAATTTCAGGAACTAGGGCAGTAACTTACTCATCATCCAAATCTAAGTGACAGGGCATTCATTTTGTTTAAAAAAGGATTCTCAAAGATAATACCATTTTGCCTGGCATTTATAACCTTAATAACCCACCGCAGTCCATGTTAATTCTTACACTTTAACATGAAACAAATATTTATTACAATAATAATAATCTTCACGCAAACGCATTTTTAAACTAATATTGTTAAAATTGCACACACATACACTAAATAACTAAGCTATTAATATGCATACATATTATTAATGAACTCTAAAAAAATATGTAGGTAACAGATTTATATCTATTCTTGTAGGCTATCTTCGTCATTGATTTTCAGAGACACATATTAAAAATGAAAAAACATGGAAATCATAGTTTTTAACTATTCTGCTTCTGTGTGACATGAATATTAAGAGCTTTTACATCTATATTACATCCGTTAGGTTACAATAAAATGATTATAAGCAATTAAAAACTACTTTCAAACACAAAAATTAATGTGCATTCAATTTTTTGCATATGCAGCATCCACATAGCTAATCTATATGTATGATAAAGATATATCATTACATTCTCCCAGCTATATTTATAGCAGACTGGATATTTTTGTTTTTTTTATTCCTGAGTAATAAATAATTCATTCAAGTGCAATAATTTTTAAGTAGAACTTTAAACTATTGTTATATTATTGATAATTTTTCATAAATTCATCTTTTAATTATAGGTTATTTATAAAAAAAATTTTAAATGTGTTTAAAAGATTTGTTATGAATTATTGAATAGATGATTTTTGCTGCATACAAAACTACCTCTATGTTTTCTGATAGTTTCCTGATTAACACTAAAATCATTCTATTGTGGTCTCCACCCACTTTTCAAAATTATTATTAAGAAAATTTAACTGTAACATTTTGATTGTTAATTGCAGTATAGAGTTGATGCACTTGAAGAGCCCACTTTGAGTATGAAACTTTTTCTGAAGAATTTGGGAGAAGTATTTTAAATATGAAGTTAAATTTATAACATTCCTGAAATTATTGGCCTTTGACTTCTGTGGTGATTTTGGCGAGAATGTTTATTTGACACATTCCTGCATTAGCAAGAAATAAATGGTTTCCTATCTATGCTTGTGCAAGAAACAAATGTTAACAGTTACAGATCTGTGCATGTGCATTTCTTTTACTGTAACTTTTTAAGTATGTATAACAGTTTTTGTGTGTGCTTGTAATTCCTGTTCCTGCAGACATAGAAAAATTTTACTTTTAAAATATAGCATCTTTTCACAGCAAATATTTGTTAACTTACTATTTTCAATCTAGAATCTACCAAAGATGCTTAGTTTCCTCCCCCCCAAAAAATGTATTTTACCAAGTGAGAATTACTGAAAAATAGGTGTAATATACAACAATACGTTGGAAAAGAAACCATTCAGTCATGCAATGTTCAGACACCAAGTTGGCCAATGTGTTTGAGGCATTATAAGAAGGAATTTCTAAGCTGTGGCTACCAGAAAGAGCTTGCAAAAAATGAATTTTATGGTATGTTTATGTATGTTATTTTTGAATAAACTGATAACAATAAATAGAATTTTACAATTTATTTAATTAAATATTATAATAAATCCAAATTTATATTAAATTCTTTCCATAAGTATATATTAAATAACTTATATTGTGTAGGTATTAAAGAATTAACATTTACCTTAGTCAAATTCATTTTGTGATTATCTATAACATCTGTCAACAAAGCCTGAGTTGCGTCAACACCACTCTCACTAGACCACTAGACAAGTACCAGATTATCTAACAGTGAATGCTAAATTCTAAATTTCAGAAAATTATACTTTGCTTATATTTCAACTGCTAAAACATAATCAGAAGCAAGTAAATAAATGAATTTTTGAGCTGAATAATTTTATGAATACTTAGATAAAAATCTAACCTGTTGTACTGAATGAAAACTAAATTCCATATTTCAATCAGATCAGATCTACCAGAGTTTATTCTTTGAGCAGCTGATTCAGAGCCAGAGGATAAAAAATCATAATGTATTTCAGTGCAAGGGCCACAAGGTCCTACATCACCCATTTCCCAAAAATTATCTTTTGTTCCAAAGGGGAAAATATGACTTGGATGAATGCTGAAAATAAATTTAAAAAATAATACTCAAATATAAATAACACAATATACTTAAAGAAAAGACATATAACAGATACTAAATAATTTTTTTAATAAAATCATTAACACATCACCGATTAATATACCTTAAAATAATCCACAAAAATAGCAGCTTGTGCTATTTTAATGAAATTTTCATGACAGAAACTAGACACGTAAATATGCAAGTGGTTAAAAAATTACAAAAGTGCACATTCCTATACATTTGAAAAGAAACTGGAGTAATGAAATCATATATGCATCAAGGTAAATTTGAACAAGACACAGAAGAGTATATCAGAGGCTAAAGTTTTTCTTATACACTGTGTTGTAATATAGTGCCATATTTTGTGACTATTAGATTTTTAGCTGTGCCACATTCAGTACATCAAGGGCGTTACAATTGTCATTCCATCATATTGCAACAAATGAAAAGTTTGGTGTCATTTATCACACTTTTCATTTTGATGGCTTTCATCAAAGGAATTGAAGCAAAAGTGTGCATTGTTACAACCAACTTGCTATTACAGCTAATTGAAGTAAAAATCAGCTCTATTATAGTCAACAGCAATAGCAGCCAACTTTTGGGCAATAATAATCAACAACCTTTTCCAAATTTAAAATGCATCACACTGCTGAACAAATAGTATGGCCACAGGTGTAAAACCTCTGAAACATATTGCTACAGTCAGAGAACTCAGGATTATCAATTTTCATCAGAAAGTGAGGTTTATCATGCTCCAAATTATTAGATATGTTTGGGTTCCATTAACTAATAAAATATATGATAGGTAGAAAATCCCAGTCAAGTGTTAACAGTTTCTCATTGCAAAAAATATACGAGACCTGACATTACTGTACTGGTAAATGATGCTATATATGTTCATTAATTTTGGCTATTTTTCTGCTGTTGCTTCTTTCTGTTTGTGCATCTAAAGAGAGTATTTAATTGAATTTATTGTTTTACCTTATAGAAGCAGTTTATACTAAATGATGCACATAAAATCCCACCAAACTGGAATTAAAAACTTTTTTCAGGTAAAGACTGGGCCTTGCTACAACTTATTATGGTGGAAACAGGAATGTTTATAAGTAATACTCTCTCACATCATCCAAAGTTCAACTCCAGAAATTATTCTTTTTAAAAACGCTTCACTCTCATTTCACTGAAGAAGCAAATCACTCACAAATGTTCTCTGCCAACTGATACAGAATCCACACTGATGTAAACAAGCTTCATGAGATGACTGATTTTATAACCATCCCTTGTGCAATTATATTTTGCATCCAATTATACGTGCCACCCCCATTTCGTATTTTTTGCACTAGAGAAAGCTGCCATACATGGAACAATATATTTTTCATTGCTAAATAGGATATAAGTCTTGCGACAAGCTGACCACTTGTCCATGGCATATGCTCAGGTACCTGGGGCCAACAGTCAGGAAAGCAGATATCGGAGCACTGCAGGGTATGGCACACTAGGGCTGTTGCATCACTGAGTTTAGTTTAGTTTAGAGAGGATATAAATCTTCTGATCTGCAAGCTGTTGCATACAAACATTTCCAAAGAAAGTGATTCTTATTTCGTAACAGTGGATGTCACAGTCTGTTAGCATCTTGTGAAGTAGTGCAAAATGAGACAACACCAAAAATGTGTTTTATTTATTTTATTTTATTTTATTATGGCAATACACATACACAAGGATATCCATAAAAGGAAGGGTTGCCTTTATTTAGAATCTTTTTAAGAGAAACTGGCTCATATCCACAGCACAACTTAGGAAACCTATGAAAACTGATGTAGCCAGCCCATTCATCAGGATTTAAATCCAGATCAAATTAACAGCATTTATCAGCTTTACCATTTAGGAACTGGTAAGCCCAAAAAGGGACTGCCTGCTAATATTTAAATACTTATTAATTGAATTTGGCATCACTTGCATTCTACAGTCAAAATGTTTTCTGTCATACTTAGTAAAGAAATAAAGGTATTGCCTATTAATATTTCGATACTTAATTAACTGAATTTGGAATCACACACATTCCATAGTAAAAATGTTCTCTGCCATGCTTAATATAGTCATTTTTAATTTTATGCCTCCCATTTAATCTCGTATGATTTTTATTGCAAAATTTATTGATGTTATTTTTTTCTTTTAGTGATTGCAATGCAATAAGTAAAGCTATCATTCCTTGCATTTGTTTTCATTTTCATTTCAAGTTTCTCTTTTTTTATGAAACCAACATAAATAAAGGAAGAAAATAATTACCAGCTGAAATCTGGTAAAAAGGAAAAAAACAATTGAAAAAAAAATACAGGAAAAGAAAGGTTTATTGTACTGGGTCAAGATATGAAGCCAGAAATAAGCCGAAATGCACCAATATGGTGCTAAAAATACATGGTATGGGTTTTACAGGAAAGTACCAAAAGAAATACAGAAAACAGAACAGTTCAATAGCTTACCCAATATCAAGCCAAATATTTTTACATTCTTCATCAGGTGGCACTCCAAGTTTACTGTCTCCATTAAAATAAGTCACATAAAGATTCTCTGAATTTAGACCATAAATTTTGGTTAAAAGCTCCCATGCCATTTCACAAGCTTCTTTCTAAACAAAGGAAAGAAAGTGAAATGCTGAATATTGAAGAAAAATAATCAGCATCTGTGTAAATAATAAGTGAATTATATACAGAGATAAACAGAAAATTGAGGCAATTTAAATCGACAAAAAATTTTCTTAACATATAAAAACAAATTTTATTTTAATGACAATGATACAAAATTTACTAATTGTATTTTAATGATAATTATATAAAATATACACAAAACCAAACCAGTCCCTTTCTTTTGTTAATTTACTTGTACATTCATTTAATTCCAATTTTTTATGGTCATATAATGAGATGTCTGATAGCACCAAAAACTATTCTGATTACCTTAAACATTCTGTTAAAGAAAGAAAATAACATTGATCAGAATAATGAGATAAAAGTTAAACATAAAGACATTAGAAAAGGTCATATGGTTAGCAATTTTTTAAAATTTATTTATTAAATATTAACTAAATTTATTTATTAAAAGTATTTTTGGCTCAAAACACTGCTTTCATATTTTGACATTGAAATCCACTGTGATAACAGTTTCTTAGTTTGCAAATGTTCTCATAGTTTGCTAATATATTTCATTCTGACACAGCATTTTATTAGCTTTTGAAGAAATTTTACTGTGCAACTCAGAATAAATGGCGTGGCTTGCTGTCTGCTGGAGTTTTACGGTTTCACGACAATGCCATTTGTGTGCAATGCTAAGTTTGTGAGGTTCACTGAAATTAACTTTTTATTATTTTTTATTTTAGCAAAAATAGATTATTGTGTACATGAAGAGGCCTGCAGAGAGGTATGTGTGTTTTTTATAGAAAAAGAAAAATGTAAACAATAGACGGCACTTAATGCATCTTTGAAATAGACATAAAGATACTGAAACAAATATTTCTCCCTGAAACTGCCAACCAGTTCATGACTTTTCTGGTTGGGGTGCAGATGATCAGAAAATAGCAAAAAGGACAATAAAATTGGAATACAGTATTCCTGCGTATATAAAATGCACTCTTAAATTTTACCTTTAATTTAATTTTTAAAAAAAAATCTCAAGGATAAGCTGTGAGTAGCCCGTCTACCACCTACAATGTGTGGTTTTTTTTTTTTTTTTTTTTTTTTTTTTTTCCCATTTTGGAGGTGTGAAAGCGACTAAAGCGAACCAGATCTTGTTTTTCCAGTCACATAAGATAAAAAATCCATCTTCCAGTTGAGGAAACTTAATTGCTTTTCCATAAAATGCTTTCTTCTTGCTGTTTGTTCTTTGAAGTTCATTCTTCCGCTTTTCCAGTATCGCAAGTTGGATTCACTCACATCAAAATAATGTACTGCAGCTCAGTTCCCATTTTCTCACAAAATCAGATAACTGGAAGTATAAAAAGTACAATGTAGCTAAATTGTTTAGCTTAGTATCCTTTGTGCTAAATTTGACATTTTCCTTCAAACGAGTTGCAATTCCAATTAAATTTGCAGAATCCTATGTACATCTCAACAGCAATATATAATCCTACCCAACAGCAATGGATTTTATATTCGACCATTAAATATCCATTGCTATGCTGCATACACTGCTGTATTGCAAGATACTTATATGTACCTATTTCTAATGCTTCATTCCACACCTATTCTTTTTAGCACAAAGGAGCATTAACCCAGTCTCAAAAAGGGTTTTGCATTGAATCACTATAAAAGTCTGAATTACTTTTCAAATTGTTCCCACCAAATATAGGGTCATATAAAAAATCTCCACACTTTTTTGGTACATTTTTGAACAAAAATTTTCTTTACTGAAAATCAATTTTAATCAAGTACATATTGACGATTATTATCTATGATCTTTTGTCATTTTTCGGGTAGCTTCATAATTCCATCAGCGTAGAACTTCTGTGGATTATCTTGGAAAAACTTGGGCAAGTGATTTTCAGCTGCTCTTCGGTCGGCCAATTTTTTTACCATCAAGAGAGTTTTGCAGAGATCGAAGAAAATGGTAGTCAGACGGTGCGAGGTTCAGGCTATATGCTGGATGCATCAAAACTTCTCGACCAAGTTCCATCAATATTTTCTAACTCATCAAAGATTTGTGTGACCATGCATTGTCATGCTGGAACACAACTCCCTTTTTTTTGGCCAATTCTGGTCACTTTTTCTGTATTGCTTCATTCAAACGTTGAGTTGTGTAAAGTACAGGGCCGAATTGATGGTTTCGCCAGGTTGCTATTTATGTGGCACCCAAACATTGTGCTTCTTTTTGTAACCTGCTCTTTTCAAATGATTCCAAACCGTCATATGGTTGATGTTTAGTGCTTCTGCTATTTCCTGACAGGTTATGTGCCAGTCTTGCTCCACCAGTTGCAAAATTTCATTGACGTTTTCAGCGACTGGCCAACCACAGGGAGATGTGTCTTTGATATTGAAATTTCCAGAATGGAATCGAGCAAACCATTTCCGAGTCCTTCGTTCACTCACAGCATTCTCACTATACACTTCACAAATTTTTCGGCATGTTTTTGCAGACTTTTTACCTGTTTCATAGTAAAAAAGCGTTACACAATGTATTTCTTCTGATATTTCACTCATTTTCAAATCAATATAACTTTTTACACAACAAATTAGAAAACTATTTTCAGAAACAATGGGAGCTGAATGTCACCTTTTAAGCACATGTTCATTTAAGACAATTGGGTGAGTGTTGCCAGATACAGGGTGATTATAATTAAAGTTTAAGTTTCAAAACGCTATAAAAAAAGAACCACTCATGAAAATGACGTCAAAATTGAAAGGAATGTTATTGAAGAAAGCGGAAATCGTATGGCAGAAGAAAAAATTTAGTTTCAAAAGTTAGCAACAGATGGCGCTGCAAGCAGAAGAAGACGTAAATTAAAATGCTAGTTAAATTTCAGTGTTATAAAGCCGCCAGGTACCAGGCTGTTCCTCAATTCGCGTCTCAGATGTTCGCCATGGGTGTTTCACTGCAGGACCGCGCTCTGCTGGTAAAGCTGTATTACAAGAATGATGATTGTGCAAGAGTAGCTCTGCAAAATTTCAGGACACTGAAGGGTATAAAAGAAGGCGTTGGTCCAATGAGTGTCGTAGGTCTAAAGAAAATGATGCAAAAATTCGAAACGACAGGTTCGTTTGATGTGCAATCTGGTAGAGGGAGAAAACGAGTGCATTCGACGGTAGTTGAAGAAGTGGCCACAGCATTACAGGAAGGGTCGGCCGGTGGTGTGCAACCATGCAGTGCACGAGGAATTGCTCGAACATTTGACAGGCCTACAAGCACAGTGCTGAAAATTGTACGAAACATCCTGCAATGCTATCCGTACAAAATTGGCCATGTGCAGGAGTTGCTTCCGTCTGACCTGACAGCTAGGGAGACGTTTACGTTAGAATTCCACGATCGCATGGAAGTGGATAATTAATGGCCGTGGAAAATTTTGTGGACAGATGAAGCCCATTTCCATCTGACAGGATACGTGAATACCTAGAATTGTCGAATATGGGCAACAGAAAATCCACTGGCAACGCACCCCGTACCACTTCACGGTATGGTGTGGCTTTACGGCATCATTCATCCTACAACCATATTTTTTCGAGCAGACGGGTGCTTCCGGTCCTGTTACCGAAACCGTCACTGGTCAGAGATATGCGTCTCTTTTGCGCAACCACGTGATTCCAGCTCTGCAACAGCGTGGATGTGTGGATGAAATCATTTTTATGCAAGATGGCGCTCCTCCGCACATTGCACATCTCGTGAAGCAGCTGCTGAGGCGCCATTTCGGAAATGCTCGAATTATCAGCCGTCATTTCCCTACAGCCTGGCCGTCTCGATCACCTGATCTTACTCCGTGTGATTTCTGGCTGTGGAGATATCTGAAGGATGTTGTGTTCCGCGCTCCAATTGCAAATTTAGCAGAATTAAAGGCACGCATTCCGCAACACATTCTGAACATCACCCCGGAGACACTGCGATCCGTTATGGAACATGCTGTTTGTCGCTTTCAACTTGTTGCACACAACGGTGGACACCATATTGAACATGTTTTGCGCCAGTTCCGAACTTCTTTGATGAATGGTTCTTATGCGGTATGTCGCCACAAAACTCTTGAAACCGATTTGTCCCTTTCGATGTGATATGTACAGTCATGCAAATAAAATTATTCAACAATTCTAATTTATCAATGCGTTTTAATGTGTAACTTCCACCTTAGCCGTTGTTTTACGAATCATTTCTCGTTTCTCGTCGTGATTCTGTCGCTTACAGCGCCATCTGTTGCTAACTTTTGAAACTAACTTTTTTCTTCTGCCATACGCTTTCCGCCTTCTTCAATAACATTCCTTTCAAATTTCACATCATTTTCATCAGTTGTTCTTTTTTTATTGCGTTTTGAAACTTAAACTTTAATTATAATCACCCTGTATATAGGCATCACCACCATCTAGTGGTAAAAATACGCTGAGACTTTTTATCTGACTCACTATTATCGTCCTGTATTATATATAAAAAATTAAATAATAAAGAATTTGCATAAATGTATGCATGCATGTTTTCTGCATTGTGAAAAACAATGGTACCTAGAGCCATTACATTTTTAATAACGTAGTCCTCCACCCGAATAAGGACACCTCGAAGCTCAAATTTTGAATTTGCTTTATTGCGCATTTCATATTTTGTAAAACTTTAATGAATTTTTTATTAAACTCAATAATTTCAGGCGAGCAATGGCATATTTTTCCCGCACTATGGCAACACTATACGAGGAAAAAACACTTATCTCCAGTGGGTGAAACTGTCTATTGGAAATTCTAAAGATAAGCTGCTTTAAAATATTTTAAGCCAAAATGCTCTCCAAATGTGTATGCGTATGTAAATGAAACAAACACCCCTTTGAGCATAATATAAAATCAGAAAGCTTTCCTTTTTTTTATGGAAAAAAAGTGTGGCTTATACATAAAAGAGTACAGTAATTTCCATGCTGTAAGGATGAAATTACAAACCAGCTCTTTAAATATACATCCCATGTAATAATCTTTCAAATACTTATATTTACCAGTGTCTTTTTTAATGTGCATGTTACGTTAATGGGAACTGAGTGAGTGAGTGAGTGAGAGATTATGCCACAAAACAAAGATGATTATAGTGCGCCAAACACAAGATGGGATGATTACAAATGATGAAATTAAAATACAATAAATAAAAAGAAGTATACAAATGTACCAAATCCAGAGGATGAAGTCATATAAAAACAAGTTAAAAGCACACATTAAAATTCAAGACACAGTCTTCAAAACAAATTACATTAGATAATAAAAGCCAGTCTCTTAAATAATAAAATAAATTGCAATTGACCTCTCTTCCGATTAAATGGTCGAGAGGTAAGTCACAGCTACTAAAATATTTCTGGCGAAGACTATTAAAACATGGACACTCAATTAAAATATGACGAACAGATAAACAAACATTACAATTAAAACAAACAGGCTCATTTTCAGCTTTGAGAAGATAGTTATGTGTCACTCTAGTGTGACCAATTCTGAGGCGAGTCAAAAGAACTTCCTCCTTATGATTTCCATCAAAATCCCAATGCTCAATTCTAGGCTTTACATTTCTCAACTTGTTGTTAAGCTGAACGTCCCAAATTTGCTGCCATTTTTCCCGGATCTTTCCCTTGATGACACAACAGATGTCTCTAAAAGGGATTAGGCGACTGGACAGTTCAACAGCAGATTTTGCCGCGATGTCTGCAAGCTTGTTTCCCTTTATTCCCGTATGCCCAGGAACCCAGCAGTACAGGATTTCATATCCTCGAATCTTTAAATTTATATGAATTTTAAGAACATCCACTACCACAGGATTTTGAGTGTTGGGAAAAGCTTCCAAGGATTTAAGAGCACTATACGAGTCTGTATAAATTATGAACTTTGTGTGGCAGAGCTTTGAGATGTACAAAAGACCATAATAGATTGCAGTTAGTTCAGATGTTAAGACTGAGAAACCCATGTGCAAACGTCTGCCCTCTATGTGACCTTGAAATACAAATGCCATCCCAACATGATCATCTGACTTGGATCCATCTGTGTATACTGGAAGATAACTGCTAATGGAAACAAAACTAGCAAGATAAATCAGTTGACTGCCAAAAATATAATCATCACTTTATATATTTTATTAAATGCTTATCTAATTGCATAACATTGCTGACAGAATAGTCTGGGTTTACACACAACATAATTTATTTTCAACAATAAATACACGAATTATCTTATTAGCACTTATCAAATTATACAAAAAAATTAAAATTTAAAAAATTAACTCCACATGTATAATTTTACAGCCTAGTTACAGCATCAAAAATCCCACATATCAAAAACGAAAGAAGGGGGAAAATGCAAAATTATAGCATTTAATACTTCAGAAATGGAAAATAAGACTTTGTATCTAAGAATTGATTTACATTATACAAACAGAAAAACAATTACCTTTGAATAGTCACCAAATGACCAATTTCCAAGCATTTCAAAAAATGTATGATGATGAAGATCTTTGCCAACATCAGCCAAATCATTGTGTTTTCCACTTAAACGAATGCATTTTTGACTATTAGCCACCCTCTTTAATCCATGTAAAGGATGTCCAGTGTGTGTTTTATTCATCAGCAAGGATCGAAACTGCATTAAACAAAAAGTGCATGTGAGCAAATTTTATATTTCAATTCAATAAGAAAATATAAAAATTTGGTTCTTATATATTTTACTGCTAACCATTTTTGGCAATGTCTTTGAACAGTATAATTTAATATTAATGTGAATAAGTTTGGCATCACTACAGACTCATAAGAACTTTGTTGGTTTTATATAACCCGGATCCTCAGTAAGTCAGGCTGGGTTTTACAATGAAGTTACAATTGCTCTTTTTCTCTATTGCATTTGATAACTTTTTTATAATTTTGAAATAGAAACTTTTTTTCATTTATTTGCATTTTCTAATTGGAATTCCATCTTTTATACGCTCAACTATCCAGAATTTTTACATATCTGAAATTCAGCCTTTCCGGATAGTGGAACTTTTACCGAACCAAAAAATAATTCTTAAGATTTAATAAGTTATATTATATCTTGTAATTTTCTCAAAGACATTTTAATAAAAATTTGTTTCATATTTCACAAAACATAAACAACACAAATTGCAAATTGAACGATGAAAGTAAAACTTTTTATTAATCATCTTACCACACCTTCCAATAAAAAGGATAAAATCCCATTTTATTTATATGAGAATACAATAATCATTTATTGTATGCTAAAACAGTAACAATTTAAGTATTATAAAATAAAATAAAGGGAAATTTTTTTAATTCACATGTACAGCCAAAAGACAATTTTGTGTTGGTTGTCTATGAGGATTATAATTTTTTATATGCTTTATTTCATATTACTTAAACATGTTTTTATCATCATAACATTAAGTGTTCAGATAATAATCATATGTTTACTTGTGTCACTAAAATGAGTAATGTGATAACGGTATAACCAAAATCAATGTAGTTGAACTTTGATAAGCAGAAACTGGAAAAAGCAGAAAAACAAATTCCAAGAAATTAAAAAAAGTTATGCTAACAAAACTTTACTAAACTGTACTTGGAACACAACTAATATTTTACATACAAAGAGATGATTTAAAAGTTTTAAAACTATCTTTATTGCTTTTTGTCAATATTAGAGAAAACAACTCTGTATTGGTTTTGTAATGGTATAAGGCAGGGTTCCTTAAACTGTGGGGAGTCGCAACCCACAGTTTAAGCAAAAATTTTAGCAGTTTTGATATTTCTTATTATAATAAATTTACAATTACCAAATATTTTTACATAATGTATCTGAAAATAGATAAATATAAGACAATACAGACAAAGAAAAACACAAAAACGTTTCGAAGCATCCCTTTTATAATATAAACGTTCCTTTTCCTTGCTTTGCACGTGATGCTGCCATTTCATCTGTTACTTATTTAAAATTTTCTCATTGTTCTAGGTCTTAAAATGAGAAATTAAAATTAATGACCTAAAACTGCAATAGTATATTACAGTACAAGTGAAAAAATTGACAGTTTCACTCATGTGCGAGTCGGATTATTTGTGCAATACTTATGGGGGTCCCACAAAATTTTTGTAAATATTATGGGGCCCTGGGGGTCATGAAGAAATCTCTGTGATAAAAAGGGGTCGTCACTGAAAAAAGTTTAAGAAACCCTGGTATAAGATATTCATCCCGCCTTCTTAACATATCTTCGTGGTGTAGGGGGTCAGCACACTCAGTGCGTATTTGAGAGGTCCGAGGTTGAGTCCCAGTGAGGGCAACATTTTTCATGTCTCTTGCTTCAAAAAAATCCTAATGTCTCAACAGTGATGCCCGAATTTAAAAAAGTGGTGGATGATGATTCTCCACCACCAGGATTTGGCGATCGGATCCCCTATTCCCCAGTCGGCCTTTAAAAGGGAGAGTATATAAGATATTTCTACCTCCTTCTTAGCATGACTTCATGGTGTAATAAGTCAGCCCACTCAGCGTGAATCGAGAGGTCCGAGGTTCGAGTCCTGGCGAGGACATTGTTCATTTTTCATGTCTCCTGCTTCGAAATATCCTAATGTCTCTACAACGGTTAAACAATAATACATTTGAACCTGTTCCTTAACAAGCACTGCCTTTAGTATTTGAGAACTGTGAGTAGAAGCACTTAGGACGTTTTGATATGAGTACAGAAGATGTTTCTATGATTATACTGCAGAGATGCAATTGAATTTTTGTCTTAAAAGTAGGAAAGTCATAATGAAATACCTGATATGTTTAGAATATGCATTTGGTGATAAACCCCATAGCAGACAGTAAGCCATTAGCGAGTGACCATTATATAAATACCTCAATTCACTTATTAGTCCATAAGGGCTTTGTCCCTAAAGGACTACTTTTTGGGGAGGGGATTTTGCATTGGTTCACTATAAATGTCCATTTCACTTTGCAAACTGTTGCCACCAAATTTTAGAGTCCTGCATCATATTTGAAGAAATTAAATAATGAAAAATCTGCATAAATGTATATTTCTTGCATTGTATATAGTCAAAAGTCGTTCATCCGGACTCGACGGGACTTCAGCAATTACGGATTACTGATTTTTCCGGATTATAGATCATCAGTTTAAATCTCATAAGATAGCATGCAGAAATTATAAAATTAAAAATATGAAACCGTAATTTATGAAATAAAAAACAATTATGATCTAAAGGGTATCAAAATTTACAAAAAAAAAAAAAAAAAAAGCTTAGCATTTATTTGTTTACTTTATTAAACATTTCTTTCAATGTAAGTTGTTTCGTTTTATGTCATAATACTTTCTCTTTAATTCTATAAACAGACATAATTTCTTGTTCAGTTACAAAGTTCCGCTGTTCAAGTCCCGTTAATTGCTGTGCCGAGAATACCGACTAACTTGTCAATCGAAATTTTTTCATTTTCACAACCTCTCTGTCATATTCATGTGTTTATCCATTTTTTGCAGCAATTCCACTTTTTGTTTGATGGACATGGAAACATACTTTCGTTTTGTATGATCCTTTGGGAGCTCCAGAATGGGAAATTCTATTTGACATAATCGAAAGTTCAAGTTTACTTTTATAGTATTGCTGTTACAGTCTGCAAAAAATAATAAGCCGGATCCAATTCGAAGATTAAGGAACAACGCAATAATCAACATTAACTGAAATAGATAATTAGATAATTTTAGCATATACCATCCCTTATACATAAAACGTGCACGCGAAAACGTATTCTGCGCTTATGCACACGCGTATGCGAAAACGTAAAAGGTCTTGCGTGCACACGTAAACGCCTATGCGCATGTGTCAACGCGGCGCATGAGCAGAAAGTTTTTAGCTTTGAGGTCTGGATTATGGGTGTCCGAATTAACGACTTTTGACTGTATACAGTATAAAGTCTGTAATCCGGACTCGTCGGGACTTCAGCGATTCCGGATTAGGTTTTTTTCTGGATTATAGATCATCAATTTAAATCTAGTAAGATGGTATACAATTAAAAAATTTGAAACCGTAATTTATGAAATAAAGAGCAATTATGATCTAAAGGGTATCAAATTTTACAAAAAAAAAAGAAGCTTAATATTTATTTGTTTACTTTATTAAACATTTCTTTCAACGCGTGCATGTGTAATGTATGCGCATGCGTAAAGTTTGTGGCTTTGAGGTCCGGATAATGGACGTCCGGATTACGGACTTTATACTGTAAAACACAACAGTACATAGAGCCATCGGATTTTGAATGACGTAATCCTACTGCAAATATTGGCATATGGAAGCACAAATTTGAAATTTGTTTTATTATTGATTTCATATTTTGTAAAATTTTAACAAATTTTTCATTAACAAACTCAAGAATTTCAAAGCGAGCAACGATTTCAGCATTGTACAGAAAAAATACTTTTATCTCCAGTGCACAAGACTCTGTATCGGAAATTCTAAAGTTATGCTCAATTTAAAACTATTTTGCAATATTGCTCTTGAACTGAATTTTATGTTTTAAGTGCGAAGAACATATTTAATAAATAAAGGAAACAGACAAAATGTTTAAAAAAATGCCCCTTTGGACGGAATTTAAAATCTGAAACCTTTCAGATATATTTTTTGTTGTCGTTGTTGTTTTTAATTTCATTGGTTTTTATCAGCAGTGATTTACACAAAGATTTCCCTAATCGGAGTTCACTCCCAAAACACCATCTGCCTGTAGCAATGAGGAAGGAAAGAGTGTACATGCTAAAGAAAGTGTGTTGCTCAAGGACAACTAAATGGTGCTGGCATTGCAGACGCATAGCTAGAGTTTCCAGCACCCAGTTTGTGTCCCAAGAACGGAAAACATTTCTTGGTACTTTTCCGTTTTGCCGATGCAGACGATAAAGTTGCCAATAATGGTACAAGTGATGCCAAACGGAATATCCTCGCTGCTAACCTTTTACTCTTCATTTTCTAAACAATTTCAATACAATTACATAGAATTTTTACCCGATAGTTCAATTTTATGCCCTAAGGCCATTCATGGGCAGTAATTAAGTGAATGTGAATTAGGATGCAATAACACCGCTCACCCGACGGCAAAAATATAGAAAAAAACAAAGGGTTAAATTGATAAATTCTAATGAGAATGCACTAGTGAAGTAAAGCACTGCGGTTTTACATAATTTCTGAGTAAGCTATTTGTACGAATTGAAATAATTCTTGCATTTAAACTTGTATTCCAAATTAAGATTTAACTTGAAATTAATGTAGATAATTAGTGAAAGAATTAGATTTTTGTAGCGTAGTTTATGTGAGATGAGATCACTTGGGGTCACGTGATATGAACCAGCGAATCAAAATGTGGTACCATAAAAGCATAGTAAATTATTAAATTAATGTCTTTTTACAAATTTATTGGCTTCTTTACAAAATTTTAAACAACATTAAAATCTTTATACATTCAAAATAAGAAATTCTTAGAACTAACAATTATCAACATTTTTTATGTGTATACTGTGTGTTGTCGCTAATAAGATCTGTCTGGCGAGGTTTGTGGCGGCGAAACAGAAAAGTACCCATTTCATTAAAAAATTTCATTGCATCAATTTGGTGCCCCTTGGATGCTGCACCTGGGGACAGGTGTTCCCCCTTGCCCCACCCTAGCTACGCCACTGTGGCATTGACCACAAAGTCCGAAAATGATTTGGCTCTAGTGTAGAATTGGCTGCGCTTTCGATTGGTAACAAATTTTGTTTAATTTTGGTGATGAAACCCCATTTCTGGTTATCATGATAGTTTTAACTTGGTTTCAGCTTTCTGATTTTTTGAAGTGAAAATAGATTGATGTGTACATGGACACCGAGTTTGTGCAATTCTTTGAATTCTTATTTTGGTTTGGTTGGATCCTAGCACAGCCCACACCTTTGGCGCGAATGATTTTGGTTATGGTGCATATTGATGTGTACATGGACAAAGGAAGTATGCAATGCCACGTTTGTGCAAGTCTCTTATTTTTTTAAGTGAAAATAGGTCGATGTGTACATGGACACCGAGTTTGTGCAATTCTTTGACTTGTTATTTTCAAGTTCACATGAAAAAATAAAAAATAAATACTCCTGTGGCTACAGAAGATGTCACATATTTCATTGTCACATTTCTAGCGTCTCAGTCTTCAATAAATTACTGTGAAAAGAATCCTAACTCTCTGCTATTCAATTACGGCAGAGAACTCTGCATTTATACGACCAGCACATAAAAATAGCATATTACTTGGATCTGATCTAATAATACATAACTACTTGCCTGATTCATACCAGCATTAACGAATAACAAGGAAGGATCGTTATTCAAAAATACTGGACTAGAATGTACATAAGTATGATTCTTTTCTTTAACAAAATAGTCCAAAAACAACTGTCTGACTTCTCTTGCCGAAATTTTCTCAGTTTTCAGTTCTAAAGTTTTATTTTGATAATGCCGACATATATGAAAGTATTCATTTAGCCTCAGTAAACGGGAAATTCCTCGTTTGTCAAATATCCTTCCAGCATAGATGAAACCCATATTCAAGGTAAACAGATACTTAATTCTTAAATGTAATGCACAGCATTCGATCTACAAAATGTTATATATTCCAAAGTGTTCAAACAAATCGATATTGAAACATGTGTATCATAAACTAAACAAAAATACGAAATTTCTCCCGAAATCATCAGTATAACACATTAGATATCGAGTTGGTTTGATTTCGGACGCATTGGCGCCATGCGATATTTTTGTCAACAAACACCAGAGTTGATACATGTTGCCAGATGATTAAAGTCGTTTTCCTCGCAAAAAATTTTCCGCAAATCCTAAAGGCTATGTTAGGATTTCTTCTCAGATTAAAAGAATTTATAAAGATAGGAAACTTAACATTAAATTGCAAAACGCGAAGACAAGCTTCTAGAAAACTTGACAATTTGTGAACGATCCTGAGTTAACAGTTTAGTTCAATACAAATCAGGACTCGAAACTGCAGAAGAAAATATCTCCGAAGTTGTCTCCCGAGTATTTTTCATCTCTAACCATTGACCACTGAAGGCAGCTGCTGTTTGCTTAATACTGATTAAATATTGGTGGATATCACTCTATTGGGAATTTAGGCCTATGGAGTCAATATTTTTCGAAATTCCGCAAATTAGTGTCGCTGATATGGCGAGAGTAAAGCTCCCTGGTTTGGTCTGTAATACATGTGGCAGGAGCTCTTGCTTAGTAACTAGAACACGTTTCCAGAAAATAATGAAGATCCAGTTTGAAATAAATTGCACGGAGTACTAATCTGTAGCAATTATTTCCCTAAATAAGATGCAAAAATACAATATATTCTTTATATTAACAAATGAGATCTAAATGCAAACACACTTGATAATTAATTGATAATAAACATTTTTCAGTATTTATTATTCTAGTCCTTGAGCTAGGATACGATTCAAAACCCAAATGTAACAAGTATCTATAGTAATATAATATTTGCGAAATCTTATTCACAGGTCTGAAGGAGTTTCGGTCGGTGAGGATAAGTAAATATACTCTTAATTTAGTCCTAGGTGAACAATTTTCTTTCTGTAAGAGTCTGTTCAGCTCCGCTGAGTCACAAAGCTGTGTGTTCCCAATTTTGAGTTCCAGTATGTTGTCCATGGTCTTTTCACAACATTCTCATTTGTTTGGTCGTAGTCTGCAACTCTTGATAGATGTTGTGGTGTTGCCATGGAAACACCGTACGAAGTTTTGTGAGTTCTGCGCATGCGCGCCTCGGATTTGCGGCAGATGGTAAGGAGAGAGCGGTGTGTATGGAGCGGGAATTTCCCTTCTCATCGGAATGTTATTATCGATGTGTAAAATAAAGATTACATATTTTATACTTGTGTCTTGCCTCACCATGGAGCTCCTACATTGGTGACTGACGTTGGACAACGCACATCTTTTGCTTGTTTTTTGGAATCTGGACAAAATACGAAAACGAAACTATCCAAACATCATAAACAATGGATGAAATATCTGCAGTGAAAATACCTCCTTTCATTCCTTCTGATCCATCTCTTTGGTTCACGATGGTGGAATCTATTTTTGAATTAACGGTTCCAAAGGCTATAACAGAATCCAGAAAAGTATAACCACTGTGTGGCGCATTTACCTTCTGACATCGCTATGACCGTGAGGGATATCATCATTTCTCCTGACCACACGGATCCATATGGGAAACTGAAGAATGAAGTCATTTCTCGCTGTGGTGATAGCAAATCGCAAGAAATACGTCGCTTACTTGCCGGTGAGCAACTAGGGGATCGAAAGCCGTCTGAACTCTTACGCGTTATGCAGCTTCGTGCAGAAAATCATAACGTGACGGATACTTGTTTTGGAATTATTTCTGCAGCAAATACCTACACATGTGCAATCTATTTTAGCATCGATCACCCCTCTAACCACACAAAAGGCTGTTGAAATAGCAGATAAAATAATGGAAGTGTCATCTGCTCAGGTAAGCGTAGTTTCTGATTCTTGTGCATCATCTAGTGTTACACCGAACTCTGAACTGCTTAAAGAGATAAAATCGCTTCGCAAGGAAGTTGCATTTCTACGACGTTCAAGAAGTCAGTCTCGTAATCGTAATTTTCGTCATGCATCAAATCGTGAGAAATCTGAAAAAAGTGATCTATGTTGGTACCACCAAAAATTTGCTTCTAGAGCAAAAAAGTGTACCCCACCCTGCAATTTTCAGGGAAATTTCCAGGGCCAAGAGTAGCGGCGATATACGCCTCGCCTTCTAGTTCTCGTCGCCTATTTGTTCGGGATCGCAAAACCAATATTAATTTTTTAATTGATACCGGTAGTGATTGTTCCTTAATTCCAGCCTCAAGATCTGATAAACTGACTACTCCTATTCAAACTTTTCTGGCTGCAAATGGTACTCAGATAAATGTATATAAACAAAAGTTATTATCTTTAGATTTAGGTTTAAGAAAACAGCTTGTTTATCCTTTTTATGTATGCAATGTTCAAACTGCTATAATTGGTGCAGATTTCTTACATTATTTTAATCTACAACCAGATCTTAGAAATCGTCGCTTAAACGATACTTGCACCAAATTAAATTCTTATGGTATTTTACATGTTGCTAGTATATATTCAGTGAAATCTGTAATTTATTATGATCATTATGCTAAGTTGTTAAATGAAATTCCTCGTATTGTTCAAGCTTCCTGTGCAAACCAAATAGTCAAACATTCAGTTCAGCATCATATTGAAACTTTTGGCTCTCCCGTTTTTGCCAAACCATGTCGGCTTGCACCCGATCGTTTGAAAATTGCAAAAATGGAATTTCAACATCTGTTAGATCTAGGCCACATTCGCCCATCCAACAGCAATTATGCTTCGCCATTGCATATGGTCCCTAAAAAAGATATGAATGATTGGCGTCCTGTCGGTGATTTTAGGGCCCTTAATGCTCAGACTAAAAAGGACAAATATCCAATCCCTAGTATTATTGATTTCACAAGTGAACTCCATGGGTGCAACATATTCTCCCATGTAGATTTAGTCAAAGCATTTCATCAAATTCCGATTGCTCCCGAGGATGTCCATAAAACTGCTATCTGCACACCATTTGGACTTTTCGAGAGTACTCGGATGCAATTTGGTTTGTGCAATGCATCAAGTACTTTTCAAAGGTTTATAGATGAAGTTACGAGAGGTTTAACCGGTGTATATGCATTTATTGATGATATTTTGATTGCCTCTAAAAGCCACAACGAGCATATTAACAATCTAGGAGCTCTCTTTCAAAGGTTAGATCATTATGGTTTAGCAATCAAACCCTTAAAGTGTACATTTGGAATTCCTACCTTAGATTTCTTAGGATATAAAGTCTCTAAAGAAGGTATTTCTCCCATTCCAGATCGAGGTGATGCCATTTCTAAATTTCCTAGACCAACAAGCTTAACACAGCTTCGCAGATTTCTTGGCCTATTCAATTTTTATCGCAGATTTGTGCCACATGCAGCGCACATTTTGTCCCCTTTAATTAAGCTTCTCGAAGGTCATTCTAACAAAAAGAAATCATTCCGTCCAACTAAGAAGACTGAAAATCCTCTTCCGTGGTCTGAGGACGCCGGAAAGGCATTTTTAGCAGCTAAAGAAGTTCTTACAAAAGCTACCCTCTTAAGACATCCAATTCCTGGTGCTCAACTCGGTCTTTGGACCGATGCATCCTGATGTTGTTATTGGCAGCTCTCTCATGCAACTCCAAAATGGTCAATGGGAGCCAATAGCATTCCATTCTTTAAAACTGAATAAGAGTCAACGGAAATGGTCTACATATGACCGCGAACTTCTGGCAATATATGAGTCTATCAGGAAATTTCGGCACATGTTGGAAGGTCGCAACTTCATCATATTTACTGACCAAAAACCACTAACATTCGCTTTCAGACAAAAAGCAGAAACGTGCTCTCCTCGAAAATTGAGACACCTTGACTATATCTCTCAATTTTCTACTGATATACAATATGTTAAAGGTAGGGAAAATGTTATTGCTGACACATTCTCCCGAATAGAAGTAGATTCTGTTTCTCGCTCACCTATTCTGGATTTCAAACAGTTAGCCTCAGCACAACTTACAGACCATGAACTACAACAATTACTAACTTCTAAATCTTCTTCTTTGAAGCTCTCCAAACAGTATTTTCCGCTTGAAGATATTTATCTCTATTGTGACTTCACAACCAATGTCCCTCGTCCTTTCATTCCCTTTTCATTTAGACCTAGCATCTTCCAAAGTATTCACAACCTTTCGCATCCAGGTATATCTGCCACTTCAAAATTGATCCGCAGATGTTACATTTGGCCTAACATGCACACTTTTATCAAAAACTCTGTGAACGCTTGAGAGAAATGTCAACGTTCCAAGATAAACAAGCATACAAAATCACCCATTTCGACATTTTTACTTCCTAATGCCAGATTTTCTCATATTCACATAGATTTTATTGGCCCATTACCAATTTCTGAAGGTTACCAGTATTGCTTAACCATAATCGATCGTTTCACGCGATGGTCGGAAGTAATTCCTACATCTGATATATCGGCTGAAACAACTTGTAAAGCTCTAATTAGTGGATGGATAGCTCGTTTTGGATGCCCTTCCACTATCACTACTGACAAGGGTCGGAACTTTGAATCGCATCTTTTCAGGAAGTTCACGAACCTGCTGGGCACTCATCGTATTCGTACCACTACCTATTTTATGATTTTATGAGGATTGCTGTTTTCTTCTGAATCCGTACGGTGTTTCTGTGAGAGTGTCTGTGCTTTCTCAAGGTACTGAATCCGGCGAGTATACTGTATCATTTCACATACTTTGCCTATGCTTGGAATTAGGCTAATTGTTCTGTAACTGGAGGGTTCTTTCAAAGCTTCAGTGAAGTAATTATGATGGCATGCTTCCACTAACCCATTTATGCCCAGTGGCTAAAATGTAGGACGCTTAGAAATTACTGTGTAGGAAATATTGTAGTGCATATATCTTTTAACCAAAGCAATTTTTCAAGCACTTGGGGATTGTTTTTACTGTTAGCAAAAGGTGGAACCACTAGATGGACATTAAAGTTATTTTAGGATGAGTTATTTTTATGGAAAACATTCGAGCATCGACAAATAATGGATAGCCACACGAAGTAAGTATTTTTGGCAAACTTCTTTTTCATAAAACTAAAAACCATCAAAATGATTTCCTTAAAATAGATCACAAAAACTTCTGCAAAGTTATTTTGCAAAAATAACAATATCATTTTTGTATAATTACGTTTAATCTTTGGCGTCCTGTTTATGGGAAATTGGCCATTTGTGAGTGCATTAAACCTAAAAGATTTTGTTGTCTTAACAATAACCTAAACGCATTTTTATTCTAAATATGCATGTTTTATGCGATAAAATTTCAAAATCTACTCTCTTATTACTATTATTGTATACAAAATACTTAAATTCTACAATATTTGCTAAAATATATTTGTTTGTACAGAAAATATATTCGTAAAATTGTGAAAAAAATCAATTTTTAATTTTTTCTCGAAACTTTTTTTTTTTTTTTTTTTTTTCAGATTACGCATATTATTGACACGAAAATAAGATTTATATTATTTTGTGCATACAAAAAAATCTAATTGTTATTTACTGGAAAATTCGATCAATTATTTCAGATACTTAAATGAAGGAAATATCCATTTACGATAGCAATAGACAATTACGTTTCGTCCAAAAAGCTCATTGAGGAGTTATCAAATTCTGGATTTGCGGTCGTAGGTTACACCCAGAGAAAACAGGATTGGAAACTATCAGGGAACCAAACGCTGGTCGACTTCTGTGAAACGGAAGATGGTAATTATTACATACAACCTGTTTATGGGAGAAATCGATCGAATGGATGCTAATATTTCAAATTATCGCAATGGATTTCGTGGAAAGAAGTGGTAGTTTCCACTTGTCATGCTTTTTAATTGCCATGATGATTGTTTTTAATACCATGTTTAAAGCCGTGTTTTTTATAGATGTTAAAGTTTTGAATACAGGTGTATTATCAATTCAAAATTCATGGCTCATCCATTGCATATTTTGCAACAAACAAGTCACAATGGATCAACTAGAATTTCGCGGCAGCATTTTACAGAACTATCTCTAACAATTTGGAGTGCTTCCCAAACCTGTTTCGCCAATAGTGATGTCTTCCAATAGATCATCGAATGATTGACATGATATTAGCAAATTTTTGAATAAAAAGCCGGATGTAACATAGTCTACCGTTTTACATATTTTGTTTTTTATTCCGTTCTCTTTGCTCAACAATATGTATATTTCATAGTGTAATTTTTACAATATGATATTTTGAAATGTTATACCTACATTCTACGACAGACGCATACACTTTCTACTGTATCCAGTGTTCTCAACTTAGGTTGACCTTTAGTATAAACACGTCGCGGTGCCTAGACCCTTTGCGACAGATTTGGACTGTTCTGGAAGATCTTGGGGAAAGCATACAAGCAAGCCTTGCCGGCTTGATTCAATCAGTCGGTTTATAGCCTAAGTATAGCGAAATGAAACTCAGAGCTTCATATAAATGAACAGTGGTATAAATTAATTCATGTAGTATAGTTAATGTTATATTACTTCTTGTTTGTTGTCTTGGATACATAGTTTTGTGATTAGTTGCTCTTGTATCTTTGATAATGGACCGAATTTTGAACAGTAATAAACGTAATAGTGCAGATAAAGAAACTATGTCTTCAATCAATGGCACAACTAAACGAAAATATCGTAAATATTATGATAGTTATTTAGATTTTTGTTTTACGTCAACAGAAATAAATGGTGAAGAGAGACCGCAAATGTGTATTGTGTATGAAAGTTTGGGCAGCCTAGTGTATGCTTCTAAGTAAACTGAAGCGCCATTTAGAAGCTAATCACCACAGCATGGTTGACAAACCTCATGATTTTTTTTTGCCAGGATAAGAACTGAAACAATAAAAGAAATACGTTTTTTAAGACTGCAACAATACCAAAAAAATGTTTTTCTAGCATTTTACAAGGGGGGCTTACAGAATCGCGAAATGTAAGATACCTCATAACATTGCAGAAGAACTTATTCTACCGACTGCTGTAGATATGGTGAATATCATGGTTGGTGAGTCTGATGGGAACCTGCTATTAAAAGTGCCTTTGTCCTATTAGCTGAAGAATAAAACATATGGCGAAGGACATCAACGATCAATTAATTGAAAAAAAAATTAAAGTAGCGGAATTTGGATTGCAGTTGGACTGCTCATTTGATATGTACGGTTTATAGCTGATGATAAAGACCTTTAGTTTTTTGAAAATATCACACTGCAGGAGTGAAGTTCTCAGGATGTGTTCGAGATTCTCGATGCATTCATATCTGAAAACAATTTGAATTGGTCTAAGTGCGTTGGTGTCTGTACTGATACAGCTCGCTCCATGACTGGCTGTTATGGAGGACTACAAGGCATTTATTCAAGGCAAATCCCCAAATACACTGTAGACCTATTCATAGAGAAGCGTTTGCGTCAAAGCACCCGAGTCCTGCACTCAATCAAGTGTTAAAATGTGTAGTGAATGTGGCAAATTTTATAAAATATCTTCCATTGAAAGCAAACTTTTTTTAAAAAAACTCTGTGAGGATATGGAAGCCGAACACTCGTTTTTGTTGTACTGTAGCAGTGCACGATGGTTCTCTCACGGTAATGTTTTATCACGTACACTGCACAAAAGAAAAATAAGACAGTTCTATATCTCCCGTTCTGCTCGGCCGATTGACGAAATTCAAATTGCTTTTCCCATGTTTCGGAAGCGCGACTTAGGATATATATTAGATTTATATATAACACTGTTCTACCATAGGTATTTTTACATCAAATCTGACTATTTCTGAAATGCATGTCAATTTTTTTCCATATTTCGATTCTACGACTCAAATTATGCCTAAATACTAAATTTTGTAAAATTTGGTGCGAAATTTAAAAATTTATCTTGGCGCATTTCTTCAGTTTGTGCCAAGAATAATTTACTTGGCAAACTTCTTAATTTATGGCAATCTTTTTTCATTGTATACGAAGAGAAAAATGGTCATCTTTCATACTTTCAAATAATTAAAGTCCGTAAACCACATTTGGCGTTATTCTCGCTTAAGACGAATATGCCAAACCTCAAAACGCGTCAAAATGTAAATTCACGGATATCTTAGGAAATTTTAAATAAAAAAAAAACTCTAATTTTTTGCAGGTATGCTTAAAAATACATCTACTTTAAGATGATGGCAAACATTTTATAGGTAACAATTCAATTTCTTTTTCGAAATATTTATAAAAATTATTTAAAAATACAAATTTTAAAAATAAGTTATAAAAAATGGGTGAATTTTATTTGGAATGAACTTAAACTTCGAAATGTGAAAGGAAGAATCAAATCATTTTTTTAAAAAAAGAGATATTACTAAATACCGTATTTGACGGCATATAAGACGCACCCTTATTTAGAAGGCCACACACATGTAGATGTAGAAAAAGTTATGTTTGTCTAGATCTTTATCCGGGCAAAAAATAACATTCAGTATTGAAAGTTAACCTGTGTCTTTCATGTATAAGACGCAGGTAACTTTTTTGAGACCAAATTTAGGAAAAAAATCTGATGTGTACTTCCTTGTACGGAATATTATATTATACGCATTTTTTATCGCATTTTATTTAAACTTATTAGATTGAATTAAACCTACTTCGCCGACAGCACATAAACCACAATAGAATAAATGCATTCTTTA
The DNA here is from genome assembly GCF_044657685.1 of Stegodyphus dumicola. Classification (NCBI taxonomy): domain Eukaryota; kingdom Metazoa; phylum Arthropoda; class Arachnida; order Araneae; family Eresidae; genus Stegodyphus; species Stegodyphus dumicola. Next base: position 180,990,007 of record NC_140775.1, read on the forward strand.
AAATTCACTTTGTTTACCATAGCGACAATCTGGCACTAGGTTCACTTAACAGTATTATATTTCATTCATATTATAACTCAGAATGCACAAAATGTATATCATTTAAAGAATTATCTAATCGTTGCCACATGTTCTATTCAAATACTATAATAAAGCTAGAACTATGTATAAAAGAAATTAAGCAAATAAAACAAAAAAGAAACAGTTTTTCACAGACGATTGAGTATTTCTCATTTAATTAATTCAGTTCTTACTTCGCAAGAAGGCAAAAATACATAAAAATTCAAAATGTCTTTATTAAAAATTACGAAGTAAATCTCAAACGCTTATTTCCTCGAAAAAATTCCAGAAAGAATTAAGCATGATTTAAATAATAAATGAAGGCGTTATCTTTGTTGTTGCGAAGCTAAGTTTCTCTAGATTGGCAACAAATCAACTAGTCTCCTGTTTCAAATGTAAACATCAATGGCCGCCATTAAAACAGGCTTAGCGGCAATTAAACAACTTTAAAATTGCTGATAATTCTAAAAATATTGCACACAGATTCACTAAAGGCATAAAATCCTTAACGGGAAGATAAAAACAATATAATTCAATCATTTTTAAAGAAAAAAATGTACAATTTACAAACATATAAGAGTAAAGAAACTGAGATCACTGAGCCGGGTAATAGAGTGGATAAATATATAAATATATTTATATACGTTTGGTGTGGCCGATTGCAACCAAAATACGAGGTGCACATCTACATGTTATAGCAGTCCTATATACAAAATTTCAACGTTCTGAGGCTACTCGTTTTCGAGTTATGCGAGATACGTACGTACGTACGTTCCTACAGACGCCACGAAAATTCTCATCAGAATTAATTTTAAAACAGTTTTATAATTTTTTTGAAGGGAAAGAGTATTTTATTCTGTCCTTACGTACAGATATCACGCAAAAACATCGTTAAATTGCATTCGATAGCGGTCAAAATGGATATTTTCGTTGAAATATGCTGCCTGAAACTTTTCGCGATTACAATACTTCCTTTTTACTTTGTACAAGGAAGTAAAAAGTGCGTCTTATATGCCATCAAATACGGTAAATATCAAATTCAATTAATATGGAGGAGCTAAAATTTTGAGAGCTAACTTTTAAAAAATTACTTGTGCGATTTTTACAAAACAGTAATTTGGCGTAATTTGAGTAGTAGAATTGATATATGGGGAAAAAATGGCGTGTCATTTTAGAAAAAGTGTGATTTTGTGCCAAAATTTCCTTAAAGTGATGCAGAAGATTTTGGTGATGCGGACTTTAAAATAAAACTGGCATATTTATGCGGCATTTTGGAAAAGCTGAATTCGCTCAATGTCTCTGCAGCTAAAAATTATGTACCTTTTGAAGTCAACTGAATGAAGATAGAGGCAAAGATTGTTTTCTAATATTGCAGCAATTTTTGACTTCAAATGTATTTTATCTTTCTCAATATATAAAAACCATGTTGGAAGAGCATTTATCACATTATTTGGGTTGATAAATACTTTCAGAATGAAAATTTCTTACTCTGTAGAAGAAAAGAATATTATCGAGTTATCTCGCAACAACAGTTTGAAAGCAAAATCTGGCAACAGGGAATTAACAGAATTTTAGATTTCAATAAAAGATGAATATACCCTTTTAAGCTTCCAACATCTATCTCAAATCTAATTTTTTAAATTCCATTTTCGACGTCGTATTTGCTCGAAGCTGGGTTTTCGGAGGTCCCTGTAATACTTGTGAAAAGCGAATGTACAGCAAAAATTAATGTAGAAAAGGAAACGAGGGTGGCTATGTACAGTTTAATTTTGCGATTTCAGAAAATGTGCATTGATTTGCAGGCTCATTCATCAAATTAATTATTAACTTTATAAGGCATTTCTCCCGGCTTCTTAGCGTGTCTTCGTGGTGTGGTGATCTGCAAGCTGGGCGCGTATTCCAGAGGTCCGCGGTTCGATTCCAGGCGAAGCCATTGCTCATTTTTCAAGTTTCCTGCTTCCCGAAAATTAACCTAATGTCTCTACAACTTAATGTTAACCCGTTGAGCGGCGGCTTGTCAGCCATCTGTGGCTGACACTAGACTTTCCGTTTAGGCCGCGTCAGCCATCTGTGGCTGACACTAGACTTTCCGTTTAGGCTGCGTCAGCCATCTGTGGCTGACACTAGACTTTCCGTTTAGGCCGCGTCATCCATCTGTGGCTGACGCTAGATTTTCCGTTTAGACCGCGTCATCCATCTGTGGCTGACACTAGACTTTCCGTTTAGGCTGCGTCAGCCATCTGTGGCTGACACTAGACTTTCCGTTTAGACCGCGTCAGCCATCTATGGCTGACACTAGACTTTCCGTTTAGGCCGCGTCATCCTTCTGTGGCTGACGCTAGATTTTCCGTTTAGACCGCGTCATCCATCTGTGGCTGATACTAGACTTTCCGTTTAGGCTGCGTCAGCCATCTGTGGCTGACACTAGACTTTCCGTTTAGACCGCGTCAGCCATCTATGGCTGACACTAGACTTTCCGTTTAGGCCGCGTCGACAGCGTGTAACATGATATATAACTATACAATTTACCCTGTTTTATGGAATTACAGAAAAATTATTTAAAATTTACTTAATTTTGATTCATTACAGGACTAACAGATTTCACTGAAACACAGTAAGCATAACAACGGTTCTCCATTACAGCTATTACAAATTGTGACAACTGTCTTAGTCTTTTTTCTGGCCATTACTCTGCCAGCTTCAGTTGCATTTTTATCATAAAATAATTTACAATATTTCCGTACTTCAGAGGTTTTTCCAGTTTTCTTTAGAGTTTATGCGTTTTTTAGATATTCTTGCATTTCTGTTCGATGGAATATCTTCTTTTTCACAACTTGTAAGGGATAGCGCTAATTCTTTCTGGACTTCAGTAATGCTAATTTTCTGCCTCGGAATATCTTTCTATAGAATGTAACTATTTACAAAACACACTTAGCGCGTAACGTGTCGAATGAATGCCTATAGGAATCATGTTCCAAACCTAAACTACGTATCTTCTACTGCGATAAGAATCGCTGGCCTTACGATACCAGCGCTTTTAAGCTGTGCGCGTGGCCTGAACGGGATTGCCTAAGAAATGCGCTTGGCGTTCAACGTGTTAATAAAGTATAAAAAATATTAAATGATGAAAACAATGAGTTTTATTTATTTTTAGCTCTTACTCACCATTAGTTAATACGTGGAAAAATTTTAATTTCGAAAGGCACCGCGACTTGGAAAAGTTTGGAAACCACTGCACTAGTCTACTAAGTTTCAAATGTAAATAAATGGCGGCCTGGTTAGGCGCAGCGCCAAATAAACTTTTAAATTTTTGATAATTCTACAACTATTGCAAGCAGATTAACTAAAGGCATGAAAATCTCAACCGGAACATAAGAACAACATAATTCAATAATTGTATATTGTATGGTATATTAGGCAAAAAATGCACAGTATTAGCATATATTATATTTCATTACCTATTTTTTGAGATTCAATAAAGGCTATTATTATTATAATTAACTACCAAAATTTAAATAAATAAAACTTCTGATAATTTTGTGACTTCAGTCTTCAAGGCGACTTTTTTAAATTCCTTAAATAATTTTTTTTTTCCTATTTTAAAAAGAATTTCGTATTTAAAATTTTTTTTGTATTTTTTTAATTTTTCTTTGTTGACCTAAGTAGGAATGGACTTCAAATTTTTTACTTAGTTAATTATTAATGAATTAATTTTCAATCGTTAACAAAATACTTTTTATTCATCTAATTACATTTTTTAAACTTGTAGGGGATGACATTTGATGATAATACAGTTTTTTCACATATTAAAAATTTTCGAAATTTTAATATATTAAATATTAAACATTTTCGAAATTTTTAATTAAATTTTTTTGCATTTAAATTTACACTCATGTCCAAAATTATCTTTACATACCCAAAAATGATGATATTCAATAAAATATCGAATCAATGTGATCCGTATTTGCAGGGAATGTGTGAAAAACCAAGCCTAATTAGCATTATCCAATCAAAAGTAATCAAACGGTTTGTGATATGCAAATCTAGGCGTTACGTCATCCAAGGGTGAATCAAGCGCTTTGCGCAAACTGAATATTTGAGTGAATTTCTGCAACATAGCGTTTGATTTCAGTGTGTAGGGACTCAAAGCGGTTTGTTATGGCTTCGAAGTATCATTTGGAAGAATCTGTAAAGTGGCGAATTATCGGCCGTTTAGAAGCAGGGCAGTCAATCATGGAAACAGCCACATGTCTGAATATTTCAAGACAGACAGTCTCTTAGCTATGGAAACAGTTTGAAAATGATGGAAGTGTTGTAAGGAGGCCTGGACAAGGTCGGAAACGAATGACAACTGCTTCTGAAGATCGGTATCTGGCATTAACTGCCCATCGTAACAGAAAGGCTACTGCTCGCCAGTTAAGTTCAGAGCTTGCAGCCGCCACTGGAACTGTTGCATCACGGGAAACAATATACAGAAGGCTTAATGAAAAAGGCCTTTATGCCAGAAAGCCAAGGGTATGTGTTTTACTGTCTTCACAGAAAAAGAGGGATCGCTTTAATTGGTGTAAAGAACATCAAAACTGGACTGAACATCAATGGTCCCATGTTCTCTTTACTGATGAGTCGCGGTTTAGTTTAACTGGTGATTCTAAACGTGTTTACATCTGGAGGGAGTCAAGAACACGAAATGATCCCTCGAACATTGTGGAACGTGACCGTTTCGGTAGTGGAGGTGTGATGGTATGGGGTGGAATAATGATCGATGGACGTACCCTCCTACACGTGTTCAGCAGCGGATCTGTGACAGGCCAGATATATCGAGATGAGGTCTTAGATCCTTATGTAATACTTTTCAGGGGTGCATATGGACCTGACTTTTTATTTATGGATGATAATGCCCGTCCACATCGAGCAAACCTCGTTGATGAATTCCTTGAAAGTGAAGACATTAAGCGAATACCTTGGCCACCAAACTTTCCTGACCTTAACCCGATAGAGAACTTATGGGACTACCTTGGAAGAGCAATTGCTCGTATACATCCTCCTCCTAGAGATGTAAATGCTCTGAAGACGGCATTGCTGGAAGAGTGGAGATTAATTCCCCAAACTGTGGTTAACAATGTTATTTCCAGCCTTAAAACACGTTGTGATATGTGTGTACAAGTCAGGGGAGATCATATTCCATATTAAATTCGTAAGACTTAATTCTTTTTCTGAATCATTCCTTTTTTTCTTAACTCTCTTTGTCACACTTTACTACCATTTTTATTGTTTCATGCTACAGTTTTATATCATATGAGGTGATCTTCAATTTTTTCTTTTGCATTTATGTGTCATCATGTTATGTATGATTCCACGAAAATTCATTAAATTATTAGTCTCTGAGAAATCCGTGAATTTATGCATGTAAACATAATTTTGGACATGAGTGTATTATTATTATTATTTTAATTTTTCTTTGTTGATTTAAGTAGGAATTGACTTAAATTTTTTTTTAATATTACTTGTTTTTTTTTTCCGTGTCTCTTTTATAACCAGCATTACTTAATTATTTTTATACAAAATTATTTTAAAAATAACAGTCTTATCCCTTCTTGTATTTATTTACATCGGGTTTTCTTTGCCTATATTTTAGTTCTAAAATACAGATTCTCGGTTAAAAGCGGAAATTTTGAATCAAAAAGTAGCAAATGCTCTTTCAGATGCATCTCGATTGGGAAAGAAAGTGCGATTCCATTAAAAAATTATGTGTTATCAAAAAACGCACCGATACAAAATACGCCGACAGCTCATTTTTGGCATGTGTAAATCCTTATTTTCTGTGCATTCACTATTTTTATGTAAGAAATGCATGTAAGTATAAACTGAATGAAAATTACATGCATTACTTACATTAATTTGCACTCGAAAAAGTCAATTTTCTTTTGAAAGTCCTCCACGATGGCATCTCTGCCCTAAAGCAGATAGCAGTTGCATGCTTTACCCTTTTTAAAAATTTTAATCTGACCTATGTGACGAATTACAAACATTTTAATATGCATAATCTTATATTTACTTTAGCCATCAAGTTGCAAACTGTATATTATATAAAAAAGTTAGACTTAAAGTAAGAAATTTAGAACAAATATTTCACAAAGATGAAAAGTTTGAAATTCGTAACTAATAATATTTCAAAAAATCTAATAAATGCAACAAAGAATTCATCACATTAATTAAATGTAAATCCAAAACTTTTAAACAATCAATACCCTAATCTTAAAAAATTCGTTAAAGAAATTAAAAGAAAAAAGAACATAACAGAAGAGTAATTCGGTCAACTTCAGTTTTACTTCACCAGGGAAAAGGAACACTGAAATCAATTTAAATCCCTCTGTAGAACTGAAGTTGACCAAATTACTCTTCTGTTATGTTCTCTTTTCTTTCAATTTCTTTCAGGAATGTTTTTGGATTGGGGTATTGATTGTTTAAAAGTTTTGTTTTTTACATTTATTAAATTCTTTGTTGCATTTATTAGATTATTTGAAATTTATTAATTATGAATTCCATTTTCTCTCTTTATGAAACAATAGTTCTAAATTTCTTACTTTATATCTTTAATGACATTTTTCTGCGGCTTAAAGCGCGAAAATACTAGGCATATTTATATTTTGTTTTTTAAAAAATTGTTTTGTTATTGTAAAAAAATGTTATAAATTAATTCAACGGTATGCAAATACGAGGGTAAGTTGAAAAATAAGTTTTCCCTGTCGACTGTGGACAGAGTTGTGTATGAAAGTCAAAAAATAGAATGAGACATTAAAGATATGACATACCTTTATTTTTCCACATAGGTACCAAGTACATTGAGAGGTACCAAGTACCTGCAGAGGGAGTTGTCTTGAACTTCTTTCGGACAGATGATGACGGATGTTTCCACTGCATAGATGCGGCCTTCGATTCTGGCGTGAAATGGTGGACCCACCTTTCATCCCCCGTCACAATCCGAAACAGAAAGTCATTGCCATCTTCATGGTAACGCACGAGATGTTCCAGGCTGACCCCCATGCGTTGTTCCTTGTGTGTCGAGGTCAATTGTCGGGGCACCCATCGTGCTGACACTTTTCTGTATCGAAGAATGTCGTGGATGATGTTTTGAGCTCGCTCATGTGAGATTCCAAGTTCTTCCGCTACTTCATCGATGGTGATACGCCGGTTCGCTCTAATCATGTCATCCACCTTCCTGACATTTGCATCTGTAGTGGCCGTGCGCGTCCGTCCAGCTCTCGGTATGTCTTCCACTTGCTGACGTCCATCACTGAATGTGCGACACCATCTCCGCATCATTTGCTTCGACATCACACCTGGCCCATAGACTTCCACGAGGCGGTTATGAATTTCTGTTCCTGATACTCCACGTGCCCATTCATAGCGGATAACCGCTCTCACTTCCTCCTTTGACCACGAATTCAAAACGAACCTTCTCTCCATACCTACCGGGGCTCAAATGAGAGGCTAGTCTCCGCTTTGCGCAGGCACTGCAACAGCGCCATCTGCTTGATTTGCAGCGACCTCTACCCAATGGTGTATCGGTGACTTGCGCGTTTTCCTGCTGTGTCGCCTTTCGTTCAAATCCATAGCCGTTCAACGCTTCTTCCATATGCAAAGCGTGAATTTTTCTTGGAGGACTTTTTGAAGCTTATCAAGCGATATGACAAATGTCTCAACGTACTTGTACGAGAATAATAAAATAAAGGTATGTCATATCTTTAATGTCTCATTCTATTTTTTGACTTTCATACACAACTCTGACCACAGTCGACAGGGGAAACTTATTTTTCAACTTACCCTCGTATAAGTGATGTTTAAACGGAAATATTTTCCTCCGTGCTGAGAGGTCTTTAAGAACATCTGCGGTAAATATACGCTAAGCCCTTAGTAGCAGTTGTGTTCTTTGGATTGTCAAGTGTTTCTTTCTGAAATGTACTCAAAGCTTAATGCCGCATACTAAACGCCCAGTACAAAATAATTCTTTCATACAAAACTGAAATAGAGTATTTGAATTTTGAACACAAGCTTTGTAATGTAATATTGTAGACATTGTGGGACTCTTGTTTAGTTTCACTACCTCCAAAAAGTCTATGACTCATCATTTCTTGATCTACATTTTTCAATTTTAGTTTCTCCGCAATATCTTTTCGTATGAAAGATCTCTGAGCAGCAGTATCAAATAATCCGCGAACGATTCCGGACCTGTCATTATTGATGATTTTCACCAATACAGTTAACGTTGGCGAATTTTTTGGTGACAGAACAACCTGTGCATCCGATTCAGATTGTTTGTCTTGTTTGATAGATTTATATTTGGACACATAATGCTATGGTGTTTTTTTCTTGCATATAAAATACTTTAAATAAGCTTTGCAGATCTTAGAATTGTGTCCTGGTTTTAAACAGACGAAACAAGCCACACTTTTCTTCAATGCGTCCCTTTTCGCCTCCAGTGACATCTCGGCAGCCTTAAAGCATTCTGAGGTATTATGAAACGACCTGTTACAAAATAAACAATCCTTGCCATTTTTCTCAGTTTTTTGCTTTTGAAGAGATACAATACAAGCTGCAGTCGGAATTTTTTTCCTTTCGATTTAAATTTTTCAAATTCTTGATCATTCGCAAAACCTGTTCGAACAAGTTGTAACCGCTCTTCACTTTCGACTTCCAAACGAAGAAATTCTAATAAATTTTCGGTACTTACGTATTAACGCCACCGCACAGCAGAAGTTGCACTGATGCGCCAATAAAGAGCGATCCTGCTGTTCGCACGCAGTTATCTTTTGGATTCCTTTTTGCCTTGTTGTTTGCTGATTTTTGACGCCATTTTTTGGTGGTACGAAAATGCGCCTTTGGGATTTGCCAAACACAGAAGAAGATGCAATTTTATTTTTTTTCAAAAACGAAATATTTCACCAAAAAAAAAATGAAAATGTACCAATTCGCATGATATGAAACTTTATTTTGGTAAACGTACGTTTTGGAAATGTAATTTAAGACAGTGTGATCAGCAAGTGGGATTTGGAAAAGACAACTGCTTTGAAGAAAGCAGAATTCCATTTTGCTCAGATTTGAGATTCATATACTGCTGGTGCGAGGAGTTGACGTCGATTAAATTTTGTGAAAAGCAACTTGATTTATCGGATAAAACTGTTACAGATTGGAACAATTACATGCGTGAATTATGTGTGTCTTGGATATAGAGACTAAACCAAACAAGAAGGTAGGTGGACCAGATTGCATTGTGGAAATTGATGAACGTTTGTTTACTAAGCATACAAATAATTGTGGTCGAGTATTACCGAATAGTAGGTGTTTGGATATGTAGAGAAACAAAAGATTCGTTTGTTGTCACTGTTCCTAATAGAACTAGCTCTACCCTTCTTAATAAAATTATTGAAACCATTGCAGATGGTAGCACAATTTATTCTGACACTTGGAAAGCTTACCAAACAAATATAATAGAAAAAGAAGGATTCCTACATGCTAAAGTTAATCATAAATACAATTTTATTGATCCTGATACAGGAGTTCATACACAAACAGTTGAGATAATGTGGGCCAGTGCTAAATGGAGGAATAAGAGACATAGGGGGACAGAGAGACATCATTTAGAATCTTATTTAGCAGACTTCATATAGCGGCAGCATCAGGTCAAAGAAAATAGAGACTGTTTTGAATTTATGTTAAACTCTATATCGGCTCATTTTCCACCGAAATCCGACTGAATATTTTGATTTTAATTAAAGTGTTTTGATTTTTGATCTCACTGTAAAAAAAAAGTTCGCTCTTTACAGGCAAAAGTTTTGTAAAGTTACAGAAATCAAAAAGTTACAGAAGAATTTCCTGTAATGGTAACAGGTTGAAAGCAAACTGTAGCGGTAACATCTGATTTGCTTGTAACATTACAGATAAAATTTCAGTAGCCGCGCGGAAGAATCACGTGACTGACTGGAAATTAGCCAATCAGGAGAAAAGTGTTTGAAAGCTAGTTGCAGAAAAAAACATGGCTGAATGCATGTTGGTTGTATAGCGCAGGTAAGTAAGAAAATGTTAACAATTACTACTTGAAATATTTATTGTTCATTTTATGCAGATTATTCTCATGCACTTTGCACTGTTATATGTAGTGAGTAAGTATTTAAACGTTTAAGCTTTGCGATTAATTAATATCAGTGTTCGTAATGTCTAATGAGTTGAAAGAGTGCAAAATATTTATTCCAAATGCAGATCTAATAGTAGTATTTTGTCATTGTGCATCCGATAAATTACGCCTTAAATTGCCCGTATTATTATTTAAAACTAATTATTCCAAAATTTAATCACTGCTTGTGGTATATAATTGAAATGGTAATGTGGTTGTTGAAAACAAAACTAATCATTTTAGCGTTCTTTTCCACTTTAGCGTCTGACGAAAGAACATTTGACATCTTTTTCCCGGCAGGCCTTGCGAGAAACGTTTATATAAACATTTAGAATTCTGAATGTAATGTATATATTTTTTTGCTTACAAGGTTTAATTTATTCTTTTTCTAGTATTATCTGATTAGTTATACCTGGTTTATAATTCAGTCTAATATGTTTATGTACGACTGTGTTATGAAGTAAAATTACAAAAACTTGAACAACGCGGTCGAGAATCTCGTTTATTCCTTTAGTGTAATAATATTTTTTTCAGTGGTATTAATTTCTTACGAAAATATTATAACTCCAAAATGAAGTAATTATATTGATTAAAAATATGCCGTATCATACTTTTCGTAATGTTTTGTTGTACTAACTAGATGCAACTTAATTATTCCATATATTTTAATATACCAATATCAACAGGGGAAAAATGGAAATGACCTAAAATATTTTTCTAACAATTCGTTAAACTAATTATAAAACAAAACTAAAATTTTGTGCATTATTTCCAAAAATACCATTTCATTAATATTTTATAAATGACAACATATATTATATTGTATATATAACTACCATTGCATACTTATAAGTTTTTAAACATTTAATGTAGAATTTATGTTGATTTTATTTTGCCCAGTTTTAATACAGTTTTGAAGTATGATAATCTTGTTACTAGGATAGCATGAATCTGCTAATACAAGTTTAATACATTTCTTGACAAATATTTCTCTTATTCATGTAATATAATATATAAATCATAAAATAAGTTTTCTTAAAAATAAATTATTATTGTTTATTGGAATTTAAAACAATTCTGTATCTGTACGTTGTATTAAAATTAAATAATAATGAATTTTTAATGAAGCATTGATTTTAGCATTAACAATATAAATATATATATATACACACATGAATAAATGGAAATGCAAGCTACTTTTCCTTACAAAACCGCCCATGAATATATACTTCAAGTGCTTCCATACTTCCCTTTAGGCTGATAGCCTTTGCATGCTTTGCCATATTCTATCAATCCAAATGATGCAAATATGCAGAAAATTTTACCTTCTTTGAAAGTTAATACCGGAAATAAAATTCAGTGCATTTGTAAACTACATTAGTTTTCTTATAGCTTGGCATTTAATTGCCCTATGATTTACTAGTCCAAACTAAGGCAGAATTCAGATATCGTTCAAATAAAAGAAAATTAATAAGGTCTGATTTTTAGACGTATATATGAAGATTTATTTTTTTAAATATTATTTTAAGTCAACCAAATTAATTTCAAATTTAAGTAAGTATTCATGCCTTTCAGTAGCATTATTTTTGATATCTTAAATTAAATAACTGAATGCAATATTTCTTGTTAATAAAAGAAAAGCAATGTTATGAAAGACTAGCGAAGTGGATTTGCAAGTTCTAATTACGAAAGGTCCCATGCTTTAAGGGGTCATTTTTAAAAATACTTAATTAAAAAAAATTATTTAACGTAAAACTTCCAAACTTCACACATGTGGAATATTAATTCTATATATTTTATCTCATTCTTATTTTATTAATTTCATAGCATTTCGTGTGACACTAGTAGTAATTATTAATTAAATTTTATGCAGTTTCTGATCTATGTTTTGATTTTGTTATTGATTACGTTAGTTTACATAAGATTTAAAATTATGTAAGGTACAAAAACCTTCTGCATCTATTAATATATACTGAAGTGAATGAAATTATGCCAGTGAAATTTTTTAAAATCAAAAACAAATTTCTGTGGAAAATTAAAGTTATAAATTCTAAATGCAAACAAAGGAGTGAATTTGAAAGTTATCAAATAAGCCAAAGTTTTGGTCATTTTTTCAGTTTTGCAGAAGAATTTTTATACTTTGCAGAATGGGAATATGATGTTTGGTTTTGTTAGTATTAATTATTACATACATTATTGAATTATTGCAACTTACATTGCAACACATAATTTAGCTTAAAATTTATTTGAACTTAATTTTCTTATTTATTTTGATCATGTATATTTCATGTGTCATAAGTCTTTGAAATGAACTTAATTCTCATCCTATTTATTTATACAATTTTTTTTAAAGAAGAAAAAGTCACATTTGTTTTGCTTAGTTGCACACGAAGATACATGTCTATATATATAGAGAGAAAGAGGAGTTATGTTTACTTGCAGACTTTTTTCTTCCTTTTATATTATAGTATGAAAATCAAGGGGGAAATTAAGCAATCAATTTAATTTTGAAGGATGTGATTACAATAAGATCATAACCAATCAAAAATATTAATGAATGAACTACTGGTAACTATCATAGTATTATTATTTAAAAGAAACCGACATTCCAATAAGAAAGTTTAGTAACATAACCATTTAAGTTATCTGATAAAAGTAATTTTCATTCCTACTTCCCTATACCTTGAATTTCACTCTTAGTATTGCCCACTGCTACTCCCTAGACCTCAAAGCATTTAATGCATCTGGAACTGCAATTTGTGTCTTCTTCTACAGCCTGCAAGTTATCACCGTTTAGTTTGTACTGCCCCGAGCAATGATCTTCAGAATTACCGTATTGCGTTGCATATTCCACCCCACCGAGCTTTAGAACCAGATTCTGAAAATTAAAAAAATATTTAAATAATTTTCCCCCTTTTAATGCATTCAGAAAATGAATATCCCAAGATTTTAAAATGGATTTATCAACATAATGATTGTTTTCGTCATACTAACAAAGGAAAACTTTTGCACACTTACGGCCCCGTTGAATCTTTCTCTTCTAACTGTTGAATATTATGTCAGCCTAATACAAACAATGATCTATGATAGTGAAAGCAAATACCAACTGCCATTCACTGTGCAATTTTGCCATATCAGCTGAATGTTCACCCTAGCAAGCATCGGACCACAACCTTCTCTAATTATTTATGTATGATCTGAGGCCTAAGGATTTGCAAGAACAACAATGAGAATGACAGAAGTTCAAATTATAAAGAAGAAATAAGATAACTTATTAGATGTTGCAATTATGTGTATTCTTATTGAAATAGAGGTTTCTTTTAAGTAAATAATATTGTGATAGTATTAGTTTATCCATGATTACTTTTCATTTGTTATATTCCTACTGTGACTCTGTCCTTTGGAAATTAAATTATTCGTTTAATTTTTCCCTCTTAATTTTCAGAAGATAAAATTAGTAAAAATAAGTGGGAATATGGCATCAAGAGCATTAGATATCCCCATTTTCTTGAAGCTGTTCACTATTATTGTTTCATCAATGATAGGCCATGCACCCAAAATCCACTAGCAAATCAGTTAGTAAGATGAAAATGACCACTATGCGGACAAAACATTTAGGGTAACTTGTTTTGTGAGCGCCTTAAGGAAGACAAACATTACCTAAATCTTTAAAACATATTCAGAATCCTGTGCTAAAAGAAAGCTAGGGGGAAAATGTTGTCCGAGTCCCAGTGATTCCTTTGGATGAATATGTAATATTGTTTTAGAAATTTAAGGTAATAAATATAATATTTTTCGAATGCTAAAACAGTTCGAGAAATTTATTCAAGTTCTGAATTCTGAATATAAGTATACTGTATATTATATTTAATAACCATGGTGGCTTCATTTATGAAAATATTTGAATATTGGCTGTTTTTGTACAATGAACCTTCTCTAAGCTAGCTATACGTGATTCCTGAAAATTTTGATCTTTAAATGATAGTGGGCATCCTAGAGAAGTTATGTTTACTAATTAGTTATTTTATGAAGAATGCTGGTTAAATTTAAAAAGTGATTGACTGAGGTAGCTTGTCGTAATGAGACGGCTCACTGTAATCCAATTTTTTAAAGAATTTAAGCTGTCCTTAATTAATTAAGATATTATAAAGAAATATGATTAAAAGTGTTATATAAGCACATGTTTAAAACATCTATTAAAATAATTTTTATAAGCTTTTTAAGAGCATGATTATGATTTTAAAAGAAATGTTTTTTTCTTTATTTAGGAGACATGGTTTACAAAGAGGAGAAAAACCATTCATTTTTTCCAAGCAGTCGAAACGAATTTTTATGAAATGTTTATTAAATTATATTCTGTTATTTTTTAATTAATTCTTTTTTTCAGGTTTTATGTAAAGTTTATGAATTAATAAATTATTTTTACTTCTGTATTTTAATTAGCATATCATTTGCTTCATAGTGTTTCACAATAAAATTATAAATTCAATAAACTTCTTAATTAACATGCTGTAATATAGAGAGAGCATAAAGTTTGTTTTCTGTTGTCACACGTTTATTTCACAATTTTGTATGCGAATCTCGAAATTTATAATAACTATAGTATCACTTTCGAAATGGTAAAAATGGTAAATATTAAGCTTAGATTTATTACATATTATGTTTGTAAAAAATTATAGGTAAAATTAAAATGCATTAAATTTTAAGCTAAACTGAAGTATTAATTTTAGAAATAAATTTCTTAAAGGCATAGTTGTATTAAGAATTTTAAGGGAAACAAGCCTTAAAAAATTAAGGTCAGTTGGCAAAGTTTTATGCTTATTGAAAAAGCATGACATTAGGTTTTTAATGAAAGACTTCTATCTGTTAATTCAAAGGAAATTATTTGAAGGTAAGTAAAAAAGTTATGCATTATTTCAAACAATAGCAGACTGTTGACAAACACTGAGTGCAGATAAGAACAAAAAAATTATTTAGACATTGTAATTCAAGCGTATGAACAAAATTTGAATTCCTTGTAGTAACAAAATGAAGTTCATTGCTATGTTGAATTCTTTAATTTACTGAAAATGTCATTTTTTAGAAGGAGAGAATATATTTTTGAAATATGAAGAACAGCTGTTCTGAGTTCTTCATAGAAATATTTCACAAAATGTCTTTTACTGTAATAATATGATCATATCAACATGCAACACGTTTACTCTAAAGCAACATGTGTCTATTTTAGCTAAAATTACTAAAAAGAAAGTTCTAGAACATATCTTATTAACTTACACTAAAACATGCAAATAAAACATACTATTTTTTTCAGCTATTTTACAGGGCAAATATAAGGAGTAGTATATCAATTTGAACTTTTAAATTAATCAAAATGATAATATGAAAGGCCTTTCAATAATATCAGACATAAGTTTCTCTTCATAAAACAAAAATACTCTGCAACAGACTAATGTTACTTTTTGAAAAAAGAACATTGCTGTTGAAAGTGCATCTTTTAAATTAATGCTATGAGGTCAAATTGACTAATTTAAAAAGCCAAACTATTATGCTTCACTTGCATATATCTGTATAATGATATACACATGCAGATATTGTTTTACTCAAAACATCTTGATTTCAGTATATTTTATTATAATAAGCATCATTTTAGACAAAAAAATCTATTACTTTTATAGACATATCCTTTATCCTTTAGTATTATCTATGAAAAATATATTCTACACACATAATTACTTAATGGGATATTAGAAGGAAATAATCTGAAACCTTTACAGATACAACCATTGGAATTTTACGTAAGAAAAGTATCTTCTACTCACATAATAACTTGCTATAATAATACAAGCAAATAACCTGTAACGGTTACAGATATATCTGTTGAGATTTTACATGAGAAAAACATGTTCTTTTTACATAATTATTTGCTGTAATATTACACGCAAATAATCTGTAACCATTACAGATATATCATTTGGGAATTTACATGAGAAAAATATGTTCTACTTACATAACTATATGCTGTGATATTACAAGAAAAAGATCTGTAACCATTACAGGCAAAACGCTTGTAACGTTACAAAGAAAACACCTGTTTCTGTTACTCAAATAACCCATGGCATCCCAGTTTCCATGAGTTTTCTTAGTAACCTTACAGATTTTTTTTTACAGTGCTGCAGCTGCGATGGCGTTACTAAAAAAGTACTAAATTTCCTAACATGTTCATCTTGTCTTTATTTTCTACACGTTTATCAGTGCGTTCCCACTCCTTGATAAGAACTCTGGCAGAGCTGATTCCACTGAAGGATATAACATTGCTTCATGTTTTTCAGACGTTACCCCTAAAGTCTCTAATGCTCGCAGCCGAGTCGCTATTTTATCATAAAGAACCCGCAAAGTAAAATTTTCGCCACTTTTTACTTGCGTTAAAACTAGATTTAAAAGTTCACGAACATAAATTTGAATTAATAGTTCATCTTTAGCAAAACGAGATTTCAGTTGTTCAATAGCATTATAAGAGTTTCCGCCGAATGGTGGAAAACTTGCAACTAAATCTCTGGCCGATGAACATTCTTCAGTTGCTTGTAAAAGATACTGAAATTTGTCATCTGCATCCATGATATCATCATCATTGAATTTTTTAAATTGTCTCCAGAATCCTAGCCAGTTTTTAATATTACCATCAAAACGTTTCAATTCTAACTTAGGAAGACGGAGATTTCGCTTAGTTTCATTTACTACACTGGAAATATCGCCCTTTCTTTCAGTGGCTGATAACATTGAATCAACTTTCGTTTTCATAGCAACACACTGGTTTCGATAGTTTTTCGTTAAATATATATGCTTAGAAAATTCATCTTCATTAAAGTTTTCCATTTCTAGCCACGTTACTTTAACTTTTTCAACTAACTGAAATAATCTGTCAGCTTTATCATTAAAAATATTAAATACAGATATCAAATCAATCTTACTTACTGCTTCATCTTTTAGAACAGTTTCCAGTTCTTTCAAAGAAGTTGTGAAATATTGCCGTAATTGTGTTCTTTTCCGTTTTAAATTTAGTCCTGTCGCAGACGACGGTATTTTAAAGGATTCGAAAACAACTATGGATTTAATATGGAGAAACACTTTAATTGCAGATATTTACAAAATTTAGAATCAGTTATAATTATCAAAAAAAAAATAGAGCTTATTTTTAAAGCATGAAACTTAAAAACAGAGTTGAGTTGTAGCTGGTATTACTCGAACACAAGGATTTCAAAGCGAGCGATGGCAACGTTGTACAGGAAAAACATTTTTATCTTCAGCGCGCGAGTCTCTGTATCGGAAATTCTAACGATATGCTCATTTTAAAACTATTTTGCGATATTGATGTAGAACTGAATTTTATGATTTAAGTGCAAGAAACGTGATATTTAATAAATAAATGTAACACACAAAATGTTAAAAAAAACGCCCCCTTTGGCCGTAATTTAAAATCTGAAACCATTCAGATTTTTTAAAAAATTGTTTTAACTGTAGTTGGTTTTTTATTTTTTTTTTCTACATTTTTTTTAATTTTTAAAGGAGATAGCATGAGGTTTTATGCATTTCTGCCATATCGCGAAGTGAGAACTGAATAAATTGAAAGAATCTATATCTAATGAAACTCGAGGAAATAAGCTTAAATGAAATGCAGCAAAAAATGCGCATAATTTAATATTCTGTACAATTAAGTCATGTGAAGTCCGCATCAGAATTTTTTTGACTAATTTTATCGTCTGGAAATCGAGGGGAAAATTATGAGAAAAGGAAATGGAATACTTAAAAAGGTGCTCGGGAGAGGCATGAGACCAGGTTCACCAAATTCAAGTGATAGTAGTAGTAGTAGCAGTAACGGAGGACGTGGGCACCATTCCCTCTATCATTACGGTTAATCGGTTCTGCTCACGTCCGCTTTTATCTAGTATTTATTAATAATTCTTGAATTTTTCATATGGCCATATTGTGGCTGATTTACAAATAAATAAAGTTTATGCAATAATTGTATTCCCATTATTAACATGACTTCTTACATAAATTTTGGTTGGAGAATTTTTCTTTGATGAATTTCTTTCTTTTGTAATTTCTCTTTATTTTTAAGCAGTCTATATGTTACCGTGAAAGACCGAAATTGGAGAATGTCGACTTTCACCGGAGAATGTCAACATTCACCAAATACGTCGGTGAAAGATCGAATATTGATATGCTCTGGTGTAGGTCGAAAAGAGAGGAGTATATGTACACGCTGCCATTCCAAAAGGAAGTGTTCCACAAATAAATGCAGTTGTAAAAGCAAGGGCCTCTTATGCAACTCAAGTGACATAATAGTTTAAGTTGTTGCAATAAATAAGATTTGAATCACATAATTTGGTAAGTTTATAACTTCTATTATTTTCCTTTCTCATTTTGAATGTACTGTGTGTTTTAAGTTCTTAAGTTCTTATTCTGAGTCTCAAGTGCGTTTTTTCGCGAATGAATTACGGAGAAGGAAATATAATATTCTTATATGTTCAACATTCACCATTAGTACATGGTGAATGTCGACATTCACCGGTGTAAGTCAGAAATAAGAGTATTTGGAAAATATTTCGGACATACACCAAGCGACTATGTGAATGTTGACATTCACCGGTGAAAGTCGACATTCTCCAGATTTCGGTGTTTCACAGTAACATATATACTCTTTCTTTATCGTGAAGTTTCTCTTCTGTTATTTGCACCATTTCAACTAGAACGTCGTCTAAGTTCTCGTGCAAAATTCCTTTCATTTTGCTGCAGTTCTTCCATGAGTTTTTCAGTTTCAAGGTTTCTATTTCATTCCTCATCTTGTAGAGTCATTAGGTTAATTGGAAGCAGAAAAGATGAAAAATATGGAACCGCCTTCGCCGGGATTCGAACCACAGACCTCTGGAATACCGGCCCAGCGTGGTACTGTTACACCACAATATGTAACCGCCTTCGCCGGGAATTGAACCACGGATCTCTGGAATACCGGCCCAGCGTGCTACCGTTACACCACGAAGGCACGCTAGGGAAGTGGGAGAAATACTTTATAATCTTATACCATATTGTTGCGTGCGTACGGATTCGTTACTAAATGAATGCACAAGTCCGATGAAAAATGAACAAAAATTTATTATTATCACAACAAAAATGCTTAAATTTTCTCAAATTATCACGCAGTATTACAATATCTCACAGTAGTTTTCTTTTAACTACTCAAATGTCCAATAGAACGTAATTCAAAACAGCTAAAGAACGCTAATCCGCGAATTCGCTACAATCAACAACAGTAGTTTTCTAAACAACAACAAATTAAGCAACTCCTACAAACTGAGATATTTTCTTCCTTTTATAAGATTTTAAAATCACGCGCTAGAATTTTCCAGTACTTTCTCGAAATCAAAAAGAGATATTTATTTATTTAATGCACGCGCTCTTGTATTTTCAATTTTCCGGCTTAGCTTTCTTTTAATATTCGTCACGCGCTGCACTGCGCGAGAAATAAAACCATTTAATTTATAATTGAACTAACATTAGCTTTTTAAATACCAAATTCGTAACAATATATATTGTGCTAACTTTTTCTTTTCAAAGTTTTTCGTCTTTTCCTTTTGTATGTCGCTGAATCCTATCTCTCTTTGATCATAGAGAATCAACAGGGGTATGCTTTCTTGTAACTTGATTTTTTAGGTTTATAATATCTTTATGACAATTTAACTACCAATGCGTCATGTCTTCATAATCGCGAAAAGTCAGTATTTATTTTTTTCTTAATTCGAATGCATGTACATTTTAAGTATAATATGTATGATACTTTTGCTAAAAATTAATCACTCTTTCAAATTATGAACACTGATGTTATTTGCTTTATTATAGATTGCATTTATTACTTTGCATTTATTATTTTAATCATCCAACATATTTTGATTCACTATCATAGATGTTATTAGTTTTGTTAGGATTATGTTAATTTTATTAACAGTTAAATTTTGAGTTAAACTTCTATTCCTATCGCTTCTTAATTTCAACTTACCACTTCCGGCCAGAACGTAGTTTCAGAATCACGTCTGAATGTAAATTGAGAAAGAGCGGTATTTGGCCGCGAAGTTCTACTGTCTTAGTCAGAGATTCTGGTTAGCCCTTGTCCGCCTTTTTAGGCTGTTGGAACCCCAAAATCTTCAAAATCTTTTGCATTTTCAAATTCTCTACACTTTTATCTTTCTAAAAATACCATTCTTTAATCTCTATGAAAATTAGAACTGTAAAAAATCTAGTTTTAGTTTATCATCGACTGCTTTGATCAATGAGGATTTTTGCATAAAAACGCGTTTTTCTCCAAACGTGATTTTTTTATACTCGATGTACCTTTTCTCAGGAACTACTGCTCACAGGTATCTAAAATTTTTATGATTTATTTATTAAGTTTCCTAATATTTACTGAAATGAGCTTTTTGTAATAAACTTAGAATTTTTTTTTTTTTTTTTTTTTTTTTGTGTGTGTGTGTGTGTGTGTGTGTGTGAGAAAGTGCTAATTTTTACTATGCCTAACAAAATATTCTGTAAATTACTCTAAAATTCAAAATGTTTCAAAAGCTCATTTCAGTATAATCAGATAGGTATACTTTACGAAAATTTCAAGCGTGTATCTACACAGCAGATTTTGAACAAGGTAAATCGAAAACGGCCAATTTAACATTGTCGGTATAGGGGTTGCTGGTACCACTTAAGCTATTATTACGCCCGGCCGTACTTCAAGCCCTTGATAGCTTCGCAGTCAATTAGCGTTAAGGGGCCAACTCCGTTAGAATATTGATAGCTTCGGCTATATCTTTTTAGTTGAGATTAGTTACGTTTCACTTCTTAGTTTCCTAAGCCCTAGTGTCGGCTTTATCGTTAAACTCCAAGACGGAGTTCTGTTAAACTTTAGTTTTAATAATAAAAGGTTATTTCACCCTTCTCACTTGTTGTTTTCTACCCCACGAACTCAAGCGATTATTCGCTTACTAGTTCTTAAGATTCTTCACATTCAACTGTAACTGCCGGTGGAGAGACAGAAAATAATAATCTTTGCCTAAGATGGTATTCAAAACCAGATATCCTCCATATGCTGTATGGGTGTGCTTACGGTTGTAATACATTGTTATTTAATAAATAAATATAATTATTGTTGAAGTGGCAACGCCATAAATCGTTACTCAGCAACGTGAGATATTGTTTTAAAAAAGATTAGATTCTGAAGATTTTAGCAGCTAGGAGTAGTATGAAAATTTTGCCACTTAAGAATTGTATAAAATTTGTCTATCACCGTGAACTAGAAATAAAATTTATGTTCTACTAAGAAGATT
This sequence comes from Stegodyphus dumicola, assembly GCF_044657685.1. Classification (NCBI taxonomy): domain Eukaryota; kingdom Metazoa; phylum Arthropoda; class Arachnida; order Araneae; family Eresidae; genus Stegodyphus; species Stegodyphus dumicola. The sequence goes on from NC_140775.1 coordinate 181,011,604, forward strand.
GTCTGGTTTGTATTCTTAGACAATCCTTTTATTGAACTCAGTAATTTACTGAAGGCACTTTGTGCTTACAAATCCACCATCCACTAATGGCGATAAAAACCAAAGATAACAGTAAACTTAATGTAAAGATAAGCTAGTACTTCAGGATAAATTGAATCAAGAGGGCTGACTCAGAAACCTACATTGGCGTGATATTAACTTCGGTGGCAAGAATGCAAAGCCGAGATTCAGAATTCAAACAGCTGGTAGAACCAACAACGTGCACAGTCAGCAGCGAAACACGCTTTGACTAACCTTTTCGCTACTTCAGTTTATATACACTCTCGTTCCCACTAACTCATTTACATCTTTTTAGGCCAAAAAGGCGTTAGAATAGAAGGGCTATTCATTTGGTTTTGGCATTTTGCATCGATTCACGATAAGCGCTGTTTCGTTTTTCAAATTGTTGCAACCAAATGTTATCGCTCTGTGTCGTAGTCAAAGAAATTAAATAATGAAGAATCTGCACAAACGTATGTATGTTTCTCGCATCGTGAAAAAGAACGCTACCTAGAGCCATCAAGTTTTGAATAGCGTACGTCTCGTCTAAACCGGAATATGGGCATTTAGAAGACCGAATTTGGAATATGAAATTTGTTCTATTATCGATTTCATACTTTTGTAACACTTTAACGAATTTTTGAATAAGAAACTTAATGATTCCAAAGCGAACAATGACAACGCTATATACGAAAAATAAAACATTTTAATCTCCAGCGCACGAGGCTGTGTATCGGGAATTCTAAAGATAGGCTCATTTTGAAATTATTTGAAATTATTGCTGTTGAACTGAATTCTATGGTGTAAGTGCGAAGAACATGGTATTTAAGAAATAAGGATATTACACGAAACGTTAAAGAAACGCTCTTTGGGCGTATTATAAAATCTTAAAGCTTTCAGATTTTATTTATCATCATTTTGTTTTAATCGAAAGGCGGCCATTTGCATTTTTTAAGCACTGGCCACTACTAAGTGCCGGAATTGGTTGCAATTTTATTGTGAAAGCATCTAACAGGCGGTCACAGTTACCTCCTATGAGGGAATAGGCAATTTACATCCATGCCTTCTCCGGGTTTCAAACCCAGGCCCTTCGGTACCGCAGTTGGCTCCTCTAACCACTATAGCGTGTGGGCGGTTCATTTACACGAGGTGGTGGTGTGTGGTGGTGTATTATGGCAAAGCACACTAGGGCTATATGCCTAAGGGAAGGGATGCCTTTGTGATGGACTTTCTAAGAGAAACTGGCTCGTATACATGTTACACATGGGGAAAACCACGAAACCACCCATGCAGCCAGCCCGTTCGCTGGATTCGAACCTCGGACCGAACTACCAGTGTTCGGCGACTTTACCGCTCGGTTGCTGGTGGGCTCATTTACACGAGGAAACGAGAGAGAAACCAGAAAAGGCCAACATATTCAAATAACTGTTAGTAAACATAATATAGACCTCACAACCATTTATACGACAAAATTAAGCAAGCTAGAAAACGACAAAAGTTTTTACACCGTCAGAAAAATCCATGCCCTAAGCTGCATGTTATTAAGTTTGTAGAGTTCCTCACTTCGGAATTCTAAGTTAATGTTGGAAGTGAAGAATCTAAGAACTGATAAGCGAATAATCGCTTGAGTTCGGTGACAAGAAACAACAAGATAGAAGGTAACTAACCCTTTATTATTCCAATAAGATTTAACAAAACTCCGCCTGGGAGTGCCCGCACTTGGACTTGAACTTAAAAGACTAAGAATTAAACTAAAACTAAGATTAACTAAAGAAGTATAGCCGAAGATATCAAGGTTCAAATGGAGTTGGCCCCTTAACTTATTTGACTACGAAGCTTAGCAAGGGCCTGAGTACGGCCGAGCGTAATAACAGCTTTGAGAGAGAGAGAGAGTGGCCAAAAAGGCAGACGCGCGTAAATCAGAAACTCTGATTCTTTCTGACTCAGTAAGTAACTTCGTGGTTTAAATACCGCTCCCTCCTTATTAAATATTCAGCAAAATTACAAAACTACGTTCTGGCCGGAAGTTGAAGTTAAGAATTTGACAGGAAAGGAACTTTAACTTAAAATTTAACTGTTAGTAAAATTAACATAATCCTTACAAGTTCTATGTTTTAATCAAGGCAGCCTGTTTCCGTTATCGTACAGGAGAAAAGACTATATTCCTGAAAAGTTTTACAGTTATATACATCAACTTCCATTTGAAAAAAAATAGTTGAAAATCTGTTTCCATTTAGCAAACGAAATATCTGTTATTATTCTGCATCTCAAATTAAGCAAAACTATATGATATTATAAAAAAAATGAATTAACAAATGACTCATTTTGATACAACATTCCATTTCGCACAGTGGTGATTATTATATTTGATTGTTTACTGTAAATCTCATTGTATTTACATACAGAAAAGTGAAATGAAGGGAAATTTCAGAGAAAGGGAAAAATGGTCCGCATGCAAATCCCCAAAATGCTGATCCTTTCAAAACAAAAAGGAAGAAAAATTTGAATGTTGGTAGATAGATTCAAACAAATCGTTCTCTGCCCCCCCTCTCCCCACTTCAATCTAAAAAGAACATTTGTTCATTTATCATAAACGAAACAAAATGCATTGGGAGCGAATTTTAATTAACCGTAATTATCTCGATCAGGGCAAAAGCTAATTAATGGGAAGCGTGCTCGAAGAATATTTTTTTTTTCGATCGCTCGTGTGCCTGTAACTTTTTATTTCAGAGATTTTTCGAGAGGGAAATGTGCCATAAAGAATCAAAAGCTTCGGATATCATGAGTAGGTATTATAATTATTGTTTGCTTGATGAAGAGGAGCTTTTTTCTTTGCGATGAGTGGCAAAAAAACATTAATTTCATGGCGGAATTAAGTTACAACGATGGTATAGCGGGTGAAAAAAAAAAGATGCATATAGCGGGATTAATTAATTAATTAATTAATTAATTAAACTCGGAAAATGCGTGGTAAAATAACTTTTTTTTTTCTTTTCTTGATTCTCTGAAGCGGTGAGATTGGTCGCAAGTTGGAAAAAAATGTCAGAACGGATAAAAGAAGTGACGCTCGTATTTTATTTTTCAAACGCCATTTAAACCAAGTAGATTTTTTTTTTTTTTTTTTTTTTTGCAAGTGAAGAGTTAAATTTGTTCAGTGTCCACGGTGTTCTCCAGAACTTGAAGTATCTATTTTACACGAGCGCACTTCAAATTTTTAAGATTAGTGCAGCCAATTATTCACATTAAAAAATGTTTTAAAAAATAAATGGCAAGGGTTAATCACAAAACTTCAAAGCTCGGTTTTTAGTTCAAAAGTACGAAATACCCCCGGAAGCAACACTGAGCCTTAAATGATCATAAAACCTTTCAATAACAATTATTATTAGAATTATTATAGGACTGGATTATTGTCGAATATGCAACGCAAGCGAGGACTACCCCACTTTACACCACCAAAGGACAACTATTTAATCCAAACTGGCTTACGTTTATATTACTCATGAGCAAACAGAAGGAAAACTCACATGCAACTAGCCCAGTACTTAATCTGAACTACAACCTGACAGCAGTTTTAGATTATGCGATGTACACAAGAGCTCTCTCGCGCTTAAGGGGACTCATACACCTTAAACCCCTTATGATCTTCGAATATGTGACTGTTGTAAGAATTGGGATATTTTATTTATTTTAAAAGCAATTACTTCCAACTTCTTACATCTGACTACATAATATAGCTGCTTTGGAAAATAGTAACCAGAAAGTTTGTGTTGCCACAAATATTTTTGTAATTTAATCCTCTTTGTGACAAAATATTTCACCATGTTTCCACCTTGCGCGCATGATATTTTAAAAATGGCTAATGGTACATACTTGATATTGCATGGAATTCTTTATATGGGCACTACTTTCTAACTGAACTAACAATCTGATGAATATTTTAATATTGAAAAATTTTATGGACGAAAACATTAAAAATTTTTTTAATAAAATACGTTTTATAAACTTAACTCAAAATAAAATAAAAACTGAACATGAAATTTTTAGAATTTTAGGTTCACAGTAGTTTCCAAATGTTATAAAAGCTATATATCAAATATGGAATTAAATTATGAAACAGAATGTTTTAAACTGTGCGCGCAAGTTGGAAACATGACGAAAAATATTGTCACAAAGGGGATTAAATTATTAAAATATTTGTGGCAACACAAACTTTCTGATTACTATTTCAGAAAGCAGCTATATTATGTAGTCAGCTGTAAAAAGTTGGTAGTAATTGCTTTTAAAATAAATAAGTTATCCCAATTCTTGCAACAGTCACCTATTCGAACATCTTATGGGTTTTAAGGTGTATGAGTCCCCTTAAGAGGAGACATTTTAAGGAAAACTATCTCGTATTTACATTATTTCATAGGTAAAACCATGAAAACTTTTATGCAGCTAGTTCGTTCACTCGAGTTGATCTACCAGTGGACAACGGTATACGCCATTCGGACGCTAGTAGGTTAATAATTCTGATATGAATACACAACCGCTGTTTACTGAAATAAAAATTCATCAGGATTTTACATAAATTTAACACGGGGAACATTTTCAACCCAATTTTATGCAAACAATATTCCGATTTTAATAATGTTCTTTTAGACTAATCAATTAACTTTAAGAAACTGCCTGTATAATCCTTAAAGCTTGTACTGCTTGCAGCAGGAATGCTATAAACCTCACCTTTAGAAAACACCATTAAAAACAAGTGTCAGAGAATTTTTTTCAGATGAACGTTCAAGTTCTAAGGCTGATTTCAGCTAATAAGTTACTTTTGCTTTAATTCTTCCTGGTGTTTTTTTGTCCATCAGCCTACGCCAGAAAGAAAATTAGATCCAGTTTAAACAGACAGATGTTATGTAATTTAGAGAGAGAAAGAGCTTTGGGAAAGCGTCAGGAAATAGAGCTATTTCGGGAATCATCCATCTGTATGCCGTTAAAGTTAATATATGATGATTCAGAAGTCAAACAACAAAAATCAGCGTTAATTCACAAAATTTTCACAGGACTAGTTTCGATGGTTTTACCGAACCATCATCTTCAGCTGCAAAACCGCAAATGAACAAGATAGGAATTAATGTTTAGATAAGATAAGAAAGCCTGGACAAGAATAAGCAAGTGGCGCCATCTGTTGGCGAAACCAGAACTAAAACATAATTTCTCTAAAAGCCGAAGGCAAATTTGGATTGGAATTAGGATCGTTAACTAGAACAGAAAGATTTTTATGAATGTGAAATGCCTCTAGAAAATCCAGTTCTCCAATGGAAGATGTTTTTTGAATAATTTTGGCAGCAGAAAAATTGAAAGTGTGATTTTCGGACCAACAATGTTGAGCAACAGAAGACTTCTGTGTTTCCTTTTTTCTAACATATGCCTCATGTTCTTTGACGCGAAATTTTAAGGCTCTCTTAGTTTGTTTATCATGCCTCATCCGTTAATCGTTTCACTCTTCCGTTAATCCGTTGCCTCATCCGTTAAACGTCATCTCTTTGTTTATCATGCCTTCATCCGTTAATCGTTTCACTAAATTACGCCTGAAACGGCAAAAATTCCTGAATCATCTTGACTTTTTACTTAAATGTAAATGTAAAAAATTGATCCCCAATTTTATTCAAATCAAATCTAATCAAAAACCTTCGAGTCGCGTTTCAAGAATTCTGTTAAATTGCAAACTTGCCTTACTTCGGTCCGTGATAAGGGATACACGTCAACAATTGTCCAAAATTGAACATGAACTCTATAAGCTTCATCTGGAACTCGCTAAAACATATCCAAAATTCACTGCCCTTGAACAAAAGTCTTGGTCTAGAACGGATAATGCAGTTAACCGTCATAAAAACACCCTTGCAGTTAAATTCGAAAAACTTCTTTTACAGTCTTCCAGTTCAAGTAGTTCAAAAAATCTTCCCATTGTAAACATCAAGCCAATAGTTAATATTTCTAATGTTAGTCTTTCAGAAGAACAAGAGAGAATTCTAAAATATAATTTTAACTTCTCACAAACCTGTAAACCCTCGATTCCAAAGATTTTGGCTCCTATCGAAAAAGCTTTCAAGTTCAGTAAAGTTTCAGATTCACAGAAAGAAATGATTAGGCATCTTATCGCTCATAATGTGAAATTCAATAATAAACCTTTGAAACCAAATCTAACTGCGAGAGAAAGAGCTACAATGCGCGAGATTCATTCTAACCCGGATATTGTCATTTCAAAGGCCGACAAAGGTGGCCAGATAGTCGTCATGGATAAGAACACTTACATCGATGGTGTCACTAAACTCTTAAACGAAGGACCATATAATCCGATCCCTAAAGATCCTTCACCTTCGGACTTATCCAAAATAAAAACTGCGATCAAATCTTCGCAAATCATTTCAAGCAACTTAAAACATTCGCTTATCCCATCTGTTGCGAATTGTGCCAGATTATATGCTCTTCCCAAAATTCATAAAAGTGGTATTCCTTTCCGCCCTATTGTATCAAATTTAGGTACTGCCTCGTATCCATTAGCTAAATATTTAGTTTCTAGATTTTCCACTCTATTAGACAATAACATTTACACCATAAAAAATTCAACAGAGTTTGTAAAAAAGGTTAAAAACATTTCTCCTCGTAATTTACTCATGGTTTCTTTTGATGTAAAATCATTATTCACCAATGTCCCAGTGGAGGGTGCATTAAGATGTCTAGAAACCAGACTTCGCGAATTTCATTTCTCTTGCATCGAAATTGATGAGCTAATTTCTCTCACTCAACTCTGTTTGAAACAAACACATTTTGTTTTCCAAAATAAATATTACAAGCAAACTGAGGGATTAGCCATGGGAAGCCCCCTCAGTCCCATCCTGTCTGATATCTACATGCATTATTATGAATCAAAATTGTTTGAAACTTTAAACTTCCCGGCATGGTTCCGCTACGTAGACGATACTTTTACCCTGTTTGAAGGTAATAAAGATGATTTAAATAGAGTTCTTTCAACAATGAATTCTATTGATCCTGCTATTCAGTTCACTTTTGAACTTGAGACTTGCAATTCTCTTCCGTTTCTCGACATTCTGGTCACACGTAACACATCCAACTTCAGTACTACAGTTTACCGTAAACCTTCATCGGTTTGCCTTCCACCACACTTTAAATCATGTCATCCGACTAAACAAAAGTTAGCTTCATTTTATTCCTATGTTTTCCGTGCTCTTCATGTTTGCTCCTCCAAACTAGCCCTTGATGAAGAACTAAATTATTTAAAAGCAATAGCTATTGACAGGGGCTTTTCACCCAACATTATTAATCAAGCAGTTAAAAAATTCTCATCTCAACACACTAAAAGCCACACTCTTATTTTAGGAGATTATAAAAGTTCTGTTGCCATTCCCTTCTTTCCATCAATTAGCTATAAAGTTGCACATATTTTGCAGAAATTTAACTTTAGGGTTGTTTACTCTCCCATCAATAAAATTCCAACTTCTATACTCAAGGACCCCATTCCGGATATGAATTCCTGGGGTATTTATAGGATTCCTTGCCAGTGCGGTTTAATTTACATTGGCCAAACTAAGAGAGCCTTAAAATTTCGCGTCAAAGAACATGAGGCATATGTTAGAAAAAAGGAAACACAGAAGTCTTCTGTTGCTCAACATTGTTGGTCCGAAAATCACACTTTCAATTTTTCTGCTGCCAAAATTATTCAAAAAACATCTTCCATTGGAGAACTGGATTTTCTAGAGGCATTTCACATTCATAAAAATCTTTCTGTTCTAGTTAACGATCCTAATTCCAATCCAAATTTGCCTTCGGCTTTTAGAGAAATTATGTTTTAGTTCTGGTTTCGCCAACAGATGGCGCCACTTGCTTATTCTTGTCCAGGCTTTCTTATCTTATCTAAACATTAATTCCTATCTTGTTCATTTGCGGTTTTGCAGCTGAAGATGATGGTTCGGTAAAACCATCGAAACTAGTCCTGTGAAAATTTTGTGAATTAACGCTGATTTTTGTTGTTTGACTTCTGAATCAGTATTTATTCGGCGTGTTATTGTGTCTTAATTAATATATGATTTTAAATTTTTAAGCAAATAAGGCTAAAAACTGTAGCAGTTCAAGCTGGATTGATTAGATATGGAAGTTACTAGTTGTGTTGTACATATTTCAACATTTGTCTTATAGAGTCATTAGGTTTATTTTATTATTATTATTATTTTTTAAGCAAGAGATGTGAAAAATGTTCGCTGCACTCTCCGGGACTTAAATCCTGGGGTCCCGAATACACGTCCAATATGCTTCCAATTATACCACGAGGGCTTGCAGAAAGGGAGGAGAAAATACAATAAACTCCAATTATATAAACTCCGACTATTCGAATCACTGATTATCCGAATCGTTTTCAGAATTTAAGAAAGAAATTACGACAAAAACGTAGTGTTGGACAATCAACAATTTCAGACATTAACCAGTTAATTGCGGCGCTCTCGTTTAAGAGTGCGCACCGTTTTGTGTCGCCAGAATCGAACCATGACGAGTATATTCGTGAATCACAGAGTAAGTTACGCTGGTAAGATATTGGATGAAAAAGATGGGTTTATTTTATAAAATTTAAAATTTTATTACTAATATTTACTTATTTGGTTAACATAAGCATATATTACACACATATTAAACTAAAAACGCAATCAATTAAATTGAATATTATACATATAAAAGTAAGAATTTAAATTCCTGCTGTGGAGTGATATTCAGCAAAATAGGGTACTATACACAGTGGGACTTTGCAAATCGAACACCAGTAACGCGATTCCTTCCTGATCTTACGTTTGTAGCAATGCGAACACCTTCGCGTAGGGTTTTTTTTTTTTCGATGTTCCGGGTATATAATCCGGAACATGATTCCCGCCTAATTGGCTTATATTAGGTCTAAAAGGCCGAGTTAGTGTCGATTTATTTCTTTCAATTGGATACGTCGCAAAAGTGTCTTCAATAAATTTGAGCAACAAGTTGATACGCGGTTATGTTCCATTATTTTTTTTAATGTAATAAGAATGCATTCAGATACATATAGTCTAAAAAATAAAGAAATATTTTTGTAGTACTTTTTGAGTTGTTTTCTTGCTGTGGAGAACGCTATGATAATTCCATCGCTCATATCCACCCCACCTATTTTTTTTTATTATAAGCAATCACTAGCTCCGGTTTCTTTGTTATTATTTTTCTTTTCTTTGTTTATATTACGTTGTCATCATGTACAGTATTTCCTAAATAAACCTTCCTCTTATCTTTCCATTTCATTATACGCATGACGAGTATACTCGTCAGTACACAAAATCGTGCCGCTTCTCCATGACGAGTATACTCGTCAGTCACAGTTACCTGGTTAAAAGAAGGAAATCTACACTTTTAAAATTCGTGGCACTGCTTGAAAATGAAGATGGAAGTTCTTCAAGAAAATCAACGCAGCAACAAACAAAAATTTAGAAGATGTCGTTTTCAATTGGTTTTTGCAGCAACGTTCTATAGGAAACCCAATTTCGGGTCCGATTCCTTGTGAAGAAGCTAAGATCTTAACTTTGGTTATTTATCCTGCGAAGCAAGCAACGACTGGCTGAGAAATTTTAAGTGTAGGTATGGTGTCCATCAAGGAGGTTACTTTGACCTGAGATATTCAACAAGCAATAACTTTCAGCACTTGTAGTGTACAGTGAGTGCGCCATATAACATGTACGTAAAAGTGTCCCCTTTTCATTTTAATTAATTAAAACCTAATAATTTAGAAATCAAACAACAAAAATCATATTAAAACGTTGAAAATGGGAGAAAAACTATTTTCAAAGAAAAAGAGGTTAACTCTGTAAATCTGAAAATATAACGCTGATTTTTGTTGTTTGACTTCTAAAGTAATACTTGTTCAGCGTGTTATTGTATCTTAATTAAAACCTCTTTTTCTTTAAAAATAGTTTTTTCTCCCATTTTCAAGATACAATAATTAATTAAAGTGTACGTAGACCTTTTCTTCAGAAAAAAATCCAATTATTCGAATTTTTAATTATCCGAGTAGGGTCTGGTCGCAATTAATTCGAATAACTGAAGTTCTACTGGACTCCCCCTTTCCAAGGGTACTGGGAATAAGGTTTGGTGACTCAGTCGTCAAATCCGGGTAATGACGAATTATCGTTCACTACCTTTTAGTTCAGGCGCTACTTTTAGATTCATTAGAGCTTTTGAAACAAGAGACATGGAAAATGTATTATGACCTCGCCGGGACTTGAACCCTGGACCTCTCGAATACGCGTCGAGCATGCTTCCAATTACACCACGAAGGCATGCGGAAAGGAGGTGTAAGGTCCCGTAGGTAACCTAAAGCTTCGTTCAGACGGGGGCGTAAAGGACAGAAGTGGTTAAAGCCGAGCTACGTTGCCAAGGCAACCAATCTGTGCTACGTCACAAAATCTGGTTTAGGGTTCGTGGCATAGGGTTCAATGTTTTCAACTTTACGCCGAGTTTGGGACAAGCGTCGACCAATCAGAGCGAAGCTAAAACGAAGCGGCGTTAAGATTTCGCTGTTAGAAAACAAGCAGAGCGAACGCGGGAAATCAATCGAGCAGGAGAACAGAGCGGGAAAGTTGTAGACACATCCACGCATGCGCAAATTTAGCTTCTCTCATTGGCCACGGCTTACACCCCTTTCTCGCAAGTGTGAACGGAATTCCCGTATTTTATGCCCTTATGACTACACCTCTATGCCCTTTACGCCGCCGTCTGAACGCAGCCTTAAATACAAGTTTAACGTTTTACCTCTGGTCTGCGACTTATATAGATTTCTAGTTAAGTGGAAAGACTTGGTTCGTCGGAAGCACAGGAAAGTTAAACCGGAGTCGGTTAATAATTAATCAGGTTTAACCTCACAAAGTCGTACGAATGTTTACAGTCCTCCCGAGTTTCGAGTCTTAATTTTATACATTAAATGTGCTTTGTTATCAGTATCCATTAGTTACATTAGATTTCTGTACAAACTTAAAGGTACTTTCCAAGGATTAGAAAAACAAAAAGAAACAAAAAAGGAAGAAAGAGAATCTGAAAGAAATCAGATTTTAACGTAGCATCAGAAGATTTGTTAAGGTATTTTATACTCTCGCTGACCATCGCAGGTTGAGAATCTGCTCTTGGACTTATTCCTGCTGACACAATGTTTTTACTTCTTAGCCGCATTATTAAGCATCGTTTTCTTCGCACTTAAGCTATAAGGCATTTCTCCCGCTTTCCTAGCGTGCCTTCGTGGTGCAGTGGTCAGCACACTGAACTGGTATTTCAGAGATCCGTGGTTCGATTCCCGGCGAAGGCGTTGATAATTTTTTTTTATCTCTCCGGCATTTCCAATTAACCTAATGACTCTGTAGTGGCAAAGAACGTCTATGTAAAGAAAGAAAGACTCGATAGACGTAATGTAAACTAGCTTGTCTTCTACGCCACCAGAAAGAAGAGCGAAAATTAGCCAAGGGATTTGGCGACGGAACCTGTTGGCGAGAATTTCTCCCTCTGTGACGTGGCCGAGATTTTCCTTCTCCGCGCCGTGTACAGGAAACTGAGAAACACGGGTTAAGATGAATAAGAAAATTAGGTGAAGTTTCACTTTCACTGGCTATTGAACTTGCATTATCCATATTGCAGTTTGATATCTGATTTTATATCCGTCAATATGGAGGGGGGGAAATGGAGTCACACAGCTTTAAACTCTTGATAAACGGGACCTTCGAACCTGTTCGAACTTCGACATCAGCTTCGAGCTTTGGCGCAGATATTTCACGCATGCGCAGCTGTTTCCTTTTTCGTTCGAAGGGAGCCACTCCCGCTGCTGCGAAGTTTTCCTTCGTAATAATACATATTTTTTGGCAGTGGCGCCCGAACTAAAAGGGTGTTGGATGAGGATTCTCTCTACCTAGGTGGTATTTCTTCCGCTTTCCTACAGTGCCTTCGTGGTGTAGTGGTTAGCACACTGAGCCGGTATTTCAGAGGTCTGTGGTTCGATTCTCGGCGAAGACGTTGCTAATTTTTCAATCTTTTTTGCTCCCAAAAAATACGTCATAATGTCTCTACAAAGCCACATAAAATTCAAGAACAAAATCATAAAATATTTAAGAATAAAAATAAACAATTAAAAAATCTGAAATGTTTCAGATTTTAAATTACGTCCAAAGGGGCGTTTTATGAACTTTGTGTATGTATTTACTAAATATCATGTTCTTCGCACTTAAACCGTAAAATTCAGTTCAACAGCAATATCGTAAACCAATTTTAAAATCAGCATATCTTTAGAATTTCCGATGCAGAGTCTCGCACGCAGGAAATAATTTTTTTTTGGCACAGTGTTGCCATTCCTCTCTTTAAAAAAGTTTAGTTTGTTAATCAAAAATTCGTTGAAGTGTTACAAAATACGAAATCGATAATAAAACAAATTTCAAATTCAAATTAGGGCTTCCACATGCCTACATTCTATGGAAGATTACGTTATTCAAATTTTGATGGCTGTAGGTACCGTTGCTTTATTAAAATGCTAGAAACATACATACATTCATGCAGATTCTTCCTTATTTAATTTCTTTGAATATAATACAGGGCGATAATATTTGGTGGCAACAATTTGAAAAGTGAAACAGCGCTTATCGCGAATCGATGCAAAATGTCAAAACGAAATAAAAGTATTTCTGGGGACAAATTGCCCCTTTGGACTGATAATATATCTTTGGAATTCGTGATAGAGTATTAGGGGTTGCGATACTTTTTTTTTTTTTTTTTTTTGTGTGTGTGTGTGTGTGTGTGTGTGTTTTAATTTTATTATTTATTTAAAAACTAAATTTTCGAGTGGCCAGCCGCATAAAAGAGTTATCATAAAAAATAAATAATTAATTTAATGGGTCCAAATAGTGTCATTTCATAAAAATATTTAATATTTCTATTTAGACATTTCATGATTTAATTGGATTTTTATTTAAATCAATCAGATTAAAATGTTGAAAAAGTATTTTTAAAAATTGCGTTTCTTGCTTTTAAATCACTTAGTTTTCTATTCAGTAACAAAGAGAATACATCTAGAGAATACATAGTATATTTTTACGCTTTAGTATTCTAGCCAACTGCAATCCATTGTTTTCAAATAACCGAAAATTTGTGGATTAAAACTGAAATATAAATATCTTATATTTTGCCGAATGTCAATATTCTGATTCTCTAGAGATAAAAATATTTTATTTCCAGCGGTATTGCTTTTTCTGTCTTTCAAAGCGCTGAGTTTCTTAAACAAAAATTCATTAAATTTGTACAAAATATGAAATAAATCAAAAACAAATTAAAACACACTCTCGCGCGCTGCAGATATATATTTTTTTTTCCGTACAGTGTTGTCATTGTTCGTTTAAAATCGTTGTTTTTTTATTCAAAAATTCGTTAAAGTTTTACAAAATATGAAATAGATGGCAAATTCGAAATACAAAATTTGGGCTTCCAAGTGCCCATGTTCGGTTGGAGGACTACGTTATTCAAAATTTAATGGCTGTAGGTACCATTATTTCTTCACAATGCAAGAAAAAATCATGTATTCATGCAGATTCTTTATTATTTAGTTTCTTTAAATATAATACATGGCGATAATATTTGTTGGCAACAGTTTAAAAAGCGAATCGATGCAAAATGCGTTTTGAAATTAACAGCTCTTCTGGGCTAAAAATAATCAAGTGACTAGAAATTACCAATAAAACACTCTGAGAGGGAAAACTGAGAAACAGGGGTATTATCCGTATATTTTTCAAGTTTTTCAGAACCTAGCGTTAGAAAACTCGGGGGGGGGATATAGACAAGGAGATACGATATATCCAATCATACATGAAAATAATTTTGTATTCATATGTAAGCAATATTCACACACGATCTCAGTGAAATATTAAAACTTCTGTATAGAAATATGAAAGAATAACAATTCTACTAACATAGTTTTGTCTGTCAGAAATTTTTCACGCTAAGTTCCAATCATATTCTGTATGTACCGAATGTTGCTGCTGATATCGTTTTTTTTATTTTTTTATTTTATGCGAGTTCCATTAGTACACATCTTTAATCTCATTTAGATAGTTAAAAGTGAATTTGTGCGCAATCGCTAACTAGAAAACCTAAAAAAAAAAAAAAAAAAAAAAAAAAAAAAAAACTAGCCTAAATAATCTAATAATCTTTAAAAAAAAAAAAATTCCACTTTAATTCATTACAGTAATCAGATACAATTTTATTATCTTCCCTTTAAATAATCTTATTTCTATGTAAACATGCATGTACTCAAATATGCTCCTGCTTGTCGGGAAAATAACACAAATACATAAAATAACTCCAAAAGAATTAAGTGTATGATGTATTTAATGTACTTATAACATTCCAATTTCAGCTAAGTAATATTCCTTTCATATATTAATCGTAACTTTTAATGTAGTAATATTAACGAAACGTTGAGTATAAAAAGCAATACAGTGTTTACAAATGAATGGTGCAGCTTTAAAAATTAATAATAAATCGATGTATTACTTTATATGGACGATCCTCAAAGTATAAACAGTGGCAACTCTCCAAGGTTTTGTTGCATTGATCCCAATCCATGTGCACACATCACACGACACACATCTACACGGCAATCAAAATCTTCCCATACTTGATGTAGCACGTCCGCTGTGATGGTCTACAGCGCATACTTTATCCGATTATAAACTTCCTCAAAGGACACGGGCATTGGTTGTACGTAAACTAGGTCTTTAACGAGCCCCCAAAGAAAGAATCGCATGGTGTTAAATCCGGAGAATGGGGTGGGCAGGGGAGAAGGTTGTTGTTTGCTGTTGCAGTCAGTGGCGTAAATAAGGGTATGCAAGGAATGCAGTCGCATAGGGGCCCGAAGGCTTAGGGGGCCCATGAATGTCCTGCTGAACTACATTTACATATTTAACCTTAAAACACGTATAAAAATCACGTATTCGAGTAGTTTAGTGTACCAAAAAGTTTTCTTAAAAGAAGGGGGGGAAAACTTCACCATACATATTTTCTACAAAAACTGGTAAAAGTTTACAATTGGGTGCCCCTTGTTTCTTGGCGACTCTTTTTTGATGTCAAGATCGGCACCGTACACATCAATCTATTTTCATTTAAATAAAATCAGGAAGCTAAAACAAACTTAAAACTATCATGGTAACCAGAAACGAGGTTTCATCGCCAAAATTTTTTAAAAACTGTCGCTAATCGAAGGAGCACCCAATTCTACACTAGAGCCCATGTTCAAATAGTTTTCGTTATGAAATTTATGATAAATATGTTTGAAATTTATGATAAATATATTTTATATTTAACAAATGTATCATTTACATTATAAAAGTTCTTATTTATGACTTGTATATTATTGCATAAGTCATGTTCGTAAGCTCAGTTGATCACAGAACGGTATATATTAGTGCAATGTCTTTTTTGTACGTTTACCTACCATGTTGTCTGCCAGTTTATAACATAACCACTTATTTAGTAGCTTGCTAAATTAAGCGAAAGAAAACTTGGATTGGCGCAGATTTTATAAACTTGACATATACTTGTATGTAAAACCTACTAAGATTTTATTTAAAAATCTCCGCAAAACTAGATTTTCTCCCCCCTTTTTTAAGCACAGTAAATTTATTGGGGGGAGGGCAGGAAAAATTTTTGCACAGGGGCCCAAGAGTTCTAGCTACGCCACTGGTTGCAGTACGTCCAGTCCAGCGTTGGTGAAGAACACGATTAAGAAGCTCTCGTACATTCCTGTGAAAATGTGCAGTTGCAAAATCAACATAATTGGTGCTCAGCTAGGGTAACAACCAGGCTTCCAACATGGGACAACAAAGAAATCACAGTCGTCTCATAGTGCGACCAATAACAATTAATATTCAATAATTTACTATTAAATTTGAAGACCTATGCAGAAAATATATTGTTACGAAATGTACAGGCGCGGTAAGATGACTTCCCCGCAAAGCAGTTGTAGGGTTGCCATAAAATAGTAAGGAAGGCAAGGTTGCCACGTTTGGCGAGAAATCGCCCACTTGACGACAAAATTGGCGATATGCCATGGACGGATGGAGAACCTCCTGGAACGAATTCTTACCGGTTTAACCCAGAATGTTCTCGAACACAAGCCTAAAGCTATATAAACACTGCTGGTCTGCAGTTACGAGTTAGTTGGTGTCTCGCCTAGCGAGTCAGTCTGTGAGGAGTTGATTGAGTTGACAGCCGGGCAGCGAGTGCCGAGTGGGTCGTCGAGTGCACCGAAAGAGTCTCGTAGTGTATTGCGGTTGGTACATCGTCGAGAGAGCGTGCTGAGCGCCGGAAACGACTGAACCGAAGAGTCGGGAGCTGTACTCTGGCGCTTTGCAGTGAAGCGGTATCCACCGTTATAGCCTGATAACCTGAAGGCTGTGTCGCTGATTGTTCCAGCGAGTTTATAGCAGATCTTCGACGTCTGTAAAACGTGACTTTGGATCTGTCTTGATCAATACCGGCCAATAAAGTGTGTGTTTCGATACTTCATCAAGAAGTTTTATTATTCACTCCAACTCCACACGTAAACCCCATAAGAACGTGAAGGAAGACAGTAACGTAACAACTGGTGTCAGAAAAAAAAAAAAAAAAAAAAAAAAACGTAACAATATTTTCTTGCGAATTTCCTCGCCTAGCTTTTAAGTGTTAGGTTCTGAAAATTTTTTAAATAGTCGCGTAAATTTGCCTTTCCTCTGTAGTTTTCCATCTGAGGATATTTTTATTGGTGAATTGTATTCTCTTGATTATTTTTATTCAGTGTATTCAAGTTACGCTTAATTTTTGTATTAGTCTTATATCCATTTTATTATTTGAAACGTATTTTGTGTAGATTCTTCGTTAAGCTACCTAGACGTGGCAAGTGTTCTCACACTTAAACTTTCGAAACATATAATTTTATCTTACGTGTCTTTGGATCTTTAGATATTCGGATAATATTATTATGATTAGACACATTAGGTTATTTTTAAGCAGGAAAGGTGAAAAATATGCAATGCACTTGCCGGGACTCGAACCCTGAATCTCTCGAATATGCGCCAAGCGTGCTACCGATACACCTTGAAGGCATGCTGGAAGGAGGGAGAAATTACCTTATATACTCCCCTTTTAAAAGGCGACTGGGAATTAGGGGACCCAGTTGCCAAAATGAATAACCACAGTAGCGTCATTAGGTTTATTTTATTCCGGGGGGGAGTAGGAGACATGGGAAGTTTGCAATGTCCTCGCTGAGACTCGAACCTTAGATCTCTCGAATACGCATCGAGTGGGCTACCGTTAAACCACGAAGGCATGCAGAAAGGAGGGAGGAAACCCCCTATAATGTAATAACGGAAGGAAGTAATTATGATTTAAATTTCATATTTTATAAAACACACATAATTTTTAAATTAAATATAATTAATATTTGAATTCTAAGTAATTTACTAAGGCAAAAGATTCAATGATTACATTTTTGTAGACTTCCACGCGTAAACTATCTGAAAGAAAAGTGGCTTGTATCTAACTTTACATGCGCTTAAGTATCTTTCGCTTAAGTATCTAGCGGAAGTACCCGATGCCAGTTAAGTTACATTGAGAGTAATGCATTTAACAACAGAGAGATTGATACCTCTGTAATCCTTTTCTAATAACGATGCAAAAAATACGGTTTATAATCATACAGATTTCAGTCTGATGCGAAATCGAACCCACAGTAGAACCCATCAAAAATTTCGATAGAAGAATAAGCTAATTCTCTCTCATTATATGAGCAAATATCTCTCATTATATCTACTCAAATGATTACAAAAGCTCAAGTTCCATCCAATATTTCACTTATATTCAATTTTAGTCGATTAAATGTGGCAAAAAATTTATGATAATTGATCAGAAACCAATAACGCGAACAAACACACACAGAAACAGACATTTTTCTTTATATGTATAGATTTTGTAAAATCTACACATTCTTTATTAACAAACTCTACGATCTGAAAGCGACCAGTGGCAACAACTTTCAAAATAAAGCAGATTTTCATTTCCAGCTTGCGAGACTGTTGCCACTCGGAAAAACGAGCGCGAAAATTATAGTTTTTAATTAATATCGCTGATTTTAGCTACTTTTTTTGGAAAAAAGTGTACGTCGACCTTTTCCAGGGCCTAGAAAAGAATTGTAGAAAGTTTGGGGACGATAGGTATAGTAGTGTTACGAAATGTACAGGAGCGGTAAGATAGCTTCTCCGAAAAGCAGTTTTAGGGTTACCATAAAATGGCAATATAAGACAGGGTTGCCACATTTGATGAGAAATCGCCCATTTGGCGACAAAATTGGCGATATGCCATAGATTGATGGACAACTTTCTGGAACCAATTCTTATGGGTTTAGCCCAGAATGTTTTCGAACACCAGTCAAAATCTATATAAACCCTGCTGGTTCGCGGAGTTATTTAGTATCGAGTGTGTGCCTCGTCTAGCGAGCTGATCGTCAGCCATTGAGCGAGTGTCTCGAAGTCTAGCGAGGAGTTGGTCGTCGAGTGCATCGAGAGAGTCTTTTAGTGTGTCGCTAGTTAGTGCATCGTCGAGTTTTGTCTTAGACTATGCTGCGTCGAGAGCTATACTCTTGTATATCGTCGAGTGCATTGCGAGTTGTAGCGTGGAGAGTCTCGAGAGTACGTGGAGTTCCGAGAGCGACCAAGCAGAGTCGGGAGCTGTACTCTGGTGCTTTGCAATGAAGCTATCTCCACCGTGATAGCCTGTGTCGCTGATTGTCGATAAGGCTGTGTCGCTGATTGTTCCAGCGTGTTTATTGTAGTTCTTCGACGACTGTGTAAACGGGATTTTGGAGCTGTGTAGCGTGAACGCCTTCAGTTGATCAACGTTCACGTTTACAGGATGTCAAGTGTTGTCATATTTTTTTAAAATTCGTATGCTATTTATATATTGTAACTTGTAAATTGTAACTTGTAAAAATTGCTACGGCTAAGAGTTGTAAAAAAACGTTCGACATCTTTTGGTATTTTTTTTTTTTTTTTTTTGCTTCATGTTTATTTACAAAAATTTTACCAAATTCCGTTAGCCACTTCCCCAATATTGACCGATTCTGTTAGCCATTTTAAAGATACTCACCGATTCCGTTATCCACTTCATTGACATTGTCATAAAGTAACCGTGATCAAAGTGACAACTTGACGCGCTGAGAAGTTTTTCAGGACACCAACTTACAGCCAATACCATGCCACCGATGCCGATTATTTCCGGAGACTTATATATTGTCGGCCGGACATTGTTGCATTGTGTTTCCTGGGGCGGTGTGGGACGAAAGAGGTAAAAGTGCATAGTAGAAAACCGGCTTCAAAAATGTAGCGAACAACAGATGATGGTGCAGTTCTCTTCTGATCATCCTGAATGTAAACATTAAAATATTTAACTAATATGTGGTAAACAAAAAAGGTGGATAATGACTCGTACGGTGTATGCATATTTTATAAACTTTTACATTTGTAAGATTATATTTAGTAAACTTCAAATTTAATTCTGTTCATTAATGGTAATATTTTATTACACACTACTATAAAATACTTTACTATTCCCTGTAATTCAATATTCACCGTACTAATACTTTACTATTCACTGTATCACACTAGTATAAAATAGAATTTATATGGCTAATTTGGTTAAAGGGTTAAGCGCAATTTATAAATGATTTAAATTCAATTTAAAGTTCTTTTTAAATTTTTTCTAGCAAAAGAATCATTAATATTAATGATATTTTAAGTGTATATATGTTAAGTTTCATTACTCTTTCTTTTCGCTCTATTTTTGTAAAATACTTATGTTCTAGCAGAGTTTGATATAAACTGTGCCGAAATTCTATTTAGTACTTATTGAAGTGTTACATATAATTTTGTGTTTTAATTAATAAAGCTCTCTTCTATCATAATGATAGTTAGTCATGTATAATTTTTAATCATGAATACTTCGAAAGTGCTGACTTTGTTTCAAATTGATATCAGAATGCAGTAGCGTGGCTAAAGGGGGCGGAGAAGGCGGACCGCCCCAAGCCGCACATGACATTTTTCGCGTAAATCATCAAGGCACGTAAAGACTGGAGAGTTTCAAAATTTTATATAGAATTAAATTGAGAGAAAAAATAGCTTTAACTCTAGGTAAAGTATTCAAAGAAATCACCAGAAGATTTCAACAGTTACAAACGCTTGTTATATCTTTTTTATTCCATCGAAACTTCTGAATGAAAATTATAAATTTCTACTAAGTTTATGGTCATGGGGGGTAGTAGTAATAAATAATTCCTTGTTAAGAGAGGAGTATTACATGAGTTTTATTTCCGTTATTGCTAGGGGAAATTTAAGCAGGTACAAGAAAAGGTAGTCTTTTTGAATTTTTGATTTTTGCAATTTATTCTAAAATACAACAAAGTTCCAGAACAAATCTCCAAATACCTCGCAAACAGAACTGCTGTTTGTGAGATGAGTTTTCTGAATAAAAATCATTTAGAAAGTATTTAGAACTATAAATGATTATTTTTCATTTAAGAATTGCTGTAAATATTTACTTTGCATTTAAGTAGAGCATTTAAGAGCTGTAAATATTTAATTTGCACTTAAGAAATCTTTCTATGCTGTCTGCATTACAGCCATAGAGCAATCAAGTAAACCTCCAAGATGTCCCCAAGGGTTTTGAGGAGGGTAAAAATAGAAAAAGATAAACAATAATATAATTTTTAAATGTTGAAATTAAAATTTTTCTTCAGAAATAAATTAATTTCCCTATGTCATTTTGACATTTTTAAATTTATTTGTTTATCTATCAAGAGCGGCAGCAAATTTAGGGACCACGCCAGGGGGAAAATCAGAGACCGCCCCGGGCAGCGGAAGCTCTAACTAACTATGCTACTGATTAGAATAATTTCAAGTAGTATTCGTTGCTTAAATTGAAGCAATTATACTCCATATTCCACATTAACGATAAGGAAGTCTGAACTTTGTACAGCTAGTGGCGCCATCTATTAATAAAAGAAAGAAGCCAAATGCTAGCCGAGGGGAGACTATTATAAATTCAGAAAAATTCTGTAAAAATGAAACACAAAATCAGTTTAAATATACAATTTAAAAAAGAGAGAGAGAGAGAGGTAGGGAAGAGAAGTGCACTTAGACGAGACTCATAAAAAGTTTTATATTAAAGGTTAGATAATGGAAACTTAACACAGAGCATAAAAATGAAAAAATCTGATGTGTACACTACATGACGGAATATTAAATTATGCGCATTTTTTCTTGCATTTCATTTAAACTTATTAGATTTAATTAAAACTACTTCGCCGACAGCGCGTAAACCACAATAGAATAAATGCATTCTTTAAAATTCACTTTGTTTACCGTAGCGATACTCTGGCGCTAGGTTCACTTGACAGTATTATATTTCGTTCGTATTATAACTCAGAATGCACAAAATTTATATCATTTAAAGAATTATCTAATCGTTGCCACATGTTCTATTCAAATACTATAATAAAGCTAGAACTATGTATAAAAGAAATTAAGCAAACAAAACAAAAAAGAAACAGTTTTTCATAGACGATTGAGTATTTCTCATTCAATTAATTCCGTTTTCACTTCGCGACAAGGCAAAAATACATAAAAACTCAAAATATCTATATTAAAAATTACGAAGTAAATCTTAAACGCTTATTTCCTCGAAAAAATTCCAGAAAGGATTAAGCATGAATTAAATAATAAATGAAGGCGTTATCTTTGTTGTTGCGAAGCTAAGTTTCTCTAGATTGGCAACAAATCCGCTATCCTGCTGTTTCAAATGTGAACAAGAGCAATGGCCGCCATGAAAAACATTATTAGGCTTAGCGGCACTTAAACAATTTTAAAATTGTTGATAATTCTAAAAATATTGCATACAGATTTACTAAAGGCATAATAACCTTAATCGGAAGATAAGAACAACATAATTCGATCATTTTTAAAGCAAAAAATGTACAATTTACAAACATATAAGAGGAAAGAAACTGAGATCACTGAGCCGGGTAACAGAGTGGATATATATATAAATAAATTTATATACGTTTGGTGAGGTCGACTGCAACCAAAATACGAGGTGCACATCTACATGTTATAGCAGTTCTATATACGAAATTTCAACGTTCTGATGCTACTCGTTTTTGAGTTATACGAGGTACGTACATACGTTCGTACAGACGCCACGGAAAATTCTCTTCAGAATTCATTTTAAAGCAGTTTTATAATTTTTTTGGAGGAAAAGAGTATTTTATTCTGTCCTTACATACAGATATCACGGAAATACATCGTTAAATTGCATTTGAAAGAGGTCAAAATGTACTTCCTTTTTACTTCGTACAAGGAAGTAAAAAGGAAAAAGACAGATTTTTCTTTTTCCTTCCTTAAAAAAAAAAAAAAAAAAAAAAAAAAACTGATTATACTTTAACTAAAATTTGTTAGAACTAGAAACTAGTTAATGACATTTTAAATCCAGAATGCTAATTAAGAAAAGCTGTAGCCATTGATAACTACTTCGGGCAAAATTTCATTTCACGTTACTACGAACATAAGGGTATTAACTAAGTAATTAGGCTTCGGTTGACCGTCACTTATCAATTAAATACTAAGACTTACCTATAAATTTGCTTTAAGCAGGAATGAAAATACATTAAGGGAAAATCCAAGTATACATTTTCGTGCCGTAAGCTAAGAAATATTGCTTTAAGTGCCATAATTTATTGCAGTGGTCATTAAACTGCGTTCCGCGGAACCCTGGGTTTCCGCAATTCAAAATAAAATTTTAGCACATGTCAAAAAGATTAACGTGAAATGTTTCGCAAAACTAAAGAGTTTTCTAATGGAAAATGAATTGCATTTAGATAACAGTGTGAAAAGTTATACAATGGGGCACCCTTTTCATTTGAAGAAAACTGTAAGAGAATATTTCCCAGAAGAGAAAACTAGTACGATTGGATGTATAATCCGTTCAGCTTTTGTCATAAGCCCACTAGCGGTGGAGCAGTAAAAGCCTCTGAACACTGGTAGTTCAGTTCGGTTCGGATATTCACACTTGCAGTTCGTGAAAAGGAGTCAGTAGCTAGAACAGGAATCAGTTCTCCTTTTTTAAGCCCTCTAGGAAGAACTTTAGTCCTCCATGAAGACATCCTACGTCTTGGCAGATAAGCATAATGAACTTTACTATAAATCTCAGTTATTCTATTTGCTTCGATGACCCATATTATTAACAATTATAATACATTTCACTTGAAAAATTGTCGCCTCCAAAAATGTGACGCTATTATCTCCAAACTATACAATTATCTTGTATACCTGCAAGCATATAGTTAACCTTTTGCGGCACAGTGTGTCCAGACTGGACACACCTAAAACTTTCCTTCTTTACGCAAAGAAAAATTGAATGAAAAAGGATTTATAGGTTACTCTGAACCTTCTTTATTTATAGTAGATGGCAGCTCAACACAAACCTGTCCATATATTTCAGCCATGTTTATAGTTTTTTAAGACAATCATTTTTCAAAGAAATCTTCCAGATTGTTTTTAGGGTATTAAAGAAATTGTTTGAAAAGAATGTTATTATTTTGGCTGTATGCTAATCTCCTTATTCTATATCAGTTTTAAATTTTTACCTTGAAATCTTCCCTAAAATCAAACGGCGAACCCTAGATGTGCCCAGACCGGCTCACCGATGATCTAGGACAACTGAGAGTCTGTATTCGTTGTTTCTCCTCATCTCATTGGTCAGTTCATTGACAATAATGCTGGTTTCAGCACTCTTTTCGAAGCTCTATTCAATCAGTGTGCCACTTTAGGCACACCCACAGAATTAAAACGATAAGTGCTATCTCCACAAAATTTTACTTGTGTACTCTCCTCTAGGCCTAATTAAACTGCCTACCCTTTTTATTTTTTTTTTTTTAATCAAAACTCCGACTTTAAAAGGTAGCGTGCCGGAAAGGGTTAACAATGTAGCACTAACTTTTTCTATTCTTTCTATAGAGTTGTAAAATATTGTTTTTAATTGGGCAGTTCGCTCAGAATGCTGCTGTCATAAAATATCCACCTACGATCTTATTTCGTATAATGTATTCTGAAATAGTAAGACGTCTCATATTCAAGGGAATCTTGTTTTTAAGTAAATAGGGCATTATTAGCAATTTACCGACATTTTCAAGCAATGTAATCTGAATAAATTTATAAGGTATTTTCCCTCTCCTTCTACTATGCATTCATGGTGTATCGAATCTCGGAGAAGGCATAGATGTTTGTAAATGTATAGTGTCTTTGGCGCATGATGGCACTCTAAATATATGTCGAGCCGAAAGATCTCTAGAGAGGTTGATGGTAGGCGCTCTTGTCAACGACAGCCGCAATCTTGCTCTTCTTGCCACGATGAATTTCATAAGCTGGTCTAGATGCTACTGTCAGACAAGTGAGATAAATCACAACACAAACTGATTTGATTACATAAAGCAATATACAGAACAAAAGTAATACTTGGTAAATATCGGAAGAATAAATATCTTTGGAAATCAAAAACCTTCGTCTATATATTGCATTAAAGAACAGTATTTTTAAGAGAACTTAAATAATTGATCAAAGAGAAGAGAGACACACCTGTGAAAAATTTAAAACTAGGCAAGAAATGTCACCTTTATGTTTTTTGTTTTTGCCTTGTCCATATTACACGGAACAATGGTTGCAACAGCCTTCCCCACGAGATGTTGGACTTCTATTTTCCATCCACCATTTTGAGCGAGGGGAGATGCGGGGGTTTCCTATCCTTCTCCCCTTCCACCAATTCACACGAGAGGACTTTCGGCTCGCCGCATATTTAGAGTGCCGCCATGCCGCACCGACGCTATACATTTACAAACATCCATGGGTCTTCCATCGGCAGCGTAGTAGGATTCCCTAACTCCTGTACCGTGTGGACGACACCTTTATTTGGTGTAAATTTTAAATAAAATTTTTCAGTAAATTTGTACAAGCACTTTTTTTTTCTCTTGAAGAAGAGAGACCTGTGTCTGATCATCCTCGAAATCAATAGAGTTTTATTTGATACCTACGCCAAACCATGATTGCTTTCATTGCCACGTAACTAAAAGCGCCACTGAGTTCAGACTCGCCTTAAAATTTTGACAGTTTTGTTTTTTATATTGTTTTTTTACTTTACATTTGTTTTTTTTTTTACATTGACAGTTTTGTTTTTTACATTGACAGTTATGTTTTTTACATTTGCAACAGTATCCCATCGTTCCGGAATAAACATATTTTATTTTTTTTTTTAATATAAATCCCTTTAACCCACAACCCAGTTAATTTGTTTTGGCAATTTTGTCATTGACCATATACCCATTTGTATCTTGGGAGGACTTTCGTATACATCCCAGACGCTTTGCCAATACTAAAAGAGAACTTCTTACTGCCTCCGGTTAACGAGAATGACTTCTAAAAGGACGAACTGGACAAATCCTGCGTCGGTAGATATACAAACAGAAAAAAATTGGCGCTCTGAAATTTCCTTGGACTTTCTCTTACGAAAGGGGAAAAAAAAATGCTAGAGGGAGAAGCATTGCGCGTTAAAGTCCAGAATCCTCTGTTCGAAATCGTGCGTCTAATATGTAGCCCAGGGAAGATTCAGAACAAGTTGAAAATTGCTCTCCTAAATTGAACAACGCCCTTTTTCTTTCAGCCAGAAATGGAAGAGTAGAAGGAGGAAAAAAAATTTTCCAAAGGGTCAGGATGGAAATAAAAGGCCTTAGGCTTTGGGCAAGAGCTTCCTCCTTGAGCATTTTTTTTTCTTTTCCAAATATTTTAGCTTGGAGAAGAATCTTATGTCAAAAGCATATCGCTGAAGTTACTTTACTTCCTACTTTGAATACCAGTCTTTTCAATGTAAAGTTTGCTTTTCATATTTAAATAAGGATATTTTTACTGTAAGTACTTTTTTTGAAGGAAGGAAATTCGTTTTTTTCTTTGTCCATGAATTACAACTCTCTGTAACATTTAGGAAAATTTGTACTTAAGAAGATAATTAATTTTACAGTAATTTATTTTATTATTAATAATAATTACTCTACACTTTACAGCTTTTTAATATTATTTTACAGGTTTTTATTAGCATTTTAGTATTTTTATTAGCATTTTACAGTTTTTTATTATTAATGATAATTATTTTATTGTTAATAATTATTAGTCCATAAGGGCAATTTGCCCAGAAAGACTATTAATTTTGTTTTGGTACTTCGCGTCGATTCGCTATTTAAATTGTTGCCAACCAACTTTTACAGCCCTGTATTACATTTAAAGAAATAAAATAATCAAGAAGCTGCATAAATGTATGTATGTTTCTCGCATTGTGATAAAACAAACGACGGTACCTAGAGCCATCAAATTTTGAATAACGTACGTCTCCACCCGAATATCTGTAAGCCCAAATTTGGAATTTGTTTTATTATCTATTTCACATTTTGTAAAGCATTTATGAGTTTTTGATTAAGAAACTCAACGATTTCAAAGCTAGCTATGGCAACACTGTACGAAAAAAAAATTATCTTCAGCGCGCGAGACTGTGTATCGGAAATTATAAAGATATGCTTATTTTAAAATTATTTTGTTCTATTGCTTTTGAATTGATTTAAGTGCAAAGAACATGATATGTAATAAATAAAGATAGCTCACAAAACGTTGGAAAAAAAGCCCCTTTGGGCGTAATATAAAATCCGAAAACTTTCAGATTTTTTCTATCTTTTAAATAATAATTATTTTATGTTTTATTATTAATTATAATTTGCTTTATGGAAGGTAATTAGAGTAAGCAGCATGAAACTATCTAGTACAGTGGCCTTAAACTACAGTATATGTTCAGTCTTAAAGTGCATTATCTAGTACTATCTAGTGCAGTGTCTAGTACAATGATCAAATTACATGCGAGTGAAATGCCTGATCTTAAAGCAGCTGACCGTCCAAATTTTTTTTTTACCAAAATGAAATTTTTTTAACAAAACAATTTTTAAATTAAATTATTAGTTTTACTTAGTAAATATTTATGAAAATATGCATAAACAGTAGTAATAAGATGTAAACGAAAGAATTACAGTTTATATTACTTTACCTCTGGAATTTAAAGTTTGAATGAAATTTATGATCACATTTTGAAACTCAAACGTATTGACAGCTAAATGTGTTGAATAAAACACCCAAATTACTTAACCAAACCAGATAACAAAATATTTAAAAACAGCATATCTTTAAAATTTCCGATACACAGTCTCACGCGCTGGAAATAAAAATGTTTTATTCCCTACAGTGTTGCCACTGCTCTTTTCGGAATTGTTGAGTTCTTTAATCTAAAATTCGTTAAAAGCTTTACAAAATATGACACAGACGATAAAACAAATTCCAAATTCGGGCTTCCAGGTACCGATTTTTGGTTGGAGGACTATGTTATTCAAAATTTGATGATTTTAAGTACCGTTATTTTTTTCACAGTGAGAGAAACGTACCTACATTCAAGTAAATTCTTCATTATTTGCTTTCTTTAAATTTAATACAGGGTTATAATATTTGGTGGCAGCAATTTGAAAAATGATACAGCCGTTTATAGTGATTCGACGCAAAATGCCGTTTCGAGATTAACATCCCTTCTGGGATAATGTTTTCGTTGCAAATACAGTGTTGCGAAGATTTCAAGATCTAACTGTTTACATTCCAAGAGTTACATTATTTTCATTACTATAAAAAGCGAACATTAATCACCCACCACAAAACCTACAAATGGAGTTAATTAATTACAATCTGGTATAAAGTTTTGGTAAAAAATTTGAAGATTCAGACTTGATTAACTTTTTTTCGCACATGTCCAAAAAATAAATATGCTCAGTGGCGAATTGTTGCGCGAAGAATAACCACTTTCTTTGGGGATGCATTTGTATGTCAAGTTTTTTTTTTCCACATTCGAAAATTAATAAGATTCTGATTGTGTGTGTGTGTGTGTGTGATTACGGCAAAGCATCGAGGGCTATCTGCCTAAGAGGAGGGATGCCTTCGTGGAGGACTTTTTAAGGGAAACTGGCTCGTATACACGTTACATATTGGGGAAAAGCACGAAAACGCCCATGCAGCCAGCCCGTTCGTGGGATTTGAACCTTGGACCGAACTACCAGTGTTCAGCGACTTTACCGCTCGGCCGCTGGTGGGCTCAAGATTCCGATTGACCGAGGAGCTTATGCAATGTGTGATGAAGATAATTTATCGGAATTTCTCTTTAAGGCTAGAAATATAGCAGAATTGAAACGCGATCAAATGTCAAATTGAGAAGAATACGAAGAGAGATATAAGTTTGTTATTTATATACAAACATACGTATTTCTATCTATGCGTCCTAGAAAGGTTTTTATGAATAAGAGAAACATATTAAATAGACTATAAGTTGTCATTAATTATTAACTCTATAACTTTACAAAATAAACTTTACAAATAACTTTACAAACTTTATTTCATATAAGCTTTAAAATTTTATGCAGGAGCTAAATTCAGTTGGAGCACTTCTAAATTTTTGAGTGAAATCCTAATTATAACCGGAGCACACAGATACCAAAACAAAGAAAGCGGTAATACTTCTTGTATAAATGAATGGTAATATTTATTTACACACACACACACACACACAAAAAAAAAAAAAAAAAAAAAAAAATCTGAAATGTTTCAGATTTTAAATTACGACCAAAAAAGCATTTTTTTAACGTTTTGTGTGTTACTTTTATTTATTAAATATCATGTTCTTTGCACTTAAACCATAAAATTTAGTTCAATAGCAATGTCGCAAAATAATTTTAAAATGAGCGATAATTTTTTTTTTTTTTTTTTTTTTTTTTTTTATCAGTAGAGTGTTGCCATTGCTAGTTTTTAAATCAAGTTTTACAAAATATGAAATCAATATAAAACAAATTCAAAATTTCAAATTAGGGCTTTCACATGTCCATATTCGCAGTAGGATTACGTCATTCAAAACTGGATACCGTTGTTTTATCACAATGCGAGAAATATACATATATTTATGCAGTTTTTTCGTTACTTAATTTCTTCAAATATAATGCAGGACTCTAACATTTTGTGGCAACAGTTTGAAAAGTGAACCGACATTTATAGAAGTTCGACGCAAAATGCCAAAACGAAAGTAATAGTCCTTCGGGGACTCAAATTCCTCTGGACTAAAAAAAAAAAAAAAGAAAAAGAAAACTCAATTATTACTGCAGATTTTATTTAGCAGTTAATAACATTGGCAAGATACTGAACGCATGTTTCATTTCCCCTTAAAAGCTCAAAATACATGGAAAGACTTAAAACAACCGAGAAAGGAAAACCTTAATATTGAAATGCAAACCTATTAAAAAGAGGAATTTTATTGAAACGCAGTCCTATTAAAAAGAGGAATTTTGAAGTTCATCTGGTCAAGAAGTCTCTTTTCAAATATTTTTCTTTCTTTTATACTCTCCTACCATGTTTTATTACTATTATTTTATTCACCTTGTTTGATTATTTCATTTGATTTTGATGATATTTCTTTATTTTAAATTTATTATTGATTTATTTGGTTAATTAATTTTAATATTTGTGATAACACCCAACCTCTGTAGTGGTTACCGTCGCTCACTGCAGTGTCGAACAGCCTGGGTTCGAATCCCGGAGAAGGGATGGATGAATGCTTGTAAATGTATAGGGTCCATGCGGGACGGGGGGCGCTCTAAATATACGTCGAGCCGAAAGTCCTCTCGAAAGGTTGCTGGTAGGGAAAGAGAGGTGGGAGACCGTCGGACCTGTCCCCCACCGGGTGCTCTCCATCAAAATTGGGGGGGGGGGGAACTGAGCTAAATCGCACTGTCACCTGTAAAGTGCTCAAGGTTGTTGCCAACGATAGTAATAAACTTGTGCTCCTTTCCACGAGGAATTTCGTGGGCTTGCGCTATTTGTGTTACCTCAATTTAACTTTCTACTTTATTTAAAATTAGTTTAATTAATTAATATATTAAATTTATCTCTCTGCATTTGTTTTTATCTCTCTGCATTATCTCTCTGCATTTTGTTTAATTTTAACCATATATAATTTATTGTTTTATTTATTAATTTTTGTTCCGTATTTCTGACAGCCTTCAATAAGGCCCGGTATTTCTATTATTAGAACTTAAGCTCCTGCTTTCATGTAGAAATTTCATGATGATAATAAAAAGCATTAGTAATGAAGTATGTTTCGGTGTTTGAGAGATGGGATTTAATAATATTTTTTTTTATAGTTGTCAGCGATTTATCTAAGCAATCTTAGGCCCTCCATCTGTTCTTTCCCAGAAAATGGATCAGCTGTTCCATACAAACACATCCTTCGTTTGGGCAACCATTCTGCCGCGGCGTATTCTCGATATGCAATCAACCTCAACTGTCGCCCTCGATAATATATTAAAGCCCCAACAGGAAAAAAGGAAAAGATCTTCGGAAAATAAGAAAAAAAAAAAAAGAGGAGATTGACACAGTACCGCAAAAGTATCCCTAACTCTATCTCATTCAACGTGCCTCTGGGCTACGAGCTCCAGAAATTGTCCCCAAATCAACCGGGAATTGAGAATCTGGAGCTCAATCTGCAGTCCTCATTATTGGTGGCATCTATTTCCAACCCCCCCCACCTCCTCATCGCCGAAGGATCCAGATATTACTGCAGGGTGGGAGGCGGGAACGTTCGCGAAATTAACACCTTCTCTCGGAGCTTCTAAATCCTTAACCCCGTCTATTTGTCCAAGATAAATTGCATCGATAGCCGAGATCGTCTTACACAGGCGGCAAGCTAGGCACAGATGGTGTTCTTATTGCAAATGTGCTCGTCCCAAATGCCAATAGACGGTTTAGGGAATGACTCCAGAAAGGGGGGCTATTCACAAAATGAACAAACACATTATGCAGTTTTTCGGGTTTCGTAGTACAGCCCATTTATAAATAAATATATTTCTACAATTCAAAATATAAAAAAATCAATCGATATTTTTTAGATACACAATGGGCCAAATAAGACCTACTAATGTTAAACACGCATAGCTGTTCTAATAATCATTTATTTTGATTAATTGTTTTATACATTAAATATATGTTATGGAAATTATGTATGAAATATGACATCAGACCACAATTTTCTCGATACAGAGATTGGCTGTGTTTAATGCATTTTCCATTACGCCACTTAATATTTCTGGTTGAAGGCTTAGCATTTCGTTTCGAATATTCTGCTTCAGCTGGCTAATAGTCTCTGGTTTATTAACATACACTTTGTCTTTTAAATATCCCCATAAAAATGGATTCCGCTCCGCCATTGTCCACAAAAACTTTTCAATCATTGTTCTGTAAGAAGCTCCGGCAATCGTTTCCGCCGTTCCATCCTCATTCTCGAAGAAATATGGGCCAATAACTGTACTAGCCATAACACCGCACCAAACAGTACACTTGAAATAAAATATTGCTGATATTTATGCTACGTCATAACAATTGATCGTTGACAAGAATAGAAAAAATCGATAATTTAACGCGTTGTTTTGTACTGTATGCTTCCATAATATCCAAGAATTCAATTATAATCTGTAAAGTCATTAAGTTAATTGGAAGTAGAAAAGATGAAAAATAGCAAACGCCTTCGCCGGGAATCGAACCACGGACCTCTGGAATACCGGCCCAGCGTGCTACCGTTACACCACGAAGGCACGCTAGAGAAGTGGGAGAAATACCTTATATACTCCCCTTTTTAAAGGGCGACTAGGGTTTTAGGGGACCTAGTCGCCAAATACTGGGTGCGGAGAATCATCGTCGACAACTCTTTTAGTTCGAGCGCCACTTGTAGAGTCATTAGGTTAATTGGAAGTAGAAAAGACGAAAAATAGCAAACGCCTTCGCCGGGAATCGAACCACGGACCTCTGGAATACCGGCCCAGCGTGCTACCGTTACACCACGAAGGCACGCTAGAGAAATGGGAGAAATACCTTATAAACCTACAAAAAGAAAAAAATAATTCTAAAAAAAATAAAAAAGTTATTTGTGTTCAACATTAGTTGGTCTTATTTGGTCTACCCTGTATAAATCTTAAAATGTGTAATCGTAGACAAAAATACGTGTCCCTTTCAAGTTTCATGTTATTCAATCTCTTTGTTATGAAACCTAATTAATTTTTTTAAATAAAGAAGTTTAATTAGTTTAAACATGAACCATGAGTGTGTTATATTCATGATAAAAATTAATTACAGAAGTTTTTTTTCTTTACAAATCAATAGAAAAATAATTTGTCTTCCACTTCATGTCAAGTCCGTTACCTTGAGATTATTTTACCCAAAATTAGTTTGCAAATCTGTCTAAAAGGGGGCAGTACATATTCAATGACATTAGATAAACTAGTCAAGCTAACTTGAATATACTACTACTAATGAATATATACTGCCTCCTTTAGGTACTTTATACCCTTAGGTACCCCTTAGGCTTCTTTGAATATATACTGCCCCACTTTAGGTAGATTTACAAACTAATTGGTCGTAAAATAATCTTAAGATAATGGACTTCACATGAAAACAAATTATTTTTATTGATTTGCTAAATTTTTGTTTAAAAGTTTTCAATTGATTCTTTATATTTTAAATTGTAGAAACATATTTATAGTCATTTTATGCAATGCATTGCTCAGATTAAATTTTAAATGTTAATTTATCTTGAATTTCCTTCCTTTTCTTCTGAGACAGCATAAGTAAGCAAAGTTTAAAAATAGGCCAGTAGCATTTGTTTGAACCACATCGTTTATGTATCTAAATAAATTTCTTAATTTTCTTACCAGTTTATAAACTAAACTTATGATGATGATTTATGAACTAAACTGATGATGATGATTTATAAAGTAAACTGATGATGATCATTTAAACACTAAACTGATGATGATGATTTAAACACTAAACTGATGATGATGATTTATAAACTGATGATGATAATGGATGATGAAATGTTCGAGAGCAGCAACTGCATTTTAAACATGACACAATTTACATGATTTTAAATATAGTGAAACAGGTTTCAAATGAAAAGTATAAAAAATCTGATGTGTACACCACATGACTTCCTTGTACGGAATATTAAATTATACGCATTTTTTCTTGCATTTCATTTAAACTTATTAGATTGAATTGAATCTACTTCGCCGACATCGCATAAACCACAATAGAATAAATGCATTCCTTAAAATTCACTCTAGTATTTGTTTACCAAAGCGACACTCTGGCGCTAGATTCACTTAACAGTATTAATAATTATATAACAGTTAACTTATATAATAATTATATAACGGAAACTAAGTTAACTGTTATATAATTATTGAATTATATAACAGTTAACTTATATATTTTCATATTATAACTCAATGCACAAAATTTATATCATTTAAAGAATAGAATTATCTAATCGTTGCCACATGTTCTATTCAAATACTATAATAAAGCTAGAATGATATATAAAAGAAATTAAGCAACCAAAACAAAAAAGAAACAGTTTTTCACAAACGATTGAGTATTTCTCATTTAATTAATTCAGTTCTCACTTCGCTAGAATGCAAAAATACATAAAAACTCAAAACATCTATATTAAAAATTACGAAGTAAATCTCAAACACTTCTTTCCTCGAAAAAATTCCAGAAAGAATTAAGCATGATTTAATTGGCAATAATAAATGAATGCGTTATCTGTGTAGTTGCGAAGCTAAGTTTGTCTAGATTGGCAACAAATCCACTAGTCTCCTGTTTCAAATGTAAACATCAATGGGCGCCATAAAAAAAAAAGGCTTAGTGGCACTTAGACAACTTCAAAATTATTGATAATTCTAAAAATATTGCATACAGATTTACTAAAGGCATAAAAACCTTAACCGGAAGATAAAAACAACATAATACAATCATTTTTAAAGCAAAAAATGTACAATTTACAAACATATCAGAGTAAAGAAACTGAAATCACTGAGCCGGGTAACAGAGTGGATATATATATATATATATATAAATATATTTATATACGTTTGGTGCGGCCGATTGTAACCAAAATACGAGATGCACATCTACATGTTATAGCAGTCATATATACAAAATTTCAACGTTCTGAGACTACTCGTTTTTGAGTTATGCGAGATACGTACGTACGTACGCACGTCGTACATACGTTCGTACAGACGCCACGAAAATTCTCTTCAGAATTAATTTTAAAGCATTTTTATAATTTTTTTTAAGAAAAAGAGTATTTTATTCTGTCCTTACATACAGATATCACGCAAAAACATCGTTAAATTGCATTCGATAGCTGTAAAAATGGATATTTTCGTTGAAATATGCTGCCTGAAACTTTTCGCGATTACGATGCTTCCTTTTTACTTCGTACAAGGAAGTAAAAAGAAATTAAATAACTTAACTACGTTCGTTTAGATGCTGAGTAATTTTAATATACCATATATTTACTTCCTAACAGCCGCACCATTTGTCGGCGAGAGTCTCTCTGTGACGTACCTCAAATGAACATGTAGTAAAAATAAATTGAAAGTTAGGAGTTCCGAACCTTTATCTTGTATCGATCCCCTTTAAAACGATGGCCTTGTTTACCACCCCTACCTTTATCTGACATTTATTATTTTTTTTTTCTATAATACACTGCACACATAATCATAAAATAAATAATTGTACATAACTAGCTTAAAAATAGCATTTAGACTAAGAATGCGCACAAAATTGAAAACCAAATGGTTTACTAGACTTATGTTTTGTTATTTTTAGCTCAAAGGGGCAGTTTTTCCAGAAGGGCTATTAATTTCGTTTTGGCATTTTGCGTCGTACACTATAAAAAGGCTTTTCACTTTTCAAACTGTTGCCGCAAAATATTAAAGCACTGCATTATGTAAAGGAATTAAATAATGAAGAATCTACATAAATATATGTATATTTATCGCATTATGATAAAGCAACGGTACCTAGAGCCATCCAACTTTGAATAACGTACGTCTCCACCCGAATATGGTCATCTGGAAGCCCAAACTTGGAATCTGGAATTTGCTTTATTCCATATTTTGCAAACCATTTATGAGTTTCCAATTAAGAAACTCAACGATTTCACACGTACAACATTCACATTCAATACATGCGGAAAAAAAAGAAACATTTTTATCTCCAGCGCGTGAGACTGTGTATCGGAAGTTTTAAAGATATGCTCTTTTAAATATTTTGTGATATTGCTGTAGAATTGAATTTTAGGGTTTTAAGTGCGAAGAACATAATATTTGATAAACAATGGTAACACATAAAACTTTAAAAAAGATCCGCTTGGGCGTAATATGAAATCTGAAAGCGTTCATGTTTTTTACTTTTTTTTGCATTAATATTCTTTATAATTTTACAACTAAAAACTAGTTATCAGAGCCAAAATCACGATTCTAATTTTAAAAAACTTCTACTTTTCTTAATGCGATTACTACGATTATGTAATTTTTTATAAATATTTGACATAAAAATGCTTAACTTAATTCTTAAATCCCCTCGTACAAAAACATTCAGCCTGTCTGTAATTTATTGACTTGATTAAACCACGTTTCCATTAGGTTAGAAAAGGGAAAAGTCAATGACGTCATTTAGATAGAATATATATATATATGTAATAATAAAATTCCATAGTCAAGAATACACTTAAAATTCTAACTGTATGTTCTTTTTATTTTTAATGGCGACGTTCTCTTATTTGAAAGTACGTGGAATTAAATCCACAGCCCCGTAGTCAAGTTGTTTTTCCCGCCTTTTCTACACGTACAGTTATGGAATGTTCTGGAAATATTTAAAGTGAGCTGGATTGGCTGACGAGGCTGACGTCATTTCTCGGAAGCTCCGCCTTTCCAGAGGCTATAAAAGGACTCGCAAAGGAATATCGGGGGCTTTTTCTTAAATGTCACGATGCTGTAAACTTCATACAAAACGTTATTAGTAATTCTTTTTATTTACTCCGGATATCTGATTTTGTAACTTCTATTTCTACTGAATAATAATAAATGGATCCTGTTTTTTTTTAAACTTATCGTCTGATAATTTAAGCTATGACTAAAACTGGTACATCACATATATATATATATATATATATATATATATATATATATATTGTTGGTGTATTTAATTATGGTAAAGCGCACTAGGGCTATCTGCCTAAAGGGAGGGATGCCTTCGTGGAGGACTTTCTAAGGGAAACTGGCTCGTATGCACGTTACACATGAGGAAAACCACGAAAACACCCATGCAGCTAGCCCGTTCGCGGGATTCGAACCTCGGACCGAACTACCAGTGTTCAGCGACTTTACCGCTCGGCCGCTGGTGGGCCATATATATTTTGAAATATTTCTCTGACATGACTTTGAAATTCCAAAAAACTTTCCGAATACATGTGTTTCGAATAAGGCATGTGCTTGAACACCTCCCTTCAACAATCAACTGTTCTTGCACGATAATTTTAGTATAATTTCCTCTTATATTTAATCATATGATTTCTGCATTATTATATAATGCAGCTTTACATCAGCAAAGAATTAATTATCAATTTCATTAACAAACTAGCGGGCTGTTCAAGGAAACAACAAACTCGTAAATAAATTTTTTATTGCCAAATTAGCGTTTTCCGAGTTTTTAATTAATGTCTCGCAAAAACCCGCAACAATCAAAAGCTAATATCTCGGGCAACCCGAAACAACCGATTTATAAATAATTTTTTTGTTGTCAATATACCTTTTTCAGAGTTTTTAATTAATATCTCGACTGACTAAGATCGTACGAAGATGAGAATTGTCGAAAGTGCTTCCTGCGACCTTTCGCGACCTCTGGAAACTCAACTCCCCGTCGTTCCGGAGGAGATGATTTACAGAAGACAGATGCGCACTGATTTTAACAGCACAGATTTTTTTTTAATCGATGGGATCTTCATTATGCACTGTCTTTGCATATTCGGTTATCGACCCCCAGTTGACCCCTTGATCATTACCGAACTTCTTAAAACTAAATTTCATCAACTGCCAAAGGGTCGATAGCAATCCATTTATGATCCATGTTTATACACATAAAATGTACAAGCGCGTTATGTCATGTTTATGGTTTGTGCTAGCATTTATTTGAATATTATATTATTTGAGAAAACATTTAGAGAATTTTGAGAATATTATTTGAGAAAACTTCCTACCAGTTCATAAAATAAACTGTCAATTTGGAAACTTCTTCTGAATTGACTGAATTCATACTTTAAAAACGATTAATGGTAGAGAACTGTTATACAAATTCTTGCTTTAGATTGTTTTCATGGAAGTACTGTATTTATAGTTACTGGAATTGAAATTGAAGGACGCCTTGTTTTATTTCTGATTTAAAATGTTTTGTCAGTTTTACAGTTTTCTTATTGAAAATATAGGAATAGGAATATTCACATAGTTAAGAACAAATGAACTGGATTTTAGAATAATTTGAGCCTTATAACGTAGTGGCATCATTTCATTTATCTGAAAGACAACATGTAAATCTCTCTCTCTCTCTCCCTGTTCTTTTTTTTTGGGGGGAGGGGGTCCACTGCAATAGATATTTATTTTATGTCAATATTTTGTCATGCGACAGCTTTAATACTTATAAATCAAAGGAAATTTATCGAACAGTAAATGAAGATTAAATACTTGCTCATGCAAATTTTAAATAAAAAAGTTTTCAGCTAAGTAATAGATCTTATTCATTTCTAAGGCCTTTTTCCCTAAATATATTTATTGGACTTTACTCTAGATACCCCTTGCACAAAAAAATACATCTTTTATAATCGAGGCAATATATCTTACAATCGAGGTAATACATTTCTCTTACAATTACAATCGAGGCAATACATTTCTCTTACAATCTCTTACAATTATAACCGAGGCAATACATTTCTCTTACAATCTCTTACACTTACAATCGAGGCAATACATTTCTCTTACAATCTTTTACACTTACAATCGAGGCAATACATTTCTCTTACAATTACTGGAAAAAGGGTACACATCTTCTCACTTCTCAGTAAATTTAAAAGTGTAAACATTTTTTACAATGATTAAGTTGAAACTATTACGATATTATTATACTGTTCATTGAATTCGGAAGACAGAAGTCGAAAACGAAAGTATTGTTTTTTGTATAAATGTTTAAACTGGAAAAAGACAATTACGCGTCCGTGTGACTCGGCAATTAGAAGTTAACCCTTTGAAAACCAAAACGCATGAGATGGCCTTTCATTCAAACGATCACAACCGCCCGAAACGGCCGAGATTGCAATGCTGTTTTCTTCCCTTCTCTTAAGGTATGTATTAGCAGGTGCAATTTCTCCAGTTGCATTGCATCAGTTTACTGCAGACAGCTTGTCCTAAAAGGCTAATGGAAGCTTCTTGGTTAGGAAGTAGAAAGGATTTCATGTGAAATCTTCACATGTCTGTGCGTTAATGGATGGGGAGGGGAGGAAACGTACCGGACGCTTACTGGCAGGGACGGGTGTTTCAGTATTTAAGCATACAGGTTAGAGAAAGCTTCGATTCTCTAAAGATTAAACTGAAAAAGACTATGATGAGCTAACGCGGTTTGCATAAATAACAGTTTTACATAATTTGGCGATTTATTGCGGGGGTCGTGAAAATCAAACAGTACTTGAAAATTTTTAAAGTGATTAGAGGAATTACCTTTACTGTCATCAGTAAAAATTCCCAGAGAGATAACTTAAATAACGTCACTCAGAGTTTGTCTGTTTTTTCGATGTTCGAAAGATATACAGCTGTAATTTATTTACGATATAAAAAATGAGGAAAAGGTTAAGGTACAACTACTTCAAGCAAAATCCGTTACGCGAAATTACCATTATTAGACTTGAATTACTAGCTTGCATTATTGGAGCTAGATTATGGCCTCTTTTGCTAAAAGGAATCTAAGAATCAATATCCATGAAGACTATTATTGGACTGATTCCTCAACAGACGTACTTTGGATTAAGAAAAATGAAACCTAGTGTACTTTTATCAGTAACAGAGGAAAAGAAATTCAAGGACTTTTCGAAATTCTTTGACAATAAGATATATTAATAAAATAACCTGTTAATTCTACTTATTTTCTTTGGGATCTCTCTTTTTGACTTCTGATTTTAATATTTTTGTTGATCTAAAGATTCACCATATTAAAGAAGTTTGACTTTCTGATGTTATCCGACAAAATAATAATATAACGACGCTAAAATGACTTATGAATTCTTCATATTATTTCCAGAATTTCTCCTTTAGATTTTATGTTCGAGATGCATTGTCTTTATCGCATATTTGCCAACATTCCGAAGCACGTACGAATTGATTCCAGATTCTGGGATGGAAAGGAGAGTGCCGATTCTCTACCATCGAATAAGATCTATTCTTCACTCCGAAATACCTTATATCATCAGAAAGCCATTATCCAGAGCCACCGGGTACTAAGCAGACATTTCCCATCATCAAGACAAAGAATATGAGCCTAAAAATGATCAAAGCAAAGATCAACCATTACACTGGAATTGCGTATGACAAGAACCTGAGAAGTTTCTCCAAAACCATTTTTGTTTTTAGTAATGCGTTATTATTTAAGTCACGAATGGCTTATGTAAAAATTTAAATGCATTGAAAATTAAAATCATGTCAGCAATTATCCCTTATGTGTGATAAACAATGTCGAAGATATGCAGACTTTGGAGAATTTTTATGGTAAATAACGGCGTACTATAAAAATTTAACTAAAAAGAGATTCCTTTTTTCATGAGTTGACTAATTCCCGTGCCTAACAGCAGTGGAAGACCTACAGCTAACCGAAGCCCGAAGCAAAACTCTCCCAGGGAGTCCCCTTATTTGGATTATCACCATAGAACACGTATACACAAATATGTAATTAACATTCATTTAATTAAATTTACATAGTTAAACTGATTTTGGAAATAAAAATATATTAACTTACATCCAGTAAAGAAACAAATGCTACCCAACCGCTAGCGTTGACTGCCATGCCGAAGAGTCCGGGTTCGAGTCCAGGAGAAGGCATTGAGGTTTGTATGTGTATAGTGTCTGTGCGGCATGGCGGCGCTCTAAATATGCGGCGAGCCGAAAGTCTTCTCGTGTGGTTTGGTGCAAGGGGAGAGGGGTGGAAGACCCTCGGACCCGTCCCCCCGCGGTGCTCTCCGTCAAAATTGGGAGTGGGGCGAACTGAGCTAAATCGCACGGCCCTCTGAATGATGCCCAAGGCTGTTGCCAACGACAGGAGTAATCTAGCGCTCCTTGCCACGAGGAATTTCGTGGGCTTTTGCTGACTCAGACAAGTGAGCATAAGCAACAACAACAAAGAAACACATATTTTAAAAAAACTTATTAATCTGCTGTTTTTGATGATTTAAAAAAGTGTTTTTAACTTTTAAGGCAATAAAAAAAATTAAAACTCTTTTTGCCAGCTTTGACTGACTACGGAGACTGTCTTGGGGAGGGAACGGTTTGAGGGTCTTCCACCCCTCTTCTTCAACTACCAAGTCACTCGGCTCGCCAGTACTTTGAGCAACCGCCTTCGCCGGGAATCGAACCACAGACCTCTGGAATACCGGCCCAGAGTGCAGAAACACTACACCACGTAGATACGCTAGAAAAGTAGGAGAAATACCTTATATACCCCCTTTTTTAAAGGGCGACTGGGGTTTTTAGGGGACTCAATCGTCACATCCTGGGTGTGGAGAGTCATCATCCATTACCCTTTTAGTTCAGGCGCCACTGTAGAGATATTAGGTTAATTGGAGAAGCCAGAGAGATGAAAAATTAGCAACCGCCTTCGCCGGGAATCGAACCACGGACCTCTGGAATACCGGCCCAGCGTGCAGAACCACTACACCACGAAGAACGCTAGGAAAGTGGGAGAAATACAGTCAAAAGTCGTTAATTCGGACACCCATAATCCTTCACGTTCTGTCGTTTCTCTAGGCCTACCACCTTCTTCCTGACGCTTTGTGCGGCCATGGTTCACCCATTCCTGCCAACATCGTCTAATAGTGTCATCGCTCCTGCTCAAATGTCGGGCTAATCGCTGATAAGACCAACCGGCTTCTTTGAGTCCAACTACACGACCTCTCTCAAATTCTGACATCTGCGCATATCGTTCGCGCACCTTTATGCGAGGTATAGTTACTGTCTACCAGAGTACACGGAATGAAGTTCGCGAAGAATGTATGACCTGGAATCGTAGTTTCCTCCTCTTAAATATCCTGCCAGTTGCGCAGATCAGATGCGCTGTAGCGACAACTGTTCCTTCATTGGCAGCCAAAATGTAAAATTTTGCATTTTTTTGGTCTAAGAGTGTATCTCTTCTTATCTGTTTTGGAAACATGTAAGTGTCCTGAATAGAACAGTGAGTTTACCTAAAAACTAGGTTCTTTTAAACTGTGGAAGAGATGACAAGAAAAGGAAGTGTTTAACTACCCTTCATTCTTCACAGTTCACAGGCGTTCCGGCACTTCGGAATACGAAGACCACTACTTGTGGTCTGAACGTAAGAAAAGAAGAACTACAAGCTAACTAAATTTAAATAAGAGCTAAACTCGAATACTTTACACAGACTCGTAAAACTAAGATTGGCCTTTTAGATCATTACGTATGTAGTACGCAGAA
The DNA here is from genome assembly GCF_044657685.1 of Stegodyphus dumicola. NCBI lineage: Eukaryota > Metazoa > Arthropoda > Arachnida > Araneae > Eresidae > Stegodyphus > Stegodyphus dumicola. The sequence goes on from NC_140775.1 coordinate 181,053,515, forward strand.
TGCGGGAAAACTGCAATACGTCTTCAATATCAAGAGGACTAAACCTCTGACCTTAAAGGAGAACAGCAACTGAGTAAAAGCACTCGTGAAACAAAGTGGCAAGAAGGCTCACTCTCTCTCTCTTCTTGTCGAAAAGCCACAACTTAAATTCTTAAGAGTTTGCAAGCACAATTTGCATAAACAGACTAACGCTTTTATTCTGGCCGGAAGTGGAAAACAAGAGAGGACAGTAAAGTTTTAAAATCAAATAAACGTTAGTAAAACTTGAGGTCCTTATATGCTTAGTATTTTTAGTTTCATCGTAATCTTAAACATTCTTTTCCTTAAGCAAACAAGGTAAATATTTTTACTATTTAAAATTAATTTTTAATGATGTTTGTTACATTTATAAGTATTCAAAATTATTTAATAAAAATCGCTACAAAGTTAATGAAGGAAAAAGATCGGTATATTTAGCAAGAATTTAGCTTAAAATTTATCTTAAATTTAGATTCTTTCAAAAGGATCATATGACCCATCAATTTATTTTAGTTGCCATTACTTTATACTAAAAAATACTCATGTCTTTGTGTAGAGTCATTAGGATCTTTTTAGAGGCAGAAAAGATGAAAAATAGCAACCGCCTTCGCCGGGAATCGTACCACGAACCTCTGGCATACCGACCCAGCGGGCTGAACCACTACACCACGAAAGCACGGTAGGAAGACGGAAGAAATACCTTATAAAGTGTGCAAACTCCCTTTGTATTTATGTGACTTGCTTTATTGCGATATTCACTGTAGTGTGGTAAGCTGGATATGAATACTCAGTATCTCGTGCAGCAATGCCTAACTGTTCCCAATTAACAAATAAGTACCCTGCTGCACATCTTAATTATTCTTATATGGGTCCTCTTAACATTAGAATTGCCTGCCATATTTTTTTTTTTTTTCAAAACATTTTAATTATATGCAATGGTATAGATGCTGCAGCGTGATTCTCAACTGTCATCCAATGTACCAGGGCATACTATTCCAAATCCGAGTCACGAAGTCTAACCCTTATATCCCCTGTTTTAAAACAAGGCGAGTTGGAAGAACCATTATGGAAATTTTACTTACGTCTGCAAGAATACCTGAATGCCTCGCATATCCAATTTTAAATTTAAAGGCCCTCGCTTTTCTGGCATGGAAGTTACTTGCTTTAATCATGCTTCTCCGGTAAAGGGGCTCAGCACTACAAACTAATTAAGTTTGGAATGTAATTTGACGTGGATCCTCTCCGGGCCTTTCCTTAATGACAACGATACTTATACCCTTAATTGAGTTTAACGAACAAGAGGAATAATGCGTTAATGTGCAGCAGAAAATTGCATTTAAGATCGAGATGATGTGCTTAGCAAAATAATGCCCTGGCTCCTTGAAGTAGTTGGTGTGGGAGGGGCGAGATTTCGAGGTGTTTGCGTTACGGCTGGAGTTACGTAAGACTGTTATAAAGATTCAATGAAGAGGGTTAGTTGAAGCTTTGATTTGTATTAAAAAGTGGTTTTAGTATATTGCTAAATCTTGTGATATCATGGCATGATGTTCGGATTTCATTCTTTTACAGTTTCTCGAAGAACGTTTAGGGATATTTAAAGTAATATAGGAATCTGGTAGTGTGCCCAGAAAAGATATTTCTATCCATGTTATGTGAGGAAAAACTAAGTTCCGATTTGTTTAATCCTTTAAATACGAATTAAAAAATCTGGTGTGTACACCACATGACTTCCTTGTATTGGAATATTAAATTATACGCATTTTTTCTTGCATTTCATTTAAACTTATTGGATTGAATTGAATCTACTTCGCCGACAGCGCATAAACCACAATAGAATAAATGCATTCTTTAAAATTTACTCTAGTATTTGTTTACCACAGCGACACTCTGGAGCTAGATTCACTTAACAGTATTAATAATTATATAACAGTTAACTTATATAATAATTATATAACGGAAACTAAGTTAATTGTTATATAATCCAATAATTATATAACAGTTAAGTAAAGTTAACAGTAAAGTTAACGTATATATTTCGTTCATATGATAACTCATAATGCACAAAATTTATATCATTTAAAGAATAGAATTATCTAATCGTTGCCACATGTTCTATTCAAACACTATAATAAAGCTAGAATGATGTATAAAACAAATTAAGCAAACAAAACAAAAAAGAACAGTTTTTCACAGACGATTGAGTATTTCTCATTGAATTAATTCAGTTCTCACTTCGCGAGAAGGCAAAAATACATAAAAACTCAAAATATCTATATTAAAAATTACGAAGTAAATCTCAAACACTTATTTCCTCGAAAAAATTCCAGAAAGCATTAAGCCTGATTTAATTCGTAACAATAATAGAAGGCATTATCTTTGTTGTTGCGAAGCTAAGTTTCTCTATATTGGCAACAAATCCACTAGTCCCCTGTTTCAAATGTAAACATCAATGGCCGCCATTAAAAACAGGCTTAGCGGCAATTAAACAACTTTGAAATTGCTGATAATTCTAAAAGTATTGCACACAGATTTACTAAAGGCATAAAATCTTTAACCGGAAGATAAAAACAACATAATTCAATCATTTTTAAAGCAAAAAATGTACAATTTACAATTATATAAGAGTAAAGAAACTGAGATCACTGAGCTCGGTAACAGAGTGGATATATATATAAATATATTTATATACGTTTGATGCGGCCGATTGCAACCAAAATACGAGGTGCACATCTACATGTTATAGCAGTCCTATATACAAAATTTCAACGTTCTAAGGCTACTCGTTTTTCAGTTATGCGAGATACGTACGTGCAGACGCCACGAAAAATTCTCTTCAGAATTAATTTTAAAGCAGTTTTATAATTTTTTTGAAGGAAAAGAGTATTTTATTCTGTCCTTACGTATAGATATCACACAAAAACATCGTTAAATTGCATTCGATAGCGGTCAAAATGGATATTTTCGTTGAAACATTCTGCCTGAAACTTTTCGCGATTACAATAATTCCTTTTTACTTCGTACAAGGAAGTAAAAAGAAAACATTTACGCCGTTGTCTGTCCTGGTGCACAAAATAAGTCATAAATAAGGTAAATTTAGCATTTGGGACATTTTTGACAAAAGGGTCTGAAGCCAAAGGCTAGGACACTTATGTCGCAGCCGTAATTAATGGAGGGATACGTATGTCCCACACGTAGCGATCGACTTACCTATTTTACTCTGGAAAACTTTATTATATGAAATAGATTTTCATCGCATGGTACAGGGTAAAGCATTCTTTGCATAACCCAATATATTGGGCAACTCATATTTGTGCTCTATGCTTATTTGTGCACAACAAGCACAGCGCAGTCTTGAATTTCCGACTATTAGAAGACGATCTTCAACATTCAGGAGATTCTAAGTACTTTTTAAACTTTTAGCGGGACATATATGTCTCGTCAGTAGTCAAAGGGATAAATTATTCCTAAATTCTTTATGCTTCATTTCTGAAATTTAAATTTAGAGAAAGGTACAGGTAAAAATGTTCGGAGCACCATAAACTTCATTTAAGATCGAACAGGTATAGCTCCCAAACAGTAACCGACTAGAGAAATTAAAAAAGCTATTGACAGTTCTTTGGAAATGCATCATTTATTATTAAGACAAATGTAGCGATTGAGAAGAGGTCAAAAAGGGAGAATATTCAATACCAAGCAGCGAATGGATATAGGAATCCGTAACTTTAGAGACATTAGGTTTAATTCGAAATAGAAAAAGCGAAAAATGTGCAACGCCCTCGAGGAGCCTTACATTTACTCCCACTCAACACTTCGACTGCGATGTCACCCTGTGACAGCAAAAATTCCGATACGGTCACATCGTCTATATTTGGGTGACATTGAGTACTTATTAGGAAAAGTAGGTATTTGTGAAAAAATGATTGTTGATTGTTGAAAGAAAGAAACAAAAAATGATTGTTGCCAAGAACTAAATTCATTCCGTTCACTAAACTGAATTGCGCTTTCTTCTGTATCAGCTTTCTTTCTAACTAAACAACCAATACATGTAAACTATGATCAATAGTATCAACACCACTTTATTGTCACTGCATTTACCCGTATTCGAATCAGAATCTGAAGATGTAATGTTGTTTATAATTATCTTTCTGAAAAATCTCAACCGTTCCTAATCGCTGTTTTCCGAATTTTTTGTCGCAACAGGTTTCTTCTTCACTGCTATGTGATTCACTTAAAAATTACTCTTTCATTTATTTTGTAGACATTGCAAATATTTGCGGAAGAATTTTACGCAAAAAGATTTCAAAAGTTTCTCAGTACAGAAAAAATATTTTAAAAAAATGAAATAATTTTCGAGGTCCCACATTCTTTCTTAGATACTTCGTCCTTGAGAAAAGATTTTAAACTGAAAGCGTGTTGAAAAACGTTTCTTTCTAGAAGTTCTAAACTCATGCGATCGGAAAAAACTGACGGATGGTGTAGCAGCGCTCGTGGCCTAAAGCAGATTGATTTTCTTACAAACTCAGGTGGTAGTCAACGTCTTAAAGGGTGACTGGGATGGAGACAGCCATGTTGCAAAATCCCAGTGGAGACGAATTACCATCCACCACCGTTTCTAGTTCGGGTACCACCTGTAGAGTCATTTGGTTTGTCGGAACAGGGGACGTGAAGAATCTGCATTGCCGTCCCCAGGATTCGAACTCCGAAGTTTCCGACTGCTAGCCAGCCATGTTTTTCAATTACATGACGAAGGCATGAGTCCAGGAGAGAGGAGGCATATATCACCCATCTTACTTGGTGACCTAACAGTTCAATGGCTGGAAGATCTAACTGGTGATAAGTTCGATACATCTGCTTCATACACATCGGATATTTTTTTCCGTGCTTTAACAGCATTTAAACGTTGTCGATAGTAAAAAATCTGATGTGTACGCCACATGACTTCCTTGTACGGAATATTAAATTATACGCATTTTTTCTTGCATTTCATTTAAACTTATTAGATTGAATTAAATCTACTTCGCCGACAGCGCATAAACCACAATAGAATAAATGCATTCTTTAAAATTCGCTCTAGTATTTGATTACCATAGCGACACTCTGGCGCTAGATTCACTTAGCAGTATTATATTTCGTTCATATTATAACTCAGAATGCACAAAATTTATATCATTTAAAGAATTATCTAATCGTTGCCACATGTTCTATTCAAATACTATAATAAAGCTAGAATGATGTATAAAAGAAATTAAGCAAACAAAACAAAAAAGAAACAGTTTTTCACAGACGATTGAGTATTTCTCATTCAATTAATTCAGTTCTCACTTCGCGAGAAGGCAAAAATACATAAAAACTCAAAATATCTATATTAAAAATTACGAAGTAAATGTGAAACACTTATTTCCTGGAAAAAATTTCAGAAAGCATTAAGCATGATTTAATAGGCAATAGTAAATGAAGGCGTTACCTTTGTTGTTGCGAAGCTAAGTTTCTCTAGATTGGCAACAAATCCATTAGTCTGCTGTTTCAAATGTAAACAATCAATGGCAGCCATAAAAAAAAAGGCTTAGCGGCACTTAAAGAACTTTAAAATTGTTGATAATTCTAAAAATATTGCATACAGATTTACTAAAGGCATAAAAACCTTAACCGGAAGATAAAAACAACATAATTCAATCAATTTTTAAAGCAAAAAATGTACAATTTACAAACATATAAGAGTAAAGAAATTGAGATCACTGAGCCGGGTAACAGAGTGGATATATATATAAATATATTTATATACGTTTGATGCGGCCGACTGCAACCCAAATACGAGGTGCACATCTACATGTTACAGCAGTCCTATATACAAAATTTCAACGTTCTGAGGTTACTCGTTTTTGAGTTATGCGAGATACGTACGCACGTTCATACAGACGCCACGAAAAATTCTCTTCAGATTTAATTTTAAAGCAGTTTTATAATTTTTTTGGAGGAAACGAGTCTTTTATTCTGTCCTTACGTACAGATATCACGCAAAGACATCGTTAAATTGCATTCGATTGCGGTCAAATGGATATTTTCGTTGAAATATGCTGCCTGAAACTTTTCGCGATTACAATACTTCCTTTTTACTTCGTACAAGGAAGTAAAAAGTAAAGTATGCCGGAAACGCTGCTTTTTACTTTCCATATTTGAAAAAGGGTAAAAAAACTACTGCGTAGAATCAATCGAAATTTTCACAAACAAGCTTTGCTATATCAGCTATCAAAATATGTAATGAGTATGCGGCTTAAGTGTGAAGTTGGCTGTGAAAAAATACAATTAATACAATTAACCCTCAACTGAGGAAAAAAAAAAAAAAACACGAAATTACTTTCCGAACAACCCAATATTTTGGCTTGTTTAATATTTATATCATTATTACTATTTATTAAGACATTAAGACTATTTATTATTGCTTTAGTTCTGGTTTCACCAACAGATGGCGCCACTAGCTTATTTTATGTCCAGGCTTTCTTATCCGATCATTATATCCCATCTCGTTCATTTGAGCTTTTGCAGCTGACGATGGTGGTTCGGTAAAACCATCGAAACTAGTCCTGCGAAAATTTGAAAATATAACGCTGATTTTTGTTGTTTGACTTCTGAATTAGTATTACTATTTATTGCTTACAGATATCTCGCATACAAAGGAATCTTTTTTTTTTTTTTTTTTTCCTGGATGCTTACAAAAGAAACACTTTGTTCACTATAATTAGAGTTTTTTCCTCTTTACACATTAAATGCTTTTATTTACGTACAAGAGAATCTTTATGCGAAGTATTTCGAAACTTACAGACAATTTTTCTGAAAAAAATATGCATTTTATTCTTAAACGGCTAAACTTTTATCGTACCAGTTAATACCCATTGGCTCTTGTCGCTGTCAAGTATAAAAGAAGTTAGTAAATACTTCGGTGAGAACGCAAGAGACAAAAAGTCCTGCAAGGGAAAAAAAAAAAAAAGAGAGAGACTGCATTTAATCTCGCGTGACAACAAAAGCCGCGAGCTGTGAAATGTTTACGAGGGCGGGTTAGAGAGGATATCGTCTGTTAATCTATGGCTGGGGCGGGCGTGAAATTCGAGGCCTGAACTTGTCAAACCTTGAAAAGAGATTTACAAAAGCAGCGGATATGACCGTTGGGTCCCTTGCAGATCATGCACCACTTGTATAAACAAAAAAGGGAAATCGTTCAGTTTCAAATCTAGCTGTCAGAGCTTGGGATTAACAATGCTACTTTTCGGGTTCAAGCGAGAAACGCTGTTTTGCCTTTGAGTGTAAGTTAGTAGCAGTCTGACTGCGAATATTCAACGTAATTTTAGACTGCATCAATATGGCAATTGTTTTTCGTTACGGCAGAATTACATTTTCTATAGCCTTTTTAATTATGTTTACGTAGGTTCTCGGACTGCATAATTTAACAGTAAATTACCATAATTTTACCATAATTCCTTTGTTATCTCCATGGTCAGCTTGAAAGTCTGTATTTAACCATTTAATCGTCCTGCCCAGAATTCATGACTTTACTTTCTTTTATTGCACAGAAAGCATTTCCGGTACCACTTTCTGTTTTCGAGTCATCAGTGTACACTGAAATACTGCAGTACCAACTGGCGCGGGTTCGAATCTCGGACAAGACATGGATGTTTATAAGCGTGAAAGTGCCTGTGCACCACTCTAATCTACAGCCGTAACTGTAACTTCTCTTATTATTATTAGTTACTTGTTCCGCCCTAAGGCACTATACGGAAGGGAGAGATGCCTTTATAGAGGGCTTTCAAAGGGAACTGGTTCGTTTTAACACGTTACACAAGGAAAAAGCCACGAAAACGCCCATGCAGCCAGTCCGTTCGCAGGATTCGAACCTCGGACCGAACTAGCAGTGTTCAGGGATTTTACTACTCGGCAACTGGTGGGCGAACTGTAACTTCAAATTTTTTTGGGGGGGGGCGGTGTATAATTTATGAACGATTTAATAAAAATAAATTTTCAAAACAACTCATTTTATTAAAATTAATTTAGTCGTTTTAAGAAATAAATATTTTAGTTAAAAGATAGCCAATAAAAAACATTAAAAAATTCTGAAAGGATTCGGATTTTATATTACGCCTAAAGGGACGTATTTTACACGGGGGATTCAAAACGGAATTCGAAGAGTGATACAGACACTCAAAGTCATTCGACGCAAAATACCGTTAGACATTGTAACGTCTTTTCGTTGCTAAGCTGCTAACATAATACCATTAAGAATTGTAAAGAAACCTCGCGCATAAAATATTCGTTTTGAAGATGCATGCACGCTATGTCAATGTTAATAGAATGCCTTAAAATTGGTGAGTTTGTTAATAAAAAATTCGTTAGTTTTACAAAATATGAAATAGAAAATAAAACAAAATCCAAATTTGGGCTTCCAGATGGCCATATTTGAGTGGAGGACTACGTTATTCAAAATTCGATGTCTCTAAGTACCGTTATTTTTCACAATGCGAGGAACATACATACACTCATGCAGATTCTTCATTGCGTAACTTCCTTAAGTATAATGCAGGGCTTTAATATTTGGTGGCAACAATTTGAAAAACGATTCAGACTTTTATAGTGAACCAACGCAAAATGCCTAAGCGAAATTAATAGCCGTTCTGGACAAATTGCCCCTTTTATGTAAAAATGCTTAATAAAATAATTTAAAAATGCTCATACTTTATTGGTTTTAAGCATTTTTAACCGTTTGACTTGTCGTCTGCCAAAAATACTGCGCAGCGCGATAGCGCTTCTCTTGCTTTGTATCGAGAATGCGAAGACGTTGCTGTTGGTTAGTATACTTTACGCAATTATTGAGAGCAGTTGTAGTGATATCAGTAGCAGTTGTTTTATAGGAATTGGATTTTGTTTTCATTTTTTTACCAAGTGTTATACTGATAATTACGAAATAACCCATGTCAAGTTCTGATTCATTTGAAAGTGACTATGTTATGAGAAGTGATAATGAAGAGTATAGTAATGACCTTGAAAGTGATAGTGGAAGTGACATCATCATTCGTTCTAAGAGATGACGAGTTATTAGTGATAGCAGTGATGATGATGAAGTAACTGCAAGCACCTCCGATGACGATATTATTGATGAGTTTTTACCCGTGGATACAATTTTTTCGAACGAATCGAATACTTTTTCTGAAGTACCTGGACCAAAACATGCCCCTCCTCCTGATGCGAAACCAATTGAATATTTCAATAATTTCTTTTCAATTTTTAATAATTTTTTTTTTTTAGTCCAAAGGGATTTGAATCCCGAAGGACTATTAGTTTCGTTTTGGCATTTTGCGTCGGACTCATAAATGTCGGTTCACTTTTCAAACTGTTGCCACAAAATGTTAGAGTCCTGCATTATATTTGAAGAAATTAAATAATGAAAAATCTGCATAAATGTATGTATATTTCTCGTATTGTGATAAAACAACGGTACATAGAGTCATCGAATTTTGAATAACGTAATCCTCCAACGAATATGAGCATGTGGAAGACCAAATTTGAAATTTGAAATTTGTTTTATGATCGATTTCCTATTTTTTAAAACTTTGACGAATTTTTGATTAACAAACTCAAGGATTTCAAAGCGAGCAATGGCAACGTTGTGCAGAAAAAACATTTTTATCTCCAGCGCGTGAGTCTCTGTATCGGAAATTCTAAAGATAGGCTCGTTTTAAAACTATTTTGCGATATTGCTGTTGCACTGGATCTTATGGTTTAAGTGCGAGGAACATGATATTTAATAAAGAAAGGTAACACACAAAATGTTAAAAAACGCCCCTTTGGACGTAATTTAAAATCTGAAACATTTCAGACTTTTTTTTTTTTTTTTTTTTTTTTTTTAAGTATATTAACCAACAGCAGCGTCTTCGCATTCAAGATACAAAACAAGAGAAGCGCTATCGCGCTACGCAGTATTTTTGGCAGACGATAAGTGAAGCGCGCGCCGGACTCAAACGGTTAAAACCCTTTGACGCCTGAAACCACCAAATTTCGAATTTTTTTCTCCTCTTCCTTCCGAAATTTTTGAGTGAAAATCAATTGATTACTGATCTTTTACCTCTAAATAACACAAAATGACTTCAGAATCATACATGTTTTAGGTCTTAGCACTTCAAATCGGATTCCTTTTAAAATTCGTTTTCAATGAAACAAAATAACTTCCTTTTATTAATATAAACAACTTTAAATTTCAAAAGTTATTCATCGCACATCAGGATTTCTATCATAAACAATAAGAAATAGCAATAATTAAACTGCATATATAAAAAAAAACCTCTATATGTATGGCATTTGCTTTGCGGTTTCAGGGCGCGACCATTGCCCCACTGTCACAATGCTCTAGAGGCTCGGTGGTCGCGCCTTGAAACCACTGCTCTTCACAATGGCGTTTGCTTGCTTCTCGAATAGGAATGTTTATTTTTACCCAGATATAGATAAGGGGTTTTGAAATCACAGAGTTTTTTATTACTAAACAATACATGCACCTGCCCAGTAAAAATGTCTTTCTTTTCCAGCAACTTCAACACCCTTGCTCCCCAAGCTAGTATTGTGATTTTATAAATTCTTTCTTGTGGTTTAAATTTAATGTACATATACTTTGCTGTAATTAAAAATAAAAATCGCATAAAGTTTTATTTAAATTAAAAATATTTTCTGAAAATTTTGGGACAAAATACGAATAAAATAAGTATGAATGGGAAACGAATGATCCGTATCAAAGCCAAAAAGACTAAGCCCCTCCTCATTAACATAAAAAAAAATCACAAATTTCATGTGCCAGATGAAAAGAAACTAAATAACGCTGGACATATACCAGTGAAATTTAGATCCAATCAGTGTACATTTTCTAGCACAAGGAAGAACCTCGTGGAAGAAGATACATGTGGCGAAACGTGCAATGTGGCATGCATGTACCAAAAAGACAAAACATGCTTTGAACAATGTCACAAAAAATATTTGTTCTTTGAAATTAAAAAAAAAACACTGAGTCTTTTTTTTATCCTTATTGTACTGAGTTTTTTAATCCATGTAGCCAAACGTCCTTATTATGTAGGTACTTTCACTGCTATAGAAAAATTACATAAATGTTTATTTTTTTATTTTTTCTGACGATTTACTTTGTAAAATAATGTAAAAAATATATATATTATATATTATGCAATTCCTACATGAATTTTGTTTTAAATTCGTAAGTTTCGTCATTTATTGGAAACGCGCACGGAGAAAGGTTAGTTTTTTTTTCCTACTTACCTCGGTAAGTTTCAAGTTCTAGACGCGCGGTGGTTTCACAGTGCGACCACCACCCACAGAACAATGGGCAAGAGTAGATTTTTTTAAAATCCATATATTATTTGTCTCTAGGATCATAATATCCAATTTCTAGAGTTTTAGTTAAAAGAATTATAAAAATAATATCGCGCGCGTCAAAGGGTTAAACCTTTAAACTTAGAAATTGCACTGAAACTAACGTTTTGCATTAAATTACCTTACGCTTTTAGGAATAAAAATCTCTAGATAAATAACGTGGAGGTTAAAAAAAACTGTGGATTAAATCCCTGTGTATTGAATAATTGTTAAGAAAAATTTCTTTTTAATTGGAAAACTTACCGGCAAACAAAATCTTATTCGAAATTTTAATTCAAAATGAAACACAAAAAGCACACTTTTAATTTGAAAATAACGAATACGTAGCGCAGAAACGAAAACATAAAATATATAAGCAGCAAAAATAAAAATTTTCATTTTAATAATAATAGCTTCTGCTAATCACCATACGAAAAAATAAACAATCGCTCATTAAAAAGGAATCGACATCATTAACAAGTATATCACTCATAAAATTTTAGCTTTGAATTAGAATATTCACTGAGAAAGAATGTTATTGAATAAAACGCACAATAAGAAAAAATAATAATAATAACCTTATCACTTCCAACAAGCAGCGAAAGAAAGCGCACACGCTTTTAGACGTGATTCTCGTTCAAATGCAATGCCCAAAAAAATTTGCAAAAAAAAAATTAAATAAATATTTCTGAACTTTATCTTAATGAAGGCGGCAAGTTCACAATATTGATTCTCCCGTTTTAACTGCTTCGAATTATCTTCTTAATGACCTGAATCTTCATTTGTTCACTTTCCATGTTACTATAAATTATTTTTAAAACCAAAAATAAGAAGAAAAAAAAAATGCACGCGAAATATTTTCCCTTCGCAATTTGTTTTAATCTTACGTGCTGAAAAAGGAAGAAAAGGAACTTACGGGGAAAAAAAGAGAGAAAAGGAGGATTTTTTTTCCCTTCCTTATCTTAGTCGTATAATCTTTCAGATAATTAGTCTATTAAGACAATATTTAGAGAAGCACCTCAGGCTACTACAGCTAAATGATTATGGGATGGAAAGTCACCTTCATTAGCGGATGCTCTTTCGAAGAACAAAGGTATGAATTCGGTTATGTATTTTCAGCTATTTCTAAAAAATAGTGATTGGCAGTTACAGAATTTTTTAGCTCAACACATAAAATAACGAAATTCTTTTCCTACGCAGATTGTTAATTCTAAAAACAGAATGCTTATGAAAGTTCACGATTGTCACTGGTGTATCTCGAGGGGGGCAAAAACGTCGCGGAGAAAACAAAGCAGGGCGAAAATTTCGTGACACAAAACATCGAGGGAGAAAAGAAAGCAAAGATAAAACATCACACTTCTAAAACATCGTGGTACAAAATATCGTGGTTGAAAATAAAGCGGTTCGAAAACTTTTCGCAATTTAAAAACATCGTCCTGGAAAATATCGCGGTAAAAAATAAAGTACCTACAAATCATCGCATGACGATAACATCGCACACATACGTTTTCAGGTTTTAAAGTTGTAAATGCGTGTTCCTACAATGATTTGGAATCACAAGAAGGATTCTTTTACTTCTATATTTCATATTTTTGAACGAACTAATAAATTTTTGCTGAAAAAATAAGAAGAAAACTTAAGTATTTAAAAATTGAAAATAAGAAGAAAATTAATGCAACATATAGAACTTAACATAATTTTTAATTTACGTAGTTAATTAACAAAGTTCATTAATAAATTAACCTTTTTCTCAGTATTTTTAATAAAAAAATACAGTCTAAAATGCTTAAAAAGGAAGATAACTAACTGCATGAGGTTACTTTTATAAAAATTGCTTTGTTAATTATCAAATTATTTTCCTTCACATTTTTTAATCTGATGTTGTTTTAGTGAAAATTATATGTTGTTTTGTTTCCTTTTATTCTTCGAGTGTCGTTAACATTTTCATGTATAGTGTGCAATCAATTTTTTGGATGTCGATTTGTTAGTTAATGACGAAAGTCAGATACATATCAGTATGCGATGTTATCGTTATGTGATGATTTATAGGTACTTTATTTTTTACCCCGATATTTTTGACGACGATGTTCTTAAATTGAGAAGCTTTTAAACCACTTTATTTTCGACCACGATGTTTTCTCTTTGCAATGTTTTCTTCCACGAAATTTTGGACCACGATGTTTTCACTTTGCGTTGTTTCCTCCGCGATGTTTTCGGCTGTAACCAGTTGGGGTGGGGCGACACAATTTGAGGGAGGCGTTTTTAGTATGAAAAATTGTTTTACAGGTGTTAATCCCGCCGATCGTCAAAGCATAAAGAATAATGAAATACTGAATTTCGAATTAAATGGAGGGGAAAAAATAGTTTTTACTGGAGGTAAAGTACTCAAAGAAATCACCACGAGATTTCAACACTTAATTATCCTGCTTATACATTTTTCATTTCATCCAAGTTTTTGAATGCAAACTGAGAATATGAACTAAATTATGACCAACATCAACAAGGAACATCAATAAGGAAGACATCAATAAGGAAGAACATCAATAAGGCTGACATCAATAAGGAAGAATTCCTGTTAAGAAGTACTACAAGAGTTTTATTACCGTTATTGTTAAGAAAAATAAAACAGGAACGTGGAAGGACGGTCCTTTTGAATCTTTATAATTTATTCTAAATTACAATCTTAAGAACAAAGCTCCAAACATTGTAATACTATTGCAAAGATTTCCTCTAAACTGCTCTAAGTGTTGCTACTGTGAAAAGAGTTTTTTTTAAATTAATATCATCTAGGAAATATTTGGGAACTATAAATGTTTATTATACTCTTAAGAAGAACTACAACTATTTACTTTGCATTTAAGAAGTATTTAAGAGCTAAAAATGTTTATTTTGCATTTAAGAAATCATTTTGTGCTGTCTACTGAGGATGCTGTCTACTACTGTGCTGTCTACTACTACTACTTCACACATTTTTGTAATATTTATATATAAACAAACCCTATAATTTTATTTTCTAATATGTTCAATTTGATAGCCTTTTTGTTGAATATTACATCTTAATTTCCAGGACAAAAGTACTTTCCTTAAAACATCAAGGTTGATTTTACTCCAGCCCTCCTTCCAATGTTTTGAAATGCCGCTTATAAAGTGCTTATTTTAAAAATCCAGTGCACAGTAATCCATTGGAGACACATCAGGGCACTTAAGTTATAAGGTCTTTCTCCCACTTCCCTAGCGTGCCTTCGTGGTGTAACGGTAGCACGCTGGGCCGGTATTCCAGAGGTCCGTGGTTCAATTCCCGGCGAAGGCGGTTGAATATTTTTCATCTTTTCTGCTTCCAGTTAACCTAATAACTCTACAAAGTGGGATGGATTTAAAGGGAATAGCTTCAATTCCGATTTCATTTCTCATTTTTTCAAAATATAGAAGAGTAGATTTAGAGGTATGGCTTTGGAGCCTTATCCTCATGGAATGTAACACAGTAAAGATTGTTTGGATCACAAGATGAAGTTTTTTCTTTAAAAATAGGTGTTTCAACATATTTCTGACAATAATGCGATTTAATTTTGACATTGTTTTCTACTTTCCGTATTTTAAGTTTTCCGTTATAAGAGAATCCAAGTAATAAGCATAAATGTTTAGAGAAACTGTCCTTGTTTTCTCTGAACCAATATATTAAAAGTTTTTCTCCTCTTTTTTTGGTAGTAAATGGATCTTTTTCTATTGCAGTCAGATACGTATGTTCAAGCATTATCAATTGTAACTATATATTTCCATTTTTCACCTGCTAAATAATTTTCATACAGCAATCTGCACATAGTCTTACTCTGAGAAACATGTTTCGGCGTTAGGAGGTGATCATCTTTTATTATTATTATTATTATTATTATTATTTTTTTGTTCTATCAGATTAAATTAGATTTTATAATTTTGTTTAGTCTTAGAGAGCTATTTAAAGATTTTGAAATAGCTCTTTGGGGAGCTGGATCTTCCTTTTAAACACGAGAGGCGACTTTACATTTAATAAGACCTGTATACGTACCTTTGTTGGGTATGCATTTTTTGCTTTTTCCCAGTCAGATGTAAACTCTAACGTTTCTTTCCTTTCATTAATTATGTCACTTATTTTAGAAATTGTCAATATTTTAGAAATTGTCAATATTTTAGAAATTGTTTTATTATTTTAGAATTTGTCGCTTATTTTAGTATAGAAATATTAAAACCCTCATTTTTACATCTTTTTTTAATAAATGACATTTCACTTCGGTCATTGAAAAAATATAGCCTTCGATCCATTGTTTATTTTTTGGAGAAATTTTAAAGAAATCAATATTTTTAATGCTGCAGACGATAACGATAACTAAAACCTATACCAATTTGATGTCACTCACGTTTTTATAATAAGGTATTTCTCCCGCCTTCCTAGCGTGCCTTCGTGGTATAGTGTTCTGCACACTGGGCCGGTATTTCAGCGGTCTGTGGTTCGATTCCTGGCGAAGGCGTTGCTAATTTTTCATCTCTCCGGCCTCAAAAAAATCTAATGTCTCTACAGTGGCGCCCGAACTAAAGGGGTTGTGGGGGATGACTCTCGAAAACAGGATTTGGCGATTGGGTCCCCTAAATGGCCCAGTCTTCCTTTAAAATGGGGAGTGTATAAGGTATTTCTCCTGCCTTCCTAGCGTGCCTTCATTGTGTAGTGGTTCTGCACACTGGGCTGGTATTCCAGAGGTCCGTGGTTCGATGCTAATTTTTCATCTCTTCGGCTTTAAAACAATCTAAAGTCTCTACATCATTTTAAAATTAATATTTAAATTAATGGAGAAAATCAAAATTGTTACAAAAATGTGGAACACCCTCTATATATTACAGCAAATGGAACAATCAAGTAGACCTCTATTTTGACGACAAAAAGAAACAAGCAAAATAATAACAATAAACTCTGAAAAGTTTCAGATTTTAATGGTCACCCAAAAGGTTTATTTTTTAAAATTTATTACGCGCTCCCCTATCAGGCACTATACGAAGGATTTTTAAAGGAAACTGAATTGCATCCACTACGTTGTATCCTTTTATACCAACGGCATAAAAATCCCAAAATGGTGCAGAAAACAGGAAATCTCAGTTATTTAAATATGAAATTTTTGCCCATCTCTTGGTTGCAGAGGAAGCTGATAATCAGATATATCACACACATCAGTAGTAGAAAACCCTCTTTCCAAAATCGGCATTCTATAAACTGCTCTGCCTTTACGCATTTAGACTGTAGAAATGTTTCATATTATTGACTTTTTCAAATGATTGTCTTAGTGATTTATGTACCCATACATCATTGCAACACAGCATAAGAAAACAAATTACAACACAGCTTAAGGGGTCTCATACACCTTAAAACCCATAAGACCTTCGAATAGGTGAGTGTTGCAAGAATTGCGATAACTTATTTATTTTAAAAGCAATGACTTCCAACTTCTTACAGCTGACTACATAATATAGCTGCTTTCTGAAATAGTCATCGGAAAGTTTGTGTTGCCACTAATATTTTTATAATTTAATTCGCTTTGTGACAACATTTTTCGTCATGGTTCCAGATTGCGCGCACTGTTTAAAATATTCTGTTGCATAATTTAATTCCATATTTAATATATAGCTTTTATAACATTTGTAAACTTCCGTGAACCTAAAATTCTAAAAATTTCATGTTAAGTTTTTATTTTATTTGGAGTTGAGTTTATAAAATGTATTTTATTAAAAAAATTTATAATGTTTACGTCCATAAAATTTTTCAATATTACAATGTTTATCAGATTTTTGGTTCAGTTAGAAAATAGTGCCCATATAAAGAATTCCATCAAAATTTAAGTATGCACCATTAGCCATTTTTAAAATATCCTGCGCGCAAGGTGGAAAAATGACGAAAATTTTTGTTACAAAGCGGATTAAGGGGAGTCATACACCTTAAACCCCTTATAATCTTCGAATATGTGACTGTTGCAAGAATTGGGATAACTTACTTATTTTAAAAGCAATTACTTCCAACTTTTTACAGCTAACTACATAATATAGCTGCTTTCTGAAATCGTAATAAGAAAGTTTGAGTTGCCACCAATATTTTTATAATTTAATCCGCTTTGTGACAACATTTTTCGTCATGTTTCCAACTTGCGCGCACAGTTTAAAACATTCTGTTTCATAATTTAATTCCATATTTAATAAATAGCTTTTATAACATTTGGAAACTACTGTGAACCTAAAATTCTAAAAATTTCATGTTAAATTTTTGTTTTATTTTGAGTTGAGTTTATAAAACGTATTTTATTAAAAAAAATCTGTAATGTTTTCGTGCATACATTTTTTTAATATTAAAATATTCATCATATTTTTGGTTCAGTTAGAAAAAAGTGCCCATATAAAGAATTTCATCCAATTTCAAGTATGTACCATTAGCCATTTTTAAAATATCGTGCGCGCGAGGTGGAAAAATGACAAAAATTTGTGTCACAAAGCAGATTAAATTACAAAAATATTTGTGGCAACACAAACTTTCTGGTTACTAGTTTCCAAAGCAACTATATTATATAGTCAGCTGTAAAAGGTTGGAGTTAATTACTTTTAAAATAAATAAAATATCTCAATTCTTGCAACAGTCACATAATTCGAAGCTCATAAGGGGTTTAAGGTGTATGAGCCCCCTTAAATTACAAAAATATTTGTGGAAACACAAACTTTCTGGTTACTAGTTTCCAAAGCAGCTATATTATGCAGCCAGCTGTAAAAGGTTGGAAGTAATTGCTTTTAAAGTAAATAAAACATCCCAATTCTTGCAACAGTTGCATATTCGAAGATCATGAGGGTTTAAGGTGTATGAGCGCCCTTAAACAAATCAATGTAGGAACGTACACGACACTATATGAATTATATCTATCATTCGAAACACTAAATGTGCAACATGTCCCAGGAAACGTAACAGAATAACTTTATTAAGACTCCATAAGAATTTGAAGCCTAAACTAGATCTAAACTCTCAACAGAAGTACAGCGAATTATCGCTGTGTCTGAAATTAACTACAAAGATTTGGAAAGGTTTTAAGATAACATTTGTATTAAAATAGATCTTGAATATAAACGCACTTCTCGTGCTTGACGGAGATTAACCACCACTTGTAACGATATAACTTAAGGTAGCAATTGAACTCAAATTTAAAACGTAACCTAGTTGTCAAAGGCTACACATTTTAATTTAAATCTAAGTTGGCTCAGAACTTCTCGCCGGCGTAACAATTTAAATAACGGGACCTATCACGCAAAACCGAATAATTACAATCTTATCCGTGCTGGCAAAACTAAGTAATGTGGTCTCGAGACGCGGAAGCAAGCTTTGTTTTAGAATCCCCAAAACTCAGCTTAAATATTCTCTAACACATTTACATTTCTGGTGAGGAAACGGAAAAGAGATGTTACAGTAAAGATTGAAATTATAAATAACTTTAATTTAAATCACGGTTCTTACAACTCAGTAAAAATATACCATTCGGGCAAGTTAATAGTTTGGTCTATACAAGAATCTTAGGTCGGATGTCATCTCGATAGAGACCAGAATAAAACTTAAGAAATACAATAGAGTTCAGTCATCGGTATACAGAAAGTATACTGAACTTTTGATGTATACTTCAAATAATCCACTCTGATCGGTGCAGGGGTTAACACCACCGGCTCCCAAGTTCAAAGATCGTTAGGCCCAGGGCCCAGATTGCGGAGACTAGGATGTTTGTAAGCGTTTAATGTCTTTGCGGCATGTAAGTGTACAATGTCTTTCACTTAAAATATAGGGCTAGCTGAATGTCCCCTCGAGTGGTCTTGTGATAGGATAAGACACTTGGAGCCACTCTGTGGATTCTCCTCCAGAACTGAACAAAGTCGTACTGTCTTCTGTATTCCAAGGTCTAAAATTAATTCCTTCTCCTGGCATTCCTCCAAAAGATTCCTTTTGTTTGCTCAGGAATGGGAAACAAGCTATGTACGAGAAGTGCGTCCGCTATTGTCTAAAGCTCGCAAATGAAATTATAGACTATGGCCCCAATTTTGAGTTGAAAAGTAGTATCCCCTGCGGTAGTCAGAAATACTCCAGAATCTCGATTACTGATCGTCTCATCTCATGGACCATCTGTATAAGCGTGTACAAAGTCCTCTTTTAGATACAGAGGTTGGACAAAATATGGGAACACCTGTAAAAAAACATGTTTCTTTGCTTAATATGGTGTAGGAAACCCGTTGGCATCCAAAACAGCTTGCAGTCTTCTCGGAATGGATAAATACAGTTCCTGTATGTTTGCCAAAGGAATATTATACCATTCTTCCTGCAAAACGGTGGCAAGTTCAGATAACGATGTTGGCGGTGGATAACGAGAACGCACTTTCCCTTCCAATGTAGACCACAAAGGTTCGATAATATTCAGGTCTGGTGACTGTGGTGGCCAGAGGAGATGGGACAACTCAACCTCGTGCTCAGAAAACTAGTCCTGGACAATGTGAGCTGTGTGAACAGGGGCTTTGTCGTCTTCGAAGACACCATCACCATCGGGGAACAAAGTTTGTACCATGGGATGAACTTGATCGGCCAAAATGTTCACATAAGTCTTGGCAGTCATGTGCCCTGACACAGTTATCATGGGGCTAGCAGAGAACAACGATATAGCTGCCCAAATCATAACAGAACCCCCGCCATATTTCACTCTTGGCAACAAGCAGTCTGTATTATAGGCTTGAGATGGCGTTCTCCAGACGTAAACTCGGCCAGAAGTGGGAAACAATGTGAAAGAAGACTCGTCAGACCGCTATTACTCGCTTCCACTGCCCTATAGTCCAGGCTTTATGACTTAAACACCACCTTTTCCTGTCACGGGCATTAGCATCACTGATGAGTGGCTTCTCAATTGCAGCACGGCCAGCAATTCCCTGTTTAGGAAGCTCCCTTCTAATTGTTTTGGTACTCACAGGGTTCGGTAACACAACATTCATTTCAGCAGTAACTTTTGCAGCTGTGGTCTTCTTATTTTTCGTCACAATTGCCCTTAATGATCGTCCGTCACGATCACACACTTTCGTCCGCGCTGTGATTTAGCAGATGATGTTTTTCCCCTTTTCAAATATGCGGAATAAATCTTCGAGACAGTACCTCTTGAAACACTAAACACCTCGGCTACCTTGCTTACGGAAGCACCTACCATACGTGCTCCAACAATTTGCCCACGTTCGAAGTCTGTTAACTCTGACATAATGCAATGACAACCTCACATAACAGTACTCCGACAGCAACTGAACTGTTTAGCACATTTACGAAGTTGTATGGGTGGTGTCAGTAGTCAGAAACGCCAGCTCCACCTACATATTTCATTAAAATCAATCTTTCTTTTCAAACATGCATTTCACAAGGTGTTTCCATATTTTTGTCCATCCACTGTACTGTTCAACGGTGTTGATCCCTTTCAATTTAATGATGTTAATGTATTCCTTTTTATTGCAGATCTCTAGTGGGTTGAGTACTATTTTAAAGTTTGCAGAAAGCCTGGAAGGAAGTGTTGGCTCTTGAAAGTTGGAAAATTTACTGTGATAGAGGCCGAAGACTGCTCTAATATCTTTGTAAAACTGCGTAAGAAATGAGCTTTTCAGTATAGCGCTGCCATTATAATTTTCAAAGATTTACCTTGCGACGGTACACGGCTTCTTGAAAGGATAGCTTCTACTATGGTGCATTTTCTTGTACTCTCGCCTTTTATTTCTTTATATTACACTTTCTACATACAAAGTTTATATGCTTTAAAAAAAATGTGGTAACCGGCGGCAAGCAGCGCATCTGACTCTATGATGATCAGTACATTATGAGGTTGCATATAATCAGTGCATTTTTTTTAAACTCGAAACATATTTATTTAAACTACGAGAAGTTCTTTACACATGCATATAATTCATGGATAGCATAGAACAATTATAGCAGTAAAGTATAATCCTCGTGTCGTGAGGAACCCGCTAACGAGGGTCTTTCTAGTCGAGAGATCAAGAACGTTTTGGCGTGTTGTTCCGAAGGAAAAATGTTTGCAGACTGAATTAACCATGCGTCCTTAATTTTTCAGAAGCATTTTAGATCCTCTGATTCATTATATCTGGAACGATTATCAGAGGGAAAACAAGATCATTGGTTTGTCAGGCCTCCTGTAATCGAGAGGCTTTGACGGCAGAGACAGTGGAGGAAGCTAAACTCTCTTGACACTGGTCGTGAAGTTATGTCTCTTGTACTGTCACTTGGAACGAGTTAACCCTTTGTTGCATTATGTCCTCTCTAGTGGACAAAAGTTTAAATTTGTTTATTCTTCTGTAAATGCCTTAACAGATTCCATTCCTGTGTTTATTCATTCTATATTATTAGAACTTTCAACTGTCGATCATAGCTGGCTGTATAGCATCACTAAGTAAAGCATTGCTATTTAGAAAATGGCTGCTATTTCTGTTTCCTAGTTAGTGCAATTTCTCATAGTAAACATTATATAATATTGCTTACATTTTCTTACACTGTCATTTTTTATTCATAATTTGTCATTTTAGACGTTTTATTTTAAATGTCAGTTTGAGAAAATTGTGGAGTGGCTAGATAATGATTTACCGAAAAGAGTGAATTGAAACCCAAATGTACTGCTTATCAAGCCAAAACATCACTGGAAATGTTTGTTTGCCAAGGAATTTCTAGAACATTTGACATTTGAATCCCATAGGTACAGGTTACAAAATCGTAGCAAAATGAACTCAATCACAATGGGCGAAATGAAGGTATTTTGAGGGATCTGTATGTACATGTCGGTTGTAGATTTTCCGTTTAGAAGATGGTAATGACCACTACAAACAAGGCAGGAAATGATTTCAAATGCAATGACCGTAAATCGTTGGGAAGAGATTTGTATGCATGTACGTATATGCATGCTGTCCGCTGTAGTGAACAAACTGTAGCAATTACTTAAAACTAAATTTGAATAATATTATTTTTTTTATTATTACTAAGGTTATTTTAAGTAGAAAAAATACAAACATTTTCGTTTAACTTCTCTAGATTATTTGTATGCAACAAAGGGTTAATGCATCTGCGATGTCAGACTATGCCATGTTACACATCGTAAAAGCTTGATAACAGTGACTAGCCGGGAACGGGATTTTCTCATCTTTTTATGGTCAGCCGCAATATTATTAATTTTGAAAATATATTAAATAACTTTAGTATATCTTTTTCTTTATATTCAGCTTACGTAATTACTTCCTTAATACATGGTGCAACTTTACATCAATAAACAATGAATTATCGTTTTCATTAATATATGTTTTCTGTAATCAACGAAATCTTGATTAAGCCAGTGCATATTCGGTTAATCATCACTGACCCCCTTTAAAATTTTCATAGTCATTAAGGGGTCAATACTCCCCCGTTGTGAACCACTGACTTAATTGATGGCTGGAATTAATTAAATACATCCCTGTGATCATTCATGAATACAGAATTATAATTTGGAACATATTATTCCTCATTTAAAAAGAAAAGGTTTCGATCAGTTATCAGAACATCCAAAAACTATCTACTCTTGACTTACACCATTATCTCTTAGAAGTAGTTCATTCTTGTTAAAGAGGAAAAAAACTGCATCAATGGGGAAAAAAAGATTTTAAGAAATGCTGTCAATGTTTATTTTACTCTTCTTAATAAAGCATTGCGTAGAAATTCTCTCTTCAGTAATTACTAAGTGACATGCACTTCATATAGAAGTTTCAATAATACGATGAGGTCATTGAAAAATTTTGCTTACCTAGAGTCAAAATGATTAAGTGTGAAGATATATTATATATATTGCTTTGTCTTGCTGTGCCTAGTAAAACTTTTCTTTGTAATTCTTTCTACTTATCTTTTAGATAAATGATTGAAAGAGAATAAAAAGAACTTTCACTGAATTCATGCATCAGGTTTTGCAGACATTTCTTAATTTACGTCATGAACTTAAACTACGGGTTACATTTATATACGTTACGGTTTCACACCGAAATCTGGAGAATGTCGACTTTCGCCGGTGAATGTCAACATTCACATAGTCGCTTGGTGTATGTCCGAAATATTTTCCAAATACTCTTATTTCTGCCTTACACCGGTAAATGTCGACATTCACCGAGTACTAATGGTGAATGTTAAACATATAAGAATATTATATTTTCTTCTCCGTCATTCAGTCGCGAAAAACCGCACTTGTGACTTAAAATAAGAACTTAAGAACATAAGAACTTAAAACACACGGTACATTCAAAATGAGAAAGGAAAATAATAGGAGCTAAAAACTTACTAAATTATGTGATTCAAATCTTATTTATTGCAACAACTTAAACTATTATGACACTTTGAATTGCACAAGAGGCCCTTGCTTTTACAACTGCATTTATTTGTGGAACACTTCCTTTTGGAATGGCAGCGTGTACATATACTCCTCTGTTTTCGACCTACCCCAGAGTATATCTGTGATTGTCGACATACACCGGTGAGGGTCCGAATGTACAAGAATGTAATGCAATATTCGATCTTTCACCGACGTATTTGGTGAATGTTGACATTCTCCGGTGAAAGTCGACATTCTCCAATTTCGGTCTTTCACGATAACATATATAACAAATATTTAAATTATCGTATAATGCAAAAACGCTTAGAAATAAACCGAGGTTAGAAGAGTTTGTTTTTATAAAACACTGTACAGGCCAACACCGTCTCGCAAGCTAGGTATCTAGAACTATCTATCTGTGTAACTATCTAGAAGGTGTTGTACTGGTTCGCAGATAGGACGAGCTCGCATTCAAGATGATTTTGCCTTTTTGAGGTATTTTAAAAGAAAATTATTTGCTACGAGCAGCTAAAGAGAAATAAATAAATAAGTAAATAATAAAAAAGATAATCTCAGGGTTTTCAGATTTTATATATATTAAATATAATAATTAAATACTAAAAATTATAAGGCTCAACAATATTTACAACACTTTTGATTGTTTAAGTCCAGAGACATAGAGCATTTATTGCATTTGCGGACAATCTGAATGTTGAGTATGGTGATATTTCATTGTACTGTCAAGTGCGCTGGCTGAATGCTGGATATTGTCTGCAACAGTTTTTTGCGCTGATAAATAAAATTCTTGCTTTCCTCAAAAAAGAAAACATTGGGCATGAGTATCAAGACGAATTGGAAAAATACCATTTTTATCAATCCCATGGAGAGTGAAACAAGTGAGGTGCTTTGCGAACATCAAATGGAAATTTGTGATCTTCAGGCAGATCCATTCTACCAGACTACCAGTGTGATGCCACTGAACATTTCTGGAAACTGGTTCCTAAAGAACGTTTTCCCAAACTGCATAAATTCTCTTTGCAAATGTTATCACTGTTTGGCAGTACATATGTGTGTGAAAGTGCTTTTTCTGCTTTGAAACAAATTAAATCATAAACGAAAAATCGCATTGAAAGTCGCTGGAATTGAGCCTGAGACTCTGCCATATTCAAATTACAGTGAACATTGATATACTTGTATCAGAAAAGCAGTGCCAATTATCACATTGATTTCTAGACCGTAAAATAAAGTGATATATTAAACTAACGATTTACATGTCATTTTCTTTCTTTAATGTCTTGCTCTCGCTCTCCTATACTAACATTTGATAGGCGCTGGGGTAACTAAAAGTTGGACCACACTGGTTTAGATGGTACGTGTTAGTCAAAAGGTTGAGAACCGCTCATCTACAGTGATTATGATTCTTTGAAAATAACATTACTATAATAAAAATCTGATGTGTACACCACATAACTTCCTTGTACGGAATATTAAATTATACGCATTTTTTCTTGCATTTCATTTAAACTTATTGGATTGAACTAAATCTACTTCGCCGACAGCGCATAAACCACAATAGAATAAATGCATTCTTTAAAATTCACTCTATTATTTGTTTACCATAGCGACACTCTGGCGCTAGATTTACTTAACAGTATTATATTTCTTTCGTATTATAACTCATAATGCATAAAATTTATATCATTTAAAGAAGAGAATTATCTAATCGTTGCTACATGTTCTATTCAAATACTATAATAAAGCTAGAAAGCAAACAAAACAAAAAAGAAACAGTTTTTCACAGACGATTGAGTATTTCTCATTCAATTAATTCAGTTCTCACTTTGCGACAAGGCAAAAATACATAAAAACCCAAAATATCTATATTAAAAATTACGAAGTAAATCTTAAACACTTATTTCCTCGAAACAATTCCAGAGAGGATTAAGCATAATTTATTTGGCAATAATAAATGAAGGTGTTATCTTTGTTGTTGCGAAACTAAGTTTCTATAGAATGTTACTGTATGATTTATAAAAAATTCAGAGCAATAGCTTTTGATGCTTGCAAAATCTTTCGTCAGCTAAAAAGTTTTATCTGAAGTAATAAACACTTAACGTTTACTCAGCACACGTTTTATTTGGCGACTCTTCATTAAGTTACTGGATGTTTTGGAATTTCTATTCACGCTGAATCTTTAAAATTGTAAGACAGTTGCAGTTTCGATACCAAAGCAAAAATTTAGAAAGTGGATAAGCACCCATTTCATAAATGATGATGGTTGGATGTTTTCACGGGGGAAAAAATCTTTCAGATGTTGAACAGATTTTAAGAGATTTCTTTATTTAGAGTCTTGCTTTCGTTTACTGTTCAATAAATGCTTACTCGGCAGAGTACTTTGAAAACTGGAAAAGGAAATAACAGCATTTTTTCGCTATAAAGAACCTTTTATTTGGGAAAGAGTTGATGTTATGATTAATGCAAATTTAAATATGATGAACGATTTCCATAAAAATTTCAAATCGCTCTCGACTACCAATGAATGTCGATTATCCCGACTTGCGTTCTCCACCGAGTTGTTTTCATTGTATGAATATAAAAGAATTGGTAAAATAAAATTAAAACGCCAATCGTGCGGCATTTGAAAATAAATAAAAAACATAAACGTTTTAGAATTAATGAAGTTAATCAAGGTCAAAACTTTTATTTTATACTAGCAGCTACGCTGCCAGCCTTCGTCTGGCTTTTAAATGTACCAGAAAAATGCCTGAAGGGAATACCAAACTTTAAATTTAAAAACTGCACAGAATTTTACTCTGCAGAACAACTTCGTCCCCCCCTCCCAAAAAAATTATCCACAAATTTAAATAAAAAATGACATATAACAAAATTACAATGAAATAAGCAATATCCCTTAATACAATTGTTAATTATCCTGATAAATAAATTAACCAACTTCTCATTGCCTTCTCTCAACAAACGTCCAGTATCCAAGAGAAACATTAAATTTTAAAAACTGCACAGAATTATCGCCCTCATTTTTCAAATTGGCAACAGTGCTGATTTTCAGTGGTCAGCAGTCCAGTATACAATTGAGTGAAAAATTGTTGCCAAAATTACATTTCTAAAAGAATGAAACTATTCAAAATGATGCGACAGAATCGAAAAGATAAAATTAAAAAAAATCTTGATTCGAATTTTGAAAAAATCGCTTCGAGGTGCACTGGCTCTTATCTAGATGCACCTATATACCAAATTTCGTAGCCCTGGGTCTAATAGCTTACGCGCAGCACGAATGAAAAGATGCACAAACTCTTTCTTTTATTATACACGACAAACGTCCAGTACCCAAAAAAAAATATTAAATTAAAAAACTGCACAGACTTTCATTCTGCAAAACAACTTTATTAAAAAAACAATAAAAATGTATTACATATATAAAAAATACAATGAACTAAGCAGTATCCTTTAATACAAATATTAATTATCCTAATTAAAAAATTAACCAACTTTCCGTTGAAGAACAAAAATCATGCAAAACTTTTCAATATCTTACAAACAGTGAAAAAAGCAAAATAATAACATGAAAGAAACTCAAAAAATAAACAATTCCGCGCAGAATTTCACTCTGCAGAACAACTTTATCAAAAAAAAAATCAATAAAAATGTATTATATATATAAAAAAGACAATGAAATATGTCAACCTCTTAAAAACAGTGACATAAGAAATACGATGAAAAATTGTTGCCAAATCCATATTTCTAAAAGAACGAAACTATTCAAAATGATGCGATTTCATCAAAAATCTATCAACAAAGATAAGAAAGGAAAATTGTTGCCAAAATCACATTTTTAAAGATGTGAGATGTTAGAAGTGTACTCGGAAGCTTTATTTAAAAAAATTTTTAAAACTACAAAATATTATCATTTTTCCAAAATTCTTTTTGTAAAAGCAGTCGCAAGGATGAAAGTTTAACGTGTCTGTCCAAAAATCAAAGAAAAATAAACTGTACATTTTTAAAAATAAACATTTTTAGAAAAAATCCCGTTGAAAAGGTGTTAAGCTCCCTTTGTTAAATAAATTCGTATTGAATCGATTTATTGAAACACGAAAATTATTTTAAGTTCGTAAAATAGCTAAGTGCCTACGTTTCATGACAATGTAAAAATGGAGTGTGTAGAGTAAAATCTCGCTTTCCTGTAGCCCCTTGTGTCTCAAAATGATGAGATTTCGTCACAAAACACACAAAAAAAAAAAAAAAAAAAAAAAAAAAAAAATTCGAGTTCGAATTTCGAAAAAAATCGCTTCGAGGTGCACTGGCTCTTGTCTAGATGCACCTATGTACCAAATTTCGTAGCCGTGGGTCTATTAGCTTACGCGCAACGCGAACGAAAGACAGACTCACATACAGACAGACTCTTTCTTTTATTATATGTAGAGATTCGGAGTTTCTGGGAATTAGGAAATTGTATTTGGTTAAAGAATAAAAGAAAATTCATCTATTGTTGTTGTTGCTGCTTATACTGACTTGTCTGACGTGTTGTCAGCCAGTTAAATGGATTGAAAATATCGGTAGCGTTTTAAGTAAGCTGTTGCTAATATGCTATACTACAAGCGAGCTTTCGAGAAGGAAAATAATCAGACCAGTGGTTTTTTTTAATATTTATTTCAAAACTTAAATAAAAAGTGAAACATCAATACAGTTACGGAAACGACAGAGCTTTCCCGTCGCAGTACGCGACTTACTACTTCGACGTTTTTTTACTTGCATTTGCGTCGCAATTTTTTTCTTGATCACTTTCCGGCCATTTCGGTGGACACTCGGGGTATGTTTCCATGAGAACAGGATGTTTTCTATTACAAACCTGATGTTTCATTCAAACAGAAGATTGTAAATTAATAGGAAATATTTTGAACATTTTAGATTTTTTCCTTAGAAACGCATTCGAATTATTTAATTTGGAAATTCAACCGCTTTGTAAATGTTACACATAAAGTTTCTTGTCATGTTTACTTAAGGGGACTCATACACCTTAAAACCCATAAGATGTTTGAATAGGTGACTGTTGCAAGAATTGGGATAAATTATTTATTTTAAAAGCAATTACTGCGAACGTTTACATAATATAGATGCTTTCTGAAATAGTAATCAGAAAGTTTGTGTTGCCACAAATATTTTTATAATTTAATCCGCTTTGTGACAACATTTTTCGTCATGTTTCCACCTTCCGCGCACAGTTTAAAATATTCTGTTGCATAATTTGATTCCATATTTAATGTATAGCTTTTATAACATTTGGAAACTACTGTGAACCTAAAATTCTAAAAATTTCTTGTTAAATTTGTATTTTATCTTGAGTTAAGTTTATAAAATGAATTTTACTAACAAAATTTTTAATGTTTTCGTCCATAAAAATTTTTTAGTATTTAAATATTCATCAGATTGTTGGTTCAGTTAGAAAGTAGTGCCCATATAAAGAATTCCATCAAATTTCAAGTATGTACCATTAGCCATTTTTAAAATATCATGCGCGCAAGGTGGAAATATTTTGTCACAAAGAGGATTAAATTACAAAAATATTTGTGGCAACACAAACTTTCTGGTTACTATTTTCCAAAGCAGCTGTATTATGTAGTCAGCTGTAAAAGGTTGGAAGTAATTGCTTTCAAAGTAAATAAAATATCCCAATTCTTGCAACAGTCACATATTCGAAGATCACAAGGGGTTTAAGGTGTATGAGTCCCCTTAAGCAAAATATGCATAAGGTGCGCAACTGACATAACAATTCAAATAACTTTTATACTATATCGCTATAGCAACTGTAAGGATTTGACGTAATATAACAAACATAGTTGTTAACTAATAAGTATACAGTTACGTCTGTACGTCCAGCTTGTACTTACGGTTCTACTGCAGTGAAGTCATACGCGTATTTAAGCGCGCATGAATGTATACATTGCTGCATATACACGTAATTCTGCACTGCTCACTTGAAACAAATTAACAAAAACGCCTCCTCAAATTTTAAAGAAATGGAATTTTAAAAACCGGGTTTAGTTATAAGGTATTTTCTCCTTCCTTTCTGCAAGCCTTTTTGGTGTAAGAGTAGCACACTCGATGCGCATTCGAGAGGTCCAGGTTCGAGTCCCGGCGAGCACATTGCTCATTTTACGTGTTACCTGCTTCAAAAATACCTAATATCTCTACATAGTTAGTTTAGATTGTAAGGATTTAGTTTAATTCGCCCATTATCCTGTGAAGTGGTCTACTCTCACCAGTAAACAAGATGCGTGTACATAAGATACGAGTTCTTGAGAATCAGTGAGAGCTTTGCGAGCGAAGATGACCCGCGCAATTTTTTCTCGCCCAGCTTTGATGGCTACTTAAAATTGGAGTTAGCCTTTTCGCTAGCCGAATTCCTTGCGCAATTAGTTAGAACTGAGCGAATGGTAGTTAGGCTTTAGCTGTTGTAAATCTCAAGCGTTAAATTACTTGGAATTTCAATTCACATTTTATGCTTCAGAAATCTAGCAAGATTGCTGAGATTTATTTGTAAACAGAAGCCGTGTAGTGTTAAGGTAAAAGTTCAAATAAATATATTTGTTTAAACCTTCTTCCCAATATATTGTTATTCGTATTGACAGGACGATAAAGTCGCTTGACAATCTCATCAGGGACCACTGTTCAAAGTTAACCAAAGAGTAAGGCCAGGACGATAAAGTCGCTTGACAATCTCATCAGGGACTACTGTTCAAAGCTAACCAAAGAGCAAGAAATTACAAGGTAGCTCAAGATGTTAAGAACTCATAGATATTTTTTATCAGAAAGCAGTGTGACGTCGTGGATGCTTCAGTGGGAACGGAATCAACACTGATAGTGGTGATGCATCACTTTTTAATAACACAACATATCACAGATACAACATTAATACATTTAGAAAACTTTAGTAGATATCCGAGCTGGTGACACAATCAGAGACATTAACGAAGATGGTACTCGTCATCACTCGAGAAACAAAGTCTCCACACCTCAGCTCGCTGGCGGAGCTTCCCAAACTCTCTCTCACTGACAGGCGTCTCACAGAAATCTCATCTCTTTACGCATGCGTAATTCTCAGTTAAGTCGTTGCCATTCACTGTTCTTTAAATAAGGTGTTAAAATGAATTATAGTACTAGTACTGTGAGGAGTTTGCTAACGACGTTCTCTCTAGTCAAGAGCATCATAGGTCTTTCTGGTAGAGTTCAGGAGCGTTCTTTACAGCAGGATCCTTGCTTTTATTCATAAAGAAGAATTACAGTCAATAGATGTGGAACAAGAAAGTCATATCGATGATAATATAGTAATGCATCAGCACGTTAGAAGCTAGATACAGCAAGAGACAGGTCTTCCAGAAATCTTAAACATGGCTGACGAGAACAAGGTAACCCATTCTTCCAGGATTTGTATGATAGGATCTTCGCTCGACGCCATTCAAATCAGCGCAAAATACACTCCCTAAACATCTGCCGACAGCCAAAGGAATTGGTTTACCTAAAAACCTATCGTCATTTACATGAGAGAACCCTCGCCTCTGTATGTAATAAGCTTGCAGCATATGCAGCTCAATTAACATGGTGCATCAAATAACTTACACTGGACCTCACAAGAAAGGGTGGTTAACGGCTGACGAGAATGAACATGGATGTCAGGATTTATATGAGACCTAGGATATACTTCAAACGTTCTGGAGATTAAGCACAGCTTTCATCAAGAACCATTCGTAAGCCCGCGCCTCCTTTGGAGTGTTATGTTCCCTTGACAATGTCTTTATTTAATGATGAACAGGAGCTGACGGATCAAATCCCTGTTCTCTACAATCACAGCATCCTACTCTGTATTATATTTCATGCAGGAACACGAAAGACAAAGTTATAGGGGATCTGAAACATACTAGCTTTTCTGGTGCTATAGAGTTGATCATCACAGTTGATCTTCAGGTCGTGAGGCATAATGTTCTCTCAGAAGCCCAGCACCATATCTTCTACTTTTTATGAAGAATTTTAGGGGGAATTTAGAGGATCTAGGACCCTA
Source organism: Stegodyphus dumicola (assembly GCF_044657685.1). NCBI lineage: Eukaryota > Metazoa > Arthropoda > Arachnida > Araneae > Eresidae > Stegodyphus > Stegodyphus dumicola. The sequence continues at coordinate 181,085,393 of NC_140775.1, forward strand.
GACTCAGGTATTGAGGGCTAAGTGGTAAAAAGGCTCTCCGTATTAGTAATATGTAGATATAACTAAGCCGCCCAGACAAGAAAGTGGTTAGCCAAGTTGACTGCCGTTCTGAAGATTCCAGGCTCGAATCCTGGAGAAGGCATGGACGTTTGCAAAGGTACAGAGCATCAATTGCAAGGGGCACTAACAATATACGTCGAGACGAAAGACCTCTTCAGAGGTTGACAGTAGGGGAAGAGGGGTTGGAACCCTTGGATTCGGCCCCGAGGCGCTCTGTTTTGAAACTAGGGCGGAACTAAGCAGGAAGTCGATCTGTCACCTGGTGCTCAAGGTTTTGGTTAACGATAAACGCAGTATTGTATTTTTTGCCATGATAATAATTCGTGGGCTTGTTCTGATTACAGCGGATAAGCATGATTAGCAACAACAGATATAACTAATGTCGCTAGTAATTTTCAGTAGAAAAATATGGCATCAGATATTTACTGGAACCATCAGATAAATTCCCTTCTCTTCCTTTTTGATACTCAGACAAAAAAAAATTTAAAAAGAGGTCCATGTCAAGTGGCTTTATGCTCCCTAACAAGTTACATATCATTTTAATAATGTTCAAAGTGCGTAAAAATGCCTATGTAATTTATGTAAATGTATACAATATGGTTTCATGTAATTAAAATGTAATGATAGTGGGTCGTATAACAGTAATTGATTTCACTCATTATATTTTATGACTTTTAAATGATGTGAATTTTTAAAATCCTTCTCTGTTCAGTATTGTTGATTAGGTTAGGTTATAAGATATTTCTCCCGCCTTCTTAGCATGCCTTCGTAGTGTAGTGATCAGCACACTGGGCGCGTATTCCAGAGGTCCATGGTTTGATTCCCAACGAAGGCGTTGCTTATTTTTCATCTCTCCTGCTTCCAAAAATAACCTAATTCTCTACAAGGTTAAGATTTTGTACATTGCAAAGTACATGAGAGCTATCTGTCCAAGGTATGGGATACCTGCGTTGAGGACTTTCTAAAAGAAACTACCTCGTAACCACGCTACACATGGGAAAAATCCAAGAAAACGCATCATTAAGCCAACTTATTTGCCCGGGTTCGAACTCAGGGTGAGCTACCAGTATTCATTAGATTTTAACCGTTCGGCCACTGGTGGAGGTAGATACTGATGAAGTGAGAACTAATTTTGATTAGAAAGCTTTAATAATTAGCCGATATCTTAATTTTATTCCGCAAATTATTAGTAATATTATTGACATCTTGATGTCACCTATGCAGTTGTACCCAAAGATACAACTGCTCACAGAAACTTCTCATTTTTATTAACGGGTTTGTATTGTATTTTGGATGATACCGAAATTTTGGATGCTACTTTTAGAACTCTTAATTCGTCACACCTCAGATAATTTAACATATTAAAGTTTTATAGGCTATTTAATTTCGCTTAATAAATATCCAGAAAGCTTAACAGCCTTCCTCGATCACACGTGTCAAATCGTGGGTAAATATAACACCTCAATGCAGAATTTCAGACAGCTCGTGCTTAAGCAAGATGGCGGTTCATTAACGAAGGAAACGTCAACAATTTTTTTCCTCGTGCTTTGCTTTGAGGAGAGATAGAGAGAAAGAAGAAAAAAGATATAACAACCTGAGCATTTTGTTGAACTTGTTTCCTAAATCCAAATCAGCTTCCTAACGATGGACGTGACTGGGTTTTAATTGGCGAGAAAGCAAGCGACAGGATTTGAGAGCAAACATTCGAAATGTTTGCCATTTTCCCGCTTTGGTTGTAGAATGATTTTTGCTGTGTTGAGCCTCTCGCGTGAGATTCAGTGATCAGCAAACGTTAAATAAAGGTCTCTGGGCCTGGATAACCTTTCTTTTACCAAGTAACCATATGGTATTACGTTGTAGTTCTCAAGTTCTATCATCACATTTAAGACATGGTATTCATAGCTTAGTAAACTGTGTAGTAATTGTCTTAAATGGAGAGAAAAGTAAAGGTTGTATACACGATGAAACGACACGTTAGTTAATAAGAAAGTTAAAAATAATTGTAACTTTATTGTCAGTTGAAAAAGAGAAATTACTATCGCTATGCACCGTGGAATCTTCCATATTAGTAACAATACTTTCATAATTAAACTCAGAGTTAGCAGGTTACAATAGGATCGGTGCAGAATCCCGGGGAGTTGATGACATTTTGAAAGGGATCAAGGAGCAATGTTTTGAAAGTGATAACCAGGGACAAATTAGGAGTCAGTAGTCAAATATGCACTGACAAATGATAGGCATAATCCAGATCCGACCATTGATTATGTAAAACTAATGAATAAAACTTGTAATACATTGTTTATTGATATATAACACTATATTATATAATAAGGAAGAAATAAAATTAATCATGAGGGTAAAAATAAACATAAAAAAAGGAGCAGAAAAAATCTGAAAGGTTTCAGATTTTAAATTACGTCCAAAGGGGCGTTTTCTTAACGTTTTGTGGTTACCTTTATTTACTAAATATCATGTCCTTTGCACTTAAACCATAAAATTCATTTCAATAGCAATGTCGCAAAAGAATTTTAAAACGAGCGTATCTTCAGAATTTACAATACAGAGTTCCGCGCGCTGAAGAAGAAAAGTTTTTTTTTTTTTTTTTTTTTTTTTTTTTTCCCTATAGAGTGTTGCCATTGCTAGCTTTGAAATCCTTGAGTTTGTTAATCAAAAATTCGTTAAAGTTTTCAAAGATATAAAATCGATAAGAAAACAACTTCCAAATGATGCCATATTCGCACTTGGATTACGTCATTCAAAATTAATGGCTCTAAGTACCGTTGTTTTATCACAATGCGAGAAACAAACATACATTTATGCAGATTCTTCATTATTTAATTGCTTTAAATATAATACAGGGCGATAATATTTGATGGAATAATTTGAGAATTGAAACAACGCTTGTAGTGAATAAGTATTGTGTGAATTACAAAGTGTAACCAACAGAAATGTTTTATCGATACAGATTTTAGGTTTCAGGTAGAAAATAAATATAAATGAGTTTTTTTTCCTGCACATTATTATTGTTCATATATATTTTAATAATAATTTTATAAGCGAAATTTAAAATTTAGTTAAATTATTTGTTTTATTTCGTTAAAAATTTTAGTTTTGCAACAATTAAAAAAAATCTAGCCTGTCAGCTATTTTCAGATCGGGAAATCGGCTCGCATGTAATATGAGTTTAGGAACGCTTGTACATAGGACCTAAGAGTCAGACTTAGTGCAAATAAAAGGCTATTTGGAACCAAATACAATACGTTTTTTTTAAACTGACATTTGATTGATAAAAAAGGCAGTTTATTTACTATTTGGATTTTTCTTTTATTATGTTTTATTACAGCTGACTTGAAATTTAAAAAAATCTGAAAGTTTTCAGATATTAAATTACGCCAAAAGGGACTTTTGTTTGACGTTTTGTGTGTTACCTTTATTTATTAAATACCATCTTCGCACTTAAATGATAAAATTCAATTCAACAGCAATATTGCAAAATAATTTAAAAAGAGCACGTCTTTAGAATTTCTAATACACAGTCTTGTGCGCTGAAGATAAAAGTGTTTTTTTTCATACAGTGTTGACACTGCTCGCTTTGAAATCGTGAGTTTGTTAATCAAAAGCTTATAAATAATTTACAAAATAGGAAATAGATAACAAAACAAATTCCTAATTTGGGCTTCCGGATGCTCATATTCGGATGGAGACTTACGTTATTCAAAACTGAATGTATCTAGGTACCGTTATTTTATCAAAATGAGAGAAATATACATACATTTATTCAGATTCATCGTTGTTTAATTAGTTTACAGAAAACGAATAGTTGGTAGCAACTATTTGAAAAAGTTTATTTGTTTGGCTTATTTGATTATGGCAAAGCACACTAGGGCTATCTGCCTAAAGGAAGGGATGCCTTCGTGGAGGACTTTCTAAGGGAACTGGCTCGTATACACGTTACAAATGGGGAAAACCACGAAAACGCCCATGCAGCCAGCCGCGGTATTCGAACCTCGGACCGAACTACCAGTGTTCAGCGACTTTACCGCTCGGCCGCTGGTGGGCGCCCTATTTGAAAAGGGAAACGCCGCAAAATACAAAAAACGAAATTAATAGATCTTGTGGACTAACGTTCTTTGGGCTAATAATATACAATTGTTTACATAATTTTTTATCATATCCCTGTTAGAGAACATTTACTTTTGCAATTCACGTGTAGAATATTTTTTTTATTTAGCTGAAACTTTCTGTTGCCTGAATATAAATGCAAATTATTCCCCTTTCAAATAGCAAGCTCTAGCCGTTCGGCCACTACTAAAGTCGGAAGATTTAGACTTTTTATTATGAAGGCACCTAACCGTTGCCTTCTATGAAGGGATGGACAAATTACATCCATGTTTTTTCCAGGATTCGAACCCGACCCTTTCGGTACGGCAGTCAGAGTCAGTAACCACATTCCTCTCTGGTCAGCAAAATAAATAAAAGGACAAAAGACGTTCCTAGAAAGTTTTGACTCTACTAGAAGCCAATGGATAACCGGTACTAGTGTTCTGTATTTGTAGCTGGACCGAGCTACCACTGTTCCGGGCTCTATTCCCCGTGAAAGGCTTCATTTCATGGATATTTTCATGGTGTCCTTCTATGTAACGTAAACTAGGATCAGTGTATACTAGAAAGTAACTTCTCTTAGCCATAGAGGAAGCATAGTGTGTTCTGCCATAATCAAATAACGCAATTCATTCCAATCCATCCGCAAAAATTTCTAGTTTCAATAAATAATAAATTTTGCACAATATATTTTCTCATTGAAAACTTTATTTTAGTAATCAGGTCCTCTCGTGCCTTAAATGGCAATTGAAATGAATGAATTAATACTTAAAATCTGAAAAAAAAAAAAAAAAAAAAAAAAAAAAAATGCTTAAATGTCTTTTTTTTTTGGGGGGGGGGGGAATAATACTTGGAACATCGGTAGGTTGCCGACTTGCTTGCATTTATTCAGTCCATAAATTCGTGCGCATTTTTTAGTAAATTTTTAAATAATATAAAAAAAAACACAATTTAACATTTTAATCACTTTTATATTTTCCTCCATTATCCACGATGTATTGCCATCTTACAAGAAGCTTTTTTTATGCCATTGCTGTAGAAAGACTTCGGTTTTGATGCAAAAAAAACTTGAAAGTTCACTGCCTACATCCTGTTTAGAATTTAATTTTTTTCCCAGTAAAAAATTTTGTAAGGCACGAAATAAGTGAAAATCACTTAGGGCAATATCTGGGGAGTAAGCAGGATGGGGAAAAAGCTCCCAATTAAATTCATTATTTTTTTTTGCAGCGTTGTTCGAGCCGTATGCGGTCTAGCGTTATATGATGAAACAACACTTTCTTGATATTCACCAATCAATGGGCGTTTTCTGATCAGTTCTGAGTTTAGACGGCAGAGTTGTTCACTATAAACTTCTGAATGAATCGTTTGATTTGGTTCTAACAATTCAAAACGTCCTGAACGGGGTTCATCATCCATGCTGCTTTTTCCAACTAAAAAATTTTAAAACCATTTCTGAGCAGTCGTTACATTAATAGTGTGTTCACCATGTACACTATTAATTTTTATCGCTGCAGACCTGGCAGATTCGAAAATAAAAAATGTAGCACAGCACGTTTGTATTGATTATCTATATTTATCTTCTATGGGTACTAAAATGCGTTCGATATTTACGAAAGTGGGTGATGAACTGAATAATATGTTAGTCAAACGATGACAAGTTTCAACGGGTTCAAAATTGTATTGTTTCAGTAAATTTGTCATAGTGAATTCCACGCATATACTCCATGGAGGTAGGAAAGGGAGGAGGGGCCATTCCGCGCTAGAAGTGAAGCACTGCTTTGAAGCTTGGGTCACCAGACGGGGTGTTCTTTGTTTACATTCAGAAGCTCGCTTGACAAGATTCTGATAGTATTTCGACACACGACAGTTCCATAGAAATCGAAAAAGGGACACTCTCGCATGAAAGGAACATTCACAGTGTAATGGATAATAGCAATTTGTATAGTTTACTGACATTTACGCAAAAATCACATCTTGGTTATTTTTCGATAACTAACAACAGCGATTTTGATTATGAATTTGTTTTATAAAATTCTAAGCTGTTGTACTACAAAAATATAGATTTTAAGAAAATTGCTAAAAGAGATCTGCCAAAATTTATTTTCTAGAAGATTTGAAAAGTTTGAAACTTGATGGCTAAATGTAAATATAAAATTATGTATGTTAAAATATTTGTAATTAGGCACATAGGTCAGATTAAGTTTTTATTAAATATAGTAACGCATGCAAGGGCTATCTGCCTAAAGAGAGAGATGCCATCGTGGAGGAATTTTGAAGAAAAACTGACCTTTGAGTGGGTATTAAAAATAATACTTATAATTTTCATTCAAATTATATTCATATATATTTTTTATGTAAAACTTTCGGGTGTATGCTAAATTAGTGTAAATTACTTTACACGAAAAATATAGTGACTGCACAGAAATTAAAGATTTGCACATGCCGGAAATGATAAATAGGAAATATGTATGGGTATTTATGCATGTGCTTGCAAAAAGTATGTATCTGCCTTTGACAAAATACTTAAATATTCATTAAATTATTTATAAATGTATTTGAAATGAAGAATTTATTCACTTATAAACAACTGTGAAAGTACTGTGAAGAAATCTAATGATTAAATGTATCTAATTTATAATGATTATAAATGTTATCTAAATATATAATAACCTTAATATTGAATTGTAAACATAAATTGAAATCCTGTTGACAAATACGTTGTAAAACTATTTAAGCAAGAATTGTTCGTATTGGAAAGCAATCTGTTAAAAGGTATTGTAAAGCAAATGCTATGAGATGCGCACTTAAGAACGTAATAAAGAGTTTTGGAATATGTATTGTTGAAATGAAGGGTAAAAAAAATCTGATAAGTATAATTAAAAATATTATTCCCTTTACATTTTATAATAACTCAGTTACAAGTTTTAAATAATACTTATGAAAAAAAACTTATTTTATTCCCTTTCAGAAATGTTCAGAGAAAATCAAATACTATTTAATACCTATTTAATTATTAGGAATTAGCTAAATACTTATTTAAAGTATTTCGCTAATTTCTAATAATTCTCTAATTTAAAATGAACCGAATAAAGCATTAATTATAAATTGACTTACATTTTTCGATTTAAAAGAAGCCAAAAAATCATGTCATATTTAAGAAAGTATTTTAGGAAGAAGCTCTATAAATAGAAAAGAAATAATGAATAATTTTAATATTAATAATACAATAAACTTTGATCTTAATTTTTGTACCTTAACCGAATAAAATCGAATTACCTTAATTTTTTTTTTCTAATGTAATTAACGAAAACTTGTGAAAATATTTCATTCAAATTAAACCATTCTGAGAAAACTGTCCTGTGAAAAGTATAGCATTTAATTCCGTTCAGAATGAAATGTTGTTTAAAAATATGTTGTTTTCACATACTTAGGACTCTGAAGTGTTGTAGAAAAAGAAAATATATACATTTATATGTATATTTGCGACGTAATTACAAAATATTTACACCCGAACGCGTCAAATCCCATAGAACTCAATGGTAAATGACCCAATGTTTTGGTCACCACGTAGGGATCGCCGGTGCTTCAGAGCAGGGTACGGAGAAACTTGTTTAGGGCGACTCCATCTTACTTCCTACCTCCATGATATACTCTTAATGCGTACGAACTTATGGACTGACCCCATACATCTTTGTAATTGCTAGCCAAAGAACTGTGACGATATTAACTGGAGGACATACCATCACAAAAGATTTTTTTTTCTTTCTCGTTACATGGATGTTTATCTCTAAAACACATCTGGAATCATTCCCGAAATACCAACCATTTAGCAGCAGCGTCTTGCGATCTTTCGCTAACTGCAGCAAGTCAAGTATTTCGCTTCCCCGAAGAGAAGAAAAACATCCAAATGGCTTCTGTGAGGATCATGACATCTCCAGATGGTTCTTCAATTTGTTCCCGCCTTCTGTTGACCCGCCAAAAGATGGTGATCCATCCCTCCCATCTGGAGGTTAAATCCCCTCCCCTAATTCATTTCCCTTCTGGATCCGTTACGAACACACCGCTGAGTGACGAAGAACATTCATGCTGCATTCTGCCTTCGAAGTCAACGACTCCACCCGTTTTGTTGAACTTTTTTCGAAGCCAAAATTCATATGGAACAGCTTCCGAATTGTTGGAGGAAAGTAAGTCGAATTCCTTCGTGAAACAAAACCAGTTTTTCGTATTTTATTTCTTTTCAGAGTTTAGTTCTGAACCTGGGCATTTTTCGATACTTTTTTGCAGTAGACATAGCTGCCAACTCTCCAGTTCATTTTTGTCGCATTTACCGGTTATCTCCTGGTAATTTCTCCAGTTTTTAATTTTTAATCTTTAAAAAGGAAAATAAGTCTCAGAATTAAATGGAATTTATTGCATTAAGGACACTAAAATTGCCAAAATTGCATGCCCTTACCCTTAGGGCAGTGGTTGCCAGCTTTAAAGGGGGGGGAAGAATGTAAACAAACGTCAGAAATATGACATCACTCATGTGGGCGGAGTTAATGATGACACTCATCTGGACTGTCATTGGCCAAATTCAAGCCGTTGTCCTAGCAGTGTACATTTTGCTTATATGCCACCGGTGCCAATTTTCGACCACTCTAATGTTTTCCAATTACATATTTGTGCTTACAGAATGCATTCCGATTATATATTTATTATAAATACAGTGCTCACAGAAACCACTCCATTTATATAGTTCCTTTTGATACAGAGCTTACAGATACACATACAACATAAATTTATTGTCCAGTAGATTTCAATATAGTGTGTTCTTTTAGTTCGGGCGCCACTGTAGAGAAATTTGGTTAATTCGAAGCGTAATAGATGAAAAATGAGCAACGCCTTCGCCGGGAATCGAACCACGGACCTCTGGATACACACTCAGCGTGCTGACTACTACACTACGAAGGCATGCTAAGAAGCTGGGAGAAATACCTTATACGTGTTTATTAGGATTATACGCAAACACTAACAAACACTATCACAGTGGTCATTATATTCCAGTTGAGTTCAAACTGATGTTGATAGAAACCTGCGCATTCTGCATGTGTCCAAGAACAATTTAATATATAAAAGAAACAAGTAATAATTATTTATTCTAAAGTTTTGTTCCGCTTGGAGATTTTCATCGGAAAATTTGGAAAGGTTCCATAATTTATTGTTAATCTATATTAAAACTTTTACAGCTGTTTAATAGTTAATACAATACATTAGAATTACTAGTCCAAAGGAGCTATTTGGACTATATCACTTTCGTTTTGGCATTTTACGTTCATTCACTTTAAATGTCGGTTCACTTTTTAAATTATTGCCACCAAATATTAGATAGAGCCATGCATAATATTTAAAGAAATTAAATAATGAAGAATCTGTATAAATGTATGTATATTTCTCGCACTGTGATAAAACAACGGGCACATAGAGCCATCAAATTTTGAATGACGTAATCCTCCTACGAATATGGGCATGTGGAGGACAAATTTGAAATTTGGAATTTATGTTATTATCGATTTCATATTTTGTAAAACTTTAACGAATTTTTTAGTAACAAACTCAACAATCTAAAAGCGAACACTGGCAACACTCTATGAGGGAAAAAAAAAAACCTTTTTATCTCCAGCGCACGGAACTGTGTATCGAAAATTCAAAAGATATGCTAATTTTAAAATTATTTTGCGACATTGCTTTTGAACTGAATTTTATGGTTTAAGTGCAAAGAACATGATATTAAATAAATAAAGGTAACACGCAAATAATAACGCACAAAACGTTAAAAAAATGCCTTTTTGGACGTAATTAAAAATTTGAAACATTTCAGATTTATTTTTAGTCCAAAGGGTCAGTTTGTCTTGGAAGGACTATTAATTTCGTTTTGGCATTTTGCGTCTAAAACTTTAAAAGGCTGTATAACTTTTCAAATCTTGCCACCATATATTATCGTCCTGTCTTTTATTTTAAGAAATTAAATAATGAAGAATCAGTATAACAGTATAAATGTATGTATGTTTCTCGTATTGCGATAGAACAACGGTAACTAGTTCCATCAAAATTTGAATAACGTAATCTTCCATAAAATATGGGCATGTGGAAAAACTAATTTCAGTTTGAAATTTTTTTTATTATCGATTTCAGATTTTATAACACTTCAACAAATTTTTGATTAAAAAACTAAGCGATTTCAATGCGAGCAATGAGAACACTGCACACACACACACACACACAAAAAAAAAAAAAAAAAAAAAAAAAAGCATTTTTATCTCTAGCGCGCGAGGCTGTGTATCGGAAATTCTAAAGGTATGCTCATTTTAAAATTATTTTGCGATATTGCTGTTGATTGCTGTTGAACTGAATTTTATAGTCTGAGTACATAGAACATGCTATTTGAGAAATAATGGTAACACACAAAACGTTAAAAAAACGTCCCTTTGGACATAATTTAAAATTTGAAACCTTTCAGATTTGTTTTGCTTTTTACTTCCTTGTACGAAGTAAAAAGGAAGTATTGTAATCGTGAAAAGTTTCAGGCAACATATTTCAACGAAAATATCCATTTTGACCGCTATCGAATGCAATTTAACGATGTTTTTGCGTGATATCTGTACGTAAGGACAGAATAAAACTCTTTTCCTTCAAAAAATTATAAAACAGCTTTAAAATTAATTCTGAAGAGAATTTTTCGTGGCGTCTGTACGAACGTATGTACGTACGTGCGTACGTCTCGCATAACTCAAAAACGAGTAGCCTCAGAACGTTGAAATTTTGTATATAGGACCTGCTATAACAGGTTGATCTGCACCTCGTATTTTGGTTGCAATCGGCGGTACCAAATTTATATAAATATATTTATATATATATCCACTCTGTTACCCGGTTCAGTGCTCTCAGTTCCTTTACTCTTATATGTTTGTAAATTGTACATTTTTTGCTTTAAAAATGATTAAATTGTGTTTTTTTATCTTCCGGTTAAGAATTTTATGCTTTTAGTAAATCTGTGTGCAATAGTTTTAGAATTATCAGCAATTTTAAAGTTGTTTAATTGCCGCTAAGCCTGTTTTTAATGGCGGCCATTGATGTTTACATTTGAAACAGGAGACTAGCGGATTTGTTGCCAATCTAGAGAAACTTAGCTTCCCAACAACAAAGATAACGCATTCATTTATTATTGCCAATTAAATCATGCTTAATTCTTTCTGGAATTTTTTCGAGGAAATAAGTGTTTGAGATTTACTTCGTAATTTTTAATATAGATATTTTGAGTTTTTATGTATTTTTGCCTTCTCGCGAAGTGAGAACTGAATTAATTAAATGAGAAATACTCAATCGTCTGTGAAAAATTTTCTTTTTTGTTTTGTTTGCTTAATTTCTTTTATGCATCATTCTAGCTTTATTATAGTATTTGAATAGAACATGTGGCAACGATTAGATAATTCTATTCTTTAAATGATATAAATTTTGTGCATTATGAGTTATAATATGAACGAAATGTGTAAGTTAACTGTTATATAATTATTGGATTATATAACAGTTGACTTAGTTTCCGTTATATAATTATTATATAAGTTAACTGTTATATAATTATTAATACTGTTAAGTGAATCTAGCGCTAGAGTGTCGCTATGGTAAACAAATACTAGAGTGAATTTTAAAGAATGCATTTATTCTATTGTGGTTTATGCGCTGTCGGCGAAGTAGATTTAATTCAATCCAATAAGTTTAAATGAAATGCAAGAAAAAATGCGTATAATTTAATATTCCAATACAAGGAAGTCATTTGGTGTACACAACACGATTCGGAATAACACTGTTTTACAGGAAACCTACTACGCTGTTGTATAGAGATTAACTTTTAAGTAACTTAAGTAATTTCAGATGATTTTCAGTACCTCAACACAGTTATCAGTTTCCTTTCCTTATATCTAAGTTTATCTCTCGTTGCAATGTCTGTCAGCCAACATCATCTGTCTAGGGTTTTCATGTGTAAACCTCAAACCATCTGAGACAGCAGGTTTTCGAGGTAGGAAGTAACTCCAAATCACCCACCAGAATATATTTCTTTATTAACTGCAAACAAGCAGTGACCGCGGTTTGACCCCCTAGCACCCCTGGGACATGAAAAACTCCAGGATTCCGTGGTATCAAATGTCGGAGTGAGATGTGTTTAGATTTTACCCTCCATTTGCGTTCAAGAACCAAACTGGACTAAACAGATGGTGGAATTTTACCAACGGATCTTGGATCTTTATAGCTTTCTAACCCAACTTTATTATCAACAAGTTGACTGAAAATTCGCACCGATATAACAACACCGAGTTCTGTAGGGTGTTAATGGGAGTTTCGACTAGACGATTTCGCTTTTTATTATAAACTCAGAATGCGTAATTTATGTGAAACGAGCAATGTTTAGATACATTTTTAACATTTCTTTCATGCGTTTCTGTAAGCATTTACTTTAAGATTATCATAGATTAGCGACTCTTGAAAATTCCATTACGGGTGTATAACTAACTAAGTGTCAGTAACAGAAAGGAATATTTAAATCGGGCATCATCGCAAGTTTTTTTCTTTATTATCGCATTCGAAACTGAAAAGGAGAAATAGTGCAAAACTAATTTTGTCAGGGGATAGACATTTTCAGATATTTCTAAATCACCAGCGGCCAAAGCAAAATTTATACAAGTTACTTGTTATACAAAGTTTATACAATTTATACAAGTTTCTACGTACACCTAAAAACGAAATGCATAAAAATATTTCAGTATGAATGAAATCGGTTCACTCTTTCCAAGCAAAAACCATTTCGTAAATTAATTTTAGTTGCCAAACCAGGAAACAAAAATTTTAACACTTCAGGTTAATACGTATATGGATGACGTCATGTTTTAAATTTAATGTAATATAGCATTTTTTCTCAATATCAATAAAAGAAGTAACGTGGTCATACCATACCATGTCAGTTATCTTAATCTCAAACAAAAAAGTTACCAAGAGCAGCTATTTATTTAAAATGCTGACATTAACGAAACATTTTCGACGTACTATTACGTCACATGCAATCAAGTGCTTTCTTCAACGTCAGAACATGATCTTACAATAACTAGAAGCTTCGCTGCCAGCCATCGTCTGGCTTTTAAATACACCGGAAAATGGCCAAACGTTAAATTTAAAAACTGCTTAGAATTTTACTCTGTAGAACAACTTCATAAAAAGTTATTACGTATAACAAAATTACAATGAAATAAGAAATATCCCTTAATACAAATATTAATTATCCTAATAAATAAATTAACCAACTTCCCTTTGCGAAAGCTTAAGAACTCAAATGGTACAAAGGAGGTTAAGGACTTAGTTTCCCAAAAAAATCATCACTCAAAACTTTTCAATATCTTCAGTGAAATAAGCAAAAAATAACCTGAAAGCAACTCAAAAAATATAAAATTCCGCGCAGAATTTTACTTTGCAGAACTTTATCAAAAAAAAAAAAAAAAAAAAATCAATAAAAATGTATTATATATATATAGAAAATTCACAATGAAATATGCCAATCTCTTAAAAACAGTGACATAAGAAATGCGATGAAAAATTGTTGCCAAGCCCATATTTCTAAAAGAATGAAACTATTCTAAATAATGCGATTTCATCAAAAATCTATCAACTACAATATGACAGGAAAATTGTTGCCAAAATCACATTTTTAAAGATGTGAGATGTTGGAAGTGTACTCGGAAGCTTCATTTAAAATTTTTTTAAAAAAAATACAAAATATTATCATTTTTCCAAAATTCTTTTTGTAAAAGCAGTCGCAAGGATAAAAGTTTAACGTGTCCAAAAATCAAAGAAAAATAAACTGTACATTTTTAAAAATAATTTTTTTAGAAGAAAATCCCATTGAAAAGATGTTAAGCTTACTTGTTAAATAAATTCGTATTTAATAGATTTATTGAAACAGGAAATTGATTTTAAGTTCGTAAAATAGCTAAGTTCCTACGTTTCATGACGATGTGAAAATGGAGTGTGTAGAGTAAAATCTCGCTTTCCTATAGCCCATTATGTCTCAAAATGACGCGATTTCGTCACAAAACATAAAATTAAAAAAAAATTCTAATTTGAATTTCGAAGAAAATCGCTTCGAGGTGCACTGGCTCTTGTCTAGATGCACCTATGTACCAAATTTCGTAGGTCTATTTGTTAGCTTACGCGCAACGCAAACGAAAGACACACTGACACACATACAGACAGACTCTTTCTTTTATTATATGTAGAGATAATATATTTAGTGTTAGGCAAAGCTATTTTTATTTATTAACAAACTCTAAGATTTGAAAACGAGCAGTGGCAACACTTTTTGAAATAACGTAGATTTTTATCTCCAGCGCCCGAAACTGTTGCCATTCGAAGACATGAGTACGTAAATTAGCGGTTTCAAAGTTTTTAATTAATATTTCAGTTGATTAAAGTCGTACGAAACGACATTACATTTGAATATGGTTATATTTGAAACTCTTAATAGAATAGTGAATTAAGTCAATAGGTGAACAAAATTCAGTGTCCTTTTCCCCAGTTGACTTTGAGTTTTGTGCACTGAAAATTTTTTATTCCTGCCTAATAGCCGAATTGCTAATTTGGGGGTAGAAACTCTAATTTTAATTTTTAAAATTCTTTTTTAACTGTTTTTAACAGCATCTAGTTTTAGTGTTACATCTCTATTTCACTGTTTGTAATGAAGATGCTTTGAGTTTATAATTTAGCCTTGCCGCGAAGCGAGAGCTGAATTAATTGAATTAGAAACGTATTTCTAATGAAATTCTAGGATATAAGTTTAGATGAAATGCAGCAAAAATATGCTTAATTTAATAGGCCGTACAAAGAAGCGGTATTCACATCAGCTATTTGCTCTAGAAAGTCTAAATATCTATAGAGAGGTAATTCAACTAAAATGAAGTGGACGAAAACGCATCGCCTCGTAGATTTGACATGTCTGTCTTGACTAGCTCCTTAGGTACGAGAGAATATAAGGAATTACCATATTCTGCTATGCATGTTCTCGTAGTGCAAGTGGTAGCACGTCTAACTAGCAGTTACAAGATCGAATCCAGGCCAGGGCGTATTTGATTAATTAAATTCTCTGCCTTCGGAAAACCTACTGTCTTTAGCATGTGGTTGTTCAAGCTTTCCTGACTAAAAACCACTTATTACAGAGTTTACGTTTTATTTCATCCTATAATCGAATACTCAGAAAAATATTAGTAAACTCACTTTCAAACAAAAAATCAACAAAATCTGAAATGTTTCAGATTTTAAATTACGTCCAAAGGGGCGTTTTTTACCATTTTGTGTGTTACCTTTCTTTATTAAATATCATGTTCCTCGCACTTAAACCATAAGATCCAGTGCAACAGCAATATCGCAAAATAGTTTTAAAACGAGCATATCTTTAGAATTTCCGATACAGAGACTCACGCGCTGGAGATAAAAATGTTTTTTCTGCACAACGTTGCCATTGCTCGCTTTGAAATCCTTGAGTTTGTTAATCAAAAATTCGTCAAAGTTTTAAAAAATAGGAAATCGATCATAAAACAAATTTCAAATTTCAAATTTGGTCTTCCACATGCTCATATTCGTTGGAGGATTACGTTATTCAAAATTCGATGACTCTATGTACCGTTGTTTTATCACAATACGAGAAATATACATACATTTATGCAGATTTTTCATTATTTAATTTCTTCAAATATAATTCAGGACTCTAACATTTTGTGGCAACAGTTTGAAAAGTGAACCGACATTTATGAGTCCGACGCAAAATGCCAAAACGAAACTAATAGTCCTTCGGGATTCAAATCCCTTTGGACTAAAAAGTTGTAAAAATACTTCAAAGAGAAATTCTTATCGGTTATATTTACCCTCATATTCACTTACGAACAAAAATAAATTCGAACGTTGAAAGGAACAGATAATCGAACCAGGATTTTAAAAATTCCTAACATGCTTTTTGCAATCTATCGAAAACTCTGGCAAACAACTATTATTACTCTTGTCTGCATCCGATAGATAAATATCCCATATCGTTCTTGTTAGGGGAGACCCAATGTTGACAGGATGACAACTGCCTCATCCCCTAAATGGAAATATTTGGAGTCCTAATGCAGGAAACTCGTTCCGTCAATATTTTCCTGCTTAAAGATCAAAAGAAAACCGTTTCCTGTATTTGCTTAAGCATTTTCTCAGCGTTTTCCCTTTCATGCCGTTGGAATGGCAGATAAAATTCCTCTCCTGATGCGAGGTATTCATCTCTGAACGGACTCGAGATAAAACAAAGCAGTTCTGAGTGACAGCTTTCTGTTAAAACCAAATCGACATGGCATTCCAAAGAACCGACAAACAAATCGTATGAGATGCGAGTCATAAAAGGATGTGAATTAGGAACAATAATGGTGCTAGCAAATGTATTTTTTAATAATCAGATCACAGTTTATTACCGTACAAATTGTAAAAGTCAGTTGTATATTGCGTTAACATATTTTAGTAAACCTTGTAGAGTCATTAGGATTTTTTTTTTTCGAAGCAGGCAAGATGAAAAATTAGCAATCGCCTTCGCCGGGAATCGAACCTTGGACCTCTGGAATACCGGCCCAGCGGCACGCTAGGGAAGTGGGAGAAATACCTTATATACTCCCCCTTTTAAGGGGAGTCATACACCTTAAACCCCTTATAATGTTCGAATATGTGACTGTTGCAAGAATTGGGATAACTTACTTATTTTAAAAGCAATTACTTCCAACCTTTTACAGCTGACTACATAATATAGCTGCTTTCTGAAATCGTAATAAGAAAGTTTGAGTTGCCACAAATATTTTTATAATTTAATCCGCTTTGTGACAAAAATTTTCGTCATGTTTTCATCTTGCGCGCACAGTTTAAAATTATCTGTTGCATTATTTAATTCCATAGTTTATACATAGCTTTTATAACATTTGGAAACTACTGTAAACCAAAAAAACTGAGAATTTTATGTTAAATTTTTATTTTATTTGGAGTTGAGTTTATAAAATGTATTTTATTAAAAAAATCTGTAATGTTTTCGTGCATACATTTTTTAATATTAAAATATTCATCATATTTTTGGTTCAGTTAGAAAAAAGTGCCCATATAAAGAATTTCATCCAATTTCAAGTATGTACCATTAGCCATTTTTAAAATATCGTGCGCGCGAGGTGGAAAAATGACAAAAATTTGTGTCACAAAGCAGATTAAATTACAAAAATATTTGTGGCAACACAAACTTTCTGGTTACTAGTTTCCAAAGCAACTATATTATATAGTCAGCTGTAAAAGGTTGGAGTTAATTACTTTTAAAATAAATAAAATATCTCAATTCTTGCAACAGTCACATAATTCGAAGCTCATAAGGGGTTTAAGGTGTATGAGCCCCCTTAAAGGGCGACTAGGGTTTTAGGGGACCTAGTCGCCAAATCCTAGGTGTGGAGAATCATCATCCACAACCCTTTTTAGTTCGGGCGCCACTTGTAGAGATATTAGGTATATTTTTGGATGCAGGAAAGATGAAAAATTGCAACCGCCTTCGCCGGGAATCGAACCACGGACCTCTGGAATACCGGCCCAGTGTGCTACCGTTACACCACGAAGGCACGCTAGGGAAGTGGGAGAATTACCTTATAACCTTATCCAGGATACTTTATGTAAAATTAACTTCACCGTTAAAAATGCCTTCATATTTTTCAGTTAATTCCCAACCCTTTACTTGCAACAATTCCTTTTTAAAGAATAATTTTCTTCATTCACCCTCTTACATTTTTCTCTATAATATGCACCATGGCAACATAAACATAACACAAATAACTGCGTATAACAAATTTAAAGATAAAAAAGTTCCGATACACAGTTCCGCGCGCTGGAGATAAAAAGGGTTTCACCCCCCCCCGTAGAGTGTTGCCATTGATCGCTTTGAAATCCTTGAATTTGTTAATCAAAAATTCGTTAAAGTTTTATAAAATATAAAATCGATCATAAAACAAATTCCAAATTTCAAATTCGGTCTTCCACATGCTCATATTCGTAAGAGGTTAGGTTAGGTTAGGTTATTTAATTACGGCAAAGCCTCGAGGACTATCTGCCTAAGGGAAGGGATGCCTTCGTGGAGGACTTTCTAAGGGAAACTTGCTCGTATACACGTTACACATGGGGAAAACCACGAAAACACCCATGCAGCCAGCCCGTTCGCGAGATTCGAACCTTGGACCGAACTACCAGTGTTCAACGACTTTACCGCTCGGCCGCTGGTGGGCCCATATTCGTAGGAAGATTCTTCTTCAATGGCCAGACAGCCCAGGTTGGGCCCTTGCCTTCCTCAGAATCGTATTCCAAGCTCGTCTGTTCCTGGCCATGGACATCCAATTGATTATTTTTTAAATTCTTAAGTCTGTTTCCAAACAGTCGAGCCACCTAAGTTTGGGTCTTCCTCTTTTTCGGGTGCCGAATGGTATGGCCGAGATCTTTTTAGTTACTCGATTTTTATCCATTCTGCACAGGTGTCCTGCCCATTTAATTCTCTGAAACCTTCTATATTTTACTATACCTATTTCTTTAAAAGATTTAGAGAGTTCAGAGTTAGTTCTTCTTATCCAGATATTGTCACATTTTATGCCACCAAAAAGTACTTCTCAAAATTTTTCTTTCAAAGACAGAAATGATACTTTTAGCTTTTTCTGTCAGTTGCCCAAGTCTCAGCAGAGTATATAAGAATGAGTCTGATTAAGCTTTTGTAAATTAAAATCTTCGTTTTTCTGCTAGTGAAGTTAGACTTGAAGTATTTTTTGAGACCCAAAAAACATTGGTTAGCATCTGTGACTCTACTACGGATCTCGGGCATTAAATCATTGAGAGGATTAACTTCTGATCCTAAATATTTAAATTTGCCATAACAGCTTCAAATCTGTAATTCGCAATTTCAAAATAGGGACTGCTGTTATTACCACATGACATGTATTTATTTTTATTTTGGTTGACTGCTAGATGCATTTTGCTGGCTGCAGCCTCTAGAGATGTAAAAGCCTCTCTAAGTAACTCGGGAGTGCGTGCGACTATGTCAATATCGTCAGCAAACGCAAAAATCTGAACAGATTTGTTAAAGATAGTTCCACGAGTATTAATGTTGGAGACTTTTATGATATTTTGGACGGCAAGGTTAAAACGCAAACAGTCCAGTGCATCACCCTGTCTGAGCGCATTTGAAACAATAGGATCAGAGAGATTATTCTGGATTTTAACCCTAAGTTTTGTCTCAGTAAGAGTAATGGTGACCAAATTTATAAGTTTTTTCAGGTATTGCAAATTCTTTCATAGCTTCAGTTAAATATTTTCTGTTTGTTGAATCGTAGGCAGATAAAAATATTTTTTCTGTACAACGTTGCCATTGCTCACTTTGAAATCCGTGAGTTTGCTAATCAAAAATTCGTTAAAGTTTTACAAAATAGGAAATCGATAATAAAACAAATTCGAAATTTAAATTTGGGCTTCCACATGCTCATATTCGCAAGAGGATTGCGTCATTCAAAATTCGATGGCTCTAGGTACCGTTGTTTTATCACAATGCGAGAAGTATACATATACATTTATGCAGATTCTTCATTGTTTAATTTCTTCAAATATAATGCAGGACTCTAACATTTGGTGGCAACAGTTTGAAAAGTGAAACTGACAGTGATTCAACGGAAAATCGCAAAACGAAAACAATAGTCCTTCGGGGACAAAGCCCCTTTGGACTAATAATTAGGTTAAGAATATAAAGAAAAGTTTAGAGCCTCCCAATCGGTATAGTGCTAACTGCGATGCCGAAGGGCCCGGGTTCGAATCCTGAAGAAAGCATGAATGTTTGTAAATGTATAGTGTTGGTGGCGGCACTGTAAATATGCGGCATCTGATGTCAATTGGTATAAAGAAGTAGAGCATATCCATCATGAAGCACAGTTTATGGAGTTGTGGATTAAACACTTTTTGGAGTAAAAATTAATCACTCGCCAAGAAGCGAAACCGATTCTTCCCAAGAGTCAGCTGGATGTGCTGACCACTATACCACGAAAGCGTACTGTTAGGAAATGCCCAGCTGCAGTAAGATAGCTTCCCCGCGAAGCTGGCTTAGGGTTACCAGAAAATGGCAAGGGAAGCTAGAGTTGCCAGATTTGGCGAGAAATCATCCATTTGGCGACATGCCATAGTTGATAGTTGATAGTTGACGGGGGACATGTGCACCATCCCTTTACCGTAATGGTTAATTGGCATATGCAACACGTCCACCTCTATCTTGAGCCAGATGGGCCACACAGGCGCCTCGCACCACACACCGAAAGCCAGCGACCAGGCCATCCAGGTGGCAGTCCAAAAGACCAAAGAAGCCCCCAGAAGCATGTTCACACCAACCGCCCGGGCCTAGTATTTATTGAGTCAAAGTTCAACAAATACATGGCCAGACAAGGGCTAAAAAAAATAAAATAAAATAAGGCGATATGCCATAGACGGATGGACAGCATTCTGGAACGAATTCTTACCAGTTTTGCCCAGAATGTTCTCGAAGACAGGCCAAAAGCTATATAAGCCCCTGCGTGTATGCGGATTAAGTGTGTATCGTCAGTTTATCGTCGAGTGTATCCCGAGTTGGTGCATCGAGAGTGTGGAACGTTGAGTATATCTTGTATCGTGAGTTGTTGCAGAGTGAGCATCGTTGAGGCTAGAGTGTACCGTCGAGTGCGTCACGATTTGTAGTATGCAGTCTCGAGAGTACGTTCAGTTCCAAGAATGACCGAACCGAGTTGGGAGCTGTAAAGCTGTCTTCACCGCTATAGCATGATAGTCTGATGGTTGTGTTGCTGAGCGTGTATGTCTTAGTTTTTCGACAAACGTGTTTTTGGAGTTGTCCTGAGTGATATGGTGAGTGCTATCCTGAGTGTCTGAGTGATATGTCCTCTTGTGTGGTTTGGTGAAAAGGGTAGGAGACCCTCGGACCCCCGGCGTGCTTTCCATCCGAATTGGGGCGGAACTAAGCTAAATCGCACTGTCACCTGAATGTTGCTCAAGGTGTTGCCAACGACAGGTGTAATATAGCCCTCCTTGCCTCGAGAAACTTCATGGGCTTGAGCTAACTTCGTCAGATAGGTGAGCTTAAGCAACAAAAACAACAAAAGTTTAGAAAAAATTGCTGATTAGATTTGTATAGTCTCGTATTTCTTTGGTAGCATAAAACGTACGAAACAACACTCAAAGGTCTTAAGACTTAAAAGTGAATCATCACTAAGTAACACAGAGATTGAAAAGAGTGTGAAGAACCCTTTTATGTAACTCAAATAAAAGCTAATAGAGGCACAACTTGTGCTCACAGCAACCGGCATTTTCGGCTTAAATCAAAGATAATGAATTTGACTCAATTTAATGAAAAGTAAGTTAGCCTAACGACTACACAAATAGAATACTACTCAAGTTAGCTCTAAACTGAAGTCGGCGTGATAAGTCCAATGGCAAGAATAACTCAATGCTGCTGAATACAATTCTCAAGAAAATCAAATTAGCAACGTGGCCTTCAGCAGGAAGACCACACTCTGATTCTACCCTCTAAAACCTTGATTTAAATACTGTCTTCTTTCTACCTCATTTGAATGTCACGGGAGCTAGAAATTTGCATTCTGGTAGGAAAACAGGAAACAAGAAGGACAGGAAAACAGTTTAACATAAAATAAATGGTTAATAAACCAAACGAGACCTTACAGATTTATATTTTGTTGCTTTTAATTTTACAAATATAAACAAGTTTTTAGAAACAAAATCAGAGATTGTAATTGCACGTAAGTTCAGTGTTAATGAATATGATGGCTGCGCTTGAGGTACTGATTAATTTTTTTTTTTTTTAATATTTGGCATAAAATTGCTTAAAACACCTTGTTAAAAACTATTCAGCCTGTTTCTTGCTCGGAGTGTAGCTTCAGATAGTTGCGGGATCCGGACGATACCCGACTAGTATATGTAAGCCGTCCGGGTGTCCGGACCTGCTCTCACCTGTCACCTGTGGTACTGCCTGATTTAACTAGGTAAGAAGAGGGAAAAGTGAAAAAAAAAATCTGAAAGCTGTCAGATTTTATATTACGCCCAGAGGGGCTTTTTTTTTTTTTACATTTCGTACGTTACTTTTATTTATTAAATGTCATGTTCTTTCCAATTAAACCATAAAATTCATTTCAACAGCAATATCGCAAAAATAATTTAAAAAGAGAATATCTTTAGAATTTCCGATACACAGTCTCGCGCGCTAGAGATAAAAGTGTATTTTTTTCCCCCGTGCAGTTCTGCCATTGCTAGTTTTGAGATCGTTGAGTTTGATAATCAAAAATCCGTTAAAGTTTTAAAAAATTTGAAATAGACAATAAAACAAATTCTAAATTTGGGCTTCCAGATGCCGATATTCAAGTAAAGGACTACGTTATTCAAAATCTGATGTCCCCAGATACCATTTTTTACTGTCCCAGTGCGAGAAACATACATAGATTCATGTAGATTTTTCATTATTTAATTTCTTTAAATATAATACAGGGCGATAATATTTGATGGCAACAATTTGAAAAGTGAAACGCTGTTTATAGCGAAACGCCACAAAATGCCAAAACGAAATTAATAGCCTTTCTGGGCTATCACCGTTTGAGCTAATAATGTTAATTATGTAACATCTTTTGTTTGAAGATATTTCTCTCGGATGACAAATTCGAAAAACCCATCGTACTCCTATGATGTGAATAGGACTTTCGCTTTAAAATCATCCTTAATGTGCTTTAACATCATCTCTTCCTTCGTCATAATATCAGAATCAGGAGTATTGAAATTCAGGAGTTATATAAGCCATACTGGCATATTAAAATTTTCAATGTCTCAGGATAAAATGAAAGAAATTTTCAGTGTCTTACAAGCGAAGATTAAAATCTTTTCTTA
The DNA here is from genome assembly GCF_044657685.1 of Stegodyphus dumicola. NCBI lineage: Eukaryota > Metazoa > Arthropoda > Arachnida > Araneae > Eresidae > Stegodyphus > Stegodyphus dumicola. The sequence goes on from NC_140775.1 coordinate 181,108,580, forward strand.
AATTTTGCGAATGGCTTGTATATAGCAATATATCTTCTGAGAATATACAATCCTTTTCAGTAACAGACAATCCTGTTTATGAATTTTCCCCTCTATAGTTAGTTTATATAAATTCTTCCATATTGTATGATATAGCTTTGTATCAATAAACAATTAATTTTCAATTTCATTAATACACTTTTGTAATCAATGGCATTTGATTATGCCAAGCAATTGCCGGTAAATATCGATCCTCAACTGAGCCCTTGATCATCATTAACAATCGATTTAAAATTTCGTCGACCCCCAGGAGTCGATACAGACCCCGATGGGAACATCTGAGTTAAAGCAACAAACGGCTACTTGAATTTCCCACATGTTATGTCAACATTTGTCAAATGTTCCATGAGACAAATGTTATGTCATTAGGAAATGCAAATAAATAAAAGCAAATGAAAAAGCAGAAAATTCGATTTGCAAAAATATTCAGAAGGTTTGAAAATTCTTGCAAAGATGTTAATCGCACATAGGTGTATTAATGAAATTATTGACAAAGATATAAAAAATTACCTGATTTTATCCTAAAATACCTGCCTCCCTTTAAAAGCATTATTACAGACTCTCATTTTTCTTTAAACAAATATATGAGCCTTCTTCAGTGTTTGCAATTACCTTTCTAACAACCTCGGGCTTTTTTGTGCTAAAACACTGTAGAGACATTAGGATTTTTGGAAGCAAGAGAGATGAAAAATGAGCAACGCCTTCGCCTGGAATCGAACCCCGGACCTCTGGAATATGCGCCCAGCGTGCAGACCACTACACTATGAAAGCATGCTAAGAAGGCGGGAGAAATACCTTACATCCTCCCCCTTTTAAAGGGCTACTGGGTTTTTTTTAGGAGATCCAGTCGCCAAATACTGGGCGTGGAGAATCATCATCCACCACCCTTTTAGTTCGGGCGCCAATGTAAAGACATTAGGTATTTTTTTTTTTTTTTTTTTTTGGAAGCTTGGAAGCAGGAAAGATGCAAAATGAGCAACGTCCTCACCGAGAATCGAATCACTAACCTCTGGAATACGCGCCCAGTAGGCACGAAAGCACACTAAGGAGGCGAGAAAAATACATTATAAGACAACTAATTAAGTTTCGTTCAATTTTTTATAAACAATTATCTAAAAATCCTGACCTTTTTATTTTTTTTTGCCTGGAACACAACTCCAGACATAAACAGAAATCCAGATTTCTCCTGGGTCAATCTCGGACGTCTGGTTAACTTTCGTTACATGACACGTGAATCCAGGAATAGGAAGACTTAATGCTTTGAAGCTTCCCAGCAGTGGCCAGGTGGATACTGGGAGCTTTACCCGGGCTCGATCCTAGGCGAACAGGTCGGCATGAGTTGTTCGGAAATACCTGAAAGCAATTAGCTTATATTTATTACCGTTTGGAAGGCTGTTATTTGTATTACCTGAGATCAGATGTGGAATATCCGCTAAGAGGAGGGATGCCTTCGTGTAAGAATTTTTAAAGGAAATTGGCTCATATTTATATGACAGCGGCCGAGCGGTAAAATTGCTGAACACTGGTAGTTCGGTCCGAGGTTCGAATCCCGCGAACGGCCTGGCTGCATGGGTGTTTTCGTGGTTTACCTCATGTGTAACGTGTATACGAGCCAGTTTCCCTTAGAAAGTCCTCCACGAAGGCATCTCTCCCCTTAGGCAGATAGCCCCAGTGTGCTTTGCCATAATTAAATACCCAACCCACCCACCCATATTTATATTACATACAGAATAAATTCATATTGCATACGAAAAACCTTCATGCAACCAGGATTAGCAAGAATTTAAAAATGGGTCGAACTTTCGGTGCTCAACGGTTTTACCCCTCAGCCAGTGGTGGGCTACCCTATAAAGTATTTTTAATGTTTTGAGATACTAAAAAAATCAAAACTGTGTACAAAATCATACCTTGGAAGCTTAGCAAGAACAAAGAGCAACAAGAATCTGAAAGCAGCATTGCATATAATATCATATCCAAGTGATATTTATGAATATTTGCAGCTTTTTCATAATTAAAAAAATCTGAAGTGTACACCACATGACTTCCTTGTACGAAATATTAAATTGTACGTTATATGTTGGGCAATAAATCAAAGCCTTAAGTTTCCCTTTAATACAGATTTTATGGAATTAAAACACAATATATTATCTTAAATTTAATACCTTCCAGCTTCACATTTCTTGGAAAGGACTCTATAGCAATCGCTTTTACAGAAAAATCTGATGGTAACAGCATAATTGTACGGCCTATTAAATTATACACATTTTTTTGCTGCATCTCTTTTAAACTTATTTCCTCGAATTTCATTAGAGATATATTTCATCATTCAAATAATTCAGTTCTCACTTCTCAGCAAAGCAAAAATACATAAAAACTCAAAATATTTTCAATAAAAATTGAAAGATATAGAGAAACATAAAACAAAACATACAGTTAACACAATTTAAAAATTTACAGTTTAAATTTTAGTTTCTACGTAAAAACAAGCAATCCGGCCAGCAGAACAAGAACGCAGATTTTTCAGTGCACAAAACTAAAACCTTCGGTTTGGTCGCGCTCGGCAAAAGACACTGAAGCAGCAGAAAGACCTAATTCACTATTCTGCTAAGTTTCAAATATAAACAAAAAAAAAAGTTAGATCCACTTAGCCCCACTTTTAAATTGTTGATAATTCTACAGCTATTGCATGCAGATTAACCAAAGGCATAAAAACCTTAACCGGAAGACAAGAACAGCATAATTGAATCATTTTTAAAGCAAAAAATGCACAATTTACCAACATATAAGAATAATATAGTTTAGGTACGAACAATTGTCACCAAAGAGGGAGATGCACAACTACATTCTATAACAGTCCTATATACAAAATTTCAACGTTTTGAGGCTACTCGTTTTTGAGTTATGCGGGATACATACATACGTATGCACAGACGTCACGAAAACATCTCTTGTTAATCCATTTTAAATCAGTTTTATAATTCCGTTTGGGCGAAAAGAGTCCTTTATTCTGCATTACCCGGACGCAAAACGGAAAAACATCCTTAAATGGCATTCGATAATGTATAAAATAGATATTTTCGTGGACATATGGTACCCGGAATTTTTCGTGATTGCAATACTTCCTTTACATTTTACAAGGAAGTAAAAAGGTATTTCTAACGCTCAAGTCTAGGTAAATGGTACAGAATAAATTGTTTTCTTTTATTTTTTGTGATGTTTTATAGTATTTTATAATATTTTAAGCATATTTCGATTTTTTAAAAAACATTTTAATGGTGAGTTATTCTTTGGAGTATATACAGAGGCTGTTCGCACATTTTTTAGACGATTTTTGTAAGCGGTAATAAAAAATCGTTTGCTGCAAAAGAAGTAATTGAAATTGAACTATGTTTTTAAAAGTCAAAATTATCGTCTGTGGCTTGAAAGTTTTGTTTTTATTCAAAATGGATAATTTAACAAAGCAGTGGTTCGAAGGCTACATTTACGCTCTTTCCGAAGAGAAATATGCATACTCCGTTATCCAAAAACGATGTGAGAGTCATGGTTTTGGGATATCTAAAGCGTCGATAGGTAATATCATCAACAAGAAAGGAAAAAAGCGTCAAATTGGAGCCTCAAGTGGGACAAAAATTCCAAACAAGTATCCAAGGAAAAAACGGACATCTTCGACTATTGCAAAGGTACGTTGTTTAATGTTAAAAGAAAATCCCCCTAGTCAAAGGACAGTTGCAAAATCATTAAAATGCTCTGTGTCCACTGTAAACAAAATGATAAACGTTGATTTAAATCTTAAGAAAGCGAAAAAACGCAATGTGCATCGTCTTCTTCCAAAGCATATCGCTCAACGCAGGACACGCTGCAGAATTCTATATGAGAAACACTTATCGAAAGAAAAATGGAAAACAATTGTCACAATAGATGAAGCATGGGTGTATTTAAATGATTGTAACAAAAAAAGAGCCACTTATTATCATAAAAGGGGAGAAAAAAATTCATGTACATGGTTCAAAGAATCGAAATAAAGTTTTTCTAAGGGATTCATGACTGTTGCTGGTTTCTCTTATAATGGCAAGTTAAAAATAAAGAAAGTGCAAAACGCCAATTTTTCTGAATGAAAAACCATCGCTTTATCCACAGTGCCATCAATCTGTGAGACTCCATCAGGACAAAGCTAGCAGTCACACATCAAAATCCACTGTCAATTTCCTAAAAGAAATGGAACAAAAAACTGGTATCCTTCACTGATATCCCTACTAAATCTCCCGATGTGTCACCTATGAATTTTTGTGCTTTCGGACTTTTAAAAACTGCATTATCCAAACGTTGTCCCAAAACCTTAACAGGACTCTGGAAAGCTGTTCGGGAGGAATGGGATAGAATATCTCTTCTGCCACTTCAAAAGGCATTATTATCCTGGAAATTGCGGTGTCGAAAGATAGTTCAGAATAAGGGATGTCAAATAGAACATTTAAAACACAAGAATTTTATGTAATTTAGTTTTGTGAATACAATATACATCGTCTAAAAAATGTGTGAACAGCCTCTGTACAAGTCATAATGCAAATATTTCTGGTTAAAATTTTTGTATCCCTGATAAATGTTTTCCGTTAAGAACATCGGCGGTTAAAGAAACGTTAACAAGAAATGCAGCATATTAACGGAAACAAATAAATACAATTATTAAACAGGAATTCTTATGCTACCATACAAATAAATACTACAGAATGAAAAAAATATATATTGAGAACGGAAACGAAATTAAAATTTGAATTCGTTATTAGTTTAAACACAGTTAATAAGCTCATAAAATTAAAATTCTTAACTTGGTTGGTTCTAATGTACACTACTAAAATCTATGTCCGCTTCGGAACGGCGGGGAATTCAGTTTCGAGAGAGAAAGATAGGAACGGATTCCAAAAACACATAGGAAGCCATTTCGACCATTCTCATCTTCAGACGACTTTAATTAGGGGAGATATTAATTAAAAACTCTGAAAATGCGAATTTACGCTCTCAGTTTTGCGAGCGGAAACAGTCTCGCACGCAGGAGATAAATATCTGCTGTATTTTGAAATGTGTTGCCACAACTTTCTTTCAAATCGCAGAGTTTGTTATTAAAAAATTTGTAAGTATGCGATTGCATTGACGTCATTGTAAGTCGAAAATGTTTTGTTAATGTCAGCATTTTAAATATATAGCTGCTGTTGGCAACGTTTTCGTTTCGGTTTAGGATAATTGACACTACATATTATTGCCACGTTAATTCTTTTATTGATGTTGTAAAAAAGTTCCGTTACGTTAGATTTAAATCTTGACGTCATACGTATTAATCTGAAACGCTAAATGGTTTTCTTTCCTGGTTTGGCAACAAAACATTTATTTACGAGTTGGATGCTGCTTGGAAAGAATGAACTCATTTCATTTATATTGAAATATTTTTATCCATTTTCTTTTCAGATGTACTATCAGGTTCAATGTTCCGCCTTACTTTCTTTGGGAACATGCAGGGACCTGACTCGGAACAGGGAGCTTACTAAAGCTATGTTCAATAACTGTGGGAAGTAGACAAGATACACAAGAAGGGTATACGAAACCCTTTATTCTTCACTCTTTACAATAATTTCCGTACTTCGGAATACAGAGACCAACTACTTGTGGTCTGAACGTAAGAATATAAAAATATAACTAAACTCTAACTTAAATTTGGAATAATAAACGTGGAAGATTGGCCTTATATTAACAGGAAGCCGTATGTAGTACAGAGAACTGTTAACACTACAATACGTTTAAAATTATCACGAGGATTAAACCTCTGGCCTGGAGGGCAACCAGCAACCGAGTAAAACTTCTAAGGCAAGCGGCCTGCTTCGACTAACTCCTTCCTCTCTCTCGCTTGGCAAAAAGCCACAACTTAAGTATTTGGCGTTCGCCAGACAAATTTTGCATAAATAAGTTAACGCTTTTAATTCTGGCCGGAAGTAGAAAATAAGAAGTGATAGTAAAGATTTAAAATAAAATAAACTTTAGTAAAACTTAAGATCCTTACAGTACATAGAACATATAAGTTTTGTTTTGCCCGCTAGTATCTCTTAAATTCCAAAATGTTTATTAAAAAAACAAAAGACACTAAAAGATTTTCTTTAACCTCAGTGCGTTGCAGCAGTTGAAAGATTTTTCAGCAAGATTTCGGTTGTTCGCATTCGTTAAAATGGCAAACGTTAATATTTTTCGGCAATTTATATTTTTGAAAAGGAAATTAAGGACATAAATATTCTTGTCTGATAACACGAGGCATTTTTTTCAAGGCAACGCATTTAACCAGTGCGCAATATATGACTATCCCCTTATTAAAGCCTTAAATAAGAGCAACGTCGGCGCGTGTTCTACCCGGGCAGATTTCATTATACGAAGCAAGACCGTCCAAGATTATCAAAGTGTTTGCCTTCAATTCGCCCGGTTTTAGCTTAATGTGTTTACAGAGCAGCAGAAGGCGGCCATATTAAGCCTTCCACCGAGATCCGGGCTTTTATCAGGTAAAACCCGGACAGCAAGTATGTATACATATATACATATGTATAGCTAGCTATATAAAGCTGGAAACCATTTTCACCAAGCTATCTATAAGAGTGCTCTACAGAAGCGGGGATCGGTAAGAGAGGAGAGGAGGTGGTTGGTGGGTGGAAGAGGATATATTTCTTTATTGTAAGGTGCGGGGGGGGCAGTGTGCAAGGGAGGGGGTAGGGAACGGAAATGAGTCATAAAATCTTGATGACTAGTCGGTAGCAGAGTTAATTATATTTACTTTTAATACCCATTAGCTAGAAATAGATTGGCTGCTTTAATTAAAACCCATGATTTGCGCTTTGCGTTCATAAAACTTTCAGAAGCCGGCGTTAATCTGGTCTGTCTACCCTTACCTGCTACAGGGAGGGGAAAGCGGGGGGAAGGAAGAAGGATCCGTAAAACGTGATTTCGGAAGACAATTTTTATGTCCGGAAAATAAAATAACCCTCGATTGAATATATATGGCGTAATTAATGCAAATAAGCTCAGCACAAATACTCGTAAAATGATGTTAATATTTTCCATCCGCTGATGTCGAGTTGAGGTGTATCTACCAAAATTTTTGGAGAGCGGTGGTTAATCTGCCTCTGGGTTTAAATATATAGTGTACGTAAGCCAAGTGGGTTCTGTGTATCTACCTACCTTCGAAGGAGAGATTAGTCTGGTAGAGTTATTAAAATTTTCGAATACGAAGCAGAGATGAAGGAAGAAGGGGAAAAGGTAAAAAAAAATTTGTAATGCATTTCGCATGCACGGGTTTTAAAAATACGCAGTTGCAGTTGTATGTAGCAAATATGCTAATGTGATTTCTGGCTTTCCGTAAAAATGGCGGACGACGAATCGTTCGTGGCAATTTTTCAGGGACATTTTCTGTCGAAAGAAGGACATTTCCCGAATTCTGCGACATGTATGAGAATTATTCGATGGTTATTTTCAAAACAATGCAGTTAGAATGCTTGCTTTTGTAGCTTTATATTTAAGCATTTGATTATGCGTTCATTTAAATATTAAAGTATGCTTCAGGCGATATATTTATCATATTCTTCTTCTTTCTGAATAGAGTAGTTACAACGAAAGTTTGTTGGATGCGATATTCATGACCATGGCTTTCGAATCAATGATAATCATAAAAATGATATTTAAAACTTCCTCTTTAAAAATCACTACAAATTATGTCATGCATAAATACTCCTGTGCTATATTTTAACCATATTTTGTTATATATGCTTTATTCCATCTTTCTCAGAATGCAAAATTTGCGAAGTTTTCTAAAGCAAGATAACTAAATTAAAATCATTCTCTTACACGCCTTTATTATAAAATGCCATTATTACCCCAAAGCGGCAATTAGCCCAAAAGGGCTATTAGTTTCGTTTGGGTATTTTACGTTGATTCACCATAAACGACGAATCACTTTTTGAATTGTCACCACATATTAAGTTGTCACCACATCACTGTTGTCACCACATATTAAGAGAACTATATTATATTTAAACAAATTGAATAATGAGGAATCTTCATAAATGTATGTATGTTTTTCGTACTGTGATAAAACAACGGTACCTAGAGCCATCCAATTTTGAATAAAGTAGTCCTCCACTCGAATATTGGCATAGGAAAGCCCAAATTTGGTATTTGTTTTATTACCTATTTTACTATATTTTGTAAAGCATTTATGAGTTTTTGATTAAGAAACTCAACGATTTATAAGTGTGCAATGGCAACACTGTACGGAAAAAAAACATTTTTATTTCCAGCGAGCGAGACTGTGTATCGGAAATTCTAAAGATATGCTCTTTTAAATATTTTGCGATATTGCTGTTGAATTGACTTTTATGGTTTAAGTGCGATATTTAATAAATAAAGGTAACACACAAAATTAAAAAAAAAAAAAAAAAAAAAAAGGGGGGGGGGTCATTTTGAGTGTAATATAAAATTTGAAAACTTTTAAGATTTTTTCGAGTTTTTTTTTTTTTTCTTCTTTTTTTAATCCTATCAGATCTTGAAATTAATCTTGTTATGCGTTCCAGCACCCGCTTGATTTTCTAGAAAATTTTCGCACATACATATACACAATACAGGCTTTTTCTTTCAAAATTAGGTGAGTGTTTATTTTTTAGCCGAAATAGGTGATAGCCCAAAGGAACTATTTGTCTTCAAACGGAATTTTGTAGCGTTTCACTATAAACAACGAATCACTTTTTAAATTGTTGCCACCAAATATTATCACCCTGCATTATATTTAAAGAAATTAAATAAGGAAGAATCTGCATAAGTGTATGTACGTTTCTCACATTGTGAAAAGACGACGGTACCTAAAGCCATCAAATTCCGATTAACGCAAACCTCCAGCCAAGCATGGGCACTTGGAAGCCTGAATTTTGAATTTATTTTATTATCTATTTCATATTTTGTAAAGCACTTCTGAGTTTTTAATTAAGAAACTCAACGATTTCGAAGCGAGCAATAAACAACACTGTATGAAAAAAAAAAAAAAAAAAAAAAAAAAAAAAAAAAAAACATATGTCCAGCGCACGAGACTGTCTGTCGAAAATTCTAAAGATATGCTGTTTTTAAATATTTTGTGATATCGCTGTTGAATTTAATTTTACCGTTTAGGTGCAAAAAACATATTTAATAAATAAAAGTAACAAGAAAAAACGTTAAAAAATTTCAATTTGGACTTAATATAAAATCTGAAAGCTTTCGGATTATTTTTTTATTCAAATTTAATTCTGAATTTTACATACATGTATTTGCTTTGTAATTGTAAACTTTTCATCCTTACACCATTAGTTACATCGAAAAGTATTCTTCTGGAATTCAGTCATAAAGCAATTCATGACTTTTGGCGACATTCTAAAATCTTTCGAATATTTTTAACTATGGAGCAGTTTTAAACAAAGATGAATTTTTATATCTGAAGACTGATACTTTCCTTGTTACACCTGTAGGAATTTAAACAAAAGATTACTGAAAAAAAATGGTAAATGTATATTTACGGGTGCCCCTTGGCGAAACTTGGCGACACAAAGCCAAAATAACAAGACAAAGAATTGCACAAACTCGGTATCCATGTACATATCGACCTATTTTCACTTAAAAAAACATCCTAGAATTACACAAACTTGGCATTGCGCACTCTCTTGACTTTATTCATGTACACATTGACCTATTCTTGATTTTATCCGTGTATTCCTCAACCTATTATTATTCATCGACTATCACTAGGGTTTCATAACATTCAACTACTCAGGCTACCATAAATAAACCACTGCTTGGCGATAAACGAAACAGCTTGGCGATAAATAAAACAACAACTTCGCAAAATTACAAGGGGTACCCTTCTCTCTACTCTAACCAAAAAAATTTTTACTGACCTAAAGTCTCCGAATTTGAACTTATTTAGACAATAAATTAGGAAAATTGCATTCTTTCTAAGCCTGTTTCTGTGGGATGAGGAAGTTACTTCTGCACACTTTTTAAGAATGTTTGGCATTCCATCATTTTAGTGCATTGAAAATGGATATAACGCCTAGAAAGAGAGCAAAGATTATTAACAGTGAAAGATAAAGTTAACAGTCAGACCATCCGTGACTGTAAAAAATATTGCTTCGGCGGGGGGTATTGAAAAAAATCCAGCGTTTCTCTAATTCTGAAGAAACGTAATGAAACTGAATCATTTTCTCCAGAAAGGTATGACAAATCCTGGGGGGACGGAGAAAACAACTCCAAAATATGGTCGACTCCTACGACGACATGGCATCATTAATCAAATAAAATAATCGCAAATTAAAAAAAAAAATCAAAGCACTTAGATTTTATATTACGTCTAAAAAAGCGTTTATTTAACGTTTTGTGTATTGCATTTATATATTAAATATCATGTTCTTCGCATTTAAACCATAAAATTCAGTTCAACAATAATATCACAAAATATTTAAAAAAGCATATCTTTAGAATTTCCCATACACAGTCTCGCGCGCTGAAGAAAAAAATGTTTCCCTCGCCTCGTACAGTGTTGCCGTTGCTCGCTTTGGAATCGTTGACTTTCTTAATGAAAATGTTATATTTCTCAAACATGATTTTTTTCAGCTTTTACAGGAAAGTTTTCGCTTTATTGGTAGTTTAAAGTCACAAAGATATTATCCTAAATTATTTATGGTACTCGCAAATTGATTGTCAATGTAGCTGCTCCGTAAGTTTCGTTTAATGCACCGACCTACCAAAACCCTCAGTTGATTTCGGATATTTTCTGTAGAAGGAGGAAGGTTAGAAAATTCGACCTTGACAACGTGATACGGGAAACACTAGCACTTCGAACTTTGTAGTCTTACTGAACGCGCCTTTGAAACAGTGAAACTTAATTTTGATGATGTTTCTGAAAGTTTTCGGTACTGTTCTATTATCGGGACCGGATTCAGAAATGTATGAATGTATGCGGCAATGTGTGCATATTACCTGTACATGTATACAAACACATGTGCTTACAAATATACATGCATACATGAACACATACACCCATTCATGCATACGTTTTGAATCCGATCCTGATTAACAGAACAGTACCAGTTTTCATTTCTATCTATCAGAAGGTTACTGAAAATATAGTAAATTATCTAATTTATGTAATTCGAATGTTCTAATTAAAATGTAATTCGAATCTGTCGAAAACAACAACCGCAAGTTTGAATTTACTGAACGAATCAAACAATTTCCTTCATTCTTCCATTTCTACACCTGCTAAAGCTTTTTGACTGGTTTGATTTATTTTATGGGAAAGCACTAGAAGGCTATCTGCCTAAAGGAAGGGATGCCTTCGTGGAGGACTTTTTAAGAAGAAGTAGTATACACATTATATATGGTAAAAAGCACGAAAACGCCCATGCAAGCCAGCCCGTTCGCGAGTTTCTAACCTCAGACCGAACTACCAATGTTCAGTGACTTTACCGCTCGGCCGCTGGAGGGATGTAAAGGTTTATGAAGCTTCCGAATTACTTTTTGAGATTTTCGGTTTGAGAAATTAACTTTTCCTAAATTTTAAACTTCTTTTAGCAAAGACATTTTATTTCCCTTAGAAAGTCTTCCACGAAGGCATACTTGCCGTTGGATTGCTATAAAAGTGTGGTTCCATAATAAGAAAGTAAAAAATATGTGCACAAGACTAGTAGAGTCAATGCCAAAGTGCACTATAGAAGTCATTTTTGAAGGAGGTTATATTTTCTATTAATTTAACTATTACCATTATATATGAAGGAATGTACACAAATCATCAAAACGTCCCTTTTTTCCAATTAATTTGCAAACTATAGTAGATCATAAAAATTGCTTAGCGACATAAAAATGTCTCCAAGTAAGGATTTATCTATTTTTAACTAATAGTTCATTTTAAGTTTGACTACTTTCCTATTACTCTCTTTTCACCCACGCTTTTTATACTAGACTGTAAATGAGATGGCGAGAGTTTATTCAGATTAAGGTAGAATGAAGTGCTGTTTAAGCAATACTTTCGGAAGTTAGTTTTAGAACGTGTCTGTCTATTCGTGCTGTGATTATGAGCGACTTGCGCTAGAGGCATTGAATGTTCTAGCCATTAAGCTTTGTCTCGCCGGTTTACTGCAAAGCAGAGCCCTTCCTGCGCGTTAAAGTATTCTGTGAGCCGTTAGGCTAATCGATCACACCTTGAAATTATTAGTTGTTACGTTATTCTGTTAAGCCAGAAGCGATTGGCTTCTTATAAGTTGGATCATTTGTTAATTTTATGTTTGAATAAAAGGATCTGAGGCTGCGCTCAGACGGCAACGTAAATGTCACAGAAGCATACGCACAACGAATAAAATGCGGGAATTAAGTTCACACCCGCGACACAGGGTTTTTGTCTAAGTATAGGGCTGAAGATAGAACAATTTGTAGAATCTTGTATGAAAATTATTTAACAGGAGATAAATGACGATACATCGTAACCCTTGATGAAATAAATGACTGCTAAATGATCCCTAACTAAATGACTGCAACAAAAAAGGGTCAGATTATTAAAATTCTGTTGTCATTCCGTTCTTTCCATCAATTAGCTATAAAGTTGCACGTATTTTGCAGAAATTTAACGTTCGGTTCGTTTATTCTCCCGTCAATAAAATTCCGAGTTCCATACTCAAGGACCGCATTCCGGATATTTCCTGGGGTATTTACAGGAATCCTTGCTAGTGTGGTTTAATTTACATTGCCCAAATTAAGAGAGCCTTAATATTTCGCGTTAAGGAACATGAGGCATATGTTAGAAAAAAGGAAACACAGAAGACTTCTGTAGCCCAACATTGTTGGTCCGAAAATCACACTTTTAATTTTTCTTCTGCCAAAATTATTCAAAAAACATTTTCCATTGATGAAGTGGATTTTCTAGAAGCATTTCACATTCAAAAAAATCTTTCTGTTCTAGTTAACGACTCTAATTCCAATCCATCTTTGCCTTCAGCCTTTAAAGAAATTATGTTTTAGTTCTGATTTCATCAACAGATGGCGCCAGTAGCTTATCTCCTGTCCAGGCTTTCTTATCTTATCTAACCATTATATACTATCTCGTTCATTTGCGCTTTTGCAGCTGAGGACGATGGTTCGGTAAAACCATCGAAACTAGTCCTGTGAAAATTTGAAAATATAACTTTGATATTTCTTGTTTGACTTCTGAATTAAAAAAGGGTCTGTTTATTACCGAAAACGAAGAGAAAAAAACGTACACACCTCGTTCCGTCAATGCAAAGAAAGTTTCAGTGAAGGGTTTGTGATTGTCGCAGAATTCTCTTACAATGGGAAATTAAAAATAAGAACAGTTGGAAAAAATTTTTAATCAATTCAACGTGCTATAAATCAATTCAACTTTTAATTAATTCAATGTATTTTAAATCAATTCAACGTCCGATATTTTCTCAAGAAATTCCATTTCTTTATCCCAATGACTTTCAAAGAGTGAAACTTCATCGAGACAAAACACCATGTTATACATCAAAAAGTACCACTGCATTCCTTGAAAAATTGAAGACTGTTACAGGTATTGCAGATATACCTTTTCAACGCTGTAGAGTTTTTCCCTTTGTAATTCTAAGTTAGTGATGGAAGTGAAGAATCTTAAGAACTAATAAGCGAATAATCGCTTGAGTTCGTGTGACAGGAAACAACAAGATAGAAGGGTAAACTAACCCTTTATTATTCCAAATAACGTTTAACAAAACTCTGTCTTGGAGTGTACAATAAAGCCGACACTTGGGCTTAAGACATTAAAAATTAAACTAAACTAATCTTAACTAAAGATATATAGCCAAAGCTATCATGATTCTAACAGAGTTGGCCCCTTAACGTTAATAGACTGTGAAGCTGTCAATGGCCTAAAGTACAGCCGAGCGTAATAATAGCTTACGAGAGAGTAGCCTAAAAAGGCGGACGCGTGCAGCCAGAATACCTGGTATCTCTCTCACTAAGACCGAAGAACTTCGCGGTTAAATACCGCTCTTCTTTATTATGCATTCAGACGTGATTCTAAAACTACATTCTGGCCGGAAGTGGTAAGCTGAAGTTAAAAATCGATAGGAAAGAAAATTTAACTCAAAATTTAACTGTTAATAAAATTAATATAATCCTTACAACGTATTTCTTTAAAGTCCCCTGAAGTACCCTATGTACTATTGTGCCTTTGATTTCTTGAAAAGAGCTCTTTCTAATAGAAACCGCACCACGATTAATGGACTCGTAATTGAAAATATAAAATTGAAAAGTAATTGAAAGTAATTGAAAAATATTGGAGATCCCTGGAAATTTTAAAAAGTGCTCTTCGGTCATCAAAATCATGATGTAAAATTACAGTTAAAAAAAAATGGCCATCACAGCGAACATTTAATGCTATTTAAGGGGAGGTGATTCGATTGTGGTGTGCCTGCATGTAGGCCACGTTGCATTTTGAATTATTACTGATTTGATTCTGCGGCGTTTAGTGCTTCTAGCCACAAAGCTTGTTTCCGCCAACTTCTAGGAGTCAGAGCCTTCCTGCGCGTTAAATTATCCTCGAGCTGTTAGGTGACATTTATTACATTTTATTTTAAGTTCAACGTTACCTGTTTGAGCTAAACCAGAAGTGTCGAATTCTTTCTCCGAATGTCGAATGATTGATCGAAATTTGGATTTTGTTCCTTATTTTTATAATAAAGTAATTTGTTGCTGCATTCCATTACGTTGCAGAATAATCCTATTTCAAAATCGAAACTGAAGGTCTGGATTTTGTTTAGTTACACTTTTGGATCACAAGAATAAGCCATTTCTCGAAGTTATATAAAAATTCGCCTTTGCTTGTCAATGCCGACAATCAGTTTCAGATTCGAATGATTTTTCAAAGGACGTGCTACTTTATGAAGGTCATTCTATGTGTAGTATAATGCATAAAAACACCGCCCAAATATTAATCTTGATCTAAAAAAACGACGTTGAATATGTTTTGAGAATCTGATTGACTTAAAAGTGTATCTGATGAAGAAATTTAGAAAATTTGTTTTTAATTACTATATAATATTTATATGTATGTAATTTAACTTAATTACATAAATTATAATATACACACATATATATATATATATTATACTGTTATTTATATGTGTTATCGATTTGCTTCTATTACGCATTCATCTCCTAAAATATTAATTTAAATCCTTAACTGCGAATCTTTTCACGAATTTGTTAGCCTGAGTCCAAGGCAGGAAAGTTTCTCGACGTTATATATATCACGCGACCACTCTGTGTTGCATTTGCTTCACGCAATAATGTTACTGCCAGACGTTTTTCAAGTCGTAACATGAATATCAGAAGATACATTAGAAAGTCCTCCACGAATACATCCCTGCTTTTTGGTGAATAGCTTAGTGTCCTTTACCGTAATCCAATATATCTAATAAATCCAAATCCAAAATGATTGCCCAACCATAATCGGAAAAAAAAAATTCGACACTGTTTTGGGCATATTAAAGCAACAAGAGTCAGCTTAAGTTGCATAAATTTGCAGAACTAATTTCGAAGGTTTAAATAGAATTTTTTTCCTTCATCCGCAGCAGTGAAAAGGACAAAGGAGAAATCTGTGTTTATACGATAGCAATGACCAGAAAATCAAAGTTCCTATAAAGTAAACAAACCCACTGACGCCATCTATTGACAAAAGTTAAAATAACAATTAAATAATTTCTTTTAAAAGTTGAAAATAAACTGGATTAGAATTGGTCAGTGGGGTAGCTAGGGTGGGGCAAGGGGGACCCTTGTCTCCGGGCGCAGCATCCAGGCGGCGGCAAATTGATGCTACGAAATTTTTTAATGAAATGTTTCCCATTCTTGGCACACAGAGAGGGGCGCAAATTCTTCATTTGTCCCCGGGCGCTGGAATCCTAGCTACGCCACTGGAATTGGTATAATTAACTAGATATGAAAGGTTTGATTTGAGCTGAAAGATTGAGATGATCCCAATTCTAATCCGTTTTTACCATCAGCTTTTAAGAAAAGTATGTCTGCTAACGTTTTGTCAATAAATGGAGCCAGAAGCTGTGTTTTTTCCCTTCACTCACATTTTCTCGTCTATTATTTCGCATGAGCATAGACTTTTCTTTTTTTATTTTTCCTCCTGCAACTGAAGAAGAAGGTTCTATTCAAATCTTAAAAATATGAAAAATCTTAAAAAAGAAAGCTATTATATGATGTTCAATCAATCTGAAATTGAAATTTCAGTTTAAAGTTTGAAACAGTTTTTTTTTTTTTTTTTTTTTCTGAATAGTTACGAAATGCTCTATTAGGTTAAGAAGTATCTAAAAAATTAAAGTTACAAAACATAAAATTATATATTTAAACGAGCTTTTCAAAGTAACAAAGCTAAAGGATAAGGTGACTCTTGTTATGATATTTTCCCATCATAAATTATTAATTACGCTGAATACACTAATTCGTATAGTTTACGCTGGTTTTTATAGTTTCAGTATATCCAACATTTGTTCTTGAGCATGTGACTTTCATTATTTTCTACATATTTTATTCTTTTTTCTGTCACTTATATACTGCATGTTTTAGATCATCATGCATTAGTGTGTTCACACATTTTTGGTTTTTAATAACTGAATTAAAATATTCATTTTAAAATACAAATGTCACTGGCATCAAACTGGAATAAGGTTTAATTATCGTCTGCAGCATTTAAAATATTCTTTTCTTTTAAATGTCACTGAAAAATAAACAAATGGCTTGAAGACTGTACTTTTGAGCTGTCAGAAGAGAAATACTTTTATTCAATTATCAGGAAAAGATGTGAAAAGCACGGTTTTGGATATTTCTACACGTAAAATAAGTGACATAATTGATATGAAAGGAAAGAAACGTCAAAGTTTACATCTAACTGGAAAAAAGGTAAAAAATGCATATCCTACAAAGGTATACCTACAGCTCTTATTAAATCTAAAGTCGCATCTCATGCTTTAAAGGAAAATCCAGCCCTCCAAAGATCTATTGCAAAATATTCTTTGAATATTTCTGTCGGAACTGTGAACAAAATTATAAAATCTGACTTAAAGCTAATCAAAACAAAAAAACAATGTTCATCGCTAAACGCCGAAACATGTTTCTCGACGTAAGGTTATGAGCAGATTGCTGTATGAAAATTAGTTGGCAAATGAAAAAAATGGAAATATATAGTTATAATTGATGAGGCTTGGATACACGTATCTGAATGCAATAGAAAAAGATCGATTTACAACTAAAAAAGAGGAGAAAAAGACTTACCATGTTGGTTCAGAGAAAACGAGGAAGGTTTTAGGATTATTACTGGATTCTCTTATAACGGAAAACATCAAATAAAGAAAGTAGAAAACAAATGTCAAAATTTATTCCGATTACTATCAGAAATATATTTTAACACCGATTTTTAAAGAAGAAATTACATCTCTTTATCTAAACAATCTCAAGTTCCATCTGGATGAGGCTATCTCTAAATCTACTGCTCCATTATTCGAAAAAATGAGAAATGAAACCGGAAATGAAGCTACTCCCTTTAAATGCATCCCACCAAAGTCCCCTGATGTGTCTCCTATGGATTCATGTGCATTTTGACTTTTAAAAAAAGCTGTTTATAAGCGGCATCCCAAAACATTGGATGGACTCTGGAAGATTGTGACGCAGGAGTGGAATAAAATCAAGCTTGATGTTTTAAGAAAAGAACTTTTTCTTGGAAATCAAGATGTAATATGATAGTTCAACAACAAATAGGCTATCAGATTAATCATATTAGGAAATAAAATTCTAAGGTTTGTTTATATACAAATCTTTGAAAAATCGTTACACAAATGTGTGAACACTCGATATTATGCTTCGTATATACATATTATACACATTCATTATATCAAGAATAATTCATCCGTTCGTCTTACTGAAGAAGCTTTAAATACATGTACTTGTACAAAGATATATAACAGGTGCTAATATTAATTTGCATAACACATCTAATGTTTAAATTATGAGGTAACTTTCTACGTCAAGATATTTTATGCTTCAAAACAGAATTTTTCTTTTAAAATCAAATTATTTTATGCAATAACAAGCGGCCAGGCTTTCAGTTTTTAAACGATAACTTTTTTCAATAATAATAAAGGAAAAAAAGTAAAAAATTGACAAACACATCACGTTTTATTATGATCTAAAACGCAGGTTTGGCGTCTTTATTGCCACATTTGGCACGCATCGGAATCATTTTATGGCAAACCTAAACGGAAGCCAAAGAAACAAACATTGCCAAAATTGTCGCCAGTTACTGAGCGGATAGCAAGCGCTCTGCAGTGAAACCAACTATCCTGATTTCCACGAAGTTAGCAATTTACCGGAAAGCAAATATATTTACTTTTCTTATCTAGCTCTGAATTTCAAACAAAGATTTCATTTGGTTTCCAGATAATATGCTGAGCTCAAAACCTTAACATCCAGCTTTATTCCAAGAATTTCCCCAAGGTAAGTTTTGTTTACTTTTCCAGCGTGTTTTGGAAGCGAATAAAGTTTTGTATATTATAATAAGTTCAGTGAAAAGAATTCTTGCAACAATATATATAAAATGATATTAATATGCTTATTTATATACAAGATTATAAACTGAAAAATAACGCTACAGATAATTTGTAAGCATAAAGTTGAGTTTTTGAACCTGATCGAAAGCATTGAAAATGCAACACCTCATTAATTCATAGTTTTCAAACTTTTTCCATGTATATTAAAGGAAAATGATTATAAAATTAGCTAAAATTTCAAAATTCAGTTATGTATATTAAATGAACCGCAAAAAGCAAAATTTTAAATTTTGAATACCAGCTATTTAAGATGAGTGATTAAAAAAAATTTTTTTTTTCATAAAAAAAAAAGGCGTAGAAAATATTTTATAGAATTATTTATATGGTATAAAATGTAGTTTAATATAAAAAATTACCCTGCATGTTTTCTGTGTTGAGATCTATTACCTATCACCAAATTTTGAAAACTAAATGCACATAATTTTGTATGATGAAGTTCATCATCTATTTAACTATTTTAAATTTCTGAAATTTTTAGGGCATTTTAATTAGTATTTTTATGTGCAGCACAGAATTTCAGAATTTTTAGCCCAAAAGTGCGTTAGACGCGAAGGGCTATTAGTCTCAAAACGGCATTTTTGGTCCTTTCGCTTTCTGGGCTAGTTCACTTTTCAAACTAAATAACGAAAAATCTGCATGAATGTTTTTCGCATTGTCAAAAAACAATTGTCGAACATGGGCGCTTGGAAGCCCGAATTTTGAATTTCGAGTTTGTTTTACTAGCTGTTTCAGATTTTGTAACATTTTAACGAATTTTTGATTAACAAACTCAACGATTTCAAAGCGAGCAATGGGAACACTGCAGGTTAAGTTATTTAATTAAGGCAAAGCCTCGAGGGCTATCTGCCTAAGAGGAGGGATGCCTTCGTGGAGGACTTTCTAAGGGAAACTGGCTCGTATACACGTCACACATGGGGAAAACCACGAAAACAACCATGCAGCCAGCCCGTTCGTGGGATTCGAACCTCGGACCGAACTACCAGTGTTCAGCGACTTTACCGCTCGGCCGCTCAACACTGCAGGGAGAAAAATCATTTTTATCTCCAGCGCGCGAGACTGTCTGTCGAAAATTCTAAAGATATGCTGTTTCTAAAGACTTTGTGATATTGCTGTTGAATTGAATTTTATATGGTTTAAGTGCGAAGAACATGATATTTAATAAACAGAGGTAACACACAAAACGTTAAAAAAACGCCTCTTGGGCGTAATATAAAATCTGAAAGCTTTAAGATTTTTTTTTTTTTTTTCAATTTACAATTATTATTAAAATCCAAATGTGTTCTACTTTTTTTACTTCGGAAATTTTTTTCTTTAAAAAAAATGTAAAAGTTATTCTGTAGAGACACTAGAATTTTTTGGAACAAGAGAGATTGAAAAATTAACAACGCCTTCGCCGGGAATCGAACCACGGACCTCTGAAATACCAGCTCAGTGTGTTGACCACTACACCACGAAGGCACTCTAGGAAAGCAGGAGAAATACCTTATATACTTCCCTTTTTAAAGGACGACTACGGTTTTAGGGGACCCATTCGCCAAATCCTGGGTGAGGAGAATCATCATCCAACACCCTTTTAGTTCAGGCACCACTGTAGAGACATTAAGTATTTTTGACAGCAGGAGAGATGAAAAATATGCAACCGCCTTCGCTGGGAATCGAACCACGGTCTTTTGGAATACCGGCCCAGCTTGCAGAACCACTACACCACGAAAACACGCTAGGAAAGCGGGAGATATACCTTATAATTTAACGCATTATGTATTTCCTGTTATCTCTGATATTTCTTTCATGATTTAAAAAAAATATTTTCAGTTAAGCAGGGTCACACTCTATAAGGTATTTCTCCCACCTTCTTAGCATGCCTTCGTAGTGTAGTGGTTAGGACGCTCGGGCGTATTCGAGAGGTCCGTGGTTCGAGTCCCGGTGAAGGCGTTGCTCATTTTTCATGTCTCTCGCTTTCGAAATATTTTAATGTATTTACAGTGGCGCCCGAACTAGAAAAGGTTGTGGATGATGATTCTCCACTACCAGGATTTGGAGAGTATATAAGGTATTTCTCCCGCCTTCTTAGCATGGTTTCATAGTGTAGTGGTCAGCATACTCGGCGCGTATTCGAGAGGCCCGTGGTTCGAGTCCCGGCGAAGACGTTGCTCATTTTTCATCTCTCTTGCTTCCAAATTAACCTAATGTCCCTATAACTTTTTTGATATATGCGACACTGTGTTCATTTAATTTTGTCAATATTTTAGATTTTATTTTGGGTGCTTTTATTTTTAAATGTAATTATTGTTATAATATCCATGAAATAAAAGTGCACACAAAATATAGCATGAAACTAACATAATTGTTGCAAAATATAGCATGAAACATCATAATTGTTCTTTCATATTTCTATCTTACAAGTGAATGAGAATTAATTTTCGAATTTCGTGTTTAGCTCTGATGCTGCTGGTACTTCTGGAATTGATATGAACTATATTATACAGTATTTACAAGCAGAAGTTTCCTCTTTGGTTTTAATTAAATTAATTACTTCAAAATTATGCGAATAATTTAATTTCGAAGGACGCGGTTACAGTTAAGAATATAACAAATGCAACGTAGTCATGAATGAACTACCGGGAAAAAATTGTAATATTATTTCTTTAAAAAGAAATCTGCATTCCAGTAAGAATGCATAGAAATATTAGTATTACATTATCTAACAAAATGTCTTCATATCTACTTCCCCGTATCTTGAATTCTGAACGTTCTAATTGCAGTCCACTGCTGCTCCCTAGGCTTCAAATCATTTAATGTTACCTGAACGGATGTTTGTGTCGTCTGCTAATAGTTTGCAAGTCGTCACGCCTGTGTTCGTCTTTGGCATCGTTCAGTGTGTCTTCTCAAATACAATAATCTTCAGAACATTCAAGGAGTATTACATATTTCCTCACTTCATGAAGCTCCTCTATATTATTGCTTTATCAGTCAGTGCCCATGAGCAAAATCCATGAGCAAATCAATTATTAAGACGAAAATGAACAGTAGTACGTGGACAAATCCATTTTAAAGTTAAGGGGGCTCGATTTGTGAACGCCTTAAGCAAGAGGAAAATTACCTGAATAGTTAAAAAAAGTTGATAATCTTGTTCTAAAAAGCTGGGAAGGGAGAGAAATGTCAGTAAATGCAGTAATACTTAAGCCATTCCTTAATTAATAGGCATAATTATTGTAAATTTTAAAGAAAAATGTGTTAATCTAAACTTAAACGACGAAACTACTTTCCAAAATTCACCTTTTTTTCTTTGGATTAGCTACTGGAAATATTTTATACAAACAGAAATAAATAATGCTAAGGAAAATATATACATTATCTACCAATAAGTGTTTGGACACCTGTGATAGAAAAGAAAAAAAAAATTATTCATATTCAGTAGCTGATAGAACCCCTTTTTTCCCAATGGCATATTGTGAACAATTACAAATGTAACCCAGTCCATTAATCTATACAACGCCGGATGTGGTAGTCTCTTTATTACGTGGGCACCTAATAGGTGGGCCACCATCGCCTTTCCTATGAAGGAACGGACAGTTACAACCATGCCTTCTCCGGGATTCGAAACCAGGCCCTTCGGCATCGCAGTCAGCTTCCCTGACCACCATACCGACTGGTCGGCGCTGATAGAACCTTTACGAGCGGTAATGTACAGCCTCAACGTTCCACGGCAATCTTTCCACAAGTTCTTGTATGACAGCTATTGGGCTTTTCCTCTACTCGGCTTGGAGAAGATATAAGTTCTTTCACACAGATGTTGGAAGGCTGTTTCAACCCCTTAATTAGGCGATCGAAACCTAGCCTAGAGGTTCTCACTAGGATTCAGGCCTGGGCAGGCCAGTCCATTCGGTTAGACTCATTATCACCATACCAATCCATACCTCGCAATATGACAGCATTGTCGTCCTGAAGTAATATGGGACGCAAAACTGCCATAATGTAGGAAGCATACTGTCATCCAAAACAGTGCAGTAGGCATCGGTGTGGAACGTAGCATGAATTTGGACAAAGAATCTCAGTCCATACCAGGAGAAACAGCTCCAGACCATAATTCCACCTCCACCGAATTTTACTGTAGGAACAATGCATTTTGGCAGGAGGCTTTCCACAGGCAGACACCAAACCCTGCCACCCGAACGGTAGAGGGGGAAGTTTGATTCGTAGCTCCAGAGAAACCGTTTCCACTGATTCTATGGTCCCCTGTCGATGTGTTTTGCACCCCACATTAACGGAGCACCTCGGCTGGACTTTGTAATCAAAGGCTTATGGATGGCAGCCACGACCATGAAAACCATGTGCTTTCTTACGAATGGATTTCATCAAAACAACACTCGGAATACCTTTCCAAACTTCTGGGAGTATATGGGCCATCGGTTGGGTGCGATTCCTCCGAATTTCTCTGAATAGCACCCGTCAGTCTCTATTTCCCAGTTTGTAGGTCTGCCGATTCGGGGCGCATTCCGACAATCACCGCTGACCCTCCACTTCTTAAGCCCCAATCACATTATGTTTCAGCTACGAGGGGCTTGACGTTGAAAGGGACAATTCTCAGAATACGGACACTTTGTGTAAGTTAATAATGTAAGTTATCTAGGGGTTTTCACTAACCAAAGACTCACATGGACTTGTCATATAAGGACGGCCCACCGGCTCACGAGCGGTAAAGTTGCTGAACACTGGTTGAGGACTATTTGAGGTTAATGGGCTGGCTGCATAGGTGTTTTCGGCTTTATCCCTACGAGTAACGTGTATATGAGCCCGTTTTCCTTATTAAGTCCTCCACGGAAGCATCCCTCACCTTAAGCAGTTAACCCTAGTGTGCTTTGCCGTAGTTTCAATAAACCAAACCATATTAAGTACGTCACGTGAAAAGCCTGTGGTATCGTCAACCATCTTTCTGCACTTCTAGGAAATTATCCTGGACATTATTATCAACAAAAGGAGAAGGACATACCTATGCATTATAAGGCCAATTCAATGCTATGCATCTGCAACCTGGGCTTCAGCCTCAAAGGCTGACCTTCCACAAACTTAACTCTTTGAAGGGTGATGGGTTACCTACAGTAACCGCCTTTTCTATTGAACGTCTTACTCACTCGTATGAGTGGGTTTCAAGATTGGCAGTTTCTGAAGTTCCCTTGTAGCTCACTAGATGAGAATCAAGAAATAAAAGCCAATCAAGAAGCCAGTAGTTGAAGCAGCAATTCGTCTTCAAGAAAATAAGCATCAGCCATCGAAGACAACATCACGACGATGTGCACTCTGCAGCACCAAGAAAAAGCCTGTAAGAACAGTGTGGGAATGCAGCACATGCAAAGTTGTACTCTGCTTGGAAAAGAAAAACTGTTTCCATGACTACCATAAAGACTGATTTGTTGGGATGTGTTCTGTGGACGGTGGTCACTGACCAGAAGTCACCAGAAGTGGTCTGCCTTTTCTTGCTCCTCAAAGAATGAAGATAGTACAGAATAAGACTATGTAAAGAATTGCAAATACTCATTAATTGATAAGAAAACAGACAGATCCATGACGACTTAAAAACCGACCCTACCAGTGGACCACATTACTAAGTTTTCCTTTAAAATCGGACTTGGCTGTGATGCTGCAAACTTTTCAGAAGCCCTTAGTTACCAGATCATTCCACGTGACAGTATGGTAAAATTATTTGCTGCTCACATGCTTCGAGAGCACAACTCGTAACCTAGGTTTGACTACCGACTTCTACTTGTTTTCTTGACTTAGTCTCTCGTTGCTTTACATCTGAATAGTACACACGAAGTACAGGAGAATAACTGAATGGTACACACGCAGTACAGAGTCTCACCACTTTTACCCCACTTTCTCGACAGTTCTTGGAGATTCACTTCCTAGCTCGTCAAAATCATACGTCCTCAGAGGCTTAATTCTGTTATCAAACTTATTAAGGCTCCTTCGGGGGGGAGGAATCACATAAATAGCTTTACAAGCCGTATCTGTTAACATTTAAGGGACGGTAATGGATTATTTCCGGCACGGCAACACACACACGAGGGCTATCTGCCTAAGCAAAGAAATGTTTTCATGGAGGACTTTCAGTGAGCGTTTGAACCCGGGTTGAACTACCAATGCTCTTCGATTTTCCCAATAAGCCAAATTACAAAGTACAGTGTCAGACTTCAGATAATAAAATAAAAAAATCTTAAAGCTTTCACGTTTTATATTATGGCCAAAGGAGCGTTTTTAACATTTTGTGTGTTACCTTTGTTTATTAAATATCACATCCTTCGGAATTGAACCGCATAAAATTTAGTTCAACAGCAGTATCACAAAATATTTAAAAACAGCATATCTTTAGAATTTCCGATAGACAGTCTCGCGCGCTGGAGAGAGAGATAAAAATGTTTTTGTTTTTCTTTACTTCCTCGTAGGAAGTATTGTAATAGCGAAAATTTTCGAGCATCCTTTTTCAACGAAAATGTCCATTTTGACCACTATCAAATGCAATTTAACGATATTTTTGCCTGATATCTGTACGTAAGGACAGAATAAAGAACTCTTTTTCCCAGAACGAGTTGCAAAAAGGATGTAAAATTGATTCAGAAGAGAATTTTTTGTGACGTTTGTACGTACGTATGTATGTAGGTATCTCGTAAAACTGAAAAACGAATATCCTCGGAACGTTGATACGTTGAAAATAGGACTGCTATAACATGTAGCTGTGCACCTCCCTTTTTGGTTGCAATCGGCCGCAACAAAAATATTTTAAAATGTATGTACCCACTCGTCTGCGTGAGCTCAGTTTGTTTTTTTTATTCTTTTTATTCTTATTTATTCTTCTTCGTGGTTAAGGTTTTATACCTTTAGTTAATATGCATGCAATAGTTGTAGAATTATCAACAATTTAAAAGTTGCTTAAGTGCGGAGAAGCCGAATCTTTTTTTATCATAGCAGCCATATTTCTTTACACTTGAAACTTAGCAGACCAGTGAATTAAATCAGTTTCTGCACCTTTAGAGTCTTTTTGTAGACTGGGACCAAGAGCAAACTTTCAGTTTTGGGCACCGAAAAGTCTATCTTCTTGCCTTCTGGGCGAACTGTTTGTTTTTGCGTAGAACTATCATTTTAACCGTAAAAATTGTTTTAATTTTTTTTTTTTTTTTTTTTTTTTTTGTGTGTTTTATTTTTCTGTATTTTTGAATTATTGCCGCGGAGTGAGAACTGAATTAATTGAATGAGAATACTTCTAATGAAATTCGAGGAAATAAGTTAAATGAAATGCAGCAGAAAATGCGTGTAATTTAATATTCCAAGGAATCCAAGGAATACAAGAATTACAAGGAAATCATGTGGTGTCCACATTATATTCTTTTCGTACAGTGTAGCCATTCCTCGCTTTGAAATCGTTGAGTTTGTTAGTCAAAAATTCGTTAAAGTCTTACAAAATATGAAACAGATAATAAAACAAAGTAGAAATTCAAAATTCGTGCTTCCAGGTGCTCATGTTCGGGTGGAGGATTACGTTATTCAAAATTTGATGGCTCTAAGTACCGTCGATTTTTCACAGTACGAGAAACTTACATACATTCATGCAGCTTCTTCATTATTTAAGTTCTTTAAATACAATAAAGGCGATCATATTTGGTGGCAACAATTTAAAAAGCAATACGCCGTTTATAGTGAACCGACGTAAAATGCCGTTTCGAGACTAATAGTCCTTCTGCGCTAACCCTCCTTTGGGCTAAAAATTAAAAATTATGTTTTTAGTATACATAACGTTAATAATCCTTACACTTTTAATGATTTTTAAATGACAAGATAAATATTAAGGTAAAACAGTTAATTAGCAGTAAAATTTTAATTTTTTAATCTACCATTTTGTGTTTTAACACAATTAAGCATTATAGAAACATCAACAGTGTGAGATAGAGGTTAAAAATTACAATGTGTAAACTGGTTGGCCTTTTCGTTCGACCTCGACTCAGGTGGGAAAGAAAATAATCAACTTTCCAAAATAATGCGATTAAATTATCTCGCATTCGTTCGCTTTTGTGTTTTTATCATATCGTCAACGAGTTTTGTTGATGAAAATAAAAAAAGAACTAGGGGCGAATGCGTTAAAAAGGCGTTGGACAAAAAAAATATGCACGCTTTTATAAGAAATAAATTACAAATTCGAGAATAAATTATTATTAACGCTAATGGAAAAGAGGAGATAAATCAAAAATCCCCTTTTCTTATTAAAAGATTTTATTACATTTTTAAGCCAGTTGAATGTTGATTAGGTTTGATTTATTTTTTCATTAGCAAGTATAATTAAATCACCCACTGGTCTTTTCTTTTTTTTTATTTATTTTTAATTCGAACTTTATACTTGAGATCTGTATTAATTTAAAAGAAGTCTTTAGCATTTTTTCCTCCTTTTTAAAAATATGGTTGAAAAAGCTTCGAACTGTAATTTAAATTAATTCGTTCTGGAATGAAAAATAAATATCTTGGTACATAATGTAAATTAAGGGGAAATATAATACATTTTACATTTGGAAAGGTAACAGACATTTATGGGTGAAGGAATTATTCCTATTTTTGAAGGTCTTGAAAACTGCAATTATATTCATTTTCAAATATTGTTTATAATCATGACTTATGAATATTACTACTTATTTTTTAAACTGCTGTGAAATTAACAGTTAATAAGAAATTAGTATAATAATAATACATAATAAAAATAATACGCCCAAAAGGGCGTTTTTTTAATGTTACCTCTATTTATTAAATATGTTCTCCGCACTTAAGCCCTAAAATTCAATTCAACAGCAACATCGCAAAATATTTAAAAGAACATATTTTTAGAATTTCCGATACAAAGTCTCGCTTACTGAAGATAGAAACTCCCCCCCCCCGGTACAGTGTTGCCATTGCTCGCTTTGAAATCGTTGAGTTTCTTACTCAAAAACTCATAAATGCTTTACAAAATATGAATTAGACAATAAAAAAATTCCAAATTCGGGCTTCCAGATGCCCATATTAGGGTGCAGAAGTACGTTATTCAAAACTGGATTGCTCTAGATCCCGCTGTTTTATCACAGTGTGAGAAACATGCCAGGGTTCGTACACATTTCTGCAGAAATAAATTAAGGACTTTTAAGGACCCTTAACGAAAGGAATTAAGGACCTACTAGCAAATGGAAGCTGAATTAAATTCAGTTAAAGATATTATCTATGCCCGAATTTCACTATTGTAATACCATCTCTTAAGAATAAAATAGATCCTTAAGTGGGATGCATTATTATTAAACATACGTAATTATAAAACAAAACTGAGAATAAAATCAACTTTAAATCAAATTTATCAAGTAGCTTTGAATTTTTTACACTTAGAATAGTTGGACACATTTGAAAGAAGATTAGTGACATTGGCTAATCCTTGGAATATCGTAACAGGTAGTTTGGCGACATTTTGGTAAGGCGATAAAGGTTACTAGGTAGGACTTTAGCAATAATCTGAGAAGTACACTATTTGAATCACAGATTATTTTGTCTCAGAGAAATGAGAGATCATGAGACATGTCATATGATATTTTCCGGAAAATTCCGATCGTGATTTTAGCTAATAAGCACTTGGAAACAATTTCGCTGCTAAAGCAGAATCGCCCACTTATTTGTTTGCCTCTTTTTACAAGAGTAAGAATTGGATTTTTGTCAATTTTCTTTGACTTTTTAAGTGAAAATAGGTCGATGTGTACATGGATAAAGTCAAGAGTGTGCGCAATGCCATTTTTGTGCAATTCTGAGATGTTTTTTTTAAGTGAAAATAGGTCGACGTGTACATGGTCGACATAAGTGGTACATAGGTCGACGTGTAAGTGCAATTCTTAAAAACGCGCGAAGCAGTGGGCGATTCTACACTTTCTCCCAATTTCACATCTAATCTTCGTCATGATTAAGCACTTTTGTTCCATAAAAGTTCTAGCATAAGCGTAATTCGGCTAGCAGATTGTTGGAAAAAATGTTGAGTTTAAAAAAAAAAAAATTTTTTTTACTTCGTGAAAACAAAATGGCGTCCAAAAAAAAAAAAAAACTAGCAGGTTGCTGTAGCAGGGTTAGTCGCCAAAGTTTCGCCAAAAAATCGCCAAGTTACCATAATCCGAAGATTCACCGTGACATTTTATTATGTTTTACTAACGATTAGCTTCATATTGATTTTTTATTTTTGTCTCATTTTGTCACATTTCTCAGGCTAAAGGTTTAGTAAATAGTAAGTAGATTTTGTGTTAAATGGCATAGGTTAAAATGAGATGTAAAATCATAATCAGCACGATTAGTAACACAAGATTGGCTGTTGCCACCACTGCTGGTTCCCTAGAGAGAGACCTGCTGATCAGAACAAATCTGAAAGCCTGATGTAAATACGGCTTGCATGGTTTGAAATTTAGTTGTGCTGTGTCTGACACAGAGTGCCGCAGCTTCGTGTAAAGCTTTTGGGTTTCTAATCCAGTTAAGGGGACTCATACACCTTAAAACCCATAAGATGTTCGAATAGGTGACAGTTGCAACAATTGGGATAACTTATTTATTTTAAAAGCAATTACTACCAACGTTTTACAGCTGACTACATAATATAGCTGCTTTCTGAAATAGTCATCAGAAAGTTTGTGTTGCCACAAATATTTTTATAATTTAATCCGCTTTGTGACAACATTTTTCGTCATGTTTCCAACTTGCGTGCACAGTTTAAAACATTCTGTTTCATAATTTAATTCCATATTTAATATATAGCTTTTATAACATTTGGAAACTACTGTGAACCTACAATTCTAAGAATTTCATGTTAAATTTTTATTTTATTTTGAGTTGAGTTTATAAAATGTATTTTATTAAAAAATGTTTAATGTTTTTGTTCATAAAATTTTTCAATATTAAAATATTCATCAGATATTTGGTTCAGTTAGAAAATAGTGCTCATATAAAGAATTACATCCAATTTCAAGTATGTACCATTAGCCATTTTTAAAATATCATGCGCGCAAGGTGGAAACACGGCGAAATATTTTGTCACAAAGAGGATTCAATTACAAAAATATTTGTGGCAACACAAACTTTCTGGTTCCTAGTTTCCAAAGCAGCTATATGATGTAGCCAGCTGTAAAAAGTTGGAAGTAATTGCTTTTAAAATAAATAAAATATCCCAATTCTTGCAACAGTCACATATTCGAAGATAAAGAGGGGTTTAAGGTGTATGAGTCCCCTTAATTCTAAAATGTCGTAACATCAGTTTGGCGCCCCTTGAATTCTGCGCCAAGGGGGCAAGAGGGGACAGATGCCCCCTCTTGCCCCCCTCTTGCTACGCCCCTGCTAGTAACCTTCATCGCCTTACCAAAATGTACCCAGACTACCTGTTACCATATTCCAAAGATTAGCCCCCAAACCACCAGGTTTTTAAAATATAAATTATATCGAACACTTATTAAGAAATAACAAAGATCCTTTTGACTAACTTTTGTTTCTTTTTTCCTTTTCAATATAATATTTAAGTTTGTTTAAATGATGCACATTTCCTTATTTGAATTACAGCTAACACATAACTCACATAAAAAGTTAACTTTGCGCAACACGATTTTGCCATGTATTTGCAGTGTATTAGTGACTTAACCATCGCGCTTGGAAAGAGTTTACTGCACTTCCTATAAAATCCAACTGAAAACTAAATCCAACTGGGAAATTAAAAAGAATTTTTTTAATTATTTAATTTTGCTAAGATTTCTGACTTTTTTATTTGTTCAAATTCCTGAAGAATCTTTCACACTTACGAATGAATTTTGAGAAAGTAAAAAAAAAATGTCTTCAAATATTTCATTAGAAGAAATTTTAACTCACTCGTATGTCTAAAAAACATTTATCATTAAAGGGATATATAAAAGAAGCATTTTTATACTTCCTGAAAAGAAAGCTGAATATATTTTCATCAAGGAATTTAACTTAACCTCTAGAGATTCGAAATAACTATTCAATTTTTATAATTCCGTCGGAAAAATAAAGTTGGAATATAAAAAAGAAACAAAAGAATAGTATTTTCTCTTATGCAAAAGAAAATCAGAAAGGAATAAAAAAAAATTGTGTACATAAACAAATTAAAATAACTTTTTTTAAGGGTTTGGATCGGAAAATTTTGATGTTTACCCTGGTAATGGGAATTTCTCCAACTGAAAAGAATTTACGTCAAAGGCTTTTATTGAACAAATTGAGACAAACCCGAAGAATTTCTAAAACTGTGCAAGATTTAAGTTTGCTTGTAATTAATTGAAGCGTGATTTCATGATTGTTAGATCTCTAGCAAACAAGCTTCCTTGTGTTTGCCTAATTACTGAGTTACTAAAGCGAAGTACTTGAAGAAAGCATTTTAAAATATATTGCCTAAACGAATCCCTTTTCAAAATGCCTACGATAGCCGAAGCCATCTTTGTTCGCTATCAATGCAATCATCCCAAGCGAAATTAAACCAAACGAGAATTCGCCAGACTTTGCTGATAACGGAAGAACATTCTATGGCTAGAATTCTAAAGAGTTTTATTCCGACTTTTTCTCGCGCTAACTCCAAAAGCTTTAATAACTTGTTGAAAGAGTGAGCTTTAAATGCTACCAAACGACGACTCTCTCAATGGAATAGCTTATTTACTAAAGGGAATAACACGAAACGATTCCGATTTTCGCTACTTGATTGGGTTTCAACGTGTGGTGCTCTGTATGAAATATTGTGGGAGCTATTAGATGCGGATTTCAATAGCCCAAAAACTGTTTTTGATGAAGCAAACCCTTTAAGTCTTTATGAAATTTGCAAATCAAAGTACTTTATGCAAATATATATCTCATAGTTTTGAGGATGGAATGCAAAAGATCCTTTTGAAAGCGATCGGCGTCTCGTTTTATTGAAGCATTTATTTGGCAAATTGTATTGATTGCGAAGTGTTTACTGCAGGAATAAATACAACTGAATTTTAATAAGACTACTTCCACGCTTAGTTTAATTTAATTTCGTATCTCACTTTTGAAGTAAATTGCGATGCCACCTTACTTTTAATTTGAATTCAAAAACAAATCGTTATAAATTTTGCGTCACTTCTGAGAGGCTTAAAACATTTTGATGTTAGGAATGTGTACGACGTACAACAACATTAGAAGGTCGTGTGGGAGAATATAAGGATCTTTTCCATTATAGGACGGCCCACCAGCTGCAGAGCGGTAAAGTCGCTTTGGTCCGAGGTTCAAATCCCGCGAACAAGTTGGCTGCATGGGCGTTTTCGTGGTTTTTCCCATGTGTAACGTGTATACGATCCAAATTTAAATTTGATCGATAAAATTTTCCCCTAAAAGTCCTCCACGAATGCATCCCTCCCCTTAGGCAGATAGCTCTAGTGTCCTTTGCTGTAATCTCAATAAACCAAACCATCCATTATAGGACGATTCGCGCCAAACAATTTTCTACCAAAAGATATATTCAACAATGTTGCCTATTGGCTACCATTAAAGTAATTGAGTTGTTCTTGTCTCTTACAACCAACTTCTTTTCAAAGTAAGTACTGTCAATAAAAAGTTTATAAAGTGCATGCCATGTTATTTCGTGTTACGCCGGTCAGGAGGATTGGGGCTGTGTCCTTATAATGATAATGATACTGTTTCGGGTACTTACGTATTAACGCAAGAGCTATCTGCCTAAGGGGAGAGATGCCTTCATGGAGGACTTTCTAAGGAAACGGATTCGTATACACGTTACACATGGGAAAATCCATGAAAACGCCCATTCAGCCAGCCTGTTCGTGTGGAATCGAACCCAGATTGGAATTACCACTGTTCAGCCCTCATTTGGTGGTAAGCCTCAGGGGAAAAGGTAAAAGTTACTTATCAGGTGAGAGTTGGTAGTTTTCGCGCTTTTTTTTTTTTTTTTTTTTGAAAGATACCCAAACTATCGACATTTATTGCAAGTCGAAAATCATTGTCAACAAATAAAAAGAAAACATATTTTAGCAATTTAAAACATAAATTGGAATTATTAAATAAGGATTAAGGGATACATTAAAAAATAAAACACTTACGTTCTTCTTCAAATCCGTCTGTAGTTGTTTTCGCACTATTCTTCTGCGAAATACAGGCGATCGGTTAAAAAACATCACAAAATTTCGGCTTCTTGTTATTTTCGGCAACAGCGGCTATAGAGGGAACGCATTTCCTCGATGTTCCCTTTAGAACATTTTCACAAAAGTTCTGTATAGTTGCAGACACGATTTGTTTTAAAAAAAAACTGTTGGAACTTTGAATACAACAAAAAAGAACGCATACGAAAATGGCGGCGTTGCTTGACTGAAAGATTGTTTTGAGGATGGTTGCCGGAAGAATGGTTATGTGGATGGTTACCAGAGTTTGGCATATTCTGAAAACTTGGCGACTTCTATTGAGTTTGTTGCGTTACAACGTAAGTACTCTATTTCGGTCTTTATTTACAGAAATACTAAATTAGATATTATATTATTTATTATGTTTAGAAAACGGTACTTACGTGCAATCACTCTGCGCCACTTTCTTTTAGATTGCCTCAGTCGAAATATTGCTGGAGAGAATAATAATCGGGCAGGATTTCTATGCAGTCCAAAAGGGTTTAAACGTCAAAACTTAGGTCTGTTGGTTGTATCTTTACTCATCCTGCACCAGATTCTTTTAGAGTACCACAATCTAAATATTGCACAAGGGAGGGATAATGGGGCACGATTCTTGTGCAGTCTGTCTACTGTTGGAGATCAATAAGTTAGGTTTATTGGATGTATCTTTAGTCGACCTGCAACAGTTCCTTTCTGATTACCCGAGTCTAAGTATTGCAAGATGAAGTGATAATCGAGCAAGACTCCTGCGCCCTCTCACAGGTAGATGTCAATAAGATAGGTCTATTGGTTGTATCTTTATTCGCCCTCCACCAACTTGTTTTATGGCAACCGGTATGGTGTTTTATGGTACCATAATCGAAATATTGCACGAGGGAGGGAAAATTGCGCAGTCTCACGAGTGTTAAAGGCCAATAAGTTAGGAATTTCGGCGTTATACTGTTTTTCAGCAATCGATGTATTGTCCTGCTCTTGTTCCTTGATTTATTCCAAGTTGGGCCTGACGATTGTGAATCCATAGAGAGATTTTCTCCCGTAGAGGTACATCTGAAACAGGAAAATAAAGTGAAGCACCTTGCTTCTGAAAGTTAGCTGCTAGGCTGGTGTGTTCAAAGAGGGTGGTACTGCTGATTGGTCCGTGATATTATTTTAGGAGATGGGCGACAAAAGGTCAGTATCTCTTATCTTCTGCTAGGATTTCGTATGCTAAGATGTCTGCAAACTTGGCAGTAATATTGCAGATGGATTTATTGAAGAAGTTTTCATTCATTCTGGAAATGAAGTTCGGAGTGGTTTCCATATTCAAGTCAGTCAGAGTGAAGAATCTCATTTCTTACGTAGTACGGTGCATCAGCAATAAGTTAGGTTTGTTGGATGTATATTTAGTTCCTCTCCACCAGTTTCTTTCACATTACCGCAGTTGAAATACTGCAAGATGAAGTCATAATAAGACAACGCTTCTGAGCATTGTCGCTGGTATTAGACGTCAATAAGATAGGTCTGTTGGTTGTATCTTTATTCGCGCTTCACCAGCTTCTTTTAGATGACCAAAGTCAAAATATAGCTGGAGGGAAAGATGTTCTAAAACAATGGCTCGCAACATTTATTCTTTCTCTTACCCGTTAATGAAAAAACTTTGTGATTTAGTATACTCCTAACCTTCCCCTTCATAACCCCTACAGCATGCTCACGTATATCATATAGCGACATTGCTTTAATACCATAAAAGTAATAAACTAATATATAGATGCCCACACCCAGTCTGTGGGACGGTTGCCAAACGCAAACTCTCAGTTTGGATTAAACTTTTCATCATCATTTTATTCAACCGGGGTGATTTTTTCTAAGTTCCTACACATGGATCTTGATATTTTCAACATTTTAAGGGGTCGTAGTGCGTATTGAGTGCATATTTTTCTTACTTTTTATGATTTAGAGTGTTTCAGCCAGCATGGCACAGCCTACCAATAAGTAGACAAGACTTTTGTTCGAAAGGTCTTTTCGAACGATTAAATCATTCATTTAATCCATTTTCCGGAGCGACCCCTGCCTGGCTAGATCATACGGACTTTATATTTATGATCATTTTGAATGGTTACAGTGTATATACTGTAAATGTTTTCTTTTGCTTTTGCACGTTTATTGTTTTCATATACACAGTGGTGTTCATGAAGAAGTGGGCAAGATCCTTCCACTTCTCCTGATTCGTCCACGTGTTCAAACCAGACGGAAAAGCGGAGTATTTTCTCCCATGACATTTAACTCCTCTGGAGAATTCTGCCAACACGGATTTGAGCACGGGTCAGGCCCAATTCGGAACTCGATCATGAATTGGCAAAAGCAGGACCTTTTTTCCTTCTGAGTGCCAGTATACTCACCAAAGTTTCAAAATGTGAAAGAGATGTAAAAAAATACTTTTTTTTGTGTGTGTGTGTGTGTTCCAGCGAATCATAAATTTTGAGGCTTTTCCAATCTTCCTTCGAAGGATTTGAAATCCAGTTTTCCTCCTCCTTTTTTTCTTCACTGCGTCTGGCCAAGAAATATCTGAACAACACAATGGTGGCTTTTGAAGTAGGTTCTTCAAGTTCTCTTTGACTTCGTTTGGAATCTGAAAGTCATATTTCTGAGAAAAATCTGTAAATAGTCTCGAATCTGATTTCTTTTCTTAATACATGATTTTCAAAAATTTAGGTCTTTGAATCAGTTTTGTCTGACGCTTTGAAGACATATATCACATTGAACGCAATTCCGAATTGAGTTGATTTATTTTTGAAAAATATTGGATAGTTACACAAGTTCTTCAAACCATTCATCATTGTGAATGAATACGGTGCGAACGCCAATGAAGAGCTGTTAACTGTTAACAGCTTTTGTTCTTTGCAAATTATAGCTAATTATCCATTTTTACGTAACAACACTTTACATCTAACAACGGCAAAAAAAATTTGATCTGTGTTCTACATGATTTCTTGTACGGAATATTAAATTATACGCACTTTTTGCTCCATTTCATTAAAACTTATTTATTCGAATTTCATTGGAGATATGTTTCTTATTCATTTAATTCTGTTCTGTTCGCGACAAGATAAAAAATACATAAAACTTCAAAATACAGAGGCAGTTCACACATGTTTTAGACGATGTATATTGTATTCACAA
The DNA here is from genome assembly GCF_044657685.1 of Stegodyphus dumicola. NCBI lineage: Eukaryota > Metazoa > Arthropoda > Arachnida > Araneae > Eresidae > Stegodyphus > Stegodyphus dumicola. Next base: position 181,144,626 of record NC_140775.1, read on the forward strand.
AACTAAATTACTTAAAATTCTTGTGTTTTAAATGTTCTATTTGACATCTCTTATTCTGAACTATCTTTCGACACCGCAATTTCCAGGATAATAATGCCTTTTGAAGTGACAGAACGGCAGGAAGTGGTATTCTATCCCATTCCTCCCGAACAGCTTTCCAGAGTCCTGTTAGGGTTTTGGGACAACGTTTGGATAATGCAGTTTTTAAAAGTCCGAAAGCACAAAAATCCATAGGTGACACAACGGGAGATTGAGTAGGGATACCAGTGATGGGTATAGCCTTGATACCAGTTTTTTGTTCCATTTCTTTTGGGAAATTTACAGTGGATTTTGATGTGTGACTGCTAGCTTTGTCCTGAGGGAGTCTTACAGATAGATGGCACTGTGGGTAAAGTGATGGTATTTCATTCAGAAAAATTGGCGATAAAATATGTTCCTGATAGTATTTGGAGTTAATCTTGACATTTTTTTGCACTCTCTTTATTTTTAACTTAACATTATAAGAAAAACCAGCAACAATCATGAATCCCTTAGAAAAACTTTCTTTCGATTCTTTGAACCATGTACTTAATTTTTTTCTCCCCTTTTATGATAATAAATGCTCTTTTTTGTTACAAACATTTAAATACACCCATGCTAAATCATTTAAATACACCCATTCATCTATTGTGACAATTGTTTTCCATTTTTCTTTGGATAAGTGTTTCTCATATAGAATTCTGCAGCGTGTCCTGCGTTGAGCGATATGCTTTGGAAGAAGACTATGCACATTGCGTTTTTACGCTTTCTTAAGATTTAAATCAACATTTATTATTTTGTTTACAGGGGACACCGAGCATTTTAATGATTTTGCAACTTCCTTTCACTAGGGGGATTTTCTTTTAACATTAAACAACGTACCTTTGCAATAGTCGAAGATGTCCGTTTTTTCCTTGGATACTTGTTTGGAATTTTTGTCCCACTTGAGGCTCCAATTTGACGTTTTGTTCCTTTCTTGTTGATGATATTACCTATCGACGCTTTAGATATCACAAAACCATGACTCTCACATCGTTTTTGGATAACGGAGTATGCATATTTCTCTTCGGAAAGAATGTAAATGTAGCCTTCGAACCACTGCTTTGTTAAATTCGCCATTTTGAATAAAAACAAAACTTTCAAGCCACAGACGATAATTTTGACTTTTAAAAACATAGTATAATTGCAATTACTTTTTTTGCAGCAAACCGATTTTTTATTACCGCTCATCAAAATCGTCTAAAAAATGTGCGAACAGCTTCTGTAGCTTCATTTAAAATTGAAAATAAAGAAAGAAAACCACCAAATAAAATTAAGACAATCAAAAAACAATTTTTACATATAAAATTAGAGTTTCTACGCAAAAACAAGCAATTTGGCCAGCAGGCGAAAAGACAGATTTTTCGGTGCACAAAAATGAAAGTTTAATTTTAGTCCCATACGGCAAAAAGGCACTGAAGGTTCAGTTACTGAATTCACTATTCTGCTAAGTTTCAAATGTAAACAAATATGGCTGCTATGGTAAACAAAAGTTAAGCTTAGCCGCACTTAAACAGCTTATAAAATGTTGATAATTCTAGAACTTTTGCATTAACTAAAGGCATGAAAACGTTAACCGAAGATGAGAACAACATAATTCAATCATTTCTAACCCAAAAAATACGCAGTTTATCAACATATAAAAGAACAAAGAAAAACTGAGCTCACGGAGCCGAGTAACACAGTGGGTATATATATATATATATATATTTGGTGCGGTCAATTGCAACCAAGACGGGGAGGTGCACAACTACATGTTTTAGAAGTCCTATATACAAAATTTCAACGTTCTGAGGCTACTAGATTTTGAGTTATGCGATGCACATTCGTACATACGTACTTACGTACGTACAATCGCCACGGAAAAAAAATCTCTTCCGAATCTATTTTAAATCAGTTTTATAATTCGTTTGAGGAAAAGGAATCCTTTACAATTTAAGTACTTATGCATTATCCCAGGACAATGTGATTTAATATAATGACGTAACAATTATTATGATTACAACACAATCATAACATTACCATGTAATAATATGAGTAATAAAATCATAAAATAAAATAAAAATCTAAAAGATTTCAAATTTTATATTACGCCTAATGGGGTGTTTTTTTACCGTTTTGTGCTACCTTTATTTATCAAATATCATGTTATTCAAACTTAAACCATATAAAACCCGATTCAACAGCAATATTACAAAATATTTAAAAACAGCATATCTTCAAAATTTCCGATGCACAGTCTCGAGCGCTGGAGGTAAAAATGCTTTATTTATTTATTTATTTATTTATTTATTTTTATTTTCTGTAGTGTTGCCACTGTCCGTTTTGAAATCGCTCAGTTTGTTAATCAAAAATTTATTAAAGGTTTACAAAATATGAAATTGATAATTAAACAAATTGGAAATTCAAAATTCGAGCTTTAATGTGCCCATGTTTCGGGTGGAGGATTACGTTATTCAAAATTTGATGGCTCTAGGAACTGCCGTTTTTTCACAAGGCGAGAAACCTACATACATTCGTGCAGATTCCTCATTATTTAATTTCTTTAAATATAATACAGGGCGACAATATTTGGTGGCAACAATTTAAAAAGTGATACGTCGTTTGCAGTGAACCGACGCGAACCGACGCGAGACTAATAGCCCTTCTGCGCTAAACCTTCTATGGGCTATAACAATGCAGTAAATAAAAGTATAAAAGTGCAATCTTAAATACAATGACGAGAAAGTATGAAATTTTGGAATAAAAATTAATGGAATGTTTTTAACGGCCATTATCCTTAAATTTTCGGCTATAACCTTTAATATAAATCGCTAGAAAGCGCATAATATTCATCCCAAATAATCCTAAGTAAGAAAAATTATTACGCTCTAAGAACTCTCTTTTTTTAATTTGGAATTAAACCCACCGCGCGTTAATTTATAAACAAGCTAAAATAATAAAACGCTACATTTAAACGTTTAGCTAGCAAATATTATCTCTAACAAATCCCGAGGAACAGTCAGATATGCACAAATATGTAACATTCGTAAAAAAAAAGAAACAAAAAATACTGCGAAAGCAAAGAAATAGAAGAAATACGAGGCTTGGAAGCGGAAGGGAAAAAAATCGAATTAAAAAACTTGCTCTCCTAGAGCAAAGGGAGGAGACACTTTTATTCATTGGTCCTATGTAAACAAGTGGCGATGCTGAGCAATTAAAGCTCCTTCGTTTTAGGCGAAAGCAATTACATAGAAGGGAATAGTGCCCAAGGGTGGTAAGGGAAACTGCTGGGAGGGAGAAGACTATAGAGAAAAAATTCCCTTTTAATGAAGCTCAGTGTGGAAGGGGTTTTTCTTTTTCTTTTTTTTCTTTTCTTTTTTTTTTTTTTTTTGTAAGGGGAAAAAAATGAACTACTGAAATCCGAGTCAGTAGAAAGGTGATCGGGATGTAATGGTCGTCTCCATATTGTCAAATTCTTGTTTGTAGGGGGCTTTCAAGCAAAAAATTCACTGAATTTTAAATTTCTTTGAGTTAAATAACTGAATAAAGAGAAACTATACGCGAATATTTATTATTAGCTCAAAGCGGCGTTAGACACAAATGGCTATTATTTTCTAAATTGCGTTTTGCGTCCTTTCAGTTTCTACGTAGGTTCACTTTTCAAACTGTTGCCACAAAATATTAACGCCGTGTATTATATTTAGAGAAACTAAATAATGAAGAATCTGCACGATTGCTTCTCGTGTGTGTGTGATTATGGCAAAGCCTAGGAGCTATCTGCCTAAGGGGAGGGATGCATTCGTGGAGGACTTTCTAAAGGGAAATGGCTCGTATACACGAATACATCTCGCACTGTGGTGAAAAAAACAACGGTACCTAGAGCCATCCAATTTTGAATAACGTAGTCCACCAACCAAGCATGGGCACTAGGAAGCCAGAATTTTCAATTTCGAATATATTTTAGTATCTATTTCAAATTCTGAAAAACTTTAACGAATTTTTGATTAACAAGCTCAACGATTTTAAAGCGAGCAGTGGTACCACAGCTCGGAAAAAAAAAATTATCTCCAGCGCGCGAGACTGTGTATCTGAAATTCTAAACTTATGCTGTTTTGCTTTTGTGATATTCCTGCTGAATTGAATTTTATGAGGTTTAAGTGCAAAGCACATGATATTTAATGAATAAAGATAACCCAGAAAACGTTATAAAAATGGCTGGCCTTTTGGGCGTAATGTAAAATCTCATAGCTCTCCGATTTTCTTTTTAGTCCAGAGGACCTTTATTCCTGAGGGACTATTGTTTTCGTTTTGTGTCGAATCACTCTGAATGTCTATTTCACTTTTCAAACTGTTGCCAACAAATATTATCATCCTGAAAATAAATAATAATATTAATAATAATGTTATTAATTAATAATAATATTATAATATTAACAATAATATTATTAATTATTAATAATATTATTAATTATTGATAATATTCTAATATGAATAATAATATTATAATGTTAATAATACTACTATTAATTATTAATATTTGAAGAAATGAAATAATGAAGAATCTGCATAAATACTATTTGTATGTTTCTCGCATTGTGATAAAACAACGATGTTTAGAGCCATCGAATTTCGAATGACGTAATCCTACTGCGAATACGGGCATCTGGAAGCCCAAATTTGAAATTTGGAATTAGTTTTATCGATTTCGTATTTTGTAAAACATTAACGAATTTTTGATTAACAAACGCAAGGATTTCAAAGCGAGCAATGGCAACGTTGTACAGAAAATAATTCTAATGATAGTCTCAATTGAAAATTATTTTGCGATATTGCTCTTGAACTGTTTTGTGATTTAAGTGCGAAGAACATGATATTTAATAGACAAAGGTAAGGCACAAACTGTTAAAAAAACGCCCCTTTGGACGTAATTTAAAATCTGAAAACTTTCAGATTTTCTTTTTTTATTAGTCCAAAGGGATTTGAATCCCGAAGGACTATTAGTTTCGTTTTGGCATTTTGCGTCGGACGGATAAATGTCGGTTCACTTTTCAAACTTTTGCCATAAAATGTTAGAGTCCTGCATTATATTTGAAGAAATTAAATAATGAAAATCTGCGTAAATGTATGTATATTTCTCACATTGTCATAAAATAACGCTACATAGAGTCATCGAATTTTGAATAACGTAATCCTCAAACGAATATGAGCATGTGGAAGACCAAATTTGAAATTTTAAATTTGTTTTATGATCGATTTCCTATTTTTTAAAACTTTGACGAATTTTTGATTAACAAACTCAAGGATTTCAAAGCGAGCAATGGCAACGTTGTGCAGAAAAAACATTTTTATCTCCAGCGCGTGAGTCTCTGTATCGGAAATTCTAAAGATATGCTCGTTTTAAAACTATTTTGCGATATTGCTGTTGCACTGGATCTTATGGTTTAAGTGCGAGGAACATGATATTTAATAAAGAAAGGTAACACACAAAATGTTAAAAAACGCCCCTTTGGACGTAATTTAAAATCTGAAACATTTCAGATTTTTTTTTTTTACTTTATTTTTTCTCTTTTTTTTTTTAAATTTAATTTTAAAGCCGTATTTGAAAACTCATTCTGGTAGGGAGTTGTAAGTTGAAGCGAGATAAGACAGGAAAGGTTCACTAAATTAAAATAACTGTTATAAATTCAAAGTCTTACAACCTTATAACTTTTCACCATAAATGTTCAAATATTCCGAGAGACGGCTACAAATATTTTACGAATATCCTTTTTTCCTCTTCTTGTTTTACCACGTGAATCTTGACCACATTTGCATCGCGACAAAGCGGTACAAATGGAATGAAATGAGAATTATAATTTAGTTATGAAAGCAGACCAATAACTCAAAAAAATATATTTTATTATATACATTCATATACTTGTCTATAAATATACAAAAATATATTTATTATTAACAATTGGTAACTATAAAAATATTTGTAAAAAACAATAATTTGAATATTATGTTTTTTAATTAATTTTTTTATTAAAAAATTATGATTTTCTTTCACGGTTATATTTTTTATCCGAGTGAATAGTTTGCAATAGATTCGGATCATTTATTAAAATGTCATGAAATTTCTCACATGAATTGATCAAATTATATTTTAGGCTTAGTACAGATTTTAAAGTTTTAATGTTCAATTGCGTTTTTTTCAATTGTCCATATTTTATTGATACTGTAAAAAACACGTTCTGTTGCTGCATTTGTTCCCGGAAGGGAGAACGTGTGTTCTACAATTTTTAAAATATATTCATAGGGAATATTATTCTGTTTAAAATGAAGGAATAACTCCGTCCACTTTTTTGTCTGTTTCCACATTTGCTGACAACCAACATTTAATTTTTTTCATCAGTAACGCATTTTTTACCAATGACACCTAATCAAAAAGATCATTTTCGCAAATATTATTTTTCGGAAAATAGTTATTAATATATTAAAAAGATTTTTCCACGTATTTCCATAAAATCTCCTTTTTTAATGTCACCCAATGGAAATTTTTAATATCCTCGAATTGAACAACCCGTTCGTCAAGATATTCCAAGCAGTTATAAAAATTTCTGATTTCTTTCAGAAAATTAGGTCGTGTAATATGGCACCTTGTTCTTTCAACCTAGTGATGTCCTTTCGAAAAACTAAAGGAACGTAATCGTTATCAATTCTTTCTCGCAATTTTGTTTTTAAATTATTGATTTCTTTTGACACTTCCGTAATTGAAAATTTGTTACCTTCAATAATTTTCACAGCATTGTGAAATAATGTAGCTTGATTGTGGATGAACTGACGACAAATTTGTGATGCGCCATTTTCAAAAAACAGCTGCAATATTCTTGGACATTTATCTTGTGATACAAAATATGATTTTAATCGTTCATATATTTTTTTAATATTTTCTACAGCTGGTAAAAGAGCTAGCCATCGTGTTTTACTGTAACTAATAATTCTTTTATATTCGATCTCTGCGCTTTCACAAAAATCCTTCAAACTTTCGACACGCACAGTATATATATAAAAATACGAATAAATTTTTGAAATAATATTTTCAACGTCCACTGGAAGTAAGTCAGATGCTGTTTGAATAGTACTGACTGGAATGTGCGCTGCACAACCTAGTCGAATAATTTTTTGGTTCAAACGTTCGGTAAGTTTCGTAAAAACGTTATTGCTGCCTCTTATAGCTTTTCCACCAAAATTTACGCTAGTGTCAACAATAAAATTATTGTCTCACAATAGGCAATAATTTTATTGTTCAAATTATTCTTTTCTAAAATAGTACTTATTGAATCAAAAATTATTTATGAAGTTTCACCCGGTTACAGTTGTAACTGTAAAGCCCAGACGGTATAGTGGTTAGGGGAGCCTGACTGTGATACCGAAGGGCCTGGGTTCGAATCTCGGAGAGAGCATGGTTGTAACTGTCTGTCCCTTCATAGGAGGCAATGGTGGCCCACCTATTAGGTGCCTCCATAATAAAGAGACCACTACGTCTGGCCTTAGTATACATTAATGGACTCTGTTAGAAAACTGTAACTGTTCACAATCTGCCATTGAAAAAAAAAAAAAAAAAAGTTTCACCCGGCAATGAAACAAAAGCTAATATTCTAATTTTAATTCCTGTTTCTGGATCAAAAAGTCCAACAATTCTGAGAAGTAATTTTAAATCTTTGTGGTTGGAAGCATCATAATATATGGACATAAAAATGTGCATTTATCTAATTCTTTCTGCAATTTTGAAAACAAATATGGTGGAAAAAACAATACAAATAATTGCTTCGGTTTTCATCCTTGCACGTGCAAATTTCTTGTCGTACAATGTTTTGATCATTTGCGATGTACAATCAATTGATTTGAAACTTTGATTGTGGTTTATGGTGTGGAAAGCAAATAGCCCTTCAGCTAATGCTAGCTGTTTCTCCGTTAACAATACATATTCCATGACGAGACGTAACGACACTGATCGAACACCGCCGAGTAAATTTAACTCTTACATCGCCTAATTTAGTTTACTTCGCATGCATTTTATGTCTTTTTTTTATTTCTTTATATTCACTATAATAATTAATAAATAATAGGTAATAAATTTTTACAATACATTTAAAATAAGAAATGCAGATGTTTTCTAAAAAGCGGGACATTTTTAAAAATTCGGCGGGACGCGGGACAGTCCTCCAAAAAGCGGGACTGACCCGCCAAAATCGGGACGTGTGGTCACTTAAGAAAGAACATCGGCTATTTGCGTGCTGCTACTTAGCGAGTTCAATTTTTGCAAATCTTACTCTTTTCTACAATTTGATATAAATAGATATGGGTTCACGTATGTTGGAATATTTTTTAATTCCGAGAATCTATCCAATTTTATTCCAGATAACATTGGCAGTTGTGTGTTACTTTGTGTACTGCATTTATAATAATTAAAAAAAAAGAATTACCCTCGCCTCTGTCAACAACGCAGCTTAGCTGACAGTAGTGTGAAACAGTCCATAAGAACCACGTGCTTTAAGACAAACACTAAGAGCGACTAGAATCCTCCCCCCCCCCTTTGCCTCAATCCTAATCAACTCTGCAGGAGTCCTCATTAAATTTCGCCTCAAGTGGACCGATGATGCCTTGATGACTAACGAGGCATTTTCCACAGCGGGAGGTCACCACATAAGGTCGAAAAGTGCTCTTTTGGCGACAGATTGAAAGTGCTTTTGTTTATTCTGCGGAAATTACGCCAAAAATGAACGAGGGGACTATTTTCCTACGCGCTTTTATTTTTTTGTCTCGCTCTAATTAGACGCCGTGGAGCGGTGATGCGTCTTTTTCTGTCGCTTTTTAATGAGTTGTAACAGGACCTCGGACAATTTTAAGTAACCGAACCAAAGAGAAAAAGTTTCATATCAAGCTTTAATGAAACACCCAGAAAGAGGGATAGGATATTACTCTTAATGAGCATCAGTTTCATGGCATTAATTTATTTGTTTTGCAGGATTTTTGAGGTACGCGTGATGAGAAGCAAGTGACAAAGAACAGCTGCTAGACGGATATATCGTTCGAAAAGTTAAAAGCATTCATAGAGAAAAATAAATGAACTTTTAATTGAAATTTTTTAGATCAATACTTCGAAAAAAATAACTAAAAAAATCTGAAAGCTTTCAGATTTTATATTACACCCGAAGGGGCTTTTTTTTTTTTTAACGTTTTGTGTGTGTTGCCTTTATTTATTAAATATCACGTTCTTCGTACTTAAACCATAAAATTTAGTTTAAGAGCAGTATCACAAAATAATTTAAAAAGTGCGTATCTTTAAAATTTCCGATACACAGTCTCGCGCGCTGAAGATAATTTTTTTTTTTGTACAGTGTTGCCATCGCTCGCTTTGAAATCGTTGAGTTTGTTAACTAGAAATTCGTTAAAGGTTTACAAAATAAAACAACTTCCAAATAATAAAACAACTTCCAAATTTGAGCTTTGGGCTTAAAAAAAAAAAAAAAAAAAAAAAAATTAGAAAGCTTTCAGATTTCATATATATTGCAGAAAATAATTCCTTTGAAAATGTTATGTTGTTACCATGTTAATGTCCATGTCTTTCACATTTCAAATATTCTGTTACCTTAAATCAAATCAAAATATGCGTTCAGTATTGTTGCTGAATTAAATACACGTGTATAAGAAAAGAAACTTACTTCTCTGATAAACATTATTTTTATGCAAAGGTATAAAAGACGTTACACATTAAAATATGGACAATATTCCTAAAATGATATTATTCAATTTAAAATACGTATCCCTATTTGTCTGTTCCAAATCTACTATATTAGTCTAACTTCAAAAATAAATTTCACTTTTTCACACTGATTATAAATATTGTGAATATGCTGTGTACTATGTTAGCTCCCAACATCGTTTTTGTTATTTCCGAAAACTGACTTGTATCATGCTATAGGACATTGCATCTGCAGAGAATGGTATATAGTGAACATGAAATAATGAATTAATAATCACAACATGTTAAATATGGAGGATTTTAAATTAATGTGTTGGTGTATTTACACTCATGTCCATAAATTAAGGATAATGCAAAACCAGGCAAAGGAAGAGTTAGAAGCAAAACAAATTTGACTTATTTGTAAAGCTTATTTATTAAACAAAATGTAAAGAGCAAAAAAAGATGCTATATGTTTGATATTATTAAAAAAAAATAGCGATTTTTTCTCCCTGGAGCAAATTACAAAAAAAAAAACCTATTTACAAAAAACCAATATTACATGGTTGGTATTGATTGTTAATACATTATATGTCTCCCAGACGATGCAATACAGTCTGTACAACGCCTAGGCATGCTGAGTATCCAATTATCGATCTGATCTTGGGGGATATTACATCACTCAAAACGCAATGCTCTCCGAAGTTCCGGTAGATATGTAGGAGGAGGTTGACGGGCTGCAACTCGTCGGCCAAGCATGTCCCACACGTGCTCGACTGGATTCAAGTCCGGTGAGAATGCTGGCCACTGCATACGGGTGATATCCTCCGATTGAAGGCATTCGCTTACGATGTTTGCACGGTGAGGAAGGGCGTTGTAATCCATAAGCACAAATTGTGCGCCCATGGCTCCCCGAAACAAAGGTACATGTTGTTCCAGAATGACGTCCCGATAGATTTGGCTTGTCATGGTTCCAATTTGAACATACAGGTCAGTTCTGGAACCCAGAATAATTCCACGCAAACGAGCACTCCTGCATCACCGTAACGGTGTCGTTCAATGATGTTTTCTTGGTGGTAACGGGTACCTGGAGCTCTCCATATGAACGTCCGACGAGAATCGGACTGCAAGCTAAACCTGGACTCGTCGGAAACCATCACACAAGCCCACTGCTGCGGTGTCCACAATGCATGCTCTCTATTCCAGGCTAACCGCAGGCGACAGTGAGTTGCAGTAAGTGGAACGCATTTGACAGGTCTACGAGCATATAGACCAATCTGCCCTAAGCGTCTGTACACGGTCTGCCTTGAAATTGTCGTACCAGTGGCTGAAGAGAGCTGACGAGACAGGTCTGAGGCTGTGCTCCGCCTGTTTCTTTTGGCAGTAACTGTCAAACATCGGTCCTCATTCGACGTTGTAACTCTGGGGCGACCTGTGCTGTAACGTCTACTCACATTACCATCATCTTGGAATCGTAGTCAAAGCCTGGAGATGACATTCTGGGCAATTCCAAGTTCGTCTGATACTTCCAGTTGGGTACGCCCACATTCCAGACGGTCGATAATTCTACCACGTAAAAAATCATCCAAATGCGTCCTTTGTTTCATAACTATTCAGTAATTGCACTAAAATGCTTATAAAGCGCCTGCGAACAATTTTACTTCTTTGCCTGTATTCCTTATATATCACTCTCTTACACTCTCGTCATTGTGTCTCGTCATTGTCATCTGGTTACTTCCTGAAATTTTATGATTCTTGAAGATGTGTGTAGTGATTTTACAGGTGATATATTTATTTTATAGTTTGATTTCCGCGTGACTCCGAATTATCCTTAATTTATGGACATGAGTGTAATTATGGCAAAGCACATGAGGGCTATTTGCCTAAGGGGAGGGAAGCCTTCGTGGAGGACTTTCTAAGGAAAACTGGCTCATATACACGTTACACATGGGGAAAACTACGAAAATACCTATGCAGCCAGCCCGTACCTCGGATTCGAACCTCGGACCGAGCTACCAGATTTTTAAATTAAGAATACATTTATTAAAAATCTGTGCAATTAATACACATTTACGAAGCTAGCACATGTAGAAATAATACATTTTTTATATTAAGATCACCACACTAGTGTTGTAAGAAGTGTAATCTCATAGCAAGAAAAATACAACGCACGTAATAATCATCTCGGTACTGCTATCAAAATGTAAATAAACGGTATGGATGTAAACTGTACCCGCGAGCCCAAGCAAAATCAAGGCGTTCCTAAGCGTAGAAGAAATGATGTCATCGGAAGCCTAATCCAATCACGAGGAGGGATTTTTTCCCATGTGCGTGGCACGGTACAAAATGCTTATATGCCGCCCGGATTCGAGCTCTGGATGTTCAGATTGCTAACCAGACGTGCTTTCCAATTACACTACAAAGGCAGGCACTACAGGCTAATCTTTGGAATATGGTAACAGGTAGTTTTGCGACATTTTGGTAAGGCGATAAAGGTTACTATCAATAATCTTTAGCACTAATCTGAGAAGTACACAGTTCAAATCACAGATTATTTTCTCTCAGGAAAATGAGAGATCATGTAATGTGATATTTTCCGGAAAATTTCAATCGGGTTTTTAGCTAATAAGCACTTAGAATCAATTTCGCTGCTAAAGTGCAGAATCGTCCACTTATTCGTTTGGCGCTTTTTACAAGAGTAAGAAGAACTGGATTTTTGTCAATTTTCTTTGACCTTTTAAATGAAAATAGGTCGACGTGTACATGGATAAAGTCAAGAGTGTGCGCAATGCCATTTTTGTGAAATTCTGGGATTTTTCTTTTTTAAGTGAAAATTGGTCGACGTGTACATGGACACCGTGTATATGCAGTTCTTAAAAACGTGGCAAGCAGTGGGCGATTCTACACTTTCTCCTAATTTCGCACCTAATCTTCGTCATGATTAAGCACTTTTGTTCCATAAAAGTTCTAGCATAAGTGTAATTCGGGTAGCAGATTGTTCGAAAAAATGTTGAGTTAAAAAAAAAAATGCCTTATACTTCGTAAAAACAAAATGGCGTCCCCCCCCCAAAAAAAACTAGCAGGTTGCTGTAGCAGGGTTGGTCGCCAAAGTTTCGCCAAAAAATCACCAAATTACCATAATTCGACTTCACAGTTTTACGTATTAAACCTGCAAGTTGAGGTGTAATATTGTAGAGTCATTAGGACTTTTGAAGTATGAAACACGAAAAATGAACAATGCCTTCGCCGGGACTCGAACCCGAGCCTTTCGAATACACTTCCGAGTGTGCTACCGTTGTACCACGGAGACATGCAGAAAGGAGGGAGAAAATACCTAAAGGGCGACTGGGGATGAGAGGACCCAATCGCTCAATCCTCGTGGTGAAGAATCATCATCCACCACCACCTGTTAGTTCGGGCGCCAGAGTCATAAGGATTTTTAAAGTGGGAAGCCTCAAAACTGTGCAGTGCCCTCGCCGTGACTCGAGTCTGAACCTCTCGAATACGCGCCTAGTGTGGCTACGGTTACACCACGAAGGCTTGCACAAAAGAGGGAGAAAATACCTCAAAAATGTTCTCATAGATAGACTATGAAAAATTTCCGAGTTGGTTGGAAGTACTCATAAACGTAAATATGAGAGTAAAAGGTTAATACTAACAATGGAGAAATATTTTCCATCCTGCATGTTCATTTTCTCTCATAGCACAGAGAACAGCACTTCGTTACTGGTGCTGTTTTCAAAAGCTTACTTTCAAACTATTGAGATTAGTTATCTACTAAGTGACAGCAATGAAAAATTTACTACTCTAAGCATAAAGTAAACATTAATAAAAAAGTGAAAAAAAAAGACTCTTTCAGCATAGAAAATAAAGCAATCTGTCATTGATGCAGCAAATTTGTTTACGAAAGTCCTAAGAGTAGTATTATTGGTATATTTTTATAAATCAACGGATTAATTAGATCTGAGGTTTCATATAGATAAACGATTGAAGTAACGAAAGACGAGAGTACGTCTATTAGTTTTTTATGTTATCTTTAGATTTAAAAATTTTTTATTTGCATCTGCAATTAAAATTCTGGGTTTCTGATATTCGATAGTGAATTTTCGATGGTGTAATTGAAAGAACATCTGGGTTTGGTTTAGAACAGAAATTTGCACAATGGACAGTTAAACAGTGAAAAAAAAATCTATGATTAAAACATAGTTTTCCACTCGGTGTGTGTTTAAGAGCGAAGTGACACAATAGCTACTAAATACAGTTATAGTTACACTCAAATTGCATGCGTGCCGAATGTACGATCTAAAAACGGTGGCGTCTCGAATGCGGTCAACCTTGACGTTAATTTCGAAGGGGAAAATAGGCAGGAGCGTTAGGGATCATAAGGGGAGATATATTGTAAAATAAAAGTGTTTTTAGGTCTCAATCAGTATTCTACAGCGTTCTCTATTCTTCACTGTAAGTCAGTAATGTATACAAAGATGTACATGGTACTAGAATGGAAACAAATTATATAGGATGCGAAACGTTTTGAAGTTAAAATTCCATTTAATTTATTTTAATTATTTATTTACTATGCCGATTTATTACTAATTATAATGAATTGGAATATTTGAATATGAATTAACTGAATATTTAAGAAAAATATTATGACTGCGAGAATATAAAAAAAAACATTTTTTGAATATTTGCTTTCTTATAGAATGCAGATGAATTCATTTTTACTCAATGAAAATCAAAATTTAGTGGCTAATTAATCGAGCACCTTTGTTCAGTGATCCGTATTAATGTGCCTTTTTTTTAAATTTAAATGCTTCAAGAATAATTAGAACAGGACTTAATTATCTTCTTATCCTTAAATTCTTCACTAAAAAAACTGCATTTTCAACTATAATCATGTGAAATAATTCTCTAAATATAATTCAAAGCATAAAGAATAAGGTACATAAACGGCTTGGAAATGGAACTAGCATTGAGATTCTCTTTAAGAAATATCGTGAAGCTTACGAAATGCCTAGATATAAACGAAGTAATTCCGTAGAATATTTTCTAACTCTTTATGATTAAATTGCACTCAATCATACTTTATAAACGACATGTAAGTATGATTTAATGTATATGTGTGGATGTGTGTGTGGCTTGGCGGCTGAGCGTTGAAACCTGGTTGGTCGATCCAGGGTTCGAATCCCGGTGAACGGGATGGCTGTATTGGTTTTCCCCATGTGTAACGTGCATACGAGTCAGTGTTTGCTTAGAAAGTTCTCCACGAGGCATCCTTATCTTTAGACAAATAGCCGTCGAATGCTTTGCTATAATCAAACAAACCAAACCAAACAACAGATATGTAGCTTAACAAACTACTATATTTTATGTATACTTCTAAAATAGTATATAAATATATATGATTATTAAAAGAAAGGAAAAGTCGGATCTTAACTAATTGTCTATAATTTAATCTTTATAAAGGCCCTAAGAATTCTTTCTCACTTGAAGTCGTAACCCAATAGGAGAACAAATAAAATTAAACTTCAGATACAGTGTCTCACAAAAGTGATGGGACACTTGGTGCTTTACAAAAGGAAACTGTAGTAAAATAAATTTAAAAAACACGCAAAAAGTTTTTGTGGATGTGTTTCATACTTAAATTTAGTAACAATTATTACATAACATACATTTTCTCAAGATATTAAAATATTAATTTAATAAAAATACAATTGTTTAGAACGGAGCAAAAAATGGCTCACATAAGTGATGGGACACTTACTTTGCCATCAAATATTTATCCAAAAATTTTACTTTTTAAAAGGTTTTAATATTTTATTGGATTTCCTTTTACTTTTAAAACATGATTTAATCTTCTTGGGATGGATTCGACTAATATTTTTGTGATTTCTGGAGCGATTTTACCCCATTCTTCTTGAAGCACCGATTTCAATTGTTGTTTTGAAGAAATGGTGTGTTTGCGAATTCTTGATTCCAATTCTTGCCAAATATTCTCTATGGGATTTAAGTCTGGAGATTGAGGTGATGTTTTTATTATTTCAGGACAGTTATACAGCAGCCAGAGTCTAACGTTCAAAGCAGTGTGCTTGGGGCATTGTGATAGTAGAATTCAAAATCGCTATGAAAGTTCAATTTTCGTGCTGAAGATTTCAAATTTTGATTTAAAATGTTAATATACTTGTACTGGATCCATTATACTGTCAATAAAAACAAGATTACCAACTCCAGCGGACGACATACACCCCCATACCATAACTCCTCCTCCACCATGTTTTACTATTGGCACCAAGTTCTGCTTACGAAATTCTTCCCTGGGTTTTCTCCACACCAAGATTATACCGTCAAAACCAAATATATTAAATTTACTCTCATCAGCAAATATAACTTCATTCCAGTAACCAGAATTCTTATTTATCTTGCATTTTGCGAAAGCCAGTCTGAGTTTTCTATTCTTTTCACTTACGAAGAATTTTTTCCCGGCTGCTCTACCGTAATATCCAGCAGATCGAATTACTCTTCTAATAGTATCAGGATTAACAATTACTCCATATAATGCTTGTAAATCAGCAGCAACTTTAGGAGCACTCATTCTTCGATTTTTTTAAATATTTCGAACGATAATTCGCTTTATTCCATCGGATAGCTTTGATGGTCGGCCAGGTCTTCTTTTATCCTGAATCCTATGATTCTTTTTATATCGTTTAATGATATTGAAAACTGTTGAATGACTCAAGGTAACTGTTTCAGCAGTTTCTCTAATAGAGTTTCCACGTTCAATATGCAAATTAATAACTAATTTTCGAATTTCAGGCAAAGTTTCTTTTCGTTTAGCATTCATGGCTGCACAGAGCTAAAAAACACAAAAATTCCTGAACAAACTGGAGAGAAATACTGCAGACGATTTTATAAATTATTGCCAATTGCTTTTGAGTAAAAATGAAAACCCACAAAAATATTTTTATTGTAGTAAGTAGTAGTATCTAATGGTGTCCCATCACTTATGTGAGCCATTTTTGCTCCGTTCTAAACAACTGTATTTTTATTAAATTAATATTTTAATATTTTGAGAAAATGTATGTTATGTAATACTTGTTACTAAATTTAAGTATGAAACACACCCACAAAAATTTTTATATCTTTTTTAAATTTATTTTATTACAGTTTCCTTTTGTATAGCACAAGTGTCCCATCACTTTTGTGAGACACTGTATGTATACAATACTGAATATAATACAAAAAATACAAAATATAAAAATAAATTATATATATGTTCTTAACCTAACTAACCATTTATAATGATATTACGTAACTATACGTATGGTAATGAACACTGAATAATAAAGATTATCAGGTTCAGTGTTCCGTCTTACTTTCTTTGGGAACATGCACAGACCTGACTCGGAACAGGGAGCTTACTAAAGCTATGTTCAATAACTGTGGGAAGTAGACAAGATACACAGGAAGGGTATACAAAACCCTTTATTTTTCACTCTTTACAATAATTTCCGTACTTCGGAATACAGAGACCTACTACTAGTGGTCTGAACGTAAGAATATAAAAATATAACTAAACTCTAACTTAAATTTGGAATAATAAACGTGGAAGATTGGCCTTATATTAACAGGAAGCCGTATGTAGTACAGAGAACTATTAACACTACAATACGTTTAAAATTATCACGAGGATTACACTTCTGGCCTGGAAGGCAACTAGCAACCGAGTAAAACTTCTAAGGTAAGCGGCCTGCTTCGACTAACTCCTTCCTCTCTCTCGCTTGGCAAAAAGCCACAACTTAAGCACTTGGCGTTCGCCAGACAAATTTTGCATAAATAAGTTAACGCTTTTAATTCTGGCCGGAAGTAGAAAATAAGAAGTGATAGTAAAGATTTAAAATAAAATAAACGTTAATAAAACTTAAGATCCTTACAAGATATTTTTCTTTGATATTTTATACCTTGTTCTATATTTTGTTCCGTTTACATATACCTATACACTACACAGATATATATATATATAATTTAAGGATTCCGTATTAACTACTACATATAAAACCCAAAAGTGCATCAATAATGTATTTTTCAGTATTATTTAACATCATTCTGAAGAATTTTCCCCAGTCTAGTTTGCGTTATTTTATTCATAAGTTTCAAATAAAAACAATTATTGTTTACATGGCATTAGAAAATTAATCAAGAAGCAGCGACCACAGTGTAATTGAAAAACAGTCCTTAGACGTGAAAAGTTGAAAGCCATTTGGGTTATGATTATCCGTCCAGCTTAAGAGCCAGAATTTTTAGCCCAAAGGAAGATGCAGAAGGGCTATTCATTTCATTGTGGCATTTTGTGCGATTTCAGTATAAACTGCGTTTCACTTCTCAAATTGTTGCCACCAAACATTATCACTCTGTATTATACTTAAAGAAATTAAATAATGAAGAATCTGAATAAATATATGTATGTTTCTCGCATTGTGATAAAACAACGGTACTTAGAGCCATCAAATTTTGTATAACGTACATCTCCACCCGAATATGGGCATCTGGAAGTCCAAATTTGGAATATGGAATTTGTTTTATCATCTATTTCATAATCTGTAAAGTATTTATGAGCTTTTGATTAACAAACTCAACGATTTCAAGCCTTACAATGGCAACACTGTAAGAAAACAGATATTGTGATATTGCTGTTGAATTGAATTTTATGGTTTAAGTGCGAAGAGCATGATATATTTAATGAATAAAGGTAACATACAAATCGTTAAAAAATACCCTATGGGAGTAATATAAAATCCCCCCCTGTATTTTCCTTTTATCTTCATCCCCCTCACAAAATAAAAATTTTTATTAACGAAATAAAAGTATTTCAAATACATTTTAAATTCGCTTACTAAATGTTTATTAAAAGTTACATAAACAATAACAATAATATATCAAAAGAGAAAACTTCAAATTTATATTTAGTATTTTCTATCTGAAATCTAAGGTTTGTTACCTACAAGACATTTTGTTGTTGCGAGATATTTTGCTGTCTGTAAGAAGTTTTATTTAAATCAATCAGACCCACCAACGGCCGAGCGGTAAAGTCGCTGAACACTGGTAGTTCGATCCGAGGTTTGAATCCCGCGAACGGGCTGGCATCGGCGTTTTCGTGGTTTTCCCCATGTGTAACGTGTATACGAGCCAGTTTCCCTTAGAAAGTTCTTCACGAAGGCATCCCTCCCCTTAGGCAGATAGCCCTAGTGTGCTTTGCCATAATTAAATAAACCAAACCCATTTACAATGGACGACATTTAAAGGGAAACAACGTAAAATCTTGTTTCGAGACTAAATATCCCTTTGATAAAGAATAAAGGGATAGGAATTGTATCAGAAAATAATTATTTACGATATAATGTTAAGGTTTCAAAGTGCGAGTCGCGACTGAGTATTGGGACGGGAGGTAATTTTGGATGAGTCGCGAAGAATTTAGAAATTTTCTTTTGTTTCATAAAAAATTATGTATACCGTGTTTACTCGCATAATATTCGCACATTAGGGAAATGTATTACACAATATTGTACACTTTTGACGATATTTTCTGCTTCAAAACGCGGATGCCACTGTTACCCGAAGGCGACTATTATGCAAGTAAAAACGGTATCTATAAATTGGTTAGTATTGTGATAGTAGCGGAAGTACTCGATGCTAATTAACGATTCATAGTCATACATTTTTCAGTCGAATGCGATATGGAACCCACATAAAAAATTTCGATAGGAAAATAAACTAATTCTCTTTCATTATATCAGCAACAATGGCACACAGTTAATGATTTTCGTCTTTCTAATCAAATGGTCGTAAAAGCTCAAGTTCCATTCAATATTTCACGTATATTCAATTTTAGTCGATTAAATGTGGCAAAATATTAATCATAATTGATCAGAAATCAATAACGCGAACAAACACACAACCATTCTTCTTTATATGTATAAATTTCGTAAAACTGATAAATTTTTGATTACCAAACTCTACGATTTGAAAGCGATCAGCAGCAATACTTTTCGAAATAAGGCATTTTTATCTCCAACGCGTGAGACTGCTGCCACTCAGAAAAATGAGTGTTTTCAGAGTTTTTAATTAATATCTCGGCTGATTAAAGTCGTACGAATTTGGGAACAGTCAAAAATGGCTTCTTACGAGTTTTGGGGATCGGGAATAAGGTACTTATGTACTTTGCAATGCTATTTTTATTTCATCGTAAAACTTAGAAATTTTTATTAAGAAACTCTATGATTTGAAAGCGAGCAGTGGCAACACTTCTCGAAATAAAGCAGATTTTTATCTCAAGCGTGCGAAACTGTTGCCACTCGAAAAAATGAGGGCAAAAATTAGTGTTTTAAGCATTTTTAGTCCAAAAGGGCTTTGTCCCTGAAGAACTATTGTTTTCGTTTTGCGATTTTTCTTTGAATCACTATAAATGTCCGTTTCACTTTTCAAACTGTTGCCACCCAATGTTAGAGTCCTGCATTATATTTGAAGAAATTAAATAATGAAAAATCTACATGAATGTATGTCTATTTCTCGCATTGTGATAAAACAACGGTACATAGAGCTATCAAATTTTGAATGACGCAATCCTACTGCAAATATGGGCATGTGGAAGTCCAAATTTAAAGTTTGCAATTTGTTTTATGATCGATTTCATATTTTGTAAAATTTTAACGAATTTTTGAGTAACAAACTCAACGGTTTGAAAGCAAGTCATGGCAATAATCTACGGGGGGGGGGGACCGTTTGAACTCCAGCGCGCGGAACCTTGTATCGGAAATTCTAAAGATAGGCTCATTTTAAAATTATTTTGCGAGATTGCTATTGAACTGAATTTTATGGTTTAAGCGCGAAGAACGTGGTATTTACGTGATTTGTTTTTATTGGTATTGTTGAACGAGAGGGAAACCCGCTGGGGAGAAATTTTCGGCGAAAGGGTTAATAAAAGTCCAAAAAGGGCAGAAGTCTATGGGTGGTACATCAAGGGATTTCACAGGGATATGAGTGAAGGGTCTTGATACCTATTTCCTGTTCCATTTTTTTCGGAAAATTAACAGTGGATTTTGACATGTAGCTTCTTTAAAAAAATTTTTTTTAAGTTTTTATTTATTTATTTATTTATTTTTGATGCAGTTCTATTGACTGATGGCACTGCGGGTAAAGAGAATTCATTTCATATTTGAAAATTGGGTATAAAATATGTTCCTGATAATATGTGGAGTTGATCTTAACATTTTTTTCCTCTCTCTTTATTCTTAATTTGCTGTTATATAAAAAATCAACAACACTCATAAATCCCTTAGGAAAACTTTCTTTTGCTTCCTTGAATCATGTTTTAAGCTTTCGTTCTTCTCTTTGATAATAATAAATGGATCTCTTTTTACTGCAGTCATTTAAGTACACCTAAGATTCGTCTATAGTGACAACATAAACATAAATGTTTCTCATAAAGAATTTTGCAACGCGTTATGCTGTCGGCTATACGTCGTGAAAAAAAACGATGCACATTACACTTTTTCGTCTTTTTGAGTTTCAAATCAGCAACTGCCGAACACATTAAGCATTCCTCTGAGCATTTTAATGATTTTGCTACCGTGCTTTGACGTTGCTAATTGTCCTTTGACTACTCTACTCCATATATTTTCTTTTAACGTTAAAGATCTTACTTTTGTAACATTCAGACATTCCGTTTTTTGCTTGGATACGCATTTGGAACAAAGTTTCCACTTGAAGTTAAACTTTGACGTTTTATACTTCATTGTACGAAATAAAAAGGAAGTACTATAATCGCGAAATGTTTCTGGCAGCATATTTCAACGAAAATATCCATTTTGACCGCTATCGAGTGCAATTTAACGATGTTTTTGAGTGACATCTGTACGTAAGGACAGAATAAAAGACTCGTTTCCTCCAAAAAAATTATAAAACTACTTTAAAATTAATTCTGAAGAGAAATTTTCGTGGCGTCTGCACGAACGTATGTACGTACGTGCGTACGTATGTCGCATAACTGAAAAACGAGTAGAATCAGAACGTTGAAATTTTGTACATAGGACTGCTATAACATTTAGATGTGCACCTCGTATTTTGGTTGCAATCGGCCGCGCCAAACGTATGTAAATATATTTATATATATATCCACTGTGTTACCCGGCTCAGTGATCTCAGTTTCTTTACTCTTATATATTTGTAAATTGTACATTTTTTGCTTTAAAAATGATTGAATTATGTTGTTATTATCTTCCGGTTAAGCTTTTTATGCCTTTAGTAAATCTGTATGCAATATTTTTAGAATTATCAACAATTTTAAAGTTGTTTAAGTGCAGCTAAGCCTAATAATTTTTTGATGGCGGCCATTGCTTGTTTACATTTGAAACAGCAGGATAGTGGATTTGTTACCAATCTAGAGAAACTTAGCTTCGCAACAACAAAGATAACCCTTCATTTATTATTGCGAATTAAATCATGCTTAATTCTATTATTGCGAATTAAATAATGCTTTATCCTTTCTGGAATTTTCGCTAGGAAATAAGTGTTTAAGATTTACTTCGTAATTTTTAATACAGATATTTTGAATTTTTATGTATTTTTGCTTCGTCGCGAAGTGAGAGCTGAATTAATTGAATGAGAAATACTCAATCGTCTGTGAAAAACTGTTTCTTTTTTGTTTTGTTTGCTTAATTCCTTTTATACATCGTTCTAGCTTTATTATAGTTTTTGAATAGAACATGTGGCAACGGTTAGATAATTCTTTAAATGATATAAATTTTGTGCATTCTGAGTTATAATATGAACGAAATATAAGACTGTTAAGTGAACCTAGCGCCAGAGTGTCGCTATGGTAAACAATTAGAGTGAAGTTTAAAGAATGCATTTATTGTATTATTGTTTATGCGCTGTCTGCGAAGTAGATTTAATTCAATCCATTAAGTTTAAAAAAATGCAAGAAACAAATGCGTGTAATTTAATATTCCGTACAATGTAGTCATGTGGTGTACACATCAGATTTTTTGCTTTGTTGTTGCCAACACCTGTTGTAGCTTTAGATATCGAAAAACCATAGTCTTCGCAACGTTTTTTAATAATTAGATATGAATAATTTACTTCGAAAAGGACACAAACATAGTCTTAAATCCACAGCTTTTCAAAAGCGACATTTTGCATGAAAACAAAACTGCCAGGTGGCCTATGATCACTTATTCTGTCAAAAATATAGATACAGTTAAAAAAAAAAAATTCCGAGATGATTTTTTTTTTCCAGCAGATCAGAATCGTCTAGAAATAATGCGAACAGCTATTGTAAATATAAACTAGTAATTTAAAGTCACTAATGACAGACGTTATAGACGTCCCGCTTTAACAGGAGCTGTTCCGACTCGATAATGTGGTTTCCAACATTGTCATTTTGTTCCGGCTATTTGGAAAAAGTTTTAAACTGTCGAATATACAAGAAATTACTATAATGCAACCTCTGGTAAAACTGCGATTTGTCAATTAAAATATTTCTTCTGTTACACTCATGTTGCCAGTCTAAATATTAGCATCTAGTAGATGTAAGTAACTTTAATGCTATCTAGACACATTCCTCCAAAAACTGGAGACTACAGCATACGACCTAAAGAATTTAAATATCTTATTCTGTCATCCAGATATTGATTCTCAAAATTTATAATGCCATGTAGCCAATGAGATCCAGATATTTTTATTTCATTTTTTAAGTAGTTTGTTTCCGGTTTTGGTAACAGTGGAACTTACATTGACCTCACAATTGTTGCTCAGGTTGAGTTCAAATTATGAGTTGTTATTTACGATTATCTCGTACTGTGCATTAAAGCAATTTAATTACTGGAATTCTAAAAAGGAACTGTTTGTTTACTGATAAATTGACAAAAAATGGCAATCTGTATTTGAAAAAGTTTGTTAAAGTTACATATGAATAGTGCTTCTAAGAATTTTTAAAGAAAGATCACTCTAGTGATAAATACTAATAACTGCTGTTGTCTTGTCCATATTACATGGAACAACGGTTGCCAGAGTCTACTCCGAACAGAGGTTGGGCTTCTATTTTCCACGGCAATTTTGAGGAAGAGCACCCCGGGGGGGATTCGGAAGTCTGCAACCCCTTTCCTCTCCCACCAATCCACACGAGAGGTCTTTCGGCTCGCCACATATTTAGAGTGCCGTCATGCCGCACCAAAACTATTACATTTACAAACATCCATGTCTTCTCCGGGATTCAAAAACCGCAAGTAGACTCCCCTAACCACTATTACCATCTGAGCAATAAATAACCGCTTAATAAGATATGCTCAGTTGAGGTATTAAAAATTTCTGTTGACTGCGTTGTTTTTTTTTTTTTTTTTTTTTTGTTAAAAATTTCTTTATTTAGATTTTTCAAGCATAGGGACTTATCTTAGCTGGTTTTATTCGCTGTTGTGAGTATATTTTCAGCTTACAGTTTGAGAAAAAAATATCCCGGCTTAAGCAAAAATTATTATGGTAAGCCTAACTAAAAAGCTCGCCTAAAGTGCAAACTGGAAGTTCCTTTGTTGAAGCAACATGCACTTCTTCAACACTTCTGCTGTCCAAAGCATATTCTACTCCTGATCACGCAGACAAGCATTCCAAATGCAACTTAAGAAACCCGGCGCTTTTCAAACGGAAACCAGCTGTCACTACGTAACCTGAAGACCGACTTTTCCTTTTAACAACCCGCCCGTCATAGCGTTCCGCTTTAATTTGTTACCTGACGCACAGCTGCTGTAATAGGGAACAGTTGGGTGTTTGCAATCCCTAGAGTTCTCGTTAGAGGGTGTAGGTGGCTCACTGAAGGTCGATTACCAATTCTGCAAAACTGCCAACAAATATTTTAAAGTGATTACAAACGGTTAAGAAAATGTCGATAGTGACTCAGCTGTGCAATGCTAATTTAATCAATTTTTAATAAATCCAACTTTACCAATGTCTTATTTTAACCCGTTAGGTATACATTAATTTGAATGTTTTTTTTGCACTTGGAGCATATAAAACTCTTTGGCTACATTTAACGTATCAGCACGTCGTGCATTTGTTTGGGCAAAGACGCACATGACGTTTTAATACGTCACTGAAACTGAGACGAGATTTAGCTATTTCATTCGTGTTTATTTCAAAGTAATGTGTATCTGCTGCAACAGAACAAATGATTTCAGTAGTTTGGTGAACCTTATTTGGGATACAAAACAAGGCCTTAATTAACTGTCTTAATTAAGTGCCGGAGCCGTATGGAAGACCGTCAGCAAAGAGGAACAAAAGTAAATAAATAAATAACTATTAAAATTTAAATTAAATAATATTAAATTTAATTAAATAAGTTAAAAATTAAATAATTATTACCAAATTAATCAATAAATATTTATTAATTATTCATTAATTATTATTTAATTAAGTAAAATTAACTAATCGAAATTAAGGCAATTAAATAATTAAAATTAGAATTCAATAAAACGTAAAGAGATAAATTAAAATTTAATAAGCGATTTGTAATATAATACTACTGCAAATAATAAAAATTTTCGAGATTAAATTTCTACTGAAATTGTTGTTCAGTTACACAAAAGAAGCGCCGGAGCTTTCTTATGTTGGATTCCGGTGATCTCCGGCTAGAATTATAATTTATCCCAATAACTAAGAAGTACTGGAGCAGGGTTCCGGCGCAATTTAAGCTCTGTACACAATCCCATAATGACAGAAATGGTGAATATATTTTATCAAACTGATAACGGCAGTTTTAATGAAAGTAGTATCTTGAATCAGATGAAGAATTTCATAATGATCCTTTAAACGAGGGTTTCCTAAACTGTGGGTCACCAAAAATTTTAACAGTTTTGATTTTCTTTAACTTATTATAATAACTTTACAATTAACAAATACTTTTACACAATGTATCTGAAAATAGATAAAAGTAAAACAATAAAGAAAGAAAAAACGAAAACACTTCGACGCATTCTTTTTATAATATTGTTACGAAATGTCAAGGCGCGGTAAGGTTGTTTCCCCGCAAAGCAAGTTTAGGGTTGCCATAAATAACAAAAGAAGGCAAGATTGCCACATTTGGCGGAAATCGCACATTTGGCGACAAAATTGGCGATATGTCATGGACGGTTGGAGAACCTTCTGGAACGAATTCTTACCAGTTTAGCCCTGAATGTTCTGAAAACAAGCCAAAAGCTATATAAACCCTGCTGGTCCGCAGTCAGTGAGAGTGTGCCTCGTCAAGAGGGCGAGTCAGAGTGCCTCGTCTGGAGTGCGAGATAGTCTCGAGTTAGTCAGTCCGTACGATCGAGTTGACAATTGGGCAACGAGTACCGAGTGGGTCCTCGAGTGCATCGAAAGAGTCAGTGCATCGTCGAGAGAGTGTGTTGAGCTCCAGGAACGACTGAACCGAAGAGTCGGGAGCTGTGCTCTGTGTGTCGTCGAGTGCATCGCGAGTTGTAGCGTGGAGAGTCTCGAGAGTGCGTGGAGTTCCGAGAACGACCGAGCAGAGTCAGGAACTGTACTCTGGTGCTTTGCAGTGAAGCTGTCTTCACCGTTATAGCCTGATAGTGTGAAGACTGTGTCGCTGATTGTGTCAGCGTTTGTATAGTACTTTTCGACGATTGCAAACGTGATATTCGAGCTGTCTTGGATAAATACTGGCCAATAAAGTGTGCGTCGATACTTCATCAAGTGTCGTCGTTATTCACTCCAAATCTACAAACCCTATACGAACGTGAAAGAAGAAATAACGTCGCAACTGGTGTCAGAAAAAAAAACCGCAGTAATATAAACGTTCATTTTCCTTGCTTTGCACGTGGTGCTGTCATTTCGTCTGTTACTTATTTAAAATGTTCACATTGTTCTATGTCTTAAAGTCAATGACCTAAAACTGCAATAGTATATTACATACAAGTGAAAAAATTGACAGTTTAACCCACGCGTGTGTCCGATTTGCGCAACACTTACGGGGTCCAACAAAATTTTTGTAAATAACATGGGGTCCTGGGGTCGCGAAAAAAATCTCAGTGATAAAAAAAGCATCGCGACTGAAAAAAAAGTTTACGAAACCCCGCTTTAAGTGATAAAGGGGAATTTCAAAATGAAATGATGAGGAATATTTTGAACTAGAAAGTGCTTATGATCGTGATATTATTCCAAGATGTAAAAGACGTACAAAACGCTTATCAAGCAGTGATAGTGAATCTTCTCGTGAAAAATTATATGAATGGATTTAGGAAGAAAAAGAAAATGTAGCTGATGTAAAGCGGTTTTCTGAAGTACTTGGAATCAATACTTTGTACCTGCGAAGACTCTAGGCGATAATCCTAAAGCTTTAGATGTTTTAAATGAAGATTTTTGGAATATAGAAAAGACAAACAGATATGCCCGATAAAAAATAAAAAGAGAAGATTTGGGAAAAAAAAAAAAAGAAATGAAAGACTTTTCTTGCAAATCGTTACTTTTATAGAATATATTCTCTATTTCTGTCATTATGGAGCTGTGTATACCAAACAAGGTTCAACAAACTAGAGAAATGATTTGTTCTGTTGCAACAGATACATATTACTTTGAAATAAACCAGAATGAACTGATTAACCCTTTGCGGCACAGTGTGTCCGGTTTGGACACACCTAAAAATTTCCTTCTGTACGCACAGAAAAATTGAATGTAAAAGGATTTGTAGGTTATTTATATGTTACTCTGAACCTTCTTTATTTATAGTAGATGGCAGCTTAACACAAACCAGTCCATATAATTTAGCCATGTTTAGTTTTTAAGACCCTCATTTTTCAAAGAAATAGTTCAGATGTTTTTAGGGTATAAAAGGAATTGTTTGAAAAGAAATTTATCTCTTTATATTATATATATCTATTTAATTAGCTAATTAAATATTAATAAATATATTATATATATCTATTTAAAATTTTAATCTCCTTATTCTATATTAGTTTTAAATTTTTGCCTTGAAATCTTGCTTAAATTCAAAGAGCGAACCCTAGGTGTGCCCAGACAGGGCTCACCGGTAATCTAGGACAACTGAGAGTCTGTATTCTTTGTTTTTCCGCATCTCATCGATCAGTTCTTTGACAACAATGCTCGTTTCAGCACTCTTTTCGAAGCTCTATTCAATCAGTGGGCTAATTTGGGCACACCCACACAATCTTGCTTAAAATCAAACGGCGAACCCTAGGTGTGCCCAGACCGGTAATCTAGAACAACTGAGAGTCTGTATTCTTTGTTTCTCCGCATCTCATCGGTCAGTTCATTGACAACAATGCTCGTTTCAGCACTCTTTTCGAAGGTCTATTCAATCAGTGGGCCAGTATGGGCACACCCACAGAATTAAAACAATAAGTGCTATGTTCACAAAATTTTACTTGTGTACTTCTCTAGGCCTAATTAGACTGCCTATCTTTTTTTTTTTTTTTTTTTTTTTTTTTTTTTTTTAAATCAAAACTCCGACTTTAAAAGATAGCGTGCCGGGGAAAGGATTAACAAACTTAGGGATTTCAAAGCGAACAATGGCAACATTGCCCCCCCCCCAAAAAAAAATTGTCTCCAGCGCGTGAGACTGTGTATCGGAAATTCTATTTTGCGATACTGCTGTTGAACTGAATTTTATAGTTTAAGTGCGAAGAACATTTAATAAATAAAGGTAACTCACAAAATGATTAATTTAAAATAATAAATAATTTAAGATTTTGAATTAAGTCCCTTTAGACGTAATTTAAAATCTGAAACCTTTCAGATTTTCTTTTTTTTTTTTTTTTTAAATAGTCCAAAGGGTCTTTGTCCGTGAGATAATATTGCTTTCGTTTTGCGATTTTGCGTCGAATCACTCTGAATGTCCATTTCACTTTTCAGACTGCTGCCACCAAATATTATCACCCTGTATTATGTTTGAAGAAATTAAATAATGACAAATCTGCAGAAATGTATGTATGTTTCTCGCACTGTGATAAAACAACGGTACCTAGAGCCATCCAGTTTTGAATGACGTAATCGTACTGCGAATATGGGCATCTGGAAGCCCAAATTTGAAATTTCGAATTTGTTTTATTATCGATTTCATATTTTGTAAAATTTTAACGCCATTTTGATTAATAAACTCAAGGATTTCATACACGAACGACAACATTTTTATCTCCAATGCGTGAGACTGCATATGGTAAATTCTAAAGACATACTCAATTTTGAATTACTTTTTGATATTGCTCTTGAACTGAATTTTATTGTTTAAGTGCGAAGAACATGATATTTAATAAATAAAGGCAACACACAAAATGTTAAACATATGCCAATTTGGATGTAATTTAAAATCTAAAATCTTTCAGATATCCCCCCTCCACATCTGTCAGATTCTCCCCACTCTTAACCTCTCCTGGTTTTCTTTTTCCAACGTTTGGTTTCTACAACCTTGTAGTGTATGGTCACCCCTCCCCCCCCGTCTCTTCGTCTCAGATCTCCTCTTAGTTCCCCCGATGTAGTTCGTCACGTGCCTTCATAGCAGATTTATCATTGAGCCGGCGACATCTCTCATATTAGTGATAGCCCGGCAATAATTGCATTTATTGGTTTTTTAAATTTTATTTACTTTTTTAAGGGCATCAAGAGAAAAGCTAATTAAATTTAAACTTTTATCTGATTTTAATGATGTATCAATAGTTTCCACTAAATGTATAGTTCCATCTATTGTATAAATATGCACGCAGGTAGGTTGAAAGTAGTTATTACGTCAGTTTTCTAGTATTATACCTACCGTTCGATTAACTAAAATAATATTATATCTCTCTGTTTGTTCATACAGGACATATGGAGAGCTTGATGCTACTGCGTGTTTGAAATAATGATATTTTTCTATACATGGTAATTTAACAACTCAAAACAAAAATTAACCTATTTTACTGGTACTTCCTCTGCAATTATCAATTGCATATACTGTTACAAACGTGGAAATAAATCTTTTCGTACAGCTTCTTTTGTCCGGGCCTTTAAAATTTCTCGTAAAATATGGCAGTCTGTCATTTCCGAGATAGATGGTTTTTGATTGCTTTCAGCAATTAAATTTCACTCATGCTTTCATAGCACATCTTTTTTTTTTTTTTTTTTCCTCTCTGTTTCTTCCTGAAGTTCACATCAGTACCGAAACGGAGAGGTGCATCTTAGAGCCAAGCCATCACGAGTTTGGAGAGCTATGAAGGAGCCCCTTTTAGTGATAATGAAGACAGTCTTTCTCATTACGGTTCCGATTGTTTCTCTGATCCCTACCCTCTTCCCAGCATTCCTTCTGGTCCCCCCCCTCCCCATACACCTTCCTGCTCTTAGTTATCCAGGCCGCACAGAATGTACAGACAGACAGACAGAGCCACGTGGACACGTAATTAGTTTGAGAGTTAAAGGGAAGGGTACTATGACGAGGGCGCGCGCTGATTGGCCAATTACGGGTGTCACTCGCGGGCCCTCTCGTTAAGGGTCACGTGACAGAAGACGACTAACGATGAGGGGGGCTGTGAGGTGAAGAGAGTAGGACACATGCCCCAGTCTCAGCGCTAGAGTGGAGTTGAGTTGAGTTGACCCTTTAGACTTCAAAAGTTACTTTTCGGTAAGGAGGAATTGCTCCTGAATGTGCGTTCCTCGCTCCTGATTGTTTTCTTTGTTCTTTCTTTTCTCCACAAGCCTAATTAGGTGGGATGTTCAGTTAAGGGTGGGGTTAGAGCGGATAGTTTTGTATCTGAATTACCCTTCTGCCCGGGATTATCGTTAAGTTCCATGTTCTTCTGAAGATTAAAAAAAAAAAAAAAAAAATTGTTTATTTCTTTTCATCTAGTATTGCAGAGAGAACAGTGGTCTGCTCGTAACTATAGCGCATTTTGAGATTTTGCGATGGAATCTCAAAATAGTATTAATTTAGGCAACGGCAAAAATAAAAAATATTATTTAATTAATTACTTTGTGCGCAATATGGTATTCAGAAATTATTTCGAATCTTGATTTTAACTTGCCCTATTGGAGCCCCAAGACTCCAAAGAACGTTGTTAGAAGGCAACTAAGCTCAGTCTAAGACTGGTTTGATTTCCACTATTCTATAATATGATTTTGCGTCTCTGAACGCCGACGTGTCGCAAAACTTTGAAATTTAAAATAAGTGTTTTATGAACCACAAATGCGATGGGACTCGGAGGCAGGTGACAGGTGACGGAGGACGAGGACACCTGATGTTTAACATAGGTAAACAGGCATATGCCACGCGTCCTCCACTATCTAGTGGCAACAACTCCCTGGAGCCTCATCAGGCTGGAGTTTATTTGGATCTTAATGAGAAAGTTACATGGCCATACAAGGGAGGTTGACATAGTCTACATTACGAGTGATGTGTAATAAACAACTAAATATGAACTTAGAGTCTAGGAGCTGGTGAGATTTACCAGCTACACCAACAAAAGCACATTATTGCATACTTTGTAAAATATAACACGTTACTTGCATGCATAAAAATATGTTACTTACATATACAAAGAAATAAAATAACAGAATATCATAAACATTACAGTTTTCCTTTAAATAAATAGGGAAATTTTAAACACAATCAATATATAAATTCATTTCATTTACAGATACATATTTTGTGAAATTTGAGAATTTCAATTTAGTCACTGTATTTTTACTTAGATCTTTTAGAGTATTAAATTTAGCAATATCTGGAATAAATCTTAGAACAATATTTTTCATAGAAGAGCATTTAAACAACAGGTGCTCAGTATCGACATGACTCGTCCCACATGGACAAGCACAATTTTTAAACAAAAACCTATTATTATAAAAGGGAAAGTGTACATGATTATTTAAAGCTTGGTTTAGATACTTGTCACTTAGGCATCTTCTCTCACTTTATAAGGTATTTCTCCCACTTCCCTAGCGTGCCTTCGTGGTGTAACGGTAGCACGCTGGGCCGGTATTCCAGAGGGCCGTGGTTCGATTCTCGGCGAAGGCGGTTGCATATATTTCATCTTGCTTGCTTCCAAAATACCTAATGTCTCTACAGTGGCGCCCGAACTAAAAGGGTTGTGGATGATGATTCTCCGCACCCAGGATTTGGTGACTAGGTCCCCTAAATCCCTAGTCGCCCTTTAAAAAGGGGAGTATATAAGGTATTTCTCCCACTTCCCTAGCGTGCCTTCGTGGTGTAACGGTAGCACGCTGGGCCGGTATTCCAGAGATCCATGGTTCGATTCCCGGCGAAGGCGGTTGCATATTTTTCATCTTGCCTGCTTCCAAATTACCTAATGACTCTACAACTTACAATTGAAATTAAATTATAAGTGAATCTTCCTTTAGAATCTGGGTCGCTCCACTTTGCTTGCCATAGAGTCAAACTTTTTCTTTTCAACAAGGATTTCAAACTGTCAAAGGAAGTCTTGACTTCAAAATCAATAATTTGATTTTCAGTGGCAGCCTTTGCCAATCTATCTGCTAACTCGTTACCGTTGGAAATCAAGATGTAATATGAAAGTTCAACAAAAGTGCTAGCAGACTTAAGAGATTAGAAAAATAAAATTTTAAGGTTTGTTTATATATATAAATCTTTGCAAAATTATTACAAAAATTTGTGAATACCCCCCTGTACGTATCCCAGCATTAAGTACGGCTGGGACATATGTGTCCCAGCCTTTAGTCTGAAAACCGTTTGTTCAAAAAAAAATGCTAAATTTACCTTACTTATGACATATTTTGTGCACGTGGATAGGAAACTGGGTAAATTATTTTTTTAAAATTCGCAGTCAAAGGGTTGAGAAGTGTTTCTTATTTGCGTCCAATTTTCGCACTTTCCAGGAACCCTTTTTGCATCATCTTCATCATCATAAATCTCTTCTAAAGTATTCCAAATTGGTTATTCTTGCTTTGCGCTTCAGAACTGTGAATTCTGTGGCTTTCCTCATGAATATTCGAAATTTAATTAAAATCCTGGCACGTAGTACTGAAATTCATGCGCTTGCATTTGTTACTTGACGCATGCAATATAGTCTGTTCCGGTGGAGTTTGACTTTCAAAATTCCGACCAATTATTCCTGAGTTTCATTTCGCCGCGATCGAAATATGTAACAATTAAAAAAGTTGCCATCCCATCCACTATTCCACTTTGTCTTCTCCCTAATTCCTCCTTATCTCTGTAATGCCGGACAGCGATCATTTGACGGGGCGACTGCAATTAAATCCTCTCCAGCCATCCAGAATTAAATCAGTCTGACCTTTGCTCTCCAATGTAAGGACGGAAGGACGTTTAATTAGTAAGCTAACAACTCCTAGGCTGGCAGTTCCTGTGTCTGTCAGACCGAGGTTGGGCTGTCCTCTTGGTGGAGAAGCAGGGGGATGCCTGAGGGTGGGCAGGATTTGCCGTTAATTTAAAGGGAAATTCGGTGATTAAGTTGGGTGAGATACAAATTGTATGATTCAGGAGATGCCCTTAATGAGGGAAGAAAAAGAGGTGATGTCACTGGAGCGTTTCGTGAGGGGCTTTCGAAATTTTGCGTTCCAACTCGGTGGAAATCTGCATCTGCTGGGATATTCTTCATAAGCTTCCATCAAGCTTTTTTCTCTCACTCTTATTTTTTTTTCTTCTTTCTAGCACACCAGAGGTGCTTTATTTTAGAAGCTACTTTTTAGTCCGTATTAATTTTGGGTCCGAATCCTTTTTCAAATTGTTGCCACCAAATGTTATCGCCATGTATTATTTTAAAAAAGAAATTACCGTATATACCCGCGTATAAGTCGATACCGCGCATAAGTCAACCCCCCCCACTTCGTCATAAAAAATTCGTAGAAAAAACAAGAAACCCGCGTATAAGTCGACCCCCCCATTTCCGAAATCGATCGAGAAACTTCGAAAAAAAATTTTTAAGTACTACATTTATTCAAAATCATCTGAGAAAAAAAAGTAAATATACGATAAAAAAATACCTTGGTAAATAAACAAAATCAAAATACTTCAACGTCAGATTCGCCCTTTCATAGAACTCTTCAGTCGTCATTGGCTCGTCATCACACATATTTTCAGTCTCGAACTCTGTATTGTTACAATCACTACTAGAGCCTTCGTCGTCATTTTCACTTTCATCAAAACAGCATCATCTTCCGTGCCGTGTAGTTCGTTGCTAATACAACATTTTTTAAATGATTTTATAATCATTTCAGAGGGTATTTCGTTGCAAGCATCTTTAACCCACTGAGCAATTAATGTAATATCGGGCTTTTTAATGCTGCCTCCTTTTGTAAATGTTGGTCGAACGGAACTAATCCACACTGCCCAATATTTTCTAACATTTACTTTGAAGGACTTATTGAGGCAGACATCTAGGGGTTGAATGACGGATGTCAATCCTCCCGGAAATACGGCCACAGTCGTTTTTAGGTGTTATGTCACTTTTGTC
Organism: Stegodyphus dumicola; assembly: GCF_044657685.1. NCBI lineage: Eukaryota > Metazoa > Arthropoda > Arachnida > Araneae > Eresidae > Stegodyphus > Stegodyphus dumicola. The sequence goes on from NC_140775.1 coordinate 181,178,865, forward strand.
ACTACTTCAGAAAAGTGTCCACGAAAAGAATCGTATACTAAAAGAGAAGGTTTTTTGAAAGCTGCTCCCGGTCTTTTATCCCACACATTTTTAAGCCAATCGACTGTTCCGTCAGCATCCATCCATCCCCTTTCATGGGCGCGAACCAGCACACCTGATGGAAACACAACGTTTTTCGGTAAAGTTTTTCTTTTAAATTGATCACCGGACGAAGCTTACTGCCGTACGTCAAGTAAGTGACTTATTTGATAAGTCGTCCAATTTGAGTGCGGGAAGAAAACACCTGCATTATATAAAGAAATTTTTGAACTTCCGATTCTTTTAATTTTTTATGGCCTCGCGTATAAGTCGACCCCCCCCCCCACACTTTGAAGTCTTTTTTTTGTCCAAAATATCTCGACTTATACGCGGGTATATACGGTAAATAATAAAGAATCTGTATGTAAACTGCGAAAAAAAAATGGGACAGTTCTATATCTCCCGTTCTACTGGGCCGATTGAAGAAATTCAACTTGCGTTTTTCACGTTCCGAAAGTTCGACTTAGGATATACAACAGATATATTTATAGCATTGTTCTAATATAATGAACTTAAAGCATCTAAATTAATTAGTAAATTGAAATAAAAGCAAGACAATTCCTCTATAATATAATAATTGCAACCGTGTATAAGAGGTTTAACACAATATCAAAACTAATGCAATTAAAGAGAGAGTTCATAGTAGAACAATCTCGAAAAATAAAAATGCGAAAGTGAAATTATGCAAATAAAAATTAATCTCCTTTTACTGAAAATCCAATTCAGAACTCATCAGGGAAAAATGAATTAAAGCTTCATAAAAGTCGATTAGTTCTATAATTGTTATAATATTCTTGCGTTATTTTCTTATCTGACACCAGTTGTTACTTTTTTCTTCCTACACGTTCGTACGGGGTTCGTAGATTTGGAGTGAATAACGACGACACTTGATGAAGTATCGACACACACTTTTTTGGCCAGTATTTATCCAAGACAGCTCGAATATCACGTTTACAGTCGTCGAAAACTACTATACAAACGCTGACAAAATCAGCGACACAGTCTTCACACTATCAGGTTATAGTAGCGGTGAAAACAGTTTCACTGCAAAGCACCAGAGGACACTTCATGACTCCGCTCGGTCGTTCTCGGAACTCCACGTACTCTCGAGACTCTCCACGCTACAACTCGTGATGCACTCGACGACACACAGAGTACAGCTCCCGACACCTCGGTTCAGTCGTTCCCGGAGCTCAACACGCTCTCTCGACGATGCACTAACTGCGATACACTACGAGACTCTTTCGGTGCACTCGACGACCCATTCGACACTCGCTGCCCGGCTGTCAACTCGATCGACTCCGAAGGGATGGACTCGGTAGACGGGACACCAACTCGATACTAACTAACTCGTACTCCAGATGAGACACTCTGACTCGCCTTCTCGACGAAGCACACACTCTGACTGCGGACCAGCAGGGTTTATATAGCTTTCGGCTTGTGTTCGAGAACATTCTGGGCTCAACCGGTAAGAATTCGTTCCAAGAAGGTTCTTCATCAGTCCATGGGATATCGCCAATTTTGTCGCCAAATGGGCGATTTATTGCCAAATGTGGCAACCCTTCCTTCTTTTGTATTTTATGGCAACCCTAAACCTGCTTTGCGGGGAAGCTATCTTACCGCACCTGTACATTTCGTAACAATATAATAAATTCGATTAGTTTTATAATTCTTCATAGAAGTCGATTAGTTCTAAAATTTGTTATAATATGAATTGTTCTAATTTTGATACAAAATTTGACTTTTTCTGAAATGACATGCCGATTTCTTTCCATATTTCGATTCTACGACTTAAATTATGCCAAACTGCCAAGTTTTGTGAAAATCGCGCGAATAGTTTTTAAAACATTAGCTCTCAAAACTTTAGCTCCTCAATGTTAATTGCATTTGATATGTATTTATTATAATCTCCCTTTTTTTATTAAACTTTTTGTTTCATCCTTTCACATTTCGAAATTCAGGTTCATTCGCCTTTTTTTTTTTTTTTTTTTTTTTTTTTTGTGATTTATTTTTAAAATTTGTATTTTTAAATAATTTTTATATATTTTTCGAAAAAAGATTTAAATTGTAACCTATAAAATTTGTAACTTAAAGCAAATGTATTTCTAAGCACACCTGCAAAATATATCATTTTTCACGTCTCCTGCTTCGAAACAACCTAATGTCTATACAGAGTCATCAGGATTTTTTTTAAACAAGAGACTTGAAATATGAACAATGCCCTTGCCGGGCCTCGAACCTAGACCTTTCGAATACGCACCCAGTGTGGTACCGTTACACCACGAAGGCATGCAGAAAGCAGGAAGAAAATACCTTATACACTCCCCCTTTAGTTTGGATTAAGGGACCCAAATACCAACTCCTAGCGGTGAAGATCATCATCCACCACCTTCTTAGTTCCGGCGCCACTTTAGAGTAATTAGGACTTTTTTAAAGCTGGTGACGGGATAAATGAGCAATGCCCTCACCGGGACTCGAACCTAGAACTCTAGAATACGTGCCGAGTGTGCTAACCGTTACACCCCGAAGGCATGCCGGAAGGAGGGAGAAAATATAATGTCCCCCTTTTAAAGGGCAAGTGGGGATTAGGGGACCCAATCGCCAAATCCTGGTGGTGAAGAATTATCGTCCACCACCTTTTTAGTTCGGGCGCTACTGTAGAGTCATTAGGTTATTTTGAAGCAGAAGACGTGAAAAATGAGCAATGCCCTCGCCGGGACTCGAACCTGGACCTCTAGATTACGCGCCGAGTGTGCTACCAATTACACCACGCAGGTATGCTGGAAAGAGGAAGAAAATACCTGGGCTGAGTGAATACATGTGATGTAAATCAAAGAGAAGATAGGAAAGTATTTAAATCTAGCTTTCTGTAAAACTTAAAGTAATTGTAACAACTTAGGATCATGGATTATTTAATTTAGTGAAAAAGCATCTATGCTTCCGAATTGTGATGATTTGCAATTTTGTTGTAACTTGGTTGTAAAAATTATCATTAATTAGTGGTTGAAGATAGTAGTAGGGTTGAATTGCAGTTTTTGAATCTTGACAGTTATGTCATAATCGATTTTCGAATCTCGATAATAGCGCCATGTTTCGAAGACACCGAAGTAGCCATGTAAGCACCATCATGTATCTATTATAAAACAGTCGACAGAGCGATAAGCTTGAGTACAGAAACAGACAACGCGGAATCTACAAAACCAGTACAAGTCGCATTACAGAGAAAAATCTTCTGATCTCTCTGGTTTAAAGCCTTAGGCCTTTTTCTTACTGCAATGACATCAGGTGGACTGGTTATCACCAGTGGTACTTTTCAGAACCATGTCACGTGTCAGGGTATTGGAATCGTTAATGATAAGCTGAATTTGAAGTTAACACACGTGCTCTGGTCAACTTTTTTTTTTTTCACTTTATTTGATTAGTGCTGATCGATATCTTTTCACTCAGCAGATATAATTAGGTGTTCTGTTCCTAATTGGATTTTACTTTGCTGAAGGTTGCTTCTCTGCCTCATTATTCTTTATTACCCATAAAATGCTTGCCTCTATAATTATCAGCATTATAAGTATCGAAAACTGAAGCCACAGTTGTTGGGCTGAGGAACCTGAAAAATAAAATATAAAAGGGAAAAATAACGACCTGTTTACAGCTTAAGAACTTTCTTTGAAGTTCAGGGTTTTAATAGTAATTTAATATCGTCTTTGAGCGTGAAAGAACAATGCTGTTTCATTATAATACGGTTGGGGGGGACGTTACATGGTAACATGTATTACACTTAAAATGCTACTAGGCCATTAGCGTTATACTGGAAGTGAAAAATCCCCAATAAAACCACAATAAAAGAATGGAATAGTTACAAGCTTACAAAGGAATGAAAAAAGTTGTGTATGTGCGTACAGTAAGACCCCGCTTAACGCTGTTTCGTTTAGCTCTGTTTCGGTTTAGCGCTCTTTTATTTCAACCCGGGGATTCCACGAAATCGCTTGCAGCATACGGGGATTCCCCGAAATATTATGCAGCGGTAGGTTTCAAATACATATCCGAAAGAGTGTACTTGTATTTCTTGTTTGGTGCGGTCTTGTACAGACATATTTTGAAGGGGTCAATGTGGAAGATGTCGAAGAAATAATTCAAGAAGCAGCGGCTAGTCTTTCTAATGATGAGCTCAAGGAATTAACTGAACAAGAAGAAAACAAAAATGTTGACAGCAGTGATTCAGAAGAAGAGCAAAAAGAACTTTCGATGGCATTTGTAAAAAGGAGTTTGTCTACCATAACTGAAATAATGGATCAATTCATTGAAAATGATCCGAATTTTGACAGGAGCTCGAAAGTAAGGCGTGGTGTTAGAGATGCTCTATCCGTTTATGAAGAACTTTTAAGAAAACAACGCAAAAGAAAAAGGCAAACAACATTAGATGCTTTGGTCACAAAAAAGGCAGAACACTGAAAACGCGGAAGGTTAACTAAATATGACTGACTTCGAATTTTATTTGATTTTTTTTAAGAATATTCGTTTTGTTATTTATATTTTGTTTTTATTTTTGCAAGAAATAATAATGTGGTATTAATTTGGGCTTTAAGAAATAAATGTTTGGTTTTATTTTTATTAAAAAAACATACTTTTAAATTTAATACCTAACCAATTTCCTAGCCATCTTCTCCTAACCCCAATATTTACATGTAAAGATAGCCTCGTTTAGCGCTGTTTCGCATTACGCTCTACTTTGATGGAACGTATCCCCCGCGTTAAGCGGGGTCTTACTGTATTTAAAAACGGACTTAAAAAATAACTGTTTATATTTTGTAGAGTTATCAGGAGTTTTTGATGTAATAGATGTGAAAAAATGTGCAATACCTTCCCCGGGACTTCTCGAATATGTGCCGGGTGTGCTACCAATTACACAATGTGCTACTATTACCATTTAGTGTCTACTTTAATTAGCAAAAGAAATTAAAATTAATTTTGGTTTAATCTGCTATTTTGTTTAGCAAAGTTAATAAAATATACTTGTACAGCAGTGCTCCAGCATTAAGTTGCTTAGACCTTTATGAAAGTTACTTTTTCAGAATTAGAAACTGGTTCAATAGGGGAATTTTTATGCCAGGATAAAGGTCTTTTAGAACAGTTGCCAATTTGCACTAATGAACGGACATCTTTTTGTTATGTAGATGTCCCCAAAATACGTAGATGGTTGAAATTCCATCCATACTCATCATCAGAAGGCCGCTTCGGAACAATGCCGTTATATAGGCGCTGACATCTAGCCACTGTTCTAACAGATAGAAACCTCATAAATGTGCACTGGCAAAAATGTTCCGCATCCTTACGTAGATCAGCTCTTAATTTGTAAAAAACCCATGGTTCTAATCACGGCGAGGGCATTGCTCATTTTTACCATTTCCTGCTTCGAAATAACCTAATGTCTCTACAGTGGCGTCCGAACTAAAAGGTGGGGAATAATTCTTCACCACCAGGATTTAGCGACTAGGTCCCCTAATCCCCAGTTGCCCTTTAAAAGGGGAAGTATATACGGTATTTCTCCCGCCTTCGTGGTGTAGTAGTCAGCACGCTCGATGCGAATTCGTGAGGTCCGTTGTTCGAGCCCAGGCGAGGGTAAATGCTTGCTGACCTTTCTAATGACATTTAAATGTTACTTAAACAAACGTATTAAAATGATTATAATTAAAAAAAATAATTTTGCACACATGAGGTTTTTTGTAGACGATAGAGTTAAAACCGTAGAATAGTATCACATGAATCCCCCCCCCCCCAGTTTTTTATCGTTTCTTTTGCTAAAATCGTCGTCTACTGCTCCCTTAACTGGTTTCTATATTTTGGATTCGTCCATGTTTTCTTTCCCCTAACTTTCATTATGATATTTTGATTAAAAATTAAGAGCTAAGCAATGAACACACAATGAAAAAGAATGAGTTATACACCATCAAGTTAATATGAAATGTCATTATTCATGTACCAGAAATGCAATTACTTTTTTATCAATCCCATTTGAAAAAAAATTAATCTCCTTCGTCTCTAAGCTAATATGTGTCCATCTCTTCTTTAATATTCTCGGCGATCCCCTAGACACTTTAAGCAGATGCCGTACCCACCGTCTTATAAATATACCATCATTTCGGACATATGCATGGCGTGTGTTTGCTATATATTCGTGGACGTCATGTTGATGTCGCAGATGTCGTGACATCCAATAGGGAGCATTGCTTCTGGATCATCTCTTCTTCCTCCTGACAGATTTATGAGATGTGATATATTAAAGAGGAGGGAGTTTTTTTTTTGCCTGGCCGTCTATGTTAGATAATATCTGTCCTCAACGCTCCTTCATAAAAGAAAATCAGGTTCTTTAACCCCTCTCTGTTTTGCTTGAGTCATATTATAAAAGAAAGATATTGCGTGATTAAGGGAAAAAAAAAAAAAAAAAAAAAAAGATTATTTCGCAATTGGTTTATCCGCTTTTCATTCTTGAAATTTGGACTGAATGCATAGTAATTACATGTTTAATGTGATAACATTTGTCCTTGTCTATTTTGATAATATTAAACGATGAGAAAAACTATCCATCAAAATAGCACTGGAATTTAATTAATTTAATATGGTTTATGGTTAGAGTTTAAAAGGTTTTTTTTTCTGCCTCCTTCCAACATGCCTTCGTGTTGCAACGGTAGCACACTCGACGCGTATTCGAGAGGTCCAGGTTCAGTTACCGGCGAAGGCATTGCTCATTTTACATGTCTCCTGCTTCAAAAATAAACTACTGACCCTATAAGTTTGATATACCAATGGCCAAATGAACTAGGGCTATCTGTTTAAGGGAAAGGATACCTTCGTGGAGGACTTTCTAAGGGAAATGACTCGTATACATGTTACACATTTGGGAAAATTACGAAAACGCCCATACAGCCAGCTCGTTCGCCTGAAAACGAACTCAGGTCAGGTACAAGGGAACATTATATATTTTCCGTATCCCCTTCGCGCCGACTGTCACGTCTACGTGTCAGCAACGAACACACTCACTTCCCGGCTGACACGCAGGCGTGCCAGAGCATTTTCCCGTTCAGCCCCGACTGTCACGTATTTGTGCCAGTGTCCTGGAACGTTTTAAAAACTATAATTTCTGCAACAAGATGGCACTGTATGTCCATATGGTTTCAGATACATGTAAATTAATTAGACCTTCTACTCGAAATAAGAGAAGCATGACTCACATACACATGTTTTTGATTATATAAACAAAAGGGGAAATCAATGTTTCCGAATGGCGTGATTTATGACGTCTCTTTAAATTCGCACGTGGTAGTTGTTTGTTGTAAGTAGAGAAGTTTTATTTTCGCTAAAGCGTTGGGTATTTCGGTTTGCAGTTCAGTTTTTAGAAAATAATTAGATCTTGTTAGACGTGAATTCTTTCTGTTTTTACCGTTGTAATGTCGAAGCGTCGAAAATGTTTAACATAGCATGAAATAGCAGAAATGATGCAAAATATTTCAGATATTGATTCTGAAACAATAGTAGTGATAGTGATACTATGATATATTATGATCATATAGAATCTGGCGAATCTAATGATGATGAGGACATTTCGGACATCTGTATGCCGACGTACTCGGCGTACAGATGTCCGGAATGTCCTCATCATCATTAATCCTTAATTAATTAATGTCCTCATCATCAATGTCGTTATTACGACTGCAAGGAATGTAACGTAGGACTGTGTGTAGATCCCTGTTTTCAAATTTTTCATACGAAAAGAGAATTTTAAGTAATATATTTAGTTTTCAGATGTATAATGTTAAAAGTCATAAAATGGTGAGTAATGAATGAAAATAAAATATGCATTTCAACAAGAAATAAGGTAATTAAAGTATATATAAAACTATCTATAAAGCATAAGCCGTTTTAATACTCTATAGAGCATTATTAAGCAATAAATCGGAAATTTCATGGATTTAGGCTTAATATCAAGAAAGCCCCCGGCCCTGGACAGACGCTCGCGGAAGACACTGCAAGCATACTTTGCGCTACCCGGCGCGAAGGGGGTACATTTAAAAAGTGGATAAATGTGCGGAATAATTCTATATAAATATTTAATGTTTTTAATTAGATATATCATGAATTAAATGCATTTTAATTTAAATTAACCCGATTAAAAATTTAAAAAAATAATATTATTAAGAACTGTTCTTGCTTTTTAAATAATTTAATCTGTTAATTAATAAGAGAGAGATTAAATGGGGATTAATTTCATCTTACATTTTTCCGAATGGCAACAGGCTCGAATGAAATGTAAAACAACGCAAAATCGCGTTTCGATACTATCCGCCCTTTTGGGCAAACTATCGTTTTTAAAAACAAAATTGTTTCATAAGAGTAAATTGAATTTAATTAAAAAAATTAAATTTAAATACATATTTAATTAAATATTCTTTACGCCATTGCTGCAAGGAATGAAATGTAAATTTAAACAAATTTAAATTCTTAACAAATACGTATGAAAGTTAAAAAAGCAAATTTAAATTCTAAAAAAAGCTAAAATAATTTAAAATATTAAAAAAAATGTGCAAACATGAAAAAGATTTAATTCTCGAACTAATCTACAATATCATTTAAATTCAGAAGCATAAGCAAATCAAGTGCAAAATCTATTCATGAAAATAAATCTACTAATTTAATAAATTCAAATTAAATTAAACAATTTTTTTAAAAAATGCATATGTGAATGACCGTAGAGTAGGCAGGAGACAGACTTATCAAGGGGAAGTTTCCTCCAAACCTAACTCTCCAATCATTCAATTCGTGTTTCGTCATTCATGCAGGCAAGGGTAAAAATCAAAACCAAAAGTAATTCCAATAAAGTGGTACCCTTAGAAATTAACATTTAAGAATTAAAGTTCAAAAAGGGTTTACTTTAGGATTTTAAATTAATTTAATTTAATTTTTAATATTAATATTTAGAAAAATTTTTTTACTATAACAAAGATAGCAGCTTGACACTCAACTTTACCTACATAAGCGCCATCTATATAATTTGAAGAACACACTTACTTCTCTTTCACAACACTTTTGCAGACCCCAACACTCATATAGTAGGTAAGTTAGAATTAAAACTTACTATTTACTTGCTTTAAGTATTTTTTTTAAAATTTTTTATGTAGTATCTAAGTATTTTCTAAATATGAAATTATATTTTTAAATATATATTTGTTTTTTAAAAATTGTGAATTAGTTCTTTTTGTTTCTTATTGGTTTATATGGATTATGTATAGTTCTTTTATAGTTTCTTTTTATTTATATGCATATTCGTGTAGGGGAAGTTTCTGTAGACAAGGATTTCTAAAATACATTGGTTTCTAGATTTTTTTATTATTTTATAAAAAATTTAATTTTTTAAGAAAAAGTTTAATTCTTGACTTTACTTGTTTCTCAAAAGACTTCATTAGTATTTTCCTTTTTGAACTTTAATTCTTAAATGTTAATACTTAAATGTTGATTTCTCAGGGTACTACTTTATTGGAATTACTTTTGGTTTTGACTTTTACCCTTACCTGCATGAATGACGAAACACGAATTGAATGATTGGAGAGTTAGGTTTGGAGGCAACTTCCCCTTGATAAGTCTGTCTCCTGCCTACTCTACGGTCATTCACATATGCATTTTTTAAAAAAATTGTTTAATTTAATTTTAATTTATTAAATTAGTAGATTTATTTTCATGAATAGATTTTGCACTTGATTTGCTTATGCTTCTGAATTTAAATGATATTGTAGATTAGTTCGAGAATTAAATCTTTTACATGTTTGCACATTTTTTAAAATATTTTAAATTATTTTGGCTTTTTTTAGAATTTAAATTTGCTTTTTTAACTTTTATACGTATTTGTTAAGAATTTAAATTTGTTTAAGTTTTTAAAAACAAGTTTGATTCAATTGAATTTGTTTTATTTAAAACCCAAATTTGGCATAATTAATAATTTATTAGCAAAGTTCAAAGAAATAGAAATTAAAGCCATTTTACTGACTCTAAACAGAATTCCAAAATTGATTCTTCAAAGCGCCATATTTCTGATTTGAAATGATTTTAAACTTCACCTGGTATAAATATAATTAGCTTGCCAACTGCAAGAAGCAATGCCAAAAACCAAGCAAGTGGAAAATATGCTTTTCTGATTCATGAACTTCAATGAATTTTTTTTTTTTTTTTTAGCTCGAATGACGTTTTCCGTAATATGTCGGACATTCTGCCAGATCCGTTGCATGAATTCTCGTACGCTCTCATTTTACATGTGAATGAAATCTGTCTTAAATTTAATGGTACTCGTTAAAGAGATAATGATGTAAAATAACAAAATGGGCTCTGAGCAAAAGATAATTGGTTGTTTAAAATGCATTAGCTGACCTCAAATGAGATTTCCTGTTTGTTTATCGCTTCACTTTTCATCACTCATTTATGTGAAAAATGAACATCCAAAAGGTAGAGAGGTCTGGCATTAGTCAATTAACCCAAGCCATTTTATGGTGATTATATTCAACAGTGATGAAATTCTGTTGACTGCCTATTTATGAACTACAACCACGTCAGCCCACTCGAAGTTTCGTTTCATGAAGACAGACATGCCTCAATGTTCTTGTTTTTGACTCAAAAGACACTGGTAAATAATTAAAATTGTAATATATTAAACTTTCTTATGATGAAGAAAAAAAATACAAAGTTTAAAATTTAAAAAATGAAAAAAAAGTTTTTTTAAAGTAATTATTTTAAATTCATAAAATAATTAATGAACTTAAAATATCTGATGCGGACACTACACGATTTCCTTTTACCGATTAATAAAATATACGCATTTTTCGGCTGCATTTTCTTTAAATTTATTTTCTCGAATTTCATTAGAGATAGATTTCTGCGGCAAGGCAAAAATGCATAAAAGCACAAAATTTCTTCAATAAAAATTGAAAAATATAGTAAAAAACAAAACGGCAAATACAGGTAAAACAACTTTTACAATTAAAATTACATGAAAAAGGCAGAATTTTTGGTGCATAGAACTGAAAATTTACTTGGTATCACTCGACAAAAAAAAAAAAAAAAAAAAGTGTGAACGCGCAGAAACTGACTTAATTTACTATTCTGCTTTCAAATGTAAAGAAATATGGCTGCTATGGAAACAAAAATTAGGCTTAGCCGCACTTAAACAACTTTTAAATTATTGATCATTTTACAACTATTGCATGCAGATTAACTAAAAGCATAAAAGCTTTAACCGGAAGATAAAATTAACAACTGAGTAATTACACTATATACAAATCCTTCAACTGATAATCATCCAACTTATACCACCTTCTCAGGTTTAATAACAAATTATCATAAATCATCAGTTAAATGATTTAGAGTGAGTATTTAACGCCTGCTCTTTTAAGTCAATGGTTAATGAATTGAATGGGTATTAGATTATTTTTGAGAATTTTAATAAGGAGCAAAATTTCGCGTCGTAGATTTATTGTATCTGTGCAGATAATTTTAATTCGTTGTATTTGATTTATTATTGTATTGTTAATTACTTTTTTGGATATGTTGAAATTCCAATTTATTAATTTGTTAGTATTGAAATTGAAGTTTCTTGTTTTGTCAAAAAGTAAAATTTTTTTGTAGTTAATGATTTGAAGATCTAGATATTCTATGCTATTTTGTGAATTATTAGTTTTATTAAGTGTAAGACAATTTGGATAAATCTCGGAGTGTTCAATTTTACTAAAATTTTTAATTGTAATAAGGTCATCAATATATCTGTAAGTGCGCTTGTAGTAATTTAACTCTTGTGGTTGTAGATTTTTTTGGAAGTTAAATTCTTTGATTAATAAAAAGATATTACGGATCGAGGTGCTGGAATGTAAGCCCATAGGCAGACCTCTGACTTGTTGAAAAAGTTGATTTTGAAATCTGATGTAATTATGAAAAAGTGGGCATTTTAGGTAGGTTTTTCCATTTGTTAAGAGTCATAATTGTGAGAATATCAGGGAAGAGTTTAGGCAGATCTAGTTGACTAGTATAGATTTCTTCTAGAGGAAGTGAGGTATATAAGTTTTCAAAGTCATAGCAGTTAATGTTTTGGATAACTTCATGCTTTGAATTCTATTTTATAATGACAATTTCCAATGTTTAAATTTTACAAATAATATTGAACTCAAATGCATAAACACGAGGGTGTCGGGGGACGGTTACTCGACTTTTTTCGAAATTCACTGCAGAAATTGCTTTTCATTCAAAATTAAATTGGCTAAAATGTTTCATAGGAATAAGTTATTTGAATATCAGCCTTGGTTCATAATCCCTTCCATTCACGGAAATATTTGGCCTGACTTGAATTGCCGGTTTGGCTTAGCCTTTATTGCTCGAGTAAAGACGAAACACCTTCGTATTTATTTATTAATTATTGTTCATTGAACGGGAGTTGGTTTGTTCCCCTTGAAAGGTCAACTAATTTCCGATCAATGACAATGATTAAATGCATTTAATTTAATTCTTGCCTTTAATTTATTCCTTTTACAATTGAAATTTTGTTCTTCATGATGATTTAATTCCAGTCCCTGTTAAAACATTATTAACATTTTACTTTCAAGTTACTTCTAAACATCTTTCAAAATATAACTTACTAGTATGGATTCACTCTTTTAAGATCATTCTGCTTTAATTAAACTTAGGAGATAATATAATAAATTAATCAATATTATTTAGTAAATAAATTATTATTAACTTACTTTGCAGCAATTGCGCAAGTAGTAGTAACTTGTTTTGGCACTAAATACATTTAAGATCATACAACATTATATATATATATATATATTTATATACTACTTTCGGGCACCCGATTGCAACTAAAAATTAAGACGCACCACTGCATGTTATAGAAGTCCCATATAGAAAATTTCAATGTTCTACGGTTTAGTCTGGTTTGGTTTATTAGATTATGGCAAAGAACTCGAGGGTCTGCTACTATCTGCCTTAAGGGTGGGATGCCTTCGTGGAGGACGTTTTAAGGGAAACTGGCTCATATACACGTTACACATGGGGAAAACCACGAAAGCACCCATGCAGCCAGCCCGTTCGCGGGATTCGAACCTCGGACCGAAATAGCAGTGTTCAGCGACGTTACCGCTCGGCCGCTGGTGGGCCTCAATGTTCTACGGCTACTCGTTCTTGAGTTATGCGAGATACACATATATGTACGTACAGACGTCACGAAAAAATCTCTTCTGAATCCATTTTAAATCAATTTATCACCCGTTTGATGAAAAAGAGTCTTTTATTCTGCCTTTGCGTACAAATGTCATGCAAAAGCATCGTTAAATTGCATTCGATAGCGGTCAAAAATGGATATTTTCGTTGAAATATGATACCCGGAATTTTTCGTGTTTAGAATACTTCTTTACTTCGTACAAGGAAGCAAATCATCCCATATAATTCTCATGAGAATAAGAGATTAAAATATTTTCTTTACAAAATTCATCTGTAAATTTACATCAGGAATTGGAGCGCCTTTGATAAATTTATAATGATAATGAGTTATAATTTTGTCAGTGCATTTCGATTATTGCATTTTACTATTTAGGATCCTACGCTTTTATTATTCCTGATATAAAATTGTAGATGAATTTTGTAAATAGAATTATTTAATTTATTGTTTTCGTTAATAATATAATGCAATTTCCTCCTTTCAGTTCATTAATTATTTTATGGATTTTAAATAAAAGCTTTTTTTTATAAAATAATAATCTTGTGCAATAAGATACAGCTTATCACATTAGATAGTTTATTAAAGAAACTTTCAAAATAATTAATATTTTCCAAGAATATGCTCCTGTAAAATTTAGGAGTAACTTAACTATATTCTCGCAAGAACTGTTGCTGCATAATCAAAATAAACTATTCGTATCTATTAATTTTATGATATAAGACACATCTTATCATCTTAGTTATAATCTTACGCAATAAGATACATCTTATCATCTTATTTATAGTCTAACGTAATACGACACACAATAAGTAATACATAATAATAAGATATAAGTTTCCTTTAATAATATATCTAACGTGCCTTAGCACATTAGATATATTACTAAAGGAAACTTTTTAAATAATTTATATTTTCCCAGAATATACTCCTGAAAAAAAATTTAGAAATAACTATAAACTATAATCTTCTCTAAAACTTCTCGCAAGAAATGTTATTGAATGATTAAATAAACTGTTCATATCTAATAATCTTACGTAATAAGATACATAATAAATAATACATAATAAGTAATACATATAATAATAACATACAGGTTTCCTTTAGATATATTATTAAAGGAAACTTTTAAAGCAAGTTACATTTTTTTTTCAAGAATATACTCCTGTAAAATTTAGGAATAACTAACCTATATTCTTGGATGAACTGTTGCTGAATACTTAAATAAATAATTGTCGTAAAGATGCAACTATTTGTATCTTTAAAAGGGGTATCAGAAACCCCTATAGCGACAATGTTAAATTGGCCATTTTCGATGTATCTTTGGCCCACCAGCGGCCGAGCGGTAAAGTCGCTGAACACTGGTAGTTCGGCCCGAGGTTCGAATCTCGCGAACGGGCTGGCTGCATGGGCGTTTTCGTGGTTTTCCCCATGTGTAACGTGTATACGAGCCAGTTTCCCTTAGAAAGTCCTCCACGAAGGCATCCCTCCCCTTAGGCAGATAGCCCTCGAGGCTTTGCCATAATCACACACACACTCGATGTATCTTTGCTCAAAATCTGCTGTAGATACAAGCTTGAAATTTTTTCTGTAATTAAAGTATACCTATTTGATTATACTGAAATGAGCTTTTGAAACATTTTGAATTTTAGAATAAATTACAGGATATTTTGTTAGGCATAGTAAAATTTAGCACTTTTCTCACACAAAAAAATTAAAAAAATTTTTTTTTCTATGTTTATTACAAAAAGCTCATTTCAGTAAATATTAGGGTGTAGGGTTTATATTTATTTTAACTAACATTTATTTTAAGCTATCTTTCCTGTCAAGCCTTTACTTTCCCCTAGAATTGCCAATGCCAGAGTACGTAAATCGTAGTAGAACGCACAGAGTATTCAAATTTTAGCGGAAGTAAATTGAGTTTAAATAGGAGGGAAACGAGATTGTAAGTGTGCTTCTTGAATCGCGAGCGTGAAGGTTGCTAGGTAGAAATTTTAAGAACCGCGCGTTTCGGCCTGTGTACCTATCTCGGCAGTTCGTAGAATCTTTCAACTTCTTAAACAGTAAGTTTGCTGAATCTCAGCTGTATCTTAGAACGCGGTTAAGTTAGTTACGATTATAGAGCCTCGTAGGTAGTGATTTCGTTATTTATTCATTCTGTTATTTATTTTTAGTTGTACTTTTCTATTTTGTTAAACCGCCGAGTCGGCGTAGTTTGTGAGCGTCAAGTGAACGCAACTGTGATTTCTAAAGTGAAATAAAAAGGAATTTAAACCCTTCTTACGAGTTTGTGTAATTTCCAGTTCATAGCAGTCACTACTACTGTTGCTGACAAGGTGGGCCCACGCAACATTATAAGGGAACCTAATAAATAAGCCATAAAAAGTTTAGATACCTGTGAGCAGTAGTTCCTGAGAAAAGGTACATCGAGTATAAAAAAAATCACGTTTGGAGAAAAACGCGTTTTTATGTAAAAATCCTCATTGATCAAAGCAGTCGATGACATATTAAAACTAGATTTTTTTTTACAGTTCTAATTTTCATAGAGATTAAAGAATGGTATTTTTAGAAAGATAAAAGTGTAGAGAATTTGAAAATGCAAAAATCCGAAATCACAATTTTTTGAAGATTTTGGGGTTCCAACTCGCCTTAGCGACACACGACACCTCTCAGCTCTCATCTGGGGATAAAGGTTAAGTAATTTCTGCCTAAAAGTTTCCGAAAATGGAAATTTCATAATAAACAGTTTTCTTCTCTTTCATTCGATTTGACATGATTATATTCTAAGCTTACACAAAGCACACCGAGAGGAGAAATCACTGCAATCGAATTCTGTGGAAGCGATCAAATTCTTTGGCAATTCCAAACAATTCCCTCCAGAACCTCGTCCGTGTTCGCTATTAAGGGCGCTCTCATTAAAATTATGAGCGTGTAAAACAAACATGATTTAAAATGGAAAGAGTAAGAGCAAGGGAAGTGCTTCTTTGCATACGCAAATCCTATCCATTTGCATCGGCTCACACAAATATTTGACGTAATCAAGCAAATGAGGAGAAGATTTAATGAGTTTGCTGCAAAAAACTGTGCATTGCATTTCATTTCTATCGCAAACCGCGGTCTCACAAAGAAAGATTTAAATCAGTAGAAAAAAGCAAACTCCAATTAAAAATTAAGCTGTTCATTTGGGTCTATTTCTTTTTGGGTATCTACCTTTAAATTCCATCTTCTCGAATAAACAATTTAAAAGGCCAAGGTAGGGAGAGAAGGAGAAGGACTCTTAAATAGAGTCAAAAGTAAACTCGCGGTTAAAATTCTTTCGCGTTTTTAATTAAAATCAACATGCATCTCATTCTCTTTTGTAATTGCTAATTAAAAATTTATTGAAATTGCGCGGTGCATCCTTTCTTTTAAACTCTTCATCCCAGCAGAGGAAATTTTTCGATGAAGCTTGTTTTTGTAGCTGTTGTCCACAAAGTGGATGCCTCACAAACAATTCACTTTTCCGGGCCTCTCTTTTCTTTTCATTTTTTCAGAGCACCTGGAAAACCTCAAAGTAATTATACTAAATGATTTTTAATAAACCGATGTTTATATTTGCCGCTCGCGAATATGCTAAGAGCTAAAAAGGAGGGAAAAAGTATTTAAAAAAGCGGGAGAGAAATAACAACGCATATGAGAAAAATAAAAAAGCGCTCTTCAGTCTTGCCGTAATTTCGCAGATTTAATTAATTTCTGTGTAAAAGCAAGGGTTGCAGGAAAATTAATTGAAATGTGAAAATGTCAAGTGTAAATAAAATTTTAATTAGCAGAGCAGCGTTGGGGAAGGTATGCGTTAATTTTTTTGCCTCCCCCTTTCTTTCCTGCCTCCTGTCAAGCGGATAGGGGCGTATAATCATCCAACTTCCTCTTCGCATCCACCCCTCACATTCCTCTGTTGTCATGGCATTTGCGCATGCGCACACAGGATGGGCTCCAACGTGTAAATTAAGCATTTTTTTGCCCTCGTACCTCTCCTTCCTTTTAATTTGCGGAATTTTCTCCTGTTGTTAATTGCAGGTCTTGATTTAAAAGTTACGACGTAATTTAAATTAGAGAACCTTTAGTGTCCGAAAAAGCTCATAGTGGCATTCCGATGGTTCAACAACGTAACCTATGCCAGAGTAACATTTTTCTGTGCTAGGAATGCAATTATTGCAATTATTTGGTTGGAATCACTCAAGTTTCTTTCTTCTTCAGAATTGGGCCTTGAGTAAACGTAATTGCTTCGATGCTCTCAGTCTGCGCTGCTTCAGAACTCGTAAGCATTCCTTCGAAATTAATGAAAAACGGTTACTTTGCCCGCGCAGCCGGAAATGACAAACATGCCACTCTCGCCTGGCATGTATTACTTCCTATTTACTCTGCGATGTTCTTGTAACCTAAAAATCTGAGATGACACATTACGCAAAACGTTTCTTAATTCAGTTTTCTACCATAAACTGGAAAGCGACACAAATATTCCTTGAACTCTTTATGTGGTCGCCGACTATTCATCAGCATTAGAAAGTTTCGTATTTTGAAAAATATCGTAATTAAAAGCCCATGTCCTGCATTCGTACAAAAATGATTAACTTTAAAAACTGCCTATTTATTAAAAAAAATTATTAAACATTTTACCAGTTTGCATAGGATCTTCTTTTTAATAGTAATTGTGAATCAGGTTCGGTGCACAGTATTCTCCAAAAAGTTAGAATCGCAGTAAATTTATAATACAATTTAGCGGAAAGAGAAGTGTTTGTCAAATTTTGAAAAAGGAAGTCACCAATACAGTGAACCTTTTATAAGGTATTTCTCCCGCCTTCTTGGCATGCCTTCGTGGTGTGGTGGTCTGCACTCTGGGCGCGTATTCCAGAGGTCCACGGTTCGATTCCCGGCGAAGGCATTGCATATTTTTCATCTTTTCTGCTTCCAAAAAATCCTAATGTCTCTAACACTTTGCTCGTAAATGTAATAAATTCTGGAAACCTATTCGTCATCTCAAATATAAGCCGTAACTATTTTGCTATAAAAGAGGATATATAATCCAAAGAGTCAATACCGATCCCGTTGGGAACCCCTGATTTAGTTTTAACTTGAGTTTGATATATCTTTTATCCATATCCCGCCGGGGGTCGAGGTAGAGTAAGTACTCTGCGAAGCTAGCGGCTAAGATCTATACCTAGACAGTCTCGGCCACGGGGGTACAAAATTTTAGAGCCTGGCGGTTCCCAACGATCCGTGGGGTGGGGTCCATCTCCATTCTTCACGGGTTCTGGTGGCGTAAATCCCCGTAACTAGGGCATCGGTAGTCAAACAGCGCCTGGGCCATTGAGCGTCCAGTCACCGCTGTCCTTGGTATTCCGTGTAAGGCCTGTAGGGAGGGGTAGCCAGCGTAGTACTGGTGGGTAGCATCTAAACGACCAGTCAAAGCTCTAGGCAATCAGCCCATCCCCCATCGTGGTCTCTGATCAATGAGACGGAGGTCTTAGTTGACCAGTGTAGCGGTGAGCCTGCTCTGCAAGTGGAGATATTTTTGAAGTTGTTGTTCCTGGTGATGTGGGCACCGAAACCTCAGTTGGAGTGAATACGACTATCTCCAGGGTAGCGTTTCCTGGAATGCCCGCCCCATGACTAATATCGGGGGTTTGAGTTGGGTTTTCCACCCGCGTAGTGTCATTTAGTTGGCGAGACCGTTACTATTGTATACATTATGTTGCGTTCTTTGTACGGGTTCGCGGATTCGGAGTAATTAACGATAACACTTGTTGAAGAATGAAAAACAATCTATTAGCCAGTATTACTCAAGACAGCTCCAAAAACAAATTTACAGTCGTCGAAAACTACGATAAACGCGCTGAAACAATCAGCAACACAGCCTTCAAGCTGTCAGGCTATAACGATGAAGACAGCTTCACGACGAAGCACCGGAGTGCAACTCCCAATTCGGTTCGGTCGTTCTCGAAACTCTACGTACTCTCGAAACTCTCCACGCTACAACTCGCCATGCGCTCGACGATAAACAAGACGTGCATTGTCTAGACTCACGGTTATAGCCGAAAACGTTGCGGAGACAATAACGCAAGGCGAAAACGTCGTGGTACAAAACATCGTGGGAGAAGCGAAAGCAAAGAGAAAACATCGCAGTTCAAAAACATCGTGGTACAAAATATCGTCACCGAAAATTATGCGGTTCGAAAACTTTGCAGTTTCCGATGTTTTCGGTGGACACCAGACTCGCGATACTCCGACGACTAACTCCACGCTAGATTGACGATCAACTCATCAAGAGACTCTGACCACACACACTGACTGACGATCAACTCACTCGACTGACTCTGACTATTAACTGATTGACTGACTCTTGACTCACTGTGCGTGAAGGGAAGGTTTATATAGCTTTGGGCTGCCTTCGAGAACATTCTAGTCCAAACCCGTAAGAATTCGTTCCAGAAGGTTCTCCATCCGTCTATGGCATATTGCCAATTTTGTCGCCAAATGGGCGATTTCTCGTAAAAATGGTAACCCTGCCTTCCCTTGCAAATTTCTGGCAACCCTAAACCAACTTTGCGGGGGAAGCTATGTTACAGCAGCTGGACATTTCGTAATAATATGAAATTGATTTCTTTTCATAATTTGATGTAAAAGTTAGTGAGGTCTTCCTTTTATTACCATGCGAAAAAATGACGCTTTAAGCAGTTTAAAAATAAACATTTTCTGAAACAATAATGGATAAATTTGCTTTCTCCTCTCAGGATTGTCTCCAGCTGTCAACTAGAGAATAAGTATAATGATATTCTTCGCGTTTGGAATAAGCACAACTGCGCTCTTTGCTCGGGTGAGCAGGGGTGTCACATGGGCCGGAAAGGGGGGAATGGAGAAGCGACTTAACAGCAGTCGATATTGAAGGGGTCAGAGGATCATGTCCCTCGAGAGCTTGGAAATCGAACCACATTGCGTGTTCGTGACAGTTGCGTCGGCTTGGAAAGTAAATATATACCCCACACTCTTTCCCCTTAAATGCGAAGGGGCTATTATGACGTTCTACATACATATATATATATATATAGGTTTGCCATATGACGCTTGTTTTTGTTACATGGTTTTGAAATTGTCGCCAACTGTTTATCCTTTTTCTGAAGCAGGGGTTTAGCTAGAAAAGGGCGGTCGCCCCGGTGGCACATTTTTGGCGGCAGTATTTTTCACATGAAACATCATTTTCCGAAGGTTTACTCACGTGGATTCCAAAGGTGAAGAATTACTGTACGAATTCTGAATATACTGTACAAATTCTGAATTGCTGTGCGGAATTAAATTGGGAAGGCGAATGAGTTTTTCACATCAGGGGATTTCAACAATTGCACAGTCCTGATGCACGTTTTTATATTCCGTCCAGACGTTTGTATGAAAAATACGAATATCAACTAAATTATGGTCAAAAGGTCATTAATAAGAACTCTTATTTAAGAAAGAAGTATTTCCGAGATTATATGCTGAGAAAAACGAAATAGGAACCTGGAAAAATGGTTCTTTTGAATTTTTTTCAGTTTATTCTTAAATACAATCTTCATAACAAAGTTTCAAATATAGTAAAACTACAGCGAACTTTCTTCGCAACTGCTGTAATTGTTGTTAGCTGTGAGAAGAGTTTTCGAAGTAAACATCATTTAAAGAGTTTTAGAGTCATTAAGGTTATTTTGATGCAGGAAATGTGAAAAATGAGCAATGCCCTCACCGGGACTCGAACCTGGACCTCTCGAATACGCGCCGGGTGTGCTACCATTACACCACGAAGGTATGCAGAAAGGAGGGAGAAAATACTCTACGAAACTACTGGCTAGGATCTGTGCCTAGGCAGTCTCGGCCACGGGGGTATACAAATAACGAACCTTGTGGTTCTGGAGGCCCCGGAGAGATCACTTATTGGTTGGCCCGTAGGTTTGGCAGGTCCTAGAGCTGAGGGCTCTAGTATTTCCTGAGGTAGCTGCTCGAGTACGCTAGTTAATGTCCCTGTGCCATGGGCAGCCCGAGTGACTAATGGCGACCGGCGACGCCTTGAGGGTCTGAGTTACCCCAAGTGCGTTGGCGTCGATCCGTCCAATGTTCTAGGACAGAGTTTGAACCCCTGGGCCTAGTTTGGCGGGGGGTGAGGACCCTTAGTGTCATTAACTTGACGGAAAGGGGAATGCCCGAAGATTATCTTATATACTCCCCCTTTTAAAACGGCGACTGTGGATTAGGGGACCAAATCCTGGTGGTGAAGAATCCTCCTCTTCCACCTTTTTAGTTCGGGCGGCACTGTAAAGTCATTAGGTTATTTTGATGCTGAAGTGAAAGATGAGCAATACTCTCGCCGAGACTCGAACCTTAGACCTCTGGAATACGCGCCAACAGTGCTACCTTTACAACCCGAAGGCTTTCAGAAAGGAACTTCAAACATTTATTTTGCATTTAAGTAATCTTTCCACTTAGTCTATGTAACAGCAAATGGCGTAATGAGGTAGACCTCTACAGTGTTATCAATAGTTTGGCAAACAAATAAGCAAGCAAAATAATAAAATAATTTTAAGATGGTAAAATTAAAGATTTCTCTGAAACATTAACGTAGGGTTTTACTTTACTTCCCTACATATCATTTTGAAATTTTGAGTTATTTATTTGTACAGCAAAAGGGGCGGCAAATTCAGTGGCAAACTCAAGGACCGCCATATCTGGCAAAATCTCTAACTAGGCCACTGTCCTGAAGTAGAGCTACCACTAAAATTTTGCTACTTTATTGGAACTAAGAGCTGATTTTTAGCATGAAAGTTGCTTTCAGTTTATAACTAGTCATGATTAAGGTAGGGATTTTACTGCAGGGAGGGGAAAAAAGACGAAATTTAGGAGTGGTAGTGGGGTCGGTCGTTAAATATTTGACCTTAGATTTACATTAACAGTTTCGACAAAATGTTGAGTGGACAAGAGACTTTTACGCATTTTTCAAAAACATCTATAAAGCCTGTTAGGTTTTTGAAGAAGAAACTAGTAAAATAAACAGTGCTTTCGTCAAGATTCAGTTTGCTTCAAATCATGCCAAAATAATGATTAAAATTAAGCAAAAAAGCAACCTTAATTGGGAGTAAATTTTGGAAATGGTTAATTTTAAATTCATTCCACTTCCTGGTTGGCTGGTTGGATGTGCTAACCACTTACACCACGACTATGACGAGGGGGGGAGGGAATAATTCCTTACATTTAGAACTATAAAATAAATAAATAAACCTACTCTTTTCAATTGAGTATTTTCAAATAAAAGAAATAGTATCGACATTAACACCAGTCAAAGGCAAAACTCAAATAATTTAGACAGTACTTCATGTAAAAGATGGTATTGTAGTTTGCTAAAAATCCGAAACAAAAATCTTAATTAATATATAATTAAAAATATCTCAATCAATTATTTGCTAGTGTTAAATTATCTTTGACGTCATCAAGAAAATTGACTAGGCACTAAAAATTTCAATATCAAAAAGGAGAAATTCTAAACCTTAATTAATTATTATTAATTATCTTTGATATGTTTACTTCCGTACTATTAATTGAATATTTTTATTTAGCTGCTGAAGCAATTATTATTTAAGGAAATGCATTAACAGATTATTTTCATGCTTGATACACGATATTCAAAGTTGAACATTATGGTTGAACATATTTCATAATGGAAAATGAATTTTTCAAAACATTCATTTCCCAGTTAGACTGAAGAAAATCCCTGTGTATGAAATGAAATGTGTATGTCTATATGTATGAAATGAAAATAACGTTCATTTATTTTGCCATAAGATAATGGTATTGAATACATTTGTAGAATTTTATTGTTTTTTAAATACAAACTACTGCCAGTTTGATTTGTTTCGCTTATGGCAAAGAACGCAAGAGTTATCTGCCTAAGAGAAGGGATGCCTTTGCAGGACTGTATAAGGGAAACTGGTTCGTATTCAAGTTACATAGGGACAAAATCATGAAAACGCCAATGCAGGCAGCCTGTTCGCCGAAATTTGAGCTTGTGTCTGAACTACCAGTGTTCAGCGACTTTACCGATCGGCCGCTGGTGAGCCAGGTATGCTGCTAAAATGAGAACCGTATCTCCACCAATATTTTAGAGCTAGAAAATTTAAAACTGGAATTTTTGGAAAATTTAAAAATAGTTGCGTAATTGTCTCCTTCCTCTACTGTACTCTGAGAGCTAGTTTATGAGTAAATTGTATTCCTTAGTGTATACAATTTGCATCTGCATTTTTTTTAGCATTTCATCCATTTTATTTCTCTCGCAATTATTATTTAAATTAAATTTTGTGCAGATACTTACTTGAGCTACCCGGGGGGTGGCAAGTATTCTCACACTTAAGAAACTTTCCAAATATGAGATTTCACCTTACTTCAGTTATTTGCGTTCCAACTCATTGTACCTTATCTACTGCTGATATGACCGTTCTTTCGAATTCCAGATCTTTTGTTCGCCTCTTTCTTTTTCATTTCTCAGATATCCCTACTGGGAACTGCGGTCAAGATTCATTTATGTGAGATGATCCTGGGGCTTTACAAGGAAATTGAACTAAACACGTCGTGCTGGAGCACGACTTTTCTGGCTTAATTACCGTCAGATACCGGCTGAATAGCCACCAGACATTCAAATGTTAACATTATTGTGTATTCTTATTGTAATCTAGTTTCTTTTAAATAAATAATATTGTGATAGTTACCTGTAGTTTATCCATGATTATTTCTCACTTGTTATACTCTTACTGCAACCGTGTCATTCGAAAATTAAGTTACTGGCATAATGTTTTCCTTGCAATTTTTGTGCGATAAAATTAGTTAGCAAAGAGTAAAAATATACGTGGAAATATGGTAATGCAATGTTTATTTATAAGGTTTAAAGTTAACACAGGAACATTTGATATCTCCCAAAATAATTTATTTAATGTAATTACATTTTGACCAGAAAATAAGATGCCCAGTACTATGAAACAGCCAGTAGTAACATAATAAAGTAGTAAATACATTGCAAATGAAAATGGTCCTGCTGATTGGGAGTACGGCCACTCCTTACAGCTTTGCGTGCCTCACAAGAGGCCCTCATTACTGTAAATGAGGCTATTTATCATATATTGTGGCAAGAAATCTCATTATGTTAAAAGCACAGATTATGAAAGGTGTTAACCTCATGCAAGGCTCTTCCTAAAGACTCCTGTACTGTGGCAAGGATTGTATGTAAAGACTATCCTGTGGTAAGGATTGTATATAAAAGCAATCCTATTGTAAAGACTTCCTATCCTGAGGCAAAAAATCTCATTATGTTAAAAGCACAGATTAGGTGAATGTGTTAACCGCATGCAAGGGCTCTTCCTAATGACTCCTATCCTGTGTTGTATGTAAAGACAATCCTGTTGTAAAGACTTCCTATCCTGTGGCAAAAAATCTCATTATGTTAAAAAGCACAGATTATGTGAAGGTGTTAATCTCATGCAAAGGCTCTTCCTAAAGACTTGAAATACACACATACTCTGTAGAAATCGATTTCCGGTAATTGCGTTGGCTACACTATGAGGCGAATATTCTCTTTCTCCCTAGTCGTCGACTAGTTGAACTGACATTTTGGTGCACAAAACAAAGTCCTCTCCAACAGGTGGTACAAAAATAATAAGGTTCAAGAAACTCATTTTTATAAATATATGCGGTCGATGAAATCGAGTCGAAGATATGCAGTGATTTCGGCCGTCCAACGATAAGCCTGTCCATACAAGGATTCCTCTTGCGGCGAAATGGTTAAATTCCAATTTGTGAGAGAAACCATTTTAATATCGATAGTAGCGGGAACACGTCGGATAAGATAATTTTACGTTTGACTGAATATAAACTGTTGTGTAAAATTTAGAGAATTTGGACATCGTGTCTATTTTTACGAAATGTATTAAAGCAAAGGTACTAATCATACAGCCGAAGAATCCCTCAAATATCCGGAGTCGAGTACGTAAGCGTACATGGGCATGTCCGCAGAACTGTGATTGTGGAAGGAATTTGAGGGGTTTTCGAAAATTTTGCGCTCGTACTCCTTCATAATAGTTGCCGTGTTTCTCGCAAGAGTTGGGCAAATTTTATCAGGCAAAATGATTAGCCATGAACGTGTGGATAACGAAATGAAATGGAAGAAATTGTCA
This sequence comes from Stegodyphus dumicola, assembly GCF_044657685.1. Lineage (NCBI taxonomy): Eukaryota > Metazoa > Arthropoda > Arachnida > Araneae > Eresidae > Stegodyphus > Stegodyphus dumicola. The sequence continues at coordinate 181,204,398 of NC_140775.1, forward strand.
CTAGATGGGAGGCAGGCCAATCACTAGCGAAGGTGGATACAGAACACATTGTAACGCGCAATGTTCTCTGCAGTTTGTTGAAACGGTTTCAGGACTCTTGATCCATATAGGGACCTTGACAAGGTCAATCAAGATCCACAACACTGAATTGGATCGTTATTTGGAACTTTCAGCGCGACAAGCAGGACTGCTATCGATTCATACCTTGACAAGGTCGATCAAGATCCACAACGATAACTTAGGATCGCCACGGCATAACGAACTGCTACCAATTCACAGCTCTCAAGTGAGCTGCATGTTGCCATTGAAAACCGATTTCCACAATTTACTGCTACCCGAAGGCTTCATGAGTTAAGGTCATATGTCAGAAGACCCGTTGACCGAGTCTCGCTCACTGTAGTACACAAGAGAGCGCGTTTAGCACATGGAGGTAGGAAGTAAGAAGGAGTCGCCCTAAACAAGTTTCACCCGTACCCTGCTCTGAAGCACCGGCGATCCCTACGTGGTGACCAAAACATTGGGTCATTTACCATTGAGTTCTATGGGATTTGACGCGTTCGGATGTAAATATTTTGTAATTACGTCGCAAATATACATATAAATGTATATATTTTCTTTTTCTACAACACTTCAGAGTCCTAAGTATGTGAAAACAACATATTTTTAAACAACATTTCATTCTGAACGGAATTAAATGCTATACTTTTCACAGGACAGTTTTCTCAGAATGGTTTAATTTGAATGAAATATTTTCGCAAGTTTTCGTTAATTACATTAGAAAAAAAAAATTAAGGCAATTCGATTTTATTCGGTTAAGGTACAAAAATTAAGATCAAAGTTTATTGTATTATTAATATTAAAATTATGCATTATTTTTCTATTTATAGAGCTTCTTCCTAAAATACTTTCTTAAATATGACGTGATTTTTTGGCTTCTGAGGCATCTTTTAAATCGAAAAATGTAAGTCAATTTATAATTAATGCTCTATTCGGTTCATTTTAAATTAGAGAATTATTAGAAATTAAATAGTACTTGACATTATCTAAACATTTCTGAAAGAGAATAAAAGAAGTTTTTTTTTTTTTTTTTTTAAGTATTATTTAAAACTTGTAACTGAGTTATTATAAATTGTAAGGAGAATAATTCTTTTAATTATACTTATCAGATTTTTTTTACCCTTCATTTCAACAATACATATTCCAAAACTCTTTATTACGTTCTTAAGTGCGCATCTCATAGCATTTGTTTTACAATACCTTTTAACAGATTGCTTTCCAATACGAACAATTCTTGCTTAAATAGTTTTATAACGTATTTGTGAACAGGATTTCAATTTATGTTTACAATTCAATATTAAGGTTATTATATATTTAGATAACATTTATAATCATTATAAATTAGATACATTTAATCATTAGATTTCTTCACAGTACTATCACAGTTGTTTATAAGTGAATAAATTCTTCATTTCAAATACATTTATAAATAATTTAATGAATATTTAAGTATTTTGTCAAAGGCAGATACATGCTTTTTGCAAGCACATGCATAAATACCCATACATATTTCCTATTTATCATTTCCGGCATGTGCAAATCTTTAATTTCTGTGCATTCGCTATATTTTTCGTGTAAAGTAATTTACACTAATTTAGCATACACCCGAAAGTTTTACATAAAAAATATATATGAATATAATTTGAATGAAAATTATAAGTATTATTTTTAATACTCACTCAAAGGTCAGTTTTTCTTCAAAATTCCTCCACGATGGCATCTCTCTCTTTAGGCAGATAGCCCTTGCATGCGTTACTCTACTTAATAAAAACTTAATCTGACCTATGTGCCTAATTACAAATATTTTAACATACATAATTTTATATTTACATTTAGCCATCAAGTTTCAAACTTTTCAAATCTTCTAGAAAATAAATTTTGGCAGATCTCTTTTAGCAATTTTCTTAAAATCTATATTTTTGTAGTGCAACAGCTTAGAATTTTATAAAACAAATTCATAATCAAAATCGCTGTTGTTAGTTATCGAAAAATAACCAAGATGTGATTTTTGCGTAAATGTCAGTAAACTATACAAATTGCTATTATCCATCACACTATGAATGTTTCTTTCGTGCGAGAGTGTCCCTTTTTCGATTTCTATGGAACTGTCGTGTGTCGAAATACTATCAGAATTTTGTCAAGCGAGCTTCTGAATGTAAACAAAAAACACCCCGTCTGGTGACCCAAGCTTCAAAGCAGTGCTTCACTTCTAGCGTGGAATGTCCCCTCCTCCCTTTTCTACCTCCATGGTTTAGCATGATGCAGACAATATTCACCTTGAAGCAGACTTCAGTGGAATACCATGCCTTTTACAGAGGAATCAAGATTCATCATGAACACTGTTTCTCGGCATACGTATTACGTGACAGAGCCTGGGACATGATACCAGGGCAGGCATTATGATGGGGGCCATGCATCCCTGTGTGTGTTTGAAACGGCTCCCTGAGTGCTATGAGGTACAGAGAAGCTATCTTAGAGCGTTATGTTTCGACTTTTCAAGAACGCAGTTGGTTCTAGAGCTTTTTTTAACAGTAAGCTCAAATTTAAAATAAGCTAACAATCAAAACCTACAAATTCAATTTAACGCGAAGTTGGCTTGCAAACCTAAACTGACGTAGATATTCAGCTACCGACAATTATAATGCAAGGCCGAAATCTACAGTCCTAACTGAGATAGCATCAATTTAGTAATGTGACTTACAGCGATAGAATATGCTCCGTCTTAACAATCTATAAACCTCAGTTTAAATATGTGCGAACAAATTTGTATGCTGGCGTGGAAACGGAAGAAGTAACAGTAAAGTTCTAACTTATAATAGCTCGTTAATTAAAACCCTACATATTTAAGAATAATTTAAAGTTATATCTTAGACTATCACGGTTTTGTAAATGTAGTTAATTAGCAACGGTTGGGATTTATTGCTGCTATATATAAAATTAGTAAAATAGAGAATTGAGGTCACGTTAAAAATACGCAGCAGTGATTTGAATGTTATCTCTCAACTCATTTCCTTTCTGTTTTATTCATTAACCTGGTAATAAGACAAAGCATGCACCTGTCTTGCGTTTTATCAGCTGTATTTGCTGTGTTCCGAATAGTTCTCTAGATTAACTTTTATAGCAATTTTCGCGCGCTTCTTCGGATAGTTTGCTCATTTCTTTGTAAAGAAGAATACACGTATTTCAAACGATTTATTTTATTCTTTTATTCAGATCAGAAGTTCCCAACCGTTTCTGGATCACAGTCCCCTTTACATGGAAAAAATTTCCAACGTCACCTTTTCCATATTAGTTAATTTTACCAAATATTAAAATATTGTTTTGTATTATCGATAACTGTTTTAGCGGTATGTCTATATATTTAGAATCACAAAGCAGAAATTAACTGAAATGACAATCAGATGTACTAAAAATTGTTTACTTTAAAAATAATCACAAGATCAATTAAAAAAATAAAACATAAATGGGATGATTGAGGTTAGTGGAAGTTTAACCCTTTGACTACTAACGGAACATATATGCCTCCCTTAACGTTTAAAAATTACTGCTAGGTTATGCGTAGAATCTCCTGAATGTTGGGGGATCACCTTCCAATAATTGGAAAATTAAGACGCAGCTGTGTTCGTGGAACACAAATGTGTGTGTGTGTGTGATTATTGCAAAGCCTCGAGGGCTATCTGTCTAAGGGGAGGGATGCCTTCGTGGAGGACTTTCTAAGGAAAACTGGCTGGTATACACGTTATACATGCGTGAAACACAAATAAACGCAGAGAAAAGAACAAATATGAGTTGTCCAATGTGTAATGTTGTGTTATGCAACGAATGTTTTACCCTTTACCATACGATGTAAAATATATTTCATAGAGTTTCCAGACTAATAAGTGTGCTCATAGTAAGTATGGGAAATATGTATCCTACCATTAACTACGGCTGGGATTTATGTGTCCCAGGCTTTGGCTTGAAAACCGTTAGTCAAAAAAAATAAAAAAAAATACCAAATGCTAAATTTACCTTATTTATGACATATTTTGTTCATTTGGATAGAAAACGGGGTAGTTGTTTTTAACTTCGAGTCAAAGGGTTAATAGTTCAGCAACGTCAGGTGCCAAAACATCAATCACAAATTGCCACTTTCTTTGATGTTCTTAGACAGTCTGGTATGTCTTAGTCTGTTCCTTTTCTTAGACACTTGCACTGAGCCCACGCTCAGCCAAATGCGATGATATAAAAGAAGTTAAAAATTTCTGTACTTTTAATCGCAATCCAGGGTAGACAGCTGGTACTGAGTTTTGAAGCCTTAACTCTTGGTATCCATTTTATGAATTTTGCTTCTAGTTCTTCGTTCATCATGACGTCTGCGAGTTCTGCATTTGCGAGTTTCATTTCTAAATTTGCATTTGCGAAAGCATCTAAAACCCAACTCGGTGTATTCGTGCTTAAAATATTCTAGAATCGCTCCGTAAAATCGGCACGAAGGACGTTCAGGTGTTGGTAGTAGGTGAGCAAATCTAACTCCTTTGAAATGCGTGCTCATAGTGAAGGAAACTAACTGTATTGATATCCATATGGGGCAGTATAAAGGACTCGTTTCCTCCAAAAAAAATTGTAAAACTAATTTAAAATAAATTCTAAAGAGAATTTTTCGTGGCGTCTGTGTGTGTGTACGTACGTACGTATGTATGTATGTGTCTCGCATAACTCAAAAACGAGTAGCCTCAGAACGTTGAAATTTTGTATATAGGGCTGCTATAACATGCAGATGTGCACCTCGCATTTTGGTTGCAATCGGCCGCACCATATATATATTCACTCTGTTACTCGGCTCAGTGATCTCAGTTTCTTTATTCTTATATGTTTGTAAAATATGCATTTTTTGCTTTAAATATGATTGAATTATGTTGTTCTTATCTTCCGGTTAAGGTTTTTATGCCTTTAGGAAATCTGCAAGCAATGTTTGTACAATTATCAACAATTTAAAAGCTGTTTAAGAGCGGTTAAGCCTAATTTTTAAATAACATGGCGGACATCTTTGTTTACGTTCAAAACAGCAAACTAGTAGATTTGTTGCCGATCTAGAGAGACTAAGCTTTGCAACAACAAAGATAGCGCCTTCATTTATTATTGCGAATTAAATCATGCATAATCTTTTCTGGAATTTTTTCGAGGAAATAAGTGTTTGAGATTTACTTCGTAATTTTTAATATACATACCTTGAATTTTTATGTATTTTTGCGTTGTCGCGAAGTGAGAAGTGAATTAATTGAATGAAAAATACTGAATCGTCTGTGAAAAACTGTTTCGTTTTTGTTTTGTTTGCTTAATTTCTTTTAAACATCGTTTTAGATTTATTATAGTATTTGAATAGAACATGTGGCAACGATTAGATAATTCTTAAGATGATATAAGTTTTGTGCATTCTGAGTTAAAAAATGAATGCAATGTAACGCTGTTAAGTGAACCTAGCGTTAGAATGTCGCTATGGTAAATAAATATAGTGAATTTTAAAGAGTGCATTTATTCTATTGTGGTTTATGCGCTGTCGACGAAGTAGATTTAATTCAATAAAAGAAGTTTAAATGAACTGCAAGAAAAAATGCGTATAATTTAATATTCCGTACAAGGAAGTCATGTGGTGCACACATCAGATTTTTTTTCTTATCTGAAATATCTATACTATAAAAATCTGTGCGCCTCTGTCTGTTTGGTCACTGTCTTTGTCTGTTGGCATTATCTCCTCGGGAACGGTAGGGAGTTGAATTTCAAGACAAGTGACCTCCGGATTCCAAAAATTCTTGGGAAGTCATTTCGTCTAGTCTCATCTTCGTACTTTAATTAGCGGAGATATTAATTAAAAACTCTGAAAACGCTCATTTTCGCTGTCATTTTTCGGAGTGGCAACAGACTCGCACGCTGGAGATAAAATCTGCTTTATTTCGAGACGTGTTGCCGCTGCCCGCTTTCAAATTGTAGAGTTTGCCAATCAAAACATTTACAACTTTTACAAAATATGAAATAAAAATGGCACTGCCAAACATTAAATATATTATTCTCGATTCCGAAAATTCGTGGGAAGTCATTTCGACTGTTCTCATCTTCGTACGACTTTAATAAGCCGAGATATTAATTAAAACTCTGAAAACACAAATTTTCGCCCTCATTTTTTCCGAGTGGCAACAGTCTCGCGCGTTGTAGATAAAAATGCTTTATTTCGAAAAGTGTTGCCACTGCTCGCTTTCCAATTGTAGAGTCTGTTAATAAAAAATTTTTAAGTTTTACAAAATATGAAATAACAAGTTAAAAAGTAATTCCCCGTGTAGAGTGAATCAACACAAAATGCCAAAACAATAGCCCTTCTTCCCTTTAGACTAAAAATAACATAGTCAAACATTAAAAATATTATTATTGTATAAGGTTATATTCTGACGCTGAAGAAAGCATACGTTTTCATGTGCCATCGCTGCATATCAAAAATTGTTCGTTAATGTCGGCATTTTAAATAAAGAGCTTCTGTTTTCAACTTTTTTTGTTTCGGGTTAGTATAATTGACACGATATGTTATTGCCACATTAATTCTTTCATTAATATTGAGAAAATGATGTTACATTACACTGAATTTAAATCAAGACGTCATACCTATTAACCTGAAGTGTCAAAAGTTTTTGTTTCCTGGTTTGGCAACAAAGAAATTATTTACGAATTGGTTGCTGCTTGGAAAGAGAATGAATAAATTTCTTTTCATACTGAAATATTTTCGTATATTTACTTTTCAGGAGTATACATAGAACTCACATATTTTTCTTTGGTTACAGTCCGCAAGTTCTTTTATATTTTTCTTCAACTGAAAAGGTTGCGCTATTATATAAATTTTAAACTCTCGTCTAAATCAACGATTCTCAACCGGTGATATGTCAGCGTACCACTGTTGGTATGCAAGAGAAAAAAATCTGATGTGTACACCACATGACTTCTTTGTACGGAATATTAAATTATACGCATTTTTTCTTGCATTTCATTTAAACTTATTGGATTGAATTAAATCTACTTTGCCGACAGCGCATAAACAACAATAGAATAAATGCATTCTTTAAAATTCATTCTATTTGTTTACCATAGCGACACTCTGGCGCTAGGTTCACTTAACAGTATTTCGTGCATATTATAACTCAGAACGCACAAAATTTATATCATTTAAAGAATTATCTAATCGTTGCCACATGTTCTATTCAAATACTATAATAAAGCTAGAACGATGTATAAAAGAAATTAAGCAAACAAAACAAAAAAGAAAAGGTTTTTCACAGACCATTGTGTATTTCTCATTCAATTAATTCAGTTCTCACTTCGCGACAAGGCAAAAAAACATAAAAACTAAAAATACCTGTATTAAAAATTACGAGGTAAATCTTGAACACTTATTTCCTCGAAAAAATTCCAGAAAGGATTAAGCAGGACTTAATTGGCAATAATAAATGAAGGCTTTATCTTTGTTGTTGCGAAGCTAACTTTCTCTAGATTGGCAACAAATCCACTAGTCTCCTGTTTCAAATGTAAACAAGCAATGGCCACCATAAAAAAAAAAGGCTTAGCGGCACTTAAACTACTTTAAAATTGTTGCTAATTCTAAAAATATTACATACAGATTTACTAAAGGCATAAAAATCTTAACCGGACGATAAGAACAACATAATTCAATCACTTTTAAAGCAAAAAATGTGCAATTTTCAAACATATAAGAGTAAAGACACTGAGATCACTCAGCCGGGTAACAGAGTGGATATATATATATACGTTTGGTGCGGCCGATTGCAACCAAAATACGAGGTGCTCATCTACATGTTATAGCAGTCCTCTATACAAAATTTCAACGTTCGGAGGCTACTCGTTTTTGAGTTATGCGATATACGTACATACGTTCGTGCAGACGCCACGAAAAATTCTCTTCAGAATTAATTTTAAAGCAGTTTTATAATTTTTCTGGAGGAAAAGAGTCTTTTATTCTGTCTTTACGTACATATATCACGCAAAAACATCGTTAAATTGCTTTCGACAGCTGTCAAAATGGATATTTTCGTTGCAATATGTTGCCTCAAACTTTTCGCGATTACAATAAAAAGGTGATACAGAAAGAAACAAAGTATTTTTAGCTATTAAATACAAAAATCTCGTGAAGAAAAAGAACAATTGATAGAAATTTCCTGTGATCGAACCCTATATGAAGATTTCAAAAATAACACACTTGTTAAATTTTAGCTAAACCGAAAACAGGAATTTGAAGGCACTTCAAATAAAGCTGTTAAATTTGTATTACCTTTTTGCACAGCCCATTTGTGTGAACAAGGATTTTTTTTTCATGTTTTATTTGAAAAATAGATACAGAAAAAAAATTAAAAGTGGATCCTAATGTTAAGTTAAAGCTAAATGAAATAAGAAGAGACAATAAAGATACTGTTCTCTCTTAAACAGGTCCAAATTTCACACTAAATTTTACACTAAAAGTATTGTAACTTAAATTTTGATAATTAAAATGGTAACCAATTTTTAATCCAATATTTTTGATGTGAGCATATTTAATACAAATAGCCAATAGGTTGTGCAAATGGAAAAAAATATCCATTTTTTAATATTTTATGGAAAAATTGAAAAATAATCATTGTAAAATGTAATGGTGGTACTAAAGTTTTCAGTTTTTCTTTAGATGGTACGCGTCGGTCAACGGGTTGAGAAACGCTGGCTTAAATTCAATTCGTTTTCTAAAAACATTTACACTCATGTCCATAAATTAAGGATAATTCGGAGCCACGCGAAAATCGAACTCTAAAATAAATATATCACCTGTAAAATCACTACACACATCTTCAAGAATCATATGCAAATTTCAGGAAGTAACCAGATGACACCGATGGTACGCCACAATGACGAGAGTGTAAGAGTGTGATATGTAAGGAATACAGGAAAAGAGGTAAAATTGTTCGCAGGCGCTTTATACGCATTTCAGTGCAATAATAGAATAGTTATGAAACAACGGACGCATTTGGATGATTTTTTACGTGGTAGAATTATCGGCCGTCTGGAATGTGGGCGTACCCAACTGGAAGTATCAGACGAACTTGGAATTGCCCAGAGTGTCATCTCCAGGCTTTGGCAAAGATTCCAAGATGATGGTAATATGAGTAGATGTTACAGCACAGGTCGCCCCAGAGTTACAACGGCGAATGAGGACCGGTGTTTGGCAGTTACTGCCGAAAGAAACAGGCGGAGCACAGCCTCAGACCTGTCTCTTCAGCCCTCTTCAGCCGCTGGTACGACAATTTCAAGGCAGACCGTGTACAGACGCTTAGGGCAGATTGGTCTATATGCTCGTAGACCTGTCAAATGCGTTCCACTTACTGCAACTCACTGTCGCCTGCGGTTAGCCTGGAATAGAGAGCATGCATTGTGGACACCGCAGCAGTGGGCTTGTGTGATGGTTTCCGACGAGTCCAGGTTTAGCTTGCAGTCTGATTCTCGCCGGACTTTCATATGGAGAGCTCCAGGTACCCGTTACCACCAAGAAAACATCATTGAACGACACCGTTACGGTGGTGCAGGAGTGCTCGTTTGGGGTGGAATTATTCTGGGTTCCAGAACTGACCTGCATGTTCAAATTGCAACCATGACAAGCCAAATCTATCGGGACGTCATTCTGGAAGAACATGTACGTTTGTTTCGGGGCGCCATGGGCGCACAATTTGTGTTTATGGATGACAACGCCCGTCCTCACCGTGCAAACATCGTAAGCGAATGCCTTCAATCAGAGGATATCACCCGTATGGACTGGCCAGCATTCTCACCGGACTTGAATCCAGTAGAGCAGGTGCGGGACATGCTTAGCCGACGAGTTGCAGCCCGTCAACCTCCTCCTACATATCTACCGGAAGTTCGGAGAGCAGTGCTTTTGAATGGTATAATATCTCCCAAGATCAGATGGATAATTTGATACTCAGCATGCCTAGGCGTTGTACGGACTGTATTGCATCGTCTGGGAGACATACAATGTATTAACAATCATACCAACCATGTAATATTGGTTTTTTGTAAACAGATTTTTTTTTTTTGTAATTTGCTCCAGGGAGAAAAATCGCTAATTTTTTTAATAATATCAAACATATAGCATCTGTTTTTTTTTTTTTTTTTTTGCTCTTTACCTTTTTAATAAATAAGCTTTACAAATAAGTCAAATTTGTTTTGCTTCTAACTCTTCCTTTGCCTGATTTTGCATTATCCTTAATTTATGGACATGAGTGTAGTTTTGCAAAACATTGCACTTCATAGTCTTTGACATTTCATGGCTCTATGTTGAATTTTAAAATTAATCTATAACTAAATATATATTGCTACGGATTTGGCATTTAAATAGCTAATGTTAGTAGAATTATAAATAAAATTGTTTTATTCCGCGTGCAATGCAGCGCGCGGCGAATATTAAAAGAAAGCTAAGCCAGAAAATTAAAAATACAAGAGCACGTGCATTTAACATGTAATACTAAATAAATAGCGAATTCGCGTATTAGCTTTCTCTAGCTGTTTTGAATCAAATTCTGTTCAACGTTTGAGTAGTTAAAAGGTAACTACTGGGAGATATTGTAATACTGTACGAGTATCTGAGGAAATTTAAGCATTTTGTTTCATTTATTTGTGATAATAATTAACCTTATTCATTTTTTTTATCGGACTTGTGTATTCAATTCATAACAAACTCGTTCGCATGCAACAATATTATTACGAATTTGGTATTTAAATATCTAATGTTAGTTGAATTATAAATAAAATTGATTTATTTCCCGTGCAGTGTAGCTCGTGACGAATATTAAAGGAAACCTAAGCCGGAAAATTAAAAATACAAGAGCAAGTGGATTTAACATTTAATAAATAAATATCTCTTTTTTGATTTCGAGAAAATTCCAGAAAATTCTCGTGCGCGATTTAAATTCATATAAAAAGGAGGAAAACCTCTCAATTCGATCATTGTTGTGATTTTAGTTAGTTTGTTGTTGTTTTAAGAGTTTGTTTAGAAAACTGCTCTTGTTGACTGTAGCGAATTCGCGGATTAGCTTTCTTTAAAAATTAAGTTCTCTTGAACGTTTGAGTTGTTAAAAGGTAACTACTGTGAGATATTGTAATACTGTATGAATATCTGAGGAGATTTAAGCATTTTTGTTGTGATAATAATAAATTTTGTTCATTTTGCACCGGACTTGTGCATTCATTTCGTAACGAACCCGTACGCACGCAACAATATTAATGCTTTGTAGTTAATAAACACTAGTATTTATTTTAATTCGAGGAACTCTGGGGTTGAGTCTGGGAACCCCGGAGTTCCGTGGAACACAGCTTGAAGATCCCTACTGTATATCTTACTTTCCCAGTACATTTCGATTTCCACTAACCTTGCTTCAGATTCACTAATCAGAGATAGTAACATTTATTTTTATATCTTTCGATTGTGTAAACACTTCTATGTCAACAACGGGCAAGAAGATAAAAAAAAAATGATTCGCGAGTTATCGCGTAGGTTTTCGAGAAAAGATCCCATACATGAAGTCGTAAATATTTATTTCAGAATTGGTGTCTCTGTTTAAAACGAACTGGCAATCAAAACGAAGCCATGTTTCTGTACCATTGGAAGCTGTTAACCTTATTGATAACACTTACAATACTAGCGTTGTTCATCTGGTAACATTGTAGCAGATTAGAATCCAGTTTTGTATATTTACACAGTGCGCCAAGGACGATTTAGATGTTGAGTACTTTTCAAGCTGCAAGAGTTTAGAAGGAATTCTAATCGCAGATTTTGCCGCAGGAAATAAAAACAAAGGATTTTATCCGAGAGGTAAAATTATCCGAGAGGCCAGAATATTTGCATGAAATTTCGTGGTCTAGGATTTGCATTAACATTTCAAGGAACGGAATGTATGCTACTGCAATAACACAAACAATGATGTCGCGAACCTACCGGTTCGTAATAAACTGAAGAATAACAGTTCGTAATAAACTGTTATTCTGCGTAATAACAGTACGCAGAACTGATGATAGCTTGATAAAATGCATTTTACCAAAAGAAACACTTCACAGATCTGGAACTTTTCACAAAAATAATTGTACAACTCTTCCCCCTATCGCTGAGTACAACCAATAACCACACTTCAAACTACTAAGGACCTTAAACGGAACGCAATGCAAAGGGCACCTAAAGAGCGAAGCTAACCCGGAGACACCTTAATGTTCCGAACTAACGCTGCACTAACAACTCTTGATAGCTGAGAAACTGACGCCTTTCTCCTGTCTTATGCAGTTTGCACACGGTCATCGAGATATTCCTAGTAGTTTCTTCTTCTCAAAATTACTCGAAGGCAGATGAGCACCGAATACGGTCACAGTTACACAGAAAATCAGCTACACTTATTCACTTACAATACCCATTACCGGGACCCTATCAAAACATTACCAAATGGTTACCAAGTTTGGCGACTTTTGGCGATTTCTAGCCAAATTTGGCAACAAAAATTAGCCTTCAAAAGATTTGCCAGCTTGATGATATATCGCCAGTTGAGTGAGATAGCCCATTTACTCAATGTTAATTGCCCTGTATTCTTACGTTTCCGGTAAGCTTCGCTTTTCTAGATTTTCATGTTACATTACGCAGAAGGAAATACAACAATTTCACATAAAACAACTAAAATTATCTGTCTCTGTACAAATTTCGCAATAATAAATATGTTAATTCAATGCTCTCAAACTGCATGAGGTCCAAATGGAAAATCCGAAAACAGTTAACGGGCCAGATAAAAAAAAAAAAATTGTTAACAATAAAAAAAAAAAAAAAAAAAAATCTGATAGGTTTCAGATTTTAAATTACGTCCAAAGAGGACTTTTTTTTTAAACATTTTGTGTGTTTTTTTTTTTCCAAAAACGGCGAAGATATTTTTTCGTCACGTCTGTACGTACGTACATACGTATGTATCTCGCATAACTCATAAACGAGTAGCTTCAGAACACTGAAATTTCTATATACGATTATTACAACATGTAGTTGTGCACTCCCTTTTTAGTTGCAATCCAGCCGCACCAAAAGTATATATATATATATATATATATATATGTACATCCACTCTGTTACTCGGCTCTGTGTTTTGTTTACTCGGTCAGTCAGTTTTGTTTATTCTTATATGTTGGTAAACATTTTTTGCTTTAAAAATGATTATGTTTTTCTTATCTTCCGATTAAGGTTTTTAATGTCTGTAATTAATCTGCATGCAATAGTTGTAGAACTATCAACAATTTAAAAGTCGTTTAAGTGCCGCTAAGCTTACCTTTTTTTCCATAGCAGCCATATATGTCTACATTTGAAACTTAGTAGAATAGTGAACTAATTCAGTTTTTGCATTTTCAGTGTCTTTTTGCCGGGAAGTGAGAACTGAATTAATTGAATGAGAATTCTATGTCTAATAAAATTCGAGGAAATAAGTTTCAATGGAATGCAGCAAAAAATGCGTATAATTTAATATTCCGTACAAGGAAGTCACATGCTATTCGCATCGGACATTTTAAATGTTTTGGTTCCTTTTCTTCTTTCCCCCCCCCCTCTGTCTCCTTCTGTTGTTATTACCGTTGTTCTGAACTACTAAAATATTATTGTACAATGTACACCAGTTGAGTTTATAAAAATATGTTTAAAAATATGCATAATGTACACCGCGCAAAACAATTTAAATAAACATTTTAAATTACGTCCAAAGGGACTTTTTTTAACGTTTTGTGTGTTACCTTTATTTATTAAATATCATATTTTTTGCACTTAAAACATAAAATTCAGTTCAACAGCAATGTCGCAAAATAATTTTAAAATGAGCACATCTTTAGAATTTCCGATACACAGTTCCGCGCGCTAGAGATAAAAAGGTTCCCCCCCCCCCGTACAGTGTTGCCATGGCTCGAGTTTGTTAATGAAAATTCGTAACAGTTTTACAAAATATGAAATCGATAATAAAACAAATTCCAAATTTCAAATTTGGTCTTCCACGTGCCCATATTCGTATGAGGATTAAGTCATTCAAAATTCGATTTTTTCAGTTGCGTCAAGAATAAATTACTTGGCAAACTTCTTAATTTATGGCAACCTATTTTCCTTTTCTTTTTTTCATTGCAGACAAGGGGGGGGATCATCATTCGTGCTTTCAAATCATTTTAACAAAGTGCATAAACCACATATTTGGTGTTATTATCGTTCAAAAACAAGATGCCAAATTTCAAACTCTCCAATATGTAAATTCATGTATATTTTAATAAATTTTTAATAAGAAATCTAATTTTTTGCAAGTGTGCCTTGAAAGACATTTACTTTAAGTGGATGTTAAAAATTTTATAGGTTATAATACAAACATTTTTTCGAAAAAGTTATTAAAAATATTTAAAAATACAAATTAAAAAAATATATCATAAAAAATGTGCGAATGTTTTTTAGATTAAGCCTAAATTTCGAATTCTGGGAGAAGGCATCAAGTAAGTTTAATAAAAAAAAAAAAAAGAGGTATTAGTAAATATATATTCAATTCAATTAACATTGAGGAGGTAAAATTTTGACAGCTAATCTTTTAAAAACTACTGACGCGATTTTTACAAAACTTGGCCAGTATGGCATATTTGAGTCTTAGAATCGAAATACGGAAAAAAATTCACATGTTATTTCAGAAAAAGTCCGATTTTGTATCAAAATACCTATGCTAAATTAATGCTATATATAAATCTAATATATTGTTACGAAATGTACAGGTGCGGTGAGATAGCTTTTCCGCAAAGCAGTTTTAGGGTTACCATAAAATGACAAGAAAAGACCACGTTGCCACATTTGGCGAGAAATCGCCCATTTGGCGACAAAATTGGCGATATTCCATGGACGGCTCGAGAAAGTTCTGGGCTAAATGCCCAGAATGTTCTCGAACACCAGTCAAAAGCTATATAAACACAGCTGGTACGCGGAGTGTGAGTTAGTATCGAGTTGGTGTCTCGTCTAGCGTGTCAATCAAGTCGATCGAGTTGACAGCCGGGCAGCGAGTGCCGAGTGGGCCTTCGAGTGCACCGAAAGAGTCTCGTAGTGTATCGCGGTTAGTGCATCGTCGAGAGAGCGTGTTGAGCTCCGGGAACGACTGAACCGAGGTGTCCGGAGCTGTGCTCTGTGTGTCGTCGAGTACATAGCGAGTTGTAGCATGGAGAGTCTCGAGAGTACGTGGAGTTCCGAGAACGACCGAGCAGAGTCGGGAGCTGTATTCTGGTGCTTTGCAGTGAAGCTGCCTCCACCGTGATAGCTTGATGACCTGAAAGCTGTTTCGCTGATCGTGTCAGCGTGTTTATAACAGTTCGACGACTGTAAACAAGATTTGGGAGCTGTCCTGATTAATACCGGCCAATAAAGTGTGTTTCGATACTTCATCCAGTGTCGTCGTTATTCACTCCAAATCTACGAACCCTGTACGAACGTGAAGTAAGAAAATAACGTAACTCAGAAGAAAAACGTAACAATATTTTATACCCAATTTTCAAATATGAAATGCCTTCTCTTTACCCGCAGTGCCATCAGTCAGTAAAACTGCATAAAAAGAAAAAAAGCAGCAGCCACACGTCAAAAATCCACTGTTAGCAGAGTCGGGAGCTGTACTCTGGTGCTTTGCAGCGAAGCTGTCTCCACCGTTATAGCTCCACCGTTGTCAGCGTGTTTATAGTAGTTCTTCTGCGACTGTAGAACGTGATTTTGGAGCTGTCCTGATTTATATTGGCTAAATAAATTGTGTTTCGATACTTCATCAAGTGTCAAATACTTCATACAAACTCCGTACGAACGTGAAGGAAGAAAATAACGTAACAACTGGTGTCAGAAGTAAAACAAATCGTATCAATATATCCTAAGTACGCAAGTTGAATTTCGTGAATCGGCCCAGTAGAACGGGAGCTATAGAACTGTCTCTTTTTTTTTTTTTCGCGGTGTACATAATGAAAATGAATTGACATTTCTATTTCTATTTTAAAACACAACATATGCACCCAGCAGATTACGTTTACGTGTAGTGTTTTCGAAAATGAGAGTTAAAAACAATCTAAGAAAGGCCATTGACCAGTCTTAAAATTTTAGTATTTCCATGCGCTCGAAGTTAACATGTAGATTGAACAATCAGAAACGAATCTGAACAGCGCTGAACGAAGTAACATTAATCTTAATACACCAAAAAATTATTCGAGACTGATCTTAAGAGACTGAAAACAAAGGCTAACTAAACGTTGGATGAGACACAGATATATTCGTTGGTCAGTTTAATTTAAGGCATTATTAGATTCATTAGAGGACTGGGGCTTTTTGATGTTACAGAATACGTGAGTACATATTAGAATATATTTTATTTTCGCCTAAATAATTGCCAACATTTGCTCCCTTTTTATAGCAGTATTTATGAAACTACAAAATAAATAAATGAATGAATGTCTGTTAGCTAATGTGTATTGCGATTGCAAGTACTGCGTTTAGGAATTGTTTGAAGTAATACAGCCAATACTGTGTAACTAGACAAAATTTATTCTAAAATTTAGAATAAAATTCTAAAATTTATTCCAAAATTTAGGAAAAAAAATTTGAAAGGTTTCAGATTTTACTTGCAGACCAGAGGGGTTTGTTAAAGTTTTTCACGCTCTGGCTAAGCTCGCAGTTTACCACTATGCTTTTAGACTCATTCCTACTAACCTATTTATTTTTTTATTTTTATTTATTTATTTATTTATTTATTTATTTATTTTTTGTCGTTTTAGCTTTATTATCAAGCTACTTACGTCATATATAATTAATTGAAGATGACAATTTCAAAAAATTAAAAAGTAGCATAGCACTATACGTTTAGAATACCTGACGCAGAATTAAGAGTTGGTATAGATTTTTTTTTTTTTTTTTTTTGTCAGTCTTTTTCAGTTCATTCATATGAATGTGCAATTTTCTTACTTAAGATGGTTTTACAAAACTTTATTTTTCTTTTTAGTATTAATAATTTGTGTGTTTTCTTTATTTCTTAAATATCACGTTCTTAGCGTTTACGCCTTATGAAATTTCATTGAACAGCAAAACCACAAAATATTTAAAAACAATATATCTTCATAATTTCCGTTAGATAGTCTTACGCGCTAGACATAAACATGTTTTATTCCGTACAGTGTTGCCACTGCTCGATTTATAAAGTCCTTTAGTTTTTTTTAACCAAACAGTCGTTAAAGTTTTACCAAATATGAAATAGATAATAAAATAATATCGAAATTTAAAATTCGGATTTCCAGGTGTCACATGTTTGGGTGAAGGAATACGTTACTTAAAATTCGATGGCTCAAAGTACCTTTTTTTTTTTTTTTTTTTTTTTTTTTTCAGTGCGAGAAACATACGTACATTCATGTAGATTCTTCATTATTTAATTTTTTTAAATATAATACAGAGCAATCATATTTGGTGGCAACAACTGGAAAAGTGATGCAACTCATTTTAAGTGTTTCGAGACAAAATGGCGTTTCTAGACTAATATCCCATTCGGGAGTAATGTTCTTTTGAGCTAAAAATTAATTTGGTAATTAAAAATTAGCACCAAATAACATACGTATACTATCAAAGTATGATAGAAATGTTTCAAAATAGTGTTATAAAAATAGTACATTAAAAAAAAAATAGAAAAAAATAAAAATCTGCAATGTTTCAGATTTTAAATTACGTCCAAAGGAGCGTTTTTTAACATTTTGTGTGTTACCTTTCTTTATTAAATATCATGTTCCTCGCACTTAAACCATAAGATCCAGTGCAACAGCAATTTCGCAAAATAGTTTTAAAACGAGCATATCTTTAGAATTTCCGATACAGAGACTCACGCGCTGGAGATAAAAATGTTTTTTCTGCACAACGTTGCCATTGCTCGCTTTGAAATCCTTGAGTTTGTTAATCAAAAATTCGTCAAAGTTTTAAAAAATAGGAAATCGATCATAAAACAAATTTCAAATTTCAAATTTGGTCTTCCACATGGTCATATTCGTTGGAGGATTACGTTATTCAAAATTCGATGACTCTATGTACCGTTATTTTATGACAATGTGAGAAATATACATACATTTACGCAGATTTTCATTATTTAATTTCTTCAAATATAATGCAGGACTCTAACATTTTATGGCAACAGTTTGAAAAGTGAACCGACATTTATCCGTCCGACGCAAAATGCCAAAACGAAACTAACAGTCCTTCAGGATTCAAATCCCTTTGGACTAATAAATAACAAAATACACTGAGAAAAGGTAGATGAAAAGTTTCGCACGGATAAAAAAAATTAATAAAATTACGTTTAGAAAAATAACATCTTTAAATAACAATTGCTACTTAAAAGCAAAATATGAGGCTATTGATTTATGATTCTGAACATGTAGTGGCAATTAAAGGAAACATTTTTTATACAGTTTTTGATTTTCAATTCTGAAGTAGTAGACGTATTTAAAATATTCTTTCGTCATTTTTAATTGGCTTATTCATCATTATTAAATTTGAATGACAGCGCCATTTTCGCCTTGTCTGGGAAACATGCGTAGCATAAGGAGAAATAAACTTCCTTTTTGGTACTAAATCCATCAATTTTTGTTGCATTTAATTATGTGATTATGAAACATATTAATGTATTTTTTACTTCCTTGTATGAAGTAAAGGAGGTAATCTATCCTCGAAAGATTTCGAGTATCATAATTCAGCGGAAATATTCTTTTTGGCCGTCTTCAAATCCATTTTTGACTATTTTTGCATGATGTGTGTACCTACGGACAGAATAAAATAGTATTTTTTCAAAAACGTATTGTAAAGTGAATTTAAAATTGATTAAAAATGGGTTTTTCATGGCGTCTGTACGTACGTATCTATCTCGCATAACTCAAAAACGAGTAGCCGTAGAACATTGAAATTTCTTTCATAGAACTATTGTAACATATATAAATTATATACCCAACTTAAAGCCTTACCTAACCTTTATTTTCGCAACGTTGTCGTAGTAATACACGACCACTTCCAGAAATGTTTTAAATAACCAAAATATTCCTGTTTTGGCAAGGAAATAAAAAAAATAATAATTTTTTGTACGAAATTTGTACGAAGTGAAAAATTACAGCTACCATATTTCAACGAAAATATCCATTTTGATCGCTATCGAATGCAATTTAACGACGTTTTTGCATGACATCTGTACGTATGGACAAAATAAAGGATTCTTCTCCCCCCCCCCAAGAAATTATAAAACCGATTTAAAATGGATTGAGAAGAGATTTTTTTGTGGCGTCTATTTTTCGTTTGTTGCAACAAACCAGGGATTCGTTGCAGTTACTGAAGAAAGCTAAAGAAGAGTTAAATTCGAATTTGATATCTTTACGATAAAATAACATACAAAAATATTTTTTAAATAATCTAAAAGATTTCAGATTTTAATGGTCGCCCAAAAGGGTCTGTTAAGCTTTTTTACAGTCTCGGTGAGCTGGCAGCCAACCAGTCTGCTGTTACGCGAATTCCCTACTAAACCACTTTTTTTTTTTTTTTTTTTTTGTCTTTTTAGGTCTTTTACTAAGCATTTTCTTCGCACTTACACCATACACAGTTCAACAACAAAATTACAAAAATTTTAAAAGCAGAATAGCCGTATACGTTCAAATTTTCCGATGCAGCGTTAAGTGTTAGGATACAGTTTTCTATTTTTTTTCAGTCATTTCTCGGTTTATCGTATCAGTGTTCAGTTTTCTTACTAAGATGCCTTTACAAATTTTTTTGTGTCCCTTTTTTATTATTAGTCCACAGGGGTAATTTGCCCTGAAGGACTATTAATTTCGTTTTCGTATTTTGCGTCGTAAACTGTAAACGGCGAATCAGATTTCAAATTGTTGCCACCCAATATTATCGCCCTTTATTATATTTAAAGAAATTAAATAATGAAGAATCTGCATGAATGGATGTATGTTTCTCGCACTGCGATAAAGCAACGGTACCTAGAGCCATCAAAATATAAATAACGTAATCTTCCATAAAATACGGGCATATGGAAGGCCTAATTTAAATTTGAAATTTGTTTTATTATCGATTTCATAGTTTGTAACACTTCAACGAATTTTTGATTAAAAAACTAAACGATTTCAAAGTAAGCAATGACAACACTGTACGAAAATAATAATAATAATAATAATAATAATAATTATCTCCAGCGCGCGAGACTCTGTATCGGAAATTCTTAAGATATGCTCATTTTAAAGTTATTTTGCGATATTGCTGTTGAATTGAATTTCGAGTACACAGAACATGATATTTAATAAATAAATGTAACACACAAAACTTTAAAAAACGCCCCTTTGGATGTGATTTAAAATCTGAAACCTTTCAAATTTTTTTTGTTTTTTGTTTTGTTTTTATTAACTTTAATTATTAAATGTCCCGTTTTTGGATATTACGTCACATAAAATTCAATTCAATGGCAAAATCGAAAATATTTAAAAGCAGCAATCTTTGGAATTTCGGACAGACAGTTCCGCGCGCTGGAGATAATTTTTTTTTTTTTTTCCGTACAGTGTTGCCACTGCTCAGTTCGAAATAGTTGAATTTGTTAATCAACAATTCCTTAAAGTTTTTCAGAATACGAAATAGATAATAAAATAAATTCGAAATTTAAAATTCGGGCTTTCAGGTGTTCGGGTAGAAAACTACGTTATTCAAAATTTGATGGCTCTAGGTACCATTATTTTATCACAGTGCGAGAATCATATTCAACAATGGACGATTCTCCATTTTTAATTTCTTTAAATATAATATAGAGCGATAATATTTGGTAACCCCGTTTATAGTGATGCAACCCAAAAATGCGGTTTCGAGACTAAAATCCCATTCGGAACTAATATCGTTTTGGGCTAATAAAGAACAACAGAGTCGTAAAGTTCCAGATACAATATACAACCAGGCAGCCAGATAATTAGAGTTCGATATATCCGGTGCCCGAATAACAGTGAAATTGAGCTTATAGTTGTATTTAGCGGAAAGTTAGGCTTCCACGTTGATCGCAGAGTTAACCATCTAAAATTATTTATGAAACTATAGTTTCCTTTCTCTTATTATAGCTAACTAAAAATACATAAAATAAACTTATTTTTACAGTAAAATTATAATGAAACAATGACATGATTACAATTAAAAGTATTATTAGTCCCAAGAGGCTTTCTCCCTGAGGATTATTGTTTCCGTTTTGCGATTTTGCATCGAATTCCGTCACTTTTCAAAATGTTGCCGCTCACTGTTGCTCTGTCCGTTTCACTGTTGCTCTGTCCGTTTCACTTTTCAAACTGTTGCCACTCAATATGATCGCCCTGTATTATATTTGAAGGAATTAAATAATGAAGAATCTGCATAAATGTATGTATGTTTCTCGCATTGTGATAAAGCAGCGGTATCTAGAGCCATCCAATTTTGAATGACGTAATCCTACTGCGAATATGGGCATATGGAAGCCCAAATTTGAAATTTGGAATTTGTTTTATTATCTATTTCAAATTTTGTAAAACTTTAAAGAATTTTTGATAAACAGTCTCAAGGATTTCAAAGCGAGCAATGGCAACGTTACAAAAAAAAAAAAAAACATTTTTATCTCGAACGCGTGAGGCTGTGTATCGGAAATTCTAAAGATATGCTCAATTTAAAATTATTTTGCAATATTGCTGTTGAACTGAATTTTATGGTTTAAGTGTGAAGAACGAGATATTTAATAAATAAAGGTAACCCACAAAATGTTAAAAAAACGCCCCTTTGGACGTAATTTAAAATCTGAACCCTTTCAGATTTTCTTTTTTGAATGAAATAATGAAATTATATTTCATAAGACTTGATAACATAATGAAAAAATGAACTTAATGAAATAAAACTTAAGGGGCCTCATACACCTTAAAACCCATAAGATCTTCGAATAGGTGACTGTTTCAAGCATTGGGATAACTTATTTATTTTAAAAGCAATTACTTCCAACTTTTTACAGCTGACTACATAATATAGCTGCTTTCTGAAATAGTCATCGGAAAGTTTGTGTTGCCACAAATATTTTTATATATTTAATCCGCTTTGTGACAACATTTTTCGTCATGTTTCCACCTTGCGCGCACAGTTTAAAATATTCTGTTGCATAATTTAATTCCATATTTAATATATAGCTTTTATAACATTTGGAAACTACTGTGAACCTAAAATTCTAAGAATTTCTTGTTAAATTTTTATTTTATTTGGAGTTGAGGTTATAAAATGTATTTTATTAAGAAAATTTGTAATGAGTTCGTCCATAAAATTTTTTAGTATTAAAATATTCATCATATTTTTGGTTCAGTTAAAAAATAGTGCCCATATAAAGAATTCCGTCTAATTTCAAGTATGTACCATTAGCCATTTTTAAAATATCTTGCGCGCAAGGTGGAAATATGGCGAAATATTTTGTCACAAAGAGGATTAAATTACAAAAATATTTGTGGCAACACAAACTTTCTGGTTACTAGTTCCCAAAGCAGCTATATTATGTAGTCAGCTGTAAAAGGTTGGAAGTAAGTGTTTTTAAAATAAATAAAATATCCCAATTCTTGCAACAGTCATATATTTGAAGATCATGAGGTTAAACCCCTCATGTATGAGTCCCCTTAAGAACATAATGAAAAAATGTTCTACAGAGCACTGGAGTTGGGGATATCCAGTGCCAGAATAATCAGCATTTTACTGTGGCATTGACCTTCAAACTGTGACCTGAAAGTTCTGCGTAATTCGTCTAGGCGTTCCGCAAATTTAAATATTAAAACTGAAAAGAATGTTTTAATAAAAAATGGCCAAAAAATTAATCACCTAAATTAGTTTGTGAAATTGTAATTTTTATTTCTGTTACCTATTTCTAACAAAAAGTACATGAAATAAATCTGCTTTTGTAGTAAAATTGTATTGAAATAATGATTCCTTTTCTGCACATCTAGTGGTAAATGAAAATAGATATATGTTCAATTTTCTAAAACTTTTTTTTCTGAGGATGGAGGGGTTCCACAAAAGAAAAGGATAGTTTTACGGGTTCTTAAAATCGACAAGTTCGAAAACTGCGGAAATGCATTTTATTAAATACTAATTTGAGATATTTAATCACCACCGTCGCCAAAAGAGCGAGAAGTGTGCCAAAAGTTGGCCTTTCTTGTACCCCAAGCGGCGTGGAAAAAGCAAAATTCCTCCAGAATGCTGAAGCTGGGATCACTCAAATTGCATTAGTCGCTTCATAGAAGCGCCTTTCGTTAAGTGGGCGCACTTCCTCCAGGGGTTAAAGATTGGAGGTGGGACACGGTGGGGGGGCTAATTGGGCCTGGGCTTCACGTTACTCTACTGTGATGGTCAAAACGCCATCTGGTGGACGGCGTGTGTGCCTTTCCTATACTTCTCGCTCTCTTTCCCTCAACTCTTATGTTTCCCTTTTCTTTTCTTTTTTTTTTTGATATTTTCGCTCATTCGGCAGGGAGAAGCCTCTTCAGCATCTCTACGCTGTTGTGGGTGAAAGGGATTTTCTCTGTCCGATGGAAATTGGTTGTTGGGGTTGCAAGATTTGGCTGCTTTTCAGTATTTAGGCGCGTTATTTGTTGGGCCTGAGTATTTATTGTGTTTTTACTTGTAGAAGCCAAAAAAAAAAAAAAAAAAAAAAGATGTGTACACCGACTTCCTTGTACGGATTATTAAATTATACGCTTTTTTTTTTTGCATTTCATTTAAGGGGAATTGGAACCCCAAAATCTTCAAAAAATTGTGATTTCGGATTTTTGCATTTTCAAATTCTCTACACTTTTATCTTTCTATAAATACATTCTTTAATCTCTATGAAAATTAGAACTGTAAAAATGTCTAGTTTTAATTTGTCATCTACTGCTTTGATCAATGAAGATTTTTACATAAAAACGCGTTTTTCTCCAAACGTGATTTTTTTATACTCGATGTACCTTTTCTCAAGAACTACTGCTCACTGGTATCTAAACCTTTTATGGCTTACTTATTAGGTTCCCTAATATTTACTGAAATGAACTTTTTGTAATAAAGTTAGAAAAAAAAATTTTAAATTATTTTGTATGAAAAAAGTGCTAAATTTTACTATGCCTAACAAAATATCCTGTAATTTACTCTAAAATTCAAAATGTTTCAAAAGCTCATTTCAGTATAATCAGATAGGTATACTTTAATTACAGAAAAAATTTCAAGCTTGTAACTGCAGCAGATTTTGAGAAAAGGTACATCGAAAATGGCCAATTTAACATTGTCGGTATAGGGCTTTCTGATACTCCTTAAACTTATTGGATTGAATTAAATCTACTTCGTCGATAGCGCATAAACACACAATAGAATAAATGAACTCTTTAAAATTCTCTATATTTGTTTACCATAGCGACACTCTGGCGCTAGTTCACTTAACAGCGTTACATTTCGTTCATATTATAACTCAGAATGCATACAAATTTATATCATTTGAAGAATTATCTAATCGTTGCCACCTGTTCTATTCAAATACTATAATAAATCTAAAACGATGTATAAAAGAAATTAAGCAAACAAAACAAAAAAGAAACAGTTTTTCACAGACGATTGAGTATTTCTCATTCAATTAATTCAGTTCTCACTTCGCGACAAGGCAAAAATACACAAAAACTCAAAATACCTATATTAAAAATTACGAAGAAAATCTTAAGCACTTATTTCTTCGAATAAGTTTAAGAGTAGATTAAAGGGAGGGTGGACTTTAAAAATTAGTTTTTCAAGTTTTTGTGTTTTCAACAAGAAATTTTACATATATACGTATTATAACATCAGTTTATAAAATATATGTTAAAAATTTGAATTTATTTTAAATTAAAAAATTTTAAAACAAATAATTAATTAGTTTAATTAAAAATTAAAAATTTTCAATATTTTTTCCTAATTTTTCCTTTAAGTTAGTTATAAAGACTTAACAAATATTTTTGTGTATCCGTTATTAAATACGATGAAATAAAAATTTTTAAAAAGAATTTTTGTGAACTAAACCCAGTTTTCGCAAATATATCTTTTTTTTTTTTTGGCATTTCCCTTTTCAAGTAGGGCGCCCACCAGCGGCCGAGCGGTAAAGTCGCTGAACCCTGGTAGTTCGGTCCGAGGTTCGAATCCCGCGAATGGGCTGGCTGCATGGGTGTTTTCGTGGTTTTCCCCATGTGTAACGTGTATGCGAGCCAGTTTCCCTTAGAAAGTCCTCCACGAAGGCATCCCTCCCCTTAGGCAGATAGCCCTAGTGTGCATAATTAAATACACACATACACATGCAAATATATCACTTTTTGTTAAACATTATCACAAGTTTAAACTTCTTAATAACCTCATATCCAAAAATGCATACACAGTTTACTATAACATATAACAAGATAGTTTCTTCCAAATATCATTCATTTTGAACTAAAAATAAGTCGCAAGGAGTATTTTCAAGATATACGATCTGCGAAAAAATTTGTTTTGTGAAAACCGAATTTAAAGTTTTTCTCACAACTTACCTTTAATACATGGTCATGAGAAATTGCAAATTAAATTTAAATATAAATTTGTAAACGCTAAAAAACATTTTCGTATAATATTATAAGGTATTTCTCCCGCTTTCCTAACGTTCCTTCGGGGTGTAGTGTTTCTGCACGCTGGGTCGGTATTCCAGAGGTCCGTGGTTCGATTCCCGGCGAAGGCGTTGCTAATTTTTTATTTCTCCTGCTCGGAAAAAAATACCCAATGTCTCTACAATATAACTATTTTTAATCTCATAATATTACATATGACAAATGTAAACATATCGCAAATTGGTATCTGATTCTAATTTAAAGGGAGAAACAATTTATGCGTTATATCCAATGAAACTTTTAAAATTCTCCCGCACCCTATGTTTTACCTTCATTTGTCACATTTACATTATCTTTTAATGCTTTACAATATTTTTTACTATTTCTGTTTCTTTCCAAGGAAGTAAATTTCTCTTTTTGCTTTGGTTCAAGCAACGTTGATCCCGCTTTTTTGCAACGAATAGGGAAAACGAGTTTGTCCGGCCCCCTGCTCTACGCGTATAGCATTTACATAACCATTACATTGTTGTTGCAAATCTTAATTTATCTAGATTTGCAACAAATCCACTATTCTGCTAAGTTTTAAATCTAAACAAATATGGCCGCTATAGTAAAAATAATTAGCCCACTTAAACAACTTTTAAATTGTTGATAAGTTTACAAATATTGCATGCAGATTTACTAAAGGCATAAAAACCTTAACCTTTAAAAGTCGCCCTTTAAAAGGGGGAGTATATAAGGAGAGTATTCCCGCCTTCCTAGCGTGCCTTCGTAGTGTAGAGGTCTGCACGTTGGGCGCATATTTCAGAGGTCTGTGGTTCGATTCCCGGCGAAGGTGTTGCTTATTTTTCAAGTCTCCTGCTTCCAAAAAATCCTAATGTCTCTACAAGGTATAATTAGTAATTCTTGCTGCAAAACAATGTCTGTTTCACTTCATGATTACCGTAGAATAAAACATTTTGCAACTCTTTTTATCTGGCAGACCCAAGATAGGCTCAATGGTGTTGACAATTATTCAACATGTAGAAGATGCTCTTTTTTTAATAACTTCTTCAAAACTCTTTGACAAATTTTGAAAGACGCCAAAGTTCTTCAAAGGGGGAGTATATAAGGCTATTTTCTTCCTCTTTTCTTCATGCCTTCGTGGTGTAACAGCTAGCACACTCGGCGCATATTTGAGGGGTCTAGGTTTGAGTCCCGGCAAAGGCACTGCTGATTTTTCATGTCTTCTGCTTCGGGAAAAAACCTAATGACTCTACACAACTAAATTATGATCTTGGTAACATTATTAAAGAAGAATTCCTCATTAGGAGACAAATGTTTCAGAGTTTTATTTCATTTGTTGCTAAGAAAACAAAAATGTAAAATGGTGGTGATTTTGAATTTTTGCATTTTATTTTAAACCAGAATCTAAAGAACAAAGTTCTAAGTATTGTAACATTACCGCGAATTTTACTCACGATTGCTGCAAATGTTGCTAGTTTCTGAGAAAAGCTTTCGAAATAAATATCATTTAAGAAGCCTACAAATGAATATTTTGCATTTAAGAATTTTTTTCTGCACAATCTACGTAGCAATAACTGTAGCAGTCAACTAGATCTTTTACATTCTACAATAACGTTGATAGTTTTGCGAGAATTATATCAAACTAAAAGGCGATGCTTAAAAAAACTTATGTTGTTAAATATAGTTATATATTATTAAGTATAACTTTTAAGTATTGGGATTAAAGTTTTTTTTAATTAAAGCGTATTTGAATTTATTTCCCCATTTTTCATTTCGACATTTTTAGCCCAAAGGGAAGTTAGCTCAGAAGGGCTACTAGTCTCGAAACAGCATTCTGTGTCGAATTACTATAAATGTCCGTTTCACTTTTCAAACTGTTGCCATCAAATGTTAGAGTCTTGCATTATATTTGAAGAAATTAAATAAGGGAGAATCCGCATAAATGTATGTATGTTTCTCGCGTTCTGACAAAACAACGTTACCTAGAGAGCCATCCAGTTTTGAATGACGTGATCCTACTGCGAATATGGGCATATGGAAGCCCAAATTTGAAATTTGAAACTTGTTTTATTATCGATTTCAAATTTTGTAAAACTTTAACGAATTTTTGATAAACAATCTCAAGGATTTCAAAGCGAACAATAGGAACGTTGTACAGAAAAAAACATTTTTATCTCCAACGCGTGAGGCTGTGTATCGGAAATTCTAACGATATGCTCAATTTCAAATTATTTTGCGATATTGCTCTTGAACAGAATTTTATAGTTTTTTTTCCAAGTGCGAAGAACATGATATTTAGTAAATAAAGTCAACAAACAAAATGTAAAAAAACGCCCCTTTGGACGTAATATAAAATCCGAAACCTTTAAGATTTTCTTTTTACTTCCTTGTACGAAATAAAAAGGAAGTATTGTAATCGCGAAAAGTTTCAGGGAGCATATTTCAACGAAAATATCCATTTTGACCGCTATCGAATGCAATTTAACGATGTTTTTGCGTGATATCTGTACGTAAGGACAGACTAAAAGACTCGTTTCCTCCAAGAAAATTATAAAACTGCTTTAAAATAAATTCTGAAGAGAATTTTTCGTAGCGTCTGTACGAACGTATGTACGTATCTCGCATAACTCAAAAACGAGTAGCCTCAGAACGTTGAATTTTTGTATATAGGACTGCTATAACATGTAAATGTGCACCTCGTATTTTGGTTGCAATCGGCAGCAGCAAACGTATATAAATATATATATCCACTCTGTTACCCGGCTCAGTGATCTCAGTTTCTTTACTCGTATACGTATATGTTTGTAAATTGTACATTTTGTGCTTTAAAAATGATTGAATTATGTTGTTTTTATCTTCCGGTTAAGGTTTTTATGCCTTTAGTAAATCTGTATGTAATATTTTTAGAATTAGCAACAATTTTAAAGTAGTTTAAGTGCCGCTAAGCCTTTTTTTTTATGGCGGCCATTGATTGTTTACATTTGAAACAGCAGACTAGTGGATTTGTTGCCAATCTATAGAAACTTAGTTTTGCAACAATAAAGATAACACCTTCATTTATTATTGCCAAATAAATCTTGCTTAATCCTTTCTGGAATTTTTTCGAGGAAATAAGTGTTTACGATTTACTTCGTAAATTTTAATATAGATATTTTGAGTTTTTATGTATTTTTGCCTTCTCGCGAAGTGAGAACTGAATTAATTGAATGAGAAATACTCAATCGTCTGTGAAAAACTGTTTCTTTTTTGTTTTGTTTGCTTAATTTCTTTTATACATCGTTCTAGCTTTATTATAGTATTTGAATAGAACACGTGGCAACGGTTAGATAATTCTATTCTTTAAATGATATAAATTTTGTGCATTATGAGTTATAATATGAACGAAATATAATACTGTTAAGTGAATCTAGCGCCAGAGTGTCGCTATGGTAAACAAATACTAGAGTGAATTTTAAAGAATGCATTTATTCTATTGTGGTTTATGCGCTGTCGGCGAAGTAGATTTAATTCAATCCAATAAGTTTAAATGAAATGCAAGAAAAAATGCGTATAATTTAATATTCCGTACAAGGAAGTCATGTGGTGTACACATCAGATTTTTATATTTATGTATTTTGTATTATTTTGGGAAGACTATAATTAAAAACTGTAGTAAGTTGTAATTTTTTTTATTTACTTTTCAGAAGCGGATCAATGTTTTTGGTGTGAGGGGTAAATTTTTACAAACAGAAATAAGAAAAATCCCTATATACAAAGTTATCCTAAAGAAACTTGCCAAGTATTTCTTCTAGTATGCTTTCTGTTTTAAGAGCTAACATTAAGTTTCGGGAGTATATTGACTCTGGCTATAAACTGGCTGTGGAAGATTCTCACAATATGTCAACCGTTTCTCCAAAGTGAATATACAATGTCAACAGGGTTGCCATCTATCCTTCCAATACCAAAAATCAATTTATAATAGGGAAAATCTAATTAAAATTAAATTACTGAAGAAGCTTTAGATATATTTAATTTTTTTTTTCTTTCTGATAATATGATTCTTTTTCTGAATTTTTCTGCATTGTTTTGAAGCTTTAAACTGCCTTGATTTTGAGAACCTAAACCACTTGCTTCTAAAGAAGAGAAGAGAGCGGCTGAGTAGTAAAGTCGCTTAGCTCTGGTAGTTCGGTCCAAGGCTCGAATCCACGGAAAAAAAAAATGGCATTTCCTTTCTCGTGGTTTTCCCGATGTTAACTATACACGAGCCAGTTTCTCTTAGAAAAACCATCAGGATGGCATCCCTCAGGCAGATAGCCATAGGGTGCTTTGCCATAATTAAAGAAACCTGAGCATGAAGAAGAGAGAGCTGTTGTTTGTCTCTTGAAATTAAAGATCCTTTACCATTTACTATTAATATCGGTAGCAGTTGAAGTTGATGTGCATTTCTTGCATTAAACATTTGTTATTTCAGCTTCTAGAAATTATATTATCCGAAAATAATTTCATAATTCATTTAATTATTTTTAGCATTATTTTACGTTTTTTGGTATTTTTTATCATCAGAGTTTTGGGTATTTTAGTGCGTTCTAAGCAAGTGCATACGTACATTTGATTTATTTTAGAGTTTTAAACTAAATTAAGAATCCCGTAAAATAAGAATACGTAATATATACCCTCAGGGGTCTGAAATTAATATCAACACATCGAAATTTGGCGACGAAATAGGAGATTTTATAGCAACCCTAGTGGCGCAAGCGCTGTTATAGGAACTGTGAGGAGAGAGCTTTCAGTTTTGCGGCGAACATTGTTAGGAGAGGGTATCTTTTCAACCAATATCTATCGTAGGCATTCACGTGATCTCGCCGAACGCAGTTCTTCCGTAAACCATCGATGAACATGACTCTAAATTCGATAGCGAAAGACAGCTCGACAAAAACTGAAATTGCTGAGAAAGTTGTAGTAGTTATTATATCGTAATATTTTTTAAGTAATTCAAGAAAGACAAATATCGAAATATTATTGGAATTATTTTCTCGAAATTTTCGGAGACAGAAGCACAGTTTTAAAGGTAAGTGTTTTAGATTAGCTTTCATAAGTTTTTTGGGTATATATTAATACGAATTTTCTTTCATATTAGCCTTCATGTGCGAAACCCACGAAATTTGAGCAGAATATTTTTGACATGTTGTCATGGCATCAACGTATATATATATATTTTCTGTATTAATTCCGCTGATCGTTCGAATAGTGTAAATATATGTTAAGTAATATTTATACCTTTTATATGGACATTCTTGTGAACTATTTCATTTCGAATATATTCCTCAAGTTCGAATGCTTCCTCAGTTCGAGTTCGAATGTGATTTCCGAGCGCTGCTTCTATTTTAACTATGATTTATTCTTAAAACTTAAATCCTTATGCTTGAATGACTCTTAAATGTGAGTAACTGTTAAATGAGAATGACTCTTAAAACTTACGTCCTCAATATGTTGTTATAATACTTGTTTTGTATCCCTACTGTGTTTGCAGAATAATATTTTTTAATTCTTTTGGCATACTCATGAATGTATCTCTTAACAAATTCTGTAGCTATATTATATATATCTTTTTGTGTATATTTTAATTAAAATTTTGTAATGAAATTTATCGCAAACGGGATTTTTACAAGAAGCAGATGAAAAGGGATTCTATTTAAATAAGTAACAGCAGTAATAATAATAAGGAAATGGTACAGCGTTTGATTGAAAACGGTGTAATGAGCATTTTCAGCGTATAAATACGTGCTAAGCCATGACACATTCCAAATTTCAGTTGTAGTTTGTTATGAATGTAAACTTTTGTGGTCAATTATGTTTTAGAAACTGATAGCGCAATAAGTAAACACGCGTTGTAACCCTGAAATGCATGCTGCCGTTAAAGTATTTGAGTATGTATGTTTAATACATTTTAATTGTGTATAAGTGGTTGGGAGTTATTTTGATACTCTTTTGTTATCAGGACTACATTCAGAAATGTATTATTTATGCATGTATGTATGTCTTCATGTATATATATGTGTGTGCGTGTATACAGACATATACGCACATACCTACATACGGCCCACCAGCGGCCGAGCGGTAAAGTCTCTGAACACTGGTAGTTCGGTCCGAGGTTCGAATCCCGCGAATGGGCTGGCTGCATGGGCGTTTTCGTGGTTTTCCCTATGTGTAACGTGTATACGAGCCAGTTTCCCTTAGAAAGTCCTCCACGAAGGCATCCCTCACCCTAGGCAGATAGCCCTCGAGGCTTTGCCATAATCACACACACACACACACACACACCTACATACGCACGTGCATACATACATTTCTTGAATCCAGTCTCGAAACCAGAAGAATGCCGATATTTTTTTTTTTTTTTCCAATGGGCGACCAGTGTGCTAGAAATAAATCTAAAAGTGTGATAAATGGGTAATTTCGCACGCGACTTTTAGCTGGCTGTCCGTTTTTGTTTACTAAATCGAAAATTACTGTAATCCTCCTTTTAAATTGTAAAATTCATTTAAATTATTGAATGAATTTAATAAGGTATGAAGGGCTTTAAATTAAGGATATTAATTGTTTGTCTCAATTTCAGAATTTTTTGCTGCTCAGTATTTTTTATTGATAAATAAGGGTTATAAACGATAAGATGTTTTGCATAATGATTTAATGATTTAAACCAAAGATTTCCAATATTTTTTTTTTTTTTTTTTGCATTGACCTCTTTCAAAATAATAGCTTATTTCATCCCCCCGCTTACATTTCCTCTATAAAAAACAGAGCAAATAATATAACTGTAACGGTGAAGAGGAACAGCCGTTAGCGTGCATTCTTCTTGCCAAATCTAAATTAACATATTTGTGACGTAATTGTCATTTGAGAATAACTTATGTTAACAAGTTACAACGGCCGGCGAGGCTAAAAGAATAGGCTCAAGATTTTGCTGCGATTCATTAGTTTGGTTTTCTTCCTTTTTCTTTTTTTTTCTACTTTTTTAAGCTGCAAGTATTGCTTAAAAAGTTTGTATGTTTAAAAAAAAGTATTATTTTAAAAATATACTTTTTATGTATCTCCGTTATATTTTTTTCCTGTTATTGCTTCCATACTATTTGATATAGCTTTCTTAATCAATAAACAGCTGATTATTAGTTTTTATTAATAAAATTTTGCTATCAATGAGATCTTGATTATGCCAATCTACTATATGTGGCTGTCGACCCCCATGGTCGTCATTGATCTTCTTTAAAATTCCATTGACCCCCCCCCCCTCAGGATGTCTACATAGCCCCTGTTGGGATTTAGACATTTTACGAAAATGGTGTGCAGTATTATTCCTGATTGTGATACCAAGCGTTTGAAGAAATACAGATTTTAGACGCGTGTATTGCCTAATTACACCAAAAGTTCAAATGTAGGAAAGATCTAATTAAGCTTAATGTATGTTCCATTGTTAATTGGCGGGCGAATTACATTTGGCAATATTCGAATGTTTAAATAGCGCATTAGGATTAAATTTCTGAAGTATAACAATTTGTTTTAGCTAACACAGTTTTTTTTTTTTTGTTGTTGTTGTTCTTCATTAGTACGCGTTGTAGTAGTTCTAGTATCACTTTCAATAATGCTGTACAGAATATATTGCGTATAAGTTTTTTTTAAATTCTAAGGTTTCTTGCTCAACTTGATCTGAGGTCTTGGGCGAGCTGTTTGTATATTACGATATCATTAAACACTTTTAAAACTACTTTTTTGTGAACTCTTAAATTTTATCAAATTGTAAAAAGTTTCTGTTTGAAAAATAAAAAAGAAAATGTATTTAAGAAATTGCTCGCAGTGGTGTAGACTTGGAGGAAGTTTTAAGGAAAACTAGCTTTTCTCCACGTTACACATGGCGAAACCAACAGTATAGTCCAGTGCTCCGCAACCGGTGTGCCGCGGCACACTGGTGTGCCATGAGTAGCATATAGGTGTGCCGAAATCAAATACATGTATTTGACATTTTGCAATTTTTTATAATGTATTTAATACACAATGACAATTTTTTCCCCTTAATAATGTCTATTTTAAATGTTTTTATATATTTCACTGTTGTGTGGTTGTGTGTGTGATTGTAAGCGTGTCAGCATTTGAAATTTTTCGGCATATCCTTGATAACTCGGAACTCTTTGGTGTGCCACGAAATTCCAGAAAGATTTTTTGTGCGTCGCAGGTGAGAAAAGGTTGCGGAGCACTGGTATAGTCCATGCACGCCGCCCAATCGCCGGGAGTTGATTCAATGTTGAATGGTTTATTTTA
Organism: Stegodyphus dumicola; assembly: GCF_044657685.1. Lineage (NCBI taxonomy): Eukaryota > Metazoa > Arthropoda > Arachnida > Araneae > Eresidae > Stegodyphus > Stegodyphus dumicola. Next base: position 181,238,433 of record NC_140775.1, read on the forward strand.
TTATGGCAAAGCACTCGAGGGATATCAGCTTAAAGGGGTAGGATGCCGTCGTGGAGGAATATCTAACTGAAATTGACTCGTATCAATGTTACACATAGGGAAAGCCACGAAAATTCCCATCAAGACATTTCGTTTGCAGAGACTGGAATTCAGGTTGAACTATCAGTTCATCAACTTCATTCCTCGCAGGCTGGTGAACGGTGGTTTCGTGTTGAATTATTTGCGTCTGGCAGATTTATGTAGGGTGTTTCAATAAAGACAGCACCGGAATTAATATACCTGAAAGAATATATTATTCCTAGAAAATGAAAAATATTTTTGCATATTTACAATGTTCCGATTACAGATGTTCTGATCTAGTAATGCCGAGTTGTATTTGACCTGGCAACACTGGTTATTTTATCACTGGCAGTTCACTTCTCAGCTTCATTGCAGCTGAGGTGTACACAAAAGGAACAGCGAGTTTTGGTTTTGAAAATTCGTTGTAAGAATGACGAGTGTTATGTGGGAATCGTTAGAAAGCTTCCTGCAGTCTTCAAACGTGAACGTACGTCTAATGAGTTAAGAGTTAGCAAACTGATCAAGAAATTTCAGGACAACAGACATTAAAGTTTCGGGTTTGTTTAACGGGCAGACATTGGTCATGCTCTCGATCTTGCCGGTTTCTTGAAAACATCGCTGTTTTGCGTTTGATACTGCTAACACTCCTCCTCCCGAAAAAAAAGTCTGAAAGCTTTCAGATTTTATCTTACGCCCAAAAAGGCTTTTTATTTTTAACATTTTGTTTGTTACCTTTATTTATTTAACATCATGTTCTTCGCTCTTAAACCACATAAAATTCAACACCAATATCGCAAAATATTTAAAAACAGTACTATATTTAGAATTTTCGATACACGGTCTCCAGCGATAGAGATAAAAATGTTTTCTTCCGTACAGTGTTGCCATTGCTCGCTTTGAAATCTTTGAGTTTGTAAATCAAAAATTCGTTAGAGTTTAACAATATTTGAAATAGATAATAAAACATATTTGAAACTCAAAATTCGGACTTCCAGGTGCCTATGTTCGGTTGGAAGACTACGTTATTCAAAATTTGATTGCTCTAGGTACCGTTGTATTTCCACAGTGCCAGAAATTCATGCGTTCATGCAGATTCTTCCTGCATGAATTCATTCATTCATTCTTCTTTAGTTTCTTCAAGTATAATGCATGGGGATAATATTTGGTAGCAGCAGTTTGAAAAGTGAACCAACGCAGAAAGTGAAGCGACACAAAATGCCGTTTTGAGACTAATAGTCCTTTAGGTCTAACGAACCTTTGAGATAAAGAATCGAAAGAGGAAATTGAATGTGTCGTTAGCCTCCTCCACAGCCGGAAACGTAAAAACGCGATCGCGAGTTTCATCTAGATTAGGGTTTCCTAAGGGCTATTGGAACCCCAAAATCTTCAAAAAATTGTTATTTCGGATTTTTGCATTTTCAAATTCTTTACACTTTTATCTTTCTAAAAATACCATTCTTTAATCTCTATGAATATTAGAACTGTCAGAAATCTAGTTTTAATTTGTCATCGACTGCTTTGATCAATGAGGATTTTTACATAAAAACGCGTTTTTCTCCAAACGTGATTTTTTTATACCCGATGTACCTCTTCTCAGGAACTATTGCTCACAAGTATCTTAAAATTTTTATGGCTTATTTATTAGGTTTCCTAATATTTACTGAAATGAGCTTTTTGTGATAAACTAAAAAAAATTGTTCGAGAAAAGGGCTAAATTTTACTATGCCTAACAAAATATTCTATAAATCACTCTAAAATTTGAAATGCTTCAAAAGCTCATTTCAGTATAATCAGATAGGTATACTTTAGTTTCACATAACATTTGCAGCGTGTATCTGCAGGAGATTTTGAGAAAAGGTACATCGAAAATGGCCAATTTAACATTGCCGGTATAGGGGTTGCTGATACTCCTTAAAACGTTTTGGTATGGGGACCCCCCGAATTTTTACGAAAATCTTGTGGAACCTCATAAGCATTGCGCTAATTCAATACACGCGTGAGTGAAACTATCAGTTTCCTCACTTGTACTGTAATACACTATTGAATTTTTAGGTCATTGGCTTTTAATTTTGAAAGTAAAATGAACGTTTCTGTTATTAAAAAAATGCGTCGAAACGTTTTCGTTTTTTCTTTGTCTGCATTGTCTTATCTTTATCTATTTTAAGATACATTATGTAAAAATATTTGGTAATTGTAAAATTATTATAATAATTTAAAGACATATCAAAATTGCTAAAATTTTGGTGACCCCCTTACTGCAAGTCCCGCGACCCGAAGGGGGTGGCGACCCACTGATCTAGAGAGAGAGGTGCTGCAGAGCAAGTCGTAGAGGATATATGCCGTACATTATTTTTCATCCTTAAATCATAACAGTTACCTGTTGTTGGAAGTAATATGTTAAAATATTTAATATTTCCTGAAAAAAATATTTTATTGAACATATTATATCTGGCGCTTTTGTTGGAACACCCTGTATATTGAGCTACTGATTTGGGGGGGAGCTACCTTGCAAACTGAAGTTCCATCGTCGAAATATCGTGATTTCCAGTTGCTGTATTTTCAGCAGGGTATGCAATCTGCCTTTCTATAGAATACGTAATCGTTCTACAGAATGCCGAAAACTGGCCTGCAATGTATGAAACGATTAACATTCCGTAAATGTTCTAGGCATTCTGTTAGAATGCCAAATGGCAAACCAAGCTGTGAAATACATCTACGATTCGTTTCGGATATCACGTGGCAAAGTATGTCAGTGAGCAGCAACAAGTAGACTAATTTTGATTGCTTATTTTTTATATGGTGTATTTGGTGTATTTAATTATGGCAAAGCACACTAGGGCTATCTGCCTAAGGGGAGGGATGCCTTCGTGGAGGACTTTCTAAGGAAAACTGGCTCGTATACACGTTACACATGGGGAAAACCACGAAAACACGCATGCAGCCAGCCCGTTCGCGGGATTATTTTTTATATGGAAATTTCGTTTTCTTTAATAAGAAAGACCAAATTTTTTTGTACAACTTTTATTTCGTTTTTCGCATTTTGAATTTAATTTTTTCAATGGCACTCTCATTATTTTTTAAATAAAGTGTGTATTTTTGAGAAATGAACGTGTTTTTAATAATAGCCTTACCATGATCTTTTTACATATTTTGCCTAAATAGCATTTGCCATTTTATAGAATGCCTAGGTATTATATACATGGCCTATGGGGAAAGTGTATAATAATCCCCATATTTGATATTTTGCCAAAAGACAGCAGGTATTCCCAGTAAATTCTCAGGTTAATTTATTCTGTACAAGTAGGCGTTTTATACATTACCTGGAACAGAAGTATTGTGTAAAACTTAAAAGATTTTTTAAATATACTAAAAGATAAGATTTGGTGAAAAAAGGTTAAAAGATAAGATGTGGTGAAAAAAAGTGGAATAAATTTCGATAACAATGTATGTTATTTGAAACAATTAGTTGATTTGAAATTTGTTTGTAGGGTTCTGAAACTGAATCGGCCCCAGACACTGAATAATCTGCATCCTTTTGATATATGAAAGACCCCCCTTATCTGAATTTCTAGAGCCTCGATATTCATGAAACTTCATATTTAAATGATCTTGTGATGCGTAAACATTTCCACTCCCCACGGAGATTAATTCGATTAAAAAAAAAAGGCTGAAACACTCTTTAATGCTAAGGAGAATCAGCTTCAAGTAATGGAAAGCCATTTCGGCATGAGTCATAGCTCTGAGGGGGGCAGTGAGAAAATCAGCAGTTGGTCGGTAATCGTATCCGTGACTGGTTTCGTGCTTTTCGCGGGAAATAAGCGAGTGGGAGGGAAAAAAAAAACTAAACGGATTATACTCTCATTCTCTTCGAGGTTTTTCGAAGTCCTGATCGCAGAATGGGAAGAAAAATCAGTGTGCGTAATAGAACGTCGGGCATCATGTAGTTTTGAAAATAGAGACAAATCTAGTGAAATATCTGCAACGTTAAATTTTATGAAAGCGGATAGTACCGTTTCGTATTGGTGCTCAGTCGTAAACGTGTCGGCATCTTTATGAAGATCATTTTGTAACTTGGGCCGTGCAGATGGTATAGTGGTATAGTGATTAGGGTAGGTAAACCGCTGAGTTGGCTTCCGACCCAGGTATAGATATATCCATGCAGAATTGGTTACCAACTCGGCGGGAGTGAACCACTAGTTACCAGGCCGCAGCCCTGGGCAGCCCCGGCTGAGCAGACGACATTTATAAAATTCAAACAAAGAGATATACATATGCATTGCATACAAGGCACTTGAAGAAGAGTTCAACAATGTACAAAGAAATATATACATGTGCATACAAGGCACTTGAAGAAGAGTACAACAATGTACAAAGAAATATATACATGTGCATACAAGGCACTTGAAGAAGTGTACAACAATGTACAAAGAAATATATACATGTGCATACAAGGCACTTGAAGAAGAGTACAATCAAAATATATGTATATACATATAAATACAAACTCATATACAGATAAATACACACTTACATACATAAGTGATTAGGGGAGCCTAACTGCGATACAAAAGGGTCTGGGTTCGAATCTCAGAGAAGGCATGTTTGTAAAATTGTCTGTCCCTTCACGGGAGATAATGGCGGCAGGTGCCTCCACAATAAAATGGCCACCAATTCTGGCGTTACTAGTGGCCAACGCCGTTATAGGCAAGTGCCCACCATTTGGGGGGGGGATTCTAACTTCGAAAAACCTGTTTTTCATAACGGTGCTGTACTAGCGCCCTACTATGTAAGAAGCCTACTCTGAGGGAAAAACAAATGGAAATTCTACTTCCTTCGCAGTACTACAGCGCACAAGTTTTCGCACCTTTATAACACGATTAGTCTTTTCCAAGTTTAATTAGCGAAAGGGTGTGGGCAGGGCCTAATAAAGTACCGAAAAGATATAGAAAGCCATTAAAACTGCGAAATGTACTCGCGTACCCCCTCTCCCAGGCGTATTTCTCTAGCTTTTTAGCTCCAGGTACTGAAAATTAAAATATTCCCATAAATATTCCCATTCTCAGTACATTCAGAAAACAAGTTTCACTATATTTTAAAACGGATTCATTCCCGTAACAACTGTTTTCGTGTTAACAATGACAAACCCTTCAAGACTATCTGTGAAGGTCACACCGAACCTTTCTTTCCCTTGTCTAACTGTTAAATCATGTCAGCCGAATACAAGAACCGACCCACCACGGCGAAACAAACACCAGCTGACGTCCAGTCAGCAATTTCCCTGTATCCTGTGAACATTCATTTTCTGTAATTATATATAAATTATTTGAGGTCTAAGGAGTAGCAGAGACAGCAATGAAAACGGGCGAAATTCAAGATATAAGAAAGTAGAACTCAAGATATCTTATTAGATATTATAATGTTAGTACTACTTTGTAGGGTATTTTCTCCATCCATTCCGTATGCTTTCGTGGTGTAATTGGAAGCATAATCGACGCATATTCCAGAGCTCCACGGTTCGAGTCACACACAGTGCACGTTTTTCCCTTCCCCTGCTTCAAATTAACCTAACGATCACAACTGGCGCCCGAGCTAAAAAGGTAAAAAAGGTGGTGGACAAAGATTCGTCCCCACCAGGATTTTTGATTGGGTCCCTTAATCCCCAATCGCCCTTTAAAATTGGGAGTATATAGCGTTATTATATTGCTCCTTCCAGCATGACTTCGTGGTTGTAACGGTAGCACACTTGGCCCGTATCCGAGAGGTCCAGGTTCGAATCCCGGCGACGTCATTGCATATTTTTCACATCTTCTGCTTACAATGACTGTACAGCATGTAATGACTTTACAGCTTGTATGCAATCTTATAAAAATAATATTGTGATAGTTACCAGTAGTTTATCCATGACTGCTCTTGTTTTGTCACGTTCTTGCGATAACCGCTTTCTTCGGAAATCAAATTATTCTTATTATTTTCGGCTCTCAGTTTTCTGACAATGAAATTAGTTAAAAGAAAATGTAAAATACGCAATGAAATACGAATATATATTTTATCCAAGAATCGTAATTACTAAAATAAGATGTGCGTAACATAACAGAACATAAGGAAGGTGCGTGAAGTTATCTATTCATATCCGTAATGAATTTGATTCCACTGTCTACTGCACCCAGAAAATTTACAATTCGAATGCGGTCACTTATGGCCCTAAGGCAAGTATTGGAAACAACGTTCACGGTTAACTCATAATCACAGTTAATCCAGCGGTAATTAAAAACACAATTATTATAACTGACAGAAGAAGACAATTTTGGCTTTTATACATTGTATACTTATATATATATATATGATGTATCAGCTTTTGTCCAGAATAAATAGATCGTTGAAGAAATATAGATGTAGTCGTAGCTTAAATTATCAGACGATAAGTTTAAAAAACAGGATCCATTTATTATTATTCAGGAGAAATAGCAGTTACAAAATCAGATATCCGGAGTAAATAAAAAAGAACTACTAATAACTTTTTGTATGAAGTTTACTGCATCGTTGCATTAAAGAAAAAGCCCCCGATATTCTTTTGCGAGTCCTTTTATAGCCTCTGGAAAGGCGGTGCTTCAAAGAAATGACATCAGCCTCGTCAGCCATTCCAGTTCGCTTTAAATATTTCCAGTACATTCTATAAGTGTGCGTGTAGAAAAGGCGGGAAAAACAACTTGACTACGGGGCTGTGGATTTAATTCCACGTACTTTCAAATAAGAGAACGTCGCCATTAAAAAAAGAACATACAGTTAGAATTTTAAGTGTATTCTGACTATGGAATTTTATTATTACACACATATATATATATATATATATAGAGAGAGAGAGAGAGGGAGAAAGAGAGAGGCGGAGAAAAATAGTTAACGTCGTTAATAGTGTTGTACTTCATATGCGACGAATAAAAATTCTACTCGTATATTTATTTACTTGGCACGAGAAGAAAGCCAAAGCTACTAATTTATGTCAATTAAAAACGGCTCAATAAAAGCGGAAGTGTTATCGCTGTTGACCCGAATGTGATTCATAGCCTTCCAAGAATTAGCATTGCAGTTTCACTATCCAAAATTAATGAACTGCTTTTAATGCTTATTACTGATTTGCAGAGCGGGCTGTAGTCAAAGCAAAATTTGTAATTTTTTTACTCCTGAAAAGCGAATGCATGGAAACATTTTAGTGTGAAAGAAATTAATTCATTCTTTCGAAGCAACAACCAATTCGTAAGTAATTTTTTTGTTGCCAAACCAGGAAACACAAAATTTTGTCACTTCAGGTTAATAGGTATGACGTTGTAAATTAAATTCAATGTCATATAACAACATTTTCTCAATATTAATAAAAGAATTAACGTGGCAATAATGTACCGTGTCAGTTATACTAACCTGAACTAAAACGTTGCCAACATCAAATGTTTATTTAAACTGACGAAGAATATTTAAGACGACTCATACACCTTAAACCCCTCATGATCTTCAAATATGTGACTGTTGCAAGAATTGGGATATTTTATTTATTTTAAAAGCAATTACTTCCAACTTTTTACAGCTGACTACATAATATAGCTGCTTTGGAAACTAGTAACCAGAAAGTTTGTGTTGCCACAAATACTTTTGTAATTGAATCCTCTTTGTGACAAAATATTTCGCCGTGTTTCCACCTTGCGCGCATGATATTTTAAAAATGACTAATGGTACATACTTGAAATTGGATAGAATTCTTTATATAGGGCACTATTTTCTAACTGAACCAACAATCTGATGAATATTTTAATATTGAAAAATTTTATGGACGAAAACATTCAAAATTTTTTTAATAAAATACATTTTATAAACTCAAAATAAAATAAAAATTTAATATGAAATTTTTAGAATTTTAGGTTCACAGTAGTTTCCAAATGTGTTAAAAGCTATATATTAAATATGGAATTAAATTATGAAACAGAATGTTTTAAACTGTGCGCGCAAGTTGGAAACATGACGAAAAATGTTGTCACAAAGCGGATTAAATTATAAAAATATTTGTGGCAACACAAACTTTCTGATGACTATTTCAGAAAGCAGCTATATTATGTAGTCAGCTGTAAAAAGTTGGTAGTAATTGCTTTTAAAATAAATAAGTTATCCCAATTCTTGCAGCAGTCACATATTCGAACATCTTATGGGTTTTAAGGTGCATGAGACCCCTTAAAACGACGAACAACAAACAATTTTCGAACTACTTTAAGGTCTTATGACTACGTCACGCGTACTTTCTTCAACGTTAGAATATGGCCTTATATAATAATATTTTTAATATTTGGCAATGTTATAGCCCAAAGGGCGTTAGCCCAGAAGGCCTTATTAATTTCGTTTTGGTATTTTGCTTTGGTTCATTATAAACGGCGAATCACGTTTTAAATTGTTGTCACCAGATATTTTCGTTCTCATTTTTCCAAGTGGCAACAGCCTCGCGCGTTGGAGAGCGAGAGTTTCTTAATGAAAAATTTGCAAGTTTTACAAAATCTATACATATAAAGAATGTATGTATGTTTGTTCCGGTTATTGATTTCTGATCAATTATGATCAATTTTTGCCTTATTTAATCGAGTAAAATTGTATATAAGTGAAATATTGGATAGAACTTGAGCTTTAACGACTATTTGATTAGAAAGACGAAAAATCATTAAAAACTGCGTGTTATTGTTGCTGATATAATTAGCTTATTTTTCTGTGGAAATTTTTTATGTTTTTTAAAGTTTCATATCGCATCAGACTGAAAAATGTATGACTATGATTCGTATTTTGTGCATCGTTCGTATAGAAGGATTACAGTGGTATCGTTCTGTCTATTGCTAGATGGATTATTCTAAACCTAACTAAACTGGCATCGAATAATTCCGCTAGTACTAAATAAATGAAGGCTTTTGGGCTATAGTCTGGAAAAAAAAATAGTCTGAAAGCTTTTAGATTTTACATAACGCCCAAAGGGGCCTTTTTTTTTTAACGTTTTGTGTGTTACCTCTATTTATTAAATATCACGTTCTTCGCACTTAAACCATAAAATTCAGTTCAACAGGAACATCGCAAAATAATTTTAAAATGAGCATATCTTCAGAATTTCTGATACACAGTCTCGCGCGCTAGAGATAAAAAAATTTTTTTTTTTCCCGTACAGTGTTGCCATTCCTCGCTTTGAAATCGTTGAGTTTGTTAATCAAAAATGCTTTAATGTCTGAGAAAACATGAAAAAGATAATAAAATAAATTCCAAATTACGTCTTCCAGATGCCTATATTCGGTGGAGACGTACATTATTCAAAATTGAATGGCTCTAGGTACCGTTGTTTTATCATAATGCGAGAAACATATATTCATTTATGCAGATTCTTCATTATTTAATTTCTTTAAATATAATACAGGGCTCTAATATTGGGTGGCAACAATTTGAAAAGTGAATCGACATTTCAACACAGAATGTCAAAGTGAAATTAATAGTCCTTCTGGGTATATTGCCACTTTGCATTTAGAGATAATTTTGTAGCCATAGTTGGACTTAGTATAAACACTTCGATTTCAGACGAAGATCACCATGTATGGAATTCTTTTCAGGTAACAAATGTGTTGCGTTAGAAGAAATTAACTATTAGAAGTATGTGGCGTGCCATGCATCTTCTGGTTATTATTATGCTGTCTTTATTTTGGCATATATGACTTTTATTTTACTGTCGTTCTTATTTGTATTAATCATTTCGAGAAACGAAGCGAAAAACGGAACAAACTTCCACAACACACGTGTACTAACATATCACTTAAATATAATATTTTGTATAATTACGAGAAAAGAAATAATGAGGGAAGTGCAGCTGTTTCTAGATTCGTGCCTGCGTAACTTTTAAATGTCACCCATAACTAATTATGGAAGAATATTCGTGCCCAACACCAGCTTCGTTTCACAGCTGTTGCCTCATTAAAAATTAGCTGTCTGCCTTCACACCAAACTGGTCCATTGATGACAACTCGGATGTTCTTTAGAACAAAAGAACTTTTTGTTGTTGGTTGCTACAGTGGTACCTCAGTATTAAGTCATTTAATCCGTTCCAGATCCTTGGACTTAAACCAAACTGGACGGGTACCAAACGACTTTTTCAAATAAAAAATAAAAGCAAAATAATTAATCCGCACTTACAAAACAAAAATTCTATTGTTGTTATTATATCAGTGTTTAATGCTAAAATACAAATACAATGGGTGAAATATATACTGTACATAAATGTTTTTCTGTTGTAGAAGCAATTTTTCAATGTGCTGTAATGCCTCTGATCTTTGTTTGGCAGTTGCATTCATTTTCGTTGCAACGTTAATCGATTGAATAGCGTCTTTGTTTTCCACGAACGTTGATTCCGTTGTTCTCGGCGTACGGTATGTTAACAGGGAAGGATGCTCATGCCATCTTCATACTTTTAAACGATCTCTTTTTTCACTTCTGTAATAATTCTAACCGTTTTTTCCTCTTTTTCGTTGCCTAACTTTTCTCATTAACTTTCTCGAAATTCTTAACGTATTTGCGAATAATTAACGCGAAAAAAACCAAAATCCATTGAAAATTCAGTCACAATGCGCGTTGTTTATTGAACAGTATAGTTTGACCGTCTCATCCGCGACCATCAGCGCAAACACGCATGGGCCATTCGAACCGAATTATTTTCAAAATAGGGTAGAAGGAAGGGGACTTTCTATCTCCCGAACTTTCAAATTCTCTTTCACCTCGCAAGCACGTAATAACGCCCCTTTTGGACGAGTCTAAATGTTTTGGCAGAATGCCAGCCAAGGCTGCGTTTGAGACGGTTGAACTATACCAAACAGCCTTACTGACGCTTATATGGGCAGTTCTAGAATAGTCTCGAAAGAGGTAAGGAGGAGTAATCTAGACTCATCGAATTCGAGGCGTATTCCAAATATCGCTTACTAAATAAAACTTTGGCGTTCAAACAAGACGCATATCAATATGGGCGTATTTTAAAGCGGACGTATATGGAGGTATGTCTCACATGTCCGCTTTTTCTTGTTGGGGCATAGAAAATAAATTTAAAATGTATACCTTCAATTAGGGAAGAGTTTTAGATGACGAAAATATTCAGGTTTTGGCAATGTCGGTTTAAAAAAAAAAATGAATACTAAAACTAAACTCCGGGTTCTTTTATTTGGAAAGTTTCATGCTTGTTATGAAAAAATAAAATCAGAAGACGTTTGACTTGCGTACGACAAAAATTGACCGAGATATTTTAATTTCAAAAGTTGGGATTTTTGATGTCAGTTTCAACTTTTCTTAAGGGATCGGGAAAGTAATTATAATTCGAGGAAGTAAGTTAAAATAAAGTGCAGCAACAAATGTGTATAGGCAGTATAAGAAAGACATGTGATGCCTGCGTCAGATTTTTTTCAAATGATTATATAAATATATATAGAACAGATAAATATTTTTGAAAGAAAATATTTGTTTATTCAACATAATGTTCCAGAAATAAAACAATATTCATTTAAAGTTGAGTGCACGCCGTAAATTCTAAAATTAAATGCATGGCTGCAAGTGAAACTGCTTTCCTTTACTGCTGTTAAGTAACAACGCAAATATGCTGATATCAGTATCAGTTTAAGTGTTGGGATACAGTGATTCATCATTATCTCAAATTGTATAGGTTTGAGAATTTCCGTCAACATAAGTCAGTCAAGTGTGGAATCATCACGCTTAGCTGCTGTTTGTTTGAGATACCCTTCTAATATCTGCATTCCAACCACTGAAGTTTGTTGTTGGAAATTTTACTGTAACACTGGATACTGTTACTGCAATAAAAATGCTGCTTTTATAAAGAATTCTAAAATTAAATGCTTGCTGTTATAAATAATTTTCAAATTAAATGATTAAAAATGGTCAGCTATTCAGTTCAACACCACTAGCACAAAATATTTTAAAACAGCTTATCTTTAGAATTTACGAGTCTTGCGCGCTGGAGATAAATTTTTTTTTTTGTTCCTACACTGTTGCCATTTTTGCTTTGAAATCGTTGAATTTCTTAATTAAAAATTCGTTAAACATTTTCAAAGTCTGAAACGGATAATAAAACAGATTCGAAATTCAAAATTCGGTCTTCGATGTGTCCATGTTCGGTTGGAGGATTACGTTATTCAAAATTGAATGGCTCTAGATACCGTCGTTTTTTCACAATGCGAGAAACCAGGGGCGTAGATATAGGCGGGCAAGGGGGGGACGCAGCATCCAGTGGGCGCCGAACTGATGTTACGAATTTTTAGAATGAAATGTTTCGGCAAACAAAATGGGAGCGCGAGATCTTCAGTTGCCTTCGGGCGCTGAAAACCCTAGATACAGCTGTGCGAGAAATATACCTAAAAAACAGGCGTAGGTGTGTTTAACAGCAAACTGAGTAGACTGCGAGCTCAATGAGAGTATAAAAAACTTTTTAACAAACCCTCTCGGACGAGCGTTTAAAATCTGAAACCTTTCAGACTTTTTTTTTATTACTTATATGTATTGCTCAGTGATGCCAGTTGGAATTACCATTTGAATTATACTTATTCGTACAATTATTATACGAATTATACGTATAATAAATATATGTATATAACTTCGTATATTATTATTTTTTCCGTACAATAAATTAATTTTCGTCGATAACCCTAATTCTGTTACATCGATAACCCTAGTTCCGTGAATGTACTGTGTAAATGTACTGAATGTGTGTGAATGTACGGAATGTACTGTAAAGTGTAGATTAATTGTTTTTCGCTTTTGAGGTTGATATTTTTTATCCGATTATTGCGGTGAAATGGTAATTACAAAATATTTTCGTTTAAAACATGTGACGGAAGCAAGTATTTTTTCTCGTCTAGAAAGTTGTTGGGCGAGAAAGAAAAATTCCCATTAGCAACAATTATTATTAAGAACTGCAAACTGGATTCTTCAATTAAGATTAGTAAAGAAACTATACAATTACAGGTGTGTAATTGCTTTAATTGTTTTCATGGAAATGTGTTGTAAATTATACAGCAAATAGAAAGGAAAATGAAATTAAAGGAAAAAAAAAATTAAGCTTATTTTTTTTAAATTATCAGTTATCAGTGAGTTTTTTTTTTTTTTTTTTTTTTTTTTTTTTTTTTAAAGACAGCATAGGAGAAGGTGAGATTTTTAAGAGCATAAATATTTTTTTTTTTAACTGCTGGGGATTTAATTTGCATTATTATCTGATTTTCATAACATAAAAATTACTGTGCAGGAAATTGTTTTCAATTTTGATTAATTTTACTTCAAATCATAACGATGGGTCAGTTTTGTGACATTTAAAAAATATGACTATAAAAAAGAAAATTAGAAATCGGGAATAATTTTACAATCTTTATTACTCTAATTATATATAATTTGGTAAAATTTTCATAATTCTTTGGAATGCTGCAGACATCAATACTGTTATTGTTGTTACTAATCGTTGGCAACAGCCTTCAGCACCGTACAGTGCGTTTTAGCTCAGTTCGGCCTCCAATTTTGATGGATAGCACCCCGGGGGACGGGTCCGTGGGTCTCCCACCCCTCTTTCCCTACCATCAGCCTTTCGAGAGGACTTTTGTCTCGCTGCATATTTAGAGTGCCCCATGGACACTATACATTTAGAAACATCCATGCCTGCTCCGGGATTCGAAACCGGGTCCTTCGACACGGCAGTCAGGAATGTTACCACTGTACTGGCAGATATCAATACTAGTACAGAGATTTATAACCGTTTTCCAGCATTGAATCCCTTTAAATGTTTTATTCTCCATCAAGGTCCTTGTCATCCATCAAGGCCTCCATCATGAAGGTCTCCACCAAGGCCTCCATCAAGCTGCTATAAAAGATTCATTCATTACGTGTACAGATATGAGTGACATTCGAGATTTAACCTCAAACTCGCCAATTTGATTGGTGCAAATTTTTGTACGTGGGTATATTGCAGTTGTGGTTGTTTCTGTAAACTGGCTGCTGATTCGAGGGGTTTTGACTGCCCACAAGATGGGGCACTTCCCCATTGGAACATTCAAAGTTTGCCGATACTTAACAATGAGCTTTTGAACCACTCGACTGTGCATGTTGGTGAGGCTTGTGTACGTTTAGGGGCATATTAAGGATCTTGTGTACGTACTTCCACTACCAAAAACGTTGGAAGAGCTCAGGGAACGGATCCTATGCTGCAGTGATAATCTTTTAACAGAATGACGCTACAAAATGTGTGGAAAGAGTTCAACTACCTCTGGACGTGTGACTCGGAGGCGTACATAAAACATTTGTGGAGTACGCAGAAAAACTTGAGTTTGAGGTTATTTTTATGTATAACTTATATGTGTAATACTTTTTAATATAAAGCGTTTTGGAAAGGAATTATCTTTTATTTTTGCTCTGTATTTTTCTCTATAATATACACTTTTCAACATAATCATAATACAAATAATTGAAGATAAATAATTTGAAGCTAACAGTAAGATTAAGAAACTTAACTAAAGTTAGGAAGAAAATAATTTATTAAAATTAGATTTAATCACTTTATATATATATATATATATATATTTTAAATTTTAATAGTACAAACAGGATTCAGGAGCAAGATCAGAATCTAATTGCACAAAAGTTCGATTTTAAATAAAATGATGCGCTTGATGTATAGATGTAATTTAATGTTTTTTAAAAACTATTATTGATTTTTAAATTATATTAAATGATTTTAGTGTATTTTTCCGGTTATATTTAATTTTTATGATTTTTTTTTTTTTTTTTTTTTTACTGCATGGTGTAGCTTAACATAAGTAAACACTAGTTACTAATTTTATTAATATTTTTTGTAATCAATGAGATTCTGATTATGTTGATAAATTGCCGATGCATATTCTATCGACCCGTAGTCGACCGCTTGATTATGACTAACCTTTTTTAAAAATTTCATCGACCTTCAAAGGGTTAATACCGACCCCATTGGGAACATTTAGAGTAGTAAAAGCTTATTAACAACCTTAAGAAACGGGTTACGAGGAAATTTTTAACAAAAGAACGCGCTCTTCCCCTAAATTCATCTGTTCTCCCAAATTCGAGATCATTCTATGTAAGCTAACAACTTAAAATTAGCCAAAGCTAACAACTTAAAATTAGCCAATCATAGCTTGTCTCCACAATTAACATCAGACTTGGTATAAATACTTTTGGCACATTAAACTACGTCATTCTTACTTTCCCAAACTGCTGCTTTGTCAATACAATACCGTGCTGTTTCGCTTCTGAAATACCGACGTCATTTCTTTAAAATAACTAATGTACACTTCGCAAAAAAAAAAAAAAAAAAGGGGGGGGGCAATTCTATATCTTCTGTTCTACCGGGCCACTTTTTTGCGCGGTGTACATAGAAATTTATCATACTTAATTATGATTAAATACGCGTCTGCCAAACTAACTGGATGTGTGAAAAAATAAAGATTGGTGATTTGAAAAAAAAAAAAAAAAAAAAATCGTTATCTTTATCTGTATGCTTCAACCTTCTTTTAAAAGGCGTATTAGATTTACCTGTTTCTTGCGGTTAATCATCTGGGCTTTGAAAACAGAAATATTTTAAACTTTCCATTTGGTAGTAAATTGCCTGTATTTTTTAAAATGTTTGATATGTATGTAATTTAATAAATAATGTAAGAACTGATTTCAATATTTGAAAAATTTGATATATTTACGGGAAATATGATACGTTGAATTCCTTGTTGTCGTTTTATCTTCCGCATTTATGCATCGTAACACATCTTCAGAACTTCAAATGTACTATCTTGTTTGAAAAGCACAATAATACAAAGCCTAGGACAGTTGGGAAACAAAAATTCGCTTTTGAAATGCGGACGCGAAGGAAAAAAACCGAGACAAAAAGTTTGCGTTTCTAGTTATTACCAATACATTTGCACGGGAAAAAAAAAAAAAAAAAAAAAAAAAAAAAAAAAAAAAAAAAAACGACGTTTATGTCGGCGAAAAAAGCAAATACTGCCAAGAGGCATTCTGAAAGTAGAACTCACCCTTGCTTCCCCTATCAATTTGTGCTTTTCCTCTTGAGGAAAATAAATAAAACGCCCGGCATTCGTCTTTGTTGCCAAACGCGCAAAGTAAAATAAAATAAAAGCGTAAGAGCAAAAATCTTCTATATGATAAAGAGATTTTAAATGAAGTGTTCCACCGAAACAACGTAAATGGAAATATTATTCCGAAATAAGAACGTAAAACACAAACGTTCTTCTGTACTTCCTTCGTGTATATTTATGCACGTGCAGGGGAGTGGGGATAATACAAAATGTCTTTTGTCTCAAGGAAGAATCGTCCGCAAAATGGTGGAATTCTATGTTTTTTGCATTCGCAGCTTTCGTCCGAAACGAATAAAAAATGAACGGCGACTATCCATCAACTGTAACCGCCGCCAAGACGGTTTACCGTTAATATGCATTATGTAAAGTCCACTACTACAATTTTCTATAACAAAGTTTTTATACGTACCTGAGAGAAAAAAAAAAAAAAATCTTTTTGTTCTGCGTTGTCATTTACTGCTTGAAAACATTCACAAACACTGTTTAGTTTTATGCATTTTCCCCCGTATTGTGCTTCGAGATAGATTATACTGTCAGTTGTAGGTAAATTATGATAATGTGCATTAAGGTAAAGATGTTGCATTTGTTGATGGTTACACGTTTATTTCGTGTTCTTAGTCGAAATATTCGTTAAATTAGTGAGAAATGTTTTATTTGTTTTTAGCAAATGGCAGCGAGTTTCTCTCACTCGTTCCCATTGTTTTTCATACTGTCAGAGAATACTTTAAAACTGTAAATATTATATTTTTGTTAAATGCAACACAATGTAATTAAATGCGTGCTTATAACTTAATTTGAAGTACTATAAGTTATTTCTCCCGACTTCGTAGTGTAGTGGTCTGCACGCTGGGCGGGTATCCAGAGGCCCGCGTTCGATTCCTGGCGAAAGCGTTGCATATTTTTCATCTTTCCTGCTTCCAAAATATCTAATGTTTCTACAGTGGCGCCCGAATTAAAAGGATGTCGGATGATGATTCTTCACCCCAAGATTTGGAGATTGGGTCCCTTAAACCCCAGTCGCCCTTTAAAAAGGGGGAGTATATAAGGTATTTCTTCCGTCTTCTTAGCAGGCCTTCGTAGTGTAGTGGTCAGCTCGCTGGGCGCGTATTTCAGAGGTCCGTGGTTCGATTCCCGGCGAAGGCGTTGTTCTTTTTCACTTCTTCACATTTCAAAAATAACCTAATATCTCTACAAAGTAAGTGCAACTGTTTTATTAAGTTATTACCGTATATCCGACGTACAACGCGCACTTTTAATACAAAAAAAAAAAAAAAAAAAAATAAGATAGACATTTACGAGTGTGTCGGATATAAAAATGATACATTTAAAAATTAGGAGACGAGAGCATACAGAGTTAGATCTCGACATATATAACTATGTTGTTTATTTAAAAGAAATGACACACCTTATGAACTTAAAAATTTTCATTATTCTTTACATAAAGCATATTATGCTTTCATTCATTCAGAGAAAACATGTAATTCCTAATTCCGCGAAGTCATTCACGTCATTCATAAAATTCAATGAAAGTCGGATGTGCATTCTAACCCAAAATTATGTCCCTCCTTTCCTCTTAAACTTTGCAGTAATATTCTTGTGCACACCTGCACTGAACACAACCTATCTTCTCTGCAGAATTATTTACTCGCTGAAGCATTTTCTCCACACATATATTGTTTCCCTTATCACTTGTCAATTCAATATACCATTGTTAAAAATTTTCGAATGAATGACTTCAAAAGATAAGAACATCGCAAATATATCTTTCAGGTTTCTTCGTAAAGAAAAGGGTGCGTGTTATATGGCGAATATACCTAAAAATTAAAATATGTAGTTTAAAATTATATATGCGTGTTATAACTCCGGAATATGCCGTATATAAAATACAAAACTAAAAGAAAATTAATTAAAAATGTATGGTGTTTATTTTTTCAGGCGAAAGTTTATTTAAATAAAACCAAAAACATGATGAATTTTACACACTGCTGAAGTTAAATGAACTTTTACCTCTTGTCTTTTTGCTCTTGAAAATTAATATATTTTCAAAATTGACGGTGGTTAAAGATGGACATTAATTGATTCTCCCGATGGATGGAGATCATGCCATTTATCTCATGAAACGCATTTAATGTTTTTACTTAAAAAAATAGCTGCGAATTTATCAGTTCTTTAAACTCAGTTTTCATAATTAGGAACAATGACTATTTTGACAATGTGTGAGAAATATTTAGGTTTGGTTTAGCTGGTCTATTCGATTATGGCAAAGCACTCGAGGGCTATCAGCCTAGGGGAGGGAGGCTTTCGTAGAGGACTTTCCAAGGGAAAATATACACGTTACACATGGGAAAAACCATGAAAAAACGCCTATGTAGCCAAACTCGTTCGCGGAATTCGAACCTTAGACCGAACTTCGAGAAATATTTAAGAGTCACAACAATTTAGTGTACGCATACAATTTGGTTTGGTTTGGTTTATTTAATTACGGCAAAGCACACTAGGGCTATCTGTCTAAGGGAAGGGATGCGTTCGTGAAGGACTTTCTAAGGGAAACTGGCTCGTATACACGTCACACATGGGGAAAAACCACGAAAACGCCCATGCAGTCAGCCCGTTAGCCGTATACAATTTGAATTAGAATAAAAATTGCACTTTTTAACTGATGAATGAAATCTTCATGAGTATTTCTGAGTTTTAAGCATAACCTGGTTCTTGCATTTTTGATGCTGTAATGCGTGGGATGACTTAAATCTTGATTACATGTTTTAAATGCAAGTTATAGAACTTTGTAATATGAAAGCTAATATTTTTAAGCATTTTCTTGTAATATGAAAGCTAATATTTTTAAGCATTTTCTGCGTGCTGGCAATTTGACAGAAAACTATTTAGGCGTATCGGAATATTTTAATGGATATTCTTCATTAGTGTTGATATATACGTAAATACGTGCCTAGTTTTGCTACGATATTTATTATTTTTGTTAATGTTTCTTCTGTGCTCTTTCTTATAAGAGAAACAATATGTTTCGGATTACTTATGATGATGGGTCACGAAATGTGGAGATTTTTTGTTATTGGGCATTTGAAGAGATATCGAGGAGCATCTCCTAATGCACAGCGGTTTTGTTTTCAAAGTATATTGATGATGACGAAAGTATGCTTTCTTGAAGTATCAAATTAGCACTTACACCTTGCACAAAAACAAATGGGACAGTTGTATACCTCTCATCCTACTGGACCGATTGTCGAAATTAAACTTGCGTTTTCCATGACAGCGCGACTTAGGATATACATTAGATTTATATATAGTATTCTTCTAACATAGTTATTTTGACACAAAATCTGACTTTTTCTGAAATAACATGCCAATTTTTTTTTCCATATTTCGAATTTACGACTTAAATTATGCCAAAGTGCCAAGTTTTGTAAAAATCGCACGAGTAGGTTTAAAAAAATTAGCTGTCAAAAGTTTTAGCTCCTCCATATTAATTATTTAGTATATATTTATTAATATCTCTTTTTTATTAAATTAATTTGATTCTTTTACATTTCGAAATTTAGGTTCATTTCAAATAAAATCCACCTATTTTTTATAATTTATTTTTAAAATTTGCTTTTTAAATATTTTTTATAAATTTTTCGAGAACAATTTTCAATTATAACTTATGAAATTTTTACCCTCATCTTACAGTAGATGTATTTCTAAGCATACCTGCAAAATATTAGAGTATTTTATTCAAAATTTCCGAAAATATACGTGAATTTACGTATTGACGCGTTTTTAAATTTGGCATATTTGTTATAAGCGATAATAACGAAAATGTGGTGTACCCACTTTGTTTAAAATTACTTGAAAGTTTGAGCGATGCCTTTTTTCCGCTCGCATACAATGAAAGAAAAATAGGTTTCTATAAATTAAGAAATTCGCCAAAAACAAAACAAAAAAAAAAAAAAAAAAAACTAAGATAAATTTTTAAATTTCTCAATAAATTTCGTACAAAAAATTACAAAAATTTAATATCTAGGCAATAATTTGAGTCGCATAATCGAAATATGGAACAAATTTTGCATGTTATTTCAGAAAAATTTCTATTTTTTGTCAAAATAACTATGTTAGAAGAAAACTATATGTAAATTTAATGTATATCCTAAGTCGCGATTTCGAGACGTAGAAAACGCAAGTTAAATTTCGACAATCGGGTTCAGTAGAACGGGAGATATAGAACTGTTTTTTTTTTGGCGGAGTGCATGGTGTACATCTTTATAGAGGAAATTGTTCGGCACATCTTTTCCTATAATAGAAAAAAATTCAAATTTAAAATAAGCATCTTCATCTTATATACATGCGGCTTAAGTGTTTGTCGCCGATAGTTTATTGGTTGCCTGCGTGACTGTACTAGCCAATGGTTTCTCATACATTTGGTTTTCAAATCAAAGTTCAGAATTTTCTTTTATTGTTGCCAAACCTAGATATGAAATACAATGTTGCCAATAAATGCATTTTCCTTTAAAATTATTAAATCTGTTTTTGTATTTTAAACTGAATTTTCAGCTGAACGCAAATTGAGATTCAGAATTTTCTTTTATTGTTGCCAAAACTAGATATGAAATACGTTGCCAATAAATGCATTTTCCTTTAAAATGATTAAATCTGTTTTTGTATTTTAAACTGAATTTTCAGGTGAACACAAATTGAGATTCAGAATTTTCTTTATTGTTGCCAAAACTAGATATGAAATACAATGTTGCCAATAAATGCATTTTCCTTTAAAATTATTAAATCTGTTTTTGTATTTTAAATTGAATTTTCAGCTGAACGCAAATTGAGATTCAGAATTTTCTTTTATTGTTGCCAAAACTAGATATGAAATACAATGTTGCCAATAAATGCATTTTCCTTTAAAATGATTAAATCTGTTTTCGTATTTTAAACTGAATTTTCAGCTGAACGCAAATTGAGATTCAGAATTTTCTTTTATTGTTGCCAAAACTAGATATGAAATACAATGTTGCCAATAAATGCATTTTCCTTTAAAATTATTAAATCTGTTTTTGTATTTTAAGCTGAATTTTCAGCTGAACGCAAATTGAGATTCAGAATTTTCTTTTATTGTTGCCAAAATTAGATATGAAATACGTTGCCAATAAATGCATTTTCCTTTAATATGATTAAATCTGTTTTTGTATTTTAAACTGAATTTTCAGGTGAACGCAAATTGAGATTCAGAATTTTCTTTATTGTTGCCAAAACTAGATATGAAATACAATGTTGCCAATAAATGGATTTTCCTTTAAAATGATTAAATCTGTTTTTGTATTTTAAACTGAATTTTCAGCTGAACGCAAATTGAGCGTGTCAGGGGGAACGTGAACATTTGTTTGCATCGGCAATCATCTGTTTTTGAAATGGTTTATAACTGTAATTATATCTTTATTCCACGGAATCTGTTCACGAGGATATTTTTTATTTAGTATTTTTGCCAGAGTGGGATCAAGTATTTACATATGGCATTTTAAACAAAAATTCTTTTTGTGCAGTAAATAAACTAATTCAGATTAATTCGGTTTGAATTAGCAGACACCTTTGCACAAATCAATTTTAATTACAATTTATAATGTCTTGAACAGCGGTCATTTCGTATGACAGCCAGGCTTTCCAGTTATCTTTATAAGCATCTAGTATGTACTTCATATGCTGGAATTATAATCTGCTAAACTAGTAGTTATTCTTACTTGTGATCTTGCAGTTTCTTTTAAGTAAAGCATTTTGAGAAAGATTTTGTGTATATGAATCATATTAAAGTGTGACGACAACTTCAGGTACGCAGTTCATAAAATCGCGAATGAGAGAAGACACTGCCAGGGCGACTACAGATTTTATTAATGTAGTTGAGAGCCTCTACTCCTTATATCGTTAATGGTGGCGCTCTCGGATTTAACTTGATTTCTCAAACAGCTTGTAACTGCCTTTGTCAACTCCGTGAACTTTAATTGTGTTGTTTGTTCGCCGAAAAAAGCAATCGAGTTATATCCTTCCACCAGGAGAGACCAAATCCACTCAAAATCCGCGGGATGATTAAAACGAAGAGGCAAAAATGTCTC
Organism: Stegodyphus dumicola; assembly: GCF_044657685.1. NCBI lineage: Eukaryota > Metazoa > Arthropoda > Arachnida > Araneae > Eresidae > Stegodyphus > Stegodyphus dumicola. The sequence continues at coordinate 181,260,748 of NC_140775.1, forward strand.
CATCTTATCCCCTTTACCCCAGCTCTCTCCGCCAACGATAACAGCTTTTTCCCAAAAGCTTTTCTTGATCGATTGGATCCGAATTTCATCGTAGAGAGAAAGCACCTCCCAGTTCTCTCTTTCTCTCTTCAGGAAGAAGAAAAAAATATCCGACCTTTCGTTTCAGATCTTTATCCGTAATGGTCTGAAAGTCTCTTAAGGAGGTGGAAAAGGGGGTGGACCTAGAGAAGAAGAGAACACTACATTAACTCTGAAAGCACTTGGACACTGTCATGTCCCATTTGATTCCTTTTATATTTCTGTCCCTTTAACAGAATGCAATTCGTTGACACTTGACAGTAAGTGGACAAGTCCGGTTGCCAGCGAGCATTTGGACTTTTTCCCGATCTGACCCTTAATCCGGCGATTTGGTTGACGTTTTAGAGCGGCTCTTCAGCTTGGACGTTTCCCAGCCACCGCTGGGATTGCTTTTTTGCGTCAACGGATGCGTCAGGACTTTTCTTGCAACGTCGTGCCGAATATCCGTCTTCCGGCGGTTTTTTTTAAAGAAATTTGGCATCGTTAGGGGGTTGTCACGTTTCCCACTCCAGACGTTGTCGTCGAGTGATGGATGGAAACAAGGTCTGTACCTGAAACGCTAGCTGGGAAATTAAATGAACTGTGAACTAACTCGACAAAGTTAGTGGATGTAAAAACGTTGATCTTTTGCCCTCGTTTTGTCTCATCAGTTGTTTCAGCTCAAAGGTGATCTGTCTTAGCATTTCCGTTGAACTGTGTGGTGTTTGTTGGCTGTGGGCGCGAATCCTCAGGTTAATTATTTAGTAATCAAAAGTCAATATAATTTAAATTCTGTTATGTTCTTTGTTTTTTACTTCCTTGTACGAAGTTGTTGTATATTTAATTTCAAACCGTACGGTTTCTCCAGACATAAAAAGAAATTATATGAAAAGAGATTACTGTATTTGAATAGCGATTTATAAATGTTGAATTTACCTTTTGTTGTTGCGGTATAGCACGCTTCTTAACGGAGCCAAACTTAACTGTATCTCGATTTATACGACAATTTCTAGGTTTACTAGCCAGGCTAGAACGAAATTGTTATAAGGATACCGTGTTAAAACAAGGTCGAAGGAAAACTCTGTTTGACGAGGGCATTCCTAGTTTTGTAATCGTGTTATAGTGAAACATTTGTGTATCTTATTACGGGGAATGGTATCTGCATTCCTTGAGAAGGACTGCAGTTGCTGCAGAAATTCTTCCGAGAGCTTATGTAGACTACACGATGTACAGTTTCGTGATAATATTGTAGATTATCAGTTTTCATAACCATTTGGAATTAAATAATATAAAATTACAGAAGGAAAAGGTTTCAGTTTCGTCTCTTATCTCCTCCCATATTTTTCATTACTTACAAACTTAAATGTTTTATTAATTGTTTATTTTAATTTAATCTAATTAATTACTATATTTAATGCGTAGTTAAATGGAAGAAAATAAATGAAACTTTTGTTGATGAACCATTTGGGCAATAATAAGTAAGTTCTTACGAGAAGATATATGGAATTTTTCTCCAACTATAAACACTGTTTTAGATATACATAATTAACAGTATTTCAATTTTTATACTTTATGGAGATTCATTTATTTTGACTAGCCGTTAATTTTTAGTTAAAAGAAAATTCCTTTTTCACTTTACTTCTCACCCACGCTTTCCTCCCAAAATCTTTAGATTTCACCTTTACAAAGAATACTTTCGAATACTTTAGAAAGTATCCTTTTCGAATAAGCAATATTTTCGAATAATTTAGAAAGCATCTCGTCCAGCTAATTAACATAAGAAGTTTGTAAGTAACGCATGAAGAGCATGCGTAGTGATCGCCTCTATAAACATTGCCATTTCAAACGTCAAAATTGTGTTTGAAAGAGCGAAAATTATTATTAGTATACAGATATTGCATTGGAATCAAACTGCAAATGTCTTCTTCCCCTTTAGAGAAGAGTGTTTCCGAATAAGCAATATTTTCGACTAATTTAGAAACCATCGCTTGCAGCTAATTAACATAAGCAGTTTGTAAGTAACGTATTAGGAGCATGCGTAGTGATCGCCTCTAAAAACGTTGCCATTTCAATGTTAAAATAGTGTTTGAAAGAGCGAAAATTATTAGTAGTATGCATATATTGCATTGGATTCAAACCGCGAAAGTCTTCTTCCCCTTTCGATAAGAGTATTTTCGAATAATATAGAAAGCATCTTTATCAAATAAGCAATATTTTCAAATAACAGGTAATTAACATAAACACTGTTTTAGATTTACATAATTAACAGTTTGTAAGTAACGTACAAGGAGCATGCGTAGTGAGTGTCTCTAAAAATATTGCCATTATACGAATAATTTATAAAGCGTCAACGTCACGTGTTGATTATTAACATAAGCAGTTAGTAAGTAACGTATAACGAGCATGCGAGGTTAGTACTTCTAAAACCGTTGCCATTTCAAATGTTAAAATAGTGTTTGAAAGAGCGAGAAGTATACAGATTTTGCATTGGAATCAAGCCGCATAGGTCTTACGAATGTTTACGAATCTTCTTAGATACGAATATTTTCGAACAATTAAGAAAGCGTCAAGTAACGTATTAGAAGCATGCTTAGTGAGTGCGTCAAAAAACATTGCCATTTCAAATGTTAAAATAGTGTTTGAAAGAACGAAAATTATTAGAATTATACATATTGGAATCAAACCATAAGAGTCTTCTTCAAAAATATTTTCGAATAATTTAGAAAGCGTCATCGTAACGTGTTGCTAATTAACATAAGCAGTAAGTAAGTAACGTATAAGAAGCATGTTCATTGAGTGCATCTAAAAACGTTGCCATTTCAAATGTTAAAATAATCTTAGAAAGAGTGAATATTATTAGGAACATCTTCAACTAAGCTTTCTAAAATCAGAAGTAAAAATGTCGCCTGAATGGAATATTCGCGAGCTTTTTAAAGAAGTCAATTAGCAAGGAAAGGATGCATTATCCGGGAGATAAAATCTGTAATATTATTAGTCACATACTTGTCTTATACCATTAGATAATGGGGTAGGTATTCTAACAGTGTCACTGACTTGCTTGTTGTGTTAGACATTCAGCTTTTGTTAATGCTTCCTGATCTTCACAGTGATACTCTGAGGCGGGGAAAGAAAAAAAAAAAAGAACTATTTATCTCAGAGAGTTTTAAACCAGTTCAGAGTGTTAACTTTTCTCTGCGTAATTAAGTACGGATGACACCATTAGGAGCGCTAAAGTTAATTTGCAGCGTAATCCAAGGAGAGCCCAAAATGGAGAAAATTAACGAGTTTGAACCAAGGACTGCTTCTTCGTTCGTCGCTAATGAATACTTTAATGAAGGGTTTCTTGATGCTGATGACGTAAGTACTCATTGTCGTTTGCCGTTGTGCGTCGTTTACCAAAGCCCTGGGATCGCATTAGCTTTTCTGAGAGTTCAGATCACAAAAGATATAGAGGCATTAGCAGCAAATCCTCTTGGAAAGTTTTTATAAAAGCTGAATCCTGAAAGAGAAATCACGTGAAATCTAGTCTTTATTTTTAGTATCTCTTTGTTGGCTCACTTGGTTATAAAAACAAGTAATGTTTTTGAAACACTATAAGGTAATTTTCCTGCTTTCTTAGCATGCCTTCATGGGGTAATGGTCAGAAAGCTCGGCGCGTATTCCAGAGGACCGAGGTTCGAGTCCTGGCGAGGCATTGCACATTTCTTCAATTTCCTGATTCAAAAAAATTCTACATGACTCTACAGTGGCGCCTGAATTAAAAAAAAATATTAAAAAAAAGATGGTGGATGATGATTCTCCACCACCAGGATTTGGCGATTGTTTCCCTAATGCCCAGTCGTCCTTTAAAAGCGTAAGGTATATCTCCCGCCTTCTTAGCATGCCTTCGTGGTGTAATGGTCAGCACGCACGGCGTGTATTCGAGAGGTCCGAGGTTCGAGTCCCGGCGAGGGTATTGCACGTTTTTCATGTCTCCTGCTTAAAAAAAAAAAAAAAAAGAAAGGCTCCAAAGGAACCTTTTTTAACGTTTTGTGTGTTACCTTTATTTATTAAATATTATGTTCTTTGCACTTAAACCACGAAACTCGGCTCAACAAGTGTCGCAGAATAATTTTAAAATGAGCCAATCTTTAGAATTTCCGATACACAGTTCCGCGCGTTGGAGATAAAAAGGCCTTTTTTTCCCCTGTAGAGTATTGCCATTGCTCGCTTTTAAATCGTTGAGTTTGTTAATAAAAAAATTCGTTAAAGGTTTACAAAATCTGAAATTGGTAATAAAATATATTTCAAATTTGGTCTTCCATATGCTCATATTCGTAGGAGGATTACGTCATTCAAAATTCGAGGCTCTGTGTACTGTTGTTTTGTCACAATTCGAGAAATATGCAAGCATTTATGCAGATTTTTCATTATTTAATCTCTTCAAATATAATGCCGGATTCTTAACATTTGGTGGCAACAGTTTGAGAAGTGATTCGCCGTTTATAGTGATTCAACGCAAAATCGCAAAACGAAAGCAATAGTCCTTCAGAGACAAAGCCCCATTTCTTTCCCGACCTGCAGTAAATTAAACTTATTTGAGAGAATATAAATGATATTCCTTTGAAATAAGGAAGTTATTTTTTAAGTAAATGGTCTCAGCATGTGGCTCCGAAGCAATTTGATTGTAATAATTATATGCTTGCTTACGTGCTCCGTCTGTTCGACGCTATACGGATTGGGTCCCAACTGAGAGGCCTCCATATTAGGCAGGAGTTGGGCAAGAGGATTGTGGTCAACGGTTGCTACCGCTCCGGGGACCTCAATCCGAGACGGCACAATTTAAATTTTTTTTTATAACCACTGATACTCCCTGGGTGCAAAAGGTCACCAATCCTATTCCTTAGGGATCACATAGGCAAGAAACATGGACGCCTGGAGATCCGACTGGTCGTCGAAAATGCTACTCACCAGTACTACGCGGAAAGCCTAGAGCCTCACTGGTCTTACACAGGGCTTATTCCAACTCACCCAGACTGGGCCAATGATGTTTCGTCTCAAGGTATCTCCGAGCAGATCACGTGAAAACGCCAGACTCATGCTTTTTATGCCCTTGTGGCTGACACTGCGAAAGTACAGCTCCGAACCAGTACTTTAAAGGTTTTTTTGCATCGACCCCCCCTCCGAGGTTACGTTTAAGTTACGTAAAATATGGTTTTGCGTTATTGCAAATTTACAAAAATATCCACTGAAAGAAATTTTAGATTCTCCAAATCGACAGGCCTTTGTTTTAAAAAATTGAAATTAAGGATTATCTCTCGCTTAAAACTCAGGTTTTAATCATGTTATCTTGAAATTTATACCAGGAATATGAAATTCAAATTACAAGGTCATTTCGTTTAGATAATTATATGTCTTTCAGTATCTGAACATCGTTTAGGTGTATGCATATTTGACCGCTGGATCTCGTACTTGTTAGATGGAATGCATTGTTATTTAAAATTTCGCCATTGCATATTTGCGTAATATACACATTCTTTAACAGCTTGGCATTAGAGATGAAAGTGATGGAAATTTATTTTATGTATAAATAAGCTTTAATATTCAAAACGTGATATATTATTCCAGTATGAAATATTCATCGGTTCATTATACCATTCGACGAAGAAATATTCATTACGTTTTACGCATAACAAGCTGTGTGAAGTATTATTTTGTTAGGAAAGTCATTAGTTAAATCGCTTAAACATTCCGTTCATTTCCAGGAAGTCGTTTCGACGATTATTACTGTTTCGGCTAATATCGCTAGTTTTAATAATTCATTTAATTCACGATGTTACGACGCTGTTTAAGGAAATTTTTATTACTTTTAATTTTTTGTGTGTATTTCAGCGTGATGCCTAACTTTTGAAAAACATTTCTTTAGTAGAGAATGTTATATTAGTAATTTATAAGAATAAATTGAGTTTAATTAAAAAAATTAAATTTAAATACATATTTAATTAAATATTCTTTTTAAGAATTTAAATTTGTTTAAATTTATATTAGTAATTTATATATTATAAACGTACGGGTTCGTTATGTATTGAATGCACACAGAACCTTGCTTGATAAAACGTATTTTTCCCAAAAGAAAGATTTCATAGTTTAGGACAAAATTACTCCTGTCGTTGGCAACAGCCTTGAGCACCATACTGGTGACAATGCGATTTAGCTTAGTTCCGCCCCCCCCCCATTTTGAAGGAGAGCATCCCGGGGGAACGGGTCCAAAGGTGTCCCACTGCTCTTTCCCTACCACCAACCTCTCCAGAGAATCTTCGGATTGCCTAATGAGAATCTTCGGATTGCCGAATATTTAGGGTGCCACCATACCGCACGGACACTACACATTTACAAAGATCCATGCCTTCTCCGGATTTGAACCCTTCGGCACGGCAGGCAGCGACGCTAACAACTATGCCGTTTGGGCATCTTGTACAGCTGTTCTGAGTATGACAGATTACAATCAGTATTTACTACTTCAAACTACTAAGAACGTTAAGCACAACGCACTGCAAACCCATCTAATGAGCGAGGCTTGTACGGAGATCTCTCAATACTCCGTAGTCAACTCGGGCACTTAGAAATCTTGAAATGCTTCCATTTCTCAAAATTACTACCGGAACGTAGATAAGATTAAAGTGATATATAAGGGTTACGATTACAATTATTCAATTACAGTACTAATAACAAGAACCGCACCAAAATGTCGTGGAATGGTCGCCAAGTTCGGCAACGATTAGCAATTTCTCAGCAAATTTGGCGACAAAAATCTCTCGAGTTTAGAGAGATAGGAATTTACCTCAATCTTAAGCCCTAGTAATCTTATTTTTTCCTGCAGAGATTCCGTTTTCAAGCTTTTGATGTTACATTATACGAAAGATATTACAATTTCATTAAAATTATAAGGTATTTCTCCTTCCTTCTTAGCGTGCCTTCGTGGTGTAGTGGTCTGCACGCTCGACGCGTATCTGAGAAATCCGTGGTTCGATTCCCGGCGAAAGTGTTGCTCATTTTTCATCTCTCCTGCTTCGAAATAACCTAATTTCTTTACAATGGCGACCGAACTAAAAAGGTGAGAGATGATGATTCTCCACACCCAAGATTTGGCGATTGGGTCTCCTAAAAAAAACCCAATCGCCCTTTAAAAGGGGAGTATATAAAGTATTTCTTTCTTAGCGTGCCTTCGTGGTGTAGTGGTCTGCACGCTCGACACGTATCTGAGAAATCCGTGGTTCGATTCCCAGCGAAGATGTTGCTCATTTTTCACCTCTCCTGCTTCTAAATAACGTAATGTCTCTACAAAATTATTTACATAGATACAAAATTCTTAACAATATTTATTTACAGAATGTTGCATTCTGTTAAATTACTCCGTTTCCAGCAATTTTGATTGGTGTTTTGCAGCTATTCATGCGTAAATTTTAACTTCAGCTTTTGGAGGAATGACAAAAAATAAATAAAATATACCAAACTAAATTTCTTGTTCATTTTATTTCAGTAGAATCTGCTGTTTTTATTTCACAAATTTAATGTCTTTTATGATTTAAGATATCACTATTCTTCATTAATAAATTATTTAATTAATTTTTTTATTTGATAATACAGTGCTAGAACATAGAATATTCAGTTCATTCAACTTCCTAGTAAATTAATAAGGGATGTTTTCTTAATTTGTTAAGATATTCTTTCTTGGTATTGTTTCAAATTTAATTAAAGAAGGAATAGTCGAATAATAGAGTATCCATTCGTTGTTAAATCTATTACTCCTTAAATAGCTCGCAAATTAAAATTTTTAAATTGATGACTAATAATAATTAGAAAATATATTTTTATCGTGTTTCTAGTATCAATTATGTTTGAATTTCCTTACGAGAAATTGTGTACTGTTACACAATTCTAAAAGAACTGCATTTCTGGCGTGAATCTTTCTTAGTTCAATTAGAATTGAATTTCTAATTTAATATCTGGCTTTCTTTAATTATTTATTTTGTCAAATAATTTCAAATTGCTAGGTTTTCATTTCAAATTGCTTTACAAATCGTTGCCATCCTTAGCTTCAAAACAAAGAATAATTAAATTTTGTTTAATATTCCAGTGTTTTCAAATACTGTGTTGATATTTTTGAGTACAATTCATGTGAGTTTTTTTTTTTTTTTTTTTTTTTTTTTTGTGTATAAACATGCCACAAGAGGTAAGGGAAAAAAATTGGAACCCTTTTTAACAATTGCAAACAGTAACAAATTTCACAGTAGAAGGAATCTGATCCAAATTCGGATACCTTCATCCATTTACATTCCAGGTATAAATAGTATAAAGAATACAAAAATGTGTGGCAACAACTCGACTCTGTAATCGTGAATCAGCTAGCTGACTGAGTCAACGGCATACGCATTTTTATATAAGGTGGGCTTGCAGACATTCAGACAGAAATACAGAGCTAGCATAAATGATTCGTTCATTTTGAAAAGTCAACATTTTCAAAAATATTATGCATAGACATATGAAAAATTTATGAAAACAACCACAAACTCACCATGTGTTTTCCACTTTTTAATAAGTTTCGCGGGTGAATGGAACGTAGCGTCATAGCTGAATATCAGCTTGTGTGGCGAAATCTTCATCCTCCAAAGCTTAGCACAAAAATCTATTTGACTGCCGAAATCCTCCGACTTTAATTGTTGCAGGAGCTACACATGGTACGGTTGTCATGCAATCATTAACGCAAAATCTTCCACACAGTTTTTTTGTAGTATAGTAAAATCCCGCAAACTCGACATAATGTGGACTGAGAGACTGTCGACTTTCCGAAGAGTCGAGTTTTACGGAATGAGGGATGGGTTTTTCAGATTTCTTAATATTTAAACCTTTGGCGTCCAATACCTAAATCCGTGGTCATTTTGTTTATACTTTCCTCTTTATTCAGTTTTCTTCACTCTCTTTAAGACATCTAGTTTCAGTTTAGATTTAATCTCTTCAAGGCATCTTGTTTCAGTCTAGATCTAAGTGTAGATCTCTTTAAGGTATCTAGATTCAGTCTGTTTAAGGCATCTAGATTCAGTCTCTTTAAGGCATCTAGTTTCAGTCTAGATTTAGTCTCTTTAAGGCATCTAGTTTCAGTCTCTTTAAGGCTCTAGATTCAGACTCTTTAAGGCATCTAGTTTCAGTCTCTTTAAAGCATCTAGTTTCAGTCTAGATCTAAGTGTAGATATCTTTAAGGCATCTAGATTCAGTCTGTTTAAGGCATCTAGATTCAGTCTTTTTAAGGCATCTAGTTTCAGTCTAGATTCAGTATCTTTAAGGCATCTAGATTCAGACTATTTAAGGCATCTAGTTTGTCTAAATTCAGTCTCTTTAAGGAATCTAGTTTCAGTCTCTTTAAGGCATCTAGTTCCAGTCTAGATTCAGTCCCTTTAAGGCATCTAGTTTCAGTCTAGATTCAGTCTCTTTAAAGCATCTAGTTCAGTCTAGATTCAGTCTCTTTAAGGCATCTAGTTTTATTTCCACTGTCACGTTAGTTTGTTTTCTTTTCTCTTCGAACAACATTTTCAGTTCACAGAATATCAAAAGTTCTCAAAAAATGTGTAACACTTCTTCACCTTGATGTGAACTAAGGAACGATACCCGCTATGAACTGGCGTGAGTTAGTCTGCAATAAGATGCAGTCACAGAACGTTATACATGTCTCCTGACGTTTCGCAATAGTAGAAAGGAATTCCGCTACTCGACTTTCTTCCTATACTCGAAAGAAGCAGACAGCGTTGCCAAGTATTACAACATACCTTGAAATTTGTTAGGCAATTCTAAGAATTAATGGCACAGTGCGAAAACGTCAGAAATACTCAAATCTTTGAATAGAACAGGAGAGACATACTCATAAACAATAATTATATGTACTGTATGTAATATTTGCTGTGTTTGGCATAGAAACAATCTTAAAAATGTTGTTCGAGTTATACGGAATGCCGAGATATCGGGAGTCAAGTTTAACCCTTTAACCCTTTCCGGCATGCTACCTTTTAAAAAAGGAGTTTTGATAAAAAATGATAAAAAAAAAAAAAAAAAAAAAGGTAGGCAGTCTAATTAGGCCTAGAGGAGTACACAAGTAAAATTTGTGAAGATAGCACTTACCGTTTTAATTTTGTGAGCGTGCCCAAAGTGGCACACTGATTGAATAGAGCTTCGAAGAGAGTGCTGAAACGAGCATTGTTGTCAATGAACTGACCGATGAGATGCGAAGAAACAAAGAAAACAGACTCTCAGTTGTCCTAGATTATCAGTGAGCCCGGTCTGGGCATACCTGGGGTTCGCCGTTTGATTTTAGGCAAGATTTCAAGGTAAAAATTTAAAACTAATATAGAATAAGGTGATTAGCATACAGCCAAAAAAATAACATAGAAATTTCTTTTCAAACAATTCCTTTTATACACTAAAAAAAAGTCTGGAAGATTTCTTTGAAAAATGAGGGTCTTAAATAACTAAACATGGCTAAAATATATGGACTGGTTTGTGTTGAGCTGCCATCTACTATAAATAAAGAAGGTTCAGAGTAACCTATAGTAACTTATAAATCCTTTTTCATTCAATTTTTCTGTGCGTACAGAAGAAAATTTTTAGGTGTGTCCAGACCGGACACACTGTGCCACAAAGGGTTAAGGGACTACTGTATTCCGAACATCTGGTCAATTGACAAGACGAACATCTGGACAATAATAATGTTACAAAATGTATGGAATGAGCTCGACTATCATCTGTACGTGTGTCGTCTTACGAAAGGGGTACACACTGAATATTTGTAGAGGGATATCTGCTGGGATACCCTCGCCCACCTGATCACGAAGTGACCCTATGATCCAAAGAGAGAGAGAGAGAGAGGATGTATAAACTTCGTAACTTTGTGGTTCTTTTCATGTGTATACCTGAAATACTTTTGAAAATAAAAACTTTTTAAGACGAATGAATCATTTATGCTAGGCCCTGTATAGTGTATACGGCAAACTTTTTTAAGTTGGTCCCACTTTCAATGAGGAATCGACCCCTCACCCTCAATCCACTAGAGCGAACACATACGACTTCCTTTACCTCTTCCAGGTTCCACGTGTTTCTGGGTGTGGGGGTGGATCAGACTTCTCTTGAAGGATGGTCGCCGATTACTGCTGCGAACTGCGGAACACTGGACATGTCATCCATATACGAGCCAGCTCGGTGTCGAATGTGTGTGCTCCCTACCTTTCCCTGCTTACAGGGGGGTGGTTAGGGTGAAGGGGGTGAATTTATGGTGACAGCTCTTATCGAGTGAGCTGCGCCCGAGCGGAGATGCCAAGTTGAGGGGACATCATCGCTGCTAAAGGGAGGGTGGAATATCGTCCCAAGTCCCGTTTTCTTTGTGTCCTATATTTTTAAGAGAGTTACGTAAACTCCTGGGCGTAGACAGAGCAAATACGAAGCTTCTTATTTATATGCTGCATACAGTTTTCCAAGCAGAAACCTTAAGCTCTTGATTATATTCTACAACTATCATCATCCTCATGCGAGCATTTTTTTTTTGAGTATTTTTTTCTGCTTTTTTTTTCCCTTTTCATTTATTTTCCTGCGCTCTCCATTAGTTCGCTCTCATTTATTAATTAGTGTGTAATAAAAATTTGCGAGCAGCTATAATATGTTTTATAACTTTTTAACGTGAAAAATACAGAAATTAAATATTGTATTTATAAGTGAAAATGCAGCCAAACCGCTCGCGGTGAAGATACTTGAAACGACCACGTTTGAAATTAAGTAGTCAAGTTCAACTGACAAGTTATGCAGAGTAAGACATAACTAACATTTAATGAAGTTTACGCTGTACAATACTATATAGTCTAACAAGCCAGTTCTCTAACAAGTCCTATCGACAAGAAGCCAGCTCTCTAACAAAACCTATCGACAAGAAGCCAACTCTTACCAAGTTCTATCGACACAATAACAAAGTTATTACATTATTTTTTTAAAAAAAAGTCTGAAAGCTTTCAGGTTTTTTATTACGCCCAAAGGGGCAAATTTTTTAACGTTTTGTGTGCTACCTTTACTTATCAAGTATCGTCTTCTTCGCACTTAAACCATAAAATTCAATTCAGCAGCAATATCGCAAAATAATTTAACACACCGCTGCCACAGATGAGTGATTACTAAATGCTCCTTAAAATGTGACATTTGTATGGCATATAAAAATGTGATATTCTTAAAGATTCATGATTAGTTAAATATTACCAACATTAAGTAAAATAATAATAAGGTATATTCTCCCTCCTTCCAACATGCCTTCGTGGTGTAATGGTAGCACACTCGGCGTGTATTCGAGAGATCCAAGTTCAAGTCCCGGCGAGGGCACTTCATAATTTTTCATGTCTCCTGCTTCAGAATAACCTAATGACGCTGCAGTGGCACCCGAACTAAAAGGTGGCGCATGATAATTCGACCATCCCCTCATCATTTATCATTTAACGACCATCCCCTCATCTCCTGTCGTTTGTTCTTGAAAACAGGCACATCGAGGTAATAGCCAGCCTCCCATCATTTACGATCGTCACTTGTATCATCATCACCACATACAGAAAATTCGGAAGTTACAGCAAATCAGAGGATCCGATATTTTTTCCCCGCAACAGTTGTTACCATGGTTACCAGGCTGGTTTTGGGGAAAGAAATGACTTTGAAGTGCCTTTACTAATCTGGATTCTGTTATACAGGTTGAGCATTATTAAACCTTGATCTGGATTTAAAAATCACCTGTGGAATTTCTAAAAATACCGATTTTATGTAGGAAACTATAATCTTGCGAATTTAACCATGTTCCTAGCTTGTTATTTAATTTAACCTTTTTAGCCGTATTTTGGTTATGTATGTTCGTTATTACACTATGTACATAATACAAAATATCGCCGAAATCTTTATAAACTACAGATTTCTTTCTTAACTGTGAACGTCAGGTTTTTGGTTTGTTTGTCGACGATATACATTTGAGATGAAGTTACTGTTGGCAAAAACATTAATATAGAACGATGGAAAAATTTCTGTTGGAAATAATTTTTATGATTGCTTTTATTTCTTATAGTCAATGGCATGTCATTACTTGATTCAATAAATCTGACAACTTGCTTAGAGCAATTTTTTTAAGGAATATTATCATATTACATATTATGCTGTGCCTCTTCAGATTGTTCCTTTAATGTTGTATTGATACGTACCATGTATCCATCAAGGACTTACACAAGAGAAAAGAATATGATGATGTATATATATGGGCAAACTTTATTCAAAGATACTTTGTACTATAGGGGCACCTGGACTGTTGGAAAGACTTAAATATAAGAAATATATATATTATAAGAAAGGCCATTTTGCAGAGCATTTGTAAATACTTGACTGAACATCTGTTTTATTTTCCTCATTGGGAAACACTATATAGATATGTAAGGCTATCGATTTGATCGACTGAGTCTCTTGCCCTTCCCCAGTCTTTGTGTAAATGAAGGAGAGTGGGCATTGCCTTGCTTGTTTCCGTGGTGAAAGTGGTTAGTATGTCCAGTTAGGAAACCCCGGGTTCGAACCCACGTAAGAACACAGTCAGTATTTCAAGTTTTTTTTTAATGTAAGAAATCTGATATTTCTACAAATATAGTTCCTCTAAAGCAGCGCGGTTTCATCTGTACCGCTATGTTACTTTTTTTTAAGTAATGTATAGGATTAATTTTTCTGCGAATGTGTGTGGAATCAAAAATGAATTGCTGAAACAAGATCTGCTGCTCTCGAGAGAGTGGATATTTTGTGTACCAAATGCATAAAATATATTCTAATATTAATCATTTTATGCATATGTATAACTTGTGTAATGCGTATCACAGAAATAACGTGTAGTTAGTGTATTATGAATCGAAACAAATTTCATAACTTTATAAGATATTTCTCCCGCTTTCTTAGCGTGCCTTCGTGGTGTAGTGGTCTGCACGCTGGGCGCGTATTCCAGAGGTCCATAGTTCGATTCCCGGCGAAGGTGTTGCTCATTTTTCAGTCTCACCTGCTTCCAAAAACACTTAATAGCTCTACAGTGACACTGGAACTAAAAGGGGGGAAATGATTCTCCACACCCAGGATTTGGCGATTGGGCCACTAGAAACTCCAGTCACTTTCTAAAAGGGGGAGCATATAAGGTATTTCTCCCGCCTTCTTGGCGTGACTTCGTGGTGTAGTGGTTTGCATTCTGGGCCCTTATTCCAGAGGTCCGTGGTTCGATTCCCTGCGAAGGCGTTGCTCGTATTTCAATCGCTCCTGCTTCCAGAAATACCTAGTGCCTGTACAACTTTTAATTTATGTAAAATTCTAAATATAATTTTTTTGCAGGTAAGGAAACGTACATTAAATAAAACGGGGAAATAACTGTAAAGCTGGAAAACTTTTCATTAGTGACGCTATTAAAGAAATTTTTAGTCTCGAATGTTTGATGGGTATACTTAGAATATAAATAGTTTATGATAGTTGTGTTTATGCAATAGTAGAAAATTTATATTTAAACCAGACGCCGAAAATTGGGGACATCCATTAAGGACTGCATTTTCCGTCTCCTTTATTGGCCATCCAAGTGCATACTCGAGCCACCTAAGAAAGAAGAGAGGAAATTCGGACCCAGATAATAAAGCCTCTGAAGATCTTGCCCATTCCGCCAGAGATCCCATTTAATTCCGGGACAACTTTCGTATCCATTTCGTAAATGGACAGCCGGAGAAAATTAATCCATCAAGTTGCCGGGGCGGAATCTGATGGAAAACTCAACTCGCGTTCTCTCTCTCTCTCTCAGCCCCACTGCCGTCTCCGCCCCGGTAAATTAAAAAGCAACCGTGAAAATTTACGAGTTCGTTTGCGGATTGGGTAGAGGGAAATGTATGGAAAAGGGCCTTTAGCAAACTAACGGCCAGAACGTGAAATCTTCTGCTCTCGGGAGGGATAGTAAGTAGGGGTGGACAGGGAAGTGTGTCGTTCGCTGAGTACATTTAATGTTGTTCCCGACAGGCTGGATGACAGGAATGCTAGATTGTTATCGTTATCGCCCTGGGGGATCTGCCAAGTAAGTATTCATTTTCCCTGGAGGATAGCGATTTGAATTCTTTGTTTCTTTCAGTTCTCTCTAAATTAACCGAGTTTATGTAATGACGGGATTTACACACTTCAAATCCAAAGCATGGTGTGATCCTGACTCGTATTTTGCACTTGAAATCCAAAGCATGGGGTGATACTGACTCACATTTTGCTCCATATAAGATATATTAGATTATCTAACGCCAAGAATAGTAGTTTTTAATTGGAGAGTTGAGTAATTACGTTTTACTCATCGTTCGTAGCAGGTTTGGAATCGCAAGGGGATGATGAACTTTAACACAGTGATTCCCAGCCAAGTTTTCCTGTTAGATGAAACTACTCTTTTAGCAGTTTGTAAACTCGATTAATGCTTTGGCACTGCACAAGTACATTAAAACCATGCTAAGTATGGCAGCAATGTACCTGCACCGTTTTGAAACATATGGCTCCAGAATAGACAGTAAAGCATGCTTAATCTTAAAGTAACCTCTATATGGTGATAAGCGAAGTTAGTTTCTGTGCCACTAAGCTGGAAACTGACCGCCCAGCGAGTGGTTAGTGACCGAAATGCCGTCGCATGGACCTCCGACCTAAGGCTCTATACCAATCAGAGTTATGTCCATGCGACGGAAAAGAATCTACCATCCACCGCCGTCGGTATTCATTGAATCAATGATAGTAATATTACAATGCTAAATTGACAATGCCATCTTTACAATAATTGTTACATAATAATCCGTATGAAAAATAAATATACAATCAATCAGTACATTGCCATGGATAGAACCTATGTTGTGGAGAGTGGAACTTACATATTAACCAGTTTCTAAGCCTATGTCTTCTCCAGTACGTCATAACTTGATGTTCTTATCAGTTACACACTTAACGATTGTGTGTCCGTATTATTGTTGCAGTTATCCATAGAGTAGGCCAGTCACATCAGTTCAGGCAGTTGATAGTTCCATAGCCCAAAGTTTATGATGTTTTGTAGACTATTCTATGTTCATATAAACTGGATTCTAAGTTAACTTTTGATAAATTCGAAGTACACTTTTGTTAAGTTCATTGTTCACGTAAATACTGCTTGCCCACTTCGATACATCATAACTTCGTGTCCTTAACAGTTTGCACACCTCATTATGTGTGTCCATAGCAATTTGCGCACTGTGTCGCAGTTATCCACAAAGCAATCAAGAAATTGCAGTTGGGAAGTTTATAGTAATTTGTACACTATTTTACTATTATCCACAGAAAGAAATGTTTTGTAAATAATAACTCGGCTTCCAGATGATTTTAAAAAAAAAGAAAATGAAGAAAAAGAAGGAAAGTAAGCTAATTATCAAATTTTTTCAATACAATTCTAAATTGTGCAAAACGACAGATTTGTTATGCAATTCTAGTCTATACAAATTGACTGGTAATCCAAAAATATAAAGCATATATTCTATAAAATGCAATTATTTATTCTATTATTGTATCTAATTCTGTTTATAAAAAGGGTACACTAATACACTAATACACGATTTCTTCAAGTAGTGGTTAGTGACCAAAACGCCGTCGCATGGACCTCCGACCTTAAGGCTCTACACCAATCAGGACTGCAGTAGCGATGGTCCCGTATTCGCATTCCGGAGAAGGCATGCTTGTAACTATCCGTCCATTCATTCAAGCAACAGTGGCCGCCTATTAGGTACTTCGATAATGAAATGGCCACCACTTCCGGCCTTGTGGCTATTAAATGAGGCGTCCGACTGGGGGGGGGAAATCCGAATCCTTCTTAAGTATTGACATTTGCAGTAGCTGTGCGGAATAAGTATTGACATTGCAGTAGCTGTGCGGAATAGACGCTTGATATCCGTCAATCCAAAAATTTTCTTGAAAGGTAAGTACATGGAGGTAGGAAGTAAGATGGAGTAGCCCTAAACAGGTTTCTCCCGTACCCTGCTCTGAAGCACCGGCGATCCCTACGTGGTGACCAAAACATTGGGTCATTGACCATTAAGTTCAAACAGTTTTGACGCGATCGGATGTAAATATTTTGTAATTACGTCGTAAATATGCATATAAATGTATATATTTTATTTCTCTACAACACTTCAGAGTTCTAAGTATATGAAAAAAACATATTTCTAAACAACATTTCATTCTGAACGGAATTAAATGCTATACTTTTCGCAGAACAGTTTTCTCAGAATGGTTTAATTTGGATGAAATATTTTCACAAGTTTTCGTTAATTACATTAGAAAAGAATTTTAAGGTAGTTCGATTTTATTCGGTTAAGGTACAAAAATTAAGATCAAAGTTTATTGTATTATTAATATTAAAATTATTCATTATTTCTTTTCTATTTATAGAGCTTCTTCCTAAAATACTTTCTTAAATATGACATGATTTTTTGGCTTCTGGGGCATCTTTTAAATCGAAAAATATAAGTCGATTTATAATTAATGCTCTGTTCGGTTCATTTTAAATTAGAGAATTATTAGAAATTAGCGAAATACTTTAAATAGTACTTAACTTTGTCTGAACATTTCTGAAAGGGAATAAAATAAGGATTTTATTTTTAATTAACCTAAATAAGTAAAACGTGTAAGCCTAAAGTGATTATTTTTCGGATATATAAAATTAAAACGATGAGTTTAAAATGAGCAGCAGTAAAGCCTCTCCTCTAAAAAATTTTAAAAGGTGCATGTTACAATAATATACGAATGTGAAAAAAAATTATTTTATTTGAAACATTTCGGCGTTTAGAACATCAAATAAAAGTAGCGAATACTCTATCAAGGGTATCGAAATCCGTATTAAGGTATTTTTCATTCTTTAAGCATAGCATTTTTGTTAAAATCTATATAATCAAAATCGCTGTTGTTACTTATCGAAAAATAACCAAGATGTGATTTTTGCGTAAATGTCACTAAACTATACAAATCCATCACACTATGAATGTTTCTTTCACGCGAAAGTGTCTCTTTTTCGATTTGTATGGAACTGTCGTGTGTCGAAATACTGTCAATACTTGACTTCTAGTGCCGGTTGGCCACTCCTTCCTTTCTTACCTTCCATGGGTAAGTAGTAGGAGAAACTACTCCGAGACCTTTAGATTCACTTTGAGAGTTTTTTTGGTTTGATTTATGTGATTACTGCAAACGCTTAAGAGCTATCTGCCTAAGGACAGGGATGCCTTTGTGGAGGACGTTCTGAGGGGAACTAGCTCGTATACATGTAACACGGGGGGGGGAAACACCCATGCAGCTAGCAACGGGATTCGAACCTCGATGCGAACTACCAGTGTTCACTGACTTTACCGCTCGGCCTGTGGTAGGCCCTCAGCCTTCCTTGCTCAGATACTGTTGGGGGACTAAAATATCAACAAATTTTGAAGCGTAGTTAGATTATAAATGCAACTATTAGGATTATTTAGTTTTTGGCATTCTGTACCGCTACACCGCCATGAAGTGCTCTACAGTTATTTGAAATTCATAAACTTCGTCAAACATGAAACGAGGTGATCGATTTACATTAACAAAGGAGTTATTCGTGTCTCTCCGCGTAACCGGAAGAAGTGCCTTTCTTTCGATTTGCTTCTCATATTTCAAGTAGACATCTTGTTTAAATATTTCATGAAATACTTGTCTTTTTAATATTTCACACTCTTTTCCTCTGTCACATCCATTTTAAATCAATCAATCATTGTCTGTTATCTCGCGATTTCTTTTAAGTTGTGTGCATGATGGATTGAAAAGAATCAAGCATCAGCTGGCTGCGTTGGATCTTTAATAACTTTTCTTCCTTACTTGTCGTTTTAAACAGACTTCTTAAAATTCGGGTGTAGTATTCGTATCAAAATGCTGAGAACATTGAAAGGAAATCGGGTATTTTAGCTGTATATGTGGTAGCTTTACAAAATACTGCTTGCAGAAGCATTTTAAAACCTTTAAATGTAAAGTAAAATGTGAAATAAGCCAAACTAAATGCTACTCATTTTCTCGTCGTATTCATTTTAGAATGTCAGTACTAAGTTAGTGAATCTTGCAGTTTGGCTCATCTACAATAAGAATGCCATGAACTTCATTCTTTCTTTGCAGATAGCGCATATTAATGTATATAGTTCATAGTAATTTGATATTATTAGTATAATAAACACAAGGCCTTTTTATGTCATTTAGTATATTTTTCTGCAGGAATAATTTTAATTTTTAAATGTGAAACTCAAGTAATTGATTTGTAGACGAAGGAATATTGTAAATTGGCAGATCTGTTGTTCAAAACGTAACCGTCTCCTTTTTACTTCCTTGTACGAAGTAAAAGGAAGTATTGTAATCGCGAAAGGTTTCAGGCAGCATATTTCAACGAAAATATCCATTTTGACCGCTATCGAATGCAATTTAACGATGTTTTTGCGTGATATCTGTACGTAAGGACAGAATAAAAGACTCTTTTCCTCCAAAAAAATTATAAAACTGCTTTAAAATGAATTCTGAAGAGAATTTTTCGTGGCGTCTGTACGAACGTATGTACGTACGTATCTCGCATAACTCAAAAACGAGTAGCCTCAGAACGTTGGAATTTTGTATATAGGACTGCTATAACATGTAGATGTGTACCTCGTATTTTGGTTGCAATCGGCCGCACCAAACGTATATAAATATATTTATATATATATCCACTCTGTTACTCGGCTCAGTGATAGTTTCTTTACTCTTATATGTTTGTAAATTGTACATTTTTTTCATTTAAAAATAATTGAATTATGTTGTTCTTATTTTCCGGTTAAGGTTTTCATGCCTTTAGTAAATCTGTATGCAATATTTTTAGAATTATCAACAATTTTAAATTTGTTTAAGTGCCGCTAAGCCTAATAATTTTTTTGATGGCGCCATTGCTTGTTTACATTTGAAACAGCTGGATAGTGCATTTGTTACCAATATAGAGAAACTTAGCTTCGCAACAACAAAGATAACGCCTTCATTTACTGTTGCCAATTAAATCATGCTTAATCCTTTCTGGAATTTTTTCGAGGAAATAAGCGTTTAAGATTTACTTCGTAATTTTTAATATTTATATTTTGAGTTTTTATGTATTTTTGCCTTCTCGCGAAGTGAGAACTGAATTAATTGAATGAGAAATACTCAATCGTCTGTTAAAAACTGTTTTTTTTTGTTTTGTTTGCTTAATTTCTTTTATACATCGTTCTACCTTTATTATAGTATTTGTATAGAACATGTGACAACGATTAGATAATTCTATTCTTTAAATGATGTAAATTTTGTGCATTATGAGTTATAATATGAACGAAATATAATACTGTTAAGTGAATCTAGCGCCAGAGTGTCGCTATGGGTAAACAAATACTAGAGTGAATTTTAAAGAATGCATTTATTCTATTGTGGTTTATGCGCTGTCGGCGAAGTAGATTTAATTCAATCCAATAAGTTTAAATGAAATTCAAGAAAAAATGTGTATAATTTAATATTCCGTACAAGGAAGTCATATGGTGTACACATCAGATTTTTTATTTATGAAATTGCCAATCTTTTCTGAATTTATAAGGCGTTATCGTGTTTCTTTGATACGTGTTTTCTTGTTGTTAAGTGGTAATACATCCAACTAATAACTGGAAGATACAGCGGCAAAGGCATAACTAATTTTTCGTGTTTTTCTTCTTTTCTTTTTTCCTCATTATTGTCGTGATAGTAATGCAGAAATTAAAATGTACTCGTAATTGACGATTATTTGTCTTCAAGTGGATTTGGTCGACTGGGTACCGTGTATCTTCCTAATCGTTTATTATATGGGAGAGAAGATAAATTACTGCATTTCCCCTTGCGTGCTCCCATGGTATACGTGGTAACATGCCCAGCTAACATTTGGATGATAGCTAAGTTGGACAACAGCAAGGGCTTAGTTGATTTTTCTTCACCAATTTTTCGACAGTTATTTTTTAATATTATATGGTGTTAGATGCTTACGTAGAACTGCCTTAAAAGGAGAAATAGTTACGAAAAAAAAAGGAGTCACTAGAACGCATTTTCTTCCTCCTTCCTGCATTGCCTTCGGCGTGTAACAAACAGTAGCACACTTAACGCGTTTTCGAGAGGTTCAGTTTCGAATCCTGGCAAAAGTATTGCACATTTTTCAGGTCTCCTTTAAATATTCATAATGACTCTACAAGCGATCTAAGAAATTTTTATTTGTTCAAGTAATCAAATAAAATCTTTTATTTTAAAATGCGGTATTATTTTTTTAAAAATTTATTCTTAAAAAAAAAATAATAATAATAAAAAAAAATAATAATAATAAAAAAAAAAATCTGAAATGTTTCAGATTTTAAATTACGTCCAAAAGGGCGTTTTTTAACATTTTGTGTGTTACCTTTCTTTATTAAATATCATGTTCCTCGCACTTAAACCATAAGATCCAGTGCAACAGCAATATCGCAAAATAGTTTTAAAACGAGCATATCTTTAGAATTTCCGATACAGAGACTCACGCGCTGGAGATAAAAATGTTTTTTCTGCACAACGTTGCCATTGCTCGCTTTGAAATCCTTGAGTTTGTTAATCAAAAATTCGTCAAAGTTTTAAAAAATAGGAAATCGATCATAAAACAAATTTCAAATTTCAAATTTGGTCTTCCACATGCTCATATTCGTTGGAGGATTACGTTATTCAAAATTCGATGACTCTATGTACCGTTGTTTTATCACAATACGAGAAATATACATACATTTATGCAGATTTTTCATTATTTAATTTCTTCAAATATAATGCAGGACTCTAACATTTTGTGGCAACAGTTTGAAAAGTGAACCGACATTTATGAGTCCGACGCAAAATGCCAAAAGGAAACTAATAGGCCTTCGGGATTCAAATCCCTTTGGACTAAAAAAAAAAGAGATACATTTTTATCATTGAATGTAATCTAGGTTATTTTACACTTTTATCATTGAATGTGATCTAGGTTATTTTTACTTGTTCAATTAAAATCTTTATTTTAAAATGCGATAGCATGTATTTTTTAGCTATTCTTAAAAAAAAAAAAAAAAAAAAAAAAAAAAACAGATAAATTTCATACTTAATTCACATAAAAAATTGCATTTAAAACTCATTACCAGAAGCTTGAAGTAATATCCCAGAATGTAAATAAGCTCTGCTATGAAATTACGTCATATTTGGCGTGCGACGTGGCGACTTACTTTCTCGCCAATCTCAACTCGATTAATCCCAAAATGTGATTCTTAGACTCGCTTTGCTGGGAAAGATGGAAAATCGAATTTCTGAACGTAACACAGAAGAGGATGTTTGGCCGTCTGGCGGGAAAAGGGGGGTTCTGCAGAGAGAGCGAGAGCAAGCGAAAGGCGCGAGCTCAGCAGACCACTTACGCCATCGACGCAATTGGCTCATCAAGTAAATTATGAACGATATTCAATTACATCGCGATACGTAAAGCGCCACTTCCAATCCTATGCGTTTAATGGTTTAACATAAATTACATTTTATTGGACTTATGAAAATTTAATTCCCTCTTGCTTTCGGATTCCGTGCCAGCAGTCCCGCTTCATGAATACCTAATGCCCAATCTGTATAATGGTAATTTCGTACGGGGAATCTCGTGTCATATCGGAACTAAAAAGCTCTTGCGGATATTTTTGAAGGGGGGCTTTTATGAAGATTAGTGCCTGGCCCTGTTCGATGCGGTTAAGTTAAAAGCTGGTGCGTGGCAAACCGGTTACCGAGAGCGTGGCGCGTGTAGCGAGGGATGGGCTTCGTTAATGGACAGGGTTGAAAGATTAACTCTGCTGCTGGTCGGTCTGCTGGTCCCATTAATGCAAATTGTTCATGGCTTGCTTGCTAGTTGGAAAAGTCGTCTGGCGGATGGCGGAGGTGGTGCTTTATTGAATTTGCAGGGGGCCATCTCCAAGCATTGAGAACGTTTAGTTTAATTTGGAAGCTTCGTAGTTTTGAATATGCGCGTGTTCATCTAGTTAAGAATATTCTCTGCAAAAGGGTTGCTTTAGAATCTCATC
Organism: Stegodyphus dumicola; assembly: GCF_044657685.1. Taxonomy (NCBI): domain Eukaryota; kingdom Metazoa; phylum Arthropoda; class Arachnida; order Araneae; family Eresidae; genus Stegodyphus; species Stegodyphus dumicola. The sequence continues at coordinate 181,283,958 of NC_140775.1, forward strand.
CGAATCCTTTCTCATAATCTTTACTATCCGCTACGGGGCCAGCCTTCGTATCGCTTTTAAATGTACCAGAAAAAATGCCTAAACGGAACACCAAACATTAAATTTTAAAAACTGTACAGAATTTTACTCTGCAGCACAATTTTATCAAAAAAAATCAGATGTGTGCACCACATGAACTCCTTGTACGGAAAATTAAATTATACCCATTTCTTTTTTTGCATTCCATTTAAACTTATTGAATTGAATTAAATCTACTTTGTCGATAGCGCATAAACCACAATAGAATAAATGCACTCTTTAAAATTCACTATATTTTTTTGCCGTTAAGTTCACTTAACAGCGCTACGTTTCAATCATTTTTTTAACTCAGAATGCACAAAATTCATATCATCTTAAGAATTATCTAATCGTTGCCATATGTTCTATTCAAATATTATAATAAAGCTAGAACGATGTATGAAAGAAATTAAGCAAACAAAACAAAAAAGAAACAGTTTTTCACAGACGATTCAGTATTTCTCATTCGATTATTTCAGGTCTCACTTCGCGACAAAGCTAAAATACATTAAAACTCAAAGATGTCTGTATTGAAAATTATGAAGTAAATCTTAAACACTTATTTCCTCGAATAAATTCCAGAAAGGATTAAGCGTGGTTTAATTCGCAATACTAAAGGCGTTATCTTTGTTATTGCGAAGCTTACATTCTCTAGATTGGCAACAAATCTACTTGCTGTTTCAAATGTAAACAAACATTGCCACCATTGCAAAAGGCTTAGCGGCACTTAAACAACTTTAAAATTGTTGACAATTCTAAAAATTTTGCATACAGATTTACTAAAGGCATACAAACCTTAACCGAAAGATAAGAACAACATAGTTCTATCATTTTTAAAGCAAAAAATGTACAATTTACAAACATATAAGAATAAAGAAACTGAGATTACTGAGCCGAGTAACAAGAGTGGATATACATACATATATTTATATACTTTTGGTGCGGCCGATTGCAACCAAAACATGAGGTGCACATCTACATGTTATAGCAGTCCTATATACAAAATTTCAACGTTCTGAGCTACTCGTTTTTGAGTAATGCGAGAGACATACGTACGTACGTACGCACAGAGGCCACGAAAAATTCTCTTCAGAATTCATTTTTAATTAGTTTTACACTTTTTTGGGGTCTTTATCCAGTCCTTTATCCTGTCCTTACGTGCAGATGTCACGCAGAAACATCGTTAAATTGCATTCGATACCTGTGAAAATGGATATTTGCGTTGAAATATGATGCCCGAAACTTTTCGCGATTACAATACTTCCTTTTGACTTCGTACATGGAAGCAAAAACAAACAGCAAAACGAAAAAAACACAAATGTAAATGAAAACTTATTATGTATATACGTATATATGAAAAATTACGATGAAATAAGCAATATCCCTTAACACAAATATTAATTATCCTAATAAATAAATTAATCAACTTCCCGTTGCAAAATCTTAAGAATTCTTATGATATAAAGTTAGTTAAGAACTTTGTTTCTTAAAAACAAATCATGCAAAACTTTTTACATAATTAAAATTCTATATAATTAAAACATAATATAAAAAATTACAATGAAATAAGCAATAAATCTCATATTTTCATGAGAAAACAGTCAGCAGTCCAGTATCCAAAGCAATGAATGGAAAACTGTTGCCGAAATCACATTTCTAAAAGAATGAAACTATCATCAGAAAGCAATAACCAATCAAAATTGTGCTTTGTGGATGACATAATTAAAAATATACAAACCACTTTGCCGTTAGCAAATAAAGAGGGAAAAAATGGCAATTCTTTCTGTTATGCCTCGCGAGACACATGCGCGTCAAAATAAGAAAATTGCGATGTGTGTGTTGCGTGTATAATTAGTAATATTTTACCTCATATTTTCAGCAGTCCAGTATACAAAGCATTGAATGAAAAACTATTGCCAAAAGCACATTTTTAAAAGTATGAAACTATTCAAAATGACACGATTTCATCAAAAAAGATAAAATAAAAAAACACCTGATTCAAATTTTTAAAAATCGCTTCGTTGTGCACTAGCTCTTGTCTAGATGCACCTATGTACCAAATTTCGTAGCGGGGGGGTCTATTAACATACGCGGAGCATGGACGAAAGACATACACACGCAGACAGACTCTTTCTTTTATTATATGTAGAGATGCTCTGTTTTCAGAAATTTGGTCTTCAAGAAAATGAAAATTGTTATTTTTATAGAGTAAAAGGTAGTAATTGCCACTTCCTTGAATCTTGTAGTTTTACTAGAGACATAGTTCAGAGACACGTTTAAAAATCCCCACTTAAAAATCCCCACCTGATGTAATTGGGGATTTTTAAAATTATGAGAAATTTAAACAAGTAGCTAAAGAAGTATGATGAGAATTAATCAGAATAGAGAAGCGATAGTGGATTTGATTGGATTGGATAATTTAATGGAACATGGCAGGCTCTCTGTTCTTCTTTATTCTTTGAACGGGCTGGCACCTGTTATGGCCTGATGAATGAATTTGTTTCGGCCTGGTCGGCCGGAAGTTTCACCCCTTACAACAACAACTCTTTATGCTCTGTTTTTTAGTCAACATACGAGTTAATCTTTAGCCTTTAACTAAAGATTACCGTGAAGAGGAACTCTTTAAGTTATCGGTATTATCTTCTGCGGCATACTTTTATGCTTTATACTGCGGCTACATTTATGCTTGATGAAATATGAGAGATTTTTTCTTGCTACCAAACTTTTGTGGGATTATAAAACCATTAAATATGTTTAAAATGTATGTATTAAAAATCTGTTAAACTTTCGAAACAAAATTATAGACTTGCACATTAACGTCGATTTCTAGTATTTTCCAGGTTTTTTTTTTTTTTTTAAACTTTTCAAATATATGCTTTTTCAAATATATGCTTTTATTTTTCCTTTACGTTAAAAGGGGACTCATACACCTTAAAACCCATAAGATCTTCGAATATGTGACTGTTGAAGGAATTGGGATATTTTTTTTTTGTTTTAACAGCAATTACTTCCAACTTTTTAAAGCTGACTACATAATATAGCTGCTTTCTGAAATAGTAATCTGAAAGTTTGTGTTGCCACAAATATTTTTATAATTTAATCCGCTTTGCGACAAAATGTTTCGTCATGTTTCCACCTTGCGCGCACAATTTAAGACATTCTGTTGCATAATTTAATTCCATATTTAATATATAGCTTTTATAACATTTGGAAACTACTGTAAACCAAAAATCCTAAGAATTTCATGATCAATTTTTATTTTATTTGCAGTTGGGTTTATAAAATGTATTTTATTAAGAAAATCTGTAATGTTTTCCTGCATAAACATTTTTAATATTAAAATATTCATCAGCATTTTGGTTCAGTTAGAAAACAGTGCCCATATAAAGAATTCCATCAACTTTCAAGTATTTACCATCAGCCATTTTAAAATATTATGCGCGCAAGGTGGAAACATGACAAAAACTTTTGTCACAAAGCGGATTAAATTACAAAAATATTTGTGGCAACACAAACTTTCTGATTGCTAGTTTCCAAAGCAACTATATTATGCAGTCAGCTGTAAAAAGTTGGAAGTAATTGCTTTTAAAATAAATAAAATATTCCAGTTCTTGCAACAGCTACATATTCGAAGATCATAAGGGGTTTAAGGTGTATGAGCCCCCTTAAGCAGTCCAACAACAAATAAACGTGCTCTTCATAACTACTACTTCATTATATCAATTGTAAAAGTAATCGAAATTTTTATTTTGTCAAGAAACTTCACAAACATTTTTTAAAAATTAGACGTTACTATGAAGCATATTATTCTTGTCACGGTTTAAGTAAATTTCCGCAATTTTCCACTGTAGCAATTATGTTCATTTTCTGTCTTCCTTTCTTCTCATTTGATTATTCACTTTTCCCAGCACGAAGCATGTGCGTGAGCCTAAATACCTCATTTAACCAGGTTTTAGTCTGCAATTCTGTTGTAAAATCATTCATTGTAGTCTTCCGTTAGTTAGGCATGAGGACAATTTTCCATCATCAGCGCTATAATCGACTGAAATGTACTCGGAATTTGTTCTCTGGATGAATTGAAATTCTGTACCAGTGTTTCTTAATCTTTTTGCCTCATGCACCCCCTCTCATTATTGCTAGACGATCATTCCCCTCCCCCCATCCTTTCCTAAACTCGAAAAATACATAAACATTTATTGAAATTTAGGTTAATTTTTAATATAAATATTTATTGAAATTTAGGTTATTATTTTTAATGTGTTTTAAAAATTAAAAAATCTGATGTGTACACCACATGACATGTACGGAATATTAAATTACACGCATTTTTTCTTGCATTTCTTTTAACTTATTAGATTGAATTAAACCTACTTCGCCGACAGCGCATAAACCACAATAGAATAAATGCATTCTTTAAAATTCACTTTGTTTACCATAGCAATACTCTGGCGCTAGGTTCATTTAACAGTATCATATTTCGTTCATATTATAACTCAGAATGCACAAAAATTTATATCATTTAAAGAATTATCTAATCGTTGCCACATGTTCTATTCAAATACTATAATAAAGCTAGAATGACGTATAAAATAAATTAAGCAAAAAAAACAAAAGAGACACAGTTTTTCACAGACGAGTGAGTATTCGGCATGTATTCGAGAGGTTCGAGTCCCGGCGAAGGCACTGAACGTCTTTCATGTTTCTTGCTTCAAAAAAACATAATTACTGAACAGTGGCCCCCGAACTAAACAGGGTGATGGTTGATGATTCTTCACCACCAGGATTTGGCGATTGGGTCCTCCTATTCCCAGTCGCCCTTTAAAAGAGGGAGTATTTTCTCCCTCCTTTGTGCATGCCTTCGTGGTGTAACGGGTGGCACACTCGGGGCGTATTCGAGAGGACCAGGTTCGAGTCGTGGCGAAGGCATTGCTCAATTTTCAGGTCTCCTGCTTCAAAATAACCTAAAATGACTCTACAAGTTAAGCGAATGGTTAATAAAAGACTTGTCACACCAAGTATATTTTGGTTGTCTTTCATAAATATTTAATATTCAGTAATAAATTTGCAATGTATTTCTTATAAGAAAAATAGTTTATTTGGCTTGAAATGGGTATATTACTGCATAAAATGAAACTCGGAAGAAATACTCGTATGTCGCTTTCTGTACTTTTTCGTTCACCTTGTTTCTATTTTAAATTAAATCGTGTGCGTGGGATTCAAAATGAAGTTGTGTATACGTTTTTGAACTTGGTGTACCCCTATTATTGTTGCAAACTGAAATCTTGTATTTTTAGTTTTGTACACTGTAAATCATTTTTGTATTAATCCATTTATTGTTATGTTATCAGCAGCGTTTCGGCTGCCGAAACCTGATTTATTTATTAAAAAATAATATGAATTAACATCACGTTAATCCTTATAATCTTTAGCATTTACGTATTTCTCATTTCAGTCATTGTATGGAGTTGAAGACTGAGCCTCAACAGAGGCCTGGGGCTGGGATTGCCACCGTTGGAACCAGCGGGCCACTGGCTTGCGGCAGTGCAAACTGCGCAGCTTGTCAAAAACCCATTCGAGAGCGGTACTTACTGAAGGCCCTTGACCAATTTTGGCATGAAGATTGCCTCAAATGTGCCTGCTGCGACTGCCGTCTCGGCGAGGTGGGATCCACCCTCTTTACGAAGGCCAATCTCATCCTCTGCAAGCGGGATTACCTCAGGTAGGGCTTTAAGTTCACTTGACCTTTGCCTATACAGCTATGAGCTTGTACTAGCTTTTAGCTGTTCATTTTAATTGTTTTTAACGAATAAATTGTACGTACATTGGTGACATAAATATCTAACTCAACTCCAGTGCTTATATCGTGGTAACAGTGCCTCTGCAGTAACAGTGGGATACTGCACGGGAAACCAACGGATAACTGCAAATTATATCACACATTTATTTATCATTCTGTTATATAAGTTTAAATAACATTATTACGGCTTCCACAGCTGAATCCTCGGACACAAATAAAGCTGCAAAAACATCAGATCTTTATTTAACATTAAGTAAATATGGTCATTTTTGGGCGTGAAAACCAACGCTCTTTAATTTACAATGAATTGCCGAACGTGGATTTGCGCAACGCTATTTCGCATATACATTGTTTCTTTGGTAGGTTTTCCATTTAATTTATTTGCCTAGAGCTATCATTCATTCGCGCTTTAATGTTCATTCATAAACACTGAATGCTTGCTGACCTCAGCTCTGGCCAGAACAATTTTAAAGGACTTCCACCAATTGAAAATGAAGCCAAAGAAATGTTGCAAACTGCAAAAGCTATCGGCAAAGGATTTTCAGATATGCAAAAGGTGAAGTCAAAATTTTAATCATGAAATGACAAATGGAGATTTGGTTGACCTTATGAACCGGCCGACAGTGAAAAAAATGGCACTTAGGCACTGAAAACTTCTGTACTCAGTAAATCGAAACAGAGTTTCTTTGTTCATTGCCTCAAGCCAAAATCACCAGTTTCAAAAAATAATTGTATAACGGGTTATAAAAAATAAAAATAATTGTGTTACGGATTTATTTAGAAGTAGAGGAGAATGATTTGGAAAAACAAATTATTGGATTAAATGTCTAGAGAATCTCGGCATAATATTAAGTTAAAACTATGCTGATTTCATTTAGCATATTTGTACTTTTCCGGTAGTTTTGAGCATATTAAACGAGTCTTTGAAAATAAAATATATAAATTGAGAAAGTGACTAATTTTTTAAAGGAAAAAAACGAGTTTCATCTTGGAGGTTTGTTTTTTCCCCCGTGGGGGGGGGGGTTAACGTATTTGAACTAAATATACAACGGGTGTATTTTCGAAATGAATAGCATTCATTTGAATGATAAAAGTTTTGGTTATTTTTCTTCACTTAAATTAAGTGAAGAAATATATACATTATGAGGCCATTTGAATATATATTAAAAAATGAATTGCTTTAATAAAATAACCTATTTTAATTTATTCAAAATAAGGTACTGTAGGTACATATGCACAACTTCTAAGAATCGTAAAATTTATAGAATGATTGCTAGGAAGCAGCTAAAAATTCTTGTTGCCGTTGTTTGTAAGTTGGTTAGTCACCATTTATATAGTGCTTTGATTTCGGGAAACAGGAAATAATCACACGGAGCTTAATTCGTTTGGGGGGGGGGTGAACGTGCTGAAATTTAAATTCACGCTTTGGCCGAAAATTTTTATACGATGCCAATGCTCATAGTAAAGAGGTTTTTTTATCTTGAAAAAGAGTAAAGCAGGTGAACACTTTCCCGTATATTCTGACACCACAAATATATTTCTTCACTTAACTTTGTAGACTATAGTTATAACACTTTTCCCACTGCCCAGGAATTCTTTATGCCTCTGATATCGAAATGTCTATGAGCATAATTTTGGTGTTTTAATTTCGATCAAAGAAATCTTGTGGCATTTTGCCATTTTGTTTCAGCGTTTTTTGTTTTTAAAGTGAAAGTTTTCATCCGCTACCTCTCGATTTTTCATAATGATTAACATGAAATTTAGGAATGTTTCAAGACCAAATATATGCTATTTGTCTAGAAGACAAAAATTGGTAGGTATTTAATTAGTTAATGAGAGAACTCTGTGATTCTTTTAGACTGAACTCTTTGATTCTCGTCTGTTGCATGCTTTAGATTTTTGACCATACTCGACTGTTTTGCATATGCATCCTTGTTTCGATTAATAGCTGTTCCCCTAAACGTATTTTGTGTGATTTATCAACTTATGATGCAGATTTTAAAGGTTTATCATATGGAAAAAGAAAATTGGAAAGCTAGCAAACTGATGGCTTGAACACCTAAGTTTGGCGTTTGCGAAGGACAATAGTATTTATATCAGAAGGCGAAAAGTACTTTTTTCAACATGTTTCAGCTGGATTTAATTCTCTGTCTAAAATAGCTGCTTAGAGCTATGGTCTTGAAAAGAAAAGTGACTTGATCTTGAAGAAAGGTGGTGACAAGATCTTGACTGAAGAACCTTTACTTCTGTTTTTGAGTCCTTACTTACTGATATCTATTAATCCACTTTTCATCAGGCGTGTTCAACTGGTCAGATTGCCATCTACCCAACCTGCTGTGATTGGTAATGCTTACTTACTGTAGCCGATGCCAATCCATGGCAGTTTTCCTATTCGGCGACAAGCTTCCCAGTACAGGCTGGACCGCCGCACGTACTGTACCGTCTGGTAAGGGAAGCCAACTGCGATGCCGAAAGGTCCGAGTTCGAAATCCGGAGAAATTGGGATGTCCCTCATTATTAATGGATATAAATTGTGTGTCCCTTCATTGGAGGTAACGCTGGCTGCCTGTTAGGTGCCTTCACAATAAAATGTCCACCACTTCCGGCCTTAGGAGTGATCAATGCTGAAAAACGGCAAGTGCCTGCCGTTCGATTTAAAGAAAAGTACAGTCTAGACCCTTTATGTTACGAGGTCGGTGTGTTGGCAAGCTCACTGCAGCTTCGCAGATGTTCTCCTTCCATTTTTCAAGCCTGGCAAAGTGGGAATGTGGTGCTGTCCGCTAGACCAAAACAGTGCAAGTGATCTTGGATATAGTCGTGCCTCCCGCGCAGCCTGAATTCTGCCACGGCGACTGGTCTGGGTGGAATCTTTCGGATGGTACCTTTTAAAAATAAGCTTTCATATCTCTTTCCTGGATACGATTCTTCTCTTGATTGCTGTAAACTGAGGCTTCAATGATGTGTTTTGGACGTTATTAGGGAGGTCAGCGCGTCTAGTTGCCGGAGGGTTGTTCTTTTTTTAGCTTACTCATCAGCTAATTCATTCCCTCGAATACCAACATGATTTGGAATCCATAGTAGGTGGACAATCCAACCATCAGTGGTAAGTTTCATTATTGCTGTAAGGTTAAAATTCTCAAAACCACAGGTTTTTGAATTTCTTTTATTAAAAGTGATAGAGTTAGTAAAGACGAAGGCCTCGATCGCGAATTTGGAAGGATTACGAGCAGACCAATAAGGTTTAGAACAACGGTTCTAAGCCATGGCTATGACCGGATTTAGATTTGACGAAATTCTGAGCTATTTCAGATATGGGATCCTTTATGAGGGATCGAGTCAATTTTTTTTTATATTGGATATGGTCCAATTTTCGGGAGTCGGTGCCCTAAGCTATAGCTTGTGCAGCTTATATGTAAATCTGACACTGGTCAGAGCGGAATCCTCTCGACCGTCTTAGTGGGGAATTTTGTAGTTTCAGGGGGGAAATGCGATGAGCCTTTCATTTAGCTACTACATATTAATTTTAATTTATGAATATAAAAAACTACTTTCATCATCTTTAATATAAAAAACTACTTTGGCATCTGTCTCTTGTTACTGGCCATGATTACCTTTCTAAACATCTGCATGAATGAACATTATCTCAACCCCAATTTGTAAACCGTGCAACTTTCATGGGGAAATGGAAGCCTCACATCTGAGTCGTTGCCCTACACTTAATACTGGACGGAAAAGAATGGGAGGCGAGGCTCAAAATAGATTTATAGATTATACTGTGGACTCATTTTTCGTTTTGCTGTTGTCTTTCATCTTTGCTTGTTTTATCCACAGATGTCTTTGTAATCTGCCATTAAAAAAAAAAAAAAATCTGAAATGTTTCAGATTTTAAATTACGTCCAAAGGGGCGTTTTTTAACATTTTGTGTGTTACCTTTCTTTATTAAATATCATGTTCCTCGCACTTAAACCATAAGATCCAGTGCAACAGCAATATCGCAAAATAGTTTTAAAACGAGCCTATCTTTAGAATTTCCGATACAGAGACTCACGCGCTGGAGATAAAAATGTTTTTTCTGCACAACGTTGCCATTGCTCGCTTTGAAATCCTTGAGTTTGTTAATCAAAAATTCGTCAAAGTTTTAAAAAATAGGAAATCGATCATAAAACAAATTTCAAATTTCAAATTTGATCTTCCACATGCTCATATTCGTTGGAGGATTACGTTATTCAAAATTCGATGACTCTATGTACCGTTGTTTTATCACAATACGAGAAATATACATACATTTATGCAGATTTTTCATTATTTAATTTCTTGAAATATAATGCAGGAGTCTAACATTTTGTGGCAACAGTTTGAAAAGTGAACCGACATTTATGAGTCCGACGCAAAATGCCAAAACGAAACTAATAGTCCTTCGGGATTCAAATCCCTTTGGACTAAAAAAAAAAAAAAAAAAAAACTGTGGTATTTATCAACATTTTCTGTAGTTTTTTGTTGTTTCATTTATAAAACAAATAAAAAACCAAAATAAAACAAATTAAAAAGCAATCTAGATAAATGTGTATATATTCTTCGAGTTGGGAAAGAAGGGGGAATGACCTTAAGCAATTGTGGTAGAGGTATTGGCAAAACAAGCTGAGGTTTTTAGAAAGAGGCTGAAACACTAAGGAATTTACGCATAATCTACAAAGAGGTCTATTCTTTTTTGTTGAAGAAAGCTAAAATCGAAATTTAGAGATAGAGAAATTGTAAGCTAAAGTATCATAGCAGTATATTTTTTATTTCATAATAATGTATAATATTTAATCAAAATGCTGTGGCTTCTGAGAAAATTAAGTAATTTGAATATTTTGTTTGCAGATTATTTGGCACAACTGGTTTGTGCTCAGCATGTAACAAGACCATTCCAGCATTTGAAATGGTGATGCGAGCTCGCGGCAATGTGTACCACTTAGAATGTTTTGCTTGCCAACAATGCAATCACAGGTAAAAGCAGTAATAGTTATTTGCTGTTATCATTTCTATAACTGTTTTTCATTAAAATAATATAGTACTCGTACATGAAAATCTTAAAATTCATGGGAACCATGTGATTTTGTTGACGAAATGAATTATAAATTAGTTTTTAGGGAACTTCCCAAAATGCACGGCATGCCACTGTTCACCAGAAACATCGCGGACGTAAAGAATGCAAGAAGAAACATCATGCGGGAAAAGAAAACAAGGAGAAAAACATCGCGGACGAAAGGAATGCAAGAAGAAACATCATACGAAAAAAGCAAATAACGAGAGAAACATCGCGAACGAAAAGAATGCAAGGAGAAAAAACATCATGCGAGAAAAGAAAACAAGGAGAAAAACATCGCAGACGAAAAGAATGCAAGAAGAAACATCATGCGGGAAAAGAAAACAACTAGAAAAACATCGCGAACGAAAGGAATGCAAGAAGAAACATCATACGAAAAAAGCAAATAACGAGAGAAACATCGCGAACGAAAAGAATGCAAGAAGAAGAAACATCATGCGAGAAAAGAAAACAAGGAGAAAAACATCGCGAACGAAAAGAATGCAAGGAGAAACATCATGCAAGAAAAGAAAGCAAGGAGAAAACATTGCAGTTCTAAAAACATTGTAATAGACAAGTAGCTACAAACCATCGCATGATGATAACATCTCAGAATTTTTTTTCCATTGTTTATGTGACTACGGCAAAGACTCGAGGGCTCTGTCTAAGGGGAGGGATGCTTTCGTAAAGAACATTCTAAGGGAAACTGGCTCGTACACACGTTTCACATGAGGAAAACCACGAAAGCGCCCATACAGCCAGCCCGTTCGCGGAATTGGAACTTCGGACTGAACCAGTGTTCAGCGACTTCACCGCTCGGCGGACCCGCAGATATGTGAATTTAGACTTTGAAACGCATTTTCCCATAATGATTTTTAAGCAGAATAAGAAATGAAGAACAGTTTACTTTAATATGTCATAATTTTTAAATATATAAACTAATAAAATTTTTACAAATAAATAAAATCGTAAACATTCAAATCCTGAAAATACTTAGAAATTAAAACTATGTATATCAGGCAGTTAACAGAATTTTAAAATTACGTTGTTAATTATTAAAACTTATTATTTAATTAATCTCTTTTACAAAATCGTGTGAGCAATTTTTTATGAAAAAAAGAATGTGCTATAAATTATAGCATAAGAAGATTAGAAAAAGTAAGATGAGTAATTACATGAAGGTACCTTATTGAAATTGCTTAATTAATTACCAAATTGTCTGCGATGATTTGTAGGTGCTTTATTTTTATCAGGATATTTTCCACCATGATGTTTTAAAACTGAAGTTTTTGAACTGCTTTATTTTCTACGACAACGTTTTCTTTCGTGATGTTTTCGCGTGTAATTTTTAATTTTCTTTATTCTGTTTAAATAGGTACATAACATATTTAGATAAGAGTTTTGCCATCTGTAGCTAAATATCTGTTTCACGAGGTGTGAAACACACACACACACACACACACACACAAAAAAAAAAAAAAAAAAAAAAAAAAAAAAAAAAGACTACGTGTGTAGCTTGAAAACAGAGTGAAGTTGGCAAGAACTGTTTTGGTAACGTCATGCCACACATCTCCTTTATCCATACAGCCAGTTTCACTTTAACAGACTTCGCCAGTGGGAAATACTGCGTCATTGAGTGAACACGTGCATTCTGCCGGAAAAATGTCTAATGTAAAAACCGAACAGCGATTCAACATCAAGATTCTTATGAAACTTAAGAAATCAGCCACAGAGGGAACATTTTAAATGTTAACCGAGGCTTATGGAGATGAAACTTTCTCTCGTGCACGTGTGTTTGAATGGCATAAGCGGTTTTCAGCTAGAAGGGGTCAGTGTGAAGGCGCCCAGAACGTTCACCATGATTGAATGGGTTCCCAGTGGTCAGAATGTAAATTAATACTGCTACACTGAAGTACTAAAAATACTTCGTGAAAAAGTTCTGGAAAAAAAAAGGGTCACAGTTGCGGAATGATTTATGAGTGTTGCACCAGGACAATGCACCCGCTCACACGCACTCTCAAGCAGTTTCTGACCAGCAAAAACATTACTGTGATGGGACATCGTCCTTATTCACCCGATTTGGCTCCATGCGACGTTTTTCCATTTCCTAAATTTAAATCTTACTTAAGGGGAACCCATTTTACCTCAGCTGAAGAGGTTCAGGCAAAAACGGAGAATCTCCTGAAGGGTCTTTCAAAAACCTCGTTCCAGAACTGTTCCCAGCAATGGCAGCACCGAATGCAGAAGTGTGTGAATGCCAAAGGGAACTACTTTGAAGGTCATAATGTCATGGAGAACTCTGTGAAGTACAATGTTTTATTGGACCAGTCTCTTTCTTTTATGTCACACCTTGCATGTCAGCAGCATATCTCAGCGTTTGGATTACAGCATGTCTCAGCGTTTGGATCTGTTACGAAATTGCGATTGTTGTCTTGTTTATATTACATGGAAGAATGGTTGGCAGAGCCTACTCCGAAGAGAGATTGAACTTCTATTTTCCTGCCCAATTTTGAGGGAGAGCAGTCCGGACGGTGATCCTGCGGTTTTTCACTCCTCTCCCCTTCCATCAAATCACAGGCGATGGGAATTTCGGCCTGCCGCATATTTAAAATGCCCCCATGCCGCACAGACACTATACACTTACAAACATCCAGGTCTTCTCTGGGATTCGAGCCCGGGCCCTTTGGTGCCGCAGTAAGCTTTCTTAACCAATGTACCGTCTGAGCGACTTTATTACGAAGTATTTATTGCATATGAAATTATATCTAACTACGAAAAAATGACTAGTGAGACGAAATTGTTTTAATGTAAATAACAGTAATACGAAATATATTAGTACAGTTACATGAAATTTGCTTATTTTTTTAAAGCAAAAACAGATCGCTGTGTAGATTGGGTGAAAGAAACTTTTGTTGTCCGCTATGTACACAGAGATATGTTTTCACTTTAGCTCTTCATGACGCAATATAAATAGGCCACCACATTTGGGGGCCATCGCTCCGCTAAATTTCGACTATTATTAAATAAACTGACATAGGAGGACGCGGTTTGCTTAAAAATTCTTTCATGAATTTGGATTTTTTTTTTTTCCTTTTTGCCTGGATCTACCGAAAACACAGTATGGCAGCTCGATTTTGATACTATATGGAGCATACTGCCATCCTAGATTTGAAGCGATATTTAACGCAAGAAATTTTGCTTAAATGCTGAACTCTTGTTTTATTACGTATTGTTTCCCACTATCAAGTGTTTAGTGTGTTCTTCTTGATAAGGGAAAAAAAAAAATACTTATCGATAGCATAATAGCAGGATTTCGTCATTGGCTGAATACCGCCTAAATCGTATAGCTACACATATGGAGACCAGTTATCGCAGTCAATGAGTGGTGTTAGCAGTACTTGAGAAAGTGCAAGAAACACGTGTTACTTCATTAAGTGTTGCAGATTCTTTATGATGTAATACAACTCTATCCCTATAAGCTATAAGTGATGCATTGCTTCAACATAAGTCTTGATTGTATTGAACAGGTATTGAAGAACTATACAATAAAACAGTTACCTATCACCTAAGCTGTCGTTTACTGGCGAAGTTGTGAGCTTAAATATTTGTCTCGTCATAACCTCCACCCCTCCCCCCCAAACCGAGAAAGGGGAAACTCGTAATTCAATTGATGAAATTCTCCTCTTAGGAAAGCTTATTCGTTTTTATGAATTTTTAGTCCAAAGGGCGTTAGGTGTGTGTGTGTGTGTGTATTTAATTACGGCAAAGCACACTAGGGTTATCTGCCAAAGGGGAGGGATGCCTTTCGTGGAGGACTTTCTAAGGGAAACTGGCTCGTATACACGTTACACATGGGGAAAACCACGAAAACACCCATGCAGCCAGCCCGTTCGCGGGATTCGAACCTCGGACCGAACTACCAGTGTTCAGCGACTTTACCGCTCGGCCGCTGGTGGGCCCAAAGGGCGTTAGATCCAAAGGGCTATTATTCTCGAAACGGCATTTTGCGTCGTTTCACTTTCTGTGTTTTTTTCACTTTTCAAACTGTTGCCACCAAATATTATCGCCATGTATTATATTTAAAGAAACTAAATAATGTGAAGAATCTGAATGATTGCAGGAATTTAGTTTGCATTGTGAAAAAAACAACGGTACCTAGAGCCATCCAATTTTGAATAACGTAGTTCCTCTAACTGAACCTGGGCACTCTGAAACCCGAATTTCGAATTTGTTTCATTATCTATTTCAAATTTTGTAAAAGTTTTTAAGGAATTTTTCATTAACGAACTCAACGATTTCGAAGCAAGCAATTGCAACGCTGTACGAAAAAAAAAAAGCGTCTTGACTTCCAGTGCGCGAGAATGTGTATTGGAAGTTCTAAAGATATGCTGTTTTTAAATATTTTGTGATACTGCTGTTGAATTGAATTTTATTTGGTTTAAATGATATTTAATAAATAAATGTAACACACAAAACGTTAAAAAAACGCCCTCTTTGGTGTAATATAAAATCTGAAAGATTTCAGATTTCCTCTCCTGCATTGTATCACAACTTAACCTCTGTCTTTCCTTTTAGGTTCTGCGTTGGTGATCGCTTTTACTTGTATGACAACAAGATTTTGTGCGAGTACGACTACGAGGAACGGGTTTTGTTCGCTTCCCTGCCGATCACGTGTCCCGGATTGGCCCAACTTAAACGACAGGCCTTGCAAATTACCGAAACCGTCGTCAGAGATGACGGTTCCAGCGGATATGGCAGTGGAGATTCACCTTATGATGGACGGTAGCAATTCCTGAACAAGGTTCATGGTCAAGCACCTGCGGCCACCGTGAGCCGAGTAAATATTTTATAACTGTTTTTATTTTGCGCAAGCTCAGGAAAGATTAGCTGCTGAGATACTTACTCTACAGCAGCAAACTGTTTTCTTTATCTTTTAAGCACATGAGGTGTTTAGCAAGGATCAAGAACATCTTGCTAACTTGTGCTACACGTGCAATGTTTTCGTTTCGATGAATTTGTGCCATATGAGCAATGCTTTTCATTTTTGACAATTCTGGAGATTGTTGCACACAATATATGCAACAATAAACAATGTGTACGTATCTTATTGTTCCATATATCGCGTGTGCGCACCTTGTAAATGATCAAGGAAAGAAAGTCTATGAATTTTATAATTAATGGTTACTAATTTATTTATTGTTACTTCATAATTCGCAGTTATGTATATTCTTATACCATAAAATTCGCAGTTATATATATTATTATTCTTCATGCTGATTTATAATTACAGTGCTCTCTTTTAATCAAGACGATTATAAATGATTTTGGTGGCCTTAAAGTAGGATAAATATTGCTGGTATTTTTGTTATGGATTAGTTTCAGTAATAGGGAAAATTTGATTTAAGTTGCGACTAATCTTTGGAATATGGTAACAGGTAGTTTGGCGACATTTTGGTAAGGCGATAAAGGTTACTAACTAGGACTTTAGCAGTGTACATGGATAAAGTCAAGAGTGTGCGCAGTGCCATTTTTGTGCAATTCTGGGATGTTTAAGTGAAAATAGGTCGACGTGTACATGGATGATACCGTGTATGTGTAGTTCTTAAAAACGCGGCAAGCAGTGGGCGATTCTGCATTTTCTCCCAATTTCGCACCTAATCTTCGTCATGATTAAGCACTTTTGTTCCATAAAAGTTCTAGCATAAGCATAATTCGGCTAGCAGATTGTTGGAAAAAAATGTTGAGGGAAAAAAAAAAAATGTCTTTACTTCGTGAAAACAAAATGGCGTCAAAAAAAAAAAAAAAAAAGCTAACAGGTATCTGTAGCAGGGTTGGTCGCCAAATTTTCGCCAAGTTACCATAATCCGAAGATTAACCTAAATTTCTTGTGTATAATTTCGATATAATATTCATTTTTTGAAACACTGATATCATTAATTTATTAATAATTCATTTAGTTATTTTTTCAGTAGCATTAGTATGTTTAAGCATATCTACCTGAATTATAGTCTTATTATGCCTAAATGATATATTTTCGCCTATTTTTATTATAAATTTATTCATAATACGCACTTAAAACCTGTATAATTAAGTCATCATCTTAAGTCAGACAGAACTTTTGTTTTGCTATTTCGCTTGAAGGTTAAGCGTTTGATATTTTAATAATAGAATTTGTATTACATTAAAAAAAAGGAAATGTTTTTTCAAGTCATATATTTCTTACCTGAAATTATATAAAGCGATATTTAGGAGTTTATTTGTATATTTTCTGGTAAAAATGATATCAATAAAAGGCAGTATCACTAAAATTTGTTTTTAATTTCATTACCGTTTTACAAATGATATGTTGAATTCTACTATTATATTTATGCCTCTGACATAATAGTTCATTCTAAAACGTCACTAATGTTTTACAGTTATACTTTAGTTTTTAAATTACATTAATTGGTTTGCATTTAATGGACAACTTATGCAATTATGTAAGTTAAAAAATTATGGGATATTTTACTTTATGATGAGATCATGTAATTTTGTCTGGAGAGCAAGTCGTTTGAATTTGTAACAGTTTTGATTGAATCGATGACATTTTTGATTGAATCGATGAATCTAAAAGGTAAATTGTTTATAGTGTGATTCAGATTTTTTAATGTACTGTGTATATTTCTTTCCTGTATAAGCTCAGAGATACAGTATGCCTCTGACATAATAGTTCATTCTAAAACGTCACTAATGTTTTAAAGTTATATTTTAGTTTTTAAATTACATTAATTGGTTTGCATTTAATGGACAACTTATGCAATTATGTAAGTTAAAAATTATGTGATAGTTTACTTCATGATGAGATCATGTAATTTTGTCTGGAGGGCGAGTCGTTTGAATTTGTAACAGTTTTGATTGCATCGATGACATTTTTGATTGAATCGATGAATCTAAAAGGTAAATTGTTTATAGTGTGATTCAGATTTTTTAATGTACTGTGTATATTTCTTTCCTGTATAAGCTCAGAGATACAGTTATTTTGAAACGACTGCTACTTTTTTTATTACCAAATAGATATATTTTTAAGGGAAGACACTCATATGGATTTTAGTAATATTGTGCGTATTAAAAAAATTCCACAATACTAGTAGCTGTTTCAGGAAAAACCGGTAAAAGTTAGTTGTAAATTGCTCAGTTATAGCAGTAATTTCTAATTGCGCAAAAACCTCAAATGTTGTTTAAAGCTACATTTTTTTCCCTAAGATATTGTACAATTATAAACCAATACCTTTCTTTTCTATTTTAATTATATCTTTAATGTGTTCATAAAGAAAAACGAATGTTAGTTAGAAAACTATAACATCAGAAATATGAAGCATTTTTCGTTTATTTAAGTTTATGAATTTTACCAATAGGATATTTTTGAAAAATGGATTATTTTACAGATTTTTTTTCGTCCACCTAAATTATATTTGAAAATTATTTTTTTATAAGTATGCAATATATGCACTCTTAATTTTAATATTTCTACGGGAACGTTAGTAATGGGGGTATTTTCAATTGGTAAACCTTTTAAAAGTTTCATTGGGGAAATCTAAGAAGCCTTACTAAAATCACTTTTAGTATTTACGTATTTTCCCGTCAACCAGAAAATCTTCAGAAGTCTCGGTAAATTAGCGCCCACCATTACGAAGGAAGTTTGAAGAAGAAAATTGCTGTTTATGTAATCAACAGATAAAAGTTACGGATACAGCTAAACAAACCTAAATACATATGAGCTAAAACTTAAGCCAATCATTCCGGCGAAAGTTTTGACTCAACAGATTCTCCTAGTAAAAAATAAACAGATAAAATGGCTCATCGAGAATTAATCGGGTGTTAACATCAAATCAAGATGCAGATCTTATGTGCGTCACCCTTATCCATTATTGCCGCTACATTACCTTGTTTGATGAAAATATGCGACGGCAAAATACGTAAGTACCTCAACCATGATACAAAATGCAAACGAAATCTAGTCACAGTACTATCACGTGCAGAGAATAAATGGTGATTAATATATTTTTATAAAAAGGTAGCAGTTTGTTTGGAGAGTCGAATTTTTGTGCCATATTTGTAAAAAAAAAAAAAAAAAAATAAATAAATAAAAGCTTCTCTCTAGAAGAGAACTCAGTGTATCTTGCAGTATTGAGAGAAACCTATGAACTTGTATAATATATGTTATCTTCAAATCTTGTACAGAATGGAGCATCAGCGCGTTTTGTGTTCTACTCTTTATTGTTGTATAACTGTATAGAAAATTAATGAATGTAAATTAATGTATAATCAATAAATGGAAATTTGTTGCCAATATGTTGTGAGTAAATTATTTTGAATTTTGATGCACCTTACAAGTGTAAATATTTCAGCATTATAACCTTTTGCGTGGGGGAGGGGTAAGATAACAATTCCCCAACATTTCAGCTTATAACGACTTTATCGTGTAAGATAAATGTTCAACGTAACAGCTAACCCACCTTGCTTATCTTAACCTGTTTGCAAGTTTCGCCGTTAATAACTATTTTATTGCAGAGCGGAGACAAAGATAAGGTGCTTGCTTCAGGTTAACGATTAAGAAGGGGGCCAAATTAGCTGAGAAATTTTAGAAATACGTTTTAAAGATAAAGTTTCATTGTTAATTTTAAATTTTGAAGCGTTCTGAGAAACACACTCTGGAAATAGTACATTTAAAGCAATAAAAACGCCGCCATATTCTCGACCACTTGTGCTCACGCGCTCTTTTTCTTAATTCTAAATAAACTAAATCCAAAACTTGATTAACTGTTAACCATTAAATCTTTACAGTAAAAACTTAAAGTCATTATTGTGTACTTTATGTAATTTTCAGCTCATTATTATTATTATTATTATTATATATGTATTTAAAGTTGAAATTCATATAAGATATTAAATAATAAGGCATTGTAATCTGGTAATAATAATGCAATTCAATCTAATAATAACCTCTTCAAGCAATTAAGTTTAAAATTTTACATATGCCTTCTTACAACTTAACACTGCAAGATATAGAAAAGCTAAATTAAGCATTACAATAAAAACATCTAGACACGAAAATCACACATAATCACAGAGCGATTAATTTAATATACAATTCCAGCGAGTGGAATAGCTGAATATACAGTGGATGGACAAAAATATGGAAACACCTTGTGAAATGCATGTTTGAAAAGAAAGATTGATTTTAATGAAATATGTAGGTGGCGCTGGCGTTTTTGACTACTGACGCCACCTATACAACTTCGTAAATGTGCTAAACAGTTCAGTTGTTGTCGGAGTACTGTTATGTGAGGTTGTCATTGCATTATGTCAGAGTTAACAGACTTCGAACGTGGGCAAATTGTTGGAGCACGTATGGTAGGTGCTTCCGTAAGCAAGGTAGTAAGCTTCATAAACAGGGAATTGCTGGCCGTGCTGCAATTGAGAAGCCACTCATCAGTGATGCTAATGCCCGTAACAGGAAAAGGTGGTGTTTAAGTCATAAAGCCTGGACTATAGAGCAGTGGAAGCGAGTAATATGGTCTGACGAGTCTTCTTTCACATTGTTTCCCACTTCTGGCCGAGTTTACGTCTGGAGAACGCCACCTCAAGCCTGTAATACAGACTGCTTGTTGCCAAGAGTGAAACATGGCGGGGGTTCTGTTATGGTTTGGGCAGCCATATCGTGGTTCTCTGCTACCCTCATGATAACTGTGTCAGGGCACATGACTGCCAAGACTTATGTGAACATTTTGGCCGATCAAGTTCATCCCATGGTACAAACTTTGTTCCCCGATGGTGATGGTGTCTTCCAAGACAACAAAACCCCTGTTCACACAGCTCACATTGTCCAGGACTGGTTTTCTGAGCACGAGGATGAGTTGTCCCATCTTCCCTGGCCACCACAGTCACCAGACCTGAATATTATCGAACTTTTCTGGTCTACATTGGAACGGAAAGTGCGTTCTCGTTATCCACCGGCAACATCGTTATCTGAATTTGCCACCGTTTTGCAGGAAGAATGGTATAATATTCCCTTGGCAAACATACAGGAACTGTATTTATCCATTCCGAGAAGACTGCAAGCTGTTTTGGATGCCAACGGGTTTCCTACACCATATTATTAAGCAAAGAAACATGTTTTTTTAAAGGTGTTTCCATATTTTTGTCCAACCCCTGTATAATTTTCTGTTTTTTTTTTTTTTTTTTTTCCCCGTGTGTAACGTAATTACGAGCCAGTTTTCCCTATGTCTTCCACGAAAGTATCCCTCTTCTTAAACAAATAGCCCTGTTATACTTCGCATACTGAATTAAGCAAACAAAAGAATATCTTTTTCTTTACGGAAAATGTCACCAAAATTTAGCTATAGAATATACCAATAGAATATAAAGAAATGTGAAAGGTAAAAATTTAATAAATCAGATTGTCAAGAAGTATTTCAATCTCGTACCTAAAAAGGAGGTAACAAAAATTTCTGATTTTCAGTTTTTTAGTTGGGGAAAAATTAATGTCATCGGAACTCTTAAATATCCAAATCACATAGATGCTTCAGACATTCCATGAAAAGTATCTCTTTTTGAAAACCATGGTATTTCAATAGACCAAAATCGGATCTTTTAAAAGAATTCAGGAATACAGTTTTAGTTCGAACATTTCTGAACACGGAAATTTCAATAGACCAAACTCGGATCATTTAAAAAGAATTCAGGAATACAGTTTAGTTCGAACATTTGTGAACACGGAAACTGCCTTAAGAATATTTTTAAAGTGTCCGGTTACTAACGTTAAGGTGGAAGAAGCTTCTAAAAACTTATAAAACTATGTAAACTATTCTCTTGGCCCCCAAAATAACTTTCAGATATTATTTTCTATCTAAACAGGTTTTCATAAAAATCCCTGTCGATTTTATTTCATCAAAAGCAAGAAAAAGGCTCAAAAATTAATGTAAAAATTTTTATACTAACTGCTGTACTATTATTTCAGTGCCATTTGTTGTTTATCATTATCATATCTTCGTGGTGTAGTGATCAGCACACTGAGCTGGTATTTCAGAGATCCGTGGTTTGATTCCCGGCGAAGGCGGTTGCTAATTTTTCATCTCTCCAGCTTTTTCAACTAACCAAATGTCTCTACAGTGGCGCAAGAACTAAAGGGGTTGTGGATGATGACTCTCCACACCCAGCGTTTGGCGATTGGGTCCCCTAAAAACACCCCAATCGCCCTTTAAAAGGGGGAGTATATAAGGTATTTCTTCCCCATTCCAAGCGTGCCTTCGTGGTGTAGTGGGCAGCACACTGAGCCGGTATTTCAGAGGTCCGTGCTTCGATTTCCGGCGAAGGCGGTTGCTAATTTTTCATCTTGCTTGCTCCCAAAAAATCCTAATGTCTCTACAATATACTTAGGATTATTTAAAGTGCTGAGTGTTGCTTTTGATGAAATTGTCGACTGGTATCTCTTTCAGAATTCGTAGCTTAAAATAAACAGTTAGTTAGTACGAAAAGAAAACACATGTCACGCCAATGAGTAAACATAATTTTTGCTGATCAGATTACAGTTTTAAGTTTGTAAACAATGATATCTGCAATATAAAAGGAAGTTATTTGGGTATTGTTTCTGTTATCAGGAGCGGATTCAGAAACGTATGTATGGATGGATTGTGTGCGTATATGCATATACACATAAATGCACATACGTACAATACACTCATATATTTCTAATCCGGTCTCGCTAACAGAACAGTACTGTTAATTGCTTCGAATAAAAGTATATTGCATTTAGACACATTGAGCAACGCAGTATCTTATAACAACCTAAGTTTCATAGCATAGTAAATCATATAAGCACAGCGAAAAATTCATGACATTATACCTGAAGAAATTAACATCATGCTTTAAAATTATTTTATCAGCAGTCTTCTCGTTCAGCCAAATAGGCTGCAATATAAACGGAACTTAACCTTTTGAGGCCGGGGCTTTGGTAGCAGTAAAAGCTACCAAAGGACGGGGAATCTTGAACAGAATGCTTTTCCGCTTTAAGAAATCACCTCCTATTTGCAACAAAGATTATTGTGTGTAGTTGAATGGATTCTCAGAGGTGTGCATCTATGTCGCAAAAGGAAGACCTTTAAAAGCGATAAGTGGTTAAAACTCCAGGGACGTCAAATTTGACATTTCAGCCTGGAAAAAGGGGGGCCACTAAAGTGGACAACCCCGTCGTTTCAAAGAGAGGACTGTATGGCCACTATAATGGCCATCCCGTCTTCAAAAGGTTAATATCCTCAACATCATATACCATATTTTTATCATCACAATTCTGGTATCCATTATGATATTTCTTACTCATGCTAAAGATTTGTCAATTTCAGTTTCGATAACTACGCCAAAGAAAGAACTTAGTCATGAAAATGTTTTAAATCTGATTTTGGATGAAAATACATAGTACAGCTAAATAAGCATATGTATAAATTGCACAAATGAATTTTAGTTCAATTTTTAAAAGCACTTGTAGAGACATTAGATTTAATGGAAGCAGAGGAGATAAAAAACGAGCAACCGCCTTCGCCGGGAATTGAACCACGGACCTGTCAATTACGCGCTGAGCGTGCAGACCACCACACCACGAAGGCACGTCAAGAAGGTGGGAGAAATACAGCATACATAAATGGAATTTTAGTTTGCATCCATCTCAATGTGCAACTTTTCCATAAAACAGAATTTCCTTACATTTTATTAGAATACTTATCAAGTCTGGGTTCGATATTTGTACAATTTTTCAGTTACTTCAATCAAACTTAATGAAAAACACCTAGCAAGGAAAAAAGAACGCAATATATTAAATCACAATCTCACCTGACAAACTAAGTAACATATTATTAAGGATACAAACCAAGTATTTAACCTAATTTTCTAAAATTTTTGAAAAAGACTGCAAGAAATGAGCGAATTCAAAATTTCTCAGAATAAAACTGTTGTATCATAATAAAATAAGCGACAGCTTTCTGCCAGTTACAGAACGTTTGCTCTTTTTGTATCTTTGTATTAAAATTTCTCTGAATTTTAATATAAAAATACAGAAATAATTCAGTGTAGATAATAATTCCAGTGTAGATTTTGGACGTACCCCATTACTGGTTGCGTAGTTTATGCGATATATATATATAAGATAAAAACATGTGAAGCATTTTAATTCTTATACTTCGTTCTAATTTGGATATTTCCCTGTTCTGTCCTAAAATTAGTAACTATTTATGTGTGTATAATCTACAATCTAAACTGAATTATTTCAAAATTAATCGTCATTACACGGCCTGACGTAATGCTGCAATGCAGATATTTTTTATCCAATCACGAAGTAGAATTTCAAATGAGAACCGAAATTTCTTGATGTGTTTTTCTCCTACGCTTTCTTCTGAATGAGTCCGCCATCACCTTAGCGGTAAAGTCGCTGCCCACTGGTAGTTCAGTCCGGGGTTAGAATTCCGGCGGAAGAACTGGCTGAATAAGCGTTTTGTGGTTTTCCGCATGTATTACATGTATACGAGCCAGTTTCCCTTAGAAAATACTCCACGAAGGCATCCCTTCCCTTAGGCAGATAGCCCTCGAGTGCTTTGCCATAATTAAATAAACCAAACTAACCCAATATCCTTCTAAATGCGTTACATTTCGCTTTCCGCTTGACATTTGCCAACTTCCTGCTAATGATAGTGAAAGATTCATTCTAAAAGATATATTTATGTAACTTTCAAAGATATATTTCATAAGTTTATCGGTGCCGATGCGAATATTCTTGAAGACCAGAGCGCTGTAACACTTATTTTATTTGTGTTGTATTAATGAAAAATGTGTAATGTGTATCAACCACAAATAAAAAGGAAATAATTGACTTCGCACACGTCTGAAGGTTTCTTCTTCTTTATGCATCTACTACGCCACTATGACGAGATATTACATTACATGTATGTAAGTTAAAAATATGAAAGCGAACATCTAATTTTAACTGGCCCTCTTATTTTTCATTTTAATTTGGGTACTTCCTCTTACTGTTCTAAAATTAGCGGATATTTATAACATATAAATGTAATCTGCGCCATTCAGTTTCATACTATCTTACGTAACGCCGCAATGCAGATATCTTTTATCCAATCACTAAACAAGATTTCCATTAAGAAGCGAAACTTTCTTTGCATTTGTTAAGTTTTCTTCTGAAATCGTCTCTTTGCTTGCTTGTTTGACTGTTGCTAACACACTGAGGCTAAATTCTCTCTATCATCCTTACTGGTCCAACCAGCGGCCGAGCGATAAAGTCGCTGAACACTGGTAGTTCGGTCCGAGGTTCGAATCCCGCGAACGGGTTTTCGTGGTTTCCCCCATGTGTAACGTATATACGAGGCAGTTTCCCTTAGAAAGTCCTCCACGAAGGCATCCCCCTTTTAAACAGATAGCCCTCGACGCTTTGCCATAATCACACACACACTATCATCCATACTATGCCTTTTTGCGTACAAAACGTAAGCTTCCAAAAATTCTGATGATAGAAAGACAGTGCAAACGTCTCCCGTCACTTGCCTATATAGCATTCATTCTATTCGAATTAATGGAACATGAGAGTTAACCATAAATAAAAAAGAAGTAATTGAATTTGGCCCACGCCAGCTGGCTTCTTCGTCTTTATGCGTCTACAACGCAGCAACTATTGCCAAGTGTATTACAACGCCATGAACCACCGCCACTATATTACACATATTTTCAAATCTATTACGCACACATGTGCAAATAAGCTTAAACTGAAATTGTGAATATAATTTAGTAATTTGTTTTTAATTAAGCGCAAAAGCAGCATTGATAATTTATACTCAAACTAACAATAAAAGAATAATCTACTTCGTAGGACTCTGGCTTTCTGGCGGCCGAGCAGTAATGCCGGAGAACATTGGTAGTTCGGTCCGGGATACAAGTCCTAGAGAACGGGTTCGTTGCATGGGTATTTTCATGGTTTTTTCCCATGTGTAATGTAAATATGAGCTAGTTTTCTTAAGAAAGTCCTAAACGAATGCAGTATGTGCAATTTATCGCGATACACATAAATAAATTTACTGGGAAAACAAAAAGGAAGGAGAAGTTTCCTAGAAGAAAGTAATACAATGAAAAATAATAATAATAATAATAATAAAAATCTGAAAGGTTTCAGATTTTAAATTACATCCAAAGGGGCGTTTTTTTAACGTTTTGTGTGTTAACTTTATTAATTAAATATCATGTTCTTCGCACTTAAACCATAAATTTCAGTTTGATAGCAATGTCGCAAAATAATTTTAAAATGAGGCCTATCTTTAGAATTTCCGATACACAGTTCTGCGCCCTGGAGATAAAAAGCCCCCCGTAGATTGTTGCAATTGCTCGCTTTCAAATCGTTGAGTTTGTTAGTCAAAAATTCGTTAAAATTTTACAAAATATGAAATCGATAACAAAACAAATTCCAAATTTCAAATTTGTGCTTCCACATGCCCACATTCGCAGTAGGATTACGTCATTCAAATTTCGATGACTCTATGTACCGCTGTTTCATCACAATGCGAGAAATATACATACGTTTATGCAGATTTTTTATTAATTTAATTTCTTCAAATATAATGCAGGACTCTAACATTTGATGGCAACAGTTTGAAAAGTGAAACGGACATTTATAGTGATTCAACGCAAAATCGCAAAACGAAAACAATAGTCCTTCAGGGACAAAGCCCCTTTCGACTAATAACAATAAACAGACATACCGTAAGGATCCTAAGTTTTACTAATGTTTATTTTATTTTAAATCTTTACTATCACTTCTTATTTTCTACTTCCGGCCAGAATTAAAAGCTTTAACTTATTTATGCAAATTTGTCTTGCTAACGCCCAGTACTTAAGTTGTGGCTTTTTGCCAAGCAAGAGAGAGGAAGGAGTTATTGGAAGCAAGCCGCTTGCCATTTTAGTGTTACGAGTTTTCACTCGTTTGCTGGTTGCCTTCAAGGCCAGAGGTTTAGTCCTCTTGATAATTTCAAACGTATCGTAGTTTTAGCAGCCTTCTGTACTACATATGGACTTTGTTAAATAACGGCCAATCTTATTGCTAGGCACTTGTATACTAATTCAAAGTTAGTTTAGTTAGAGTTTTAGTTAGTAGTTTTATATTCTTACGTTCAGACCACAAATGGTTGGTCTCTGTATTCCGAAGTTCCGGAAATCTCTGTAAAGATAGAAAAATAAAGGGTTTCGTATACCCTTCCTGTGTGTATTGTCTACTTCACAATTTATTGAACATAGCTTGAGTAAGCTCCCTGTTCCGAGTCAGGACAGTTCATGTTTCCAAAGCAAGTCAAGAGGAACACAAGTCCTGATAATACAAAGTTCAAAAACATAAAAATTTCCAAAAGTGTCCACAATTTTGGCCACCACTGTATATGCTTATGATGCTGCTTATTGCAATAAAAAGAGGGAAATGCACAGCTAGATGTTATAGCAGTCCCAACGTCCTATGGCTAACCCATTTTAGTTATGGGAGATAGATACGTACGTAGGTACGTAGATAAGTCACGGGGAAAAAATCTAATTGAAATCCATTTTGGAATAAAAGTCCTTCATTCTGTTCATACTTACCGATATCAAGCAAACAAATAGTCAAAATGGAATCAGGAACGGTCAATTTGTACCTGATAATACATGCATGCTTCAAAACGTTTTGCAAGCCACCAATTGTGTCTTCCCATCTAGTGGTGGTTGGTGACTCACATTTGTGAGAAACAAAACCAGTGACGTATTCTTTTTTTTTTTTTTTAATCTTGACCATTAGTGCCGAGGTTTTTTTGTGGAAATATTTCAACACCGTTGGAGTGCAAGGTGTTTTGCTTTTTTACTGCAGTTTGAAATTGTAAAATCTGATACGCTTTACTTCCGTTGAGTCCTTAGTAATGATGAGTAAACCTCCTATACACCTGTAAATTTAAAAAAGTAGCTTCTTCCCTGACTTCGCTGTAACCGCTTCGACCTAGACGCAAAGCACTAGCTTTGCCCCCCCAAAGAGGATATCACGGCCATTAGTCAAACCTACAAGATGATCACCCATCCATAACCGGCGCTCCGCCAGTTTCTGTAGCGAACTCCAGTTTTAAGAGTTGAAACCGCTAATGGCACCTTTGCTTTACGACCTGTGGTGCTCTGCACCTAATTCCTCCTGCCACAGTGCCTAGCAGCCTCGTGCAAAATGGCACCATCGATAATTTCCACTTACGCCATTTATAGCGGGCAAGTTAGAAATGGCAGGATTCCACTATGTGCCGCTGGGGCGAGGATTACGGATGCTATAATCCGCTACCCCCCTCCCACTAATCACCTCGAAAGTCATCTTTCCAATGGAAAAGGAAAGGAGGGGGGAGTTCAGTTAAGTGATGGGACCGAAGCGTAAGTCGTAATCAACGATACGGCTGAGAGCTGTTAATGGCCCGCTGCTGGCCCCATAGCGGTAATCCTTTATTGGAGTCTCTTTGGGGCCAGGTTGCTGAGGATTTTTGTTCCGCAACCGTAGGGAATGGGAAGATTTTCGTGCAAAGTAGTAACATTTGTATAAACGTGCTCTTATCCGTTACACACCATCACAGATGGGATACTTCCTCGCTGCCTCTATTTTAAATGTGACATGAACCGATGATGCTTGATGTTTTTAACTAAGTGAGGACTTCTTAACCTTGAACATCCCCGATATTTCTCCTTAAAGCTTAAGAGGACTCATACACCTTAAAATCCATAAGATGTTCGAATAGGTGACTGTTGCAAGAATTGGAATAACTTATTTATTTTAAAAGAAATTACTACCAACTTTTTACAGCTAACTGCATAATATAGCTGCTTTCTGAAATAGCAATCAGAAAGTTTGTGTTGCCACAAATATTTTTATAATTTAATACGCTTTGTCACACCATTTTTCGTCATGTTTCCAACTTGCGCGCACAGTTTAAAACATTCTGTTTCATAATTTAATTCCATATTTAATATGTAGCTTTTATAACATTTGGAAACTACTGTAAACCTAAAATTCTAAAAATTTCATGTTAAATTTTTATTTTATTTTGAGTTAAGTATATAAAATGTATTTTATTAACAAAATTTGTAATGTTTTCGTCCATAAAATTTTTCAGTATTAAAATATTCAACAGATTGTTGGTTCAGTTAGAAAATAGTGCCCGTATAAAGAATTACGTCCAATTTCAAGGATGTACCATTAGCCATTTTTAAAATATCATGCGCGCAAGGTGGAAACATGGCGAAATATTTTGTCACAAAGAGGATTAAATTACAAAAATATTTGTGGCAACACAAACTTTCTGGTTACTAGTTTCCAAAGCAGCTATATTATGTAGTCAGCTGTAAAAAGTTGGAAGTAATTGCTTTTAAAATAAATAAAATATCCCAATTCTTGCAACAGTCACATATTCAAAGATCATGAGGGTTTTAAGGTGTATGAGTCCTCTTAAGTACGTTTTATTTGTACGGAAAGAACAAGCTTGCAAAAAACGCTTGTAGAAACATTAGGTTATTTTGAACCAGCTGATGCGAAAATGTTCAATGCCCTCTCAGGGATTCGAACCTCAGATCCCTCTAATGCGCGCCGAGTGCGCTACCGGTACGCCACCACGGCATACAGAAAGGAGGAAGAAAATACATTATACGCTTTATTTAATCGTTTATGGTCAAACATACTGAAAGTTATCACATATCAGGTTCTCTTGTCTAGCAAGTGCGTTTGATGCAAGATTCACGCTATCTATAATGTAACTAAAATTGGATTATCATGACTGTTGTTTAAGTAACTAAGTATAGATATATGTTTTCTACAAATAATTGTTTTCGCCGAGGATATGTTCTGTAAAAAGGGTATGATGATTTCTGAAAAATACATTTCACATTTTGGGGAAATTTTCAAAAATTATTTTATATCAGTGAATATTTACAAATGATCGAGCAGCATTAAAGAGTGACGCTTTTTGTCTTGTATTCCAAACTGTTGAATTTAAATACTCTTTCTTATAGCATTAACGTAATGTATTACCACGAATTTCGTACATATGTAAATGATTTTAGTGAAATTATGTGAGAAAGGGTAATATCCCCCCCTCCCCAATAATGCAACATGAAAATCTGAAGAAAAGCTTTGCCGGAAAAGCAAGAATACATGAGCAAGTAGTCTGTTTTTAAATTGGCTATTTCTCGGTTTTGGCGGCTAATTTTTGATCGCCAAATTTGGCGAGAAATCGCCAAAAGCTTCCATGCGTGGTTACTATTTGGCGACATTTCCGTCCGGTCCCTGTATAAATGTAATGGGTATTGTAATTGAATAACTGTAATTGAAGCTATATGTAGCTGTAACCATATCCGGCCCTCATATGCCTTCCAGTAACTTCGACTATGTAACTATGTAAGGGTTGGGAGAACATCAGTTTCTGACAAGTAGAAGTTAGTTCAGTGCAACTACTGATTGTAATCTGTGATACTGCAAAGTACCAGCACTTTTTTGTGGTAAGTTCCAGAGCTATGAAGTGTTTCTTTTTATAAAA
The DNA here is from genome assembly GCF_044657685.1 of Stegodyphus dumicola. Taxonomy (NCBI): domain Eukaryota; kingdom Metazoa; phylum Arthropoda; class Arachnida; order Araneae; family Eresidae; genus Stegodyphus; species Stegodyphus dumicola. The sequence continues at coordinate 181,314,481 of NC_140775.1, forward strand.
TAAATTTTATCATAGGTTCTGTGTGCATTTACTCTATTACTAGCACTTACGCATGCAAAAGTATTTTTAGATCTGTTCCAAAGTTCTGTATTGCTACTATAAATCGGAAATTTCTGAATCGTACGTTGAAAAGGCTAAGTGGATGCACAGGAGAAGAAATATGTCATTAAATACACACCAATCACTACAATTTGTGATTAACCTTTTGAAGACGGGATGGCCATTATAGTGGCCATAGAGTCCTCTCTTTGAAACGACGGGGTTATCCACTTTAGTGGCCATGTCTTTTCCCACCTTTTTCCAGGCTGAAAAGTGGGGTGAAATGTCAAATTTGACGTCCCTGGAGTTTTAACCACTTATCGCTTTCAAAGGTCTTCCTTTTGTGACATAGATGCACCCCTCTGAGGATCCATTCAACTACACACAAGAATCTTTGTTGCAAATAGGAGGTGATTTCTTAAAGGGGAAAGCATTCTGTTCAAGATTCCCCGTCCTTTGGTAGCTTTTACTGTTATCAAAGCCCCGGCCTCAAAAGGTTAAATACACACTTATTTTACACTCGTACCATTTTAAATCATAATAAGCTATGATTTACACTCTGTTAGTGTATTAAAATACACTTAGATAAAAGTGTATTAAATTATAGTAAACCAGCTATATATTACATTTAATTTGGTTTCATTGTTTAATTATGGCAAGGCAAACTAAGGCTCTCTACTAAAGAGGATAGATGCCTTCGTGGAGCATTTTCTAAGGTTTATTATTAGGTTATTCGAAGAGACAAAATATATGACAGATATTTGTGTTGGAGAAATGCTTTCGTGTAAGACAGAGGGAGGAATGCTTTCGTGTAGGACATTATTAGGAAAGTTAGCTTGTATTTTCGTTATGAAAAACCAACCACGCACGCAGACCATTCGCTTACGCACGGACACCCACCCGAATTACTAATAATATTCATCAGTCTTTAACATCTAGGAGGAAACGATGTATTCAATTATGATTTAAAATATGCATAGTTTAATATTCAACTAAACATTAAAAATATAAAAAATAAAAATTTGTTAAATATATTAAAATACATAAAATGAAAAAAAAGGAGGGGAGAAATAAACAAGGGCGGCAACATATTAAAATGTGTAAAAGTAAGTTTGCCGAAGTGTTATAAAACAGCAATATATACTAATGTATCTAAAATATTATGAAGAAAACACATTGAAATGAGAGGAATACAATCTCTAGATCTAGTACGCACAAAAAAAAAAAAAAAAAAAAAAAAAAAAAAAAAAAAAGACAAAAAAAGAAATCTGAAAAGTTTTAGATTTTAAATTAGGTCTAAAGGGGCTTTTTTTTTTAACGTTTTGTGTGTTACCTTTTCTTTGCACTTAAACCATAAAATTCAGTTCAACAAAAATGTCGCAAAATAATTTTTAAATCAGCATATCTTTAGAATTTCCGATACACAGTTCCGCACGCTAGAGGTAAAAAAGGTGGTCCCCCCCGTAGAGTGCTGCCATTGTTCGCTTTGAAATCCTTGAATTTGTTAATCAAAAATTCGTTTGAGTTTTACAAAATATGAAATCGATAATAAAACAAATTCCAAATTTCAAATTTGGTCTTCCACATGCCCATATTCGTAGGAGGATTACGTCATTCAAAATTCAATGGCTCTATGTACCGTTGTTTTATCCCAATGCGAGAAATAGACATACATTTATGCAGATTTTTCATTATTTAATTTCTTCAAATATAATGCAAGACTCTAAACTTTTGTGGCAACAGTTTGAAAAGTGAAACGAACATTTATAGTGATTCAACGCAAAATCGCAAAACGAAATCAATAGTCCTTCAGGGACAAAGCCCCTTTGGACTAAAAATTCGAAATTACTAGAATCTTATAGGTTAATTCTCGGTGGAAATGTGAGACGTTTGCCCCATACAATTTTATATAAAAAATATTCATCTAGACCAGGGATTCCCAACTATTTTCTTGTAACGACTCCCTTTAAAAGAATGATTTTCTTCATTAATTCTTTGCATTTTTCTGTATAACACACAGCATGTAACATAATCATGATGCGAAAAATTGCATATAAATAATTTGCACCTAACAATTAAACTAAGAATAGGAACAGAGGTTTTGAAAAATACGCTTTTTAAGATGTATGTTTTCTTATTTTCAGTATCATTATTTCATTTTAATATTACAATTATAAGCAAGATATCAGAACAAAAAGTTACAGATTTTAAACTACATAAACGTTCAATTTTTAAGTAATGTAACTCTGCTAAATACATTGAGAATTTTTTTTTTTTTTTTTATATATTTCACCTAAAACACCTTAAGACACTTCGTAAATCATCTCGTTAAAAATATTCGGACGAGCGGTAAAGTCGCTGAACGCTGGTAGTTGGATCTGAGGTCGAATCCCGACGAACGGTTGACTGCATGATTGCTTTTTGTGGTTTCTCCATGTGTAACGTAAATGTGAGCCAATTTCCTTTAAAAAGTACTTTACGAAAGCATCCGTTCCCATAGGCAGAAGCCCTCGAGTTGCTTTTCCTCAATCAACTGACCTACCTTATAAGATATTTCTCCCACTTCCCTAACGTGCCTTCGTGGTGTAACGGTAGCTCGCTGGGGTGGTATTCCAGAGGTCCGTGGTTCGATTCCTGGCGAAGGCGGTTGTTATTTTTCATCTTTTCTGCTCCCAATTAACCTAATGACTACGCAAGTGGCGCCCGAACTAAAAGGGTTGTGGATGATGATTCTCCGCACCCAGGATTTGGCGACTAGGTTCCCTAAAACCCTAGTCGCCCTTTAAAAAGGGGAGTATATAAGGTATTTCTCCCACTTCCCTAGCGTGCCTTCGTAGTGTAACGGTAGCACGCTGGGCCGGTATTCCAGAAGTCCGTGGTTCGATTCCCGGCGAAGGCGGTTGCATATTTTTCATCTTTTCTGCTTCCAATTAACCTAATGATTCTACAACCTAGCCGCTCAAAATGATTGAACATCAATCGGTGTGGTGTTTAGCGTCGCTGACTGCCGTGGCGAAGGCTCCGGGTTCGAATCCGGGAGAAGACGTAGTTGTTTGTAAATGTATAGCGTCCGTGCGGCATGGGGGTACTCTAAATATGCGGCGAGCCGAACGTTCTCTCAAAAGGTTGGTGGTAGGGAAAGAAGAGCTGGGAAACCTTCAGACTCGCCCTCCCGGGGGGGCTCTTTATCAAAATTGGGAGCGGAACTGAACTAAATCTTACCTGTAAGGTGCTCAAGGCTGTTGCCAACGAAAGGCGTAAAATTGCGCTTCTTGCCGCGAGGAATTTCAGGGGCTTGGTGAGCTGACTAAAGGTCAGACAGGTCAGCTGACATAGAGGTCAGACAGGTCAGTTGACTAGAGGTCAGACAGGTGAGCATGAGCAACAACTCTTCAAGGTGTTTTCTTGTTTTCCATAGTAAATTATTGATTTTACTATAGAGCTTGCTTCGAATGTGTAAGTGGTTCGGTAACAACTTTGTTTGGGGATATTTTATTTGCATGACTTTTAAATTCTATTTCTCAGCGTCCTCATATTTTGAACAAGACTCTCTAACGATAAGCTTTATATCAATGAACAACAAATCGCAAATTTTCTTAATAACATTTTGCAATCAATGGGATTTTGATTATGCCGATCAATTACCGATGAATATTCAGTTACTGATCCCCAAAAGACCGTTGATCATCATCGACCACCTTTAACATTTCAGCGAACCTTAACGGGTCAGTATCGACCCCCTTCAGGAATCTCTCATCTAGGCATTTTCTACTGATTTTTGTTTAAAATAGCAATCCTTCTCTCTCCAAACGTAATCTATTTCACTAAAATCATTAGTTTCGAAATAATTAAGGCTTTTTACATTAATGGCACATTTATTAAAACCATTTTTACAGCCACTAATACTATTCATGCTTGTATTATTTAAAAAAAAATATGTGCACTCTGGAAGTGATACAAGTACATTTGTTCCATTTATGAATGCTTTAACATGGGGGGGGGGAATGGAACAATAAAGAGAACGAAGGAAGAAGCTGGAGGAGCCTGCTATGAGTCGTTTTAGAATATGTAAAAAGTGAAGTGGGTTCTTAAGTGTATTTTATGAATCATTCATTTAAAAAACAAGATGATAATGATGATTATAAAGGCAAACATTTTTCCCAGCCATATTTCCTCTAATATTAATGAAACAAAGGATGTGACCGTTCTAATGATCAGTTTGCTTGATAGTCGTTTAATTAACCCTTCACTGCCTTGAGCTAAGGCAGATTGCTTTTTTTTTTTTTTTTTTTAAACCCACCTCTCAAACGAAAAATCTATTTCGTATTCATCCGAGCACTAATTAACCCTAAATTTCACGTTTTTAACTTATCCTCTTTTAGGAACAAAATGCAATTAAAAACAATTTTTGCTTCGTCGTTGATATTTTTTTTTCTTTTTCCCTTGGTGTTTAGAAACGGCTATGGATATTCGAGTTTCGCTGCAATTTTAGCTTTTTTTTTTTTTTTTTTTTTTTTTTTTTTTCATGTGCTGCCTATTTGGATTGAAAATGCTTTTTATTCATTGTACGTACATTCACTATTAATTGTCAAACATCAGATTTAATACTTAGCGCTTTTTTTTACAAAAAAAGGATAATTTTTTTTCTTAGTTTTATGGAATACTCATATACGAGTTAATTACTTTTTGAAAAGTTTCTTGTCGAAGTTAGAATAAAAAGAAAGTTTTTCGAAGAATTTTTGAATAATTTCAAGCCTTTTGGATTTTTTAAAAACTCTAAATCAGCTCTCCATGATAATTAAAACTCGTCCTCATTAGACTCATTAAAATGCGAAATGTTTCTTATTAACCTCAATGGTGTTTTTATCTTCGTAAAAATTATGATCTTAGATTTTAAAAAAATAAACCTTCTGTTTGTGTTTGATCTTAAACTTTCAGATTAAAATATAAAAATATAGAGTTTAAGAGAGTTTTAGTAATGAATTATGGCTGGAAAAAAAGTTAATTTTGTTGCGAAGCTATGCTAATTAAACTTTTGTTGGAACGTATTCAAGAACATGAAGGATTATTGAATTCAAAATTTTTTTTACAGGACTTATTCTTTAATGCGTTTTTAGATACTCTTCAGAGCATACCATTTTTATTATTTTAAATATGATTTCTAATTTATTTTACGCGATACCAAAATTATTGTTCGGAATTTATGAAACATCGTTTTCCAGATAAATGAAGCTTTGTCATGGAAACTGTTTGAAAATATTTAAAATTAAGTACAAGGGTAAATCGTTACACGACATAATCCGTCATTTGACAATTATAAGATCTTTGGACATACATCGAACAATGTTTTCCAATAAGAAATTAAAGGAGGGGAAACAGATTTCAAATTACGCCCAAAGGGGCGCTTTTTTCATTTACATACACATACACGTTTTGAGAGCATTTGGGCTAATTTTCCGTTGGGCTAAAAATATTTAAAAAGAGGCTATCTTTACATTTTCCGACTAGACAACCTCGTGCCCTGGAGATAAAAATGTTTCTCTTTTCCGTAAAGTGCTGCCATAGCTCGCTTTGAAATCGTTGAGTTTGTAATAAAAAAATTCGTTAAAATTTTACAAAATATGAAATACACAATAAAATATTTAAAAAGAACATATCATTAGAATTTTCGATACACAGTCTGGCACGCTGGAGATAAAAATGTTTTTTTTTCGTAAAGTCTTGTCACTGCTGGCTTTGAAATCATGGTTTCCGCCGATAACATCGCGGAGAAAACAACGCAAGGCGAAAACATCGTGCTACAAAACATCGTAAGAGAAAACATCGCAAAGAGAAAACATCGCAGTTCTAAAACATCGTGGTACAAAATATCCCCGTCGAAAATAAAGCGGTTCAAAAACTTCGCAGTTTAAAAACATCGTCGTCGAAAATATCGTGGTAAAAAATAAAGTATCTACAAATCATCGCATGATAACATCGCAAATATACTTTTTTCAGGTTTTTAATAATTATAAATGGATATTCCCATAATGATTTGTGAGCGCAAGGTGTAAAGAAGGATAATTTTTAATTTCACATTTTTTATTAACTAATAAATTTTTGCTGAATAAGTAAGAAGGAAACTTAAGCATAGAAAATTAAATGCAACTTATAGATTATACTTTTCATGAAAAATTACTAGTAAAACTTTATAAAAAATGATTTATTAATGGCCTTTGTTAGTTAACAATGTCGGTTTAAAATTCTATTAAGTGCTATAAGTTGCATTAATTTTCTATGCTTAAGTTTCCTTTTTATTTTCTCAGTAAAAATTTATTAATTAATAAAAAATAAGGAAGTAAAAATTATCCTTCTTTCCATCTTGCGCTCACAAATCATTATGGGAATATCCATTTACAGTTATTAAAACCTGTCTGTAAAAAGCATGTCTGCGATGTTATCGTCATGCGATGATATGTAGATACTTTATTTTTTACCACGATATTTTCGACGACGATGTTTTTAAACTGCGAAGTTTTTGAACCGCTTTATTTTGGACGACGATGTTTTGTACCACGATGTTTTAGAACTGCGATGTTTTCTCTTTGTGATGTTTTCTCCAGCGATGTTTTGTAGCACGACGTTTTCGAATTGCGTTGTTTTCTCCGCGACGTTTTCGTCTGCGATGTTTTTGCCGCGATGTTTTCGGCTGTAACCGAAATCATTGAGTTTGTAAGGTATTTTTCCCTCCTTACTGCGTGCCTTCGTGGTGTAACAGTAGCACCCTCGGCGTATTTGAGAGATTCAGGTTCGAGTCCTAGCGAGGGCATTGCTCATTTTTGATGCCTCCTGCTTCAAAATAACTTAAGGACTCTATAGGGTCCTCGAACAAAAAAGGTGATCATTTTTCACCACCACGATTTCGCGATTGGTTCCCCTTATCCTCCAGTCGCCCTTTAAAAGGGGGAGTATGTAAGGTATTTTTTTCTTCCTTTCTGCATGCTTTCGTGGTGTAACGGTAGCACACTCGGCGCGCAACGCATCAAGAGATCCAGATTCGGGGAAACAAATCGTTCTCTATTGCGGTCATTGGGGCAACGAAGAAGAGGACTTCCTGTCAAAAAAAAAGGTACCAGCTTACTAGAACATCCTAATACAGCCATTTCTTATTAGAGTATTAAACTGTTCTTAAAACGTTTATTTATGACTAATATCTTACGAGATCTTCAGACTCGTACAGCCTTAAAAAGTTGGAGAATGGTAAGTCCTTCTCTTATTCCCGATAGTCCAAAACACAATGCAGTTGCGGCTTTCCGGCTGTCTACAGGACATCATTGCCTTGGCACCCACCTCCACCGCATAGGCATTTCAAGCGATCCTATTTGTCCACTTTGTGATTCTGTACAATGAATGGACAGGGACCACCTGCTCCGATGTGGAAATGCTAATGTGTTCCTCCAAGCACATCAACAAATGTCAAACTGCAACACCTAATTAATTATAACATGTTATCTGCACCTTGATTACTATATACCAATATATCTGTACCTCAATTACCCGTACCCCAATTTATCTGTTTGTAAGTCCTTATCTAAATAACTTGTTACTTACTTTAATGTAATTTATTTCGTCAACAGTGTAATCTAATCTTTTGTCTTTGTACTCAATAAATGCCAGAAAAGGTTAGTGCAGTGGGGCAATACTATTTTTGTCTATGACGATGTTGTGTTGCCCCCTGCACTTTTTCCTGCCCTGTCCTGCTCCGATGTGGAGTTCTTCATGGTCTTACAGAAGAGTCGAGATACTGGGAAGCAAGAACGCTCCCTTAGGCAATGACTTCGGTCTTTTTGTTCTTAGTTCTATTGTTTGTAACCTCTATTTATAAGATTTTAGTTCTTTGTAATGTTTTGCCTAGTCATGGGTAATAAAAAAGAACTCAAAATTGTTTTTATTCACCTAAGAGGTTTGAACTTCTTCATTAATTCCAGCAGAAATTAGTTTCAGTTACTTAAATATAATTCTACGTGTTCAAAGCTGTACCTTGTAGTGAATAACAGTACACCATGTTTTTATTTGGAAGTTAGGTCATTAGAGTTAAGCGGAATGATTTCTTTTTTAGTATTTATGTAGCCACATCGAGATCGTTTGCTTGCGAAACTCTGAAAATCTGCTAGATGCAAGCTAGGGAATTCGTTATGGAGTGCAGAAGCATCTGTCATCGTACTATCCGCCTACGTTCGTGAGATGAGTCATTAGCATCGGCTATACCAACGAGATCCATTTCGATAATTCAATGTTTCTCTCTTGCTATGACGATACAGTCGTTTAACATCACTTAGTGATATTTGTTTTGTCTTTATTACATATTCTTTGCAGGGTATTCCAATCTGCGTGACGAGACAAATCGGTGTTTTGGACGTTCTTGCATTCAAGAGAACCGAGTGCATATTACTTACCTTCTTTCCTCTTTTTTTTTACGACTGATTTTTGTTTTGCGTTTGCCTGAATAGTTCGTTGGGAAAAAATATTCCTAAAAGCTTTCATACGCCCTATGAGGAAGGAGTAAAAATATGTCTGCATGGTTTTGAAGCAAAGCTTAATTTTTGCACGCTGAAAAGGGCTTAGCAAATACATAACACGAGCACTGTTTGATATCTCATCTACTTGCTCTAGAAATAAATTCCCTTTTTAATTATTTGTCAACAATAGAATTATCAGTGCGTGATGAATATAGTATAACGACACATTAATGGAATTCTCGGATTAGTTACTGAAGCATTATTTGCGTATTTATTATCTGAAAGCGCAAATACAGGTTTCGTAAATAAGCGCTATTAAAGTTATTCAGAACAAACAGCGACAACCTTTGTAACCTAGGCTTTGATGTAAATATCTTTCACCCATTTTTCATTAGAATAATTGTAGAATCTCTCAAAACGGCCAATAATAAGAAATTTTGTTGGCTGATACATGCATTACATTGTAATGTATTAAAAACACCAAAGCATTAGCAGAGACTTTTTTTAAAGAAGATGATATAATTAACTCTTTGAAATCCAGACCCTTCGCTAACCTGTATCCTCAAAATACCGAACCGCCCGAAATACTTTTCCAGTTTCACAGCAATTTCCTCCCCTCCCCGTTCAGTAACGCAGAAAATAGGTGTGAAGATTTCGAATGACATCTTTTGTACTTTCTAACAAAGATTCCATTAGCATTTGACCCCGTTCTCTATAAAACAATTCTGAAGATCAGACCAGCAGGCCTCTCTGGCTTTGTTATGATCACGACTGAGATTTTCTTTATTTCCGTTATTTTTACAGGAAGGAATAAATTGATTAAAAATAAATGCAATCCTTAAATTTTTAAACTGCACTTTCATTGCTATTGAAAGCTTAAAAGCACACTGCACCACAAGAGAATGAGCTACGAAATGTCAGGAGCAACCAAAAGATAAGAAACCTCTTAGGACAAGCTGTCTGCAGTAAACTGAGACAATGAATTTGAGAAAACTGCACCTGCTACTGCATACCTTAGGGGGAGGGAAGTAAACAAGATTAAAATCTCGGCCGTTTTCGGGCGGTACTGGCTGTTTCAATGCAGGGCCGTGTAGGGCGGATTGGTTGTGAAAGAGTTAAGATACAATAACGCGCCGAACAAGTATTAATTTAGAAATCAAACAATGAAAATTTGAAACGCTGATTTTTACTGTTTGATTTTAAAATTTCACTGAGTTTTCTGTGAAAATTTGAAAATATAATGCTGACTTCTAAATTGAGAAATAAGGTAATTGAAATTTGAGAAACATTTTATAACACATATCAATACAACAAATGTGAGTTGCCCTATTTTGAGCAGTAAATGCGAGAACAAAAATTTATAAGAAAAGAATTCTGCCGTTTATTTCAATATCTCTCGTTCCACTAGACCGATTGACGAAATTTAACTTGTGTTTTTACGGCGTTGAATTATTCCTGCCATTAACTTCGTTCAGAGCTAGCTCGTGCGTTAATGGAATTGTAAAGCCGTTGTACTATACGTATTTTCATTAAGTTTATTTTATTCATTATCCTTAAGTTAAACCATAATTGTTAGTTTCTGTAAGCACAAATTGGTGTCACCTGTTAAACTGTATTTGAATTAATATAAACACTTTTCCTGTCTCTGTGTTACTTACAAGATATAAGAATAACTCATAAATTGTCTTTTACTGTATAAGGTTTATCCCAAGTTTTTAACTATTTTTAAGCTCTTTTTCTATCCATCCTAATTTCAGCTTACAATTTCCTACTAGAATGTGTTTTTAGAACCGCGTTTAATGCAAATGAGTAAGAGTAGTATAAAAGTTATTTAAATATAAAATAAATTTCACCTTTTGATTGTTTTTGTTTAGATGGTTTTAATTTATAATATAAAATATATGCTTATGCATTTAAAACCAGATTATTCCGAGAAAGAAACTAAATAGTACTTAACTGATTTTATGACTGACTGTAACAATTAAAATTATAGTGGCATGACTAAATTAATGCAATTAAATTGTTTATGAATTGATTTATCAAGTACAGGACCAGGCCCACGATAATCAACTGATCATGATATTCATGTGATAAGAGGATTATACTGATTTTTTTTAAATACAGATAAATGATACAAATTAAAATTACCAAATTTTAGGAATATTCCAGCTTGTTCCCCCTCCCCCAATATCAACGCACTTCCCTCCAATGTCAGTGCAATCGAATTTTCCAAAAGAATGACTAATCGAAGTTCTCTATTTCTTGGAATTGATGAAAAACGTGTCTTCATAACCTTATCAACATTATCTTAAGAATAAAAAGAATGGTCACCCAAATTTAGGTTTAGATTAAAAAATACGCAGAGGTCACAGTTGAACTTATAATACGGTAGTCACTAAGTAGCAGGGGTCGTTTGAGCAAGTTAATATTAGTTTACAAATTGAGGCCGTGTTAAATGTAATTAACTATAGTTGCGCGTGCTGTGTCTGGCAGAATCCAGGCAGTCCAGACACAGTCTGGAGTCTGAATTTTGAAGAAAGATATACAAAACTAATATATGAAATTAAAAATTCTATTCCTGCTTATAGTTCGATACTTTTAAAACCTAGAATTAAGAAAAATAAGCTATTTAAAATTTTACCATTTTCAGTGTTATACAAGAATTTGGTAGTCTCTTCAACGTCGAGATTGGGATACAAACCTTGTTTGGCCCTTGTGTAAACCAGTCTTTCTTACACTGCAAATACGTATATTAATTACTTTAAATGGGAATCTTGGCTATCATAGTAGGCCATGATCATTTACTTTTATTTATTTCGTACTAAACGAAAACCTGCAAATCGTTTATATACTGCTAACTTACAGACCTTCGTATAAGTCGAGGCTTAATTTCATCGGAAAATTTACTGGATTTTTATAATATGGAATTTATAAGAGGAATGCGAAAACTCTCAACCGGAAGCAATTAGCTGCAGTTGCGCGTACTGTGTCTGGCAGAATCCAGGCAGTCCAGACACAGTCTGGAGTCTGATTTTTGAAGAAAGATATACAAAACTAATATATGAAATTAAAAATCCTGCTTATAGTTCGGTACTTTTAAAACCTAGAATTAAGGTTTTAAAAGTACCGAACTATAAGCAGGAATAGAATTTTTAATTTCTTTAACTGTAATTTTCCTTAACTGTAATTTTCCTAACTGTAATTTTCCTAACTGTAATTTTCCTAATCTTATTTTCGAAACCGTAGAAGGATCTTCCTACCTATAGGTTTGCAATAGTTTTTTTTCTGAGAATCAACTGCCAAATTATATTGTTTCTTGAGAATTTAATCATTGATTTGTTGTCGAAGAGAAAATTTTGTTTCATTTTATTTGCGAAATAATTGAAACTGAAGTGATATACAGAACATTTCAATATCTGATTATTGAATTTAGAAAGAGGATGAATAAGAAAACTTCCGAACTGCAGAAAAGAAATTCTAGCTTACCCTTTTCACGAAACATCATGTCAGCGAATTTTGAAGCTGAATCTCAATGGTCCATTTTAAAAGCCACTCCCATGGTTGCGATACCAATGTGCACTTAGGAAATTCGGCAACCGGCAATGCCTATAATGAAATGATAAATAGCAAGGATAAAATTTTAGTGCTAAAGAAAGACAATTAAACATAATAAATTTTGAATATAAAGCCTGAGTAAAAACTTTAAGGCCAGTAAAAATGTTTGAGAAAATGGAAACATTTAAACTGAGGAATTAAAATACCATTTGATGGATAATTATTGAGCTTAAATAAAAGAAAAAAGTAGAAAAATTAATTTGCAAATATTTTATTATTAGAAAATATTACAGAACATACAGATGAATATTTGAGCCTGAGTAAAAACTTTAAGGCCAACATAGAAAATAACATATAATAAAAAAATTACAAATTCTTAGAAGGTTGTGTAGGAGCCATTTCTTCGAATTACTTCAAATATTCTTGTTTTCACGGATGAAACGAGTTTTTGACAAAGGGTGGGGTCGGTTTTATACCATTCATCTTCGATAGTAGATTTCAGCTCTGTTGTTGATGTAAAATGTCTCCCATTTGCATAAACTCTTCTTGCTAAGTCACCCCAAAGGTTCTCGATTGGGTTGAGGTCAGGTGATCTAGCTGGCCATTTCACAGTTTCAACATTGTTGACTTGGAACCAATTTTTTGTGTAACTACTCGAATGGATCGATGCATTGTCTTGCTGATATTTCCAATTTTCTCCAGCAAGACATTCAGCATTTGGCAAAAGATGATTTGTTAGGACATTTTGGTATCCTTGTGAATTCCTTCTACCTGAAACGAATGCAATTGAGCCCACACCATTGTAAGCAAAACAGCCCCAAGTCATGACAGACCCTCCACCTACTTGGCGCTTGGAGAATATTTCTTTTTCATTTCTTATATCATGCCAGTAGAAATTCCAGCCATCTGGTCCATAATTTCTATCCATTGGTTGTCCCAGGCCAAAGTTCAAACGCTCTATTTTGTGTCTCTGCAGTAACTTAGGCTTAGTCAATTTTGCTATATAAGTGAAACTTCCAGACCTTCTAATTGTGTTATAAATCGTTTTTTTAACAAACTTTTAAACCTGTCGTCGGAATCAGTTTCCTGGTTGAGTACTTTCCAGTAGATACAAGTTGGCAAACTCTTCTTTCATCACGCGAGGACAAAGCTTTAGGCCTTCCTCCAGTATTCTTTTTACCATAATTGTCTTTCAATTTAAAAAAAAAATGACTACAGTCTTTGATCTTCCTATCTTTATCGCAATAGCACGACTACTCATTCCTGTTGAAGACAAAGCTTCGATCTCTCCTCTTTCACGATCAGTTAACTTCTTACCCTTCGCCATCTTCACAAAGATCATCAATACTTCGAAGAAACGTATGACAAATATGAAAATTGCAGCGTTGTCACAAGCTAGTAGTTGCAATGGTAATTACTTGACTATATTATATTTATTTTTAGAAAATGACTGGTGGCCTTAAAGTTTTTACTCAGGCAGAAATACTAACTTTGTAAATAACCACACGTTTCTCATAATCATGTGCTTACAAATTATGCTTATAGCATTTATTTCTTATCAATGAACTTTAATAATTAATATTACTTGAATCTCTTTTATTTCATTTTACATTTTCTCAAAAAATTTTACTGGCCTTAAAGTTTTTACTCAGGCTGTAGTATTCTTTCTTGATGTCTAAACTACTGTTACGAATTTTGTATTTAGACAGGTAACTTTAGTGGAATTATAATTAAAACTTTTTATGTGTGTGTATGTATGTGTGTGTGTATGTGTGTGTGTGTGTGTGTGTGTGTGTGTGTGTGTGTGTGTGTGTGTGTACGTGCGTGTGTGTTATGTAGCGCTAGGCAAATTTTAAGAGAACGCTATGCCGTAAAAGTAGGAATATGGGAGCACGTGCATTTAACATTGAGTAAATGAATATCTTGGTATTTTTTTTAAATTTAATAAACGTAATTGACCACTATGTTAGCTGTAACCGTAACTCCATCTTCTTATTGCTTTCCAGTAATTTCGAGAAACAGAAAGTACTAGAAATATCTCGCGGCCAGTTGAAAACTATAAAAGGTCGGAGACAGCATTTGAGTGCAGTTGCTTAGTTAGTGTTGTTGCGAGTTTAGTTCCGCGTGAAATAAGATAGATATCCGAGTTAGCTTTCTCTTAAAATGCCCTTTGCATTGCGTTGTGTTTAACGTTCTTAGTAGTTTGAAGTGTAATTACTGATTATATTGTGTGGTACTATGGACACTTGTGCGAATATTTCTGTGGAAAATTCTAGAGTTCTTAAATATTTCTTTTGTAAAGTAAATTTTTATTAACCTATTATCGGACTTGTGCATTAAATCTATTACGAATTCATACGCACGGGACAACACATTTTATTTTTCGTTTGTTCTTTAATGTAAAGTTTACATTCCGTTTGCTTTATACATGAAATTTATTTATGAAAAATATACCATTTTTTAACCCAACGTTTTTACGAATTTACTTTGGTAGTTATAATATGAAAAACAGAAACCTAAAGTAATCTGGATATTTTCATCCAATATCTGCAAAACGAATTAAAATATATTTTCTAACGGCTATATAAAAGTCGAGGTTGGATTTTATGATTGATTTTCCGAATTTAATAAATCGATTTGCATGTGAGTATATACGATTCCACAAGATAAGCAAAATGACTCCTTAAAAAAAGGTATTCTTTGTCCAGAACAACGCGTAGGGAGTTATATTTCAAATAAGTTAGATTCTCTGCCACAAGAGGAAACCTTTCGATATGTATCACCACCCGATGCAATAGCCACCGCTTCACATATTATTAAGGAGTCCAATTTTTAGAGCAATGCCATCCGTACAGTCTTTTCAGTTGAAATGGGAGCTTAATTTCCTGTGGTCGGCAGCATTCCGGATTCCCAACCATTCATACGACCCGCAATCAAGTCCCCCGTTCTGCTGTTACGAATGATGATAAAAGGTGGTGTGTGTGTGTATGCCTTCTATCTCGTTCTTCACCACCCCTTGCGCGTGGATTTCGCTTGGCTAGGGAATGAAAATGTTAAGGGGATGGTCTCGATATAAAGAAACGCAGATCTCAGGTATAAACTTAAAGGATTCAGGCAAACGTTTTCTTGAGAGAAATTGAATCTGCGTGGTTGTTACGTTACATCACGCTAAATCATTCCTTTTTACTTCCTTGTACGAAGTAAAAAGGAAGTATTGTAATCGCGAAAAGTTTCAGGCAGCATATTTCCACGAAAAAATCCATTTTTACCGCTATCGAATGCAATTTAACGATGTTTTTGCGTGATATCTGTACGTAAGGACAGAATAAAAGACACTTTTCCTTCAAAAAAATTATAAAACTGAAAAAATAACTGAAAATTATAAACTGAAAAATTCTCTTCAGAATTCATTATTCATTTTAATGAATTCTGAAGAGAATTTTTCGTGGCGTCTGTACGAACGTATGTAGGTACGTATGTACGTACGTGCGTATCTCGCATAACTCAAAAACGAGTAGCCTCAGAACGTTGAAATTTTGTATATAGGACTGCTATAACATGTAGATGTGCACCTCGTATTTTGGTTGCAATCGGCCGCACCAAACGTATATAAATATATTTATATACGTTTGGTTGCAATCGGCCGCACCAAACGTATATAAATATATTTATATATATATCCACTCTATTACCCGGCTCAGTGATCTCAGTTTCTTTACTCTTATATGTTTGTAAATTGTACATTTTTTTCTTTAAAAAAATGATTGAATTATGATGTTTTTATCTTCCGGTTAAGGATTTTATGCCTTTAGTAAATCAGTGTGCAATATTTTTAGAATTATCAGCAATTTTAGAGTTGTTTAATTGCCGCTAAGCCTGTTTTGAATGGCGGCCATTGATGTTTACATTTGAAACAGGAGACTAGTGGATTTGTTGCCAATCTAGAGAAACTTAGCTTCGCAACAACAAAGATAACGCATTCATTTATTATTGCCAATTAAATCATGCTTAATTCTTTCCGGAAATTTTTCGAGGAAATAAGCGTTTGAGATTTACTTCGTAATTTTTAATATAGATATTTTGAGTTTTTATGTATTTTTGCCTTCTCGCGAAGTGAGAACTGAATTATTTGAATGAGAAATACTCAATCGTCTGTGAAAAACTGTTTCTTTTTTGTTTTATTTTCTTAATTTCTTTTATACATAGTTCTAGCTTTATTATAGTATTTGAATAGAACATGTGGCAACGATTAGATAATTCTTTAAATGATATACATTTTGTGCATTCTGAGTTATGATATGAATAAAATATAATACTGGTAAGTAAACCTAGCGGTAGAGTGTCGCTATGGTAAACAAAGTGAATTTTAAAGACTGCATTTATTCTATTGTGGTTTATGCGCTGTCGGCGAAGTAGGTTTATTTCAATATAATAAGTTTAAATAAAATGAAAGAAAAAATGCGTATAATTTAATATTCCGTACAAGGAAGTCATGTGGTGTACACATCAGATTGTTTTTCATTGTAAACCAGCGGAAAAAAGTCATCGTTCATTATTTAAAATAATTTTAACTAAGTGCTTAAACTATATTTGGTGTTATTGTCGCTTATAACATATAACAAATTTCAAAACTTGACAATATGTAAAATCATGTATAACTTAGAAAATTTTGAATCACAAATTCTAATTTTTTGCAGATGTGCCTAGAAATACATCTACAATACGATGATGTTAAACATTTTATAGGTTATAATACAGAAATGTTTTCGAAAAAATTGTAAAATATATTTAAAAATACAAATTTTAAAAATAAATCACAAAAAAATGTGCGAATTATATTTGGGTTAAGCCTAAATTTCGAATTCTGGAAGAAGGAATAAAGTAAGTTCAATGAAAAAAAGAGTTATTAATAAATATATATCAAATTCAATTAACATTGAGAAGCCAAAATTTTGAGAACGAATTTTTTAAAAACTACTTGTGCTATTTTTACAAAACTTGGCACTTTGGCATAATTTGTGTCGTAGAATCGAAATATAGAAAACAATTGGCATATTATTTCAGAAAAAGTCAGATTTTGTGTCAAAATGCCTATATTAAAGCAATGATATATATATAAATCTAGTACATATCCTAAGTCGCATTTTTGAGACATGAAAAGCGCAAGTTGAATTTTGTCAATCGGCCAAGTAGAACGCTAGGTATAAAACTCCCCCCTTTTTTTTAGCAGTGTACCAGTCGTCAGATTAGTTTTAATTCTGCTAATTATGATTTTATTTTGGGGGGGGTAACTGTAATTTTAATTCCTCGTGCTTCACAAAGTATACCTCGGGGCTTACACAAGTCAGTTATAGCACTAACAAAATAAATAAAAAAATGAACAAAAATATAAAAATGAAAATATACAAATGCTTGCTTTTTGACAACATGATTTTTTTAATGATTAACTATAAGGAGAAGTGATGAGAAAGTACACAAATAATATTTGTACACTTTTTGGATAAAAAGGCGAATCTCCGCATTATGATGTAACTGAATTCTTAAAGATACGTTTCCTTTCGCTACAGGTAACTTCCGCTTAATGCAGAACGGATTAGCCGGTCGTATCTAAGAAAAGAAGGGGAGAGGAAGAAAAGAAAGAACAAAAAGTAAAGTTTGTTTATTACGGAGCAATGGAAACTTTACTATCACAAACTATCAGCTTGCAAGGTAAGGTAAAGGTATGGGGGACACCAACGATGTACCATATGTCAACTGGTAATGCTTTCCCATACTAACTTTTAAAAAAAAGGGGGGGGGAATTGCAAGTGTTATAGGAATTTACATAGACTGAAGCTTTCCAAAAGGTTTAGAGTTTGTCTATTATGGTACATCGTGCAATACCACAGTACGCAATGTATCCAGTATTTAATTCAAATAATATTGTAGGACATAAGTAGATTACAAAATAGTCGGAATACAATTTGAGATACACAACATAAATTAAACGTCTGATTTGGTGCAACAAAAATAGGAAATAAACATAATTAATCTACAGCTAAACATAATGAGATAATTATAATTAGTACTGGCAACACAATGTTAAAATGAATTGTAATAATAATGCTAAAGAGATGGGTCTCCATGGGTTATTTCAGATATATTGGTTTATTGCAGTTTATAAAGTTCACGAGCGGATCCATTTTGTCCATAATCACAGCATGTAAAAGTTCACTAAGTTTAAACTGTATGTGGACTTACACTTGACAGAGATCTAGGCCGCAGGAAGAGAGTCGTTGCACAATTTTCTGAAACTTTGGATACTGATGTTTATCTTTAATTAAAAACCTTTGGAATGCCAGGAAATCAGTTCTTGGGGATATTGTGTGAATATCCTCAGTTAAGGGGCATGAGAAAGTGTAATGATCAGGAGTTCTCTGTTCCCCACATATACAGATATTAGAATTTGCCAAATTTCTTGCGTAGAAATATGTGGGGAAGGGTCAACCAGCATGTCTTCGTTGTGTAACGGTAGTACATCCGGCGTGTATTCGAGAGGTTCAGGTTCAACTCCCGGTGAAGCTCATTTTTCATGTCTTTTGCTTCATAATAACCTAATAAATTTGCACTGGTGCCCGAACTAAAAAGAGTGGTGGACGATAAATAAATCGTCACCGCCAGGATTTGGTGATTGGGTCCCCTTATTCTTCTCTTCAGTATCTTCCTAACAGGGTAAAAGCAAAGAAGTTTTATTAGTCCAAAGGAGATTTGTTCCTAAAGGACTATTGTTTTCGTTATGCGATTTTGCGTTGATTCACTATAAATGTCCGTTTCACTTTTCAAACTGTTGCCACCAAATGTTATAGTCCTGCATTATATTTGAAAAAATTCAATAACGAAAAATCTGCATAAATGTATGTATATTTCTCCCACTGTGATGAACAACGGTAAATAGAGCCATCGAATTCTGAATGACGTAATCCTACTGCGAATATGGGCATGTGGAAGACCAAATTTGAAATTTAGAATTTGTTTTATTATAGATTTCCTATTTTGTAAAACTTTAACGAATTTTTGATTAACAAACTAAGTATCTCAAAGCGAGCAATGGCAACACTCTACGGGGTAAAACAAACCTTTTTATCTCCAGCGCGCGGCACTGTGTATCGGAAATTCTAAAGATAGGCTCATTTTAAAATTATTTTGCGACATTGCTACTGAACTGAATTTTATGGTTTAAGTGCAAAGAACATGATATTTACGTGATTTTTTTTTTTTTTTTTTTTTTGTATTTTTGAATGACATTCATTTTATCGGCATTGTCGATCCACTAATCTACTAAAACAAAAAAAAAAAAAAAAAAAAAAAAAAAAATTTTTAAATTACGTCCAGAGGGGCGTTTTTTTAACATTTTTGTGTGTTACCTTTATTTATTAAATATCATGTTCTTTGCATTTAAACCATAAATTTCATTTCAAGAACAATGTCGCAAAATAATTTTAAAATGAGGCTATCTTTAGAATTTCCGATACACAATTCCATGCGCTGGAGATAAAAGTTTTTTTTTTTTTTCCCGTAGAGTGTTGTCATTGCTTGCTTTGAAATCCTTGAGTTTGTTAATCAAAAATTCGTGAAAGTTTTACAAAATATGAAATCGATCATAATACAAATTCCAAATTTCAAATTTGGGCTTCCACATGCCCGTATTCGTAGGAGGATGACGTCATTCAAAATTCGATGGCCCTACGTACCGTTGTTTTATCACAGTGCGAAAAATAGACATACATTTATGCAGATTTTTTATTAATTTAATTTCTTCAAATATAATGCAGGACTCCAACATTTTGTGGCAACAGTTTGAAAAGTGAACCGACGTTTATGAGTCCGACGCAAAATCGCAAAACGAAAACAATAGTCCTTCAGAGACAAATCCCTTTGGACTAAAAAAAAAAAAACAATAATGAAGTGCGAAAAAGCTAAGATATTGAATTTTGGAAGGAACTGAATTGCAAGAATGCCATTAATTATGGAAATGTAATTTTTTTTAAATGCGACTTAGGCTTCAAAGAAATTCAGATCATCAGTTGGAGAAGCTTTCTGGTTAATTTTAGCACAGCAGAAATCAATATTACGATTAAGCTCCCCACTGTTATCTATATATATAAAGAAGAATGTCTATGTATTTGCGTGTTTGTCCGCGATTAACTCAGTCACTACTATAGCTACCGTCATCAAACTTTCTACAATTCCTTTCTGGGTCCTAGAAAAGGCCAATGTTAATTTTTTTCCCAGAAAAAAAGAAAGCTAAAATCAGAGATATTAATTAAAAACTCTGAAAAACGCTAATTTTCGTCCTCATTTTTCTGAGTGGCAACAGTTTCGCACGCTAGAGATAAAAATCTGCTTTCTTTCGAGAAGTATTGCCTCTGATCGCTTTCAAATCGTAGAGTTTGTTTATTAAAAATTCCTAAGTTTTACGATGAAATAAAAAAAAAAATCATTGCCAAACATTAAATACACTATTCTCAATTCCCCCCAAAAATCGTGGGAAGCCATTTCGACAATTTCCATTTTTGTACAACTTTAATCAGCTGAGATATCATATAAAAATTCTGAAAACTCTCATTTTTTGCACACGCTTTTCCGAGTGGCAACAATCTCGCGTGTTGCAGATAAGAATGCTTTATTTCGAAACGTGTTGCTACTGCTCGCTTTCAAATCGTACAGTTTGTTTTTACTTCCCTGTACTAAGTAAAAAGGAAGTATTGTAATCGCGAAAAGTTTCAGGCAGCATATTTCAACGAAAATATCTCATTTTGACCACTTTCAAATGCAATTTAACGATGTATTTCCGTGATATCTGTATTTAAGGACAAAATGAAACATCTTTTCCTCCAAAAAAAATATAAAACTGCTTTAAAATTAATTCTGAAGAGAATTTTTCGTGGCGTCTGTACGTACGTATCTCGCATAACTCAAAAACGAGTAGCCTCAGAACGTTGAAATTTTGTATATAGGACTGCTATAACATGTAGATGTGCACCTCATATTTTGGTTGCAATCGGCCGCACCAAACGTATATAAATATATTTATATATATATCCACTCTGTTACCCGGCTCAGTGATCTCAGTTTCTTTATTCTTATATGTTTGTAAAGTGTACATTTTTTTTTGCTTTAAAAATGATTGAATTATGTTGTTTTTATCTTCCGGTTAAGTTTTTATGCCTTTAGTAAATCTGTATGCAATATTTTTAGAATTATCAACAATTTTAAAATTGTTTAATTGCCGTTAAGCCTAATAATGATTTTGATGGCGGCCATTGCTCTTGTTTACATTTGAAACAGCAGGATAGCGGATTTGTTGCCAATTTAGAGAAACTTAGCTTCGCAATAACAAAGATAACGCCTTCATTTGTTATTTAAATCATGCTTCTGGAATTTTTTTGAGGAAATAAGCGTTTGAGATTTACTTCGTAATTTTTAATACAGATATTTTAAGATTTTATGTATTTTTGCCTTGTCGCGAAGTGAGAAAATGAATTAATTGAATTGTTTTGTTTGCTTAATTTCTTTTATACATAGTTCTAGCTTTATTATAGTATTTGAATAGAACTGTGGCAACGATTAGATAATTCTTTAAATCATATAAATTTTGTGCATTTTGAGTTATAATATGAACGAAATATAATACTGTTAAGTAAACCTAGCCGCCAGAGTGTCGCTATGGTAAACAAAGTGAATTTTAAAGAATGTATTTATTCTATTGTGGTTTATGCGCTGTCGGCGAAGTAGGTTTAATTCAATTTAATAAGTTTAAATGCAATGCAAGAAAAAATGCGTATAATTAATATTCCGTACAAGGAAGTCAAGTGGTGTACACATCAGATTTTTTATTTTAAATTTGTAGGTTTTACAAAATCTACATATATAAAGAAAAATGTCTGTTTCTGCGTTTGTTTGTTCGCGTTATTGTTTTCTGATCAATTATCGTAATTTTTTTTTCCACAGTTAATCCACTTAAATTGAATATAGGTGAAATATTGGATAGAACTTGAGCTTTTAGGACTATTTGATTAGAAAGACGAAAATCATTAAAAACTGTGTGCCATTGTTGCTGATATGATGAGAGAGAATTAATTTACTTTTGTATCGAAATTTGTTATGTGGGTTCCACATCGCATCAGACTAAAAAAAGTATGACTATTAACCGGATTTCTGCATTTTTATTAGAAAAGGATTACAGCGGTATCGTTCTCTCTGTTGTTAGATACATTACGCTAAGTCGATCTTAACTGGCATCAAGTTCTTGAGCTAGTTAGCTATAATTCTTAAAGAATTGAAATCAGGGATAGAATTTTTAAACATTTTAATGATAGATAAGAAACTGACCTGAAAGCTGATTTTCTAAGCTGCTTTAGAACTGGCAGAATTACATTTGCATTAGTTACATTGTATTTAAAATCCGAGCAATTTTATAATTGACATGATTACTTCACACTGGCTATTCTTTTCCAATCTGGCATATGGTAATCTTTGAGTGCTTTACGATCATCGGAATTTATTTGAAATTTAAAGTTGTTAAGTTAAAACGTTTATATTTTCCTTGAAGGTACAAAATAAAATACATCAAGAACTGCTTCGACATCTTCGGAATTTAGAAGTTAATTATGGTCTTATGACGCAAACATAAACGCTGCTTCTGCACTTTGAGATGAATTAAATTCTTCAGGTGTGTGAGGTGTCTGTGCATCGAGAGCACAGCCCCCTTCGAAACGAAAGCCAACACCGCAATAATAAAAGGGCCGACAGCCGGTTCGAATAATAGTGGCCGGGCAGAAGCAGCTTCCAGTTAGCTTATTGCTTCTTTAGAACGACGACATTCGCCCTTAAATGGCTTCACTTAATAAAGCGCAGCGGTATTATCGCTCGTGATTCAGCACTGGGTGGGAGGAAATGGAAGGAAGCTCTCGCATCCAGAAAGGACCTCGAAACGCTTTTCAGCCTGGATATTAAGCGAGGAGTATATTGGTGGTCACGTGATTAAAGGGGGGAGGATCACCGCCTTGATAAAACAGGGATCGTCTTTGAAGATGGACCGAATTGGCAGATGTAACGAGTCCATCTAAACTGACATTGTTATACCTCTGCTACGTGTTTTCCTATCCTCGAACCATTGCAATAAATTACCTGTTATTACTAATGGAAGTTGTATCTAGACAGTTATTTCTGAAAAACTCCGGTGGTGAGGTTTCTTAATGCGTAATTCCAATTAATTTCTGAGGTGGAGGATTCAGTAGACTGTGGATTATGCAACACACATTAAAATGCACATATTAAAAGGGATTTTATCAGATAATTGAATGAAGTAACCAGCTCATTTCTGTTCTGTTTATATCGTTATGTCAAAGGAACTGAGGATAATTCCACAGTTCCAGATAATATATTTTCAACTTCAAACCAACAGACTCACGATGTAGTAAAAGGTTCACAGCAAAACTCAGAAAATTGACCGAAACTGTATGAAATGCTGAAAACTTACGTATTGTACGCCTCACGCAAAAGGACCAAAACCATTATTTTTTCCTTATCAAAACATTACTTTATTTATCCATTATTTATCCATTAATGTGTAAATAATATGCAAAAATTAAACATTATAAACCTAAAAAGGGATTAAACATTTTCTATTTTACATATTATTTAAAATGGCCCATCTATAGTACATATAAAGATGAAAGTCTGAGTGTTTGTTCTCTAATTTAACTCAATCACTATTATAGCTATCGTCGCCAAACTTTCTACGATTCTTTTCTGGGTCTTGGAAAAGGTCGACGTTCCACTTTTTTCCCAAACAAAAAAGTAGCTAAAATCAGAGATATTAATTAAAACCTCGGAAAAACGATAATTTTCATCATAATTTTTCCCAGTGGCAACAGTCTCGCAAGTTGGAGATGAAAATCTACTTTATTCCGAAAGTTAATGCCACTTTCAAATCGTAGAGTTTGTTTTTTAAAAAAAATTCTAAGTGTTACGATGAAATAAAAATAGCATTGACAAACATTAAATACATTACTCCCGATTCCAAAAATTCGTGGGAAGCCATTGCGACTGTTACTATCTTCCGAATCAACCGAAATATTAATTAAAAACTCCGAAACCATTAATTTTCGCACTCATTTCTTCCGAGTGGCAACAGTCCCGCGCGTTGGAGACAAAAGTGCTTTATTTCGAAACGTGTTGCTGCCGCTCGCTTTCAAATCTTTACAGTATGTTAATAAAAAAATTGTAGGTTTTATAAAATCTATACATATAAAGAAGAATGTCTGTTTCTGTGTTTGTTTGTTCGCGTTATTGTTTTCTGATCAATTATGATAATTTGTTTTCCATAGTTAATCGACTAAAATTGAATATAGGTGAAATATTGGATGGAACTTGAGCTTTTACAAACATCTGATTAGAAAGACGGAATTCATGAAAACTGCGTGCCATTGTTACCGAAGAATGTCTGACTATGAATCGTATTTTTTGCACCGTTATCAGAGAAGGATTACAGCGGTATCGTGTCCTCTGTTTTTAGGTACTTTACTCTCAATGTAACTTAACTGGCATGGGGTACTTCCACTAGTTAGCTATAAAATTGCACGCATTTTACAGAAATTCTCAAGTTTCGAGTCGCTTTCTCATGCATAAATAAATTCCTAGTTTCACGCTTAAAGACTCCATTCCGGATATGAGTTTTTGGAGTATATGCAATAATCCTTACCAGTGTGGTATAATATACATTGATCGAACTAAGAGGGCCTTGAAATTTTGTACTAAGTAGCATGCTGTGGCAAAAAGATTAAACTCAGTGTTCACCAGCATTCTCTTTGCTCGCGGCTACAATATGTAGTTTGGTCGGCCACACGCAGGCTGAGACTTAAACTGACGTTCTTCAGCCAACAGACAATAGAGAGCTCTACGGTTCCTGTTAACCTACTTATATCCTAAGGCCACCTAGGCTCAGACTTAAATTCACGTTCTTCAGCCAACCTCGAATAATAGAAAACAGCACGGTTCCAGTTAACCTACTTATACCCTAAGGCCACACCTAGGCTGAGACTTAAACTGACGCTCTTCAGCCAACAGACAACCTCGGACAATAAACAACTCTATGGTTCCAGTTAACCTACTTATATCCTAAGGCCACACCTAGGCTCAGGCTTAAATTGATGTTCTTCAGCCAACAGATAACCTCGAATAATAGAAAACAATACGGTTCCAGTTAACCTACTTATATTAAGGCCACACCTAGGTTGAAACTTAAACTGACGTTCTTCAGCCAACAGACAACCTCGGAAAATAAATAACTCTATGGTTCCAGTTAATTTACTTATATCCTAAGGCCACACCAAGCTCAGGCTTTAAATTGATGTTCTTCAGCCAACAGACAACCTCGGAAAATAGTAAACACTACGGTTCCAGTTAATCTACTTATATCCTAAGGGCTCTCTAGATCATGGTGGACGTGGTGCTATACTAATTAACCGTATGGTGAAGGTATAGTGCCCACGTCCCCCGTTCCTTATCCTTATCCTTACTTATCCTAAGGCCACACCTAGGCTGAGACTTAAACTGACCTTCTTCAGGCAACAGGCAACCTCGGACAATAGACAACTCTATGGTTCCAGTTAATCTACTTAATCCTAAGTTCGTCTCAGAAGTCTACATAAACATCTAGAGAGAACAGAGAGAATGACTAAGTAAGGAGTGATGGTAAAGAAGCAAAGTAAAACCCAACCTCTTAGTTAACCTATTAACTGCCATGATCCCCATTTGGAGATTTGTCTTAGTAGCGGAAATTTGGTAAATTTAAATAGGTTGGCAACAATGGTTACTTTTTACATTGCTGTTTAAACTCGTCTCAAGCTTTTGCATGAGTTGCTGAGTAGTAGCTGTTAAGTGAGTGAGCTGGAGAGTATTTATTTGTGGAAAGAAGTACAATTTTTGTAAGCTTCAAGACTTCAACATTTTCAAAACACTGGTATGTCATATTACTATGTACGTAATTTCCAACTCCTATGTACTGCCGCGTTCTCTAACGGTTTTAGAATATATTTACTAACTATTTGTCGTCAATGTGAATTTTATTTTCCGGTGAGGGCTACTTCAATGTCGATCCCCATCTAGGGCTCATGGCAGATTCCATCTATATTCCATTTTATATTCGAATTTCTAGTCTCTTTGTTAATCTATACGCCCAGAAATAAATGTAAGTTGATCGGAAAAAATTGTCAGTTAATGCGTTAAAATGAACTAAATTATCACAATAATACTCTTTGTATGACTATGAAATAGCTTCGAATATCATATTCTTTTTGACTGAGCAGGATTAAACATTAATAAAAAGTAAAATATAATAGCACAGATCAAAGAGACATTTATCGAAAACATTTTGATAGGAATGCACGGTATAAAGCTACTTTAATTATTAATAATACAGTCAACCACAACTAGGAAAAAGTGGCGAAGGTTCGCAGAAATAATAAAGAGGGAACCCTCATCATAAACAGTTACCCCAGAGACACAAGTCTCTACACTGAAGTATATGTGTATGGTTATACGCTGCATTTCATTTGCATCTTATCGCCTAAGGGCAAATTTACAAAGGCTTTTTTTGTGTACTGGAACGTTAAAAAAATAATAGTACATCATTCTGAATACTCCTGTAAATGACGAATCTTGCAATGTTTAACATATATTTGGTCAACATTCTGAAATTAGCTAGATCGAAATTATATTACCTCAAACCACTTTTTTATAATTCATGGGGAAATAGAGGAAGACAGGATTTCTACAAGCTGCAAGAAACGGCTTTCATGCTGGCCAACCGGTATTGTGGTTAGCATCGCTGATTGCCCTTCGAAGGGCCCGGCAAGGGATCCATGTTTGTTAATGTATGGTGTTCGTGTGGCATCGGGGCACTGCGGCGATCCGAATGTACTCTCGAGGGTTAGTGGTGGAGAACATGGAGGTAGGAAGTAAAATGGAGTTGCCCTAAACAAGTTTCTCCCGTACCCTGCTCTGAAGCACCGGCGATCCCTACGTAGTGACCAAAACATTGGGTCATTTACCATTGAGTTCAATGGGATTTGACGCGTTCGGATGTAAATATTTTGTATTTACGTCATAAATATACATATAAATGTATATATTTTCTTTTTCTACAACACATCAGAGTCCTAAGTATATGAAAACAACATATTTTTAAACAACATTTCATTCTGAACGGAATTAAATGCTATACTTTTCACAGGACAGTTTTCTTAGAATGGTTTAATTTGAATGAAATATTTTCACACGATTTCGTTAATTACATTAGAAACAAAAATTAAGGTAATTCGATTTTATTCGGTTAAGGTACAAAAATTAAGTATTGGATTGGATTGGATTATTGTAATTTGGCACAAAACCTGTCAAGGTTATCTGCGCCAGACAAATGGTAACAATGCAATTAGTCATTTGTAAAAACTTCCAGCTTAGGTAAGAGACAGATTACAGTCTATGATAAGAGCTGGTATCTTTTTTAAAAAAACAGGTTAAAGTCTATTATAAAAGCCAATATCTTTTAAAAACAGAAACAAATTACGATGATGTGCTTTTCCAATTAAATTTTTTAAGTCCAGTTCTGAACTATTAAAATGTTTTTGGCGAAAATAATTAAAACTCTGGCATTCCACCAAGATATGATGGACTGTCAGATCTGCGTTGCAGTTTGGGCAGCTGGGATTCTCTACTCCCTTCAGAAGATACTCATGGGTCAGGCGACAATGGCCAATTCTCAGTTGAATCAAGAGGACATCTTCCTTTCTATTATCCATACATGGCCAGTATCCAATGGTGGGTTTTACATTTCTCAGCTTGTTACATACTCTGTCATCCCATTGCTTCTGCCATTTGCTGAGGATTTTGCTTTTGACAAACCCTTTGATGTCTGCTAGTGGAATCTGAAGATTGTACATTGTGGTTGCAGTTTTAGCTGCAATATCTGCCAATTCATTCCCCTTAATGGCAACGTGTCCAGGGATCCACGAATATAAAATCTGGTATCCCCGAATTTTTAAAGAATGATTCAACTTTAGGATTCTGATTGCAACTGGATGAGTACATTGAGCGTGATTTTTCAATGACATTAAGGCACTCATGGAATCTGTGTAGATAATAAATTTTGTGTACTTTTGTTTTAAAAGGTAAGTCAAAGCCAGATGGATTGCAGTAAGCTCAGAAGTAAGCACAGAGCAAACTGTATGTAATCGAACCCCTACTATTGCTTTTTCTATGACGAAAGCAGCGCCAACATGATCCTGGGATTTTGATCCGTCTGTATATAGAGGGATATATTTCCTATATTTGTTTCTATGTTGAAAAAAAATCTGCTTGTAGATGATTTCATTAGTTTGTGATTTATTCCAGTGTCGAAAAATATCCAGAGAATGGATTCTCCAATCCTCCCAGGGAGGATTTCCAAAAAAATCCTCCATCTGTATATCTATATTAGACAAATTATACTCCTCCACCAAAGCACTCATCCGCAAGCCGAAAGATGGGACACATGATGGTCGTGCCTGATATAAACGGGAGTATTGGTCATTAAGCAATATTGACCGCGTAGAATTTTCGGTTTGTGATAAGACTTTGAAATAATGCTTAAAACAAAGATTTTCACGTCTTAACCGCAGGGAGGTCTCGTTACTTTCCACATATAAGCTTTCCACTGGAGAAGTTCTAAAGGCACCAGTGCATATCCGAAGTGCATGGTGATGTATCGGATCAAGTTTGGCTAATACTGAAGGCCTTGCCGACCCATAAATGATCGATCCATAATCTAGTTTCGAACGAATGAGAGCTCTATATATAAGAAGCATTGAGCCTCGATCAGCACCCCAAGAAGTATTTGACAGTACTTTCAGAATATTCATAGTTTTTAAACATTTCTTTTTTAGATATGTAATATGGGGGAGGAACGTAAGCTTATGGTCAAATATCATTCCTAGGAATTTTATTTCCTTTCCTACAGGAATCGGCACATCTTGCAGATAAAGTTCGGGGTCAGGGTGAAGAATTTTCTTTCGACAGAAATGTACACACACAGTCTTTTGAGTAGAGAATCTAAAACCATTTTCCTGTGATCATTTAACAATTCTATTGAGAGAAGTCTGCAATTTACATTCGATGTCTTTCAGGTCTTCTCCCTGGCAACTGACTTGCAGGTCATCGACATAGAGCATACCCTGGACTGCTGGAGGCAGTTGTTTTAAAATAGAGTTAATTTTTACACTAAATAATGTAACACTTAATACACTTCCTTGCGGAACGCCCTCTTCTTGATGGAACATGTCAGAAAGTGTATCGCCTATCTTCACATGAAACTTCCGATCCTGTAGGAAATGTTTGATGAATATCGGCATGTTTCCTCGTAAACCATTGTTATATAGGTCACGAAGGATACCGTATCTCCAGGTGGTATCATAGGCTTTCTCTATATCAAAGAAAATGGAAACACAATGATTTCTTCTAACGAACGCTCTACGAATACCTGTTTCTAAGAGTAGGATATTATCGATAGTTGCTCTTCCTTTTCTAAAACCGTTCTGATAAGGGTAGATACAATTATTTGTCTCTAAATAATAAACCAGACGAGTGTTGACCATCTTTTCAGAGAGTTTGCAGAGGCAGCTAGTAAGGGCGATGGACGGTAATTCGACGGATTAGTAGGGTCTTTTCCCGGTTTAACAATGGGGATGACAAAAGCTATTTTCCAGTCATTTGGAAAGACTTGTTCCTTCCATACTCTATTAAAGAGAAAGAGGATGGTTGCCAATGACTTGGAAGGAAGATGTTTCAGCATAGGATAGGCAATATCATCTGGACCAGGACATGAATTTTTTGTCTGCAGCAGAGCTCTTTTCAGTTCAATCACAGTAAAATCCTGATTATATGGTTCAGTATTGGGAGATTTGAAATTAATTAGTTGTTTTTCAATGCATTTTTTTGCGGAAAGAAATTCAAGAGGGTAGTTGCTACTGTGTGAGACGGCTGAGAAACTCTGTCCAATAGCGTTGGCAATTTCTTCCCTACTAGTAACTGTTTCACCACTTGTCTTTAAAATGGAAAGTGTGTGCTCTTTATAGAGACCGGACGCTTTCCGGACTCTCTCCCACAGCTTCTTACTCGAAGTTGAAGAGCTAATCGAAAACACATACGAGATCCAAGAATTCTTCTGACTTTTCCTTCGCACCTGCCGAGCTTTTGCTTTAGCCCTTTTGAATATTACGAGATTTGATTCTGAAGGATATCGCCGAAAAATGCTCCAAGCTTTCCTTTGTTTTCTTATGGCGTCCTGGCATTCAGGATTACAAAAATTAAGATCAAAGTTTATTGTATTATGAATATTAAAATTATGCATTATTTCTTTTCTATTTATAGAGCTTCTTCCTAAAATACTTTCTTAAATATGACATGATTTTTTGGCTTCTTTTAAATCGAAAAATGTAAGTCAATTTATAATTAATGCTCTATTCGGTTCATTTTAAATTAGAGAATTATTAGGAATTAGCGAAATACTTTAAATAGTACTTGACTTTCTCTGAACATTTCTCAAAGGGAATAAAATAAGTTTTTTTTTTTAAGTATTATTTAAAACTTGTAACTGAGTTATTATAAAATGTAAGGGGAATAATTCTTTTAATTATACTTATCAGATTTTTTTTTACTCTTCATTTCAACAATACATATTCCAACACTCTTTATTACGTTCTTAAGTGCGCATCTCGTAGCATTTGCTTTACAATACCTTTTAACAGATTGCTTTCCAATACGAACAATTCTTGCTTAAATAGTTTTATAACGTATTTGTCAACAGGATTTCAGTTTATGTTTACAATTCAATATTAAGTTTATTATATATTTAGATAACATTTATAATCATTATAAATTAGATACATTTAATAATTAGATTTCTTCACAGTACTTTCACAATTGTTTATAAGTGAATAAATTCTTCATTTCAAATACATTTGTAAATAATTTAATGAATATTTATGTATTTTGTCAAAGGCAGATACATGCTTTTTGCAATAATATGCAACAATAACATATGGATGTGAAAAAATTTGTTTTATTTAAAACATTTTGGCGTTTGGAAAATAAAATAAAAGTAGCGAATACTCTATCAAGAGTATCGAAAGACGTATACAATTTTAAAGGTACCGTAAGGTATTTTTCATTCTTTATGCATAACATTTTTCTTAAAATTTATATTTTTGTAGTTCAACAGCTTATAATTTTATAAAACAAATTCATAATCAAAATCGCTGTTGTTACTTATCGAAAAATAACCAAGATGTGATTTTTGCGTAAATGTCACTAAACTATATTGCTATTATCCATCACACTATGAATTTTTCTTTCATGCGAAAGTGTCCCTTTTTCGATTTGTATGGAACTGTCGTGTGTCGAAATACTATCAGAACCGTGTCAAGCGAGCTTCTGAATGTAAACAAAGAACACCCCATCTGGTGACCCAAGCTTCAAAGTAGTGCTTTAGTTCTAGTGCCGACTAGCCCCTCCTTCTTTTCCTACCTCCATGGTGGAGAAAGAGGGGTGGGAGATCCTCAGACCAGTCTCCCCTGGGTGCTCTCCATCAAAATTGGGGGGGGGGAAGGGCGGAACTAAGCTAAATCGCACTGCTCAAGGCAACAACTAACGACTGGAGTATACTTGTCTTCCTTGTCACAAGGATTTGTACAGGCTTTTGGCTGACTACAGAGACGAGTGACCATTAGCAACAAGAAGAATTCCATGAACAAAATTTGACTTAATGAACAGCCAAAAAACAACGCTCTCATAAAGTTGAATTAAGCCCTGCTTCAAAGATTTGTTGATGCTGTAATTTCAGCACTACGAGGAATGTTACTCAATTTTTGTACGGCCCAGCTAGACAAGCAGAAAATGAAATGGACAACGGACTCGCGTTTAAGTAATGCAGCTCTGACCTGGCATGGCGTACTGGAAGTTGTTACGAAGCGCCCGAGATAAGCATTTTAGAGCCCGAGCTGACGAGATTATGCAAAATTTAAAGACTATCTGCAGCCCGCCGGATTTAACGAGATGGTCTGGACGTAGCCTCCAATTAGTGGACACATTCGTGCGGAGCCTAATGAATGCAATATTAGGAGTGACCAGTGTTAGGAGTTTAGCGCCTCTTGGCTGGATTTGCGCCAAGCGGACACTCGCCGTAAATGTTAATTAATGATTCCACGAGGTCAAGTTTTGCGGATAAGGCGCCTTTGGATCAGAGAGGCGTGAGACTGAATTTTCGGAGGAGAGGATTCTGGAAGAGAGAGAGAGAGGAGTTGGCTGATAAATTAGGTACAGCCAAAGCTGTAGTAAATCATTTAGGCACTTTTGACCATCCGCGTAAGGAGATCCAGCGAAATTATTTACTTCATGATACCCACTCGAATGAGGTCTCTGATAAATTGATGAGCACGGTGATTGAAATTGGAACGATTGCTTTATTGCGGTGCATTATTTAACGGGTGAATTGGAATTATTAATGATCATCCTTCTGAAGGTAAATGCAGTCGTAATTTATCCCCGACTGAGCATTTCTGCAGATTAAAATTTAAACAATCATTATGCAATAAAGTTCAAATTTTTAAGCCTGATGTAAAGAAGGAAAAATGATGGCGTTGAAAATTTGATTACCACTTAACGAAGCTTTTTTACTTCCTTGTACGAAGTAAAAAGGAAGTATTGTAATCCCGAAAAATTTCAAGTCCCATATTTCAACGAAAATATCCATTTTTTACCGATATCGAATGCAATTTAACGATGTTTTTGCGTAAGAACAGAATAAAGGACTCATTCTCCCCAAAATAATTATAAAACTGATTTAAAATGAATTTGACGAGAATTTTTCGTGGGGTCTGTGCGTACGTACGTAACTCGCATAACTCAAAAACGAGTAGCAACATAACGTTGATATTTTGTATATAGGAATGCTATAAAATGTAGATGTGCACCTCGTATTTTGGTTGCAATTGGCCGCACCAAGCGTATATATTTATATTTATATACATATCCACTCTGTTACCCGGCTCAGTGATCTCAGTTTCTTTACTCTTATATGTTCGTAAATTGTGCATTTTTTGCTTTAAAAATGATTGAATTATATTGTTGTTATCTTCCGGTTAAGGGTTTTGCGCCTTTAGTAAATCTGCAAGCAATATTTATACAATTATCAACAATTTAAAAGCCGTTTAAGTGCAGTTAAGCCTAATTTTTAAGAACATGGCGGACATATTTGTTTACATTTGAAACAGCAGAATGGTAGATTTGTTGCCAATCTATAGAGACTAAGCTTCCCAGCGACAAAGATAACGCCTTCATTTATTACTGCGAATTAAATCATGCTTAATCCATTCTGGAATTTATTCGAAAAAATAAATTTTTAAGATTTACTTCGCAATTTTTAATATAGATATTTTGAGTTTTTATGTATTTTTGCCCTGCCGCGAAGTGAGAACTGAATTAATTAAATGAGAAATACTGAATCTTTTGTGAAAAACCTTTTGTTTACATCGTTTTAGATTTATTATAGTATTTGAACATAACATGTGGCAACGATTAGATAATTCTTCAAAAGACAAATTTTGTGCATTCTGATTTATATAGTGAATGAAATGTAACGCTGTTAAGTGAACCTAGCGCCAGAGTGTCGCTATGGTAAACAAATATAGTAAATTTTAAAGAGTACATTTATTCTATTCAGGTTTATACGCTATCGACGAAGTAAATTTAATTCAGTCCAATAAGTTTAAATGAAATGCAAGGACAAATGCATATAATTTAATATTCTGTACAAGTGGGGTACACATCAGGTTTTTTAAAAATTTGTTTCGGATAATAATACAGTTTCTCATTTTCTAAATTAAATTATGAAGTTCTATTTAATTAAGTAACTCTCCATTGTCAGATTAAACTTAGATATTCTAAAATTTCTTTTCACACTTTATTTGATTTCTTCTTATGCTTCACTATTACGACTCAATTTAACTTTCACGTTTGTCCACCAACGGCTGAGCTGTAAGACCGTTGAACGCTGGTGGTTCGACCCATGTTCAGTACTCAGAAAATGGTTTCAATTTTCATGTTTTCATGCAGCATGTGAAACGTAATTGCGATACAATTTCCCTTACAAAGTTCTCCACGAAAGTATGGACTATAGATGAATAGTCACAGATAATTAATGACCGATGAATATCTAAATTTTGTGATGCAGATAATTTCCA
Organism: Stegodyphus dumicola; assembly: GCF_044657685.1. Lineage (NCBI taxonomy): Eukaryota > Metazoa > Arthropoda > Arachnida > Araneae > Eresidae > Stegodyphus > Stegodyphus dumicola. The sequence goes on from NC_140775.1 coordinate 181,348,889, forward strand.
GTAATTTCTATCTAGTGTTACTTAAATTTTATCAGTCGAAACGCCATTAAATGACAAGCTATAGCAACAAAGAAAGGAGTTTATTATCATTCGTAAGTTCTTGAAGTTCTTCATTGGATTATTATACGTTTATGAGCTATTGCTAATACTTAATGAAGTCTTCGTAGGGCAACCATGAGCACAAAACCCTAAATAAAGAATCAAAGTAGGAGAAATGCATTAAGGAAAATAATGTTAATTATTTTATAATAAAAAAGAAAATAATAATTAAAATGATGTTCTGGTCACGTGAACAAAATGGAGTCTTTCTAGTGATGACCAGAACGTTTCCTCGAATTCTATTTTTCTGTGATGTATGCGAAAAGTTTCGGAACTGGGAAAGAGATGAAAAGTTCTCCAACCTATCAGAAATGTGACCGGTTGTCAAGTGATGTATATGCCAAATTACGGACGTAACAGAAAGCCGAGGAAATTCATCCGCCGATGAAAATCGTGAAATTAGAGTAAATTGATTTAAGTATAATTGATTTTCTTATGATTTTATACGTAATGTCTTTGAAAAATTTAATGAGGAACAGAGACATCTCTGACGAGGTGGGTAGTATTCTCTTCTGCTTTAACAGAGATTTCTCTGTTTAAACGTTGTTGCAAAACGCGATCATACCTAAGACTTTCTTCATAGTGTTTTTAAAATGTTTGTGTTTTAAACTCTTACCGCCTAAATTCTGCTTCTGCTATTGAATTATATCTGTATGTTTACAGTGGTGGCCAAAATTGTGGACACTTTTGGAAATTTTTATGTTTTTGAACTTTGTATGCTTATAGAAAACGTTACGTTTCACAAAATGCAAACTTGTATATATCATTTTAAAGAGAATTTATTACTAAATTCAATACAAAACACAAAATTCAATTATTTCCAATACAAAAAGAGTTAAACGATAATAGTTATCGATATACATTAGATAGTGATGATTGCAGTGAGTTATCAACACTTAGTAGGGTACCCTTTATTTTTGATTACAGCTTCACATCGACGTTGCATTGAGCTGACAAGAGTTTTAAGCTCTTCTTTCGTTATTACATGATGCCAGGAAACAATTATAGCCTCAATTAGTCCCCTTTTATTTGATGGGCGCCTCATTCGGACAAGAGTTTTCAAACGGTGCCACAAATTTTCGATACGATTGAGGTCAGGACTGTTTCCTGGCCATGACAACAATTTAATGCTCTTTGTACGAAACCACTCTTTCGATATTTTGGCCGTGTGGCAAGGAGCAGAATCCTGCTGAAAAATAAACGAAGCATTGTTGGAAAAGAGATATCTGATGGAAGGTAGAAGTTTTGGTTCTAGAATAATGTCAATGTATTTTCTGGCATTCAGTGTCCCATCGATGACATGAAGGCGACCAATATCATCTGCTGACATGCATGACCAAATCATAACACTAACTGGGTTCTTCACAGTTGCTTGAATGCAGTCAGGATGTAGCTCTTCTCCTATTCTACGTCTTACATATTTTCTCCCATCACTACCGAATAACGATATCTTAGTTTCATCACTCCATATAACTTGTGACCACTGATCATCTGTCCAATTAATGTGTTCCTTTGCCCACTGTAGTCTTTTTTTTTCGTTGCTGAAAATTGAGACAAGGCCTTTTTCGTGGAATTCTACCTCTCACTCCAACATCTGTTAATCTTCTCCTGATTGTTCTTGAACTGACAGAAACACCAGCATCATTCAGATCACTTCTGATGGCCGCTGATGACATTTTTCTATCTTGGCGCCATAGTCTTTTTATTCTTCTGTCATCAATAGATGTTTTGCACCTTTTCGGCCTTTTCATTCTCTGTTTTTTTATTGAATTTGTCTCCTGATATCGTAAACAAAACTTTCGGACTCCAGATGTAGTCACCGAACCACCCACCTGTCTTGCAATTTCAGCATAGGAAAGACCACTTTCTCGTAACGCAATAATATTACATCTCTTTCTAGGTGTCCAATCTACAGTTTTATTTGATCTCATTGCTTCTTGACTAAATATTAAAAATTTTTACAAAACTTCCTACTACAGTGTATAAGAAACAGGTCCTCCTACAGAACAAAGCAAAATAATGAATTGTTTCAAGTGTAAACATGATGTCAGCTTCTACGGGAGTTACTAACATTTGCTCGGTTCTCAGAACAAGAACAGTGATCGGCCAGGAAAGCTAGACGTTACAAACCACTTTATAACTGTGTTTTTTATTTATATTAAAGTACATATAACTTTTTTGCATTGGAAATAATTGAATTTTGTGTTTTGTATTGAATTCAGTAATAAATTCTCTTTAAAATGATATATACAAGTTTGTATTTTGCGAAACGTAACATTTTCTATAAGCATACAAAGTTCAAAAACATAAAAATTTCCAAAAGTGTCCACAATTTTGGCCACCACTGTATAATCTGCATTTCATTTTGCATCTTTTCGCCTAAGGGCAAATTTACAAAGGCTTTTCTTTTTGTGCACTGGAACTTTAAAAACGTAATAGTACGTCATTCTGTATACTCGTGTAAATGATGCAATTTTGAAATGTTCCAACAGATATTTGGTCAACATTTTGAAATTAGCTACACTGAAATTATATTACCTCAAACAACGTTTTATATTCATGGGAAATATTCAATAAGCTGAAAGAAACACCTTTCATGCCGCCCAACCGGTTTGGTTTATTTGATTACGACACCACCTTCGAAAGCTAACTGCCTAATAGAAAGAATGCCTTCGTGGAGGACTTTCTAAAGAAAACTAGCTCGTATACACGTTACACATAAGCCACCCAACCGGTATAGTGGTTAGCATCGCTAACTGCCGTACCGAAGGGCCTGGGTTCGAATCCAGGGAAGGCATGGATGTTTGTACGTGTATAATGTCCGTGCGGCATGGTGGCACCCTAATTATACGGCGAGATGAAATTCCTCTCGAGAGATTGGCGGTAGGGGAATAGGGCTGAGAGACAAATGGACCCGTCTCCTTGAGGTGTTCTCCGTCAAAATTGGGGGTGGAACTGAGCTAAAGACTTTGGCTGACTATAGGTCAGACAAATGAGCATTAGCGACAACAACGACGACTTTCATTCCATAAACAAAATTTAGATCATACAATACTGATACATACTTAATGAACAGGGGGAAAAACCGCTCTGATAAAGTTGAATTAAGCTCCTATAAAACTGCAGTCAGTGTTAAAATTTTGACTTTCTATGCTAATTATGATGCAGAACTGCTTCGTTTATTTACAATATGCGTATGAAAACCACAAACAAAGATTTCTAATTCATATTTGCAAATGAATGCAGAAAGAAAAAATAAAACGTGTTTCCTATCGGATAAGGCCGCTTCCTTGATGTGTGGATTATAACTAAAATGATGAAACAACATCTTGTTATGCGCAAATGGTTGCGAAATGCACATTGCATTAAAACATAAGCCCACAAGCATTCATTGTGTTAATTGCTTACGTAACATTGTCGATCTCTGATAAACGACAACTTAAAAACGGAAGTTGTGAACGGATGCCGAACTGAGCTCATTTCCGTAGTCGCCACGGGCTCGTTAAATAATTAGTTATATGACAAAGGCAAAAATTACGTAATTTTTGTTTGTAACGATGAATAGTCATATCAGAGAAAGAAGTAATGCCCAGACTTCTGGGTAACGTGCTTTAGAATGTAATGAATGTTACTTATCTTAGAGCAAAGAGTTTTCCTGATAACTAAGTGTTTAGGATTTCTGGTGTGTTTTTGTAGCCCAAATGGGAGTTAGACCCAATGGGCTCGCCTTAGTTTCAAAACGGCATTTTGCGTCGTTTCACTTTTCAAACTGTTGCCACAAAATATTTTCGTCATGCATTATATTATATAGAAATTATATTATACATATTATATAGAATTATATTATATATATTATATAGAATTATATTATATAGAAAATAAATAATGAAGAATCTGCATGAATGTTTCCGCATTGTGAAAAAATAACGGTACCTAAAGCCATTCATTTTTCAATAACGTACGTCTCCACCCGAAAGTCCAAATTCGGAATTTGCAATTTTTTTTACTGTTTATGTGACATTTTGTAAAGCTTTAACAACGAATTTTTGATTAACAAACCTAAAGATTTCAAAGCGAGTAATGGCAACACTGTACGAAAAAAAGTATCTCCAGCGCGTGAAACTGTGTATCGGAAATTCTACAGATAAGCTCTTTTAAATTTATTTCGTGATATCGCTCTTTAATTGCATTTTATGCTTTAAGTGCGAAGAACATGATATGTAATAAATAAAGGTGATACACAAAACGATAAAAAAATCTATTCTTGTACACCACATGACTTCCTTGTACTGAATATTCAATTATACGCATTTTTTTCCATTTCATTTAAACTTACTGGATTGAATTAAATCTACTTCGCCGAAAGCGCATAAACCACAATAGAATAAATGCATTCTTTAACATTCACTCTATTTGTTTACCATAGGAACACTCTGGCGCTAGGTTCACTTAACAGTATTATATTTCGTTCACATTCTAACTCAGAATGCACAAAATTTATATCATTTAAAGAATTATCTAATCGTTGCCTCATGTTCTATTCAAATACTATAATAAAGCTAGAATGATGTATAAAAGAAATTAAGCAAACAAAACAAAAAGAAACAGTTTTTCACAGACGATTGAGTATTTCTCATTCAATTAATTCAGTTCTCACTTCGCGAGAAGGCAAAAATACATAAAAACTCAAAATATCTATATTAAAAATTACGAAGTAAATCTTAAACACTTATTTCCTCGAAAAAATTCCAGAAAGAATTAAGCATGATTTAATTGGCAATAATAAATGAATGCGTTATCTTTGTTGTTGCGAAGCTAAATTTCTCTAGATTGGCAACAAATCCACTAGTCTCCTGTTTCAAATGTAAACGTCAATGGCCGCCATTAAAAACAGTCTTAGCGGCAATTAAACAACTTTAAAATTGCTGATAATTAAAAAAATATTGCACACAGATTTACTAAAGGCATAAAATCCTTAACCGGAAGATAAAAACAACAGAATACAATCATATTTAAACAAAAAATGTACAATTTACAAACATATAAGAGTAAAGAAACTGAGATCACTGAGCCGGGTAACAGAGTGGATATATATATAAATATATTTATATACGTTTGGTGCGGCCGATTGCAACCAAAATACGAGGTGCATATCTACATGTTATAGCAGTCCTATATACAAAATTTCAACGTTCTGAGGCTACTCGTTTTTGAGTTATGCGAGATACGTACGTACGCACGTACGTACATACGTTCGTACAGATGCCACAAAAAATTCTCTTCAGAATTAATTTTAAAGCAGTTTTATAATTTTTTTTTTTTTTGAAGGAAAAGAGTATTTTATTCTTTCCTTGCGTACAGATATCACGCAAAAACATCGTTAAATTGCATTCGATAGCGGTCAAAATGGATATATTCGTTGAAATATGCTGCCTGAAACTTTTCGCGATTACAATACTTCCTTTTTACTTCGTACAGGGAAGTAAAAAGGCGCCTTTGAGCGTAATATAAAATCTGAAATCTTTCAGATTTTTGTTTGTTTTGTAATTTTTTTTAAACAGCTGCACTAAAACTATTTCTAGAACTCGATGCAGATACGTCTGATAATTCTAAATCTGGTTAGGAGATCAGGGACCTATCGAAAGCTTTTTGCCGCTCGGGTAGGTCCATTTGCCGTCCTTCTCAGTTCACACCAAAAAACGTCAAATGTTTGAAAGATGGAAACGACATATAGGGAAATAAATAAAAGATCAGAGTTAATTTTTTTAATAAAACCTTAATTATTATTTTAAAGTGCTATTCTGTTTGTTTTTCTATTATCAAAATCCTACATGACATTTATGAATTCTCGTGTTCTTTGGTAACATTGAATGTCCGAAACTTCTAAAGACCTTAAGTGTCTTTTATGTATGTAAAGTATCACAGAGACTGGAAAAGGGTGTAAAGGACGCATTTATGTAACTCGGTTAAAAGTTAACCTGTGCTTACAAAATAGCCAGAATTTACTGCTTAAATCAGATGTGAGGCATTTGAGTTTACTAAGAAACTGTACGTTAGCCTACACAAATAGAGAAATGCTCAATTTGTCTCTGACCTCAGTCAGTGTCGTAAAACTTACGGTGGAAATAACGCAACGCAGCAGAATACTACTATCAAAAGAAAAGAAAAAAGAAAAAAAAAATAAGCAATGTGGCATTCAGCAGGAGGAACACGCTCTGATTCTATCTTCTAAAATCTTAATTTAAATTCTATCGCCTTTCTATCTCATTTAAATACACGTGAACTAGAAATTTGCATTCTGGTAGGAGTATGGGATACGAGAAAAATAGAAAAGCACATTAACACAAACTAACACTATAAAAGTAAACGAAACCTTAAACATTCCAGAAATTAGTTTCGTTACTCCAGTTACTCTTATTCTAGACAACCCAGTATTTATTAAATACAGTATACTTATTTTTATGTCTTAGGTGATTCTTAAGCAATTTGCGCCTAGAAAAACTCCTCTCAGAATAGATAATATTTATAACATTTGTGAGGCAAATTCGAAGTAGAGTTACAATATTTGGAATTGCGTTTTTGAGATTGTAGTTTAGAACTTGTAAAAATTGAAAGCGGCTTCCATTCGGATAGTCAGACTCGTCTCCTCATATTCTAACAGAAAGAAAACTCTGAAATATTTCTCTCTCTGCTAAGAACTCTCCTTTATTTACGCCATTAAGACGTTAATTTAATTTTTATTCGTATTTTCCATTCAAAAGTTTTGATAGCGTAAGGAACGGACCGCAAGAAAGTAAACACCGAAAAATCTGCCTTCTTGCCCGCTGGCCGAATTTGATTAAAAAACTAAACAATTTGAAAGCAAGCAATGGCAACACTGTAAGGGAAAAAAAAAAAAAAAAAAAAAAAAAAAAAATTTAATCTTCAGCGCGCGAGACTCTGTATCGGAAATTCTAAAGATATGCTCATTTTAAAATTAATTTGCGATATTGATGTTGAACTGAATTTTATATTTTGAGTACGTAGAACATGATATTTAATAAATAAAGGGAACACACAAAACGTTAAAAAAACGCCCCTTTGGACGTAATTTAAAATATGAACCCTTTCAAATTTTTTTAATGTATTTTTGCCTTGCCGCGAAGTGAGAACTGTATTAATTGAATGAGAAATGTATCTCTAATGAAATTCGAGGAAATAAGTTTAAATGAGATGCAGGAAAAATGCGTATAATTTAATATTCCGTACAAGAAGGTCATATGGTGTACATAGCAGATTTTTTTTCTCTTGAAGAAGGAACATATATCTAATCAACCTTGAAATTGTAAAGTTCATTCAAAATCTGTATCATCCTGATTGATTTTATAAAACACGTTTCTATCGATTAAAAAAATCGGCTTTCCATATATGAATACCATTTTTTAGAAACCTATAAATTTTACTATCCGCAATTAAAACAAAAACAATGTGTTAGTTGTAATAAACCTTACAAAGCATATGGAATTTATTTATGTAATGACTACTTAAGGTATCTTTACCTCGGGGATTAGTAGTATCTTATTTCCAAATAATTGAAAACGTGCGAAGTGATATAATTTGCTTGAGTAATGCAAACGTTAAAAAAATATAAATAAAATTTTAACAAAATAAAATCTGAAAGCTTACAGATTTTACATTACATCCAAACGGCCGGGTTTTTTTTCACATTTACAGATGCACATACGTTTCGAGATCATTTGGGCTAACGCCACATTGTGCTAAAAATATTTAAAAATAGTGTATCTTCAGAATTTCTGATAGATAGTATCGCGACCTGGAGGTAAAAATTTTTATTCCCTACAGTGTCGCCACCGCTCGCTTTGAAAGTGTTGAGCTTTTATATTAAATATTCGTTAAAGTTTTAAAAACTATGAAATAGACAATAAAATAAATTCCAAATTTGAGCTTTCAAGTGCCCACGTTCGGGTGGAGGGTTACATTATTCAAAATTCGATGACTCTTTAAGGTATTTCTCTCTAGCCTTCTTAGCATGTCTTCGTGGTGTAGTGGTCAGCAAACTCAGCGCGTATTTGAGATTTCTGTGGTTCGAGTCACGGTGAGGGCACTGCTCATTTTTTACATCTCCTGCTTCGAAATAACCTAATGTTTCTGCAACTATAGGTATCATTGTTTTTCCACACTATACAACACGCACACATTCATGTAGATTCTTCATTATTTGGTTTCTTTAAATGTAATACATGGCAGTAATGTTAGGTGGCAACAATTTGAAAAGTGATTCGACGCTAAATGCCGTTTTGAGACATATAGCTCTTTTGGGCTAATAAAAGGGCATAAATTGCCTTAAAGCTTAAAATGTTAATGCATAACCAAAGATAAATTATTTTTAAACTTAAATTCGTTCACATTATTTTTAGACGAATTTCGCGTTTTAGGAATTGCAATAAAAATGGCGAAACCTACGCTGCTGCAATTAGCTAGGTATTATAAACAAAAGAACTCGCATAAATATTCCTTCCTAAGCTTCCTACAGATTATAGAACAGGTAATAAAAACTGCATTGCAGAAGTTTAGCAGATAGGAACGCATACATTTTTTTTTCGTCTAAAAAATAAGAGAGGAAAAAAAAAGGAAAGTCTTCGCAGAAATCATCTCACAATTCTGAACTTTAGAATGGTACATTACGCCACCATGATGGATTTCTAATGATGCCACATCGGCAACGGAATTTCACTTGATAAATGTCGATTCTTGTAGCCATACGAGAACATTTACCCCTCCCCTCAATCTACCCTCTAAAAAGAAATTCTCCAGCGGTGGTTGGGAATTTTAATGTTTTGATGTCCCTTCTCCTGGTGAATTACGGAACATCATGTAGCGGAGGTATGCGGCATCATAGACGACTTCGCGACACGCTAGATTTGACATCATTGCTCTGAATCCCGATGAATGTCCGGGTCCCTTTTTATGTCTTTCCTTTCCTTTATGGATGTTGGGAGGGGGGCGAAAAGCTGGTGGAAAGGAATCATTACAAATTGCAGGTTCGTTAGCTTCTACCGTATTCAAAGACCATGTAGGGATAAAATATAACAAAATGTTTTATTGGCTAACAAAATATTTCTGAAACTGTTATCCACCAGCTAATTTTTATTTGATTACACCACCATATTTCAGACCCACTCAAAGCTTCTTAACCCTTTAACTGTCGAGTTATTTTGATGATTTGGGTACACAAATTGTCAAATTTTTTTATTGGAAAAATCAAATGTTTAGTACAAAATAAAATATACTTAAGTAGTTAAAAATTGATATTTTGAAGTACATGGGTAAAATTTTTAAAGTTTTGTAGCCACTGCGTATTTGCTTGAGGCGGCTGCCACTCAACATGGCAGTTGTAAAGTTCGCTTCTAGTGGAGCATTATTTTCTAAAAATGAAAGAAAATTAATTATTTTCTAAAAAATAAAGAAATGAAAAAAAATAAATAAATAAATAAATAAAAGTGAATACGTATTAGTAGTTCAGTAATTCAGTCTTGTGTGGTACAACTGGAAACATTTTTCCAAGCACACACCAGCTCCACAATCACTACACCAGAACCGTGTTTCCTTCCTTATCTTTTTCCCATTTTTATCCTTTTTCGAACAACACACTTTGCAGTCTTGCAGGCTCACGTTTCACAGGAGTAGGAGGAATATAGGAAATAAAATGTCGTTCAGTAAGACGGGCAGGGTTATCTATTGTAGGTGGTCTGCCAACATTCTTTTGTCCAGAAGCTGCATCATCATATTTATGTAAAAGCTCTTCTACAACTTGGATTCGAAATTCTAAAAATGCAATACGTTTCCCAACTACATTTTTATAGAGTAAATATGAGTTCCAAAGTACCTTGTCTAGTAAATGTAAAAATATCTTTTTATAATATTTTTTCTGACGTTTTCGGATTGTTGGATGAAAGGATATTTCCTGATCACAGCGATCTACACCATAGTTAGACTGTAGTCAGAAACAATCTTCGGCTTGAGTATATCTTCATTTGTTATGAAGAGAAATTACCGGATAGCGTTATAAAAATTAGGTGAATGATTTTATGATTTATGGAAATTTAAATTTTATTTTGATTCTGAATTATTTAATTTAAGGCTTTAATTTTGGGGAGAAACAGATGCTTCGGGAAATATTATTTAGTATAAATGAATATTATTTATTTTCTTTTATTTGCAAATCTTGTACAAACTTTTATTCATTGTGAAAGAAGCAGGGAAAGGGAGGCAATTTTCGCCAAGTCATGATTTCGCGCGCTTTAGAATGTTCGAGAAAGAATTTTCATTGTTAGTTGACCTTAAGAGAGGAAAGTACGTGACGGAAAGGTCAAAGGTTGCTACTTGTCTTTCAATGTAAGTCATTCAGGTTTTTGGCGATTGAGGGTCCGGTTGTTGGCTAAGTGAAGAAGGGCGCGCATGCGCGATCACCCTTATTTCCGCATTCTGGAGTTGAAAACGAAGATTTTGCCATAATTAAGGGGGCGATAAGTGAAGCCATAGTGGGAGCCCGTTTTGTGAAGGTGACGAAGGAAATTCGAGTTGGATACATACTTACTTTTGGCTGACTCTCGGACTGACTCGCTGATTTTTGGGCTTGCTGGACAAAATGTAAGTGACTCCGAGAGGTGTTTTCCGGCGGGGAGCGGCAAATATGCTCCTCGGCCGCGTTTTGGTTAAGAGGCGAGACTCTCTTACACACTTACTTTTGGCTGACTCTCGGACTGACTCGCTGATTTTTGGGCTTGCTGGACAAAATATAAGTGACTCCGAGAGGTGTTTTCCGGCGGGGAGCGGCAAATATGCTCCCCGGCCGCGTTTTGGTTAAGAGGCGAGACTCTCTTACACACTTACTCTGGACACTCTTACTTTTGGACTCGCGCACTTACTGGTTGGCTGGACTTGTGGATGTTACTCTGGAACTTACTTGGGACGTTACCCGTGAAGCTTGCTCTTGGGATGAGTAAGAACAGGCGAGCCGTAATTTCCTAGCAACAACGTTTCTGACCGGCGAAATTTGAACGAGTTACCTGCGTGTTGACATAGGACTTTCAGGACCAAGCGGATAGCCGTCCTGGGCAGCAGTGCTCCTGTTTCTGTTCTACAGTAGTGAAGTGGGTCTACATTTTTAGAACCAGTGTCAAGATGAGCCCGGCCGACATCAACGCGGGATAAGATAAGAGTCCTCCGCTTCAAGATGTCCCTTCAAGATAAGTTTTATTTTTTTTTGGTGTGTTTGAACTTTAGGCAAGCTTTTCAAAAACGTCCTTAGCAGAAAAAAAACAACGTCAAATCTAAAATTTAACTCTCAGGCCTTAAATTGTTTCCCTTTCGTTTCTTTTAAATCACCAGACAAACCTTAAGTTTTTTATGAATTTAAATGAACAGACTCTCAGATGAGGTTAAGATTTTTCTTATTGTGTTGTAATTGAATAAACTGATATTTAATCTGGAACCTCTTACAGTATGTTTTCTTTATATATTTAATATGAACTTTTCCTTTATATCTTGTATATGTTTTATGTTTTCGATCCTCTCACGGCGCGGTCCCGGAATGCATTTTTTTCACAACGCAAAAATGCTGTACACGTTTCACTATACGATTACTGCCTTTTACGGCAAGTAGTTTCATATTTAACATTTTTATATGAATTTAAGATATAACATTGGTGCCGTGAAGTAAGATTCATAACATTATTTCCCGGCGTGAACTTAAGCAGTTTAACACATTTTTTTTTGAGGCCGACCATGGAAATATCATGAATACTGCACATCAGACACACATCTTTCATCTTCGGTTGAAGAATCTAAATCATCTATATAACGTTTCAAAGAACTGGACGCCATTTTACAACAAAAAGATCCCGTGCACGTTGAACCAAAGAACTTATAACCTCTGACTTTTTTTATTATCTGTTTCATATTTTGTAAAGCATCCAGTTTTTGATTAAGAAGCTCAAAGATTTCAAAGCGGGCAATGGCAACAGGGAAGAAAAGAATTATCTCCAGCGCACGAGACTGTGTATCGGAAATTCCAAAGATATGATCTTTTAAATATTTTGCCATATTGCTGTTGAATTGAATTTTATGGTTTAAGTGCAAAGAACATGATATTTAATAAATAAAGGTAATACACAAAACGTTAAAAAAAAGTCCCCTTTGTGCGTAATGTAAAATCTGAAAGTTTTCAGTTTTTTTTTTTTTTTTTTTAATTTAAATTTTTCAAGAAAACTTTAACAAATATAATGTTATTCTTCTCCTTACAATTTTCAATATTTTTGGCCCGAAATATTTTTATTGTATAATTGGAGTGTTCTTAATAACATTAAGAATCTATTTTGTAATTAATAAATTAGTTTTTGAGAAAAAATAAAAAGCACTTTTTTATGTAAAAACTTTGAAAAAAATATATCTCAATCAACACAAGAGGCAAATGAATTTTAAATATCTCAGCTTCTTTAAGCGGAGTGAAATGTTATCCTTTTTTGCCCCATATATTGCAATCAAGTTCATTGGCTTCTTTGCTAATCTCACCAGTTCATAAATATTTCATTGTTTCCTGTTGATAAGAAATGATTAGTATTCGATACAAGGACTGAAAATTATGTTTACACTAGCTCAAGAAATGTTTATAAAAGTATGTTCTAAATTCAAGCAATCTGTGCGATCTTTGATAATATGTGACCGTCGCTTCTGCATTACTGTAATTACAATAATTACAATCTAACCCCGCTATAACGATCCTGGCTTATAATGAATTCTTTCATGTAAAAAACTAACTATATACCCCCGTCCAATTTTAATCGGATATAACGAATTGTTTGGATGAGTTGGAATCGAATATACGAATTATGTGAATTTGTTCCTACAGTCGAATACCACTGTAACGATCCCGGGTTCTAACGAACTAAAGAATATAACGAACGAACTTTTTGGTCCCGTACAATTTTCTATAGATTTAACGGTTATAACGAACTACTAGTTACGAAAACCGGATATAACAAAATGAGTTGGAATCGAATATATGACGTGTATTAATTTGTTTGTACAGTCGAATCCCATTTTAACGATCCCGGCTTCTAACGAACTATCGAATACAACGAGCTATCGAATATAACGAACGTACGTTTTGGTCCCGTCCAATTTTGTATAGCCTTAAAATATTAATTACACAGTTATAACGAACTGTTTGTTTGTTTTCTAATAACTCAGTCAGTACTATAGCTGCAGTCACCAAACTTTCTGCAATTCTGTTCTGGGTCCTGGAAAAGGTCGATATCCACTCCCCGCCACGAAAAAAAAAATTAGTTAAAATCAGAGATATTAATTAAAAACGCTAAAACGCTAATTTTCGGCTCATTTTCCAGAAGTGACAGCAGTCTTGCACGCTAGAGATAAAAATCTGCTTTATTTCGGGAAGTGTTGCCACTGCTCGCTTTCAAATAGTAGAGTTTGCTAAAAAAAATTCCTAAGTTTTACGATGAAAAAAAAATAGCATTGCCAAACACTAACTATACTATTCTCGATTCCAAAAATTCTTGAGAAGCTATTTCGACTATTCTCAACTTCGTATTAATTAATTCAGCCGAGGTATTAATTAAAACTAATATCTATAAATTATATTAAAATAATATCTATAAACTTCTCTTAGCAAAACGACATTAATTATTTTATGAATCTATTAAAATTTCTTTTTGGAAAATAAAAAAAGTAACCTCACAAGTCTTCGTACGCTTTAAGGGGACTCATACACCTTAAAACCCATAAGATCTTCGAATATGTGACTGTTGCAAGAATTGAGATAACTCATTTATTTTAAAAGCAATTGCTTCCAACCTTTTACAGCTGACTACATATTATAGCTGCTTTCTGAAATAGTAATTAGAAAGTTTGTGTTGCCACAAATATTTTTATAATTTAATCCGCTTTGTGACAAAAGTTTTCGTCATGCTTCCACCTTGCGCTAAAACATTCTGTTACATAATTTGAATAATTCTGTTACATAATTTTGATTCCATATTTCATATGTAGCTTTCATAACATTTGGAAACTACTGTAAACCAAAGAAACTGTGAATTTCATGTTAAATTTTTATTTTATTTGAAGTTGAGTTTATAAAATGTATTTTATTAAAAAAATCTGTAATGCTTTTGTGCATAAAATTTTTCAGTATTAAAATTTTCATCAAAATTTTGGTTCAGGTAGAAGATAATGCCCATATAAAGAATTCCATCAAGTTTCAAGTATGTACCATTAGCTATTTTTAAAATAGCATGCGCGCAAGGTGGAAATATGACGAAATATTTTGTCACAAAGTGGATTAAATTACAAAAATATTTATGGCAACACAAACTTTCTGGTTACTAGTTCCCAAAACAGCTATATTATGTAGTCAGCTGTAAAACATTGGAAGTAATTGCTTTAAAAATAAATAAAATATCCCAATTCTTGCAACAGTCACATATTCGAAGATCGTAAGGGGTTTAAGGTGTATGAGCCCCCTTAAAGAAATCTGCACATATTAGTACGTATTGTAGTATTTTGTAATATATACTGCGGTATTTACGACAACTTTCAAACGTCTGGGCATAGAGTTTACAAGCTTTTTTTTTTTGTATTATCTGTATCAATGTTCTTCCATTCTTCCATCATTACTATTTTTAGTTCGGTTTTTCTTTTAATGCTGTATCTTCGTACTCTAATTTTCTCCAGATGTGTTCTTTTGGGTTAAAATTTGCTGACTGAGGTGATGTTTCAGAACTTGTGGACCATTATAGACATCCAAAAGGCGAACGTTGAGGGTCGTGTGCTTAGAATTGTTATCCTGATAAAACAAAGTTGTTTCCAGTATCCAAATTTTGGACGGATAATTTTAAGTTATCTTTTAAATTATTTAAATAAAGATCAAGGCTCACTGTGCCATAAATAAATCCTAAATTATTAAATAATAATTTTAAATAAAGGGGGCTCATACACCTTAAACCTCTTATGAGCTTCGAATTATGTGACTGTTGCAAGAATTGAGATATTTTATTTATTTTAAAAGTAATTACACCTCCAACCTTTTACAGCTGACTACATAATATAGCTGCTTTGGAAACTATTAACCAGAAAGTTTGTGTTGCCACAAATATTTTTGTAATTTAATCCTCTTTGTGACAAAATATTTCCACCTTGCGCGCATGATATTTTAAAAATGGCTAATGGTACATACTTGAAATTAGATGGAATTCTTTATATGGGCACTATTTTGAAATTGAACCAAAAATTTGATGAATATTTTAATATTAAAAAATTTTATGCACGAAAACGTTACAGATTTTTTTAATAAAATACATTTTATAAACTCGACTTCAAATAAAATAAAAATTTAACATGAAATTCACAGTTTTTTTTTTTGGTTTACAGTAGTTTCCAAATGTTATAATATATATATATAAACTATGGAATTAAATAATGCAACAAATAATTTTAAACTGTTCGCGCGAAGTGGAAACATGACGAAAATTTTTGTCACAAAGCGGATTAAATTATAAAAATATTTGTGGCAACACAAACTTTCTGATTACTATTTCAGAAAGCAGCTATATTATGTAGTCCGCCATAAAAAGTTGGAAATAATTGCTTTTAAAATAAATGATTTATCCCAATTCTTGCAACAGTCACATATTCGAAGATCATAAGGGGTTTAAGGTGTATGAGCCCCCTTAATATTGATTCTGACATGTATCCTGGCACAAAAGTATCTCCACCGCCATGCTTTAGTGTTCCAACCAAGATCTTGGGATTAAGCTCCTCATTTTTTGTTCTCCATGCAATTATATGTTCATCGGAATTAAAAATGTTAAATTTGCTTTCATCTACAAATAAGACATGATTCTAAAACGCTTCGGGCTTATTTACCATTGATTTTGAGAAGAAAAGCCTAAGCTTTCTATTTTTTTGCACCTTCAGAAAATTGTCTTCGAGCAGAGCGTCCATGTAGCCCAAGCTGACTTGAGTACTCATCAAACAGTTTTAAGTTAAACTGAAGTAGAAATCGTTTCATTAGATTCTCTAGAAATCTTTAAAACACTCAAACACGGGTTTTTCACAGATTTTCTAACTATAAATCTCTGATCACGTTGAGTTACGTGGAATCCTCTTTGCAGGAACACTCTTCTTACTTTATTTTGTATCCGATTTACCTTTTTAAAGCATTTTATCACATACTGCACCGTAGAATGAGATAAATTTACTAATTTAGCGATATCTCGAATCGAATTCCCATTTTTATGATAAAAAATGATCAAACTTCGAATGCTGTCCATTGCTTCCTTACGAGTACGAGCCAACTTTAAACATCAAATAAAATATAACGAAGTAAGCAAGCAAAAAATAAAGCCAAATAAGTTCTTGAACATCACCAAAATGCAATAATAATAAAAATAATCTGAAAGGTTTCAGATTTTAACCCTTAGCGCTCCTCACGTTTTTGTACCACTGCCTACCAGCAACTCCGGCACATTTTCGCAGCGGAATGCAGCATCCAGAATATCTGCATAAATCTCTTTCTTGTAAATATTTTACCAAAGAAAGAGATGTGACTGTTTTCCTTAGCTGACCAATAATCCTGCATATTCGCCAAGGGTATCGTACCCATATTGATAATAACTCCAATAAAAGCCCAAAACTCATCCTCTTCCACCGCACGCCACGTTTTCCAAATAGAATTACTAGATATTTCTTTATTCTTTAGAACATTTTCTGCGTAATTGTTGGTTTCTTTTATAACTTCATTTACCAGTTTGTTTGTGAAAAATAATTTGAAATATTGTGTCGGCTGTACAATATTTGTAGGAATTTGTGGTCCAATGACCTTTGGCGATACACTAAAATGTATTCTATTCGGAATATCTAATTCTTCCGTTACATCGCGCCATTCATCTAAGTCTTCCGGCAACTCTTCGCTTTCACTTTCAATAACTACCATTCGTCGTCTCTTTGATAGTATAATTTCGGAACCACTACTTGAAGTGTCAGAATTATAATCAACATTGTCTTCCACAATATCTTCTAACAATCAAAGATCAAACACATCTTCACTATCACTCTATATTCTCATCATAATAATTATTTTTCTCCATATTGCTAACCATAAAATGGGTCAAATAATGTTTCAATCGTACCAGTAGCGAGACTGAGCATGTTTTAACTAAAGATAACAATTGCCAACGCCGACGATTCCGTAACATCTTAAGCCTAATCATGCTAAAAACATTAGGCTTCGCAGGCAATTACGTAGTTACGGAACGAATGACGGACGGCTCCGTAACGGAGCTAACGGAGCGCTAAGGTTTAAATTACGTGCAAACGGAATTTTTTTTAACATTTTGTGTGTTACCTTTATTTATTAAATATCATGTTCTACGTACTCAAACCATAAAATTCAGTTCAACAGCAATATCGCAAAATAATTTTAAACTGAGCATATCTTTAGAATTTCTGATACACAGTCTCACGCGCTGGAGATAATTTTTTTTTTTTTTTTTTCTGTATTAACGTTGTCATTACTCGCTTTGAAATCCTTGAGTTTGTTGATCAAAAATTCGTTAAAATTTTACAAAATATGAAATCGATAATAAGATAAATTTCAAATTTAAACTTCCAAATGCGCATATTCGCACGAGGATTGAGTTATTCAAAACTGGATGGTTCTAGGTACCGTTTCTTTATCACATAAGAAACGATTTCAAAGCGAGCAATGGCAAGGGACGTAAACTGTAAGGGGGGGGGAATTATCTCCAGCGCGCGAGACTCTGTATCGGAAATTCCAAAAATAGGCTAAGCATTGTATGATATTGCTGTTTAAATTATTTTGATGTGGTTCATGCGTAGAAGATGATATTTAATAAATAAAGGTAACACACAAAACATTAAAAAAAAAACTCCCTAATAAGCGTAATATAAAATCCAAAAGCTTTCATATTTTTTAAAAATTACTAATTATTTTATTAGTTATGTTTCTATTTATTTTGTCTTGTTCCCGTTTTCTAAACGTCTTCCATAAGGCTTCGGCACTTCTTTTTTGAATTAAATCCTGTTGGGGGGGCACAAATTTGACACCACTGACTTGCAGCATGAGCTTGATCTGAGTTCAAAACCAGGCGAAGTGGCTGCCTTCCTAGATGTTTGTCACGGTTTTTCCTACGTGTAACGTGAGTACAAGCCAATTTTCCCAATTTTCCTTAGAAAGTTCTCCACGAACACATCTCTCTCAAGCGGCAAGTAACTGTCGTGTGTTTTGCCACATCCAAATAAACTAACCTGCACTATGGAAGCACGGATGCAATAATTTCTTAGAAGGTAAAGTATGGTATTTTTATAATGAAATCAGTAAACTCAGAATAATTGTAATGCTAGCCTAACACTGTGTATAATGCGGAAAAAGCTGATTTCTTTCTAGTGAATCTCAAAAAACACAAAAAATTACAATCCAGATTTCCTTTAAATATAGAATACTTTCTTTCAGCGTACCATTTTCAAGAAAAAAGAAATTATCGGAATTTCCAATATAAATGCAGCCAGTTCCCCGTTTCCAACTAAACACTATTTTATTACGCCGACCCTTCGAGTACTTAACTCTCGTGAAATTCTCATCGATCCGTTGATGCGGAGTTCATCCCGCATTATCGAAATTAAACGAGGCAAAAATTAATCCTTTTTTAAGCAATCGATAACCTTATATGAGCAGTCCTGTGAGAAGCCACGAAAAGAAGAAGAGAAAGAGAGCGAGAGAAAGTGCCTGTCCGCTGCTCAAACACTAATTTAAGCCAAATGGAAAAATCTCCTCCCCCCCCCCCCTCTTCTGCGAAGCGAAGTTTAATTAAAGACCAGAACCTTATTAATTTTCATCTGTCTTCATAGCCTTAATTGCGATATTCTAATGAAGCGGCAATTCGCCCCGCAAACCTTCTTAAATTCTCACTTAAAACCAACATAAAAATACTTTAAAAAAAAGTGGTGGCTAAGGGAGATTAAGAGAATATAAAAGATTGTATAGGGAAGGGGGGTGGAAGATGGAAAAGAAAAAGGGGTTGGGGAGGGAAGGAATAAAAAGGCAACACAGCGCCCGATGCTCTTAATTTGGTATAACAACCAGTCTTATCACTTGGCCACTAATCAGACTCTACTATTGGTCTCGTTAGGCCTAATTATGTAGCAAAGAAGGTTCTGTATTAGAAGTCAGTGAAGTACAGGCTGAAGCGAACGTTACGCGAGAGCGACAGGGGGGGAGGCGATATCCGATCCTCTCTCCCCCTCCACACTTTTGTCCAGACGTTAATTGGAAGGGGTCTTACGGAAGTGCTGCTAAAGGGTCGCGGACTTCCGCCTTCAATGGTCCTATAATTGCTTCATTAGCAGGTCAGTCACGGCACCAACTGGGAAGGAGAGGTGGAACAAAAAAGCAAAAAAATAGGAAAATAAATAAGTAGGGGGAAAAAAGTGCATCCGGGGTGGGTGGGGAATTTAGTGGTGAGGTTAATTGGTGGTACCTGACTCCCCCCACATGCCAAATACGCTAATGAGGCATCAAGGCGGGCGGCGTCAGAAAGTAGTGCACGGTAGGCTTCGTGTGTCAAAGTTACGTTATGGTAGTTTTAAGGGTTCTTGTTAAATCTTCGTGATTGACATCGATGTTCGGAAGGGATTGGATACAAAATATTGTCTAAACTTGTTCGAAAAAACTCAGTAAAGAACCTTGAAGTTTCCTTCCCAATATAAGAACGTAAATTTAAGATTTTGTATAAACCAGAAGTCGAAATGAGTAACATCAGCTAAAAATTCGTATTCAAAAAACAGTTGTGCATCATTGTAAGCAAATTAAGGGGTATCAGAAACTTCTATACCGACAGTGTTAAATTGGCCATTTTCGATGTACCTTTTCTCAAAATCTGCTGCACATACAAGCTTGAATTTTTTTCTGTAATTAAAGTATACCTATCTGATTATACTGAAATGAGCTTTTGAAGCATTTGGAATTTTAGAGTAAATTACAGAACATTTTGTTAGGCATAGTAAAATTTAGCACTTTTCTCACAAAAAAAAAAAAAAAAAAAAAAAAAAAAAAAAAAATTTTCTAAGTTTATTACAAAAAGCTCATTTCAGTAAATATTAGGGAACCTAATAAATAAGCCATAAAAGGTTTAGATACCTGTGAGCAGTAGTTCCTGAGAAAAGGTACATCGAGTATAAACAAATCACGTTTGGAGAAAAACGCGTTTATATGTAAAAATCCTCATTGATCAAAGCAGTAGATGACAAATTAAAACTAGATTTTTTTACAGTTCTAATTTTCATAGAGATTAAAGAATGGTATTTTTAGAAAGATAAAAGCGTAGAGAATTTGAAAATGCAAAAATCCGAAATCACAATTTTTTGAAGATTTTGGAGTTTCAGCACCCCTTAAATTATTTTTGCAAACTAAGAAATGCAAGACCAATAACTTAAAGCATTAGCTGCAAAACATTCAAACCCTTTCTCAAATCTAACATACTTAATAAATGCCTAAGCTAATCGTTTCAATAAATTTAAGATCGTTTTATTACGCTACCAGGGTATTTATCATCCATGGAGTCGGAATAAATATTTCTATTTCAGAAGGCATCAGGATTTTCATTTATCGTTCATGAAGTATGGGCAAAACCAATCATCTGGGGTGCTGCCATTCGATTTTCATAAGATATTTAATCTATCTTTCAAATTTAGACAATATTGAGATTAAGGGGGCTCATACACCTTAAACCCCTTATGTTCTTCGAATATGTGACTGTTGCAAGAATTGGGATATTTTATTTATTTTAAAAGCAATTAATTCCAACTTTTTACAGTTGACTACATAATATAGCTGCTTTAGAAACTAGTAACCAGAAGGTGTGTGTTGCCACAAATATTTTTGTAATTTAATCCGCTTTGTGACAAACGTTTTCGTCATGTTTCCACCTTGCGCGCAGGATATTTTAAAAATGGCTTATGGTATGTACTTGAAATTTGATGGAATTCTTTATATGGGCACTAATTTTTAACTGAAACAAAAATTTGATGAATATTTTAGTATTAAAAAAATTTATGCGAGAAAACATTACAGATTTTTTTAATAAAATATATTTTATAAACTCAACGCCAAATAAAATAAAAATTTAACACGAAATTCTTGTAATTCTAGGTTCACAGTAGCTTCCAAATGTTATAAAAGCTATATATTAAATATGGAATTAAATTATGCAACAGAATGTTTTAAACTGTGCGCGCAAGGTGGAAACTTGACGAAATATTTTTTCACAAAGCGGATCAAATTATAAAAATATTTGTGGCAACACAAACTTACCGATTACTATTTCAGAAAGCAGCTATATTATGTAGTCAGCTGTATAAGGTTGGAAGTAATTGCTTTTAAAATAAATAAGTTATCCTAATTCTTGCAACAGTCCCATATTCGAAGATCTTATGGGTTTTAAGGTGTATGAGTCCCCTTAAGAAAATTGCGTATTTTATAATAATATATATTTTTATTTTGTTTAAAATAAAAATGTCTACTACGGAGTAGTTTCCGTTCTCGGGCTGTTACGCTACCATATCATTTATCATCTAAATGGCTTCCCAAGTGGTACCATTTTAGCAGACGCACAGCCTTCCATTCACCTTTCACAAGGTGTATGGAAAAACAAGTGCTCAAAATGTTTCCATTTGAAGTTATATTCAAAATCTTTCCATTACCTTTCAAATTATAACTATTTTTTCTTAACAAAAAACACGAATGCGTTTTTTAATTCGGTTTCGTGGTTTTCCCCATGTGTAACGTGTCTATGAGCCAGTTTCCCTTAGAAAGTCATTTACGAAAGCATCCCTCACTTCCGAGTAGTGCCTAAGGACGAAGCACGTAAATAAAGAATAAAAACAAGCCAGTGAAACATCATTAGTGCAATTCATCTTTAGGATGATTAAAAGAATTTGAAATGATTCGCAGTCAATCAGAGACGGTTTTCAGTTTTGTTTTCCTAAAATTGGAATCTGTTTTAAAACAAGTAATAGATGAGGACTACAGAATTAGAATTTAACGAATCAATAAATTTTTGGATAGTATAATTTTGCATCTTAAAGAAAGATTCAGAAAACACAAAGCAGTTATAACTTCATATTCTTCATGACGAAATATTTTAATCATACTGGTAAATGTCCTCCTAGCTGCAGATTAAAATATATTAGAAATACAGAAATGGACACATTCTTCAGATTTGTTAAATTGGTGTCAGTATTTTGTCTTCGAAAAAAGGAAATGGAAAAAAGAAGTTATGACTATGGAAGAAGGAATTACTGGAAGAATAGACTAAATTAACTGCTATAGAAGCTCTGCAAGAGTGAAATGTAGATATCTTCCCAAATATCCCTAAACTTAATAATTTTGCCAATTATAACATGTATTGCTGAAAGATCGTTTTCAATTATGAAATATTTAAAAAGCTACTTTAGCTACAGTATATCTGAAATGCGTTTAAATGAAATCTGCTTATTGTACATATATACAAACATATCTGTAAGTGAAAAAGAAGTCGTAAATATTTTGCAGAAACAAAAACTGAGATTAAATACAATTTTGCAAAAATTATTATGCATAGAATTTTTCCTTTCGTTATACTTGGAATTTTTTAAACATTTTTCAAACTGTGACCGGTTTTTCAATCATTAAACGATTTTAATAAATTTCTCAATGATGTTGGATTCCGCCAATTCTAGTGTGTAGGCATTTTTGTTCTTATGATATCTTCATTATTTTTCTTAAATTTTCTTTTATATTCGCAATTTGTATAACTTTTTAAAAGTCATATCAATCCTTGAATAGTTTTAAATAGGAGATATAAGATTAATATAGAGTATTCTCTAGTTTTTAACCGAGTGGTAATTCTAAACTACATAAATTGCTTCTTTTATAGCAATAACGATATGCACTCCTAAAAATTAATTTCTGAGTACGCCACTGACTCGCAAAGTGTAGGTTATTGGAAAGGGGGGTAATGTTACCCGCGTCCGTGATTATCCTCAAGTCACACGTGCCCCTGGGTGGTGCTAAATGGGTAACTGTCACAAAGTCCTGTGGCATACTGGGGTTCAGTGGGATGAGGTTCGGTCTGATGATGAGTAATCTTATGACGACCCAACGGACCGCTCTTCCCTGGGAAAACCGGCGATTGTGGGGAGGATTTGAAATTCCGAGGACCTTTGATCTGGAGAGGAGGGGTCTTGGAGGAAGCAGCCATGTAGAGGATACAGGAGAAAAGCTGAGTTTTGCGTCTCAGGCCGCCAGATAGTACAGGAGCCCGGGGCAGCCTAACCAGCATGTCCTGGCTGCTCTATCAGCTGGTGTATAATCTCGCCTGCCTTGTAGTTCCAGGTGGTGCCTGGGTGGGGTCCTGCATGTCAGAGCGGGGGGCTCTTCCGAGGTCACTACTGGCTGCTGAATCTGGGGCTAGCCCCTCCAAACTGGCTCTTAGAAAATCGGAAGGAATTTTTCTCCCCCTTCCTTCAATCTTATACCAAAATGGATGCTTGTAATACAAAATTAGATAAAAACGCATCTTCTGAAATCCCCACTATAACCACTGTAATTCCTTCTGAGGGAGTGAATGTACCCTCGGGTGCGGACGCTCTTCTCTTTAGGACTACAGAAACCAGAACCGCTGGTGAAAGGGTGAATGTGCCTTCGGACACGGACGCCTTGAACCCAGTGGGGATGGATACTGACTCCTCTGTCAGAAGTACTGTGCCAGATGCGCAAGCGGATGACCAGTCACCAATGATGGAGGTTGTAAATAAAAAAAGAGAAAAAAGGCAACGCCAGAAAGAGCGGAAACGACTGGAGAGGGCCATGGAAGGAATCTCGATCTCTGGGGAGAAGGGAGCGAAAGAGAAAACAGATAAAGCTGGGACCTCTGGAGCAACCTCCAAACCGGTGAGGAAGAACCATCCAAGCAATGAAGAGTCTCGTAAGTGAGAACGCATTGCTGGTGACACCCCGGAAATGGCCCTCAAGAAACGACGGCTATATAGTCAAGCTGCAAGAAAGGCAATCACTCTGCGAATCGTCTGCAAGGATGATTCCAGAGACATAACATCGGTGGATTCAGATTTCATCACCTCTATAATTGATGATCGAATTATAGATGGCTCTATCACCACCTGCAGGGTCCACAAGACAGTCCTGCAGCCGAATGGCCTCAACATTGCATGTGAGGACCAGGAGACTGTGGACGTCCTGAAGACTTTAATTAATGATCTACCCGGCCCTGAAGAAAACTATCCAGGTTATCATGCCATGGCTCCCGGAGACAGACCCCCCATGAAGAGGTTTTTCGCTTGGTTTCCTGGAAACAGGTCACCAAAAGATAACATCAAGCTCCTTGATGCCTGCAACAAGGGCCTTGATGTTAAGAAGATCGCCATCAAGGCAGTTATCCCTGGAGACGGAGGTAATACCTTGGTGCTGGGAGTAGAACATGAACTTATGGATTATCTGGAGGCCCAGAATTTCAAACTTTTTTGTGGTGCCCGTGGCTGTGTACAGTTGAAGGAACCAAGGCAACAGGAGAAATCAATTCCTTCGCCCAGGGATCCTCCAAAGAAACAGTTGACGGAAGAAAGGGAGACCGAAAAGGAGTCGGAACCAGAGCTTTCTATGGAGGCTCTGGAGAAGACACCTGAATAGGTCTCCCTTGTTACTACTTCCTTTGAAGTAGTATGCTAAGGATGCGGCTTTTAACTAAGTCTCTCCTAAAATCCTTCAGGGTAAGTTCTTTTCTTTCATTTAACCTGTTTTAATGGTTAAGGTTAGTCAGTTAAACTTGCAACATAGCAGAGCAGCTTCATATAATTTAGCTGTTCAATTAGGTAAGCAAGACACTTTTGTTGCATTAATTCAAGAACCTTGGGTGTACAAGGGTAAAATCCTTGGTAGGCCCATGAACGCGCACTTCTTTTTGACAGAGGGACCTGATAAAAGACCTAGAACTAGCATTTACATTTCTAAAAATATAAAGGCTATGAAATTATCCCAATTTACATCAGAGGACTTAACTGCTATTGTAATTAAGGACATAAACAGTTCACTGAGAGGAAACATTTGTTTTTGCTCAGTTTACATGGCTTATGACCTTAACATTCCGCAAGAATTTATAGATCTTGTGAGCTTCTGTGAAATAAACAATATTCCTGTGGTTATTGGTGGTGATGTTAACGCTCACCACCTGTCATGGGGCAGTTCTGATACTAATCCTAGAGGAGAAAAACTCATGGAATTTATAATGAATACCAACCTAACTTGGGTAAATAGGGGAAATCGCCCCACCTTTGTTAACAGAAGAAGAGAAGAAGTCATTGACCTCACATTAACTTCATCTGATATTTATAACCTTATTGAGAATTGGCATGTAAGTGACAATCCCTCACTTTCTGACCATCGCCTTATACAATTTTGTATTAGAGATGAAATTCCAGTTGAATATTTCAGAAACATTAAAAACACAAATTGGGACCTTTATAAGGATTTCCTGGTTTCTAATGTTATTAACCTTCAGGTTTTAGACAATAATTGTACAGTCGAGGAGCTTGATATTCAAGCAAACAACTTGACAAATATCATTATTGAATCTTATCGTGCATCATGCCCTCTCAAACGAAGGAAGTACTCTCCTAGCAAGAGAGTTTGGTGGACCAAGGAGCTTGAAAGCCTCCGCCTAGAGGTTCGGAGAGTGCACAGGAAAGCTGTCAGAAATAAATCTGAAGTTAACTGGTCGAACTTCAAAATTCTACAAAGGAAATTTAAAAGTGAAATCAGGAAAACTAAATACAACTCATGGAGATCGTTCTGCACAGATATTCTGTCCTACCATGAGACTGCCAGAGTACATAAGATTCTTAAAAGATCTCAGGAGTCTCAACTCTCATCGGTTATGCGACCTGATGGCAGTTATACTATAAACCCTTTGGATACACTTTCGACCATGTTGAATTTTCATCTGGGGGACAGAAGTGTCACCTCTGACCCCCAGGAAAATCCATTGGAACTACTTCATAATCCATTAGATCTGGATTTTGCTAAGACAATTGTGAATTTTGAAAAGGCTAAAGCGGCCCTTGATGTATTTCTTCCCTTTAAATCTCCAGGGAACGATGACATTTACCCAATTCTGCTTCAGAAAGGCTGGGATATTTTTGGTCACATTCTCGTGGACATATTCAGGTCCAGTTTGATTTTAGGATATGTTCCTAAGGTCTGGAGAACTTCACGAGGTGTGTTTCTTCCTAAACCAGGAAAAGATACATATGAGAAACCAAACTCTTTTAGAATGATCACGCTAACATCCTTCCAGCTTAAGCTGTTGGAGCGATTGATTTTCTGGCACCTCCAGTCAGATAATAATTTGAAACATATCTTTGGCTTAGACCAACATGGTTTTAGGCCTGGCTTCTCCACTGAGTCGGCCTTACACCAACTCGTGTGGAGAATAGAAAAGACAATTATAGACGGACACTTTGCCATTGGGATTCTACTGGATATTGTAGGAGCCTTTGATAACATCGGTTTCGAGAAAATACATAAGGCCCTTACTGGAAGTCATATTCACCCTATGATAACTAGATGGGTCATCTTCATGATTAAAAACAGGAATATCTGTGTTAGTCTCGCTGACTATGAAGTAAAGAGAGATATTACTAAAGGGTGTCCGCAGGGTGGTATTCTTTCTCCGTTCCTGTGGAACCTGGTTTTCGACTCACTCTTAGTACTTCTACGGGAGGAACCTGGCATGTCACAGGCTTATGCAGATGACCTTATTGTGTTATTACAGGGTTTAGATATCGGAACCCTACATAATCAAGCTCAGCAGATCTTAAATAAAGTTTCACACTGGGGTGATACAAATGGCCTTTCTTTCTCTGCTGAAAAATCTGAGGTCATAGTTTTCACGTGGAGAAGGAAATGGAAACTGGCAGATTTATATCTGGGTCACCAGATTATTAGGCGTAAGGAATGCGTTAAATACCTAGGATGTTACCTGGATAGTAAACTTACATGGATCACCCATATAAAAGAA
Source organism: Stegodyphus dumicola (assembly GCF_044657685.1). NCBI lineage: Eukaryota > Metazoa > Arthropoda > Arachnida > Araneae > Eresidae > Stegodyphus > Stegodyphus dumicola. The sequence continues at coordinate 181,376,152 of NC_140775.1, forward strand.
AAGGCACAAACAGCCACAAATGTTCTAGTACTTTGTAGGCGAATCGTTGGTAAACAATGGGGCCTTAACCCAAAATCTACTCTATGGATTTATACTGCCATTGTCCGGCCAATGCTTTCTTACGGATGCGTGGTCTGGATTAATGTTATTAACAAAAGCTCGTATTTAAACATTTTACAAAAGGTGCAAAGACTTGCTTGCCTAAGCATTAGTGGGGCTTTAAATAGTACCCCTACTGCTGCATTAGAATTTTTACTGCAAATTCCACCCTTGAAATTATTCTTGAGCGGAGAAGCAATTAAAGCCATGTATAGATTGAATAAAAATGGCACATGGTGCCAAAGGACAGGTTTTGGTCATAAAAGCCACCTGAAAAGCCACATTGACATATGCCTGGACTTGGGCAATGAGATCCCTATAATCTATATGCCCAAAGATGCAATTACTAAAACAATAGTTCCAGATAAACTATTTTCAACTCATATACCAAAAAGGAATGAGATAGAATCTCTAATTGACCTAATTCCAACAGGCTGAATTGAATGTTACACAGATGGATCAAAATCCAACTTCACTGGAGCTGGAGCTATTATAAGGACCAAGGGATCTGAAGAAGATTTCATTAGATTTCATCTATACCTTGGTAAATTTACAACTGTTTTCCAAGCCGAGGTTCTGGCGATCAATATGGTCGCCAAGGAGCTCTTAACTAAAAATACAGTTAATAAGTATATATATATTCTCTCTGACAGCCAATCAGCCATCCTTGCCCTGGCTAATCGTGTCAAGTTACAAAACTGTGTTTTGAACTGTACTCAAGATCTCAATTCTCTGGCTCAGGCCCATAATATCATTAGTTTAATCTGGGTCCCAGGTCATTGTGATTTTGCTGGAAATGAACTAGCTGATAAAGTAGCTAAAGATGCTTCGCAACTCCCCATGTCTGGCCCAGAACCATTTTACCCAGTTTCATATCAAACGGTTAAAAAAGAAGTAAGAAGCTGGATAAAGAACAAACATGATGATATATGGTCTAAACTTCCAGACTGTGCTCATTCTAAATTGGTGCTCAGTACACTTAACTTTTCAGGTAAACTCATACACCTCAGTAGAACTAACTTACGCCAGGTAATTCAAATTGTTACTGGACATGCTTATCTAGCTAAGCATCTCCACAAATGTGGTCTTGTTGAATCTCCTCTCTGCCCAGCTTGTGGAGAAGAAGAGGAAACATCTTTTCACTTTTTGGGACGATGTCCGGTGTTCTCTGTCCCTAGAAACAAATTCCTTGGGTTTCCCTATATTACCTTTGATCAAGCCCTTTTATACAAAGGGCTCTCTGGCATAATAGGGTTTCTGAGGTATACTAAACACCTACAGGTAAGGTGAATATGGAACCACAAGAAACAAGCTTTGAGACGCCCTGTGAGTTCTTTTTTTTTTTTTTTTGAAAAGAAACTATGCAGGGATTTCCCTCTCATAGCTGTATTTTGGAATATAATGATATCAAATCTTTATACACTACCTGGCCATTTGGCTTGAGAATGCACCTCTGCCCTCCTTATTTATTTATTTATTTGACTCTCCATCGCACTCTTGTTTGGTCAAGAATTGCGTTTGGTGGTTTGGGAGGGATTGAATCGGTTTTCCATCCAATAGGGAAGTTTTTACGATCCAGCCGACACCTTGAACTTAGAGATGGGATCTTTTGCTGATACTATAGATTTGGTGTCAGTTTGAGATCTTATCTATTTATTATTTACCTTTTACGGGAGTTACCATTTAAATCCCTTAACTTAAATGATCAAATGGCGGAAGAGTAATGGGCAATTTTGCCTAAACTCCTTTCCTTCTTTTCATAAGAAGGAAGCGCCCTATTGTTATAAGGTTATTGGAATATGGCAGTGCTCAGACGAAGATTTCGTGGTGCTATTTAATGGTAACCGTATAAGGTATTTCTCCCGCCTTCTTAGCATGCCTTCGTGGTGTAGTGGTCAGCACGCTCGACGTGAATTTGAGAGGTCCGTCGTTCGAGTTCCGGCGAGGGCATTGCTGCTTTTTCATCTCTCCTGCTTCGAAATTACTTAATGCTCTACAGTGGCGCCCGAACTAAAAGAAGGTGATTGATGATTCTTCACCACCAGGATTTGGCGATTGGGTCCCCTAAAAACCCAGCTGCCCGGTCCCAGCGAGGGCAGTATGATCCCTTTTCATCTCTCCTGGTTTGAAATTACCTAATGTCTCCATAAACCGTATTAAATATAACACCTTGCCTTCGTCATCTTTAGCTCGTCACAGATTCATAGTTGTTGGATCCAATTTTTAATTGCAATGCATTACAGCGAGCAATTTTCAATTCCTGTCACCAGAATGATTTCATAAATACACTGCTGGCCACCTTAAATACAACACCGTGAAGGAAGCATGCAAATAACATGAAATATACAACATGCATTAGCGGAGGTGAAATATGCAAATGATTAGAATTTCAGCGCAGACGCACATCACGCGCGCCTGTGGCGCCACTTTAAAGCGCTATTTAAGGCTTGGAGTTTTCGACGATTTCAAGTTCGGCTATTGTGTTTTTCTTGTGTGTTTTTTTAAACGATTAATTATGCCTCGTAGTAAACAGCGATCATCGTTTGATCAAGTATCCGAGTTCGACAGAGGAAGGATAGTGGCTTACACGAGAGTGTGGATTATCTTTCAGGGAAATCGGTAGTCGTGTTGGACGAAGCCAAACAACTGTAATGCGGATATATGACCTTTGGATGCAGAAGGGTACGACGAACGGACTTGTTCGATCGCATCCACCTCAGTGCAACACTTCACGCGATGACAGGAGCATTGTGCGCAAGGCAGTGACGAATCACTCAGTCACATCACGAACCATAGCACAGCACATTCAGTCTGTAAAGCATTCTCCAGTGTCTGCGCGTACCATTCGACGCCGTTTACAACAGAGTGGTCTGTCCGCAAGACGTCCATTGCTTCATCTATCCTCGACGCAGAACCACAGATTTCTCCGCCGCCAATGGTGCGATGAAAGAAGGATGTGGATGGCAGAATGGAATGAACGTATCTTTACTGACGAGTCACGCTTCTGTCTGCGACACCACGATTGTTGGATTCGAGTCTGGAGACACCGTGGAGAGAGAATGACGAACAGCTGCGTTATGCACCACCACACTGGTCCTGCACCGGGTATTATGGTATGGGGCGGTTTTGGATATCACTCTCGCACTCCTCTAAAACCCATTGCTGGTACTTTAAACAGCCAGCGCTACATTTCCGAGGTGTTGGAGCCAGTTGTCCTTCCTTACCTTCAGAGCTCGCCCACAGAAATATTTCAGCAGGATAATGCGCGACCACACGTGGCACGCATTGTCGAAGGGTTCTTCGTCAATCGCCAGATTGAATTGCTTCCCTGGCCGGCTCCCTCTCAGGATCTTTCGCCGATAGAAAACATGTGGTTCATGGTTGCTGAATGATTGACCCAAATTACATCCCAAGCTGCCACACCAGATCAACTTTGGCAACGTGTGGAAGCTGCTTGGTCTGCTGTACTCCAAGAACACATCCAAAGTCTCTTTGAATCAATGCCGAGGCGTGTGGCAGCGGTGATCTCCAACAATGGGCGGCTACTCTGGCTACTGATTCTGGAAGGAACCATAATTCACAGAAGTCTATAAATTTAATCATTTGATACTTGGTCAACATGTTATCTACTTAATAAAAATTTTGTTGTGATATCTCTTGTCTTTCTTGGTGTTGCAATTTGGGTGGCCAGCAGTGTATTAAAAAGATGCTAGCACCTATGCAAATTGGCAACTGTTCGCCAAAATTAAGATCTTCACGTATATATGTTTCGGCAATCTTGATAATGTTATATCTGAAAATTTTTGTTTTTTAATTAATACTTTTAACTTTGATTCATTGGTGCCGGACAAAAATTAACAGAAAAAAAATCAAATATCAAATAATTCAAAACAAATCTAATTCATAATATATCAAAAGATGAATCAAATAAACAATCGTATATCATATCTATCAATCAATCGTATAGTGGTATAGTACAATTTGACTTTTAAGGTTTGCGTTGTGAGTTAACCTATGCAAAAGGAAATATCAATAACTCCAAATTCAATTAAACTCCATGTTTCTTAAAAGCCTCTCGGCTGAAACAAATGGAGGGACATGACAGACCACAGTAAATTATACGCTACATAAATACACAAATGCAATTAAATTTTAAACACACATTTATTAAATTCTTGAATATATTATATAATTAAATAATGGATAACTAATCAGTATCCTACAACATATTTTTACTCCGAAAAGTAACACATAATGTCACACGCATTTACAGCTTACAAAAATTAATATACCTTAACATGGAAAATAACACATATCTCATTCCAAAATTAACATACTCATATTAATTTGTAAGTTTACTATTTTTGACGTTCAATAGCTCACTAATTAAGCCGGTAAAACAAATCTTTAAACCTTCCTTTACAGACTTTAAAATAATTATTTATTATTCAAAGTATTCTAATCATTTAGTAGTTTACATATATAAAATAAATAATTTCCGTTTAAGTAATTTGAAAAGATAGAGAGGTAGACAAATTTAAAAATCACTCACAGATGGAAGACAGTTTTTCTAGTTTGAAGAATCTTTAGTGTCCAATCCACTCGGAAATGAGCTAAAACAAATTTTTTTTTCAAAACACTTTCAGAAGCGTCCATTGATTCAGGAACCGCCTTAAATATGTCCATTAAGTGAGAGACAATTTCCGAAAGAAAAGATCTTTAGTGTCCAATCTTTTTTCTGTCTAAACACTTTCAGAAGCGTCCATTGATCTCAGGAACAAGGGAAGCATGATACCTCCATGAAATTTGTCATGAGATAGAGATTTGTTCCAGAAGGAACAAATCTGTATCTCATGACAAATTTCTTCAACTGGAATGTCTCAAACATGACTATTCAAGTTCTCCAAAATACACGATGAAGCGGCGAAACTAAATTTTGGGTAGAGCACTTTTGGCACAAACTTCTTAGTTGTAACCAATCTCTCCTGTCTATGACGAACAATTCTAACTGGAAAGCCTCTAACATGACAATTCAATGATCACAAAATACACGATGAAACTGTAAAATCAAATTGTGCGTAGAGCACTTTCTCCGTGCGAACAAATTCTCATCATCGGGAAAGCGGCGAGAAACCTCGCCTCAGACCGAGTCGCAAGCCCCCCGCAGGAGGTAAAGCCGCACTGAACTTTTTATTTTGCTGCCTTACATCTTCGCAACTCAAATGTCTCCAAATCCGACGCAATAGCCGGCGCCCGCGAGAGCAAGACCCGCAAGGGGTCAAGCCCCCACTCCTCTTCTTACTCTTAGCTTGAAAGAATCAGGAAACAGCATGATCTCTAGCCTGGTGCAAGTACCCAGGAAATCTCGGTTTCTCCGCCTCTGTGAGTTCATAGGCTTTCAAAAAAATCATAAAATTAAATCTTACCAATCCCGGGATTTTAAGTTATCTAAATTGGGAAAATGACACACACATGACGAATCAAACACCAGAAAATCTGACAATGAAATCCGAAAAACATCTGCACACATAACGTGAGAAAAAGAAGTAGACCCCCCAACTAACAAGTGAAACTAGCTTTTACGAGCATCCAATTATCTAACTTAGCACACCTCCCACTGTCTTGAAGTAAGAAAACTGCAAACTTTAACAAAGCGACAGGAAAAACGATTTCCGTTTCACACGCATTAGCTAAAGGGCGACAATACACACCCTCTACTGCCTCCATTGTTAAAAGGCCATAAACCAGATGGTTCCCGCAACCGTTTCCCGCCTTAGTTACAAATCCTACTCAAGAATAATGAGTTAAATAAACCTTAAGAGCTTAAGAATACTTTTTTTTTCCGATTAAAATACACATGAATACAAATAAAAATATTAGAATAATAATAACTTAAAACACATATTAATAATTGAAATTCGCGACATAACAATAAAGGTTGCTTTCTACATGGCATCAACCTTCATAATAGTGCTGGCACCTTTATGCCTATATGTCATAGCATTGTTGCGTCTTCGTGAGCGGGTGCCAACTTGAAAAAGGAAGATCTACTACTGGCAACTTTGCGCAGTTGGCTATCGCCAAGATTAAGACCTGCACATATGCGTGTCTCGGAAACCTTGATAAAAGTTGTTTTTTTATATGGAATCGAATTTCACAAGAGTGCTGGCATCTTTGCGCATATACGTCACACCCCTTTGTGTCTTGGAGAGCAATTCCAAAGTTCAAAGATACTGGTGCAGTCACCTTTGTACAAGTTGCTGACTTTTCACCAAGTTAAGACCTTCCGATGCTCGTCCGGGCAGCCTTGATGAGGAATACTTTACTCATGATACTGAACTCCATAATGGCACCAAGGCAGTTGTGCCATGGTACTCTTGTCTCTTGGAGAACCTTAAGAAATGGTGCCGGTGCCTTTCTCGAGTTTCCACCTCGATTAGACCAACTCCATCCGTTCCTGGTTACCGGGGCCTGGGGAGTTACGAAATCCTGCATGAAGACAGGCTTACTAGACCTGTGGCGGCTCACCTTTTCACTGATAGTGATCACAATTTCACTATTTAAACATAGCTTCACGGGCTGAATTTTGTATATATTGTATATAGTTAGTGTACGTATTTTTACATTGTTTCTGCATTATTTATGTTTCATTATTCAACTTACGTCAGTAATTGTAGCATCAACCGTGCTGTAATAATTTGATTCTTCTCGTCTTCTTCAACAGTCAAGTCAGATCCTAGTTTATTAATCTCTCATACCGCTTCTCTGATTTCAGGATTTTAGGTTTCATTCTGGCTGAGCCGGCAAAATTACACTTGCGTGTAATAATTCCGGCGATATGTTTATAAGTTGAAGTTATAAAATGAATGAAATGTAACGCTGTTAAGTGAACCTAGCGCCATAGTGTCGCTATGGTAAACAAATATAGTGAATTTTAAAGAGTGAGTTTATTCTATTATGGTTTATGCTCTATCGACGAAGTAGATTTAATTCAATCCAATAAGTTTAAATGAAATGCAAGAAAAAAATGCTTATAATTTAATATTCCGGACAAGGGAAGTCATGTGGTGTAGACATCAGATTTTTTTATTATTGTAGTGTTTTCTACTAGAAATCTCTTTTCCTTTCCTAACTTTGACAACAATTTATTGGATGCATGTGGCGACAAATCGCAAATATAAGCATATAGATCACTATATTCAATTCATATACAATACAACTATATTCATGTGGTTAAAAAATCTTAAGGGGAATTGAAAAGAAGTTAAGAATATCAATATACATTCAATACTCTGTTTTCACTTTTGAATTTTAAATAATTGCATTTTAAGAAGGAAAAATATTAATTTCGTTGTATCAGCATTCGCTTTTTGAAAAATAAAGCCCCCCCCCTCCCCCCACAAAAAAAAAGTGTTTCAAGCAGACCATCTGAAAGAGGTTTCATACCAAGCAAAAGACAAGATTGCGCTATTAACGGACAAGGTTTCAAAATAAAAACTGAAAATGTAATATGCAAAAATAAAATACGTATTTAAAGTATAAGGATTTATACAGGAACTTGTAAAGTTACTATTATTAGGATCATCTGAAAAATAATTCGATATTTACAAATTTGCTAGCAAGCTCTATAATGACATTTTTCGGAGAATCCGCAATGGCCAATTAATATGACGTAATATTTTTCTAAAAAAGTGTAATGGAAAAGGTTGATCACGAGAAATATATTACAGTGTACTAATGAACTACGCATTTATTATTATTTACGCGCTCCGCCCTTAGGCACCAGACGGAAGGGATGCCTTCGTTGAAGACTTTCTAAGGGATACTGGCTCGTATACACGTTACACATGGCGGAAACCATGATAACTCCTATGCAGTCAGCCCGTTCGCGGGAATGGAACCTCTGACCGAACTAACAGTATTCTGCGGCTTTACTGCTCGGCTGCTGGTGAGCCTGATGAACTATGTAGGTGCGTTGTTTCTCTAATTTGTTTATTTCGTCAAATTTCATCAATGTTATGGCCCACCAGCGGCCGAGCGGTGAAATCGCTGAACACTGGTAGTTCGGTCCGAGGCTCGAATCCCGCGAACGGGCTGGCTGCATGGGCGTTTTCGTGGTTTTCTCCATCTGTAACGTGTATACGAGCCAGTTTCCTTTAGAAAGTCCTCCACGAAAGCATCCCTCCTCTTAGGCAGATAGCCCTCGAGGCTTTGCCATAATCACACACACACACCCATCATCAATATTACAATGAAGTTTTTTCAACATAATCCCTATTTAATTTAATACATTTTTTTCGGAATTTTAAGTCATTCTCAAAGAACGTTTTAAGGTGTCTCCTCAAGTCACCTGTTTAAGGCATGGTTAAACTTCATAATAGAACACTTCGTAAAGATGTTTTGATATGGAGGAACAGAATTCTCTTCCAGACGTTGAACAACTTCTGAAGTTTTCACAGCTTCGTTCTACTTAAAGAAAACGATTGCTCTTGGTATCTTCCGTGGTTGCAAAAACAGTGGTACAAAAATGCGTATGTATCTGGTACACAACTAAATAAGACTAAACAATATTGCATGGGATAGCTACATAAACGTGTCAAGACCGTGGCCGATAGTGTTTTCTATAAGTTCTAGAAATTGAACTAGAGCTCAGTTTATAGAACTTTCGAAACACCCTATGTACATGTGAGTAAATTCGAAGATTATTAATATTTAAATTTTTTATGAAGATGGCGCTTTGACGCCTGTATTGACGGAGTCTGAGCATTTCTTCGGTGCAAATTTAGTAAACAAAAATCTTTATTCTTTGCATTTCTTAAAATTAAACGGTTTAGTTTCAGATACGTGCAATTGTTGACTTTTCGGGTCCATGTCACTTCATGATGGTTTGCGGATGATTTATTCAACCTAATTACAAGGAATATTCTTGAAAGTGCATAAAAATGTACTATTATAGATTGTGATGTAGCCGTTCATGTGATGTAGCCGTTCCTCAATAGACACTAATGCCGGCTAGCTTTAAAAGGATTTATTAACAGAGCACACAGGAACGGTTACAAACAAACAGAAATATACATAAAAATGAAACATATACGAAATGGAACATCAAACATTTGAATAACATAACATAGTAAACTATCATCATGGCGGCTGGAGGTCGACTGACGTTTTTTCATACCGCCACGAGATGGCGGTATGAAAATTTAAATAAAATAGTTCATTTAAATAAAATAGTTTTTAAATAAAATAGTTCATTAAATTCCTATTTAATGGCATTTAAATAAAATAGTTCGGTTACAGTTCATGAGTTCATGGCGTTGAATAAAATAGTTCGGTTACAGTTCATGAGTTCATGGCGTTGAATAAAGTAGTTCAGTTACACTTAAATAGTTCTGTTACAAGATTAAAATTTCATACAGATGGATAATAGGCAGTAAGACATCGTTTAAAAGCATGCAGATATACAACCATTAGGTTATTTTGAAGCAGGAGACATGTAAAAGGGAATTCGCACTTGGACCTCTCGAATTCTCACCGAGTGTGCTACTGTTAGACCATGAAGGCATGCTGAAAGAGTCAAAAAATACCTTATACAGATTTGCAGATTAAGCGCCTAAATATCGGCGAAAAAGTGTTGATGACCACTGTTTACAGTTCATATAACAGGGCAGAGAAGGAAAGCTCTTGATAAATAAAATATTACTTACAAACATGCAAACTTGTATGTCAAAGCGATTATATGTGGGCAACAAAAATTTCCACTGATCACACTTATAGCCAACTGGCACTGTTGCCATTCATGAAAGATAAAAATAATAGACTACAAACAGAAAATATTTAACACAGTAAAATATTGATCAGACGCACTATAAAACATGGAAAACTTACAGACAACAACGCTGTAATATGGGCAACAAAACACAGCTGCTGACAAGGCTATTACAGATGATTGGCAGTGTTGCCATTCCTGAAAGGAAAAGAAAATTGTAGAGAGAAAATGCTTAGGATATATTTTATTCATTAAAATTTAAGGCGAGCTAGAAAGATAAGTCACAAAATAAATAATCTGAAAGATATAAACTTGTTTGCTTCTATTTCGTATTCAGGTTTGGCATCTAAACGCATATCTTATTCATATGGTACAAAAATAGTTGTCCTTTATTCCTTTTTCGATTTGATTTGCTGCTTTTAATGTTAGAATGAGGATATTTACTAGTTTTCCTATATAGTTAGCATGTCTGGAATTATCCAGAGTAAATATTTATTTATTCCTAACATATTCGATCTCAAAGAGCGAAATTTTTATTGGCCAAAAATAAGCTATGCATAAATAGAGGAAGTTTACAAATTTATTGGTCCTATTAATTTTTTTTTCTGATATGAAATAAAGCCGTTTGCAGCTTTATGCGCTTCTTTAAATTTCGGAACTTTCTTTCAAGAAAATATTAAGATAATTTTAAGTGATCATTTTAAAGTCATATTTTTATTTAATTTAACGTTTTATTCTTTTTAACACAGTCCAAAAAATTGTTTTGCTAATACTGTCTGAGACACCACAAGGAATATTTGTATGCATTTAATAAAGCTACGACAAAATTCTTTTAGCCTACTGATATTCGGGAAAAAGGAAATCTTGAACAAATACATGTAATGTGCATGTATGTATACATGTAATGAACTAGGGCATAATATATGCCAATGGTGGCGAACCTTTTTGGCGCCGCGTGCCATTCTGTTTAAGATATTAAATTAGGATTACTCATAAATTACCTCAAAATGCTTAGATCTGAAAACTGGAATATACTTAACAATGAAAGTATAAGCTTCCCGGCAGCTTGCAATAAATTAATAAATTTGAATTCGTTTAGCAAACATTAGCTGCTTCAACGTTGGCGTATTGCCTTGTAACAAGTAATATGATTGGCCCAAACATTTGAAACGTCATAAAATGGGTAAATAAATATGTATATTATTTCTATGGCGATATATGAAAATCTTATATTTAGGCTTACGCCCTATACCAGTGGCATTACGCAATAAGTAAGTAAAACGTTCAAGAACAGAGTAAAACACATATTTAAATTACAGTGGTGTCATTTTATTGTTATTGTTGATTAGGAAAATAATATTTTATTCGCGTGCCAGCTGATGAGGCTTTGCGTGCCGGCCATAGGTTCGCTATCACTGATCTATGCTAAAGCTATCTGCCTAGGAAGTAGAATGCCTTCGTGAAGGACTTTCTTGCAAATACTGCCTCGCATTCACATTATATAAGGGGAAGGTTATGAAAGTAATCCATGCAGCTAGCCTGCCCGCAATCGAGCCCAGTTACAATTATTAAGTATGCGTTATTATTGTTTCCTATTTTACTTTTGTGAGAGTGTGAGTAAGTCTTATAATTTTATCAGGGTGAAGAGTACAGAATCACTCTCACATTGGCATGCGCCTTGAGCACTTCGGCACCTTGCAGATGAGAGTACCAATCAGATTCGTCCCCATCCCCCAAAATTATGTGTTATTATACTAATTTTAAGGGGGCTCATACACCTTAAACTTCTTATGGGCTTCGAATTATGTGACTGTTGCAAGAATTGAGATATTTTATTTATTTTAAAAGTAATTACCTCCAATAACAGCATGGCATTATGGTTACAGCCGAAAACATCGCAGCAAAAACATCGCGGACGAAAACGTCGCGGAGAAAACAACGCAAGGCGAAAATGTCGTGCTACAAAACATCGTGGGAAAAAACATCGCAAAGAGAAAACATCGCAGTTCTATAACATCGTGGTACAAAACATCGTCGTCGAAAATAAAGCGGTTCAAAAACTTCGCAGTTTAAAAACATCGTCGTCGAAAATATCGCGGTAAAAAATAAAGTATCTACAAATCATCGCATGACGATAACATCGCAGACATGCTTTTTCAGGCTTTAATAACTGTAAATGAATATTCCCATAATGATTTGTGAGCGCAAGATGGAAAGAAGGATAATTTTTACTTTCATATTTTTTATTAACTAACAAATTTTTGCTGAGAAAATAAGAAGGAAACTTAAGCATAGAAAATTAATGTAACTTATAGCACTCAATAGAATTTTAAACCGACATAGTTAACTAACAAAGGTCATAAATAAATAATTTTTTATAAAGTTTTTACTGGTAATTTTACATGAAAAGTATAATCTATAAGTTGCATTTAATTTTCTATACTTAAGTTTCCTTCCTACTTTTTCAGCAAAAATTTATTAGTCAATAAAAAACTGTGAAAGTAAAAATTAGCTTTCTTTACATCTTGCGCTCACAAATCCTTATGGGAACCATATTTCCATTTACAGTTATTAAAACCTGAAAAAAAGTATGTCTGCGATGTTATCGTCATGCGATGATTTGTAGATACTTTATTTTTTATCCCGATATTTTCGACGACGATGTTTTTAAACTGCGAAGTTTTTGAACCACTTTATTTTCGACGACGATGTTTTGTACCACGATGTTTTAGGACTGCGAAGTTTTTGAACTACTTTATTTTCGACGACGATGTTTTGTACCACGATGTTTTAGGACTGCGATGTTTTCTCCCACGACGTTTTCGCCTTGCGTTGTTTTCTCCGTGACGTTTTCATCCGCGATGTTTTTGCCGCGATGTTATCGGCTGACACCTGTCATTATACATAAAAAAAATTCCCAAGTTAATTATGAGATTATTTTCTTCACTTCTGTTAATCTGATACTCTTATAGTGAAAATTATTTCTTTTGATTAAACCTCTTGCTTTGCTTTTTATAAATTTATAGGTTAATAAAAAATATGAAAATAAAAATTATCCTTATTTTCATCTTGCGCTCACAAATCATTATGGGAATATCCATCTACAGTTATTAAAGCCTGAAAAACGCATGCCTGCGATGTTAACGTCATGCGATGATGTGCAAGTTTTATATTTTATTACGATATTTTCAACGACTATGTTTTTAAAGTGCGAAGTTTTTGAACCGCTTTATTTTTGACGATGATATTTTGTACCACGATGTTTTAGAACTGCGATGTTTTCTCTTTGCTTTATTTTCTCCCAGGATGTTTTGTACCACGATGTTTTCTTCTTGCGTTGTTTACTCCGCGATGTTTTCGGGCCGTGACAATTAGACTGCTTCTTTCCCAGAACATGTCTCAAGTTAACTGAGTAATATTTCTCCTTTGCTTGGTGGTGAACTCTTGTTGTTGCTACTTATCTCCCTTGTCTGCCAGTAACATCAGAACAAGTCCACGTAATCCATCGTGGCAAGGAGAACAAGATTGCGCCTGTCATTGGCTAAGCCTTCAGCACCATACAGGTTACAGCATAACCTCCCTCAGTTCCGCCCCAATTTTGATGGAGAGCACCCCACGGGGCGGGACGGGTCTAAGGTCTCCTTCCCTCATACCCTACCATCAACCTTTCGAGAGGATTTTGGCTAGCGATACCTTCATGCCTCAAAGACCATATACATTTACAAACATCCATGCCTTCTCCGGCATTCGAACCCGTGCCCTTCGCTATTGTATTAGGCTCCCCTAACCACTATACCGTCTGGGCGGCTGGTGAACTCTTTCATCCCAGAATCTACAAGCGTCGGCTATACATTTCCAAGAAATAAAAGAAAAGTACAGTTCAAGAAAAAAGTTATTTCTCATTTAAAGTTTAATACTAATTATGTTTCCTCCTATATTAAATAATGTACGAAATTTCACCAGCCATAACGTCCGGGCGAAGCAAATTTCACTAAAATCAATCTCTAATAGGATGTTGCCAGTAAAAAGTTATCCAATAGTCTGGACAGATTCACGATTTCCCAAATGATAAGCATTATTTACCACACACACACACACTCGGATCAACAATTCGGTTCGCAAGTCAGTCTACATGATCCCAGGTGGAAAATCGAACGTTGTGCAATTCATTTATATTTAACGCCTGACCTGGATCGTCGATCAGCTAAATAAATGATCCATGTAATATGTAGTCAGCCCCCCAGAGATGAGAAGACGAGGCCCAGCTGGCCTCGTGGAATGAGCCGCACTTAATCACGAGCGAAGTCTGTGGCCATTTTAATTGGCGAACACCCATCAGCGAGATGAAGCCTTACTACCGCCTCTCAATTTCGTTGCCTCCTCTTGCATCATATTCGGGATACTTCCGAGGTGGCAGCATCGCATTGTGTTTACCCCCTCCAGCTGCCCCTCGTCCTGCCGTTTGAAGAATAGCCTTCTCTTTCTAAGATTTCGTTGGGAGGGTAGATATATTTTCGCAGCTGAGTTTTCTCATACAGGATTGGGGTCACACGTCTGTATTCCTGCGGAATAAATAAGTGTTAGGCGGCAAAGGATTTTCGTTGTTCGTTGTTAAGTTTTCTTATTCCTGTCTCAGTTGAAATTAAGAGACTTACACTGGATAAAAGATTCAATACAACAACCTCCCCCCTCCTACTCCTCCGAAAAATCGGGAATATTCAATTTTAAATCGTACATCTTGTTAAAATAACAACAAAGGAGGTAACGTACTTTTAAAAGACAACCTCTGTTTAATAATAATTAGGATACATAAAAAATTGGGAAGATTTGTAAGGTCCTAATTGCGCAGATATTAAATCAATATCCTTCACAGATTTTGCTAGATTGAAACGCGAGGTTTTGCTTCGTTTGTAAATATTAAGACGAATTAAGTTATACGAAGATTAAAACAACCTTTCTATTAAATCTTTAAATTACATAAGGCTTTTTTAAATCGCCTGTGCTCATACACAGAGCACCTGAAGAGAAGAAACCTGAAGCACCTGAAGCAGAAACCAGAGCACCTGAAGAAGAAGAAAGACACCTGTGCTCATACATAGAGCTCCGCCTTTGCGATTATATAAAATAACATAAGCAGAAATTTCAAATTGAAGGTAATGCAGTCAGAGACTACACAAGTTGGTCTGTTTAAGCTGGCACAAATTTTTTAATGGCACGTTTTTGATGTCGGCTAGACAAATGGCTAAAGCCGTACAATCACTGGCAGAGCTGGCGATAGGAAGTAAACTGCAGGCAACGTTGCCAAAAGTTCTAACTTTTCAAAACCTTCTGTTTAAATATTCAAACAACTAATTTGTATTCTAATGAAGATTACGGGAAGAAGTTACAGTTGTAGAGTCATTAGGTTATTCTGAAACAGAAGATGTGAAAAATGAGCAATGCCGTTGCCGGGACTAGAACCTGGACCACTCGAATACATACTGAGTGTGCTACCGTTACATTACGAAGGCATGCTGGAAGAAGGATGGAATATCTTATATAGTACTACTCCTTTTAACTCAATGAAGGGCGAGAATTACCTATAGTAAGCACGTTTTCTATTCAGAGTCTTAGCCACTCGTGTGAGTAGTTTTCAATAGTGGTGCGAGTTCAATACGTTCAATAGTGGTGTGAGTTCAATACGTTCAATAGTGGTGTGAGTGGTTTTTCAAGACCAACCGTTTCCTTATAGCTCGCTAGATGGCAATCAAGAAACATAAGCCAGTAGTTAATGCAGCAGTTCGTCTTCAGGAAATTAGCATCAGCCATCGAAGACAACAACCCGACGATGTGCACTCTGCAGCACCAGTGGCTTAGCTAGGGTGGGGCAAGGGGGGACATCTGTCCCCGGGCGCAGCATCCAAGGGGCGCCTAATTGATGCCACGAAATTTTTTAATGAAATGTTTTCCATTCTTGGCATACAGAAAGCGGCGCAAATTCTTCAGTTGTCCCCGGGCGCTGGAAACTCTAGCTACGCCCCTGTGCAGCACCAAGAAAAAGCTTGTAAGAACAGTGTGGAAATGCAGCACATGCAAAGCTGCACTCTGCTTGTAAAAGAAAAACTGTTTCCATGAGTACCATAAACACTGATTTGTAGGGATTTGTTCTGTCGGCGGTGGTCACTGACATACCACCGGAAGCGGTCATTGTTTTCATGCGTCTTGAACAAAGTATGTGCAATCGTCGCAAATAATTTCATTCTAACACCAGATATAGTAAATAAAACAAGAGGTTTGCTGATAAAGTTAATTGCCTTTTCTTGTCCATCAAAGAGTTAAAGGGGACTGGGGATTAGGGGACCCAGTGGCCAAATCCTGGTGGTGACGGATTCTTCTCCACCACCTTTTATTCAGGCGCCACTGTAGAATCATTAATTTATTTTGAAGATGGTGGTGTGAAAAATGTGCAGTGCCCTCGTCAAGACTCGAACCTGGTCCTCACGAATACGTGCAGAGTGTGTTATCGTTGCACCACGAAAGCATAGTGGAAGAAGGGCTAAAGTAGCAGCACTACACAAAGTAATAACCTTACACATTGTTTGAAATGCTGAACTCGATAAGATGCACTTAGTTTTGATTGGAAAAACACGGCCATTACCGTGAAACAAATTTCTAAAGATGTTTCCTATCTTACATTTTCTAGCATTAAATTTCTTTATCTAATTGGCTCTTTCTTCACATTCATTCATTCTCTTCATTTCATTGGTGGCATAGATAAAACTTTTGTGGCCCTGATTTTGCCAGGGTTTCCCCCGATTTGCTACGTCTCTTTATATATAAACAAATAACTACAAAAATGTCATTCGGAAATAAATTAAAACTCTACATTTTTGAAAAATGTTTGAAGTCAAAGATTTCAAAATTGTATTATTATGTTGCTTGTTTTTTAATTCGCAAAAACCACCACCACATTAGAGTTCAATTTGATTGCTCCTGCTGTTTATGTAGACAATACACAGAGATATTTTAAGAGGACTCGTACACCTTAAACCCCTTATGATCTTCGAATATGTGGCTGTTGCAAGAATTGGGATAACTTATTTATTTTGAAAGCAATTACTTCCAACTTTATATGGCTGACTACATAATATAGCTGGCCCACCAGCGTCCGAGCGGTAAAGTCGCTGAACACTGGTAGTTCGCTCCAAGGTTCGAATCCCGCGAACGGGCTGGCTGCATGGGCGTTTTCGTGGTTTTCCCCATGTGTAACGTGTATACGAGCCAGTTTCCCTTAGAAAGTCCTCCACGAAGGCATCCCTCCTCTTAGGCAGATAGCCCTAGTGTGCTTTGCCATAATTAAATACAATAAATACATAATATAGCTGCTTTCTGAAATCGTAATCAGAAAGTTTGTGTTGCCACAAATATTTTTATAATTTAATCCGCTTTGTTTCAATAATTTTTGTCATGTTTCCACCTTGCGCGCACAGTTTAAAATTATCTGTTGCATTATTTAATTCCATAGTTTATATATAGCTTTTATAACATTTGGAAACTACTGTAAACCAGAAAAATTGAGAATTTCATGTTAAATTTTTATTTTATTTGGAATTGAGTTTATAAAATGTATTTTAATAAAAAAATCTGTAATGTTTTCGTGCATGAAATTTTTAATACTAAAATATTCACCAGATTTTTGGTTCAGTTAAAAATTAGTGCGCATATAAAGAATTCCATCAAATTTCAAGTATGTACCATTAGCCATTTTTAAAATATCCTGCGCGCAAGGTGGAAAAATGACGAAAAAATTTGTCACAAAGCGGATTAAATTACAAAAATATTTATGGCAATACAAACTTTCTGGTTACTAGTTTCCAAAGCAGTTATACTATGTAGCCAGCTGTAAAAAGTTGATGGTAATTACTTTTAAAATAAAGAAACTATCTCAATTCTTGCAACAGTCACATAATTCATAGCTCATAAGGGGTTTAAAGTGTATGAGCCCCCTTAAATGCAAAATTCGTATTTTAATTATAACACTTATAACAAGGCTGTTCGCAAATTTATTAGACGATTTTTATTGTAATTAATAGAAATATTTTACCTAAAATTTTTGGTCCAAAGGAGCTTTCTCCCTGGGAGACTATTGTTTTCGTTTTGCGATTTTGCGTCGAATAACTCTGAATGTTCGTTTCACTTCTCAAACTGTTGCCACCAAATATTATCGCCCTGTATTATATTTCTCGCATTGGGATAAAACAACGGTACATAGAGTCATCGAATTTTGAATGACTTAATCCTCCTACGAATATGGGCATGTGGAAGCCCAAATTTGAAATTTTGGATTTGTTTTATGATCGATTTCATATTTTTTATAAAAATTTAACGAATTTTTGATTAGCAAACTCAAGGATTTCAAAGCGAGCAATGACAACGTTGTACAGAAAAAAAAAAAAAAAAAAAAAAAAAAAAAAAATTTTATCTCCAACGCGCGAGACTCTGTATCAGAAATTCTATAGATATGCTCAATTTAAAACTATTTTGCGATATTGCTCTTGAAATGAATTTTGTGGCTTATGTGCGAAGAACATATTTAATAAATAATGGTAACACATAAAATGTAGAAAAAACATAAAATAAAAAACAACGCTCGTTTGGACGTAATTTAAAATTTGAAATCTTTCAGATTTTCTTTTCTTTCTTCTTCTTCTTCTTTTTTTTTTTTTTTTGTTGTTGTTGTTATTGTGTGTGTTTTAACATCTTCCATTTGATAACCCTTAATCTTCACCATTTTTCTAAATTAAGTTCTAAGATAAATAAGCTTTTTGTTTAGTATCGAAAGAGGTATTTATCCCTTTCCATTTGAACAGTTTTCCAGAGTCCAAGGAGAGCTGTAAGTCGACGTTTGGACAATTTGCTTTTTGAGTGTCCAAAAGCGCAGACATCCGAATGATACATCAGAAGATTTAGTACAGATATGAGTGAAGCTTACGGCCTTGATACACGTTTCTCGCTTCATTTTCCCCAGGAAATTAACAGTAGATTTTGAGGTTCGGCTGATTCCTTTGTCTTGAAGCAGTTATGCTCTTTGATGGCAATGTGAAGAAAGAGAAGGTATTTCATATTTGAAAACTGGATAAAATATGCTTTTGATAACATGTGGAGCTGAACTTAACAGTTTTCTAGACACTCTTTAATTTTTATTTTATATTATATCAGAAAACAACAACAGTCATAAATTCCTTTGAAAAACTTTCTTTAGATTTGTAAGGTATTTCTCCCGCCTTCTTAGTGTAGTGGTCGTAGCACGCTCGGCGCGTATTCGAGAGGCCCGTGGTTCGAGTCCCGGAGAAGGCGTTGCTTATTTTTAATCTCGCCTGCTTCCAAATAATAATAATGTATCTACAGTGGCGCCCGAACTGAAAGCTGGTGGATGATGATTCTCCACCCCCACGATTTGGCGACTGGGTCCCCTAATCCTCAGTCGCCTTTTAAAAGGGGGAGGATATAAGGTATTTCTCCCGCCTTCTTAGCATGCCTTCATAGTGTAGTGGTCAGTACGCTCGACGCTAAGGCGTTGCCCATTTTTCGCCTCTCCTGCTTCAAAATATTCTAATGTCTCTACAGTGGCGCCTGAACTAAAATGTGGTGAAAGAGGAATCTTCACCAGCAGAATTTGGCGATTGTGTCCCCTAAAATTCCAGTCGAGTCGCCTTTTAAAAGGGGGAGTATATAAGGTATTTCTCCTTCCTTCTTAGCATGCCTTCGTAGTGTAGTGGTCAGCACACTCGGCGCGAGTTCGAGAGGTCCGTGATTCGAGTCCCGGCGAGGGCACTGCTCGTTCTTCCTCTCGTCTGCTTCCGAAATTATCTAATGTCTCTCCAGATTCTTCGAGCCATTTTCTCCAAGTCTTTTTTCTTCTCTTTGATGATGATAAATGGATCTCTTTTTACAGCGGTCATTTAATATTCTCTTTTTACAGCGGTCATTTTTTAATAAGTAGATAAGAATAATTTTCTTCAGAAAGAGTAGAAACATAGCCTTCCGTCCATTGCTTCTTAAAAAGCGCCATTTTGGATGAAACCAAAATTATCAAATAGCAGACGGTAATTTACTAAAAAATATAGCTGCAGAAAAAAAGAATCTAAGCAGACTTTTTGTTAATAGCATAGCAAAGTCGTCTAAAAATTGGGCAAACAGCCTATATAGCAATTAAGAAAGAAATTCACACTAGTATTACCATATTTAAAACTTTGTTCTGGGGACTGCGAAAATCCAAAAGAACTACCCTTGTTTCTGTTTCGATTGTTGTAGCAATAGCGGAAATAAAACTCTGAATGTATATATATATATACTCTTGTTAGCTTCTATAATTACTTAAGGCTTATATATTTATTCTTGTTAGTTCTTAATCTAATTAATTTAGATATATATTTGTAATAATAAAATTCCATAATCAAGAATATACTTAAAATTCTAACTGTATGTTCTTTTCATTTTTAATGGCGACGTTCTCTTATTTGAAAGTACGTGGAATTAAATTCACAGCCCCGTAGTCAAGTTGTTTTTCCCGCCTTTTCTACACGTACAGTTTTAGAATGTTCTGGATATATTTAAAGCGAACTGGATTGGCTGACGAGGCTGACGTCATTTCTTGGAAGCTCCGCCTTTCCAGAGGCTATAAAGGACTCGCTAAGGAATATCGGAGGCTTTTTCTTAAATGTCAAGACGCAGTAAACTTCATACAAAAAGTTATTAGTAACTCGTTTTTTATTTACTCCGGATATCTGATTTTGTAACTGCTATTTTCTCCTGAAATATAATAAATGGATCCTGTTTTTTAAAACTTATCGTCTGATAATTTAAGCTACGACAAAAGCTGGTACATCATATATATATTGTATATATGTATACTTGAAGCATCTAAATTTATTGTGTGTATATATATATATTGTTTCTTTTATTCTTAAGGGTTTTTCCCCTTATTGTATATGATTGTAATTACTTCGTTTGTCCTTTTTAGGTTTTCAAGCATTTGTTTTCCAGGTTTTTTGCCAAAGAAATTTTTTTTGCTCTTTATATTTTTAATTTTTAGTTTTTTACTTTTGTAAATGCTTTCTGGTGTCATGTGTTGCGAATACATGTAGAGAAAAGATCTGAGCATTTGTGAATCACTAAAATATTATTTTAAAGCAAAGATTTCATTCTAATTTTGAGTCTCAAATGATTCAGAGAAACGAAACATGTATTCGGAACTTATTAATCAATTTAGTTTAAGGCTTGAAAACATTTTCCCCTTGACAAGTTCTGTTTGAAGCGTTAAACAGAGAAGAAGAATACATATTTTTTAACTTTTCAGTTTAGTTTACGTATGTGAAGTTTCTTTTACTTTTACATGTACTGTTTTTAGTTACGCCTTTCCTGGAGAAAGAATTGGTTAGGGCCTCCATAAAGAACAAGTTATAATTTTTCTTTTTAGTTTAGACCTTTTACTTTTTAAGTTTGTTATTTTCGGTCTAGCAGCGATCGTGCAGATTCGTCTCTTTGCCTTTTAAAACTTAATTTTAAGAATTCTTTTTGGACTTTTTTAAGACTTATATATAAACGAGGCGTATTCGGAAACTAAGTACCGTTTTGAAAAAAAAAAAAAAAAAAAAAAAAAAAAAAATAGTAAAACAATTTTTTTCGAATCCAATTTTATTTTTACATGAAAGTACATGTCTTAAACTATTTTTCAACATAGTTTCCGCCAATGATCAAACACTTGTCATGGCGGGTGACCAGTTTTTGTATACCATCGTCAAAGAAACTTCCCCCCCATTTTCGATAACCACGAATCCACAGCATTTTTCGTGTCATCGTCAGATCCAAAGCGCTTGCCACCAAGCTCACGCTTCATGTGCAGAAACAAGTGATAGTCAGACAGCGCCAAGTCCGGGCTGTACGGCGGGTGATCGAACTGCTCCCAATGAAACTGTCGAATTAACGATTGAGTGACACCGGCAGTATGGGGCCGAGTATTGTCATGGAGCAACACAATTCCTTTACTGAGCATTCCTCTTCGTTTGCTTTGAATGGCACGCCTTAGTTTTGTTAAAGTCTCACAATATCGTGCCGCATTAATGGTTTCACCTCTGGGAAGAAATTCACTAAGCAAAACGCCTTTCCTATCCCAGAAGGCAGTGCACATAATTTTTTGTGATGACATTGTCACTTTGAACTTTTGTTTTTTCGGAGAATGAGTGTGTCTCCACTCCATCGATTGTTGTTTCGATTCTGGTGTGAAATGACACACCCAAGTTTCATCACCCGTCACAATTTGGTTTAAAAAGATTTCTCCCTCATCACTGTACCGCGTGAGAAATGTCAGGGCACTACCAAGTCGCTTTGTTTTGTGAACATCAGCGAGCATTTTTGGAACCCATCGGAAACACAGCTTGCGATAATTCAAGCGGTCAGACACAATTTCGAACAAAACAGTACGGGAAATTTGTGGAAATGCCTCTGAAAGAGTTGTCATTGTGAAGCGTCTGTTCTCATGAATTGCTTCATCAACTTTCCTTACCAAATCATCGGTGACAACAGAAGGCCGAGCCTCGGCGTGGACATTTGTTCGACCTGCATTAAACATTCTTACCCACTTTCTCACCATTCCATCACTTATCGCGTATTCACCGTAAACTTCTGTCACTTGACGATAAAATTTCGGCCGGTTTAACATTCCTCGCGTTCAAAAATTTAATCACGGCACGAATCTC
Source organism: Stegodyphus dumicola (assembly GCF_044657685.1). Lineage (NCBI taxonomy): Eukaryota > Metazoa > Arthropoda > Arachnida > Araneae > Eresidae > Stegodyphus > Stegodyphus dumicola. Next base: position 181,398,757 of record NC_140775.1, read on the forward strand.
ACAGTCAGCGGGAGAACTAATTGTCTTAAACATTTTGCATGGGCACAGCAAACTGAAAACACAACATAGAGCAACCAAAATGGCGACAATTGAAAGTCAGTGAACAAGAAAGACTAGTGCGCATGCGCGGGACGCCTACCACAGCGCTTCGACGGCGCTAGAATGAAACGGTACTTAGTTTCCGAATACGCTTCGTATCTGTAAATTTAAATTGCCAGAAGCTTAATAATAAATATGCTTTCTTAGCGACGAATTTTTCCTTATTAATGTCAAGGTGATCAAAATTTAATTGATATCCTTAATTTGCATTCAAAAGAATTAAAAAAGGTATAAGAAAAGTAATTTGGTGTTGAAATCACATGGTGATCTCTTTGAATATTTACCTATAGTAAAAGCTCTTTTTTCTTCCTCAATTTAATTCCGTATGGCAGTTTAATTGGTCTTCTCTTACCTCGATAATCCACTTATAAGGTATTTCCCCTCTCCTTTCTGCATGCCTTCATGATGTAACGGTAGCAAACTCGGCGCCTATTCGACAGGTCCAGGTTCGAGTCCCAGTTAGGGCACTGCACATTTTTAACATCTCTAGCTTTAAAATAACCCGATGACTTTACAGACTAACCCTTATAAAATAAGATTTCATGCAAAAAAATGACGTTAAGATTTCATGTAAAAAGTGACGCTCCTAATAATGTGCCGCCGGTGGCGGTCAGCCCTTCCGCCCTTTTCTATCTGCGGCACTGTATTTCACATGACAGCTTAGGAAATGTGTGAACTGATATTTGAAGTGTGATCTGATATTTTCATTTCAAAAGCAAGAAAGAAAAGAGGAAGATAACTGCAGATGGAAATGTTGCAGGCCAAAGATATTTACAGAAACGGAGATGAAAATTAGAATAACATATTTGATACACATTAAGGAAGTTTTCAAGTGAAAGAAACTCTTTGCGGTTCAGTGTTTCGGGAGAGAAGCATTTAGCATTACACTTATTGGCTCTCAGATTCCTTTTCCAGTGCCTTAGAACTTATCAAAAATTTCTATTGCTTCATTATGTATGGAAATTTGATCTTACGCATTCGGAGAACATAAAAGACTTCATCTTTATTCAAGATTATGTTCAAAACCAGCTGAGAAAGAGTTCTATTCTGGACTTCTCAAGTCATGGTAAACCATGACACATAATTAAATGCGATGCATTCTCCCTCGCAGCAAATTTTTTAGCTTCCCCCCCTTTTGAACATGTCATCCAGCCCTCTGCGAGGGAAATCTTTACCAGCCATCTTCCACTGTTGAGGACCCTCAAAGCAATATTCTAATTAAGCACGGGCTAATTTTAAGGTGTCACCGATTAGCTATGGGCCGACGATTTTGATGCGAGCGTGGAAGAGTTTTTGTTGTTGATAGTTTAAAAATCACCCTTTTTAAAAATTTTCAATCAAATGATTAACAAGCCTGCCGGTAATGATAATGCAATTAGTTTTGAATAACCACTCTTCACCCGAAGAAGAGAGCTGTCATTTTCGCCTTTTTTCCTCATCCTACGGCGGACGAGTTTGCTGCACAGGAGATAGAGGGAGATAAAAAAAAATGGTAGTTTAGGATTCCTCGACAGTTGCGGGAGACAGCCACGTTCCCGCGAAAAGGAACTTTTGCGCCTCTAACGATGCTCATCCACTTGAGCTGACAGGGTTGCCGGCCGGATAAAATGAGCTGCCGCCAAAATGGCCGCCAAGTCGAGGCGTGAAATACCAACTTTTCACACAATGAAAAAAAAAAAGCTAAAAAATATTATCCTACGGTGCTTTCTGAGACGCTTAATTAAAATAGCTATTTCAGGTATAAAATGTATTAGAAATTGATTTTTTTAGCCCTAAGGGGCAATTTTCCCAGAAGGGCTATCAATTTCGTTTTGGCAATTTGCGTTGATTCACACTATAAACGGTGAATCACTTTTAAATTGTTGCCACCGAATATTAGAGTATTATACCTGATATTATTATTAGAGTACCTGTATTATATTTAAAGAAATTAAATAATGAAGAGGCTGCATAAATATGTGAATGCTTCTCGCAGTGTGATAAAACAACGGTAGCTAGAACCATCCAACTTTGAATAACGTACGTTTCCAAATTTGGGCATCTGGAAGCCCAAATTTGGGATTTGTTTCATTATCTGTTTCATATTTTGTGAAGCATTCATGAGTTTTTGATTAAGAAATTCAACGATTTGAATAACCGATCCCTCAGCGCAAGCTGAAAATGAAATCAAAAACTGCAAATTTTGAAATTTAATATACTGGCCAATTTTTGTCAAACGAGAATCAAACTTGTTCTAATTTTATTTATTTTTTTTTTATAAAGAGTATAAAACATTCTCAAATACAAGTATAGAAAGCGGGAGACCGCATTAAGTTATATTTCGCTATTTGTCGAAAATTAATTTCTTTTAAAAATTTTACACTGCTAAAAAAGAATAAAGGTCGGATAAAGTCGTTCTTAATGATAATGCCGATTGCAATAAAAGATTAAGGTGTACGACTAGATATTATCGTAGTCCTAATTTCAGTTAACAAAATTTCAGTTTTCTTCTTACTATGCCAAAGAGTGTCTCATTGCTTCGCTAGTAGAAGGCTTTAATTCATTTGTAAAATTAGAATAAGTGGTTATAGAATAGCGATATACTTTATTCTGTCGTTTTGAAACATATGTGTTTTTTTATAATTTGAATAATTATTCTGCCGTCATTGAGAACTGAATAAACACAGGATTTAATTTATTTTCATTCCAATTATTAAAAATTTTAAATTATGCGATTTTTATTTTTATGCATAATTTAAGTTCTGTTTGATGAATTACCGAAAAACACACACACGAACCAACAGATAAAAAATATGAAAATGAAATATTTTATACTCATATTATTCTGTATTAACAAGGAAATATTTTTCAATTTTAATATATCTAATTTTCAGAAATAGAATAATTTTTATTTAGAGCTATTCAAGACAGACAAAAGCAAGAATTCTTAGCCTGACTTTGTGTAACGTAAAGTTGTTAACTCATTTTGTTGTATTATGAACAATATTGCATTATTTTAAATTAGATCTGTTTTTACTGAGCGTTCACATAGTCAAACAAAAGTCAACCGTTAAATTCAATTTAAATTTAAAGATCTAACATCAGTACTAAGACTGAAATTTGCTAGATTAAAAATTAAATTCGACAAAATTCTATTCTATACACTTCAACTTCTTCCAGCAGATGATAAGCATAAAATTTAGGATCAAAGAAACTAGATAAAATTCCTCACCGTTTGAGGAATTCAGTAGCCAAATATGGTAACCCCAACATCTCCCATGCCTCTCAGAAGTGTCAGCATCAATTGGCGGAATGATGTTGGGTCGTTGGCGCGCCCTAACGAGCTGTACAGGGGCGCAAAGTAGGGGGAGGATATTCCACGTGGACGACAGATTCCTTCTTGCCCGAGGGAAAGGACGAAACAATATGGCTAGTGTTACTACTAGAGAACACAATTCCCCCCAAAATGTCCTTTGAATTCCATAAATATCAATATCTGTATATCTGATATGATTACAGAAATTAAGCTCTTCATCATTTCTAGAAGTTGCCAGTAAACAATTACAGAATAAATTGTTCAAAAGTTTTTACTTTTGTAGAATTAACCATTATTTTAATATAACGGGTTTCTCTCCTATAACAGGGTAGATAGGTTTCTAGAAAATAACTTGTTATACAAGACTAACAACTAATACAAAACATTGGGAGGCATTCCAAAAATTTTTAAAAGCAAAATATTTTTTGTTTTCTCATTGTACTGTTGTCTCATTTAAATACAGACTTTTTGCAACTACAAATGCCTGAAGATGATGTTCTCCTTTTCAAAAACGATTCAAAATTTGCATTTTCATCTTCAAAGAAATATTTTTTTAAATAAATTGTTTTCATACTTTCAGACACGGTATGAGACAGAGATATAATTAAGAAATAAGTACTTCTAAAAACGACAAATCAAATCAGACTAATATCTGATATGTCATGCACTGTAACAACAAAAAGAATTAAGTTAATTTAATAACCATGTAAAAGCTAATTTAGTCATTCGAAAACTTCAAAACCGAAAATTAAAAGGAAAAAAGATATTTACATCTTTCACTGCATCGTCAATCAGGAAACTGATGCAACTATGAATGAAAAATATGGGATGGAATTTTAACTTATTTTTAATTTTATTGTACATTATTACCACCACTTGTTGCTGTTTTCAGAACGCAAGCAGATTAAGTTTTGAACTACATTTTACTTTTTGCGTGTGTATATGTTACGGTGAAACACAAAAATCTAGAGAATGTCGATTTTCACCGGTGAATGTCAACATTCACACAACCGCTTGGTATATGTCCGAAATATTTTCTAGATACACTTATTTCTGACTTACACCGGCAAATGTCGACATTCACCATGTACTAATGGTGAATGTTGAACACATAAGAATATTATATTTTCTTCTCCGTACTTCAGTCGCGAAAAAAACGCACTTGAGACTTAAAATAAGAACTTAAAATACACAGTGCATTCAAAATGAGAAAGGAAAATAATTAAAGTTTAAAACTTACTAAATTATGTGATTCAAATCTTATTTATTGCAACAACTTAAACTATATGTATATGAAAATATAAGAATATTATATTTTCTTCTCCGTACTTCAGTCGCAAAAAAAAAAAAAAAAAAAAAAAAAAAAAAAAAAAAAACGCACTTGAGACTTAAAATAAGAACATAAAAACTTAAAACACACAGTGCATTCAAAATGAGAAAGGAAAATAATTGAAGTTAAAAACTTACTAAATTATGTAATTCAAATCTTATTTATTGCAACAACTTAAACTATTATGACACTTTGAATTGCACAAGAGGCCCTTGCTTTTACTATTGGTGTGTGTATTGGTGTATTTAATTATGGCAAAGCACACTAGGGCTATCTGCCTAAGGGGAGGGATGCCTTCGTGGAGGACTTTCTAAGGGAAACTGGCTCGTATACATGGGGAAAACCACGAAAACGCCCATGCAGCCAGCCCGTTCGCGGGATTCGAACCTCGGACCGAACTACCAGTGTTCAGCGACTTTACCGCTCAGCCGCTGGTGGGCGCCCTTGCTTTTACAAGTGCATTTATTTGTGGAACACTTTCTTTTGCAATGACAGCGTGTACATATACTCCTCTCTTTTCGACCTACACCAGAGCATATCTGTGATTGTTGACATACACCGGTGAGGATTCGAATGTACAAGAATGTAATGCAATATTCGATCTTTCACCGACGTATTTGGTGAATGTGGGCATTCTCCAATTTCGGTCTTTCACGTAACATATATATATTTATATGTGTGTATGTGTTTGTAAAATAAAAAGTGTGAAGCAAAATTGCTTAACTTGTAGAGTCATTAGGTTATTTTGAGGCCGGAGAGATGAAAAATTAGCAACCGCCTTCGCCGGGAATCGAACCACGGACCTCTGGAATACCGGCCCAGCGTGCTACCGTTACACCACGAAGGCACGCTAGGGAAATGGGAGAAATACCTTATAAACTTAACTGGAATCAACCTGGCAACAGACTTCAAATTCATACATTTTACTAATTAAACATATCCCTGCTTAAAAAATACGCTTTGACTATTTTGCGTAACTCTGCCGCATGTTACATCACCTTTTCCCCTGCAGTTTCTCTGCACTGCGACATCTTTAGTCCAATCGCTCTTCAGGTTTAACACAAAGACTTGCTGGCTATAAATATCACCGTTGTTTAATGCGCAATGCTTTTCCTCGTCTGCTACTACGTCTCTCTTTCGTCACTTCGCCTCCTTCTGGCAACGTATCGCTTAGCTTCTGCTGGTTATTCTCCCTTATGCAAGACGCAGTTACATATCTAAAATTAAGGGGCGAGTTTACCACCCTAATATTCTATTAATTAAAAAGTTAGTGTGCAAAGAAATTTTTCTGCTCGTGATTCTTCCAAAATTCTATCTGGTCATCCACTACATCGCTGTTTCCGGTCAATTAAGCAACAGATTTTCATGACCATGACTAAAATTAAATCGGTGCCTTTCCTAATCAAGCTGTAATCTAATATCAATTTATCTGCAATGGACTACATTATCGTCACACATATATAGCATTATGCAAAGTATCGTATACTTAGTATATATACAATACTCTTTTTGCAAAAAATTCGAAGCACCGAGAAGGACTTTTGCGATCGTCACGAAATTAGGTATGCAAAAACATTTTGATCGAACAAGCAAATAATCAAAGTTTCAAGGCAAATGAACAGGAATTGCGATCATAGCGCGCATTTCTAGTGCAAAATTCGCAAAGTATCAAATCAGTAACAGAGGCGGAAAATTTATTTTTTGATTGCTGCCATTGTAATTCCGTAAAAGAAGCAACTAAAGATGCCATTACTACGATATCGAAGACCTTAAAGACAACTAAACGACATGGCTAACGAACGTGGTCGCATTGTAGGGTTGCGTGAAGCTGGGTGGTAATACCGAGCAATAGGCCGCCACCTGCAGCGTACAGACACTGCTGTGCAACGATGTTGGCAGCAGTAATTGCTGCAAGGAAATTGCCGACGAAAATGAAGGCTCTGGAAGGTCAAAGAGCACAAATGCGAGGCAAGATAGGATGATTGTTCGCCAGGCACGAACCGCCCCAACGGTATCATTGTCAACTATTCAATGCACTACAGCCACGTCTATACCTCCCGTGATACCATCCACCAACTCACCGGGTTGTTCTGAGGCGGGGTTACACTCACAGAGACCTGTAAGACGTTTGGATTTGACCCCGCAATATCGGCAGAGTCGTCTGGAATGGTGTTGCAGCCGATCGTCATGGCTGCCATCAGACTGGCATGACATAGTATTCAGCTTCACTCATGAATCCCGCTTCACTCATGAAGCAAATGACCACCGTGTTCGTGTCTGGAGAGAACGGGGCTAGCGATGTCAAACAGCCATAACCCCTGGTGTGATGATGCGGGGCGCTATTTCTTACGACTGCAGGTCATCTTTAGCGTTCCTTCGTACATGTTTAACAGCTCAACGATATGCTGATACCATCCTTCAGCCATCCTTCATGGCACGTCATCCTGAAGCCATTTTCCAACAAGATAATGCCAGGCGACATACCCCTCGCATATCTCTAGACTGTATCCTTGAGGTTGATACTCTTCCTTGGCCAGCAAGGTCACCAGACCATTCACGAATCGAGCAGGTCTGGGACATGGTAGGCCGCCAGATTCGGGCATCACAAAATATCGCAGATCTCGAGCGACAACTGATGAATGTCTGGCAGAATGTGTCGCAGGATAACATTAGGAACCTCTACCACTCCTTGCCTCGACCAATTCAAGCATGCATTGCCGCCAGGGGCGGTTCAACTAATTACTAACTTGAACATTCAATGGGTGATTGTGAGCCTTTAACTAGTACTATGACTTTAATTTTGTAATCATTTAATTATCTGTGTATGAGCTATACACATATTCATTTTCATCAAAAACAACCACTTCCTTCGTGATGCTTCGATTTTTTTTTTTTTTTTTTTTGGTAAAAGAGTATATATGTGTGTGTAAAATTTTTAGTGGTTGTACAGCATTGTGTGTCACTAGATTTTCTAATTTTTATTAATATTTCAATTTTTGTAGTAAAATATGAATCCATATTTTATGCACTAAAAATAGGAAAATCAAAATGGAGAATTTGATCAGCACTCCTGATATGTTATTCATGACTGTAATAAAAAATTCAAGCTTTTGTGCCATGAAATCGCGGATGTTCAGTTATAATATGCCGTCACTTGAGAAAAGCTGTTAATTGCGAATTACAAACGAGTCTATAAGTTAAAAATAACAAAAAATAATTCAAGAATGTAATATATATGCAAATTATTTATGCTACAATAATTGGTAAACCTTACATATTTAACGAGCATATTTACGCACATCTAGCTCGAAAAAAGCTGTCTAGACAATACTTAAAATATTAATACCGGCATAAATCAATAGCTTTGATAAAATTGAAAATATGGACTTATAAAATACGAATATCTAGTTTTGGAAAGATACTGATCAATTTCCATTGAATAAGCTGAGTAAATTTTGGTAAAAACTATTTTTTTCCGCATGCGTGCCTTTGTGATGCACATCCAGCTTGCAACTTGAAAGACCTATTGTTCGAATTCCGGCTTGGACGCAGCTGAGTTTCCCCATTTGTTGTTGCAAAGAACTTATTGAAGAAAGTCGTTTGGGACTAAGGGCGCACAAAATCAAAAGTTGACTAAATTAACATTATTATTTCTCAGCTTCAAATATGTAATCCTTGAAAATTTATACAACGCTAGGCGAGTTCAAGGATTTGCTTAGCAGAATTCAGTTTCTGAAGTATTCCTAAGTTTTTGGTTACAGTTTTGTGGATCTCTTTAGTATAATGAGCCCACCAACGGTTGAGCGGTAATGTCGCTGAACACTTGTAGTTCGAATCACGGCGAAAGGAATCGCTGCATGGGCGTTGGCGTGGTTTTTCCCATGTCTAACGTGTATACGAGCCAATTTCCCTTAGAAAGTCTTCCACGAAGGAATCCCTGCCCTTAGGCAGATAGCCCTCGTGTGCTTTACCGTAATGAAATAAACCAAACCAAGTAACCTCTTTAGTGCAATTATAATAATTAGATTAATCTGAGAGCAGAGTTTATTTCAGGGAAGAGACATCGGTTATTCTTTGAATTATGGTAACTTGGAGATTTTTTGGCGAAAATTTGGCGACCCACCCTGCTACAGCAACCTGCTAGTTTTTTTTTTAGTCCAAAGGGATTTGAATCCCGAAGGACTATTAGTTTCGTTTTGGCATTTTGCGTCGGACTCATAAATGTCGGTTCACTTTTCAAACTGTTGCCACAAAATGTTAGAGTCCTGCATTATATTTGAAGAAATTAAATAATGAAAAATCTGCGTAAATGTATGTATATTTCTCGTATTGTGATAAAACAACGGTACATAGAATCATCGAATTTTGAATAACGTAATCCTCCAACGAATATGAGCATGTGGAAGACCAAATTTGAAATTTGAAATTTGTTTTATGATCGATTTCCTATTTTTTAAAACTTTGACGAATTTTTGATTAACAAACTCAAGGATTTCAAAGCGAGCAATGGCAACGTTGTGCAGAAAAAACATTTTTATCTCCAGCGCGTGAGTCTCTGTATCGGAAATTCTAAAGATATGCTCGTTTTACAACTATTTTGCGATATTGCTGTTGCACTGGATCTTATGGTTTAAGTGCGAGGAACATGATATTTAATAAAGAAAGATAACACACAAAATGTTAAAAAACGCCCCTTTGGACGTAATTTAAAATCTGAAACATTTCAGATTTTGTTATATTTTTTTTGACGCCATTTTGTTTTTACGAAGTAAAGGCATGTGTTTTTTTTTTTTTTTTTCCAACATTCTTTTCCCAACAATCTGCGAGTCGAATTACGCTTATGCTGGAACTTTTATGGAACAAAAGTGCTTAATCATGACGAAGATTAGGTGCGAAATTGGGAGAAAGTGCAGAATCGCCCACTGCTTGCCGCGCTTTTAAGAATTCCACATGCACGGTATCCATGTACACGTCGACCTATTTTCACTAAAAAAAAAAATCCCAGAGTTGCACGAAAATGGCATTGCGCACACTTTTAACTTTATCCATGTACACTACTAAAGTCCTACTAAAGCTACTAAAGTCCATGTACACTACCTTTATCGCCTTACCAAAATGTCGCCAAACTACCTGTTACCATATTCTAAAGATTAGCCGAGACATCAAGCGGCCGAACGGTAAAGTCACTGAACACTGATAGTTCGGTTCGAATCCAGGCTGCATGGGCGTTTTCATGGTTTTTCCCATGTGTAAGCGTGTATACAATTCAGCTTCCCTTAGAAAGTCCTCCACGAAAGCATCCCTTTCCTTAGCAAGATAGCCTCAAGGTGTTTCTATAATCACATAATACCAAAACCAAATATTTCAGGGAAGAAAATGAAATCTGTAAGATCTAGAGATTATAAGAGTGTCTGTAGGATATAGAGAATATAAGAGTGACCAAAATTATCAATGGTTTTATTCAATACTTCTAACGAAGGACAATGTTGTCAATTAGGTACTTACATGTTATTGCAACCACCTTAACAGAAATCACTAAAGCTTCAGAATACACCAAACACCGGTAACCACTTCGCATGACAAACATTCAGTTTCCAACATCGCCATTTTCGCATGCGTTCTTTTTGCTGTATTTCAAGATCCAGCGATGATTAATTTTTGTATTAAACCCGATTTAAAAATTTTTGCTTGTAGGATTTTCCTTTAATAGAAGAAAAGAGAGGGGGAATTTCTGCCGGAATGTATTATCTTGCCGCAAAATCTCTAAATGAACAATGCTTCGAATTCTTTCTCAAAGCGATCGCTACGAATTTTCCGTCACAAAATCAAAAATCCGTTTGTAACTGGGTTTCACGATTGTGTTTTGGAATATATATTTGAAATATAGAATATATTTGAAATATAAAATATGTATATTTTCTGTGAAATTCGTCAAACTGAGCCAAGGTGGTTACCATAATACGTAAGCAAATATTTTTTTCCCTCTTATTTGAATCTTTTGTGTGTAAGATTCCATTCTATCTTAAAATTACACTCCGAAATTTGGATGGTTTAAATGATACGATAGGCTTCCCCTTCCAACAAAGCCTTCAAATATTACAATCTTTTTATATTAGGTAAATTTTACTACTGTATTTTTTAATAGTTTACCTATAAATTTCCACAAATAAATTTTACATGCGGAATCCTGAACATCATCTATTTCGTTTTCTAATTCTTTAATATCGGTAATTAAACTTGCGATTTCAATATCGAGTTATGTTAACTAAGTTTCTTTCTGTTTCAGTGATTCAACACATTTCACTAACTTTATTTAATTAATTTTATCAGCTGTTATTATTGCCTTTGTTATCTTAATGTACTTAGTAACAAACCTACTTTAAGCAGTTTGTTTTGTTTTGAAAGTCCACTCATAATTACTTAGTTCACAAATACAAATTATTTTCAAACATAGGTTATAAAAAAATTCTTCTTAAATAAAATATTGAACATCCACTTACCTTTCAAAAGTTGAAGTAATTTGCACCGCCAACAAGCGTAGTTATAATACGTTTAGAACAATCAGTAACTATCTTCACTAGCTATTCGGCACAATTTAAACAAAAACAGGCCAGTCACTTTAAAAGTCTCACTGAATAACTGGCTAGATCATTGAATAACCAACACAACACATGAACTGCATTTCCTTTACCTTTATTTACACGAATTATAGATACGAATTTAATTTACCAGAATTCTAGATATGAAAAGTGACACAAAGCAAGCGAGCGATTCAACATGGCTACAACAAACACAACATTCGACCAGATTAGTCTTGTTGCCATACGCAAAAAGTAAAAAAACTTACAGTCTGCTTTTATACGCTGCTCGCAATATTCACATGGACAGACTATACACATTTATTATTGAGAGCACTCTTTCGACTGGCGTGATGAAAATGTATTCTATAATTTGAGTAAGTTGGATAATAAAATGTTTTTTCTTTGAAATTATTTGTACTTATTTTTTAGACCAAAAGAATAGTTCCAAATGGTATATTAAACTCGAAACGGCATCTCGCATGGAATCACTATAAATGACGTATCATATTACAAATTGTTGTCACCAAATATTATCACCCTGTTAAAAAATTAATTAAAACATGAAGTTATAAAGAATCTGCATAAATATATGTATATTTCTCGCACTGTGTTTTTGTGAAGCTATCTTAATAATAAAATAGAACATTGATATGAATAACTGCGAAAAGAGGGGGGGGAAGGGGGAAAGGAAAGAAAAATTTATGCCAGCACAAATTAACGCTGCATCGTTATAATTCTAAACGCACGCTGCTGTAAAAATTTTTGTAATTTTCTGTTGAATTGCATATGGCGTAAGTGCAGAGAAGATGATGATTAATAATAAAGCTAAAAATAAATTTAATAAAAAAGGGGGTTGGCAGGAGTGAATGCAAACCAGACTGGTAGACTGTGAGCTCAAACAGTCTACATCGATAATTAAACAGAAGGGACATCTTGTGCTTATAAACCAGCCAACATTTGTGGCGGAACTCAGAAGATAGGTGACAGGTGACGGAGGACGGGGACGCCTGATGTTTAACAGAGGTAAACAGGCATATGTCCCACGCCCTTCCCTATCTAGTGGCAGCAACTCCCAGGAGCCTCATGAGGCCACCTTGGGAGTTTATTGAAGAATTTTACGTAATTGTACATGGCCATACAGAGGCGTCTTAGGAATACATTAGTTTTGATCGATAGGCGGATGATTTGTTACATCTTGGTTTTTAGACACTGTTAGACACTAATTACAGCATATACATACACATACAAGTACATACAATTGCACATATAAAGATACATACAAAACACTTGTAAAACACATATAAAAGCACATATATAACACATATAAAACATGTAAGCACATTATATAAAAATAGAAATTAGATACTAGTTTGCACACACTTATACAAGTAAAACACATACTTATAATGAAACATATTTAAGCTAATATATAGTATACACTTACACTAAAGACACATTCAGATCATTTAGACACATTTAGATCACATATCACATGTAAAATGCGCAAATAAACATACATAAAGCATGCAGGCACACTGTAGAATATTAAATTTTGTTATTAGATGATATAGTAATTACAGATGAAACTTTACTCTGGAGAATACATTATGCAATACATTATATCAGGTACACAATACTTATTTAATTTGAATAGATATGCAGCGCTTTTATATACATAATGCTTACAGAATTGATACACAATGTAAAAACAGATACACTATGCTTGTAAAGCATTAGATATTAGTATTTATACTGCGCACAATTGTACAAACGAAATAAGACACTATACTACTATATACAACACAGTTATGGTGTACAATTATGCAAACACAATTATTCTAACGTATTAAAACGCAGAATAAAACACTATACTACGGTATATAACACAATTGTGCACAATTATATAAACACAATTATACTTACACATTAAAAAAAATCTATACTATTGTATACACACAATTATAGTACGCAGCACCATGCATGCTATGTTGCCAAGCTATATATTTCTATGCGAAGCTATGAGATTATACAGGTAATGCAGATACAATATTCATAGATATAGATGAATTATACATTATGCATATGTCAGATACAGTGCAGATATAATACAGATAGTTTGAGTAATACAGATATGATGTGCAGGCAATAACTGTAGTGGAGACACTATGTTATAGAATGCGCTGAGCTTATTTTATATTATATTAGACACACAGTGTTTATTGGATTAAAGTAGGTACACAGTACTTTTTATATACACATTGCTCACAGAACAAATGCACAGTGCAAAGTCAGATACACAACAGTTTGTAAGGTATTGCAGGTAATGCACACGCAATGTAGATAGTTGCATAGTAATTATATGCTTTATATACAGCAGATACTGTGCAGAATTTGACAAATTCAGTGCAGAATGAGGTGCATATTTATTGCAGATAGTTTGTATAACGCGTTTGTGTAATACAGTACTGGCAATGACTGTAGGAGAAACACTATGTTGTAGAATACACAGTGCATATTAGTATTGTAATAGATACATGATGCTTGTTGTATACACAATGCTTACAGAATGGTTACACAATGCAAAGTCGGATACACATTTGTTTTACACTGTTCAGTTAAGCATGGACTAGCATGGACATGCAAGTAGTAACCTGTGATTAGTCAGTGTTGAGCTCTGTACACTGTTGATAAGTTCTGTACACGATTTGTCAGGGCGTTCCAATTACTCTGCGCACAGTACCTTATACACTGATATATAACTTGCAGTTGTTGTAATAACTGTGGTTATTCCAGGAAATACTTCTATAGATATTTCAGTCGTTGTAACTACTACAGAGACACAATGCAGGTAGCAGTCTGTTCATAGTCAGTAGTTTGCTCTATACGCCGTAAGTGAGTACTGTACGCAGTAAGCAGCTATGTCTGCAGTTATGTTACAGTGCAGTTATGTTATAAGCGCAACACATAATTTAAACATATTGTAAGTTGCATTCAGCTGATTGTCAGTATAAGAGACTGTCAGAATTCTGTTGATGATTTGGTAGTGAATGCTGACTGTGGTTGCTTTAATTGACGCTTTAATTGACGCTAGATTGGTTGGCAGATATCTTGCCCTAGGTCGTTGACCTGCCTAATTATTTGGCAGATCTTTTTGGCCGCAGGTGGGTGCTTAATGATGAATCGTTTATATGATTCTATATTTGTGGCTGGGAGTGGTAGGTGTAAGTTGGATGTAAGGCTGCATTCAAATATGTAGTGGTCGGGGGAGCCAGTTGCCCCGCAGACGCATATATCTGTCATCGAAATTGCATGTCTTTGAAAATAGGATGGAAATGGGCCGTGCCCCGTTATATAGTATGTCAAGGGTGCAATGGCCTGGAGACGTTCGTTGTCTACTATTGGGTAGAATCCATGTGTCCTTCTTCCTGTATCACAGTTATCCCACTCCTGTTGCCACTGTTCTTTGCTTAGTTCTCTTAGCGTTCGCTTTAAATACGAAGTCGGGATTGGAGTTGTCACTTCTTGCGCGTCGTTGTTGAGTGCCGCCTCGTTTGCTAACTGGTCTGCCATCTCGTTACCCTCTATGCCATCATGTCCTTTCACCCAGATTAGTTTGATGTGTGTTTGCATATTGTTACGCAGGAGCTGTTGGATTGCTATAATTGTGGGTGAGGTATGGTGGTGATTCATGATTGCCTGTAGCACTGACATGCTGTCTGTGTGAATTTCGGTTGCTGCTAGATTGATATCCTGAGCATACTGAATTGCAGCTGCTATTGCCACAGCTTCTGCCTGGAAAATGCTGTTGTGGGTAGCGAGATGGCCTTTCCATTTGCTTTCCACTCGGTCATTTTTGAAGTGAGCGAAGGCGCATCCCACTCCATTGTCATGCTTTGATCCATCGGTGTAGAATCGTGAGTTCACATGCGGAGTTTCTCTGAGAGGCGTTGGGTGTTGTGCTGTCACGACATGGATGCCTTTACTTTTGTGTGCCGGGTGCACATACTGCACACTCCCTGGTAATTCATACTGTGTTGCATGGAAGGCGGTGCCAGCAAAGTTGGCATCTTGTTTTAGCCTAATTAGGCGCTCATATGCAGCTTCTATGCTGGCCTTTATGTGCAGGGGTGTTAGTCCCGCAAGGACCGTTATTGCACTTGATGCCGTTGTCCTATATGCCCTACTTATGTTTAGAGCAAATGGCCGTTGTATTGTTGTCAAGAGTTTGATCTTGCGACTGCTCATTGGTTGCGCCCATATAGCCGATGCGTAAAGAACAATTCTCTCCTCTACCGTTAGATATAGCAGTTTCTGGATGTGAGGATTTTGCCCCCAGTTGCTTCCCTGGAATTGTCTGGCTTTCTTAGCTATATTTGCTGTCTTGACTCTGATGTCTTGAAGGTGGGGCAGCCATGTGAGACCCTGATCCCATGTAAGTCCGAGATACTTTATGGTTTTTGAGATCTTTAGATTTCGTCCCATCAATTTTATACACGGCCGTCGCGTTGGATTAGTTCTCG
Organism: Stegodyphus dumicola; assembly: GCF_044657685.1. Classification (NCBI taxonomy): domain Eukaryota; kingdom Metazoa; phylum Arthropoda; class Arachnida; order Araneae; family Eresidae; genus Stegodyphus; species Stegodyphus dumicola. Next base: position 181,414,582 of record NC_140775.1, read on the forward strand.
GTCGTGGGATGACTACTGCCGTTGACTTCTGTGCGGAAATGATCAATTTAAGTCTACTGCATTTATCTGAAAATATGGAACAGGTTTCCGTACCATTTCGTTCGAGTTCTTCTCTTGTGCGGCCAGAGACTAGCAATGCTGCATCATCTGCATATGCTATCACTCTGGTATGGGTAGGCCATTTGATTTGTAATAAGGAATTAAACGTGATTATCCACAGTAGAGGCCCGGCACATGAGCCTTGTGGGCACCCTCTTTCCTGCTGTTTAGTGACGACACCGTTATTATTGACTATAATTAGACTTCTAGAGTGGAGATAGTCAGTGAAGATATTAAAAAGGTTCCTTGGACACTTTGCCTCCCTGAGGGCCTGCTTTATTGCAGGCCACCAGAGAGTATCAAAGGCACTTTGAAGATCTAAAGAGATAAATGCAGTATGTAGATTGTTGATTCTGTTGTCATTTATATGTTTTCGAATGTGTTCTAGAGCATGGATGGTAGATGTGCCTGTCCTGAATCCATATTGATGTGGGCTAAGAAAGTTTTGTCGGTATAGATGGTGCTTCAGCCTGTTGACTAGCAGTTTTTCGTAGATCTTACCCAATGCAGATAACAGACATATGGGTCTAAAGGATCTTGGATCTTCCGGGGATTTATGCTTTTTTAAAAACAGGACGACCTGTCCTTGTTTGAATGCAGTAGGGAAGATTTGACAATGTAGAAGCTTGTTAAACAGAACTTTAAAGTAAGTGGGTCGAGCGTTGAAGGCGACCTTGATTATTACATAATCCAGGCCGTCAGGACCTGGTGCCTTTTTGACTGGAAGCTGTCGAAAGATTTGCTTGATCTCTTCCATTTCAAATGGTTCGTCGTCTGAAGTCTCTGGGATAGTGGTGTTTCCCCTTGTGTGCCTTTGCTCTGGCGTGTCATCGTCCGGATCGTCTGCTGGGAAGACTGTGTTTAAGGTTGTGGCTGCCGTGGATTCTGCTATGTTGGTGGTAATGGGTTGGTTAGCAATTTGGGCATAGAGTTGATCCGGCTTAAAGACCTTGTTGGTGGCAAGCTTGTGTAGAATTCCATATGGGTTGTTATTTTCTGTGCAGAACTTACGCCAGCTGGTTATCTTGGCTTTAAGGATATTATTTTTATAATGCGCTCTTTCCTCCCTAAAGGTTGCTAGTATTGCGTTCTTGGTGGTTTCGTTAATGTTGGTGCGAAGGCGACGTCGTAAAGCCCTGCACTTTTGCCGTTGCTGTCGCAGTTCCTTTGTCCACCAGGAAATTCCTTGCAAACATTTTGCTGCTCTGGTGGGCAGGTGCTGATCGCAAATGCTCCGTAGAGTGTCAAGCAGCCGCTCGGTATAAGTGCTCAGACCATTGGGGCTCTTGTATTGACTTAGCTCCTGCTCTTCTTGCTGTAATGTTAGAGAGAAAGCTTTGTTAAGTATTCGCAATTTGTTATCCGGAAGTTTGTATCTTTTAAAGATGCTGATCCTTGTGTCGCTTGCAATATTGAAGTGTATGTAGCGATGGTCCGAGCAGCTCTCTTCATCTGCTACCATCCAGTCTTGTAGGTTATTGGCTATATCATTAGTAGTCACTGTAATATCTGGCCATCCGTGGTGGTACGTGTTGTCAAATGTGGGTGGCGCGTTGGGGGTGTTTATGATTTGCAGATTGCTGGCCAATATGTAGTCTTCCAAGACTTGCCCTTTTGGAGTGGTAGCTGGGTAACCCCATATGATGTTGTGGGCATTAAAATCACCGCCTATAACATGTGATGTTGTGGGGCACTTTGTCTTTACTTCTTCGATGCTCATGATGGTCTGGTGGATATCATCCGGTGGGGGACTGTAGATGGAGGAAATGATGATCTGTGAATTTGAGAAGCTGAGGAGGATTGCTACATGGTCTCGCTTCTGTGTAATTATCAGCGGGGACCAGAGTGGGTTGCAGCAGGCGATTGCTGCTCTTGGTGGTGGCTCATTCTGTTGTGCTTTGCGCTGAAATATTTTCCAACAGAGGGGCAAACAGGCGACTTCCCCTGCTCTGCAGTAAGGTTCTTGAATCAATAGTATGTCTGGTTGATGGTTGATTGTATGTTGGATCAATTGTGACGCGGCGGCTTTTGCTCTTTGTAAATTAATCTGGATGCATTTGATAACTTCTGGTTGGATGTCTGGTGTTTGCATTATTTGAGTGGGCGGCTGTGGCAAATCACTCGTATCTGGTACTGCGTCTGATATTAGCGATGTATCTTCCGTACGAGGGGCAGTTGACATCATAGGCTGGATGATCGCAGGGGATGCTCCTGTTTGTCCTATAGTTATAGTCTGCGCAGTTGATACACGCGGGCTGCTGCGCTCGGCATTCACGGATGTCGTGTTCTTCTGTGCAGTATGCACAATAATGTTTGTTGGAGCACTCCTTTTGAGTGTGGCCGAGTTCCTGGCATCTGTAGCATCGCTTGGTGTTATAGAAGTCTGCAATTCGGTATGCCCGCCAGCCGAGGTAGAGTCTGGGAGCCTGCATGATTCGCTGGTAGACTGTAGGTTGGCAGTCAAGAACCCATTTAACTGTGTTTCTTCTATCTCGGAGGAGGTAGAGGATCTTGACTGTTGATTTGGTAGCATTGTGCTCCGATGCCAAAGCTCGTTCTATTTCGTGTTCCTGGACTTCATGTGGGACGCTGTGGATAGCAACTCTTGGAAGTCTTGTGGCGGGAAGCTTGGTCTCTACCAGTTCTTGTCCCTTTGCACTGTTTAGCGTATTTTTTAGCTTGTCAAGGTCCTCCTTCGTGTGACAGTCAACGGCTAGCCCTCCTTTTTGTATGTTTCTGACTGTGGATACCTTTACTCCTATCTTGGGGAGTGGGAATTCCTGGCTGAGTTTAGCCTTAAGGTCTTGACTGGTGGAGCAGGTGGCTTCCTTAGGATATAGTAATAGTGTGTGCCGGGGCGTAGTTATGTGACTAGTATCTTTAGCCTTAGCTGCGGCAGCCGCGTAGGATGGACCTCTGATCGGATTAGGCAGTGGTGCTACAGCGAACACGTTATGCCTCTGCTGGTCTGTTTGATACTGGTTATTTACATGTGCTAATTCGCAGCAGAAGAGAGTGGAGGTATTGGTACTTGTGTCGGCTTTTGTTGGTTTTGCTGTGTATTCGGGGCCTTCTAAGTCTAGCTTCTGTAGAGCCTCTAGTGAGGTAAGAATACGTTCTCTGAGTTCTGTTCGGAGCAGAAATTTACCACCTCGGTAGGTAGTTGTTACTCTCTTGATTTCCTGGTAGAAGAGGCCTACCTTTTCAGCATGAGCTATGTCTGAGTTTAAGATAGAGGTCGGGTCTAAGGCGCTAGACGACGTTGTTATATCTTCGTCAGTAGATAGAGTAGATTGTAGTACCATGATATAATGCAGACAATGACAGTTAATATGCAGAATTACAATAAAAAGCGTACAGTTACATAATCTAAGGCAATACAGTTAAATATAAGTGCGTGCAATGAAAGCGCTGCCAACAGTTAGCGTGCACGGGTGCAAGGTGAAAAGTAAATGAGAAGTGAATGGAATTTACAGAAAACTCATTAATTTCCGTCACAAATGCTAAATGTACGGAACTGAATGCTGTGAAGAAACCAGCCACAGAGCCTATTTCTCATACAATGCATACAATACACAGAATAATGCATACAATACACAGAATAATTGCATATACAGAAATAAAATCTAAACGAACTTAACAAGGTATGGAAACAGAGTACAATAGATGGCTATCAGTAAATAAGCACAAACAAAAATTTACAGGAAGATGAAATTAAATAAGTATAAAAATTATAATAATGATGATAAAGTAATAAAAAGAAGTAAATATAATAGAATAAAAGTTAAATGCACAGTGAAAAACTAGAACAGGGTTAAAAATTTGGGTGTACTAAAGGCTGGCTAAGTACCGTGCAGCTAAGTTCAAATTGTAAACAAAAGCACGTGCAAGACTTATAGCAACTGCACTCTACTATGCGCGCATGCGCTAGAAAAGCTTGACAAGGAGTTGTCCGACAAGTTCAAAAGGCGACCTGTCCTGCTGGACCGACCCTCCACCGCTGTGTCGTAAAAATGAGCCGGGTGAGGATACCAGGGGAAAGAACAAGGTCACACAGGAAAATTGCAATTAAATCTTACGGCACTCAGTCGCTAATTAGGCTAGCAGGACGAATGATACACTAAAAGAAAGGTAATCTAAAAGCCTACCTTATCGTCTAGGAATGGTGTCGATATTCCCACTTAGACCGGAGATAAGGGCAGATTAATCCAGAAGTATGGCACTTTTATGTCGCACAATAAAAACACTGTAATAAATCGCACAAACACTTCACAATCACAGCACTGGTATCAATGAAGAGATCATATCTTCCACTTTCCAAAGGTACTAGGATTGAAATTAGATGCCTGTAGGTGCCAGAGAAATCTTAATAGATGTAAACACCACTAAACGGCACTTCACGGGGTCACGGTAACCCTCAGCAGATATCACGAGGTCGCAATACGAACAATGACTTCTGCTTTAAAGACTTAATTAATCCACCACTAATAAACGGAATCGCTCCAGATGCATATCAAATTGCTCAGCTTTTGAAGAACTTTAAATTGATATAACTCTTGTGTAAACTATATCAAAACTAACTTAAAATAATAAGGCGAAAAGCGAGCTCGCGAAAACACGTCGTACAGCATTGATCAACTCAGAAGATAAAGAATTCAAATTTAAAACCGTGTTAATAAGCGCAAAAGGCTACGCAAGAGTAAATAAGGTGCAAATTAGCTCAAACCTATATCGGCGTGACAAGCACTACTGGCAAGAATAAAGCAACGTTGAAGACAGACTGCTAGGGTAGAATTATACCTAGTAACGTGGCGTTCAGCAGGCAGAATACGCTCCGATTAAACTATCTAAAAGCTACTTAAATAACTGGTTAGATAAAAATAAATAAAGCATTACAAACTAAAAAATAAAAACTAATTTATCACTTAAGTTCATCGGAAGAAGACATTAAATAAATCTCTATACAAAATTCATCTACAATGTTACGTTGAAGACAGACGCCACGAATAAAAATGTTACGCCACGAATAAAAATGCATAGGAAGCCTTTGATGAATTTATAAAGATAATAATTTTGACAGTATAATTCGATCAATAAATTTCGTTATTTGTATGTCCACGCTTTTATTATTCGAGATACAAAATAGCAGGTAAATTTTGTAAAGAGAAAATCTCGTGTCCCTATGAAAACGATATGCTAAATTATTTTTCTTCTTTTTGTTCATTAACTATTTGAGATTTAAATATGCTTATTTTATTAAAAAAAGGGATTTTTTTCCTTAATTTATTTTAATCTTTTTAGTTTCAATGATAAGTTATGAATCAAGATACAGTTGAAAAATCGTTTTTCAATAATGAAAAATCACTCTTTTACTTCCAACGTGAAGTTGTGGGGGGAGGGGGAAGGAGCGATTTTTGAAAATTCGCCAAAAACTAAAAATTATATTAAAATTTTTATGTTAATTTCATTTAAAAGATTTTTTTTTCGCTGTATTCTATGATGCAAACGGTAAAACTCTGAGAGTTTTAGTTTGTTCGGTAAACAAAGGTATGTGTAAACAATCCTTTCAATATTAAATTTAAAAAAGCCTAAATCAAGTTTTGAAAACAATACCACTCCAAAATATTGTATTGTCATCCACAGCAACTTATGGGCAAAGTTTGAGCTGAATAACATATCATAAAATATTCTAAAAAATCGATGACAAAGATTTGACCGAAGCGACAAACACCATGAAGGAGTTTTAAAAAAAGTTTATAAAAGAGGGTGGTTAGTTAAAAAAAAGAAAATTCTAAAGAAAAATCTTTTGCACACAAATAGTTTACGGATGTCAATACAACGTGGGGAAGCGATTTTTTTTTAAATCGCTCAATTTTTCCCTCCGCCATTATTAGTTTAGAAATAAAACTATTTTCAGCATAAAAAATATTATATATTGTAGAGTCATTAGGGATTTTTGATGTTGGGGAAGGGAAAAATGAGAATTTTCCTCGCATGGACTCGAACCTGGACCTCTCGAATAAGCGCCGAATGTACTAACTGTTACACCACGAAGGCGTACTGGAAGGAGGGAGGAAATATATATTCCTCCTGGGCTACTGTGGAGCAGGGGGCCCAATCGCTAAATCCTGGTGGTGAAGCATCATCACCCACCACCTTTGAGTTCGGGCGGCACTGTAGAGTCATTAGGGTTTTTTGATGCTGGAGAAATGAAAAATGAGCAATGTCCTCGCCGAGACACTAACCTGGACCTCTACAATACCCGCCGAGTTTGCTAACCCTTACACCACGAAGGCACGCAGAAAAGAGGGAGAAAATACCGTATAATACTAAAACAGCATATAATTTCCTAATATATAATTAACAGGTATCTGCCAAACCTAGTGCGATACTGCATACTGGCCTAGATATAGTGCAATGTATTATATTTGTATGTTTTGAATAAGTCACCTATTTTAAAACTACTTAATCTTTAATTTTCAAAATATTTTTAGGAAAAATCGATATGCGAAACAATGTCCTTTGAAATTTTAAGTATCGATGAGTATCGAGTAAAACCAGAGTATCGATGATCTATTAAATACAAAAGAGTGCAACGGGAAACGAACCAAATAAACACGGTGTTCGAATTTTGATGACCGCAGATGAATTTTTTTAGTTCATAGAAATCATGTTATGCAATTTTTTTAGCTCATAAAAATTTACCAACAATTTACTTATAATTGTGATAATGATTTTGGAATATTCATTATGACAATGACTGTATAACTAAGGCAATGCCAGCCTATAAAGTAATTAGGGGTTTATTATTATTATTATTATTATTTTGCATTAGGAGTCGTGAAAAATGAGCAACGCCCTCGCCGGGGCTCCAACCAAGGACTTATCAAATACGCGCCAAGTGTGCTGACCACTACACCCCGAAGGCATGCTAAGAGAGCGGGAGATATACATCAGATACTCCCCCTTTTAAAGGGTGGCTGGGAATTGGGGGACCCAGTCGCCAAATCTTGGTGGTGGAGAATCGTCATCCACCATCTCTTTAGTTCGGGCGCCACTGTAGAGTCACTAGGATTTTTTTCTTTTGAAGCAGAAGTCGTGAAAAATGAGCAAAGCCCCCCCCGGGACTCCAACCACGGCCTTCTCGATTACGCGTCGGGTGTGCTGACCACTACACCACGAAGGCATGCTAAGAAGGCGGGAGATATACCTTATAAACTGACAATGGAATATGGACTATGGACTATGTTTTGTTAATTGCTACAATTATGTTAGCATTGGATGCTAATTACCAATTATGTTAGCATATACATTAGCATTAGAAAAACAGCTGCACGGATACTTAAGATGCAAGAACGGGGAAGAAAAGCTTTCAAAGTCTCGGTGGTGTTGGCTAGATGCACCTCGAAGTTTTATATAGCTAACATTTTTGAACAATGACAATAGCGAGCGGAGGATAAGCAACACTCTAAGCAGCAGGAAAGGGAAGTAGGAAAAAAATTGTACAATATACTAAAAGCGGTATTTATAAACTCGGTTTCTTTGTTTAAAATGTGAGCTCTGTGATCGGATGACAGCCATTCGCAATGCGGGAGGAAGCGTGCCATAATGCGAATTAGTTTCCAGATATGACGTGCTTTATATTCTAGGAAGGGGATGTAAGCAAAGTAAAATTAAGAATTAAAAGGACAATTGCTAAATTAAATTTTCATTAATCATATTAATAAAAGATTCATTAATCATATTAATCATATTAATGTAATTTGAGTTTCATTAATCATATACATCTACCTATCTATGTATATCTATGTATACTTATATATGACTATCTGTAAATTATAACTCTATCTATGCATTATAACCCTATCCATGCATTATGACCATATGTATGATTATCTATGTCTATGGATTGTAAATTATCTGTTACTTTTCTTAGTACGTATTAAGCAAAACAATGTACACTGCGGGGGAAAAAGGAGACAGTTCTATATCTCCCGTTCTACTAGGCTGATTTACGAAATTCATTTGCTTTTTCCATGTTTTGAAAGCGGGACTTAGAATATACATTAGATTTATATATAGCACTGTTCTAACATAGGTATTTTGACCCCAAATCGAACTTTGTCTGAAATGACATGCCAAATTCTTTCCTTATTTCGATCCTACGATTCAAATTAGGCCTAGATATTAAATTTTGCAAAAATTGGTGCACAATTTACGGAGAAATTAAAAAATTTATCTTGGCGCATTTTTTTTCAATTTGCGCCAAGAATTCGCTTCCACTTCTCAATATATGGCAAACTATTTTCCTTACCAATTTTTACATTGGGCATGAGTGGATAAATCACATCATTCCTACTTTCAAATAATTTTAACAAAGTGACTAAACCACATTTGATGTTATTATAGTTTTCAACAAATATGCCAAATTTCAAAACGTGTCAGTATATAAATTCTCGTATATCTTCGGAAATTTTGAGTAATACACTCTATTTTTTCGCAAGTGTGCTTAGAAATGCATATACTTTAAGACGATGGTAAAACTTTTACAGATTATAATGCAAAATTTCTTTTGAAAAATGTATAAAAATTACTTAAAAATACAAATTTCAAAAATAAATCATAAAAATGAGCGAATTTTACTTAGAGTGAACCTAAATTTCGAAATGTGAAAGAAAGAATCAAATAAGTTTAATAAAAAAGAGAGGCTAGTATATGTATATCAAATTCAATTACACCGAGGAAATAATTTTTAAAAACCTACTCGTACGATTTCTACAAAACTAAGTAGTTATTGATGTTGATTTCAGTAGTAGTGTCTTGAGTTCAGAGATTAGATAGAGAGCGATCGACCGAGTCAAGAGCTGTATTTTGGTGCACTGCCGTGAAGCTGTCTTCACAGTTGTACCCTGATAGCCTGAAGTCTGTGTTGCTGGTTGTTTTAGCATGTTTATCGTAGTTTTTTTGACGACTGTAACGCGTGTTTGGAACTTTCCCGTGTAATACTGACGAATAAATTGTGTTTTTGATTCTTCATAAGTGTTGCCACACAATTACTCCAAATCCACGAAATAACAATACCTTACAACTCATTAATTTTTTTGATAAGCACAAAAAATAATAAAATCTGTATCTTCAAAAATCTTTGAATAAGATTTATATCATACTGTAAATTAGTTAGTTTCATTTATAGATCTTCTGGTACTCTTGTTATTCCTGCTAGTAATGGTAATGAAAATAATGCAAACTGGGACACAAAAACGCAATTTTAAAGGAAAAAGTAATTGTAAAGTTAGTACAATTACGTTTTACTTTACAAATACTTAAAACGTAATTGTAAAGTAAAAAGTAATTGTAAAGGAAGAAGTAATTGTAAAGGAAAAAGTAATTGTAAAGGAAAAAGTAATTGTAAAGTTAGGACAATTACTTTTTACTTTACAAACACTTAAAACGTAATTGTAAACATAAAAGTAATTGTAAAGTAAAAAGTAACTGTAAAGTTAGTACAATTACGTTTTATACGTAATTGTAAACATAAAAGTAATTGTAAAGTAAAAAGTAACTGTAAAGTTAGTACAATTACGTTTTATTTTACAAATACTTAAAACGTAATTGTAAAGTAAAAGGTAATTGTAAAGTAAAAAGTAATTGTAAAGTAAAAAGTAATTGTAAAGTTAGGACAATTACGTTTTACTTTACAAATACTTAAAACGTAATTGTAAACATAAAAGTAATTGTAAAGTAAAACGTAACTGTAAAGTTAGTACAATTACATTTTACCTTACGAATACTTAAAAAGTAACTGTAAAGTAAAAAGTAATAGTAAAGTAAAAAGTAATTGTGAAAGTAAACTCTTGAAATCAAATTTATGAATGAAATGTCTTTGCGGGTTAATAAAATTGCTTCGGAAACCGCATGCGGCCAATGTGCCGCCAGTTTGGTGTGGCGTATTTAATTATGTCAAAGCACACTAGGGCTATCTGCCTAAGGGAAGGAATGCCTTCGTGCAGGACTTTCTAAGGGAACCTGGCTCGTATACACGTTACACATGGGGAAAACCACGAGAACACCTATGCAGCCAGCCCGTTCGCGGGATTCGAACCTCGAACCGAACTACCAGCGTTCAGAGACTTTACCGCTCGGCCGCTGGTGGGCGCCGCCAATTTGAGATAACTGGGCTAATATAAATCAAAGGATTGTTAGGAAATAAAAGCCGAAGTTGAAATCTCATAAACTCACCCTCTTTTACACTTATAGAAAAGCGTGGGAAATGGAGGACGAGTTTGGAATGGTGGTCAAGAGATATTTCTAGTTCCAAATGAAACTGGGGTGAAATAGTCAAGGCTTAGTTGAGAGAGCCTAAATCGGGACATCACAGTTTAAGTTGACTGACCTCAGCCCCCAAAGTTTCCATCTTGACAGCAGGTGTTTATGTCCAGTCTCGCATTCATTTCTACTGATAAACAGCAGTGCCATTATTCGTATCATATAACTCATTTTCACACTGTTACAAAATTGCAAAATTGTTTTAAATTAAAGATTTAAATGAAAATGTTTTCAGAAATAAATAATTTCGCTTCACATTAAAAAAATCGCATTTAAAAAAATCTGAAAGATTTCAGATTTTATATTAGAAACAAAGGGGCTTATTTTAACATTCAATCTATTACCCTTATTTATTAAATATCATGATCTTCGCACTTAAACTATAAAAATTCAATTCAACAGCAATATCACAAAGTAATTTTAAAATAGTATACCTTTAGAACAGTGCTCCGCAACCGGTGTGCCGCGGCACACTGGTGTGCCATGAGTAGGATATAGGTGTGCCGCAATCAAATACATGTATTTGACATTTTGCAATTTTTTATCATGTATTTAATACACAATGACAATTTTTTCCTTAATAATGTCTATTTTAAATGTTTTTATATACGAGGGCCATCCAGGAAGTAGATTACGTTTCCGTCTGTGTCCGCTAAGGGCGGGGCTAGCGCGGCCATCTTGGGGTCAGAGCGTTGCGCAGCTCAGTCTGCATCTAGCCGTGCTAGTGAGAGGTTCGTGCTGTGCTCCGTTCAGATACTGTGACGGTTTGAAATGTCTGCGTTAATTGAAAATCCCGCGAGCTGCGAGGTGCGCTCAGTAATAAGGTTTCTGACTGCAAAAAACTGTAAACCGATAGAAATCTATCGGCAGCTTCGTGAAGTGTATGGGGACAACATTATCACTGAAGGTGGAGTGCGTCAGTGGGTCATAAGATTTCAAAATGGCCGAACCAATGTTCACGACGAAGATCGAAGTGGGAGACCCAGCATAGTGACCGCCGAACTTCTCGAAAAAGTCGATGCTAAAGTCCGTGAAAATCGAAATTTCACAATAACGGAACTTTCTTTCAGTTTTCCACAAATTTCGCGAAGTTTGTTGCACGAAATCATCAGCGAAAAGCTTGGTTACCACAAGTTTTGTGCAAGATGGAAGGCAAGAAGAGGTAACGAAGTGGTTGAAGGCACAGGCGGCCGAATTTTTCGACGAAGGAATTTCAAAGCTCGTACATCGCTACGATAAATGCCTTAATTTGTATGGTGACTATGTAGAAAAGTAGTATTTGAGTGTGGCTTTCATCTGTATATAATAAAATTTGTTTCCTATACTTTGTTTATTTTTTTATTCCAAAACGTAATCTACTTTCTGGATAGCCCTCGTATTTCACTGTTGTGTGGTGGTGTGTGCGATTGTAAGTGTGTCAGCATTTGAATTTTTTCGGCACTTCCTTGATAACTCGGAACTCTTTGGTGTGCCACGAAATTCCAGAAAGATTTTTTGTGCGTCGCAGGTGAGAAAAGGTTGCGGAGCACTGCTTTAGAATTTGCGACACACATTCTCGCGCACTTGAGATTAAAATGTTTTTTCTTTTTCTTTTTTTTTCCCGTACAGTGTTCCCAGTGCTCGCTTTGAAATCGTGGAGTTTCTTAATCAGAACTCATACTTGCTTATATGAAATATTAATGATAAATATTTGCTTATACAAAATATGAAATAGAAAAATAAACAATAATTATTAAAAAAAACTGAAATGTCCAAAGGGCCAAAGGGAAAAGTTTTGGAAAAGTTTACCTCCAAAGGGGCGTTTTTTAAACGTTTTGTGTGTTACCTTTATTTATTAAATATCACGTTCTTTGTACTTAAACCATAAAATTGAGTCCAATAGCAATGTCGCAAAATAATTTTAAAATGAGCCTATCTTTAGAATTTCGGATACACAGTTCGACGCGCTGGAGATAAAAAGGTTCCTCCCCCCCCCCCCCGTAGAGTGTTGTCATTGCTCGCTTTTAAATCTTTGAGTTTGTTACTGAAAAATTCGTTAAAGTTTTACAAAATATGAAATCGATCATAAAACAAATTGCAAATTTCAAATTTGGGATTTCAAATGCCGATATTCGCAAGTAGGATTACGTCATTCAAAATTATATGACTCTAGGTACCGTTGTTTTATCACAATGCGAGAAATATACATACATTTATGTAGATTTTTTATTATTTAATTTCTTCAAATATAATGCAGGACTCTAACATTGGGTGGCAACAGTTTGAAAAGTGAACCGACATTTATAGGAGTCTGACGCAAAATGCCAAAACGAAAGTAATAAGTCCTTCGGGACTCAAATCCTTTTGGACTAATAATAAAATACATACACAAAATAAATTCCAGATTCCAGATTTGAACTTTAGACAGGCCCTTATTCGGGTGAATACGTACTTTATTTAAATTTTGATGGCTCTAGGAACCGTTGTTTCACCACAATATACATACATTTATGCAGATTTTTAGTCCAAAGGGACTTGAGTCCCGAAGGACTATTGCTTTCGTTTTGGTATTTTGCGTCGGACTCCTATAAATGTCGGTTCACTTTTCAAACTGTTGCCATAAAATCTTAGAGTCCTGCATTATATTTGAAGAAATTAAATAATGAATATCCGCGTAAATGTATGAATATTTCTCACATTGTCATAAAATAACGGTGCATAGAGTCATCGAATTTTGAATCACGTAATCCTCCAACAAATATGAGCATGTGGAAGACCAAATTTGAAATTTGGAATTTGTTTTATGATCGATTTCCTATTTTTTAAAACTTTGACGAATTTTTGATTAACAAACTAAAGGATTTCAAAGCGAGCAATGGCAACGTTGTGCAGAAAAAACATTTATATCTCCAGCGCGTGAGTCTCTGTATCGGAAATTCTAAAGATATGCTCGTTTTAAAACTATTTTGCGATATTGCTGTTGCACTGGATCTTATGGTTTAAGTGCGAAGAACATGATATTTAATAAAGAAATGTAACACACAAAATGTTAAAAAACGCCCCTTTGGACGTAATTTAAAATCTGAAACATTTCAGATTTTGTTTCATGTTTTTCATTATTTAATTTCTTGAAATATAATGCAGGACTCTAACATTTGGTGGCAATAGTTTGAAAAGTGAACCGACATTTATAGGAGTCCGACGCAAAATGCCAAAACGAAAGTAATAGTCCTTCGGGACTCAAATCCTGTTGGACTAATAATAAAATAAATTCCAGATTCCAGATTTGGACTTTAGACAGGGCCTTATTCGGGTGGATGCGTACTTTATTTAAATTTTGATGGCTCTAGGAACCGTTGTTTCACCACAATATACATACATTTATGCAGATTTTTCATTATTTAATTTCTTTAAATGTAATACAGGGCGACAATATTTGGTGGCAACAGTATGAGAAGTGAATAGCCGTTTATAGCGAAACGCAATAAATGGCAAAACGAAATTAATAGCCCTTCTGAGCCCTTTGAGCTAAAAATTATATTTTAAATTAAAAAGTAATTATTCGAGCAATAAGTAAATGCGTGATGGGGAAATTCGTGATGAAGGAGCTAATAGCTAATAAATGTTTTAATTACTTACTTTTCGCAAATAAGGATTTAAAATAAGAATCAAGGGAAAGAATTGCCTCTGATTTTTGAGGGAAAAAAAAAAGTATTCTGAAGCATTATAGCTATTTCATAATAAAAAGAGATTAATAAAAGGCTTTGAGATACGTTAATTTTCCTACAAAATTTCGCTTAAGAATAATTATTGCTAAAACGCGTCGATCTATGATGAGAGCCTGCCGAGTATTAAGTATTCTTTTATAGTTTATATCATTAATGCACTGCAACTCGTACGAAGTCAGTTTTCCAACCATATCTCTCTATATATCTATTTACCAAGATAATTTTTATGCTCTGCTGCAGCTCCATTTAAAAACCATAAACAAGCAATAACTTTTAACCGGATAGCACCTCCCTAAAATTTTCGCCTGGGCACTTTAACCGAAACGACTCCCCCTTAAACTGAAAAATAATTAATTAACTTAACGGTTTAGGTGTTTTCTTAATCTAAGTTAATCATGGTGCATGGCGGGGTTACGAAATTAGATTTTGGGTAAAATAAAAATTTTTAAATAAAAGGTTTTAAAAACGATAAAAATAAATTAAAAATAAACGGAACGAGGTTGCTTGAAAATCAGCGGCACCAAATTGCTGTCCCCTCTCTCTCTCTCTCTCTGCCGCCCATTCGTGATGGTAGGGGGGTCGAGAGAACGCCCCGGCAACATTCTAACCACTGATGTTAATTTAGATAAGGTACAGCCAGCCAGCGAAAGAGTCAATGCAAGCAGAAACCAGAAATCGCACTCCCCCTGTGTCGGGAGTAGGAGCAGGGTCGCTGAAGGGGGTCGATGAAATGCTGGGGGGGGGGAAGCATTAAGGAGCATCGCTAGGGTGGAGGGGGGGGATCAACAGAGATCGCTTCTTCACGCCATTGCTGATGGTTATAATAGGCTCTAGCGAACGCCATTTGCCACATACCGCTTTTCTAATGAGACTCGAGGTTCGTCTAGGGTTGCCAGAGAGCATTTTCGCTCACATCTATTCTTTTCTCGCCAAATGGGTTTTAATTGCTCTCTTGCCTTCATCCAATTAAAAGAGAGAAGAATATCGCGAAGGAAAGAGTAAGAATGTCTCATTAGGTAATTCATGTTTGCGGGAGTATTTTTTAATTTGTTATAGTTCAGCTAACACTTACAACGTTAGGTGTTCGTTGGTGCTGCTTCCTTTGTGATGTCATCGTTCCACGATACATTTTTCTTTATTCTATTAGGACAAGTAGGTGAACTTCCTCTCCCGCCTCCGCTACTTAGCGAAGTTTCGTGAGCATAAATTAGCACCCTCCCTTCCCCTCCCCTCCCCCCGTGTAAAATCATTTTAACCCAAATCGAGGTTGTTATGTTCGAGAACAATGCTGTACAAAATTAAATAATAAATGTATAAATGCATGTAATCAGTATTTTACATATCGCTGAGTTAATTAAAAGAGAAACGAGGGGAAATTTTAAATTAGCATCACTTTTTTTCCGGGGGGGGGGAGCATTGAAATTCATTTCGCATAAAAGATATTTTAAATACAGAAAATCCTGCGTAAGAATTTCCGGCGCCTTCTGAAATAAATGACGATGCATTAAAAAATAGCAATCTATTTTAAATTAATATTATTTTAAAGTAAAAGAAATGATACCTGTCATATAGGGAAATCATAAATGACTTAAAAACGCACTGTCGTAAAATTTAAACCAAAAGTTATTTTTGGTTTTCATTATAATATTTTAATTTCTTATAAGATATAGATTCTATTGCTAGATTTAAATTCTTTTATTATCGGAGCTATTTAATAATTATAAAATTTGTATTTTAAGAGTTTGGGAAGTAGTTGATTTTATATTAATTTTAAAATCAATGATATTACATTCTGCAAGAAAAGATGAGGAAGAATGACGTTGTTTGTTTACATACCTATACCTAAGTCACATAATCTTTGAGGTCATCTACGTTGTTTGTTCCCATTACCTATACATAAGTCGCATGATCTCTGAGATCATTGAAATGCATCTCACTTATCATATTTAAAGAGCAGTTGAATGCGCAGTGCGAGTCCTATGCATTTTATTTCGGCACTTAATATACAGGAACATTATTATGTGCAATTTGATATTTCATATGTGGAAGAGGAACTTATGTCCGATTGCCTTCGAAACTGATACGATTTATTCAAAGTTTATATAAAATTTGTTTTTGTGCCTAATTGCGATTTACATTACAGGGTTTATTCTCTTCTACGATTATTATGTGCTTTTAGCAAGAGCAAAAAGGTAATAATATTCGTGGTGATAAGCTATATTATCACATATAAAATTATTTAACCTTAATGTATAAAACCTAATTCAGTAGCACCCAAAAGTTTGTGTACCATGCCAAATTTAAAAACTCTATCTTATGAAAATTCTATCTTACGTATCATTACATGCACAGCCATACTGTTCAAGATATCTTTCCGCTCTTTTGTTCTTAGAATAATTTAGAACATAACTACTTAAGAACGTTATAAAATTTGAAAATATGATAGATATTAATGTTCTTAGCTTATATAGACCTATTTCAATTTTTCGAAGCTAGGAAGCGGTAGAAATGAGCAATGTTATTCAGTTTCCTGGAATGAACGTTATTTTAGTTCGGGCGCCACTTTTGAGTCGTCACAGAAGTTTTCCAATCTAGGAAACCGAAGGAATCCGCAGTGTCTCTCGTCTGGACTGGCACTACGGAACTTCCGACTGCTAGCTGGTTTATTTGATTACGGCAAGGCACTTGACGGCTGTCTGCCTATGAGGAAGGATGCCTTCATGAAGGACTTTCATGAGGAAACTGGCTAGTATACACGTTTCACGTGAGGAAAACCACGAAAGCGCTCATACAGCCAGCCCGTTCGCGGGATTGGAACTTCGGACTGAACTACCAGTGTTCAACGACTTCTCCGCTCGGTGGACCCACAGATATGTGAATTTAGACTTTGAAACGCATTTTCCCATAATGATTTTTAAGCAGAATAAGAAATGAAGAACAATTTACTTTCATATGTCATAATTTTTAAATGTATAAACTAATAAAATTTTTACAAATAAATAAAATCGTAAACATTCAAATCCTGCTTGCTAACCGTATGTGCTTTCTAATTGCACAACGAAGGCATAGAAAACGAAATTACACGGCGAAGGAAGGAGAAGGAGAAAATATCTATAAGTTTGTCTTAAAATTTTTGGTTCATAAATTGTAAGGGTTTTTTTTGAAGTTCGTTCGTTGGAGCCAGTCAAACAATATATCAAGATGAGCAGCAGAATTAATAAACTGTTCTTTACTTGTGTAAGCAACAAACTCCCACTATCATGTAAAACTACCATAATAATAGTCGATTTTAGAATTAAAGTCGTTTTAGCTTGGCTATACCAATTTTTTTCTTTTACAAAAAAAAAAAAAAAAAAAAAAAAAAAAAAACCCGGCATGCAAATTACATTTGTAAAACGTTTGGCTTCATTTCAGAAGCTTTTCATTTGCAATCCGGCTATTATTTTATTTGCTGTCCTCAGCATTATTAATAAAGTGTTTTCAATTAAGAATGCAAACAATAATATTCTCAAACAGTTACGAAATCTTTATATCTTTAGTGAGCATTTCTAAATTTACTGTAATTCTAGATCTTCAGACAACGTTTTGAGGTTTCTTACAATTTTGCCCAAGCTTCCACAAATTCAAATAAAAATTATAAAAAAAATTTTCAATGTCACGCGAATCCCAAAACCAGACATAAATAACAACCAATTAATTAATATTTTTTATCTATACTTTTATTGTTACCGAATATGAGATTTGCTTTCATGAGTAAAATTTCTACAAAATAATTAAAAAAATAAAATCCGAAAGCTTTCAGATATTATACTACGCCCAAAGGGACGCATTTTTTAATGATTTATGCGATACATTTATATATTAAATATCATGTTCTTCGTATTTAAAACAGATAAAATTCAGTCCAACAGCAATATCACAAAATATTTACAAATAGCATCTCTTTCGAATTTTCGACAGACAGTATCGTGCACTGGAGATAAAAATATTATTTTCTCTAAACAGCGTTGCCATTGCTCGCTTTGAAATCGTTGACTTTGCTAATCATAAATTCTTTAAAGTTTTATAAAATACGAAATAGATAATAAAACAAATTCGAAACTCGGGCTTCCATATTCGGGTGGAGGATTACTTTATTCAAAATTTGATGGCTCCAGCTACCGTCGTTTTCTCACAGGGCGAGAAACATACATACATTTATGCAGATTCTTCATTATTTATTTTTTTAAATATAATACAGGGCGATAATATTTGGCTGACACAATTTGAAAAGTGAAATGGACATTTATAGTGAAACAACGCAAAATGCCTTTTCGAAACTAATAGCCCTTTTGGGCTACTGCTCACTTTGGGTTAATAATGATTTTCTGTTTATTTTCTGCATAGCAATGATTTATTTTCCGCACTATTTCTTAATAATTCTTTTTCTGACTGTGATAAGTGCCCTATTCAAAGCGTTACAATTTTACTTTTTTTCTTAAGGTATCTGCCTACGTTCGGAGCACTTTTTTTAAAAAACATAGAATTCTGATGAAATATATATTTATTTAGTCAAAATATGATATCAAATCATGAAAATAGGTAAACTTTTAGGAATATTTTTATAAATTTTTGAAATATATGCAATTTTATGCAAATTTTTAGGAGAATTTAACACTTACGTTAAATGCCGTATATTTTTTCTCACAGCATATATTTCAATTTTTTTTATACTGTATACTACTACAACACTTATCTGTGTTATGAACTAAAATGTATATGATATTTCTAAAATTTACTAAAATATGTGTAATTACATGAAAAAACACAGTTTTTTGTAAAATATTTCTTATCGTTTTATATAGAAATATTTATAAAACAATCAAATTAATAAATATTACTTAGATTGTAGCTTAAAACCTAATAAATAATATAGAAAACATTTTAGTGAAATTTAATAGAGATATCTTTAGAACATTTTGAGTAATTACATTTCTTGTATGTAAAAACACTAGAAAAATTAGTTTTTCAGAAAACGTATTTAAAGATTTCACATTAACAGAAAAACTGTTCTGTTGTATTTACACACTTAAAATTCTCCACATTTGTACATCACACTCTCCATATCTTTATACTTAAGTAATTTTGATTTCCTATTTGATTTTAATTTTTTTCTGGCTATTTTCGAAATGAGCGACGAATGAATTTTCGAGTTCTTTATTCTTTCGTTATCAATTCCAAAGTAATTTTTAATCATTTCTTGTTCAATTGATATGCCTAAATGTTCAAACACAGGAAGTAATCCAAGATACCCTGAATTAAAAATTAAAACGGCTATATATGCACCCAGCAACATAGTCTTTATACCTAATCGCAATGTTGCCAAACCCAGTTAAAAAAACCGCAATGTTGCCAAACCCAGTTAAAAAAACCGCAATGTTGCCAGTCCCAGTTCAAAGAATTAAGGCAAATAATTATTCCCAGAAACAAAAAAAAGTACCCAGAATTAAAATGAAATGTTTTAGCACAATTTTACACATAAACAGTTAAAAAAAACACGGATAACAACATTGTTTACCTTTACGTTGAGCCTTTTAAATGGCACTTCCGGTCTTTCTGCTTTCACTTCCAGTGCAGTTAATTGGCTATACCTTCTCTTCTAATTATCGCAAACGTAAAAATGAACCATTTTCGGAATCCTACAAAATTGACCTTTCAAATTGGGCAATAAAAAAATCGAATTTTTTCGCCGAAATCTTTTTTTAACGTAGGCAGATAGATACCTTAACTTACAGGATTTGAAAATTACTGCGGCAGTGAATTAAAGAAAGCTATTAGTACCATTATCTTTTAACCAAGTATTTTAGAATTTAGCAGCATTGCTTTCTGCGTATCATTTTGAGATTCTAACTTATTGTTTAGTTGTAAATATCAACGAAATTCTCTATGCTTTTTCATAACGATGCATTGGGTTATCATATAAATAATTTTTTCCCTATTGAGCTAAATGTCCTGGGGGACGGGATACAATACTTGCGTCAACTTACTAGAGCAGGTAGTAATTTTATCTCGGTCTTATTCTTAATTAAGATTTGCAGAGGGCACTTCGATTTTAACAGTTATTTTTCCAAAGTGGCAAAGGGGTTTTTAGGCATAATTTGATTTGTGAGATCAGTTAAATAATTATTAAGAAGAATATTAATGTTGTGTATAAAGATCGATAGTAAACGTACTCCAGTGTAAGCGGAGCTCCAGGAATTACGAGCCAGAAAATATAGCCTAAAAGACGATCGTCTTCCTGGATGATCTCTTGAGTTCGTCAAGGACGTTCTCCAAACTCTGGCAGCAAAAAATACCATCGTAACTATTCAGAATAAAATTTTGATGTGTGCACTACATGACGTCCTTGCACGGAATATTAAATTATACCCATTTTTTTTTTGCATTTCATTTAAACTTATCGGATTGAATTAAATCTACTTCGTCGATAGCGCATGAACCACAATAGAATAAATGCACTCTTTAAAATTCACTACATTTGTTTACCACAGCGACACTCGTGCCCTAGGTTCACTTAACAGCATTAAATTTCATTCATTTTTTAACTCAGAATGCACAAAATTTATATCATCTTACGAATTATCTAATCGTTGCCACATGTTCTATACAAATACTATAATAAATCTAAAATTAAGCAAAGAACAACAACATGAACAACAAAAAAGAAGTAGTTTTTGACAGACGATTCAGTATTTCTCATTCAATTAATTCAGTTCTCACTTCGCGACAAGGCAAAAATATATTAAGATTCAAGATGTCTGTATTGAAAATCAGGAAGTAAATCTTAAACACTTATTTCCTTGAATAAATTGCAGAATGGATTAAGCATGATTTAATTTGCAATAATCAAAGAAGGCGTTATCTTTGTTATTGCGAAGCTTACAATACTTGCGTCAACTTACTAGAGCAGGTAGTAATTTTATCTCGGTCTTATTCTTAATTAAGATTTGCAGAGGGCACTTCGATTTTAACAGTTATTTTTCCAAAGTGGCAAAGGGGTTTTTAGGCATAATTTGATTTGTGAGATCAGTTAAATAATTATTAAGAAGAATATTAATGTTGTGTATAAAGATCGATAGTAAACGTACTCCAGTGTAAGCGGAGCTCCAGGAATTACGAGCCAGAAAATATAGCCTAAAAGACGATCGTCTTCCTGGATGATCTCTTGAGTTCGTCAAGGACGTTCTCCAAACTCTGGCAGCAAAAAATACCATCGTAACTATTCAGAATAAAATTTTGATGTGTGCACTACATGACGTCCTTGCACGGAATATTAAATTATACCCATTTTTTTTTTGCATTTTTTTTTCTCTAGATTGGCAACAAATCTACTATTCTGCTGTTTCAAATGTAAACAAGCAATGGCCGCCATGGAAAATTATTAGGCTTAGCGGCACTTAAACAACTTTTAAATTGTTGATAATTCTGAAAATACTGCATACTGATTTACTAAAGGCATAAAAACATTAACTGGAAGATAAGAACTACATAATTCAATCATTTTTAAAGAAAAAAAAATTACAAACATGTAAGAATAAAGAAACTGAGATCACTGAGCCGAGTAACAAAGTGGATATATATATGTATATATATGTATATATATATTTATATACTTTTGGGGCGGCCGATTGCAACCAAAATACGAGGTGCACATCTACATGTTATAACAGACCTACCTATACACAAAATTTCAACGTTCTGAGGCTACTCGTTTTTGAGTTATGCGAGATACATACTTACGTACGTACGTACATACGTACGTGCGGACGCCACGAAACGTTCTCTTCAGAATTCATTTTAAATTAGTTTTATAATTTTGTCGGGGGAAAAGAGTCTTTTATCTTGTCCTTACGTACAGATGTCACGCAAAAACATCGTTAAATTGCATTCGATAGCATTGAAAATGTATATTTGCATTGGAATAGCATGATGCCTAAAACTTTTCGCGATTACAATACTTCCTTTTTACTTCGTACAAGGAAGTAAAAAAGATGAAAGAGAGTGTACTTTAGATTAAAAATTAACGTTATCTTAGTTTTGAAAAATAGAAGAAGAATAAGAAAACCGCATTATGGGATGAAAAATCCTTTTTTTTCCTTGTACGAAAAGGAAGTAAAAGAAGTACTGTAATCGCGACAGATTTCGCGTATTATATTTTAACAAAAATATCCCTTTTGACAGCTCTTGAATCCATCTGAATAATGTCTTTGATATCTACATGTACGAACAGAATAAAAGTCTCTTTTTCCCAAAACGGATTAAAATATGGATTTAAAATAGTTTCAGAAGAGATTTTTTTCCGTGATGTCTGTGAGTACGTACGTATGTATATATCTCGCATTACTCAAAAACAACTAGCTTCAGAACGTTGAAATTTTGTATATGAGACTGCTATAGCATGTAGCTGTGCACATCCCTATTCGGTTGCGATCAGCCTCATCGGAAGTATATATAATAATATATATATATACATATATATGTAAGATGTAAGAAAATAACGATAGCTGCTTTAAAAATAATTGGCGACCTCAAAATTAATATTCTAGATTTTGTGCTCTCCCCCTAAATTCATCTGTTCTCCCAAATTCAAGATCCTTCCATGATTATATAGCAATCCCAAATTAACCAATCATAGCTTAGGGTACTTTCTGCATGTACTTGGCATAAATACAGCTCGCAAATAAACTATGTAATCCTCTTCTCCTAGCTTCCACCCTTCCAAGATCCACGCTGGTTTGCTTGTCCGTCTAAAAATCTGCGTATATAAGAAATTACTGTAATTGTTTATGATCTAAATATATATTGTCCACGAAGAATTATTCTAATGTGCCTTGTAATAAAGATGGTAATCAGCTGAATTTGGTTTGGTATCAACATCTTCGTCCTGTTTTACCGCTCTGTTATCACAACAAAGCTTCAAAAATATTACATATATATATATACACCCAATCTCGGTGCTCGGTGAGCTCAGTTCTTTAGTCATATACGTTGTCGATAAATTGCGCATTTTTTACTTCAAAATTAATTGAATTATGTTGTTCTTATGTTCCGGTTAAGATTCTTATCCCTTTAATTAATCTGCATGCAATAGCTGTATAATCATCAATAATTTAAAAGTTGCTTGAATGCAACTAAGACTAGCACAGCAGCCATTTGTTTACATTTAAAACTTAGTAGAACAGTAAATTAAGTCAGTTTCCGCACCTTCAGTGTCTTTTTGCAGAGTGGGACCAAAAGTTAATGTTCAGTTTTGTGCACCGAGAAATCTGCCTTCCAGCCCGCTGGCCGAACTTCTTGTTTTTGCGTAGAAACTTTAATTTTAATTGTAAAAATTGCTTTTAAAACTATTTTAACTGTATTTGGCGTTTCATGTTTTTCTATATTTTGTGATTTTATGTATTTTTGCCTTGTCGTGAAATTATAACTGAATTAATTGAATGAGAAATATATCTCTAATGAAATAAGTTTAAATGAAATGCAGCAAAAAAATGTGTATCACTTAATAGGCTGTACAATGAAGTCGTGAGGTGTCCACAGCACATTTTTTTTCCAAGAATTGCTATACAATTCTTTTCAAGAAATGTGTAGCTGGAAAGTATTAAATTAAAAAAAATCTATCGTGTTTGAATTTCATAAAATATGTATTAAAACGGGCTTGAAGTCTTTGTTTTGATTTATTGCCCAATGTCAATAAGTTATCACGGTTGAAACAATATGCATGCCTGTAATACTGGTTTCAGTGCTGACTCATTAGCTGTTCGCAGAAGCTAAATATCAGGCTCCATTTTACAGCACGTCAGCAAATGTTTTTTAATGAATCGTATGTTATATAATGAACATAATGCTATTTCAGATTTAATCAGGTACATACGTAAATTTTTTATGTGTTGATTAAAAGTATTAAATGAGTAACAGTATTCTAAGGTATAAAAACATTTTTCAATCCTCATAAAGCTAATTTTATTAAGGGGACTCATACACCTTAAAACCCATAAGATCTTCAAATATGTGACTATTGCAAGAATTGGCATAACTTTGTTATTTTATAAGGAATTACTTCCAACGTTTTACAGCTGACTGCATAATATAGCTGATTTCTGAAATAGTAATTAGAAAGTTTGTGTTGCCACAAATATTTTTATAATTTAATCCGCTTTGTGACAAAAGTTTTCGTCATGTTTCCACCTTACGCGCACAGTTTAAACATTCTGTCGCATAATTTAATTCCATATTTAATATATAGCTTTTATAACATTTGAAAACTACTGTGAACCAAAATTTCTAAGAATTTCGTGTTAAATTTTTATTTTATTTGGAATTGTGTTTATAAAATGTATTTTATTAAAAAAAATTGTAATGTTTACGTCCATAAAATTTTTCAATATTAAAATATTTATCAGATATTTGGTTCAGTTAGAAAATAGTGTCCATATAAAGAATTCCATCGAATTTCAAGTATGTACCATTAGCCATTTTTAAAATATCATGCGCGCAAGGTGGAAACATGGCGAATTTTTTTTTCACAAAGAGGATTAAATTACAAAAATATTTGTGGCAACACAAACTTTCTGGTTACTAGTTTCCAAAGCAGCTATATTATGTATTATGTAGTCAGCTGTAAAAGTTAGAAGTAATTGCTTTTAAAACACATAAAATAGCCTAATTCTTGCAACAGTCACATATTCGAAGATCATAAGGGGTTCAAGGTGTATGAGCCCCCTTAAGGATGTGAAAGGTGTGCTTGTAATTATTTTTTAACATACACAATTGATTAGCTGAATATAATTTAAATTGAGACTGAAATGGTAAAATAAAGGAACGCTATTTTAACAAAATACAGTTTTTATTTTGGTTAATTATGGAGTTCTAAGAAACAAATGTTAATTAAAGGTATGTTTAAATCATAAGATAGGATTTTATATGTTAGCGTGTTTAAGAAACACTTCATATATACTTTCAGTTAGAATGCACTGAAATAGATAAATATCATTGTGATTTTCCTAACTTTATGTATGTCTAGGTATGTATTTCTAACTTTATATATTTCTAAGTAGTAACTTCATGTATTTATGTAATTTATGTATTTCTATTTGTGTATTTTTCTAACTTACCTAACTTACTTGGTATGTATTTACGCATTTCTAAGGAAAGTATTAGATAAACAGTAATTAAAAATATATGAGTGCTTGAAAAAGTGATAATATTAGCTTTCACAATCTGTTTCTGACGAGAAAAGTTTGGTAAAATGCAATTTTAAAAACTATATATAAATTTAATTTCGAAATCCAAATTTAATAATTATATACGCGCATAAAAGAATTTAAATATATAAGAATTAAATCTTACCCGTTTTCCAAAATAAAAGTTTTAGGATTCCATTCTAAATTGCTTTAGATATCGTTGCCAAATTGAGATGTACAGACTAATTAAATTAAACGTGTATATCTAAAAAAATAATTAAATTAAACATTTTCATTTATTTCCATTGTTTTCAAATACTAAATATTTTTGCTATTAACAATTCATATAAACTTTGTGAATAAATATTCCAGAAGAGCAAAAGAATTGACCAGAAAAGTTTAATCTTTTTACTAACTCCAAGCAGTAACAATTTTACAGGTGAAGAATTCCGGATATCTTCATCAATTCACGTGCCAAATATAAACAGTATATCGAACGTAAAATAATTACGTTCGATATATCGAACGTAAAATAATTACGTTCGATATACTATTATAATTGATCAGCTAACAGTATCCACGACCCTCCCCACATTTTTCATATATTTTCCTAAATTTTAAGATAGTTTAATAAAACAAAGAAACTTGAAATTCTGGTCTAATGACTAACAAGATTTCAAAGGATACCCTCAGCTGGGTAGAAGATTAAAATCTGGATTGAATTTACAATCGTGGAGACAATCGTGATCAGCAATTATACAGTTCAATTTTACAGTCAAATATAAAGCTCAAATTAATGCTGCAATTTTAGTCTATGTTTCTAAAATATATATAATACATTTCCAAAAAATGTATAAACATTTTTATAAATCTTCATGTATACTTCAAGAGAAGGAAGTAAGTATGTTTACGAACAAATGCACAAGTTATGAATCTGATTCAAGTATACAGACATAGGTACAAGGTTGTACATACATATACTGTTTTGTGTATAATTTATTTTACACATGCGTATATGTATCCCGTAGAATCACGTACACAAATGTTATATAATATATTTACAAATATATATATATACGTAGATACACTTAAATACTGTAAAAATAGATATACATAACAATAGAACACTGTACCAACTTACGTAAACCGTAACAATATATATATATATATATATATATACATATATTGAATGATCTAAAATTCTTTGAATTTGAAAATATTTTTTCTAATACTTGCACAATAGCTGCAAAGTAAGATAATAATAATTTATTTACTAAAGAAATATTGATTATATTATCTCCTAATATAAATTTACTAGAATGTATCAAAATTAGGTAACCCATAAGTAGGAACTCAAATTACGAATTTTTTTTTAAATGAACTTGAATGTAAATCATGAAAACACTTTTTAAGGGGACTTGAATTTAAGCCAAGACTAACAAAATTTCAAACTTTGAAAAAGAAATTACAAAATTAAATAAATTAAAAAAATATCTGAAATGTTACAGATTTTAAATTACGTCTGAAGGGGCGGTTTTTTAACGTTTTATGAGTTACCTTTATTTATTAAATATCATGTTCTTCGAACTTAAACCATAAAATTCAATTCAATAGCAATGTCGCAAAATAATTTTAAAATGAGACTATCTTTAGAATTTCCGATACACAGTGCCGCGCGCTGGAGATAAAAAGGTTTGTTTTCCTCCCGTAGAGTGTTGACATTGCTCGCTTTGAAATCCTTGAGTTTGTTAATCAAAAATTTGTTAATGTTTTACAAAATATGAAATCGATAATAAAAAAAAATTTAAATTTGGTCTTCCACATGCTCATATTCGTAGGAGGATTACGTCATTCAAAATTCGGTGGCTCTATGTACCGTTGTTTTATCACAATGCGAGAAACATACATAGAATTATGCAGATTTATCATTATTTAATTTCTTCAAATATAATGCAGGACTCTAAACATTTGGTGGCAACAGTTTGAAAAGTGAATCGGACATTTATAGTGATTGAACGCAAAATCGCAAAACAGAAACAACAGTCCTTCAGAGACAAACAAATCAACTCCCGTTCAATGAACAATAATTAATAAATGCGAAGAAGTTTCGTCCATATATTTACGTACACACATATATATGTATGTATATTTTGAACGTATGTATAATTTATTTTACACATATATATGGCTTTGTATATATATACATACTGTTTTGTATGTAATTTATTACACTATTTTGCATACTTTAATATTTTGTTTGCTGTTTTTCAGTCATACATTGTGCTAAATGAAGTTCGATAGGGCAGGGGTTTTCAACCAGTGGTACGTAAAGATGCAATGTTTTTTAAAAATTAAATTCAAAAATTAATTAAAACCCCAACATCCTTACTGAGGTTTTTTCTCTAACACTCGTAAAGTTATGCGATCTGAGCTTTGTTCAGGATAGGTGGTGGTAGTAGTACTTTGTAGTGGTGGTAATAAAGGTTTTCAGTTTTTGTTTAGGACATAACTGTTCATAAAATTGGAACAAGCCGAGGTAAGATCAAATTATTCTTAAAGATTTAACTTTGCTCATGTCAGCTAAAATGAAAAGTAAATTTTACTCACTCAGAGTCGTTTGACAGATATAAAAATGTATAAACACATATTTAAAAGCAGAAAATGGGATATTTACAAGGAAATTACAAAAGTTTACATTGAAACACATATCAATTTCACACGGCAGTGAAGCATAAAATTCCCAAATTTCTCTTGCTTAAAAAAAAAAAAAAAAAAAAAAAAAAAAAAAAAAAGATAATTTTAATTCTCTTTCTTTTCTATGTGATTCTATGTTTAGTTTAATATTCATGCATTTTCAGTTTCTTTGTACATATTCCATACTGTCATATATTTTAAAGGGGCTCATACACCTTAAACCTCTTATGATCTTCGAAAAATGTGACTGTTGCAAGAATTGGTATATTTTATTTATTTTAAAAGAAATTACTTCCACCTTTTTACAGCTGACTACGTAATATAGCTGCTTTAGGAACTAGTAACCAGAAAGTGTCTGTTGCCACAAATATTTTTGTAATTTAATCCGCTTTGTGACCAACGTTTTCGTCATGTTTCCACCTTGCGCGCATGATATTTTAAAAATGGCCAATGGTACATACTTGAAATTGGATGGAATTCTTTATATGGGCACTATTTTCTAACTGAAGCAAAAATTTTATGAATATTTTAGTATTAAAAAAATTTATGCGCGAAAATATTACAGATTTTTTCAATAAAATACATTTTATAAACTCAACTCCAAATAAAATAAAAATTTAACATGAAATTCTTAGAATTTTAGGTTCACAGTAGTTTCCAAATGTTATAAAAGCTATATATTAAATATGGAATTAAATTATGCAATAGAATGTTTTAAACTGTGCGCGCAAGGTGGAAACTTGACGAAAACTTTTGTCACAAAGCGGATTAAATTATAAAAACATTTGTGACAACACAAACTTTCTGATGACTATTTCAGAAAGCAGCTATATTATGTAGTCAGCTGTAAAAATTTGGAAGTCATTGTTTTTAAAATAAATAAGTTATCCCAATTCTTGCAATAGTCACATATTCGAACATCTTATGGGTTTTAAAGTGTACGAGTCCCCTTAAATTCTCATTTTGTTTAGTGTTTTACTTTTTCGTTTGTGTGTTTATATATTACTGCTGTTTTTCTATTTCCGTTTATATATTTTTCTATTTGTTAAAGTATATACAGATGAAAAAAAGCACATATTATTCAATGTTAAAATTAATATTAATTCAATCCAAAATAATATTCTTATTCAACTGCATATAAAGGTACATAAACACTAAAAACGGTCGCCAAATTTAAATATAATACGTATTTTTAAGCCAAACAGCGAATCTTCGCCAAGAAAATGAAACGAATTTTTCATTACTAGGTGTCATAAAATTCGAACATTAGCAGGTGGGAGAGAAGAAAAAAAATATGGAACAAAATTCTATCAGAACATTAAGTTCCTTGATGCTACGGTTGGATATCTATAGAAACTGGCTCTTCCTTAGCATTGGTAGATATATTGGAAACCCACAACCCTAACAATTTCGACGGAACATTTCTACCTTTAAAAAGTGCGAAATAATAATAATGAAAAAAATCTCATCTCTTGGTTTTTGATTTATTTCACTTTCCACCTCTCCTTATCTTTTTTGGAAGGTTTCAGCGTTTAAAAATAGAAAAAAAAAGTCAAGTAAAATAAACGTAAAAAAATTACCCACACGAGCCAAAAAATTAAAGCAGAAACTTATGCGTTAGGAAAAAAAAACTCCCCCCTTCCAAAACGATAAAAATGAGAAGCCAACGCTTTAAAAGTGAGGCGAAAAAATATTTAAAATAAAGTTATCAAGCCACCGTAGTGGAAAAAGGTGGTAGGGAAAAAAGAGCATTAGATTCTCTGCTCTGGGTGATTAATGCGTCATAACTGCTGGCGAATTAAGACTCTTCCCCATATATCCCCACTTAACTAATGACGTCAGAAAAATATATCTGTCCCTTTCCTGTCTAATACCATCACTTAGCTGCCTAACATGGAAAGGAGGTTCCAACGTACTTGCGAGTTTCAGCAAACAGGATTAGTTTCATATAATTTTATTTTATTTTTTTATCCCTCTTTTTTTCTCTCCAGCCTGTCCTACCATTAATGCTTCGGGGTTTTGAAGAACTGTTAGCAAATTACCGGGTTTCGGTTTCTTATAATAAATAGTAAGCTGTTGCAAAATGTAGATGCCGCAGTAGTTTAGTATTACTAAGCATTAGTAAAATACGATATTTAAACGTAATTTTTTCGCTTCAACTCGCAAAGAAATCTGACAGTACTTCAAAATGATGAATTATGCTAAAGTACTTTTCAGTAGCGATTACTAGACGGGGGAGATGATGTTTACCAAGATGAATTGTTGTCCAGTGGGAATAGATACTTCAAGATGCAGCGAAACATTTCTCAGCGTTTTAATTGGCATTGCTAGTCTATCTTCTGAATATAATGTTCTAAGTGGAGCACTCAGAACGATTTTTGAAAAACCATTTATCTCCTGTGGGAATTATTGTTGCTTTGGTGTTTGATATGTCTGTTTTGAAAAATGTTAAATATATCACATTTCTTTCAGAAACCCTAATACTTTATCTTGGAGATAAAGTACTTTATCTTGGAGATAAAGTATGAAGATGGAATAAAAGATAATGTAATTTGTTTTGAATATTAGAATTATTTAATGTCAACAGCGAACCATTAGTGCTATGTTTTAACTGTGACACATGTTTTTAGAGAAAAGGCAGAAAATTTTGGCTAATTAGATGGGGAACTTCAGTGACTTCAAACTGAAAGAATATTTACCACATGTGGCCCTTGAACCAACTTTATTGAGGTGTTCGGAATGTAATTTCGTTTTCCCCAACAGAGAGTTTAATTTTCTTTTGTTCTTTTTTTACAGCCAACTTCACACTTAAGATGTGAAGCATAATCATTATACATTTTGACAGCTGATATAGCAAAGCTTGTTTATGTTGATACTGCGCAATAGTTTTTGGTTGGTGCCCTTTCAAATATGGAAACTGAACTACAGCATTTTCGGCACATTTTACATTTTTATATCGAAACGGTTAAAATGCTGTTCAAGCAAGAAAAAAAATTATCGGTTGCATATGGAGAACATGTATTGACAGAACGCCGAAGTCTAGGTTCGAGTCCCAACGAGTGACTCTACAAATCGTCTGAATTTTTTACAATATTAATATTTCGCTCTTGTCTGATTTTTCTTCGAATAAATCTGAAATTCGCGGCGTTGGCTTGTAATGTGGTCAAGACTCCAAACCATTTTTAACAGCTCTATGCAATTTCCACCGTAATATTACATTAAAGATAGTTAAAAGCTTTATATCAAGGATTTGTTGAGTATTTCGCATACTCTTCACGGTTATTATTATTTATATTAACTAGTTATTTATAATTTAAACTTTTACGATAACTTCTCCCTTTCGTTTCTCCACCAGAATGTAAATGAGTTAGATAGTACTTAAACTGAAGATTTTGGATTGTAAGCCAGAACGTGTTTCTGCCAACTCAGATAACTTGTAATTATTCGGCTTTGTGTGATCGCTGCCAACATTTAAATTTGGTACTCCGTTAGAATCAATGATCCAACTTAGATTAAAATTTAATTCTATGGTCTTTGACTACTATTCTACTTTTAAATTGGAACTGACTGTTCCTATTTAAATAAAAAATCTGATGTGTATACCACATGACATCCTTGTACGAAATATTAAATTATACGCATTTTTTCTTGCATTTCATTTAAACTTATTGGATTCAATTAAATCTACTTCGCCGACAGCGCATAAACCACAATAGAATAAATGCATTCTTTAAAATTCCCTCTAGTATTTGTTTACCATAGCGACACTCTGGCGCTAGATTCACTTAACAGTATTCTATTTCGTTCATATTATAACTCATAATGCACAAAATTTATATCATTTAAAGAATAGAATTATCTAATCGTTGCCACATGTTCTATTCAAATACTATAATAAAGCTAGAATGATGTATGAAAGAAAATAAGTAAACAAAACAAAAAAGAAACAGTTTTTCACAGACTATTGAGTATTTCTCATTCAATTAATTCAGTTCTCACTTGGCCAGAAGGCAAAAATACATAAAAACTCAAACTATCTCTATTAAAAATTACGAAATAAATCTGAAACACTTATTTCCTCGAAAAAATTCCAGAAAGGATTAAGCATGATTTAATTGGTAATAATAAATGAAGGCGTTATCTGTTGTTGCGAAGCTAAGTTTCTCTAGATTGGCAACAAATCCACTATCCTGCTGTTTCAAATGTAAACAAACAATGGCCGCCATCAAGAGAAGTATTAGGCTTAGCGGCACTTAAACAACTTTAAAATTGTTGATAATTCTAAAAATATTGCATAGAGATTTACTAAAGGCATAAAAACATTAATCGGATGATAAGAACAACATAATTTAATCATTTTGAGAGCAAAAAAATTTACAATTTACAAACATATAAGAGTAAAGAAACTGAGATCACTGAGCCGGGTAACAGAGTGGATATTTATATAAATATATTTATATACGTTTGGTGCGGCCGATTGCAATCAAAATACGAGGTGCACATCTACACGTACATACGTTCGTACAGACGCCACAAAAAATTCTCTTCAGAATTCATTTTAAAGCAGTTTTATAATTTTTTTGAAGGAAAAGAGTATTTTATTCTGTCCTTACGTACAGATATCACACAAAAACATCGTTAAATTGCATTCGATTGCTATCAAAATTGATATTTTCTTTGAAATATGCTGCCTGAAACTTTTCGCGATTGCAATACTTCTTTTTTACTTCGTACAAGGAAGTAAAAAGTTTAGGTAAACTTTTATCTCACTCTTAAGTTACTTCCAGATATAAGAGATAATTTGCTCTGTTATGAGATTTTGGACTCTTTATCTTTCACCAGATCAAGAAAAACTCCACAACTTCTAGCATTTTTGAAAAGACGAATTATTGAAAACATAATTGGTATTCACTGCGGACATCGAACTATTAATACATTTTGCTGAACAAGTAAAAATTTCCAAATGGCAGACGATAAATGTGATGCATTTTTATTTCAAAGAAAAAGAAAAATTTTTTGTGTGTTATCTTTAATTATTAAATATAATGTTCTTCGTACTTCAATGACATAAAATTCAGTTCAATAGCAATATCACAAAACCTTTAAAAACCCCGAAACAGCATATCTTTAGAATTTCCGATGCATAGATAAAAGTGTTTTTTCTCCGTGCAGTGTTGCCATTGCTCGCTTTGAAATCGTTGAGTTTATTTGTTCGTTGTTTAAATCATTGAGTTAAATCGTTAATAAAAAATTCGTTAAAGTTTTGCAAAATTTTAAAATGATAATAAAAAAATTCGAAATTCAAAATTCGTTCTTTAAAGTGCCCATGTTCGGTTGGAGGAATACGTTATTCAAAATTGGATGACCCTACGTACCGTCGTTTTTTCACAATACGAGAACAATTCATGTAGATTCTTCATTATTTAGTTTCTTTAAATATAATACATGGCGATAATATTTAGTGGCAACAGTTTGAAAACTGAACCAACGCAGAAAGTGAAACGACGCAAAATGCCGTCTTGTGACTAATAGCTCTTTGTGTCAGACGTTATTTTGGACTAATAACAAGAAACATTGTCTACCAAACCATTTCAACAAAGTTTCGGAGTGCCTAAATTATTATGTGCATTACTGGTTAACACTTTTGAACAAATTATTTTATTACAAGGAATATTTTGATGCTACGTATTTTACAACAAGCAAGGTTTAACCCTTTGCGGCACAGTGTGTCCTGTCTGAACACACCTAAAACTTTCCTTCTGTACGCACAGAAAAATTGAATGAGAAGGATTTATAGGTTACTCTGAACCTTCTTTATTTATAGTAGATGGTAGCTCAACACAAACCAGTACATATATTTTAGCCATGTTTAGTTTTTTTAAGACCCTCATTTTTCAAAGAAATCTTCCAGATTTTTTAGGGTATAAAAAGAAATGTTTGAAAAGGAATTTCTATGTTATTTTTTTGGCTGTATGCCAATCTCCTTATTCTATATTAGTTTTAAATTTTTAACTTCTAGATTTCATGAAGGTAAAAATTTAAAACTAGTATAGAATAAGCAGAAATTCTTCTAGAAATAAAATAAATTCTTCTAGACATGTTGCCTAAAATCAAACAGCGAACCTTAGTAGTGCCCAGACCGGGCTCACCGATAATCTAGAACAACTGAGAGTCTGTATTCTTTGTTTCGCCGCATCTCATCGGTCAATTCATTGTTTCAGCACTCTTTTAGAAGCTCTATTCCAATCAGTGTGCCCACGTTGGGCACATCCACAGATTAAAACGATAAGTGCTATCTTCCACAAAATTTTACTTGTGTACTCCTCTAGTCCTAATTAGACTGCCTACTTTTTTTTTTTTTTTTTTTTTATCAAAATTCCAACTTTAAAATGTAGCGTGCCGGAAAGTGTTAAAGAAGAGAAAATATAACACGTTAAAAAAATGTAGTTTTTGTTTCAAAATTTACTACAAGCGCTGTGCAAATAAATTTCAAAAATAAAAGTGTCCGAAAACAATGTGAGCCATTGTATTTTATTTACATATAACATTAGCAACATTTATACAAACAGAAGAATATAACAAAAATAGATCCGATACATCTCCAAAATGAATGAAAAACATTTTGAGATTTGGAATCATATTAAAATTTCTAATCCCTTCATAAATATATTCATAAGTTATGCAAAGAAGTGAGCTAAAATTTGCTCCGGAGCGGAACAAGCATAATCAAAAACCTCCAATCTTTACTTTTTTTTTATCCCATCTTCGTCTTTTTTTTTTCCTGGAATTTTGTACTCGTGTAACACGCCACTTAAATAGATTAAACAATTCCAGCGGCTTAAAAGTCTAGATTCCTCATTAGGATTATCTCAAAAATAAATGGAGATATATGTATACAAAAAAGGGAAAGATTAGTCCAGCTTTTTGTGCTCCCTCATTCATCCATTGGTGATACCTTTCTTGCAAATATTACGCAGGGTATTAGACCCACTCAACATTAATAACAACGAGAATATTTAATGAACGGATTTGGGAGGAAACTTTCCAATTATTTCCCCTCTTTTTGCACAAAGCTGGAAGGAGTTAATGACATTAGGCCTAAAGAAGGATTAGCGGTGGAAGGTGTACCGGCGATGTAAGAAAAAATTAAAAAATGCTAATTGCATATATGTGCTATGCAGCTCTGCTTGCATGTGTTGAGTAATGTAATTATACGGAGTTGCCGCTATCCGGTTAGTTTTCCCCCATCCGCTGTTCTTTTCACAAGCAGCGCCACCTGGTAGATCATTCTTTAACGTTCTAAGAAACGGTACTACAAAAGGTGTTTAAAAGAAATAGCGCGAAGTAGTAAATTGCATCTAGTTTTATTCTCTGAAGAGATTTTACTTCAGGAGGCATTTTGTCTTGAGGAAATGTTTAATTTGCCCAGTTGTTTTGTTTGTTAAACTGGAGAGGTTAGAAAAAGTTGGAAAGAATTCGGTTTATGCAAACCTTTTTTCGAGAGTTTTTTGTAATCATTCGGACCTTAGATTACGAATGTACCGCCTCTGCAATCTTTTTGAAAAGCAGACGTTTGTTTCAACGGAAACATTTCTTCTGTGTTAAAATTTGTTATCTTAATGTTATTTAACATCAAATTAAACCGCATAGATCTAAAGTAAATTAATAAAAATTGTTTTTTAGTATATTTTAATACACAGACCATTTTGTTTTGATTAAAAAAATTATAAATTATTATTATTATTTTTTTTAATTTGCCGCCCAGTGTAGTGGTTAGGAGAGTCGACTGCGATATCAAAGGGCCCGGGCTCGAATTCCGAAGAAGACATGGTTGCAACTGTCCGTCCCGTCATATTGATATGGATATGGTGAAGTGTGGTGAATATTCATTGTTCCGTCCCTTCATAGGAGGCAAAGGTTAGGTTCGTCCATAATAAAGTAACCACCACTTCTGACCTTAGTAGTGGCCAAGCCAAAGTCGTCTAAGGGCCTTCCATTGAGGAAAAATATTTTAGGCAGTAAAGTTTACTCACGTATCAGTACATCCTTCATATAAATATTGTTACGTTTTTCTTTTCTGACACCAGTTGTTACATTATTTCCTTCCTTCACGTTCGTACAGGGTTCGTGTGGATCTGGAGTGAACAACGACGACAGCACTTGATGGAATATCGAAACACACTTTATTTATCAATATTAATCAGGACAGCTCCAAAGTCACGTTTTACAGTCGTCGAAGTCAATCAGCGACACAGCCTTCAGATTATCAGGCCGTAACGGTGGAGAGAGCGTCACTGCAAAGCCCCAGAGTATAGCTCCTGACTCTGCTCGGTCGTTCTCGGAAGTCCACGTACTCTCGAGACTTTCCACGCTACAACTCGCGATGCACTCGACGACACACAGAGCACAGCTCCCGACTCTTCGGTTCAGAAATTCTCGGAGTTCAATACACTCTCTCGACGATACTAACTCGCGATACACTAAAGACTCTCTCGATGCACTCGACGACCCACTCGGCGCTAGACTTCGAGACACTCGCTCAATGACTGACTATCAGCTCGCTAGACGAGGCACACTGAATACGGACTAGCAGGGTTTATGCAGCTTTCGGTTTGTGTTCGAGAACATTCTGAGCTAAACCGGTAAGAATTCGTTCCAGAAGGTTCTCCATCCGTCCATGGCATATCGCCAAAAAGAGATTTCTAGCCAAATGTGGTAACCCTGCCTTCCCTTGTCATTTATGGCAACCCTAAACCTGCCTTGCGTGGAAGCTATCTCACCGTGCCTGTACATTTCGTAACAATATTATATTACTTAAGCTAATTTAACGGTGAAAGCTAGTTGATGCCGCTGACGGTGGCAGAACTTGTGGGGTTGGCTGGAGTCACAATTTCATCACGACTCGAGGAATGTTGCCGGAATGTTGCTGGTTTTCTAGTTAGTGGGGCTAATACCTAGGGAAATATTAGGTGGCCTCTTCACTTCTACATAACATAACATAACATATAAATATCATATTGATATCATGATTAGAATGCATAATATAAAAGCTTTGCGGGCCTTATTTGTATATAAAAGACAGTTAAATTAAAAATATCGGAAGCAAATCTTTTAGTTTGCGTTTTCATTGCATTACCAGTGGTACCAATAGAACCCGATAATTACCGATGTAGTAATTACCGAACCCGATGTAGATAAGTACGAGAAATTTTAACTACTTTAAATCAAGCTATCCTATGTGCAATAGATCGAATCACAAAATTCAAACTGTGCCACAAAGGCAAAATTATTATTCATAGTGTGTAAACATTTCGAAGAGAGAAATTAATATTTTTCACTTTTTTAATTGTCAATATTACGTACAAATTTACTTCTCAGAACTGAAGCATTTTAAGTTGAAAAAAAACTTCAGATTTCATAAATTAATTTTAAATAGCATTTTTAGAGAAAAAGTACATTTGATGCCGGAAAACAATAAATTAACTAGCCAAAAACACTTCTAATGTTACTAACTATCTAAATTAAATATATGAAATTTAATTAATTAATTTAAAAACAATAGAAATTTGGAATAGGAAGTTAACTAATTAAACAATAAGACCATCAGAGTCCGTTTGCTAGGCATATAACTGGAAAATGAATAAAAAGTTGGATGCATGTGAGGATGGGTTTGAAACTGATGATGTCTTCAACTTGAGAATTGTTTGGATCATTTTAAATGGATATGAGTTCTTCCTCAATTGAAATGTATACGCCTCTTTAAAAATAAAATCAACTGATAAAATATGTTTCAGACACTGGCAAAGACATAATTTGAAACTAAACTTAACTCTTTAGCACTGAGAGAAACCAAAACGTGAAAAACCCCTAAAACATTTGAAACGTCCATGTATACGAATTTCTTTTGGAAATGGATTTCCTTCCTTTCTTTCCTTTGTAGACTGCTACAGCGTTAATAATAACAAACTTAACTGAAGTGATTACTCCCTCTTTGTGCAGTCTTCCTTTAGGGCAGGATTGCAACTGGTATTACCATCAGCTAAATGTTGATGTTAAACAAAGGAGAGGGAAGGTACATTCAAATAACACACCTACTTTAGTTGCTTTCAAAGAATGATTGGCATATCATTTAAAAACTTCCGAAACCAATGAACCATGCACCAACGTAATGGGGGAAAGCACCAGATAGAAAATGAGCATAAGCTTTCGGGCGACCTGGGCGATATTGCTGTAAGAATTAAACTGCGACAATATTAGAATCAGAGCAATAAAATAATTTACTCTGAAACCCTCCATCTAGATACAAATTATTAAAAAAAAACAAAACATAGCTGTCATTAGTTGCTATTTTATCAGAAACTTCAGAACATCACAAAACACCATGAACATTTCAGCATTTTGCTACTGCATTTTCAGTTGATATCGAATTTCTCTTGAAGTGAAATTAGGCTTCGAATAGGGAAGTGTGAAAAATTAACTATTCCGTCGGTATCTTTTGAATCACAGCTAACTTCGATGTGTAAGTTGCTAACTGGACATGCTAACCACATACAGAACAGAAGTACATACTGGAGAATGCGATAATTCTTAACATATTTACCATTTGGGAGACACTAGAGAACCAGTCGACCAGCAAGCTGTGTTCTCGGCGGGATTAGAACGAATCTTCCAGCTGCTAGCTGGAGGTGCCAACCATTCAGAGTAAGACAGCATGTACGGAAGAGGGGCTACATTCTTAAAATATATCTCACTGAAAGGATGATTGAGAAAAGACACGAAACAACGCCGTACAAATCCAAATAGTGTATCATGCGCGCCTCTAGAGAATTCAGAATTTTTTTTAAAAGTAAACGGGAAAAATAAATTGTTTTTTCTCCGAAATGCGAGCCATGGTTTTTCAACTTCTAATCACTTGCACTATAACAGCACGTATGAGGGAATGGAGTAATTCTTTACAGTCTGAGAAACCTGGAAAGGAAATGCATGGATTTGCAAACTAATGTGCTACTTAAAATGTATTTATGTATAGCTTTATAATTAAGAGGACATTTATTAAGAAGAGTTGTTTTAATTAATCAAAGAAACTGATGGTACTTCATGAATATATAACTGAATAAAATACAATATACATCTACCAAAAGAGGAGAGTTAAGGAAAAACTTAGAAATGAAACCTCTCTCTCTCTCTCTCTCTCTATATATATATATGTAATAATAATTTTCCATAGTCAAGAATACACTTAAAATTCTAACTGTATGGTCTTTCCATTTTTTTTAATGGCGACGTTCTCTTAATTGAAAGTACGTGGAATTAAATCCACAGCCCCGTAGTCAAGTTGTTTTTCCCGCCTTTTCTACACGTACAGTTATAGAATGTTCTGGAAATATTTAAAGCGAAATGGAATGGCTGATGAGTCTGACGTCATTTCTTGGAAGCTCCGCCTTTCCAGAGGCTATAAAAGGACTCGCAAAAGAATATCGGTGTCTTTTATTTAATGTAACGATGCAATAAACTTCATACAAAATATTATTAGTAGTTCTTTTTTATTTACTCCGGATATCTGATTTTATAACTGCATTTTTCTCCTGAAATATAATAAATGGATCCTGTTTTTTAAACCTATCGTCTGATAATTTAAGCTACGACTACATCTATGATTCTTCACCTATCTATTTATTCTGGACAAAAGCTGGTGCATCACATGTATATATATATATATATAAAAAAAATTTTAAGACTAAATAGGTCTTACGTCTAATTACTTGTTAGCTTTACAATTTCCTTTTCAATTATATATATATATGTGTGTGTGTGTGTGTGTGTGTGTGTGTGTGTGTGTGTGTGATGAAAAGGACTTAGCAATATTGACGGCGTAGAACGTAGAATGTTAAATCCGTAATGAACAGCAAACTTGTCAGCCGAGGCATATTAAATATTTACCTATAATCACAATTGATATTTGCAGTCACAATTTATTTGGCACTCTAATCACACCTATTCAAGAGCCTTTACATTTTTCATGCTGTTGCGATAGGAAGAGAGCAGCAAGGCAGCGTCTCAACAGGAACAGAGGCAGGAGCAAAGTGCACAGTTATCCAGTATGGAAGCTAACAAACAGACAGGTTTCAGTTCTCGAAATTTTGAGTTCATGTTCCGAATCAGTTACGTTAAAGTTTAGGCTTAGGTTCCGAATTAATTACACCATCAGCGTTATTAAAACTTATGTATGGATTGATCTAGAAATGACGCAGTCGGGAGAAATTTCAATGCGTTGCAGATGCTAGGAGGAAGGTATATAAAAATCTAAAGAACAAATTTAAAGAGGTATTGCTAATTAAGTTAGTATTTTATTAGAGACTTATTTCCTCATTTTATATTTTACACATTAGACTTATTTTCTTATTTTATATTTTACACACACACACACACACACACATATATATATATACAATTATGCATAGTCATCCACAGATTTGCATCTACTTATATGAAGAGTCTTGGAAATTATGGCGCCTTTAACGAACAAGGACGATGCAGCGAAACTCATAACATAATGCCCACGTGAAACGAAGTAGAGACAAAGAAAAATGCTAACAAATACGTTTTTCTCCTCTCATTTCAGTAATTATATCCGCGTTCTTGATCTCTTTAAAAAACCTTGTCAACAACTATTAAAATTTATATCTTAATTAGTTTTCAGGAATAATGGGTCACACACTTTGAAGAATACCGTCTCTGCAAGGGGGGACAGCGTAGAAAGAAGACATCGGTAACAGCGGTGCATACCTTTCTTAATTATGTAAGTTCCCGAATTCGTAAATGCTTGCATTTAGAAAGGCAGGGAAGGTATTATTTTTAGGTAGGAACGCGTTTCCCTTTCATTTTAGCTTACAGAATTAATGCTTAAGTATTTTTTTTTCTTTAAAGTCTTGAACAAATCTGAATGAAATTTATAAAAGCAAAATCCAGCATGAGGTTTCTGATTTGAACTCTTGATGAAGTTTTTCAACCTAAGTGACTTTTAATTTCAATGAACTCATAAAAAGAATTTATTTTTTTTAAGATTGTTTACTTGTTCAAAAAGATGAATTTTTACGTTCATAGGACTGTACTATCTTTAAGACACAATAACACGCCGAATAAATAGTAGTTCAGAAGTCAAACAACAAAAATCAGCGTTATATTTACAAAATTTTCACAGGACTAGTTTCGATGGTTTTACCGAACCACCATCCTCAGCTGCAAAACCGCAAATGAACAAGATAGGAAAAAATGATTAGATAAGATTAAGAAAGCCTGGACAAGAATAAGCAAGTGGCGCCATCTGTTGGTGAAACCAGAACTAAAACATAATTTCTTTAAAGGCCGAAGGCAAATTTGGATTGGAATTAGGATCGTTAACTAGAACAGAAAGATATTTATGAATGTGAAATGCCTCTAGAAAATCCAGTTCTCCAATGGAAGATGTTTTATGAATAATTTTGGCAGCAGAAAAAATTGAAAGTGTGATTTTCGGACCAACAATGTTGCGCAACAGAAGACTTCTGTGTTTCCTTTTTTCTAACGTATGCCTCATGTTCCTTGACGCGAAATTTTAAGGCTCTCTTAGTTTGGCCAATGTAAATTAAACCACACTGTACTATCTATAAGAGCTTATAGATAGATGTTCCGAATTGCATTTTTTTTTTTTTTTTTTTTTTCTACAAAAGCAAGCTCTAGCCGTTTATAGGCATTGGCCACAACTAACGCCGGACGTGGTTGTTTTAATAGGTGGACCACCGTTTCTTCCTGTGAAGGCAGAGACAAATCACATCCATAACATTACAAAAACTATAAATTTTCACGATTTTTAGAGATCTGAACTAAGTCTGTCATCAAGGACTGTCGAATTCAGAGGGCCGACCGCTTAGTGATATGACTGATATCACTTTCAACTGTAATGAGGACTAAAGTGCAACAATTAAAATGATTAAATTAATTTAAAAGGAAGAACAATTAAAAAGCTGTGAGTAATTCAGTCTGCAAAATGTTTCCGATAAAGCAAATACTCAAAACGCTCTAAGACAGCGGTTTCAAACCCAGATTGCATGCGGGCCGAACCCTTAAACTGAAAGCAGCT
Organism: Stegodyphus dumicola; assembly: GCF_044657685.1. Taxonomy (NCBI): domain Eukaryota; kingdom Metazoa; phylum Arthropoda; class Arachnida; order Araneae; family Eresidae; genus Stegodyphus; species Stegodyphus dumicola. The sequence continues at coordinate 181,456,746 of NC_140775.1, forward strand.
GAGGGTCAGAACATATTTATCCAATTATCTATAACCATATAGGGTATTTCTCCCGCCTTCTTAGCGTGCCTTCATGGTGCAGTTGTCTGCACGTTGCCCGCGTATTCCAGAGTTCCGTGGTTCGATTCCCGGCGAAGTCGTTGCTCATTTTTCAAATCTCCTGCTTCACCCCCCCACAAAAAAAAAAAAAAAAAAAAAAAAAAAAAAAAAACTAATGTCTCTACACTGGCGCCCGAACTAAAAGGGTCATGATTGATGATTCTCCACATCCAGGAATTAGATATTGGGTCTCCTAAAAAAACCGCAGTCACCCTTTAAAAGGGGGGATATATAAGGTATTTCTCCCGCCTTCTTAGCGTGCCTTCGTGGTGCAGTGGTCAGCACGCTGGGCGCGTATTCCAGAGGTTCGATTCCCGGCGAAGGAATTGCTCATTTTTTATCTTGCCTTGCTTCCAAAAATACCTAAAGTCTCTACAACCAAAAATAATAATCATAATAAATAAAGAAAATTCAAATTTATATTTATTTTCAGTTTGAATTCTGCATGTTGGTACTTGGAAAAAATTTTCGTTGGTTATACATCGTAATTCAAACGAACTGACAGCTAAATATGAGATTTTAAACTGCCATTTATTTTAGGCAATTCCAGCATGTTGATTTAATCCTTAAATAATTTTAACCGCTAAACCGAAAATTTCAGAATACTGAAGCGCCTCAGCTTTCCTCTGCAAACTAAATTTACTGACTGTACCGATGTGAGAAATTCTTTCACGTTACACTAATCACGTGGTCTCACGTTAACTACCATATAATGACGAAGATCCAACCTATTCATTCTCTCTTTTTACCTTCAAAAGCAGTCGCACATAGTCCATATCTCACAAGCTCAGTCAATATCTTTATGTCTACCAAACTATAAGCAACTTCTTTGCAAGCAAAATCCATAACTAAAATGTATTCGCGGGCCGCATAAGATTGCTTAGAAGGCAGCATACGACACCACTGCCTCTAAGACTCTCGACTAAGAAGAACTCTTACCTCCTGCGAGATCCTCATAATGAGAAAAGTAACTTAAATTTAAATAACCATTTCCATGTATTCAATAGTAATTGTCTACATTGTTAATAGAGCGTGTAAAGGTAACTTATCTATTCTCGTTGCCCACTTACTATTCCGTACCAGAATAAAGTTTTTAGTGGTAGTAGTAACGAATAAGTTTTTAGCATAGCGTTGTAGTATGTAAATTATGCAGAAAGGGTATTTAAAGGAAGGTTTCACTTACTTCAGAAGAAGAGCTTAGGAGTCTTTAGCGGCGCTTTTTTGACGTTCGTTGGTTATACATCGTAATTCAAACGAACTGACAGCTAAATATGAGATTTTTACTATGACTTTATCAGACTACTTCGTTTTTTACGTTACTTCGTTAATTTATGAGACTACTTCGTTTCGACATTTATGAGACTACTTTGTTGTTTAAAGCTCGGCCGTATCGCACATGCCTGCTGCTATTCGCCGGTTAACTTAATTAAGGACCAACTACGTTACCATAATTTTGCACAGCTTCGGCTAATTTAGTTTAGCATTAGATTAGTTTTTTATTTCCTTATCTTGTTTTCATTTCTTGCATCTTTCTTATTTTAAGTTTCTAACAGTTATTTTAATTTTTAAACATGCTTTAGTATCTATTCTCGTTTCCCACCTACTCTCCCGTATCAGGAATAAGGATTTAGTATCACGTTTCATCTAAATGAGGCGAAAAGGGTCTTAAAGGAACGTTTCCATTTACTTCAACAAAGAGCCCAAGTGGAGGCTTTTCTGTAAGCCCCAGAAAGGGGCCATCTGTGTTCTTAGTTTGAGATAATAAAGGGTGAGTTTAAGGGGAGTTGGAACCCCAAAATCTTCAAAAATTGTAATTTCGGATGTTTACATTTTCAAATTCTCTACACTTTTACCTTTCTAAAAATACCATTCTTAATCTCTATGAAAATTAGAACTGTAAAAAAATCTAGTTTTAATTTATCATCTACTGCTTTGATCAATGAGGATTTCTACATAAAAACGTTTTTCTCCAAACGTGATTTTTTTTATACTCGATGTACCTTTTCTCAGAAACTACTGCTCACAGGTATCTAAACTTTTTATTACTTATTTATTAGGTTCCCTAATATTTACTGAAATGAGCTTTATCTAATAAACTTAGAAAAAAAATTTAATTTTTTTGTGTGAGAAAAGTGCTAAATTTTACTATGCCTAACAAAATATCCTGTAATTTACTCTAAAATTCAAAATGTTTCAAAAGCTCATTTCAGTATAATCAGATATGTATACTTTAATTACAGAAAAAAATTCAAGCTTGCATCTACAGCAGATTTTGAGAAAAGGTACATCGAAAATGGCCAATTTAACATTGTCGGTATAGGGGTTTCTGATACCCCTTAAACCTTCTCGCGACTTTTCATTTAACTTCTTGTACTCAGCAATAAGTTGCTACTTAGTTTAACAGGATTTCTAATAAGTTAAGCATAGACAAAGTAGTTAGGAACATTACAAGCTTCTGTAGATTTATAATAAATGTATTTTTAGTTTCACACGCAGTAATACGTACCCTGACAAACCCAACGAATACCAATTACTTCATGGAGTTGCCCCATTAGCTCACCAGGGCCCTCAGCTGAAAAAAAGCGTATTTCATTAGACAATGGTGCAGTTTGTCTTCTTGAGCAGCAATAATTCAAGCAAATGAATGCTGAAACTTATGGTTTGGTTTGATTTATGAGATTACGGCAAAGCCTCGAGGGTTAAGGAAGGGATGCGTTCGTGGAGGACATTCTAAGGGAAACTGGCTCCTATACACGTTGCATGTGGGGAAAATCACGAGAACGTCCATGCAACCAGTCCATTTGCGAGCTTCGATCACCGAATCTAACTACCAGTGTTCAATGACTTTACCGCTTGGCCGCTGGCGGGCCTGCTGAAATTTACGAATTGTTAATCTCCAAGTTGAACTGTTTGTGCATATTAACTCTTTAAAGGGCGGTGGTTACCTACAGTAACCACCTTTTCTATGAACATCTTACTCGCTCGTTTAAGTGGTTTTTCAAGACTGGTCGTAGGGATGTGTTCTTGTGGGTGGTGGTCACTGACGCTAACCACCACAAGTGGTCATTTTTTTCACGCGTCTTGGAAAAATATATAACCAACCAAAATTGTATGTAACTGTCGCATATAATTTCATTGTAACACCGGATAACTCTACATATAATAAAAGAAAGAGTCCGTGTGTCTTTCGTTCGCGTTGCGAGTAAGCTAATTGACCCAGAGCTACGAAATGTGTACATAAGTGCATCTAGACAAGAGCCAGTGCACCTCGAAGCGAATTTTTCATAAATTAGAATCAGATTTTTAAAATTTTATCTTTTCAATTTTATCGCATCATTCTGAATAGTTTTAATCTTTTAGAAATATGGTTTTCGCAAAAGATTTTCATTCAGAATGTTGAAAATATGAGACAAAATGCTGCCTTTTTTTCTTTTGATTTTTGGATACAGAACACGCACATTGCAATCTTCTTATTCTGACGCGCGTGTGTCTCGCGAGGCACAACAGAAAGAATTCCCCTTTTTTCCCCCCCCTCTCTCTCTTTTTAGCTAATGGCAAACAGGTTTGTATATTTTGAATTATGTCATCCACAAGGTACATTTTGATTGGTTATTACGATAGTTTCATTCTTTTAGAAATGTGTTTTTGGCAACATGTTTTCATTCATTGTTTTGGATGCTGGACTGAAGACTGCTTTCTCTTGAAAATATGAGATTTATTCATTAGTTCATTGTAACTTTTATATTATGTTTTAGTTATATAATTTTAATTATATAAAAGGTTTTGCATGATTTGTTTTAGGAAACAAAGCTCTTAACTTCCTTTATACCATTTGAATTCTTAAGAAATTCTTTGCAACGGAAAGTTAATTTATTTATTAGGATAATTAGTACTTATTTGTATTAAGGGATATTGCTTATTTCATTGTAATTTTATTATATATAATGATTTTTTTTTTATTTATTAGTCCAAAGGATTTGAATCCCGAAGGACTATTAGTTTCGTTTTGGCATTTGCGTCGGACTCATAAATGTCGGTTCACTTTTCAAACTGTTGCCACAAAATGTTAGAGTCCTGCATTATATTGAAGAAATTAAATAATGAAAAATCTGCATAAATGTATGTATATTTCTCGTATTGTGATAAAACAACGGTACATAGAGTCATCGAATTTTGAATAACGTAATCCTCAAACGAATATGAGCATGTGGAAGACCAAATTTGAAATTTGGAAATTTGTTTTATGATCGATTTCCTATTTTTAAAACTTTGACGAATTTTTGATTAACAAACTCAAGGATTTCAAAGCGAGCAATGGCAACGTTGTGCAGAAAAAACATTTTTTATCTCCAGCGCGTGAGTCTCTGTATCGGAAATTCTAAAGATATGCTCGTTTTACAACTATTTTGCGATATTGCTGTTGCACTGGATCTTATGGTTTAAGTGCGAGGAACATGATATTTAATAAAGAAAGGTAACACACAAAATGTTAAAAAAAACGCCCACGTAATTTAAAATCTGAAACATTTCAGATTTTTTTTTTTTTTTTTTTTTTTTTTTTTATAAAATGAAGTTGTTCTGCAGAGTAAAATTCTGCGCATTTTTTTAATTAAAGGGGGCTCATACACCTTAAACATCTTATGAGCTTCGAATTATGTGACCTGTTGCAAGAATTGAGATATTTTATTTATTTTAAAAGTAATTACCTCCAACTTTTAACAGCTGACTACATAATATAGCTGCTTGGAAACTAGTAACCAGAAAGTTTGTGTTGCCACAAATATTTTTGTAATTTAATCAGCTTTGTGACAAAATTTTTCGTCATGTTTCCACATTGCGCGCACGATATTTTAAAAAATGGCTAATGGTACATACTTGAAATTGGATGGAATTCTTTATATGGGCATTATTTTCTAACTGAACTAAAAATTTGATGAATATTTTAATATTAAAAAATTTTATGCACGAAAACGTTGCAGATTTTTTTAATAAAATATATTTTATAAACTCAGCTTCAATTAAAAATTTAACATGAAATTAACAGTTTTTTTTGGTTTACAATAGTTTCCAAATGTTATAAAATCTATATATAAATTATGGAATTACATAATGCAACAGATAATTTTAAACTGTGCGCGCAAAGTGGAAACATGACGAAAATGTTTGTCACAAAGCGGATTAAATTATAAAAATATTTGTGGCAACAAAACTTTTCTGCTTACGATTTCGAAAAGCAGCTATATTATGTAGACTGCCATAAAAAGTTGGAAATAATTGCTTTTAAAATAAATAAGTTATCCCAATTCTTGCAACAGTCACATATTCGAAGATCATAAGGGGGTTTAAGATGTATGAGCCCCCTTAACGTTCGGTATTCCCTTTAGGCATTTTTCCGGTACATTTGAAAGCCAGACGAAGGCTAGCCACGTAGCTGCTAAATAAAACAAGAGTTTTGCTGAAAAAGCTAACTGCCTTTTGCTGCCGCTCAAAGAGTTAAATATGTCATATTCAGATTAATTAAAGTATTTTGCATTCGAAGAATATATATTTGGTATTACGAAGGGCTTTAGAAAACAATATATTTTATTTAATACGCATTACTATGCGATTACGAAAAGAAACAAATTGAATTTGAGAGCATTATATAAGGGTTTTGAACTAAGAAGGTAAATAAAATGTTTAGTAATATACTATAGCAAAAACGGAATAATTATATTCTTATATTAAAATTGGAAAGTTTCGCTGCAATTACAGCTTTTTATTTATAATCAAAATTATCGTAAAGGAAACTAAAAAATAATAAAAAATGTTTACATCTAGAGATTTTACTGAAACAGGATTAAATACTTTCAGATGCAAGCAAATTTTTCCGTGTTTCTAATTATGACCATATGCTTTGAGAGATAAATTTAATTCAATTTCGCGAGCGCTAAAAACAGAAATCCCCCCCCCCCCCCGAAAACTGACACAGCAAATTTCCTTAGATAATTTATCCAGAGTTCACATTCATTTACATATCACGTCTACTCAAAATTTAATTCATTTCATACAATCCGGAATGGAAATCACAAAGCAACATCCCGTCTCCCCCTTCATATTAGTTTTAATAATATCACCGTCCTCGAGAAGTTAGCTTCTTCTTATTATTTGTTTTTTCATTATCCACCGATACATATTCCATTATTATTTTCCATTAATTTTCTCGCTGCAATTTGCTAATGGGAACCGAAGGCCGCTATTAGCCGGAGATAGCACATCAGGAAATATAATCTAAAACCGAGCAGTTTGGTTCGCTTTTCTTTCCCCCTACCCCCACTGGGGAGCGTGATTACAAACGAAAGGGGAGGAGGGAGAGAATTTCTGGTATAAACGCACCTTATTGTAATTTTCTAAAACGCCAAAATTGCAGTCGAGTATTAGAAACAAAAGTTGAGTATAATGGAGCAACGGAGTTTTAAATTAAAAAATAAATAAATATTGATAATAAATAAATTAACTCCGCCAAGGAAATGATAATAATGATAATAATAATGATAAAAAAATCCTTTTCACTCGGAGCATTATACCTGTTAAACTTCTCTTCAGAGGGAAATCCGCAGCGCTAATGCAGTAATTGGTTTTTTAATACTCCCTTTTTGTTTTTCTAACATTTGCATTTTTGGTATCGTGCGCAAAAGTTAGGCGCTTGATTTACTCTAAGGTATACGGGTTTTGATCTCACATGTTGTTGTTATTATTATCATCACTATTCATGTTTATCTTTTTTATTATTTTAGGTTACCTTCTGATTTGCGCAAATCGACAGATTTCTGCAATAACTGCATTTATAATTGAGGAAATTTTAAGCCTGTCGAGGCGCAGAATTCGCTCTAAACGTCGCACCGAGTAAAAAAGAAGCGAGGAACTTAGAGAGTAGAATTTGAATACTAATTTTGCCAGTTTACGTGCAGGTTTGGTGTTCGGATTCTCTGGAGACTTTCCTTCCAAGCACGAGTCAGTAAATGAATTACAAAAGCGTTAAATTTAATTTTCCACCTAGAATTTGGAAGGCTGAAAGACGTTCTTAAGAACATGTTCAGCATTCTGATGCCATTTTCACTTTTTGGAAGCGTAAAGTGAAAATTACTCTCCACTGAGATTTATATTAAAAATTAGAATAATTCTACTTATTACATATTATGGTACATCTTCGCAACCTTTTGATATTACTTCAAAATACCAACTAAACTTTCAATGACTCAGTGACTCGATTTGTTACTTAGCCTTTAGAAACATTGCTTTATTTCGAAGTAGGAGACATGAAAAATAAGAAACGCCTTCACGTGTCGAGATCTATGTGGTTCGCGGGGGCTCGAACCATATAACTCTCCACACGCGTCGAGCGTGCTGACTACTGCACTACCAAGACATGCTAAGAAGGTGGGAGAAATACCTTATATATCCCCTTTTTAAAGGGCGACTGGAGATTAAGGGACTCAATCGCCAAATCCTGGTGGTGGAGAATTGTCATCCCCCACCCTTTTTAGTTCGGGTGTTACTGTAGAGAGCTGGCTGTCACTGATATCAATGGCTATAAATGGCTGTCGCTGATATCAGCACTGTTGCCACTCGAAAAATGAGTGCGATAATTCTGTGCAGTTTTTAAATTTAATGTTTCTCTTAGATACTGAATGTTTGTCGAGAGAAGGCAAAGGAAAGTTGGTAAATTTATTTATTAGGATAATTAGTATTTGTATTAAGGAATATTGCTTATTTAATGGTAATTTTTTTTATATGTAATATATTTTTATTGAATTTTGTTTTATAAAATTGTTCTGCAGAGTAAATTCCTATGCGGTTTTAAAATTTAATGTTTAGTGTTCGCTTTAGGCATTTTTATGGTACATTTAAAAGCCAGACGAAGGCTTTTGAGATAAATTAAACACCATATAACAATAGATAAATTCAAAACAAAATAATAAAAAAAAATTAAAATCTGAAATGTTTCAGATTTTAAATTAGGTCCAAAGGGGCGTTTTTTAACATTTTGTGTGTTACCTTTCTTTATTAAATATCATGTTCCTCGCACTTAAACCATAAGATCCAGTGCAACAGCAATATCGAAAAATAGTTTTAAAACGAGCATATCTTTAGAATTTCCGATACAGAGACTGACGCGCTGGAGATAAAAATGTTTTTTCTGCACAAAGTTGCCATTGCTCGCTTTGAAATCCTTGAGTTTGTTAATCAAAAATTCGTCAAAGTTTTAAAAAATAGGAAATCGATCATAAAACAAATTTCAAATTTGGTCTTTCACATGCTCATATTCGTTGGAGGATTACGTTATTCAAAATTCGATGACTCTATGTACCGTTGTTTTATCACAATACGAGAAATATACATACATTTATGCAGATTTTTCATTATTTAATTTCTTCAAATATAATGCAGGACTCTAACATTTTGTGGCAACAGTTTGAAAAGTGAACCGACATTTATGAGTCCAACGCAAAATGCCAAAACGAAACTAATAGTCCTTCGGGATTCAAATCCTTTTGGACTAATTAAGCTTTACGATATAGTAGCTAAAATACGTAACGTAATATGGGAATAATTTAAAGTGTAAAATTAGTATGAAAGGCATCAAAGTTCACCCTGGAAAGACACCTTTAATTATACCATTATACACGTAATTAAAGTAGCCAAATTAATTAAAATTTCACACTACTAATCAAATTTTACTTCCTTTTCAAGTATTTGTCAATACTGCAAGCTTTCAGTCTATAACTTCATTTGACAATGGTAATCATTTCTCACAGAACCCTAAATTCAATAAAATTCGATTTATTGAAAGTAACGAGGCAGAGTATAACAAACCCAAGCTTCTCGTGGAGCATCGAAGCCCACGGCGTAAAGTTCATTAAGACTCAGCGCGAGGCTCCAGTAAAAGGATACAGTAATAGGATGCCAGATCCATCAGCCACAGCAAAGGAAGAAGATGCGTGAAAACTGGACTTGCCTGTGGCTCTGCAGGTAGCGTAGTAATTGAAGCCCATATCTAAAAGCTCACATCTGCTAATGGAAACTCCGTCTAACTTTAAATTTCTCCAAGGAGTTAGAACAGCGGTGCCTCTGTCCGCAAAGTCCGTTCTACGAGTCAACGAGATCAGATCTTTAAGTTCTGGAAACTTTTCCGTACCTCGTGGATTCTTCGTTTGTGTTTGGATTCTTTTGATGTTTAGGGAGATGGTCGAGGAAAAGGTGTTTTCCTGCCGCACAGTGGTGGTAATATATCAAAGATCTACATTTGCGACTTTCCTTTGTTAGGAGAGTATGGACTCTCCAAATAATATGTCTCGTAATGAGCTTAAAACTGGCTCTTCTTCCGCACGTCGTGCTATTGAGAGTTCCTGTTCTGAAAGAAATCATTAACTGACGTATTAATACTTTTATAGGTATTCAGTCGAATTTCCTCTTATATTAGGACTGAAATGTATATATCCGGGGTATAAGAGAAACATGTTTAACCCGGCTGAAGTCGCACCAAGAAAAGTTACTAGAGTGGGCGCGTGGGGTGTCACATACCCCAATATTTAAAATACGATAAAAAATAGTTTTATTTAGTTTTAAGCGGTTTTTCTTGTTCTCGTGTATTATAAATACGTGAATAATAATTGGGTTTCAAAAAATTAATTTCCAAAATAATCTTAAAATTAAGGTAAATGAAAATAATTAAAAAATAAACATCATGCCTCTAAGTTTCATTGCATCTCTTATAAACAATGCTTATTTTATTTCTTCACACTTTGAACGAAATACATTCATGTGTTCTTGGCACAGAATGTTTTCACATTTTAAACATTGCATTCACGTTCTTCTGTCCTTGGCGCGAGGGCAAAAAATGTATCACATCTTTCTTACTCAGTTGTTTCGAATTTCATGTATTCGTTTTAATTCTTCGTCGAAATTTCTGCTTTTGTTTTGCATGCAGTACGTCAGTTTCTTGGTAAAGTATTAATCTCTGATCTTTGTTCAATACATTAGCATTACAATTTCATTAATTGTAATGCTAAGTTCTGCAAAAACAGACTTCTGTTTGTGGTTGGTGAACTAGCAGTTGAACGTAATATAATTCAAGCATTTATTACAGCAACATTCAGTGCAGGAAAGAAAATTATCATTGGCAACCCCCTTGTTATTCTGGCATTTGAATAAATGGCTGACATTTCATCCCCCATATCCACTGCTCCTTTAGTCATATTATAAAAACATATAATTCCTTACGTTTTATTTTCTCCAATAGTATCATCTATAGTATGATCGTTATGTAATGTTGAAAGCATAAGAACAGTTTTTCCTTTTTTAGGAACATTAGACATTAATGTTTTATCTTTTTCGAAACGAAAACACTGTAGAATATATTCCTAGTTTCATCTTCAGTTTCCGAAATGCAATCTTCATCGCTTTCAAATATTTCTAATAAATATCACAGGCGTTGCATCTGCAATTCATAAGGAGTCATTCTTTTTACGATAATGTGGTTAGAAATTTTCAAGAATTTAATGTCAAGTACTTTAAAATCACTTGCGAGTAGAAATAATTACTGTTACACTTCAGAAATAAATTTCTGAACTAAATATTCGGTCAGAAAAACACTTACGCGGACAGGCGCGTGGGGTGTGTCATACCCCAGTTCCAACAAAATACCGATAAATCTGTTTCTGAAACACACAGGCAAAGAAAAAGCTGTTCTGAAAGTCAACCACAACTAGAAACTCAGCTACTGAATGCAGCACAGAATTTCAGTTTCACAAGTTAGGAATATTCCACTTTTATGTAGGGGTGGGGTATGACACACCCCACGCGCCTTCCCGCGGGTTAAATGCGACCACTATCATAATTATGGAATTTTAATTTATTTTGTGGTTAAATGAAAATGCCAGTGAACACAATAACGCACATTTGATTGACTATTATCATTTTTCGAGCAATACTGTAACAAAAGTGTATTATCTTAAAATCTGAAACCTCTCAGATTTATCATTATTATTATTATTATTATTATTATTATTATCAGCAACTGAAAAATCGTTTGTACAGCACTGAAATTTCAGTATTCATTTGTACCTGGCATACTAGATGTTTAATTTACCTCGTGGTATAATTTAATGTTATTTAAAAATTATTCTGCTTTTTATTATCCTCATTTTGGATAAGATAAGAATTCAAAATATATGTTACCCTGAAACACCGAAATTGGAGAATGTCGACTTTCACCGGAGAATGTCAACTTTCACCAAATACGTCGGTGAAAGATCGAATATTTCATTACATTCTTGTACATTCGGACCCTCACCGGTGTATGTCGACAATCACAGATATGCTCTGGTGTAGGTCGAAAAGAGAGGAGTGTATGTACACGCTGCCATTCCAAAAGGAAGTGTTCCGCAAATAAATGCAGTTGTAAAAGCAAGGGCCTCTTGTGCAATTCAAAGTGTCATAATAGATTAAGTTGGTGCAATAAATAAGATTTGAATCACATAATTTGGTAAGTTTATAACTTCTATTATTTTCTTTTCTCATTTTGAATGTACTGTCTGTTTTAAGTTCTTACGTTCTTCAGTTCTTATTCTGAGTCTCAAGTGCGTTTTTTCGCGAATGAATTACGGAGAAGGAAATATAATATTCTTATATGTTCAACATTCACCATTAGTACATGGTGAATGTCGACATTGCCCGGTGTAAGTCAGAAATAAAAGTATTTCGAAAATATTTAGGACATACACCAAGCGACTATGTGAATGTTGACATTCACCGGTGAAAGTCGACATTCTCCAGATTTCGGTTTTTTACCGTATCATATACACATTATATGCTAAGCGGTCGCTAACCTAATTGTGGTAACAGAGTTCACCCTTTAAGAGGCCATTTATAATTTTTTGAAGCCATGAAACATGCAGAATTCGCAGTGCCAGGACTCGAGCTCTGGAACGTGGCGTAAATAAGGGTATGCAAGGAATGCAGTCGCATAGGGGCCCGAAGGCTTAGGTGGCCCATGAATGTCCTGCTGAACTACATTTACATATTTAAACTTAAAATACGGATAAAAATCATATATTCGAGTAGTTTAGTGTACCAAAAGGTTTTCTTAAAAGAAAGGCGAGGCGGGGATATTTATTTTCTACAAAAATTGTATATTCAAATAGTTTTCTTTATGAAATTTATGATAAATACGTTTTATATTTAACAAATGTATCATTTACATTATAAAAGTTCTTGTTTATGACTTGTACATTATTGCATAAGTCATGTTCGTAAGCTCAATTGACCACAGAGCGCTATATATTAGTGTAATTTCTTCTTTGTATGTTTACCTATCAGGTTGTCTGTCAGTTTGTAACATAACCAGTTATTTACTAGCTTGCTAAAATAAGCGAAAAACTTTGATTGGCGCAGATTTTATATAGAAACTCGAAATATACTTGCATGTAAAACCTACTGGATTTTATTTAAAAATCTCCGCAAATGTACACTTTCTTTCCCCCTTTTTTTAAGCACAGTACATTTCTTGGGGGGGCAGGAACATTTTTTGCACAGGGGTTCAAGAGTTCTAGCTGCGCCGCTGGCTCTGGACCTTCCGACTGCTAGATGGATGTGCATCTAATTACAGTACAAAGGCATGCGTTAAAAATGAGATATATTCATTACATTCTCCCTTAATGTCATTATGTAAATATGTATATGCACAGCACTATTTATACGTGCACTGAAGTAATTTAGTTGCAACCGCCTTCTGCGCACATGTAGTGCATATGTACTAGCCCTGCATGAAAGCTCCCCCAAGTTCATTTGCGTAATTACAGAAATAATTATTATGTTCTATACGTAGCTATATGAAATCTCTCGCCAACTTTAGATAAGGGTGGACGTGGTGCTGTACTGATTAATCTTTACGGCAAAGGGACAGTGCCCACGTCCACCGTCACTTATCACTTACATTCTCCTTCACATAAAAGAAGATCCGGTGGGGAGGTAACACGGTCATGAAATACAGGTGACGACGAATTATAGTCCTATGCATTTCTGTTCGGGCGCCATCTGTAGACCATTTTATACTTTTTCAAAGCCGAGAAATGACAGAAATCAGCGACGCCCTCGCCCCTCGCTTGAGGTTGAATTACGAACATTTCGATTACTATCCGGACGTGCTGCCAATTATACCATGAAGGCACGCGGTAAGAGGGGAGAAAATTCCTTACAGCCTCAGGTTAGGTAATTGAGGATGTGGTACATATTAATATCCGAGGAAATTTATCTGCATGTATTACAGTGACAAAAGCAATTTAGTCAAGTGTACCTGAACGTTCAAGTTCTTTACAACAAAGGCTACGATCATTTTAACCAAACAAAATGCATTGCTAGGGAAGTTTAACATGTTTTTTTTTTTTTTTTTTCGAGATTTTAACATATCTTCACACTCTGACTTAATAACTTATATCGCAGAGAGTAAAAATTACTTTTTCTGGGGTTTTTTTTTAATACCCCTCTCTGGCATAAATAATTTGAGATCATGCAAGACATGCGTCTTAACAGTAATTACCTTTCTTAACAGGCAAGCAGAAAACATACTTTGTAAGCAGAAATTCCCCGCGTCATAATTTTTCGGATTTAAATGAGTTTACTTCATCATCACGTCTAACATCATTAGCAGTAATTAGCACAAAAATTTTCTCGCTATTCGCAATATTATGTTTATTGCGAGGTACTTCTGCGAGAGAGAGAATCTAGCCTAATCAGCGTAATTGCAAAGTAGGAGAAGTAGTAGTTTTCTTTTGCAATGCAAGGAATACAATCTTTTGGGAGAATTAAACCAAGTTTTTTTTTTTTTTTTTAACATTTTTTACTTTTACGAAGTTCTTTGATTAAAAAAAAGATTCTTTAATTCCGAGGACGTGTAGGGGAAAAATATGCTACTTTCTAGGGAATTATGCTAAAATACACCAACGTTTTCATCAGATTTCAGATATATTCCCTGAAGACATACGAAGTACGAAGAACAATAGCTTTATAGAAACAGAGCAGAAGGGAGGGAGGAGCAAAAAAAAAGCTTCTTTTTTTTCGTTCCATTCCGTCCCCACGCCTAGCAAGCATTTTTTTACGCCCTGCTTGGATTAAATTTAATGCCAAAGGACAATAACTTCAAATAAGTAGGAAAAGAAATGAGAAATGTTATCGAGACTGTATGTAATGAGAGCTGAATATCTCATTAGTAAAAACTTCTTCAAATATGATGCTCTAAAAAATCCTTAAAAAAGTAGGGACCTGTTCCTCAGGATTTTCGCAATGCATAGGGGAATTTCACTACGCTTTACTCCTAATTAAAAACATCTCGAATTGGGTGGCGAAATTTATTATACAAATAATAAAAATTAAAGCATAGTGATAACAACTCCTCGAAAATAAGCGAGCAATTATATTTTCCTTTGCATTTGGCGTGATCTTTCTTTTCCCACATGAGAATAGAATTCAGATTTTCATTTTTGTTTCTTAACTTGGTTTTGATCTTACTGCGAACAATGAGACTTCGCCCGTCTCCTTTAACTATTAAGCACAACTAACTATTAATTTCGTACTTTGATAAAATTCATGATTTGTTGAGTTATTTTGTCCTTCATGAGGAGGGTAATTATATTTACATTTAATTAATTTTGATATTTTCTTAAAAGGAAATTGCTCTGTTAGGGAAGAGAAAATGAGTTTTTTTTTTTCAAATAATTGAAAACTCTAATTGAATGTTTTAAATAAATTAAAATTATAAAAACTTAATACTTAAGATTTTAGGTAGAATGGGAAGGTAAATAATCATCTTCAAATTTAAGCATCTGTTTAAATAATAAACTGTATTTGAAGACGTAAAACTGAGTTAAAAGAATCAATTACGTGATTCTTTTCGGGTTTCAGTTTAATTAATGTGCAATGTAATAAATTTCAGGGGATTATCCGAGAACATATCCGTTAATTTACAGAATTCTTTTGCTAAATGTATGATTGTTAATTAAGATATGCAAAAGTTGATAGTTAAGCGAAGAAAATAATATAATTAGTATAATAAATACGCAGAATAATTACTAACGTAATGAGCTGCCCAGACGGTATAGTAGTTAGGGGAGGTAAACCGCTGAGTTGGCTTCCGACCCAGCTATATACATCCATGCATAATTGGTTACCAACAATAGCGGGAGTCAACCACTAGCTACCAGACCCCAGCCCTGGGCAGCCCCGGCTGAGCAGACGACATTTATAAAATGACAAGGTATTTGAAGAAGAGTAAAATCAAAATATATGTATATACATATAAATACAAACTCATATACAGATATATACACACTTACATACATAAATATTCCGAAACAAATAAAAGTATACATACTCTCACTCATATTGATATATACATTCATACATATACGTTATCATGATAGTTAAAGTTTACAAGAAGCATGTTATTGAGGTACGCGTGATCCTTAGTATAAATTAGGTACCATAAATAAAAGATATAAACAAGTACGGATACATTACAGCATTCAGATACAATACGAACTTTATGTATGAGAACCTGGCACAGCATAAATACAAAATTACATACTGAACATACATATCACATACTCTGTTGCTGACATATTGAACTAACTTATATAGACTTTTATGACTACTATCTTCCAGTGTCAGAAGAGTAATTGCTAGTACAGTAGTCAATTAATGTTTTCTGTTTCCGCTGGGCAACTCTGTTACTTTGTAGATTCTGGAACCAATTTGGCCAGAATCTGGCTCCTGGTTGCTTGAGGCTGTTAAATGATGTGTGTGGGCAGGAGAACACAAAATGATCTGGATGACCTTCCTCCCCACATTCACAGTTACCATTCTTTCTCAAGCCGAAGCGGCAGAGGTATGAAGGAAAGGGCCCATGACCAGTGAGGAAATACATCATGTAATTGCTATTAGTTTGTATTGTTGTCTTGACCTCGGGAATGAGATTGTAAACACGTCTGCCTGTGGAGGCTTGATCCCAACGTTCTTGCCATATTCTTAGGAGCTGATGGAATGTCCGACTCTTTAAGTTCGAGACTGGCCTAAGGGTCAGAACTTCTCGCAAAATGGGTGAATCCGCTGCTTCCTTTGCGACAACATCTGCTCTCTCATTTTCTTCTATTCCCGTATGAGCGGGCACTCACATGAGTGAAGGGTCTTTGCGAAGCAGGCATGTGGGTTAGAATGTCTCTAATTCTTAGGGGACTCTGACTGCGATACCGAAGACCCCGGGTTCGAATCCCGGAGAAGGGATGGATGTAAATTGTCTGTCTTTTCATAGGAGGCAAGGGGGGCCTATTTCCACCAATTGGGTGCTCCATAATAAAGAGACCATCACATTTGGCCTTAGGAGTGGCCAGTGCCGGCACAGGCAAGCGCCCGCCATTGGGGAAAAACCTTATTAAAGTAATGAATCCCCAATTAAAGCTTGAAGGAAGAAATCATAAAATGCTTTGAAATTACACTAACTTTTGTACTAGTTTAAACCTCAGAGCTAGCTTCCGCCCCATATACCCATACGATTTTTGTACTAGTATACATCATCGTCATACTATGTAACGTACCTCCTTACAATTAACTTTTTGATAGTTATAAACGAGCACAGATCGCATTACAGTTCGTACGGCAAATGGGCACAAACGAGCACGGCTCGTATCACATATTTACTACTGATAGATATGGCTTCGTATTTGGAAGAAAGAATTGCTTAATCTGGCAGTCGCTGAAGGCTTAAAGATGCTCCTTTAATTCAGGTACACTACGCAAAAACGAAAAAAAAAAAAAAAAAAAAAAAAAAAAAGACAATTTTATAGCTCCCGTTCTACTGGACCGATTGACAAAATTCAAATTCCGTTTTCATGTCTCTAAAGCGCGGCTTAGGCTATATATTAGATATATTAGATTTATATATAGCATTGTTCTAACATAGGTATTTTGACACAAAATTGGACTTTTTCTGATATAAATTACCTTTCTTTCCATACTTCGATTCTACGACTCAAATTATGCCTAGATATTAAATTTTGTAAGATTTGGGGCGAATTTTACGGAAAAATTCAAAAATTTAACTTAACGCAATTTTGCCAGTTTGCGCCAAGAATAATTCACTTGGAAAAAAATGAACAAAAAATGTGAAAAATAGACTGTCTCCCTCCCCCAGAATTCGAACCACAGACCTTCCATATGCATTCTGGCTGTTGAACTAACCACATAAAACACGGAATTGAGCTTTAGATGGTCTCTTGTAACTTTAAGCACTCATTTAATTTTTTTCTAGAAGACACCAAATAAGTACAGTAATATATGTTTACGGAAATGGAGTAGCTAGCTAACTAAGATCTGTACCTACTCCTACAACTTAATGCTACTATGGGGGTTCTCATACGTTAGCTAGTGTCCTCCTTATTGAGCAGGGAGCACGGTTCGACCACGCAATTATCAGTCGTCCTCTGCGACTTGCCTTTGCCGGGAAGTGCAACACATCGGCAAAAGCCTTTCCCAACCAACAACCCTTATGGGGAAATGGCCTTCTCAACAAACTCCGCAGAATTTGGAGATATTGGAACCGTTAACATGATGACTGGTCCATCATGCCACCCAGTAAAATAAATATTAAGTAGGAACCCAGCTCGTATTTTTCGGTACAGGTCAGTTCGACGCCAACGTTTCGACGCCAACGGTTCGACGCCAGCGTTTCGACGCGTGGTCAATGCGACACGAGGTCGTTTCGACGCGGGGTCAGTTCGACGCCATACTTTTCGTATTTTTATTTATTTTTAGAATAAATTTGCATCATCATTCAAATAAATTTGGTGTCATCATCATTTGGTGTTTCACACCCCACATTATGGGAATTCATAGATGGTGTCAGGCATGTTCAAAAATCACTGGATCAATGTTATGAGCAATTTTCACGTGGAGATGAACCGCCGCACAGCGGAATAGGTATCTGCGAGCTGATATGAGAATGTAAGTAATAGTTGGAGATTTTGAAAATCGAGAAATAATGGAATACCTGAAAGGTGTAGCGCATAATTTTGCAATGGATTAGTATAGTAACAGTTCTGTGATGTAATTTTATTATCTCTAATCTTATTTTAGTGTGTAATCTTATTTATCTGTAATTATATTTGTCTCCAATATAATATAACTACTTTGTAACCATATGTTTATTTTCCATTTGAGTATTTTTGATGCTGTTTTGTGAAATAAATAAATAAAAAACCCTCCCTTATATCCCGGAGCCTTGACGTTGGCGAGGGGGCTTCTCACTAATCTGGGACACAAACAAAAATCTAGAACACTTTCACACATATACACACATATATTTATTTCAAATAGGCATGCAAACAATCGCTAATTCAATAAATAAAAATCAGTCATATTACTTTTATATTACTTTATATTTATTCTAAAATAAAAATACGAAAAAATATGGCGTCGAATTGCCCCTGCGTCGAAACGTACGGCGTCGAACTGCCCTGGCGTCGAAACGTTGGCGTCGAACCGTTGGTGTCGAACCGTCGGCGTCGAAACGACCTGCTTCGCGTATTTTTATTTAGAGCATTAGACACGTGGTGACTGGAGGCAGACTGAAGGAATCAGTATGATTTCAGAGTTTGCAAGAACGAATGCAACCACGCGACAAAAATTTGACATGTGTTTACAGCCACATGAAGTCAATCATGTATCACCTCCGAATTGAATCGCATTAATATTACGCATTCAAAAACACTAAAACCGCATGTAGCCATCCCGTTGACGCTACGACGTCAACGGGAAGGTTGTTGAAGCTACGACGAAAGTTGAAAGTTGTTGAAACTACGACGAAATAGTATGCTTCACGGTTTCAGACACGTGATATTTTGTAGAGGGGGCGGATGAAGAATTCGTATCGTTAGAAAATCCATCAAGGAGAATGCATCCACGCAGCACCAAATTAGCTAGTATTTACAATCACATGCAGCACGTAAGCACATAACCATTGAACTGGTTTTTATTAACATTACGCACTCCAATGAAAGAACTCGACATGTAACCATGACGTTGAGGCGTTAGCAGAATCGAAAGTCAACTAACGGTATTTGATGGCATTAAACACATAGTTATTTGTGAAGAATGGTTGCGAAATTTGTTATGGAAGAAAGCTAACTGTGGTAGAAGCAATCGAGGCTATTTGAAAGAAACTAACTGGTATTTACATTCAGTATTCAAAACGACGAAAATCAGGTACAACCAATCTGTTTAGCCACAAGTCATTGAATGAGCCGTCCAACCGGTATAGTAGTTAGCGTTGCTGACTGTCGTGCCGAAGGGCCTGGGTCGGAATCCTAGAGAAGTCATGGCATGTTTGCAAATGTATAGTGGCGGCGCTCTAAATATGCGGAGAACCAAAAGTCCTCTCGTGTGGTTTGGTGGAAGGGGACAGGTGTTGGAGACCCTCGGATCGTCCCCCTAGGGTGCTCTCCATCAAACTTTGGGGCGGAACTCAGATAAATCGCACTGTCACTTGAATGGTGCTCAAGGCTGTTGCCAACGGCAGGCGTAATCTAGCATTACTCGCCACGAGGAATGTCATGGCCTTAAGCTGACAACGTCAGACAGGTAAGCATAAGCAACAGCATGTTGCTTATGCATGTTACAGCGGGGTTCATTTGAATGACGAGGTTTTAGAATCGTATTTAATGGGGGTGTAGGTGCTATGATAGGGGAATTTGTGCAGTCTCGGAATTCTTTGTTTTCCTGTTTTCTGCATTATTTTTTAATCTACTTTGCAGGATAATTTCGTTCTGAGACATTCACCAGAGGATGACTAAGTACTTCGTGATTTCCAGAACTAGAATGGTACCCAGTATGCACCACTACTGATGTGTAATTATTGCACCTACATTATTATAGTTATATATATACCTAAATTATTACAGTTATATTATTATAGTTATTGCACCTACTAGACGAGAAACTAAATCACACAAATGTACCTGGATTCGGATGCATTAGTGTGCAAGCTGGTTTCTACGGCACAATAATGTATGGAACACGCGTACTGAAGTTAACTGCATTTTTTCATAACTTGGCAAGAAGGAGAAAAAAGACGAGAAGGTGAGATTTTAAAACAAAAATTGTATAAATTTATTCTAGTAACCCTTTACAATTCTTACAAAGCTTAAATATTAATTTTTCATTCCTGAAAGACTTCTTTAGCCAATGGTGAGTTGCAGATGGAACTTTTGAAATGTCATCAGAATTTTATAAAGAATCAAGATTTGTTTTAAATTTACATTTATATTATTATTGAAAAGCCAGGAAAAAATATGTGGCATTATTAATAAATTTAAACATTTTAATAAATGTAATTAAGGTTCCTTTCTCCTAATACCCAATTATTCTACCTACACAGAGATTCATGGTTGTAAGTTATAAGGTATTTTCTCCCTTGAGTATGGCTTCATGGTGTAGAGGTAGCATATTCGACGCGTATTCGATAGGTCCAGGTTCGAGTGCCAGCGAAGGCATTGTTCATTTTTCATGTCTCCTGTTTCAAAATTCCTAATATCTCGACAGTGGTTAAAAGGTGGTGGAAGACAATTGGTCACCACCAAGATTATGGCGCCTCTAATCCTTAGTCGCCCAATAATAGGGATAAGGTACAGTACACCAAGGAGAAGGCTCACCCAGATTTGGCTAGCTCGAAACCGCTTAAAGTTCTAATCTCATTATTTTTCGGCTGTGCGGGACTGGACGTCGAAAAGGACAATTCTCAGAACCGCACATTTTCAGGGAACCCACGTAGCTAGGTTACCATTTTCCGTTACTACAAAGACTTCATCGCCAAACAGTAATCGATTGGGAACCCGTGATCCTTCAGAAGCAGAACTTTCGTCTGATTGGTTGATCTCTATCCGGGACAGAGGTCCAACCGAGACATTCTCGGTGAGGTTTGAAAAAATCCCGCGTCGATCAAAACACCGTTTCCGTAGCTAGGCGGGACTTCGTTTACAGCGGGGTTCATTTTCTAGGAATCCTTCCGTTTAAACCAGTGCTAGCAGAATCTCGTTTCTCAGAAATGTGCCGCCTAGCAGGGACTGTCGCTAAAAGTGATAACCTCTTTACACGGTGAAACGCCCCAATACCTGTCAGCTATCCAAGACGGCGTAACCCCCCCGTCAACTCTGGGAGGACATATAACTTCACACTCTCGGGGGTTTATGTAAACAAAATGAGAGGTGGACGGCCACGCATCCACCAACAAAGAGACAAAAAAGTACATGGTAGTCCGTCCTCAAGAGTCGAAAAAGAGGAGCCAAACCCGCAAGGACAACCTTCGTAATCTCACCATATAGCAACCCCACAGCCAAGGGGCAGACAAGACAGTACCAGTACAGTCCCTGCCAAGCCTAAACCCATCCACCGAATGAACGGAGGTTCTAGTCCTGTGAAGGCTGATTGTGGTTGAGACTGTCTAAGTACAGATCCGACCAAGTGCTTCCCAGGAATTCTCCGAGTAGATAAGGTATTTTCTTCCTCCTTCCAGCATGCCATTGTGGTGTAATTGGTAGCATACTTGACGCGTATTAGAGAGGTCGAGACTCGAATCCCTCCGACGACACTGTACATTTTTCGTGAGTCTATAAGGTATTTCTCCCGCCTTCTTAACGTGCCTTCGTGGCGCAGTGGCCAGCACACTGAGCCGGTATTTCAGAGGTCCCTGATTCGATTCCTGGCAAAGGCGTTGATAATTTTTCATCTCTCCAGCCTCCAGACAAATCCTAATCTCTATACAATGGCGCCCCAACTAAAAGGGTTGTGGATGATGACTCTCCACACATAGGATGTGGCGATTAGGTCCCCTAAAAACCCCAGTCGCCCTTTAAAAGGGGGAGTATATAAGGTATTTCTCCCGCCTTCTTAGCGTGCTTCGTGGTGTAGTGGTTCTGCACGCTGGGCCGGTATTCCAGAGGTCCGTGGTTCGATTCCCGGCGAAGGCGATTGCTCATTTTTCATCTTGCCTGCTTTCAAAAAAATCCTAATGTCTCTACAAGTCTAGGACTTTCCGCCGTCGCCATTTCCTCGTGTCCGTTTCGCCGTCGGGGTATTTCGCCGTCGGGACGTTTCGCCGTCAAGAGTTATTTTCTTTACATGACTGTATTACATCTTGCCATATTATGCTCGTAATAAATTTATTTAGTTTAATAATTCTGTTCATTTTTTGTATACGTAATTATAGTTAATTACAAATTTGAGATACAAAGAAATTAGACATAGTTAGTTAGAAAATTATGTCAGTATGAAAGAGGACTGGGTAACAGAAGTTACTCTGATGGATATCAGATAATCTGATGGATGGATAATAATATATATAGATATATTTGAATAAACAAAATTTGGTTAACTTGAACAGAAATCAGATTATCCATCCATCAGATTTACATATCAAATTTTGTTATGTTCTGTCTGTTACTCTGATGTAACAGAAGGTATATTATCGATTTCAAATTATGCAGGTACAATATTTACATGATTCGTCAAAAATTCTTCAAATTTTAATGGACTAGTTCACTATTATATACATACAATACACCTAATTATCACACTTCGAAAACCCTTGCAAATATATTGTTTCTCGAGAAAAACGTTAATTCTAGGTGATATTTAGTAATTCTAGAAGATGTGTTTAATTGCAAAAGTTTTTTTTTCTTTTAAATTTTCAGACAGCCAGAGGTATGGAATAGGTAAACAAAATTCGTAAGTTAAATAAACTTAATAATATAATATGGCAAGATGTAATATAGGCATATAAAAATACAGTGGATGGACAAAAATATGGAAACATTTTGTGAAATGCATGTTTGAAAAGAAAGATTGATTTTAATGAAATATGTAGGTGGCGTTGGCATTTTTGACTACTGACGCCACCTATAAAACTTCGTAAATGTGCTAAACAGTTCAGTTGTTGTCGGAGTACTGTTATGTGAGGTTATCATTGCATTATGTCAGAGTTAACAGACTTCGAACGTGGGCAACTTGTTGGAGCACGTATGGTAGGTGCTTCCGTAAGCAAGGTAGCAGAGGTGTTTAGTGTTTCAAGAGATACTGTATCGAAGATTTATTCCGCATATTTGAAAAGCGGAAAATCATCATCTGCTAAATCACAGCGCGGACGAAAGTGTGTCCTGAGTGATCGTGACAGACGATCATTAAGGTCAATTGTGACGAAAAATAAGAAGACCACAGCCGCAAAAGTTACTGCTGAAATGAATGTTGTGTTACCGAACCCTGTGAGTACCAAAACAATTAGAAGGGAGCTTCATAAACAGGGAATTGCTGGCCGTGCTGCAATTGAGAAGCCACTCATCAGTGATGCTAATGCCCGTAACAGGAAAAGGTGGTGTTTAAGTCATAAAGCCTGGACTATAGAGCAGTGGAAGCGAGTAATATGGTCTGACGAGTCTTCTTTCACATTGTTTCCCACTTCTGCCCGAGTTTACGTCTGGAGAACGCCATCTCAAGCCTATAATACAGACTGCTTGTTGCCAAGAGTGAAACATGGCGGGGGTTCTGTTATGGTTTGGGCAGCCATATCGTGGTTCTCTGCTAGCCCCATGATAACTGTGTCAGGGCAAGACTTATGTGAACATTTTGGCCGATCAAGTTCATTCCATGGTACAAACTTTGTTCCCCGATGGTGATGGTGTCTTCGAAGACGACAAAGCCCCTGTTCACACAGCTCACATTGTCCAGGACTGGTTTTTTGAGCACAAGGATGAGTTGTCCCATCTCCCCTGGCCACCACAGTCACCAGACCTGAATATTATCGAACCTTTGTGGTCTACATTGGAACGGAAAGTGCGTTCTCGTTATCCACCGCCAACATCGTTATCTGAACTTGCCACCGTTTTGCAGGAAGAATGGTATAATATTCCCTTGGCAAACATACAGGAATTGTATTTATCCATTCCGAGAAGACTGCAAGCTGTTTTGGATGCCAACGGGTTTCCTACACCATATTAAGCAAAGAAACATGTTTTTTTAAAGGTGTTTCCATACTTTTGTCCAACCCCTGTATCTCTTAAATATAAAATAGGTAAACAGAATTATTAAACTAAATCAACTTAATATTATACAGCAATGTATAATACAGTCGTGTAAATAATAATATGTACTGACAGCGAAACGTCCTGACGGTGAAACATCCCGCGGCGAAACGGCCACGTCAAAACCACAACGACGAAACAGCCCTGGCGAATAGTCCCATTCTCTTTTTCACAACTCCTGGCTTCAAAAAAATCCTAATCTCTTTACAAAACCGTTATAAAATGAAATAACAGTGCAGTTCCAAAGCATAACGTAATTTCGAATTCAAAATAAAAATCATATTTAGTTTTGCATGGGTTTACTAGATCTTTTAAGGTATCCGACCTCGTCCGGGTACCATTTTTTTAAAAATGGTTTTTATTTTAACTATAAACATATTAATTTGAAGATAAGCATATTGATTAATGAAAACAGCTTAAAACATAAGGCTGAGTAGTTTCAATTTTGAAAAATAATGAAAAAAAGGATAATTTTTCTTTAAATTTTGCCTTTACGGCAACAACCACGGTGAAAAATTTATATATAAATATGCAGTTTTTTTAATATGTATTTATATTTACACTTGTTTTGTATGCAATGAAGCAAAATAATTAAGAAATATTCAGATATTCTTGAGATATGTCAAAATGTATAGTATTTACCGTATATTTTCCTATTATTGCATCCAAAATCTAAAAATAAAAAGTAACAATTCAACTTCTAATTAATATTTCTAAAATCTTCCGCTTCAGAGCATGCATCAGATTATATGAAACATGGATAGAATGCATCATTTAATTTTATAATTTCATTTAATAAGTAACCTTTTACGAGTTTGAACGAAATACAAATCATGTCGTAATTATAATAAAGCGGGACAAGAAAACATCTTGTTTTGTTTCTTTAAAAAGAAGAAGGAAAAGAACCGTTTGCAGCATTGCAGAAGTGAATTTGATAAATGAAAGTTGTCAGAATTTTGTTGTTTTAAATATTTCAAACATTTTTGACGAAAATCTAAACATTTTGATCTCAAGAGTAATGAATAAGAACAACACTATGAAAAAAACGGCTTATTATTATCATTTTTTTGTTATCCTTGATTAATGAAACTAGGATTTAGTTTAATAAATTGAATTATTTCCTTCCTTCGGTACAATTTCATTCGTTACTTAGATTTATGTGATTAAGAAATAATGATTATTGATGCAAGTCTCTTATGCAGGAAAATAATTTATTCAATTAATGCAAGGAACTAAAATAAAGAAAATGTTTAAAATATGTATTAGATTTAAAACCATTTCTCAGGCATGGGGAAGCCGTTGTTTCGAATTTCACCAAAACATAAAATACGAACATCTTTTCTTCCATGTAATTCAAAATAAAATGTTTAAATTTCAATCTTACGAAGCTTGTTCTTATACGTAGATTAATGAAGATCTAGGCATAAGTTAAAAATTACGAATTTTACTAATATTTCCACACCTCAGAGATAAAAAGATTCTAATTGCAATTGTAATTAATATTTTTTACAGTTGCAATAAACAGAAAGAATTATTTTTTTTTCAGTACAACTGCTGTTGCGAAAAGCGCAAATTTTATACTTAGGGATGGATAATAATATATATTCCTCTACATGTATAAATTTTGAATATTTCGATGAGCTGAATTTTTTACGTATTCTCTAAAAATATTTTTTCATTTAACTCAGTTATATTTAATTTGTTAATATTTTAGCAGAAGGATAAAATGATTAATAATTGTGTTTTTCGGAGCAAGAAATATGTAAAAACACCTGTACTCTTATCGGAGTTTTATATCTTATCGGAGTTCGGGCTGCACAAGTGGCTGAGTGCTTAAGACCACTATATACTGGTTTGGGTTCAATCGCAGGCGAACGGGCATGGTTGGTTTCAGTGGTTTTTCTCATGTATAACGTGAATACGAGCCACTTTCCCTTAGAAGTCCTCCACTTTCCCTTTTTCCTCCATAAAGGCATCCCTCCTCTTACGCAGAGAACGCTCGTGGCTTTTGATATTCAAACCTAACCTAACTTCACTGGAATTCGAACCAGTAATCTTTTAAATGCTCGACGGACATGCTAACCAGTTACATCAGGAACACCTGCACAGGGAAATGCAATAACTTTTTTTAAACTATTTTCTTCCATATACAGAGGATGACATGGGGGAAGCCACGAGACACAATTTACCAAATCCAAATGATGGCGACATATTGTCCATTATATTTTTGGTTCCGATGCCGTTAGATTATTCGAGAAGGAAATGCCAAAAATCAGTATTCTTTCCCTCGAATTCGAGTCATTTTAAGCGTTTACGCCACTAGAGTACGCAAGGAAAGATGAAATAATTAACCCCTTAATAAATTAAAAACATATTTTTTATATTGTAGCTAGTTTAATTCTGATTTTATATCGAACTATGTATTAAAACCTTTCTAGTTATTTAATGTACGTTCAGTGTACATAATGTACGCTTATTCATGTTTAGTGAAAGATATATTCTATGAGCATGCAAATTTACAAAATATGAGAATTTGGGAAAGTATGTACAGACTTAACCATTAGTCATGAAATTATGATTCATGACTGGATTAGATCAAGAAACGTATATTGATTTATCTTCGAATAAACTGAAGAAGGAAATGAAAAGAATAAATAGAAGAATAAAAGAACAGATATCATTTATCCAGTGATTTCTGTTCAAGTTAACCAAATTTTGTTTATTTTACAAATGACAAACATTAAAGCTTTAAGCCATTAGGTCACGGGCTATCCAGTATTATGTCTTCATACCGAGAAAGTTCAACAGAATTATTTAAGCGTTCAAAAATCATAGGATGATTAGAGTCACACAAAATGCAGTATGGGGAATCTTCCACTCCAGTTCTGCAGAGCTGATCTCGCAAAGAGTTACTCCGTTTAGACGTCTAAATAGAGCTACCCCGGTCTTTCCTGGGAAACTGGGGATGAAAGTTGTCTTTTAGCCCAGAATCCATACCACGTTGAGTCATATCCTCTTAAGAATTTTCTTAACATTCAGGTTAACAAACAATTTAGTCGTATAAAAAGGAAGCGGTCGATTAATGCGTTGCATTATCAAAGTTCACTTATTAGCCAATATGCCAAGACATCAGCTTTTTCATTTCCCATAATTCCACAGTGGGCTGGAATCCACTGGAAAGACATTCTGTGTGCCGTTGCCTTAAGCAAAGGCCTACCGTCTAAAATTCTTTGGAACTATTTTGATAATTCAGAAGAGCTTAAAACGCATGGTTGGAATCTCACAATTTGACTGCCTTTACAAAAGAGTGGAAACGAATCAACAGTTGTTGAATAGCCACAGCAATAGCTTCGATTTCCCCATCACAAGTGGTAGTAAGAGGGACCATTGGTAAGTAGAAGCTAAAAAGTTCGGTATGGATACCTGCTCCAACACCGCGCATTCTCTCTAACATACAGCCATCAGTGTAGAGCCACTTCAACCACTCATTTTGAGGATAACGAACTCCCAACAGTTTCAACTTTACCAACTAAACTGCGTATTATGCGATTAAATATTAAAATGAGGTAAAGTAAACAAAATGAAAATACTAAATACTGTAAAACCTGAAATTAGATTTTAGCTATTTCGAAACAAATATCACTTACGGTCTTCAAATACATTGCACTTGAAATCGAAATTCAAAAAAGACAGAGCAAGTTTTCTGTAATTTTTATTTTATTTCATTTATTTTTTAAACGGCATTTTGAGTCCAATCACTATAACAGGCTGTATCACTTCTCAGATTGTTGCCACCAAATATTATCGCCTTCTATTCTATTTAAAAAAAATAGATAACGAAGAATATAAACGTATGTGGGCATTTTCGTATTGTGAACAAACAACGTTACCTAGAGTCATCAAATCTTGAATAACGTAGTCCTCTACGAGAACATCAGCACCTGGAAGCTTGAAATCGGAAATTGTTTTAATTTTCTGCTTCATACCTTGTAAAAATTAGAAGAATGTTTGATTAAATAAGTTAACAATTTCAAAAAGAGTGGTGCACACTCTGTACAGAATAAGACATTTTTTCCTTCAGCGAGCGAGAGTCGGAAAGTCTAAAAATACAGTTTTAAAAAATTTTTAGTCAACGTGGAGTATGCCCAAATGCTCTCGAAACATGTAGGTGTCTTTAAATAAAAAGAATTGCCCGTTTAAGCTTAATATAAAATCTGAATTTTCCGATTTTATCAGCGCAAACGGCTTTTGTTTTGACATTTTGCGTTGGAAGCTTTAATTTAATTTTAAGTCTGAATCATTTCTCAAATTGTTGCCACCAAATATTATCGCCCTATATTATATTTAAAGAAATTAAATAATGAAGAATATGCTGTAAAACAACGGTACCTAGAGCCATACAATTTTGAATAACATGTAAATCTCCATCCGAATATCTGCATCTGAAAGCCCATATTTGGAATTTAGAATTTGTTTTATTATCTATTTCATAAATCATTTAGGAGTTTTTTATTATGAAACTCAGATATTTCAAAGCGAGCAATGGCAACACTGTACAAAATATATATATATGTGATGTACCAGCTTTAGTCGTAGCTTAAATTATCAGACGATAAGTTTTTTTTTTTTTTTAAAAGGATCCATTTATTATTATTCAGGAGAAATAACAGTTACAAAATCAGATATCCAGAGTAAATAAAAAGAATTACTAATAACTTTTTGTATGAAGTTTACTGCATCGTGACATTTAAGAAAAAGCCCCGATATTCCTTTTGCGAGTCTTTTTATAGCCTCTGGAAAGGCGGAGCTTCCAAGAAACGACGTCAGCCTCGTCCGCCAATCCAGTTCGCTTTAAATACTTCCAGAACATTCTATAACTGTACGTGTAGAAAAGGCGGGAAAAACAACTTGACTACGGGGCTGTGAATTTAATTCCACGTTCTTTCAAATAAGAGAACATCGCCATTAAAAATAAAAAGAACGTACAGTTAGAATTTTAAGTGTGTTCTTGACTATGGAATTTTATAATTACATATATATATATATTTCTAGCACGCGAGACTGTGTATTGGAAATTCTAACGGATATGCTCCTTTTAAATTATTTTGTGATATTGCTGTTGAAATTAATTTTATGATTTAAATGCGAAGAACATAATATTTAATAAATAAAAGTAACACACAAAACGTTAAAAAACCGCCCCTTTGAGTAATATAAAATCTAAGAGGTTTATTTATTTATTTATTTTGTGTTTTTTTTATTAGTACAAAGGGGCTTTACCCCTGAAGGACTATTGTTTTCGTTTTGCGATTTTGCGTTGAATTACTATAAATGTCCGTTTCACTTTTCAAACTGTTGCCACCCAATGTTAGAGTCCTTCATTATATTTGAAGAAATTAAATAATGAAAAATCTGCATAAATGTATGTCTATTTCTCGCATTGCGATAAAACAACGGTGCACAGAGCCATGGAATTTTGAATGACGTCATCCTCCTACGAATACGGGCATGTGGAAGACCGAATTTGAAACTTGAAATTTGTTTTATTATCGATTTCATATTTCGTAAAACTTTAACGAATTTTTGAGTAACAAACTCAACAATTTAAAAGCAATGGCAACACTCTATGGGGAAAAAAATTATCCCCAGCGAACGGAACTGTGTATCGGAAATTCTAAAGATAGGCTCATTTTAAAATTATTTTGCGATATTGCTGTTGAACTGAATTTAATGGTTTAAGTGCAAAGAACACAGAATATTTAATAAAGAAAGGTAACACACAAAACGTTAAAAAAACGCCCCTTTGGACGTAATTTAAAATCTGAAACCTTTCAGATTTTTATTTATTTATTTGTAATGTTGCGCGCTTCCAACCTGCACGCAACAATAGTGATGACTGCTAAGAACTGGAAAGTAGACCAAAGTCTTGAGAAGGGTTTAAATCCCTTTTTATTCAACTTTAGAAATTACAAATGCGTGCTCTTGACGCTCACAAACTACGCCGACCCGGCGGTAAAATAAAAATAAGAAACTAAGAAAAGAATAGTAACAAGTGACTAACTACGAGGCTCTCTAAAGGGAACTAACCTCACCGCGTTCTAAAATACCGCTGATAATTCAGCAAACTTCTGAATATTACGTTGAAAGATTCACAAACTGCCGAGGCAAGCACACAGGCCGAAACGCGTGGTTCTTCAATTTCTAACAAGCCACCTCCACGCTCGTGAATCAAGAAAAGCCCACCTTCAAACTCGTTTCCCTTCTATTTAACTCAGATTACTTCTGCTGACAATTTGAATCCTTGCGCGTTCTACTAAAATTTACATCTTCTGGCATTGGCAATTCCAGGGGAAAGTAAGGCTTGACAGGAAAGATGGTTTAGACTTAAAATAAATGTTAGTTAAAATAAATATAAACCCTACATATTTATTTATTTAAATCAAATATATAGATTAGATGGTTCACAATGTGTAAAGGATTCCGGTGTCATAAAATCCAACTTAAACCTTGCCTATTTTAAATACTAACTTATGAATCTGCTTCATTAGAAATCTGAGGGGGCGCAGGAAATTCCAAAAGAGATATATGGTCCACTACATCTGAGTAATTAGTTCCCGCAAAGGTTCAAGTGGACTCTTCCAATTCCTGTCTGTACCTGAAACCAAGTAAGTCTGTCTCGGTTAAGCCTCGGCGCATGTATCATTCTCGGGCACTGCAAATGAAGCGTATACCGCACTAATTGGCACCGCTGTCATGCCCCCCTGAAGATGGCACCGTAGGGAGCCCTCTCCCGTTTTCGAATCGGCGGCCAAGATGTATAGGGGCTTCGCGGCTCGTTGGCCCCAACCAATGCGGAAAAGAGTGAGGAATTAACTGACGATTGAAATACTCGAGAGTCGGCGATTAATTAGCGACCGAAATGTTAATGAAAACTCCTGAGTCTTCCATCTTTCGCTCGCTCTCTTCCTCGTTCGTCTGTCCTTTGCTAAAGTTGTCCTCTAATGTGCTTCATCTTCCGGCGGTAGGATGCTCTATTTGCATGTCGCAACTCGACTTGATGATGATTTTGCATTTGCATACATATTTACTTGTAGTTTTAAAAATTAAAGAAGGAAATCATGTCATTAAGGACAAAAAATAGTCATTATCACTTTTAAATTAGAATATTTCAAAGCGCACTGAAGTAGCCGGCGATGAAAAATGGATTACAGAACGGCTTAAATCTTCAAAGATTAGCGGTTCCTTGCTACTTCTAGTCATAAATTATACACTCTAATTTAATTTAAACTCTGGGTAATATTACTTATTAGATTGCTGTATGACCTTTCGTCCTGTCTTAAAACACCGTACACACACAGTAAATACGTGTCTTAACTGCACACACTGTAAGGTATTTTCTCCCAGTATAAACAGTTGATTTTAATAAACTGTGCGGCTGATCTTTGGAATATGGTAACAGGTAGTTTGGCAACATTTTGGAGGCGATAAAGGTTACTACCTAGGACTTTAGTAAGAATGTGAGAAGTACTCAGTTCCGATTACGCATTATTTTGCGTGAGGGAAATGAGAGATCATGAGATATGTCATGTGACTTTAATGGACGAATTACAGTTCTTTAATCGGAAAAGGGGGTAAAAATTTGGAAAAATATCAGTAGTAATATATTATTTTGTATTAAGCTTCATTGCGCGTTGTGTGAAATAGTGTTGATTAATTTTCGGATTGCATGGCGCTATGTAAAGTGAAAGAAATTAGCAGTAGTACTGCAGCCGATTGGAACTCTTTCTGTAGGGAATTGTATTATTCATTGCGCGTTGTGTGAAATAGTGTTGATTAATTTTCGGATTGCATGGCGCTATGTAAAGTGAAAGAAATTAGCAGTAGTACTGCAGCCGATTGGAACTCTTTCTGTAGGGAATTGTATTAAGCTTCATTGCGCGTTGTGTGAAATAGTGTTGATTAATTTTCGGATTGCATGGCGCTATGTAAAGTGAAAGAAATTAGCAGTAGTACTGCAGCCGATTGGAACTCTTTCTGTAGGGAATTGTATTAAGCTTCATTGCGCATTGTGTGAAATAGTGTTGATTAATTTTCGGATTGCATGGCGCTATGTAAAGTGAAAGAAATTAGCAGTAGTACTGCAGCCGATTGGAACTCTTTCTGTAGGGAATTGTATTAAGCTTCATTGCGCGTTGTGTGAAATAGTGTTGATTAATTTTCGGATTGCATGGCGCTATGTAAAGTGAAAGAAATTAGCAGTAGTACTGCAGCCGATTGGAACTCTTTCTGTAGGGAATTGTATTAAGCTTCATTGCGCGTTGTGTGAAATAGTGTTGATTGATTTTCGGATTGCATGGCGCTATGTAAAGTGAAAGAAATTAGCAGTAGTACTGCAGCCGATTGGAACTCTTTCTGTAGGGGAGTGTGCGTGTCACGTAATGAAGATTCTGAAGAAGATTAGGTAAGTTAGTATTTTTAATCATTTGAGGATATTATTTTTATGCATTGTTCTAAATGTAAGGAGTAAATAAATTAATATGCTATTATGGAAAATTGTTATTAGCAATGATTTAGTTTAAAGTAATTAGGATTGTAATCTAATTTTTATTAATTTAATGTATGTGCTTATTTATATTTTAAGTAGTGTTTTATAATTTAATTATATTTTAATTTAATGATCGTGATATTGTGAGTTATATGTTTGTAGTATTTTGGAATACGTTTGAGAAGAATACATTGAGTATTTTCCCGCATTTTCGTGAAATTTTTCTAATTTATGAGAAAAAAGCAGTGTACATGGATATAGTGAAGAGTGTGCGCAATGCCATTTTTGTGCAATTCTGGGATGTTTTTTTAAGTAAAAATAAGTCGACGTGTTCATGGTTTAATTATATTTTAATTAAATGATAGTTTTGTGAATTTTATGTTTGTAGGAATTTGGTATACGTTTGAGTGGATGTAAACGTGCATGGAAATAATTTAAATATTTGAAACTAAGTATTTGTAATGCTTGCGGTATGAATTCGTTGGTGACGTTTATAATATAATAGATGATTTAGAGGTAAAAGTTTTTGGATATTTTATTTATTTTATATGTGGAAATGTTCATATTTGGAAAGGGTATATACTTTTTCACGATCAGGTAATTTCATATATGTTCTTTAACGGGTTTAAAAATTCAGAAAATTGTCATGCATTTTCGTGAAATTTTTCTAATTTATGAGAAAAAAGCAGTGTACATGGATATAGTGAAGAGTGTGCGCAATGCCATTTTTGTGCAATTCTGGGATGTTTTTTTAAGTAAAAATAAGTCGACGTGTACATGGTTTAATTATATTTTAATTAAATGATAGTTTTGTGAATTATATGTTTGTAGCAATTTGGTATACGTTTGAGTGGATGTAAACGTGCATGGAAATAATTTAAATATTTGACAGAAAGTATTTGTAACCATTTTTAATGTTTTGTTATGAATTTGTTGGTGACGTTTATATAATAGATAATTTAGAGGTAAAAGTTTTTAGATATTTTATTTATTTTATACGTGGAAATGTTCATCCTTGGATAGGGTATATACGTTTTCGCGATCAGGTAATTTCATATATGTGCTTTTTACTGAGTTTAAAGATTCACAAAATTTTCCTGCATTTCCGTGCAAATTTTTGTAATTTATGAGAAAATAGCAGTTTAGATGGATAAATTCAAGAGTGTGCGCAATGCCATTTTTGTGCAATTCTGGGATGTTTTTTTTAAGTAAAAATAAGTCGACGTGTACATGGTTACTGTGTATGTGCGATTTTGAAAAAGGCGGCAAGGAGTTTGCGATTCTGCACTTTTTCCCAATTTTTCAGTTAATATTTGTCATGATTAAGCAGTTTTGTTCCATAAAATTTCTAGCATAAGTGTAATTCGGCTAGGAGATTGTTGGAAAAAGTGTTGAGTAAATAAAAAGAAAAGAAATATGTCTTTACTCCGTGAAGACAAAATGGCGGCGAAAAAAAAATAGGGGGTTGCTGTAGCAGAGTTGGTCGCCAAATTTTCGCCAAAATATCGCCAAGTTACCATAATCCATTTTTGTGCAATTCTGGGATGTTTTTTTAAGTAAAAATAAGTCGACGTGTACATGGTTACTGTGTATGTGCGATTTTGAAAAAGGCGGCAAGGAGTTTGCGATTCTGCACTTTTTCCCAATTTTTCAGTTAATATTTGTCATGATTAAGCAGTTTTGTTCCATAAAATTTCTAGCATAAGTGTAATTCGGCTAGGAGATTGTTGGAAAAAGTGTTGAGTAAATAAAAAGAAAAGAAATATGTCTTTACTCCGTGAAGACAAAATGGCGGCGAAAAAAAAATAGGGGGTTGCTGTAGCAGAGTTGGTCGCCAAATTTTCGCCAAAATATCGCCAAGTTACCATAATCCATTTTTGTGCAATTCTGGGATGTTTTTTTAAGTAAAAATAAGTCGACGTGTACATGGTTACTGTGTATGTGCGATTTTGAAAAAGGCGGCAAGGAGTTTGCGATTCTGCACTTTTTCCCAATTTTGCAGTTAATATTTGTCATGATTAAGCAGTTTTGTTCCATAAAATTTCTAGCACAAGTGTAATTCGGCTAGGAGATTGTTGGAAAAAGTGTTGAGTAAATAAAAAGAAAAGAAATATGTCTTTACTTCGTGAAGACAAAATGGCGGCGAAAAAAAAAAATAGAGGGTTGCTGTAGCAGAGTTGGTCGCCAAAAATTCGCCAAGTTACCATAATTCAAATATCAACCAACTGTGCTGCAGAGCAACTAGTATTCTCTCAGGTGACAGAGATCCCATGTTGATCCAAGTCAACAATACAGCACCCATGGTGTCAAAAATATATTTTCTACGCTCCTCCATCATCTTTCTCTCTATGCTGGACGTTCTCCCTCCTTTCTGCATGCCTTCGGGGTGTAAGGGTTAGCAAACTCGGCGCGTATTCGAGAGGTCCATGTTCGCGTTCTGGCGAGGGCATTGCTTATTTTTCACATCTTCTGCTTCAAAATAACCTAATGTTTCTACAACATCGCATAGAATACTACAAAATATTGATTTATATTGCAGTGGCACACGCTAATAACAGCGAAAATGTAAAACAATTAAAATACCAATCGGTGCTTAAGCCTGAAGTTTACAACTAAGGAGAATAATAAAACTGAACATCGATAGTATCTGCCGAAAACATCGCGTCAAAAATATTGCGAAAGAAAACTTTGCAGAGAAAACAACGGTGAAGAAAAGAAAGCGGTTAAAAAATAATGCACCTACGAATCATTGCAGGCGTGTGTTTTTAAGGTTTTAATAGTTGTAAATGTACGTTCGCATTATGATCTGTGAGCGCTAGAAGGAACGAGGAATATTTTTACTTCTATATTTTCTAAAAATTGAAAATTATTTTATGCAAATATGCATCATTTGTAATGAAGAATTACCGTGCGCCACCAGGGATGACCACTGTTTAAGTAACTGTCTCTTAATATATCGTCATCCGGGCGTAATTATTGTGACTAATCAAGATTTACAGAATACAGGGTCTACATAAATACACAAATTCTGGTGAGTTTATTAGTTACTACTACTCCTACTACTATCGGATACTACTACTACTACTACTACTATTAGGCCCATATCACATGTCGTTTGTTTCACTTGAACAACTGTTTCGGACAATATTTTTCACTGGTTTACTTGTAAGGATCTTAAGTTTTACTAACGTTTATTTTATTTTAAATCTTTAATATCACTTCTTATTTTCTACTTCCGGCCAGAATTAAAAGCGTTAACTTATTTATGCAAAATTTGTCTGGCGAACGCCAAGTACTTAAGTTGTGGCTTTTTGCCAAGCGAGAGAGAGGAAGAAGTTAGTCGAAGCAGGCCGCTTGCCTTAGAAGTTTTACTCGGTTGCTGGTTGCCTTCCAGGCCAGAGGTTTAATCCTCGTGATAATTTTAAACGTATTGTAGTGTTAACAGTTCTCTGTACTACATACGGCTTCCTGTTAATATAAGGCCAATCTTCCACGTTTATTATTCCAAATTTAAGTTAGAGTTTAGTTATATCTTTATATTCTTACGTTCAGACCACAAGTAGTTGGTCTCTGTATTCCGAAGTACGGAAATTATTGTAAAGAGTGAAAAATAAAGGGTTTTGTATACCCTTCTTGTGTATCTTGTCTACTTCCCACAGTTATTGAACATAGCTTTAGTAAGCTCCCTGTTCCGAGTCAGGTCCTTGCATGTTCCCAAAGAAAGTAAGAAGGAACATTAAACCTGATATACTATTTAAAGAAAGACGTGCAACTTTTTCCTTCCTTTCCAAAAAATTTCAAGTTGTTCGTTTTCAACCAATCAGCTATCACCTTGTTTGTAATGAGGAACCAGTTTCTACTGTGTTAACCCCAAAGCGATCTATGGTGATTGGCTGTTGTGACAAAGCAGGAAAATTGTTCCAAACAGTTGTTCTTCCGAAACAAACCGCCGCGTGACATCTGCCTTAAGAGCTTCTCATTCTCATAAGAATTTTCATTTAAACTCCAGTGAAGATTATTGCCTTCATATTTCAAATTTAGGCATAAAAGTCTTGAAAACGAGTCTTCATGCACTATTGCAACATTTTTTTTTTTTTTTTTTTCATTTTTATCTTCGTTTGATATTTTTAAGCAAGCATATAGGTAAGCATCACAAAAGCATAAAGTAAAAAAGTTTCGAAATTTTCGAATGCCAACACCCACTTTTTCCCTGCGAAAATTGATCATCAATGACCAAAGTAACATTGCAGAAGGAATCTATATACAAGTTAACGTTTTATGGCATCTTTCAAGGTCCGATAAATTTTGGGGATTTGATGTGCGTCCTAGACTTCAGATAACCCCAGAGCTAGAAATTCATCGGAGTGAAATCTGGAAATCGCGGTGGCCACGAAACTGTAAAGTATGGGGGACACCAGCGATGTACCATAGGTCAACTGGTAATGTCTTCCCATACTAACTCTTTGAGAGCGAATAAAAAGGGGAGGTAATTGCAAGTTTTATAAGAATTTGCATAGACTGAAGCTTTTCAAAAGGTCTAAAGTTTGCCTATTATGGTACATAGTGCAATTCCACAGTACGCCCCGCATCCAGTATTGATTAAAAATAATGGTGTAGGGCATAAGTAGATTACAAAATATTAGGAATACAATTTGAGATTCACAAGATAAATTGAACATCTGATTTGGTGCAACAAAAATAGGAGATAAACATAATTAATAAACAAATAAACATAATGAGATAATTATAATTAGTACTGGCAACACAATGTTAAATGAACTGTTATAATAATGCTAAAGAGGTGGGTGTCCATGGGTTATTTCAGATATATTGGTTTATTGCAGTTTATAAAGTTCACAAGCGGATCCATTTTGTCCGTAATCACAGCATGTAAAAGTTCACTAAGTTTAAACTGTATGTGGACTTACACTTGACAGAGATCTAGGCCATAGGAAGAGAGTCGTTGCACAATTTTCTGAAACTTTGGATATTGATGTTTATCTTTAATTAATATTCTTTGGAATGCCAGGAGGACAGCTCTTGGGGATTTTATGTGAATATCCTCAGTTAAGGGGAATGAGAAAACGTAGTGATCAGGAGTTCCCTGTTCCCCACATATGCAGATGACAGAATTTGCCAAATTTCTTGCGTAGAAATATGTGGGGAAGGGTCCATGTCCTGTTATAAAGTAATTTAGGGAAGGATTCGAGTTCAGAGATGCTAAGCTTACATTGGGCATCAAGTTATATGTGCGTCTTCCCTGTGGAGCATTGTTCCACAAATCTTGCCAAGATTTTGAAGCAAGTTGTTTTAGTTGGTACTTGAAATTTGAGCGAGGCCACGGAATGATGATTTCAGTACCATCTTGATTAATAGCTGCTTCTTTGGCTAGTTCATCTGCCTGATCATTACCAAAATGGCCACTATGTCCTTTGATCCATGAAATTTGAATTTTGTAGTTTGGGATTTTTTCCAAGAAGAGAATTTATGTCGGATATCAATGGGCCACGAAACTGTAACGTTACGAGAGATGATAACGATTGAAACATTGTTACACGATGAAAACTTGTAATAACGGTAGACTTTTTTTCTCCCTCCTTTCTTGCGCTGTTTTTGAACTTTTACAACGCTCTCTTCTTTACATATATTTAACATCGGCAATTTTCCTCACATATGTATTGTACCAGTGCTGTTTATGGTTTTTCAACGCATTGACCAATTTGCGAAAACAAAAATCTGAAAGCTTTCGGATTTTATATTACGCCCAGAGGGGCGTTTTTTAACGTTTTGTGTGTTACCTTTACTTATTAAATATTAAGTTCTACGCACTTACACCATAAAATTCAATTCAACAGCAATATCCAAAAATATTTAAAAAAGCATATCTTTAGAATTTCCGATAAAGAGACTCACGCGCTGGAGATAAAAATGCTTTTTTTTTTTTTTTTTTTCGTACAGTTTTGCCATTGCTCGCTTTGAAATCATTGAGTTCGTTAATCCAAAATTCGTTAAAGTGTTGCAAAATATGAAATCAATAATAAAACAGACTCCAAATTAGGGCTTCCAGGTGCCCATATTTCGGTGGAGGATTACGTTATTCAGAATTGGATAGCTCTAGGTACCGTTGTTTTATCAAAATGCGAGAAACATACATACATTTACGCAGATTCTTCATTATTTAATTTCACAGGACGACAATATTTCGTGGCAACAATTTAAAAAGTGAAACGTGCATTTATTGTTTTCGACGCAAAATGCCAAAAAGAAATCAACATCCCTTTATGCTAAAAAAATTAATTAACAAAAGAAAGCAAATAAAATCTGAAAATTTTCAGATTTTAAATTGCGTCCAAAGGGGCGTTGTTTTAACGTTTTGTGTGTTACCTTTATTTATTAAATATCATGTTCTTTGCACTCAAACCATAAAATTCAGTTCAACAGCAATATCGCAAAATAATTGTAAATTGAGCATATCTTTAGAATTTCCAATAAACAGTTCCGTGCATTGGAAATTAAAAAGTCTTTTTCCCACCGTAGAGTTTTGCCATTGTTCGCTTTTAAATCGCCGAGTTTGTTAATCAAAAATTTGTTAAAAGTTTACAAAATATAAAATAGGTAATAAAACAAATTGCAAATTTGGGCCTCCAGATGCCCATTTTCGGGTGGAAATGTACGTTATTCAAAATTGGATGGCTCTAAGTACCGTTGTTTTATAACAATGCGAGAAACATACATACACTGGTGTGCAAAAATTAAGGACGAGACGGTTTTTTCAATATAACTTTGTACAAAAGCTTTCCAAATCAACACATTTAATACCGTAAGATCCCCAATACGTAAGGACATGAGTAATGTAAGCAACACTTACTAAAAGAGAAATCAGAGGGATAAAAAGAAGCTTTATTGAAAAAGTAGCATGGAGCGCAATGCGACTGAAGGCCGAAACATCCCTGTGATGGGTGTCCAGCAAGAAACATCCGGTCTTTAATAGGGGATATGATCTCCCCTGACTGCTAGGCAGGTTTCACAGCGTCTGCCCATGCTGAGAATGAGGGTGTCAATGAGTTGTTGAAGCATTGCTGCCCACTCGTCTTGCAGCGCCAATCGAAGCTCCGGAATCGTTACTGGTGGTAAGGTACGAGTTGCCAAGCGTCTGCCTAGAAAATCCCATACATGCTCGATGGGATTGAGATCCGGAGATCGTGACGGCCAATCCATACGTTCAATATCCTCACTCTCTAAGAGCTGCTCGGCAGCTACTGTGCGATGACATGGTGCATTGTTGTCCATGAAAAGGAACTGCGGACCCATAGCGCCTCTAAAAAGACGCACGTATGGAAGAAGAATCTCGTTACAATAACGGGTCCCGTTGACTGAACCTGCGTCGAAGATGTGAAGGTCTGTACGACTACCAAGCATGATGCCTCCCCAAACGAGAACACCGCCACCTCCATACCTGTCCCTTTCAATGATGTTCGAGGGATGATCGCGGCTTCCCCGCTCTCTTTAGATGAGTATGCGATGAGAATCGCTACTCAGACTGAATCTGCTCTCATCTGTAAAGAGTACTCGTCTCCATTCATTGTCTCTCCAATTCGGGTGTTCCCGGGACCACAGAGAACGCCTTCTCCGATGGGCAGGCGTTAGAGGTACACACCGTACAGGGCGTCGTGCAAACAGACCACCACCGTGCAGTCTTCTGGCCACGGTGAAACGGGATATCGGTCGTCCAGTCGCCTGTGTCGTGTGTCTAGCGATTTCTCTCGCTGTCCGCCGCCTGTTTCTTCTGGCC
Source organism: Stegodyphus dumicola (assembly GCF_044657685.1). Taxonomy (NCBI): domain Eukaryota; kingdom Metazoa; phylum Arthropoda; class Arachnida; order Araneae; family Eresidae; genus Stegodyphus; species Stegodyphus dumicola. Next base: position 181,497,340 of record NC_140775.1, read on the forward strand.
TGTAAGGCAATATACCGGTCATCTGCGGGTGTGGTTCCTCGTGGACGACCACTACTAAACCCCCGGATAGCTGTTCCTGTAGTTTGAAATTGTCTCCAAAGTCGTGAAACGATGCTGTGAGCAATTCCGTACTCTGCAGCCACACTTGTCACATTGCGGCCTTCCTTCAACTTCCCAATGATTCGACCTCGGGTAAAAGCATCCAGATGTCGTCTAACAGATTGATTATTCGCCATTTCTCGCTGAGGCAGCAACTCGGTGTGATTTTAATTGCTATACGGCGTGCAATCTCTTTGCCAGAATTACTGATCTTACACCGACAACATGCTTTATACTACTCAGACACTCCCCCATTACGTCTACCTGCATATCTGCGCATGTGCTACAGTACATCACCTTACTTAATCTCCTGATTAGTCTTTCTGTCCGCTCTGCCTCTTCGTTCAGCTGATATGCTAATTTTTCGAGTTCGTCCTTAATTTTTGCACTCCAGTGTACATTTTCCATTATTTAATGTCTTTAAATATAATATAGGGTGTCCTTCCGCGCAAATTGCTCCTTTGAACTAAAAAAAAGTCGGCTTCCAAATTTCCAAATTGTTTTATTGTAACCGTAACCTTAAGAGCACTATTATCTTAAAACATCAAAATCTCGAGCAAATAACTTCAAATAACAATATCCGGAATTCCCTTTCTATTGGTTGAGCGTATAGGTCACTAGGGGTTCATCATATCTGGGAAATTTGTATCTATGACGCCCTGTATTTTAAAGTGAATTGAAAACATTTTTAACTTTCCAGTTTGGGGGGGGGGTGTTGCAATCTGCTATTCAGGTTCGAAGTCATGCAAAGTCAATTTTACACTAAATTTTAGAAATTTTTTTAAAAATATTTCTCAAAGCTTAAAATTTGTTAAACTATTTTATAATATTTTAGTGAATTTTTATCTTTACACTACCATTATTTTATCCCATATTATTATTTATTTTTATCATATTATCATGCAGTTTGTTTCCTTATTTTATCACGTTTAACCCAGTTTTTTTGTAACATTTTATCATCACAGTAAAGAATGCACCAAGATATAAATATTTGTTTTAAAGGGAGAAAAATGCATTTACACGTCTGATAATACTCAAATCAAAAAAGAAAGTGCTATAGTGCCATTATTTTAGTTCGAAGCAGAAGAGATGAAAAGTGAGCAATGCCCTCGCCGTGACTCGAACCTTCGACCTCTCGAATACGCGCCGATTGTGCTGTTCATTACACCACGAAGGCATGCAAAGAAGGCGGGAGAAATACCTTATATACTCCCCCTTTTAAAGAGCGAGTGGGGAATAGGTGACACAATCGCGAAATCCTGTTGGTGGAGAAACATCACCTACCACCTTTTATTAGCTCGGGCGCCACCTTAGAGACATTAGGATTTTTTTTAAGCAGGAGAGATGAAAAATGAGCAATGCCCTCGCCGGGATTCGAACCACGGGCCTCTCGAACACGCGCCGAGCGTGCTCACTACCCTCACGCTTGTTATCACGAAGATGGAAGAAATACTTTATAAAGTTTTTCAGATTAACTATTAAACGCATCTGGATTATCTGTTGTAAACTCACTAAAAGAACACTCAGGTGCATCTAAAATTTACTTTTCGCCTGAATTCTGTGAAATCTTCAGCGAAATATCTAAACTAGTTCCCCCCCTTCTTCCCATAAAATTTTTGGAGGTTCGAATCCCGCAAACGAGCTGGCTGCATGGACATTTTCGTGGTTTTCCCCATGTCTAACGTGTATACGAGCCAATTTCTCTTAGAAAGTCCACCCCAAAGGTATCCCTCCCCTTAGGCAGATAGCCCCAGTGTGCTTTGCCGTAATTAAATAAACCAACCAAACCAAACCCATAAAATTTTGCTATGATATCATACTATAAGAATTGATATGCTAAAATACGGTTAAATTCCCCCCCACATTAAAATTTATTTATAATGATAAAATATCTATTTTAGTATTAGAAATCTAAAACTGCAGTCGAGAAGATGAAGGAAAGCTGTGAAAGGAATATTATTATACAGAAAAGTGGCTGAGATCTTTAAAAAAAAAAAAAAAAAAAAAAATAGTTTCTATAACAATGAAAAACTACACTCGCCTCAGATATATTTTAATTACACTTCATAAAATGATTAAAAACTTTATATTATTATTTTTATTGATAAAATTGGACTTCGGAAATCAATACCAGTATTCCACAGTTTCTTTTTTATGTCTATACATGTCATTATTTACTAGATCGTAAATGCAATTCCAGACAAATTTGTTAAAACAATTTTTGAAGTTTAAAAATCTTTAGCGGAATCTTTCCAGAGCTTTTTGGACTTTTATATGCAACTTATGTTATCATCGTCATGAATGTTTCATCCTTACACTTTGACACGCCTTGCCAGTGGGTTCAGTTTAAGATCTTTAATTTTTTTCTCATGAAGCCTAGCGCCAAATTTATTATCAAGGTGTTGGCATTCAACAAAATATAATATGTTTAATCAAATTACCTGTCCAAAATCTACCTGTAATAGTTTAACAAATTCAACAATTTAGATTTTTTAATTTTTGAAAATATACCTGATTTATTAAAACTAAAATATATGTAACGTATTGCAAAAATAAAAAATCTAATGTCAAACATCATGTACCCGGTACAGCAGAGTTTTTAGCCCAAAGGGCGTTAGCCCAAAATGGCTATTAATTTCAAAACGGAATTTTGCGTCAATTCACTTTTCAAAGTGTTGCCATTAAATAATAACGTCAAGTATTATATTTAAAGAAACTAAATAATAAGGAATCTGCATGGATGTTTCTCGCATTGTGAAGAAACAACGGTAACTACAGCCATCAAATTTTGAATAACGTTGTCCTCCAACCGATCATGAGCACTTGGAAGCCCGAATTTTGAATTTTGAATTTGTTTCAATAGCTATTTAAAATCTGTAAAACTTTAACGAATTTTTGATTAACAAACTAAACGATTTCAAAGAGAGCATTGGCAACACTGTACGGGAAAAAAAAAAAAAAATTATCTCCAGTGAGCGAGCCTGTGTATCGAAAATTCTAAAGATAAGCTGTTTTTAAATATTTTGCGATATTGTTGTTGAATTGAATTTTATGTGCTTTAAGGTAACTCATACACCTTGAAACTCATAAGATCTTCGAATATGTGACTGTTGCAAGTATAGGGATAACTTATTTATTTTAAAAGCAATTACTTCCAACTTTTTACAACTGACTACATAATATGGCTGCTTTCTGAAATAGTAAACAAAACTTTTGTGTTGTCACAAATATTTTTATAATTTAATGCGCTTTGTGACAAAAGTTTTCGTCATGTCTTCACCTTGCGCGCACCGTTTAAAACATTCTGTCGCATAATTTAATTCCATATTTAATATATAGCTTTTTTTAACATTTGGAAACTACTGTGAACCAAAATAAATAATAATAAAAATTCTAAGAATTTCATGTTAAAACTTTATTTTATTTGGAGTTGGGGTTATAAAATGTATTTTATTAAAAAAAATCTGTAAAGTTTTCGTGAATAAAATGTTTTAATATTAAATTATTCATCAGATTTTTGGTTCAGTTAGAAACTAGTGCCCATATAAAGAATTTTCTCCAATTTCAGGTATGTACCATTAGCCATTTTTAAAATATCATGCGCGCAAGGTGGAAAAAGGACGAACAATTTTATCCCAAAGCGGATTAAATTACAAAAATATTTGTGGCAACACAAACTTTATGGTTACTAGTTCCCAAAGCAGCTATGTTATGTAATCAGCTGTAAAAAGTTGGAAGTAATTTCTTTTAAAATAAATAAAATATCTCAATTCTTGCAACAGTCACATATTCGAAGATCATAAGAGGTTTAAGGTGTATGAGCCCTCTTAAATGCGAAGAGCATGATAGTTAATGAATAAAAGTAACACATAAAACGTTAAAAAAACGCCTTTTTTGCGTAATATAAAATTTGAATGCTTTCAGATTTTTTTAATGCATATTTTTTTTCCCTTTTCTTTTTCTTTTTCTATTTTTTTTTCTGTTTCCATTTAATTCCATTTACAGATTTGCAGATTTAGAAAACGCGTATTTGCTAGGACATAACTATTTTCCAAAAAAAGCTGAGATGATTGCTTTTAAATCCCTTAGTCTGTTTAGCAACTACAGATGGATTAAATTAAGGAAGTCGTTTAAACGTTTTAGGTTTTGCCAAATGGCAATACTCTGAGAATTGGCATATGAGATTGGAGTACGTGCTTACTTCAAACTGATGCTAAATAAATCAGTGAAACTAACAAATTATCTTTATAACCATCAAAAAGAAATCACTTTCATCAAATAATATACCTAATAACACCTACCTATACTTCCAATCCTGCATAAAATAAAACTCTGCAGAGCAGATTAAATATTTCTTATCTATACCGAGCGAAGTAATGATTGAGAGTATCGGATAAAAGAACGCTTCTGCAAAAGCAATCCTTTTTATAAAAGTGCTTGATATGTTGAGCTAACACTTCATGATCATGATGAGACTACGTATTCGCCTCCGAGGTATAACGGAATACATTAGATTCCTGGATCCTGTCGTCATCATCCTGCGCAATGGAAGGAATCAAATTCCGACCCTTAAAAGGTCTACTCGGCTGTATTCAAACAAAATCTCTCAGATCAGAGGTAAAACTCTCTTTCCCATTCACGAACCTTCCAAAGCAGGAGCAAGCGACCCTTTGTCGGCAAGCATATACTCAATCATTCCTCCTCGTTCATAATTTATTCCAGATTGCTCTCCTTTTTCCGATGTTCCCTGATCCTGTTGCATCCCTTATCCCCTTAGGGGATGACCCTACTATCCCTTTCTCCCAGCAAAAGACGGAATAGAGCTTCTTGTGTAGGCTGGGCTAGGGATCTTGTATGACTAGGATCAGTTCTGTCCGATGTTACGCCGTTAAAATGGAAGGATTTTGTCCATAAAAGCGTCTATGTATACTTAGAGGCTGTTGACTAAGTTCGGGGTATAAGATCTAGGTAGGTTTCGCAACAGATGACAGATGTAAGTCTTGTGATGGGTTATACACAGTGCTTACAAAATAATTTTCGTAATTATAGTTCAAATATCGGAGTCAAAACCACTCTGAAAAGGCAAAACAAATTTTGTTTTTGAATTTTTAGCCCAAAGGGCGTTAGCCCAGGAGGGCTATTAATTTCAAAATCGCATCTATATCATTCAGTATTCATATTCGCTTAAGGGGTATCAGAAACCCCTAATACCGACAATGTTAAATTGGCAATTTTCGATGTACCTTTTCTCAAAATCTGCTGTAGATACAAGCTCGAAATTTTTTCTGCAATTAAAGTATACCTATCTGATTATACTGGAATGAGCTTTTGAAACATTTTGAATTTTAGAGTAAATTACAGGATATTTTGTTAGGTATAGTAAAACTTAGCACTTTTCTCACACAAAAAAATTAATTTTTTTTTCTAAGTTAATTACAAAATGCTCGTTTCAGTAAATATTAGGGAACCTAAGCCATAAAAAGTTTAGATACCTGTGAGGCTGTAGTTTCTGAGAAAAGGTACATCGAGTATAAAAAAATCACGTTTGGAGAAAAACGCGTTTTTATGTAAAAATCATCATTGATCAAAGCAGTAGATGACAAATTAAAACTAGATTTCTTTACAGTTCTAATTTTCATAGAGATTAAAGAATGGTATTTTTAGAAAGATAAAAATGTAGAGAATTTGAAAACGTAAAAATCCGAAATTACAATTTTTCGAAGATTTTGGGGTTCTAATTCCCCTTAACATTATAAGCAAGAAAAACTAGAATACCGTTAATGACTAAATGTTATAAAGCGTAAAAATAAACATCTATTTAATGAACTGTAGATTTACATAAACTCAAGCTGTTAGCAGTCAAAAGAGAATTTTCGTTATTAATTTTGCGATGGGAATCAATTTCAAGCAAAATAGTGAGCCTCAGACAATCTGCAGCATATTTTAAATTACAATAATTCATTAATTATAAAAGTAATTATGAATGTAGGGTTCTACTATGTAAATGATAACATGGAATAGTCTTTTAGCAAATTTCTGCAATAAAAATAAATTTACATAATTACATAATTATAGTAAATACATAATTGCAATAAATACTGTGATAGAAAATACATTTAAACAACTTTTAAACTTTTCAATAACCAAGCTAGTTCATTTGCTTTTATTTAGGATGATAACTGACCAATATAATTTATAATTAGCCCAAACAGCGTTATCCCCAACGGCATTTCAAAATGGCGTTTTGCTTTGATTCCCTTTTCTAAATGTTGCCACCAAATATTATCGCCTTGTATTATACTTAAAGAAACTAAATAATGAAGAAGCTGCATAAATGCATGAATGTTTCTCGCGTTGTGAAAAAACAAAGGTACCTAGAGTCATAAAATTTTAAATAACGTAGTCTTCCAACCAAATATGAGCACTCGGAAGCCTGAATTTTGATTTTTGAATTTGTTTTATATTCTGTTAATTAAAATTTTGTAACACTTTAACGAATTTTTGATTAAGAAACTCAACGATTTCAAAGCGAGCAATGGCAATACTGTACGAAAAAAAATGTTATCTCCGCGCGATAATGTGTACCAGAAATTCTAAAGATATGCTGTTTAGCTGTTTCTACGTACTTTGTGATATTGCTGTTGAATAGAATTTTATGTGTTTTAAGTGCGAAGAAGATGTTATTTAATATATAAAGGTAACACACAAAATGATAACACAAAAAAAGCTATTTTGGGAGTAATATAAAATCTGAAAGCTTTCAAATGTTTTTTTATATCACTCATCTCATAACATTTAATATGCAAATCGCTTGTGATTCTAAAAATAACCTTAAGACAACCTAATGTTTACAAACACTGACGAACATTTTTGTGTCGTACTATAAGGTACTCCCGCCTTCGTAATGTGGTGGTCAGCACGCGCTACACGACGCGTATTCGAGAGGTCCGTGGTTCGAGTCCCGGAGAGGGTATTGCTCATTTTTCATCCCTCCTGCTTCGAAATAACCTAATGAGACAACCATGGCGCCCGAACTAAAAGGTGGTTTATCATTACCAGGATTTGGCGACTGGAACCCCTAATCCCCAGTCGTCATTTAAAAGGGGGTTTATATAAGGTATTTCTCCCGCCTTCTTAACATGTAGTGGTCCGCGCACTTAGCGCGTATTCGTAAGGTCCGTGGTTCGAGGTTCCGGCGAGGGCACCCCTCATTTTTCATCACTCCTGATTCGAAATAATATAATGATTCTACAGTACTCAGAGTAATATTCGTCTTTGCATTTAATACGTATTTGTCAGAATTTTAGAAATATTTTGAAAAATATTGGATTGGCAAGAACTTAATTTCAGTTCGAACATACGGACAGGGACGTTTCTTGCTGAGGTGTAGCATGTGAAAGTACGCGGGTGGCTAAAATCAGGGGCGGCCGGACTATCGCCATACCACGCCTAAATATTTTAAATTCATTGTAAGTACTTGTCATATGTAATTACGTTTTATACAATGCGTCATATGTAATTAGTAAGTGAGTATAAAGTAAAAATTTTATTAATCACTGAGTATGTTTTTTTTTAAATAGGGGGCGGACAGCAATCTTAGGAAAGTATGCGGGCTGCCAATGGCCAATGAACGGCCCCGCATACAGATAGCGTTATGTTCGTTTTATTAATCTTATTATTTTTTTCTTTTGAGATTTGGAAGCTGACACTTGTAGCTCGTTATAGAAACCAAATTCCGCGTATTTTTATTTGAACCTGTTAGCTTACGGTTAACTTTTAACATGGGGTTCAAAAATAAACATTTTCGACATATTTTACTTTTTTGTTCTCATAAAGGCGAGAAAGTGGCTGAGGGCTCACAAAGAGATATGTGAAGTTTATGATGCTGATTGCTTAACAGAACACATGTGTCAGAATATGCTTGGAAAATTTCGTTCTGGAGATTTTTCACTTGAGGATGACCAGCGTTCTGGCCAGCCTTCTGAAGCTGATAATGGCAACATTAGAACCATAATTGAATCGAACTGTCACATAATTGCGTGAGAGACAACAAGAATATTAAATATATCATATACAACAACTAAGAACCACATAAGATGTCTTGGACTCGTTAAGAAGCTCGATATTTGAGTTTCACCACGAACTGAATGAAATTCATTTAACAGCTCCTACCAATTTGGCTCCTGTCGATGCTACTATCAATTTGGCTCCTGCCGATGCTCCTACCAATTTGGCTCCTACCGATGCTCCTACCAATTTGGCTCTTACCGATTCCTTCCTGTTGTTACTCAGTGTGGAGATGCTGGTGAACGATCATAAGATGTCTTGGACTACATAAGAACCACATAAGATGTCTTGGACTCGTTAAGAAGCTCGATATTTGAGTTCCACCATGAACTGAACGAAATTCATTTAACAGCTCTTATCAATTTGGCTCTTGCCGATGTTCTTACCAATTCGGCTTCTGCCGATGTTCCTACCAATTTGGCTCCTACCGATGCTCCTACCAATGTGGCTCTTACCGATTCCTTCCTGTTGTTACTCAGTGTGAAGATGCTGGTGAACGCTCATAAGATGTCTTGGACTACATAAGAACCACATAAGATGTCTTGGACTCGTTAAGAAGCTCGATATTTGAGTTCCACCATGAACTGAACGAAATTCATTTAACAGCTCCTACCAATTTGGCTCTTGCCGATGCTCTTACCAATTTGGCTTCTACCGATGCTCCTATCAATTTGGCTCTTGCCGATGCTCTTACCAATTTGGCTTCTACCGATGCTCCTACCAATTTGGCTCTTACCGATTCCTTCCTGTTGTTACTCAGTGTGGAGATGCTGGTGAACGATCACCATTTCCACCAGGGCAAAGATCCAGAGCGAATTGTGAAACGATAAGGAGTACTATTTTCGGTATAACTTCGAAGTAATATCATAAAGTCATTACTCTAGCAAATGGTTGGAACGCTGAGACATGTAATTATTTCGAAGACATGAGACATGTGACTCCTCAAAATAACCATTTCGAAGGTACTGATATTCACATTTAGGTTCTTAATACATTTTTTGGCAATAGGGCTAGTCTGAGATTTTATTGGTAGAAGTATGCTATAAGAATTACGTTAATTTTATTAACAAATTTTGAGTTAAACTTCCTTTCCTTTCGATTCTTAAATTCAACTTACCACTTCCGGCCAGAACGTAATTTTAGAATCACGTTTGAATGCATAATGAGGAAGAGCGGTATTTAACCATGAAGTTCTTCGGTCTTAGTGAGAGAAATAACAGGTATTCTGTCTGCACGCGTCCTCTTTTTTTTAGGCTACTCTCTCATAAGCTATTATTACTCTCGACAGTACTTTAGACCCTTGATAGTTTCACAGTCTATTAACGTTAAGGGGCCAAATCTGTTAGAATTTTGATAGCTTCGGCTATATCTCTTTAGTTAAGATTGGTTTAGTTTAATTCTTAGTTTCTTAAGTTCAAGCCCAAGTGTCGGCTTTATTGTACACTCCAAGACGGAGTTTTGTTAAACTTTATTTTAAATATTGTTGTTTCCTGTCACACGAACTCAAGCGATTATTCGCTTACTAGTTCTTATTCTTCACTTTCAACAGTAACTTAGAATTACCCAGTGTGGAATCCTACAATGTGAATTTCAAAAATCTATATTTTCATGTGGGGGTGTTGAGCATACTAACAAGCTGAATATAAACTTCCTTACACTACTTAATTTAACTTACTGCATGTTAAGAAAATTAACTTTACTTACCCCTTGCTAATTTAACCCTTTGCGGCACAGTGTGTCCGGTCTGGACACACCTAAAATTTTCCTTCTGTATGCACAGAATTGAATGAAAAAGGCTTTATAGGTTGCTCTGAACCTTCTTTATTTATAGTAGATGGCAGCTCAACACAAACTAGTCCATATATTTTAGCCATGATAATTTTTTTAAGACCCTCATTTTTCAAAGAAATCTTCCAGATTTTTTAGGGTATAAAAGGAATTGTTTGATAAGAAATTTCTATGTTATTTTTTGTCTGTATGCTAATCTCCTTATTCTATATTAGTTTTAAATTTTTACCTTGGAATCTTGCCTAAAATCAAACGGCGAATGACAGGTGTGCCCAGACCGGGCTCACCGATAATCTAGGACAACTGAGAGTCTGTATTCTTTGTTTCTCCGCATCTCATCGGTCAGTTCATTGACAACAATGCTCGTTTCAGCACTCTTTTCGAAGCTCTATTCAATCAGTGTGCCACTTTGGGCACACCCACAGAATTAATAAGATAAGTGCTATCTTTACAAAATTTTACTTGTGTACTCATCTAGGCCTAATTAGACTGCCTACATCTTTTTTTTTTTTTTTTTTTTTTTTTTTTTATCAGAATTTCGACTTTAAAAGTTAGTGAGCTGGAAAGGGTTAAAGTGAAATAGAAAAACTGAGTTTTCATTTTAATGTTCTTAGAACAGCGGTCTCCCACTGCCGGCCACCGAAGAAATTTCATGCGGCCCGCGAAGGCATTTCATTTATGACTTTGTTGCAAATACAAAGATTTCAAGACTTTTAATTATTTGAAGTCCGAGTTTATATTATTTTCATTACCATTAAAAGTTAATGTAATCGCATCAAAAAGTTTATAAATGGGCTAACTGTTGTGGAGGTGCCCGCCAAAAACATCGCAGCAAAAACATCGCGGAGAAAATAACGCAAGGCGTAAACGTCGTAATATAAAACATCGTGGAAGAAAAGAAAGAAACGAAAACACGTCGCAGTTCTAAAACATTGAGGTACGAAATATCGTGGTCGAAAATGAAGTGGTTTAAAAACTTCGCACTTTATAAACATAGTCTTCGAAATTATCGTGGTAAAAAATAAAATACCTGTAAATCATCGCATGAAGATAACGTCGCAAATAAGCGTTTGTCAAGTTTTAAAAGTTGTAACTGCATTTTCGAATTATGATCTGGGAGCGCAAGACAAAACAGATATTTTTACTTCTGTATTTCATATTTTTGGAATGAACTAATGTATTTTCCCTGGAAAATTGAGAAGGAAACTTAAGCATTTAAAAAATTAAAAATGAGTAGAAAATTAATGCAACTCATAGCACTTAATAGAATCTTAAATTTACATAGCTAACAATGGTTATTTTTAAATTAATAAATTTTTATAAAGTTTTACTGATAATTGTTCATGAAAAATACAGTTTTCGTTTCTAAAAATATTTAGAAAAAGGAAGATAAATAATTGCATAAGGTTACCTCTATACAAATTGCTTAGTTAACCCGCGAGCACAGGCGGCGGGTATGTCATACCCATGTGCATTTTTCTTTTTGTATATTTCTCGCCCATTATTTCATAAAAGGACGAAACTTGGTGTAGCTGAGTTCAAGATCACATACTTAAATGGGGGAAATTCCTGAGGTGGCAAGTGCAACGGTTTTTTAGGAACAGCATTGTTCGGGCATGTCATACCCGTGCGTGTACTCGCGTTTCTCAGTGAGTCACTTCTCACTCCTCGTTTTCAAGCTTTTAGTATAGGTTTTTCTTGAGTTGTAAGCATGGCGCCGTATATTCCTTACGATGAAGAGATGAACAGATTGAGAAATCTCCTTGAAACAGTTTCTTCTGATGAGGATTCATTTAGTTAAGAAGAGGAAGATGTTAATGACGAAGAATATAATAATAATCATGATTCACCTATAGAGAGTAGTGATTCAGATACAGAAACAGAAAATGAAACTCTAGAATGTAGCAATAAGTTTTTATGTTGGAAAAAATGGAACAAAAATAAATTTCGGTCTAATGCTAGAATTGGCGCCAAAAATATTATAACTAAACTCCCTGGAAATACAAAGTATTCTAAAAACTTCTCAACACCTTTAGATTCCTTGTCATTGCTTATCGATGAAGATATGTTAAAACATGTAGTTAACAATAAAAATATTTATATTTATTCAATACGAGAAAATTTCACTCGTGAACGGGATGAGTACTTTTCTCAAAGCCTTAGGGATGCAGCTAATAGAAAATGTTCAAACTGAACGACGGCGAGCATCTGTGGTTCCTGATTCTGGACAAACACTGACCACCGATGAACATGTTAACAATGAACTGTCCCCCAAAAAACCTAAAATGACTTACAAGAGGTGTACAGAGTGCCCCCCAAAAAAGGATAGAAAGACTACTTCACAACTTCATTTGTGAAAATTGTAGCAAAAATATATGTATGGAACATATGACCTCATTTTGTAAACAATGTTCACATTTTTATTTATTTTTTTTTGTAAACAATGTAGTTTGTAAACAATGTTCACAAAACATTTTTTATAAACAATTTTGTAAACAATGTTCACAAAATTGTAAGTAAATAATTTTTCCTGGCCTTATTGTTTCCTATTTTGTCTAAAATGAAGTATTAACTTGGTTTTACATTTAATTTCTTTTAAAAAAACGATTAATTTTTTTGACAAATTTTTAATTACAATCTTTTTATTCGGGTATGACATACCCGGCGCGTGTTCTCGTGTTCGTCGGATCGGTGCGTGTGCTCGCGGGTTAATGATGAAATTATTTCCTTTCACGTTTATTAATCTGTTATTGTTTTAATGAAAATTATATCTCGTTTTGTTTTCGTTTATTCTTATAGCGACGTTAACATTTTCACCCTCTTTCCTTCTTGCATTCCCAAATCATTTTGCAAACATGCATTTACAACTTTTAAAACTCGAAAAGTGCATGTGTGCGATGATTTGTACGTATATTTTTTACCACGATATTTTCGACGGCGATATTTTTAAAGTGCGAAGTTTTTGAAACGCTTTATTTTCGACCACGATATTTTGTACCACGATGTTTTAGAATTTCGGTCTTTTTCTCTTTGCTTTCTTTTCTACCACGATATTTTGTACTACGACGTTTTCACCTCGCGTTGTTTTCTCCGCGACGTTTTCGTTCGCGATGTTTTTGCCGCGATGTTTTCAGCAGTAACCGTTGTGGATATAGTCGCACACTCAGCCTTTTCTCTGCTAATAATATGATTTCATGTTTTAAGGTTATAAGTGAAGCATGTATAGCTCACCTCAAGGTCCATGATATTAACCAATTCTGATTGGTGGATTCAGTGAGCTATGCGTATGTAAATGAAGATATATTTAGTCTTAGAATGCTGATTTTATAGACTATCTATTCGAGTATATAGTTACACTGTAGTTAAGTGAACTACGTAGTATATTGCAAATAAGCTTAGCAGCAATAATTGCTGTCAGCGGATTTATTGCGGTAAATCTTTTGCGCAGAATTGTATCTTTTCCTATGATATGTAAACAAATCTTTATTTTTTGTCTAATGGAACCTTTGAAATTATTTATCTCACAAATATTAATTTAACACGTGATATTAATCTCATTCAAAGATTTCAGGATGAAAATTTTATTAATTTTTATTCTTAATTACCAAAAATAAATCAGTTACGAATTTTTGTACCAAGATCAATCTCTTTTTTGGGGAAAACCTTCAAATATGAACAGCTTTTTTTTTCACAGTTGAAAATTAATAAGAAAAATTAAACGATTGACTGATGACCGATGACCATCTACCATCTATAACGAAGATAACTGAGAATAATTACTCACCAAGGTTACAAACGTTACCAAAATCGAAACGCTATCAAGTGTCAAGCTGTAGTAAGAGATAAAAGAAACTTACAGTTATTTACATACAAAAGTCTGTATTTTTATTTATGCTTCGAAGAAAAATTTAATAAATATGAGAAGCAGACCCAGTTTTCGATATTTATTCTTAAATTTTTGTCTTACTTGGAAACTTTTCTTCTGAGAAATTAAGAAAATTTTCATAATTTCTTTAAGTAGGTTACTTAATGATAAATTAAACATGTTAGGAATATTTTAAATAAACATTAAACCCAAAATTTGGTATTTAGCTGTTAATGTATTTGAATTATAAAATATAACCAACAAAAATGTCCGACAGATATACAAAACTTTAGATTTCAGATAGAAAATAAATATAAATTTCAATTTTTTCCCTTTGCGATATTATTATTATTATTATTTCTGTATGTTGTGAAAAATAGTTAGTAACCGAAATTTAATATTTATTTAAAATATCTTTTATTATGTCAATAAAATTTTTTTAATTTTGTTGAAAAGGATTCGCTATTTTCAAATGTGGCATATGCCCTCGGGCAATTTGAGTATGAGAACACTGTCTTAGAATATAGACTTTCTTACGATCGCAACTAATTGCCCAGAGCCATTTTGTGCAGTTCATTCTATAAGGAGCTATAATTAGTCTCAGTATTAGTCACTTGATAAAAAACATATGCAGTTTTGTGTAATTTTCACTCAATTCCTTTTCACAATCACTATAGCTGATGTCTTTCACTTAGTAACGAAATCGTGTTTAAATATTTATCATTAATACTGATATGTGTAAGATTAGCGACTTAGAGTATATAGAATGTGAGTATATAGAACTGAGCATATAGAACCAAAATTACGATATACATTACACTCTAGTTTGTAGATTCATAAGGGTTTTTATTGCTGCAGACGTTAAAAATGTACAATCCCCTCGCCGGGACTTTAACCTGGACCTTGTAACATATACCCACCTCTGACACACAAGACTTCCTGTTTTTGTTCAGAGACTAATCATCAGTTAGAACTTTGAGGAAAGGTGTTGCGGAAATCCTCTGGTGCGGTTCATGGATACAGGGACTTGGTAATTACCCCATTCCAGGTATTTCCGATAAGACTTTTAACAAAACGAAAGAGAGGATCTTGCGTGTGAGATTTTTATGTAGTAAAAGACTCGGAAGAAGACGCAATCCAGCGTCGTGGCTGCATCCAGCGGCCATTGTGTGAATTACGGCTGTAATGGTTGATTATGTTATTTAATAGTAATCAAGAAATTCTTATTAAGTTTTTAAAATAAATATTTAAAAACAACTGTTCTTTTCTTTCACCCAACCCGGGTGTTCAGACGTTACAACCTCTCGAACAACTAATTGTCCAGAGCCAACAACCTCTCGAATACGCGCCGAGTGTGCTAACCGTTATAACACGAAGGCATGCAGAATGGAGGGAGAAAATATCTTACATACTCACCCTCCTTTTAAAGGGCGACTGGGTGTTAGGGAACCCAAACGCCAATCCTAGCGGTGCGGAATCATTTTCCAGCACCTTTTAGTTCGCGTGCTACTGTCGAATTATTAGGTATTTAAAAAAATAGAAATAAAAGCCTGTAAGCATGAAAAATAAGCACTGCCCTCACCGGGATTCGAACCTAGAGCTCTGGAATACGCGCCAAGTGTGCTACCGTTACATCTATGGAGGTAGGGAATAAGAAGGAGAGAGCCTAACCGGTTTCCCCCATACACTGCTTTGAAGAACTGGCTTTGAACATTACGTAGTTCATATTTTGTAAACCTTTAACGAATTCTTGATTAACAAGCTCAAGGACTTCAAAACAAGCAATGGCAACACTGTACGGGAAAAGGGGGGGGGAAATCGCCGGCGCGCGAGACTGCGTAATGGAAATTCTAAAGATATGCTCTTTTTAAATTATTTTTGGATTTAGCTGTTGAATTGAGTTGTATGATTTAAGTGCGAAGAACATGATATTTAATAAATAAAGGTAACACACGAAACGTTAAAAGCAAGTCCCTTTGGGCGTAATATAAAATGTCAAAACTTTCACATTTTTTTTTATGTCTTAAAGGGTATCAGGAACCCCTATACCAACAATGTTAAATTGGCCATTTTCGATGTACCTGTTCTCAAAATCTGCTGAAGATACACGCTTGAATTTTTTTTTGTGTAATTAAAGTATACCTATCTGATTATACTGAAATAAGGTTTTGAAACATTTTGAATTTTAGAATAATTTACAGAATATTTTCTTAGGCATAGTAAAATTTAGCACTTTTCTCACACAAAATAATTTTTTAATTTTTTTTCTTAGTTTATCACATAAAGCTCATTTCAGTAAATATTAGGAAACCTAATAAGTAAGCCATAAAAATTTTAGATACCTGTGAGCAGTAAAAATCCCCGTTGATCAAAGCATTCGATGACAAATTAAAACTAGATTTTTTACAGTTCTAATTTTCATAGAGATTAAAGAATGGTATTTTTGGAATGATAAAAGTGTAGGGAATTTAAAAATGCAAAAATCCGAAATCACAATTTTTTGAAGATTTTTGAGTTCCATCATTTTTTGTTTGTTTGTTTATTTATCTCTTCTTTTTTGTCTACGTAGAACCTTTGTTTTATTCTATTATAATTAATAACTTTAATCCATCTCACCTTCATAATTTTTGCGCTCATACATTTGATGATTAAGTGTCTTTCCCTTAACGAGACAATAATCAATTGTAAATTCTGAAGCCATATGAAAGACTCTTTACGCTGGAGGACCTGGACCTACATCATCAACCTTTCCTCGCTGAGAACACAAATGAAGAGAACACATCACGTTGTGGACGTCTAGATGTCAATCTTGACAACTAAGAACGTGACAACCATCGTTTAATTGCCAGCTCCCCCCCCCCTCCGCTCCTTACTCACTCGTTGTCTGCTTCTCCGCAGATACCCATTAGGCTTAAGAAGCCGAAGACTTCCACATACCCCCTCGCCTCACACTTTACCACCTCCCGTAAATGTTTGATGGGCTGTTCCATTAGGGGTGCCTTCCCCCTCAACAAGATAAGCAATATTCGCCTTCGCAGTCTACCCATACACGATTCTTGCTTTAAATCCGGCTGCTGTAGACATGGTGGGCTACTTAGGTGGACATGCTTTCAGACTTACTGAAGTAAACAGCGCCGTTGGTCCTTCTTTTCCATCCCCCGCCTTCTCTTTGTGTCTCCCCCGCTTACAATCAAGTATGTGCCAGAGCTTATCCCTTTTCCGCCTTGAATCTAGGATAGTCTTCTTTTTTTTCCCACCCTTTTTTAACGTTTGGAGGGGGCCATTCATAAAAGGCGTTACATTGCTTTTCAATAAAAGCACTTTGCCTCGGCATCAACGATTGCCAAAATTTTCTCCAAAAGTGAAGATTTTGCGCAACTGGGAAGTTCTGTATGACGGCTGTGCAGAGATTATATTGCTCCGGAGCCCGCAGGAGCCTTGCTCCGGGAATACTAGTTTTGGGGATAATTCTTAATTCTAGCCGGATCGCTAAATAAGAAGACTCCGGTACATCTTTTATGCAACTGAACAACAATTTCTATAGAAATTTGATGTTCAAAATTTCATTCTTAGTAATAAAATTTTATTAAAAGTCGCTTATTAAATTTTAATTTATCTCTTCGCATTTTACTAAATTTTACTTTATCTCCTTGCATTTTATTAAATTTCAATTTATCTCTTTGCATTTTATTAAATTTTTAATTTATCTCTTTGCATTTTATTAAATCTTTAATTTATCTCTTTGCATTTTATTAAGTTTTAATTTATCTCTTTGCATTTTATTAAATTTTAATTCATCTCTTTGCTTTTTATTAAATTTAAATTTTAACTATTTAATTACTTAAACTATTAATTATTTCATTATTTTAATAAGGAGTTACTTGATTTTTTTTCAATTATTAACGATTTTATTTAGTCATTATATTTATTTATTTACTCTTGTTTCTCTCTCCTGAAGGCCTTTTGTAGGGCTCCGCTACTTCTAATTATAGAAATTAAACCCTGCAGTTGTGTATTTGGGAAGCCTGAAATAAGGGAAAGATGAAGCTGAGCGTGTAGTTAGAAATACGTATATTACAAATCACAGCAGGTACTGATGTAAAAATTGTAAAACGCAAATTCAAGTAGAATACAAACGGAAAAAATAATTCAATGCAAATTAGCTGCCAGTCGTTCGAAGAATATTAATTTTAATGATTACATAAGACTACAATTTTCAGATGTAGATTTAAACCTTCCGTCAAATAAAATGATTCAGATTTAAAACAAAACAAGCCCGAAAAAAAAAACAATCATAACCAATCTTGTTTTGGTTATTATATTAATAAACAACAAAAAAACTACAAAAGCATAATTTGAAATTGATTTCAGTATTATCCAAACAAGCGATTTTTCGCTCAGTGAGGCGGCCTGTCAGTGTTATATTTATTGGCTGAAGATGAAATAAAATATTTAAAAATTAGATTTTTTATAAATCAAAATTTAAAAATCTGATGTGTACACCACATGACTTCCTTGTACGGAATATTAAATTACACGCAATTTTTCTTGCATTTTATTTAAGCTTATTGGATTGAATTAAATCTAATTCGCCGACAGCGCATAAACCGCAATAGAATAAATGCATTCTTTAAAATTCACACTATTTGTTTATTATAGCGACACTCTGGCGCTAGGTTCATTTAACAGTATTATATTTCGTTCATATCATAGCTCAGAATGCACAAAATTTATATCATTCAAAGAATTATGGAATTCAAAGAATGGTCTCTTGCATCGACCGTCCACTTCACTAACTATATTTGCCTAAAAACACTGTTTTATAGGTCTCTTGCCTTGACCATCCACTTCACTAACTACATTTGCATAAAACAGTGTTTTTAGGCAAATATAGTTAGTGAAGTGGATGGTCTCTTGCCTTGACATTCCACTTCACTAACTACATTTCCACAAAACAGTGTTTATATGCGAATATAGTTAGTGAAGTGGATGGTCTCTTGCCTTGACCATCCACTTCACTAACTACATTTCCATAAAACAGTGTTTTTATGCGAATACAGTTAGTGAAGTGGATGGTCTCTTGCCTTGACCATCCACTTCACTAACTACATTTCCATAAAACAGTGTTTTTTTGCAAATATAGTTAGTGAAGTGGATGGTCAAGGCATATGCAAATATTGTCACCACTAAAAATTCCGCCAAGGCGGACCGCTACCTTTACCCTTTTTTTAAAAAGCTACTGCTCTTTCAATTTTTTTTTTTTTTTTTTTTTTAAGAAAAGCCACTGCTTTCTTGATCATTCTATTAGACATTGTATCATCAATATAGCTTCATTTTGCCAGACTTATTGCCTAATAATTTCCATCCTTAGGAAAAGGTAATAGCAGCATTTGCACATGCAAAATTATAAGTCTTTCAAGCCTTAACTAATGAACTGATGTAAATCTCACTAAGAAAATTGTTAAAAAATTTGCTAAAACTTCAATTATTAAGTTTAGAAGCGACAAGTAGTAGTCTATTCGTTTCCCATTTCAATACGGCTTCAGAAATATGTAAATTGATTAACTGTATTGTATTGATTAACTGTATTGTGTTATTATGTAAATTGATTAACTGTATTGTATTGATTAACTGTATTGTGTTATTATGTAAATTGATTAACTGTATTGTATTGATTAACTGTATTGTGTTATTATGTAAATTGATTAACTGTATTGTGTGTCTGTATTGTTGTGCGCGTACAGGTTCCTAATGGTTTGAATGCACACAGATCCGATGATAACTTGATAAAATGTATTTTACTAAACGAAACACTTCAGAAACTTTTCACAAAAATACTCGAATAGCTCTTCGTAGTATCACACAGCGCAATCAGTAGTTACACTTGAAACTACTAAAAGCGTTAAACACAACGCATTGCAAAGAGCATAAATAAACAAAATTCCGACGGTGATCTCTCAGTACTCTGCCCTCATGGATTACGTTTAGGGACGGGATGCGATTACAGTTACACATAGGAACCAATTACAGTGCCAATTATAGTTATACAGGGACTGGACTAAAATGTCGCCAAGTTTGGCGAGATTTGGCGCTTACTTTCCACATTTGTTGACAAAAATCAAACGCAAAAACCATCGCCAGCTTAGTGATATCTCGCCACTTCAGCGACAGCCATTTAGTGTACGTTTAAGAGACTAGCCCCTGTATTCGTATTTTTTCGGCACAGCTTCATCTCTTTCAATCACTTCATCTTACATTATAGCACAATTATACCACATTATACTACATTATAAGCTACTACAATTTCCATATAATTTAAATAAAATTAATAACATGAATCAAAATTCCTAACAGTATATTTACGTATATATAACTAGCGGAAGTACACGATGCCAGTTAAGTTAGACTGAAAGCAATGTATCTAACAACAGAGAGAACGATACCGCTTCTATAATAATGATGCAAGAAATACGATTCATAGTCATATATTTTTCAGTTTGATGCGATATGAAACCCACATAAAAATTCCATAAAAAGTAATTCAAAAGCTAATTCATTATATCAGCAGCAATGGCAGGCAGTTTTTAATGATTTTCGTCTTTCTAATCAAATGGTCGTAAAAGCTTAAGTTCCATCCAATATTTTACCCAGCTTCAAATTTAGTCGATTAAATAGCGCAAAAGATTGATCATAATTGATCAGAAATCACTGCAAACAAACAAACACACAAACAGGCATTCTTCTTTATATGTATAGATTTTGTAAAGCTTACAAATTTTTTATTAACAAACTGTACGATTTGAAAGCGAGCAGAAGCAACACGTTTCGAAATAAAGCACTTTTATCTCCAACGCGCCAGACTGTTGCAACTCGGAAAAATGAGTGCGAAAATTAATGCTTTCAGAGTTTTTAATTAATATTACGGCTGATTAAAATCGTACGAAGACGGAATAGACGAAATGGCTTCCCACGAATTTTTTGAATGGAAATAATGAATTTAATGCTTGGCAATACAATTTTTATTGCATCGTAAGACTTAGGAATTTTTTTATTAACAAACTCTGGAATTTGAAAGCGAGCAGTGGCAACCACTTTCGAAATAAAGCAGATTTTCATCTCCATCGTGCGAGACTGTTGCCACTCAGAAAAATAAGGGCGAAAATTAGAGTTTTACGAGTTTTTAATTAATATCGCTAATTTTAGCTATTTTTCTTTTTTTGGAAAAAAGTGGACGTCGACACCTTTTCCAGGACCCAGAAAAGAATAGTAGAAAGTTTGGTGACAATAGGCTATAGTAGTGATTAAGTTATTAGCGAACAAACACACACAGAGACTTTCTTCTTTATATAGTACTAGCAGCTTCGCTGCCAGCCTTCGTCTGGCTTTTAAATGTACCGGAAAAATGGCTGAAGTGAACAAACACCAAAAGTTAAATTTAAAAACTGCGTAGAATTTTACTCTGCAGAACAACTTCATACAAAAAAAGTTATTACGTATAACAAAATTACAATCAAATAAGCAATATCCCTTTATACAAATATTAATTATCCTAATATTAACCAACTTCCCTTTGCAAAATCATAAGAACTCAAATGGTATAAAGGAGGTTAAGAATTTTGTTTCCTAAAAAAATGACTCAAAACTTTTCAATATCTTAAAAACAGTAAAATGAGCCATAAATAACATAAAAGGATACAAAAAATAAAAAATTATGTAAAGCAAAGTATAATTAATGATATTTTATCTTATATTTTTAAGAGAAAAAATTACAATGAAGTAAGCTATATCCCTTAATACAAATATTAATTATCCTAATAAAAAAATTAACCAACTTTCCGTTGAAGAAAAAAAGATCATGCAAAACGTGTCAACATCTTACAAACAGTGAAATAAGCAAAAAATAACAAGAAAGCAACTCAAAAAACATAAAATTCCACGTAGAATTTTACACTGCAGAACAACTTTATAAAAAATCAATAATGTATTATATATATATATAAATGACAATGAAATATGCCAATCTCTTAAAAACAGTGACATAAGAAATACGATGAAAAATTGTTGCCAAACCCACATTTCTAAAAGAATGAAACTATTCAAAATGATGCGATTTCATCAAAAATCTATCAACAACAATAAGACAGGAAAACTGTTGCCAAAATCACATTTTTAAAGATGTGAGATCTGTACTCGGAAGCTTCATTTAAAAATCTTTTAAAAATACAAAATATTATCATTTTTCCAAAATTCTTTTTGTAAAAGCAGTCGCAAGGATGAAAGTTTAACGTGTCCAAAAATCAAAGAAAAATAAGCTATACATTTTTAAAAATAAACTTTTTTAGAAAAAATCCCGTTGAAAAGCTGTTAAGCTCCCTTTGTTAAATAAATTCGTATTTAATTGATTTATTGAAACACGAAATTTATTTTAAGTTCGTAAAATAGCTAAGTGCCTACGTTTCATGACGATGTAAAAATGGAGTGTGTAGACAGAGTAAAATCTCGCTTTCCTATAGACCATTATGTCGCAATATGACGCGATTTCGTCACAAAACATAAAATAAAAAAAATTCGAATTCGAATTTCGAAAAAATCGCTTCGCGGTGCACTGGCTCTTGTCTAGATGCACTTATGTACCAAATTTCGTCTATTAGCTTACACGCTTATGGGTCTATTAGCTTACGCGCAGCGCGAACGAAAGACACACACACACACAGACTCTTTCTTTTATTATATGTAGAGAAGAGATATAGATATCAGTAGATGAATTGTTGCTCGCATCCTTAACTTCAGACAATATATAAAGGCGAATAACTACTGTGTGTTTATTTGGCCACCTCTAACAGAATAAGAGAATATGTATCGAAAGAGAGTAAGTAATAAAGTAAAAAGTATCGAAAGAGAGTAAGTCGTAAAAGTTGTGTATCGAAAACACTGTAAATACAACTGCCGTGTTTGTACTGTTAAATTTGCCCCAACATAAATCAAACATTTCTTACAAAACTTAAGTGAAAGTTTTGTTAAAATATCAAGCTTGCAATATAATTAAAATTTAACCAAAACTAGCCAGTGCTACTTACAAGATTTCAGAAATTCAGGTATTTGAACTACATGCAACAGACTTTACAAAACAAAAGGCAACTTACAACTCTTCATAAACGCAGCTCCAGGAGAATTTTAAAAAAGAAAGAAAGCAAGTTGGCTGACTTTTGCACTATTTACTGACATTTCTAGAGATGATCCCGGATTTTTTTTTCAGGAAAAAAGAAGGAGAGAGATTTTTCATTTGCTGAAACTTGAAATTAGTATCAACTTGTCAATATTTAACATTTTTTGACGGAAAAGGTCGTTGTTCTCGAATCAGATGTTAATCTCGAAACCGAATTTTGTGTTGAATCGCTACAAACGGCGTACCACTTTTCAAATTGTTGCCACAAAATAATATCGCCCTGAATTATATTTAAAGAAATTAAACAATGAAGTATCTGCCTGAATGAATGCATGTTTCTCGGACTGTGAAAAAACAATGGCACTCTAAACCATTTAGTTTTGAATAACGTAGTCCTCCATATAATATCGAATATAAGCACCCGGAAACCTGAATTTTGAATTTTATATTTCATATTTTATAAAACTTTAACGAATTTCTGAATAAAGTCAACGATGTCAAAGCGAGCAGTGCAACACTCTACGGAAAAAAGAAACATTTTTATCTTCAGCTCGCGGGACTACATATCAGGAATAAAGATTATGATCGGCAATAAAGATTATTTTAAAGGTATAATGTGTTTATAAATGTTTTGTGATTTTGCTGTTGAACCGAATTTTGTGTGGCGCAATGTGAAAAATGTGATATTTAATAAGTAAAATAAACACACAAAACGTAGATAAAAATATAAATTAAAGATAAATTAAATAATGATAAAAAGATAAATTAAAGATAAATTAAATAATGATAAAAAGATAAATTAAATAATGATAAAAAATAAATTAAACAATGATAAAAAGATACATTAAAGTTTTGTAAAGCCATCTCAGTAAGAAAACTGAACATTGATACTCTGAACTAAAATAAATAAATAAATATAAAAAGACAAAAAAATCTGAAAGGTTTCAGATTTTAAATTCTTTCCAAAGGAGGCGTTTTTCTAACGTTTTGTGTGTTACCTTTATTTATCAAATAACATGTTCTACGTACTCAAACTATACAATTTAGTTCAACAGCAATATCGCAAATTAATTTTAAAATGAGCATATCTTTAGAATTTCCCATACAGAGACTCGCGAGCTGGAGATATTTTTTTTTTCGTACGGCGTTGCCATTGCTCACTTTGAAAGCGTTTCGTTTTCTAATCAAAAATTCGTTGAAGTGTTACAAAACTTGACATCGATAATAAAACAAATTTTAAATTAGAGCTTCCAGATATCAATATTGGGTGGAGGATTACGTTATTCAAAATTGGATGGTTCTATGTACCTTTGTGTTATCACAATGCGAGAAACATACATACATTTATGCTAATTCTTCATTATTTAATTCTTTTAAATATAATACAGGACTGTAATATTTCGTGGCCACAATTTGAAAAGTCAACGGACTTTTATAGTGTATCAACGGAAAATGCAAAAACGAAATTAATAGTTCTTCTGGGCAAATTGCCGCTTTGGACTAAATAGGGGGGGGTAGTGGAGTGAGTGTAACAGCAGACTGGTAAGCTGTGAGCACAGCGAGAGCATAAAAAGCCCTAACAAACCCTTTAGGGTTGACCGTTAAAATCTGAAACCTTTCAGATTTTTTTTTTTTAGTCCAAAGGGGCTTTGTCCCAGAAGAACTATCGTTTTCGGTTTGCGATTTTGCGTTGGTTCACCAAATGTCCGTTTCACTTTTCAAACTGTTGCCACCAAATGTTGGAGTCCTGCATTATATTTGAAAAAATTAAATAATGAAAAATCTGCATAAATGTATGTATATTTCTCGCATTGTGATATAACAATGATACCTAGAACCATCGAATTTTAAATGACACAATCCTACTGCGAATATGGGCATGTGGAAGCCCTCATTTGAAATCTGGAATTTGTTTTATTATCGATTTCATATTTTGTCAATCTTTAACGAATTTTTGATTAACAAATTGAAAGAGAGCAATGGCAACGTTGTACAGAAAAGAAAAATTATCTCCAGCGCGTGAGACTGCCGATCATAAATTCTAAAGATATGCTCAATTTGAAACTATTTTGCGATATTGCTCTTGAACCGAATTTTATAGTTTAAGTGCGAAGAACGGGATATTTAATAAATAAAGGTAGCACACAAAATGTAAAAAAAACGGCTGTTTGGACGTAATTTAAAATCTAAAACCTTTCAAATTTCGTTTCTCCTTTTTTTTCAGATTTTTTTATCATACATTTTTGCATCTTAATGATACTTTACTAGCGTAAAATGACACACGAGGTCATAATAATCGTGATAAAGGGAAGACCCAATCCTTCTAGTTCCACTGGACCATATGATTATAAAGGGTCGACCCCCTCAAAACCACAAAAGGAAAGGAGAGAGAAAAAGAAGCTAATTAACTAAAAATAATTGGGGGTTAATTAACGAACTAAAAAAAAGGAAGAGACATACAAACAACGAAGCACAACACCAAACATTCAAAATCCAAAAACAATTAAAAACCCCACGGGTAAACAGAGTGGCGGAAACTCTCAAGAAACAATCATTCACATGAATTTTCGGAACAGGCACAGGCGGTCCAAAGCCATCGAGGAATTCCAAATTTAAATAACCTGCAGAAGGTCAAACCGAATTCCATACAGTATTACTTTAATAACATATTATTTGTATAATCATAATTCTATTTAAACTATTAATTTATTTTAAACATTTACTTTAATAGTCCTACCACTATCTGACTTCAAATGTATTAATTATCTTTAATAATCATAGAAAAGAAGCTCCAGGACTGCCAATAACCAAAACTGGAAAAATTTAAGATTGCTATGTATCATATTAAAACTTTAGTAATTACTCCATTAAGAACAGAATATAAGAAAAACATGACACATGAGGTATATGATCTTTGCGGAAAGAAGTACCAAAGCAACAAAACACAGCATATCCGTTTACACAGAACTGTTATTCACAGGTTTGCTTCAGCTGGTCTACTTACCACTTCACTTCAGCTATTCGGCTCAACTAACACGTACTTACCGACTCAACAAATCGTCTTTCCACGTATGATTCCCATTTCTCGGAAACGTAACAATTTAACTGCCTACCTGAGACCCTGCCTAGGACAAAATCACCTTCTTTGGAGCTTCATTCTCTTATTTTTACTTCTTCTCACGCGCTACTGTAGGCGCGCTATTGGTAAACACTTCGCGCTTCTTTTGCAGCCCCCCCCCCCTTTTCAAGAAGGAGGGCGGCGGTGCTCCAGAGGATCGAAGATATTTTTAGACGATGAGGGTGGTGCAACCGCTAATGACTCGGTATCAAATGGTCTGTTGACCAAAGCTAAGTGTCGGTTTCTTGAAATGTTTCGCAGTTATCTGTTCCTTAAGAAAGTATGCTGTCAGACAACTGGCAGTTCTTAGAGGGATATAACCGTTTCCAGAGCAGGCCATTCACTGGAAAGTATACTGAGTGGAACAGTGAAATGAGTTTTTACTTGGTGTCGGTTATAGCTGAACGTAATTTAAAAAGCTAGAGTTTTAATTAAGAGCTTTTATGTTTCAGTACCATGAAAGAAGATTCGAGAATTAAATTAATAATAATTTAAACAACACTAATTATTATATATCAGTATTTAAAATTATTTAATTCTAAGCTTTTAAATGCATAAATATTATTTGCCATGATAAATATTTTTCCCCGAAGGAAATGTTACACTAAGTTGTCCAAAACGATAGTTTTGATTTAGTAAGAAGTCGTTTGCGCTTTGGATAAAGCAGCTGGATTTAAGGTTTTAATATCGCGGTATTTTAGAAAACTGTGAGCATAATTCTTAATATTATAATTTTACACATACTTTTTAATTTCCTTCAAGTTTTATTTTCTAATAAATATAAATGAAACTAAACATTTTATACCTTCAAAGCTCATTTTACTTTACTATGAGTTATATGAAAATTTTGATAATGTGTTTGATAACGCAAACACGTTATTTATTCAAAAAATATACCAATTAAATTATTCAAAAATAATTGATTCAAATAATTAACTCAAAACGTGTTCCAAATGTTTGTAATGTTGCGCGCTTCCAACCTGCACGCAACAATAGTGGTGACTGCTATGAACTGGAAAGTCTTGAGAACGGCTTAAATCCCTTTTTATTCAACTTTAGAAATTACAGATGCGTGCTCTTGAAGCTCACAAACTACGCCGACCCGGCGGTAAAATAAAAATAAGAAACTAAAAATGAATAATAACAAGTGACTACCTACGAAGGCTCTCTTAAACGTAACTAACTTAACCGCGTTCTAAGATACCGCTGATAATTCAGCAAACTTCTGAATATTACGTTGAAAGATTTAACTTTCTACCGAGGCAAGCACACAAGACGAAACGCGTGGTTCTTCAATTTCTACCAAGCCACCTCCACGCTTGTGAAGCAAGAAAGCACACTTCGAACTCATTTCCCTTCTAATTAACTCAGAATACTTCCGCTGACTATTTTGTTCTACCGTTCTACTAAAATTTACATACTCTGGCATTGGCAATTCCAGGGAAAAGTAAGGCTTGACAGGAAAGATAGTTTAAACTTAAAATAAATGTTAGTTAAAATAAATATAAACCCTACATGTTTATTTTACTTCTTTTTCCAGTTTGTAGGTATTAAAATAAATAAAGTAAATAAGTAAAATAGGGAGGAAAGCGAAATCTGAAAGAGTTCAGATTTTAAGGTCGCACAAAAGGGTTTAAAGTTTTTACGCTCTCGCAGAAATCGCAGTCTACAAGTGTGTCACAGTCATTCCTGCTAATCATTCCCCGCCCCCGCACTTACGCCACAGACAGTTCACCAACAAAAATCACAAAAATTTTGACACCAGCATACGTTTAGAATTCCCGATGCAGTCTTAAGTGTTGCAATACATTTTTATTTTTTTTCAGTCTTTTGTAAGTTTATGATATGAGTGTTCAGTTTTCCTAGTAATATTGCTTGCAAAACTTTTTTCGTCTTTTATTATTAAGGCTTTGCGTGTTAAATTTATTAATTAAATATCGTGTTCTTCGCATAGTTCAACAGCAAAATCACGAAATATTTAAAAGCGACATATCCTTAGAAATTCCGATACACATTCTGGCGCGCTGGAGATTAAAATGTTTTATTCCGTACAGCGTTGCCACTGCTCAGTTTCAAATTGTTTGAGTTTGCTAATCAAAAATTCACTAAAGTTTTACAAAATATGAAATAGAAAATTCGGTCTTCCAGGTGCACATGTTCAGGTGACAGAACAACATTATTCAAAGTTCGATGGTCCTAGGTACAGTGTCGTTTTTCACAGTGTACGAAACAGCCATACATACATGCATCTTATTCATTATTTCATTTCTAAAAAAATAATGCGCGGAGGTAACATTTGGTGGCAACAATCTGAAAAGTGATACAGCCGTTAGGAATAGACGACGCAAAATCCTGTTTTCAGGTTACATAACTCTAATTAATACCAGATTACCAATAAATAAATAAATAAAAAGCAAATATGAAAGGTTTCAGATTTTGCATTACATCCAAAGAGGCGTTTTTTTAACATTTTGTCTGTTATCTTTATTTATTAAATATCACGTTCTTCGCATTTGAACCATGAAATTCAGTTCAAGACCAATATCATAAAATAGTTTTAAATTGAGCACATCTTTAGAATTTCCGATACAGAGTCTCGCGCGCTGGAGAGAACAATGTTTTTTCTGTACAACGTTGCCATTGCTCGCTTTGAAATCCTTGAGTTTGTTAATCAAAAATTCGTGAAAGTTTTACAAAATATGAAATCGATAATAAAACAAATTTCAAATTTCAAATTTGTGCTTCCCCATGCCCATATTCGCAGGAGGATTACGTCATTCAAAATTCGATGACTCTATGTACCGCTGTTTTATCACAGTGCGAAAAATGTACATACATTTATGCAGATTTATCATTATTTAATTTCTTCAAATATAATGCAAGTACTCTTAATATTTGGTGGCAACAGTTTGGAAAGTGAAACGGACATTTACAGTGATTGAACGCAAAATCGCAAAACGAAAACAATAGTCCTTCAGGGACAAAGCCCCTTTGGACTAATAAAAAATCACCGAGTTGATAAAAATGAGCATTTGCTGGTTTGTCAATGTTAATTATTGCATTACCAGTTTAATTAATTATCTTAAAATATTATAATTATTAATTATATGTGTGGTAGGCGATGACTTTTGCCAATGTTCCGTAGTAAATGATCTGACACATGCTGCGTTAATAAACGTTTTTAAAATCTAAATATTTGCTGAAAATTTTATAATTTTACTGAAAAAAACTAAAAAAGTAAATTTTTACTCTTTCATGAGAGTAATGAAATTGGAAAAAATAAAACATACATTTAATTTTAAGAAATGAGTTTTTAAATTTACATTTGTTACAACAAATACTTCGCTACTGAAACAATAGGACAAAAAATGCAAAAATAAATTAGAAGCATATTATGCAAAATATTTCAGAAATATATAATACATAAAATTTGCAAAATAATCCAGAAATTATTTGCAATTTGGTATTCGTTTTTTATATATTATATTAGTCGATTATAAGTTTTTGTAATTTACCTTTAACGATTCCGCCTTTTATCGTAAGAGTTTAAATTTATCTGATATTAAACAATAAATATATCGTTACGAATTTTTAATATATGTAAATAATTTTAGCGAAATTGTAGTATTTTTTCTATAATGCTACATGAAATACTTGAAAGAGCCGATGCTATGTCGAAAAAATAAGATTTACAGAAGCTAGGTTACTTAACATTGAGTAAATGTCTGTCTCACAAAATTAGCGAGATATCGCCAAGTTGGAGATGATTTTGGCAAATTAATTTTTGCCGTCAAATTTAGCAAGAAATTACCAAAAGTCCGGCCTCTCAATAAGTGTAACTGGTATTATGGTTGAATTAATGTAATTAATCTGTATATGTAACTGCATCCGTATCCGGCCTTCATTTGCCTTCTAATAACTCCGAGAAGTAGAAGGTACTAGAAATTCCTGGGCAGCCGGAGAAAACTATATAAGATCGGAGAAAACTATATAAGATCGGAGAGAACATCAATTTCTCTGTTGCTAGGTAAAAGCTGAATTCGGAGTATCGAGATATCCGTGAGAGTTTCGTCTTTTAGGTGCATTTTGCACTGCGTTGTGTTTAACGTTTTTAGTAGTTTGAAGTGGTAACTAATGATTAGGCACTGTAATACTGAGAAGAGGTGAGGGAGTATTTTTGTGGAAAGTTCCCGAACTATAAAGTGGTTCTCTTAAGGGGTATCAGAAACCGCTACACCGACAATGTTAAATTGGCCATTTTTGATGTACCTTTTTCTCAAAATCTGCTGTAGATACAAGCTTGAAATTTTTTCTGTAATTAAAGTACACCTATCTGATTATACTGAAATATTTTGAATTTTAGAGTAAATTACAGAATACTTTGTTAAGCATAGTAAAATTTAGCACTTTTCTCACACACACACACACACACACATACACACACACACACACACACACACACACACACACACAAAAAAAAAAAAAAATTCCAAGTTTATTACAAAAAGCTCATTTTAGTAAATATTAGGAAACCTAATAAATAAGCCATAAAAGTTTAGATACCTGTGAGCAGTAGTTCCTAAGAAAAGGTAGATGACAAATTAAAACTAGATTTTTTTACAGTTCTAATTTTCATAGAGATTAAAGAATGGTATTTTTAGAAAGATAAAAGTGTAGAGAATTTGAAAATGTAAAAATCCGAAATTACAATTTTTTGAAGATTTTGGGGTTCCAACACACCTTAATAAAATGAATTTTATCAAGCTATCATCGGTTCTGTGTTCATTCTAACAATGTGAATAAATGAAATTTTGTGCAGATTTTTTTCTTTAGAAATAAATATAAAAAATTCCCATAATAAATGTCCTGTTATTTCCTTAAAAAGTATTCCATGTTATCAATGAAGGATTAAATGGCTAATTTGCTTTCATGATTGCCTTTATTTAATTGCTATAAAGAGCTTTTTTATATTTATTATATCAAAATACTATCTAGCAGAAAATCGTTTAAACGACGTTTCTCGTCTCAATACTTATAATAAACAGTTGTCTTCAAAATCATTGTGAAAACGTCTTAAAAATAATCATATACAACATCATAAAGAAAATTAATACACCTTCAATAATAATTTCTGGTTCAGCTGTTTTCATTTTCCTAAACTTGCACAGATTATTCTAATTTTCTAATAGTTTTTTTTTTAATTTTGAAACCTTTTCCTTTATTATCTTGCTTCCCACCTACAGCTCCCAGCCAGATTTAGTTTTCAGTATCGAGGTTTATGCAGATGAGGTAGAACCAGTATTTAATGGGAAGTTCCGTCAATTCCGGTAGAAGATCTCAGAAGTCCTCAGTAGAACATCTTCGAGCCACGTCGTTGCTTACGTGCCTCTTTGTATTCGCTAGTGAGGTTTAATTAGTTACCAGTGCAGAACCTTTAATTAGTTACTAGTGCAGAAATAACTCCTTCGGCTAAAGTTTAGTTAGGAATAAGTTAGTTTCTTATTTTCTATCTTAAGTTAAAGGCCAATGGGAGCCTTTAAGTCCGAGAGGGGCCAACCATTATTATTCTTTGAGTGGAATAAAAGGATATTTTAAGGGGACTCATACACCTTAAAACCCATAAGATGTTCGAATAGGTGATTGTTGCAAGAATTGGGATAACTTATTTATTTTAAAAGCAATTACTTCCAACATTTTACAGCTGACTACATAATATAGCTGCTTTCTGTAATAGTGATCAGAAAGTTTGTGTTGCCACAAATATTTTTATAATTTAATCCGCTTTTTGACCAAATTTTTCGTCATGTTTCCACCTTGCGCGCACAGTTTAAAAAATTCTGTTGCGTAATTGCATTCCATATTTAGTACATAGCTTTTATAATATTTGGAAACTACCGTGAACCTAAAATTTTTAAAATTTCATGTTAAATTTTTATTTTATTTGGAGTCTAGTTATAAAATGTATTTTATTAAAAAAATCTGTAATGTTTTCGACCATAATTTTTTTAATATTAAAATATTCATCAGATTTTTGGTTCAATTATTTGTTACTTTAAACAATAGGGCTCATTTAAAGAATTCCATCAATTTCAAGTATGTACCATTAGTCATTTTTAAAACATCGTGCGCGCAAGGTGGAAACACGGCGAAATATTTTGTCACAAAGAGGATTAAATTACAAAAATATTTGTGGCAACACAAACTTTCTGGTTACTAGTTTCCAAAGCAGCTATATGATGTAAAAAGTTGGAAGTAATTGCTTTTAAAATAAATAAAATATCCCAATTCTTGCAACAGTCACATATTCAAAGATCATGAGGGGTTTAAGGTGTATGAGTCCCCTTAACCCTTCTTTGGGATTTCTATAGCGGTAAGAAGAACAGCGAATAGTCGCTATATTCTTTTCCAAGGTTCTAGTTGCCAAGTGCACTTAATTGAGCTACAACCGTGTAACCGTTACACCACGAAGGCATGTTAGAAGGAGAGAGAATGTACTTTATGCATTAATGTTTAACAGGTTCTCTTAAAACATCTTAACTCAAAATTATTGTTGAAACATCTTCAGTCGGTTAGCACTTGCTTTCAACTCCATAATCGTTTTCTACCTAGAGATATACAACTGACATACTCCACTTTTCTTTTCACAGTAAATCCAATAGCCGGCAGTTGTTAAAAGTTTAGAAATCGAGCTTAATAGCGGTACTTTTTCTGAGCGGTTAATATTTTTTTATTTTATTTTAAGGAGTGTATCTGGAGAACTTTCTCTACTTAAAAGAAGCTTCAGCGATTAAAGGAAGTGTGTTTCAATGGGTACGCATAAATCGTCTCACCTTCTCTCATGCTTGTAAGATATGAGAGCCATTTTTGTCTTATGGTTCTCATTTTGTTGTTTCATTGGAAATTTTTCTATTAAAGCCATATCGGGATTCCGAAAGCTGATATGTAGGCTTTTAGTCTATTTCTAGTTGTTTTTATTTGAAAAACAATATATATTTCAAAAATAAATACTTTTACCAAATAGCTTAAATGCTGTTCTCTACTAATGATGTGGAATCAAGCGTTTGCCAAAATGATATATGATATGAATGGATTACCTAATAGTTGTTATAGTCCTTGAATTTTTAGTGCTTGAAATCTTAAGATGCTTCAGTTTGATAACATTTCTGAAACTGTTCATATGCCATATGACGTCACTTCCGAAACAATAACATGTATTTTGATAAATATATTAATGTTTATTTTTTTTAAATGCTCATTAAAAATTCGTTGATAATAAATCAAAATGAAATCTCTCAATCCTGCACCACGTAATTGTCTGCTAAAGCAGATATTATCTAACAGTTATGGCATCCTATAAATATATAGTTTCCGCACATATTATTGGTAAAAGAAGCGCTAACATTATGTAGACGTCAATGCTCATTACCAAAATGTGACTTTGTAGAGTGTCTTAAACTTTTTAAGGCAATAATAATAACAACAAGAAGAAGAACTACAAGAAGAACAACAAGAAGAACAACAAGAACAACAACAAGAACAATAACAACAAGAACAATAACAACAAGAACAACAACAACAAGAACAACAACAACAAGAACAAGAACAACAAGAACAACAACAACAAGAACAACAAAAAGAACAACAAGAAGAACAAGAAGAAAAACAACAAGAAGAACAACAAAAACAACAACAAGAACAACAACAAGAACAACAACAAGAACAACAACAAGAACAACAAAAAGAACAACAACAAGAACAACAAGAAGAACAACAAGAACAACAACAAGAACAACAACAAAAACAACAACAAGAACAACAAAAAGAACAACAACAAGAACAACAACAAGAACAACAAAAAGAACAACAAAAAGAACAACAACAAGAACAACAACAAGAACAACAACAAGAACAACAAAAAGAACAACAAAAAGAACAACAAAAAGAACAACAAAAAGAACAACAACAAGAAAAACAACAAGAACAACAAAAAGAACAACAAAAAGAACAACAACAAGAGAAACAACAAGAACAACAAATAGAAGAACAACAAGAAGAACAACAACAAGAACAACAAGAAGAACAACAACAAGAACAACAAAAAGAAACAACAAGAACAACAAAAAGAACAACAACAAGAACAACAACAAGAACAACAAGAAGAACAACAACAAGAACAACAACAAGAACAACAAGAAGAACAACAAAAAGAACAACAAAAAGAACAACAAAAAGAACAACAAGAACAACAACAAGAACAACAAAAAGAACAACAAAAAGAACAACAAGAAGAACAAGAACAACAACAGGAACAACAAGAAGAGCAACAAGAAGAACAACAAGAACAACAACAACAATAATAATAATAATAATAATAATAATAATAATAATAATAATAATAATAATAAATGAACTGTGGTCTCGCTGCCATGATAACCACGGATCTTCCAGCTTAGTTAATCGTTCTAATCACACTATGAATCGTTCTTATCATGAACTGTGAAACAACTCTTTATTATTATGGGCCACAATACTTCTCTGAACAAGATCTTTTCCGTTCCCTGTTATGGTCTGTATCTCTGCTTTTGAAGCAGAGATACAGATAGTTGTGTTTGCTGCACGAAAGGATCAGGTAAAGGTAAAAGTCTAGGAAGCACCAGAATCTTCATTAGAGATCAAGCAGGTATTACTAACCGACTATAAGAAGAAGAATAAAGCTGATGATAGTTCTTTAGAGGGAGGTTTAGAATTTTATTATTAAGATAGAAGGACTAAAAGAGGAGAAAAGTTATTACAAGAAAATTAGAAGAACGGTCATTAGAAGGGTTACTGTGTAGAGATATTAGGCTATTTCGAAGTAGGAGACGTGAAAAATGAGCAATGCCCTCACTGCAAATCGAACCACCGACCTCTCGAATTCAGGCCGAGTGTGCTGATCATTTCATTACAAAGGCATGCTACGAAGGCGGGAGAAATACCTTATATACTCTCCCTTTTAAAGGGCGACTGGGGTTTTAGAGGACCCAATCGCCAGCAACAGTTATAACTGTGGCATGTATCCCCATGGAAAGGCCATTGATAATGTATATAATCAATGTGCAGTAACCACGTTATGAGATAGTTGATATTTGACGGAGAACGTGTGCACCATCCCTTTACAGTAATGGTTAATTGGCATATGCAACACATCCACCTCTATCTGGAGTCAGATGGGCCACACAGGCGCCTCGCACCATACACCGAAACCCAGCGACCAGGCCATCCAGGTGGCAATCCAAAAGACCAAAGAAGCCCACGTTATGAGATAGCTATGCATAATACCATAACGGTTTAGTAACGTCTGATCATTGTGCATTATTCTCAGGAATAATTCCATGGAAATATCCTCAAAGACACGATGGTATTTTCCTAGAACTTTGGACTCTTCACTTCTACTTTTACTATGACAATGGACTCATTTAGTGATTCAAACACAAAGACATATTTTTGTCTAAAGTTAACCCCTCCCCACGAATAATCGTTGCATTTCTATGCAAGGTGACTAAGCACCAACAGAACAATACTAGAACAGGGTAGTTACGGTCCATGAAAGTCTTCAGTGACAACGAATAAATTTACGTCTGTCGGTGATACCCTGAGATTCTTCCACCGAACAGACATCATTCCGCATGGATTTCTAGGACGGAAGCCTGTTCCGTGACGTATAGTATAGTGGTGGTAAAGAATCATTATTCACCACCTTTTATTTCGGGCGCCACTGTAGAGACATTGGGTTATTTCGAAACAGGAGACGTGAAAAATGAGCAATACCCTGGCTGGGAATCGAACCACGGACCTCTTGAATACGCGCCGAGTATGCTGACCACTATACCACGAAGGCATGCTAAGAAGGCGAGAGAAATACCTTATATCTGTGTCAAGGGTGAATGAATTATTGGTCCACCGTCTAGTATTAATGTAAAATTTCTATGTAAATGTCTTGTTAGGCTAGCATCCGATGCAGGCCAACCGAAAGCCCAGCGGGGTACAGTAGTGCGGCGCAGCAATACCTGTAAAAGTCACTGACGAAGTTCTGGTGCTCCGTCCTCTTCTTACTTTCAATATGTTGCTTTGTCAAATATATGTACTTGGCTATGCAATGTATCCCGATCCAGTTGTTAGTCTTCTGAATTAAGTCGAATTCTGAATGCTTTACGCATTTCCCATGTATCACTACTTCCAGTCACACACTGATGGCTATTGTATTCTTTTATTTTTATTTCTTTTGGTATATCCTCTGTGTATTGCTGTAATCATTTACATTCATTATGTCACTGTGTTCTCTGTTTTTATGTTATATTGTCATTAAGTCTAATTCTACTGTCTATATTTTACTCATTGTATATTATTGGGCTGCCCAACATCAGACTGTACTTTAGCTTATGTATATTCTATATTTGTGTGTATTACACCTTTGTAAAATTTTTGCTTATTGTCAAAACTCGCCCTTTTTGGCCCCGCATGCTTTTGTTATTTTATTTAATTAATGTTGGGCCTGGGCGGTTGTTGGGACTGTCTTTCGTGGGCATTTGGTCTGTTGGACTGCCCCCGGGTTGAATTTGGCTCTGAGTATGGGCGCCCGGTGCGTGGCGTCTTGTGATTCCTATTTAGGCTCTAGATATAGGTGGACGTGGTGCTATACCGATTAACCTTTTGGTAAAGGGACAGTGCCCACGTCCTCCGTTGCTTATCGCTTATCGCTTTCCCTGTCCCTGGTCCACCGGATGAGACCAGATCTAGAACTCTTTGCACCTTTGGAAAAGAGGGACGTCTAATAAAGGAAGTTTTACATCAAACTAGCATAGAAAATATCATATAACAAATTTATAATAACATTTAATATAGGAAAAAACAGAAAACTAAATATAAAATAATACATGAAATATAGCGTAATAAATACATAATGTGTCATATAATAAAATTGTGAAACGAAAGGAGCAGCTGACTATTACGTGTTTAATTGGCCACAGTCACCAGGATAACCACCATGAACCCATCCACGCTGACTAGCTTTCGTAAACTAGTCAGCGTGGGCGGTTAATACTAATAACACGAAATAAAACTGGTTCATTCCTAACATACTGTGCTGCTGCCTACTCAGCCGTGTGAAGCTGTATACAGGCTGCTTCAAACACTCTTACAACGTGTACGTTTTCCACAGTAATAGGATTACAGTGGCACGCTTAGCGATTTAAACTAATGGCTTCATGGTAGAGTTAATTCTAAAGATGGTTAATTTACTAAGACGCTACTTGTGCGATCCATGGTGACGTTTCTAGTGCAGTACTCTCTTCTACCTATCTATTTTAGCTAAGCGTTGTTACACATATTCAGTTGTATATAAAGTTCTGCACCGAAATGCATATTTTCAGGTGCTCTATTCGTTTATCAATGGCTCACATGTTGTAATTGCATGTTCTTCCTACATAAGTGTATAAGTTATTTGTCTCATCTTCTTGGCCTTCCTTCGGGATGTGGTGGTCTGCACGCTGGACACGTATGCGACAGGTCCGCGGTTCGATTTTCGGCGAAGGCGTTGCTAATTTTTGATCTTGCCTGCTTTTCAAAAATACCTAATGTCTCTACTAGTGTCTGTGCTAACATGAGTAGCTGCAGTTTAACTATGCCTATGCCATGCTTTATGATTTTGTCTCTCCCTGATGGCTCAAGATGGTGCATATGTTTAATCCGAAAACGCTCGCTCTGGGTCCAGTGGACCCACTCGATTAAACAAATCTTTCTGAAAGCCCGCTTATTTCACCCAAGTTGTTGAGTTCCTGCGTAGTTGCGTCCAGGATCACCCTCTTCATGTTTCCGAAATGTTTCACCAGGGCTCATTATGTTTGAGTCGTTTTTGATCGAATCAGATCTGTTAAACACAGCGCGCCTATTCACGTTCCGCTTCGTTGTAGATTTATGATAATCTAGAAAGCGGCAAACATGTTGCGTTCTTTACCGTACAAGGCTGCTAAAGTTGTTGTAACTTTGGTTTGGGTTATTTAATTATGGAAAACCAATGGTGCCTAAGGGAAAATCTCTTCGTGGAGGACTTTCTAAGTGAAGCTGGCTCGTATTCACATTACACATGGACAAAATCAATAGCACGCCCATGCAGCTAGCCCGTTCGCGGGGTTTCAAGCCTCCGACAGAACTGCTAGAGTGCAGCGATTTTACCACTCGGCTACAAGTGGGCCTAATTATTACAAGATATTTGAACTGAAGAATTTATTGAAGAAAATGAGGATGAAATTGATCACGAATTTTTAGTTGGCATGACGATGATTCAAAAACTGATATAGATTCTGAAAACGAAAATGAGAATGACACAAATTGCTTTATTAGGGGAAAAATATAAAGCTGAAGTGTGTTTTCCCAGCAAAAAAAGCACAGATAAACGAGTAAAAAGCAAGCGGTACTCCGAATGTGGAAAATATTTGTGCTTGGAACACATGACAACACTTTGTTCAATGTGCTGCTAATATCTGTTGTTGCATTTTTTCTCTGCGTCCATAGTGATAATAAAGCGAAGACAGAATCGATACGAGTAGAAGTACACTATTTTCCCCCTCCTAGTGTTAATCTATAATACGTTTTTCTATTCCTTTGAGAAATTTTATTTCATAAAAACGTTTGGAGAAATTAAAAATTTTAATGTGCATACATTTAAGTTCGATCACAAAATTTATTTTTGGCATATATGTAACACTTTTTCTGAAGATTTTAAATTTTTTATTCAAAAAACATTAGGTGAATCTTTGGGAGCCAGTGCGCGCACTCATGTAACTCAAATCAGCGCCTGATCCCCAGTTAAGTCTTCTATAAATTTTCATATGCTGGTCGTGATTAATCTGGGTCCGTGCTATGCCATCAATTCAACAGAACTCATGCCACTGTTCTAACATCTTTCAACAGCTGGCATCGTTAAAGTACGTATGGCTAATATTCTGCACAGATGCCGAATCGAACTGCGTCTACTGCTGGCAGTCAGGAGCCAATATCCAGAAGCATTCTAGTTCGCAAAAAAATACGAAATTTTGCTAGTAGTGATATCAAGATCACCTCCCTTTGAACTTTTAAACTTTGGAAAAATACTTTATAATCTATGAAGTTTTCCTGTTAGATCATACTGTGCCGATAACAGGCAGAGAAGTTTAGCTCGAATCCTGCAAATACTGAGCTTGCTCTTTGGATACAAACTCAGCTTTCAGGAGTTTGAGCGTGTTTTATTTTCATTAAACATTCTCAATGACCTTGTTGTTAGGAAAAATGGTTCCGAAGGTTATTTGAGAATTGCTTCTAATAATGTGCATTTGCCGCAGTATACATTAATCGCAGGAATGGCGGACAGATGGCTGACGAAAATACTACCAGGTAGTATTTTCTTCCAGGAATTGATTCCAGCCAATCCTTCAGGAATTGAATCCGATTCCATTCGGTTGAGCAACCAGAGATTCGGAATATTCGTCCTTTGTTCATAGTTCGATTCTCAGCAATTGAACTTACCACATGAGGCTTCTTGGTTTTTCGCTGGTGCAACATAAACACGCATCAGCTTCTTTGTAAATTACTTCATAAAACTATCTTACTAGAAGAAACAGCCATTGGATATTTTTCCAGGAAAAATTAACCAATCAGCCAGTCGTTGAATCGCCTTATGGTAGGTATCTGTGCCGCCTGCAGGCAAAAAAATAAAGCATACTTTATTTTGGAGGCAGAGTTTGAATCCTAAGGTAAAGTATGGATGCTTGTAAATATACGCTGTCTTTGCGGTTGGAAGCAGTTAAAATATGAGCGATAGAAACTTGTTGACCGTGACAGGCTGCTAATAGAAAAAGGGGGCAAAAGATCCTTGGATCCTTTCACTGGGGTGTTTTAACCCTTTCACTACTAACGGAACATATATGCCTCACTAAAAGTTCCTGCTGTGTTAAAAAATACTTGGAATCTTCTAATTGTTGGGGATCATCTTCCAATAGTTGGAAAATCAAGATGCCGCTGTGTTCGTTGCACACAAGAAAACAACCAATACGAGTTGCCCAATGTTGGGTTATGCAAACAATGCTTTTTACCCTGTACCATGCGATGTAAATCTATCTCATATAATAAAATTTTCCAGAATAATAGGTGTGTTAGCAAGTCGATCGCTACGTGTGGGACGTATGCTACGTGTCCCACCATTAACTACGGCTGGGACATATCCGTCCCAGTCTAGCGTCTTGAAAACCATACGTCAAAAAAATCCCAAGTGTTAAATTTTACTTACTAATGACATATTTTGTTCACTTGGGTATAAAAAGGGTAATTTGTTTTTAATTCGTAATCAAAGGGTTAAATTAAAATTTTGGTGGAGTTGGGTAGTCGATTATAAGGTATCCAAAGCCTTGGCCAATGATGTGCGCTCTGTTAGTCGTAGCCATGACTATATTGTGGACTTGATATGAGTAGTTATGTCGCGATCAGAAAACACGTCACAAAAATCAACCAATGAAGTGTAGTAGATGAGTATAAAAAACCAAGAAAGAACCAATGAAATTCTCAAATCTTCGCAAAATTCTACAATTATTTCTTTATTTGTATTTTCCCTGAATGGCCGACTCTTTATCGATATGGGCCACTGCCGGAAGTGGTGCCATTTTTATTGTGGAGGCACTTAACAGGAGGCCATCTTTACCTCCTATGAAGCGGACGGAGAGTTTCAACCATGCCTTCTCCGGGATTCGAACTCAGGTCCAGCGGTATCGTAGTGGATTCCCCTAACCACTATACCATTTGGGCGGCACTTCTACAGTTACGTCTAAAGAAATACTCTTGTCTATAGATGATTATTCTCCTTTTATTAACCTGCAATTCTGGGAAAATGAAATGAATATATGGACTACGGAAATTCTAATTAAAAAACGGGACATTTTGAGCAAGAAATGCGTGCCGTTAATTAGAAAATTACTAGGTCATAATCAACATATGGGAATGACTTAGAATGATGTTCATTACAGAAATCAAATACCTTTTCTCTTAAGGCTAAGCACCATATATAATTACGGAAACATATTTAGAATTTTTGACTTCAAAATTATTGTTTAAAGAAAGCGTAAAATGTTTGCATTGTGAATTATTCATCAGCTTTACTCATTTCTTTGAATATCTTCTAAATTTACGCTGAAGCTGCAAAAAAAAAAAATTATAATGTGATTATTATGCCGGATAATCCATTAATTTCATCCGCTTAAGCGCATTATCCGTAATCTATGTTCCCCAGCAACTTTACACGATGAGAAAATCGTATCATATGCCGTAATCTTAATTACTTTTACAAGCTATTTTTTTCCGGCACTCCAAAGCGCATGCGTATTAGAGGAAAATATGCATTTTAACTCTGTCGCACGAAGCAGATAAACACACAATAACAAAAAAAAAAAAAAAAAAAAAAAGGCAGGGGGGACGCAAACTTCAATTTTTACTCTGCGATTAGAGGAAAACAGATTCTTTAAGTAATTATCGATCTTCGTTATTTATTTTCTCATTTGGTAAGTGCAGGAAAAAAGAAAAAAAATAGATTAACACAAAAATAGCGAAAAAACATCAGGAATTGTAATTCGAAATTCTAATTCAAATAATACGCAGCCCAGTCAAACACCAAAGCCAGAGAAAAGATAGGGTAAAATAATAATATTACCAAAAAAAAAAAAAGTGCATGAAAAAGTATTAATTGAATTACAACGTGTTCAAAATGGGACGCATATATCGCTGTTTAATCGAAGTTTTGTGTTTTGTTGTTTTATTGGTTCCTCGGGCACTAAGTGGTGCAGGGCACATTTTGACGACATCATTATTTTTTGTGATTCCCTTTTTTCCTAGCCATATCCGCGAGGTATTTCTATTCTTTATCTACTCTGCTCACTTTTTATATTTAATTTCTCTTTTTCGCTTATTTTTTCCATTCCTCTTTCATTCATTTTCAGCTTTTGAAAACTCTGTCACCATGAGCAGTGGTTAATTCAATCGCATAGCGTGACAAAAAAAGAGAAGGAATAAAAAAAAGGATGACTGAAAAAAAAAAAAAAAAAAAAGAAGTGATTAAAAAAACAGGGTATAACGATTTGTGACCAAAGTCCATTTTCTAGCTCAAATAACTAATTACATTTTACCTCATTGCCCAAGGGGAAGATATTAAATATTTGAATTCCTTTATTTGTAGGTTGGAATCCAAAAGGAAACTCACATTTAATCCAAAAGAACGTTAGCACGAATGTACGCGTAACATTAGTTTGAAAACCGGATTTTGTACCGTCCACTATAAACGGCGAATCCGTTTTCAAATTGTTGCCAACAAATGTTATCGCCCTGTATTATTTTTAAAGAAATTTAAAAAAAAATCCGAAAGCTTTCAGATTTATATTACGCACAAAGAGGCGCTTTTTGCGTTACTTTTATTTATTAAATATCATGTTCTTTGCACTTAAACCCATAAAATTCAATTCTACAGCAATATCACAAAATATTTTTTACAAAAAAGCAGCACATCTTTAGAATTTCAGATTCGGAAAAAATTATTTTATCTTATTTTTATCTTAAAAATTATTCTCTTAAAATTATTTTTATCTTAAAAAATTATTCCAGCTCTTGAGACTGTCTATCTTTAGAATTTCAGATAGACAGTCTCAAGCGCTGGAATAATTTTTTAAGATAAAAAAATTTTAAGAGAATAATTTTTTAATTATTTTTATCTTAAAAAATTATTCCAGCGCTTGAGACTGTCTATCTTTA
Organism: Stegodyphus dumicola; assembly: GCF_044657685.1. Lineage (NCBI taxonomy): Eukaryota > Metazoa > Arthropoda > Arachnida > Araneae > Eresidae > Stegodyphus > Stegodyphus dumicola. The sequence goes on from NC_140775.1 coordinate 181,540,243, forward strand.
GAATTTCAGATAGAGAGTTTTAAGAGAATAATTTCTTAAGATAAATATAAGATACAAATATTTTTCTTTTCCGTACAATGTCGCCATTGCTGTCTCTGAAATGGTTGAGATTGTTAATAAAAATTTCTTTAAGTTTTACAAAATATGAAATAGATAATAAAACAAATTCGACATTCAAATTTCGGGTTTTTTAGTGGCCATGTTCGGGTGGAGGACTACTTTATTCAAAATTTGATGTCTCTAGGTAGTTTTGTTTTCTCACAGTGCGAGAAAACATACATATATTCATGCAGATTCTTCATTATTTAATTTCTTTAAATATAACACAGGACGATAAATATTTGGTGGCAACAATTTAAAAAGTGATTCGCCGTTAATAGTGAAACTTCACAAAATGCCGTTTGAGACTAACAGACCATAGATCTTCAGGGATACCGGCCCTTATTGCTAAAAATAACGAAGAATCTGTATGTATGTATGTACGTTCCTTGAAGTGTGAAAAACGACGGTACCTAGCACCTAGAGCTATCAAATTGTGAATAACGTAGTCCTCCTCCCGAACATGTGCACCTAGAACTCCCAATTTTGAGTTTCCAATTTTATGTTTCATATTTTGTAAATCTTGAATGAATTTTTAATTAACAGACTCAACGATCTGAAAGTGAGCAATACCGTACGGAATAAAAGAATAGTATCTCCAGCGTGCTAGACTGCCTATCGGAAATTCTAAAGATATGTTGTTTTTAAATATTTTGCGATTTTGCTGTTGAATTGAATTTTATGTGGTATAAGTGCGAAGAACGTGATATTTAATAAATAATGTTAACACACTAAACGTTCATGATAATGTTGCGTGCGTACGGGTTCGGGATAAATTGAATGCACAAGTCCGATGAAAAGTGAATAAAATTTATTCTTATCCCAAGAATAAATACAAAATGCTTAAATTTCCTTAGAGATTTCCGTACAATATCGCAATATCTCATAGTAGTTACGTTTTAGACTACTCAAACGTACCACAGAACTTAATTCAAAACAGAGAGAGCTAATCCGTTCTCACCGCGAATTCGCTACAATCAATCACAACACTAAGTAAACAACTGAATTGAGATGTTTTCCTCCAGCTTTTATAAGCTTTTTAAATCACGCACGAGAACCTTCTCGTATTTTCTCGACTTTTCTGGATAGCGAAAGAGTACAATTACGAGATATCTATTATTCAAATGTTAAATGCACGTGCTCCTGCATTTTTAATTTTTCGTCGTAGCTATTTCTGCAAATAAGTCTCGTGTTACATTGCACGGCGATATACAACAATTTTAATTAGAAATTATACAAAACATAGCTAAATAAAAACACAATAAGCGTTTTGCATGCCATCTTACTAAGAAAAGTGAACTTAGGAAAGTGATGAACTTAGAAAAGACTGAAAAAAAATAGAAAATTGTTTGCCAACACTACATCGTTAAGTGCTGCAATATCGCTTTTAAAATTTTTGTAATTTTTCTGAGTAGTGAATAGGTTGTACACTCATGTCCATAAATTAAGGTTAATGCAAAATCAGGCAAAGGAAGAGTTAGAAGCAAAACAAATTTGACTTATTTGTAAAACTTATTTATTAAACAAAAGCTAAAGAGCAAAAACCGATGCTATATGTTTGATATTATTAAAAAAATTAGCGACTTTTTCTCCCTGGAGCAAATTACAAAAAATATATTTACAAAAAATCAATATTACATGGCTGGTATGATTGCTAATACATTGTATGTCTCCCAGACGATGCAATACAGTCCGTACAACGCCTAGGCATGCTGAGTATCAAATTATCGATCTGATCTTCGGGGATATTACACCACTCAAAACGAATGCTCTCCGAAGTGCCGGTAGACATGTAGGAGGAGGTTGATGGGTTGCAACTCGTCGGCCAAGCATGTCCCACACGTACTCTACTGGATTCAAGTCCGGTGAGAATGCTGCCCAGTCCATACGGGTGATATCCTCCGATTGAAGGCATTCGCTTACGATGTTTGCACGGTGAGGACGGGCGTTGTCATCCATAAACACAAATTGTGCGCCCATGGCGCCCCGAAACAAACGTACATGTTGTTGTAGAATGACGTCCCGATAGATTTGGCTTGTCATGGTTCCAATTTGAACATACAGGTCCGTTCTAGAACCCAGAATGATTCCACCCCAAACGAGCACCTCCTGCACCTCCGTAACGGTGTCGTTCAATGATGTTTTCTTGATGGTAACGGATACCTGGAGCTCTCCATATGAAAGTCCGGCGAGAATCAGACTGCAAGCTAAACCTGGACTCGTCGGAAAACATCACACAAGCCCACTGTTGCGGTGTCCACAATGCATGCTCTCTACTCGAGGTTAACAGCAGGCGACAGTGAGTTGCAGTAAGTAGAATGCATCTGACAGGTCTACGAGCATATAGACCAATCTGCCCTAAGCATCTGTACACGGTCTGCCTTGAAATTGTCGTACCAGTGACTGAAGAGAGCTGACGAGACAGGTCTGAGGCTGTGCTCCGCCTGTTTCTTTTGGCAGTAACTGCCAAATACCGGTCCTCATTCGGCGTTGTAACTCTGAGGCGACCTGTGCTGTAACGTCTACTCACATTACCATCATCTTGGAATCGTTCCCAAAGCCTGGAGATGACACTCTGGGCAATTCCAAGTTCGTCTGATACTTCCAGTTGGGTACGGCCGCATTCCAGAGGGCCGATAATTCTACCACGTAAAAAATCATCCAAATGCGTCCTTTGTGTCATAACTATTCGGTTATTGCACTGAAATGCTTATAAAGCGTCTGCAAACAATTTTACTTCTTTGCCTGTATTCCTTATATATCACTCTCGTCATTGTGACGTACCATCGGTGTCATCTGGTTACTTCCTGAAATTTGCATATGATTCTTGAAGATGTGTGTAGTGATTTTACAGGTGATATAGTTATTTTAGAGTTCGATTCCCGCGTGTCTGCGAATTATCCTTAATTTATGGACATGAGTGTAAATGCGAAGAAAATGGTGCTTAAGAAGAAGCTAAAAAGAAATGGATTAGCAAGAATGTGTGTAACAGCAGATTGGTGCTCTGCGAATTCAGTGAGTGCTTAAAAAATCTTACAAGGTATTTTCTCCTTATTTTTTGCATGCCTTCATGGAAATAATAAGCAAATATAATTGGAAGCATACTCCATGCATATTCGAAATGTTCAAGGTTCGAGTCCCGGCCAGGTTTCACGTGTTCTGCTTCAAGCTCGAGCCTGGACGCCTCGAATATGCGCCGAGTGTGCTAATGTTACACCACGTAGGAATGCAGAAAGAAGCGAGAAAATACCTTATAAATATAGAACCTTAACAAATCCTTTTAGGGGATAGTTAAAATCTGAGCGCTTTCAAATTTTAGAAGTCAAACAACAAAAAGCAGCGTTATATTTTCAAATTTTCGCAAGACTAGTTTAGATGGTTTTACCAAACCACCATCCTCAGCTGCAAAAGCGCAAATGGACGAGATAAGATATGATGATTAGATAAGATAACATAAGAAAGCCTGGACAGGAGATAAGCTACTGGCGCCATCTGTTGATGAAACCATACATAAAACATAATTTCTTTAAAGGCTGAAGGCAAAGATGGATTGGAATTAGGATCGTTAACTAGTATTTTGATAGCTTCGGCTATATCTCTTTAGATAAGATTAGTTTAGTTTCATTCTTAGTTTCTTAAGTCCAAGCCCAAGTGTCGGCTTTTTTGTACACTCCAAGACAGAGTTTTGTTAAACTTTATTTGGAATAAAAAAGGGATATTTTACCATTCTATCTTGTTGTTTTATGTCACACGAACTCAAGCGATTATTTGCATATCAGTTAAGATTCTTCACTTCCAACAGTAACTTAGAATTACACAGTGAGGAACCCTGCAAACTGATTAAGGGAACTCATACACCTTAAAACCCATAAGATGTTCGAATAGGTGACTGTTGCAAGAATTGGGATAACTTATTTATTTTAAAAGCAATTACTACCAACTTTTTACAGCTGACTATATAATATAGCTGCTTTCTGAAATAGTCATCAGAAAGTTTGTGTTGCCACAAATATTTTTATAATTTAATCCGCTTTGTGACAACATTTTTCGTCATGTTTCCAACTTGCGCGTATAGTTTAAAACATTCTGTTTCATAATTTAATTCCATATTTAATATATAGCTTTTATAACATTTGAAAATTACTGTAAACCTAAAATTCTAATAATTTCATGTTAAATTTTTATTTTATTCTGAGTGGAGTTTATAAAAGGTATTTTATTAAAAAAATTTTAATGTTTTCGTCCATAAAATTTTTCAATATTAAATTATTCATCAGATTTTTGGTTCAGTTAGAAACTAGTGCCCATATAAAGAATTTTCTCCAATTTCAGGTATGTACCATTATCCATTTTTAAAATGTCATGCGCGCAAAGTGGTAACATGGCGAAATATTTTGTCACAAAGAGGATTAAATTACAAAACTATTTGTGGCAACACAAACTTTCTGGTTACTAGTGTCCATTGCAGCTATGTTGTGTAGTCAGCTGTAAAAAGTTGAAAGTAATTGCTTTTAAAATAAATAAAATATCCCAATTCTTGCAACAGTCACATATTCGAAGATCACGAGGGGTTTAAGGTGTATGACTCCCTTTAAAAGAGCAATTCAAGCGATTCTATTATGTGGCATCTACCAGTTGAAACAGTTATGCTTCACATTTGACAATATTTATCGTTTTATTGGTGCAATCATATTTGTTATTTGTTTGTAATAACACCTATAGCCATTCTATCGTCTGGGTTTTGAAACAATAGCAAAATTGACAAGTACAAGTAAAGTTAGTAGGAAAAAAATCTGAAAGCTTTCAGATTTTATACTGCATCCAAAGGGGCGTTTTCTTAAGTTTTCGGTGTTACCTTTAGTTATAAAATAGCATGCTCTTCGCACTTAAACCATAAAATTCAATTCAACAGTAATATCACAAAATATTTAAAAGAGCATATCTTTAGAATTTCAAATACACATCTCGTGATATTCGTGATATTTTTTTTTTCCGTACAGTGTTGCCATTGCTCGCTTTGAAATCGTTGAGTTTCTTAATCGAAAACTCATAAATGCTTCAAATTTAAAAATATGAAATAGATAGTAAGATAAATTCCGAATTTGAGCATCCAGATGTCCATATTCGCATGCAGACGAACGTTATTCAAAACTGGATGGCTCTAGGTACCGTTGTTTTATCACAGTGCATCAAAGATACATATACATTTATGTAGATTCTTCATTACTTCATTGCTTTAAATATAATGCAAGGCTCTAATACTTGTTGGCAACAATTTGAAAAGTAATTTGTTGTTTATAGTGAATCAACACAAAATGCCAAAACGAAACGAATAGCCCTTCTGTGCAAATAATCACTAGTAAAAATTAGTAAGAACTAAACAAATTCTTTGTATTTGTTATGTTTCAAAATATTTTTATGCCTTATTTTATCCTTCGCTTTACAGGTGGCGCTGTTTTCCCGCCAGATGTTTTTCAGCACATGCATTTTTATTTTTTTTTTTGTGGCAACAGATACAGTGTCTCACAAAAGTGATGGGACACTTGTGCTTTACAAAAGGAAACTAATAAAATAAATTAAAAAAAACATGTAAACATTTTTGTGGGTGTGTTTCATACTTAAATTTAGTAACAATTATTACATAACATACATTTTTTCAAAATATTAAAATACTAATTTAATAAAAATACAATTGTTTAGAACGGAGCAAAAAATGGCTCACATAAGTGACGGGACACCATTAGATACTACTACGTAATACAATAAAAATATTTTTTGGGTTTTTATTTTTACTCAAAAGCAATTAGCAATAATTTATAAAATCGTCTGAAGTCTTTCTCTCCAGTTTGTTTTGGAATTTGTGTTTTTTAGCTCTGTGCAGCCATGAATGCTAAACGAAAAGAAACTTTGCCTGAAATTTGAAAATTAATTATTAATTTGCATATTGAACGTGAAAAATCTATTAGAGAAACTGCTGCAACAGTTAACATGAGTCATTCAACAGTTTTCAATATCATTAAACGATATAAAAGGAATCATATGATTCAGGATAAAAGAAGACCTGGCCGATCATCAAAGCTATCCAGTGGAATAAAGCGAATTATTGTTCAAAATATTTAAAAAAATCGAAGAATGAGTGCTCCTAAAGTTGCTGCTGATTTACAAGCATTATATGGAATAATTGTTAATCCTGAGACTATTAGAAGAGTAATTCGATTTGCTGGATATCACGTTAGAGCACCAAGGAAAAAATTCTTCGTAAGGTGAAAATAATAGAAAACTCAGACTGGCTTTCGCAAAATCCAACTTAAATAAGAACTCTGATTACTGGAATGAAGTTATATTTGCTGATGAGAGTAAATTTAATATATTTGGTTCTGACGGTAGAATCTTGGTGTAGAGAAAACCCAGGAAAGAATTTCGCAAACAGAACTTGGTGCCAACAGTAAAACATCGTGGAGGAATTATGTATGGGGGTGTATATCGTCCGCTGGAGTTGGTACTCTTGTTTTTATTGACAGTATAATGGATCAGTACACGTATATTGACATTTTAAATCAAAATTTGAAATCTTCAGCACGAAAATTGATCCTTCATAACGATTTTAAATTCTACCAGGACAATGACCCCAAGCACACTGCTTTGACCGTTAGACTCTGGTTGCTGTATAACTGTTCTGAAATAATAAAAACACCACCACAATCTCCAGACTTAAATCCCATAGAGAATATTTGGCAAGAATTGGAATCAAGAATTCGCAAACACACCATTTTTTCAAAATAACAATTAAAATCCTTGCTTCAAGAAGAATGGGGTAAAATCACTCCAGAAATCACAAAAAAATTCGTCGAATCCATCCCAAGAAGATTAAATCACGTTTTAAAAGTAAAAGGAAATCCAACAAAATATTAAAACATTTTAAGAAGTAAAATGTTTGGATAAATATTTGATGGAAAAGTAAGTGTCCCGTCACTTATGTGAGCCATTTTTTGCTCCGTTCTAAACAATTGTATTTTTATTAAATTACTATTTTAATATTTTGAGAAAATGTATGCTATGTAATAATTGTTACTAAATTTAAGTATGAAACACACCCACAAAAAATTTTTACATGTTTTTTTAATTTATTTGATTAGTTTCCTTTTGTAAAGCACAAGTGTCCCATGGAATAAAGCGAATTATTGTTCAAAATATTAAAAAAAATCCAAGAATGAGTGCTCCTAAAGTTGCTGCTGATTTACAAGCATTATATGGAGTAATTGTTAATCCTTAGACTATTAGAAGAGTAATTCGATCTGCTGGATATCACGGTAGAGCAGCCAGGAAAAAATTCTTCCTAAGTGAAAAGAATAGAAAACTCAGACTGGCTTTCACTGGCTTTCGCAAAATCCAACATAAATAAGAATTCTGATTACTGGAATGAAGTTATATTTGATGATGAGAGTAAATTTAATATATTTGGTTCTGACGGTAGAATCTTGGTGTAGAATCTGGTGTAGAGAAAACCCAGGAAAGAATTTCGCAAACAGAACTTGGTGCCAACAGTAAAACATGGTGGAGGAGTTATGGTATGGGGCTATATATCGTCCGCTGGAGTTGGTAATCTTGTTTTCATTGACAGTATAATGGATCAGTGCACGTATATTGACATTTTAAATCAAAATTTAAAATCTTCAGCACGAAAATTGACCCTTCATAACGATTTTAAATTCTACCAGGACAATGATCCCAAGCACACTGCTTAGAACGTTAGACTCTGGTTGCTGTATAACTGTTCTGAAATAATAAAAACACCACCACAATCTCCAGACTTAAATCCCATAGAGAATATTTGGCAAGAATTGGAATCAAGAATTCGCAAACACACCATTTCTTCAAAACAACAATTAAAATCCTTGCTTCAAGAAGAATGGGGTAAAACCACTCCAGAAATCACAAAAAAATTAGTCGAATCCATCCCAAGAAGATTAAATCACGTTTTAAAAGTAAAAGGAAATCCAACAAAATATTAAAACATTTTAAGAAGTAAAATGTTTGGATAAATATTTGATGGAAAAGTAAGTGTCCCGTCACTTATGTGAGCCATTTTTTGCTCCGTTCTAAACAATTGTATTTTTATTAAATTAGTATTTTAATATTTTGAGAAAATGTATGCTATGTTATAATTGTTACTAAATTTAAGTATGAAACACACCCACAAAAAATTTCTACATGTTTTTAAAATTTATTTTACTACAGTTTCCTTTCGTAAAGCACAAGTGTCCCATCACTTTTGTGAGACACTGTATAAAAAAACCAAACAACACAAAACCTGAGTACAGTAAGACCCCGCTTAACGCGGGAGATACGTTCCATCAAAGTAGAGCGTAATGCGAAACAGCGCTAAACGAGGCTATATTTACATGTAAATATTGGGGTTAGGGGAAGATGGCTAGGAAATTGGTTAGGTATTAAATTTAAAAAGTATGTTTTTTTAATAAAAATAAAACCAAACATTTATTTCTTAAAGCCCAAATTAATACCACATTATTATTTCTTGCAAAAATAAAAACAAAATATAAATAACAAAACGAATATTCTTAAAAAAAAAAAAAATAAATAAAAAAAAATAAAATAAAATAAAATTCTAAGTCAGTCATATTTAGTTAGCCTTCCGCATTTTCAGTGTTCTGCCTTTTTGTGACAAAAGCATCTAATGTTGTTTGCCTTTTTCTTTTGCGTTGTTCTCTTAAAAGTTCTTCATAAACGGATAGAGCATCTCTAACACCACGCCTTACTTTTGAGCTGCTGTCAAAATTCGGATAATTTTCAATGAATTGATCCATTATTTCAGTTATGGTAGACAAACTCCTTTTTACAAATGCCATCGAAAGTTCTTTTTGCTCTTCTTCTGAATCACTGCTGTCAACATTTTTGTTTTCTTCTTGTTCAGTTAATTCCTTGAGCTCATCATTAGAAAGACTAGCCGCTGCTTCTTGAATTATTTCTTCGACATCTTCCACATTGACCCCTTCAAAATATGTCTGTACAAGACCGCACCAAACAAGAAATACAAGTACACTCTTTCGGATATGTATTTGAAACCTATCGCTGCATAATATTTCGGGGAATCCCCGTATGCTGCGAGCGATTTTGTGGAATCCCCGGGTTGAAATAAAAGAGCGCTAAACCGAAACAGCGCTAAACGAAACAGCGTTAAGCGGGGTCTTACTGTATTCCATAAAAATGTCAGTAAGTAAAAAACTTTACTAGTGAATATAAGAGTCTAAATCTTATTTGGCTTGTGTCCATATTTATTTGTGTCAAAGTCAATGGTTTCCAGGTAGCTATAAATCTATAATTCAGTCTGTATTGAAGGTAATTATTAATTATTGAACTTGCCTTCAAACAATATTGATTTATATATATACACTGCTGCTTATTGTATGGTTTAGTACTGTTATCAGTTTCTTTGGTTTTGATGATGATTAGCGTGTGGTGTGTCAAGAGACGGGTGACGTGTGTTGTGAAAATACTAAAGAAACAAAATATGGTTATTCTTTGGTAATAAATTCGATTTTAGTTTAACTAACAATTTATTTTTAGTTAAAGCAACTTTATTTCAGTTTCATTTTCACCCGCACTTTCCTGCCATAATGCTAATCAAATACTTTGACTTACTAGCGATTTGACTGTGGCGTTGAGTGCTTCTAGCCATTAGACTTGTTTCCGCCGACTTCTACGAGTCAGAGCCTTCTGAAAGTTAAATTACCCGGAGAGCTGTTAGGCTAGTTTAATTGCGTTTTATTTTAAGTTCAAAATTACCTGTTTGAGTCAAGCCAGAAGTGTTCGCTTTATGTAAGCCACAGTTACTTGTTTATGTGTACCTTTATTCAATCACAAAGCCCAAGTGAGCCATCTCTTCATGTATATATGATTGAATAAAGGGTTCTTTACATCCTTCTTCCGCGTCTTCTGTTGAATTAAGACTTGTGCTTGTTAGTTTATGGTACCTAACATTACGAAACTCTTTAAAGTAAAACAATAATTAATATCCATTTTAAATAATGTTTTCATTTATTTAAAGAATGATGATTTATTTCCCATGAGTAAGTTTACTTTAGTTAGAAATAAAATAATGAAATATTCTTATCGTATTGAATTTCTTCGAATATAGTATCTAGCAAGATATGTTCATTTTTTCTTCCCTGTAACTCGAACCTTGCCAATTCTTATTGTTGTTTCTGCTACTTCTTAGGCCTCAAATCCTCCATAAATAATTTAAGAATATGAAAATATAGATGAATCAGGAAAATCGTAAACTGAATGTCAGTTCGTGTTTCCTTTGCTGTGACAGGTCGGTTCTGGTACTAGGCTGGTATGATGTTTAACAGTTTAGAAGGGAACGTTTCGGAGTTACATTCGCAAGTAATTTTCAAGATTTGTTAGTAAAGCGAAAACAGTTACTACGTGGACGACTCCATTTTTGAATTTAGGGCAGCTTTTTCTCTGAACGCATCGAGGAAGGAGAAAATTACGCGAATACTTTTAAAATTTTCAGAACTTGATGTTAAAAACTATAGGGAAAACTATGCGAGGAATGCAGTATTCATTTCCAAGTTTTTCCCATATTCTCGTTTTTTTAGTTTTCTACAGTAAAATGTTTCCGTAATTATTATACATGCGCTGCATTTGAGATTTGAAAAAGCTATTTCGCTAGAATTAAATGAATAAAACTTATCTTTTGAGCTAGTAAAAGCTTTTATTCATTTGGTTTGTTAGCAGAGATTATGAAGGTTTTAACCGCTCAATGGTCGCAGCTGTTTATACCAAATTTATTCATATAATAGTGGCAACAAAAGAAGCAAAAATAAAGCTCTATAAAAAAATCTGAAAGCTTTCCAACTTTACATTAAACTTAGATATTATGTTCATCGCTTTTAAACCATGAAATTCAATTCAACAGCAATGTGTCAAAACAATTTAACAAGAGCATATCATTAGAATTTCCGATACACAGTCTCGCGCGCAGAAGATAAAAATGTCCCCCCCCCCTCCTCGTCGCACAGCGCTGCCATTGCTCGCTTTGAAATCGTTGAGTTTCTTAATCAAAAACACGTAGATGCTTTACAAAATATGAAATAGATAATAAAACAAACTCCAAATTCGGGCTTCCAGACGCCCAAATTCGGGTTGAGACGGACGTTATTCAAAATTTGATGGCTCTATGTACCGTTGTTTACATACATGTGATGTATCAGCTTTAGTCGTAGCTTAAATAGTCAAACGATAAGTTTAAAAAACAGGATCCATTTATTATTATTCAGGAGAAATAGCAGTTACAAAAATCAGATATCCGAAGTAAATAAAAAGAACTGCTAATAACTTTTTGTATGAAGTTTACTGCATCGTGACATTTAAGAAAAAAGCCCCGATATTCCTTTTGTGAGTCTTTTTATAGCCTCTGGAAAGGCGCAGCTTCCAAGAAATGACTTCAGCCTCGTCAACCAATCCAGTTCGCTTTAAATATTTCCAGAACATTCTATAACCGTACGTGTAGAAAAGGCGGGAAAACTACTTGACTACGGGGCTGTGGATTTAATTCCACGTACTTTCAAATAAGAGAATGTTGCCATTAAAAATGAAAAGAACATACAGTTAGAATTTTAAGTGTATTCTTGATTATGGAATTTTATTAGTACATACATTTATGCAGATTTCTCATTATTTAATAATTTTAAATATAATACAGGACGATAATATTTGGTGGCGATAATTTGAAAAGTGATTCAGACATTTCCGACTCAAAATCCCGAGAGGAAATTAAGAGCCCTGCTGTGCTAACGCCCTTTAGGCTAATAGTTACTTTGTCATTAGTAACTTAATTTGTAATTATATAAAGTATTTCTCCCACTTGCCTGGCGTGCCTTCGTGATGTAGTGGTTCGGCACACTGGACCGGTATTCCAGAGGCCCGTGGTTCGATTCCCGGCGAAGACGGTTGCTAATTTTTCATCTCTCTGGCTTTTCCAATTAACCTAATGTGTCTCTACAGTGGCGACTGAACTAAAAGGGTTTTGGACGAGGTTTTTCCAGACCCAGGATTTGACGATTGGGTCCCCTAAAAACCCCAGTCGCTATTTAAATAGGGGAGTATATAAGGTATTTCTCCCACTTTCCTGGCGTGCCTTCGTGGTGTAGTGGTTCTCAGGTTCAGAGGTCCGTGGTTCGAATCCCGGCGAAGGAGGTTGCTAATTTTTCATCTTGCCTGCTTCCAAAAAATCCTACTGTCTCTACAATTATTTAATAAATTTATCAGGGGTACTATTTCTTCTAATTACCTTTACAAACATAACTGTAGTCCTGAGTAAGGAACAGGGAGTTTTCTTAAAACTATGCTCGTGGAAGTGTACAAGATTGGACACAAATGGGAAGGGTTTAATTACTCTTTATTTCGCGCAGTTTACAGCCATTCCCGCACTGCGGGATAGAAAGACCAGTACGTATGGTCTAAAACATAAAAATAACAACTACAAACTAACTAAATTAAATAAGAACTAAACTCAAATACTTTACAAGGGTATTTGAGTTTAGTTCGCGAAGATTGGTCTCTATTTGTTTGTTTGTTTGTTTGTGTAATTATGGCAAAGCCTCGAGGGCTATCTGCCTAAGGGGAGGGATGCCTTCGTGGAGGACTTTCTAAGGGAAACTGGCTCGTATACACGTTACACATGGGAAAAACCACGAAAACGCCCATGCAGCCAGCCCGTTCGCGGGATTCGAACCTCGGATCGAACTACCAGTGTTCAGCGACTTTACCGCTCGGCCGGTGGTGAGCAAGACTGGTCTCTAAAGCTTTAAGTATGTAGTGAGCAGAATGCGAGAAACTACATTACGTCTTCAGGTATCAAAGAGAACTAAGCTCTGGCCTCAAAGGCAGACAGGAACTGACAGAAAAGCGCGCGTGAGGTAAGGTAGCGAGAAGTCTCCCTCTTGGCTAAAAATCACAACTTAAATACTTAATAGTTTGCAAGCTCAGTTTGCATAACCAAATCAGTTCGCGTTTATTTTGGCCGCAAAATGGAAAATAAGAGAGGATAGTAAAGTCTCAAAATAAACTAAACGTTGAAAGGGACGGTGGACTTCAAAATAGTTAAAAATCGACCAAAATATTGAATTTGTCTCAATTTTACTGTCATAATATTCCATATACAAAACTACATCGTATGCAAAAAACCGAATTCAAATATTCTAATTTTTAAAGAAGTTACAAGTGTTTCAAATGTGTTAACAACGTAAACTTTGCCCTTTAAATTTTGGAGAAAATGTAAAAAAAAAAAAAAAAAAAAAAAAAAAAAAAAATGTATTTTAACAGCTATTTAATGATGTAATAATTTATATATTTGCCCCCAAAAAGTGTTTATTTCTAAAAAAGAGCTAAAAATGTCAAGTATTGACAACTAATTATGAATTTAACTTGTGTGAATGCTATACGCGTACAACAGAAAGAAACAAACTCGTTTTCCCTACTGCATAAAATCTGATGTGTACACGACATGACTTCCTTGTACGGAATATTAAATTATACGCATTTTTTCTTGCATTTTATTTAAACTTATTAGATTAAATTTAACCTACTTCGCCGACAGCGCATAAACCACAATAGAATAAATGCATTCTTTAAAATTCACTTTGTTTAACATAGCGACACTCTGGCACTAGGTTTACTCAACAGTATTATATTTCGTTCATATTGTAACTCAGAATGCACAAAATTTATATCATTTAAAGAATTGTCTAATCGTTGCCACATGTTCTATTCAAATACTATAATAAAGCTAGAACGATGTATAAAAGAAATTAAGCAAACAAAGAAACAGTTTTCCACAGACGATTGAGTATTTCTTATTCAATTAATTCAGTTTTCACTTCGCGAGAAGGCAAAAATACATAAAAACTCAAAATATCTGTATTAAAAATTGCGAAGTAAATCTTAAACGCTTACTTCCTCGAAAAAATTCCAGCAAGGATTAACCATGATTTAAATAATAAATGAAGGCGTTATCTTTGTTGTTGCGAAGCTAAGTTTCTCTAGATTGGCAACAAATCCGCTACTCAGCTCTTTCAAATGTAAACAAGATCAATGGCCGCCATCAAATTAGGCTTAGCGGCACTTAAACAATTTTAAAATTGTTGATAATTCTAAAAATATTACACACAGATTTACTAAAGGCATAAAACCCTTAACCGGAAGATAAAAACAACATAATTCAATCATTTTTAAAGTAAAAAGTATACAATTTACAAACATATAAGAGTAAAGAAACTGAGATCACTGAGCCGGGTAACCGAGTGGATATATTTATAAATATATTTATATACGTTTGGCACAGCCGATTGAAACCAAAATACGAGGTGCACATCTACATGTTATGGTAGTCTTATATACAAAATTTCTGAGGCTACTCGTTTTTAAGTTATGCGAGATACGTTCGCACGCACGTACGTACATACGTTCGTACAGACGCCCCGAAAAATTCTCTTCAGATTTCATTTTAAAGCAGTTTTTTAGTTTTTTTGGAGGAAAAGAGTCTTTTATTCTGTCCTTACGTACAGATATCACGCAAAAACATCTTTAAATTGCATTCGAAAGCGGTCAAAGTAGATATTTTCGTTGAAATATGCTGCCTGAAGCTTTTGGCGATTACAATACTTTCTTTTTACTTCGTACAAGGAAGTAAACAGCGTTATCAACGTCGCTTGAACAAAAGTAAAAAGAGAAGTCTACCTGCTTGGAAAAAAACAGAAATAGTAAAAAATATTGTGAAGCATTAAAAGATAATGTAAATGTAACAAATGAAGGTAAAACATATGATGGGAGCGAATTTTAAAAGTTTCATCGGATATAATGCATAAATTTGTTTCTACCTATAACTTCGAATCACATACCAATTTGCGATATGTCCATTTTTCTCATATTTAATATTATGAGATTAAAAATAGTTAAATGATACGAAAATGTTATCTAGTGTCTACATATCCATATTTAAAGATAATTTGCTGTTTCTCATGACCATGTATTAAAGGTAAGTTTGAAGAAAAACTTTAAATTCGGTTTTCTCAAAACAAAATTTTTCGCAGTTCGTAGCTCTTGAAAATGCGTCTCATTTGCAGTTTTATAAATGAATGATATTTGGAAGAAACTATCTTGTTATATGTTACAGTAGATCTGCGTATGCGTTTTTGGATATGAGGTTATTAAGAAGTTTAAACTTGTGATAATGTTTAACAAAAGGTGACATTTTTCCAAAAATTGGGTTTAACTTCACGAAAATCCTTTTTAAAAATTTCTGACCCATCATATTCAATAACGGATGCACAAAAGTTTTTGTCAAGTCTTTATAACTAAAAGAAAAAATTAGGAAAAAATACTGAAAATTAGAGCGCAAGGATCATTTTAAATCTTTAATTAAAATAATTAATTATTTGTTTTAAAAATTTTTAATTTAAAATAAATTAAAACTTTGATCATATATTTTATACACTGATGTTATACTATGTATATGTGTAAAATTTCTTGTTGAAAACACAAAAACTTAAAAAATTAATTTTTAAAGTCCACGGCCCCCTTAAAACCATTACAAATTTAATAATTCAAATACTGTTAGTAAGCTCTATTCCCTAATGAATCGAATAAGCGGACATGTGAAATACAGCCAAGATGCTGATGTCAATGTAAATAATAACTAAAATGATAATGAATAATGCGTAGCGTATTCGGAAACTAAGTACCGTTTCATTCTAGCGCCGTCGCAGCGCTGTGGTAGGCGTTCCGAGCATGCGCACTAGTCTTTCTTGTTCACTGACTTTCAATTGTCGTCATTTTGGTTGCTCTATGTTGTGTTTTCAGTTTGCTGTGCACATTCAAAATGTTTAAGACAATTAGTTCTCCCGCTGACTGTGAGATTCGTGCCGTGATTAAATTTTTGAACGCGAGGAATGTTAAACCGCCCGAAATTTATCGTCAAGTGACAGAACTTTACGGTGAATACGCGATAAGTGATGGAATGGTGAGAAAGTGGGTAAGAATGTTTAATGCAGGTCGAACAAATGTCCACGCCGAGGCTCGGAGTGGTCGGCCTTCTGTTGTCACCGATAATTTGGTAAGGAAAGTTGATGAAGCAATTCATGACAACAGACGCTTCACAATGACAACTCTTTCAGAGGCATTTCCACAAATTTCACGTACTGTTTTGTTCGAAATTGTGTCTGACCGCTTGTGTTGTATCTCTCAAATGAATTCTAAAAGGTAAAAAGAAATCTCTTACCTTTTCTTTCACCCGGGAGCCGAGCTTGTTCCATTCTAATTCTTATTCGATGAAATATCTAAATAATTCCAAGCTTTTGCATAAAAACTGACACTTCTATATAAATAAAGATATTATATTTAGATACAGTTATATACAATTATTAGATTACATGAAATTACGCGCTCTCCAGCTAACAGTCATTCAAGTTCGGGTTCAGAGTTCTTACTACCTTCTTCCGTAAGATTATTCTCGAGTTTAGATGTAATGGTGCTGATAGTTCGGAGTTTAGATGTGGAGGCGCTGATAGTTCGGAGTTTAGACGTAACATCACCTCCCACCATTGAGATCCGACGATGCGGAGGAACTCAATACACACAGGTCCAGTCGATGAGGAGGCCGAACAACTCGTCCAGCTCTGGTCATCACTCGAGGACTTGAGGCAGGTTCTGGAATACTAGCAGCCTGATCAGCCTGACCAGTTGCATGGTCGTTTCTATCTCGAGGTGCTCTGTCGGGGAACGGATTCGGAAGTAGAGATCTCCAACGGGAAAAGCCGGGGCACTGGACGAAGCAGAATACCATTTCTTGTCTTGACCCTCGCTAGTCTAACTATTCCGTCTTTACTGGGGAAAAGCTCGACTATCTTGGCTAAAGGCCAATGTATGCGTCGTCTCTGGCTGTCTTCCAACAGAACGACATCGCCTACTTGCAACTGTTGAAATTTTCCCTTCTTTATTGCCTGTTGTCTCAACTGACCAAGATATTCATTACGAAATCTGTTTCGTAGATCATGTCTTATTCTCTGCCGGTATTTGGCTCGACGGTTTAGTTCTTTGGAATCTACGTAGTCCATATCAGGAACTCCAGATGACGGCAATTCTTGCAGAAACATCATAGGGGTCAGTGGTGATGGATCTTGATTATCCTCTGATACATATGTGATAGGTCGCGAATTAATCACTTGTTCTCAGTCACATAATATAGTGTGTAATTCTTCATAATTTAAGGACGTTCGACCTAACACTCTTCTTAAATTTTCTTTCACCATTGGCACAAGCCTCTCCCACCAACCTCCCCACCAGGCGGCGGTCGGAGGGTTGAACTTCCATCGTATCCTTTGGATAGAAGCAGCTGAACATATGGCGTTCCAATTAACTTTCTTAAGAACACTGTTAGTCCCTACAAAATTAGTTCCGTTGTCGGAATATATCATATAAGGTCTACCTCTTCTGGCAATGAATCTACGTAAAGATTGGATGAAAGTTTCTGTAGATAGAGAAGTAACTAGTTCGAGGTGAATGGCTCTATAAATGGCACATGTATACAAGACTATCCACGCTTTAGACCCCTCACGGAGATAGAGAGGACCCGCTAGATCTACACCGACGACTTCAAAAGTCGCCCCTTCTCTGACTCGATCTTCGGGTGGAAATCCTGGCTCGACTTCCACTCTTTGTGAAACAAATCTTTTACATCTTACACATTTTCTGATAATATTTCGAATACTTTTTCTGGATTTTAATATCCAAAAGTTTTCTCTAAGATTTGTCATTTAAGTGCTGACACCAGCATGCTGGAGTTCTAGATGTTTCTCGTAAATTAGTCTCTCAACAAGAATATGTTTTGAAGGTAAAATTATAGGATATCGGAAATTTTCATTATCTTGACGCTGTAGGACGTTCGTTTTGGCTCTTAAAATTCCATTTTTGTCTACGATTGGTCTCAGCGCACGAATAGCGGGATCGTTTATGCCTGTAAATGATTCTTTCTGTACCAATCTACAAAGTGCCTTTTCAGCATTCTCCAATTCATCAACTGAGACATCAGGAGTGAGGTTTTTATCTTTGTTCTTTAAATTGTGATAAAACCTGAAAATCCAAGCGATCATTCTCACGGTTTTTCTATATGAAGAGAAGTATTTGTAGTACCGGTCCAAATTGTCTCCATGATCTAGAAGAGTCAGAATTGTTTTCCTTTTTTTCTTGTTTATAAGTTCCTCATCAGGCTTTTCTTCTACATGGGGCCACTCGTCTTCTGGTAAGTAAAGCCACGATGGGCCCTCCCACCATGCCGATTTCTGTAATTGCTCAATAGTACATCCTCTCGATGGGAGATCCGCTGGGTTTAAACTTCCAGGTACATGCCTCCAGTCAGATATTTTGGTAAGCGATCTTATTTCTTGTACTCGATTGTTAACAAACGTATCCCATGCTTGATCCCTTCTTATCCACCCCAAAGCTGTAGAAGAATCACTCCAGAGCACTGTTCTACAATTCTTAAGTTTCAAATCTGATAGAATTGTTTTGGCAAGCCTGGCACCTATCAGACAGGAAAGAAGTTCAAGCCGTGGAATCGTAAGTTCCTTAATAGGGGCTATTCGACTTCTCGCACTTACTAACTGAACCTTTACACCTTCGATGGTTTCAGCTCTTAAAAATGCACATGTGGCATAGGCTCTTTTACTAGCATCCGAAAAAACGTGGAGCACTACGGTATCTTCGTTTTCGTAATCAATATTTAACCAACGAGGAATTTCAATCTGAGATAGCAGAGGCAATTGGTTCAACCAAGTCCCAAACTGCTCACTTAGGGGAAGAGGAAGATCTTCATCCCACTTAATCTTCTGGTTCCATGTTTCTTGCAAAATTAGCTTAGGAATTACAGTTATCGGTGTAGTAAAGCCAATGGGATCAAAAATTATCTGGGTAATTGACAAAACTTTTCTTTTGGTAATAGGTTCTCTCAAGTTAAATGTTTCTTCGATCTTGCAACTCAAACTATCTTTTTCTAAATCCCATACTAATCCTAATACTGGGACAACTTTCGTCTTGCTCTCTATCTCATCGATCATGTCAATGCGAAAATTTGATCGCCAACATCTCAAATTGAAATGCCCTGAAGCCAAAATCAATCTTGCTTCTTGAACGAAATTTTCAGCTTCATCTACGTGATTTAAGCTAATTAACGAATTATCGAGGTAAAATGAATCTTTCAAAATATTAGAAGTTTCTACAAATTTTTCTGGGACTGTAGTCAAAAGGTGACTAAGTGTAGCGGCTAGCAGAAACGGACTTGATGTGAGTCCAAAAACAACTCGGTTATGTCTGTAAATTTTAAACTTATGTTGATTATCGAACCATAGAAACCTTAAAAAATCTCTATCCTTTTCTGCTATTTTGATTTGACAAAAGGCCTTTTCGATATCAGATGACACTCCTATGCGATATTTTGGAAAACGATTCAATATACGTGGAATAATTTCTATTAAATTTGGTCCTTTACTCAGACAATCATTGAGAGAGGGTGAATTCTTAGAACGTGCAGATGCATTGAAAACAGGCCGTATCTTTGTAGTTTCACTAGACTCTTTTATTACAGGTCTGTGTGACAAGTAGTGCACTCCTTCCTCCTTTTCCTCAGTTACTACCTCAATAATATCCTTCGCTTCCCACTCATCAAATATTTCTTCGTAATCTTTTCTTCTGCGTGTGTTAATTAGTTTACTTTCGGTTTTGACGAGGTGTCTTTCTGCCACAGTACGGTTACTGGATAAGACGGATTTATCTAAAATAAAGGGTAAGGTTACTTCATATCTCCCGGAGCTATCTCGTTTTACACTTTTTAAGAAATGTTTTCGGGTTTCTTCTTCCAAGGCACTTTTCGTTTTGTTTTCCTGACTTGAAATCCCCAAAGTGTCTAAACGCCAAAGATTGGACAAATTTGTATCGGAAACATGTAAGGATAAAGAAAGAACGGACAGGGAACTCGACGTATTCGCATTCTCTTTAATCTTGCCCATTAAAGTCCAGCCTAACTTGGTCTCAAAGGCTACGTAATCCCCCGCAAAATGTTCAATTCTTTCAGTGAACAATTGTGCTGCGGTGTCCGCTCCTAACAGCATATGAATCTCTTCCGGATTTTCTTGAAACAGACAGAGATTTCCATTCACATGATTGTCGTTGATAAGGATTCCCCTTTTTTCCATTACTTTAATTAATTTTTCGTCTTTGATCTTAGGTAGTGACGAACAAATTTTCCTCTGGTCTAGTGCTTCGATTTTACACCTGTACTTTCCATCCAAACTAGTTAAATCTATTTGATAACGATTATGATCTTCCGAAACTTCTACACCCCCAAATAACCCATGTTTAATTCTTTCAGTTCCTATCTTTTCTAATTTCAACGTTTTAGCAGCATATTGACTTATGTACGTGTTCTGACTTCCGGTGTCTATTAGCAATCTTAAATAACCCTTTAAGGTTTTCCCAGCTACCCCTACGACCAAAGTTTGTAAATAAACTTCAGAACGGTTGCTTTGATTCGAAAGTACTTTATTTTCAACTTCCTGGACAGTTTTGATCGTTCCCTTTTTACTCTCGGAATTAATTCTGTTGCACATAATCGTAGAATGCTTAGAGTGACAATGAGTGCAAAAAATGTTAGAATCACAAAATTTGCTGATGTGACCCTTATTTTGTAAACACCTAAAACAAGTGTCATTTTTGCGTAGTATTTCAACCTTTTCGTCATTAGTTAGTTTCTGGGCAATAGGACATTTATGGCTTGAATGGGAAAAATCTCCGCAAAAAACGCATGCCTTAATCAATTTTTCTTTAATACCCGTGGACACTAAATCAGAAGCAGAAGAAGCTTTCGTTTCTAATTTATTGCTCTTTCCATCACTGAAATGACGAGTGTTTATTTTCTGGACTGCATACGCAGACTGACGACGCCCACTATTCGCTGTCGAATGCTCTGAATTCTTATTTATGACTTCCGCCCTTTCGCGTGAATCTAAACATTGAGCTATAATCAAGCACAAGTTTTTAATATTACAATACGCACTTCCATTACTCATTCTGTTAATCTCAAGCAAAATATCCTGGGGAAGTGATTTCAGAATTATTGGACATAACACACTTGATAAATTCTCGAGAGACTGACCCAAATTTTCTAAACATCTTAATTCGATAGAAATATTATCATAAAATTTTCTAAAGGCGCGAACATCATTCGAGATTTTCAACGGTTTAGTGTTCAAAATGTTATTTATGTGGGTGTAAATGAGCACATCTGTTTTCGCAAATCTTTCTTTTAGAAGAGCAATTGCGGAATCGTAATTAGCAGCAGTAATCGGTAATCCTTCGACTGTATTTAAAGCAGAACCACCTAAATGAGCTTTCAAATAATTAAATTTGTCTATTTTATCTAATGAATCATTTTTATGAATGGCAGACTCGAAACTGTTCCAAAAGGTTAGCCAGTTGTTTATATCTCCGTAGAATTTCGTTAAAGTTAACTTAGGTAATTTAATTCGAACAGACTCGTTATGTTTTGGTTCGCTTTGACTATCACTACTGAACTGGTTATTTACTACCGTTTCAGTAGATTTGCGTTTTAATTCGTCGATTCTTTTGGAGGTACGGAAACTGCATTTAACGACCTTTTGGCGATATTCTTCAGATTTTTGGAATTCAGCATCAAATTCTTCGACTTTAAAACGGATCAATTTCCGAAAGCTGCGATTCCAAATCTTTAAGCGATTTCGTTACTGATGTTCGGAGAGTTGCGCGCTTTTTTTTTAATTTATTTAAAATCTCTTCAGACATGTTCTTAACAGTTCAAAAATTCAAAATGTAATCAATAATTGTATTCTTAATCTTTATTGTATAATTTAAATTCTTATTCTTAGCTCGGGCGTCCCGGCAGGGATGCCAAAATATTGTTGTATCTCTCAAATGAATTCTAAAAGGTAAAAAGAAATCTCTTACCTTTTCTTTCACCCGGGAGCCGAGCTTGTTCCATTCTAATTCTTATTCGATGAAATATCTAAATAATTCCAAGCTTTTGCATAAAAACTGACACTTCTATATAAATAAAGATATTATATTTAGATACAGTTATATACAATTATTAGATTACATGAAATTACGCGCCCTCCAGCTAACAGTCAATCGAGTTCGGATTCAGAGTTCTAACTACGTTCTTCCGTAGGATTATTCTCGAGTTTAGATGTAATGGTGCTGATAGTTCGGAGTTTAGATGTAACAGCTTGAATTATCGCAAACTGTGTTCCCGATGGATTCCAAAAATGCTCACTGATGTTCACAAAACAAAGCGACTTGGTAGTGCCCTGACATTTCTCACGCGGTACAGTGATGAGGGAGAAAACTTTTTAAACCAAATTGTGACAGGTGATGAAACTTGGGTGTGTCATTTCACACCAGAATCGAAACAACAATCGATGGAGTGGAGACACACACATTCTCCGAAAAAACAAAAGTTCAAAGTGAGAATGTCATCACAAAAAATTATGTGCACTGCCCTCTGGGATAGGAAAGGCGTTTTGCTTACTGAATTTCTTCCCATAGGTAATAATAATTATAACTAAAACTGGCAGTTTATGCATTACAGCTCATATATCTCACAATATCGTAAACAACATCAAAACGGCTAGAAGAATTTAGGTTAGATCATAACGATAAGGCTTATAACATCCTTCCGATTTGTCATTGGAATCCGAATTTTACTCCTTTAAATATATAAAAATAACATCTTGCCTAATTCCCAAATTAAAAGTCTCAAAATTTAGGATTCCATTTTAAATTTTAAAAGAAAATTTCATTTTACTAACTGCAAAGGCTATTTATTATTTACAGTGACAAAATCTAGAAAATTAATTTTCACTCAGAAAAAATATTAAATAAAAATTTAGTTACAGAACACAAAAAAATATTTTTTAAAGAACACTCTTCCCCCAAGTTGACAGTTCTGATATATTCTACTTCATAACAACATTCATTTAATTCAGTGTGCACAATTTTAAACTAGGCAGTTTAGTGTCAAAAATTTTAAACATTCACTGACATACTCATGTTCATATTTACATGACTAGATATAGAGAAAAAACGAAATTCAATATGTAGCTAACCCCTAAATTTCTTATAACTTCATCGGAAAGTGGTGGCACGAAAGGGAAAAAAACTAACCCAGTAAAAAAAAGAAAAAAAGACTGGGGAAACTCGCACTTTTTATTATAATTCATTTATTTCTACTTTCTTTTCCCACCCCGCTTTATTCCTAATTTTGGCGCATGCGCAATGGTGCGTGAACTTTCAGATAAGCAACGTCATTGTTTCCGAAGCCAGCGCTCTTTCCTTCATATTGTTATTAGCGCGAAACGTTTAGCGGGCCGCGCTAATTATGCACCGCCCCAAAGACAAAGGGTTGGGGGGGCGAAATTTCCCTCTTTTATATGTTTTTATTATTATATGTTATTCAATCTTTTTTTATTTCCCGTTTCTGCGATAGAAGACTCGTAACGCTTACGCAACTGATAACTGGTTCGTTTTTCATCATTTTCGCAGCAAATTGAAAAACTGATATTCTCTGTCTCCATCGTCTTTCGCGTTAGGAGACGTAAGGGACTGGGTAAAAATTGCTCAATTTCTTTTCCCAAAATTAATAATTATTTATAAATACCGTATTTCCTGACGTACTTCTTCCCCCTTTTTTTACTAATTTTGTTGCCCGAAAATCGAGAGGGGAAAAAAATATGCAAATAACTGAATTCCCGAAGGGCGCAGGTACATTAAATGCAAATAATTGAATTTCCGAAGGATGCAGCTACAGTAAGAATACAATAAATGAAAAGTATTATTAGTAGCGTTATATTTATTTGAAAATATGACGCTGATTTTTGTTGCTTGACTTCTAAATTAATATTTCTTCGACGTGTTATTGTAGCTTAAAATGAAAAGTAGTTATAGATAGACTATAGGTAACTATATTATTTCTTTAAAAAAATTATATTCCTATAAGATCCATAGTAATATTAAAATTACAATATCGAATACGATGTTACCACTCCTTTTTCCCTGTAACTTGAATCTAGCCTTTTCTTATTCTTGTCTCTGCTACTCCTTATGCCTAAAATCATTTGTAAAAAAATAGGGAAGATGAACGTGCAGCTGACTTCGTGACATCATAGACTGAATGTCAGTTCGTGTTTGCTTACCTATGATGACATAATGTTCACCAGACAAAAGGGAAAGGTTCTGCATGGCCTTCGCAAGTAGTCCGCGTGGGTGTGTCTCTGATAGTAAGACGAAATCAACCACTATGTGGAAGAATTCAACTGAATGTCAGTTCGTGTTTGCTTAGCTATGATGGCATAATGCTCACCAGACAAAAGGGAAAGGTTCTGCATGGCCTTCACAAGTAGTCCGCATGGGTGTGTCTCTGATAGTAAAACGAAATCAACCACTATGTGGACGAACTCAACTGAATGTTAGTTTGTTTTGCTTAGCTATGATGGCATAATGCTCCCCAGACAAAAGGGAAAAGTTCTGCATGGCCTTCGCAAGTAGTCCGCGTGGGTGTGTCTTTGATAGTAAGACGAAATCAACCACTATGTGGACGAACTCATTTTAAGATATAGAGTAGCTTGTTCTACGAATGCACTCAGAAGGGGAAGATTTACGCGACTATTGTTTTTTTTTTAATTCGTGTAAATCTCCCTTTCCTCAGTAAAGAGTTTCATTTTTCTCTTCTTCGTTAAAAAGCTTGGGGGGAGGGATATGCGAAGCACTGCGATTTTTACTAAATTGTAATGAGAAAAGAATAAAAGAAATCTTAAAATTCCAAATAGAAAATTTCATTCGTAACAAGTAGAATATGCAAGTATTTCTAGTTTACAGCCTCCTGTTCTGAAGAATACTGGTGCTAATTTACTGCTCCGTGATTTATTGATACTTCATTCGGATGTTTAATTACAGAGAGAATTAATTTGTAGGTTGAATTTGAATATAAAATTCAAATACGTTTCTTAAATGCATTAATAATATGAAAAATGTAAAATCATGCTCATTCTACGAATACTAATGTTAATTTGTTGACAAATGAAATATTGACATATCATTCTACTATAGCAGGAATTCTAGGCATGTTTACTGGACATTTTAATGCAAATTATATATACACATGAAATAATCAGGATGTTGAAGACAAGTCGTTGACGATGGTAATCGATGCCTGTAGTTGTAGTTGTAGTTTACAGACTTTTTATTTCCTTGTGGGAGTAAAAAGGAAGTATTGTAATCGTGAAAAATTTCGGGTATCCTATTTCAAAGAAAATATCCATTTTGACCGCTATCGAATGCAATTAACGATGTTTTTGCATGACATCTGTACCTAAGGACAGCATAAAGGATTATTTTCCCCCAAACGAATTATCAAACTGAATTAAAGTGGATTCAAAAGAGATTTTTTTCCTTGCGTCTGTACGTACGTATGTACGTACGTATCTCGCATAACTCAAAAACGAATAATCTCAGAACTTTAAAATTTCGAATACAAGACTGCTAAAATATGCAGGTGTGCATCTCCCTTTTTAGTTGCAATCGGCTGCTCCAAATATAAATATAAATATATATAATTTATTTACTAAATAATATTGATTAATTGATTATATTATCTCCTAAGCTTAATTATATATTTGTAATAATAAAATTCCATAGTCAAGAATACACTTAAATTCTAACTGTATGTTCTTTTAATTTTTAATGGCGACGTTCTCTTATTTAAAAGTACGTGGAATTAAATCTACAGCCTCGTAGTCAAGTTGTTTTTCCCGCCTTTTCTACACGTACAGTTTTAGAATGTTCTGGAGATATTTAAAGCGAACTGGAATGGCTGACGTCATTTCTTGGAAGCTCCGCCTTTCCAGAGGCTACAAAAAGACTCGCAAAAGGAATATCGGAGCTTTTTCTTAAATGTCACGATGCAGTAAACTTCATACAAAAAGTTATTAATAATTCTTATTATTTACTCCAGATATCTATCTGATTTTTGTAACTGCTATTTCTCCTGAATAATAATAAATGGATCCTGTTTTTTAAACTTATTGTCTGATTATTTAAGATACGACTAAAGCTGATACATCACACACACACACACACACACATATATATGTATATATATATATAGTAGGTAGGAACATTGCAGCAACCTTGCTAAAAAGTTACCAGTAGCTGTAGCTCCACGAAATGTTATAACATAGTACTACATAAACAATAAGAAATTTGTCTGGTAAAACTGGAAAAACTGTATAAGTGCGATAAAACTGCCAAATTTTAGTGCTAGAAGACTTGCTAATGCACGAAAAAAATTAATGAATCTGACCGTTGTGAAATGTGAAAAGTTAACTCACATGAAAAATAGATATAATGTTGTATGATCTTAAATTCACTTAGTGCGAAATCGAGTTATTTTACTACTTGCGCAATAGCTGCAAAGTAAGTTAATAATTATTTATTTACTGAAGAAATATTGAATTATATTGTCTCTTAATATTAATTTTAGTAGAATTCTCTAGAAAGAGTGAATCCATAGTTAGTAAGTTTAATTCCGAAAATTGTTTTAAAGTAACTTGAATGTAAATTGTTTAAAATGTTTAACGGGGACTTGAGTTAAATCATGAATAACAAAATTTCAATTGTAAAAAGAAATCAAATTAAAAGCAATTAATTAAATTAAAAGCAAGTAATCATTGCCATTGATCGGAAATTAGTTGACTTTTCAAGGGGAACAAACCAACTCCCGTTCAATGAACAATAAGTAAGAAATAAATACGAAGGTGTTTCGTCCTTTACTCAAGTAATAAGGTGATGCCAAACTGGCAATTTAAGTTAGGCCAAATATTTCTGTGAATTGAATGGATCCAAGAAACAATGCAGATCACTAAAGAACTCATTTTGATAAAGCATTTTCGTTAATTCAGTTTTGAGTGAAAAGCAATTTATGCAGTAAAATTGATAAATTACTTGAGTAATTTTCCCCCGACATCCTTTTTATGCATTTTAATTCAAAACTGTTTGTAAAAAATTAAACATTGGAAATTGGCATTATGCAATAGAACTCATATATATCCACTCCGTGAGCTCTCCTTTTTTATACTTATAGGTTTGTAAATTGCGCATTTTTTGCTTTAAAATTGATTGAATTATGTTGTTCTTATCTTCCGGTTTGGGTTTTTATGCCTTTAGTTAACCTGCATGTTATAGTTGTAGAATTATCAACAACTTAAAAGTAGTTTAAGTGCGGCTAAGCCTAATTTTTTATACTACAGCACACATATCTGTTTACATTTCAAACTTAGCAGAATAGTGAATTTGTTGCCAATGTAGAGAAACTAAGCTTCGCAATAACAACTAACGCCTTCTTTTATTATTTCGAATTAAATTATGTTTAATCCATTATGCAATTATCATTTAAGTTATTTAATTATCCCATATATTGACTCAGCACAGCTTCCACAACAAATTCAGTTTCTACGCATTCAGCGTCTTTTTGCCGAGGGAGACCAAAAGTAAACTTTCTGTTCTGTGCACCAAAAAATCTGCCTTCTTGTCCGCTGGGCGAATTCCTTCTTTTTGCTTAGAAACTGCAATTTTAATTGTAAAATTGTTTTTTAACAGTTTAGCTGCATTTGGTGTTTCATATTTATATATATATTTCAATTTTTAATATAGATATTTTGAGTTTTTATGTATTTTTGCCTTATCGCGAAGTGAGAACAGAATTAACTGAATGAGAATTGTATCTCTAATGAAATTCGAGGAAAATATTTAAATGAGAGGCAGAAAAAAATACGTGTAATTTAATATTTCGTACAAGGAAGTCATGTGATGTATATATCATATTTCTTATTTTTTGTTAGCAACCAGTTTTAAGTCAACACGGGTAAGGTAGCGGTTAATAAGGTAATGTAAAGGCACAGGTAAAGTACAGGAACAGAAACTACTGCAGGTAAAGTAGATTCTGTTCTTCAAGAGCTTCAGAGGTTACGGATAGCTGCTCAGAAGGAGCAGAGAGAGAGAATGCAACGTGTCTAAAATGAAATTCGGGATCGGAATGATCTGGTTTTGGTTTCCCTTTAATTATAATTGCTTAATAAAATGTTTCGGTTCCCAAATCTCTCCACATTTGCAAAACCTGTTCCCAGCAGATTATCGCCTTCCTTGCCACCTGGAAAAACCTCTTCCCGGGCGGAAGTTTCGTAACCCAAACAATCTCAGATCTAACAGTACAAACCCATAGTTTAATCTTAGAAAAAGTTCACGTAATTATGTAAATTAAATCAGCATTCAAAATAAGATAAACACACTTGAGAACGGAAAGAATATTTTTCTGCATTGGGTCAGTCCATAAATTCGTGCGCATTTTTTGGTAAATTTTTAAATAATATAAAAAACACAATTTAACATTTTAATGAATTATATATTTTCCTCTATTATCTACAATGTCTCACCATCTTACAGGCAGCTTTTTTATGCCATTGCTGTAGAAAGATTCTAGTTTTGATGCAAAAAAACTTGAAAGTTCATTGTGTACATCCTGTTTAGAATTTAATTTTTTTCCCAGTAAAAAATTTTGTAAGGCACGAAATAAGTGAAAATCACTTGGGGCAATGTCTGGGGAGTAAGCAGGATGTGGCAAAAGCTCCGAATTAAATTCACTAATTTTTGCAGAGGTGTTCGAGCCGTATGAGGTAGCGTTATCATGATGAAACAACACTTCTTGATATTCACCCATCGTGGGCGTTTTCTGTTCAATTCTGAGTTTAGACGGCAAAACGGGGTTCATCATCAATGCTGCTTTTGCCAACTTAAAATTTTTTAAACCATTTCTGGGTACATACGAATAATCTTACAGAGCACATATATAGACTTCAATCCATTGCTTTTTAAAACCGTCATTTTGCATGAAAACAAAACTATCAGGTAATAAACGGATTATAATTAATTCTTTCAAAAATATAGCTGCAGTTAAAAAACAAATTTCCAAACAGACGAAGTTTCTTTATAGCACAGCAAAATCGTCTAAAACGTACGCGAACTGCATCTGTATGAATGCAGATCTACTTCATAATCTATGATAAGATCAACACAAAAATATATAGAAGTCTTACAGATGCAATTTTTAAAGCAACCTGAAATATTTATATTACTTTTATCAGAAATATATTTACAAAATTATTAGTAAAGTGTATCTATTCGCACAACAGTTCATAGAATATAATTATTCTGAATTTATTAAATAATATTGCTTCATAATTCGTCAAGTATTATCCTATTACGTTCAGAGATCATTTAAAAATTATTTGTCGATTCTCTCAGTTTTATCTTTATTTTAATTGCGGTTGTCACATTAAAGTTTAAAAGCATACCGACAGTGCTTAACAATATGTTTAAATAATTTTAACGTTTTTAGAATGACGTAAAGTGTTATGAAATTAACTTTTACTTTTAGTCAACTTGACACAGCAGTTTTCCGACCTCCAATTATCACATAGAACCTCAGGCATTAGAAAAGTGGCATAATTTCCTTTAAAATTCTTTTCTCACTTTGAATTCCCTTTGAAATTGTAAATTAGCTCGCTTACGCTGCAAAAAATACTAATTAAAGAAAAGCAACGCGTAAAAGTATACATCTTTCCCTTGAGACCGTCAAAAAACTGCATAAACCCTTCTCGAAATATTGGAAATTAGCGCACACTAATTTTTACGAATTCTAAATTAAATACAAACAACTCGAGTTATAAAAAAGGATACAAACAGGTGCGAATTTTGAAAAACTCATAACATTTTACAAGACGCTACACAAACGACTGTAAATTACCTAAATTAACGGAGGTGAGGGGGGGCGGGAGGTCTCACCCTAGGGAAATCACGCGCAAGACGAGTCCATGAATTATTGAAAGAGGACAGGAAAATTAAATAAGTGAAAATTGAAATGAGAATGGGTATACAATTTTGCGTAATGACGGCTTATTCAAAAGTTCATCAAAAGCTTAGGGAGCCAACTTTAACCAAATATACTGATGGATTTGTTTTTTATCTTGCTGAAATAATCTACTCGTCGAATGAAGTGCAAGCATTATCCCATTTGCTGGCGATTATCATTTAGTTCATTAAACAGTGCAAGGTATGTGAGGTATTTGCAGTGCGAGGGTACCCCATCGAGTTTAATTAAAAATGAATATTTATATTTTCTTCGTCTTTTGCATAATAACCTGATGGCGGGTTTTGTTGGCGACGATGCGCTAATACAATAGGAAATGGGAAGTCTGCAACTTGACAATTCCTCGCCTCTTCAAAACTGAGGTAAGTTTAATGTTTAAAAGACAGGCAGGTACAGGTATGAAAAGCTGTATGAAATTACAACATGTTTTGGAATTAGATATGTTTTATAGCTTCTGTCAGTCTTCATTGCTTTTATTTATGGCATTATTTCTTATGTTAAATCTTTTCCGCCCTTCTGCTTTCTGTCAACTCCACCAGAAATGCAAATCAAGTGATATATACAGGGGTTGGACAAAAATATGGAAACACCTTTAAAAAAACATGTTTCTTTGCTTAATATGGTGTAGAAAACTCGTTGGCATCCAAAACAGCTTGCAATCTTCTCGGAATGGATAAATATAGTTCCTGTATGTTTGCCAAGGGAATAATCTTACTGCAAAAAGGTGGCAAGTTCAGATAACAATGTTGGCGGTGGATAACGAGAACGCACTTTCCGTTCCAATGTAGACCACAAAGGTTCGATAATATTCAGGTCTGGTGACTGTGGTGGCCAGGGGAGATGGGACAACTCATCCTCGTGCTCAGAAAACCAGTCCTGAACAATGTGAGCTGTGTGAACAGGGGCTTTGTCGTCTTCGAAGACACCATCACCATCGGGGAACAAAGTTTGTACCATGGAATGAACTTGATCGGCCAAAATGTTCACATAAGTCTTGGCAGTCATGTGCCCTGACACAGTTATCATGGGGGTAGCAGAGAACCACGATATGACTGCCCAAACCATAATAGAACCCCGCCATGTTTCACTCTTGGCAACAAGCAGTCTGTATTAGAGGCTTGAGGTGGCGTTCTCCAGACGTAAACTCGGCCAGAAGTGGGAAACAATGTGAAAGAAGACTCGTCAGACCATATTACTCGCTTCCACTGCTCTATAGTCCAGGCTTTATGACTTAAACACCACCTTTTCCTGTTACGGGCATTAGCATCACTGATGAGTGGCTTCTCAATTGCAGCACGGCCAGCAATTCCCTGTTTATGAAGCTCCCTTCTAATTGTTTTGGTACTCGCAGGGTTCGGTAACACAATATTTATTTCAGCAGTAACTTTTGAGGCTGTGGTCTTCTTATTTTTCGTCACAATTGCCCTTAATGATCGTCTGTGACGATCACTCAGGACACACTTTCGTCCGCGCTGTGATTTAGCAGATGATGTTTTTCTGCTTTTCAAATATGCGGAATAAATCTTCGATACAGTACCTCTTGAAACACTAAACACCTCGGCTACCTTGCTTACGGAAGCACCTACCATACGTGCTCCAACAATTTGCCCACGTTCGAAGTCTGTTAACTCTGACATAATGCAATGACAACCTCACATAACAGTACTCCGACAACAACTGAACTGTTTAGCACATTTTCGAAATTGTATAGGGGGCGTCAGTAGTCAAAAACGCCAGCGCCACCTACATATTTCATTAAAATCAATCTTCTTTTCAAACATGCATTTCACAAGGTGTTTCCATATTTTTGTCCATCCACCGTATATGTGAGAGTAAATCCTTGCACACCATTTACTTCTACTTCAACTTAGCAGAGCCATGACGTAGTGCAGATCAGCTTGAAACGCAACAGACGAGCTTTGAAGTGCTGGAGACGAGACTGTACCGAGTGTTGGTTTGTTCAGTTTTCATTTGCAGTTGCGTTAGAAGACGCAATATAGGAATTGTGTTCTTTGTCTTCAACTTAATGTTCATCTCATAAATAATGGAATAACTATTGTATTCGCAAGCTGCAAGAAGTGGAAATCACGTTTTGTTAGATATTTTTAAATTCCTACTATTAGCTCCCACTCTTCCTATATCTTGTTCAAATTTTCAATCATTAATAAAATACTTTTTATTCAGCCACTCAAGTTCAAATACATTTTTTAAACCTTTGTAGTGGATGGCACTTGATGTTCATGCAGTTTTTTCACATATTAAAACTTTCTTTTAATTTTAATTATTATTATTATTATTATTTTTTTTTTTTTTGTATTTAAAATTTTTTTTTCGTATTTTTAAATTTTTTTTTGTTGACCTAAGTAGGAATTGATTTAAAAAAAAAAATGTTCTTTATATTATTTGTTAGCTTCTTTTTGCTTTAAGTCGAAGTATACCGTCCTTGAATTTGAGTTCAATTTGGATCCAGAAATTATATGGCAATTTAAAAACGCTATCCAGTGTTCAGAGTATTTGTAAAAGTGTAATTTTTCAGCATGTCTTAAACGCAAAAATCTTTATTCTATGCAAAGTATGGGGAAAATAAGGAAATTTGAACACACTCACAAACTAAAACTTATTCATAATTTTCACTGTTTTATGAAAGAAATGATGGAAAATATTAATCTTAGACATAATAATTTGAATAATATACTTAATAATTGCAGTTTTTTTTAACATTCTGGCATATACGTATTATGTGCAAAAAGAAATAAATAATGAAAGTAAATCCTTGGTTTGTTTTGGTTTGGTTTATGTGATTATGGTAAAGCCTCTAGGGCTATCTACCTAAGAGGAGGGATGCCTTCGTGGAGGACTTTTTAAGGGAAATGGGCGCGTATACATGGGGAAAACCATGAAAACGGCTATGCAGCCAGACTGTTCACGACTGGACTATACGTGTTCAGCGACTTTACCGATTGGCCACTGGTAGGCGAAAATAAATCCTTCAAAAAAAGGTTTTCAACATAATTCTGTTTTGCACTCTAGACACCAGACTGCTAGAAAAGTTGCTTTATCCTTGTCATTAAAAAAAAAAAAAAAAAAAAAAAAAAAACTGAACGGGCTTTTTTTTTAACATTTTGTGTGTTATTTTTATTTATTAAATATTCTATATTTATTTATTGAATACATTTAATCTTCGCATGTAAAACATAAAATTCAGTTCAACAGCAAAATCGCAAAATAATTTTTAAATGAGCATGTCTTTAGAATTTCCGATAGAGCCTCGCGCGCTGGAGATAATTTTTTTCCCCCGTATAGTATTACCATTGCTGGTTTGAAATCGTTTAGTTTGTTAATCAAAACTTCGTTGAAGTGTTACAAAATATGAAATCGATAATAAAACAAAAATTTCAAATTCAAATTAGTCCACCACATGCCCATGATCTATGGAAGATCACATTATTCAAATTTTGATGGCTCTAGGTACCGTTGTTTTATCACAATGCGGAAACATACATACATTCATGCAGGTTCTTCGTTATTTAATTTCTTTAAATATAATACAGGGCGATAGTATTTGGTGGTAACAATTTGAAAAGTGAAACAACGCTTATCGTGAATGGACGCAAAATGCCAAAACGAAATTAATAGTCCTTCTGGGCAAATTACCCCTTTGGACTAATAAACTGTGCACTTTTGGGGGTTTTCTTTACTTCTTGCCACCAATTCCTGATTAAGAAAATATTTTTTCATAGCAGCAGCAGCATTTTCTGATCATCAGTTCAAACGAATAATCCACCAGAATGTCACTTGTACCATTTTCAGTATCCTTCCTTTAAGCCAGGAGTTCCCAGGAGTAATTTTAAAGTAAATTTTAAAGGGGATCAATGATGATCAAAAAGGATCAATCTCGGATCGAAAGTCGAATATGCACCTGCACTTGATCGCCATAATCAACATCAAATTTATTACAAAAAAAAAACTAATGTGTACACCACATGACTTCCTTGTACGGAATATTAAATTATATGCATTTTTTTCTTGAATTTCATTTAAATTGATTAGATTGAATTAAATCTACTTCGTCGACAGCGTATAAACCACAATAGAATAAATGCACTCTTTAAAATTCACTATATTTGTTTACTATAACGACACTCTGAATGCACAAAATTTATGTCATTTGAAGAATTATCTGATCTTTGCCACATGTTCTATTCAAGTACTGTAATAAAGCTAGAACGATGTATGAAAGAAATTAAGCAAAAAAAACTGAAAAGAAACAGTTTTTCACAGACGATTTAGTATTTCTCATTCATTTAATTCAGTTCTCACTTCGCGACAAGGCAAAAATACATAAAAACTCAAAATATCTATATTAAAAATTACAAAGTAAATTTCAAACGCTTATTTCCTCGAAAAAACATTCCAGAAAGAATTAAGCATGATTTAATTGGCAATAATAAATGAATGCGTTATCTTTGTTGTTGCGAAGCTAAGTTTCTCTAGATTGGCAACAAATCCACTAGTCTCCTGTTTCAAATGTAAACATCAATGGCCGCCATTAAAAACAGGCTTAGCGGCAATTAAACAACTTTAAAATTGCTGATATTTCTAAACATATTGCACACAGATTTACTAAAGGCATAAAATCCTTAACCGGAAGATTAAAAACAACACAATTCAATCATTTTTAAAGCAAAAAATGTACAATTTACAAATATATAAGAGTAAAGAAACTGAGATCACTGAGCCGGGTAACAGAGTGGATATATATATATAAATATATTTATATACGTTTGGTGCGGCCGATTGCAACCAAAATACGAGGTGCACATCTACATGTTATAGCAGTCCTATATACAAAATTTCAACGTTCTGAGGCTACTCGTTTTTGAGTTATGCGAGATACTTACGTACATACGTTCGTACAGACGCCACGAAAAATTCTCTTCAGAATTAATTTTAAAAAAGTTTTATAATTTTTTCTGAAGGAAAAGAGTACTTTATTCTGTCCTTACGTACAGATATCACGCAAAAACATCGTTAAATTGCATTCTATAGCGGTCAAAATGGATATTTTCGTTGAAATATGCTGCCTGAAACTTTTCGTAATTACAATACTTCCTTTTTATTTCGTACAAGTATCAGGTTCAATGTTCCGTCTTACCTTCTTCGGGAACATGCAAGGACCTGACTCGGAACAGAGAGCTTACTAAAGCTATGTTCAAAACTGTGGGAAGTAGACAGGATACACAAGAATGGTATACAAAACCCTTTATTTTTTCTCTATTTACAATAACTTCCGTACTTCGGAATACACAGACCCGCTACTTGGGATCTAACGTAAAAATATAAAAATAGAACTAAACTCTAATTTAAGTTTAAAATAATAAACGTGGAAGATTGGCCTTATATTAACAGGAAGCCGTATGTAGTACAGAGAACTATGAACACTACAATACGTTTAAAAATTATCAAGAGGATTAAAACCTCTAGCCTGGAAGGCAACCAGGAACTGAGTAAACTTCTAAGGTAAGCGGCCTGCTTCGACTAACTGCTTCCTCTCTCTCGCTTGGCAAAAAGCCACAACTTAAATACTTGGCGTTCGCCAGACAAACTTTGCATAAATATTTTAACGCTTATAATTCTGGCCGGAAGTAGAAAATAAGAAGTGATAGTAAAGATTTAAAATAAAATAAACGTTAGTAAAACTTAAGATCCTTACACAAGGAAGTAAAAATTATTTTTAAAACAGTAATTATTTAATTTTTTAAAATATGACTTTATCCTACACAAAAGAAGATATCATAGAAAATGCATATGAAAGAAAATACAATAAAATTATTTAATATATTAAAATATTAGTGATAATTTTTAAATGTATAAATTTTTATGCAATAAAAGCAATATAAAAAGCAAAGCGCAAGAACACAATAAAATACACAATTATTAAATTACGAAGAAAACGTAAAATTGAAATGGAAAACAAGATACAGGTCGAATATTTGTGAAAGAAGCGCTTTAAAAATTAAATTAAGCCATTTTATGTCAAATATTAAATAAAACTACATCAATACATTCAACGCAGTCATCCCATTAATTAAAAGCGAACTTTTTTCAATTATAATCTGTGATTTCGTTTCTGAAAACTGTTTATATTTCTGAAATTAAAAATAATAAAATACAATAAAAACAAAATCTAAAAGGTTTCAGATTTTAATTACGTCCAAAGGGGCGTTTTTTAACATTTTGTCTGTTACCTTTATTTGTTAAATAACACGTTCTTTGCACTTTAACCATCAAATTCAGTTCAAGAGGAATATCGCAAAATAGTTTTAAATTGAGCATATCCTTTAGAATTTCCGATACATAGTCTCACGCGCTGGAGATAAAAATGATTTTCTTTTCTTTTTTGTTTTTCTTTTCTTTTTCCGTTCCCAATGCTCGCTTTGAAATACTAGAGTTTGTTAATCAAACATTCGTTAAAATTTTATAAAATATGAAATCGATAATAAAACAAATTCCAAATTTCAAATTTGGGCTTCCACATGCCTATATTCGTAAGAGGATTACGTCATTGAAAATTCGATGGCTCTGTGTAGCGTTGTTTTATCACAATGCGAGAAACATACATACATTTATGCAGATTTTTTATTCAAAGGGGCTTTATCCCCGAAGGACTTTTGTTTTCGTTTTGCGATTTTGCATTGAATCACTATAAATGTCCATTTCACTTTTCAAACTGTTGCCACCAAATGTTAGTCCTGCATTATATTTGAAGAAATTAAAAAATGAAAAATGCACCGAGTGTGCTGACCACCCCACTACGAAGGCATGCAAAGAAGGTGGGAGAAATACATTGATACTCCTCCTTTTAAAGAGCGACTCGGGGCCCCAATCGCCAAATGCTGGTGGTGGAAAATCACCTTTTTAGTTAGGGCCCCACTGTACAGACATTAGGTTATTTTGAAATACGAAACATGGGAAATGCCCTCGCCGGCACTCGAACCTCGGACCTCTCGATTACGCGCCGAGCTTGCTGACCTCTACATCACGAAGGCACGCTAAGAAGCCGGGGAAGAAATACATTATACAACTATTATGCTTAAAATCATTTGAAACCGCAGGGGATTAAGTTTTAATTATTATTTAATTTAGCTATTCAATTATTATACTGTTAGTCTTAAATCAGTAACCGTATTTGTATTCTATATGTATTTTGAACAGCTTGGTCCTTGCCTGGGGAAGAGAACCAGAGTTTGGCTTATGAAGCGCTAATGGCTGTTCATTCTTATTTTATTCGACGGTATAGCGAAATGATAATTTAAAAGCGAAAAGGTTAAGACATACAGTGGATGGACAAAATTATGGAAACACCTTGTGAAATGCATGTTTGAAAAGAAAGATTGATTTTAATGAAATATGTAGGTGGCGCTGGCGTTTTTGACTACTGACGCCACCTATACAACTTCGTAAATGTGCTAAACAGTTCAGTTGTTGTCGGAGTACTGTTATGTGAGGTTGTTATTGCATTATGTGAGAGTTAACAGACTTCGAACGTGGGCAAATTGTTGAAGGACGTATGGTGCTTCCGTAAGCAAGGTAGCCGATGTGTTTAGTGTTTCAAGAGGTACTGTATCGAAGATTTATTCCAATTATTTGAAAAGCGGAAAAACATCATCTGTTAAATCACAGCGCGGACGAAAGTGTGTCCTGAGTGATCGTGACAGACGATCATTAAGGGAAATTGTGACGAAAAATAAGAAGACCACAGCTGCAAAAGTTACTGCTGAAATGAATGTTGTGTTACCGAACCCTGTGAGTACCAAAACAATTAGAAGGGAGCTTCATAAACAGGTAATTGCTGGCCGTGCTGCAATTGAGAAGCCACTCATCAGTGATGCTAATGCCCGTGACAGGAAAAGGTGGTGTTTAAGTCATAAAGCCTGGACTATAGGGCAGTGGAAGCGAGTAATAGCGGTCTGACGAGTCTTCTTTCACATTGTTTCCCACTTCTGGCCGAGTTTACGTCTGGAGAACGCCATCTCAAGCCTATAATACAGACTGCTTGTTGCCAAGAGTGAAACATGGCGGGGGTTCTGTTATGATTTGGGCAGCTATATCGTTGTTCTCTGCTAGCCCCATGATAACTGTGTCAGGGCACATGACTGCCAAGACTTACGTGAACATTTTTGCCGATCAAGTTCATCCCATGGTACAAACTTTGTTCCTCGATGGTGATGGTGTCTTCCAAGACGACAAAGCCCCTGTTCACACAGCTCACATTGTCCAGGACTGGTTTTCTGAGCACGAGGATGAGTTGTCCCATCTGCCCTGGCCAGCACAGTCACCAGACCTGAATATAATCGAACCTTTGTGGTCTACATTGGAACGGAAAGTGCGTTCTCAACTTGCCACCGTTTTTGCAGGAAGAATGGTATAATATTCCATTGGCAAACATACAGGAACTGTATTTATCCATTCCGAGAAGACTGCAAGCTGTTTTGGAAGCCAACGGGTTT
This sequence comes from Stegodyphus dumicola, assembly GCF_044657685.1. Taxonomy (NCBI): domain Eukaryota; kingdom Metazoa; phylum Arthropoda; class Arachnida; order Araneae; family Eresidae; genus Stegodyphus; species Stegodyphus dumicola. The sequence goes on from NC_140775.1 coordinate 181,578,943, forward strand.
CCTACAGCATATTAAGCAAACAAACATGTTTTTTTAAAGGTGTTTCCATATTTTTGTCCAACCCCTGTAAAATGCTGTATGCGGAAGAACAGCGGACAGCAACAATAAAGGTGGGGAAGAAGTAAGCATGGTCGCGTGACCGTGGCACGTGGCCGCCGCCCCTGAGGGCGTCGCGTGCGTGTTTGCGCCCCATCAGACTAGGTAATGACAAGGTGAACTCACGGCAACGCCTCGCTTGCTTCATCGGTATTTCTTAACCCACTTCGGTAGGGGAAGACAAAATTGCCAAAAAGCCGGTTTTAAGTGTTTTCTCAATGAGATAAATTCTCACGAAGAAGCAGTAAGCGAGTCTGTAATTTTTTTTTTTTTTAATTGATGAATTTGGTGTACGTTTGCCTTTGTCTCAGAATATCGTGCGTTTGTGCTTATGTTATTATAATAACTGATCAACTTGAGCTAAAGAATTAATTATATATTATTTTTTAGGTTGTAGAACTAGTAATTCATCATGTTCTTGTTTATCATGGATACAATTTTTACAAATTACTCTAATGTTGTGACTATTATCACAGTCTAAAATGCAGTGACAATGCGTATTAAAGTATACTCCGCATTGCATATGCACAACCTGCTCAATATGCATTGCATATTACAGTACCAGAATATAATATGCGTTGCATATTCACAGCGTAATATGCACGGTATGTCGCGGTATAATACTCGCTGAATATTCGCATTAGGTATAGTAATAACCTTTTCACAGATGGCTCCAAAACTGAGAACGGCACGGGCAGCGCCTTCTGTAGACTAGAAAATGGAGTTGTAACATTCGAGTGGAAAAGGAAATTAGGCTCGAACAACTCGGTATACCAAGCAGAGCTTCTAGCTATCAGTGCTGCAATTAGATATGCGAACACATGTCAACAGGAGAAATTCTCCATACTCAGTGATTCGGCATCAAGTCTGGCGGCTATCGCAAGTCAAAACAGCCGGTCCATTGGTATACAGAATTCAGAAACAGCTTCTGACAATGCCTATTTCGCAGAGACCCACTTTAAAATGGGTTCCCGCTCACACAGGGATTCAAGGCAATGAAGCCGCTGGCTGACCTACTGGCCAAGCAGGCAGCCAACTGCACGGATATATTAGAAAGACCAACTAAACTTCCTTGGTCTTATATTAAGCGAACAACTTTGACAAGTCTGCTACAAAATTGGCAAAGTAGATGGACAGAGGCAGAGGTAGGACGAAGGACATTTCGCTTACTGCCAAAAGTTAACATGGAAATAAAGACACACTGTGCTAGCCTAGCACAGTTCTTGACAGGTCATGGACCATTCCCAGTATACCTGAACAGATTCAGACTTAAGGATACTCCTTTCTGCGAATGCGGAGAGGAAGGTGACACGGACCATTATTACTTCCATTGTGTACATACAAGAACCTGGCACTTGAAGAAACCAGCGGACTGTGCCTGGGCAATGTGGACGACTAACACACTCAAAAACAGAATAGCCCTTGATAAAATAGAGAAAATCTCAGGACACTGCCTAAGCAGAAACAACCGTGGATAATATTATAATGTTTCAAAAGTTCAGAACTTAAAGCAGATAACCAGAATAACGCTTAGTGCCTTGCAGTTAACAATATGTAAAAACTGTTATTAGTTTATAATATTCAACCTTGTTACTCTGGAGTCTTCCCCGCCGTGATGGTATATAATTCCGTTTGGTTCATGTCCGTGGTCGGAAGCCATCATAGCGGTGCACTCACTCCTCCAATGCGATCATATCTCATTCAATGTAGCAATTACCTTTTTTCCTATTAATTAACTGTACTTTTTCTCGTTGTGATAAAAATACCAATTTTATTGAGGTATTTTCTTCCGCCTTTGTGGTGTAACAGTAGCTGAGTCGGCGTGAATTTGAGGGGTCATAGTTTAAGTCCCAGAGAGGGCATTTCTCATTTTTCGTATACTCTTGCTTCAAGAAACATATTGTCTCCACAGCGGCGTCCGAACTGGAAGTTGGTACATGATGATTCTTCATCACCAGAATTTGGTTCCTTAGTCTCCTTTTAAAAGAGGACTATATAAAGTACAAATGAGACTAATACGACCCGATCTACCTGGTCTAAAATAAATCTTATAACCTTGTTTGGGTCGCCTCTAAGTCCTCTCAACACAAAATAATGAATCCCACCACAAAATAAAACTTAAGCGCAATCACAATAGTAACCCTTTCCGGCACGCTACCTTTTAAAGTCGGAGTTTTGATTAAAAAAAAATAAAAAAAAAAAAGGTAGGCAGTCTAATTAGGCATAGAGGAGTACACAAGTAAAATTTTGTGAAGATAGCCCTTATCGTTTTAATTCTGTGGGTGTGCCCAAAGTGGCATACTGACCGATGAGATGTGGAGAAACAAAGAATAAATACAGACCCTCAGTTGTTCTAGATTATCGGTGAGCCCGGTCTGGGCACACTTGCGGTTCGCCGTTTGATTTTAGGCAAGATTTCAAGGTAAAAATTTAAAACTAACATAGAATAAAGAGATTAGCATACAGCCAAAAAAATAACATAGAAATTTCTTTTCAAACAATTCTTTTTATACCGTAAAATAATCTGGAAGATTTCTTTGAAAAATGGGGGGTCTTAAAAAACTAAACATGGCTAAAATATATGGACTGGTTTGTGTTCAGCTGCCATCTCAGAGTAACCTAAAGTAATCTATAAATCCTTTTTCATTCAATTTTTCTGTGCGAACAGAAGGACAATTTTATACACTGTGCCGCAAAGGGTTAAAACAGAAACTATAAGCACACAATTAACACATATCAAGTAAAAAGAAATATGATATGTGTTAATTGTGTGTTTATAAAGGTAGAGGAGAATATAAGGTATTTTCTCCTTCTTCTCTGCATGCCTTCATGGTAATACAGTAGTATTACCATACCTCGGCGTGTATTCGAGAGTCCAGATCCGAGTCTCGGCGAGGTTATTGCTCATCTTTCATATACTCCTGCTTCAAAATAACTTAATGTCTCTACAATGCATTTGAAGAACTTTAACGTAAAACAATTTTTGTTTTTGCTGATGGAATCATTAGCAGCGTAAGCCACATTCTAACTTAAAATAAATAAACTTGTCTGTTATCACATATGTTTAAATATTCACAAATTTTTATCACATTTTCAAAAATGCTTTTACACCTTTAATGGTTTCGTATTTTTACTTAAAAGATATGAAAAGGTAACAATAGAAATCGTTGAGAAAATGGAAGTTAAAGCTCCTGTAAAAATTAAAAGTGCGATTTTAATGTATTCATAAAAAATCTGATGTGTACACCAAATGACTTCCTTGTACGGAATATTAAATTATACGCATTTTTTCTTGCATTTTATTTAAATTTATTAGATTGAATTAAACCTACTTCGCCGACAGAGCATAAACCACAATAGAAAAAATAATGCATTCTTTAAAATTCACTTTGTTTACCACAGCGACACTCTAGAGATAGGTTTACTTAACAGTATTATATTTCGTTCATATTATAACTCAAAATGCAGAAAATTTATATCATTCAAAGAATTATCTAATCGTTGCCACATGTTCTATTCAAATACTATAATAAAGCTAGAACGATGTATAAGAGAAATTAAGCAAACAAAACAAAAATTGAACAGTTTTTCACAGACGATTCAGTATTTCTCATTCAATTAATTCAGTTTTCACTTCGCTAAAGGCAAAAATACATAAAAATCTAAATATCTGTACTAAAAATTACGAAGTTAATCTCAAACGCTTGTTTCCTCGAAAAAATTCCAGAAAGGATTAAGCGTGATTTAAATAATAAATGAAGGCGTTATCTTTGTTGTTGCGAAGCTAAGTTTCTCTAGATTGGCAACAAATCCGCTACTCAGCTGTTAACAGCTGTTAACTGTTTAACAGCAAACAAGAGCAATGGCCGCCATCAAATTAGGCTTAGCGGCACTTAAACAATTTTAAAATTGTTGATAATTCTAAAAATACTGCATACAGATTTACTAAAGGCATAAAACCCTTAACCGGGAGATAAAAACAGCATAATTCAATCATTTTTAAAGCAAAAAATGTACAATTTACAAACATATAAGAGTAAAGAAACTGAGATCACTCAGCCGGGTAACAGAGTAGATATATTTATAAATATATTTATATACGTTTGGAGCGGCCGATTGAAACCAAAATACGAGGTGCACATTTACATGTTATAGTAGTCTTATATACAAAATTTCAACGTTCTGAGGCTACTCGTTTTTGAATTATGCGAGATACGTACGTGCGTACATACATATGTTCGTACAGACGCCACGAAAAATTCTCTTCAGAATTAATTTTAAAGCAGTTTTTTAGTTTTTTGGAGGAAAAGAGTCTTTTATTCTGTCCTTACGTACAGATATCACGCAGAAACATCGTTAAATTGCATTCGAAAGCGGTCAAAGTGGATAGTTTCGTTGAAATATGCTGCCTGAAGCTTTACGCGATTACAATACTTCCTTTTTACTTCGTACAAGGAAGTAAAAAGGTATACAGTATTACCTTCAAACATTGATGTTTACCTTTTTTCTTTGTCTTATATTTCAGCCTATCGTCTTTTATATATGTTAAGTAATTCAACGGGAACATGCGCAGGAATTTTTCCGAACTTTCTTAGGAACAAAAACACTTATTATAAACAAAAGCCTTTAAAAATGAATTACAAATATATATATATATATATATATATAAGCGCTTTAAAATATATTACAAACAAAAGCTCTCATCAAACAGAAAAAACGGTGAGAGTTGTTATCTATGATAATTATGTTTTTCAAGAATATATAACTATCGGATTGGCAAGAAAGTGATTTCGATTTTTCAGTGTCAAATGAAATTAATTTTTTTTCTCTATAAAAAGATGCAATTTTATCAGTCAACTATCTTCCATTCTATTCAATGAGGTATGAGAAAAGGTATTATTCAATGAGGTATAAGAAGGCATGCCTTCGTGGTGTGGTGGTCTGCACACTCTGTCGGTATTCCACAGCTCTGTGGTTCACTTCCCGGCGAAAGTGACTGCTCATTTTTCATCTCTCCGGCTTTCTGAACTAACCTAGTGTTTCTACAGTGGCGCAAGAACTAAAGGGGTTGTGGATGATGACTCTCCACACCCAGCATTTGGCGATTGGGTCCCCTAAAACACCCAAGTCGCCCTTTTAAAGGGGGAGTATATAAGGAATTTCTCCCTCCTTCTTGGTGTAGTGGTTCTGCACGCTGGGCTGGTATTCCAGTGGTCCGTGGTTCGATTCCCGGTGAAGGGGTTTGCTAATTTTTCATATCTCCGGCTTTTCAAAAAAAAAATACCTAATGTCTCTACAACCTTTTGCCATCTTTCTGGTAATTTCATGAATCTGCTCTCTGGTCTTCATCAGCAAAAAACTCAACCAACTGCTATTTATGAGGCCATAGATTTTACTGAAATTTCTACCACTTAAGAAGCTTTGTAAACTTCGAAATGAATAATAATCCCATGGTGCAAGGTCGGGTCTGTATGACGGATTCCACATCACTTCCCAACCAAGCTTCAGTAATTTCGTACATGCTGCTAAAGATGTGTCTCATTGTCGTGATAGATCTCGATTCCTTTGTGATTATGTAATTCTGGTGTTTTGTCTTTGATTGCTTACTCCCATATTATACGTTATTGGCAGTAAACATCTGAGTTGATGGTTTGATTGTTTAAAATACATAGCATCTTTTTAATCCCACCAAATTGACAGCATGATTCTTTCTCTCGATATGATTTGTGCTGATTCATCAGCTGGGACCATGACGTTTTTCGATAATGTTATTGTAGACGATCCATTTTTCCTCGCCAGTAATAATTCATTTAAAAAGAGAGTCGACTGCATTACGCTTGAAATGCCTATCGCAAATAAATGCCTATCGTTGTGTTAAGCGAATTGCAATGTCTCACACAGTTACTATATGACGATTAGGTTCAATAATAGCTTTAATTTTGCCATTATCAACTTCAGAAAGTCTACCAGAACGTTCGTTATCGAGTCTACCTATCGCAAATAAATGCCTATCGTTGTGTTAAGCGACTGCAATGTCTAACACGGTTATATGACGAATAGATTCAATTGTGGCTTTAATTTTGCCATTATCAACTTCAGAAAATCTACCAGAACGTTCGTCATCGAGTCTACCTATCGCAAATAAATGCCTATCGTTGTGTTAAGCGATTGCAATGTCTTACACAGTTATATGACGATTAGGTTCAATTGTTGCTTTAATTTTGCCATTATCAACTTCAGAAAGTCTACCAGAACGTTCGTCATCGAGTCTGTCTATCGCAAATAAATGCCTATCGTTGTGTTAAGCAAATTGCAATGTCTCACACAGTTATATGACGATTAGGTTCAATTGTGCCTTTAATTTTACCATTATCAACTTCAGAAAGTCTACCAGAACGTTCGTTATCGAGTCTACCTATAGCAAATAAATGCATATCGTTGTGTTAAGCGATTGCAATGTCTCACACAGTTATATGACGCTTAGGTTCAATTGTTACTTTAATTTTGCCATTATCAACTTCAGAAAGTCTACCAGAACGTTCTTTATCGAGTCTACCTATCGCAAATAAATGCCTATGTTGTGTTAAGCGACTGCAATGTCTAACACAGTTATATGACGAATAGATTCAATTGTGGCTTTAATTTTGCCATTATCAACTTCAGAAAGTCTACCAGAACGTTCGTCATCGAGTCTACCTATCGCAAATAAATGCCTATCGTTGTGTTAAGCGATTGCAATGTCTTAGACAGTTATATGACGATTAGGTTCAATTGTGGCTTTAATTTTGCCATTATCAACTTCAGAAAGTCTACCAGAACGTTCGTCATCGAGTCTACCTATCGCAAATAAATGCCTATCGTTGTGTTAAGCGATTGCAATGTCTTACACAGTTATATGACGATTAGGTTCAATTGTGGCTTTAATTTTGCCATTATCAACTTCAGAAAGTCTACCAGAACGTTCGTCATCTTCACGTGAAAAATCTCATGAAGGATATTTTTAATCCAATTCTGACACTTGCGTTCTGTTAAGCAATCAACATCATAATTTTTTTTCCAATGGCGAGCAGTTGCTAATAACGGCATTGGCCACTACTAAGGCCAGAAGAGAGTGGACCATTTTATTGTGGTGGCACCTTATAGGCGGCTACCGTTATCTCTTATGAAGGGACACACACTTTTACATCCACACCTTCTGCGAAATTCAAACCCGGGCTTTTTGGTATCGCAGTCAGGTTACCTTAACCACAATACAGTCTGGGCGGACCAATAAACTTCACATATCTTTTTGTGAGTTTTAGCTATCTGGCCTTTATGAAAATAAAGTAAAATGGGTGGAAAATATTTATTTTTGCACCTCATATTACAATCGACAGTAAACTAACTGTTGTAAACAAAAAAATACATGGAATTTATTTCTATAGCGACTTAAAGGTGTCAGCTGTTAAATCTCAAAGGAAATAAAAATTGACAGAAGACTAGCAAGAAGAACAACACGCTATCTGTTTATGCTAACCGAAGTTGCTTTCATTCCAAACCAATATTTGTTTCACAGATGGTAGTAAGTTAAATGGAAATGTTCGCCTTGTGTTTTTTATCTATGAAGATGGCAAAGAGATTGTTACTGCCCAAAGCAGAATATCAGATGAATGCTCGATTTCTAAAGCCCAACTTTTAAACTCAAATCTTTCCGTTAAATGGCTACAAATCTCTATCCATAAGAATGAGACGTTTAGGTACAATATTTGCACAAATTCACATGCATATATACTAGCACCAGAAAAACCATTGGTGGAAATTCACTCCGTATAACGTGCCTTTGAACAAACTACAGACATTCATTTTACTTACGTTCGACGTTACAGTGGTATTCTCGGTAATGAAAGGGTTGACCAACAGGCTAAGCAAACGACTTATTGTGATACAGATTTAATGATGTTTCTTCCCAAGTCTTGTATAAAAGCATGTTGCTTGGGATAAAACTGTGGTTGACTGGAATTCTGAATACCTTGCTTCATTGGAGACCCAATGGGCAAAGAGATTCATCCCAACGGTTTTTCAAAATTTAAGATATAAGCACATTCAACCAGATTGTAAATTAATTCAGACTTCAACTTGTCATGGGAAATTTAGATATTACTCATTAGTCCAAAGGGGCTTTGCCCCTGAAGGAGTATTGTTTTCGTTTTACAATTTTGCGTGGAATCACTATAAACGACGTATCACTCTTAAAATTGTTGCCAACAAATATTAGAGTCCTGTAATATATTTAAAGAAATTAAATAATGAAGAATCTACATAAATGTACGTATGTTTCTCGCATTGCTATGAAACAACGGTACCTAGAGCCACCCAGTTTTGAATGACGTAATCCTACTGTGAATCTGGCATCTGAAAGCCCAAATTTGAAATTTGTTTTATTATCGATTTCATATTTTGTAAAACTTTAACGAATTTTTGATTAACAAACTCAATGATTTAAAAGCGAGCGATGGCAACACTCTACAGGGAGAAAACCCTTTTTATCTCCAGCTCGCGAAACTGTGTAACAGAAATTCTAAAGATGGGCTCATTTTAAAATTATTTTGCGACATTACTGTTGAACTGGATTTTATGGCTTAAGTGCAAAGAACATGCTATTTAATAAAGGTAACACACGAAACGTTAAAAAAAAAACCTTTGGACGTAATTTAAAATCTGAATCCTTTCAGATTTTTTTTCATTTTAATAACTTTAACAATTATTAATGGCTTTGTGCCTGCAGGTTGAACTTTTAAGCTGTGTTCAAGGCACATCTCTGTTTTCCTGTTTTCTATGACCTTATCAGATGTTCTGAAGAGAGTGCTGTCTTGCGAAATTTTATTTGTTACTCAGACTTTTATTATTATTATTTTTATGTAATATTGCATTATTATCCGTTATGTGTGTGTGATTATGGCAAAGCCTCGAGGGCTATCTGCCTAAGGGGAGGAGTGCCACTTTCTAAGGGAAACTGGCTTGTATACAAGTTACACATGGGGAAAACCACGAAAAACGCCCATGCAACCAGTCCGTTCGCGGGATTCGAACCTCGGACCGAACTACCAGTTTTCAGCTACTTTACCGCTCGGCCGCTGGTGGGCCTATTATCAGTTATGTGCCATTATATTTTTTCTATTTGTCTTTATGTTATGTATTAATATATTGTATTATTGTTGTATCATATCTGCTTTGCACTAGTATTATTTTATTATTATTATTATGATTATTATATTATTATTACCAATTTTCTTTTCAGTAGTAGTGTTATTATAGTTTTATAATTTATAGCATATTTTAGTTGTTTTATTATATTATAGTATTTCTATTATTTTAGATATTCCTTATTCTCTCCAAATCCAAATATTATGTATTATTGTTGTACTATACCTCCTTTCTATTACTGAGTTATTTACTTATTTCTCTAAGCCTCGCAGACTTTGTTGAAGATGAGGAGATGTGCATTTGTTTTGTTAGGTAATAATAATAAAAAGCTATCATAGAAAGTCCATGGAACGTTGAAAAAAAAAAATGGTCAAAATTAAAATAATGAAATCACGTAATTTTCAAAACTATCTGATAATGTGATTTAAACAGATTTTTATCAAAATGAATAAAATATATGTAATCATTTCATACTTTATAATATGAAAATGCCAAATTTTTAATAGTTGAAAATCTGAATACAGTTCTTGTTGAAGCTTTAATAAGGCAGAGATCTCAAACTCACGGTCCTCGAAGCAATTTTATGCGGCCTGCGAATAATGATGATTTTTTCATATACGGTGCTTATAGTTTTAAAAACATGAAGATACGGACTGGATAACGCGCCGAGCGTGCTGATCACTACACTACGAAGGCATGCTAAGAAGGCGGGAGAAATACCTTATAAGTTCAAAATGTTATTACTATTTTTAGAACAGGGAGGTGAAATACTAGAATAATATTAATTATTTCTAATTTAAAATTATAAGTTATATATTTTTTATGTTACATAAGAATAAATTGAATTTAATTAAAAAAATTTAAAAACAAATTTAATTAAATATTCTTTGCGCCATTGCTGCAAGGAATGAAATTTAAATTTAAACAAATATAAATTTAAATTTTAACAAACACGTATAAAAGTAAAAAAGCAAATTTAAAGCCTAAAATAAGAAAAAAAGCCAAAATAATTTTTAAAAAAAATTTTAAAAAATGTGCAAACATATAAAAGTTTTAATTCTCGAACTAATCTACAATATCATTTAAATTCAGAAGCATAAGCAAATCAAGTGCAAAACCAAACCATGAAAATAAATTCACAAATTTAGCAAATTAAAACTAAACTAATTTTTTTTTTTAAATGCATAAGTGAATGACTGTGTGGTAGGCAGGAGACAGACTTATCAAAGGGAAGTTGCCTCCGAACCTAACTCTCCAATCATTCAATTTCGTGTTTCGTCATTCATGCAGGCAAGGGTAAAAGTCAAAACCAAAAGTAAAAAGAAATACCAATAAAGTAGTACCCTTAGAAATTAACATTTAAGAATTAAATTTAAGAATAAAGTTCCAAAAGGAAAATACTAATGAAGTCTTTTGAGAAACAAGCAAGTAAAATCAAGTATTAAATTAAATCTTTTTTTAAAAAAATTAAATTTAAAAAAAATAATTTTTTATAAAAAATAAAAAATAGTCTAGAAACCAATGTATTTTAGAAACCCTTGTCTACAGAAACCTCCCAGACACGAATATGCATATCAATAAAAAGAAACTAAAAAAGAACTAGACATAATCCATATAAACCAATAAGAAACAAAAAGAACTAATTCACAATTTTTAAAAAAACAAATATATATTTAAAAATATAATTTCATATTTAGAAAATACTTAAATACTACATAAAAAATTTTTAAAAAAATACTTAAAGCAAGTAAATAGTAAGTTTTAATTCTAACTAACTTACTATATGAGTGTTGGGGTCTGCAAAAGTGTTGTTAAAGAGAAGTAAGTGTGTTCTTCAAATTATATAGATGGCTCTTATGTAGGTAAAGTTGAGTGTTAAGCTTCTATCTTTGTTATATTAAAAAATTTTTGTAAACATTGATATTAAAAAAATTAAATTAAAAATTAAAAATCCTAAAGGTAGTAATTATCAATTATTTAGGGAGTTAAGGAGCTGAGCCAATCAAGAGATGTTTAAGGAGCTGAGCCAATCAAGAGAAGTTTGCTTGAGTATACATATTTACTTACTTGCCTTTGTCTTTAAATGGATGAACCGTATAACTGTTAAGTCATTTTTTCCAAGATATGAATTTGGTTATTAATAATTTTGCAGGTAAATAAACTGTTAGAGACATACAGAAAGAAAGCGTCGTTTAGAAAAAGAAGGTCGGAGGAAAAGGAAAGCGATATATGGTGATAAAACTTACTGAAAGATTTTTTTTTAGTTTAAGATTAAGGAAAATCAATTTTGGAACCTGCGTGTAAACCATTTTCCGCAATTCAACATACACCAACGCGTGTATCGTTTCCTTTGATATAAATTTCATCTAACTTTTCTCATTTGTCATTTTTTGATGTAAGAGAATAACACGAAGTAATTTCCTGTGTATTAACTTTCGCAGCAAGTGTCTAAATTAATTTCCGCTCAGGTATACGCCTATCACATGGAACAGAATCTTACAAGCAACACCATAAGTAATTTCAAGGTCATTACTTCTCACATGTTCAATTAACTTTAACTGTGACACGGAAATTTGATATATCGCTGTAACATACTTTTAGATGTGTATAATCAGACAAAGTTTTTCTTTTTGTTTTTTGGCCTTAGGCAGATACATAAACGCATATCCCTATATACAATCGAATTAACCGTACATGCTCAATTTTACAAAAGTATAACTAATCACAACACCGTAATTCTTAAAATTCTTTCGAGCCACAATGCCGTAATTCTTATAACATTTTTTAAATCGTAGTTTTATAAATTCAGAAATATATATATCTGTAGGATGGCATCGTCCACAATAATCACAACATGGTTCTGCAAGTTGTGTAAAAGAAATCCCCCCTTTTTGGGGGGGGGTCATAAAATTCAGACAATTCTGCCATTATGATAAAAGACACTTGGATATAAAAGACAGTAACTTTTATACATCTGTATATAATATCCATATATTTTCATCTAAGAATGTAATCATTTCATAATTTGTAATAACTGTTCATGTTTTCATTAAATATTTAAGTTATTTGTACATCAGACTAGTTTATTAGCCACTAAATAGCCATTTCTGAAGAAAATTCACAGACTTCGTAACCCTAGATAGTAAGTACAAATCCTATATAAGTAACTACCAATCATTTTCATAAGAAAACGCTAAAAATATCTTTTTTAATAAATAGCTAATATTGGGATATCGGATAATAAAATAATCAAATAATATAAAATCGGATAATAAATATCAGATATCCGATAATAAAATAATATATTAAAAATATCAAATAATATAAAGAGGAATACAAAGAATATAAAAAAGCACTGCACTAATTTTAAAGCTCTTTATAGTTATTTAATTTTTGAGAATAATAAATATTGCCAAAAAAAATAAAAACAATTTGAAAGCATTAGTACGGCCAAAAGGGAGCTTTTTTTAACTTTTTTGTGTGCTGCCGTTATTGATTAAATATCATGTTCTTCGCACTTAAAACACATAAAATTCAATTTAACACAAAATATCACAAAATATTTAAGAACAGCATATCTTTAGAATTTCCGATAGACAATCTAGCGCGCTGGAAGTAAAAATGTGTTGCCATTGCTCACGTGGAAATCGTTGGGTTTGTTAATCAAAAATTCGTTAAAATTCTGCAAAATCTTAAATAATAAAAAGTATTCGAAATTCAGAATTCCTGCTTCCAAGACACCATGTTCGGTTGGAGGACTGCGTTATTTAAAATTTGATGGCTCTAGGTACCGTTCTTTCTTCACAATGCGAGAAAACTTCATGCAGATTCTTCCTTATTTAGTTTCTTTAAGTATAATACATGTCGATAATATTTGGTGGCAACAGTTTGAAATGAGAAAAAACGCAAAATGTCGTTTAGAAATAAATAGCTCCTCTAGACTAACGCCCTTTGGGCTAATAATGTTCTGCATGAATGTATGTATTTTTATCGCATTGTGATAAAACAACGGTACCTAGAGCCATCAAAATTTGAATAACGTAATCTTCCACAGAATATGATCATATGGAAGACCTAATTTGAATTTGAAATTTGTTTTATTATCGATTTCATATTTTGTAAAACTCTGACGAATGTTTTATTAACAAACTTAGCGATTTCAAAGCGAGCAATGGCAACACTGTACGGAAAAAAAAAACATTTTTATCTCCAGCGCGCGAGTAGAACACAAAACGTTAAAAAACGCTGCTTTGGCCGTAATTTAAAATCTGAAACCTTTCAGATATTTTTTATTTTAAAATTTTTTTCTAATTTATCGTCATTCCCGCAAGAGTTTGAGATTTTGAAATTTTGTAATGGTACGGTAAAACCATGAAATTTTCTAAAACCCCTCAGAAGTTATATATTGACTCATTTCTCATTTATGATCTCTTTCAAATTTTTTCTACTTCATCTCTTATCCCCACAAGATTCTTGAAATTTGCAATTTTTATATTAAATTTCCATATTATTATAAAATGTTTCATTCTTTTCACAGTAAAATTGTAGACCTGCAGCAGCAGCAAGATTTTTAATGCATTATGCGAAGTATAGTAAACATTTTTCTTTTAAACTAACAAAATTTTAAAATATTTTTCAGTTTTACAAAGAAATGACCATTCACTTGAAATCTAAATCATAATATTTTAATTTTCACACGATAAAATACACGTGATTTTTTTGTTTCACAAAATCGAAACAGGTTTGTAGAAAACAAACTGGCAATCTATCAACAAATTGCATACGGATAATTTTGGACTGTTAAGAAAGTACCAAAGTGACCTTTCTTTTTGACCTTTCTGAATGATCAAAAGCTTGATTTATTCTACCTTATAGTGGTTGGAGGCTACGGAACAGCAGCGAAAACAGGAAATTCAAGAGGTATCATTTGTTTATCAGTTAAAGAATATGGAAGATCTTATGTGTGATATGCCAGCTATACTCTAACGAGCTACCATTAATGTACACTGCGAAAAAAAAATGCATCTTCTGTTCTATTGGGCCAATTGAAGAAATTCAACTTGCGTTTTTCAGGTCTTGAAAGCGCAACTTAGGATATGTATTAGATTTATATATAGCACTGTTCTAATATAGATACTTTGACACAAAATTAGATACTTTGACACTGAAATGAGATGCCAATGCTTTTCAATATTTAGATTATACGACTGAAATTATGCCAAACTGCCACGTTTTGTAAAAATCGCACGAATAATTTTTTAAAAATTAGCTCCCAAAATTTTAGCTCCTCACTGTTAATTCAATGTGATGTATTTGTTATTTATTAATACCTCTTTTTTATTAAACTGACTTGATTCCCTCTTCCAGAATTTAGGTTCATGCCAAGTAAAATTCGTCCATTTTTTATGATTTATTTTAAAAAATTGCATTTTTAAATAATTTTTATAAAATTTTCGAAAACAATTTTGAATTATAACCTATAAGATTTTTACCATCATCTTAAAGTAGATGTATTTCTAAGCATATCTACAAAACATTAAAAGTTTTTTTATTCAAAATTTCCTAGGATATATTGGCGCGTTTTGAAATTTGGCATATTTGTTATAACGCACTTTATTAAAATCATTATAAATAATAAACGATAACTTTTTTCCGCTCGTTTACAATGAAAAGAAAAAGAAAGGAAAATAGGTTGCTATAAATTAAGAAATTCGCCAAGTGAATTATTCTTGGCGCAAACTGAACAAAATGAGCCAAGATAAATTTTTGAATTTCTCCGTAAATTTCCCACAAAATTTATTATTTAGTCATAATTTGAGTCGTAGAATCGAAATATGGAAAAAAATTGGTGTGTTATTTTAAAAAAGTCCAATTTTTTGTCAAAATACCTATATTATATCAATGCTATATATATCCTAAGTCTAATATATATCCTAAGTCGTGATTTCGAGACATAAAATACGCAATTTGAATTTCATCAATCGGCCAGTAAAACGGGAGATAAAGAACTGTCCTCCTTTTTTTTTTTTTTTTTTTCAGTGTACATGATGAGTTATCTGAATGATAGTGCGAGCGACGGTGGTCCCTCATGCATTTTATGAACGTATCAGCAATTCTGAGCACCTTCCAGTGGTTGATTGTTCACCCAATTGTCAATGAATTTGAGTGCTGGCAAGTGTGACTTCTTTGACCATGACTTACTACAATCCTTCCCACATGTAACATTCGAACGTGTGTCAATGTCAGTTTTCCAGCCATGGGAGAGAATGACCATGTAAATATCAGTACAGATCTGTAGGATAAAGCCCAGTTTTTTCGTCAGGAAAAGGCCTACAAAATCAGGCAACTCCAAGTCCTGGTAAATGTTCTAATGCAAGATGGCTGACTGTAGGCAAGTGTCCTTTCAGCATATACAAGCAGCACTAAATCCATCTATCTCTTTGAGGGAGATGGCTACTTTGTCATGGGGGTAAATACTCTGATGTGAATTTTCATTAAACGCAGTTCAACGTTAGATTTGCTTCTTTTAACCTACTTCGTACTCTTTTCTTCTCTCGGTACCTCAGTCTGATGGTCATTATGGGTGATTACATTCAGCGAAATAATTACGCTGCACATCCGAAGAACTGCTGGTAGTTGCCCTTGCAGACGAACATACACAAGTTCGAATGTTACATGTGAGAAGGATTGTAGTAAGTCATGGTCAAAGAAGTCACACTTGCCAGTACTCAAATTCAAGATCCAGCCATCTACGTCAATACGCAACACTACATTGATCTCATCGACTGGCAATACCATGAAGTTACACAGCTACCTCTTATATCCCATCTACACAACGAAGCTTCGAAGGAATGTATCAAAGAAGACTCCTCACTTCTTCTATGCATTTTCTACTTTCCATGCCACATATTAAGCAGCTGAAAGATACGTTAATGTTACTAAGGAGGTTTCCGGACAAGTATGCGGGACTAGAGGAGCTCGAGATAGAGTAGCCAAAGCAAAATTTAGGACCGGTCAATCATGCCTACTTTCAAACGAAGTCTGAATTCAGGGCTACGAACTAAAGACTAAGAAAACTGTGTCCAGTGTTAGCGTAGTTGGACACTGGTGGAACTCTTTATACAGCAATCTTCTCCTGGAGAGTTCTGCGTTCTGGAGAGTTCTGTGCACATTGAATGAGAGAAGAGTTGTGTTTTTTAAAGTCCTACAACAGTGTCGTTAATTAAAAAAACGAAAGTTAGATTTATTGAAAATTATCAGTTGTACTACACCATCGTGAAATTTCAAGTCTCTTAAGGGAAATGCAGATGAAGTAGAAAACTCTGAGAAATTCATGAGAGATATTTTAGACATTATAAAACATTTGGGGGGGGGGAATTCATTTTCATTCAACAATTTTTTGGGAATTTACCAGTTTTACCTTACCATTACAAAATTTCAAGGAAGTTACAGAAAATGAAGATAAAGCAGAAAATTTTGAAAAAAAATCATGAGTGATAAATTAGTCAATACACAACTTTCAAATATATAACTTTCATTTTTTTTCGCTCCTCTCTATTGCTTATACATTCCGGGTTACATAGAATTAAAATATGTACATTTGTGCACATAAAAACCTCTTCCAAATATTACAGCAGCTTTCAATATCACTACTGTTATCCTATGCAGCTTTCTTTCCCTTTTGTTTTTTAACTTAGGCTAAAGATCTGCGATAATACCACAACCCAGTTAATTTGCATTTAGTAAAACGAGTGTTAAATACATAGTCCTAAATAATACGGCTTTTCACTTTTTCATTAATTTTGATGCCTCGATTGTTCTTGATATAAAAAAAACCAAAAAAAAAAAAATCTGAAATGTTTCAGATTTTAAATTACGTCCAAAGGGGCGTTTTTTAACATTTTGTGTGTAACCTTTCTTTATTAAATATCATGTTCCTCGCACTTAAACCATAAGATCCAGTGCAACAGCAATATCGCAAAATAGTTTTAAAACGAGCATATCTTTAGAATTTCCGATACAGAAACTCACGCGCCGGAGATAAAAATGTTTTTTCTGCACAACGTTGCCATTGCTCGCTTTGAAATCCTTGAGTTTGTTAATCAAAAATTCGTCAAAGTTTTAAAAAATAGGAAATCGATCAAAAAACAAATTTCAAATTTGGTCTTCCACATGCTCATATTCGTTGGAGGATTACGTTATTCAAAATTCGATGACTCTATGTACCGTTGTTTTATCACAATACGAGAAATATACATAGATTTATGCAGATTTTTCATTATTTAATTTCTTCAAATATAATGCAGGACTCTAACATTTTGTGGCAACAGTTTGAAAAGTGAACCGACATTTATGAGTCCGACGCAAAATGCCAAAACGAAACTAATAGTCCTTCGGGATTCAAATTCCTTTGGACTAAAAAAATCTGAAAGTTTTTTTTAACGTTTTTTTACGCTCTCGCAGCCTACCACTATGCTGTTCACTTACTCCTTCTAGCCCCTAATTTTTTTTTTGTTTTTTGTTTTTCCAGCTTCATTATTAAGCATCGTTTTCTTTGCACTTACAATTTAACAGCGAAATCACAAAAATTTTGAAAGCAATATATGCTTAGAATTCCCGATGCAAAGTTAAATGTCGCCATATATTGTTTTTAATTTTTTTTTTTTCAGTTCATAATATCAATGATTAGTTTTCTTAGTACGATGGTTTACAAAACATTTCTGGGGCTTTTTATTATTGAAATTCTGTGTGTGTTTATGGTTCGTGTATATTTATTTTGTATATACTTGGCGTTTACAGCACATAACATTCAGTTCAATAGCATAATATTTAAAAACAGTATATCTTTAGAATTTCCGATAGACATTCCCGCCCGCTGGAGATAAAAATGATTCATCTCTTACAGTGTTACCACTGCTGTCTGAAATCATTGAGTTCTTTATAAATCAGAAATTCGATAAAGTTTTACAAAACATTAAACAGATAATAAAAACGAAATTCAAAATTCGGACTTCCAGGTGCATATGTTTATTCAAAATTGGATGGCTCTAGGTACCGTTGTTTTTTCACAATGTGAGAAAATTATATATCTTCATGCACATAATTCATTATGTAATTTCTTTAAATATAATACAGGACGAAAATATTTAATTCGCAACAATTTGAAAAATGTTTCAGCGTTTTTAGTGATTCGACGCAAAATGCAGTTTAGAGACGAACAGCCTTTCGAGGCTAACGGCCCTTTGGGCTAAAAATATTGCTATTGACAAAAGATTTTTCTTCCAAAGACACTTTGCTATTATAAATTACAACAAAAAACAATTCAATTCTTTTAAAACTTGAATCAATTACGAAATTGCTTAACGCTCATATGTTTAACTGTGGTGGGTTTTCCCATCTAAAGTCATTTTTCAATTCTTAAAGATCCTATCGCTCATTTAAAACCTTGAAAAATGCAGCTTACTTGCCGTTGGGGTTTAAGATATATAAAATCAAATTAAAGCAGCGTTAAAATTTCGCACCAGGGGATATGAATTTTCTATTCAAAAAAGAGAAATAAACAAATCATCGATATTTAATCATACTTTGTCTCTCAGTCATAATTCTGACTTTGATTTTGGGAAAATTATTAAAGCTTCTTCGGTTAGTAATCTGGATTATCTTGAAGATATTCGCATTCCTGAAATTTTCCTTTTTACTTCCTTTTACGAAGTAAAAAAGGAGGTATTGTAACCGCGAAAAGTTTCAGGCAGCATATTTCAAAGAAAATATCCAATTTGACCGCTATCGAATGCATTTTAACGATGTTTTTGCGTGATATCTGTACGTAAGAACAGAATAAAAGACTCTTTTCCTCCAAAAAAATAATAAAACTGCTTTAAAATTAATTCTGAAGAGAATTTTTCGTGACGTCTGTACGAACGTATGTATGCGTACGTAACTCGCATAACTCAAAAACGAGTAGTCACAGAACGTTGAAGATTTGTATATAGGTCTGCTATAACATGTAGATGAGCACCTCGCATTTTGGTTGCAATCGGCCGCACCAAACGTATATAAATATATTTATATATATATCCACTCTGTTACCCGGCTCAGTGATCTCAGTTTCTTTACTCTTATATGTTTGTAAATTGTGCATTTTTTGCTTTAAAAATGATTGAATTATGTTGTTCTTACCTTCCGATTAAGATTTTCATGCCTTTAGTAAATCTGTATGCAATATGTTTAGAATTATCAACAATTTTAAAGTTGTTTAAGTGCCGCTAAGCCTAATAATTTTTTTTGATGGCGGCCATTGCTTGTTTACATTTGAAACAGCAGAAGAGTGGATTTGTTGCTAATCTAGAGAAACTTAGCTTCGCAACAACAAAGATAACGCCTTCATTTATTATTGAGGATTTATTCATGCTTAATCCTTTCTGGAATTGTTTCGAGGAAATAAGTGTTTAAGATTTAACTGAATTAACTGATTTTTTAAGAACGGAATTAATTGGATGCGAAATACTCAATCGTCTGTGAAAAACATTTTCTTTTTTTGTTTTGTTTGCTTAATTTCTTTTATACATCGTTCTAGCTTTATTATAGTAATTGAATAGAACATGTGGCAACGATTAGATATTTCTTTAAATGATATAAATTTTGTGCAATCTGAGTTATAATATGAACGAAATATAATATTGTTAAGTGAGCCTAGCGCCAGAGTGTCGCTATGGTAAACAAATAGAGTGAATTTTAAAGAATGCATTTATTCTATTGTGGTTTATGCGAAGTAGATTTAATTGAATCCAATAAGTTTAAATGAAATGCAAGAAAAAGTGCGTATAATTTAATATTCCGTACAAGGAAGTCATATGGTGTACACATCAGATATTTTCATTAAGACATTAATTCCGATGCAGTTCTTCCAAACGCTTTCAGAATTATAATAACTTATCCTTTTTAATTACTGCTTTTTTAGACACATCTACTACGTTCATCTTTTCTTTAATCTGCGCACTGATATTTTACAAATTTATTCTACTGAGAACATTTTTTATAATTTGATTTACGCCTGAAGAAAAAAGTCCTGTATCAGGTCACGTTGGAAATGGATAGAAATTTTTAAAAAATTTACACCAAGATAAGGTTACTTTTTTTCTTAATTTTGAAACAGTTATCATTCAAAAGGTATATCGGTGGGCATTGTTTTTTGTTACTACATTCCAGAAACAGTCTATATCATACACGTTATACCTTAATTGCTAGAATTATCACTTTATTCGAAGCACAATTTTTCCGGATATTAAATAGAAATTTCAAGGTTCCAAAACACAAATGGTATTTCTTTTCTTTTTACAAAATAAAAAGACGCTTTAATAACTTTTTAGTTTTAATCTTCCTAAATAATTAATATAAAATATCAGCACTTAAAATAAGTAACAGTTACTTATAAGATTAAACTATATAAAAAATAAATAATTATTATACATAAAAGTATTAATCAAGTGTAGGCAATAACAAATACTATTCAAAAACTCAAAAAATGCTGCGTAAAATATATATATACGTACTTATTTGAACCAAAGAGAGCATGAAAATAAATTATGCGGGTATACTAAGTGAATAAAAATAACAGGAAAAGTAAATCTTAATGTTTGAAAATTATAATTGTACCATCATGTAGTTTTCATAGACACGTTTGGTTTGGTTTGAATTATTTGATTATTATACACTCATGTCCATAAACTAATGATAATTCGAATTCACGCGGAAATCGAACTCTAAAATAAATATATCACCTGTAAAATCACTACACACATCTTCAAGAATCATATGCAAATTTCAGGAAGTAACCAGATGACACCGATGGTACGTCACAATGACGAGAGTGTAAGAGAGTGATATATAAGGAATACAGGCAAAGAAGTAAAATTGTCCGCAGGCGCTTTATAAGCATTTCAGTGCAATAACCGAATAGTTATGACACAAAGGACGCATTTGGATGATTTTTTACGTGGTAGAATTATCGGCCGTCTGGAATGTGGGCCTACCCAACTGGAAGTATCAGACGATCTTGTAATTGCCCAGAGTGTCATCTCCAGGCTTTGGCAACGATTCCAACATGATGGTAATGTGAGTAGACGTTACAGCACAGGTCGCCCCAGAGTTACAACGCCGAATGAGGACCGGTGTTTGGCAGTTACTGCCGAAAGAAACAGGTGGAGCACAGCCTCAGACCTGTCTCTTCAGCCCTCTTCAGCCGCTGGTACGACAATTTCAAGGCAGACCGTGTACAGACGCTTAGGGCAGATTGGTCTATATGCTCGTAGACCTGTCAAATGCGTTCCACTTACTGCAACTCACTGTCGCCTGCGGTTAGCCTGGAATAGAGAGCATGCATTGTGGACACCGCAGCAGTGGGCTTGTGTGATGGTTTCCGACGAGTCCAGGTTTACCTTGCAGTCTCATTCTCGCCGGACTTTCATATGGAGAGCTGCAGGTACCCGTTACCACCAAGAAAACGTCATTGAACGACACCGATACGGTGGTGCAGGAGTGCTCGTTTAGTGGTGGAATTATTCTGGGTTCCAGAACTGACCTGCATGTTCAAATTGGAACCATGACAAGCCAAATCTATCGGGACGTCATTCTGGAACAACATGTACGTTTGTTTTGGGGCGCCATGGGCGCACAATTTGTGTTTATGGATGACAACGCTCGTCCTCACCATGCAAACATCGTAAGCGAATGCCTTCAATCGGAGGATATCACCCGTATGGACTGGCCAGCATTCTCACACCGAACTTGAATCCAGTAGAGCACGTGTGGGATATGCTTGGCCGACGAGTTGCAGCCCGTCAACCTCCTCCTACATGTCTACCGGAACTTCGGAGAGCATTGCTTTTTGAGTGGTGTAATATCCCCCAAGATCAGATCGATAATTTGATACTCAGCATGCCTAGGCGTTGTACGGACTGTATTGCATCGTCTGGGAGACATACAACGTATTAACAATCATACCAACCATGTAATATTGGTTTTTTGTAAATAGTTTTTTTTTGTAATTTGTTCCAGGGATAAAACATCGCTAATTTTTTTTAATAATATCAAACATATAGTATCTTTTTTTGCTCTTTACCTTTTGTTTAATAAATAACCTTTACAAATAAGTCAAATTTGTTTTGCTTCTAACTCTTCCTTTGCCTGATTTTGCATTATCCTTAATTTATGGACATGAGTGTATTATTAAGAGAGGGCGATCTGCCTAACAGGGCTGATGCCTTCGTGGAGGATATTTTAAAGGCGCAGAAAGACTGCTTTTAATAACGAAAATATTTATTGGGAGGATGCCTTTTTTTTTATCATCAACAGGTGAAACTGCAATCTTCTATCCAATGGTATTTAAAATTATTCAAACCCCAATTTTTAATTAACCGATATTAAGTAAAAATGTTATGTTACTCGACTGAGAAATATAGCAATTTTACAATTATGAATCTGACACCAATAGTTATATTCGCCTGTGTTTACCTAACATTTAGTTCGTCATCTGTCTTTATCATCAGTTTTAATACAGCAAGTGCGTGAATGTAGGTTGTAATTATGAAATAGCGGGCGCGTCTCTTACACCAATTTAGATATAAGTGATTATGTCGATAATGCTATGCCATAAATAAGGAATTATATGTTCTGGTGACGATTCCACATCCGTCTTTATGTACCCTCATCATCATTATTATCATGTCACACCCCTAACTTTCATTATATATAGTATAATGATTTCATTATATTGAATGATCTAAAATTCATTGAATTCGAAAACAAGTTTTTCTAATACTTTCGCAATAGTTGCAAAGTAAGGTAATAGTAATTTATTTACTAAAGAAATACTGATTATATTATCTCCTAATATAAATTTAGTAGAATGTATCAAAATGGACGAAACTTATAAGTAGAAAGTTGAATTTCGAAAATTTATTTTTTAAGGGGGCTCATACACCTAAACCCTTCATGATCTTCGAATATGTAACTGTTGCAAGAATTGGGATATTTTATTTATTTTAAAAGCAATTACTTCAAAACTTTTACAGCTGACTACATAATATAGCTGCTTTGGAAACTAGTAACCAGAAAGTTTTTGTTGCCACAAATATTTTTGTAATTTAATTCTCTTTGAGACAAAATATTTCGCCATGTTTCCACCTTGCGAGCATGATATTTTAAAAATGGCTAATGGTACATACTTGAAATTTGATGGAATTCTTCATATGGGCACTATTTTTTAACTGAACCAAAAATCTGATGAATATTTTAATATTAAAATATTTTATGGACGAAAACATTACAGATTTTTTTAATAAAATACCTTTTATAAACTCAACTCCAAATAAAATAAAAATTTAACATGAAATTCTTAGAATTTTAGGTTCACAGTCGTTTCCAAATGTTTTAAAAGCTATATATTAAATATGGAATTAAATTATGCAACAGAATGTTTTAAACTGTGCGCGCAAGTTGGAATCTTGACGAAAACTTTTGTCACAAAGCAGATTAAATTATGAAAATATTTGTGGCAACACAAACTTTCTGATTACGATTTCAGAAAGCAGGTATATTATGTAGTAAGCTGTAAAAAGTTGGAAGTAATTGCTTTTAAAATAAATAAGTTATCCTAATTCTTGCAACAGTCACATATTCGAAGATCTCATGGGTTTTAAGGTGTATGAGTCCCCTTAAAGGAACTTAAATGTAAATCGTGAAAAAAAAAAAAAAAAAAAAAAAAAAAAAAAAAAAATTCTTTCTAAAAAAATTAAACTTTGAAAAAGAAATTAAAAAATTTAAAAAATTAAAAAAGAAGTAATTATCGCTGTTGATCGGAAATTAGTTGACTTTTGAAGGGGAACAACTTCCGTTCAATGAACAATAATTAATAAATGCGAAGGTATTTCGTCTTTTATTCTAGTAAGAATGATGATACCAAACTGGCAAATTAAGTAAGGCCAAAATTGTAGTTCCGTGAAGTGATGGGATTTATAGCCAAAGTAGAGTATCAAAGAACTCATTCTGAATGAAGCATTTTCACTAATACAAGATTCTCTAGAAATGTTGAGTGAAAAGCCAATTTATGCAGAAAAATTTAAAAGATACTTGAGTAAATCCCTCCCCGACACCTTCGCTTTTATGCATGTTAATTCAAGACTATTTTTATAAAAATAAACATAATAAGTAGTAGTAATTTTAACTGGAATTATGAGATAGAACTCAAAGTAATTGCAATAAACATGAGAAACATAACTATGCTTTCCTTGCAAAAACAAATCAAATAAAAGTTGAAAAATTGAAATATATATTATAAGAAATAGTGAAATGTAAAATGTTAAATGTACGTGAAATATAAAAGGCCAGAAAAGACCTAATATTTTTTAATCAGAAAGAACAAAAAAGTTATATTATCCTGGAAAATATTTTAAGGAACATTTAACTAGAAGTTAAAGAAAACGTAGAGATTCTATTAAAATCTAGAACGAAGAAATGAACTAATTATTCATATTTTTAAGTTTCAAATTGACTCATTAGGGAATAATAACTCAAAAAATTAAAATCTGAACAATTAAGGAGTAGCGATCTTTCCTGTTGACTATTTGAGAATAAAAACGGAAATTACAAGAATAAAAATAATACGACGAATAGAACAGAAATTCCTGTGTAAAAATATACACGCTTTCTCAAAGAGCTAAGAGACTATTAGTGCTTGAATAGTTTTCTATTGATTTCTAATATCTTCTTTTGTACATATTAATTTGTACATGTTTTAATAGTTTTTATAATACCGTGAGAGTGTCGGAGAATGTTTTTCTAAAGTCAGGATTTCTTTTACCAGTTTAATTATATTCTAAATGAATGTCTTAAATTAAGAATTTCTTTCTAATTTTTAATTTAGGTTTTGTTTATGACACGTCTTTTGGCACAAGCAGACTAGTATATTTCTAATTTTTAAGCTTTGTTCATAGGTTACAATTTAACGCTACAAAAATTACTACTTTGATTCTTACTTGGAAGAAAACGAAACACTTTCACATAATTTGGTTAACGTTAATTCATACGGATTGATTTGTTCCCCATGACAAGTCAATAAATCTAGGATCAATAAATCTACAATCAATAAATCTACGATCAATAACAATTGCTACCTTTTGAGTACTTTAAATTTTAAATTTTAGAATTTTTACGGTTCAAAATATTAGTTGTACATAATTTTTAAATATTTTTACTACAGTAGATATCTAAATAACTTATACTTAAAATACTGACTGAAATTTATTCCAATAAGTCATCGTTTTAATTAAATTTCTGTTTCTTGGACATGATATGAAAAACTTTTATAACAATGAATTATATACATATACTGGTAACAAATGAATATTTTTTTCCTTTGTGTTAAATTTGTTTAGTAGGGAAGGAGTTTTAATGTTCAGGGTTACTGAAAAAATTTATGTTACTAATTCATTAATTGAGATAATTTTAAGCTTACAAAAACAGAATAAATCTACCTGGAAAAAGTGCATTATTATAAGAAGGCTTACCTCCTCCTGACAAACGAGTCTGAAGATGCTAATACAGATTTTTCCATTTTATAAGGCTTTATTTTCATTTATATGCTATAGCCAAAATTGTTTTGACTACATTTTTAGTTTTTAATTTTTTTTTTAAATTTCAATTTACTCCATTTATATTTCGCAGTACCATTAATTTGCTCAATTAATATTTTCTTTCTTCTTTATTCTCTTATTTCTTTTTCTTTTGCCTGTTTAGATTTAATTTAACTTAATCTACACATAAATGCATATATAATACACGTTGATTAGAATTTGATGTGGTGTATTTTATTATGGCAAAGCACACTAGGGCTATCTGCCTAAGGGAAGGGATGCCTTCGTGGAGGATTTTCTAAGATTAGAATTTGGCAAACATTCTCTATTCGTAAAAATCAAATTAAAAGCAAATTTAAAGTTAATTTAAATGAAATTTAACGCAAACAAATAAATAATTAATTATATAGATTTATTCATGGATTTTGATACTTGCACTTGATTTACATATGCTCTCAGAATTTAAATGATATTCTAGATTAGTTCGCGACAATATTTAATCATTTATTTCTTTGCATAAAATTTCATTTAAATTAACTTTAAATTTGCTTTTTACGAATAGAGAATGTTTGTTAAATTCAAATTTCATTCCTTGCAGCAATGGCGCGAGAGAATTATTTTAAATTAAATTTAAATTTACTTTATTCTGTTGAAGCGATTAATACACGTCAATAATATATACACGTATAAATGAAGAATAATTAAGATATTTAGGCAACAAACCATAATTAATGTTTTGCTTTGGTTTCTTTAATAACTAATACATCAATAATTCGTATTAATTTTGTTATAGCTTTAATATTTTAAACGAAATAATGTTTATTAATTATTATTCTATTTTAATTTCATTTTGATATTTTGCGTTGATTCACGGTAAATGTCGGTTCACTTTTGAAACTGCTGCCACCAAATATTACAGCCTTTTATTATATTTAAAAAAATTAAATAATGACGAATCTGCATAAATGTATGTGTGTTTCGCGCATCTGACAAAACAACGGTACCTAGAGCCATCAAATTTTGAATAACGTACGTCTCCACCCGAATATGGTTATCTGGAAGCCCAAATTTGAAATTTGGAATTTGATTTATTATCTATTTCCTATTTTGTAAAACTTTAACGAATTTTCGATTAATAAACTCAACGATTTTAAAGTGAGCAATGGCAACACTGTACGAAAACAAAACATTTTTATCTCCAGAGCGCGAGACTGTGTATCGGAATCTCTAAGTATATGATCATTTTAAAATTATTTTAGAATATTGCTGTTGAACTGAATTTTATGGTTTAAGTGCGAAGAACATGATAGGTAATAAATAAAGGCAAAACAAAAAACGTTAAAAAAACGCCCGTTTGGGCGTAATGTAAATTCTGAAGGCTTTCGAAATTTTACTTCCTTGTACGAAGTAAAAAGGAAGAATTGTAATCGCGAAAAGTTTCAGGCAGCATATTTCAACGAAAATATCCATTTTGACCTCTATCGAATGCAATTTAACGATGTTTTTGAGTGATATCTGTACGTAAGGACACAATAAAATACTCTTTTCCTTCAAAAAAATTATAAAACTGCTTTAAAATTAATACTGAAGAGAATTTTTCGTGGCGTCTGTACGAACGTATGTACGTACGTGCGTGCGTACGTACGTATCTCGCATAACTCAAAAACGAGTAGCCTCAGAGTGTTGAAATTTTGTATATAGGACTGCTATAACATGTAGATTTGCACCTCGTATATTGGTTGCTATCGGCCGCAACAAACGTATATAAATATATTTATATATATATCCACTCTGTTAACCGGCTCAGTTATCTCAGTTTCTTTACTCCTATATGTTTGTAAATTGTACATTTTTTGCTTTAAAAAGGATTAAATTATGTTGTTTTTATCTTCCGGTTAAGGATTTTATGCCTTTAGTAAATCTGTGTGCAATATTTTTTAAATTATCAATAATTTTAAAGCTGTTTAAGTGCCACTAAGCCTTTTTTTCATGGCGGCCATTGATTGTTTACGTTTGAAACAGCAGACTAGTGGATTTGTTGCCAATCTAGAGAAACTTAGCTTCGCGACAACAAAGATAATGCATTCATTTATTATTGCCAATTAAATCATGCTTAATTCTTTCTGGAATTTTTTCGAGGAAATAAGTGTTTAAGATTTACTTCGTAATTTTTAATACAGATATTTTGAGTTTTTGTGTATTTTTGCCTTCTCGCGAAGTGAGAACTGAATTAATTAAATGAGAAATACTCAATCGTCTGTGAAAAACTGTTTTTTTTTTGTTTTGTTTGCTTAATTTCTTTTATACATCATTCTAGCTTTATTATAGTATTTGAATAGAACATGTGGCAACGATTAGATAATTCTGTTCTTTAAAGGATATAAATGTTGTGCATTATGAATTATAATATGAACGAAATATATAAGTTAACTGTTATATAATTATTGGATTATTAACAGATTATTAAACAGTTAACTTAGTTTCCGTTATATAATTATTATATAAGTTTACTGTTACGTAATTATTAATACTGTTAAGTGAATTTTAAAGAATGCATTTATTCTATTCTGGTTTATGCGCTGTCGGCGAAGTAGATTTAATTCAATCCAATAAGTTTAAATGAAATGCAAGAAAAAATCTGTATAATTTAATATTCCGTACAAGGAAGTCATGTGGTGTACACATCAGATTTTTTTTTTTAACTTAAGTAACTTTTTTTAACGTTTTTTTAAACTTAAGTCTTTTGACTATCCTTAACTATCATATATGTATCTTTTGACTATCATATTTATATATTCTACGTGAAGCAATATTGTTTATATGTGAGCTAATACATAATTATATGAACCAATATTATCCATTAATAGAAGTAAGTTCCATCCATGCGCATGGATACAAATAACATAATTTCGTGCTTGTCATCCTGCCTGTTAATAGAAATAAATGATTTCGTATAACTAAGATATAACCGTTTTTATTTTTAAAAAATACTTTTTTAATCGAATGAAATTTGATTATAAAACTGCGTGACAGAATTCAGACTAATGGTCGCAGTCACTGAATAAATTTCTTCATTGGAAATCAAAGTTAACCAACGTAATCAAACCATTAACAAAAAAGAGAAAAATCAGAAATGCACGCCGATAATAAGTTATATGCTTTTGGCTCTAAATGAAATAAAACAAGGTATGTAAGCAACCTAAGTTTTAGTCGGTAATTACTACGTGCAGAACATCGCAATTAATTCGCCAACACGCATAATAACGTGTTACACATTCCGACCAACCTATGCTCACCAAATCCCGAAGGCGAATTTGAGAGCACGTGACCCACGTGTAAATCCCGATGTCTGTATGAGTCATAAATAACGCGAAATCGGGAAGTGTTCAGCAGGGGTCGCGTATATATTGCTGCGCATGCCTTAGCAATCACATTCGAGGTATTTATGTAGATGTGGATAGACCGCGTAGAACTTGAAATGATTAAATTATAAAAAAAATGCATTCTATGTAGCAATAAAATTATTGTTAAAAAATACTGTACTTCTCTAAAGCAAAATGTAGAATAATTAAACTCAAAGTTAATGCGTTAAAATGGTTCGGTAAAAATGAAATACGTAAAATAATTCAGTGCTATCTGAGCATAATCACATCAAATTTGTGTCAATGATGGTTAAAGTGGAACGTAATATCAGTATTGTTTATTCAGTCAAAAACGAATGGCGAGTTTTTATTTCTTAGCTATAAAACAATTTTTTATTCATTTCTTTTTAAATAAAAGAGAAAATATTTTTTTACTTATTTAAAGCCACAAATAATGTAAGAAGAACGCAACAAGCGAAATATAGTGAAATTTTTCATGGCGACAGGTTGCCTCAAGAGGACCACTTCTGAGCTGCGACTAATCCTCCAGACCTGAAGACAGTCTAGATTCTAGAAGATCCACGGATTTGCCAAGACCTTAGCCACACTATCGGTGGGAATAGGAGTTTATTCAGCTTCACGCCATATTGGGCGGGAGCATTCTGTGGGCCGACCGACACTACGGACTTATGTCTTTCTTCCCCGAGCATCAGTCTTTCGAGAGATCTCTCTTTCCAACAACATAAAGTGCTCCCAAGCCACATAGACATTATACTTTTACAAACATATATGCTTTTTTCTAGAATTAGAACCAGATCCAGTGATCTAGATGTTAGCACTACTAACCACCGTACCGAACAGGATGGAACAACCACCTGTCAAAGTAATCAGTTATTTTCAGGGTATAAGTAAGCATCTTGATGACATGTGTTTTTTATTTTTATAGTTGGAAAATTGTGCATATTGTTACGAAATGTCCAGCTACGGTAAGTTAGCTTCCCCGCAGAGCGGGTTCAGGGTTGGCAGAAAATGGAAAGGGAGGAAGGGTTGCGATATTTGGCACGAAATCGTCCATTTGGCGATATACCATAGACGGATGAAGAACCTTCTCGAGCGAATTCTTACCGGTTTAGTCCAGAATGTTCTCGAATGCAGCTCAAAAGCTATATAAACCCTGCCAGCACCGGAGTAGCAGTCAGTCATTCAGTCAGTCAGAGCCTAGTTCATCGAGTTGGTGGTAATCCGCTGTATCGCGAGTTGGTGCATCAAGAGTCTGCATCGTTGAGGCTATCGAGTGTATCGTCTAGTACTTCCCGAACTGTAGCGTGGAGAGTCTCGAGAGTACGTAGAATTCCGAAAACGACTGAACCGAGTCGGGAGCTGTACTCTGGTGCTTTGCCGTGAAGCTGTCTTCACCGTTACAGCCTGATTGCCTGAAGTCTGCGTTGCTGATTGTTTCAGCATGTTTGCCGTTTCGACTACTGTAAACATGTTTTTGGAGCTGTCCTGGGTAATACTAGCTAATAAATTGTGTTTTGATACTTGATCAGGTGCTGTTCTCGTTATTCACTCCATAATACTGTGAAGAGAGAGAGAGAGCGAAAGAGAAGAATAGGAACAGAATCTTTATAAAATTAGCATATATCTTACTAAAAAGTATTATAAATAATTATTAAATAATTAGAAAAGGCGAAGAGATAAAAACTTTGGCTTTAGACAAATTCAGCTGATCAATATTATTTATTAATGTTTAACAATTATTTTACCCGAAACACTGTGTCCAGTGAATTTTTTGTTTACTTTCATGAGCTAACTTATTTTGTTAACTTTACTGCTTATTGTTGCACTAACAACAATAAGCAGTAAACTAAGTTTGATTTTAAATGATCCACCTTCGTTTAATCTTTATTTAATATTATTTATTTATTATTTAATTTCGTTTAATCTTATCTTAAAGTCTCAAAATGTATGTACGACTTTAAAATTGGATTGTTTCTTTGCATTTTTAAATCTCAAACTGTCATTCTCTTCCAATGAAACCGCAGCCAATTTCACCTGTTCGTATATTCGGTTGGTTAGAGATTCCGGAGGGGGTTACATTGTACAGTAGGGTTATTTTTAGTCTAAAGGGGAATTGTCCCTGAAGGACTATTGTTTTCTTTTGCGATAGTGCGTTGAATCGTCCGTTTCACTATTCAAACTGTTGCCACCAAATGTTAGAGTCCTGCATTATATTTGAAGAAATTAAATAATGAAAAATCTGCATAAATGTATGAAGGTTTCTTGCACAGTGAAAAACAAATAAACGCTCCTTTGGATGTAATTTAAAATCTGAAACCTTTCAACTTTTTTTTTTTCTTAGAGTAAAGGGGCTTTGTTCCTGAAGTACTATTGTTTTCTTTTTGCGATTTTGCGTTGGTTCACTATAAATGTCCGTTTCGCTTTTCAAACTGTCCGTTCTGCATTATATGGGAAGAAATTAAATAATTAAAAATCTGCATAAATGTTTGTATATTTCTCGCACTGTTCTAAAATAACAGTACATAGAGCCATCGAATTTTGAAAGACGTAATCCTTCTACGAATATGGGCATGTGAAAGCCCAAATTTGAAATTTGGAATTTGTTTTATTATCGATTTGATATTTTGTAAAACTTTAACGAATTTTTGAGTAACAAACTCAAGGATTTCAAAGTGAGCAATGGCAACACTGTACGAAAAAAAAAAAAAGTTTTTTATCTCCAGCGCGCGAGACCGTGTATCGGAAATTCTAAAGATATGCTCATTTTTAAATTATTTTGCGACATTGCTATTGAACTGAATTTTATGGTTTAAGTGCAAAGAACATAATATTTAATAAATAAACAAAAAACAAAGGGGCGTTAAAAAACGCCCCTTTGGACGTAATTTAAAATCTGAAACCTTTTATTTATTTATTTATTTATTTATTGAGCAGGAGAGGAGAAAAAATGTGCAGTGGCCTTGCCGGGACTCGAACCCTGCATCTCTCAAATACGAGCCGAGCATGCTACCGTTATACCACGAAGGCATGTTGGAAGGAGGGAAAAAAATACCTTTATAACTTATTAAACATATTTTTAAAAGTGTAACTCTAAATGTCTATCTGTAAGTCTTGTTTTACTAGCTTTCGTCTCATTATGATAAGGATTTTGCTTGTTATATCGGATTCAATTTAAAGTCGATTATCTTATCTTTCATCAAAAATGATTGATTTCAGTTAATGTAAAACATTTCTCAAAACGTTTTACATTAACTGTAAAAAAATGTCTATAAAGGCTGTCTCAACGCTTTCCTATATCATTTCCAGATAAAAATTGCTTCAAATAATTCGTAAAATCCTGTTTTTAGTTAAGATTTTCTGCAAGACTTTTGCTCAAACTATTTGAGTAAATACAATAAAGTAAAACCTTGACTGAACCTGTGCTTCTCAGTATCTCACAGACTTTAGTGAAAGACTTTTAGACTTTAAAAAGTTACTGCCCGAAAGAAACAATTTCATTTGTGAGCATTGAAACTTTTGATCACATGTGGTCCACATTAATGTGCCTTAAAGACTATTTTATGCTTTTCACCGTTAAGGTCTATGAAATTTTTTATCTATAGACTGTGATTTTAAGTAGTTTTTCAATGCAATATTTATCGTTTTCCATATTAGTAGGCAAACAGGGACGAAAAGAACTAAAAATGATGAAATACATTGGATTCTCGTAGATAATAAGGCCAGCCGATCATTTTCCTGAAATTTGATCAGGCTTAAAATGTAATCTGCTGGTTTTAAATTTTCATGAAACTGCTTTAAAATAAATTCTGAAGAGAATTTTTCGTGGCGTCTGTACGAACGTATGTACGTACGTGCGTACGTACGTATCTCGCATAACTCCAAAACGTGTAGCCTCAGAACGTTGAAATTTTGTATATAGGACTGCTATAACATGTAGATGTGCACCTCGTATTTTGGTTGCAATCAGCCGCACCAAACGTATATAAATACTATATTTATATATATATCCACTCTGTTACTCGGCACAGTGATCGCAGTTTCTTTACTCTTATACGTTTGTAAATTGTACATTTTTTCCTTTAAAATGATTGAATTATGTTGTTCTTATGTTCTGGTTAAGGATTTTATGCCTTTCGTAATTCTGGAAGCAATGTTTGTACAATTATCAACAATTTAAAAGCTGTTTAAGTGCGGTTAAGTTTTAAATAACATGACGGACATATTTGCTTATATTTGAAACAGCAGAATTGTAGATTTGTTGCCAATCTTGAGAGACGAAGCTTCGCAACAACAAAAATAACGCCTTCGTTTATTATTGCGAATTAAATCATGCTTAATCCTTTCTGGAATTTTTTTCGAGGAAATAAATGTTTAAGATTTACTTCGTAATTTTCAGTACAGATATTTTGAGTTTTTTATGTATTTTTGCCTTGTCGCGAAGTGAGAATTGAATTAATTGAATGAGAAATACTAAATCGTCTGTGAAAAACTGTTTTTTTTTTGTTTTTCTGTTTTGTTTGCTTAATTTCTTTCATACATCGTTTTAGCGTTATTATAGTATTTGAATTCAACATGTGGCAACGATTAGATAATTCTTCAAATGATATAAATTTTGTGCATTCAGAGTGTCGTTATAGTAAACAAATATAGTGAATTTTAAAGAATGCATTTATTCTATTGTGGTTTATGCGCTGTCGGCGAAGTAGATTTAATTCAATCCAATAAGTTTAAATGAAATGCAAGAAAAAATGCGTATAATTTAATATTCCGTACAAGGAAGTCATGTGCTGTACACATTAGATATTTTTCATTGCTATTCAAATATTTCTGCACCAAAGTAAGAATCGTTGCCATTTCTAGTTATTTTCCTTAAATAACCAGGTGTATATACCTGCTTAAAAATTCAAATGGACAGAGGATAATTTTACATTTTTCTCCCAACATTTTAAAATATTTTTATCACTGAATTAAGAAATTTAAATCAATTTTTTTCTAATGTCTTTCAAATATTTTATTTCTGAAACAAGAATGGGTGAATGGGTGATTCTAATATTATTCAGATCCCCCCCTCTATTTTATTCTTGAAGTAGTGTAGCAGCACACTGTAAACTACCTGCAAAAGAAAAATAATTCAGACGCACATATAAACTCATTTAAGGTGGCTCATACACCTTAAACCCCTTATGTTCTTCGAATATGTGACTGTTGCAAGAATTGGGATATTTTATTTATTTTAAAAGCAATTACTTCCAACTTTTTACAGCTGACTACATAATATAGCTGCTTTAGAAACTAGTCACCAGAAGGTGTGTGTTGCCACAAATATTTTTGTAATTTAATCCGCTTTGTGACAAACGTTTTCGTCATGTTTCCACCTTGCGCGCATGATATTTTAAAAATGGCTTATGGTATGTACTTGAAATTTGATGGAATTTTTTATATGGGCACTAATTTCTAACTGAATCAAAAATTTGATGAATATTTTAGTATTAAATTTATGCGCGAAAACATTACAGATTTTTTTAATAAAATACATTTTATAAACTCAGATCCAAATAAAAAAAAATTTAACATGAAATTCTTATAATTCCACGTTCCAATAGTTTCCAAATGTTATAAAAGCTATATATTAAATATGGAATTAAATTATGCAACAGAATGTTTTGAACGGTGCGCGCAAGGTGGAAACTTGACGAAATATTTTGTCACAAAGCGGATTAAATTATAAAAATATTTGTGGCAACACAAACTTTCCGATTACTATTTCAGAAAGCATCTATATTATGTAGTCAGCTGTAAAAGGTTGGAAGTAATTGCTTTTAAAATAAATAAGTTATCCCAATTCTTGCAACAGTCACCTATTCGAAAATCTTATGGGTTTTAAGGTGTATGAGTCCCCTTAATGAACCACGGGTTAATAACTGAAATCCCGAATCGTTTGATTCACAAAAAGCCATTCTCTGACATACAACAAAGAAGAAAGCAGAAAATATTCAGTTTGTGAATGCACCCCCAACACAACAGATCGCAATTACAATTATGTCCTAGACGTTCACCCCAAACTATGTGGAAATTTCCAATCCATCCTCATCCAAGTTTTAAGTTACGCCTTAGGCGTGACCGCTGTACAAGCCGTGAGACTAGCACACGGATTTTAGAAACCCTCGCGCCCACCCTGCAACAATTAATTAGTAGGTGAAGATCTAGGCTACGCCTAGAACTAATGCGCATGCGTTCTGATATTATGTAATAGGGTGTATATTAATGATCCTGCACGATCATGACATCAATTAGTAAGGACATTATCTGTGAATCGTGATTTTTGAACGTTAACATCGCATTTATCCTTGTTATAAAATATGAATTACGTTGTCTTATTTTAGCACTACGTGTTGATTCATAAAATGGATGCGCCGCAATTAAATCGACCCTTTTATTAATTTAAAGGGTATTTTATCTTCAGCTATGTAATGCTAATTAAGTCTGTATTTAATTCTTCCTTATTCCTAAATTAACTATTAAACTAACTCGTTGAAACTCATTAATTATTTTGAACTTGAAAATGTTAGGCAGTTTATTAACATTTGAAAATATATTATAACTAATTGGAGAACATTTAGGTAGATTTAAATCCTGCTGTAATTTACAACTAAATTATTTCTGTACGAATAATATCACTTTACCCTCTCCGGCAAACTACCTTTTAAAGTCGGAGTTTTGATTTTTTTTTTTTTTTAAAAAAAAGGTAGGCAGTCTAATTAGGCTTAGAGGAGTACATTAGTAAAATTTTGTGAAGATAGAAATTGTCGTCTTAATTCTGTGGGCGTGCCCGAAGTGGGCACACTGATTGAATTGTTGTCAATGAACTGACCGATGAGATGCGGAGAAACAAAAAATACAGACTCTCAGTTGTTCTAGATTATCGGTGAGCCCGGTCTGGGCACACCTAGGGTTCGCCGTTTGATTTTAGGCAAGATTTCAAGGTAAAAATTTAAAACTAATATAGCATAAAGAGATTAGCATACAGCCAAAACATATAGACATAGAACATATAACATAGAAATTTCTTTTCAAACAATTTCTTTTATACTCTAAAAAAATTCTGGAAGATTTCTTTGAAAAATGAGGGTCTTAAAAAACTAAACATGGCTAAAATATATGGACTGGTTTGTGTTGAGCTGCCATCTACTATAAATAAAGAAGGTTCGCAGTAACTTATAGTAACCTATAAAACCTGTTTCATTCAATTTTTCTGTGCGTACAGAAGGAAATTTTTAGGTGTGTCCAGACCAGACACACTGTGCCGCAAAGGGTAAACCGACGAAGAAACACTGCCCAAATTAAACAATTTCTTTACTTAAAATTTAATATTTGTTAGTTTGATTTATTCGATTATGGCAAAGCACTCGAAGGATGTCTACCTAAAGAAAGTAATACCTTTGTGGAGGATTTTCTGAGGAAAGTGGCTCGTATGCACGTTA
Organism: Stegodyphus dumicola; assembly: GCF_044657685.1. Classification (NCBI taxonomy): domain Eukaryota; kingdom Metazoa; phylum Arthropoda; class Arachnida; order Araneae; family Eresidae; genus Stegodyphus; species Stegodyphus dumicola. The sequence goes on from NC_140775.1 coordinate 181,615,717, forward strand.
CACATGAAGAAAACTATGAAAACGCCTATGCAGCCCGCGGGATTTGAACCTCGGACCGAACTACCGGTCTTCAGCGACTTTACCGCTGGGCAGCTGGTGGGCCATAAAATTTAAGATTATTCATTTTACAATTCTGTAACCAGTGTTAAATGACCATTAACATTTAATATGAAAGATATGAACGAATTTCTTATTTTAATTTAGAGATTAACTCATTAAGTTTCTATATACATAGTCGGCCCACCAGCGGCCGAGCGGTAAAGTCGCTGAACACTGGTAGTTCGGTCCGAGGTTCGAAGCCCGCGAACGGGCTGGCTGCATGGGCGTTTTCGTGGTTTTCCCCTGTGTAACGTGTATACGAGCCAGTTTCCCTTAGAAAGTCCTCCCCGAAGGCATCTCTCCCCTCAGGCAGATAGCCTTAGTGTGCTTTGCCATAATTAAATACACCATGCACATAGTCACTCTCGGACCAATTTATCAAGAGAATAATGTTTACAGTAGGGATGACACATATCTGGTGCAATTGAGTGTTAGAATTCAGAAATATCAAAAAGCTGTGGCCAGTTTCTGCAATTACCAATTTTTCGCCAAAGACTACCAAAGAAGCATTACTACCAAAGAACTGCAACTACCAATTTTTTATTTCCTTAAAATAATAAAACAAAGTAAGAATCAGGAAGTTCAGACACCAGCGATGGTCCATACGTCAACTGGTAAATTCTTCCCATACTAAACCATCACCATCTGTGGTTTTGCATTAGTTTTATCTTGGAGACAACTGGTGTAAGAGGTAGCACGTCCAGCTTGCACTTGACATGAAACGCTCTTCATAGTATTTTAAACTTTTGTTTTTAACTGTCTAAATTCTGGTTCTCGTACTGTTCTGGTATCTGTGTGATTTTACTCGCATTTTTTCGCCTAGAGAGAAATTTTCAAAGATCTTAAATGCATTATAAATAAATAAAGAAAATAAGCACTTGCGTATTTCTTTTCTAGTTACATCTAAAAAGTAATCTTCTTCCAACTAAGTTCTTTCTAGAATATCAAACTTCATAAATTGTTGCTGCTATTCTTTACAGTTATAATGCGAATGTCTAAAGAAGAGTGGTATAAACATCTGGTTTAAAAAGTTACAAAATTGTCAGGAACTTTAATCTGTTTACTGGTACATTAGTCTTCCTTCACTCCTTATGCCATCCCATTTTTTTTTACATACAATTTAATAATGTGCGTAGGTGCAAAAAAAGGTGTAGATTCCTTAGGATTTTTTGGAAGCCGAAGATGTGAAAAATGAGCACTGCCCTCGCCGGAACTCGAACCACGGACCTCTCGAATACGCGTTGAGTGTGCTGCCCACTACACCACGAAGTCCTACTAAGGAGGTGGGAGAAATACCTTATAAAACTTGAATATAATTTTTGCTACTAAACAATATTTATTAAAAATGTATAGGCGCTCATTCCACCAACTGTCCAGACTATTAACACAGACGCAGTGGCAACCGATTTCAAATAATTCAACTCATTATAATCTTTGACATCTAATGAATTCAATTATTTGAAATCGGTTGCCATTCATACAAGAATTTCTTCTAAGGTCATTGCTGAAGATTTTTTAAAACTGCCAGACCATTTAACTGGATTGTGGCAATGCATAAAAAGTTAGATTTTTGTATTTTATGCGAAATTAATTTTTTTTTAAATTTAAATGTACGTGGCGTATTTAATTATGACAAAGCACACTAGGGCTATCTGCCTAAGGGAAGGGATGCCTTCGCAGAGGACTTTCTAAGGGAAACTGGTTAGTATACACGTTACACATGGGGAAAACCACGAAAACACCCATGCATCCAGCCCGTTCGCGGGATTCGAACCTCGGACCGAACTACCAGTGTTCAGCGACTTTACCGCTCGGCCGCTGGTGGGCAATTTAAATGTACGAAAACAGGAATTGTGTCTTTTAAAACACTTTTATAACAGGAAGTATACGTCTGCCACTAACGATTCTAAAATGATTGTCAACGATTCCAGGGTGATTCTAAATTGTTTTTACAGACTAAGAGTGGTGATAGTACTCATCCAGATGAGCAATAATTACCATAGAACATAAGGTCGCATTCCACTCTGAGAGGAAGAGAAAAGGAATATTAGAATTACAGCAGTGTTGGGAAAGCGAAGGAACGAGACCAAAAGTTGCGCAAACGGTTTAGTGAAAAACTCACAGAGAGTGTACAAAACGAATAAAACCGAAAACTTGGCGTTCGAGTGTTAATTAGAGCTCAGACTTTGATGGCAAACACTCAAATGCACATCTTTGTTTCTGAAGGTCTCAACCTCGCAAACGATTGCAACAAGTTAATTATCTAATTAAATGCTTTTTATTATCAATTAACTCTAACTCAAGGTAGGTTTGATGCAATCAAGGTAGCGGTTTTTCCCTTTGCCATCTTCTATCCTGTCCTCCTGGACATACTGTACTCCGCTCATTCTACTCTAAGCGCCCTTCTATGGCACACGAAGTTCTGACAGCCGGAACACCACATGAACGTTTCATTCTAATCTCAACAAATTCATTCTAATTTCATTCTAATCTACAGCGGAAGTTGGTGTTAGGTGATAATATTCAGCCCTTGATTAGATAATTAACTTATTGCAATCGTTTGCGAGATTGAAACCTTGAGAAACAAAGATGTGCATTTGAGTGTTTGCCATCAAAGTGCTGTGCTCGAATTAACACTCCAACGCCAAGTTTTCGGTTCTATCCGTTTTGTGCACTCTCTGTGCGTTTTTCACTAAACTGATTGTGCAACTTTTGGTCTCGTTCATTCTCTCTCCTAACACTGTCGTAAGTTTAGGTTGGAATTCTAATATTCTTGTTTTCTGCCTCTCAGAGCGGAATGCGACGCTATGTTCTATGGTAATTACAGAGGCTGTTCGCACATTTTTAGACGATTTTGGTAAGCGGTAATGAAACATCGTTTGCTGCAAAAGAAGTAATTGCAATTGTACTATGTTTTTAAAAGTCAAAATTATCGTCTGTGGGTTGAAAGTTTTGTTTTTATTCAAAATGGCGAATTTAACAAAGCAGTGGTTCGAAGCCAACAGAATGGTTCAGAAGAGAAATATGCATACTCCGTTATCCAAAAACGATGTGAGAGTCACGGTTTTGAGATATCTATAGCGTCGACAGATAATATCATCAACAAGAAAGGAAAAAAAAACTTCAAATTGGAGCCTCAAGGATAAAAATTCCAAACAAGTATCCAAGGAAAAAAAGGACATCTTCGACTATTGCAAAGGTACGTTGTTTAATGTTAAAGGAAAATTCCTCTAGTCAAAGGACAGTTGCAAAATCATTAAAATGCTCGGTGTCCACTGTAAACAAAATGATAAACGTTGATTTAAATCTTAAGAAAGCGAAAAAACGCAATGTGCATCGTCTTCTTCCAAAGCATATCGCTCAACGCAGGACACGCTGCAGAATTCTATATGAGAAACACTTATCCAAAGAAAAATGGAAAACAATTGTCGCAATAGATGAAGCATCGGTGTATTTAAATGATTATATAAAAAAAAAAGAGCCATTTATTATCATAAAAGGGGAGAAAAAATTTAAGTACATGATTCAAAGAATCGAAAGAAGTTTTTCTAAGGGATTCATGATTGTTGCTGGTTTTTCTTATAATGGCAAGTTAAAAATAAACATGGAGTGCAAAAACATGTCAAGATTAACTCCAAATACTATCAGGAACATATTTTATCGCCAATTTTTCTGAATGAAATACCATCGCTTTACCCACAGTGTCATCCATCTGTGAGACTCCATCAGGACAAAGCTACACATCAAATTCCACTGTAAATTTCCTAAAAGAAATGGAATAAAAAACGGGTATCAAGGCCATACCCTTCACTTTTATACCTACTAAATCTTCCGATGTGTTACCTATGGATTTTTGTGCTTTCGGAGTTTTAAAAACTGCATTATCCAAACGTTGTCCCCAAACCCTAACAGGACTCTGGAAAGCTGTTCGGGAGGAATGCGATAGAATACCTCTTATACCACTTCAAAAGGCATTATTATCCTGGAAATTGCGGTGTCGAGAGATAGGTCAGAATAAGGGATGTCAAATAGAACATTTAAAACACAAGAATTTTATGTAATTTAGTTTTGTGAATACAATATACATCGTCTAAAAAATGTGTGAACTTCCTCTGTTATTGCTCATCTGGATGAGTACTAGTACCCCTCTTAATTTGTAAAAACAATTTAGAATCATCCTGTATAATCTATATGTATGATCTGTATATTCATACTGTTGTGGACTACACGATAGTTGACGTTTCTTTAAATATTGATGCCAGATGTGCATTAAAAAATTAACAGTTTATTATGAATATAAACCCATAAGTAGCCCACATAGCACAATAATAGCTGAAAGTTAGTTCTGAAGGAGAGCCTGCATGTTTAGCATTTCCTCCTTAGCCTACGAAATAAATCTTAAAGTGCCTCAAATCACTCTTAGGGTAAGCCCTAACTTGTAGCGGAGCTAGCCGCTGAATCTTATATAGCTGATTCATGACTGGAATTTCTCTATCATCTCCGATCCTTGTAGCATGGGCTCTAGAAACATCTAGAAGAATCTGTCGCAGGGCTTCGAAAATGTGGTTCCACCAATCTTTCAGAAAGTCGCCAAGTTAGCAAGAAATCGCCAAATATTTTTGTCGCCAAGCCCGCCCTAGAAATGCAATCTCGTTTTTTAATTCAGTTATTTTTACAATTCCGAAGCCGACGCACTCAGAATTAAAAGATCTACGATTCTATGCAACAAATACAAGACAAATTAAATTGAACAGAAAACAAACCATAAAGTTATTATTTTAAAAACAGTAAAGGAGTAAAATAAATTTAAAAAATCTGAAAGGTTTCAAATTTTAACAATCTTCCAAAAGAGTTTGTTAAGGTTTTTTTTGCTTTCGCTGAGCTCGTAGTCTGCTCTTGCAGTGCCTTAGCCAACCCATTTCTTTCTGTCTTTTTAGCTTTATTATTATTATTAAACATCATTTCCTTGGCAATACGTCACATACAGGTGACCAGTAAAATTACAAAATTTTTAAAAGCTGCATGCAGGAGTAAGCAGTTTAAAGCAGTTTTCAGATTTTAACACTAGTCCAAAATGGCTTGTTAAGGTTTTTTTATGCGCTCTCTGAGTACGCAGTTTACCAGGCTGCAGTTATACTCACTCCTATTCACCAATTTTTTTCTTATTTTATTAGATATATTTTGTCTTTTTAGCTTTTTTTTAACTTTTTTGTATTAGATATATTTTGTGTCTTTAGCTTATTTTTTAGCTTTTTTATTTTATTAGATATATTTTGTTTTTTAGCTTATATTTTAGCTTTATTTTATTTTATCAGATATACTTTGTCTTTTTAGCTTATTTTTAGCTTTTTTTAATTCTATTAGATATATTTTAAGTTTTTAGCTTATTTTTTAGCTTTTTTATTTTATTAGATATATTTTGTCTCTTTAGCTTATTTTTTAGCTTTTTTTATTTTATTAGATATATTCTGTCTTAGCTTATTTTTTTTAACTTTTTTATTTTATTAGATATATTTTGTCTTTTTAGCTTATTTTTTAGCTTTTTTATTTTATTAGATATATTTTGTCTTTTTAGCTTATATTTTAGCGTTTCTTATTTTATTAGATATATTTTGTGTTTTTAGCTTATTTTTTAGCTTTTTTATTTTATTAGATATATTTTGTCTCTTTAGTTTATATTTTAGCTTTTTTATTTTATTAGATATATTTTGTCTTTTTAGCTTATTTTTTTAGCTTTTTTATTTTATTAGATATATTTTTGTCTTTTTAGCTTATTTTTTAGCTTTTTTATTTTATCAAATATATTTTGTCTTTTTAGCTTATATTTTAGCTTTTTTATTTTATTAGATATATTTTTTCTTTTTAGCTTATTTTTTTAGCTTTTTTATTTTATTAGATATATTTTGTCTTTTTAGCTTATTTTTTAGGTTTTTTTTTTATTATTCAGCATCATTTTCTTCGCACTTACGCCATATACCGTTAAAGAGCAAAATTTCAAAAATTTTAAAAGCAGGCAATAGCAATGTGCGATTAGAATTCTCGATGCAGCGTTAAGTGTTGGCACAACATTTTTCTGTTTTTTTCAGTCTTTTCTCAGTTTATCCTATCAATGTTCAGTTTCTTAAAAAGATGGTTTCACAAAAACGTTATTTTGTCTATTTATTATTAAGATTTTGTGTGTTTACTTTATTAGTTAAATATCACGTTCTTGTCGCTTATGACACATAAAATCCAATTCAACTGCAAAATTACAAAATATTTAAAAACAGTATATATTTAGAATTTCCGGTAGAGAGTCTCGGGCGCTGGAGATAAAAAAAAGTTTTATTTTATACAGTATTGCCACTGCTCGTGTTAAAATTATCGACTTTGTTAATCAAAAATTCCTTCAAAAGTTTTGCAAAATATAAAATAGACAATAAAGCAGATTTCAAATTCGGTCTTCCAAGTGCTCATATTTGGGTGGAGGACTAGGTTATTCAAAATTTGATGGGACTAGGCACAGTCGTTTTTTCACAGCGCGAGAAGCATACATATATTAATGCAGATTCTTCATTATTGAATTCCTTTAAATGTAACACAGGGCGACAATATTTGGTGGCAACAATTTGAAAAGTGATAGAAAGCATATAAGTGTTTCGACGCTAAATGCCGTTTCAAGACTATCCCATTTGGACTAACGTCCCTTTTGCGCTAATAAAGCAATAAAAATACTACAGTAATACAGAAAAATAAAAATACAATCAAAAGGATTAAAATATTTATTAATATGTACAATACAGGTAAATATTCATACACACTAACTACCGACCTTTATGCCCAACTCGAAAAACTAAGCCTTAGATTTACAGATGTAATTTCTTAGCAACCAGTGCTTGCTCATAACTGAAGTTACAAGATCCAATAATGAAGGAATTATCAACCACTAAATGAGATAAAATTCCTAGAGATAAGAAATCCAAAGCTTTCTCTTTACGTTTGTTATCACTCTCACTTAATTTTATTATAATGTTATCAGTGCGAAGCATAAACAAAGAGAATAAACTGAAATATAGCTAAAATAAATAAAGGACCAAATAACGTGTGTCTGATTATTAAGTTTCAAAACAAAAATAAAGCCATACGTGTTGTAAAGAAGTAATTACCCTGCTTCGTATTTTAATTCAATTCTTGTGCATTGTCATTTGTTACATTATGCTTCTCTCAATGCAAACACGAAACACGCAGAGTTACGAAAGAGATTTATAAAGTAAATATGTATTTTAATCATCACTATGAATATTTTTTATGATGATGGACACAAATCAATGATTATTGATGGAAAAATTTGTCTCATTAATTTTAGGAAATGGAAAGAAAGAGATTGCTGGAAACTATTAGATTATAATGTATTGATACATGTTACGGGTTCGCGCAAATTTATTCAAATAACTATACCAGATGACTATGTGAAAAATTATTGACAGTTACAATAGCTATAAAATGCCCCAGAAACAGAGGGTTATAGAGCCATTAGGATATTTCGAAGCAAGGAAGCAAAAGAGATGTGAAAAATGAGCAATGCTTTCGCCAAAACTCAAAAAAACGGACCTCTCGAATACCCGTCGAACGTGCTGACCAGTACACCACGAAGGCGAGCCAAGGAAGCGGAAGAAATACCTTATATACTCCCCCTTTTAAAGTTCGACTGGGGATTAGGGGCCCCAGTCGCCAAATCCTGATGGTGGAGAATCATCATCCACCCCCTGTTATAATTCGTACGCCACTATACAGTCATTAGAATTTTTTTTGAAAGCAGAAAAGATGAAAAATGAGCAATGCCCTCGGCGGGACTCAAACCACGGACCTCTTGAATACGTGTCGAGCGTACTGACCACTACACCACGAAGGCATGCCAAGAACGCGGGAGAAATACCTTATAGGGTTAAGGCAAATTTCTCCCGAACACATGAGGAAAATCTCAGATCACAAAAGGAGTCAAGAAATCACTTTTCTGTGTCACAAAATCACTCCTCTGTGTATCGGAAAAATCACAGAAAATCAATCTTCTATGAATCGAAAACTGTAAACAAATGCTGCTTATAAATATTTTGCGATATTGCTGTTGAATTGAGTTTTATGTGGTTTAAGTGCGAAGAACATGATATTTAATAAATAAAAGTAACACACGAAACATTGAAAAGAAAAGTCTATTCGAGTATAATGTAAAATCTGAAAGCTTTCAGATTATTTTTTATTACCTGTTTCATATTTTTAAAGCATTTATGAGCATTTTTAATTAAGAAACTTAACGATTTCAAAGCGAGCAATGGCAACACTACGGAAAAAAGCATTTTTATCTCCAGCGCGCGAAACTGTGTATCGTAATTTCTAAAGATATGCTCCTTTTAAATTATTTTGCAATATTACTATTGAATTGAGTTTTATGGTTTAAGTGCGAAGAACATGATTTTAAAAAACAAAGGTAACACACAACATGTTAAACAAATGCGCTTTGGGCCTAATATAAAATCAGAAACCTTTCAGATATTTTGTCTAGAAAGTACTTTAATATGTGAAATATAAATTAAAGGTAACAAATGTAAAATTAAGTACCCAAAGTATAAGTACAAAATTTTCGGTATCATAATGCAGTGATTTATAAAGATATTGAGCTTTGCAGAGTCTTATGCGTTTTGACATAATACATCGGCTAATTTTTGTCGTACAGGGTCAGATCTTTTACTTTTTGTTTATTTATAATGAGTATAAAATTCTTCTAAGCATAAGTACAACAATCGGAAATGGCGCTGGAGTTTTTAACATGGAGCCATGAAGAAGAGGGTCATTCTATAAAGTATTTTATCCCACATTCCAGCATGCCTTTGTGGTGTAATGTTACCACACTCGTTGAAGTATTCGAGAGGTCCAAGTTCAAGATCTTTTTTTATGTCTTCAGCATCAAAAATCCTAATAACTATACAGTGTCTCCAGAATTGAAAGGTGGTGAACCATAATTCATCATCAGCAGGATTTGGCAATTCGGTCCCCTAATCCCCAATCGCCGTTTAAAAGGGGGGGGAGTGCATAACGTCGGTTTGAACACTTAGCAAGAACCAGAGCACAGGAATGTATTTTCTCCCTCGTTATAATGCAGAGGCTGTTCACACATTTTTTAGACGATGTATATTGTATTCACAAAATTAAATTACATAAAATTCTTGTGTTTTAAATGTTCTATTTGACATCCCTTATTCTGAACTATCTTTCGACACCGCAATTTCCAGGATAATAATGCCTTTTGAAGTGGTATAAGAGGTATTCTATCGCATTCCTCCCGAACAGCTTTCCAGAGTCCTGTTAGGGTTTGGGGACAACGTTTGGATAATGCAGTTTTTAAAACTCCGAAAGCACAAAAATCCATAGGTAACACATCGGAAGATTTAGTAGGTATAAAAGTGAAGGGTATGGCCTTGATACCCGTTTTTTATTCCATTTCTTTTAGGAAATTTACAGTGGAATTTGATGTGTAGCTTTGTCCTGATGGAGTCTCACAGATGGATGACACTGTGGGTAAAGCGATGGTATTTCATTCAGAAAAATTGGCGATAAAATATGTTCCTGATAGTATTTGGAGTTAATCTTGACATGTTTTTGCACTCCATGTTTATTTTTAACTTGCCATTATAAGAAAAACCAGCAACAATCATGAATCCCTTAGAAAAACTTCTTTCGATTCTTTGAATCATGTACTTAAATTTTTTCTCCCCTTTTATGATAATAAATGGCTCTTTTTTTTTATATAATCATTTAAATACACCGATGCTTCATCTATTGCGACAATTGTTTTCCATTTTTCTTTGGATAAGTGTTTCTCATATAGAATTCTGCAGCGTGTCCTGCGTTGAGCGATATGCTTTGGAAGAAGACGATGCACATTGCGTTTTTTCGCTTTCTTAAGATTTAAATCAACGTTTATCATTTTGTTTACAGTGGACACCGAGCATTTTAATGATTTTGCAACTGTCCTTTGACTAGAGGAATTTTCCTTTAACATTAAACAACGTACCTTTGCAATAGTCGAAGATGTCCTTTTTTTCCTTGGATACTTGTTTGGAATTTTTATCCTTGAGGCTCCAATTTGAAGTTTTTTTTTCCTTTCTTGTTGATGATATTATCTGTCGACGCTACAGATATCACAAAACCGTGACTCTCACATCGTTTTTGGATAACGGAGTATGCATATTTCTCCTCTGAACCATTCTGTTGGCTTCGAACCACTGCTTTGTTAAATTCGCCATTTTGAATAAAAACAAAACTTTCAACCCACAGACGATAATTTTGACTTTTAAAAACATAGTACAATTGCAATTACTTCTTTTACAGCAAACGATTTTTTATTACCGCTTACCAAAATCGTCTAAAAAATGTGCGAACAGCCTCTGTATGCCTTTGTGGTGTAATGATAGCACACTCGGCGCATATTCGAGAGGTCCAGGTTCGAGACTCGATGAGGACATTGCTTATATTTCACGTCTCCAGCAATGAAAAACTCTAACCTATTAGACCAAAGAGCAGGTGATGGAGTGGAAGCACGATTCATCATTATGGAAGACGATTGCGGCGTACGACACAGAGATGAGAAACCGTATGTGCGTCCCCGCAAGTCACTGTTTCCAAGCTTTTACGATGTGCCAGACGGCATAGTTTGACATCGCAGACGCAATAATTCGTTCCAATTCACAATACGAGAGACATCACTTCATGAACAGTGCGAAGAGATTTTAGAATCCTGCACTGTGTCTGTCGTCAAAACCTCTGGATTTCAGGAGGGATGACGAACCAATAATATTGTTTTTCCTCTGATATCGTTCCAGATATAACGAATCAGAGAATATTAAATTCAAGTGAAAATTTAAGGAGGCGTATCGAATTCAGTCTGAAGATTTTTTTTCCATCGGAACAACGCATCAGAAAGCTCTCTAAATCTCGGCTAGAGATACCCCTATTAAATGGTTCCTCACATCAGGAGGACTATAATTGACTTCAATAACTGTTCTGTGCTATCCATGAATTATATATATATGTAAGATACAAAATATGAAAGCAAACTTCTAAATTTAATTCGCTATAACCTCTTATATTTTTTATTTCATTTGGGAACTTCATCTATCTGCCCTAAAAATAGCGCTTAAGACTAAACTGCATCATTCAAATTAATCATGCGATCTTACGTAACCCTTATAAGGTATTTCTCCCACTTCCCTAGCGTGTCTTCGTGGTGTAACGGTAGCACGCTGGGTCGGTATTCCAGAGGTCCGTGGTTCGATTCCCGGCGAAGGCGGTTGCTAATTTTTCATCTCGCTAGCTTCCAAAAAATCCTAATGTCTCTACAGTGGCGGCCGAACTAAAAGGGTTGTGGATGATGATTCTCCGCACCCAGGATTTGGCGACTAGGTCCCCTAAAACCCTAGTCGCCCTTTAAAAAGGGGAGTATATAAGGTATTTCTCCCACTTCCCTAGGGTGCCTTCGTGGTGTAACGGTAGCACGCTGGGCCGGTATTCCAGAGAACCATGGTTCGATTCCTGGCGAAGGCGGTTACTAATTTTTCACCTCGCTGGCTTCCAAAAAATCCTACACCCTTAATGCAGATGCCTCTTGACCAATCACCGAATTGTAAACCATAACTAAAAACTGACTCCCCCTTCTTTCTCTGAACTGATGCGTCACTTTCGCTTAAGCTTTTCTCCTGGCCGGAAGCTTTGCGGCTACTTTCTTTGTTCAAGGAATATGTGCTGATCTAACAAAAATGTAGAGAGCATAAGACGCTCGTCCGTATGTTGTGAACCAAATATTGCGAATCCCGACTCGCTTTCCTCAATGATAAAGTTATCTTGAATCGGGACATGTTTGCCTTGCCGAGTTTCTTCGCTACTCATCTATTACGCCACCGCCAAGCTCCAAATCATTCATTTTATATCATGACATGTATATATAGAGCTTCTCGTAATTGTAATAAATATGTTTTAAGTTCAATAATGCAGTCATTTGACATTTTTTTAACTGGGCTTTATGCTACGTGGCAGCTTTTTCATAAAAGTTACGACACGCGCGTGGTCGTGTTTTAAAATTCGAAAAATATTTTTCCTCAAATATTTTGTAATTTTGTGTTATTAATTGCCGTGTTTTATTTTAACTTGAATACATTTGGCTCCTTAAATTTTATATCCGTTGGCAACAAAACATGTGCAACCAGCTGATGTGCTCAGATTCTTCAAGAATTATCTGATGAAGAAAAGGAAGACAAGGAAACCTTTAGATGGGAGAACAACAGCGATTTCTATTCCTTATTTTCTTTTATTTCTATTTTTTAGAAATGCGTAAAAACATTAAAGTTATTTTAAAGTGCGTTTTTGTAACCAGTAAGAAGTAAATTTCCTTGCAGACATAAGTAATGCTAAATTTATTTTTTTCCTGCCAAGGTGTTTTCCTTTTTTACTGTCTATACTTGTCTTTGATGAATATTAAAATTAGCTTCGATTTTAAAATATAATTGTTAAATAAAAAATTTTAAATTTTCTATAATGAAATACATCATTGCATTTCCATCTCGCTAACATAAGAACTTAAAAAATAATTTACTTATATTTGAATGTGATATGATTTGTATTTTGCAATAGTGAGATTAATATTTTATTTCTTAACAAATTTATTATCAATATTCACTCATTTCTGACGTTTTTCCTGCCCAAAACGGATGTCGTAAAAAATACGACGCACGCGTGCTGGAAGGTTAAAGGGCGACTGGGGATTAAAAGACCCAATTGCTAAATCCTGAAGGTGAAGCATCATCATCCACTGCCTTTTTTTTTTTTTTTTTTTTTTTTTTTTTGACGTGAAAAATATGCAGTGCCCTCTCCAAGATTCAAACCTAGACCTCTCGAATCCCCGCCGAGTGTGTTAACCTTTACACCACGAAAGCATACTGGACGGAGAGAGAAAACTCACTTAGTTGACCTTTATTATACACCATTTACTTTTTTAAATTTTTAACTGATCAGCGAAAAATTTAAAACATTTCCAACACTGAATAAAGAAATAATAAAGTACGTTGTGTGTTGGATTATATATTTCCTAAATACTCCCCTTTCTCAGTCTTTCCTAATGGGGTTCTGGGAATTTTTGGTCTAACGCTGAATCGACAATGCAGCAACAGAAAATATTATACCTTTATTATGTGGTATCACGCACTGCATCTCTTCTACGTAAAGATTGGCAGAATACTAGAAGTCTTGTTACACAGGCAATGTGAAAAATCAGTCCAAATCACTTGTTCTCACAAATCAGACGGCTGTTGAAGGACCACACGGGCGGCGTTAGGTTGCCATATTACTAGAGCTCCTTCTCATTTGGTTCACCTTTACTATACACTGTTTATTTCTTCAATTTAAAAGGCAGTTTGGGGCTTCTGATAGCTAATCGCGGTTGCTTAGCCAATGAATATAAGGGTATGAAATATTTTCTATTAATAAGTTAATTAATAAGAATTAAATTCTTATTTTTTTTTTCATGAATTGATTCGCATGATATTTACAGCGAGTGTGCTTTACGCATGCGCATCAGAGGAGCCTCCTCAGAATTTCAAAAGATCAAATTTGCGAAACTGAAAAATTAAATCCTGGCAGAAAAAAAAGATGTGATGGAACTTGGAGAGGGGGAGGTTGGAGAGGATGAGAACTCTCTCTCCTCAAACTAACAACTCCACCATCCGCCCACCACACAGCGCATGCGCCCGCTGGAACATCGCCGTCAAAACGCCCCCTTCTCGCAGTTGTTTAATTCCGGCAGATTGTGCCAGTTGCCATGCGGCAGCCGAGTAGTAAAGTGGGCCTCCCGTTGCTATCCGTAGCATCCTTATCTTCACCGACGACCACACGAGGAGCCGACGCCGAGATCCGAGACAGCCGTCGGTAAACCTCGTGGCTTGCAAACGTGACAGCAAAAGGTAAATATTTATATTTGAGACGTCTTTGAGAAAGGTTTCGGGTTTTCTTTCTTCCTTTTAACGTCAGATAGATAAATTCCTTGCAACATTTTTCCGGGTTTAGGCAAATTCTATTTCTACGGTAGTTTCTGCAAGTTTAAGTTAATCATGTATACTTGAACTCTGATGACAACTGATTCTTAAACAACACGTTAATTCGAAACCCCGAACTCATGAGCTTTCTAAAACGTCCGCGTAAGTTTATTTACTTATTAGTCCAGAGGGGTAATTTGCCCAGAAGGACTATTAATTTCGTGCCGGCATTTTGCGTTGATTCACGACAAGCGATGTTTCACTTTTCAAATTGTTGCCACTAAATATTATCGCCCTGTATTATATTTAAACAAATCAAATAATGAAGAATCTGCATAGATGTGTGTATGTCGCTCGCGTTGTGATAAAACTACGGTACCTACAGCCATCAAATTTTGAATAACGTAATACTCCTGCGAATAGGGTCATTTGGAAGCCGGAATTTGTTTTTTTTATCGATTTCATATTTTGTAAACTTTTAACGAAATTTTGATTAACAAACTCAAGGATTTCAAAGCGAGCAATGGCAGCGATGTACAGAAAAAACATTTTATCTCCAGTGTGCGAGACTGTGTATCGGAAATTCTAAAGATATGCTCCTTTTAAAAATTATTTTGCAATATTGCTAATTGAATTTTACGGTTTTAGTGCGAAGAACATGATATTTAATAAATAAATGTTAAAAGATACCCCTTTGGACGTAATTTAAAATCTGAAACCTTTCGGATGTATTTTTTATTTTTAAGCATAATTTAACTATTGCTCACCTGATGTTGACCTCACACTAGCCGATGGCATAAACAGATAGCCCCGCACACATTTGGTATTTTATATTCTGGAAACTCACAATAACGTAAGCTAAGAGAAAAATATTACTGAAAAATATCACAAAAACGTGGAATTGTGTTTACAGAATGGTAATGAATTCGGCGATGCTTCCGCTTCTGTTGTCCCGTATGTTAACATCAGTATTATCTCGAAGATGAATCTGTATAGTTCTACATATATTTACAAAAGTACTGTTAACCCCCGAACAGCCGAGTTCCATGGGGATCTCTTACTCATCTCCTGTGTTAAATCCGTCTCTTTCTTGACTCTTCAGCTAATGCTTACTCTTATTTAATTAGTTTCTCTTAATTATAATGTGGAGGTAATTGCAGTTGCTTTGCAAAGGTACTCCGTAAGCAAAACGGCTTGGTATGAGCAGCGTGAACTGCGGGTTTTTAAATAAATATGGTAAAACATTTCTTAGAGATATATAACAATTTGGAAAAGTTGCAAATTAACCGCAGTGTTTCGTAATATAATCAAAATTTAAAATAAAAGATAAGGAAAATGTTTATAAATACTAGTCCATTTTATTCTTCATTGCCATTAACTATACTAGAACCAGAATCTATGACAAGATCTTTCCAGTTTTAATATCTAACGAAATATGGCAATATCTGCAGTGCCTTTTGATATACGACATAGTACTGATATATTGTAGATAATTACTGAGCAGGTTACAGAAAAATATTGATAGATCAGCTTGCAGACATTGTAAAGGATCCGTGAGCACGATACTGTCATCAATACCATCACCTAAAAGCCATCGTGGTCTTGGACATACTTAATAGTATGTTTCGAGGACACACAAGCGGCAAGGTTTCTGAACACTTGTATTTCAAATCCCGGGGAACGGGCTGGCTACATGGAAGTTTTCGTGGATTTCCCAATGTGTAACATGAATACGAGAGAATTCTCTTAAAATATTCTCCACAAAGGTAGCTCTCCGTTCAAGAAGAGAGTCGTCACATGATTTGTCATAATTTAGATCTGTTTATTCCCTATTTCGCTAGGATTTTCCATCTTTAAGTTTTTGGGATTAAAAATCATTATCAATGTCCTGTAACCATCTCACCCTAAGCATTCTTGCTTCTAAGCATTCTTGCTTCTAAACATTCCGATTCATGCTAGCGTACAATTAGTCCAAAAGAGCGTTAGCTCACAAGGGCTATTAATTTCGTTTTGGCATTTTGCGTTGGTTCACTATAAACGTCTGAATCACTTTTCAAACTGTTGCCACCGAATATCAAAACCCTGCATTATATTTAAAGAAATTAAATAATGAAAAATCCGTATGAATGTGGTACGCAGAGACATCAAACTTTGAATAACGTATTCCTCCATTCGGATATGGACGTCTGAAAGCCCGCATTTGTAATATGTTTTATTATCTATTTCATATTTTGTAAACCTTTAACGGATTTTTGATTGGCAAAATCAACGATTTCATAGCGTAACATTAACATTAACATCGGGTGCATTTTCAAACTCGGATATTTTATGCGGAAGGTTTCTTTTTGTGTGTGTGATATTGCTGTTGAATTGAATTTTAGGGTTTAAGGGCGAAGAACGTGATATTTAGTAAACACGGTTACACCCAAAACGTTAAGAAAAAGGCTTACCTTTGAGCGCAATAAGCATTCAGATTTTATTATTTTTTTTAAAGTATTTTAGCGGTTACTTACTTTCTTATGTCCATTCTTTAAATGTGTCGAGAAACTCGCATTTTACACCGTAAACTCCTGATGATCTTCGAATATGTGACTGTTGCAAGAATTGGGATAATTTATTTATTTTAAAAGCAATTGCTTCCAACTTTTTACAGCTGACTATATAATATAGCTGCTTTAGAAACTAGTAACCAGAAAGTTTGTGTTGCCAAAAATATTTTTGTAATTTAATCCGCGTTGTGACAAAAGTTTTCGTCATGTTTCCGCCTTGCGCGCATGATATTTTAAAAATGGCTAATAGTACATACTTAAAATTTACTGGAATTCTTTATATGGGCACTGTTTTCTAACTGAACCAAAAATTTAATGAATATTGTAGTATTAAAAAATTTATGCACGAAAACATTACAGATTTTTTTAATAAAATACATTTTATAAACTCAACCCCAAATAAAATAAAAATTTAACATGAAATTCTTAGAATTTTAGGTTTACAGTAGTTTTCAAATGTTATAAAAGCTATATATTAAATATGAAATTAAATTGTGCAACAGAATGTTTTAAACTGCGCGCAAGGTGGAAACTTGACGAAACATTTTGTCACAAAGCGGATTAAATTATAAAAATATTTATGGCAACACAAACTTTCTGATTACTATTTCAGAAAGCAGCTCTATTATGTAGTCAGCTGTAAAAATGTGTAAGTAATTGCTTTTAAAATCAATAAGTTATCCCAATTCTTGCAACAGTCACATATTCGAAGATCTTATGGGTTTTAAGGTGTATGAGTTCCCTTAAACGTGAAAGTTAGCAGTAAGAAGCAAGCTTTATTGCAACTGTGAAACGAAGCATTTTAACATAAAGTATCATATTGCAAACGTACCTGTCGTTCTTTGCTATTTTCTCAATAAGATTTTCTTTTTTTTTTTTTTTTTTTTTTTGATTGCTTTATTGCAAGTCTGTTAAATAGACAGACAGACAGATAGATAAATGGAAGTATAGAGGCTATATATTATGCACAAATACTAAACCGGTATCATCTATCTAAGACACTAATATATGAGTTATATTCTATTCGGTCCTGAATTATTGTGTTCTTACCATTTGTTATGTTTATATAATTTCGAATTTAAATCTGGGAATGAGATAATGCACTTTGGAAACTGGAATTTGTTAATAAGTGGCGCGAGTACTATTCATTTGATGTGCTTTTTTACCTTGTGAAAGGTTTTCGCATAGCAGCAATATTTGCTATTATGATTACGCATATTTGTCATTTTGCAATGCTGCTGTTATAACATAAGCATTGACTTAAAGAAGCTCTACGGAATGCATCATAATTTTGAAGAAGGGAAGTGATACAGTTCAGTTTAATTTCTACGGGTGATACAGTTTAGTATCGTAAGACGAGGAAACCGTAGTTGTTTTAATTATTTTACTCTTCATTTGCTTGGTGTTTACTAGATATCTTGCTAAAAGTTAATAATTCTGCGTTTTGGAGTTGCTGTGATGTCCAGCCAATAACGAACGCTTGAAAACTTTACCACCACATGCAGTTATCATTGAGAGACAGATTCCTTTTGTAAAAATTACTATTTAAGTTGCATGCAGTCAGAAAAGTTTTAGATCGACTGAGACTTTTAGACAGGACAGTTCAAGAGTCAGTTTTATGTAAAATCAAGATTCTGTGTTGTAGCGAAGATCACTATCAAGACTTTTCTGTTTAAAATGTCTTAACAGCGATCTTTGCTAAGTCTTGAGAGTCTTCATTGTATCTGAACATCTAAAGGAAACTGAACAGTTTACTTGGCTTAATTCCTGTGTGGAATCAATGATAAAATTTAACACTTTACTGTTACAGAGGCTATTCACACATTTTTTAGACGATGTATATTGTATTGACAAAACTAAATTACATAACATTCTTGTATTTTAAAAGTTCTGTTTGACATCCCTTATTCTGAACTGTCTCTCGACACCGCAATTTCCAGGATAATAATGCCTTTTGAAGTGGCAGAAGAGGTATTCTACCCCATTCCTCCCGAACAGCTTTCCAGAGTCCTGTTAGGATTTTAGGACAACTTTTGGATAATGCAGTTTTTAAAAGTCCGAAAGCACAAAAATCCATAGGTTACACATCGGGAGATTTAGTAGGGATGTCAGTGAAGGGCCTTTATACCAGTTTTTTGTTCCATTTCTTTTAGGAAATTTACAGTGAATTTTGATGTGTGACTGCTAGCTTCGTCCTGATGGAGTCTCACAGATGGATGGCACTGTGGGTAAAGCGATGGTATTTCATTCAGAACATTGGCGATAAAATATGTTCCTGATAGTTAATCTTGAGAGTTAATTTTGACATTGTTTTGCACTCTCTTTATTTTTAAATTGCCATTATAAGAAAAACCAGCGACAATCATGATTCCCTTTGAAAAACTTTCTTTCGATTCTTGAACCATGTACTTAAATTTTTTCTCCCATTTTGTGATAATAAATGGCTCTTTTTTTGTTACAATCATTTACATAAACCCATGCTTCATCTATTGCGACAATTGTTTTCCATTTTTCTTTGGATAAATGTTTCTCATATAGAATTCTGCAGCGTGTCCTGCGTTGAGCGATACGCTCTGGAAGAAGACGATACACATTGCGTTTTTTCGCTTTCTTAAGATTTAAATCAACGTTTATCATTTTGTTTACAGTGGACACCGAGCATTTTAACTATTTTGAAACTGTCCTTTGACTAGGGGGATTTTCTTTTAACATTAAACAACGTACCTTTGCAATACTCGAAGATGTCCGTTTTTCCCTTGGATACTTGTTTGGAATTTTTGTCCTTGAGGCTCCAATTTGAAGTTTTTTTCCTTTCTTGTTGATGATATTATCTTTCGACGCTATAGATATCTCAAAACCGTGACTCTCACATCGTTTTTGGATAACGGAGTATGCATATTTCTCTTCTGAACCATTCTGTTGGCTTCGAACCACTGCTTTGTTAAATTCGCCATTTTGAATAAAAACAAAACTTTCAAGCCACAGACGATAATTTTGACTTTTAAAAGCATAGTACAATTGCAATTACTTCTTTTGCAGCAAACGAGTTTTTCTTACCGCTTACCAAAATCGTCTAAAAAATTGTGCGAACAGCCTCTGTATTAGTGTATTACTTTACTCAATACAGATATGTTAAACGCTTTTGGTTTCTAAAAAACTAAGCAAAAAGAATTATGTCTTTGCATACTTTTCACAGTATTTAACGCTGAATTTCTTATAATCTTAGAGAACTTTAATTTCGTCTTGGCTCGTCAGGTATTAAACATTAGTTATTAAAATACTCTAGGTATCTTATTTGCCTGTTTAGTAATACGAAGTACCTTGAGTATCTTAGCTAGTAATGTTTAAATTTAAATTTATGTGCTTTCACGTACACCTTAGGATGGAAGTATCTGTCTTTTAACATAGGCTGTGGCGTTATACCTAATTAACTTGTTTTGTAAATTATGCATAAAACAATTTGGAAATGAAGGTTCGGTACTCTAAGTAAGATTTAACATTAATTAATTTACTTTTATAAATATATCCATGTAATAGCACCGTTAGCAAGGTTTTAATAGATGTTTATTAATTACTTAAAAACCTCCTTTGTAACAATTAAGAATCTGCTAATTTAATCTGCTTATATGAGTTCTAGCAGTTTATTTATACTAAGTAATTTTAGTATTTGTTTATTTTGTAACATTTGTTTTCGTGAAATCGATTACGTCGCCTCACCCCCCCCCCAAAAAAAAAACTCTAAAATAAAAGCTTTTTCTTAATGGTATTTTGTCTTATATGTTTTCAAAAATTTTCGGCAAGGTTCCTAATATTTAATGGTATTTATAATGTGTTTGTTAGTATCAGAACTCAAATTTTATTTATTATAGAATCGAAATGAAAAGACTTCACATTGCTCATAATTTGAAAATTTCACATTTATTGGACTTAACTTATGCTACTTCTTATGACGATGAGCTTCTCTTTTATACATATTAATGCATTCACTAAGTAAAATTAGGGAAAATATTATATACCTTTTCAGAAAAAGTAGAATTTATTATTAACGGGAAAGTATATCAATTTGTAATCGAACCAGAACTGTTAGAAGCATTTGTCTGTGAATTTTGTACCTACACTGTATCTTTATCTTAGTTACTTCGCGAAAGCCATCTTGAAAGAAGATCGGTTTTGCGCATTAGTAGTATAAAATATGTTATTAAAGCGATTACGATTCTTTATAAACAGAATCTTCGGAGAGTTTTAACTTAGAATTATGCAACCTGTAGAATTCATTGTGTTTGTTATGTCTTAGTAGTTTCTCAGTATAGAACTTGGAAACGGTTTATTTTCACTTTTAAAGCAAATTAAAATAACTGAACTGCCCTGAATATGAGATGATGTGTTTCTTTTTAAAATACTTTTTAGTCCAAAGGGGCTTTGTCCCTGAAGGACTATTGTTTTCGTTTTGCGATTTTTCGTCGGATTCATAAACGTCGGTTCACTTTTCAAACTGTTGCCACAAAATGTTAGAGTCCTGCATTATATTTGAAGAAATTAAATAATGAAAAATCTGCATAAATGTATGTATATTTCTCGTATTGTGATAAAACAACGGTACATAGAGTCATCGAATTTTGAATAACGTAATCCTCCAACGAATATGAGCATGTGGAAGACCAAATTTGAAATTTGAAATTTGTTTTATGATCGATTTCCTATTTTTTAAAACTTTGACGAATTTTTGATTAACAAACTCAAGGATTTCAAAGCGAGCAATGGCAACGTTGTGCAGAAAAAACATTTTTATCTCCGGCGCGTGAGTTTCTGTATCGGAAATTCTAAAGATATGCTCGTTTTAAAACTATTTTGCGATATTGCTGTTGCACTGGATCTTATGGTTTAAGTGCGAGGAACATGATATTTAATAAAGAAAGGTAACACACAAAATGTTAAAAAACGCCCCTTTGGACGTAATTTAAAATCTGAAACATTTCAGATTTTTTTTTTCTGAAAGTTTTATTTGCTTAAATGCTCTTCTAAAATCTTTATTCATCTTATATACGCAGCCTTATATTTAGAAAACAAATACTGGTATTTTAGGCCTTAATGTTTAATGAAGCTCATTTGCTCAGATTTACTTCAACTTATGGTATTTATGTTATTAGATTGCATTTATGCCATTTTTAAAATATCATATTCATACATGAAATTGTTTTCGATTAAAAGCCTTTCTGTCATTTAGAAAAACTTTCAAAATTCAATATTGAATTTATACGAGAGGCTATTATATATTTCTTTGACTTTTTAAGATTTAAGTCAGCATTAATAATTTTATTTACAATTGACACTGGGATTTAAATAAGTTTCCCCCCTGTCCTTTGACTTGGTGGGTTTTATTCTAATATTTAAGATCTTACCTTTGCAACATTCCAAACATTCCGTTCTTTTTTTCCTTGGATACGTATTTGGAACAATTTTTCTCTTTTTAACCCAGCTTTGATGTTGTTTTCCTTTCTTATTGACAATATGATCTATCGTTGCTTTATATACCAAAAAATCATAGGTTTCGCAGCATTTTTTTAAATAACTAAATACGAATAATTTTCTTCGAAAAAAGCACAAACATAGCCTTTCGCCCACTGCTTCTTTAAAAGCCCCATTTTGCATGAAAACACAATTGGGAAGTATGAGACGGTAAATTTAAAATTTCAAAAATATAGTTGCAGTTAAAAAAAAAGAATTCCAAGCAGAAGATGTTTTATACAGCAAAGCAAAATTGTCTAAAATAATGTGTGAACAGCTTATGTATAACGAACAATGCTGCAGTCATTTGATTATTCGGTCTGTTCATAAACCATTTTAATATCTTTTAACAGTTCTTCAGTGTATTACATAGATTTAGTTGATATTACATTTCCACATCTTCAGTTCTTTTGATAATACAGTTGAAAGAGTATGTATGTTTTTTCTTCTTTTATGTTAAACAGTGCGCAGTTTTCGGTACAAATCTCAAAGAAACCCAATTTGGAAACTGTTTTTAATGGTTTATTATTTTATAATAATTTTAAGTATAATTATACTCTTTTAATTATAATGATATTATAAGGTATTTCTCCCGCCTTCTTAACGAGCCTTCGTGGTGCAGTGGTCTGCACGCTCAGTGCGTAATTGAGAGGTCCGCGGTTCGATTCCCGGCGAAGATATTGCTAATTTTTCATCTTTTCTGCTTCCAAAAAAATACCTAATGTCTCTACAGTGGCGCCCGAACTAAAAGGGTGTTGGATGATGATTTTCCTCACCCAGGATTTGGCGATTGGGTTCCCCTGAAAACCCCAGTCGCCCTTTAAAAGGGGGAGTATGTAAGGTATTTCTTCCGCCTTCTTAGCGAGCCTTCGTGGTGTAGTGGTCTGCACACTCAGCGCGTAATTGAGAGGAACGCGGTTCGATTCCCGAGGAAGGCGTTGCTAATTTTCCATCTTTCCTGCTTCCAGAAAAATGCCTAATGTCTTTACAATATTATCACACTGTCTTGGAACTTGTAATATAGTTTAGCGTGGTGATAGAACATTAATTCATATATTTTACGATTTCAATTCAAGCTTAAACAAGTTTTTTAAACTTTACTACTAAGAGAATTTTGTAAAATTTCTTCATTATTAACTCATGGCGGCAAAGAATACTAAATTCTGAATAAAATTTAACGTTCCGTATTTAGTATTCACTTCATGAAATAACTTTCCTCTATTTACTATTGCTTTAATTAAAAAAAATCTCTAAAAAAGATAAAACAAAATTCAGTGGTACTGAGATTAATTAAATACGTATTTCATTTACCTTATTTTTGCATTTGCTTCTTCTTCATAAATATAGATGCATTTTTAGTGACTGTATTCCTGAATTTTTTTGCTTTAAATGCGAACGTGAAGTTTAACTCTAAATTAAAAATTTTAGTAACATATAAAGCTATATTTCTTCTTTTTATTATTATTATTCTTTTTATTATAGGATTTCAGATATTTAAGATTTGAAAATTTCGAAAACATTTTAAGATTCGAATATGAGAAAATTTAGAATTTGCCTCATTACTAATAATTTACGTTGAATTTTTGTATTCGTAACTTACACATATTAGTAATCACTAAAAATGGTATAAAAATATAGCAGATCTTATAAAATGAAAATTATTTATAGGTAGTTAGGAAAACGATCTTTCAAGTAAACGCTTTCAGAATCTGCTTCATGTTAAGAATGGAACTGTGCGCCGTTGTACTGTAGTCCATAAGGTACTCGAAGTCTATTGTCAAACGACAAACGCAGTTTTGTACTCCTTGCCGTGATGAAGTTGTGAACTTGTTCTGATGGAATTTTCAGGCAAGTGATACGAGATAAAATAACAATACCAGCAGAATCAAGCATATCTGTGGAAAGAACGACTTTATTCAGACCTTTCTAACTTTTAGTACGAACTTCGCTTATACCACTTGGAAAGACAGATAACTCGTGTTTTAGCTTCTAATGCTGACAAATTAGCCGCTAAAAATGACCGATAACCGCGATAAAAAGCAAAATGTCTTGTATAAATTTGAACAAGGCTGCAGACTCATATACAGTTCATAGCACACGTAGCATAATTAGTGATGAGTCGGTACTACCGAACCGGGTATTTTGTAACGGGTACTTAGTAGTAACGGGTATTGAAATTCGGTACATCCAAGTACCCGTTACTTCAGTACCGAAATCGGTTATTTTCGGTATTCGTTACTTCTGTACCGAAACGGATACTTTTCGGTATTCGTTACTTTTGTACCGAAACGGATACTTTTCGGTATTCGTTACTTCTGTACCGAAACGGGTACTTTTCGGTGTTCGTTACTTTGTAACGAAAATATGTGTCTCTTCTCGGTATTTCGGTATTCGTTACTGTAGGATCGATGAGGATTCAGCTCACTTCGGTTTTGGTACGCGGACAGTAGTATCTGGTTGTATTTGCGAAATGGTGATATGCGCTCCTTGTGTCCATGAATGGTCTGCTCCTCAGACACTTTCGTAGTTGACATGTTTTCTGATATTCAAAATCTTACTCCGTACAGATAAAATCAAACACGTGGTGACGTGGCAGAGTTCTTTCAGTGCGCAAAATCGTTAGCTGCGTATTTCGGTACTCCAAATCGTTACTAGGGCACTTCGGTACTCCAAATCGTTACTAGGGTACTTTGGTATTCCAAATCGTTACTAGGGTACTTCGGTACTCCAAATCGTTACTAGGGTATTCCGGTACAGCAAACCGTTACTCCGGTATTTCGTTACTTCGGTACTTCAAATCGTTACTTGGGTGCTCGGTACTTGAAATCGGTTTTCGCTACTTTTCAAAGTAACGGTTACTTGAGTAACGGGTATTTTGTCTGTACCCGTTACTCTCGTACCGGGTACAAGAATGTACCGAAGTTGCCCATCACTAAGCATAATAGCAAAACAGAGATTATAGAATTTTTCAGAATTAAATTACGAAGCTCAACGCATAATTTTGCATATACACAGTTAGGCGACAGAATACATCAATACATCATTATCATCATCATATCACCTTCCATAGAAAATTAGCGGCTTTTTCGGAACAATCTTCACAGTATGTTCATCTTTGACTAAGATTTTACAGTTTTGAAAATTCATAGCTTTAAAATCGCATTTAATTTTCTAATTATCTCATCTTGTACCTCCCACCCGTTATGTTTCTGCTACTTATGAGTACATTTTTAAGGGTTCCTGATTTTTCAGTACCCATTCATGTTATTTGTCACTCACAAACCACTCGGTTGGTTTGGTTTATATGGATTTGAATTATATAATCATGGCAAAGCACGCGAGGGCGGCTATCTGCCCAAGGGAGGGATGCCTTTGTGGAGGACTTAAGCGAAACTGGCTCGTATACACGTTACACATGGGGAAAACCACGAAAACGCCCATGCAGCCAGCCCGTTCGCGGGATTCGAAACTCGGACCAAACTACCAGTGTTCAGCTTTTTTACCGCTCGGCCGCTGATGGTGTATATGATTTCAGCAAAGCTTCAAGGGCTATCTACCTAAGAGGAGGCATGACTTCATGGACGACTTTCTAAGGAAACTGGCTCGTATGCTCGTTACACATCGGGAAAACCACGAACACGCCTATGCAGCCAGCCCGTTCACGGAATTCGAAACTCAGACCGAACTGGTCAAGAACAATCAGGAGAAGAATAACAGATGTTGGACCGAGAGGTAGAATTCCACGAAAAAAGTCTTATCTTTATTTTCAGCAACGAAAAAAAAGACTACAGTGGGCAAAGGAACACATTAATTGGACAGATGATCAGTGGTCACAAGTTATATGGAGTGATGAAACTAAGATATCGTTACTCGGTAGTGATGGGCGAAAATATGTAAGACGTAGAATAGGAGAAGAGCTACATCCTGACTGCATTCAAGAAACTGTGAAGAACCCAGTTAGTGTTATGATTTGGTCATGCATGTCAGCAGATGGTATGGGTCGCCTTCATGTCATCGATGGGACACTGAATGCCAGAAAATACATTGACTAGAACCAAAACTTCTACCTTCTATCAGAGATCTCTTTCCCAACAATGCTTCGTTTATTTTTCAGCAGGATTCTGCTCCTTGCCACACGGCCAAAATATCGAAAGAGTGGTTTCGTACAAAGAGCATTAAATTGTTGTCACGGCCAGGAAACAGTCCTGACCTCAATCCTATTAAAAATTTGTGACACCGTTTGAAAACTCTTGTCCGAATGATGCTCCCATCAAATAAAAGGGAACTAATTGAGGCTATAATTGTTTCCTGGCATCATGTAATAACGAAAGAAGAGCTTAAAACTCTTGTCAGCTCAATGAAACGTCGATGTGAAGCTGTAATCAAAAATAAAGGGTACCCTGCTAAGTACTGATAACTCACTGCAATCATCACTATCTAATGTATATCGATAACTATTATCGTTTAACTCTTTTTGTATTGCAAATAATTGAATTTTTTGTTTTGTATTGAATTCAGTAATAAACTCTCTTTAAAATGATATATACAAGTTTGCATTTTGCGAAATGTAACGTTTTCTATAAGCATACAAAGTTCAAAAACATACAAATTTCCAAAAGTGTCCACAATTTTGGCCACCACTGTATACTTTGACAGTAAATCCTGTCGGGCTTACAATTCAGTCTTCTTCAGGTATCATTGAATTTATTACATCAAATGTTTTCTTGAAACGTTTCTTTCGAATTATACTAACATGTTTTTATTGTAGATGTTACTGAATCATATGTTATGATGGTTGCTATTATGATTTTACTATAAAAACAATATTTTGGTTTTTCTGGTGCATAAACCTGATTTTACTCTATGAAATGGATATAAACTTTTTCAAATTTCTCTTCCTTTATGAGAAACCTTTCCAGAGAATTTTCGGTTCTACAATGTATTTAATGCCCTAAGAGCATTGTAAAAATATAAGATTCTAATATTTTTTTCAGAACTCACACCTCATCGCAACGAGTCAGCTATCTTCTCTTACTAACCATTAGCGACCTGGAATGTGTTAAAAGCCTTATAAACCATTAATAACCGAGAAAATAATCTATATGTTTGGGTAAAAGTAAAAAAAACTCATTGCATTTTGAAAGACAGATTAGAGGTAACAGAAAATCATTTTTATTTCATTATTTTTAACAAAAGCGAAGTTAAATATTTTTTCACCTGTTCATTTTTTGAACTAGCTGCATCATTTTTTCAATCGCTGTCTTTGTTGTCTGCTTTTCTAATTTGTTTTAAGAAAATGAATTTTCAAAAACTTATATGGAATATTTTGCTCTTGCAACGTGCTCTACATGTTTGATTTTCATAGTTTTTATATTTTTTCGCTTTTTTTATCCCTAGCGTTTTAGCGCTAAATTCTGAAAAAAAAAAAAAAAAAAAAAAAAAAAAAAATGAAATGTTTCAGATTTTAAATTACGTCCAAAGGGGCGTTTTTTAACATTTTGTGTCTTACCTTTCTTTATTAAATATCATGTTCCTCGCACTTAAACCATAAGATCCAGTGCAACAGCAATATCGCAAAATAGTTTTAAAACGAGCATATCTTTAGAATTTCCGATACAGAGACTCACGCGCTGGAGATAAAAATGTTTTTTCTGCACAACGTTGCCATTGCTCGCTTTGAAATCCTTGAGTTTGTTAATCAAAAATTCGTCAAAGTTTTAAAAAATAGGAAATCGATCATAAAAACAAATTTCAAATTTCAAATTTGGTCTTCCACATGCTCATATTCGTTGGAGGATTACGTTATTCAAAATTCGATGACTCTATGTACCGTTGTTTTATCACAATACGAGAAATATACATACATTTATGCAGATTTTTCATTATTTAATTTCTTCAAATATAATGCAGGACTCTAACATTTTGTGGCAACAGTTTGAAAAGTGAACCGACATTTATGAGTCCGACGCAAAATGCCAAAACGAAACTAATAGTCCTTCGGGATTCAAATCCCTTTGGACTAAAAAAAAGTTCGCTTTATTTTCCCCTTTTTCAAATGAGTTCAGAGAACGAGTTTCCCTAAATATCTCCTCTATAGTGATTATTTCTGTCTTACTAACAGACACAGACTGTCGAAAACTACCTGCGAATTGTCATGCCGAACCTTTGCCTTCTAATTGTTGAACTTTATGCCAGCCTAATACAAGAACACGACGCATCACAGCAAAACAAACACGAACTAAGATTTAGCTACACTTCAATCTTCTCTGATTATTTATGGATGACTTGAGGCCTAAGGATTAGCAAAAGAAACCATAAGAATGGGCGCAACTGACATTACAGAAAAATATAAATGAGGATTCTTAATGGAATGCAAGTTTCTGTTAAACAAATAACATTGTGATAGTTTCCTGTATTTTTCATAACTACGTTTCATTTATTATATTCTTAATATAACCATGTCCTTTGGAAATTAAATTATTCGCATAATTTTTCCCTCCCGGCTTTTGGACGGTAAGATTAAGTGGGGGGGGGGGGGGAATCTGAAATCTTTCAGATTTTACATTACGATATATATTATTTAAGTCTTTTTCATTTATACACGCATACAGGTTTCGAAAGCAATAAAATATTTAAAAGCAATATATCTGTATAGAATTTTCGATAGATAGTCTTGAATCAGGGAGATAATTTTTTTTGTTTTTGTTTTTTTGTTTTCCCGTATAGTGTTGCCATTGCTCGTTTTGAAACCGTTCAGTTTGTTAATCAAAAATTCGTTAAAGTTTTACAAAATATGAAAAAAACAATAAAACAAATTCCCAAATCCAAATTCGGACTTCCAAGTACCCATATATGTATGGAGGACTACGTTATTCAGAATTTAATCTCTCTAGGTAACTCTGTTTTTTCACAAAGGGAGAAACATACATACATTTATACAGATTCTTCGTTATTTTATTTCTTTAAAATATAATGCAGGGTGATAATATTGGGTGGAAACAATGCCGTTTCGAGACTAATAGACCTTTTGGCCTAACGCTCTTTTGGGCAGAAAAAGGGGAAGAAGAAATATGGGGTATAAACTCAAAGCAATACCATAAACTGAATCTTCGAAGGAACAAAACCTATATATTATGATATGATCGAGTTATTTTGCCATCGTATTAAAATTCCTTAATTAATCATATTTCCTGAAACTAACTTATTTAATTAAGGTATACATGGTTTCTAAACTTTTTAATATCTTCTTTACTAATATACATTTTTAAAATAATCAAATCTTATTTTCGAAGTCTTGTGTCTTTTAATTTTAAACCCATGAACTCATTTTACATGTGATATTAAGGTATGATAGCGCAAGCTAGTTATAACTGATTTCGAAGTCGATCTTAAGTATGTACTTAATTAACTAGGCTTTTAAATTTATCTTTAATAAAGTGGCATATACACAATCTATTATATGAATCAATTTAAATTAATTATTATGAGTTTCAGGTTGTTTAATTAATATTTTATGTTTACGAAAAAAATTTGGCTTCGATATCATATTTTCGGTAGTGTTACAGTATATAATTTAAAGAAAATATAAGGAAAGTTTCGTTGTTAGCATTATGCTAACAATATTTAATAGCACAGCTTTTTAATTAGTCTAATTTTTCTAGTAACGCTGCGGCTTTATTTGCAAGAAACGTACGTTTTGCTGCGATACGATACATTTTACAGCATTATTGTATGTATTGGTACGGATTATAAACCTAGTAACTAAACTAGCAGCAAAAATAAATGATTAATGAAATTAAAATTTTGAAAACTACATTAGTATGCATCTAGAGCACATTTCAGAATTTCAATATTAATTTCATTTGTCTTACCATAATATCTTAAGAAATGATGTCAAGACATGGCTTTGTAATTGTAACGAACGAAAATCCAAAGACCAAAATCAGAACTACGCCAAGACTACCCGTAAACGCTTGTTCTGCACAGACTCTTAATATACGTATATAAACCTTAATAATAATTAGACACAGTGAGTCTACTATTAGAGTATCTGTTTATACTTCCAATACTTATATAAAAAGAAATAAAATTTATCCACTTGGATTCTGCATATCTTCTTGGAAGATTACCAATTTTATTAACGTTTGACATCAGCAGCTTCACAGTTTCTTTGAATTAAAGCAAGAATTCTCTACTAGGATATTATTCAATAAACAGTAAAACAATATAATACATAATTCAATTAATACCAACATTTTTTTAGAACGCTTATATCACCAAGCAAACACGGTTCAGAACGTGCATGGCAACGCCGAGAATTGATGCCATCCACAAAAAAGGATACGTAAAACAAAGTCTCGTGCTCATTCAACAGAGTTATTCATAAAACAAAGTCTCGTGGATATCTTCCGAAGTTTATTGACGGCATTACGTAGCATTCTGCCACCTTGATTTGCCATCTTCGAAGTAAATCAACAAAGTTCGAAAGTTCAACAGCCCAGTCTTTTCGGTATCTTGATTACTCTATCCCTTCTTGACGTTCGAAAAGCCTCTGAAACATTCTTCTGAAGTGGACTGTCATTCTGTGATGTTGCTGGTGGGTCATTAATAGGATGTTGATCTGGTATAATAGGATCCTCAGAAGAATTCACTTCTAGAGGGTAAATCTTTTGAACTGGACGAAGGGGATGACCAAGTGGCGTTTTGACTTTGACGACTCTCACATGTGGATACAGTTCTTCAATCACTGCAAGTGGCCAATTAAGTCTCTTCTGGTTTTTAGAACCAACAAGTACCACTTCTCCAACTTTGAAAATTTTGTCAGATGTGCCAGCTTTTTGCACCAACTGACCTAAGTATTCTTTCCCGAATCGTCGTCTGAATTGTTAACGCAATTCTTGGCAATAACGTTCTCTCTTTACCAGTTTATTCCCATCCAAGTGATCAAAACAGCCTTTCCAATCTCTTCTACATCCTGTAGAAAGTTGGATGGTGTTAGAGTCCGCCTCAACTCACCTGCATCGTTGGAGACGTATGTTAACGGGCGGTTGTTAACGGTGGCTTCTGCATCAACTGTGAGCAGTTAATAATATTCAAAAAATATAAAATATATTCAAAGATTTACTTCTTTGTATTGTGCTGAGAAGCCTCTTTTCCGCGATATCGCGGTTGGACGGTAAATATATGTTATGTTCTAACCAGGGTAGATCAACATAGTATATCCCCTCTTCATTTTTACCTAAGGAGGTTATCACACATGGCTACAGACCCTGCTAGGCGGGACTTTTCTGAGAAACGAGATTCTGGTAGCACTGGTTTAAACGGACGGATTCCTAGAAAAAAAGAGCCTCACCTGAAGCGACGTCTCGCCTAGCTACGGAAACAATGTTGCGGCTACGCGAGATTTTTTCAAACCTCACCGAAAATGTGTCGACTGGACCTCAGTCCCGGGCAGAGACAACCAATCAGACAAAAGTTCTGCTTCTGAAGCCTCACGTGATCCCAATCTGAGTGATAATCGATTAGTGTTTGGCGTTCAAGTCTTTGTAGTAAGTGAAAATGGTAACCTAGCTACGTCGGTTTCCTGGAATTGTGCGGGTTCTGAGAATTGTCCCTTTCGACATCAAGTCCCGCGTAGCCGAAACATAATGTGATTGGGACTTAAGGAGCCTAAAAACTATTCCCAAGCAATATTTTCTTCCGCGCTCTTTGCAGAACTACTACCGGAATCTGAAATTCCTATTGTCTCTAAGTTCCAAAGATCGAATACGTTCAAGTCCCGGAATGTCAGACTTACATTCAGAGTAGATATACCTCTACTTTGAGGTTCGGAATGCTCCTTAAGTCTACCACAAACAGTCCATCTTAATGTAGAGTCAACAGCAGTCAAACCTCCATCGAGCTGTTTGACTTTCCCTGTAAGAATTGTACCGTAAATGTCGCTGCCGATTAGCATCTCTATCTTCGGGCAACCTGTTTCTATAGCCATATCTTTTTACATTTAAGTTCTTTTAAAATAGGGCGTTTAGGTACGCGTGCTATATTTGTACATATATCTTCCGGATCCAAAAACACTAATTCCATTTCTTTTCTCATGTAAGGATTGAGAGAGCGTAGCTTGATCCGATATTTTTTATGTACGTTCGGTTCAATTTTAACCCCTCCAAAAAGCGTGTGAGCCACAGTTTCCTCTGCAATTGAAAATAGTCCTAATTCCTGTAACATAGACTTCAAAATGTACGATTTTTGTGATCCGCAATCAAGAAGCGCTCGTACTTCTCTCGTGACTGATTTTCCTAACACATTAACTTTAATTGCCATGAGAGCTGTCTCCGAGCAACACATCTGTGCCTGAACGGTGTCTGGCTCTGTAATATGTAAGGTAAAAAATATGTAAATTAGCTTTATAATTTAACTTAGTAACGGCCTCTTAATTAAAAATAGTAATAATTAAAAACAGTAATAACTTTTAATTTAATTTCATATATTAAAATTTATAAAATTTGTAGATAATTTTTACGCATGTTTGTAAACCGATTCAAATTATTTTATACTAACGTTAACTAATGTATCATTCATTAATTTAAAAAGTTCGTTATGCACATAAAGCTAATTTGCTTGATAAATGTAAGCGAAATTAACAAGATTAAAAAGCTGTCTCCAATAATTTATATTTTATTAAACATCTGAATCTAAAGTAAAAACTATAATTTCCTATGTTTTTCCTTGTCATTAATATTTCTAAGTGGCTGATATATTAATTGGATAATTTTTATATGATTTTCTTTTTCTTATTGTATAATAACGAAAAATCATCTAATGCATACATATTCTCCTTAATTTTATTTAAATTTATAACAAGAGATTAAAATGTTTATTTTAATTAAATATATTACTAGCAGGTAAAATTAGAGTTAAATGCAGCCTAGGAAAGATAACAATTCACATTCCAAATAATCGTCTACAGTATTTTAACTTATTTCAGAGCTTATGCAATGCAAAAAGATTTGTTTGTAGCGTTATTCATATAATCTTGGTGGTGCATTAGTATAATAGCTCTCATCACTTTAAATTAATTACAAGATTATATTTAATTAAAATTAATGACAGAAACATGAAAATGTATAGTTTATTTATTTCACCTGCTTTTCTCCGAAAGCGGCTAAACTTTACATTGAGAAGACTAGAAAATCCTGCTACAAGGTTTACAAATTTGTCAAACTAAAATTTAGATAAATATGATTATTTTTCGGATAAAATTTACATCTGAGCTGCAAAACGTTTGTATAAAATTTACATTGCTTTTTAAGAAGAGTCTTATTAAATTTGTTAGATTGTAAAAAGCGTGATAATATACTATTAGACTGACAAAAGTACGAGTTTCATCTTTGTTTATCTTTTTAATGAAGGTTAATAATTATTGATAAGTTTTAAAATAAGCTATAGTCAGGAGATGTTATAGGTCTATATTCGCAATATTTTCAGAAATTTGGCAGTCTCCATATTAGCGTATATCACCGAATCACTCTAGACTACATTTTTTTAATTACCATACATCTTGTTAGATACTCGAATCAGCTGTTATGGTTATATTATAAGGTATTTCTCCCACTTCCCTAGCGTGCCTTCGTGGTGTAACGGTAGCACGCTGGGCCGGTATCCAGAGGTCCGTGGTTCGATTCCCGGCGAAGACGGTTGCATATTTTTCATCTTTTCTGCTTCCAATTAACCTAATGACTCTACAATATTATGACCAAATAAGCGGGCTGTGGCCAAAGCAATATTTATAAATTCTGTGCACTGAAAAAATAAAAACAAAATGAACTATTAATTTAATGTATTGTATACAAAGTTGCCAGCAGCAACCAAAGCAAAATTTATGAAAAATCTATGTACAGATCTATGTAAAATGCATAAAAACATTTCAGAAATCAGATCATTCTTTCCAAGCAACAACCAATTCGTAAATAATTTTTTTGTTGCCAAACCCGGAAACAAAAACTTCGAACACTTCAGCGTTCATATGTATACGTATGACATCAACTTTTTATATATCAACATAATATATCAACTTTTCTCAGCATCAATAAAAGAATTAACGTGGTAATATCATACCGGGTGAGTTAACTTTTTCTGAAACAAAAAAGATGTCAGTTTTAGGGGACGCAATCGCCAAATCCTGAGTGAGGAGAATCACCATCCAACACCATTTTAGTTCGGGCGCCACTGTAGAGACAATAGTTATTTTGGGAGCAGGAAAGATGAAAAATATGCAAAGCCTTCGCCGAAATACTGTATGACTAGAGGATATACTATTATCGATGCTATATTTTCAAATCGAAGCATGAGAACGGATATGTACATGAGCACTTTTAGTTATCATTGTTCGTTGTATGAGAGGATAGAGTAATATAAAAATAAGTAGTGTGTATAAATAACACTGAGCCATAATGTTTACAACCAAATTAGATTTTATTTACAAACGATCAACCGGAAATGCGATTTACTTAAAGTTTGTAAAGGATTTTCACCCTCCTGAGTGTATGCCTTCCTGGTGTAATGGTAGCACACATGGCGCATATTCGACAGGTCCGAGATTCGAGTCCCGGCCAGGGTATTTTATTTATTTTATTTATTTATTTGCATACGCGCTCAGAAAATATATTGAAATGCGAGGTGGTAAAAAGTTAGTACACTTACATGGTCGGTACAAAAACTAAATATAGTCTTACCATTTTATATAAATAAAATCAAGTATTTAATAATTAAAGAATTAACAATTATTCCAAATTCTACATCCTTTTTCCTTATTGAATTCCTACCATTACCTTACACTCACCTGTATCTTGTTCAAATTTTCAAACTTTAATAATATACTTTTTATTCATCAAGTTCAAATACACTTTTTTAAACTTGTAGTGGATGACACTTGATGATAATATAGTTTTTTTCACATATTAAAATTTTTTTATATTTTAAAATTTTCTTTGTTGACCTAAGCAGGAATTGACTTTAAAAAATTTTATTTAATTAATTGTTAATTAATTAATTTTCAATCATTAATAAGATACTTTTTATTCATCCACTCAAGTTCAAATACATTTCTTTAAACTTTTAGTGGATGACACTTGATGTTAATACAATTTTTTCACATATTAAAATATTTTTAAATTTTTAATATGTGAAAAAATATAATAAAATATAATAAAAAAATAATAATTTTTAAAAAAATTTTCATTTTAAAGATTTTTTTTGTATTTTAAAATTTTGCTTGTATTTTTAAAAACTTTTTTGACCTAATTAGGAACTGTATTTTTTTTTATATTACTTGTTTTCAGTATATCATTTGCTTTTTAACAAAGAGAGACTTTGAGAATCTTCTAGTTTGTTTATATCAAAATTAAAATTCGATATGAATTTCTATATCAAACTGAATTTTCTACACTAATTTGCAAATTTAATTTTTCTTAAGATATATTTAAAAATATTTCAAAATAGCTTCTAAGAGATGTTAGATTATTTAGTAACATATAAGGGAAATTAGTATATTAAATATTATGTAATGTATTATGCATTTTCGTGGTTTTCCCATATGGAACTTGTTTAGGAGCCTGTTTTTCATAGAAATTCTTCCACAAAGGCATCCTTCCCTTTACGAAGACAGCCCTAGCGTGCTTTCCCATGATGAAATAAAGTAAAACCAAACCTCGGCGATTTTAGTTTCTATTTGAAGGCGTTATTTGGGTTCAAAACAGTCATTCTGTAATATTTTGACAGCCATTTTAGTGAACTAGAGTAAAATGCATGGACATATTTCAAAAGAGATATTTTCCCTCGTTTGAAGATTGGCTTCTTTCAAAAAGCTTTTTATATCCTTCCCCAGTAGTGGGTCTCAAACATTTTCGGATCAGGAAAACCCTAAAATTGATTTTTTTATTATTATTTCTAGATCTCCTTACGAAACAATGTTAAAAAGTACTAAAAATATATAAATTTTGAGCACACTTTCTGAGAAAAAGTAAAATTATTAAATGCATTATTTTAATTGAAATTTATTTCGTAGAAACGTAAATATTCACATTATTTTAAAAAACCCTAACAGCAGAAACAAAAATATTAATGAACTAATTATTTGACATTTGTTTTTACTATTCTTGTATTCTTTCGAAATTCGACTTTTGACTCTCAGTACCTATAAAGGAGTTGCATAGAACACCAGTGTTCCGCGGAACCCAATTGCGGTTTAGATCACGTGACCTACGCCGAAAAGATATTTCCTAGAGAGACAAACTGCACTTAAATAATTAATTATATTATTTAACTCTGTTTTTACAAATTTTTTAGGAAAAAATTATTACTTTACTTTTTTATATCGTATAAAGAATTTTAAGTTCACAATTTTTAACCACGTAACAGTTAATATAAACATATCTGAGCAGCAATCAGAGTTCTGACTGCCAGCGCGTAGAAGCAAAAGAGAAAACAAATAAATAAAATAAAACATGGCTATACAAATATCAAATAAAAAATGCAACAGCGAATTGATAAGAATGCGGGGGGGGGGGGAAGAAAGGAGATACGTTACGAAAGAACCCGCGAAAGCCTGTAGCTCACGCACTTGATATAGCTACTGACGATTTAAGCAACAGGTATTGCAAATTCACGTTTATATTCATGGGAATTTTGATAACGCGGTTGTTTTCGGACATTAATCAAAATTTATCTTTTTGTATTTGTAATAGGCTGGGAATTTTGTTTCTTATAAAAGTAGCAAGAAGACTCATGTATGCGAGGACCATTCCCTCATTTGCGCTATCATACAAGACGACATATTTATGAACCTAATGCTATCTACACTTTTGGACATTTGCATTTGGCTATAATTTGAAATTATCTAGATTGCTTCTTTAATTTATATCATGCCATGATATAGGTGGCTTGGCATCAGACATTTTATTTCCTTTGTCTTGCGTATGTTCTCACAGCTATTTTGTTTTGGAAAGTACGTTCCCCATATTTCTGCCATGTCCAAATTACTAATTTGAGCATTCACTCCTGTGGCTTACTAAGTAATTTTTTGTGACATTCATATTTAAATTTTATTAGTGGAATGCTAATTTAATTTAATTCTTTCCTATCTGCCTCTTTTCGCCATGGGTTCTGTCATTCCAGAATATATGTAGATTTTAACTGGCAAACAGTTTTACAATAAAGTATAGAGTTTTGCAAATAGGTATAGGTACGTGAGAGTTTTGGCCAGCTTACACTGCCCTGCTGACATGAGAAAAGGCTATTTTTGCTGGAGTTACTTTAGGCCTAAGTTAGATCTTACATGGATAAGTGTGTGCTTGGAATTCTGTCATAGTCTAGGTAATCTTGCAGTCTATGATTGGATTTGAAACGTTGAATTTTTATTCTTCGTAAAAATGACGCTTTGTGCTGAAACCAGGTCCATATTGGATTGTAATTGCGTGTTATATATTGTTGTACGTTTTAATTTAATCACTCGCAAGTGGTAAGGTCCAATAAAAAATGTTTTAGTTTGGTGGTTGTTTGTTTCACGCTTAGGTAGCCTGGTGGTGACAACTCACCTAACTGGACATATGTAGGACCTTATTGAGATTGCAACTGACCTAGCTAAGTACTAAAGACCCACGCATTGTTACAAATTAAAGATTCATATGTGCGTACGTACGTTTAGACATGTTACTGAATTTGTTCCGGTATAATACTGTAAAATGAACACAACAATAAAAGTATCACATTAATGTTTTCTTGCCTCTTTGGTATTAAAGTATTTCGCGGTGCTGGCTGCGGTATCCAAGGACCTGAATTCAAATTCTGTAAATTCTTGGATGTTTGGATGTGTACAGTACCTCTCCGGTATGGGGACGCTTAAAATACATGTAAGTTGTTTGGAATGGCTTGATGGTTAAAGACTCTCGGATCCGTTCCCTGGGGACTTTTATTCAAAACTGGAGCGGAGATAGGCAGAGTCAAACTGTCACCTCAAAAGTATCCAAGGCTCATGCCAACAAACGCAATCTTTCGCTCCTCACCACGACAAAATTGCCAATTTGTTTTAATATTATTATCAGATAAGTGTGAGCTTAGTTTCTCAAAGAGCTTTCGCCTCCGCTCCATCTTTTTGCGGCTAATTCTGCTCAACGCCACTTTATTGTTGCAATGTACATATATATGATCTGAATGTGATCTATTTGCATAGATTAATATGTAATATATAATCTCTGCGCTAGCAAATAAAAAATTGCTCCCCAAAACCCAGATCAGCAATTGGTGGATGTCTCATGAAAAAACACTTGCTATGGGATTTCCCCAACTCTCCTTCTAAGCTCTTCGTTTAATCTGCTTAGTATTTAAATTCAATTTTATTTGCATTTTGGTGACAGCTGACGGATGAATCATAATGTACAGAAAAGCACTGACATTAAAAATAACATTTTAAATATTCAAATAGTAATTGAAATAAAAACTATAATCAATTGGTGTTTAAAAGTGTTTAGGCAGTAAATCTTTTTAAATGTATGATTATTGCCTATTTGTTTCTTAACACCCCTCACTGCCTTTCGACCACTTCCCAGATCTTCGCATTTTTTATGATTTTGTTAGACTTTTAATTTTTTTTAGAACTGTCCTCTTATAATTACAATTTGGGCAAACACTTTGGAGCAAGAAGCTTTCTATTTAGTCTGTATTTGTATTTTTCATATCTTTCATTTGTTTCAAAATTATTCCTTTGAAGATTCTAATTAAAATAAGAGGAAAAGAATGAAAATAGCTTGAAAATAACCCCGAGATTCGACCCTCGTACCTCGTGATTGCTAGCCAGACGTGCTTTCAAGTACACCACGAAGACACTCGGCAAGGAGGGAGGAAATACTCAATATTTTTCCTTATTTAAAAGGCAACTGGGACAGCAGGGGACCTCCGTCGCCCAATCCTGTTGGGGACGGCATTGTCAAGTATTTTTAGAATTTTTGAAGTTACGGAACGTGATAAAGTACCAATAACCTCGGTACGACTCTAAGTATGAACCTTCCAATTGCTAGTCAGATGTGCTTTTCAATTACATCACGAAGACAAGCAGTAAGAAAGGAGAAAAATCCCGTACAAATTGACTGGAAGTAATTCATTATTGGGGTATCTACAGATTGGCTACAAAATATGCAAGAGCGAAAGGATTGCAACAGTTTTCGGTACTTACGTATTATCGCAACCAGGTTAGCGCGATTTGTAAGTTTGAGTAAAAAAGTATGAATAGAAAGAAAATGTACATTTATTAATTACAGATAATTTTTAATACAGTTTTTTATATTATTTTGTTTTAAAATATAAAATAGCAATTAAACCCTTCCGGTTTCGAATTTGAATAAGTTGCAGAATTATTTTTTCGGCGGAAATCTTTTCGCTATTGCTTTTAGCACTGATTGAAAACCGTATTCGCCATAACCATGTACACGTCGACTTATTTTTACTTAAAAAAACATCCCAGAATTGCACAAAAATGGCGTTGCGCACACTCTTGACTTTATCCATGTACATTGGTATTTTGCATGTGGAGATTCACAAAATTTTTCTGCATTTTCGTGCAAATTTTTGTAATTTATGAGAAAATAGCAGTGTACATGGATAGAGTCACGAGTGTGCGCAATACCATTTTTATGCAATTCTGGGGTGTTTTTTAAATAAAAATAAGTCGACTCGTACATGGTTATGGCGAATACGGTTTTCAATCAGTGCTAAAAGCAATAGCGAAAAGATTTCCGCCGAAAAAATAATTCTGCAACTTATTCAAATTCGAAACCGGAAGGGTTTAATTGCTAATAAATTAAAAAAATTTGCACGAAAATGCAGGAAAATTTTGTGAATCTCCACATGCTCTTTTTACAAAACTACGTATAACACGTAGGGTTGCCGTAAGTAGGGTCGCCAAATTTGGCAATTTATGCGAATTTTGGCCTAGTTGCGTTAATACGTAAGTACCCAGTTTTCTTCCAATAATGTTTGTTTATTTACGTACAGAAAGCATACAACGGTTACCAGCCTTAGAGAGAAGATAGCAGCCTTCATGAATGACTTCCAAAGGAAAATGGCTCGTACTTATGTTAAGCTTATTAAGGTATTTTCTCTCTCCTTTCCGCATGCCTTCGTGGAGTAACTGGAAGCGCACACGTCGGGTATTCTGGAAGTCCGGAATTCAGGTCCCGGCAAGGGCCCAAACTAAAAGGTGGGGGACGATAATTCGTCACCACTAGTATTTGTCGACTAATCCCTTCATCCCTAGTCACCTTTTAAAAGGGTAACTATGTAAGGTAATTTCTCCCTCGTTCCCATATATCTTCGTGGTGTATTTGAAATAACCCTCGATGCGCATTCGGGAGGTCCGGAATTCGAATCCAAGTAAGGGCATTGCATATTTCTCCAGATTCCTGAAATTGGAAATGTGTAAGTGACTCTACAATTAACGCCCGGACAAAAGCACGAACAATGACTCAAGAGAAATCACCTTTTACTTTGCCCCCCTCCCAAATATCACAGGCTCCACCGGAACCAGTAAATCGCATTGAGGGGTTTAGATTCATCGTAGATACGATGGGTATTTCAATGAAACCACAAAATGTATTCGATGACAGAAGCGCTGTAATGAACAATTTGATTTTCTCCAAGTCTGTTAGGTGTTTGATGCTGGTTTATTACAAAAAGCTGCTACCAAGGAAATGTCATATTCTATAAGCATTAGAAAACCAAGAAACTACCATACAATTAATTCATTAGCTGACGTACCAACCCAGTTTAATGTTTGACAGTCTGATGATATAGATTTTTGATAAATTATATGTAGCATAATTTTGTGATATTCACGAACTAATATTCCTTGTGTATAGATT
Source organism: Stegodyphus dumicola (assembly GCF_044657685.1). NCBI lineage: Eukaryota > Metazoa > Arthropoda > Arachnida > Araneae > Eresidae > Stegodyphus > Stegodyphus dumicola. Next base: position 181,656,835 of record NC_140775.1, read on the forward strand.
ATATTTTTATTTTAAAATCTTGACTCTATATTAAATTAAACCTAATAATTTTCAGATGCATAAATGATTAGCAGTTTTTTTTAAACAGAATTTTCTTCAATTTTCTAAAAACTAGAAGAAAGCTAAAATAAATCCAAACATATGCGCAAGCGACATAAATTGGTTTTACCAAAATAACTTTGAAGAATAATCTGATTAGTTTCAAAGAACTATCCTAAAGAGTGTTGTAATATGAGGCTAAATTATTTTCTCTCGAATCATATTCATTGAAATATGGCTTCTTTTTGAAGGAAACCTTATTTATTCGCTTCACATATTTTTAATACTTTCAGTCCTTGCTAGTGTCCCCTCATTGTCTTTTTAATGTGATAAAAGTATTTTAAAATTTTACTTCTTTTCAACTACCATTTTGTTATTCATTTGTTTGAGACTTTTATGCAAATTCTGCATTATTTTCCCCATCTTTCGGATGCTATCCTCACACAAGAGCATGATATTTTGATGAATAAACGCCTAGAAGAATTTTGCAAAGGCAACGATAATCATCACTGCATGTTCCTGATTTTAAAAGTCAGTTTTATAATTTCCGGTAGCCGGGTAGGAGGTTATTTATTGTTTTATAAATACTAACGTGTTGAGAAAAGGCAGGTTAAGAAACATTGCATATAGGTTTGTTTCAGTTTTATGAAACAGCAATTCAATAGTTAATTTATCAATAATTTTATTCAGAATTTAAATTATTATTAGTTAGTTAAAGCAATAATCAGTTTTAGTCATTAGTACACTTTTTAGAGAAATTGTCTGCCATAACCTTATAGAATCATTAGGTTTTTCTTGAAGCAAGAGTTATGAAAACATGTGCAATGCCCTCGCTGAGACTCGAACCTGGACCTCTCGAATACGTGCCGAGTTTGCTTCTATTACACCATGAAGGCATGTAGAGGTGAGGAAGAAAATGCCTTATAAGCTTTTGGCTTTAGATTTTAGCTGCCTTAGTCCGATGTTTGTAAATGTGTAATGTAATGGATAATGGGGTACTTAAAAAAACCCTTCGAGGTAAAAGCTCTATAGAGATGTTGGTGGTAAGGGAAGAGAGATGGAACATCCTGGGGGGACATCAGGGGATACCTCCCTTTTCGCAGGTGTAATTCGATCACACCGTTTGATGTACCGTGGGCAACGTACTTGGCTGTAAGGAGGCTAAATGACAGAAGGGTTTTGTCCATTTGCGACAACGCGTTAAGTTGCAAAAATCCGGGCCATTTGGAATAAGAACAGCAATTTCATTTGCTAATACAAAAATTGGAACTGTTTCTAGGTGTTAAATTTTAAAGTGGACAGCACATTTCAAAGTACAAAACTTTGTGCACATTCTGTTTGCAACTGTTTACCTACAGTGGATGGACAAAAATATGGAAACACCTTGTGAAATGCATGTTTGAAAAGAAAGATTGATTTTAATGAAATATGTAGGTGGCGCTAGCGTATTTGACTGCTGACGCCACCTATACAACTTCGTATATGTGCTAAACAGTTCAGTTGTTGTCGGAGTACTGTTATGTGAGGTTGTCATTGCATTATGTCAGAGTTAACAGACTTCGAACGTGGGCAAATTGTTGGAGCACGTATGGTAGGTGCTTCCGTAAGCAAGGTAGCCGAGGTGTTTAGTGTTTCAAGAGGTACTGTATCGAAGATTTATTCCGCATATTTGAAAAGCGGAAAAACATCATCTGCTAAATCACAGCGCGGACGAAAGTGTGTCCCGAGTGATCGTGACAGACGATCATTAAGGGCAATTGTGACGAAAAATAAGAAGACCACAACTGCAAAAGTTACTGCTGAAATGAATGTTGTGTTACCGAACCCTGCGAGTACCAAAACAATTAGAAGGGAGCTTCATAAACAGGGAATTGCTGGCCGTGCTGCAATTAAGAAGCCACTCATCAGTGATGCTAATGCCCGTAACAGGAAAAGGTGGTGTTTAAGTCATAAAGCCTGGACTATAGAGCAGTGGAAGCGAGTAATATGGTCTGGCGAGTCTTCTTTCACATTGTTTCCCACTTCTGGCCGAGTTTACGTGTGGAGAACGCCATCTCAAGCCTATAATACAGACTGCTTGTTGCCAAGAGTGAAACATGGCGGGGGTTCTGTTATGGTTTGGGCAGCCATATCGTGGTTCTCTGCTAGCCCCATGATAACTGTGTCAGGGCACATGACTGCCAAGACTTATGTGAACATTTTGGCCGCTCAAGTTCATCCCATGGTACAAACGTTGTTCCCCGATGGTGATGGTGTCTTCGAAGACGACAAAGCCCCTGTTCACGCAGCTCACATTGTCCAGGACTGGTTTTCTGAGCACGAGGATGAGTTGTCCCATCTCCCCTGGCCGCCACAGTCACCATACCTGAATATTATCGAACCTTTGTGGTCTACATTGGAACGGAAAGCGCGTTCTCGTTATCCACCGCCAGCATCGTTATCTGAACTTGCCACCGTTTTGGAGGAAGAATGGTATAATATTCCCTTGGCAAACATACAGGAACTGTATTTATCCATTCCGAGAAGACTGGAAGCTGTTTTGTATGCCAACGGGTTTCCTACACCATATTAAGCAAAGAAACATGTTTTTTTTAAAGGTGTTTCCATATTTTTGTCCAACCCCTGTATTTCTATATCTTTCTAAGCATAAGAATTTGATTTAGCGTTTGATAGGAGAGAAAGAAATTCTTCGGGAGCCGAAAGAGTTTTGATGAATTTTGGGGGTGATCTTGCCTTGAACGCTGTCAATATTTGCGTTACGATGTTGGCTATGGTTTTTAGAAGAATACCATTTGTGTCGAACATTTATTTCCATTTTATATCAAGCGTTTTTCATAGACGAAGCCACGGTTTCATATTAGTGAATATACACGAAGGAAAACTTATCCTAAATTGAACTTACTGAAAACGTTTTTATTTTTACGTAACTTATTTAAAATTTACGTAATCTACTTTGTAAAAATTGGCATCTTTTGTATATTACTAATTGGGCTTTTTGCAGTAAACATGATGCTGAGACTTATTAAAATACTGTTTTAATGTTCATTTCTACTTTCCAAAAATTATTTTTTGGTATAGCAGGTACAGTGGACGTCACTTAATATCACTGTGATTAATACAGCATTCGGTTTTAAATCCGAAAATGTGGAAAGTACGTGATTATGGTCTAACTATTATAGAATAAATCGGTTACAGCCGAAAACATCGCGGCAAAACCGTCGCGGAGAAAACAACGCAAGGCGAAAACGTCGTGCTACAAAACATCGTGGGAGAAAATAGCGCAAAGAGAAAACATCGCAGTTCTAAAACATCGTGGTACAAAACATCGTCCTCGAAATTAAAGCGGTTCAAAAACTTCGCAGTTTGAAAACATCGTCGTTGAAAATGTCGTGGTAAAAAATAAAGTATCTAAAAATCATCGCATGACGATAACATCGCAGACATGCTTTAATAACTGTAAATGGATATTCCCATAATGACTTGTGAACACAAGATGGAAAGAAGGATAACTTTTACTTTCATATTTTTTATTAATTAATAAATTTTTGCTGAGAAAATAAAAAGGAAACTTAAGTATAGAAAATTAATGCAACTTATAGCACTTAATAGAATTTTAAACCGGCATAGTTAACTAACAAAGGCCATTAAAAATAATTTTTATGAAGTTTTTACTGGTAATTTTTCATGAAAAGTATAATCTATAAAACGCATTTAATTTTCTATGCTTAAGTTTCCTTCTTACTTTTTCAGCAAAAAATTTATTAGTTAATAAAAAATGTGAAAGTAAAAATTATCCTTCTTTATACTTTGCGCTCACAAATCACTATGGGAATATCTATTTACGATTATTAAAATCTGAAAAAAAAAGCATGTCTGCGATGATTTGCGATGATGATGCGAAAAAGCGTCATGCGATGATTTGTAGATACTTTATTTTTTACCACGATATTTTCGACGACGATGTTTTCAAACTGCGAAGTTTTTGAACCGCTTTATTTTCGACGACGATGTTTTGTACCGCGATGTTTTAGAACTGCGATGTTTTCTCTTTGCGATGTTTTCTCCCACGATGTTTTGTAGCACGACGTTTTCGCCTTGCGTTGTTTTCTCCGCGATGTTTTCGTCCGCGATGTTTTTGCCGCGATGTTATCGGCGGACACCAATAAATAAAAGTCGCCAAATAAAAAACAGGATGGTCAAAATAAGTTATGGAAACTGCCAAGTGATAGAGAAATGTCGCCAAGAGAGTGCTTAAGTCGCCAAAGAGCTTGGTTTCGATTTCAGTAAATCATTTAACATCAGGCCAAAAAAAGCAACCTTAGTTTGGCGCAGATTTTAAATAACTATATTGACTTTGGAGGCGACGAGGGCCAAGTCTTTCTTCTTTAGAAGAAAAAAAATCGAGAGCATTATTTTTTTTTCCCTTGGCAAAAAATTACCCGAAAACATCATCGGCAAACCAAGGTTGTTTTTTTGCCTAGGGTTACATTTTGCGTTGGCATGTTGCTTCAAATGAGTGATGCTCTGGTCAAATAATTTTCAGAAATGTCATGAATAGTTCATAAAAGGACGTTTGTGTTAACCCGCGAGCACACGCACCGATCCGACGAACACGAGAACACGCGCCGGGTATGTCATACCCGAATAAAAATATTGTAAATAAAAATTTGCCGAAAAAAATTAATCGTTTTTTTAAAAGAAATTAAAATGTAAAACCAAATTAATACTTCATTTTAGATAAAATAGGAAACAATAAGGAGAGGAAAAATTATTTACTTACAATTTTTTTAACATTGTTTACAAAATGGGATCATATGTTCCATATATATACTTTTGCTACAATTTTCACAAATGAATCTAGTCTTTCTATCGTTTTTCTTGGAGCACTCTGTACACCTCTTGTAAAAGTCATTTCAGGTTTTTTGGAGGGCGGTCCATTGTTAACATGTTCATCGGTGGTCAGAGTTCGTCCAGAATCAGGAACCACAGATGCTCGTCGTCGTTCATTTTGAATATTTTCTATTAGCTGCATCCCTAAGGCTTTGAGAAAAGTACTCATCCCGTTCACGAGTTAAATTTTCTCGTATTGAATCAATATAAATATTTGTATTACCAACTACGTGTTTTAAAATATCTTCATCGATAAGCAATGACAAAGACTTTAGAGGTGTTGAGACGTCTTTAGAATACTTTGTATTTCCAGGGAGTTTAGTTATAATATTTTTGGCCCCAATTCTAACATTAGTCCGGAATTTATTTTTGTTCCATTTTACTCCATTTTTTCCAACATAAAACTCATTGCTACATTCCAGAGTTTCATTTTCTGTTTCTGTATCTGAATCACTACTCTATATGGATGAATCATGATTACTAATTATATTCTTCGTCATCAACATCTTCCTCTTCTTCACTAAATGAATCCTCATCAGAAAAAACTGTTTCAAGGAGATTTCTCAATCTTTTCATCTCTTCATCGTAAGGAATATACGGCTCCATGCTTACAACTCAAGAAAAACGTATACTAAAAGCTTGAAAACGAGAAATTGCGAAGTGACTCACTGAGAAACGCCAGTACACGCGCGGGTATGACATGCCCGAACAATGCTGGCCCTAAAAAACCGTTGCACTTGCCACCTCAGGAATTTTCCCCATTTAAGTATGTGACCTTGAACTCAACTACACCAAGTTTCATGCTTTTATGAAAGAATGGGCGAGAAATATACAAAAAGAAAAATGCACATGGGTATGACATACCCGCCGCCTGTGCTCGCGGGTTAAATTTATTATAAATTTACTATTATTATCAAATGATTAAATAATTATTATCATTAAATAATAATAATAATTTTCTGCAACGTTTCAGATTTAACGTTCAAGAAAAGTTAAGGTTTATGTACAGTCAGTTAAGGTTTTTATGCTCTCGTTTAGCTCACTGTCCTTGAGTGCAATAGCATTGCTGTTGCAATCAAAGCATAGCAGCATTTGTTTAGAATCCCCGGTGCAATGTTAAGTGCAGGCCCAGATGTTTCGATTCTCTGGTCATCGCAAAATGTTCAGATCTCTTATTAAGATGGCTTGCAGCCTTTTTTACGACCTTTTTTTTTGTCTTTTAACGTTTCATGTGTTAACTTTACTCATTAAATAAATATTATATTCTTCGCACTTAGGCCACACAAAATTTATTTGGACAGTAAAGTTACGAAGTATTTAGAAAAAGTATATTTTGAGAATTTCCGATAGACAGTCTTGGATGTAAATGATATAAATGATAAGCGTTTACAAATGATCTCAGATGCAAATGATACGCGAAGATAAAAAATGTTTCATTTTGTACAGTGCTTGCTTTCAAATCATCGAATCTGCCAATCAGATATTCACTTTACAAAATATGAAATAGATAATAATTTAAAATAATAATTCCAAAGTTTTACGAAATATGCAATAGATAATAAAATAAATTCGAAATTCAAATTTTGAGTTCCCAGGTGCAGATGCTCGGGCTGAGGACTGCGTTGTTCAAGATGTGATGGTTCTAGGTACTGTTGTTTTTTCTCAATGCGAGGAACATACATACATACATGCAGATTCTTATTCTTTATTTAATTTCTTTAAATAAAGTACAGAGAGGAGACATTTTGTGGCAAGATATAGTGAACGGACGCGAAATTCCGTTTGGAGACTAATAACCTCATTTGGGTTAATAAATACAAAATTTAGCATTTTTGTATTTAAAATACTGTGAAAGTACCTGTTTATACTTTTCTAGTTATATTTGTGTTAAATTTGTTAACCCGAGGGAAAGCGTGTGGGGTGTATCATACCCCACCCCTACATAAAAGTGAAATATTCCTAACTTGTGAAACTAAAATTCTGTGCTGCATTCACTAGCTGAGTTTCTAGTTGTGGTTGACTTTCTGAACCGTTTTTCTTTGCCTGTGTGTTTCAGAAAAATATTTATCGGTATTTTGTTTAAACTGGGGTATGACACATCCCACGCGCCTGTCCGCGTAAGTGTTTTTCTGACTAAATATTTATTCAGAAATTTATTTCTAGAGTGTAACAAACAGTAAATATTTCTACTCGCAAAAGATTTTAAAGTACTTGGCATTAAATTCTTAAAAATTTCTAACCGCATTATGGTAAAAAGAATGACTCCCTATGAATTGGAGATGCAACGCCTATTAGATTTATTAGAAATATTTGAAAGCGATGAAGATTGCATTTCGGAAACTGAAGATGAGACTAGGAATATTTTCTACACTGTTTTTGGTTTCGCAAAAGATAAAACATTAATTCCTCATGTTTCTAAAAAAGAAAAAACTGTTCTTATGCTTTCAACATTATATAACAATCGTACTAAAGATGATACTATTGGAGAAAATAAAACATCAGGAATTATATGCTTTTATAATATGACTAAAGGAGCAGTGGATATGGGGAATGAAATGTCCGCCAATTATTCAATTGCCACTATAACAAGGAGGTGGCCAATGGTAATTTTCTTTCCTGCACTGAATGTTGCTGTAATAAATGCTTGAATTATATTACATTCAACTGCTAATCCACCAACCAGAAACAGAAGTCTGTTTTTGAAGGACTTAGCATTACAATTAATGAAAAAAAAGTATTGAACAAAGATCATAGATTAATACTTTACCAAGAAACTGACGTACTGCATGCAAAACAAAAGCAAAAGTTTCGACGAAGAATTAAAACGAATACAATGAAATTTGAAACAACTAAGTATGAAAGATGTGATAAATTGCCCTCGCGCCAAAGACAGAAGAATGTGAATGCAATGTTTAAAATGTGAAGACATTCTGTGCCAAGAACACATGAATGTATATCCAAAGTGTAAAGAAATAAAATAAGCATTGTGTATTAGAGATGCAATGAAACTTAGAGGCATGATGTTTATTTTTTAATTATATTCATTTACCTTAATTTTAAGATTATTTTGGAAATTAATTTTTTGAAACCCAATTATTATTCACGTATTTATAATACACGAGAACAAGAAAAACAGCTTTAAAACAAAACTATTTTTATCGTATTTTAAATACTGGGGTATGTGATACCTAACGCGCCCACTCTAGTAACTTTTCTTGGTGCGACTACTGCCGGGTTAAATGCTGTTGTTAATTTCAAGGATTTGTTTTTCATCGTTTAATATTATCGATCGGTTAACTAAAATAGCGGTACGCAAAGGTGATTACGTAGTGCACTGCATCCTGTAGGAGGAAACTATATGTATAAAGGTACGTATATACTGGAAGTTGAAATCGATATCATTATTTCATTCAAAATATAAATAAAAAAAACGCTTTTTAACAATGATAAAAAAATTGTCAAAAAAAAAAAAAAAAAACCTGAAAGCTTTCAGATTATACATTACACCCAAACGGGCCTTTTTTAACGTTTTGTGTGCTACCTTTATTTATTAAATATCGTGTTCTCCGCGCTTAAAATTCAATTTAACAAAAATATCTCAAAATAATTTTAAAATGAGCATATCTTTAGAATTTCCGATACACAGTCTCGCACGCTGGAGATTTTTTTTTTTTTTTTTTTTTTTTTCCCGTACAGTTTTGCCATTGCTCGCTTTGGAAATCCTTTGCTTTGTTAATCCAAAATTCGTTAAAGTTTTACAAAATATGAAATATGCCCATATTCGGGTGGAGGCGTACGCTTTTCAAAATTGGATGGCTCTAGGTAACGTTGTTTTATCACAATGCGAGAAATATATATACATTCATGCACATTCTTCATTATTTAATTTCTTTAGATATAATAAAGGGTGATAATATTTGGTGGCAATAATTTTAAAAGTGTAAAAGACATTTAAAATTTTCTACGCAAAACGCCAAAACGAAGTTAATAGACTTTCTGGGTTAACTCCCTTTGGGCTAAAAAGATAAAATATGGAGAAAAATTCATTGATTTGGAGAAATTCCAACATTCCATGGCAAAATGTGTCTCAGAAATATATACATTTGCTACTCCCGTAAAAAGTATCCTTTTAAATTGAATATTCCGTATATTTTGTACCATGAAAAGTAAGCAAATATTTTAGATACATTAAAAAACATTCGCACTGTTACGTAAGTGAATATTTTCTTTGCTCGCTTTCCGTTGAAAATACTTTTTGTTATCTAAATTTTGCGAAGAAAGTAAAACAAACTTAGTCATTAAAGTACACTATACAATGATACGTATTTTCAAGATAACCCCTTCCGTTAAAAAGAGTTTTTCTTGATCAAAATTCAACAGAAAAAATAAATAACTTAAACGAATAAAAATACCATGTATTTGGTTTTCCTGCATCTATTTTCATCGAGCAGTGAAACCACATTTACAAGTTAATTTAACTAATTCCGGTGAGCGCAAGATTTTACGTTACTTAATGGGCTTAAAGGTTTAACTAAAACAACCCAAACAACTTTCACTATTTAAATTTTTTTATTAGGTATTTTGAAACTTTTTTCTAGTAGCTTAGGGAGTTCTTCATGAATAAAGGGTTAATTTAAAAAAAATTTCTTTGGAATAAAATAGTTGAGAAAAGTTAGATTACGATGTATTTAATTAAAAGAAAACTTTCTCTTAACTAAATTAATAGTCAAATGTTATAACTTCCTAATAATAGCTATCATTTTTGAGGAAATGTAGGCAACTCCTGTGCTCTGCTAGGCGACAACTGATTTTATGTTGCCAGTATTAAAAATAAATAAGTAAAGGAAAAAAATAAAACCTGAAAGCTTTCAGATTTTACATTACGCCCAAAAGGGCGTTTTAATACACGTTTCGAGAGAATTTGGGCTAACGCCGCATTGTTTTCAAAATATTTAAAAGCAACATATCTTTAGAATTTCCGACAGACAATCTCGCGCGCTGGAGATAAAAATGTTTTATTTCCTATAGTGTTACAACTGCTCGCTTTTAAACGTTGTGTTTTTTAATCAAAAACTCTTTAAGGGGACTCATAGACCTTAAAACCCATAAGATGTTCGAATAGGTGACTGTTGCAAGAATTGGGATAACTTATTTATTTTAAAAGCAATTACTACCAACTTTTTACAGCTGACTACATAATATGGCTGCTTTTTGAAATAGTCACCAGAAAGTTTGTGTTGCAGCAAATATTTTTATAATTTAATGCGCTTTGTGACAACATTTTTCGTCATGTTTCCAACTTGCGCGAACAGTTTAAAACATTCTGTTTCATGATTGAATTCCATATTTAATATATAGCTTTTATAACATTTGAAAACTACTGTGAACCTAAAATTCTAAAAATTTCATGTTAAATTTTTATTTAATTTGGAGTTAAGTTTATAAAATGTATTTTATTAACAAAATTTTTAATGTTTTCGTCCATAAAATTTTTCAGTATTAAAGTATTCATCAGATTGTTGGTTCAGTTAGAAAGTAGTGCCCATATAAAGAATTCCATCAAATTTCAAGTATGTAGCCATTTTTAAAATATCATGCGCGCAAGGTGGAAACATGGCGAAATATTTTGTCACAAAGAGGATTAAATTACAAACATATTTGGGGCAACACAAATTTTCTGGTTACTATTTTCCAAAGCAGCTATATTATGTAGTCAGCTGTAAAAAGTTGGAATTAATTGCTTTTAAAATAAATAAAATATCGAAATTCTTGCAACAGTCACATATTCGAAGATCATAAGGGGTTTAAGGTGTACGAGTCCCCTTAAAGTTTTTCAAAATATTAAATAGACAGGTGACAGGTGACGGAAGACGGGACGCCTGGTGTTTAACAGTGATAAACAGGCATATGTTCCACGCCTTTCCCTGTGTAGAGGCAGCAAGTTTATTTAAATTAATAAAAGTATTTACAGTGCGACAAGGGCAGATGAGCTATTGTGTTACATTGCAGTTCAGGATACATTAGCATGTCATAAATAGTCAAGTGCAAGGTATAAAGAGAAAGGGTCTTAAATTAAAAAAGAAAAAAAAATTAATCGCATAAACATAAGGCGTAATTAGATACCAATACCCTTCACTCAATACATAATACTGGGAATGTATACTGGGAATACTGAGGTATCTAGAGATTCTATACTTACTACAGGGTGTACAGACAGTGAACAATAGCTTAGTAAAAGCATGATACTTGATAAAATACAGGACAAAATACATGCAATGCATTGATACAATACATGAGACACGGAATACATTGATAAAATACAAGAGACATGAAATAAATTGATAAAATATGAAACATGATGCAACTTTAGAAATAGTACACAACACTAAAAATGTGATATACAGAGCGGAATACGTATACAAAGGTATTAACAGAATACAAAACAGAAGATAGTGCATTAAAGATTTAAGTACAATGGATATATACATAATGCGCAGATGCTATTGCAAAGATAATTTGAGTATTATAAAATTTGCGCAGTTCGTATTAACAGAATACAAAACAGAAGATAGTGCATTAAAGATTTAAGTACAATGGATATATACATAATGCGCAGATGCTATTGCAAAGATAATTTGAGTATTATAGAATTTGCGCAGTTCGTATTAACAGAATACAAAACAGAAGATAGTGCATTAAAGATTTAAGTACAATGGATATATACATAATGCGCAGATGCTATTGCAAAGATAATTTGAGTATTATAGAATTTGCGCAGTTCGCATTAACAGAATACAAAACAGAAGATAGCGCATTAAAGATTTAAGTATAATGGGTATATACATAATGCGCAGATGCTATTGCAAAGATAATTTGAGTATTATAGAATTTGCGCAGTTCGTATAAATTACAGGAACAAATGTTATAACGAATGCAGATACACTGTTACATTAAATAGACAATAAAACAAATTCCAAATTCGGTACCAGGTACCCATGTTCGGCTGGAGGATTACGTTATTCAAAATTTGATGACTCTAGGTACAGCTGTTTTTTCGCAGTGCGAGAAAACATACATACATTCATGCAAATTCTTCATTATCTAGTTTCTGTAAATATAATACTGGGAGATAATATTTGGTGGCAACATTTGAAAAGGGATGCATCGCACTTAAGTGATTCAGCGCAACATGCCCTTTTGAGACTAATAGCCCATTTGGGCTAAAAATGACTAATGATTTCTAAAGTCAAATAACAATTTTAATAAGTTCTGCAAAAATTATCCAAAAAGCTTTTTTAAAAGATGAATACATTTCGTTAAAGACACTAAAATTCATAAACAAATATTTTCTTTAGTTAATAATGACAATTCTAATATTGGTAGATCTTCTCGAAGCTTCAGAATTTTAAGATCTTAGTTATTTTTTCGTTTTGTTATTGTTTTTCGCGCCAGATGGCGCAATGTTCATTTTCTCTTTGCTTATAAATTGAATTTCCTACAAATATGATTACTGCTTGTTCCACCTTCGCAAAACATATCTGTTTTTTAAAGTTTTATTCAAACTTCGTGAATCTAAAATTATTTTTTTACTTAGTTTTAAATTCAAATGATGCTTTTTATTTTTATTTGTCTTGATATCTAACTTGTGAATAATATTCTAAACCCATTATCAACTACTTTTTCATACGCATAATAAAGATTTTGTAAGAGCTGTTAAAAATAGTAAAATAATCTTAATGTTTTAAAGCATAGAAAACAAGAATGTTTATACTAAATTATTTCAGTTAATTCCATAAACAAACTAATAATGAAAGTATTTCTATTGTTAAATTGCAGCTATACGATACATTAAAAAACAAAACATATTTTTGGCGAAGTGCTTTTGTAATTTTCCTGCGCTGTATTTCCAGTGCACACATGGATCTATTTTCGTTTAAAAGCACGAGAGAACTGCACAAACTTTGCATTACACAACAACTATCTAACAAACGCATTTAATCATTATTCTTTCCAACGCGTTTGATGTAAAATACTATATTTCTGCAAAAACGTTACTCCAGTTTTATCGGTTACTGGCAGATTTAGGAAGCCTATATTTTATAATAATTTCACGAGTTGTCTGTAAAAACATTTAAAACTTGGATTACAAGAAACGAACACATAGAACTGGTGATTTTTTTAGCATGGTTGCCAGAGTTTGGCACAATCTGGCGATCAATTTGGCGACTTCTGCTTAAAGTGGTTGCATTAATACGTAAGAACCAAATTTTGATACGCTATTTTATGAAACTGGATACTCCTGAAAAAGAACTATTCATTTAAGAAAACTAAGCCATTATGTTACTAATACGAATAAATATTTGCATGAGATTCTTTCGTGAAACTGATATGTTAACCAATAGTCAGTCTCATTCATGTCAAACTGTATATACTATAAAAGGTTACAGAGGAGACCTATGAGAAGCAAATTCTGGACATCTTGAGCTTTTGTAGCCAATTTTTCTTTTACAAATTCTTATAAGGAAAAGTATTTATTGGCATATCCGATAGTGAAATAGTTTGGAGAAAGCGTGAGATTAAAAAGCACCTGAGCTTCATTGAAAACAAACCAAATACAAGCCGATTACAAATAACTAGTAAACCTCACTTGCTTGAAATAAATTCTGAAAGCAATAATAATACAGAAATTAAGACACTTCTGCCAATTATTGTTTTCATTGCTTCAGAAAATTTTTGCGATCAAAATTGTTTAAAAGAAGGACATATCTACTTTTACACAAGCCTATAACTCTACGCGCTCTAAACTTTATACCATAACTGCGGTACAAGAAACTCGTTTAGCTATTTTTGAAAAGAAAGCATTTTAATACACTGTACGATAGGCAATCTCCTCTCAGTATATTTAGTGTAATTTTAGAGGGGAATTAGAGGGGAGATTTTTGTGGATATTCAATGCATTAAAATAACTTCCTGGTAAGAGAGGAGAGTTTAAAAATATTACTTTAAAAAGCCTTTTATAATTACCCAGCTACATTCATGTACCTTATTTTATTGTTAACAATGTACTGAAATTTGAGTTACTTTGAAAATAGAATTTTTTCGATGTCAAGAAACTGAAGAAAATCCGCAATACCCTCACCGGCGTTCGAAATCTGGATATCCTGATTGTGCATAAAACCTTTCCAGTAACACCCCAAAAGCACGCAGAAAGATTTGAGAATTTACCTTATTACTTTAATATGCCTTTTAAATGCAAAGATTTCAAGACTTATTCTAAAAATTCATAGATGGCATAAAAACAATTATAACAGAATGCGCAATATATGGATTAGAAGCAGCACTTATATACCATCATAATGGTTACAAATGGCTTAAGAATTATCCATTAAAATTAGAAGAAATATATATTGCATCTTTTAGAGATATTAAAGTAAAAACTGCATTCAGAAATATGCATATTAAATCGTTCCAGTTGTTCAGCAAGATTGCAATATAATTTAAGATCGTAATCCTCTGTAATAAGCGATACCGTTGAAAAGTGGTTCTTGAAATTAGTTCTAGAAAAGTTCCTAAAATTATCTTTGCCGCTGAACTTTAAGCATCGTACTTCGCAAAGAAACGCAGAGTCTGCGAAGTCCCATATCATTTGATGAACCACCTTTATTAATTTAGTTCAATTAATTAGTCCAATTTAGTTCTGTCCTATCATTGCTAGTGCCCACAAGCAATTCTGATTCCAAGGACACTTTAAAAAAAAATGCATTACTTAATAAGGAAAAGCTGTGACGGTACTTCATCATACACATAAAATCACCGTCCATTTAAATAGTAATCTTTATGTAAAATACTGATTAGATTCACTTCAAAGATTGGATTAATTACTAAGTGTAGCTTTCATTTCAAGATTTGTAATATGATATTTACTTAGTTACGTACTGTTACTCATTTTTATTATTATTTTATTTCATCTGCCATCAAAATATTAACGAAAATCTTTGACTGCAAATATTTTCATGAAAACAGCTTTTAATATGCGAATTTTGCCTTTTTCACAAATTAAGAGCCCACTAACGGTCGAACGGTAAAATCGCTGAAAACTGGTAGTTCCGAATAGGTCTTAATCGAGGCGAACGTGTTGGCTGCGTGGCGTGTTCGTGGCTTTCCCCATGTTTAACGTGTGTACGAGCCAATTTCCCTCAGAAAGCCCTCCACTTAGGCAGATATCCCTCAAGTACCCAAGGCGAAATTAAAATTATTACCTATAAAGCTTCATTTTCTTAATTGTGAACTGGAGAAATCTGCAATTCTGTCGACGGAATTCGAGTTCTAGAACTCCCGAAAACGCGCCCAGTGTGCTTTACAGCCAAGCCGCGTGGATAGGAGACAGAAAATACCTTATAACCTTATTCAGCGGTTCTTACAGTATGAAATCATTTTTTTTATCTTGTAGGTTATTTGTTTTCCTTTTTAGTTTCACAAGCTGGTTATCAAACACTAACTTCAATTGATTATGCATAATTACTGGTGTACTGAAGCGTAATCTCTACATATATTAAAACAAAGAGTCTGTCTGTGTGTGTCTTTCGTTCGCGCTGCGCGTAAGCTAATAGACCCACGGCTACGAAATTTGCTACATAGGTGCATCTAGAC
This sequence comes from Stegodyphus dumicola, assembly GCF_044657685.1. Classification (NCBI taxonomy): domain Eukaryota; kingdom Metazoa; phylum Arthropoda; class Arachnida; order Araneae; family Eresidae; genus Stegodyphus; species Stegodyphus dumicola. The sequence continues at coordinate 181,672,414 of NC_140775.1, forward strand.
AAGAGCCAGTGCACCTCGAAGCGTTTTTTTTTTCGAAATTCGAATTAGAATTTTTATGTTTTGTGACGAAATCGCGTCATTTTGAGACATAATGGGCTATAGGAAAGCGAGATTTTACTCTACACACTCCATTTTCCCATCGTCATGAAACGTAGGCACTTAGCTATTTCACGAACATAAAATAAATTTCGTGTTTCAATAAATCGATTGAATACGAATTTATTTAACAAAGGGAGCTTAACACCTTTTCAGCGGGATTTTTTCTAACAAAGTTTATTTTTAAAAATGTACAGTTTATTTTTTTTTTGATTTTTGGACACGTTAAACTTTCATCCTTGCGACTGCTTTTACAAAAAGAATTTTAGAAAAATGATAATATTTTGTATTTAAAAAAAAAATTTAAATGAAGCTTCCGAGTACACTTCTCATATCTCACATCCTTAAAAATGTGATTTTGGCAACAATTTTCCTGTCTTATTGTTGTTGATAGATTTTTGATGAAATAGCATCATTTTGAATAGTTTCATTCTTTTAGAAATATGGGTTTGGCAGCAATTTTTCATCGTATTTCTTATGCCACTGTTTTTAAAACATTCGCATATTTCATTCTCATTTATATATAACACATTTTTATTGATTTTTTTGATAAAGTTGTTCTGTAGAGTAAAATTCTGCGCGGAATTTTATATTTCTTGAGTTGCTTTCATGTTATTTTTTGCTTATTTCACTGTTTGTAAGATATTGAAAAGTTTTGCATGATTTTTTTTTCTTCGACGGGAGAGTCGGTTAATTTTTTTATTAGGATAATTAATATTTGTATTAAGGGATATAGCTTATTTTATTGTAATTTTTTTTTCTCTTGAAAGTATAAGATAAAATGTCATTAATTATACTTTGTTTTCAGAATTTTTCGTTTTTTGTATTCTTTTATGTTATTTATTGCTCATTTCACTGTGTTTAAGATAATGAAAAGTTTTGCGTGATTTTTTTTTAGGAAACAAAGTTCTTAACCTCCTTTATACCATTTGAGTTCTTCAGATTTTGCAAAGGGAAGTTGGTTAATTTATTTATTAGGATAATTAATATGTGTATTAAGGGATATTGCTTATTTCATTGTAATTTTGTTATACGTAATAACTTTTTTTTTATGAAGTTCTTCTGCAGAGTAAAATTCTACGCAGTTTTTAAATTTAACGGTTGGTGTTTCCTTTAGCCATGTTTCCGGTACATGTAAAAGCCAGACGAAGGCTGGCAGCGAAGCTGCTAGTATAATATAATACAGAAATTTCAGTTTTATAAATTTCCCTAATTATATATTATAAGGTTTTTCTCCACCTTTCCTAGCGTGCCTTCCTGGTGTAGTGGTTCTGTACGCTGGGCCGGTATTCCAGAGGTCCGTGGTTCGATTCCCGGCGAAGGCGTTGCTAATTTTTCATCATGCCTGCTTCCAAAAAATAGCTAATGTCTCTACAGTGCGCCCGAACTAAAAGGGTTGCGGATGATGTTTCTCCGCACCCACATTTGGCGATTGGGTCACCTAAAATCCCAATCGCCCTTTAAAAGAGGGAATATATAAGGTATTTCTCCCGCTTTCCTAGCGTGGCTTCGTAGTGTAGTCGTTCTGCACGCTGGGTCGGTATTCCAGAGGTCCGTGGTTCGATTCCCGGCGAAGACGGTTGCTCATTTTTCATCTTGCCTGCATCCAAAAATAACCTAATGTCTGTACAATATTGTTGCACAAAAATATCGTCCAGTAATACTCACACAAATCTTCAGCTTGGCATTAATTTCAGTTAACGTTAAATAGACATTAGTGATTAAAATTTTGATTTTATTTTTGCTTGTTTACATAGCTGATTATGGCAAAGCACACCAGGTGTTTTTTTAACTGCAACCAGGTTTGTAAGCAGAGGTTTTTTTGTAACTGCAACCGACTATTATTCATATTAAGCACAGTAAAAAACGCCCATAAAAGCCCAATTAATCGCCACGAACCGAACTCGAATTGAACTACAAGTGTGCAGCGGTCTTACAACTCTGCTACTTATAAGCTTTAGCTTTTGTTTGGTGGGTAAAGTTTAAAAATCTAATTAACATTTAAATTACTCAGAAACTACTTTTTAGCGTAGAAAAAATATTTTTAGCATTGAATGAAAATAGCATCATACCGAAAATAGTTTTAACAATTATTATATTCATTTATAGATTGTAATTAAAGAATGTGGAAGCGATAGATAAATGCCGGTTTTAAATACTTCTGTTACATATTGGTCGCTTATTTTAAAGTTTAAATAATTTTCTAAGGACGGTTTTAAAACTTTTATTACGTCTGTAATTTTCAAGAGTGTGACAAAGTAGCAGCAGTACCAATACGAGCAGTATTAACTAAAATTCTCCTTATATAAAAGATTTTGGGCGCGAGTTATCAATATATAAATGCACGCACACTTCCTCACAAATTCTTCGCTGAACATTGCTGTGGCATACAATATGATGGAAGAAGAAGTTAGGATTCTAAGTCTCATTTTCCCTTATCTCCCCCACCCCACACCGAGCACATTTGCGTCTTGCATTTCACCCTAAGCCTCACACACCATCTTCGCGCCAGAAAATATATATACATATTCATACGCATCTATATTGGCAGGCAAGTTTCGAAGAAATGTCTTTAAAGTTTTTGCCAAGAACATCTGGTTTGATCCCGAAAACATCAGAAAGACATAAAAACTTGAAGAAGAAGGGGGGAGAGAAATTTCTTATTTTCTCTATCGATTTGAACATTTGGACCTCCATTTATTTTGCTTGTCTTATACCTGTGTCGGTGTTTCTATTTTATTTTCTTCCTTATTTTTTTCCGCCGGACAAATATAGACGTCGCCATGCTCTCTTTTGCACTCCTTGATAGCCCTGATCATTTATCACTACAGACCTTCGGAAAGATCTTTATATTTGCCACGTGTCTTTCTCCCTCTCTCTCTTCGTTGCTTTTGATTTGAGCTTTCGTCTTTACGTTGCTTGCTTTTATTGATGATTTTGAAGAACGGCGTTGTTTATAGTAACATTTTTTTTCCTCTGGTGATGCTAGACAAAGAGGAAGGTGGAGATATTTTGCCAAAATGTGTTAATAGCTTCTTTTGTCAATTTCATTTGATTTTTTTAATATTTTTTAACCTTTCTCAATAATATAATTAACTAATGAATGTGATACATATTTTTATACCTTTCTCAATAAAATGATTAACTTATTAATGAATAAATATTTTTGAACCATTCTCAATAAAATAAGGTACTTTTCCGTTTTGCCAGCGCAAATCTCGCCAAGCAGACTTTATTGGCGACGGCATACCGTATACAAGTATACAATGTTAAAAAATGTTAACAAATGTTCGTCCTAATAATTTTTTATTTTGAAAGCATAAACATTTTAATATTGTTTAAAATTTTGTAGGTTCTGCACGCTGGGCCGGTATTCCAGAGTTCTGTGGTTCGATTCCCGGCGAATGCGTTGCTAATTTTTCATCATGCCTGCTTCCAAAAAATAGCTAATGTCTCTACAGTGGCGCCCGAACTAAAAGGGTTGCGGATGATGTTTCTCCGCACCCACATTTGGCGATTGGGTCGCCTAAAAACCCAATCACCCTTTGAAAGAGGGAATATATAAGGTATTTCTCCCGCTTTAAAATAAAGCCAATAAATAAAGACAATAAATTTGTAAAAATCCATTAATTTAAAAATTCACTATGCTTTCTTAATTTAACATCCAGATTTGCCGGTTCATATCACGTAACCCCAAGTGATCTCACCTCTCGTAAACTACGCTACAAAAATATAATTCTCTCAGTAATTATCTACATTAATTTCAAGTTAAATCTTATTTTGGAACACAAGTTTAAATGCAAGAATTATTTCAATTCGCACCAATAGCTTACTCAGAAATTATGTAAAACCGCAATGCCGTACTTCGCTAGTGCATTCTCATTAGAATTGATGAATTTATCCCTTGACTGTCCCTTTTTTATATTTTCGCCTTCGGGTGAGTGGTGTGATTGCTTTCTAATTGCCTTAGGGCATAAAATTGAACTATCTGGTAAACAATTCTTTTTAATTGTTATGCCAGTATTGAAAGACGCAATCAATCTGATAAGAAATGACTGCGACGTGTTTTGAAAATGAAGCGTAAAAGGTTACCAGCGAGGATATTTCATTTGGCATCAGTTGTACCATTATTGGCGACTTTATCGCCTGCGCTGGCAAAACTGAAAAGCACCTAAAATTATTAACTTATAAATGAATAAATAGCTTTTAACCTTTCTCAATAAAATAATTAACTTGTGAAGAATTATGAATCAAAACTACATAATAACTTTACACATTTACGGTCAAGTGTATTACAAATCTGTAAACTGTGAACATATTAGATTTGCATATTTATTTTCTTATAGCTTACTTTTCAAACTTAATTTTATTATAACTACCTAAAACATATTATAAGTATGTAAACTTTTACACAGAGTAAAATAAAGACATAATATTTATGAAATTTAAATAATTTGAAATCTCTTACCTTTAGGAGTGGACTTAAAATTGTGTTTCGATGAATCCTGGCGTTCCATGTAGCGCTTTTAAAAGTTCCTCTAATCAAAATCAAAACACAAAAAACAAGTTTTGAGTATTAGAGTTAACTGTAATGCTAAACATCAAAAATAATTAATTTAATAACAATTTTTATTTATACTATCTTTAAAATCAGTTTTTCTGTTGATTGAGAAATTAAAAACTGCACTTTAAAGATATCTGTTCAGATAGCTCAATAAAAATCTGCTGAACAACTGAAATATAAATTTGGCGTCTCATCACTTAGCAAAATTCGGAAAGGTATTTGTATTTGCCACGAATCTTTGAAATTTATTCTTCGGATCATAATCACAGCTATTTCATTTTAAAACCCAACTATACATTTTCAGAAAAATTAATTTAGTCTAATCCCTATATTCCCGACTAAAATGACTACAAAAGTATCAACAATAGCTGTAGAAAAACTGTTATTTTTATACAAAAATTACTTTAAAGTAAGAGGTCCTTTTATTTGCGATTTTGCATAAAAATATTAGTCAAGTTCTCAAACACCACTGAAGTGAAGATCAACGCATAAAGGTAAATACCTAAATAGTTAACTGATTAATTATATATAAAACGGATCATCAGATGCTAAAAATAAAGCATGTAACATGTATGCATACGTCATTCGATTCGTTACGTCATTCGATAAAATGTCTTTTATTCAACACCAGAAAACCCCCCAATTATCTAACGAATCGAATAATGCTTTAAATTAAAATTACCAACCAACGACCTCTGTCAGCGTTCAAACCTTGTTTTCAATCCCCAATGACCCATCTTGAATACATTTTTGATTTGCTAACGTTGATGTTAACTCGTCAAAAGCACTGCTCAATGATGTTTTTTTTTTTTTTTTTTTTTTTTTTATTTCTCAACGATTTCCTTCAGATTGTATTTGATTAATCGAAAACATTACAAGTAAACGTAAACATTCATCGTAAAGGAACACAAAAATTTTTTCGCTTCGCTCATCTCTTTCCTTCCCCATTTTCTTCTGTTCCCCTTTCTGAATTATACTAACGGAGATATTGATGCCACTGTTAATGCTGGAAATAATATCTAACGTAAACAATAAAAAACTATTACACTCAAAGGGGCTTTTTATAACGTTATGTGTGTTATCTTTATTTATTAAATATTATGTTCTTCGCATTTAAATCATGAAATCCAATTCAACAGCAGTATCGCAAAATAATTTAAAAAGACCATATCTTTGGAATTTCCGATACACAGTCTCGCGCGCTGGAGATAAAAATGTTTTTGTTTTTCGTACAGTGTTGCCATTGCTCGCTTTGAAATCGTTGAGTTTGTTAATCATAAAATCATAAATGCTTTGCAAAATATGAAATAGATAATAAAACAAATTCCAAATTCGGGATTCCAGATGCTCATATTCGGGTGGAGACGTACGTTATTCGAAATTTGATCGCTCTAAGTTCTGTAGTTTTTTCACTATGTGACAAACTTTTATACATTCATGCGGATTCTTCATTATTTAATTTCTTTAAATATAATGCAGGGCTCTAATATTCGGCGGCAACAGTTTGAAAAGTGATTCAGACTTTTATAGTGAACCAACTATAAAAGTCTTGGCATTTTGCGTTGAAATCCTATAAATGTTGGTTCACTTTTCAAACTGTTGCCACAAAATTTTAGAGTCCTGCATTATATTTGAAGAAATTAAATAATGAAAAATCTGCATAAATGTATGTCTATTTCTCGCATTGTGATAAAACAACGGTACCTAGAACCATACAATTTTGAATGACGTAATCCTACTGCGAATATGGGCATCTGAAATCCCAAATTTGAAATTTGGAATTTGTTTTAGTATCGATTTCATATTTTATAAAACTTTAACGAATTTTTGAGTAACAAACTCAATGATTTAAAAGCGAGCAATGGCAACACTCTACGGGGGGGGGGAACCTTTTTATCTCCATCGCGTCGGACTGTGTATCGTAAATTCTAAAGATAGCCTCATTTTAAAATTATTTTGCGACATTGCTATTAAACTCAATTTTATGGTTTAAATACAAAAAACATGATGTTTAATGAATAAAGGTAACACACAAAACGTTAAAAAAAACGTCCCTTTGGACATAATTTAAAATCTGAAACGTTTCAGATTGTTTTTATTTCATTTCTTTAAATATAAGGGCAGAGCTCTAATATTTGGTGGCAACAATTTGAAAAGTGGACTGACATTTATAGTGAACCGACGCAAAATGCCAAAACGGTATTAATAGCCCTTCTGGGCAAACTGCTCCTTTGGATTAATAAAATAGGTAATTCATGCTTTAAAGCTGATTAATGTAATAATATCTTAAAACTAATATCAAAAGATTTCGCAGAACGCAAATAATAATATTAGGTAATCTTAATAAGGTTTATAACATCCTATTGATTGTATTAACGGAACCTTAAAATTTGCAATTTTAAATACATAACAATAACACGTTACCTGTTTTCTAAGACAAAAGTATTAAAACTTAGGATACTTTTATAAATAGTTGCCACTTTCAGCTTCAAAATGAAGAATAGAATAATCAAGTAAACACTGAAATTGTGCAGTGTTTTCAAGTAGTGAGTTTAGTACTTATGTGTGTTAACAGCTCGTATGGACTTTGGGATAAACGTACCAGAAGGGGGGAAAAATCCCAAATGTTTTGAGCTTTTTTTTACCACCCCAAGCAGTAACAAATTTTACAGATGAAGATAAGATATCCCGAACAAATCCGTCATTCGAATACATTCATCCCAAATTTAAACAGTATGGCATATATTTAAAAAAGTATGGCAACACTCTGTAAAAGAGAGCATATAAGTTATTTCTCCCTCCTTCTTAGCATACCTTCGTGGTGTAATGGTCAGCACGCTCGGCGCGTATTCGAGAGATCCGAGGTTTGACACCCGGCAAGAGCATTACTCATTTTTCATGTCTCCTGCTTCGAAATAATCTAATCTCTTTACAAATACTGATCAGTTGACTTTTTCCTTTTCAAAAATAGATCTTGCACCGTGATGCATGTGTCTTTTCGCCTGATGTTCCAATAGCCATTAGCAGTTTTACAAATGGTTCGTTATTAGAGCAACTCCCAGAAACGTCATTTGTTTATTTCTAGGAATGTTAGCATGCAACACATACTTTGAAATCCTTACATGCATAATATCGTTTTAGAATTTAAATTATTGATTGTTAAAAATAGCCATAATATGATGTTTTATATTAAAATTATATTTAAAAATAAAACTCTTGTTACAATACACGCCTCATGGGTACTTACGTATTAGTGCAACCATCTTGGCGCAGTTTTGCAATTTTTTACACACATAAAGGTGATTCAGTGCATTTTCTAAATGCATATTACAATGACTATGGTTACTTGAAGAACTGTTATGCGCATGGTTGCCAGAATTTAGAACTTTTGAAAATTTGGCGACTTCTACTCTAAAGTGGTTGCGATAATACGTAAGTACCGCCTCATTTAGAGGGCCAAAGGGTTGCTTGCACTTTGTGAACCTCCGTTTGGTAATGCCTGACCTAGGTCATATTGGTGGTTTTTGTTGCAGATTTACTCAAAATATTTACATCGATTTTTCTATAAAATTACGGAATATGACAATCGAGATGAGTAAATTGAATATAAAAGCTATATTTGGGATTGTCACTTTTCCTGAATATTTTTTTCATGGAGGTATACTTTACAATTATTTGCAGGAACAATCATAGATTTCGTTTAAAGGTGCAAAATATAGGCAAAACTTCAAAATGATTATAGAATTCTAGTCACAGTGGTTAGAAAAATCTAATAATTGTCTAGGATAATTGTAGTCATTAATTCAAAATTTTCGACAAATAATTTTACAAATATTATGTATAAATCAAAATTGATGGTGGACTGATATAATTTATTGTGCACTGTTATAACACTTTATGTATTATAATGGTATATTATTCCGTAACTGTATGTTTTATAACAGTATATTATATGTATTAAAACTCTATATTATTCTATAACAGTATGTTATATAAAAGTATATTATATGTATTATAACACCGTATTATAATGGTGCTCTTACAATATAACAGTATATATTGTAAAGAGTTATTCTTAAGAGTTAAAATTATTTAAAAATGAATGGGTTATTCCTGTTATGCTTCTAAAATGAGATAAGAGATAAACTTTTTAGTTAGTTCTGTTTAGCATGTCTGATAAATACTGATCTTTTTACCCTTTTTTTTTTTTTTTGTTTTGTTTTTAAACTTCCACTTCTTGGGCGTAGTTCCCAAACAAATGTTCAAAGACCGATGTTCGACTTCCACCAAAAAGTTTTGAATTTAATTTCCTAAATTTATGGTTACATGTTAACATTCAACCTCTAAAATTAAATTGAAAGCTAAAAAAAAAAAAACTAAAGTCAACCTCACATGGAGCTGTAGGCTTTTAAAGCACTTACAGGAAGTCTAAATTTGAATCAAAATCATAAAATAAAGTTGATAGTTTTATTTAAGAGGACTCATACACCTTCAAACCCATAAGATGTTCGAATAGGTGACTGTTGCAAGAATTGGGATAACTTATTTATTTTAAAAGCAATTACTACCAACCTTTTACAGCTGACTACATAATATAGCTGCTTTCTGAAATAGTAATCAGAAAGTTTGTGCTGTAAAATATTTCGCCATGTTTCCTTGCGCGCATGATATTTTAAAAATGGCTAATGGTACATACTAAAAATTTCATAGAATTCTTTATATAGGCACTAGTTTCTAACTGAACTAACAATCTGATGAATATTTTAATATTGAAAAATTTTATGGACGAAAACATTAAAAAAATTTTTAATAAAATACATTTTATAAACTCAACTCAAAATAAAATAAAAATTTAACATGAAATTGTTAGAATTTTAGGTTCACAAAAGTTTTCAAGTGTTATAAAAGCTATATATTAAATATGGAATTAAATTATGAAACAGAATGTTTTAAACTATGCGCGCAAGTTGGAAACATGACGAAAAATGTTGTCACAAAGCGGATTAAATTATAAAAATATTTGTGGCAACACAAACTTTCTGGTTACTAGTTTCCAATGCAGCTATATTGTGTAGTCAGCTGTAAAAAGTTGGAAGTAATTGCTTTTAAAATAAATAAAATATCCCAATTCTTGCAACAGTCACATATTCGAAGATCATAAGGAGTTTAAGGTGTACGAGTCCCCTTAATTCAAAGCCTCCAACAAACTCACTGAAGAGATGTTTTGTGTAACTTCATCGAAATTAAAGTTAAAAGAATGATTAAGATGCCAACAATAATTAGCTGTACAATGCTTAAATTTTATTTACCATTTTCTGCTATAAAATCCATGTTTATATACAGAAATGTTCTGCGAAACGAAGCTTGAATTTTGTCTAATTTTAAATTTCAAATTTGTGCAATTCCATCAAAATGTTTGAAATTGTTGAAAGACGACAAACATCATAGACAATTCCAGTATTGCTATATCAAGCTGATAGAGTTTCATTACTAATTTTCAATAATTATAACATACATTTAGTTAATTAATTTGTATAATTTTCCTTCCAAATTTCGCTTTTTTATGAAAACACTTCTCTAAAATCTTTTCGATGCATTCCTGCATTTTTCCCCCGCTGCAAAATTTTAATGCAAAATATTTGTATACCAGAATAACTTTTCATATTAAATATTAAATTTTAGCCGTTAAAAAGTAAGGTTATAAAATAAGATGAAGCTTCAAAAATCATTTATTAAGCATTTCAGTATCTCGTATCTTATACCAAAGCCTTTAAGAAGAATAAATACTTCAGTACCTAAGTCCATGAATTTCGCGCACTTACTTTTACTGTAGTATCTAAATGTACATTATTTCCATCGTCGCAAAAGTATCATCGAAAACCAGCGTGATCCCTCCAAGTCCTATAAAATCCCCCGAAAATAACGCTTGGGAAGTATCAGGTCGTAAACGTATATTTAACGTATATTCCAGCGAAGACCACGGCAACGGCTGGAAGGACAGCTTCCTGAGAACCGGCCGTCTTATAATTCACCGGCGGTTCGCCACCTCGTCTTGCGGGAGATATGGGCCATTTACTCGGCGGCGCTTTTTCCTTTGACCGCATGTCGTTCGCTTCGATGTAGTCCTAATTAATATAAATGCGGACCGTTCTGTTGTACTTCTGTAATGGCGGTGCTATTGGCGGGAGTTTGGACAAGTTTATAGAGCAGTATTCTTCGGGCGTGTGCTGGAGCACTCAATTGCCACTCAGAAAATGATACAAATTTCCTGGATTAAAATTGTTAAATATGAACAGATGTATTTATTTTTTTCCTATTAACTATTTTGAAACATATTTACTATGCAACTTTGTTATCAGACATAGATGGTGATAGCATTCGGTAGCCTCAGCAGAGCTGCTTTTTAAAATAATTTTAATTCGGTGAGCCGGTTATTAAATTATTTCAATGTTTGGATATGATATATACGCACATATAGGGTGAATCAAAAGTCACGTACGTAAAAACTACAGCAATTATGGAAACTCCAAAATGGATATCGGTAGCTATTTTTTTTAATCGATGACAACTTTGCATTGTTACAAGTAATATTTGTGTGGTGCAAAGTGGGTATAAGTTTTCGCGAGCAGGACGAATTTTTACGATTGTGCATTACTTCACAACGCATAAATTTGCTTGAGATGTCATCTCCGTAGCGTCTTTTTGTAGATAATTGCAACATTTTTCTGCCAGATTTCATATAATTTGCTTAAACTCAAAAGAGATAGGTCACCGCTTGTTTCTTATGGAGAAAACTCCCAGCTTCTCGAAATCAGGTTACCAAGGGAAAAGTCATGATCATGTTAGATTCATGAATATCCAGGGTGGTCTATTTAAACGTTTTAAAAAATTTTCCTTAAAATTTCGTTGGGAAGTAGTGCTCAATCATAAAACTTCCCTCTGCTTTCGAAAAACTCATCTCCAACTTGCAACGCTTTTTACACCTAACACCATGAACTGCAATTGACATTATAAGTGATGTATTACTCGAAACAGTACAGAGGTGTGTTTGGCATTAATTTAATGTTGGCAAAACGTTTGGCATTAATTCCCATTCCAGAATTTCCACAATTTTTAAAGTACATTGTACGCGAATTTTAGTTCTACATACCGTTCCTTTAAAACAATTTATTTTTCCATGATTTACATTCAAATTACTTTAAAAAACACAATTTTCGGAATTAAACTTCCTACATATACTTACTCGGCTGCCAAGTTTCCCAGTCATTAAAGATTCAACTTTTTAGCATACTACGCAATCAGAATTCTTCCTCTTCAATATGGTATATATATGTAATAATAAAATTCCATAGTCAAAAATACACTTAATATTCTAACTGTATGTTCTTTTAATTTTTAATGGCGACGGTCTCTTATTTGAAAGTACGTGGAATTAAATACACAGCCCCGTAGTCAAGTTGTTTTCCCCGCCTTTTCTACACGTACAGTTATAGAATGTTCAGGAGATATTTAAAGCGAACTGGAATGGCTGACGAGGCTGAAGTCATTTAGTGGAAGCTCCGCCTTTCCAGAGGCTATAAAAGGACTCGCAAAAGAATATCGGGGTCTTTTCTTTAATGTAACGATGCAGTAAACTTCATACAAAAAGTTATTAGTAATTCTTTTTTATTTACTCCGGAGATCAGATTTTTGTAATTGCTATTTCCCCTGAAATATAATAAATGGATCCTGTTTTTTAAACTTATCGTCTGATAATTTAAGCTACGACTACATTTATGATTCTTCACCAATCTATTTATTCCGGACAAAAGCTGCTACATCACATATATATATAAATTTGTATTAGCTACATAATTGGCAATATGAATAGAATTACGTTTTAGAAAAATGTAAATTTAATTTGCTAAAAATATTGTTACGAAATGTAAGAGGCGCGGTAAGATGGCTTCCCCCACAAAGCAGTTTTAGGGTTACCATAAAATAGCAAGGAAGGCAGGGTTGCCACATTAGGCAAGAAATCGCCCGTTTGGCAACATTTGGTCACAAAATTGCCGATATGCCATGGACGGATGGAGAACCTTCTGGAACGACTTGTTTAGCCCAGAATGTTCCCGAACGCAAGCCAAAAGCTATATAAACAATGCTGGTTCCGCAGTCAGTTAGTGTGTGTGTGCCTCGTCTAGCGAGCTGCTAGTCAGTCACTGAGCGAGTGTTTAGAAATCTAGCGCCGAGTAGGTCGTCGAGTGCATCGAAGAGTCTCTTAGTGTATCGCGGTTAGTGCATCGTCGAGAGAGTGTGTTAAGCTCTGGGAAAGACTGAACCGAAGAGTCGGGAGCTGTGCTCTGTGTGTCGTCGAGTGCACCGCGAGTTATAGCGTGGAGAGTCTCGAGAGTACGTGAAGTTTCGATAACGGCCAAGCAGAGTCGGGGGCTGTACTCTGGTGCTTTGCGGTGAAGCTGTCTCGACCGTTATAGCATGAAAGTGTGAAGGCTGTGTCGCTGATTGTGCTAGCATGTTTATAGTAGATCTTCGACGACTGTAAAAGTGTTTTGGAGGCTGCCCTAATTAATATTGGTAAATAAAGTGTGTTTCGCTACTTCATCAAGAAGTGTCGTCGTCATTCACTCCAAATGCACACGAAACCCCTACGAACGTGAAGGAAGAAAATAACGTAACAACTGGTTTCAGAAGAAAAACGTAACAATATGTTAATCTTAGCTTTTTAGACAAAATAAGTTTTCGTTCTGAAAGTAATACATTTTTTATGTTAACTTACATAATTTTAAGCCCATTTTCAAATGCAGTTGCATTTAATGGCACACATTCATAACGGTGCTGTAACCTTTATGCAAGTTGATCGCTGTCCGAAAAGACAGAAACCATAACAGTATCGCGGCATAAGGAAGCGCGCACAAAGTGAAGATCATTTTCCGGCTTGAAACGGGTCGTCGGTGCAATGCCAATCGGGTCGTTTTTCATAAAAGTGCGTACACCCTCGTGCAGATCAGATTTTTGTTTCAGTTGCTGGTTTATTAATTAAGGAGCAGATCTTCGACATCTTCATAAAAACGCTGAATTATTATAAAGCTGCTCGCATCTTTATAAAAAATCTGATGTGTACACCACATGACTTCCTCGTACGGAATATTTAGTTATACGCATTTTTTTCTTGAATTTCATTTAAATTGATTGGATTGAATTAAATCTACTTCGTCGACAGCGCATAAACCACAATAGAATAAATGCATTCTTTAAAATTCACTATATTTGTTTACTATAACGACACTCTGAATGCACAAAATTTATATCATTTGAAGAATTATCTAATCGTTGCCACATGTTGAATTCAAATACTATAATAACGCTAAAACGATGTATGAAAGAAATTAAGCAAACAAAACAGAAAAACAAAAAAAAAACAGTTTTTCACAGACGATTTAGTATTTCTCATTCAATTAATTCAATTCTCACTTCGCGACAAGGCAAAAATACATAAAAAACTCAAAATATCTGTACTGAAAATTACGAAGTAAATCTTAAACATTTATTTCCTCGAAAAAAATTCCAGAAAGGATTAAGCATGATTTAATTCGCAATAATAAACGAAGGCGTTATTTTTGTTGTTGCGAAGCTTCGTCTCTCAAGATTGGCAACAAATCTACAATTCTGCTGTTTCAAATATAAGCAAATATGCCCGTCATGTTATTTAAAACTTAACCGCACTTAAACAGCTTTTAAATTGTTGATAATTGTACAAACATTGCTTCCAGAATTACGAAAGGCATAAAAACCTTAACCAGAACATAAGAACAACATAATTCAATCATTTTAAAGGAAAAAATGTACAATTTACAAACGTATAAGAGTAAAGAAACTGAGATCACTGAGCCGGGTAACAGAGGGGATATTTATATACGTTTAGTGCGGCCGATTGCAAGCAAAATATGAAGTGCTCATCTACATGTTATAGCAGTCCTATATACAAAATTTCAACGTTCTGAGGCTACTCGTTTTTGAGTTATGCGAGATACGTACGTACGTACATACGTTCGTACAGACGCCACGAAAAATTCTCTTCCGAATTCATTTTAAAGCAGTTTTATAATTTTTTTTGGGAAAAGCATCTTTTATTCTGTCCTTACGTACAGATATCACGCAAAAACATCGTTAAATTGCATTCGATAGCGGTCAAAATGGATATATTCGTTGAAATATGTTGCCTGAAACTTTTTGCGATTACAATACTTCCTTTTTACATCGTACAAGGGAGTAAAAAACGCCGGCTTTTCATAAGGTTAATAAAAGCCTAAGAGTATAATAAAATAAAAGCATTTCTGCTGTTAGTAATGGAATGTTTAGAAATTCCTTTTAATGTTTTCTGCTTTCTAGCATTTCCTAAATTTTCTAGCATCGCAACTTAGACTTCTCTAGAAAAAAGAAAGTAGCTTACTAATAATTCTTTAGAAAACGTTGCTCTGTAGGAAACAGGAAGAAGAATTCGTGAGGAAAATAATGCTATACTGGAGTAATTAATAATAATTAAATATGAATAACTATCAACGATCCTTAAAATCAGTTAATAATTATAAATTATGTATATTTGTTTCATTTATGAATTAAGTGTAAAACAAAATAAAAATCGCTCAAATAGCTTTTCATTCCTTAATGAAAATTATTTCACTACACAGCCCCTGTTATGGTAACACTCGCGCTAGTTTATTCTATGTTTGAAATCTGCGTAACCAAAAAGCATGTCAACAGCTTCTGCAAAGGTATGCAGATGCGTACCTGCATGAAAAACTCCAGACTATTTGGTTTGGTTTATTTAATGATGGCAAGTCTATCGAGGGTTATCTGCCTAAGGGAAGAGATGCCTTCGTGGAGGACTTCTAAGGGAAACTAGCTGGGATACACGTTTCTCATGGGGAAAAACACGAAAATGTCCATGCTGTCAAACAATTCGCGGAATTCGAACCTCGGACCGAACTACCAGTGTTCAGTGATTTTTAAGCTAGGTCACTGGTGAACAAAACTCGGGACTGACAGAAGAGTGTCGACGATTAGCTTCAAGCGAGAAACTGATGTTTAGTTTGTGCATACTCCCTTTTGCTAAGACACCATGATGAAGATTTTTGCCTTTTGGAACAGTTTCGAAATGCAGCCAGCCCGTTCGCGAGATTCGAACCTCAGACCGAACTACCAGTGTTCAGCGTCTTTACCGCTCGGCCGCTGGTGGGCCTTGATACGCTTATGAAGGGGGCCATTCAGCGAGTATTTTCTGTTTACACTATCCGACTGTTTGAGAAAGAGTGTTCTCCCAACTGTCGCTTAGTATCTGTATGGAAAACAACCGAATTTAAAATCAGACAGTACAGCAGCTTTTGATTGCATTATATTTTGAATAAATCTGTATCAACTTCGAGGGCATTGCGTTTATTGCCCGTACCTCTGTATACTCTGCATAGAATAGTTCTTTGCTCTTAAGTCCCTCTTTGCAGCTTCCTGAACAAGAGGACCTGTAACTAATCTTTACGGAAATCGATAGAAATTTGTTCAAAATCCACTTTAGTATAAAGTTGCCTTTTTGTTGAAGTTGCATACGGAAATCATTCCAAAAATATTTTCTTTCTTTTAACCCTTTTCCTGCACGCGACCTTTTAAAGTTGGAGTTTTGATTAACAAAAAAGGTAGGCAGTCTAATTAGGCTTAGAGGAGTACACAAGTAAAATTTTCTGAAGATAGCAATTATCGTTTAAATTCTGTGGGTGTGCCCAAAGTGGCACCCTGATTGAATAGAGCTTCGAAAAGTGTGCTGAAGCAAGCATTGCTGTCAATGAACTGACCGATGAGATGCGGAGAAACAAAGAATACAGACTCTCAGTTGTCCTAGATGATCGGTGAGCCCGGTCTGGGCACATCTAGGGTTCGCCGTTTGATTTTAGGCAAGATTTCAAGGTAAAAATTTAAAACTAATACAGAACAAGGAGATTAGCATACAGCCAAAAGAATAACATAGAAATTTCTTTTCAAACAATTCCTTTTATACCCTAAAAAATCTGGAAGATTTCTTTGAAAAATGAGGGTCTTAAAAAACTAAACATGGCTAAAGTATATGGACTGGTTTGTGTTGAGCTGCCATCTACTATAGATAAAGAAGGCTCAGAGTAACCTATAGTAACTTATAAATACTTTTTCATTCAATTTTTCTGTGCGTACAGAAGGAAATTTTTTAGGTGTGTCCAGACCGGACACACTGTGCCGCAAATGATTAACCCCTTGAATATCACATACAATGTTTTGTCATTGTTTTCTGGAGCACCCTGCATGCTACACCGTCAGCTGTCTACATTTCAAAAATAACACAGCAAGCGGTTTCTTGGAGATCTTCTTTATATATATAGTGTCCAATCAGTTATATAATCAGAAAACATATCGAGAAGTAAGTACCGCACAGGTTAAAATGCTTCGATGTATGTTAGAGATTAAGAAGAGAGGCTTTTATATTTCTGTTTCCAAAAAGGAGAGGAATATGTGAAATACTTAAATCCGAAGTATTGCTAATTTCTGTGTAATCTCAAAATCTTATTCAAATGTGTAGTGTTGTTGCATCCACAATAATAATCATCAACGGCATAACAAATGAAAAGTAATCACGAATAAACTACTGGTAATTATCACAATATTATTTCCTTAAAAGAAACTTACATTTCGAAGAAAGTACATAGTAATATTAACAGTAGACTACGTGACGGATAGTGAGCCGTTATGTGGCGGTGATTGAGACGGACAGAGCTCAGTTGCCTTGTAAAGCCTCAGGGGCACCTCACATGAATGAATTTTGACCGCAGTTCCCAAGAGAGGCATTGGTGAAACAAAGGGGGTCGAACAAAGGACCCGAATTCCAAAAAATCGAGTACATCAGCAGCAGTTCTAAGGTGCAATGAGCTGGAACGTAAGTAATAGAAGTAAGGTGAAATCACTTGTTTGAAAAGTTTATTAAGTGTGAGAACATCTGCCACGTCCGGGTAGCATAACGAGGAATCTGCACAAAATACGTTATAAGTTATTTCATCTGCTTTCTTAGCGTGCCTTCGTGGTGTAGTGACTCTGCACACTGGGCCGGTATTCCAAAGGTCCGTGGTTTGATTCTCGGCGAAGGCGGTTGCTAATTTTTCATCTCACCGTCATCAAAAATACCTAATGTCTCTATAGCGTTTTCTTTACATATAATAAAAGAAAGAGTCTGCCTGTGTGTGTCTTTAGTTCGCGCTGCGCGTAAGCTAATAGACCCACGGCTACGAAATTTGGTACATAGGTACATCTAGACAAGAGCCAGTGTACCTCGAAGCGATTTTTTCGAAATTCGAATTAGAATTGTTTTTATTTTATGTTTTGTGACGAAATCGCGTCATTTTGAGACATAATGGGCTATAGGAAAGCTAGATTTTACTCTACACACTGCATTTTCACATCGTCATGAAACGTAGGCACTTAGCTATTTTACGAACTTCAAATAAATTTCGTGTCTCAATTAATCGATTAAATACGAATTTATTTAACAAAGTGAGCTTGACACCTTTTCAACCGGATTTTTTTCTAAAATAGTTTATTTTTTTTTTGTACAGTTTATTTTTCTTTGATTTTTGGACACGTTAAACTTTCATCCTTGAGACTGCTTTTACAAAAAGAATTTTGGAAAAATGATCATATTTTGTATTTTTAAAAAAGTTTTAAATTAAGCTTCCGAGTAGACTTCTCACATCTCACATCTTTAAAAATGTGATGTTGGCAACAATTTTCCTGTCTTATTGTTGTTGATAGATTTTTGGTCAAATCGCATCAGTTTGAATAGTTTCAATCTTTTAGAAATATGGGTTTGGCAACAATTTTTTATCGTATTTCTTATGTCACCGTTTTTATGAGATGGCATATTTCATTGTAATTTTTTTTCTCTTGAAAATCTAAGATAAAATATCATTAATTATACTTTGCTTTTCAGAAATTTTTGTTCTTTTGTATTCTTTTATGTTATTTATTGCTCATTTCACTGTTTTTAAGATATTGAATTTATCAAACAAAGTTCTTAACCTCCTTTATACCGTTTGAGATCTTAAGATTTTGCAAAGGGAAGTTGGTTAATTTATTTATTAGGATAACTAATATTTGTATTGAGGGATATTCCTTGTTTCATTGTCATTTTGTTATATGTAATAACTTTTTTTTTATGAAGTTGTTCTGCAGAGTAAAATTCTACGCAGTTTTTAAATTTAACGCTTGGTGTTCCCTTCAGCCATTTTCCGGTACATGTAAAATCATGTGAAAGCCAGACATGTAACATGTAAAAGCCAGACGAAGGCTGGTAGCGAAGCTGCTAGTAAATAATAAATGTAAAAGAAAACAAAATGAATGAAATTGTAATGCAAAAATGCAAGTACAAATTAAATACACAATAAAAATAATCAAACGAATATAATTTACCAATAAACTAACCCTTAGACAGTTGAAATATGTATATCAGAAAAAGGGGAAAAAGAAGCGAATATTTTTTAAAGTTTTGAGAAACCAGAGCTAAAAAGCTACGGGGTAGGAAATACTCGAAGAAATACGGTGTTTTTAAGAATCGTTTTTTAATTTTTGTGTTTCGTTGGTTTTAAATTATATATTTTCCTTTTTTTACTTATATTTAAATTATTTCATGCTTTAATTAGTTGAGCACTCGGTATCATTTACCGATATATCGCTTAGTTTGACATAACATACTGTTACGAATTTGGTATTTAAAAAGCTAATGTTAGTTCAATTATAAATTAAATGGTTTTATTTCTCGCGCAGTGCAGCGCGTGACGAATATTAAAAGAAAGCTAAGCCGGAAAAATTGAAAATACAAGAGCGCGTGCATTAAATAAATAAATATCTCTTTTTGATTTCGAGAAAGTACTG
Organism: Stegodyphus dumicola; assembly: GCF_044657685.1. Lineage (NCBI taxonomy): Eukaryota > Metazoa > Arthropoda > Arachnida > Araneae > Eresidae > Stegodyphus > Stegodyphus dumicola. The sequence continues at coordinate 181,692,014 of NC_140775.1, forward strand.
GAAAATTCTAGCGCGTGATTTTAAAATCTTATAAAAGGAGGAAAACATCTCAGTTTGTAATAGAGTTCGTATTATTATTTTGCTCTACGAGTGTGATTCTAAAATTTAGGAAGTGAAGGAAATTTATTTATAAATAGTAAGTGTTTTTCGTTGGTCTCTTTCGAGAGGTGTACTTGGAGTAGCTCATCTGGACAAGTTCGTGAGTATATTTTTGATTTCTACGCTTTCATTATGGACATTGTCTTGTACATCGATAGGATAGCTTGACTTAGTAAATATGGATGAGATAAATGATTTAGCAATCCTTAATAAGCGCGATATTGTTGAGAATATTCTTAAACATGGCACGATTGAGGATTGTAGGCAGATTATGTCTGAGTTTAACTTAGCGTTTAACACGCTTAGAAATGGCTTACGGAAAATCACCCCAGAAATGGAGCAATGGCTCCAAAAAACCTATGCAGAGCTTGAGAAGTGTGTAGCGATTAAACAAGCTGCAGGAGATTCAGTGCAAAATATCTGCGGTAGCATCCCGTTAGTTAATACTAGCAATGATTCGACATCTAATCAAACTACAAAGCAACCCAAACCAGTTTCAAATGTTATTCAGGAAATAAGCAAAATAAATAATTATAATGAAAAATGGATTACACCCAAAAAATACCACAAACGCACACTTAGTGAAAGCAGCAACGGTTCAATGACGTCAACCAAAAATAAATACGCTTCATTAAAAATAGATGATAAAATGGACACTACAAATGTTAGTTCGCTAAACTCACAAGAAGACAGTACTAATAATGAAGGTGATTTCATTACGCCCAACAAAAAGGCTAACAGAATTCCGCCGATTATCATTTCAGATGTCACGGACTGGAAAGCCCTCAGAGATAATATTAAGCAATTTACCATATCCATGGAATGTGTACAGAAAGGTGGTGATATCCACATTAAAGTTAAATCGGACACTGAGTATCGTGAAGTCACGAGATACCTAGACGAAAAGGAAATTCCTTACCATACCTTTCCTCTCCCTCAGGATAAACCGATAAGAGTTGTAATCAAAAAATTATCTGTTCACACCAAACCCGAGGACATTATGGAAGAACTAATAGACAATAACATCCCGGTTAAAACAGTAAGACAAGTTACCAAGAAAATAGACAATGAAATTGTCAAACTACCCACTTTCATGGTTGAAGTCAAACGCAGCATAGAAGGCAAGAAAATATACAACATAACGCATATTCTAGATTTGGCTGTTAAAATTACTCCCTTCAGACCCACTCCAGGACACAAACAGTGTCACCACTGTCAGAGGTATGGCCACAGTCGTGCTCACTGTAAGCACAAACCCAGGTGTTTAAAATGCGGGCAAAACCATATTACTACTACATGTACAAAAGACAGAAACTTACCCGGCAAATGTTGCCTCTGCGGAGGCCCCCACATTAGTTCGTACCGTGGTTGCGAAATGCATCCGGATAACTTGAAAAGAAAAATTGCAGAAAAAGAATTCCAAAAAGAAGCGAGAAAAACTTCAAAAAATAGTCCCCCTGATATCAACTTAGAAAATTTCCCACCTCTTCCAAGAAGAAACATAACTCAAAATAGCAGTGAAAATGTTAATGAGCAAAATGCTTCATCCACCAATCAGGACGCAGCTGTCGAAAGTGAGAACTTAGGCTCCGTTTCCGATTTCATAATTTGGCTGAAGAAATTATTCCTGCAAGGAAAAAATCTCTTCGAGCGGTTCTTAAAATCTAAATCAATATTGGAAAAAATCCAAGTCGGCTGGGAAGCCTTTGAACTTTTATCAAGCATCAATTATGAATTTTAACCACATTAACAGTAATTCAAGAACTCACCTCACTGCCCCCAGCAGTTTAAATCTTGCATTTTTTAACGCCAACGGTATTCGCCACAAGAACGTTGAAGTTGCAAACTTCCTTACTCACCATAATATTGATGTGTTTCTAGTGAATGAAACTTGGCTCAGACCTAATGATAAGTTCAAGATCAATGGTTACAACACATTCAGGACGGACAGAGACCATAACAGGGGCGGCGGTACTATGATATTAATTAAAAGGCATCTGCACGCCAACGAGTTTAATATTCCCAATAGCAGCAGCATTGAAACCACTGCGATCGTTGTGCATTCGCGGACAAATGAGCCGATTGTCATCATCTCGGCTTATAATCCCCCCAGAAACATTCTCACCAACAATGACTTGCAAATTTTTAACAATATCACTCACCCTGTTATTATAGCATGGGACCTGAATTCTAAACATCATAGCTGGAATTCTCAAAGAAATAACACAAATGGCAACAAACTTTACAACTATGCTCTTACGAATGACCTTAGAATTTTTGGACCAACGGAACCTACCAGGTACCAGGTATCTACAGGCAGCTCGGATGTTCTCGACATTGTTATTACAAAAAATATCCAGCAAATCCCTTTCCTAAAGGTGATTAATCAATTAACCTCTGACCATCTCCCTGTTAAATTTACTTACCATGGCTTTGAGAAGACCTTGCCTTTAAAGAAAATTATAAACTGGCAGAAATTTAATAATTCTCTAGAACAATTACCTGCACACCCGGCTCTTGCCGATATTGTAGACATTGAGTACAATATCACTAAGATCAATAGTAAAATTAAGAAAGCCCTTGATGATTCCACCAAATTCAAAGATTATAAGAAAGATAAGCTCCCCGACCACATCATTGAGAAAATAAAAGACAAAAACCGCACAGCAAAAATCTGGCGAAGAACAGGCGATCCCACTGTTAAAAGAAATCTGAACAGAAAAATTAGGAACATCAAGACCCTCCTCCTAGAGTACAGATCAAATTGTTGGGACGATTTCTTAGACTCCATGGATTTCTCTCCGAATACAGTCTGGCGTATTGGAAATTCCTTAAGGAATACTAATAACAGAAATATTGGTCCTCTCCACACCAGTAGTGGAATTGCTTATTCTGAACATGACATGGCTGAAGCCCTTGCGCAGCATCTAGAAAAGACGTTCACCAATCATGCCTCTAATAATGATGAGACAGATGAAGAAGTCGATAATTTCATTAACCACCTAGCTGACAGAAATTGTAATAATCACTTCAACCCAACTTCTCCAGCAGAAATAAGTAATATAATTAGCAACTTGAAGTCCAGGAAAGCTCCCGGCTACGATAGCATCACCAATACGGTTCTCAAAGCTCTCCCAGGAACCTACATAGTCCTCATTACAAACATAGTCAATGCTTGTATGAGGCTCAATTACTTTCCGCAACAGTGGAAGCACGCGCAGATAATTACGTTTGTCAAGCCGGGGAAAAACCCAAAGAACTTAAACTCCTACCGTCCGATCAGCCTTCTCCCCAGTTTGGGAAAGGTATTTGAGCGTGTGCTCCAAAAGAGATTAACTCGACATCTAGAGGATAAGGAAATTATATGTAAAGAGCAGTTTGGTTTTAGAGCCGGTCATAGTACCGTGCACCAACTACTGAACGTTACAGAATTTATTGCAGACTCCTTCGCAAAAAAGAACACAATCGCCAGCTGCTTTCTAGACCTAGAAAAAGCATTTGACAAGGTGTGGCATGAGGGTCTCCTCTACAAGCTGCAGCTTGTTCATCTGCCCATCAGTTTTATTAAGCTCATGAAAAGTTATCTTAAAAACAGGACCTTTCAGGTAAAAATTAATGACTCTCTCTCTTCAAGAAAAAGAATTAAAAGCGGAGTGGCTCAAGGAAGCGTTCTGGGACCGCTTCTGTTTAATATCTACACGAATGATATGCCGGTTCCTTTGAATGCAAAAGTAGTGAAATATGCCGACGACACAGCAATTTTAACCAAGTCGCTAAAACCTCAGCTCGCTGTAGATAAACTTGAAAGCGCAGTAAATATCATAGCACACTATTATGATTCATGGAAATTAAAAGTAAATCCGTCAAAGAGCCAAATTCTCCTTTTCAGACGTCATCGGAAGTTCACTCCTGTAAATGTAAATATAAAAATTAATGATCAAGCCCTAGCAATTGTTTCAAGTACCAAGTATCTAGGAGTGGTCTTCGACTCACAGCTGTTATTCAAAGAACACACGGAGTATGCCTTGCGCAAAGCCACCGCTGCTAAAATGTCTCTTTACCCTTTAATAAGAAGAAATGCTAAATTAAATATCAGTCTCAAGAAGAAGATCTATACCAGCTTAATAAGACCCACCCTACTTTATGCAGTGCCTATCTGGGCCACTGTGTACAAGACTTATAGACACAAACTACAGGTCTTTCAGAACAAAATACTCAGACAAATTGTTGACTCCCCATGGTTCGTACGTAACCTGCAGATACATAAAGAACTAAAAATAAGACCCATAGATGATCAAATTCTCACCACGAGCCACAATTTCTATGCTAAAATAGAACTTTCTCAATACGAACATATCCGTAATCTGATAAATTATGATCCTACTATAGAAATTGCAGCAAAGCGCCCAAGAGGCATCTTCCATAACAGCAAATGGTGAAATGTGTATATATTGTACATAGTACTATTATCTTTATTTTATCTTCATTGTGTCATTTTACCAGTGTCTTTGAAACTTTATAGACTTATGGACATGATCCGTGTACCTGGATCTTCAAAGCACTGATCTTATATTTGTCATTTTCGTAATCTTCTTATTGTTATATCAGAGACTTTGTAATATTGTGGACTTATGGACATGATCCGTGTACCTGGATCTTCAAAGCTCTGATTATTTATTGCTAGTGTAAAATGTTTTTCACCATTTGCCACTTCGCTCAAATACCGCCGTCCCTATATGTACATAGTGTATAGTTACAGTAACTCATGTGCCTCAGTGTTGTATAAGAACTTTAGTGTTTAATTTCTCAGACCAAGACTTCACTGAATTGTGATATCTACTATGTCAAGATGCATTGGGCTGTGGACAGTTCACGGGAGGGTGACTCCCACGTGACTACCACTGTCCAATCCGTGTTTTACAGAAAGGATGAATTTGAATATTTTGTTTAGCTAATCTGTTGCACTTAGTTGTGCCATTTGTCTTCATTTAGATCGTGATATTAGTTTAATTATTCCAATCTAGATAACCTGTTTCAAAACTTGATAATTATTAATATTTCCAATATTTCTCATTGTACGCGTAAGCTGGTGACCATCCGCGTGACAGGCTCCTGCCTGTCACGCGGCTCCCTTACTCACCTACATTTCACAAAATTTGACAAGTTTCGCCTAGTTGGCGCGGCGTAAATCGCCTTAATTAAAAACTTAAGTACCAACGCCTTAGGGCAATTTACCAACAGAGACGGTTAAAGTAGCGGTTGGCTACTAATTGCCGCCTAGCCATTGACTCGATTTCGATTTCGATTTCAGTTTGTAATAGTTGCTTAGTTTGTTGTTGTTTAGAAAACTACTGTTGTTGATTGTAGCGAATTCGCGGATTAGCGTTCTTTAGCTGTTTTGAATTACGTTCTATTGGACATTTGAGTAGTTAAAAGAAAACTACTGTGAGATATTGTAATACTGCATGATAATTTGAGAAAATTTAAGCATTTTTGTTGTGATAATAATAAATTTTTGTTCATTTTTCATCGGACTTGTGCATTCATTTCATAACGAACCCGTACGCACGCAACAATTTTTGGTGTCAGGAGTGGGGTTTGAATGCCAATAACAAGAGCGATGGAAGAACAATTGAGACAGCTCATTAGTGCTTTTGCTGCATTCCAAGAAAAGATGGAAGCTGGCCAAGCATCATTTAAAGAAGAGATGAAAGACTCTGTTAAAGCAGAGATTAGATCCGTTAAAGCAGAAATGAAATTGGGCCAGGAATCCGTTAAGGAAGAAATGAAATTGGGCCAGGAATCCGTTAAGGAAGAAATGAAATTGGGCCAGGAATCCGTTAAGGACGAAATGAAAGCCGTTCAAGCTGGTCAAGAAGAAATGAAAAGAGAAATTACTTGCATAATAGAAAATAAATTTGAAGCTATGGAAGGCAGAATTGACGCAGTTGAAAATAAAGTTGGACATATTGAAGAAAGAGTTTCTTCGGTGAAAGAAGAAATAGAAGAAAGAGTTTCTTCTGTAAAAGAACATATAGAAGGGAGAGTTTCTGCCGTGGAACAACAAATTAATGATAGAGTTTCTGCGGTCACCAAAGAAGTTGATGATTTAAAGAAATTCGTAGCGACGGCAGGTAGCAATCCGGAAGGTTTCAAATTTTTATCGATGCCTGCTCGTTCCGTTCTGAAACTATCTACATATGATGGGAAGACCTCCTAGCAGGTGTATAGGACACAATTTTCTATCGTTGCGGATGCGAATGGATGGGATTCCCAAGCTAAGGCCTGTCATCTCGCCGCTTCTCTGAGAGCAGACGCAGCGGATATCCTGCAGACGCTTCCCGAAAATCAAAGGCTAGATTTCGAAGCTCTATCCGGCGCTTTGGAGCTGCGCTTCGGCGAGAAATGTTTAAAAGACTACAGCAGGCTCCAATTAAAATCTCGTCAACAGAGGCCTACCGAAACACCTCAGGAGCTCGCCGCGGATGTTGAAAGGCTGTCCCATCTCGCCTTTTCGGAATGCCCGACAGAAACAAGGGAAATCCTGTCCTTACAATACTTTATCGACGGCATCCGAGATACTGAAATACAGAAAGCTCTTCGAATGGCAGATGTAAAGGACATAAAAAGCGCTCTGTTGTACGCCATGAAGTTCGAGGCAGCCCAGCAAGCAACTAGTAGAGATCGCTACCCAGTTAGAGCTGTGCGAGTCCATGAGCCAGTGGATCAACTGATGGCTCGTTTAGATGATTTAGCCAGACAAGTCGAAGATTTGATACGGAGTAGGAGCGAGAAGAAAGTGGCTCTAAGGTGTTGGAGATGTGGTAGTGAAGGTCACCTAAGACGGAATTCCAGAACACCCCAGGGTACGGAATATAAAGCAGATGATTTTACCAGACACGTCAGTGGCTTGAGACGAAACAGAAGTGAAAAGAAACTAATTCTAAAGTGCTGGAACTGCGGAGTTGAAGGCCACATACGAAGAAACTGCAGAACACCCCGAGGTACGGAAAATAAGACCATTTCCCAGCAACAACGCAGTAAACAAATTAGTGACCATATCGAGGAACGGAGGTTGCCAGATAGTGAAAAACCTTGTTTTAAAGCTCTTAAAATTTATACAGTGAGTGGCAACAATAACGGACTGTCCATCAATGGGAATATCGATGGAGTTCCTTGCAGTATGATCATTGACACAGGAGCTAATGTTACATTCATTAGGAAAGATTTAGCTGAACAGTTTAAAGATAAACTTATTTGGACGCCATCCTGTGTTACCCTTCAGACTGCGTCTGGTGACAAGATCGACATAACTGGGAAGTTAAACGAAAATATCACGTTTGGAAGTGCCGCCTACCATCACACGGCATATGTGGCAGATATTACAGATCCATGCATACTCGGATTGGACTTTTTAAGGAAATACAATTTTTCCTTAGACTTGAAAAACAACAAACTGCTTTCAGGATCTGAAGACATGACTATCCATCCTAAGAAGGGATCCTCACCTGGAAATGCCGACGCTTTGTCCGAAAGAACCAGCTCGAGAAACAGCCGAAATCATGCTAGAGTCGAAAAGAAACACCAGACTATCAGCTATTCTCCATCTCAGATGCTCTTCGGTCGAGACCTTCGTCTGCCTTGTGACCGCCTGTTTCATCGCCGTACGGATGCGCCTTCATCGCCTGAGGAACACATCCAAGATGTCAAGGCCCGTTTTGAAGTGATGCACCGTTCCGCACGAAAGCGAGTGAACTTGGCGACGGAGAAAGTGAAGACCAGATACAACACGAGAGCTGCTGGACATAGATCCAACGAAGGAGACAAAGTGTGGTTGTGGAACCCGATTCGACGAAAAGGAGTCAGGCCTGATTTACAGTCACCTTGGGATGGTTCGCACACAATCCTAAACAGGCTAAATGACGTCATGGTTCGGATCCGTGAGTCTTCGAACTCTTACGACAGGTTAGCTCATTACTATGGCCATAGTACGTAATGTAAATAATTGTAAATAGTATCAGACCATGGTCCTTTTTGTTTATAAATGTGTATTTGATTTGATTTGTATTTAGTATTTGATTTGCATTTAGTATTTGATAGCATTTGATTTGTTTAAGTTAGTTATTGCATTTATTGTTTATATTGTTTGATATTGTAATGTAATGTTTATGCCTCAGTTGCATTTATGCCACAGTTGTAAGTTTAGCTTCCTGTCCAGGGATTGTACTGCCCGGAACGTGCAGTCCTTGGGAAGGGGGCAGTGTTACGAATTTGGTATTTAAAAAGCTAATGTTAGTTCAATTATAAATTAAATGGTTTTATTTCTCGCGCAGTGCAGCGCGTGACGAATATTAAAAGAAAGCTAAGCCGGAAAAATTGAAAATACAAGAGCGCGTGCATTAAATAAATAAATATCTCTTTTTGATTTCGAGAAAGTACTGGAAAATTCTAGCGCGTGATTTTAAAATCTTATAAAAGGAGGAAAACATCTCAGTTTGTAATAGTTGCTTAGTTTGTTGTTGTTTAGAAAACTACTGTTGTTGACTGTAGCGAATTCGCGGATTAGCGTTCTTTAGCTGTTTTGAATTACGTTCTATTGGACATTTGAGTAGTTAAAAGAAAACTACTGTGAGATATTGTAATACTGCATGATAATTTGAGAAAATTTAAGCATTTTTGTTGTGATAATAATAAATTTTTGTTCATTTTTCATCGGACTTGTGCATTCATTTCATAACGAACCCGTACGCACGCAATAATACTGTTATGTAAATTAATTAACTTAGCGAATGGTTTAAGTTAGGCAGTTATAATATTTTAATCTCACTATATTTTACTTCCTATTACATTCTGCTCCAGTAAATATTGGAATTGGTGCCTCTTTTCTTTAAAAGTAAATATTTTTCACCTCTGCTTAACACATTGCGCCCTTAACGCAGCTCTTCGTACGCTTTGCCTTGCTATGAGTTTCTAAGATTTATTTCGCATATATTTAAATGTGAGAAATAGGCGTTACCACGTATGACTAACTTAACAAACATCTTAAGTCCCTTTAAATCTAGAAACTGGCGGTATCGTCGGTATAAGATGTTTGCCGAGTTTAAAGACGGAAGACAAATTCAGTTGCGATAGTGCTATTGACTATACACTCGAGTCTCACGAAAATTTACACAAGCCGGTGTTCAACGCAATCGACTCAAGAGACTTCGGTTTTCTTTTCGAAATTAACTGCGACTTCGGAAACCTGCAAAGTTGACGAGTGGAATGTTATCTCTTCTTACGCCCAGTTCCGCAAAGGGTGTGCGTGTGATTTTGATAACGTGTTCAGATATAGTCGTTTGTTTGTTTAAAGAAGAGCATCTTGCGTGTGAAGCTGCTGCCATTTGCAAATATATTTGCTAAGAATAACCTCTGATTCAATAGCTTATTACGAAGGGATATTTTTACTTAAAAATCTGATGTGTACACCACATGGCTTCCTTGTACGGAATATTAAATTATACGAATTTTTTCTTACATTGCATTTAACTTAATTAGATTGAATTAAACCTACTTCGCCGACAGCGCATAAACCACAATAGAATAAATGCATTCTTTAAAATTCACTTTGTTTACCATAGCGACACTCTGGCGCTAGGTTTACTTAACAGTATTATATTTCGTTCATATTATAACTCAGAATGCACAAAATTTATATCATTTAAAGAATTATCTAATCGTTGCCACATGTTCTATTCAAATACTATAACAAAGATAAAACTATGTATAAAAGAAATTAAGCAAACAAAACGAAAAAGAAACAGTTTCTCACAGACGATTGAGTATTTCTCATTCAATTAATTCATTTTTCACTTCGCGACAAGGCAAAAATACATAAAAACTCAAAATATCTGTATTAAAAATTACGAAGTAGATCTTAAATACTTATTTCCTCGAAAAAATTCCAGAAAGGATTAAGCATGATTTAATTCGCAATAATAAATGAAGGCGTTATTTTTGTGTTGCGAAGCTTAGTCTCTCTAGATTGGCAACAAATCTACAATTCTGCTGTTTCAAATATAAACAAATATGTCCGCCATGTTATTTAAAATGTAACCGCACTTAAACAGCTTTTAAATTGTTGATAATTGTACAAATATTGCTTCCAGAATTACGAAAGGCATAAAAACTTTAACCGGAAGATAAAAACAACATAATTCAATCATTTTTAAATCAAAAAATGTACAATTTACAAACATATAAGAGTAAAGAAACTAAGATCACTGAGCCGGGTACAGAGTGGATATAATACGTTTGGCGCGGCCGATTGAAACCAAAATACGAGGTGCACATCTACATGTTATAGTAGTCTTATATACAAAATTTCAATGTTCTGAGGCTACTCGTTTTTGAGTTATTCGAGATACGTACATACGTTCGTACAGACGCCACGAAAAATTCTCTTCAGAATTCATTTTAAGGCAGTTTTTTTGGAGGAAAAGAGTCTTTTATTCTGTCCTTACATATAGATATCACTCAAAAACATCGTTAAATTGCATTCGAAAGCGGTCAAAGTAGATATTTTCGTTGAAATATGCTGCCTGAAGCTTTTCGCGATTACAATACTTCCTTTGTACTTCGTACAAGGAAGTAAAAATATCACTGGGTTTTCTCACAGCCAGTAAATTCATGGTTTTATTCTATTATTCATGGTTTTCATGGTTTTATTCCATTGCGAATCACATAACTATTTTCTCGAAAATGGACTTTCGAATGTTTTAGTCTTATCTCACTATAACAAAATATAAATCTTTCACAGAAAGCTTTTTCTTTCGATATCTGATATCAATAGTACGTATAATACTTCTAATGCTTCTGCATGAAATCAAAATTAGTAATGTAAACAATAAAAGGTAAATTAAATATTTATGAAAAACTTATTTGATAAATTTAGTTATTAATTAGCGGAAGTTATTTGATAAATTTAGGTATCGGTAAATAAATTCTGAAGAGTAAACATGTTCTTTGAGATATTTATTAACTCTGGTTTACCTTATTGTAAAAAGAATAGAAAATAATCGACTATTCATCTTATTTGAAAGGCTTTTGGTCAACCGTTGACTATTACTATTACTATCATGTAAGTAAGTCAGGTTACGTTAGGTGAATTAACTAAGGCAGACTACGTGACAATTCCTCCAGGGAATAGTTTATAATCTAGTTCATATTCATGTTATACATTCAATAAACCACGAAATCTCCCACATAATAGCTCTTTAGCTGGTATTTCACCTTGGATCGAACTACCAGTTTTCAGTGATTTTATCCGCTCGACTATAGTAATGGAGATAGAAAAGAGATCTACTTCTGTGGTTGGTAGTTTAAGATTCTGAGAATTAAATACTAGACACGGATTTTTGATAGCGGACTCCTAAATATACACTCTCGAAAACGTCTGTGTGACTGTTTTTCACACACTAATCTCCCATAGTAAGTAATTCAGTAATATTCAGAAAGTAAAATAAACTATTTCTCATAATCTAATATAATTTCAATAAAAGTACATACATTTTAATATACTATCCTGTGTGAGACGAGCTCACATGGTTTCAAGATGGTTTCCATCTTCTGTGAAAATGATTGTGTTGGAGAGAGAAATTCCTGCATTGTTTTCTTAATTAATGTTCTCATTACAGTTGATTATTTACAGTGGTGGACATCTATTATAGATATTTCACTGTATTTTTTTTATCTGCATTTTAAATGAAATATTCTAAAGTATTAAAGAAAAGCCTCTATTCCTTTTCCTACCGTAAAGACTGTCGGAATAATAATTTCTTACATGCCACGAAAATACATTTAAGTCTACATTGAATTTTTTCTTGAATATTTTCTTTAATTGGCTCAGAGCTGTTATATAACTTTTATATACGTAAATTATATATTACGTAAGTTATGTTTTATGTTATAATATACTACAAGAATATGTAATCCATGCTTACGAGCTGCCGACCGGTAAATGACGTTGAATCTTGGTAGCTCCGTCTAGGCCTCCAGTCTCGGAAAACGAGCTGGTTGCATGGACGTTTTGTGGGTAACGTGTAACGTGTGTAACGTGTTATGAGCCAGTTTTCTTTCAAAGGTTCTCCACGGAGCATCCCTCCCTTTCTGTGTAATGCTTAATGGCGGAGCACGTAATAAATGTAATATTATATAATACATACATTGGACTGCCTTATGATATATTGGTAATAAACTTGACAAACACTATCAGTAATCATAAATATATAATAATAATCGCATGATTTTTATGAACCATTTTAAAATAGTAATATTAAAAAAAAAGATAGTTTGTCATTGTAACACATGGAAGTTATATGAATGCAGGGAAATTTTACATTAATAAAAGTAATTAAAATATCCATTTTAGTACTGCAATAAATAATTAGTACCTGAACCGTGATAATTATTAAATAAGTGGTTAAATTTGATGTCCTTTTTCTCTTATGAGAAGAAACAGATTGGAATAATTTGGAGATTTTTATTTAACATAAAAAATTTAGGTCTATAATTTAGTAGAAGTATATTAAACCATTCTAGGAAAATTCTAAAGCTGCATTAAAATAAACCTATTAAATTTTAGAAAAACATAAGGCAAAAGTATAAAATAAACCTACAAATTTTAATAACATAAATCAGAAATGCACTAAAATAAACCTATTAAATTTAAAAAACATAAGGCAAAAATATATTAAAATAAACTTATAAATTTTAAAAACATAAAGCAGAAGTATATTAAAATACACTTATTAAATTTAAAAAAAAAACATAAAAGTATATTAAAATAAGCCTAAAAATTTTAAAAACATAAATGAGAAGTGTATTAAAATAAACCTATTAAATTTTAAAAACATAACGCAAAAGTATATTAAAATAAACCTATAAAAACATAAATCAAAAGTGTATTAAAATAAACCTATTAAATTTTAAAAACATAAGGCGAAAGTATATTAAAATAAACTCATAAATTTTAAAAACATAAAGCAGAAGTATATTAAAGTACACTTATTAAATTAAAAAAAAACATAAAAGTATATTAAAATAAGCCTAAAAATTTTAAAAACATAAATGAGAAGTGTATTAAAATAAAACTATTAAATTTTAAAAACATAAGGCAAAAGTATATTAAAATAAATCTATAAATTTTGAAAACATAAATCAGAAATGTATTAAAATAAACCTATTAAATTTTATAAACATAAACAGAAAGTGTATTAAAATAAACTTATAATGTTTTAAAAACATAAAAATATATATTAAAATAACCTACTAAATCTCAAAAATATAAAGTAAAAGTTAAAGGTTTTTAACAAAATTATAGACTTGCATTATTTTAGTTTAGTTGTTGTTATTTAATACTATATTCCAATAAACCGATATTAGTATATACCTGAAATTATTCTTAATACGTGCATTATTTTAGATAGCAATAAATTGTCGATGCCTACAAAATACTTTTTATCGTTCAGTAGCTCAATAAAGCCCCAATCTGTCTTTCGCATTCTTTAATTTTGCTATCTACAACATTCTGTATTTTCTGCTGTGTGAAGTTCTTTGATTGTATCAAATATGCGTTCTAACATTCATTAATTATCCTTGTCAACAACTTTCATTATTTCTTATCTTTTATAATTAATTAGAACGGGCGTCAAATGTACGTCTTCTATGTCTTGTAGTACGCTCCGCTGATAACTTTCTTCTCGCATGAAAAATAGATACAGCGAGATGAAGAAAAATATTAGTAATATTGGTAATATTAGTAATTTTTAGCCCAAAAGGGACGCTAGTACAGAAGGGGATATTAGTCTCCAAACGACATTTTTCGCCGAAATACTTAAAAGTATTTTATATCTTTTCAAGCTGTTGCCACCAAATATTATAGTCCCGTTTCGTATTTAAAGAAATTAAATAATAAAAAACATGCATGGATGTGTCTCGCACTGTCAAAAAACGGCGGTACCTAGAGCCATCGAATTTTGAATAACGTAGTCCTCCACCCGAACATGGGCACCTTGGAGACCTAATTTTGGATTTCGAATTTGTTTTATTAGCTATTCTATATTTTGCAAATTCAACGAATTTTTGATTACCAAAATCAATGATTTCAAAGATAACAGTGGCAAAGCTGTACGGGAAAAAGGATTTTTATTTCGACAGCTTGCGAATTTGTCTATCGGAAATTCTAAATATATGGTGTTTTTAAATATTTTGTGATACTGCAGTTGAATCGAATTTTTTTGTGGCGTAAGCTCGAAGAACGTGATATTTAATAAATAAAGTAAACACAGAGAATGTTAATAATAAACAAACAAATAATAAACAAAATATTGTAAAGCCATCTTAGTAAGAAAACTGAACATTGGTATGGTTCAGTTTTCTGTGAAAAGACCGAAAGCAATATAAAAATGTGTGGCAACATTGAACGCTGCGACGGGAATTTTAAACGTATACTGCTTCTAAAACTTTTGTAATTTGCTGTTGAATTGCATATGTCGTAACTGCGAAGAAAACTGTACTTAATAATAAAGCTAAAAAGCCAAAAAAAGGGTTAGTGGGAGAGACTGTAACAGCATATGCGAGCACAGCAAGAGTGTAAAAAAACCTTAGCAAACCCTTAAAATCTGAAACCCATCAGTTTTTTTGTTTTTTTTTTCCCAATTTTTATTTATTTGATTTTTTGCTGAATTATGCTGATTTTTACGTCGAAACTTTTCATTTGTTTATTGATAAGCGAACATGCTATGATATTCATAGAACTTCTGCCAGGTTTCATGGAATATTGTTAAACCTTGCGATAAATTTTAACGCATAACATTTCTTTTAAAATTATTATATTTTCCGCTTTTTAACTTTTGTTAACTAATTAGCTTTGCAGACATATTAGCAATTTAACACAAATAATCAGTTATCAGGACATTTACTCCTATAAACCATCAAACTGAATACCGTAGGGACCCAAAAACACTCATGCTTCATTTCAGTGATTAATGCAGCGCCTGACGACATCATTTAACGCCACCTACAATCAGAATTAATCAACTAATCATTCAAGAGACTCATCATCAGCAGCAGTATTCCTGCCCTCGGGTCTTATTTCAGTCCGTGAACTCTGGCAACGAAGTGTGACCTCCGTAGCCATGGAGACAACCTTCAGGTTCTTGGCAGGGTGGCTACGAAATCGCGAGGGTATTAACTTTGGAACAAGGCCTCGTTCAGGTTTTCCTTGAAAATCTAAAGAGCATGACTAAACGTGAAATGACATTTGTTAGTCATTATCTCTTTGCATTTATCAGTCATTATCTTTGTCAATACTTACTTAATTCGATTAATTAACAAGACCATGCTACGTTCATTCTGCTAAGAATATTTTATTGCTTACAGGAAAGAGGAAATAAATTATATAACTGTTTAAACAAACATAATTGAGTTCGATATTTTAATATTTAAATGATGTTTAATACTTACAAATAGATTCCGTTTAGTAAATATGAGTACATATACAGAAGTAAGTGTATAAGCAACAAGTTTAGACATACTTAGTTAGCCCACACTAGACTTCTTTTGTGTGTAATACTAAATTCACCTGTTTTGCAAATAGCAGGTGTATACATTCATTGTAAAAGGTTATTTTAATTAGCAAGTTATTTTTATGTTAATTCTCTCCTGTAACTACTATTTGTTCCATCAATCTTACCAGAATCTAAATTAGGCGAGATTTAAATAAAAAGCGAAGGCGTAAAGAGGGAGTTTGGTAACAAACACACTAGGAAAGCTGTTTCTCTCGCGAACCGTCTTCCTGCTTTTCGAGGTAGTTTTCGGGAATGTTTTCTGGTATTTGACAGCGATTATGTGCAGTGATTGCGAATAATTGGAGGCAGGTTATACATGCAAACATTTAAGTATTTGGTATTCGCCAAGAAGCCAATTCGCTGGTCAAGGATTAATGGATAAGTTTTTTTATAATCACCGTCGAAACGGTATAGTGGTTAGGGAAGCCTACTGCGGCACTGAAGGGCCCGGGTTCATTTCCTGGAGAAGGAATGATTCTAACTGTCCGACCCTTCATAGGAGGGAATAATGGTCGCCTATTAGGTGTCACCAGAATAAAATGGCCACGACTTCTATCCTTAGGAGCAGCCACTGCTAAATACGCAAGTGCCCGCCATTAAATTTAAAAAAAAAAAGAAAAACTGTTTTTGGTGACCCCTAGGCTCTCGACGTCGAAAAAATGGAATTCACTCGTACGCCCGTAACCTTAGCTGACTATCACTGTGTACCTGAGCGCATTTTGCAACAAAGCCGAACATGCAAAAATAATCCAAATGTTTCGATAAAATCTACTTTTTATTGAAATATTTATTAAATTCTTGCGTATGTTGTTTAAATATTATTTCTTATAATACAAACAAGAAATTTAAATACTTACGATTAAATAAAAATTCGAAATTAGTTAATTTGCAGTGAATTAGCATAACTGAAAACTGATTAAAGATGGTAGAGGACATTTTTAAAAGGTAATTCTTGTGTGTAATAAACACTGCTATCATTGCTTGAGGAAAATAAATTACTTTGTGCGGTTTGATAGTAAATAAGTGACTATAATTGTAATAATTGACATAAATAAGGAAAATTTTACTGCTGAATAGAGTTTAGATGTCCAGTCCATCTTTTTCAAGTGGAAAATAATAGAAATTGTAGTGCTTTCTGAAGAACTTGTAGGATTCAGAAGTCAAACAACAAAAATCAGCGTTAATTCACAAAATTTTCACAGGACTAGTTTCGATGGTTTTACCGAACCATCATCTTCAGCTGCAAAACCGCAAATGAACAAGATAAGAAATAATGTTTAGATAAGACAAGAAAGCCTGGACAAGAATAAGCAAGTGGCGCCATCTGTTGGCGAAACCAGAACTAAAACATAATTTCTCTAAAAGCCGAAGGCAAATTTGGATTGGAATTAGGATCGTTAACTAGAACAGAAAGATTTTTATGAATGTGAAATGCCTCTAGAAAATCCAGTTCTCCAATGGAAGATGTTTTTTGAATAATTTTGGCAGCAGAAAAATTGAAAGTGTGATTTTCGGACCAACAATGTTGAGCAACAGAAGACTTCAGTGTTTCCTTTTTTCTAACATATGCCTCATGTTCTTTGACGCGAAATTTTAAGGCTCTCTTAGTTTGGCCAATGTAAATTAAACCGCACTGGCAAGGAATCCTATAAATACCTCAGGAATTCATATCCGGGATGGGGTCCTTGAGTATAGAAGTTGGAATTTTATTGATGGGAGAATAAACAACCCGAAAGTTAAATTTCTGCAAAATATGTGCAACTTTATAGCTAATTGATGGAAAGAAGGGAATGACAACAGAATTTTTATAATCTCCTAAAATAAGAGTGTGGCTTTTAGTGTGTTGAGATGAGAATTTTTTAACTGCTTGATTAATAATGTTGGGTGAAAAGCCCCTGTCAATAGCTATTGCTTGTAGGACTTGATGTAAATAAAGAGATAAGACTTGGTTTTTCAACGCATTCAACAGGAACGGAGGGGAAGATGCATCATTAACAACATTGCTAATGTTCAAAAATTTTCCAAGCTTCTTCTAGTAAATCCAAACTGAGATATGAATTATGGCAAGCAAAAATTTCGGTCTCCAAAATTTACAATTTGTTATTCCAACATCCCAAAGACAGAAATGATTACTTTATCGAAAACGTGGCCTACCAGTGATCCAGCGGTAAGAGTAGCTAAGCAGTGCTAGTTCAACTGAGGTTCGAATTCCAGTAAACGTGCTAGCTGAATACATGTTTTCATGGTTTTTTTTCAGCGTATAATGTAGATAACAAGTTTCTGCTGGGAAGCCTTCCAAGAAGGCATCGCTCCCCTTAGGCCCTCATGTGCTTTGTCGTCATGAAAATAACTAAAAATTATCGAAAGAAAAGGTAGAAATTATTATTTTGCATTAAGAGATAAGTGTTTGCCTATTTTTATTAATCATATCTCATATATCAAACGTCATTTACTAACTGTTATTATTGCTTAGATGCACACTGACAGTTGAAAATGCTTTATTTGAAAAAGTGGCGACTTTCCTGTGTAATATCGCACCTGCTATAAGTTTATTCCAAAGGTTTGAAACACCAACATAAAATTCTGTTTCAAAGCTGTTAAGAAAATAAATCCAGAACAATTCTCTTTTGAAGCCAGGCCCACCAGCAGCCGAGCGGTAAAGACGCTGAACACTGGTAGCTCTGTCCAAAATTCTAATCGCGTGACTTCGAACCTCGGTCCAAGGTTCTAATCGTACCAGATAGTTTTTCTTAGAAAGTCCTCCACGAAGTCATCCCTCCCTCTAGGTAGATAGCTCTCAAGGCTTTGCTATAATTAAACCAAACCTTTGACAACAAGCTTCTCTTGATATTATATGTGACAAAAATAAAGAATATGTAAAAGATTAAATTAGCAGTTTAAAAGTAAATTTCCCTTCTGTATTCTAAAAATTGTAACTTCTATTTGCACTGTGTCATTTTCAGAAAAATCTAATTCTGATGATGTAAATGGAACTAAAACCCAAAATTTAACTAATCACAGATTAGCTGTACTTTGTGCACTTATCTTGTATAAATAGCTAATAACTGCGTAGTTTCTTTCTGTTTGGACTCTTCGCCTGCAGCTTGTCGTGCAGAATCTGGTAGCTATTCGTCATTATTTAAAATTTAATTGCATATCTAAAATTATGGGGCACGTTTAGCATTCCCTAATCTTCTACAGTTATGTATTAAAAATTCGCCATTCAAGAATAAATGATGTTTAACTATTAAACTGGTCGTGCTTCTAAAATGTCATCCAATCATCCATTACGCCGTAATTCCCAACCATTTACGCAGCAGTTTTTCCGGCCATGACTAAAAGTGAATTGTTTTCAATCTTCCGCTAAAGGTATAATTATTACACACACACATATATATATATTTGGTAACCTCTTCCATAAATATATATACAGAGAAGATCTTGAATTTATATATATATGTATATATGTTACGGTGAAACACCGAAATCTGGAGAATGTCGACTTTCACCGGTGAATGTCAACATTCACATAGTCCGAAATATATTCCAAATACTCTTATTTCTGACTTACACCGGTCAATGTCGACATTCACCATGTACTAATGGTGAATGTTGAACATATAACAATATTATATTTTCTTTTCCGTAATTCAGTCGCGAATAAACGCACTTGAAACTTGAAATAAGAACTTAAGAACATGAGAACCTAAAACACACAATACATTCAAAATGAGAAAGGAAAATAATAGAAGTTAAAAACTTACTTAATTATACAGTACGTTCTAAATGAGAAAATAAAATAACAGTCATAAAAACCTTACTAAATTATGTGATTCTAATCTTATTTATTGCAACAACTTAAACTATAATGGCACTTTATGACCTCTCTTTTCGACTTTCACCAGAGCATATCTGTGATTGTCGACCTACACCGGTGAGGGTCCGAATATACAAGAATGTAGTGAAATATTCGGTCTTTCACCGACGTATTTGGTGAATGTTGATATTCTCCGGTGAAAGTCGACATTCCCCAATTTCGGTCTTTCACGGTAAAATATGTTTATACACACCTTTTTGGTAACCTTCTTTCTCTCTCTCTCTCTCTATATATATATTAGATGAATTTTATTTCAAATCCAGATTAGACGAATGTATTAAACCTTTCCATTAAACATAGTAGACTTATGCCTAATTCTAATACTGAATATTCATGTGCTTATCATATAATAATTTTCATGGAATCGAAATGATTATTTTATCGAACAGATAAGACACAACCAAAATAACGGCAGGACTTATTATTTGCATAAGGACTAATTCATTTTTGTTTCATCCTTGTCTGGAGTAATATCAAGAACTGGGCTTCTTATCCAGCTCCTGGGATTTGAGCCGGGTTTGGCGGCGTCTAAGACCAGTGGCGTCGTTCGAAAGGCCGCGTCGTTTGCTGATAGAGCAAGGGTAGGGATGTTTACTGAATCTGGGCTCATCACATTTGTCTTCCGCTCGCTGTTCCTTCCTTCCGGGAAGTTAAGGATAGATGACGGACAATGCAGAAGATAGTGGTTGCAGCAGTTGATGCGAGGTCTGCCACCAATTATCCATCTTGTGTTCGAACCACCCTCAAATCCCTCATTTGGAATCCTGATAGCGGGATAGTTCGGTGAAATAAATCAGTTAAGGGCCGACGAACGGAAAGTTTTGAAAGGTAAGCAGTTGTTTGGAGCAATGCTCTATTGGCTTGTGATTCTTATTATGTTTATCAAAATATTTTATTAAGGCCGAAATAATTTTATTAAGGCCGAAATAATAATGTTTTCCCATGATATAAATACACTACCATTGTATACTGAATGTACATTTGTATAATGAATTTTATATGTTGTAACATTCGCGTAATGAAATGTAGCCTAAAAACTTTGACTTTAAAAAAGTTCATATACATGAAGAGATAATCATAAATAGAAAATTAATAATGAAATATATACATTTCTTCTTTTGAAAAGTTTTTTTTTCCTTCTTCTAAGAACTATTTTGAAAGGAAGCAATCAGAATAGTCTTAGAAATCGACGTATGATTTCAAGGGAGCCATATTTGGTTTAAATATGAATTTTATAGCATAAAATGCACTTGTTAATTTCCTTTCGTTAAATTAATGTTAATTACTTAACGATTAATTTTAAAGCTATTATCATGGAAGTTTGCTTCCATGATAATTTTTTTATCCTACATCCCCTTATAGTTATGATAAAATTCCATTAGAATGTTCGTATGTTTATAATGAAAGTTAAAAATTGAATGAAGACTTGTGCAGTTTTGCCTTGCTGTATGTTACTAAATTTGCAAAGTAAAATCCATTTCCGCACGTGTGTAAAAATGAAAGTTTTCTATTTATAATGATTAACAGCATTAGAAACAGGTGTAGATTTCAAATTAATTACAATCCAAATGTGGATTGTAAAACCTATATTTAAATAGTTATATCGATAAAATTTTAAAATAGAATAAAATTCTGAATTTCCCTTTATTTTCGTGCAGTAGATCTCATTAAAAAGAACTAATGCATTTATAAAATATTTTCTAATTTTGAGAAAATATTATTAGCGTTTTTGGATAATGGATATCCTCATTATTGCTTTCGAAAATTAAAGAAAGCGATTTGAAAGCACTAAATAACGGCTGTATAGATCGTACAATGTTCAATATCATAAAAATAGATATAAGTATATTTTAGTTGAAGAAGATAATATAGCTGGATGTAATCTGTCAAAAATTGAACCAACGTTCAGTTTTGCTTTCATTTTAAATATTTTTTAATATTTATGTAAATAGATAGATAGAAGATTTAGCTTTAAAATTAATCGTTAAGTAATTAACATTAATTTAACGAAAGGAAATTAACAAGTGCATTTTATGCTATAAAATTCATATTTAAACCAAATATGGCTCCCTTGAAATCATACGTCGATTTCTAAGACTATTCTGATTGCTTCCTTTCAAAATAGTTCTTAGAAGAAGGAAAAAAAAACTTTTCAAAAGAAGAAATGTATATATTTCATTATTAATTTTCTATTTATGATTATCTCTTCATGTATATGAACTTTTTTTAAAGTCAAAGTTTTTAGGCTACATTTCATTACGCGAATGTTACAACATATAAAATTCATTATACAAATGTACATTCAGTATACAATGGTAGTGTATTTATATCATGGGAAAACATTATTATTTCGGCCTTAAGAGGACTCATACACCTTAAACCCCTTATGAGCTTCGAATTATGTGACCGTTGCAAGAATTGATAT
Organism: Stegodyphus dumicola; assembly: GCF_044657685.1. Classification (NCBI taxonomy): domain Eukaryota; kingdom Metazoa; phylum Arthropoda; class Arachnida; order Araneae; family Eresidae; genus Stegodyphus; species Stegodyphus dumicola. Next base: position 181,714,023 of record NC_140775.1, read on the forward strand.
ATTTTATTTATTTTAAAAGTAATAACCTCCAACTTTTTACAGCTGACTACATAATATAGCTGCTTTGGAAACTAGTAACCAGAACGTTTGCGTTGCCAAAATATTTTTGTAATTTAATCAGCTTTGTGACAAAATGTTTCGTCTTTTTTCCACCTTGCGCGCATGATATTTTAAAAATGGATAATGGTACATACTTGAAGTTGGATGGAATTCTTTATATGGGCACTATTTTCTAACTGAACCAAAAATATGATGAATATTTTAATATTAAAAAATTTTATGCACGAAAATATTACAGATATTTTTAATAAAATACATTTTATAAACTCAACTCCAAATGAAATAAAAATTTAACATGAAATTCTCAGTTTTTTTTGTTTACAGTAGTTTCCAAATGCTATAAAAGCTATATATAAACTATGGAATTAAATAATACAACAGATAACTTTAAACTGTGCGCACAAGGTGGAAACATGACGAAAATTTTTGTCACAAAGCCGATTAAATTATAGAAATATTTGTGGCAACACAAACTTTCTGATTACGATTTCAGCTATATTATGTAGTGAGCCATAAAAAGGTGGAAGTAATTGCTTTTAAAATCAATAAGTTACCTCAATTCTTGCAACAGTCACATATTCGAAGATCATAAGGGGTTAAAGGTATATGAGCCCCCTTAACATTTTTTTGAATTATGAAATTGCTTTAATAAAATGAGTACTTTATTATAATACCTTATTAGGAAACCAAATGTAAAACTATTGAAATGAAATTAAGAAATGTTAATATTTAAGAGGACTGTGTTTAAACGATTGAAAATTTGCAATGAACTTAAAAGAAGTTTAAAATTTGTACTGGGTTTGCATCCAAAAACGTACAATTTAAAATCGAAAACTAAAAAGAATAATACTTGCATAAAAATAAGTTAGTACATACGTGATTAAAGTCAATAATTAATCGTGATTAAAGTCAATAATTGCCGATTTCTAAGAAGAGGGTTAACTCATCAAAGAGGGATTAACTCTAGCTAAAAAAATCTGCAGTAATTCCGAAATTAATAATAATACAATAAAGAATAATGTATAATACAATAAAAAAAGAAAATCCGAAAGCTTTCAAATTTTTTATTACGCTCAAAAAGGGACTTTTTTTTTTTTTTTTTTTTTTTTTAACGTTTTGTATGTTACCTTTATCTATTAAATATCATGTTCATCGCTCTTAAACCACATAAAATTCAATTCAACAGCAATATCACAAAGTATTTAAAAACAACAAGACAGCATACCTTTAGAATTTCGGATACGTCTCGCTCGCTGGAGATAAAAAAAATAAAATTTCCCGTACAGTGTTGCCATTGCTCGCTTTGAAATCGTTGAGTTTGTTGATTAAAAATTCGTTAAAGTTTTAAAAAATTTGAAATAGATAATAAAACAAATTCGAAATTCAAAATTCGGGCTTTCGAATGCCCATGTTCGGCTGGAGGACTATGTTATTCAAAACTGGATGGCACTAGGTACCTTCGTTTTTTCACAGTGTAAGAAACGTACATGTATTCATGCAGACTCTTCATTATTTAGTTTTTTTAAATATAATAGATGGCGAGAATATTTGCTGGCAACTGTCTTTAAAGTGAATCAACGCAGAATAGCCCTTTACGTCTAACTCCCTTTTGGGCTAAAAAAAACCCGAGGTTAATGATAATAATTCTATACGTGTCTATCTATATATATATATAATGAAAGCTATTCTACAAGAAAACTTTTTAAAACATTTTATCATACATGTGTTCCCCAAATATAAAAGTTCGTAATGATAATATCATAGTCATTGCAAAGGTCTGTTTTGACTTCAGTATGTTTTCACTTCAGTATGTTTTCACTTCAAACTGTTTTCACTTCAGTATGAATAAAGTATAGTATATACGAGAAACAATACATTTTTGATGATATTTTACGAGATTTTAATTATTTTTGGCTATTATTTTTTAATTACTTTATATTTTTTAAATTATTTTTAATATTTTAATTTGTGGGTATTATTTTTTTTCTATTGTGGCTTATTCATGAATTCTGAATTATATATGAGCTACGTATTCTTCAGTATGTATTTAATGAATAAAGGTAACACACAAAACGTTAAAATAGTGCCCCTTTGGGCGTAATATAAAATCTGAAAGCCTTCAGATTTTCATTTATTTATTTATTTATTTATTCTTAAATGTGATCTCAAAATTTTACAAATGTGTGTAACCTTTGCTTCTACACAAATTACGATTAAGAAAAATAAAATGTGACAATAGTTTATCTGGGTCTAAAACGAAAACAAAAGTATTCAATTTCTCCTGTAGAATTAATTAATCAAGTTCCATGTATGAGAAGAAATATATATACAGGGTGTATGAGTACAGAAGTACAGGTGACAGACTTTCAGGAGAAATAGAGTACACCTAAACGATGGAAAATGACATAGCAATGCATTGATCATGCACTGAAACGCTTTCCTGACGTGGTCGTGACGACACAAAAAAAAAAAAAAAAAAAAAAAAAAAAAGAGGACACAAACAGTGAGACAAAACATGTTTTATTATGTTTAGTACAGCAGAAACCTACAAATAAGAACAAAAATAAACAACGATCGTCTTTAAAGGTGTTCCAAATTTCAACTCTGGACCGTGATGTGAGCTTCATTTCTTTGGTGCATGAAAAATGCATGATGCATGGTTCCTACATCACGGTCCGGGTCGTAATTTCGAACATCTTTGATGATGATTGTTGTCTCTTTACCTTGTTTTTCTTCGTTTTTGATGTATTCCGAATAAAAAACATGTTTTCTCACCCTTCCTTTCTTTCTTGACTTTCTGAAAAGTCTAGTCTGAAAGTCTAGTAGCCTTCTTCCTTTCTTTCTTGACTTTCTTTTCTTTTTCTCTTTCTTTTCTTGACTTTCTCCTTTCTTTTTTCTTTTTCTTTCTTGACTTCTGTGTCATTTTAAAATTGCCCCCTTCGATTGCTATGTGATTCTTATATAATTGCTTCTGCCTTATACACGGTGTATCAGTACAGCGGTGACAGCACCTAGACGATGCGAAACCACATAGCAATGCATGGTCGTAAAAGTTTTCCTGGCGGGGAAGTGACGACACAGAAAGCAAAAAAGGAAGGGCACAAACAGTGACACAAAACATGTTTTATTATGTTTAGTACAGCAGAAACCTACAAATAAGAACAAAAACAGACAACAATCGTCGTGAAAGAAAGTGTTTAAAATTAAGACCCGGGATCATGATGCAGGAAGCGTGTGTCATGCATCTTCCATGCACTGGAAATGTGAAGCCTGCATTACAGTCCGAGGTCGTAATTTCGAACACCCTCTTTATGACGATTGTTATCTCTTTTTCTTATTTCTTGATTTCTGCTGTACTAAGGATAATAAACATGTTTCTTCAACCTGTTCGCGTCCTTCCTTTCTTGTGATTTGTGCTGTCACTACTGCGTCAGGAAAGCGTTTCCGACCATGCATTGCTATGTGATTTCCCATTGTCTAGGTGTACTCTACCTCTCCTGAAAGTTTGTCACCGCTGTACTGATACACCTAACTGATACACACATGAGTCTAATTTCTTTTTTATTCTAATGTTTCAATGATTTCATTTTTCTATGGAATGCTGATGGACGGGATCTCTAAAGACTTCACCTTCCGCCTTAGAAAAGACATTTAATCATATATTTAGACTTTTGGAAGCATCAGTTGTTAAACTTTTCAAGGACAATCTTTCCTCAGTATGATTTGTGTCCACTAGTAATACCAGAAGTCAGTTATCTCAGAAAGTCTTCTCAAGTGGTTGATGGTAAAAAAAGGAGGGGCGGGAGAACCTCGGACCCCCCGGGGTGCTCTCCCTCAAAATTTGAGTGGAAAGTTTAACAGTTAGCTAGGTTCAGCAATACCTCAATTGCCTTTGGTACTACGGAGGTGCTGGCCTAGCTTCTACCTGTACCTGTACTGATACACCATGTATAATTCACCGATGTCATTTCAAACAGTTTCTTTATTTTTTATCCAAAAATATGTACGAAACTGAGCAATATTTGCACCGGTTTGTCCAAAAATGCAATAATCTGACAAATTTCTTTTTATCTAAAATTTGCAAATACTTTTTAAGTGAGATACATTTTGCAAGAGAAGAAGAAGAAAAGAGCTTTGTTTATTTACATTAGCTTATATATAAGTCACGTGGTGTCGGAGGTCATCGGAATGTATATCATTCCGTTTCTTACAATATGACTTAAGACACGTACAAAACTGCTCATTTATGTATCTTTTGGTCACCTATTTTGCTTTGATAAACAAAGAGTATCTTATTTCTTTACCCACTGTAGTGATGTTATCAGGACTTGTATTTTTCCTTATCTGCTTAGCGAACATGACGTGTCCTGACTACAGTGAGTTTGACTACAAACTATGTCCTTTGGAGTGTAGGAGAGATGACAAGATGAGAAGGGTTTAATTACCCTTTATTTTCCAGGATATTACAGGCGCTTCCGCACTTCCGGATACAAAGAGCAACCACTTGTGGTCTGAACGTAAAAATATAAGAACTACTAACTAACTGAAAATGAGAAATCAAAAACTTTACACAAATGACTAACACTAAGACTGGCCTTTTAAATTATTACGTATGTAGTACTCATGCTGCAGAAAACTACAATACGTCTTTAGCTTTCAAGAGGACTGAAACCTCTGCGCGGACAGCAACTGATTGCAAGCTCGCGTGAAGTATAGTGGCAAGAAAACTCACTCTCTCATCATCTAACTCTGCTCTTGGCAAAAAGCCACAACTTAAATACTTAAGCGTTAGACAGTACAATTTGCATAAACAATTTAACACGTTGAGCGCCACGTGAGCCATTTGTGGTTGAAACTAGACTTTCTGTTTAGGCCGCGTCAGCCATCTGTGGCTGACACTAGACTTTCCGTTTAGGCCGCGTCAACCATCTGTGGCTGACACTAGACTTTCCGTTTAGGCCGCCATTTTCGGGTCATGCCAATCTCCTCTTCGTCGTTAGAAGATGATAAAAATAAATCGTCAGAAGATTCTCTCTGGGCAGTTTTATAGCAAGAATAATTTCACTGCTGCTATCGGTAGGGTTAAAGAAACCCTATGCTTCTTTAACGCTTAGGGTTAAAGAAAATTTTTGTCTGCACGGGGCCAAGAACTGCAATGAACTGGTTTGTTGTAAAGGGAACACCGGCCACGAATCTATTTCGATAAAATGTTATCTAGTTGGCCAAACAAAGAAAACTAAAGAGATTTGGCGCATAACGTGTTGGATGAATGCCTATAGGACGTAAACTATCTTCTACTGCTATAAAAATCACTAGCCCTACAATACCAGCTCTTTTAAGCGGCACGCGTGGCCTGAATGCCTAAGAAATACGCGTGGCGCTCAACGTGTTAACGCGTTTATTGTGGCCAGAAGTGGAAAATAAGAGATGATAGTAAAGTTTCAAAATAAAATAAACGTTAGTAAAACTTACGATCTTTACAGTGGGATCGCAAGCAGAAAGTGGTTTATTATCACCTTCTGTTATGCATGTTGGACAACGTTTTTAATAATGTGACAGCAAAACGAGGGATGGGATTTGACCATCTCTGACGAAATGTCCGGCTATTTGAAACAATATATCGTTAAAAAATTATTTTCGCTACAAAATTCGAAGCGGAAGATCGAAAAATAGATTACGAAACATGGAAGATGGCCCAGAGCTGCCAAACAGAATAGCAAGTACCTGATTAAACGGTTAGGTATTTTCCTCGTTCTTTTGCTGGCTTATTCAATGACGATCATGCTTGACAGCAAGAATGACAACCACTTGTGTAGATCTTAGATATTAAGAAATATATGGCTGAGGATTAGAATCGTGATTAATGAGTTCTTTGGTAGACATTTCTGATAACAAGAAAAGACTGGAACCACGGGACAGGTCGCTGACAACCTTGTCATAGTGTAATGTTTTATGGAACTAGAAACTGGATTACGAAGCTCTTAAAACGTTCCGTGAGATATTTATCGTATCAACATAACAGCATTATCAAAGGAGGATTTCTGCAGCACTGTTCCCTCGTATAGCTTGTTCACTCTAAACTCGTTTATGTGCAAACTGCGGTAAATGGTCACGCATATTTAAAAGTGTGTTATCTAATTTGTGGGTTTATGACTAAGAGTAAAAATGCAGGGGTTTTTTTTCGGTTGAGGGGGGGAGGTCTACTTAAATGCTTACGTGAAGATTTTGATTAGAATTTAGAATGAGAGTTTGAGGTGCAGTACCACAGTTGGCAGCTAAAGGTATTCAGCCCCGTCCATTTTAAGAAATACGCGATCAAATATAAAAATAATAATAATAATATAAATCAAATCTGAAAGCTTTCAGATTTTACATTGCGTCCAAAGGGGCTTTTTTTAACGTTTTGGGCGTTACCTTTATTTATTAAATATCATGTTCTCCGCATTTAAACCATAAAATTCAATTCAACAGCAATATCGCAAAATAATTTTACAATGAGCATATCTCTAGAATTTCCGATACACAGTCTCGCGCGCTGGAGATATTTTTTTTTTTTTTTTTTTTTTCGTACAGTTTTGCCTTTGCTCACTTTGAAATCTTTAAAGTGTTACAAAAGACTCGTTAAGGTGTTACAAAATATGAAATCCATAATAAAATAAATTCCGAATTCCAAATTTGGACTTCCAGATACCCAACGTTCAAATGACTTAAATTAATGCAGAAAAATATAAAGTCTCCCCCCCCCTCCAATGGCGGGCACTTGCCTGTAACGGTATTGGCCGCTACTAAGGACAGAAGTGATGACCATTTTATTGTGCAGGCATTTAATAGCGGCCACCGCTACCTCCTATGAAGGGACAGACAATTTTACATCCATGTCTTCGCCGAGATTCGAAGCCGGACCCTACGGTATCGCAATCAAGTCCCCCTAACCACTATAATGTCTTGCCGGCGAAAAATATAAGGTTATAAAATTGCAATAATCTGACAAATTTCTTTTCACCTAAAATTTGCAAATACTTTTTAACCCCTTAACTGCCGCGGGCGTATATATACGCCTTGCTCAGCCGATGCGTTAACTGCCCCAGGCGTATATATACGTCCTTCCAAACTGCTATCATTTGCTTTGCGCTGCTACACCTAAAATTATTCGCAAAGTTAACGCATCGGCTGCGCATCTGGGCGCATCTGGGGCAGTTAACGCATCGGCTGACCAAGGCGTATATATACGCCCGCGGCAGTTAAGGGGTTAATTGAGGTACATTTCGCAAGAGAAGAAGAGGATGAAAAGAGCTTTGTTTATTTACATTAGCTCATATGTATAAGTCACGTTGAGTCCGAGGTCATCGCAATGTATATCATTCCGTTTCTTACAGTGAATCTAACCGTCTAAATGAGAGAGATAATATGGGTATGATAAAGCACACGAGCGCTATCTTCTTAAGGGAAGAGATGTCTTCTTGGAAGACCTTCTCAGGAAGGATGGTTGGGCATTCACTCTGTGTGCGAAGAAAACCCATAAAAAACACCCATGCGGCTACAGATTAGAAACAAATTAAAAGCAACCTTACACTGGCGATATTTTGAATACAAAAAATGTATTCAAAATTTCAAATGTTTTACCAAATCTAAGATTGCTTTTTTTGGCCTAATTTAAAAAATTTTACGAGTACTTGCACATTAATGTAGTGAATTCTCTCCTGACGACGGCCTCCGTAAGAAAACATCTAAAAGTGATCATCATCAAACTACATCTAAAAGTGATCAAAATTTCTGAAAATATAAGTACATATATATATTCAAGTTATCTCACTAAGATAATCACATCTACTAACACATTTTAAACAAAGAAGGGGGGGAATACCTAAATTATAGAAATATGAAAACAATGAATCGGTATCAGTGCAAGTTTAGGAAATCACTGTATATTAGTACAAGATTAATATTTTATCGCTGTATATCATTTCAGAATAAATATATCATCTCTGCACGTCAAGTATCAAGTAATATACAAACTCACATAAAGTCCTCTCCGGTCTTTATTTTTACATCAGTTAGTCGTAGACATATATTTTATTTCCAGTTACAAAAATGTTTTAAGTGACGAAAGATTCATGTTTTGGTAATTTTAAATTTAGAGAAAGCAATTTAGTGAAAATAGTGAAATCTAACCTTTCATACGTTCTTCCGGTTCCTATATTACATTTAGGAAAATTTTATACTCATTACTAAAAAAGGCAGAAATATTTTGAGTCCAATCAGATAAAAATTGACTAAGATATTTGATATTGAAATCGGGCATCTTATACGTAGGCCATACGCTAAAGAGCGAAATATTTGAATTTGTAGGTAACTAAAAAATAATATATTCTTTAGAAAAAGGTTCCTGACGTTAAGATATTAAATGAATAGCATTTCGACATAAATTATGGGGGGAAAATAGAATTTTTTTTTTTTTTTTCAAAATGGACATTTTATTCACAGAATTTTATAGAATTCATATTCTAGGAAACACTAGTAGGCTTCAGTGATGGCACGAAGCCAACTCGTAATATTATTATTTGCGTTAATAATTATTTAAGTGAATTTTTTTTAATTAATTATTTTAAGTTTACGAGATAATGCTTCTAAAGTAATGAAAATAATTAAAATAATTTTTTAGACTTTGAAAACTTATAAATTACTTGCGTGAAAATTCACTCGGCATACCAAATTTGACAAAACTATAAATAAAGCCACTAATAAGTCACAAAAATTTGACAAAACTATAAGTAAAGCCACTAATAAGTCACAAAAATTTGACAAAACTATAAGTAAAGCCACTAATAAGTCATAAAAATTTTGCAAAACTACAGTGGTGGCCAAAATTGTGGACACTTTTGGAAATTTTTATGTTTGTGAACATTGCTTATAAAAAATGTTACGTTTCACAAAATGCAAACTTGTATATATCATTTTAAAGAGAATTTATTACTGAATTCAATACAAAACACAAAATTCAATTATTTGCAATACAAAAAAAGTTATATGTGCTTTAATATGAATAAAAACACAGTTATGAAATGGTTTGTTTCTAGCTTTCCTGGCCAATCACTGTTCTTGTTCTGAGAACCAATCAAATGTTAGTAACTGCCAGTACAAGCTGACAGCATGTTTACACTTGAAACAATTCATTATTTTGCTTTGTTCTTTAGAAGAAGGACCTGTTTCTTATACACTGCAATTACAAGTAGGAATTTTTGTAAAAATTTTAATATTTAGTCAAGAAGCAATGACATCAAATAAAACGGTAGATTGGACACCTAGAAAGAGATGTAATATTATTGTGTTACGAGAAAGTGGTCTTTCTTATGCTGAAATTGCAAGACAGGTGGGTGGTTCAGTGACTACATCTGGAGTCCGAAAGTTTTGTTTATGATATCAGGAGACAAATTCAATAAAAAAACAAAAAAGGAAAAGGCCGAAAAAGGTGCACCACATCTATTGATGACAGAAGAATAAAATGACTATGTCTCCAAGATAGAAAAATGTCATCAGCGGCCATCAGAAGTGATCTGAATGATGCTGGTGTGTCTGTCAGTTCAAGAACAATCAGGAGAAGATTAACAGATGTTGGACTGAGAGGTAAAATTCCGCGAAAAAAGCCTTATCTTAATTTTCAGCAACGAAAAAAAAGACTACAGTGGGCAAAGGAACACATTAATTGGACAGATGATCAGTGGTCACAAGTTATACGGAGTGATGAAACTAAGATATCGTTATTCGGTAGTGATGGCCGAAAATATGTAACACGTAGAATAGGAGAAGAGCTACATCCTGACTGCATTCAAGCAATTGTGAAGAACCCAGTTAGTGTTATGATTTGGTCATGCATGTCAGCAGATGGTATTGGTCGCCTTCGTGTCATCAATGGGACACTGAATGCCAGAAAATACATTGACACTATTCTAGAACCAAAACTTCTACCTTCCATCAGAAGATCTCTTTCCCAACAATGCTTCGTTTATTTTTCAGCAGGATTCTGCTCCTTGCCACACGGCCAAAATATCGAAAGAGTGGTTTCGTACAAAGAGCATTAAATTGTTGTCATGGCCAGGAAACAGTCCTGACCTCAATCCTATCGAAAATTTGTGGCATTTTTTCAAAACTCTTGTCCGAATGAGGCGCCCATCAAATAAAAGGGAACTAATTGAAGCTATAATTGTTTCCTGGCATCATGTAATAACAAAAGAAGAGCTTAAAACTCTTGTCAGCTCAACGAAACGTCGATGTGAAGCTGTAATCAAAAATAAAGCGTACCCTACTAAGTACTGATAACTCACTGCAATCATCACTATCTAATGTATATCGATAACTATTATCGTTTAACTTTTTTTGTATTGCAAATAATTGAATTTAGGCTTTTAGTAAATATGTATACAATATTTTTAGAATTATCAACAATTTTAAAGTTGTCTAAGTGCCGCTAAGCCTTTTTTTAATGGCGGCCATTGATGCTTACATTTGAAACAGGAGACTAGTGGATTTGTTGCCAATCTAGAGAAACTTAGCTTCGCAACAACAAAGATAACGCCTTCATTTATTATTGCGAATTAAATCATGCTTAATCCTTTCTGGAATTTTTTCGAGGAAATAAGTGTTTAAGATTTACTTCGTAATTTTTAATATAGATATTTTGAGTTTTTATGTATTTTTGCCTTCTCGCGAAGTGAGAACTGAATTAATTGAATGAGAAATACTCAATCGTCTGTGAAAAACTGTTTCTTTCTTGTTTTATTTGCTTAATTTCTTTTATACATAGTTCTAGCTTTATTATAGTATTTGAATAGAACATGTGGCAACGATTAGATAATTCTTTAAATGATATACATTTTGTGCATTCTGAGTTATAATATGAATGAAATATAATACTGTTAAGTGAGTGAGTTTTTTTGGCGCAAAAACCAACGATGATTATGATGCGCCAAACAAATGGTGGGATGACCTAATTTAGAAATGAAATAATTATTAATAAATACTGTTAAGTGAATCTAACGCCAGAGTGTCGCTATGGTAAACAAATACTAGAGTGAATTTTAAAGAATGCATTTATTCTACTGTGGTTTATGCGCTGTCGGCGAAGTAGATTTAATTAAATCCAATAAGTTTAAACAAAATGCAAGAAAAAGTGCGTATAATTTAATATTCCGTACAAGGAAGTCATGTGGTGTACACATCAGATTTTTTTATTAATAATCAGCAATATTTAACCCTCTGACTGCTAATTATTTTAAAACAAATCGCTTCAAAAATTGCGTATTTGTTTATTTCATATTTGAAAGTGCCATTTCGTTTCTCGAACTTTACGCAAATATGTGAAATTCAGTGGACATTTAACTTCATATGCTGAATAAAACGTGAATTAAAGTCTAAATACTGAGCAAAATGCATTTCTGATGATTTAAACATTAAAATAGCGTGATGCGGTTTCAATACACTTAGCAGAGGCATGCCCTCTGGTATCACTAAATGTGGAAATTTTGCTAAAATTATTGCCACGAATTTTGTATTTATTTAGCTATTTTAATAGAATTAATTAAAATTGTTTTATACCCCCGTGCAATGCAGCATTTGAAGAGAAATCTACGCCGAAAAATTAAAAATACAGGAGCGCGCACATTTAATAAATAGACATCACGTAATTGTACTCTTTTGCTTTCCGGAAAAATTGAGAAAATACTAGAATATTCTCGTGCATTTAAAAAGCTTATAAAAGGTGGAGGAAAACACATCAATTCAGTTGTTTACTTATTTTCTTGTTGTTGACTGTAGCGAATTCGCGGTGATATCGGATTAGCTTTCTTGTTAATTAAGTTCTGTTGAAGGTTTTAGTAGTTTAAAAGATAACTACTGCAAGATATTGCGATATTGTACGAATATCTCTAAGGAAATTTAAGCCTTTTGTATTTATTCTTGGGATAATAATAAATATTAACTTCTTATCGACTTGTCCATTCAATTTATTACGAACCCTTACGCACGCAACATTATGTAGCCTCTGAAAACCGCAGGACAAGCAGTCAGAGGGTTAATGCGCTGCATTTTATATATTAACATATTTTATATCAATAATCAGCTTACTAGCCGCTGAGAGTTAAAGTCGCTGAACACTGGTAGTTCGATACGACCTCAAATATATTAGCGAACAGGCTGCTTGTATGAGCGTATTCGTAGTTTCCCCCATGTGTAATATACAGTTAGCCACAAAAGTCTGCGTACAGACTAAATTTTAAATAAAAAAATCACTTAAAGCCTAGAAAAATGTATTTTAATCATTGCATTTTTTTTCTTCTATTAGCTAAAATTGTAAGCTTAAGTAAAAAGTAAACAATATCATTGTAATACTTTTTAAATTTTTTCAAAAATATATTTTGTCAAAAAAACTCAGAAATTCCCTCTGCGTACACTTTCAAAAAAAAAATTAAATAATAATGAATCTGCATGAATGTATGCATGTTTCTTGCACTGTAAAAAAAAAAAATAAATAAATAAAAAAATAATAAATAAAAATAAAAAAATAAACAAACAAAAAAAAAAAAAATCTGAAATGTTTCAGATTTTAAATTACGTCCAAAGGGGCGTTTTTCAACATTTTGTGTGTTACCTTTCTTTATTAAATATCATGTTCCTCGCACTTAAACCATAAGATCCAGTGCAACAGCAATATCGCAAAATAGTTTTAAAACGAGCATATCTTTAGAATTTCCGATACAGAGACTCACGCGCTGGAGATAAAAATGATTTTTCTGCACAACGTTGCCATTGCTCGCTTTGAAATCCTTGAGTTTGTTAATTCAAAATAATCAAAAAGTCGTCAAAGTTTTAAAAAATAGGAAATCGATCATAAAATAAATTTCAAATTTCAAATTTGGTCTTCCACATGCTCATATTCGTTGGAGGATTACGTTATTCAAAATTCGATGACTCTATGTACCGTTGTTTTATCACAATACGAGAAATATACATACATTTATGCAGATTTTTCATTATTTAATTTCTTCAAATATAATGCAGGACTCTAACATTTTGTGGCAACAGTTTGAAAAGTGAACCGACATTTATGAGTCCGACGCAAAATGCCAAAACGAAAATAATAGTCCTTCGGGATTCAAATCCCTTTGGACTAAAAAAAGCAAAATATAAGTTTTTTACATTACTTCAATACTTTGTAGGATATCCTTTATTCTTCAAAACAGCTTGCAGACGTCTGGACATTGACTGAACTATTTTTTCAGTGTCATTCGACGTAAATTTCGCCCATTCTTTCTGCAATTTACTAATTAGCTCATTTCGCGATGTAATATTGTGTTTTCGAATTCGTTTCTCCAATTTTGCACTTAAATGTTCGATTGGATTGAGGTCTGGTGACTGTGGAGGAGTACGCAACTGTCTTGGAGTGTGATAGAGAAGATATTCTTTCACAATTTTAGCTGTATGTTTCGGGTCGTTGTCCTGTTGGAAAATAAAGGTATTAGAAAGGTTTAAATTTCGGGCACTGTCTCGTAGATTTTTCTTCAGAACATCCAGATAAACATACTTATCCATGACTTTATCAATAAATGTGAAAATTTCCGACTCCTTTCGACGACATACTACACCCCCATACCATCACACCGCCAGCTCCATGTTTGACAGTTGGATTTAAATTTCTCAGATTCAGTTGTGTTCCTGGTTTTCTCCATACAATAGGGTGGCCATTAACTTTAAATATTGTAAATTTACTTTCATCTGACCAAATTGCATTGTTCCAGAAGTCCTGCGAAGAGATTAAATATGTTTTGGCAAAAGCAATTCTTTTCTTTCTATTTGTCTCGGAAATGTATGGCTTAAACCTAGGTTTGCGTCCATGATAATCGGCCTTTCGCAGCACTTTTCATACAGTTTCAGGAGAAATTTCCTTGTTGCTAGTTAAAAGAATGTCTTTCTCAATGTTTGCAGCAGAAAGTTTAGGATTTTGTTTAATTCGTAAAAGAATTTTTCTTTCTTCTCTCTGCGTTAGCTTCTTCGGTCTCCCACATCTTGGTTTTACAGCAAAACTACCAGAGTCACGATAGTTTTGAATAACTCTTTGCACACTAGAAAATGGTTTTCCAATGGTTTTACCAATATAACGAAGAGTTTTACCTTCATCTCTCAATCTGATAATTAGTTGTCTCGTAACTAAAGGAATTTCTTAATTGGTTGTCATTTTCGTCAAAGAAAATAGAAATAACAACTTCCAATCAACGTGAAATTTGCTTCGGAAGTCAATGACCTTAAAAGTGTAACCTTCTTTGCATTCTCAAGTTTGAAGTTTAAAAGTTAGATAAGAAATCCCCCGCCTCCTTCGCGTTGTACGCAAACTTTATTGGCTTTGATTTCTGGCCACTTATCTTTTAAAAATTAGTGTGCATAAATTATAACATATGAAAATATTACAGTTAAATAATTTCAAAGCCCCTTATTGAAAATAAATATTTAAAAAATAAAACTTTAAGAAAATACCCTTTTCAGACCTTAAAATTTGGATTTGATATTACTTTTCTTGATGTACGCAGACTTTATTGACTAACTGTAGATACGAGCCGTTTTCTCTCAGAAATACCTCCAAAAACATCTCTTCTCTTAGACAGACATTTGCTTTAGCACAGAGTTTCTCAAATTATGGGTGTCGACCGCAAATGAGGTCGCGAAAATTCAACATCGATAGTTGAATTTAAAGGAACTCTATTCACAAGACCTTTTACAGAGATTACATTAATGAGATTAGACTTTTAAAGACATTATATTAATTGATATTAATGCAATTAATTACCTGTTATATAAAGTTAAAAAAGAATTTGTAAAGCTACCTAGCGATTCAAACTTAAAGCCTGAGTTTTCACAAAAATCCTTGATGAATTCTGGATCGGAGTAAGACCTTGATTTCTCACTATTCCTGAAATGGCATTAAATGTTCTTCTCATTCAGCACTATATATTTTTATAAAACTACTTTTTCAACGTTGACGTTAATTAAAACCAAATGTCCTATGTCCAGTAGAGTCAAATATCGCACCGACATTTAATTAATTATGCAGCAGAAAAGAAACACATCTGTCTCATTAGAATTTTCTTTAATGTTTACTTGCTTAAAATAAATCCTAAAGCTTTTTATATGTATTTTGTTTACCAAAGAAATAAATTATTTACGGGGGGTGGGAGATATTTCTTTTTATATCTTTATTTTATGTTTAATATCCGGGGTCGCGAAAAAATTCTCAGCAATAAAAATAGGTCGCGACTGAAAAAAGAAGAAGAAGAAGAAAAAAAAAAAAAAAAAAAAAAAAAAAAAAAAAAAGAAGCCCTGCCTTAAGAACAACCCTATATCAATAATCTCTTATACATCGCTATATATCGATACATGATTATTAAATCTGAAGAAACTGCACATCTCATATTTTATTCAATACACTTTTTTTTCGAGTATTATACTTGTGTTACATATCAGTTATACATTATTTATCCTAGGAAGTCTTTCAATTTATTTTTTAACATATTTATGCATTTATTGTTGCACTTAAATGTGAGCGAAACCACCTCACACACTTTGTCTCTTTCTTACAAAACTGTCAAATATACTTTTAAATATCCCACAGGTACTTTATAATTTTATATATATTGATGATATCCACAGCTAATACTCCCTCTAACAAATCTTTGAGATCTGGTGGACCGGCATAACAGTTTGAAGGCATTTAAGCTAAGGCAATATCTTCTCTTATTCAATGGGTTTCCCAACCAACAAGCACCTCTTACTCTAAATCTTTACCCTTCCCAAGGAGAGGAGCTGTCAATTTTTATATTTAGGGCCGTAATTTAACAGACTAAATATTTCATCTTTTACGGCGATCGTCTACTTACTGGGCATGGGCGGCAGCCGTCTTTCTCCCCTCCCAACCTTTTATTTAGTAGGAGTCCGCACTGTATATGGAATAGCTAGGAGGGGGGAAGTCAGCACCACACCGCTGATGCTATTGTGGCAAATGCACCAGCGTGGATGGGCTTACGGATGAATGATCCACAGCCGCCAACCTTGTCGTGTGGACTTAGTGAATGGCAGTTCTTGAGGATCGCTTCGCTGGGCTCGCTTCGTCCATTGTGTTGCCAGATAGGGCGATAATACGATATGAATGGAGCTTGGCTGCTGTCTTCCTTAAATAGGCTATTCAGGCGACCTTTGAATCGGTTATTGGTAATAAAAGCCTTAATTACCTTCGAGTTATTAAAAGGAAGCTTTTTAACGATGGGTGGGTATAATAGAAAAGGCGTACAATGCAACTCTGTGACGCGGCTTGTTTATACAAGGGAAAAGAAAACGGTATACGTCATTTTAACACCGGGATTATCGATTATGAAAAGAATTGTTTTTCATGTAATAACCGGCGCTTAGGAGGAGGAGGTAAGCTTATCTGGTGAAAATATATCTCAAAGGTATATTGAAAATAAAAATGTCTTGAAAAAGAATATAATAAAAAGGATGGAGAGCCAAGAATAAGATTTGGTTTTAACGTTTTATGATTTTTAACAGAATATAAAAATACTTTTGCTAATACTGTCTGATATAGCACAAGGAATATCTGTATGCATTTAAGGGGACTCATACACCTTAAAACCCATAAGATCTTCGAATATATGACTGTTGCAAGAATTGGGTTAACTTATATATTTTAAAAGCAATTACTTCCAACTTTTTACAGCTGACTACATAATATAGCTGATTTCTGAAATAGTAATCAGAAAGTTTGTGTTGCCACAAATATTTTTATAACTTAATCCGCTTTGTGACAAAATTTTACGTCAAATTTTCACCTTGCGCGCACAGTTTAAAACATTCTGTTGCATAATTTAATTCCATATTTAATATATAGCATTCAGAAATTACTGTGAACCTAAAATTCTAAGAATTTCATGTTAAATTTTTATTTTATTTGGAGTTGAGTTTGTAAAATGTATTTTATTAAAAAAATCTGTAATGTTTTCGCGCATAAATTTTTTTAATACTAAAATATTCATCAAATTTTTGGTTCAGTTAGGAAATAGTGCCCATATAAAGAATTCCATCAAATTTCAAGTATGTACTATTAGCCATTTTTAAAATATCATGCGCACTAGGGGGAAACATGATGAAAACTTTTGCCACAAAGCAAATTAAATTACAAAAATATTTGTGGCAACACACACGTTTTGGTTACTAGTTTCTAAAGCAGCTATATCATGTAGTCAGCTGTAAAAAGTTGGAAGTAATTGCTTTTAAAATAAATAAAATATCCCAATTCTTGCAACAGTCACATATTCGAAGATCATAAGGGGTTTAAGGTGTATGAGCCCCCTTAAAACAGAGCTACAATTCACTGTGAAGCATTTACTAAAACAATACAATTTTGAACTTTTTGTAACTTGTCATCGTTTGACTAACATATTATTCAGTTCATCACACACTTTCGTAAATATCGAACACATTTTAATACCCATAGAAGATGAACATAGATAATCAGTACAAACGTACTGTGCTACATTTTTTATTTTCGTGTGGTGAATCTGCTAGGTCTGCAGCGAAAAAAATTAATAGTGTAGATGGTGAACACACTATTAGGTTAAAAAAACTGCCCAGGTTAAAAAAATTGAAAGTTGGCAAAAGCAGCATGGATGATGAACCCCCGTTCAAGACGTTTTGAACTGTTAGAATCAAATCGAACGATTCATTCAGAAGTTTATAGTGAACAACTTTGCCATCTAAACTCAGAATGGATCAAAAAACGCCCACGATTGGTAAATATCAAAAAAGTGTTTTTTCATCATGATAACGCTGATAAATGCGCACGAATTTATGGACTGACCCAATACATGTAATGTAGTTTTCTAGGGCAAAAAATCTGCTAAAGATATCTGCTTAGGAAGCAGAATGCTTCCGAGGAGAACTTTCTTCCATCTACTGCCACGCATTCACGTTATATATGATATTGTATACATTGTTAGCACAAAGAGCGTTAGCCTAGAACGGCTGTTAATTTCAAAATGGCATTTTGTGTTGGTTCACTTTTCAAACTGTTGCCACTAAATATTATCGCCATGTGTTATATTTAAAGAAATTAATAATGAAGAATCTGCCTGAATGCATGAATGTTTCTCGCATTGTAAAGAAACAATGGTATCTAGAGCCATCAAACTTTGAATAACGTAATCTTCCAACCGAACATAAGCACTCGGAAGCCCCAATTTTGAATTTTTTTATTATCTATTTCAAATTTTGTAACGAACTTTTGATTAACAAACTCAACGATTTCAAAGCGAGCAATGGCAACACTATACGGGAAAAAAAAATACATTTTTATCTCCTGCGCGCGAGACTTTATATCGGAATTTCTAATATGATATACTCATTTTAAAAGATATGCTCATTTTAAAATTATTTTGCGATATTGTTGTTGAATTTTACGGTTTACTTGCGAAGAACTTCATATTTAATTAATAAAGGTAACGCACACAATGTTAAAAAAAGCTCCTTTGGGAGTAATATAAAATCTGAAAACTTTCAGATTTTTTCTTTAGTCCTACAGGAAATTGTCGTCAAAATATGATTCTTCCCAAACGGAAGAAATGAGCAAAAACGTTGTAAAGAGTAAAAAAAGAAATTTGCTTCTGTGACTCCTCTCTAATGCTACGAAGCTTAGTTGAACTGGAATTTTATCTTTGAGAAACTTTATGCAGTAAAAAACATTAAATTCTATTATATGTAATTCTAAAAAAATGTAAAACATCCTTTTTTTGGTTAGTGGTGGAATATAGTGATAAATATGCATCATGTTATTACAATTTTTAAATATTACAAATAACTATACATATAACAGACTTTTAAGAAAAATTCTTAAGGATATGAATATATATTTATAATTATATGAGCCTAAAAATTCATCAAAGTTCTTCGTTTTTAAATTCGAAGTATGTATAACATTATATAAATTCATCATTCATTAATAGTATTATTGTATGATAATAGAAAAATTGTTATTAATGTTGTTTCAAATTTTAATTTTTGAATAATTTATCCTGCATTTTTTGTATATTTTTTGAATGTGCTTGATGAGTAAGTTATATACTCACAGAGTGGTTATATACAATGAAATATGTACAGGGGTTGGACAAAAATATGGAAACACCTTTAAAAAAACATGTTTCATTGCTTAATATGGTGTACGAAACCCGTTGGCATCCAAAACAGCTTGCAGTCTTCTCGAAATGAATAAATACAGTTCCTGTATGTTTGCCAAGGAAATATTATACCATTCTTCCTGCAAAACGGTGGCAAGTTCAGATAACGATGTTGGCGGTGGATAACGAGAACGCACTTTCCGTTCCAAAGTAGACCACAAAGGTTCGATAACATTCAGGTCTGGTGACTTTCGTGGCCAGGGGAGAGGGGATAACTCATCCTCGTGCTCAGAAAACCAGTCCTGGACAATGTGACCTGTGTGAACAGGGGCTTTGTCGTCTTGGAAGACACCATCACCATCGGGGAACAAAGTTTGTACCATGGGATGAACTTGATCGGCCAAAATGTTCACATAAGTCTTGGCAGTCATGTGCCCTGACACAGTTATCATGGGGCTAGCAGAGAACTACGATATGGCTGCCCAAACCATAACAGAACCCCCGCCATGTTTCACTCTTGGCAACAAGCAGTCTGTATTATAGGCTTGAGATGGCGTTCTCCAGACGTAAACTCGGCCAGAAGTGGGAAACAACGTGAAAGAAGACTCGTCAGACCCTATTACTCGCTTCCACTGCTCTATAGTCCAGGCTTTATGACTTAAACACCACCTTTTCCTGTTACGGGCATTAGCATCACTGATGAGTGGCTTCTCAATTGCAGCACGGCCAGCAATTCCCTGTTTATGAAGCTCCCTTCTAATTGTTTTGGTACTCACAGGGTTCGGTAACACAACATTCATTTCAGCAGTAACTTTTGCAGCTGTGGTCTTCTTATTTTTCGTCACAATTGCCCTTAATGATCGTCTGTCACGATCACTCAGGACATACTTTCGTCCGCGCTGTGATTTAGCAGATGATGTTTTTCCGCTTTTCAAATATGAGGGATAAATCTTCGATACAGTACCTCTTGAAACACTAAACACCTCGGCTACCTTGCTTACGGAAGCACCTACCATACGTGCTCCAACAATTTGCCCACGTTCGAAGTCTGTTAACTCTGACATAATGCAATGACAACCTCACATAACAGTTCTCTGACAACAACTGAACTGTTTAGCACATTTACGAAGTTGTATAGGTGGCGTCAGTAGTCAAAAACGCCAGCGCCACCTACATATTTCATTAAAATCAATCTTTCTTTTCAAACATTCATTTCACAAGGTGTTTTCATATTTTTGTCCATCCACTGTATATAACTCACACAATAGTTGTTAGAGTGAGTTATATATTAAAATGAAAAATGTGCAGAAAATAATTATGCGTATAATAACATCTGATGGTGAACGAAAATGATCGTTATATTGCTCTTAAATCTCTATTAGCATAAAAAGCCCGTTTTACTTCCTTGTACGAAGTAAAAAAGAAGTATTGTAATCGCGAAAAGTTTTAGGCAGCATATTTCAACGAAAATATCCATTTTGACGGCTATCGAATACAATTTAACGATGTTTTTGCGTGGTATCTCTACGCAAGGACAGAATAAAATACTCTTTTTTTTTCAAAAAAATTATAAAACTGCTTTAAAATGAATTCTGAAGAGAATTTTTCGTGGCGTCTGTACGAACGTATGTACGTACATCCGTATCTCGCATAACTCAAAAACGAGCAGCCTCAGAACGTTGAAAGTTTGTATATAGGACTGCTATAACATGTAGATGTGCACCTCGTATTTTGGTTGCGATCGGCCGCACCAAACGTATATAAATATATGTATATATAATTTATTTCCTAAACAGTATTGATTAATTGATTATATTATCTCCTAAGTTTAATTAAAGTAGAATTATTTTAAAAGTGTGCATCCATACTGGTAAGTTATATTTTGAAAGATGTTTTGAAGTAATTTGAAAGCAAAATGTTAATAATGTTTTAACGGGGACTGGAGTTAAATCATCATGAAGAATAAAATTTCAATTGTAAAAGGAAAAATTAAAACACGTAAATACGAAAGTGTTTCGTCTTTACTCGAGTTATAAGTTAAAGCCAAACCGCCAATTCTAGTCAGGCCAAATATTTCCGCGAATAGAAGGAATTATGAACCAATGCTGATATTCAAAGAACTTATTCTTTTGAAGCATTTTAGTCAATTCAATTTGGAGTAAAAATCAATTACTGTAGAGAAATCCTAATAAACTCGAGTAACCGTCCCCTACACTTAACTCCAGTCCCCGTTAAAACATTATTAAAATTTTGCTTTCAAATTACTTCAAAACATCTTTCAAAATATAACTTACCAGTATGGATTCACACTTTTAAAATAATTCTACTTTAATTAAACTTAGGAGATAATATAATCAATTAATCAATACTGTTTAGGAAATAAATTATTATTAACTAACTTTGCAGCAATTGCGCAAGTAGTAATAACTTGTATTCGCACTAAATGGATTTAAGATCATACAATATATGTATATATAGATATATCTGTTACTCGGCTCAGTGATCTCAGTTTCTTTGAAATTAAATATCATTAAACATCATGTTCTTCGCACCTAAACCATAAAATTCAACAGCAATGTCACAAAATATTTAAAAAGAGCATAACTTCAGAATTTCCGATACACGGTCTCGCGCGCTGGAGAATTATTTATTATTATTATTATTATTTTTTATTTTGTGCAGTGTTGCCATTCCCCGCTTTGAAATTGTCGAGTTTGTTACTCTAAAATTCGTTAAGATTTTACAAAATACGAAATGGATAATGAAACAAATTTGGGCGTCCGGATGCCCGTATTCGAGTGGAGAACTACGTTACTCAAAATTTGATGTCTCTAGGTATCCTTGTTTTTTCACAGTGTGAGAAACATTCATACATTAAAGCAAATTCTTCATTTTTGAATTTATTTAAATATAATGCCGGGCTCTAATATTTGGCGGCAATAATTTGAAAAGTGAAACGCTGTTTATAGCGAACCAACGTAAAATGCCAAAGTGAAACTAAGAGACATTCTGGGCTAAAAGTAAAAAAAAATAAACGTCGTAAAAAAATTGTAGACAGGAAAAGTTTTTCTTATTAAGAAGCTGTAGTTTAGTTATTGCTTTAAAAAGCCATCTTACAGTTCCTTAAAGAATGACAGTTACATATGACGAGTTTATTGTTAGAGATAACGAACTTTATAGCAAAACCCTTATCAGAGGGTAAATCCTCATCTCTCGCAACATCTGTATCACCTTAGTAATGTTTTCTATTTTATAGTGTTTTCTTTTTTTGTTCGTGGCCTAATTAGGAAAGCTGTAAAAGTTGGTTTTCGAAACTCCGTCAATAACTTCTCGACAAGTTACACCTCATGATGCTTTAAGTTCTGAATTTGACATCAGAGATAACAATTTATTTATTTGTTTTTCTATATGAGATGATTAATCCGCGTTCAAATTGGCTTTCTCTTAAGGCAGTATTCTTTCCTTGGGGGCATCTGTATTAAGAAAAATTATGTGACATTATCCGACACAATTGCTATCGTATGATCTAATTCTTAATTCTATATCCAACTGTGCAGCTCCAAAAACAAATATAAACTTCATTTATCTTGAACAGTCCCAAAAGTGTATTATATGTATAGTAGTTTAACACTAAAAATTAATACAAACCTTTTTTAGCATGAATAGTTTCAGTACTAAATTACACATGCAAAAATTCGGCACCAAAATAAATTCATTTAGCGTTTATAGATCTAGTATTAAATTCCGTACACAATAATTAGGCTCAAAAAATAAAAATTTCAAATAAATGTAAATTTCCACACATCGCACTGAAAATAAATACAAACCTCATTTAGCATGAATAGACCCTTACGAAATTTTACATGCAATAATTCGATACCAGGAATTTAAAAAAAAAAAAAATAAATAAAAAATAAAAAATCTGAAGTGTTTCAGATTTTAAATTACGTCCAAAGGGGCGTTTTTTTAACGTTTTGAGTGTTACCTTTATTTATTAAATATCATGTTCTTTGCACTTAAACCATAAAATTCAGTTCAAGAGCAATATCGCAAAATAATGTTAAATTAAGCATATCTTTAGAATTTCCGATATACACAGTCTCGCGAGCTGGAGATAAAAGTATTTTTTTTCTATATAACGTTGCCATTTCTCGCTTTTAAAGCATTGAGTTTGTAAATCAAAAATTCGTTAAAGTTTTACAAAATATAAAATCTATAATAAAACAAATTCCAAATTTGGGATTTCAGATGCCCATATTCGCAGTAGGATTTCGTCATTCAAAATTCGATGGCTCTATGTACCATTGTTTTATCACAATGCGAGAAATAGACAATCATTTATGCAGATTTTTCATTATTTAATTTCTTCAAATATAATGCAGGACTCTAACATTTTGTGGCAACAGTTTGAAAAGTGAACCGACGTTTATGAGTCCGACGCAAAATCGCAAAACGAAAACAATAGTCCTTCAGGGACAAAGCCCCTTTGGACTAACAAATATAAACTCTTAATTTATCGTGAATAGGCCCAATACTAAATTCTACATACAATAATTAAACTCTAAAAATAATATAAACCTCATTCAGCATGAGTAGGCCCAACACTAAATTCCACATATAATAATTTTACACTAAAATAAGTATAAACCCTATTTAGCATGAATAGTTTCAGTATTAAATTTCACAAACAAAAAATAAATATAAATTCATTTAGCGGGAAGAAGGTCTAATATTAAATTCCATATACAATAATGGCTTCCAAAAAATAAATAAAATCTTGAAAGGTTTTAGATTTTAAGTTACGTCCAAAGGGGGCGTTTTTCTAACATTTTGTCTGTTACCTTTACTTTTTCAATATCACTTTCTTCGCACTTAAACCACAAAATTCATTTCAAGAGTAATATCGCAAAATAGTTTTAAACTGAGCATATCTTTAGAATTTCCGATACAGAGTCTCGCGAGCTGGAGATAAAAACGTTGTTTCTGTACAACTTTATTATTGCTCTCTATGAAATGCTTGAGTTAATCAAAAATTCGTTAAAGTTTCACAAAATATGAAATCGATAATAAAACAAATTCCAAATTTGGGCTTCCACATGCCCATATTCGCAGTAGGATTACGTCATTCAAAATTCGATGGCTCTATGTACCGTTGTTTTATAAGCGAGATATATACATACATTTACGCATATTTTTCATTATTTAATTTCTTCAAATATAATGCAGGAGTCTAACAGTTGGTGGCAACAGTTTGAAAAGTGAAACGAACATTTATAGTGAACCAACACAAAATCGCAGAACGAAAACAATAATCCTTCAGGAACAAAGCCCCTTTGGACTTGAAATTTAAATGTAAACTGCCGCACATAATAATTTCGCACTAAAAATAAATATAAACCTCATTTAGCATAAATAGGCTCTTACCAAATTCTCTAGTATAAAATTGGGTGCCCCTTCGATTAGTGACATTTTTTTTTTTTAAACTTTGGCGATGAATCCTCACTTCTGGTTACCATGATAGTTTAAACTTTGTTTTAGCTGCCTGATTTTATTTAAATGAAAATAGATTGATGTGCACATGGGCAAATTTAAGGCAGTGCGCAATGCCTACTTTGTGCAATTCTAGGATTTTTTTTTTAAGTGAAAACAGATCGATGGACACAGAGTTCAAGCAATTCTTTGACTTTTTATTTTGGTTTTGTGTAGCGGCCATCTTGAAATTGTGCCTTTTTGGCGCCGATCTTGGTGTCAAAAAAGAATCGCCAAAAAACAAGGGGCACCCAGTTGTAAACGTTTACCTCCAAATGTAATAATTCGGTATCAGAAATAAATATAAAGGAAAGTGCAGAATCGCCCACAGCTTTGCGCGTTTTTAAGAATTGCATACTCGGTATCCACGTACACGTCGACCTATTTTCACTTAAATCATCCCAGAATTGCACAAAAATGGCATTGCGCACACTCTTGACTTTATCCATGTACACATCGATCTATTTTCACTTAAAAAGTAAAACAAAATTGACAAAAATCCAATTCTTCTTACTCTTGTAAAAAGCGCCAAACAAACGCCAAACAAATAAGTGGGCGATTCTGCACTTTAGCCTATATATAAACCTCATTTAGCGTGAAAAGGCCGAATATTAAATTCCACATAAAACAACACTTAGTACAAAATTCATTTAGTATGAATAGGTTCAGTACTAAATTCCACAAACAAAAATTCTGCACCCAAAATAAATATAAACTTAAATTAACGTGAACAGATCGAGTACCACATACAATAATTCGACACCAAAAATTAATATATATTAATATATGTAATATATCAAGCAAGGTAGTAATTATAATTTAAAAAAAAACAATTTTGGTCTAGAAGACATCTTGCGCAATATGCTGCAAAATAAGTAAAATATAAAAATTGTAGTAAGCTCGCCTTAACAAAGCAAATTTCAGAGAAGTACTAATGTAAGTACGCTAAACGTAGATCCATATTTAAATAGAAGTCGGCAAGTTTAAATTCTATTTCAATTGACATTTGTGGCCGCAATTTACTTGTCACTCTAATCGTGCTTATTTCCAGAACATTCACATTATTTATACTCTTGCGATAACAAAGGAGCCCGGCTAACTTATCTCCAAGCAGCGCACGAGAGAAGCTGAGTAAGTAGTTATCCAATATGGAAGCACACGAAGAAGCAGGTTTGTGTTAGAAAAATTTCAGTTCTAAGAGTTTAGGTTCCCAATTTCTACGTCATCCATGGACCTTATAAGAGATAGACTAACCCAGTGGGCGGGGCGCGTGTCACCGACATGTCAGCAAGAAAGAGTAGGGACGATCTGGTTTACTTTTAACACTGAAACCTATGGCGTTTGTATCACATAACTCTTTTTAATTATTAAATGTGATACGTTGTGAGATTATGAAAGCCACAGTTTTTTCCAAATAGGCTTCAATATATCTCATTAAAGCACTTTTTACTGCATTTCGCGTATTTTTCTCATGCGTAATTCTTGTACAAACATCTTTACTTTTGTAAAACGGTAAAAACTCTAAGCACAAAATTTATGAACTCAATTTTCGTACAAATAACGTAAAATTAAATAAGATTCATAGTACGTGATGCTTTGAAATAAATAAGGTAAAATTAAACAAGATCTGATAATTTTTTTTTTTTTAATTTAATGACCATTTTCAGGCAGTGATATTCGAAACTATAATAACATTACAAAACAATCATTTATTTGATTATATCATCATTAACTTATTAACATTAAAGTGGAATATTTATTTTAGTAATTTATAAAATTCGGAGCATAAAATTTTCTGAGTGTAATGAAGGGGGGAAAAAAGAGTAAAATAAAATCTAGAAGCACTCAGATTTTATATTACGCCCAAAAGGAATCTTTTTTTAACGTTTTGTGTGTTAACTACATTTAGTGAATATCATACTCTTCGCCCGTAAACCCCATACATTTGAAAACAGCATATCTTTAGAATTTCCACACTGGAGATAAAACTGTTATTTTCCGTACAGTGCTCGTTCTGAACTCGTTGAGTTTGTTAAGCAAAAATTCGTTAAAGTTTTACAAAATATGAAATAGATTAAAACAAATTCGAAATTCGGCCGGTGCCTATGTTCGGGTGGAGGATTACATTATTCAAAATTGGATGGCTATAGATACTGTCGTTTTTGTAACAGTGCAAGAAACATACATGTATTCATGCAGATTCTTCATTATTTAATTTCCTTACATATAATACAGGGCGATAATATTTGGTAACAACAATTTGCAAGGAGACAGGGACACTTTTAGTAAAACAGCGCAAAATGCCGCTTCGAAACTAACAGCCTTCCTAGGCTATCGTCGCTTTGGTCTAATAAATTAAATTAACAGTAAATAAAAAAAAAATCTTACGCAGAACTAAAAATAAATTTAAAAAATAATCATAAAAAATTAATTATTACGGTTAAATATAATTTTAATATTAGAATTAAATGTATAAAAATTTTTAAGGAGTCAAAAAAGTTTATCGCGATGTATTAGGAAATATAATTGAAATAAAATTCCTTTATAGAAATTGTGCTATAATACTCATCTATAATTTTAAAAAAAGCAGCAGAATTTATAATTTTAAACAAAACCTTCAAAAATTCGTTTATAAATATTTTAGTACTTTTTACTTATTTACACACCAATAAAAAAACATAAAAATTGCAAGAGAAAATTGCTTGTTTGAAATTTTCTATTAGTTCAGATTTAAGATATTATTTTCTAAAAGAAGTAGTTACAAATTTCCTTACAGCATAGGAAAAGCTAAAAAAATATCCAGCCCTGAGAACATGCAATAGCTTTATAATTATTAGGAACGTTAATTATGCTTGATAAATATGCTAAATTTTAAAATATCAATCTCAATTTCAAAAATAAAAATATGGAGAAATTCTAATTTGTGAAATGATGCGCTACAACCAGCTTTTTCTTGATAATTATACACGCTGCAATAGGAAACCAATGTTAAATTTCTGCAAGTCGTCCCTACTCCTCCGGATGTGATCAAGGTGACAGCCGGCAACGCCTCAGACGAAGGAGAAAACCCGTTTGGGTTGTCTATTTCTTATAAGGACCATGACGTCATTGCTGTTACGTCATCGCTTCGTGGCATAGATTAATCTAGAAATGATGCAGCCCAGAAATGTTGTTACTATTTTTAGAAGGAACACGGGCGTTAAAGGGTTATTATTAATTTATTATTTGAAAGGTGGATATTTTATATTTAATATATATAAACTTAGCATTAATAGATTCTCCATACACAATAATCCAGCCCCAAAAATAAATATAAACCTCATTTAGCATAAATAGGTCCATACTAAATTTTCTGCATATAATATTTCGGTATCAAAAATAAATATAACTTAATTTAGTGTGAATATTAAATTAAACTACAATAATTCAGCACTAAAAATAAATTTCCTTTATCATGAATAAGTCCAGCACTTATTTCCACACACAATAAATTGGGCACAAAAATTAAATAAAACTTCATGCAGCGTTAAACAGGCTCAGTACTAAATTCCACAAACAAAAATTCGGCACCAAAAATAAATATAAATTCATTTATATTTATTTTTAAATAAATATAAAGTCACTTAGCGTGTATAGGTCTGGTATTAAATTCCATGTACATGTTCAACTCCAAAAATTAAAAAAAACTTTATTTGGCATGAATAAATCCAATACTTAATTCTGGCTAAATTAATTCAGCTATAACAATAAATATAAGTCTCATTTAGCATTTATAGATTCTGTATTAAGTTCCACATAAATTAATTCGGCAACAAAATTAAATATAAATTTCATTTAGCGCGAATAAATCCAGAATAAATTTCACATACAATATTCAGCTCGAAAAATAAAATATGAACTTCATTTAGCCTAAACGTGAAACTTTACTGAATAAATAACACGTTGGGCTTTGCAATCCATAATTTCTGCAGCGGCATTTTATACCACATTAGATGATACTACAACTAAACTGAACATATAGCTATATGTCTATCTATCTATGTCTGTCTGTAGTATAGAAATCTGTAATATTTTTGCAGTAGCATTCCCTACCACATTATAGGAAACTAAACTAAACATATAGCTATCTGTCGTTTGTATGTACTATACATATCTGTACCATTCTTGCAATAGCGTTCCCTACCCCATTACAGGATACAAAAACTAAACTAAAAATATAGTTATCTATCTATCGTTTTATCTGTACTATAGAAATCTATACTATTTTTTGCAGTAGCGTTCTCTACCATATTACAGGATACGAAAGCTAAACTGAACTTGCAACTCTCTATGTATATATCGTCTATCTCTGCTATAGAAATCTGTGTTGTTTTTCCAGTAGCGTTCTCTACCATATTATAGGATCTCAAAACTAGGCTGTACATATACCTATCTGTCTATCTATCTGCCATTCATCTGTACTATAGAAATCTATACTATTTTACAGTAGCGTTCTCTACTACAATATAGGATATAGAAATTAACTGAACTTATAGCTCTCTGTCTGTCTATATATTGTCTATCTGTAATATAGAAGTCTGTACTGTTTTTGCAGTAGCATTCTCTACCACATTATAGAAAACTAAACTAAACGTATAGCTATATGTCTATCTGTCATTTCTTTGTACTATAGATATCTGTACTATTCTTGCAGTAGCGTTCCCTACCTCATTACAGGATACAAAAACTGAACTGAACATATAAGTCTCTGTCTATATACATATCGTCTAACTCTGCTATAGAAATCTGTATTGTTTTTCCAGTAGCGTTCTCTATTATAGGATCCAAAAACTAAGTTGAACATATAGCTATATCTGTCTATCTATCTGCCATTCGTCTGTACTATAGAAATCTATACTATTTTACAGTAGCGTTCTCTACTATATTATAGGATACTTATAGCTCTCTGTCTATTTATATATTGTCCATCTGTACTATAGAAATCTGTACTGTTTTTCCAGTAGCTTTCTTTACCAGATTATAGAATACGAAAACTAAACTGAACATATAGCTATCTCTCTATCAACTATCTATACTATAGAAATGTGTAATATTTTTGTATTAGCGTTCTCTACCATAATCCTATAATGATAGCATTCGAAAACTAAACTGAACATATAGCTATCTGTCTATTTGTACTATAGAAATGTGTGGCCATTTTATTTTATATTGCTGCTTACTACTGACTCATGGAAGCTCGAGACTGGCCCACGGGTGTTGCGCTAGGGCCTAATTTACTTAGGGTCAAATAGGGCATGCACTTAGTGCCTCCCTTTAAAGGGGATATCATATCCTTATATTATTTTCAAAATATGTAAACTTGTAATTTTTTTTAATTCTAGATTTTTAAAAGTACAGAATTAAAAGCAGGAAAAGTTATCAGAACAAATTATTTCTGCAACGTTTGAAAAAAAACTAAATTCTTCAATTTTACATATTATTCACATTCTTGGTTATTAAATTGGTAATCAATTTATCTTCAGTCATTTGGACACATCTTTAAAATTTAATTAAGATTTTTAGTAAATAAGAGTTGTTTAGGGTGTTCCTTTTTTAAGCTTCAAAAGGCCTATTTGTCTCAAAATACAGTTTTGAGCGTTTACAGCGTTGATTCAGTTTAAATGTCGTGTATTGAAAATGCGTTATTTCACTTTTCATTCGAGTCCGTTGCCTCTGGATTTGAAAAATAAAATTTAATAATTTTATTTTTTTCAAATTGAATTTGTCCGTTATGGATTGTCAATTAGGCTATTTGACAGCAGTAGATGCGGTCTTAAAAATATATTTTAAAACTTTTCAATCTGATTGATTTAAATAAAATGCATTGAATTCATGATATATCTAATTTAAAGCATTCAATATTTAAAAAAATTTTTTTTTTAATATACTGAAGATATATAACTTTCTCATGTTCGCATAAATGTATATTGATCTAGCATCCTATAAAATGTTCATCTGAGCCATCTATATAGATAATTTCTACTGATAAATTATAGACCCTTAAACCCAGAACCGTTTCAAACTTTTTATTAACCCAAAGGAGTGTTATCTCAGAAGGGCTCTTTATTAATTTCGTTTTGCCATTTTGCGTCAATTCACTGTAAATGACCGTATCACTTTTTAAACTGTTGCCACCAAATATTACCGCTTTGTGTTATATTTAAAGATATTAAATAATGAAGAATCTGCATAAATGTTCGTATGTTTCTCGCATTGTGATAAAACAACGGTACCTAGAGCCATGCAATTTTCAATGACGTAATCCTCTTGCGAATATGGGCATATGGAAGCCCAAATTTGAAATTTGGAATTTCTTTTATTATCGATTTCATATTTTGTAAAACTTTAACGAATTTTTGATTAACAAACTTAACGATTTCATAGCAAGCAATGTACGGAAAAAAAAAAAAAAAAAAAAATATCTCCAGCACACGAGGTTATGTATCGGAAATTCTAAAGATATGCTGATTTAAAATTATTCTGCAATATTGCTGTTGAATTGAATTTGATGGTTTAAGTGCGAAGAACATTATATTTAGTAAATAAAGGTAACACACAAGGTGTTAAAAAAACTCCCCTTTGGTTGTAATATAAAATCAGAAAACCTTCATATTTTTTAAAAAATTTTATTTATTATTTTTTTTTTTTTTTTTTTTTTTTTTTTTTTTTTAGTTTCTTTCAGTAAAAAACCTGGTTTAAAATGTGAAAGTTTATATTTTATGCAACTCCTGTTGAAACATTAGGTTATTTTGATGGAGGAGACGAGAAAAATGGGTAATGTTCTCGCCAGGACTTGAACCTCGGACCTCTCGAATACGCGCCGAGCGTGCTGTCCATTACACCATGAAGGCATGCGAAGAATGCGGCAGAAATAACTTACATACCCCCATTTTAAACGGCGACTGGTAATTAGGGGACCCAATCGCCAAATCCTAATGGTGAAGAATCATCCTCCACTAACGTTTTTAGTTCGGGCGCCACTGTAGAGTCATTAGGTCATGTCGAAGCAGGAGACATGAAAAATCCAATGCCCTCGCCGGGACTCGAACCTCGGATATCTCGAATACGTGTCGAGCGTGCTGACCATTACAACACCACGAAAGCATACTAAGGAGGCGGAAGAAGTACCTTATGCACCTACTAAACGAAAAGCATAAAAATACAACGTGAAAAAAAAAGAAAAAAAAAAAAAAAAAGAAAGGAAAAGAGAAAAAAGAGCAGGGAATTCCCCCCTTTTTTAAATACAATTAATGACAAATATTTATTTCCAATATTATTTCACAAAATATTTTATATATGAAATTTAATTTGCAGCACTGGCTTTTATAGCATTAAAAAAAATAAAGGGGAGGCACCCATAACAGATTTTGCTCCAGGCATCCAATTTTGTTAATTTTGTGCTGCCACAAATATTTTTTATAAATCACTAAAATAAATTCCAAACAGTTTAAGTACGAAAAATGAAAAAAAAAAAAAATTTAAGACATTCTGATCTAAAGCTGAATGCATATCAAACACACTTTTAATCTCTTAAGCAAAACTGGCGACACACTGTACCACATTTGGCGAATTATCTCCACGGAGAGGCAAACCTAAATGAAACCCCAACAAAAGCCTACCAGCGGATGGAGATAAAAAAGTAAAAACTTTTCGCCGGTGTCACATTTGGTGGGGGACAACAACAGCAACATATAATACCAGGACGGACAGAGCGCGATTTTCCCTATATGAATAGGGGAAAGTGAGAGATGTAGTACCCAAAACTCCGCCAAGAACGACAGAAAGTGAGAGGGAGAGAATGATAGGATTGGGTTTTAATTAAAATGTGGGGCGCCTTAAGACGGGGCCCACTGAAGCGCAATGATAGATTAGGCGCTGCTTTTGTCCTGCGATTAGAGACGCGTCATTTCACCGTTCACTGTTCACTGGGTCGTTCCGGGCGGGACAGTCGACTTGTGACGTCACACGAGGGAGTGCCGTCGATATCGGAAATATGCAGAACGCCCTCTTTTCCGCTCTGGAGGCTCTGAACGTGTTTTCTGTTCTTCAGCCCTCCCCATAACGTTTTTGAACTCTGTGGAGTCCGAATCAGATCCGAATGGTAATTTTTTACATATCGCTTTCTGTTACTTTTTGCCCTATATGGATTTCTAACAAGATAAAAGAAAAGTATAAATTTTCTTTCAATATCTTCGCTATTATTATTTTTTCGCCATCTACTCCCAAAACTGTTTGCTAATCACATTTAAAAGTAAGGCAAGGGGGGCATACACAATATATCTTTCCTTAAACGTATAAAAATATTCAAATACGGCTGTATAAAATATTAAAAAAAAATCACAATACATATTCAATTTAAAGCCTGTTTTCTTTCAAATCGCTTTCTAGGACTTGGAGTAGCAGATGACAACTCCACCCCCCCCCCCATTTTTGAAGATAATTCGAGATGCATTAAATAAGGCAATCTGTAACATCTAAATAGCCATCCTGATTTCCAGACCTGTGCCAATCGCACTGTTTCTCATACGGGAACCTTAAGCCAGTTATGCAAGGGTTAAAAAGTTGATTGAGAAACAAAAGAATATTCAACTACAGTAGCAAATATCTTATTTCCTGTCGTATCCCTCCCTAGCTTTTTAACTACAGTTTCCCATCATTTAAAATATATTCGCGCAACTATGCTCTTCCTAGAACTAGCTTAAATATTTAAATGTATTTGTTCGCGTAGTGATTATTTTCGTCTTACCAATAAAGGCAAACCACCTGCGAAGGTCACGCCGAACTTCTCCCGTCTAATTGTTCAAATGTATACCAGGTTAATGCAAGAGCCAATCCATCACAGCGAAGCAAAAACAAACTGATATTCAGTCTATGATTTCGCTGAGTCAGCTGCACATTCAGTTACTTACGGATGATACGAGACCTAATTCTGATTTAAGGTCAAAAACTATTGCATAGATCTGTGATGTAGAAATATAAATTTTGATACCGGTAGAAATATAATATGATGGCCAAATTTTATTAGAACGATCTTATGTCTACTTACCTTAGAGCATTCAGGAATAATTTAAAAAGAATTAGTATCTATTAGATTGCATTAACACATGCTTGTAACACTGTAGATGTTAGAATGTTTTTTCGTATATTGTTTTAAAATATTTAATTTCATTTTTTTAAAACATATTACTATTTTCACACGAGTTGTGCGATACTTGTGCAAGCTATATGAATTATATATAAAGATTAAATAGTGTGCTGTAGATTTAGTAAAGTCATTAAGAAATGTAATATAAATACAGTAAGACCCCGCTTAACGCGGGGGATACGTTCCATCGAAGTAGAGCGTAATGCGAAACAGCGCTAAGCGAGGCTATCTTAACATGTAAATAATGGGGTTAGGGAAAGACCGATAAAAAATGGTTAGGCATTAAATTTAATAATTTTTTTTAATAAAAATAAAATCAAACATTTATTTCTTACAAAAATAAAAACAATATAAAGGCATATACTTTTAAAAACAAATAAAATTCTCAAGTCAGATCATTCAGTCTAATTTCGTCGTCAATCCATATAGACAGTCGTTTTTCCATTTCCTCTATAATGTTATTTCTAGAACGGGTAATTCTAGTTGCAGAGCTTGACGTAGTTGCAGTTGCCGATGACAGTATTTTTTCTTTATTCTTAAGAATTGTCCTTATTGTTGAAGTTGCCAAAATCAATGCAGCACTGATTTGAGATTGACGTTCACCAGAATCTAATCTTCTAATCACTTGCATTTGCTTTTCTTGTTTTTTATTATCACCCATGATAAAAACTAAAGATCATAATATTTGTCACTGTATTATTAATCGTTATAGTATTATATATCAAATTTAAACTTACAATAATGTCAACAAATGTTGTTTCAAATGATAAAAAGCAAGAAACACAACTACACTGTTTCGGATATGTTATTTGGAAACCTAGCGCTGCGTACAATTTCGGAGAATCCCCGGGTTGAAATAAAAGAGCGCTAAACCGAAACAGCGTTAAGCGGGGTCTTACTGTAAGTGCTTTTATCTAAAGTATTTATTCTAAAAATGTTTACTTTTTATCTTCTAAAATTTGTGCAACTTATCAGAATAAATTGAAATGTCCTGTAACTCTCATCACCAGTTATTTAAGGTTATTATTTCACTCTTTTGCTTTCATTTATTTATCTCATATTTATTTATTTATGCTTGCTTCTGCAGCAACATGTATTTTATGGCAGAAATATCTCTGCTGATCATCACATTAAATTAAAGAAAAGTTCTAGCTTCAATCTACCTGGTGCAAACAAGCAATACACTCGCGATTAGACGGGTGTGCATTAATCGAGTTGTAAATTAACCGAGAAATATCTAAAATATGTTTAGTTAGTTTATTAAAAAGTACACTGCGGGGGGGGGGGAAGGGGGACAGTTCTTTACCTCCCGTTCTACTGGGCCGATTGACGAAATTCGACTTGCATTTTTCATGCCTCGAAAGAGCGACTTAGGATATGTATTAGATTTATATATAGCATTGTCCTAATATAGGTATTTCGACTCAAAATCAGACTTCTTCTGAAATGACGTGCCCTTTTTTTTCCATGTTTCGATTCTACGTCTCAATTTATTCCAGATTTCCAAAATTGTAAAAATCGCACGAGTAGCTTTTAAAAAATTAACTCTCAAATGTTAAACTCCTGCAGTTTAATATATATTTATTAATATTTCTTTTTTTTTTTATCAAACTCATTTGATTCTTCCTTCCGCATTTCAAAATTTAGGTTCATTCCAAATAAAATTCACCCATTTATTTTTAAAATTTGTATTTTAAAATAATTTTTATAAATTTTTCGAAAAACATTTTGAATTATAACGTATAAAAGTTTTACCATTATCTTAAAGTAGATGTATTTCTAAGCATACCTGCAAAAATTTAGAGTTTTTATTCAAAATTTCCTAGGATATGCGTGAATTTACATATTGGAGAGTTTTGAAATTTAGCAAATATGTTATAAGCGATAATACTGCCAAATGTGATTTACGCACTTTTATTTGAAAGTATGAACGATGACTTTTTTTCCGCTCGTCTGCAATGAAAAAAAAAGGAAAAAAAAAAAAAAACAGGTTGCTATATATTAAGAAGTTCGCCAAGTGAATTATTCTTGGCGCAAACTGAAAAAAAATGCGCCAAGATAAATTTTTGAATTTCTCCGTAAATTTCGTACCAAATTTTTCAAAATTTAATATCTAAGCATAATTTGAGACGGAGAATCGGATTACAGAAAAAATGGCATATCATTTCAAAAAAAGCCAGAATTTGTGTTAAAACACCTGTATTGCTATATATAAATCTAATATAGTTATATCCTAAGTTGCGCTTTCGAGACATAAAAACACAATTTGTATTTCGTGAATCAGCCCAGTAGAACGGGAGATATCGAACTGCCCCATTTATTTATTTATTTATTTATTTATTTATTGGTGCAGTGTACCTAGAAAATTGCAACTTTTTTTTTTTAAATGTTTAGTCCTCTGACACTGGCGATGCAAAGAAAAACCAGGTTTTAAATGGCCGTTTAGCTTCAGCTATTATGGCACGAAGTTAATGAGAAAGAATTATATACAACGACGCAAACCCAAACAAAACTGTCCTGCTACTTAATTTGTTCCTTTGGCCATTCGCAGCGACGTTAACCGTTTTGCTCATCGTTCTCTAGCACTATGTTAGCGATCCCCTTTTCTAAATCAAACCCCAAAAGAGGAAACGGCACCGATTACGTCAAATTGCCCATTCCTCAACCGGCCGTGCAGAGCATCGGGCGTCTCTGCGGTGGTGTTGCCATTTCGCGCCGATGAAATAACGGAACAAAAATAAATGACAGGCAGCTACAATGCGGGCCGCGTTTTTACCGAAGCGGAAATCTGACTTTTTCTGCATATTTCTCTTATCTCCTGCATGCTGCGCCACTATCAACAGCTCAGTGGCAAGTTATCCGTCTCTTCCCCCCACGACTGCCATTTTTTCCCTTCTTTTTTCCCGCGTGTGACGGAAGGGAGAGAGCCATAAAGCAGTGAAATGAAGTGACACTAATCTACATATTCACTGGATGTGTTTTTTTAAGTGTTTTTTTTTTTTTTTCTCTTCGGGATAGTGATAAAAAGAGGGGGGTCTGTCATATTTGAAGCGTTGATGTTTTGCTTATGGTAGGCTCTGTATGCCTGTTCGATAATATGGTTATTACTAACTGACAGCGAAGCGAGTGTCCTGATCGAGATTTTTGCCATTTAAAAGAGAAAACATAAAAAGTATAAAATGTCCCTGGGCAAAAAAAAAAAATTATCTAAATTTTTTATTTATATTTTTTGGGGGAGACTTTTTCATTCCCCCGCCCCCAAGAGAAAATGACATTAATGGTATTTGTTGTGTTTTAATAATTTTCTGTTTGATATCCGTTACCTTATTTTAAAAAACTTTGGATCGGTGATAAGTGATAATACGAAATTATATTGAAATCAGGAAATGTTAGTTTGAAATTCGGTGTTAATTTTAGAGAATTGCTTTACACATTGGAAGGAATCAAAGCTTTTCCGTCTACGGAGGAAACTGTTCTTTCTTGAAAAGTATGAGTTTACTTGAAGAACAACGCAGCAGAGATTTCCCTGGATACCTGCAATTTGAAGAACAGATCTTCATCTGGTTGTCTGCAATTAAGTACATAATTTCTCTAAAACTCGAGAATATTCAAGCCGTAATTTCGAATAACTTTAGAGATAATGTGCTTTTTTTTAACGTTTATTAAAAATTTATAGCAAAACTGGGAGTTAAGTAATGTATAATTTTAAAAGAGTTGGCTACTCATATACTTTACAAGACTATTGAAGTTTTAATGAAGGCTTTCTAAATATCTGAACTTGTGTTTTAAGTTCTTCGTGTTCAGAGGAAGCTTTAGGTCATATTTTACTAATTTACATCAAACTTAGTTGAGTTGATAATACTGGACAATTTTCTGGCTCCTTACCATGTGTTTTCTTGGTGTATTGGAATGCATGTCTGGCTAGCTTTCGGAAGGCCCGAAGTTCGAATCTCGCCGAAGGTGTTGCTGACTTTTCTCATTTCCTGCTCCATTAAATACCTAACCGCTCTACAATTTGACAAAAGAATGAAACTTGACTTTTGGTATTTGAGTTGAAATAACACACCGAATAAAGATTATTGGAAAGCTAAGAGCAACAAAAATCAGTGTCATATTCATCAATGTGCGGGAATAGTTTAGAAGCTTTATGTACGGAACCTTCGTCTTCAGCTGCAAAAGTGCAAATGACGAAAGAGAAGCCCGTGTTCAAGCAACAACAATCAGGATAAAAAAAGTCAAATTTATAAAGGCAAACTTATGACTATTACGTTGATTCTTGTTGTTTAGTACCTCCAAGAAGTTACACAGTGAAGAGTTAAAACATTATGATCACCTACTCAATAACACGTTGCGCGATCTTTGCCCTGCAAAACAGTTTCAGTTCTCCTTGGCATGGATGCCACAAGTTCTTGGTAGATGACTGGTAAGAAGTTGTACCAAATGTCTAAGCCTCGGTCACATAAAGTTGAGATATCCCGATATGGTGCTGTTTGAGCTCTGAGCTGTCGCTCCATGATATCGCAAATGTGTTTTACCAGTTAATATCCGACGAGTAAGATGGCCAGGAAATTAACTGGAATTCATCCTTATGGCTCCTTGAACCACTCCAACACAATTCGAGCCTTAGGACATGAGGTGTTGTTCTGCTGGAAGATTCAATTTCCAGTTGGGAAGACAGACGCCATGTAAGGGTGCACCTGATCCGCAGTTACGTTCAGATAGTCCGCAGCTTTCATGGTCTGTTTTGCCACAACTAAGGGTTCCAGAGCCGCCTGTGAGAACGTCCTCAAAGCATAATACTGTTACCACTAGCCTGTGTGTTACCCGCTGTACAAGAGGAAGCAACTGTTTGCCTGAAAGACGGCCTACCCTGACCCGACCATCGACATGATGAATGAGAAATTGTGATACATATGATCAGACAGATGTCTTCCAATTGGTTCAGTCTCGATGCTCTCGGGACCAAGATAGACGTAGTTGAGATTGAGGCTTGATGAACAGAGGCACATTTTAATATTCCGTACAAATATGTCTGCATCACATTTTTTCTGATTGTTTTGTTTTTACAGTTTGATTTGAAAATTTAAAAAAAAAATGAGTTAAAATGAAATAGAATTGTACTAAGAATGCCATGTTGCATATGTATTTCTTCGTCTACCAAAACTGGATTATCTGAGCATTGCCTGTGTGTTATAAACGTATTTCATTCTCCTGAAATATAATACAATTCTAATATACTCTAAAGGCTTTGAAATTCCGAGGATGAGTGCGTAATGCTTCGTAGAAATGCTTAATAATGTTGACATGCCAGACTTTCCATCGACTAAATCAAAAACGTGGGGAAGTTATGAAACTAATTTAAGTTCGTTTTCCATTATACAAGAGATGATTTCAAGTAGCTTAAGAAACTTAGATGTATTATATATAACAATGTTAGTATGTATTATATATAACAATATCTTTTGTTCCGAAATATTTTAACGTCGCATAACTGTTGATGTGAATATATTTTCCTGTTGTGGTAACTCTTGATGAGATACTCTTAACGTCAAAGTGGTTTCTCGTTGTGTAATTCTTAATGCATAATTGTTATTTCGATATGAAAAGCTTCTAAATGCTTATGCAGAATGATTATTGCTTCGTAAGAAGGTATAATAATGTTCTAATATCATACTTTTCATTCATTAAATTCAGAAGGAAGGAGACTATTAACACTAATCTTAGTTGTTTTTTACTCGGCGAATGAAGATTTCAAGTAAATAGCTTTAAGGTATTTTCGCTTTCCATAGTTGCGTACTTTATAACTGATAAAATGATGTTGCACAATAAGTTGCGTTATGTTCTACAACATGAATTAATAGCTTTCTAATCTCTAGACGTGTTTCGTACGAAAATTATGTTCGATTTACTTATCTATCCTAAAAGTGCATTAATACTGTAGCTTGCGTACGGCAATACGCATTAGAGAGACTGAAAAATTAGCAACCGCCTTCGCCGGGAATCGATCCATGGACCTCTGGAATACCGGCCCAGCGTGCAGAACCACTACACCAGGAAGGCACGCTAGGAAAACGGGAGAAATACCTTACATACTCCCCTTTTTAAAGGGCGACTGGGGTTTTTAGAGGACCCAATCGCCAAATCCTGGTAGTGGAGAATCATCACCCACCACCCTTTTAGTTCGGGCGCCTCTATAGAGGCATTAGTTTATTTCGCAACAGGAAACGTCAAAAATGAGCAATGCTCTCGCCGGAACTCGAACCGCGGACCTCTCGAATACGCGTCGAGCGTGCTGACCACTACATCACGAAAGCATGCTAAGAAGGCGGGAGAATTATCTTATAAGCTACTTAATTTACTTAAGACTTTTAATGAAACTCCCTCGGTTCTACGTCAGTCTAAGATTACTTTTTTGTCTGACTTTTTGTTTTTTGTTTTTATCTGCTTTATTTTGTTACAAACGAATGAAGTTTGAAAGCCAAAATTAAAGATTTAACCCTCTATGGAATACGGAAAATTAATCATTCACGAAGCCATATGAATGATAAATTTAAGATCCTATTTTTGTAGCAGTGGCAGTACCTGATTTGGTTTGATTACAGATAGCACACTAGGGCTGTCTGCCTAAGGGAAGAGATGCCTATGTGAAGGACTCTCTAAGTGAAAGTGGCTGGTATACATATTACACATGGGGAAAACCACGAAAACGTCCTGCATCCTGAAATCGAAGCTAGGTCCGATCTACCAGAATTCAGGGATTTCATTCCTCAGCCGCTGGTAAGCTGTCTATCTCTTGGAAATGCAGTTTAAAATTTCGAAAGGAAGATAGTACTAACAACTGTTACTTGAGACACGATTACAAATAAGACACACTTGTTTTCCCCAGGGAATGCAATGCGCATCTTTATATGCAGACCACAATCAACGTATCTTAAAAAAAATATAAATTTGAACCAATTATTTACCGCATTAGTTTAAAGAATGTAATAGTTAGTAGTAAAGATAGACTCGATTGGCGCAGATGGCACAATCCATTCTTTCATATGGAGAGCATAAGCAATCATGTTGCACCAGATTATAATTACAGCTAATTATTTAACACAGCTTTTCTTAAACTGTGGTCCTCCTAGATTTGAAAAACATCCTATTATTTGTAAAAAAATTAACAAGATTTTGAATCATTTCTTGCTGATGACAAAATGTGACTAAGTACACTGGAGTATTGTTCCCAAAGCTCAGTGAACTAAACGAAGTAAATCTCAGTGTAGATTAAAAAAAAATAATAAAAAGGTTACCTTTTTGACGGTTCTCAGCGCCTATGAGAAATTAAGGGAGTATGAGAGGACACTCTTTGCTGGTTAGATGTGTAACAGAGAGAATACTTCACATTTCCAAGCCTTACAATCTTTTTTTAGTTGAAAGTTATATCGTTACCGGAAAAGAATTATGAATGACATTTGTTCGCACCTCGAATCTCCGAGTTCACAATTTGAAATTTGGGTTTTCCTAGC
The DNA here is from genome assembly GCF_044657685.1 of Stegodyphus dumicola. Lineage (NCBI taxonomy): Eukaryota > Metazoa > Arthropoda > Arachnida > Araneae > Eresidae > Stegodyphus > Stegodyphus dumicola. The sequence continues at coordinate 181,755,515 of NC_140775.1, forward strand.
CTTTCCATTGGATTTTGAAAATAACAAACTTACCGAGAAGGTACAATTTGATATTTAATACAGTAGACATAAGCAACTTATTTTGCACGAGATTCTAACTCCATCTATCATAGTTATTACGCATTCCTTTAAAGACTGTAACAGTCACAGATTAAAAACCTGTTTTACAGAGAAGGTACAATCGGATATTTCATACAGAAGACACAAGCAACTTTTTTTGCACGAGATTCTAACTTCATCTATAGTTATCACGCATTCCTTTAAAGACTATGACAGTTACAAATAAAAATATATATGTTTCATCGAGACGGTACAATCCAGTCTTTCATACACAAGACAGAAGCGACTTCACCAGGTTCCTTTCATACAACAGACACGAGCAAGTTATTTTACATGAGGTTCTAACTCCATCTATCATAGTTATCACGCATTCCTTTAAAGACTGTAACAGTTACAAATTAAAATATATCTGTTTCACAGAGATAGTACAATCCAGTCTTTCATACAGAAGACATCAGCAACTTATCTTGCACTAGGTTCTAATTCCAAGCCGCCGAAAGAAACTCCCGCTGTCAAACCTCGAACAGTCAAGGCACAATACATTACCAATCGGTTCACTTGATCCGAAAAGCGAGACGATTTTGTCTAGTAGATAAAACGAGGGAAGGGGTGTGCGCAGGGAGGGGCAGAGAAGAAGGGGAATAGTGCGAAGAAAAATCGGTCCCGATCCGTACTGATTGTGGGAATGTTGCTTCTTGACAAAGCTTTCTTTCGCTGCAGTGAAGACACATTGGAAGGGGAACAGTGTCAGGGTAGTTCGCATGCCCCATAACTCACGTGGGGTACTTCCAAGGTGTTCTTTTTTCTTTCCAAAGGAGTGTGTCCTTTTTTTCTTTATTTTTTGTTCTACTGCTTCATCCCTTCTGGTGCTGAGGCAGTTGGCTTCAATCTCTGTTTTTATGGAGAAAGGAGAGTAGATGGAGTTATTGTAACCGCAGTAAATTATAGAGTTCTCTATGAAAAGGGCAGTAATTTTGTGGTGGAAAACACTTCCACTATTACTTTATTTTAGTTTGGGAAATATTTCTGAGATTTTGCAAATATCAAATAGACCAGGTGATTTCAAATATGTTCAAATGTCTGTTGCGGTTGGTAGCGTGTTTCTCGTCTTTAAGGGGACTCATACACCTTAAACCCCTCATGGTCTTCAAATATGTGACTGTTGCAAGAATTGGGATATTTTATTTATTTTAAAAGCAATTACTTCGAATGTTTTACAGTTGACTGCATCATATAGCTGCTTTGGAAACTAGTAACCAGAAAGTTTGTGTTGCCACAAATATTTTTATAATTTAATCCACTTTGTGACAACATTTTTCGTCATGTTTCCAACTTGCGCGCACAGTTTAAAATATTCTGTTTCATAATTTAATTCCATATTTAATATATAGCTTTTATAACTTTTGGAAACTACTGTGAACCTAAAATTCTAAAATTTTCATGTTAAATTTTTATTTTATTTTGTGTTGAGTTTATAAAATGTATTTTACTAACAAAATTTGTAAATGTTTTCGTCCATAAAATTTTTCAATATTAAAATATTCATCAGATTGTTGGTTCAGTTAGAAACGAGTGCCCATATAAAGACTTCCATCAAGTTTGAAGTATGTACCGTTAGCCATTTTAAAAGTATCATGCGCGCAAGGTGGAAACATGGCAAAATATTTTGTCACAAAGAGGATTAAATTACAAAAATATTTGGGGCAACACAAACTTTCTGGTTACTAGTTTCCAAAGCAGCTATATTATGTAGTCAACTGTAAAAAGTTCGAAGTAATTGCTTTTAAAATAAATAAAATATCCCAATTCTTGCAACAGTCACATATTGGAAGACCATGAGGGGTTTAAGGTGTACGAGTCCCCTTAAATTATTTTAATACTGCTTTAAATATTGTTTGCTCGTAAATATGGAGCATAAAGTGAATCTGTCCAAGAGTTATAACTATTTTTAATTTTAAATTATGTTTTAAAATTTTGGAGTCGGATTAAATTCAGGTTCAGCAAATTTTTCATGTGCTAATTTTCAGTATAAAAAATCATTTTTCTAAGCAACGTAAAAACATCACCTGTTGTCTACCAGTACCCACAAAATTATCGATACAGAAAGTCATTTTCTAAATTTAAAAACGAGTTTTATTGGACGATGTTTACAGCATCTACAGTACTAAAATGAATATCTGTGTTTACAGCATGCTGCGTTAAAAGCTTCCGCTTAAAAAGAAAGTTTAAGTATTAGTATTCGTAACATTATCAGAGGTTAGATACTTTATAAATGAATATTACAGCTTAAATATATAGTATAATGTATATATATATATATGTGTGTGTGTGTAATAATAAAATTCTATAGTCGAGAATACACTTAAATTTCTAACTGTATGTTCTTTTAATTTTTAATGGCGACGTTCTCTTATTTGAAAGTACGTGGAATTAAATCCGCAGCCCCGTAGTCAAGTTGTTTTTCCCGCCTATTCTACACGTACAGTTATCGAATGCTCTGAAAATATTTAAATGGCTGACGTCATTTTTAGGAAGCTCCGCCTTTCCAGATGCTATAAAAGGACTCGCAAAGGAATATCGGGGCCTTTTCTTTAATGTAACGATGCAATAAACTTAATACAAAAGTTATTAGTAATTCTTTTTTATTTACTCCGGAGATCTTAATTTTTGTATCTGCTATTTTCTTCTGAAATATAATAAATGGATCATGTTTTTTAAACTTATCGTCTGATAATTTAAGCTACGACGATTACATCCATAATTCTTCACCAATCTATTTATTCTGGACAAAAGCTGGTACATCATATATATACATATATATAAATTTTAATTAAATTATAATCTGTAACCAGATTTAAATCTAGAATAATCTTGTAAAATTATTCTAGATTTAAATCTGGTTACAGATTTTTCCATTAAATTATTTAATTAAAAATAATTTCTCGTTTATCAGTTTTATGAACTGATTGTTTACGCTGTCATTTAGAAATTTTATTTCGGTTATTGGGTTATTCGGTTCTACTCTGCTGTATTGAATTTGCTTTTTGCTGTATTGAAAGAGCTCTACTTTGCTGTATTGAAAGAGCAAATTCAATACAGCAAAGTAGAACCGAAATAAAATTTCTAAATGACAGCGTAAACAATCAGTTCATAAAACTGATAAACGGGAAATTATTTTTAATTAAATAATTTAATGGAAAAATCTGTTACCAGATTTAAATCTAGAATAATTTTCCAAAATTTGTTCTAATTCCATGTTTTAAATAGCAATACATTACCAATATTGTGTACATGGGTTAGCGAATTGAATTTGCTCTAATTAAGAGCAAAATCAAATCAAATTTGCTCTAATTAAGAGCAAATTCAATACAGCAAAGTAGAACCGAAATAAAATTTCTAAATGACAGCGTAAACAATCAGTTCATAAAACTGATAAACGGGAAATTATTTTTAATTAAATAATTTAATGGAAAAATCTGTAACCAGATTTAAATCTAGAATAATTTTACAAAATTTGATGTGTTCTTCCACCTTGACCTTCCGCTAATTCCATGTTTTAAATAGCAATACATTACCAATATTGTGTACATGGGTTAGCGAATTGAATTTGCTCTAATTAAGAGCAAAATCAAATCAAATTTGCTCTAATTAAGAGCAAATTCAATACAGCAAAGTAGAACCGAAATAAAATTTCTAAATGACAGCGTAAGCAATCAGTTCATAAAACTGATAAACGGGAAATTATTTTTAATTAAATAATTTAATGGAAAAATCTGTAACCAGATTTAAATCTAGAATAATTTTACAAAATTTGATGTGGTCTTCCACCTTGACCTTCCGCTAATTCCATGTTTTAAATAGCAATACATTACCAATATTGTGTACATGGGTTAGCGAGCTTTAAGTAAAATATTACATCTTGTTAATGGTTTATAAATAAAATCTAATTTGTTATTCCAATAAATAGAAATATTTGTAATACAAACTTCTGTAGCATTTCATTAGATATAATTATAAGAAGTATAGTGTTTTATTAGGTATAATTGGCCTTGTGTAAAAGCTGGTTTTTCTAAATTCATAATAACAATCAAATGTTTTATCCTTTATTTTTTAATTAAAAACTATATTTTATCGGGCATTTGGATAACATATAATTTAAGGGTTTTTAATTAAAGAAAATATTGTGTTTGTGATGATTGTTTTTGAAAGGTTCTTCAATTTGCTGTTATCCGTGGTGTTAATCCGTGTTAAACCGTGGTGTTAATAATGAGACTTCTTTCTTCTCACACATTATTTTATTTATATATATATAAGATGTATTAAGTAGATTACAAAATATTTACATAAGATTAACAGTAATTAAAGTCAATTGGAGAGTAGACGCCTGCATATTATCGTGTAGTCCTATTAAGATATACGGTGAGTGCACGCCTGTGGTAATCGTGCAGTCACCTCCGACGCTGTCCAAACCCTAACTGACTCTCCCCTGCTGCAATCAATCGCCAGAGGGAGTTCTACAAACATTTTCCTTCGAATACCAGGGGGAGGGAGGTATGTGACATTACAGTGTTTATAATATATTTAAAATAAATAATTTAAAGCGAATACTATAATTTAATTTTCTTCTATGTAATTTCTATAGCATCAACAAATATAAATTCATTTTGATCTACATGTATACGTCCATATCCGCGACATTTAAGTGTAAGCAAACAATGTTCGTTAATTTTCGAAAGTAAAATTATGTCAAAATCTATTTTTTCATGAAAAATCTGTTCATAGCTTCAAGTAAAATAGCAGGGGAGGGAGGTATCAGACATTACAGTGTTTATAATATATTTAAAATAAATAATTTAAAGCGAATACTATAATTTAATTTTCTTCTATGTAATTTCTATAGCATCAACAAATATAAATTCATTTTGATCTACATATATACGTACATACCCGCGACATTTAAGTGTAAGCAAACAATGTTCGTTAATTTTCGAAAGTAAAATTATGTCAAAATCTATTTTTTCATGAAAAATCTGTTCATAGCTTCAAGTAAAATACCAGGGGAGGGAGGTATCAGACATTACAGTGTTTATAATATATTTAAAATAAATAATTTAAAGCGAATACTATAATTTAATTTTCTTCTATGTAATTTCTATAGCATCAACAAATATAAATTCATTTTTATCTACATGTATACGTCCATATCCGCGACATTTAAGTGTAAGCAAACAATGTTCGTTAATTTTCGAAAGCAAAATTATGTCAAAATCTATTTTTTCATGAAAAATCTGTTCATAGCTTCAAGTAAAATACCGCTTCTGGTTTATTAATTTTAGCCCAAATCTAGTTTGTTGTTTCCATTGATTATGTCTTAACATTCTGAAAACTGGACAGTTTTAGATTACATTTTAATGTAGCTTTCATTAAAATACGTCTTCCGGCTACCTATTAAAAATTGTTATGGGCTTCAAGTAAAGTACTACTTCCAGTTGTCCAATTTTAAACAAAATCTAATTAACTCTTTTTGCGAACGCAGAAAATTTAAATATGGAAAACAGAAATTTTCGGAAGTTACATATAAGAGTTACCGTGGACGAAAAACATAGGCGTATGCCGACACATTTACCGTGGACAAAAAGACATATTTATCGTGGATGAAAAAATTGTCAATTACACAAACAGATTCACAGACACACATGATTGTAAAAATAGTGAAAACGTGTTGTGGGGATACTTCGAATTTTATAAGCATGTGTATATTCTATAAATAAAATTTTGGAGAATAACAAAAATATACTTTTATTACTATTTTTCTATTTTGTTTGAAATGATGCAAATACGTGATTTTTAAATTATCTTTCATTAAGGACAATAAAATTATATAACTAATTGTTAAGGTTTCGATTCCCGGGCTAGGCAAGGTCAACTCAGCCCTCCATCATTTGGGTCGATAAAATGAGTACCAAGATCGCTTGGGGATTAAACACTGGGTAGTCCTGCAACAAGTTGACCACTTGTTCAGGGTATATGCTTACGCACCCCGTGCCCACGGTCAAGAAAGCAGATTTCGAGCACTGTAGGCCTTGGCCCATTAGGGCTGTTACGCCACTGAGTTTTTAGTTTTTAATTATTAAGCTCCTGTGGATTATAAGGTATCTTCTCCGTCCTTTCAGCATGCCTTCGTGGTGTAACGGTAGCACAGTCGGCGTGTATTCGACAGGTGCAGGTTTGAGTTCCGGCTACGGTATTGCTCATTTTTCATGTCTCCTGTTTCAAAATAACCTAATGACTCCACATGGTGTAACAATTAGTTATTGTGTGGTGCTGTAGTAACAGTTTTAGGATAATTAATTGCAGTTATTTGTTAGTGTACAACAATGATCCCAAACCGTCTTTCCTCGGACCGTATGCGTCCCCCGAATCATTTTCATGCGACCCGCTATTCCATTGCTCGTAAATTAGTAATTAATATTATTATGATAAAGTTTTGAAGAAAGGTTTAAGATTTAAAGGAGACCAATTCAGTATGATTAAAAAACAAATCTGAGCAAATGCTGCGGAAGATCTGCAAATGGAACTAATTAATTTACTCTTTATTATTTAGGTGTTCCGCTCTAAGGCACTACACGGGATGCCTTTGCGGAAGACTTTCTATCGAAACCTGGCTCGTATTAACACGTTACACATGATAAAAACCACGGAAACGTTTAAGCAGCCAGCCGTTTCGCTGGATTTGAACCTCGGACCTAACTACCAGTGTTCAAGGACTTTACCGCTCGAGCGCTGGTGGATCTCAAATTTACTTTGTGATATAAATCGTATTCAAATATCCGAACATACAGATATGATTGATTTCTTGGGAAGACATGTCAAAAGAGTTAAACTTTTTTTTTATAGTAAGAATAATCGCGTTGTTTTGGAAGTACATTTAACCCCTTCGCGCCGACTGTCACGTATACGTGCCAGCAACGAACACACTTATCTACCGGCCGACACGCAGGCGTGCCAGAGCATTCTTGCATTCTCTACCGACTGTTACGTATTTGTGCCAGTACCTTGGAACGTTTTTCAAACTATAATTTCTGCCACAAGATGGCACTGTATGTCCATATGGTTTCAGATACATGTAAATTAGACTTTCTACTCGAAATGAGAGAAGCATGACTCACATACACGTGTTTTTGATTATATAAACAAACGGGGAAATAAATGTTTCCCAATGGCGTGATTTATGACGTCTCTTTAAATCGCACTTTATTCGCACGTGGTAGTTGTTTACTGTAAGTAGAGAAGTTATATTTGCTCTAAAGCGTTGGGTATTTCGGTTTGCAGTTCAGTTTTTAGAAAATAATTAGATCTTGTTAGACGTGAATTCTTTCTGTTTTTACCGTTTCAATGTCGAAGCGTCGAAAATGTTTAACAGAGCATGAAATAGCAGAAATGATGCAAAATCTTTCAGATATTGATTCTGAAATTCTGATATTCTGATATTGATTCCGAAAGATTAACTGAAAGACATTTTCCAAAACTTTGTTCGGAAGAGACTGATAGGAAAATGAGACGACGATGCTTCGTTTGTTCACATTCCCGGAGAAATCCTCCAGAACGGCAAATGAGTTATTACGAGTTCAAGGAATGTAACGTAGGACTGTGTGTAGATCCCTGTTTTAAAATTTTTCATACGAAAAGAGAATTTTAAGTAATATATTTAGTTTTCAGATGTATAATGTTAAAAGTCATAAAATGGTGAGTAATTAAAATAAAATGTGTAAAATATGCATTTAAACAAGAAATAAGGTAATTAAAGTATATATATAAAAATATCTATAAAGCATAAGCCGTTTAAATACTCTATAGAGCATTATTAAACAATGCGTTGATACTTCGGAAATTTCATGGATTTAGGCTTAGTAGCAAAAAAGCTCCCGGCCCTGGAGAGACGCTCGCGGAAGACACTGCCGGCCTCCGCGATAAGCGCGCGTTTTCGCTACCCGGCTCGAAGGGGTTAAACGTGAACAGTCTTATTTTTCAGCTGTTGAAAATTAATACGTCTGAAAAAGTATCCGAGATGATGAGGATGTGTTTAGTAATTCTTCTGTAAGGTTGCAGAGTCATTAAGCTATAATGATGTTGGAGACGAGAAAAATGAGCAGTGCCATCGCCGGGACAAGAACCAGAGCCTCTCGAATACGCGCCGAGTGTGCTTCCGTTACACCACGAAAGCGTGCTGAAAGGAGATAAAATATATCATATGAAAACAATATATCACCTTTTAAAGGACGACTTGGGATTAAGGGACCCAATCGTTAAATCCCGGGGTGAAGAATCATCATCCACCACCTTTATGTTCGGGAGCCACTGCAGAGTCTGTTAAGTTATTTTGTTACTGAAACTCTCGAATGTGCTGGAACTCTCGAATACGCACCGAGTGTGCTACCATTACACCACGAAGGTATGCAGAAAAAAAGGATAAAATACCCAATAAAGTTACAAAATCGAAACCCATCAGGTTTTGTAGTCAAAACTTTTAGCAAGAAATTAGCGAATTAATTATGTGCATATAAATATACATATGTTTTCTGCTAAAGAAAGATGTAATAACAAAAAGAAAGAGAATAGGTTGTCGTTACTTCAGTTTTCTCTCACTTGGAAATCTTTCGGATTTTTTTAGATAAATATATGAAATTTAGTGGTTTATTCAATATATTAGAATTGTTTGACATAAAAGTCAGTCAAAATTGCTAGTCTCAGTTACATAATATAAATAATACATAATGTCTCAGTTACATAAAATAAGTAATACATAATGTCTCAGTTACATAATATAAATAATGCATAATGTCTCAGTTACATAATATAAATAATACATAATATCTCAGTTACATAATATAAATAATACATAATATCTCAGTTACATAATATAAATAATACATAATGTCTCAGTTACATAAAATAAATAATACATAATGTCTCAGTTACATAATATAAATAATGCATAATGTCTCAGTTACATAATATAAATAATACATAATATCTCAGTTACATAATATAAATAATACATAATATCTCAGTTACATAATATACCTATCAGAATTTTCTTGCAAACGCCAACCTCAAAATGTAATGAAAAATAAACTCTTTTTTTTTTCCTTTTACTAGGGGGGGGGGAGAATTTGGCCTGTTAGCTATTTTTAGATCATTCATTTGGCCCGGATGCAATCTGAGTTTGAGGATATACAACATTTATTTTCTAGGAAATTTGTTCGCACTCTAAACAAACTACGATATTTCCTTTAACACGCTTTCAAGTAACGGATAAAAAATAAAAAGAGGAAAAAAAATCAAATAATAAAAAAAACTAAACGTTTCTTTTTTATTCCTTCACGCAGCTTGTAAAAAATCCTTCTCTACAAACTTTACTCAGTCAGTGCCGGACTTGGTGTGACTTATGTGGCATGCGAGTGGGCCGGACAGTTCCGGCAACGTAACTTCCCGAGAAAGCTTTTGTCAAGAAATAGCATTCCGGCAATCTACTATAGTAGGTCGAGACTGTGGCAATTTTTCAATTGCCACATTCTCTAGAAAGCTCGGAACGCGACTCTCTTTTTCCTTTTTTTTTTCAAGACTTTCTCTTTCTTTTCACTACTTCGCCAAGTTGGCGCCAATTTATTTATTCTCCGGTATATATTTATCGGCTTCGAATAGTTCGAATGCTATTCTTCTTGCACATGATGTATGCCGATTTTCCCGGTAATGCTCATTATTCTAATCGTCACAGATTCTGCCCTATAACATAATTTATATCTATAAAAAAATCTGATGTGTACACCACATGACTTCCTTGTACGGAATATTAAGTTATACGCATTTTTCTTGCATTTCATTTAAACTTATTGGATTGAATTAAATCTACTTCGCATAGACCACAATAGAATAAATGCATTCTTTAAAACTTCACTTTATTTATTTACCATAGCGAAACTCTGGCGCTAGGTTCACTTAAGAGTATTATATTTCGTTCATATTATAACTCAGAACGCACAAAATTTATATTATTTAAAGAATTATCTAATCGTTGCCACATGTTCCATTCAAATACTATATAATAAAGCTAGAACGATGAATAAAAGAAATTAAGCAAACAAAACAAAAAAAGAAACTGTTTTTCACAAACTATTGAGTATTTTTCATTCAATTAATTCAGTTCTCCCTTCGCGACAAGGCAAAAATTAAATAAAAACTCAAAATAACTGTATTAAAAATTACGAAGTAAATCTTAAAAACTTATTTCCTCGAAAAAATTCCAGAGATAATTAAGCATGATTTAATTCGCAATAATAAATGAAGGCGTTATCTTTGTTGTTGCGAAGCTAAGTTTCTCTAGACTGACAACAAATCCACTATTCTGCTGTTTCAAATATAAACAAGCAATGGCCGCCATCAAAAACGTTATTAGGCTTAGCGGCACTTAAACAACTTTAAAATTGTTGATAAATCTAAACATATTGCATACAGATTTACTAAAGGCATGAAAATCTTAATCGGAAGGTAAGAACAACATAATTCAATCATTTTTAAAGCAAAAAATGCACAATTTACAAACATATAAGAGCAAAGAAACTGAGATCACTGAGCCGGGTAACAGAGTGGATATATATATAAATATATTTATATACGTTTGGTGCGGCCGATTGCAACCAAAATGCGAGGTGCTCATCTACATGTTATAGCAGACCTTGTAAGGATCTTAAGTTTTACTAACGTTTATTTTATTTTAAATCTTTACTATCACTTCTTATTTTCTACTTCCGGCCAGAATTATAAGCGTAAAGGAGTTTATGCAAAGTTGTCTGGCGAACGCCAAGTATTTAAGTGTGGCCTTTTTGCCAAGCAGAAGAGAGGAAGCAGTGAGTTCGAAGCAGGCCGCTTACCTTAGAAGTTACGCAGTTGCTATTTGCCTTCCAGGCCAGAGGTTTTAATCCTCTTGATAAATTAAACGTATTGTAGTGTTCACAGTCTCTGTGCTACATACGCTTCCTGTTATTATAAGGCCAATCTTATTCTAAAGTTAAATTAGAGTTTAGTTTTATTTTGATATCTTTTACGTTAGACCCCGAGTGGAGGGTCATTGTATTCCGAAGTACGGAAGTCATTGTATATAAAGAAAAATAAAGGGTTTTGTATACCCTTCGTCTGTATCCTGTCTACTTACTACAATTAGTGAACATAGCTTTAGTAAGCTCTCTGTTCTAGTCAGGTCATTGTATGTTTCCGAAGAAGGTAAGAAGAAACATTGAACCTGATAACCTATATACAAAATTTCAACGTTCTGTGGCTACTCGTTTTTGAGTTATGCGAGTTACGTACGCATACATACGTTCGTACAGACGTCACGAAAAATTCTCTTCAGAATTAATTTTAAAGCTGTTTTATAATTTTTTTGAAGGAAAAGAGTATTTTATTCTGTCCTTACGTACAGATATCACGCAAACACATCGTTAAATTGCATTCGACAGGGGTCAAAATGGATATTTTCGTTGAAATATGCTGCCTGTAACTTTTCGCGATTACAATACTTCATTTTTACTTCGCACAAGGAAGTAAAAACTATTGAAGTTTCTTTAGCACTTACAAAATACAAGTGAAGATAAAAATTTTGGACTCGCTGGACACAACTGCTCCCAAACGGATTTGATCAAAGTTTTATAAAACGCCTTAATACACAAATCGGGATTGATATTTAATATTTAAAATAATTTCTGGTATTAATATTAATTTAATTAAAATGCAGGCCGCGTTTTTGCAATAAAGAAAACAGTTTTTTTGCTCTAACACCTCTAAAGCAGCAACTGACTTTATACTTGTTTGGCATAAATAATATACATAATTTTATATAATAATATACTAGTTTGAAATGTAAGGATATCTGCAAAGAAATGTAACTGATATTACACAGAATAATCTGGACTTTTAAGATACTTTTCTAGTCTGGTTATTGTTATGCTATTTGTAGGATAGAAAATAGGGTGTTTCTTTGTGCAAAATATTTAATTGACATTGTAAATTTTGTATCTAGATGATTTTAGTGAATTATCAATGAAGATGCGCCCACCAGCGGCTAAACCTTGGACCGAACTGCCAGTCGCTGAACACTGGCAGTTCGGTCCAAGGTTCGTATGCAAGCCAAAAGGCTGGCTGCTTGGGCGTTTCTGTGGTTTTCTGAATGTGTAACGTGTTCAAGACTTTCCCTTAGAAAGTCCTCCCATTCGGCAGATTGCCCTTGAGTGCTTTGCGGTAATTAAATAAACAAAATAAATGCAGTGGTAGAAATATTCAATTCTTTCAGTAAATTATTTCAGTATTAAAATATTTTATGCGAGTAATTATAGTATTGTTTTTATCTTTTAGATATTTTCTGGCAGTTCCCAAGTTCTTCTCAAGCGGTCAAAATTTTGAAACCAAGATATAGTGGACCTCATGCGTCCAGGTTAAGTGTGGTAAGTAGAATGAATTCTATTACGTTCTCAATGTTACAAATGCGAGACGGTTTTGTCTTCAACCATTAGTTTACGAATAAATATTCATATTACAATGAAACGGATATATCCCCGAAAAACAGTTGTAGGTATTGTTACAAAGAGAAAGCCAACAAATTCTGAAGGAGGTAAATATTTTAAAAATAAGAAATTTTAATTTCGTTAATTAATTCATTGCTGTTCCGAAATTTTTGACTGTAACTGCGAAAATAACAAGACACTGATAAAAAATTGTACCTTGTACATATATGTAGCTAGCTTATTTTAGTTTTTATTTGTGCCCATAAAAATTATTTTTATTTATATTATTTGTAAAACTACAGCTGAAATCGATATTAAGGTATTTCGCAATTAAATTATAAATCGATATTAAGATGTGTAGTAATTCTTTTGTATCACATCTGCAGAGCATTCGTTCTGTAGGGCGAGCGATTTTAATTTCGATTTCTTGCTTGTACAATGCCTACAGATGTTTCCTTATCTTAATGGGACTCATACACCTTAAAACCCATAAGATTTTCGAATATGTGACTGTTGCAAGAATTGGGATAACTTATTTATTTTCAAAGCAATTACTTCCAACTCTTTAGAGCTGACAACATAATATAGCTGCTTTCTGAAATAAAAATCAGAAAGTTTGTGTTGCCACAAATATTTTTATAATTGAATCCGCTTTGTGACAAAAGTTTTCGTCATGTTTCCACTTTGCGCGCACAATTTAAAACATTCTGCTGCATAATTTAACTCCATATTTAATAGATAGCTTTAATAACACTTGGAAACTACCGTGAACCAAAAATTCTAAGAATTTCATGTTAAATTTTTATTTTATTTGAAGTTGAGTTTATAAAATATACTTTATTAACAAAATCTGTAATGCTTTCTTGCATAATTTTTTTTAGTATTAAAATATTCATAAGATTTTTGGTTCAGTTAGAAAATAGTGCCCATATAAAGAATTCCATCAAATTTCAAGTATGGACGATCAGCCATTTTTAAATTATCATGCATGGTGGGCCTGAGTCAAGAAAGAAAGGCTGGAAGTGACTATTGTGCAGAACTAAAACCTGTTGAACAAACATGCATTAATTAAAACATATTTGAAAAGAAAGATCTAATATGTATTTTGTTATTGCTTATTTTACATAACGACACCCTCCCCCCCCCACACACAAAATGTGCATTAATTTCCACTAATGAATGAATATTATAGTGAGTATGAATGAAAGATTGAATGTAGTTGTAGTTTAGTAAGAATGAATGAATATAGTTTGTAGGGTTTATATTTATTTTAACTAACATCTGTTTTAAGCTATCTTTCCTGTCAAGCCTTTACTTTTCCCTAGAATTGCCAATGCCAGAGTATGTAAATTTTAGTAGAACGCGCAAAGTATTCAAATTTTAGCAGAAGTAAATTGAGTTTAAATAGAAGGAAAACGAGATTGTAAGTGTGCTTCTTGAATCACGAGCATGAAGGTTGCTAGGTAGAAATTTAAGAACCGCGCGTTTTGGCCTGTGTGCGTATTTCGGCAGTTCGTTGAATCTTTCAACTCCTTAATCAGAAAGTTTGCTGAATCTCAGCTGTATCTTAGAACGCGGTTAAGTTAGTTATGATTATAGAGCCTCGTAGGTATTGATTTTGTTATTTATTCATCCTGTCATTTATTTTTAGTTGCATTTTTGTCTATTTTGTTAAACCGCCGGATCGGCGTAGTTTGTGAGCGTCAAGTGAACGCAGCTGTATTTTGAAAGTGGAATAAAAAAGGGATTAAAACCCTTCTTACGAGTTTGTGTAATTTACAGTTTATAGCAGTCATTACTACTGTTGCTGATCAGTTGGGGCCTCGCAACATTATAAGTTTATAGCCAATGAAAGAATGAGTTCACCAGAGGCCGAGCGGTAAAATCGCTGAGCACCCCATAGTTCGTGCGGGGTTAGAGTTCCGTGGATCGGGCTAGCTGCAAGGCCGTTTTTGGAATTTTTCCCATTTGTAACATGTCTACGGGCGAGTTTCCCTTAGAAAGTCTTCCGCCAAGGAATCCTTCCCTATAGGCAGATAACCCTTGATTGCTTTACCGTAATGAAATAAACTAAACAATAGCGACTGATTGTTATGCAACACTAAGAGTTTTTATCTGCTCTAAGTTCCATCAGTGAATGAATATTATAGTGAGTATGAATGAATGTAGTTATAGCGAGTAAGAATGAATGAATGTAATTCATAGTGAATGAATGTTATGCAGCACTAAGCGTTTCTAAGTGCATTAAGCTTCGCCAGTGAATGAATAATATAGTGAGCATAAATGAATGAATGAGTGTTGCTATAGTGAGTAAGAATGAATGTAGTTTATATAGTGAGTAAATCTTACCGCAGCGCTAAGAATTTCTGCCCTAGGATGGGCTGTTGGTTGTAAATTGCTTGAGTGCACGAAGAAAATTTTCATGCGTTTCCGCATGCGTAACTTAAAGAAGAGTCATTTACTCACAGAAAATCCTGTATGAATCTTATCTTTCCCAAACAACTGCCCTTTGGGTGCTTTACCATTTAATTAATCTTCACGTGTGCACTTGAACTTCCTTAAGCTAAAGTACAGAGCCCTTGTACTGAGAACAGAAAGAAGTGTAACTTTACTGGTAAAGGAAGAAACTACAATGAATTCAACTTTCTTATCCTTTAATGTCTTTATAGCTCGAATTGTTACTATGATATCGATACCTCTTGGAAATACAATTTAAAATTTTAAGGGGTGTTGGAACCCCAAATTCTTCAAAAAAATTGTGATTTCGGATTTTTGCGTTTTCAAATTCTCTACACTTTTATCTTTCTAAAAATACCATTCTTTAATCTCTATGAAAATTAGAACTGTAAAAAAAATCTAGTTTTAATTTATCATCGACTGCTTTGATCAATGAGGATTTTTACATAAAAACGCGTTTTTCTCCAAACGTGATTTTTTTATACTCGATGTACCTTTTCTCAGGAACAACTGCTCACAGGTATCTAAACTTTTCATGGCTTATTTATTAGGTTCCCTAATATTTATTGAAATGAGCTTTTTGTAATAAACTTAGAAAAAAAAAATTAATTTTTTTGTGTGAAAAAAGTGCTAAATTTTACTATGCCTAACAAAATATTCTGTAATTTACTCTAAAATTCAAAATCCTTCAAAAGCTCATTTCAGTATAATTAGATAGGTTTACTTTAATTACAAAAAAAAAAAAAAAAAAAAAAAAAAAAATTCAAGCTTGTATCTACAGCAGATTTTGAGAAAAGGTACATCGAAAATGACCAATTGAACATTGTCTGTATAGGGGTTTCTGATATCCCTTAAGAGATATAGTACTAATAATCGTTGAGATACGATTTACAGATTATTCTGAAGCTTTATATTTTACTGAAGCCATCTCGAGAAGCATCAGTGAATTCCTATTGTTGTAAATAAAAGTTTTACCCCCCCAGGAATGATAATTTAGCTTAACGTGACTATTTCTAATGCTATGCTATGCTATTGTTTGCCATGTTTTTATATTTATCTTGAGCGATTGATGTTTGCCAAATTAATTAAACGAGTTACTGGAGATTTAAGTAACTCATACTAAACGAGACTATACTCTCTTATTTTAAACGAGACCTGGAGATTTAAGTAACTCATACTTCGTGTAAGCTTTCGTTATGTAAAAATAGATTTCGTTATGTAAAAATAGATTATGTAAAATAGATAGTAACTCATACTGCGATAATAATCGCTTTTTAATCTCATATTATGATAACAGAACGTTTCTTACGTGTGAGCTGGTTCTATCACTCATTCTAAAATAGTCTGCCGATTGCATTGCTAACTAGCCCCTTCGAACCGGGTAGCGAAAACGCGCGCTTATTGCGGAGGCCGGCAGTGTCTTCCGCGAGCGTCTCTCCAGGGCCGGGGGCTTTTTTGCTACTAAGCCTAAATCCATGAAATTTCCGAAGTATCAACGCATTATTTAATAATGCTCTATAGAGTATTTAAACGGCTTATGCTTTATAGATATTTTTTATATATATACTTTAATTACCTTATTTCTTGTTTAAATGCATATTTTACACATTTTATTTTAATTACTCACCATTTTATGACTTTTAACATTATACATCTGAAAACTAAATATTCTCTTTTCGTATGAAAAATTTTAAAACAGATCTACACACAGTCCTACGTTACATTCCTTGAACTCGTAATATCTCATTTGCCGTTTTGGAGGATTTTTCCGGGAATGTGAACAAACGAAGCATCGTCGTCTCATTTTCTTATCAGTCTCTTCTGAGCAAAGTTTTGGAAAATGTCTTTCAGTTAATCTTTCAGAATCAATATCAGAATATCAGAATTTCAGAATCAATATCTGAAATATTTTGCATCATTTCTGCTATTTCATACTCTGTTAAACATTTTCGACGCTTCGACATTGAAACGGTAAAAACAGAAAGAATTCACGTCTAACAAGATCTAATTATTTTCTAAAAACTGAACTGTAAACCGAAATACTCAACGCTTTAGCGCATATAAAACTTCTACTTACAATAAACAACTACCACGTGCGAATAAAGTGCGATTTAAAGAGACGTCATAAATCACGCCATTCGGAAACATTTAGTTCCCCGTTTGTTTATATAATCAAAAACAAGCGTATGTGAGTCATGCTTCTCTCATTTCGAGTAGAAAGTCTAATGTACGTGTATCTGAAACCATATGGGCATACAGTGCCATCTTGTGGCAGAAATTATAGTTTGAAAAACGTTCCAAGGTACTGGCACAAATACGTGACAGTCGGTAGAGAATGCAACAATGCTCTGGCACGCCTGCATGTCGGCCGGTAGATAAGTGTGTTCGTTGCTGGCACGTATACGTGACAGTCGGCGCGAAAGGGCTAGATCAGTAAGAGAGCTGTACGGCTTGGTTATATTTTTCTTTGGAGGACGTTCTACAGACCCTTAAATACAACGAAACAAAGGAAACAAAGCAAATATGCTTTAACCAGGATTGGGACAACGTATTTTCCAGATGTCATGCGGATGTGCTACCCATTTAAACTACGATAGCATGCACGGGGGAATGCGATAATTTCTTCCTTTCTTGAAGACCTACTCGGGAGAGGCACAAGGTCCAGTCGAAAAAGCCTGAATTGTCATGATTTTAGCTGATTTTAACTCGAGCGCTTCATAAAATTGCTTCGAAACATAAGAAATCAAACCAGCTCTATAATCAGAATTCGATTCCCAAATCTTTCAGTCTCTATCTGCACATGCTAACTACCTTTACAATGAGAGCATACACTGGTGGATTCGATAAAGCCTTATGGCGCAAGGTGTAGTCAGTTATTACAATGTATTATACAGTAATACAAAAAAAAAAAAAAAAAAAAAAAAACATGTTGAAAGTCTGTTGTTAATCAAGAAACATAACACTTTTAACGGCTGAAGCTGCATGATTTGTTTAATATTACATTCGCCCTTTCTGAATTTATCTGTGATCTGCACTCCGAAATGAAACACGTAATATCAATTTTATTTTCGTAAGAAATATATAGGCTGTAATAGTGACTTGTACGCTGACATTTATGCTTTAAGTCTGAAAAATTTTTTTTAGCCGATAAGTTATTAGCCCAGAAGGGCTAGAAATTTCGTTTTGGCATTTTCCGTCGTCCACTATAGTAACGCTAAGCCCAATAATTTTTCTGATGGCGGCCATTGCTTGTTTACATTTCAAACAACAGAGTAGTGGATTTGTTGCCAATCTAGAGAAGCGTAGCTTCGCAACAACAAAGATAACGCCTTCATTTATTATTGCGAATTAAATCATGCTAAATCCTTTCTGGAATTTTTTCGAGGAAATAAGCGTTTAAGATTTATTTCGTAATTTTTAATACAGATATTTTGAGTTTTTATGCATTTTTGCCTTGTCGCGAAGTGAGAACAGAATTAATTGAATGAGAAATACTAAATCGTTTGCTTAAATTCTTTTATACATCGTTCTAGCTTTATTACAGTATTTGAATAGAATATGTGGCAACGATTAGATAATTCTTGAAATGATATAAATTTTATGCATTCTGAGTTATAATATGAACGAAATATAATACTGTTAAGTGAACCTAGCGCCAGAGTGTCGCTATGGTAAGCAAATAAAGTGAATTTTAAAGAATGCATTTATTCTATTGTGGTTTATGAGCTGTTGTCGAAGTAGGTTTAATTCAATCCAATAAGTTTAAACGAAATGCAAGAAAAAATGCGTATAATTTAATATTTCGTACAAGGAAGTCATGTGGTGCACACATCAGATTTTTTATTAGTCCAAAGGGGCTTTTGTCCCTGAAGAACTATTATTTTCGTTTTGCGTTTAAAACTTTAAAAGGCTGTAGCAATTTTCAGATCGTTGCCACCAAATAGTATCGCCTTGTATTATATTTCAAGAAATTAAATAACGAAGAATTTGTATAAATGTATGTATGTTTCTCGTATTGTGATAAAACAACGGTACCTGGAGCCATCGAATTTCGAATGACGTAATCCTACTGCGAATATGGGCATCTGAAAGCCCAAATTTGAAATTTGTTTTATTATCGATTTCATATTTTGTAAAACTTTAACGAATTTTTAATTAACAATCTCAACGATTTAAAAGCGAGTAATGGCAACACTCTACCGGGGGGGGGAACCTTTTTATCTCTAGCGCGCGGAACTGTGTATCGGAAATTCTAAAAATAGGCTCATTTTAAAATTATTTTACGACATTACTGTTGAACTGAATTTTATGGTTTAAGTGAAAAAAGCATGATACTTAATAAATAAAGGTAACACACAAAACGTCAATAAAGTCCCTTTGGACGTAATTTAAAAGCTGAAACTTTTCAGAATTTTGTGTTATTTAATTTGTATTTTGCTTCTTATTAAAATTCTCAAAAATAACCTAATACCCAATCAATTTATTAACCATTGCCTTAAAAGAAGCAGGCGTTAAATACTCACTCTAAACCATTTAACTGATTGGGATATGATAATTTGTTTCTAAACCTGGCGGTAGAAGTTGGATGACTATCAGTTGACGGATTTGTACATAGTGTAATTAGTAAGTTGTATATAATGTAAAAAGGTATTATATATACGTTCTTAGAACTTGTTTATATCGTAAGTAATTAAAATGGAATAAGCTAGGACAGTCACATTCGCTTTACAATATATGCAAGATGGAAATTCAAAATTGCATTTTTTTTTTTTGTGATTCCAGGCCTTGAGATACATTTTTTTTTTGGGGGGGGGGGGCAAAGTTATATTCCTTTTTGGTTAAAAAAAATATCTCAAATAGTTTTGCAAGTATATTTTATTCCAACAAAATTTTACAATACCTTCGGAAAGCGAGCAAATTAATAGTTAATCTCGACGATAAATTTAAAAAACGACTAGTTTGGTGGAAAACCAACCTGGTGGTAACATTGCCGACAGATATCAATTATACTTTCTCAATTGTTATGCTCGTAAGTTTTATTGTAATTGATGTCAAAGGACATTTGGCTGCAAAAGGCATGCGCACAGATTCGATGCAAACTCGTACACAAACTGCGCATAAATTTGCACTGACCAAGCACAATCGAGGTCTCACCTGAAGTGATAAACAACCTGCTCGCGTCTTAAGCAAATATCCCGTTATGCGTCGAGAAAGCTTCCTTGGCATTGTTTAAGCTGGCGTCCCCCTCGGAACATTAGAAACTCCAAGAGGTCTTGATTTATCGCATTTTGTAGTAAAGGGGGGAGTCGAGGCTTTAGGTCTGGCCATAAACTTCCGTCCGGCAGCATCCCGTAAGTGGAAAGTGTGATGAAGAGGCGGGATTCCGGTGTTAAACAATCGCCCGGACGGATCTCAGATCCGAGGGATTGTCTACAAATCATCGCAGTTGGATTTCTGATAGCACGCTATGAAATTGATGATTATGGTTTCCTTAACCGTAAATGAAGAAATAAAAGTTAACGCATTATTGAATATTTTCGAATATGAGCTGACTAGCGAATAACACGTAAGGTAAAGATTGGCTAGAAAATTTTGCCCAACACTAAAAACCAGTACATAAGCCGAATTTAAAATCGTTTTATAAATTGAAGGTACGTATCGTATTTACTCTTGTATCCCCCTTTTGCGTAACTTCCCCCTTAGCATTTTAGCTCAATATTTTAATTTTTTTTAACTTCTCATGTAATTTGCAACATCTTTAACCCTTTGCGGCACAGTGTGTCCGGTCTGGACACATCTAAAAATGTCCTTTTGTACGCACAGAAAAATTGAAGGAAAAAGGATTTATAGGACTCCGAACCTTCTTTATTTATAGTAGATGGCAGCTCAACGCAAACCAGACCATATATTTTAGCCATGTTTAGTTTTTTTAAGACCCTTATTTTTTAAAGAAATCTTCCAGATTTTTTTTTGGGGGGGGTGTATAAAAGGAACTGTTTGAAAAGAAATTTCTATGTTATTTTTTGGCTGTATGATAACCTCCTTATTCTATATTAGTTTTAAATTTTTACTTTGAAATCTTGCCTAAAATCAATCGGCGAACCTTAAGTGTGCCCAGAACGGGCACACTAATCTAGGAAATCTAGGAATCTAGGAATAATAATCTAGGAAAACTGAGAGTCTGTATTCTTTGTTTCTCCGCATCTCATCGGTCAGTTCATTGACAACAATGCTCGTTTCGGCGCTCTTTTTCGAAGCTGTATTCAATCAGTGTGCCCACTTTGGTCACAACCACAGAATTAAACGATAAGTGCTGTCTTCACAAAATTTACTTGTGTACTCCTCTAGGCCTCAATTAGACTGCCTACCCATTTTTTTTTTATCAAAACTGGAACTTCAAAAGGTAGCGTGCCGCCGGAAAGGGTTAACGCATTCAGAAAGTGGGCTGTCCTAAATTTTAAAAATCAGTTCGCCCACGTAGCGGTTGCTGTCATCTCGTTAATTGATTTTTTCATGGGTTTTGGGTGCATGGGTTCGACTGATGAAGCAATGGTGGTGACGATCTTCAAGAGAACTTTATATCCAATGGTCTTGATGACTAATGGTCTTGAAGATCATTGCACGTGGCAAAGAGAACTTTATATCCAATGGTCTTGAAGATCATTGCACGTGGCAAAGAGAACTTTATATCCAATGGTCTAGATGACTAATGGTCTTGAAGATAGATCATTGCACGTGGCAAAGAGAACTTTATATCCAATGATCTTGAAGATCATTGCACGTGGCAAAGAGAACTTTATATCCAATGGTCTTGATGACTAATGTCTTGAAGATAGATCATTGCACGTGGCAAAGAGAACTTTATATCCAATGGTCTTGAAGATCATTGCACGTGGCAAAGAGAACTTTATATCCAATGGTCTTGATGACTAATGGTCTTGAAGATAGATCATTGCACGTGGCAAAGAGAACTTTATATCCAATGGTCTTGATGACTAATGGTCTTGAAGATAGATCATTGCACGTGGCAAAGAGAACTTTATATCCAATGGTCTTGAAGATCATTGCACGTGGCAAAGAGAACTTTATATCCAATGGTCTTGATGACTAATGGTCTTGAAGATAGATCATTGCACGTGGCAAAGAGAACTTTATATCCAATGGTCTTGAAGATCATTGCACGTGGCAAAGAGAACTTTGTATCCAATGGTCTTGAAGATCATTGCACGTGGCAAAGAGAACTTTATATCCAATGGTCTTGATGACTAATCGTCTTGAAGATCATTGCATGTGGCAAAGAGAACTTTATATCCAATGGTCTTGAAGATCATTGCACGTGGCAAAGAGAACTTTGTATCCAATGGTCTTGAAGATCATTGCACGTGGCAAAGAGAACTTTATATCCAATGGTCTTGATGACTAATCGTCTTGAAGATCATTGAATGTGGCAAAGAGAACTTTATATCCAATGGTCTTGATGACTAATGGTCTTGAAGATCATTGCACGTTTCAAAACAAACTAAATGCAACGGAGATGATGGCGATGACTTGCAAGGTACAGCGGACATCAAAGACGATAGTTCAGCGGCACTAACTGATTTGAGGTCTGGGAAGTAGTAGTGGTCAACAATAAGAGAGAGCAAGGTTCAGGATACAGGGCATAGAAATAAAGATATCATGACGTTGTAAGGTTAATATTACTATGTATTCTTATTGGAATGTCGTTTCCTTTTAGATAAATAATATTGGGATATGATATAATGGGATATAATGATAATATGGGATAATTTATCCGTGATTATTTTTTATTTGTTATGCACTTATTGTAACCGCGTCCTGCGTAAATTAAATTTTTTTCAGAATATCCTCCCTTCCGATTTTTGTCCGATAAAATTAGTAAAAAAAAAAAAAAAAAAAAAAAAAGCGAGTAAATACAGTACATTGTCAATGAGAGTGGCTTGTCTATATTAGAGAAAGTTTTCCTTAGAAAGTCATCCACGAATACACTCCTATCATTAGTCAGGTACCTCTCCTGCACTTTTCTGAATAAAATAATCTAACCCAATACAGCTTCTCCACCTTGTTTCGCTAGATCCATCCAACAAGCTGAAGTAAGCGTTAATTCGTTTACAGCTTTCATTAAAAAAAAATAAGCATGACAGCATAGCAAAATAAAAAGGCAAATTCGGCACAAATAGTTCCTTTTCCACAAATTTTGGTTATGCTTATTATTTGGTGTTCTGGCACTAGCGCGGTAAATGTTATTTTATTGAATTTGACAATGATTAGTAGTTATGATAACCATTTCCAAGCAACTGCAAGTTTCTTTCTCTATATTTGATGTCTATCTTATGAACAAAATACAGCTTATTTCCGTGCTCTTTGTGTCGTCGAATGCATCGCGAGTTGTAGCGTGGAGAGTCTCGAGAGTACGTGGAGTTCCGAGAACGACCAAGCAGTGCCGGGAGCTGTACTCTAGTTTTTTGCCGTGAAGCTGTGTCCACCGTGATAGCCTGATAACCCGGAGGCTGTGTCGCTGATCGTGTCAGCGTGTTAATAGTAGTTCATCGACGACTGTAAAAACGTGTTTCGGAGCTGTTCTGACAATACCGGCCAATAAAATGTGTTTCGATACCTCATCAAGTGTCGTCGCTATTCACTCCAAATCCATCCAAACGAACCTCGTACGAACGTGAAGGAAGAAGATAACATAACAACTGGTGTCATAAAAGAAGAACGCAACAGTATGGAATGAGCTCGATTATCGTCTCGAAGTGTGTCGTGTCAGCAGAGGGGCACATACTAAAAATTTGAAAAGAGTGTATAAACTTGGTGAGTTTGTGGTTCTCTTCTTATATCTTTTATGCGTGTACTTAAAATACTTTTCAAAATATAGCCTTTTCAAAACGAATAAATCATTTGTGCTGCCCCTGTACAATGATGGAAAAAATAACTTAAAAATATTATTTTAATAATAAGAGCTTCTCTGTTACTTCGCTATTTATCTTCCATAATTATTTTATTGCGTAACTGAGTTATTAACTTCAAATTTGGCGTATACAGATTCTGTTACTATAATTTAGAAAAATTTGATCATGAGAAATTAATTTCATGAATGTATTTAATAAGGAAAGAGACAAAGAGTAGAACTTGAATGCATTTTTAAATTTCTTTAAATAATGTAAAAATTATAAATAATTATTATTTCTTTAAATAAAAAAATTAAATTTCTTTAAATAATGTCGAATTACACTTAATCTTTCTAAACATTAACGACAGTTGCTGAAATTTCAAAATATTAATTTGAAATATTTTCAAAACTTTTGATAATGGAGTATAACACTTAAGAATAATCTTACTCATACATAATCATGTATTAAATGAAATGTTAAAAAAATGAGTAAAATAATGTAATGCAGAAAACATTTCTTTAATTCATTTATTTTGAACGTTTGTAAATGTTTAAATATCAGTTTGCAATGCAAAAATTCTCTGTTAAAGTATGGGCATTCATGACTGTGTTAAAATTTGCACTGTAATACAATGAGCAAAATTAATATGTAATTTTTGGTCTGGCAAGTAAACAAAGTCATCAGGTTCTGACATTTTATTTTGTTTTTACTGCACCATTTAGGTTCAGTTGCAAATAATCTATTATGCATTAACAATTTTGTTTTGAATATTCAAGCTTGTCGTATTAATTTTTTCATATAATACAGATTAGTTCTTGAAGGGGAACTGCTTTAATGTAGAGGCATTATTTACATAATAAAACAGTAATTATGAATTACACTTTCTTTTTCGCAAGCTTCATTTATCATAAACTCTCCATTTGCTAGCGATGTATCATACGAATAAAACATACATTTCGAACTATGAAATATTAAATTATCCAAGAATTGCATTAATTAGTTTTATGAAAGTATGAACTCCCTATTGTAATTTTTCACGAAACTTTAATAACGCTTTTATGTAATTATTGAAAGAATTCTTTTCTTAATCAAATTAATATGGATATTATCAAATGCTAATTACATGATAATTGGTACTCGATGACAAAAAAGGCTTAATTATTAAATCTATAAAACTTTTATAAATCCTGATTTCGTAATACTCTGAACATCCAAGTGAAACAAAATAATGCAAGTTAATTAATTTCGTTTACTTTCTCGTTTTCTTTTATTATTTGATGCAAAAAACTTCAACATATTAAGGCAAGTTTTAACATTATGTGTGTATGTTCATCAAAGGTATGAAGTAATTTTTGTTGAGCATTAATTTAGGCTCCCTAGAGGAGATTGCTTATTCAAACCGTTATAAAATATTCTTTATGAGTTTTAAAAAAAAAATTGCTTTTCTTCTGCCAGGTATGAGATGTAGAGATGTAAACTACTTCAGGTAAAGATTTTTTTATTTATTCATATTTAATTACTTTTACTCTAAAAGGGCAATACTGAGGCTGACCAACGGCGAAGCGGTAAAGTCGCTAAACCCTGGTAGTTCGGTCTGAGGTTCGAATCCCTTGGACCGGTTGGCTGCAGGGCGTTTCCGTAATTTTCCCGATGTATACGAGCTAGTTTCCCCTAGAAAAATTCCTCCACGAAGACATCCCTCTCCTTAGGCAGATAGCCCTCGAGGCTTTGTCGTAATCACATAAACCAACCAAACCAAACCATCATTGAAACAAAGGAAACAGTAGCACAGCACAAAAATAAGTGTATGTATCTGGTTTGGTTTATTTGATTATGGCAAAGCACTCTAGGGCTAATGGGATTGATGCATTCATGGAGGACTTTCGGGATTCGAACCTCAGACCGAACTACCAGTGTTCAGCGACTTCACCGCTCGGCCGCTGGTAGACCCTGAGTATGTATCTGTGTATTTTTATATACAGAAGAAGTATTTCCGGAGGTATCTTAAGTTTTGTACTTTACTTGTATACATTTTACTTAGTTTAAGCATCTTCATGCCCAGGTGCTAAGACTGCTAAATCTGGTAGTTGGTCCTAGGCGGAATTTAAGTTTCTGAGTATACTGCATAGCATACTTTCAAGGGACAAGAAACCATTTTTTTCCAACACACCAATGCAGAAAATGGTTGGTTTGCTTTATTTAATTATGGTAAAGCACACTAGGGCTATCTGCCTAAGGGGAGGGATGTCTTCGTGAAGGACTTTGTAAGGGGAACTGCCTCGTATATACGTTACACATGGGAAAAAAGCCCATGCAGCCAGCCCGTTCGCGGGATTCGAACCTCGGACCGAACTACCAGTGTTCAGCGACTTTACCGCTCGGCCGCTGGTGGGCCCAAAGCAAAAAATGTATGTAAAGAAATTTTTAATCGAGAAGTGAAGCTTCGAAAACATACAGAGAAGAGTTCAAGGCTTTCTGACCACGATGCTCTGCCGATATCATTCTAGCTGTTAATCAACATGCCACTGGGGGAAAAAACTTTTCCCTCGAATACGATACGATAACAACATGAGAATAAAAGTAAGGTTTGCACAAGAGATTTTATTTTTATTTTTATTTCTTTATTTTTTTATTTATTTATTTTTTTTTTTTTATTTATTTATTTATTTTTTTTCCTGTGTTTGGTTACATAGTTAAAGTCTACAGAATCTGTGCAGTGAGAAGTCACCAACACTGGGCGGTGCAACACCAAGGCAATTAGTACTTTTGGAAACAAAACATTTTACCCGCTGTTATAAATTCACTGCACTACCTGGAGAATAAAACTTGGTCACGTGAATGGAGGCTTTCCTTTCTTTAAATGCTTTAAGCTCTGTCAAACTATTTGGTGTGTATTTAATTATGGCAAAGCACACTAGGGCTATCTGCCTAAGGGGAGGGATGCCTTCGTGGAGGACTTTCTAAGGCAAACTGGCTCGTATACACGTTACACATGGGGAAAACAACGAAAACACCCATGCAGCCAGCCCGTTCGCGGGATTCGAACCTCGGACCAAACTACCAGTGTTCAGCGACTTTACCGCTCGGCCGCTGGTGGGCTCTGTCAAACAATTTGTTCCCGAGAGAAAGACAGGCATGCATTTGGAAGTTATAATCAGTTTTTAAGGAATATTTATTTAAAAAATAAAATTTGTTCTCTGAGACTGTATGTCACTTATATGAAAGAAGTGTCGGAACCCTTTTATTTAGGGTTCCAGTGAGCTCCAGCTCAGAAACACAGAAGTGCCGGAGCAGGGCTGCCAAGGGTTTCGCCGCAATTTAAACTCTGGTTAAGAGCACAAAATTCATAAAAGCGTAAAAATACAATAAAATGAAAAAAGAAAATCTGAAAGGTTTCAGATTTTATATTACGCGCAAAAGGGCGTTTTTTTAACGTTTTCTGTGTTACCTTTATTTATTAAACGTCATTTATTCGCACTTAAAACATAAAAAAATTCAATTTAACAACAGTTGCCACAAAATATTTAAAAACAGCACATCTTTAGAATTTCAGATACACAGTCTCAGGCGCTGGAGATATTTCTTTTTTTTTTCGGACAGTGTTGCTCGTTTTGAAATTGTTGAGTTTGTTAATCAAAAATTCGTTAAATGTTTACAAAATTTGAAGTAGATGATAATACAAATTCGAGCTTTCAAATGTACATGTTCGATTGGAAGACTTACGTTATTCAGAATTTGATGTCTCTAGGTACTGTTGTTGTTTGACAATGCGAGAAACATTCAGGCATTCATGGAGATTCTTCATTACTTAGTTTATTTAACACGTTAAGCGCTACGTCAGCCACCTGTGGCTGACACTAGATTTTCCGTTTAGGCCGCATCAGCCATCTGTGGCTGACACTAGATTTTCCGTTTAGGTCGCCTGAGCCATCTGTGGTTGCACTAAACTTTCCGTTTAGGTCGCGTCAGCCATTTGTGGCTGACACTAGACCTTTTCTTTTAGGCCGCTTCGACCGCCGCTGGCTGACAGCGTGTAACATGATATATAACTATAAAATTTACACTGTTTTATGAAATTACACAAAATTTATTTAAAATTTACTTAATTTTGATTCATGATATGATTTTAATTCATTGGATTTCAGTGAAACACGGTAAACATAAAAACGGTTCTCCATTACAGCTATTACAAAATGTGACAACACTCTTTTTAATCTTTTTTATGGCCATTACCAGCTTCTGTTGCATTTTTATCATAACATAATTTACAATATTTTCGTACTTCAGAGGTTTTTTTCTGGTTTTCTTCGGAGTTTTTGTTGTCGTTTTTTAGATATTCTTGCATTTTTGTTCGACGGATTGTCTTCTTTTTCACAACTTGTTGCTATCTTCTACCGCAATGCGAATCACTGGCCCTACAATACCAGCGCTTTTAAGCGAAGCGCCTGACCTGAACGGGATTGCCTAAAGCACACGCGTGGCGCTCAACGTGTTAAATGTAATACATGGCGATAATATTTGGTGGCAACAGTTTGAGAATTGAATCGACGCAAAATGCCATTTTGAAATCAATAGCCCTTCTGGGCTATACATCATATAATTTTTTCATCATCATATAACATCATATAATTTTTTGCTGAAAAACTGATTGCAGTGAAAGCCCAATTTCTGCTGATGAGATACGAATGTGCCTCATGCAGTTTCAAGATGGAAGGTGAATGTACTATTCCCGGATCCCCTGGGTTAATTTGCACAACTTTCCAATCTGAGCGAATATATGAGTCATGATTGAAAGTGTGGACAGGATAGCATTTAAATTTAGTTCAACTACTAGTAAAATTTAAAATAAGTGTCACAACTTTAACACGGCGGAAGTCGCACTAAGAAAAGTTACTAGAGTGGGCGCGTGGGGTATCACATACCCCAATATTTAAAATACAATAAAAATAGTATTATTTAGTTTTAAAAACTCTTTTTTTTTGTTCTCGTGTATTATAAATAAGTGAATAATAATTGGGTTTCAAAAAATTAATTTCCGAAATAATCTTAGAGTTAAAATTAAGATAAATGAAAATAATAAACATCATGCCTCTAAGTTTCATTGCATCTCTAATACACCATGCTTATTTTATTTCTTCCCACTTTGAACGAAATACATTCATGTGTTCTTGGCACAGAATGTTTTCACATTTTAAACATTGCATTCACGTTCTTCTGTCCTTGGCGCGAGGGCAAAAAAATTAACACATCTTTCATACTTAGTTGTTTCTAATTTCATGTATTCGTTTTAATTCTTCATCGAAACTTCTGCTTTTGTTTTGCATGCAGTACGTCAATTTCTTGGAAAAGTATTAATCTCTGATCTTTGTTCAATACTTTTTTTCATTAATTGTAATGCTAAGTCCTTCAAAAACAGACTTCTGTTTCTGGTTGGTGGATTAGCAGTTGAATGTAATATAATTCAAGCATTTATTACAGCAACATTCATTGCGGGAAAGAAAATTATCATTGGCCACCTTCTCGTTATTCTGGCAATTGAATAATTGGCAGACATTTCATCCCCCATATCCACTGCTCCTTTAGTCATATTATTAAAACATATAATTCCTAACGTTTTATTTTCTCCTATAGTATCATCTATAGCATGATCGTTATATAATGTTATAATGTTATAATGATAGTTATATAAAGCATAAGAACAGTTTTTCCTTTTTTAGGAACATCAGGAATTAATGTTTTATCTTTTTCGAAACTAAAACATTGTAGAAAATATTCTTAGTTTCATCTTCAGTTTCCGAAATGCAATCTTCATCGCTTTCAAATATTTCTAATAAATCTCACATGCGTTGCATCGCCAGTTCATAGGGACTCATTCTTTTTACCATAATGCAGTTAGAAATTTTTAAGAATCTAATGTCAAGTACTTTAGAATCACTTGCGAGTAGAAATATTTACTGTTTGTTACACTCTAGAAATAAATTTCTGAACTAAATATTCAGTCAGAAAAAGACTTACACGGACAGGCGCGTGGGGTGTGTCATACCCCAGTTCGAACAAAATACCGATAATTTTTTTTCTGAAACACGCAGGCAAAGAAAAAGCGGTTCTGAAAGTCAACCACAACTAGAAACTCAGCTACTAAAAGCAGCATAGAATGTCAGTTTCACAAGTTAGGAATATTCCACTTTTATGTATGTTGGGGTATGATACACCCCACGCGCCTTCCCGCGGGTTAAGGATCAGTGTTTCGGGGAAGCTTTCCCAACTGAACATTCAGTTGCTTGTATTTTCCAAAGGCCACGTTAGACCAAAGAAAAACCTTACCTAAAATGATTAATAAACTTTATTCAAGGAAGCTTGATTTTCGTTAAAAACTGCAAATCGAAAGCTTTCATTTCCATGTTAACTAAACATCCTTTTGCAAAGCCTGTGGGAAGAAAACAATAATAAGGTTTATCCTTGTATCCAAAGGATTACAAGATCGCAAACTTTTAACTGGAGCGATACAAATGAATATAACTAAGCCGTACTTCAGAAAACGCCTAATGAGATGAATTGGGATATCTAATGAATTATCCCAGTTCATAGCAGCTCAGTTTCCACAAATCTCTTTGTATTTGGGAGAAAACAAATTAGATCCCAAGGAACTTATTAGCTCAATTTTCCCTCTAGTAACAAATCCCCGATGCGATTGGAATCTTGTGCATGAAACACCGGTGCATTATCCGTATTTCATAACACACAAGTAAAGCAAGCAGAACTTACAATAGAAAGAAACCTATATTCCAATTTGAAGTTGTTATCTAAGAAGGGTTAAGTGGTAAAATGTACGTATTTATTACGAGTAGAGGTTAAATGATTTCTTAAAACATTCACATTTATAAAATAGTAATAGATACGATAAGAAGAAAAATCTGATGTGTACACCACATGATTTCCTTGTACGGAACATTAAATTATACGCAATTTTTCTTGTATTTTATTTAAACTTATTAGATTGAATTAAACCTACTTCGCCGACAGCGCATAAACCACAATAGAATAAATGCATTCTTTAAAATTCACTTTGTTTACCATAGCGACACTCTGGCGCTTCACTTAACACTATTATATTTCCTTCATATTATAACTCAGAATGCACAAAATGTATATCATTTAAAAAACTATCTAATCGTTGCCACATGTTCTATTCAAATACTATAATAAAACTAGAACGATGTATAAAAGAAATTAAGCAAACAAAACAAAAAAAGAAACAGTTTATCACAGACGATTGAGTATTTCTCATTGAATTAATTCAGTTCTCACTTCGCGAGAAGGCAAAAATACATAAAAACTCAAAATATCTATAAATCTCCAACGCTTATTTCCTCGAAAATCATTCCAGAAAGAATTAAGCATGATTTAATTCGCAATAATAAATGAAGGCGTTATCTTTGTTGTTGAGAAGCTAAGTTTCTCTAGATTGGCAACAAATCCACTAGTCTCCTGTTTCAAATGTAAATATCATTGGCCGCCATTAAAAACAGGCTTAGCAGCAATTAAACAACTTTAAAATTGCTGATGATTCTAAAAATATTGCACACAGATTTACTAAAGGCATAAAATCCTTAATCGGAAGATAAAAACAACATAAAAGCAAAACATGTACAATTTACAAACATACAAGAGTAAAGAAACTGAGATCTCTGAGCCGGGTAATAGAGTAGAAATATATATATATATATTTATATACGTTTGGTGCGACCGATTGCAACCAAAATACGAGGTGAACATCTACATGTTATAGCAGTCCTATATGCAAAATTTCAACTTTCTGAGGCTACTCGGTTTTGAGTTATGCGAGATACGTACGTACATACGTTCGTACAGACGCCACGAAAAATTCTCTTCAGAATTCATTTTAAAGCAGTTTTATAATTTTTTTGAAGGAAAAGATTATTTTATTCTGTCCTTACGTACAGATATCAGGCAAAAACATCGTTAAATTGCATTCGATAGCGGTCAAAATGGATATTTTCGTTGAAATATGCTGCCTGAAACTTTTCGCGATTACAATACTTCCTTTTCACTTCGTACAAGGAATGAAAAATGGGAAGAAATCTGAATGGTTTCAGATTTTAACTGTCGCCCAAAAGATTTTGATTAGGTTTTTTAAAGCTGTAGCTGATCTTGCTGTCTACTAGTCTGCTGTTGCCACTCAGTCCTACTAACCTTTTTTTTTTTTTAATCCAAAGGGGCTTTGTCCCTGAAGGACTATTGTTTTCTTTTTGCGGTTTTGCGTCGATTCATTACAAACGTCGAATCACTTTTCAAACTGTTGCCACAAAATATTATCTCCCTGTGTTATATATTTAAAGAAATTAAATAATGAAAAATCTGCATAAATATATGTATATTTCTCGCATTGTGATAAAACAGCGGTACATAGCCATCGAATTTTGACTGACGTAATCCTCCCACGAGCCCGAGATCCGTAGTAGAGTCACAGATGCTAACCGATGTTTTTTCGGTTTCAAAAATTACTTGAAGTCTAACTTCATTAGCAGAAACACGAAGACTTTAATTTACAAAAGCTTAACCAGACTTGCATACTCTGCTGAGATCTGGGCAATGACGGAAAAAGCTAAAAGTATCATTTCTGTCTTTGAAAGAAAAATTTTGAGAAGTATTTTTGGTGGCATAAAATGTAACAATATCTGGAGAAGAAGAACTAACTCTGAACTCTATAAATCTTTTAATGAAATAGATATAGTAAAATATAGAAGGATTCAGAGAATTAAATGGGCAGGACACCTGTGCAGAATGGATGAAAATCGAGTAACTAAAAAGATCTTCTGGGCCATACCATTCGGCACCCGGAAAAGAGGGAGACCTAAACTTAGGTGGTTCGACTGCTTGGAAACAGACTTAAGAATTTTAAAAATAACCAATTGGATGTCCATGGCCAGGGATAGAAGAGCTTAGAATTCGATTCTGAGGAAAGAAAGGCCCAT
Organism: Stegodyphus dumicola; assembly: GCF_044657685.1. Lineage (NCBI taxonomy): Eukaryota > Metazoa > Arthropoda > Arachnida > Araneae > Eresidae > Stegodyphus > Stegodyphus dumicola. The sequence goes on from NC_140775.1 coordinate 181,788,497, forward strand.
TCCGGGTTGTCTGGCCATTGAAGTAGAAGAAGAATCCTCTTACGAATATGGACCAAATTTGGAATTTTTTTCTTATCGATTTTCTATTTTGTAAAATTTTAGCGAACTTTTGGTTAATAAACTCAAGGATTTCAAAGCGACCAATGGCAACGTCGTACAGAAAAAAACATTTTTATTTCCAGCGCGTGAGTCTCTGTATCGGAAATTCTAAAGATATGCTCATTTTAAAACTATTTTCCGATATTGTTGTTGAACTGAATTTTATGGTTTAAGTTCGAAGAACGTGATATTTAATAAATAAATGAAACGCGCAAAATGTTAAAAAAAACGCCGCTTTAGATGTAATTTAAAATCTGAAATATATATATATATATATATTGTCTTTTTTAGCTTTATTATTAAATAACACTTACGCCATATACAATTCAACAGTAAAATTACAAAAAAATTTAATAACAGCATAGCAGTATGCGTTTAGTATTTCCGATGTAGCGCCTAAGTTTTGGCATACATTTCCGCCCCCCAGTGTTTTCACTGTTCATCAATCATATTGATGTTCAATTTTCTTACGAAGATGGCTATACAAAACGTTTTCCATCTTTTTATTATTAATGTTTTGTGTATGTACTTTATTTTTTTAATATCATATTCTTGACGCTTCCGCTACATAAAATTCGATTCAACGGCAAAATCACAAAATATTTAAAAACAGCATATCTTCGGAATTGCCAATGTACTGTCTCGGCGGTTGAGATAAAAATGTTTCTTTCCGTACTGTGTTGCCACTGCTCGCTTTGAAATGTTTGAATTTGTATATCCGTTAATGTTTAGAAAATACGAAAAAGATAATAAAATGAATTCGAAATTCAAAATTGGGGCTTCCAGGTGCCCAGGTTCGGGCGGAAGACTACGTTATTCAAAATTTTGTGGCTCTGTGCACAGTTTGTTTTTTCACACTGCGAGAAACATAACGTACGTTCATGCAGATTGTATTATTTAATTTATTTAAATTTAAAAGTGGGCGATAATATTTGGTGGCAACAATCTGAAAAGTGGCATAACGGATTTAAGTGTTTCGACGCAAAATGCCATTTCTAGACAAAACATCCCGTTCGGGAGTAGCTTCCCTTTAAGACTAAAAATAAATGCAGAAAATATTGTCTAATTTTAAACTGGTAATATTCAACGTACTTTTCCTGGAAATGTACTTGCAATTATTTATCGTATTACCCCCCCGTACATGTTGTTGTCATGTCGTACAGGCATTAGCTTATTTATTCGAAGCAGAAGTGAAATATGAGCATTGGCCTCCCCGGGACTGAAACCTCGGACATCTCCAATACGTGCCGAGTTTGCTGGCCACTACACCACGAAGCCGTGCTAAGAGAGCTGGAGAAATACCTTATATACTTCCCCTTTTAAAGGGCGACTGGGGTCGCCAAATCCTTGGTGTAGTAGAAAACACCATCCACCACCTTTTTACTTCGGTCGCCACAGTACAGACATCAGGTTATTTTTGAAATAGAACACACAGAAAATGAGGAATGCCCTCACCGCGATTCGAACCTCAGACCTCTCGAATACGCGCCGAGCGTGCTGGCCGTTACACCACTAAGGCATGCTAAGAAGGCGGAAGAATTACATTATAATGTAAGTGGTTAGTATTGTACACTAGCGAATCAAAGATCTGTGGTTGTGGTTCAATACAGGGCAGACCATAGTTTACCTTTCATGTCTATTTCTCCTGAACGTCCATTGTCTCAAGAGTCTATTTCTCCTGAAAGTCTATACTCTCAGGAGTAGCGTCGAATTCAAAATGTGGTAAACGATAATCCGTCACTACCTGGAGTTTGTCGATTGACTCTCGGTATTTCTTTTTTAATCACCCTTCAAATGGGAGAGAATGTATGGAATTATTGCATTTCTGCTGTGAGTAAGTGATCTAAAACTCACGGCTCCACGTATATGTTTACTGTAATTTAATTTAACCACGTATATGTTTACTGTAATTTGTTTACTGTAATTAATATGTTTACTGTAATACTGTAATTTAATTTATGTACCGTAATTTAATTACTGTAATTTAATTAATTGTTATTATGACAAGAATTTGAAAAAGACTAAGATTATAATTTTTACATTATTTTTGTTACCAAAACCAGACATGAGCAAGGTTCACACAAAATCTACAAATGGAGCTGATTGATTTGCAAAATGATGTAAATTATGTTCAAAGATTTGAAGATACAGATTTGACTAACTCATATTTAGACTTGTCAAAAGACAAATAGCTTCAGTTAGGAAATTTTGCAATAAGAATAGTCGAACATTGCTTTGAAAGTCGAACATTGCTTTGCTTGGGAGAGCATTTACGTGTGAACAGTTTTTACCTACTGCGTTATAGTTCATTCATCTCATAGCATCTTAAAATTAACATCAATACAGTTCGCAGAATGCAAATCATAAAATTAGATCATAATAATATGGCTTATAACATCCTATTGATTCTATTATCCGAATCTTAGAATACAGAATTTTAAATGTATTAAAAATAACGTTTGACTTGCTTACAAAGTTGTTTTTATGTGTTAACAGTTCGTATAAACTTTGGGAATAAACATACCAAAAGAGCAAAAAGTTAACCAAAAATTTGAAATCATTTTTAACAACCTACACAGCAACAATTTGTACAGGTCAAGATAACCGGACAAAATACGGATATCTTCATCAATAAGTTTACATCCCAAATATAGAAAATGTACGGAATACATAAAAAGTATGGCAAAGCTTAACACTCTGGTAGCGTAAACTTTGATGAACACACATTTTTCTCTTCGCTTTTTTTTACGTAAGATTTTTCCCGGTTTCGAAAAGAATATAACAATAGACACACAGAGCAATAATGCCTCCAGACAATCAAACACAAAATAATAACGCCACCCATTTATAAAATGACGCCATATCTTGTATACAGTAAATAATAACAAGTTTACTCAATTCTTTTGAGTACCAATACGGTGTGGTCATACACAGAACCTTCATCTACGTTTAACGCGTAATCTGTTATGCATTTTATCACATTTTATAAATTTAGAAATAAACTTGAAAGTTTTAGAAATAAACTTGAAAGTTTATTTCTAAATTTATAAAAAAAAATTAAAAAAATTATAAAAAAAAAAAAGATTTTCTTCTGTTTTCCCATATTAAGTTTTAACCGACTTGCTGATACTATAAGGTATTTCTTCCGCTTTCTTGACATGCCCTCGTGGTGCGGTGGTCTGCACGTTAGGCGCGTATTCCAGATGTCCGCGATTCCCGGCGAAGGCGTTGATCATTTTTCATTTTACTTCCAATAATACCTAATATATCTACAGTGGCGCCCGAATTAAAAGGATGATAATTTTCCACACCCAGGATTTGGCGATTGGGTCTCTTAAAACCCCATTCGCCTTTTAAACGGGGGAGTATATAAGGTATTTCTCCCACCTTCTTGGCATGCCTTCGTGGTGTGGTGCTCTGCACGCTGGGCGAATATTCCAGAGGTTGGCGGTTCGATTCCCGGCGAAGGCGTTGCTCATTTTTCATCTTGCCTGCTTCCAAAAATATGTGTCTATAATACTACAAAAGGAAATTAATTAATTAGTTTGCTGAATTTCGCTACTTTTGATAAGCAGAATGTAGAGTTATTAGGTTATTTTGGTGCTGGAGACATGAAAAATGAGCAGTGCCCTAGCCAGGACTCGAATCTGGACCTATCGAATGCGTGCCGAGTGTGCTAACAGTTACACCACGAAGGCATGCTGGAAGGACGGAGAAAATACTCCGTTTCAAAGGGCGACTGTGGATTAGGGAACCCAATCGCCAAATCCTGGCGGCGAATAATCATCATCCACCACTTTTTAGTTCGGGTGCCAGAGTAGAGTCATTAGGTTATTTTGATGCTGGGGATTTGAAAAATGAGTCGTATCCTCTCCGGGTCTCGAACCTGACCTCTCGAATGCGCGACGAGTGGACTAGCCGTTACACCTGGAAGGAAGAGGAAAATACATTATAACATAATAAAGCACAGAAATACCCTAGATAAATAAGGCTTTCGTCTGTAAAATCGCATCATTTCTGTATAGAATAAATAGTAACAGAATTCGCGTAGTTTGTTTGTGCAGTAATGTGGTGGTAAATAAATTATTAAATGACCAAAATTAGAAACTTTTATGAAATTATCGGCAAATATTTCAAGCAATGAAAGTCAAACATTGCATATTTTAAAATGCGTATTAACAATGTCCAGTATTTTGCAGAACACATATGTATACGTTCCCTGGTGTTTTAAATGGATATGAAACACTTCCAAAATAAATATTAGAGTTCAGCTTACCACGCAGTGAATTATAAGACTTCCCTCACTTTAATTCAATGGAGACTAATTACTTCTGAATCTCATCAGGCTTCTCTGTGTATTTTACCTTTTGCCCTTTTGTAAAGCCGTGCTAAACTTGCAAATATAAAGCCATGCTGAAATTGCGAAATATTTTCTTTCAACACGCTTGTTATGATGGCGTCCGCTTTATAAGATACAAACCACTGAGTAAATTAATTGCTAATTAAAATTTAAAAGGCACGTGTTTACTCAAGTTAATGTTACAATTAATTCCTAAACAGATATATTAGAGGCTCTGTATGATCTATATTTAATGCTTAAATCTTTCTTAATTTAATTGCTTGGGAGTAATTCCTGTTATTGGCCTTTTTAAAAGCCAGCATTTCAGGATTCCAGGAAATGTTTATGCTTAGGGTGTTTTGATTCCGAATTTGAAAGTAAATATTAATCTTTCTGCATTTTCAGTGATTAATATTTTAAGTGTATTTTATTAGCGGAAATAGTCTACATATAAGATAATTTCTCGCTAAATTTCATTAACTAATAAAATGTTTAATCACATCTGTTAAATCGCAAATTCAGATCATATGTTTACGTTGTAAGAACTGCAATATACAAGAACTGCAATATACGTGTAGCACAACTGTGATTGCCAGATTTATTTATTAGTTTGCTATAATTAGCTTCGATTTCCACAAAAAATGCAAATATTAATTGCATACTAGTGGGCTACGGCCAAAGCAATTTTTATACATTTTATCTATTGAAAAAAAAAAAAAAAAAAAAAAAAAAAAAAGAAAATAAAATAACCTATTAATTTAATGTACTGTATACAAAGTTATTAGAATGGAAACAAAGCAAAATTTACGAGTTCTATGTACACCTAAAAAGAAAATGCATAAAAAAATTTCAGTATGAATGAAATCAGTTCATTATTTCCAAGCAACAACCAATTCGTAAACATTTATCTTTTTTGTTGCCAAACCAGGAAACAAAAACTTTGGACACTTCAGGTTAATACGTATGACATCATGATTTAAATTTAATTTAATATAACATTTTCTTAATATCAATAAAAGAATTAACCTGGCAATAATATATCGTGTCACTTATCTTAATTTGAAACAAAAAAAGCAACCAACAGCAGCTATTGATTTAAAATACTGACATTATGACCTTATACAATAATAATGTATTTAATGTTAGGATGGCTATTAATTCAGTTTTGGCATTTTGCATCGATTCACTTTCTGCGTTGATTCACTTTTCAAACTGTTGCCACCAAACATCTGCATAAATGTATGTATTTGTCTCGCACTAGGATAAAACAACGATAGCTACAGCCATAAAATTTTGAACAACGTAGTCCTCCACTCGACTGTGGGAATCTGGAAGCCCAAATTTGGAATTTGTTTCATTATTTATTTCATATTTTGCAAACCTTTAACGAATTTTTGATTAGCAAACTCAACGATTTCAAAGCGAGCAATGGCAACACTGTGCTGGGGCGTGGGAACATTTTTATCTCTAGCGCGCGAGACTGTGTATCGGAAATTCTAAACATATGCTCATTTTAAAATTATTTTGCTATATTGCTGTTGAAATGAATTTTATGATTTAAGTGCGAAGAACATGATATTTAATAAATAAAGGTAACATACAAAACATTCAAAAAAAAAAAAAAAAACCCTTTGCGCGTAATATAAAATCTGAAAGCTTTGTTTTTTTAAATAATTTATTTGTTATACTTTTTTCACACTTATACATAAAAACACTTTTGGTTATACTTATATAATTCCTTAATTTGGGAGACTTAGAAGAACATTAATGAATGTGATTTTTCATTTTACTCGTTACAAAACTGTTCTTTTTTTATTATATCTACTGCCATCATATGTATATGCTTCTATGACTCATAAGTGGGTTTATAAGCTCGTATAGTAAGCCCACACGTTCAAATATAAAGACAAACTTTCATGCTTCATTCCTGTAAACAGTTCAGTATAACTCATTGGACAAACGCATATATGTTTGAACTTGACATTAATAGAGTTTCTCATTCCATTACCCTATTATATAGTCTGTTACTTTAGGATTGGCACTTCGGAGGCATTTTCCCCCTTCTGGCTCGCTGCGTAACCATGGTAATATTTGTAGATGGTAGAGTTATATAATTTACTAAAATCCCTTAATTTCCTCTATGTGATGATGACGACACAAGCTACTAGATGTAAAGGAATTTAGAGTCAGTATGTCCTTGAAGTACTTCGCTTTGCAGTAGCAGAGTATAGTTGTAATCAACTTACTGGAGCAGAAGGTTCTCAACAATGCTCAGCCACTCTTGAATAGATTTGGGACTACCGAAAGTGTCATTCCATCTCAAGTTTATCCGAAATTTGAAACTCATTTCGGTGGGGAATGCTTCACTCAGTCTGAAGACTATGATTGGTACAAATATTTTAAGGAAACCCAGATCATTGTTGAACATTAAGCTCTTGCTCTGTGGCCAAGAACATAAACCAATGGAAGTAATCTCACTGTCAGTTGTTGCACTCATTTCGATAAAACCATTGCCTCAGAAATCCCTCAGTAACGTTGCGTTTTTTGAGACTTTTGTGATTATCACTCCCGCAGAAAGAAATATCACTTAAAAATCGTCGAGAATTAAGAATTTTTAAGAAGAATGAAATTCGGGTATCATGATCTAGTATTGGTTGGTCGGTTGGTTGACTTCTTACGGCACAAAACCTTGAAGGTCATTATGCGCCAGACGAATGGTGAATAAAATCCAAAATGTATAAAGGCACTGTATCAGATGAATTGTTGAAATGAGCCTGTAATGTTGATGAAGACATGGAGAAATGACTTTGAGAAATGCTCTAGCAACAGATAGAGCAGGATAAAAGGAAAAAAAACTTCAAAAAGTATGGCAAAAAGAGATGTCTTTTAAAACTCTTATGAGGTTGATGTGAGGATTTCTTCAAATGACATCAAGTTAACATTCGTAGAGTTAAAATGATATTCACGTTTCTGACCAAAAGCAGGACAGCAGGTTAAAATGTGATTGACTGAAATGAGAGCGTTGCAAGTGCCACAAATAGGCTCATTATCTCCTTTCAAGAGATACTGACGAATCAGCCTGCAGTGACCAATTCGTAGGCGAGTCAGCAGTACACCCTCCTTTCGATTCCCTCTCGACTCCCAATACTCCAAATTGGGTTTTACCTGCCTCAATTTGTTCAGAGTCTGGCATTCACAGAGGTCTTGCCACTTGGACAAGATCTTTGTCCTGATGTAATTCCGTATGTCTGTAAAAGGGACATCATTTTCAGAGGTAATATCAGCAGATTTTGCTGCGACATCGGCGAGTTCGTCGCCTTTGATGGCAGCGTGTCCAGGCACCCAGCAGTACGCAATAGAATAACCTGCGTTTCTCAAACGGAGGTCTGCCTTTAAGATTTCTAAGACCGAAGGGTGGATAGTATTTGTATTTAATGATTCAAGAGCACTCAGAGCGCCAGAGTAGATGATGAATCTGCTTAAAGATTAAGGAATTTAAAATGGCAAAAGTTTCTGCAGTAAAGACAGATGCACCCTTATGAGCTTACTACTTTTGATTTCTTTATCACAAACAAAAGCTGCCCCGACATGATTATGATTCTTTGAGCCATCAGTAAAACTTACTTTATAGGTAGAATGACTGCTTCTATACTCTGTAAAAATTTGTTGATATTGAACATCATTGGTACTGCTCTTCTTAAGTCCTCCAAAAATGTTAAAAGTAGGTGAATACTCACTTCTTGCCATGGAGCAATACCGAACAAGTTAAAGCTTTTGGGATGCAGATCTTTTAGGTTGAATTCTCCATTCAGTGACTTAAAGCGAAGATCAAAAGGTGGGATACATGAAGGACGGGCTTGGTATATACACCAGTACTGATCAGATGTCATGAGTCGGACAAGATGTTCGGCTTGTGACATTCCTTTATAATGAAGATCAATGGACAACTGCTTGCGTCTGAATTCCAGAGATGGTTCAAAACAGATGACGTATAAACTTTCGACTGTAGATGTTCTGAAAGCTCCACAGCAAATCCGTAGCGCTTGATGGTGGACTGGATCCAATTTCAGTAGCACAGAAGGTCTTGCTGATTCACAGATAACACAGCCATACTCAAGTTTGGAACAGATTGAAACTCTATAAATGCGGAGCATAGAACAACGTTCTGCTCCCCATGAAGTGAGTCCAAGGACAGGACTTTCAGTATGTTGAAAGCTTTAGCACATTTTTTCTTTAGGTTTAAGATATGCGGAAGGAAAGTGAGCTTTCTGTCAAATATAATTGCTAAAGAATTTTGCTTCTGACTCAACGCGGATCCAAGAGCCGTCAAGATGAAGCTCTGGATCAGAATGTAGATTTCGTTTGCGACAGAAATGCACGCAGACAATCTTCTGGCTAGAAAATTTAAAACCATTGTTGATGGATCACTTTATGATTCTTAGAGCAATTTGTAGTTGTCTCTCAATGTATCTTATATCTTGACCGTGACAATAGATAATCAAATCATCAACATACAGGGAACCATGCACTGTGGGAGGAAGTTCTCTTATTTTCAGGCTGAAAAGAGTAACACTGAGCACCGAACCTTGGGGTATATCTTCTTTTTGTACAAACACTTGAGAAAGCAACGAAGCAATCTTAACTTGGAAAGTGCGGTCCTTCAGAAAGTTTTGAATGAAGATGAGTAATTACCTCTCAACCCAGTGCTGTAAAGGTCATGAAGAGTTTCATGCCGTCAAGTTCTATCATAGTACACCTTTCCCATGTCAAAGAAGATTGAAACAACATGATTTCTTTTCACAAATGCATTGCTTACTGCGGTTTCTAAATACAGGGCATTGTCAGGTGAAGATGTTTTCTTACAGAAACCACTTTGGTAAGGCGACAGGCAATGATTATTCTCCAGATAGTAAGTGAGACGGTGAATTACCATTTTCCTATGATCTTGCAAAGGCAGCTAGTGAGCGCGATGGGGCGATAATTTAAAGAATTTTTAGGGTCTTTGCCTGGTTTTGCTATAGGATGTAATGTATTTTGCATTAATTGACAAAACATGCAATCTTCTTATTAGAACATAAATTTTATTTCTGGTTCACGGAGATAGATAATTTGAAGAAATTCTTTAGTGGCAAACTTTTCATACTACTACTAGCTGGTAAAAACTTCAGAATCCTAATCTTAAAACAATTTCTTACGTTGCTGAGCAACGGTTGCATAATACAAATATGGTGTTGCCACTTCAACAATAAATATAATTATTTATTAAATAACAAGATATTACAAGGGATTACAAAAGCCCTGAACCAGGCAGTTGGAAAAATTTTTTCCTTCCATATCTTATTATAAAGAGCGAGAAGGTTCACTAGAGATTCATAGGGCAGATGCTTTATCATCAAATAACTTACGCCATCAGGACCAGGGCAGGTCTTATCAGTGCGAGATATTACACTTCTTTCTTAATTCGAACATGGTGAGATCTTCATTATAAGATTCTGCATTAGGATGGGAAAAGTAGATATGAATCCTTTCCAAGCGAATCTTTGTGGACAGAAACTCTTTTGAGTAATTGCTACTGCCAGATACAGCAGCAAATGTATCACCTATTATTACCTATTAATGTATCACCTATTAATGTATCACCTACCTATGGCTATTTCTTCTCTAGTGCTTATCAACTTTCCATTTTTTAGAATAGAAAATATTTTTAGAATAGAATTTTCCTTTTTCTAGAATAGAAAAGGAATAATCATTATATAGTACAGAGTTTTGCGGACTCTTTCCCAAACCTGTTTGCTAGACATTGAGGAGGTAAAATAGTGAGCACGTAGGCTGCTCATGATTTTCTCTGACTTTGCCGGCTCACTTTTCTTGCATTCGCCTTAGCTTTTTTAAAGGCCAGAAGATTTGTCAGTGTTGGATATCGGCGAAAGATACGCTAAGTGTTCTTTTGTTCTCTCGAAGTTTCATGATAATCACTGTTCCACCAGGGTTTTGGGAACTTTGTCAAGGACTTCGGAATACAGAGTTCAGCTGCTTGTACAATAGTTTTGAGAGATCATTTTTACTGCTGCATTAATGTCCGCATCATGCATTAACCATTTCTTCAGTCAGCACAGCAGAAGATGCAAAAGGATCCAAATGAGCTTTATCGTAAAGTAAGCGTGGTTGTCTTGAGATCACTGACTTTCCTGTAATAATTATAATCACTGGAAAATGGTCAATATCGTAGAGATTCTTCCCTACACTGAAGGAGCAAAAAGGTAGGAGAGATAGAGAACAAAAAATCAGATTAATTGAATGAAATGTTCTAATCGGCTGATGAAAGTAGATGTATTCTCCATTATTAAGGATACAAATAGAATGATCTTGCATTAATTATTCGATCTGCCGGCCCCTTGAATTAGTGTCCCTACTTCCGCATAAGGTACTATGTGCACTGAAGTCACCTAAAAGCAAAAAAGGTTCTGGGAGCTGCTCTATCATTCCGTCCAACTCTTGCTGATCAACATGGTCATGCGAGGGGTAAATAAATAGTGCATACTGAGATGGAATAGCGTAAATTAATCTGAATCGCCGCAGCTTGAAGGGAGATCGTCAAAAAGAGAGAAGTGTATGGGTAATTGTGGGAATCGATAAGGCCCACACCACCACATTCACGATCCTCAGATGGGCTGTCCTTTCTTACTGTGGCATATCTCCGTATCTTAGCATGTCTGCTTGGTTTTAACAATGTCTCCTGAAGTGCAGGTTGATAGGTGTTGATTAAAACCTTGATATTATCCAGGTTTTGACGGAAACCCCGGCAATCACACGGGATAAATGTACCCATTAATGGATGCTTGATTTGGCGGTGTTGTTTGTTTGACTTTCGAGGCAAAAGGCGTTTCGGAAAGGATAACCCTTGTTCAAAGTCTCTAGGCCTCCTGAACTCATGCTTGCAATATAACTTGGACTGGGGGTCCTCGGTTTTTACTTATTTTTCTCTTTGATAACATCTCTACGTTTGTTTTGTTGCACATCCTGTTTTCCTTTGGACGCAGTCACCGGCGTACTACTTTCAATATCAGTTTTCTTTTTCCTGATTTTTGGTTTCTAGGATCTTCTGTCATTATTAGTTCATTTTTCTGCGCGGTTATTGTGGTTTGCGTTGATATTGATCTGAATGATTTTGTTGCGGGTGGATAAGATTTATTAGGCATTGGCTGATAAGAGAGAACAAGTCTCTCTAATCAGCCAAATGATATCGTGTAACTTTAATGTTTTGAATTTGTTTTTCTGTCTGCCATTTCGGACATGATCTTGAAAAAGGTGGTGCTCGCCTTTACAATCGATACATAAGGGGGCAGCAGAGCACCTTCACTGCCATGGCCTACGATGGAACATCGAGCGCACGTGAGGCTACCGCGACAAGAGGTCTTTCCATGTCCAAAGCGCTGACATTGAAAGCAACGCATTGAGTTCGGTAAATATGGCCTGAATGAACAATTTAGGTGTCCAACTTTGATGTTTTTAGGCGGTTAGGAGACTCGAAAGTAAGTATGACATGTTTAGTGGGAATGAGTTGACCGTCTTCCCGTATTTTGATCCTACGAGCACCACACACGGTTTCATCTGCAAACTCTTTAACTAATTCCTCTTCAGTTACTGATAATAAGTCTATTTCATAGATTACTCCTCGGGACGAAGGCCCACCGGCGGCCGAGCGGTAAAGTCGCTGAACACTGGTAGTTCGGTCCGAGGTTCGAATCCCGCAAACGGGCTGGCTGCATGGTTGTTTTCGTAGTTTTTCCCATGTGTAACGTGTATACCAGCCAGTTTCCCTTAGAAAGTCCTCCACGAAGGACACTTCCCTTAGGCAGATAGCCCTCGAGGCTTTGCCGTAATTAAATTACCTAACCTAACTTCGGGACGAATTCAGAGTGTTATGTGGCTAACTTCAACGTTTGCTTGTCCTAATTTAGTTAGTTTCAAAAAAATATTAAAATGCTTTCCGGATACAGTTTCTATCAAAAGGTCTCGAGACCGAAGTCTCTTAATATTTTTCAGTTCTCCTACAGAAGACAAAAGATGTTTGTTTATTAGAAAGGGTGACTTTTTTTTAATTCTTCAGAGCTGGTTATAATTAAGGAACGTGGACAAAATACATCTGATACAGTGCTTTCCATGTCGCTTCTTAGTCTTTTGGTCACAATCGGAGTATCGGGTACATTATTGGAGCAGGAAGGTATCATAACATTCATATTTAAATGGAAAAAATTCGAGTCCAACCGCTCCACCCACCTTGAAGCCCATCAAGGGGGCGCATACTTCTACACCAGGGCTAGCCGGACCTATACACAAACTGAAGTCCCACAGTCGGCTTTTCCAAAAGCAGGTACTCCCGAGAGCTTGTCCCCAAGTCACTGACACAAGGCCTAGTGACCAGCCGATTGACACCTGTGAGGACGACAAGGTGCCTTCCGTTTAACTGAAGCAGAGGCCAAAGCAGTGTGTTGGAGACAGTACCTCGCCCCTTAACTACCAGGGCGTTCCTTTCCAGTGATACGGGTTTCCATGGCAGTGGGCAGTTTCCTATGGCAGTGGGCAGTTTCCTATGGCAGTGGGCAAACACGTGGGCAGTTTTCTCGCCACTCGAAAAACTAGGGAAAAGGCTGTTCCAGTTCCTTATGACGAGTCCGAACCTCAGAAGAGGAAACCACTAGGGAGAAGGAAAACTAGAAAAGTTGCAGTTAAGAGGAGATGCAGCAAAAAGAAGGAGAAATCACTGGGGCCCCTTGCTTGTGACACCCGATCACCAAGAGTAATTCCCTGAAGGATCTTCACCTGCTATGCTTTAGCTGGGCATGTTGGAACGAACTTCACGCCTAGGGTGGCCCTACCAGGAGCTAGGCTTCCCGACGTACTTCGCTCGTTCCGCCCATTGACAACCCCCGCCACGTCGAGGTAGCATAGCAGGACTTGGGGGGCGATCTAGTATTGGCACGGTGCAAAAATGAGTCAAAGGTTTCCAAAAAAGTTAAAGTTTCGGTCAAACGTTTTTAGTCCAAAGGGGCTTTGTCCTGAAAGACTATTGTATTGTTTTCGGTTTGCGATTTTGCGTCGAATCACTCTGAATATCCGTTTCACTTTTCAAACTGTTGCCACCAAATATGATCGCCCTTTGTTATATTGGAAGAAATTAAATAATGAAGAATCTGCATAAATGTATGTATGTCTGTCGCGTCGTGATAAAACAGCGGTGACTAGAGCCATCAAAGTTTCAATGAAGTAATCCTACTGCGAATATGGGCATCTGGAAGCCCAAATTTGAAATCTGGAATGTGTTTAATTATCGATTTCATATTTGTAAAACTTTAACGAATTTTTGATTAACAAACTCGAGGATTTCAAAGCGAGCAATGGCAACGCTGTACAGAGAAAAAAAAAACAAAAAAACAAAAACAAAAAAAAACATATTTATGTCCGGCATATGAGACTGTGTATCGGAAATTGTAAAGATATGCCCAATTTAAAATTATTTTGCGATATTGTTGTTGAATTGAATTTTATGTGGGTTAAGTGCAAAGAACATGATGTTTAAATTAAGGTAACACACAAAATGTAAAAAAAAACACCCCTTTGGACGCAATTTAAATTCAAATTTTCTTTTTTATTCTTATTATTATTAAGGGGACTCATACACCTTAAAACCCATATATTCGAATAGGTGATTGTCGCAAGAATTGGAATACCTTATTTATTTTAAAAGCAATTACTACCAACTTTTGACAGCTGACTACATAATATAGCTGCTTTCTGAAATAGTTATCAGGAAGTTTGTGTTGCCACAAATATTTTTATAATTTAATCCGCTTTGTGACAACATTTTTCGTCACGTTTCCAACTTGAGCTCACAGTTTAAAACATTCTGTTTCATAATTTACTTCCATATTTAATATATAGCTTTTATAACATTTGAAAACTACCGTGAACCTAAAATTCGAAAAATTTCATGTTAAATTTTTATTTTATTTGGAGCTGAGTTTATAAAATGTATTTTATTAAAAAAATGTGTAATGTTTGCGTCCATAAAATTTTTCAATACTGAAATATTCATCATATTGTTGGTTCAGTTAGAAAGTAGTGCCCATATAAAGAATTCCATCCAATTTCAAGTATGTATCATTAGCCATTTTTAAAATATCATGCGCGCAAGATGGAAACATGGCGAAATATTTTGTCACAAAGAGGATTAAATTACAAAAATATTTGTGGCAACACAAACTTTCTGGTTACTAGTTTCCAAAGCAGCTATATTATGTAGTCAGCTGTAAAAAGTTGGAAGTAATTACTTTCAAAATAAATAAAATATCTCAATTCCTGCAACAGTCACATATTCGAAGATCATGAGGGGGTTTAAGGTGTACGAGTCCCCTTAATTTTATTATTCTGTAAGTAATAAACTTCCTAGTTGGTGTGAACGATGGAGTTGTATTATCATGTGACTAATAGAAAAATAGTTCACAAATCATTTAATTATATTTAATGAATAAAGTTAGCTAATAAATCATTGCTTATATTCGAATATCCATTGGATATATTAAAAACAATCTTTCTAAAATTTTAATAATTCCTCAATGTGGATAAAGTCCCTCTTCTTCAAGTTTTTAAAGAAAAAGGTCTCTCTACTTTGGGTGGGAAAGGGCTATCTGTGCTCGTCAAAGGGAAGATCACGTAAATTTTCCTTCTGCCGTTTTAGGCCATCCGTGAAGATGCGGATGAGGCAGAGATTCCGAGACGTAAGCCAAACTACTATTTAGAGTAAGTGGCCCAAATATACGCTTTTACAGGAAGGAAAAAAAAAAAGAGGCTCTGAGTCTGAATAGATAATATAAAAGAACGGGGTTTTCCGATATAAATTTCAACTTGCCTGCTGCCATCGTGATTAAGTTATTTAGATAGATAAATGTCCGGGAGTATTCCCAGATTTTTTTTTCCTGTTTTGGGCTCCGGGAGAAAGGAGATGGGAGGTTTGATGGACTAGAAACAAAGTGTAGTGACAGAAAAGAAGGGGTTGTAAATGTTATGTGCGAGACTGGGGTTTTATTCTTCTCATTCTTTTTTCTTTCTTTCTTTCTTTGCGCAATTTTTCTTTCCTGCAAAATGGCGTAGGTGGTAAAAAAAAAAAAAAAAAAAAAAAAAATTAAACTTTGTTTTTTTGTTTCAATTCATATAATTTGTGGTTAGCTTATAACGGTTATTTAAATTTGCGCCGATTAGATCTAGCTAAGAAGTTTATTTTATTTACGCTAAGTGGAGAAATGTAAAGCTTATTCAGTAAAATAATTTAATTTTTAACACCAAAGTTGCTGTTACACTCGAAAATCACTTTGTCAGTATCATTCTTATGTCCGAATTACGTTTCAAACTGTTGCCACCAAATATTATCGCCCAGCGTTAAATTTAAAGAAATTAAATAATGAAGAATCTGCGTAAATGTATGTATGTTTCCGGCATTGTGATACAACAACAGTATCTACAGCCATCCAATTTTCAATAACGTAGTCCCCCAGTCGAATATAGGCATCTGGAAGCCTAGATTTGGAATTTGTTTTATTATCTACTTCATATTTTGTAAACTGTTAACGAATTTTTGATTAACAAACTCAACGATTTTTAAGCGAGCAATGGCAATACTCTACAGAAAAGGAAGCATTTTTATATCTAATGATATCCTCATTTTAAAATTACTTTGCGATATTGCTGAATTGAATTTTATAATTTAAGTGCGAAGAACATGATATTTAATAAACCAAGGTAACACACAAAACGTTAAATAAACGGTCCTTTGGGCGTAAAGTAAAATCTGAAAGGTTTCAGATTCTTTTAAACATTTTTATTACTTATTTATTTACTTATATTTATTAAAAAATTTTTAATTTTGTTTAAAAAACCCTCTAGTCCTTCAGCTGCTTTTAGATCGTGTCAAAATTAGCAGCTGAAAAAGTTTTGAATTCCAGATGATCTCTCAAATAATTACTTATATATAATACCTTTTACTAATACGTCTGCTTGGGTCAAAATGTCATGAAATAATGATTTTTTTTCAATTTTCTACATAATGTGATATATTTCCAATGTCTTCTTAATATTTTTTTCCTTACGGGTTACATGAAAATATTATAGCTTAAAGAGCTTCTATAGTAAGCAAAATTCAACGACCACTGCATTAAAGAAATAGTCATAGTTATGTTTAAAATAATAATGCAAAATTTTAAAAAAAAATCTGATGTGTACACCACATGACTCCCTTGTACGGAATTATTAAATTATACGCATTTTTTCTTGCATTTCATTTAAACTTATTGGATTGAATTAAATCTACTTCGCCGACAGCGCATAAACCACAATAGAATAAACGCATTCTTTAAAATTCATTCTATTTGTTTAACATAGCGACACTCTGGCGCTAGGTTCACTTAACAGTATTATATTTCGTTCATATTATAACTCACAAGGCACAAAATTTATATCATTTAAAGAATAGAATTATCTAATCGTTGCCACATGTTCTTTTCAAATACTATAATAAAGCTAGAATGATGTATAAAAGAAATTAAGCAAATAAAACAAATAGGAACAGTTTTTCACAGACGATTGAGTATTTCTCATTCAATTAATTCAGTTCTCACTTCGCGAGGAGGCAAAAATACATAAAAATTCAAAATATCTATATTAAAGATTGCGAAGTAAATCTCAAACACTTATTTCCTCGAAAAAATTCCAGAAAGGAATAAGCACGATTTAATTGGCAATAATAAATGAACGCGTTATCTTTGTTGTTGCAAAGCTAAGTTTCTCTAGACTGGCAACAAATCCACTAGACTGCTGTTTCAAATGTAAACAATCAATGGCCGCCATGAAAAAAAGGCTTAGTGGCGCTTAAACAACTTTAAAATTGTTGATAATTCTAAAAATATTGTATACAGATTTACTAAAGGCATAAAAACCTTAACCGGAAGATAAAAACTATATAATTCAATCCTTTTTAAAGCAAAAAATGTACAATTTACAAACATATAAGAGTAAAGAAACTGACATCACTGTGCCGGTTAACAGAGTGGATATATATATATATAAATATATTTATATACGTTTGGTGCGGCCGATTGCAACCAAAATACGAGGTGCACATCTACATGTTATAGCAGTCCTATATACAAAATTTCAACGTTCTGAGGCTACTCGTTTTTGAGTGATGAGAGATGAGATACGTACCTACGTACGTTCGTACAGACGCCACGAAAAATTCTCTTTAGAATTTATTTTAAAGCGGTTTTATAATTTTTTGGAGGAAACGAGTCTTTTATTCTGTCCTTACGTACAGATATCACGCAAAAACATCGTTAAATTTTCGATAGCAGTCAAAATGGATATTTTCGTACAAATATGCTGCCTGAAATTTTTCGCGATTACAATACTTCCTTTTTACTTCGTACAAGGAAGTAAAAATGAAAGTTTTCAGATTTTATTTTATGCCCAAATGGACGTTTTGTGTGTTACCTTTATATATTAAGTATTATGATTTTGGCACTTAAATGGTAAAATTCAGCTCAGCAGCAATATCGCAAAATAATTTTAAAATGAGTATATCTTTAAAATTTTAGATACACACTCTCGCGCAGTGGAGATACAAAATGTGCTTTTTTCCGTACAGTGTTGCCGTTGCTCGCTTTGAAATTGTTGAGTTTGTTAATCGAAAATTCGTTTTACAAAATCTGAAATCGATAATTAAACAAATTTGAGCTTCCAGATGCCCATACTCGGTGGAAGATTACTTTATTCAAAATTGGTTTGCTCTAGGTACCGTTGTTTTATCACAATACGAGAAACATACATACCTTTATGCAGATTCTTCGCTATTTAATTTCTTTAAATAGAACACTGGACGATAATATTTAGTGGCAACAATTTGAAGAGTGAACCAGCATTTATGGTGAACCAACGCAAAATGGCAAAACGAATTATACTTTAATAAACAATAAATACGTGAAGAAGAAGTTAATTTTTTATCGGGTTCATTTATAATTAGGCCTTTTTCTTTCAATATTTATGTTCGATCATTTTACATTCCATCACAGAAAATCTGGTTTTGATTGTTTTGAGAATAGAATACCATTGTAAGTTCTTCTACCATGTTTCTATTTAGTAACGTCGCCAAAATTTAACTCAGATATTTTCGTCAATAAGAGATTCGTTACCTTTCCACATCATAAATCGAACCTTTAGATTTAGATAAGCAGTCGCATGCAAAAATACACCTAAGATTGTATAAGCGGAATTTAAAATCCCAATAAAGGACAGATTGTATGCAAGATGTTTCAGCAAATCAGTTACAATGTTTCAGAAGCGATATACTACACCTTGACGATGGAAAACCACGTAGCATAACACAGTCGGAAATGCTTTCCTGGGGCGATACTGACGACACAAAACACAAGAAGGACACGAACAGGGCGAGACGATATGTCTATTATGCTTGGTGCAGCGAAAACATGAAAGTCACATGGCACTAAATCGGGACTGTATGGAGGATGTTGCCGTACCTCCCACTTGAATTGCTGCAGCAGGTCGGAAGTTTGGCGAGCCTTGTGAGGTGTTGCGTTCATTTTTTCGGTAAGCTTAAAAAGCATCTCGGTGGACAACGATTCCAAAATGATGAGGAGGTGAAAGTAGTTGTCTCCGTAGTAAAAGCAGTCGTGGTTACATAGCGCTGGAGGAGATTCCTATGCATCCTGAATCGAAAAGTTGGTTGTCCGTTCAGAGAAATGTTTAAAGTGTCTTGGGAAGTGGAAAAGTGAACTTACATTATATGCTGTCATAGCCGTGTTGCTTTTGTATTGACAATTTAATAAATGATCATAACTTGGAAGTGCAATTTACTTTTGGATCTACCCTCGTACCAGGAGTACCACAAATAAATTACGTTTATAAGTAATAAAACTAACTAACTACAAGATTTTTAGCTATACATTTGTGTACACTATGGTGTGCATTCATGATAAAAATCTAATAGAAGTTTTTTCAATTAGCATTCATAGTAACTATGCAAGCAGTTTAATTTTTGAATAACACATTTACACTGAGAACATAACAAATGAAAAATAATCATGGACAAACTACTGGTAACTCTCACAATATAATTTCTTTAAAAGAAAACTACATTCCAATAAGAGTACATAGTGGTCTCTGACGGATATTGAGCCTGGTGATATTTGGACCTGACTGCATATACCTGGTTGGTAAATGAATCGCGGACAACTCACGCTACCTGATCAGTTTTCTTGTGAAGCCCCGGGAGCACCTCACGGGAACGAAACTTGACCGCAGTTCCCAAGAGGGAAATCGAAGGAACCAAGGTTAAGGGGCTAACAAAAGACCCAGATTTCCAAATATCAAACACATCAGCAGTAGTTCTAAAGGAACAGAAGTAAGGTGAAATCACAAGTTTGGGAAGTTTCGTACGTATGAAAACACCTGCGACGTCCGTGTGACTTAACGAGGAATCTACACAAAATGCATTTCAAATAATAAATGGATAAAATGTTAATATACAATTGCAGACACAAACTGAATGCAATTAACAAAATTAAAATAACGAAGGGAGTACAATTCATAAATAAACTAGTCTTCAAAGGGGTTTTGGTTTACTTAATTATGGCAAAGCACACTAGGGCTATCTGCGTAAGGGGAGGGATGCCTTCGTGGAGGACTTTCTAAGGGAAACTGGCACACATTACACATGGGGAAAACCACGAAAACGCCCATGCTGCCATCTCGTTCGCGGGATTCGAACTTCGGACCGAACTACCAGTGTTCAGCGATTTTACCGCTTGGCAGCTGGTGGGCCAGCCTTCAAAGGGGAAAACTATGTACAATAGAAGAAAGGGGAAATTATGCGAATATATTTTAAATTTTCAGAACTAACGCTTAAAAGCTACGTTTCGTTTATATGATTACAGTAAAGCCTTGAGGGCTGTCTGCATAAAGGAAGGGATGCCTTCGTGGAGGACTTTCTGAGGAATATGGCTCGTATACACGTTACACATGGGAAAAACGTCCATGCTGCCAATCCATTCTCGGGATTCGAGCTTCGGACCGAACTACCTGTGTTCAGCGACTTTATCCCTCGGCGGCCCGAAAAAATCTAGGAAGGAAATTACAGGAACTTAAGGGAGTACGGTATTGCATTCTAAAGAAGGTATCTGCGGTGTCTTTGTAGTTTGGGGCAAAAAGGACTGTACTTAGAATACTGTCTTGTAGAGACATCAGGTAATTTTTGGAAGCAGGCAAGATGAAAAATATGCAACCGCCTTCGCCGGGAATCGAACCACGGACCTTTGGAATACCGGCCCAGCGTGCTACCGTTACACCACGAAGGCACGCTAGGGAAGTGGGAGAAATAACTTATATACTCCCCTTTTTAAAGGGCGACTAGGATTTTAAGGGACCTAGTCGCCAAATCCTGGGTGCGGAGAATCATCATCCACAACCCTTTTAGTTCGGGCGCCACTTGTAGAGTCATTAGGTATTTTTTAGAAAGAGGCAAGATGAAAAATTAACAACGCCTTCGCCGGGAATCGAATCGCGGACCTCTGGATACCAGCCCAGTGTGCAGAACCACTACACCACGAAGGACGCTTGGAAAGTGGCAGAAATACCTTATATACTCCCCTTTTTAAAGGGCGACTAGGGTTTTAGGAGACCTAGGCGCGAAATCCTGGGTGCGGAGAATCATCATCCACAACCCTTTTAGTTCGGGCGCCACTTGTAGAGTCATTAGGTTAATTGGAAGCAGAAAAGATGAAAAATATGCAACCGCCTTCGCCGGGAATCGAACCATGGACCTCTGGAATACCGGCCCAGCGTGCTACCGTTACACCACGAAGGCACGCTAGGGAAGTGGGAGAAATACCTTATAGTCTAACGAAAAATTCTGAAGAGGGGTTTGTGAAAGATTTAAAGGAGTGGGAAATTCTTGGATCCCTTCCCTGGGAGAGTCTTCTTCAAAATTAGAACAGAATCGGGCTAGTTTCTGCTGCCATCTACAAGGTGCTCAAGGACTATGCCAAATGTCAAACGCAGCTCTCGACCTGAAACAAGTGAGATCAGCCTTAACACACATATATCCATTTCTCTTATAGTTTATTTAAGTCATATAAAAGCAGCATAAAAGATAAATTCTTAATTTTTTGTTCGAGAAAATACCAACGAATATAAACTTATAACAAAAATCCTTATATTTTTTCACAACTATAACGGCTTTTGTAATTTTTTTTTTCATAAGAGCTTCAATACTTTACGCAGTGTTTGTCCCTTGCGTTTACTAATATTTTGTCTGAGAAGTAAATCTCTTCAGTTTCATGAGATTTGCTTATTCGGAAGCTTCTCGTCACCTTTCCAAAGTAAAAAAAAAAAAAAAAATCCTTACATTGTGCCTGACATTTTTCTTTATAATGTAAAACTCCACCATCGAGATGCTGGTATTTACTCACTCCCAAACCCAAGATAAATTTAAAACCTTTAAGTAAAACACATTTTACCATTCAGGAGGAAATCTTAACGAGGGCCTTCACTTCGAAATGCATTCAACACGAATTCGACTTCTGCAAATCCTTTGATTTTTGCTCTTTGCCGAGTGTCCTCTGTTTCTTTCCTCTCCTCATAAAGCTCCACCTGCTGTTATGCATGCGAAGTAACTAAACAAAGCAACAGAGTCGAACTTTGCTAAAGCATTCCTAATCCTACCGCATTTATAATCTGGAGATAGCAATAGGGTGTAGGGATTTACAAGGTATAAAAGACCTCCATCTTCGGGAATCTTTATTTATTTATTTTTAACACTCTTCTTCCAAATCTAGATGGATAGCCCACACGTGCTTGCTGCGCGTAAAATAAGACTGACGCTCCAACGCATAAAGCACAATACCATTGAATAAATACCACTTTGGAGCACCCTTTTAGAATTTTTCGAGTCTTGCATACCAAAAAGAACAAAGTTTGGTTCTTTTGAAAACACCCTAGCTTAATCTTAAAAAGACTTCCATGTTGGATGAAAAAATAAAGTACCTCGATAAAAAACATATTTATAGAAAAATCTAAAAAACCAGAAGTAGGAAGACCCATGGTCTCTATTGGCTTTATTAAGCTAACAAGCCCCCCCTCCTTCTATATCCTGGTTCTTTAATGTAATGGGGGCAGGAGAGATGGCATGTTACCCACGATGCATTGTGGGCACGGGAGGGACTCAATCCTTCTAGCTTAAGGATCGACATACAGACGTGCTCCCTTTTTCTGGCCGGCGTAGGGTTGCCGCTTTCTGAATTTTATTGCCTTTTTGGGTATAAAATTTGTAAACTTAAAAATATTTTAATCTCAGATTTAAATGTGTAACTTCTAAAGAAATCAAAAAAAAAAAAAATAACTATGTATTAACTAAGGATTTAATTAAGTCATAATAACACTTGAAGCTTCAAATATGCGTTTTTTCTGGCCTAAGAAAATAATATACTTTGTACTACTAGCAAATAACTGAAAACTTTCAGTGTAAAAAAATACTAAAATGTATAAACGTTGCTGATATGCGGAACAAAGTGGAAGTTGTATAAAAACTCATCAAAGTTATTTTTTTCAAGAATTTTAAACCCGCTTTTTATTTTATTTCTTTATTAGTCCAAAGGGATTTGAATCCCGAAGGACTATTAGTTTCGTTTTGGCATTTTGCGTCGGACTCATAAATGTCGGTTCACTTTTCAAACTGTTGCCACAAAATGTTAGAGTCCTGCATTATATTTGAAGAAATTAAATAATGAAAAATCTGCATAAATGTATGTATATTTCTCGTATTGTGATAAAACAACGGTACATAGAGTCATCGAATTTTGAATAACGTAATCCTCCAACGAATATGAGCATGTGGAAGACCAAATTTGAAATTTGAAATTTGTTTTATGATCGATTTCCTATTTTTTAAAACTTTGACGAATTTTTGATTAACAAACTCAAGGATTTCAAAGCGAGCAATGGCAACGTTGTGCAGAAAAAACATTTTTATCTCCAGCGCGTGAGTCTCTGTATCGGAAATTCTAAAGATATTCTCGTTTTAAAACTATTTTGCGATATTGCTATTGCACTGGATCTTATGGTTTAAGTGCGAGGAACATGATATTTAATAAAGAAAGGTAACACACAAAATGTTAAAAAACGCCCCTTTGGACGTAATTTAAAATCTGAAACATTTCAGATTTTTTTTTTTTTTTTTTTTTTGAAATGAAAATCTAGTGAATTTCCATCCAATGTTTTTCTTTCTCAAAACGTGCATCATTAAAAATAAAATAACGAACAGAAATAGCAAATATTTAAAATCGTTATTTTTGAACTTGTAAACATTGAAAGGAAAGCATTTACTCATTAATTAAACTGCATAATAAATATGTTCATTATCAAAATCTTCTTAATTTGTTTACGAGTAATTTAAAAGAGACTTCATGAAAAATTTGGGAAACATGAAAATGATCTACTATACAATAGTAATTATAAAATTTTGTCAGAATTGTGTCAAATGACCAAAAAGTTTTGGCAATAAAATAAATAGATTTAATTCCTTTATTTCTCTAAATGCACAATTCTTAATAATTTTCTTCAGAAAAGAAAACATTTGGAAAGTTCATATAATGCAAGTTTAGTTAGACATATAAGTCTAACTAAACTTGCATTATATGAACAGCCAATCGTTATTTGACTACCTGAATGTAAAGTGTGTGAAATTTAAAAAAATTAAGCGCGAAATTTAATAGTTAATTGCAGTTAATTAAAAATATTAAAAGCAGAACTATGTAAGATTTAAATATTTTTATGGGTATTTCAATAGTGAAAGTATAAATTCCTTTTAACTGACAACAGAAAAAGCATTTTTTTATCATACATTTCTTGAAAACATAGTAATAATCCACACTTGAGCTTTCTAGTTAATTCCGAAATATCACCGACATATTTATTAAATTTTAGGAAGTTCATCGATTTATTAGGCTGTCCCACTCGACAGGAGCCCCAGGAAAAGTGTGATAAAAATCTTATAACTAGTGGAAATGAAACCAAATTTTTAAATAACATACCTTTATGTTTGAGAAATGAAAGTGCATTACAAGTTGTGCTGGAAATGATATCAGCCCACCTGAATACACACTGTAACACAGCTCGGCATTTTCGCATATGTTTTTGCCAGACTGCATGTTGTATAGTGCTGGAGCATAGTTCCACTTGTCAGGATACGTAAATTACCAAAACACACGTTTTTGGGGTAGTGATAACCAGCATCTCGTCGTCGAGGAACAACTTCATTCACAGAAGATGGCTGTATTACGTACATTATCACAGTGGCACATCATTGAGCCAAATTTTTACTTCCTTGTACGAAGTAAAAAGGAATTATTGTAATCGCGAAATATTTCAGGCAGCATATTTCATCGAAAATATCCATTTTGACCGCTATCGAATGCAATTTAACGATGTTTTTGCGTCATATCTGTACATAAGGAAAGAATAAAATACTCTTTTCTTCCAAAAAAATTATAAAACTGCTTTAAAATTAATTCTGAAGAGAATTTTTCGTGACGTCTGTACGAACGTACGTACGTATCTCGCATAACTCCAAAACGAGCAGCCTCAGAACGTTGAAATTTTGTATATAGGACTGCTATAACATGTAGATGTGCACCTCGTATTTTGGTTGCAATCGGCCGCACCAAACGTATATAAATATAATTATATAAAAATTGTAGAAAGCTCGCCTAAAAGTTATTAAGAGCTGCCGCTCCAAAAGGTACTGCTTTGCTTGATAAATATAATTATATACATATCCACTCTGTTACCCGGCTCAGTGATCTGTTTCTTTACTCTTATATGTTTGTAAATTGTACATTTTTTTCTTTAAAAATGATTGAATTATGTTGTTTTTATCTTCCGGTTAAGGTTTTTATGCCTTTAGTAAATCTGTATGCAATATTTTTAGAATTATCAACAATTTTAAAGTTGTTTAAGTGCAGCTAAGCCTAATAATGTTTTTCATGGCGGCCATTGCTTGTTTACATTTGAAACAGCAGGATAGCGGATTTGTTGCCAATCTAGAGAAACGTAGCTTCGCAACAACAAAGATAACGCCTTCATTTATTATTTAAATCATGCTTAATCCTTTCTGGAATTTTTTCGAGGAAATAAGCGTTTAAGATTTACTTCGTAATTTTTAATACAGAAATTTTGGGTTTTTATGTATTTTTGCCTTGTCGCGAAGTGAGAACTGAATTAATTGAATGAGAAATACTCAATCGTCTGTGAAATACTGTTTGTTTTTTGTTTTGTTTGCTTAATTACTTTTATACATCGTTCTAGCTTTATTTGAACAGAACATATGGCAACGATTAGATAATTCTTTAAATGATATCAATTTTGTGCATTCTGAGTTATAATGTGAACGAAATATAATACTGTTAAGTGAACCTAGCGCCAGAGTGTCGCTATGGTCCGGAATTTTAAAGAATGCATTTATTCTATTGTGGTTTATGCGCTGTCGGCGAAGTAGATTTAACTAAATCCAATAAGTTTAAATGAAATGCAAGAAAAAATGCGTATAATTTAACATTCCGTACAAGGAAGTCATGTGGTGTACACATCAGATTTGTTTATACTATTGTCACCATTGCATTGCCTCAGGCAGTTTCATGAATTTGTGAACAAGCTGGATGATAATTAGCTGACACTTGGCTGGTACCAGAAAGATGGGACAACATGCCACACGTATATAGTTAGTATGACTCAGTGGAATAATCTTTTCAGACTTGACCTCCCGGTAGCTTTTTTCTGTGGGGTCGTCTTAAATATAAAGTGTACAAGCACAAACCTCGCACCATCGATGAGTTACATCAGAACATCCACCGCGAAATCCATGGCAATGACAATTAATACTCTGGCAGTAACTGATGGCAGCAGTGCGAAATCGACCAGATGCGTGTATTCTGGCCATTGACATATCCGGATAAGTGAAACTAAGCTTCATCTGTGAACCATGTCAGCTCCAGAAGGTTGTGGTTTCAGTTGATAAACAAAAAGAACCACTCACAATAGTCCACCCTCTTCACACTCTCTGGGTCTTGCTATTCCTGCATCGTAGTTACTTTGTACGGTTTCCATTCCGGATGATTTAACCATCAATGACTGACTTCAACACTACGCAGCCTCTCTTCTACGGAATTCCGCGGGATGTAGCGGTTTTCGTTGTTTCTTATTTCTTCTTTTTTTCGGCGTTAACATAAGAAAATGGGAAAGATCACTAAAGTTTCATCCTTCCTGAATCTTTTGCCGCAAACCGCATCAAAATCGGATACTTTTAAGGGGACTCGTACACCTTAAAACCCATAAGATCTTCGAATATGTCACTGTTGCAAGAATTGGGATTACTTATTTATTTTTAAAGCAATTACTTCCAAATTTTTACAGCTGACTACATAATATAGCTGCTTTCGAAAATAGTCATCAGAAAGTTTGTGTTGCCAGAAATATTTTTATAAATTAATCCGCTTTGTGACAACATTTTTCGTCATGTTTCCACCTTGCGCGCATAGTTTAAAATATTATGTTGCAAAATTTAATTCCATATTTAATATATAGCTTTTATAACATTTGGAAACTACTGCGAACCTAAAATTCTAAAAATTTAATGTTAAATTTTTATTTTATTTGGAGATGAGTTTATAAAATGTATTTTATTAAAAAAAAATCTGTAATGTTCTCGTGCATAAAATTTTTTAATATTAAAATATTCATTAGATTTTTGGTTCAGTTAGAAAATAGTGCTCATAGAAAGAATTCCATCTAATTTCAAGTATGTACTAGCCATTTGAAAAATATCGTGCGCGCAAGGTGGAAACATGAAGAAACATTTTGTCACAAAGCGGATTAAATTACAAAAATATTTGTGGCAACACAAACTTTCTGGTTACTAGTTTCCAACGCATCTATATTATATAGTCAGCTTTAAAACATTGGAAGTAATTGCTTTTAAAATAAACAAAATATCGCAATTCTTGCAACAGTCCTATATTCGAAGATCATAAGGGGTAATATGTATGAGTCCCCTTAAACAAAACTAGTACATCCCAATGAAATAGGTCAGTTCTAAAAGAATCACCCTGTATATGCATATATTATATCGCGCTACCTGAAATTTAAAGAACATGTAGATTGTTTTACTGCAGTATTATTGAAAAATTCACGATTCCAAACATAAATTATTGAAATGATTATGACGTACATGATGGAAAAGAGTGGAATTTTGAATTCATACGTAAGAATTTGACAACAATAGGTACTTTAGTTTTAGGACACTTGTAACTTGGTATTTTCAGTTTTTGTAAATAGTATGTAGTATGCGTTTCAGTTGTTCAAAGTGCATTGATTTCTGAAAAAACTGAGGTGTTAAATCTACCTTTCTGAAACTCTGTAATATAAAAAGTATTACTTTTATATTTCTCTAATATATATGTAATAATAAAATTCCATAGTCAAGAATACACTTAAAATTCTAACTGTATGTTCTTTACATTTTTAATGGCGACGTGCTCTTATTTGAAAGTACGTGGAATTAAATCCACAGCCCCGTAGTCAAGTTGTTTTTCCCGCCTTTTCTACACGTACAGTTATAGAAAGTTCTGGAAATATTTAAAGCGAACTTGATTGTCTGACGTCATTTCTTGGAAGCTCCGCCTTTCCAGAGGCTGTAAAAGGACTCGCAAAAGAATGTCAGGGCTTTTTCTTAAATGTCACGATGCAGTAAACTTCATACAAAATATTATTAGTAATTCTTTTTATTTACTCCGGATATCTGATTTTGTAACTGCTATTTCTCCTGAGTAATAATAAATGGATCCTGTTTTTATTTTAAAACTTATCGTCTGATAATTTAAGTTACGACTAAAGCTGGTACATCACATATATATATGTATATATATATATATATATAGATAGATAGATATATGCAAAACTGCCAAATTTTCGAAAATGGCTAGCAACTGACTGTTCGGAATTTGGCTCATAAAAAATTAGAAGTAACAGGGCTGTTTATGTTTGTAACAAATATCATGTACATGTCGTTTGAAAGTTAGCAAGTTTATTAAATTTAACAAGCTTTATTAAGCCACTTTAGGTAAACTAAAACAGCCTATAATAAAGCGTGTCTAAGTAAGTTTTTCAAGTTACACATCAGTCCCACCAGCAGCCGTGTGGTGAAACCTCTGATCACTGGTAGTTCGGGCTGGGGTTCGAATATTGGCCAACGGACTGGCTACATGGGATGTTTCGCTGCTTTCCCCACGTGCAATGCGTATACGAACAAATTTCGCCCAGAAAAATCCTCCAAGAAGACATCTTCCCGCTTAGGCAGATAGCCGTCGAACGCAAGTAATGTCTTACTGTTTAGAGGCGAATGAATATGCACAACCAGTGAACCGTTTTTGAACCTTTGTAAAAGAGGTTTGGTTTATGTCATTATGGCAAAGCCTACCAAAGGGGGAGGGATGCCTTCGTGGAGGACTTTCTAAGGGAAGCTGTCTCGTATATATGTTACCGTGAAAGACCGTAATTGGAGAATGTCGACTTTCACCGGAGAATGTCAACATTCACCAAATATGTCGGTGAAAGATTGAATATTTCTTTACATTCTTGTACATTCGGACCCTCACCGGTGTATATCGACAATCCCAGATATGCTCTGGTGTAGGTCGAAAAGAGAGGAGTATATGTACACGCTGTCATTGCAAAAGGAAGTGTTCCACAAATAAATGCAGTGGTAAAAGCAAAGGCCTCTTGTGCAGTTCAAAGTGTCATGATAGTTTAAGTTGTTGCAATAAATAAGATTTGAATCACATAATTTGGTAAGTTTATAACTTCTATTATTTTCCTTTCTCATTTTGAATGTACTGTGTGTTTTAAGTTCTTATGTTCTTAAGTTCTTATACTGAGTCTCAAGTGCGTTTTTTCGCGAATGAATTACGGAGAAGGAAATATAATATTCTTCATGTTCAACATTCACCATTAGTACATGTTGAATGTCGATATTCACCGGTGTAAGTCAGAAATAAGAGTATTTGGAAAATATTTCGGACATACACCTAGCGACTAATTGAATGTTGACATTCACCGGTGAAAGTCGACATTCTCCAGATTTCGGTGTTTCACCATATCATATACACGGGATTCGAATTACCAGAGTTCAGCGACTTTTACCGGTCGGTCTTTGTAAAAGAGGCAATGTTAGTGTTCGACAAGAATGTCTCCGGACAACTAGGGTAGAATCCATGTGCCTACAGATGATGTCTGAATGTATGCAGAATAAAGACAAAACCTTCACCAAGATAATATACTCCCAAGTATGCGACTTCTTCACTGAATCTCACAGAACATCTTAAGCAACTTTCCCTTGCTGATCAAAGTATTCAGAGAATGGACTTGCCAGGTACATTACTAAATCTTACTCTACTGAGAAGCTATCTGTGTGCCACCTAAGAAGAACTGAAAGAGTCTCGCCCCCTCAACTCTTGATATCCTTAAATGAGCTGGGACAAGAATTGAGGCGTGTACTAACGGAAATTCCCGGCAACCCTCATTGACAAAACGGAGAACAGATATTGCGTACTTGAGTCCTAAGCATGCTTCACCAAAAAATATCCCGTTTGGTTTTAGGTTACTTTTCAAAAACATTTTTAACATCAATCACATATTTTACGAAGATGTAAGTAGTAAGTATAGAGTCTGCAAAATATAACCGTTATGTTATTATTAAGCCAAATTTCTTGTCTAATTTTGTTTAAAAAATGTGGTCTAAAATTCGCTTTATCATCAACTTCTGGATGATGTATGTAGTATTCCCTATACACTCAAGAGCCAAAACATTATGACCACCTGTCAATAACAAGTTGGGCCACCGCGCAACACAGCTTCAACCCGCCTTGGCATGGATGCCACAAGTCCTTGATAGATGGCCGGAGACAGATTGTACCAGATGTTGTAGCAACGGTCGCGCAAATCCGAGATATTGCGAATTGGTGGTCTTTGACCTCTGAGCTGCCGTCCCATGACATCCCAAATGTGCTCTATCGGATTGAGATCCGGTGCGTTAGGCGGCCAGGACATTAACTGGAAATCAGCATCATGTTCCTGGAACCACTCCAACACAATTGTAGCCTTGTGACACGGGGCGTTGTCCTGTTGAAACATTCCATTTCCAGCTGGAAAAACAGAGGGCATGTAAAGGTGCAACTGATCCGCAATGATGTTCAGATACCCTGTAGCATTCATAGTCTGCTCTACCACAACCATGGGTCCCAGAGACGCCCAAGAGAACGTCCCCCAGAGCATAATACCGCCACCTCCGGCCTGTGTATGACCTACTGTGCATTGAGGGAGCAACTGTTCGCCTGGAAGACGGCATATCCTGACAACACGGCAATCGGCGTGATGAATGACAAACCGTGATTCATCTGACCAGGCAACTCTCTCCTACTGATCCATGGACGAGTCGCGATGTTCCCGGGCCCAGCGCAGGCGGTGATGACGCTTGGTCAGCAAAGGCATACGAGTGGGACGTTTACTGCATACCCCCATATCCAACATTGTCCGCGGAACAGTGTGCTCCGATACTTTTCTACTTGGCCCTGCACTGTACTCGGCTGTCAGCTGAGCCACTGTCTGGCTCCGGTTTTGCTTCACCATGCGAGACAGTCTCCGACGACCTTTTTCTTTGATAGCGTGTGGACGTCCAACACCATGTCGTCTTACTGCTGGTTTCACCGTCATTCATTCACTTTTAATACGTACTAACAACTGTAGATCGCGAACAACCCACGAGTCGTGCAGTTTCGGAAATACTTGTTCCGAGCCTTCGAGCCATTACAATCTGCTCTCTATCAAAGTCGCTTAGATCCGCAGCCTTTCCCAACACACACAGATGTAAGTGAAAGAATGATTCTTCAGACTCTCCAGCAGCAGTTAAATACCACTTCCACCTGATCACGTGCCTTCCACGTCATCCACGCGCGTTCATCGCAAAATGTATGGCTGGTCATAATGTTTTGACTCTTGAGTATATTTCTGATGGCTTTATTTTCATGTTATGCTTTGAAAATTTTTCATCGTTATTTCATATTCTTCTTCTTCTTCTTAATCAAGCGGTAAACTTTACAGAATAGGAACTGATGAGTTTAGGACGAATTATATACAAAAGATGAAGACTCTGGTTTTTAAATTGCAACAGTGTTCGATATAGCCGACACAAGTGTAGGTAGTACATCGTGTTTTCGGCTTTACAAATGTTTCACTGTAATTGTGAACTTCATAAAACAAATACTAATATTAAGATTACAATGTTTATGTTAATAACGCAGTTATCTTAGTAGATTGCTTTTATTTTCCCTTCTGCTTTCGTCAGCTCTTGCTAGAATCCAAATTAGTTACATTATATAAGTGCAGAGTTCTTGAATTTGTGAGTCAGCCTTCGCTAATCGTTAGTTGGTTAAAGTCTGCGTGCTGCTTGTGTTGATTTATCGGTCAGGCTCGTAGGAATTTGAATTTCTCTTTCTAATTTGACTTGAATGTTATAAAGTACGTTCTCTCTCTTTCAGCATGCCTTAGTGGTGTAATGGTTAGCACACTCGGCGCGTATTCGAGAGGTCCAGTTTCGAATGGCTGGGGCATTGCCCATTTTTCATGTTTCCTGCTTCCAAAATATCGTAATACCTCTACAGTGGCAGCTGAACTGAAATAGGTGGTGGATGATGATTCTAACCGCCGGGATTTGGCGATTGGGTCCCCTAATCTCCAGTCACCCTTTAAAAGAGGGGAGTATATAAGGTATTTTCTCTCTCTTTCAGCATGCATTCGGGGTGTAATGATTAGCACACTCGGCTCGAGAGGTCCAGGACCGAGTCCCGGCGAGGGCATTGCTCATTTTTCACGTCTCCTGCTTCCAGAACGTTGTAATGTCTGTACAATGTTTGCTCTGCATTTTGTGGAAATAGCGGCAAGTCGCATTTGCTTCGCGAAAATTTAGGACGAAGCCAAAGTTTCATAAGGCGCGTGTGAATTTGAATTTCTCTTTCCAATTTGACTTGGAATATTTGCTCTGTATTTGACTTGGAATATTCTGCAATTTGACTTGGAATATTTGCTCTGTATTTGACTTGGAATATTCTGTAATTTGACTTGGAATATTTGCTCTGTATTTGACTTGGAATATTCTGTAATTTGACTTGGAATATTCTGTAATTTGACTTGGAATATTTGCTCTGTATTTGACTTGGAATATTCTGTAATTTGACTTGGAATATTCTGTAATTTGACTTGGAATATTTGCTCTGTATTTGACTTGGAATATTCTGTAATTTGACTTGGAATATTTGCTCCGTATTTTCTGCAAATAGCGGAGATACGATTTATGCTTTTCGGTTGTATATAACCGTCAGATGATATGCTAATAAATCAGTTTATTTTTTAAACCCTTACTTTTTGAGTTGTGATTACTGTAGCTAGAGAATAAACGGGACGTTAAGTTTGAGACGGTTCTAGTATATTTGCACTTTGAAATAGAGTAGGTTTGTTTTAATTATGGACAAGCATCTGTCTAAGGGAAGGTAGACTTCGTGGAGACTTCGATGACGGAAAATTTGTACGTTACACACGAGAAAAATCACGAAAGCGCTCCTGCAGCAGCGGTTCGCCGAGACAAAGTAGTGTAGGATCGTACAAGGATACCATGAGTCATTTAAAGATGCCTCTCGCGGTTTTTATTCATTAATTTATTTGTTTTATAGTATTCCTTCCAAAAATGAGTTTTGTTTCTTGAAGTTATACTCCAATCCTAGAAATATTATTCTTTAGTACCTATATTCGAAGAGAAAAATAAGCTTTTATCAAATTGTATTCACACTTACAAAAAGTACATAAAATCCCGTAAATTAGTTAGGGAAAACTATATGCTAACGATTAAATTTAAAAAATGATGTTACATCAATTTCACTTCTGTATGCCCTATGTTTAAAAAATATAAATTAAATTCAGTATACGATAAAAAAAGTAATTTATGTTTCTCAAATATCTTTCTGAACAGATATATTATTTCACATAGTTATACCAAAGGGTAAAATACAATTTCTTTGTAATCAAATATAGCTGTTATTTTTGCTTCGTTATCGGATTAAAAAGTGTTATTCTAAACTTGTAGTTACAGTGCGTCTAGCATTGTAGTTCGGTCTAGCCAGTAGTTCGGTCCGAGGTTCGAATCCCGCGAAAGGGCTGGCTGCATGGGCGTTTTCGTGGTTTTCCCATGCGTAACGTGTATACGAGCCAGTTTCCCTTAGAAAGTCCTCTATGAAGGCATTCCTTCCCTTAGGCAGATAGCCCTGGCTTTGCCATAATCACACACACACACATTTGCAGCAACAAATGAGTGATCTATGAATTCGAGGAACATGCTGATTGGTTGGTTCGGTTTGGTTTATTTAATTACGGCGAAAAACTTGAAGGCTATGTGCCTAAAGGGAGGGATGCCGTCTTGGAGGTTAGGTTATTTAATTATGGCAAAGCCTCAAGGGCTATCTGCCTAAGAGGAAGGATGCCTTCGTGGAGGACTTTCTAAGGGAACTGGCTCGTATACACGTCTTGGAGGACTTTCTAATGGAATTGCTTGCATACAGTTTACACATTGGGGAAAACTACGAAAGGGTCCGTGCAGCCAGCCCGCTCGCCAGAATACGCATACCAGACCGAACTACCAGTGTTCAGCGACTTTACCGCTCGGCCGTTGGTAGGCCCATGATGATTGGTGCAGAGAAATCTATGAAAGGAAGTAACAGTCGGTGGAATATTTATCAGAATGCTCTACATAAACTTTACCGTAAGGAAGAATAGTCTAATATTAAGTATTAAATATTTTTCTCTATAATGCAAAAAGTATATTTTAAGAAGAAAAATTTTAATCAAAAAATATTGTTATTAATCCCTGTACATCCGAGAAAAATAAGAATAGCTAATTTATGACAAAAAATACGAGAGTTATTTTGCTGAGGTTGAAAAGTTTTTAATGGAAACTTTCTAATGTCTTGCGACACATACTAAAAACATTGAAAATGTTTTTAGTACATTGTTTAGTACATTGTTTTTAGTAAAACATTGAAAATGTTTTTAGATAGCAGTTAGTCTCGTTGGCTATACATTTATGCATTAATCATCTGCTTTACTATTAAATCTAATCATCTTAAATTTACTTATGGATATCTGATGCTACAAATTCGTTTTTATAAGTAATATTCCTATTTTTGTTTAATAAATAGATGAAAATTAAGGATTGTAGCAAAAAGCATTAGGTTAATTTAATACTGAACAAAAATGTATTTAATTAAGACAGATAGCGGGAAGGTGATATCAGGAAAAACTTTTCTTACATTCACAAAGTCTCTGTCTAAAAAAAAACTTTTCTTACATTCATACATAACCTTAAGAAAAAGCTTCCTACAGCCGTAACGTCGATTGTGTCGTCTTGATTTCAGGAATGAAATGTATTCCTTTTTATGGCAAATATTAAAAAAATCAAAGAAAACAAAATAAATGCTTTACATCTGTAAAACTTTGTTAAATCAGATTTAAAAATTTTATCAGGTTCAAAATTTGAACAAAGAGTGCAGTTCCAGTTTAACTTCACGTCATGCACTTTCGTTACAAAATATTTATTTTATTTCATCATTGTTCAGTCGGTGATAAATAAACTAGGATAATATATAATGCAACTTCCTTTAATAAATATTTAAACCCTAAAATACAAACACCTAAACATTGATTAAAGAAAAACATGAAAAACTGAACAATGATAAAATAAACAATGTTAAAATAAACAAAAAAAAGTCTGAAACATTTTAGATTACGCCCGAGGAGGGTTTTTATTTTTATTATTTAGATACACATACACGTTTCGAAAGCATTTGGGCTAAAAATATTTAAACACAGCCTATCTTTAAAATTTCCGATAGACAGTTTCGCGCGCTGGAGATAATTTTTTTTTTTTTTTTTTTTTTTTTTTTTTTTTTTCCCGTATAGTGTCGCCATTGCTCGCTTTGAAATCGTTAAGTTTGTTAATCAAAAATTCGTTAAAGTTTTAATAAATTTGAAATACACAGTAAAATATTTTAAAGCAGCATATATTCAGAATTTCTGAGAGACAGCCTCGCACGCTGGATATAATTTTTTTTTTTTTTTTTCTTTTTTTTACCTCGTACAGTATTGCCATTACTCGCTTTGAAATCGTTAAGTCTGTTAATCAAAAACTCATAAATGCTTTGCAAAATATGAAATAGTTAATAAAACACATTCCAAATTTGGGCTTCCAAGATGCCTATATTCGGGTAGAGCCTTACGTTATTCAAAATTTGATAGCTCTAGGTACCGCTGTTTTATCACATTGTTAGAAACATGCATACATTAATACATATTCTTCATTATTTAATTTCTTTAAATATAAAGCAGGGATCTAACATTTAGCGGTAACAATTTGATACGCCGCTTACAATTATTCGACGTAAAATGCCAAAGAGAAATTAATAGCCCTTCTGGGCTAACGGCCTTTGGGCTAAAAAGGAATTTCTTCCTCTGTCAAATGAACTAACTTGACGTCATAAACTGTCCTGTGTTAGCTATTATTACATAATTTACCGTTTTTGGAGCATTCTTGAACACTTGCTTAGAAAAATACTAGAAATGTGCAAAATAATAGTAGAAATAATAGAATTAATTCATTCTCTTCAAGATACTTTGATATTGTGGGTAGGCCTGCCTTAGCGAAAACATTATTTTGCTTTTTCGAGAGCTTCAGATAAACCCTCAGTTGGGATAACTTCATATATAAAGACACGACAAGTAATTCTCTTTAAGGGAGCTCATACACCTTAAATCCCTTATGATCTTCGAATATGTGACTATTGCAAATTTTAGGATATTTTATTTATTTAGAAGCAATTACTTCCAACGTTTTATAGCTGAGTACATAATACAGCTGCTTTGGAAACTAGTGACCAGAAGTTTTGCGTTGCCACAAATATTTTTGTAATTTAATCCACTTTGTGACAACATTTTTCGTCATGTTTCCTCCTTGCGCGCATGATATTTTAAAAATGGCTAATGGTACATACTTGAAATTGGATGGAATTTTGTATATGAGCACTGTTTTTTAACCAAAGCCAAAATATGATGAATATTTTAATATTAAAAAAGTTTATGCACGAAAACATTACAGATTTTTTTTTAATAAAACACATTTTATGAACTCAACTCCAAATAAACTAAAAATTTAAAATGAAATTCTTAGAATTTTTGGTTCACAGTAGTTTCCAAATGTTATTAAAGCTATATATTAAATATGGAATTAAATTATGCAACGGAATGTTTTAATCTGTTCGCGCAAGGTGGAAACATGACGAAAAATTTTGTTACAAATCGGATTAAATTATAAAAATATTTGTGGCAACACAAACGTTCTGATTACTATTTCAGAAAACAGCTATATTATGTAGTCAGCTGTAAAAAATTGGAAGTAATTGCTTTTAAAATAAATAAGTTATTCCAATTCTTACAACAGTCCCATATTCGAAGATCTTATGGGTTTATGGTGCATGAGTCCCCTTAAGACAGAATGACTCTTCAAATGTTAGACCTAATATATTAAAAGTAGTTTATACACATATATGCAGTAATAATAACAATAATATTGTAACAAGTTATACAAAAAATGAAATGCACACTAAACCAAACTTGAAATTCAAAATTCGATGGCTCTGGGAAGCGCTGTTTTTTCACAATGCGAAAAAAAAAACATACATTCATGAAAAGTCTTCATTATTTGATTTCTTTCAATATAATAGACAGCGATAATATTTGGTGGCAACAGTTTGAAAAGTAATTCAGACTTTATTAACGCAAAATCCCGTTTTGAGATTATAAGCTTTCCGGCGAAGACCAGTGACAAAATGTTTCGCTACTTTTTTACAAAACATTTACTAATTGAATTGTTGTTTTATACTATTTATTTTATCTTGCTTTATTTTACCATTGTTTAATTTCATATTGACTTTACTTTAATTATAAAATAAACAATGTTAAAATAAACAAAAAAAAGTCTGAAACATTTTAGATTACGCCCGAGGAGGGTTTTTATTTTTATTATTTAGATACACATACACGTTTCGAAAGCATTTGGGCTAAAAATATTTAAACACAGCCTATCTTTAAAATTTCCGATAGACAGTTTCGCGCGCTGGAGATAATTTTTTTTTTTTTTTTTTTTTTCCCCGTATAGTGTCGCCATTGCTCGCTTTGAAATCGTTAAGTTTGTTAATCAAAAATTCGTTAAAGTTTTACTAAATTTGAAATACACAGTAAAATATTTTAAAGCAGCATATATTCAGAATTTCTGAGAGACAGCCTCGCACGCTGGATATAATTTTTTTTTTTTTTTCTTTTTTTTACCTCGTACAGTATTGCCATTACTCGCTTTGAAATCGTTAAGTCTGTTAATCAAAAACTCATAAATGCTTTGCAAAATATGAAATAGTTAATAAAACACATTCCAAATTTGGGCTTCCAAGATGCCTATATTCGGGTAGAGCCTTACGTTATTCAAAATTTGATAGCTCTAGGTACCGCTGTTTTATCACATTGTTAGAAACATGCATACATTAATACATATTCTTCATTATTTAATTTCTTTAAATATAAAGCAGGGATCTAACATTTAGCGGTAACAATTTGATACGCCGCTTACAATTATTCGACGTAAAATGCCAAAGAGAAATTAATAGCCCTTCTGGGCTAACGGCCTTTGGGCTAAAAAGGAATTTCTTCCTCTGTCAAATGAACTAACTTGACGTCATAAACTGTCCTGTGTTAGCTATTATTACATAATTTACCGTTTTTGGAGCATTCTTGAACACTTGCTTAGAAAAATACTAGAAATGTGCAAAATAATAGTAGAAATAATAGAATTAATTCATTCTCTTCAAGATACTTTGATATTGTGGGTAGGCCTGCCTTAGCGAAAACATTATTTTGCTTTTTCGAGAGCTTCAGATAAACCCTCAGTTGGGATAACTTCATATATAAAGACACGACAAGTAATTCTCTTTAAGGGAGCTCATACACCTTAAATCCCTTATGATCTTCGAATATGTGACTATTGCAAATTTTAGGATATTTTATTTATTTAGAAGCAATTACTTCCAACGTTTTATAGCTGAGTACATAATACAGCTGCTTTGGAAACTAGTGACCAGAAGTTTTGCGTTGCCACAAATATTTTTGTAATTTAATCCACTTTGTGACAACATTTTTCGTCATGTTTCCTCCTTGCGCGCATGATATTTTAAAAATGGCTAATGGTACATACTTGAAATTGGATGGAATTTTGTATATGAGCACTGTTTTTTAACCAAAGCCAAAATATGATGAATATTTTAATATTAAAAAAGTTTATGCACGAAAACATTACAGATTTTTTTTTAATAAAACACATTTTATGAACTCAACTCCAAATAAACTAAAAATTTAAAATGAAATTCTTAGAATTTTTGGTTCACAGTAGTTTCCAAATGTTATTAAAGCTATATATTAAATATGGAATTAAATTATGCAACGGAATGTTTTAATCTGTTCGCGCAAGGTGGAAACATGACGAAAAATTTTGTTACAAATCGGATTAAATTATAAAAATATTTGTGGCAACACAAACGTTCTGATTACTATTTCAGAAAACAGCTATATTATGTAGTCAGCTGTAAAAAATTGGAAGTAATTGCTTTTAAAATAAATAAGTTATTCCAATTCTTACAAGTCCACCAGCGGCCGAGCGGTAAAGACGCTGAACACTGGTAGTTCGGTCCGAGGTTCGAATCCCGCGAACGGGCTGGCTGCATGGGCGTTTTCGTGGTTTTCCCCATGTGTAACGTGTATACGAGCCAGTTTCCCTTAGAAAGTCCTCCACGAAAAGCATCCCTCCCCTTAGGCAGATAGCCCTAGTGTGCTTTGCCATAATTAAATACACCAATACACCAATTCTTACAACAGTCCCATATTCGAAGATCTTATGGGTTTATGGTGCATGAGTCCCCTTAAGACAGAATGACTCTTCAAATGTTAGACCTAATATATTAAAAGTAGTTTATACACATATATGCAGTAATAATAACAATAATATTGTAACAAGTTATACAAAAAATGAAATGCACACTAAACCAAACTTGAAATTCAAAATTCGATGGCTCTGGGAAGCGCTGTTTTTTCACAATGCGAAAAAAAAAACATACATTCATGAAAAGTCTTCATTATTTGATTTCTTTCAATATAATAGACAGCGATAATATTTGGTGGCAACAGTTTGAAAAGTAATTCAGACTTTATTAACGCAAAATCCCGTTTTGAGATTATAAGCTAACACTCTTTCAGGCGAAGACCAGTGACAAACTGTTTCGCTACTTTTTTACAAAACATTTACTAATTGAATTGTTGTTTTATACTATTTATTTTATCTTGCTTTATTTTACCATTGTTTAATTTCATATTGACTTTACTTTAATTATATTTTAAATTTGAAGAAAAAAAATCTGATGTGTAGACCACATGACTTCCTTGTACGGAATGTTAAATTATACACATTTTTTTCTTGAATTTCATTTAAATTGATTGGATTGAATTAAATCGACTTCGTCGACATCGCATAAACCATAATAGAATAAATGCACTCCTTAAAATTCACTATATTTGTTTACTATAATGACACTCTGAATGCACAAAATTTATATCATTTGAAGAATTATCTTATCGTTGCCACATGTTCTATTCAAATACTATAATAAAGCTAGAACGATGTATGAAAGAAATTAAGCAAACAAAACAGAAAAGAAACAGTTTTTGACAGACAATTGAGTATTTCTCATTCAATTAATTCAGTTCTCACTTCGCGACAAGGCAAAAATACATAAAAACTCAAAATACCTGTATTAAAAATTACGAAGTAAATCTTAAACACTTATTTCCTCGAAAAAATTCCAGTGTGTGTGTGTGTGTGTGTGTGTGATTATGGCAAAGCCTCGAGGGCTATCTGCCTAAGAGGAGGGATGCCTTCGTGGAGGACTTTCTAAGGGAAACTGGCTCGTATACACGTTACACATGGGGAAAACCATGAAAACGCCCACGCAGCCAGCCCGTTCGCGGGATTCGAACCTCGGACCGAACTACCAGTGTTCAGCGACTTTACCGCTCGGCCGCTGGTGGGCCCCGAAAAAATTCCAGAAAGGATTAAGCATGATTTAATTCGCAATAATAAATGAAGGCGTTATTTTTGTTGTTGCGAAGCTTAATCTCTCTAGATTGGCAACAAATTCACTATTCTGCTGTTTCAAATGTAAACAAATATGTCCGCCTTGTTATTTAAAACTTAACCGCACTTAAACAGCTTTTAAATAGTTGATAATTGTACAAATATTCCTTCCAGAATTACGAAAGGCATAAAAACCTTAACCGGAAGATAAGAACAACATAATTCAATCATTTTTAAAGCAAAAAATGTATAATTTACAAACACATAAGAGTAAAGAAACTGAGATCACTGAGCCGAGTAACAGAGTGGATATATATATATATACGTTTGGTGCGGCCGATTGCAACCAAAATACGAGGTGCGCATCTACACGTTATAGCAGTCCTATATACAAAATTTCAACGTTCTGAGGCTACTCGTTTTCGAGTTATGCGAGATACGTACGTACATACGTTCGTACAGATGCCACGAAAAATTCTCTTCAGAATTCTTTTTAAAGCAGTTTTATAATTTTTTTGGAGGAAACGAGTCTTTTATTCTGTCCTTACGTACAGATATCACGCAAAACCATCGTTAAATTGCGTTCGATAGCGGTCAAAATGGATATTTTCGTTGAAATATGCTGCCTGAAACTTTTCGCGATTACAATACTTCTTTTTTACGTCGTACAAGGAAGTAAAAATTGAAATTCAGTTCTATGCTGGGAAATACTACAATATACATATTTCTCGTAAATATTCTATAGCTTATAACTACACTGCTGATTATTTTCCTGCGTATAACTTTTTATAAACATATATTTCCATCAGAATATAAACTAAGCAATGCATACAACAAACAATAATATATCAATAACGACGATGAAATATCACGCCGTGAAACATTTAAAACATCTATTCCACTTCTTAAAACGTAAATATCTGAACAATGACAAAATAAAGCACGATAAATTTCTTTATAGAACGTTTACTTTATTTCATCACTGTTTATTTTGTGACTGACATTAGCTCCTTATAAACAGATCCAGTACCAAAGCCATGTGGTCATCGCCCCCACGTCTTCCATACTTTACCTTGGCGAGAAAGAGCAATCGCCAAGCTCGCCTCTGTAACCCCCTCTTTTCCAAAGGCTGTCATTGACAAGGACCAAAGGGCTCTTTCCACTCTAAAGCCCATCGGCGTCGTAATACATCTGCATTAGGCGAGTTTAAATTGACTGAGCGGGGGCCTTGGGGCCCGAGATAAAGGGCCTCGGATTAAGGGGGCCGGAGGTCCAACCGCCACTTAGAGCCGAGATGAATAGCGAGGCCGGCTTTAGGAAGGAATCCCACTTTCCGTTCACCGGTGCTGGATTTTTTTTTCTTCTTTCCCTTAACCAGGCTCCCCGACAATTAGGGGGCTGTATGGACATTGCGAGCAGGAAGTTGAGCCTGAATACCTCCATAGCGGTTGCAGAAGTTCAATTACAGCTATAGAAAAGAATAATGATAACGTATAACTATAGGCAATTATGCCACATTAAAAATATTGTGAGAAAAATGAGCCCAAGTTAAAACTAAACCCATTTCCTTCACCATATTTCTCGCTTGGAGTATCACTTCATTATAATCTCGGTGCCAGATTCCATTGGAAACAATCTGGGATCAACATACTTTCAGGACTATGGTAGCCCAACTTTCCTTGTTTGTGAAGAAAAAAAGGATTACGGAAATCTCAAGGCTGGTTTGAAGTTCCCTTTAAGTCAGGGAATCTCGTTCGAGGTCTTGCAAAAGTTGGTGGTAGTCAGGCCTTGTGTCAGACGTCAGTGTCTCAGACTAACGAATAGTAAGATTTTATTTGACAAGAAAACGTCAACATTTAAATCCCTATAAAAATGTATTAAAATACTTTTATTGAGGAAACATTACTTGTTTTATGCTTGAAATTTTGAAATCTCGTTCGAGGTCTTGCAAAAGTTGGTGGTAGTCAGGCCTTGTGTCAGACGTCAGTGTCTCAGACTAACGAATAGTAAGATTTTATTTGACAAGAAAACGTCAACATTTAAATCCCTATAAAAATGTATTAAAATACTTTTATTGAGGAAACATTACTTGTTTTATGCTTGAAATTTTGAAATCTCGTTCGAGGTCTTGCAAAAGTTGGTGGTAGTCAGGCCTTGTGTCAGACGTCAGTGTCTCAGACTAACGAATAGTAAGATTTTATTTGACAAGAAAACGTCAACATTTAAATCCCTATAAAAATGTATTAAAATACTTTTATTGAGGAAACATTACTTGTTTTATGCTTGAAATTTTGAAATCTCGTTCGAGGTCTTGCAAAAGTTGGTGGTAGTCAGGCCTTGTGTCAGACGTCAGTGTCTCAGACTAACGAATAGTAAGATTTTATTTGACAAGAAAACGTCAACATTTAAATCCCTATAAAAATGTATTAAAATACTTTTATTGAGGAAACATTACTTGTTTTATGCTTGAAATTTTCAAATCTCGTTCGAGGTCTTGCAAAAGTTGGTGGTAGTCAGGCCTTGTGTCAGACGTCAGTGTCTCAGACTAACGAATAGTAAGATTTTATTTGGCAAGAAAACATCAACATTTAAATCCCTATAAAAATGTATTAAAATACTTTTATTGAGGAAACATTACTTGTTTTATGCTTGAAATTTTTAAGTAATGTTATTTTTTTAAACGCAAATAGCTGCATGTAAGATTTGCAAGTACATAAACATCAACGTATATCGCCAGCTCTTTAATACGAGTTCGGAACATGTTTACTTTTAAAAGACTAATCTAAATTCGGTTATTTATTTTATTTATGCGTATCATTGACAGTAACCTTTCGTATGCAAGGAACTTAAACTGAGGTCGTATTTTGATTTAAAAATTAAGGTACTGCTAATTTCGATTACAGAAAACTAAGTACGATGTTTCGGTGGCTCTGTCATCGTTACTATTTTTTCTAATTGAATACGACAGGGTGAATCTGAACAAGAAAGCAAAACTTTAGGGGGTGCTAGAAGGCAAGCTGTGAGAAGTTAAAAAGTAGTTTTCCATTGTCACATTTAAAGATCACACAAGAATGAGAGGAGATACTTCAGAAAACTAGTAACAGAACATGTTTCCGAGAAATTGCTCAAAAGACCTTCCGCCAGCTGTAATGCACGCTTCATACATGTGGAATAAGGGAAAATTGACACACATTTGATAAGACATCAGGCATTTTCCGAACAGCTCCATTACAGGGGCTGGAAGTGGTGGCCATTTCATTATGGAAGCACCTAATAGGTGGTCATCGTTGCCTTCTATGAAAGGACGGACAGTTACAACAATGTCTTCTCCTGGATTCGAGCCCGGGCCCATCGCTACGGCAAACCACTTACTATCATTGATTCAATGAATGCTGCCGGTGGTGGATGGTAGATTCTTTTTCCGTTGCATGGACATAACTCTGATTGGTGTAGAATCT
This sequence comes from Stegodyphus dumicola, assembly GCF_044657685.1. Taxonomy (NCBI): domain Eukaryota; kingdom Metazoa; phylum Arthropoda; class Arachnida; order Araneae; family Eresidae; genus Stegodyphus; species Stegodyphus dumicola. Next base: position 181,832,832 of record NC_140775.1, read on the forward strand.
TAGGTCGGCGGTCCATGCGACGACGTTTAGATCACTAATCACTGTACCGGCTTGGGGTATCAGTTAATAAAATGCATTTTTTTATCTGCTTCTGATAAAAAAAAATTGACTTATTTAGCATTAGTCTCCCCTTAACCCTTTGTGGCACAGGGTGTACTGTCTGGACACACGTAAAAATTTCCTTCTGTACGCACAGAAAAATTGAATGAAAAAGAATTTATAGGTTACTATAGGTTGAAACCTTCTTTATTTATATTAGATGGCAACTCAACACAAACCAATCCATATATTTTAGCCATGTTTAGTTGTTTAAGACCCTCATTTTTCAAAGAAATTTTCCAGATTTTTTTAGGGTATAAAAAGAATTGCTTGAAAAGAAATTTCTATGTTATTTTTCTGGCTGTATGCTAATCTCCTTATTCTATATTAGTTTTAAATTTTTACATTGAAATGTTGCCTAAAACCAAACGGCGAACCCTAGATGTGCCCAGACCGGGCTCACCGATAATCTAGGACAACTCAGAGTCTGTATTCTTTGTTTCTCCGCATCTCATCGGTCAGTTCATTGACAACAATGCTCGTTTCAGCACTCTTTTCGAAGCTCTATTCAATCAAGCCTCTTCAGGCACACCCACAGAATTAAAACGATAAGCGCTATCGTCACAATATTTTACTTGTGTACACCTCTAGGCCTAAATAGATTGGCTACTTTTTTTAATCAAAACTCCGACTTTAAAAGGTAGCGTGCCGGAAAGGGTTAAGTATAGACTACTCACTTTTCACTCATACTTTTGCTTTTCAAAACCATCAAAAACTAGGAAAGGTTTTTTTTCACCAAAGTATCACATGATTTTGAAAAATTTTCTCTAAACGGATTATTATATGAAGCTGTCTGTTTAGACTTCTATTATTGAAATAGTTACAGGGAGCACTGCATAATGCAAAAGAAATTACTGCGATTTTTGTTCCAAGGATTTTATTTTCGGGAAAAAAAATTATTCGCAGATGTAAGTTGATTCGCCGCGTGCCAGAAAATTTTACAGGGCTGGCCGCGGGTTGGCCATCTCTGTCTTATTGTTGTTGTTGACTAATACTCACTTGTCTGACCTATAGTCAGTTCAAGCCCACGGAATTCCTCGTAGCAAGGAGTGCAAGATTACGCGTGTCGTTGGCAACAGCCTTGAGCAACTTACAATTGACAGTGGGATTTAGCCCAGTTCCGCCCTCAATTTTTGATGGGATTATTTGATGACCCCCATCCGCCTCCAGGGAAACGGGTCCGAGGGTCTCTCACCCCCTCTTCCCTTACCACAACCTCTCCCGTGGACGTTCAGCTTGTCTCATATTTAGAATGCGCCCCTATCGCAAGGACACTATACATTTACAAGTGTCCGTGCCCTCTACGGGATTCGAACCAGGCCCTTCGTCACGGCAGTCAGCGACACTAACTAGTACACCGGTTGGGCGGCTGTCTGTCTTATACTAACATCTATTTTTCCCAACTGTTTTAGTCTTCTGTAGATCAAAATCGAATTTGTGGTTGCTTTAGAGAAGCGTTTATTTATGTTTTCAAAAACATTGGTTCTCTTCAAAGTTAGCTCCTATAAAATGTTTCAATATAAAGTACATTTTTATATTATGATTTGCAAATAATTTTATTGAAATTAATATATGATCCCTAAAAAAAGCGCAGAGTGACTGTTAAAGAACAGGAGGTGTGTCACAATAGCCTCACGTAGAAAAATAAAATACGTCACGAAACTCCCAAAAAAAAGGGGAAAAAAGATACAAAAACCGGGATCTCAAAACATTCTCGATAGCTTGTTTGATTTAGTCTTGTTTGCACTATTCACCCCCTTTTCTTTGCCCCCATTGAAACTTTTCTTCTTTTTATTATTATCTCTTCATTCACACCCACCAATTCGCGTAACCAGTCTTTTCAGACGCATCTGCGATTTTCTCTCTCGCTGTAAACCGAAACACAAACACGGTGGAGCACTTTTTTTTTCCCTTTTGGTTCTAGAGTCTTTAAAAACAAAACAAAAAATCCCTATGCTTTTATTTTTGTTACGCTTCGTTCTGGAAATTCTGTATGCATACAAGTTTACATTATTTTTATACTCGGTCTGTTTTCGATTACTATAGAGTTATAATTTTTCCAAATTATATGGTGATAAAAATCAGACTAAGGAAAAGTACTCCTCTATTATGAGGCTGCTCGATACACCGCGCGGTTTCGTATATTACGCGTGTGTTACCCGAAACCACTTATATACAGGGTGTCCCAACAAGATTGCCCAAACTCTGCACAGCCATATTCCTCACTCCGAATACATAAAAAAAGAATGCCCAAAGAAGGTTCCTATATGACCCATAATTTTTCGAGATAAATACGAAAGAAAAGGACGACGTCATATCCGGTGCAAGAAAAAACCATTATCGGTATTTGCAAATGCTTAAATAGAAATATGTTCAAGATGCCCATCGTGGATATCGAGGCAAGCATGCACGCGCCGTGGAATGACGTCAAGCCACCGTTTGAATCGTATTCTAAAGGCTATAAGGTATTTCTCCCGTCTTCTTAGCATGCCTTCGTGGTGTAAGTGGTCAACATGCTCGACGCGAATTCTAGAGGTCCGTGGTTCGAATTCTGGCGAAGGCGTTGCCTATTTTTCATCTTTCACGCTTCCAAAAAACCTTAATGTGTCTAGAAGGCTGCATCTCGTAGCTACCAGCAATCTTCGCATGGCTGGTAATGTACTCCGCTCGTGAATGTTGCGTCATGTACTTTGTCTTCGGTCAGTGTAACGAAAATGCCTTGAGAACTGTTGGGAAGTATGCCCAGTGCTATTCGTCACGCCGTCCTCCCGAAGGCCCAAGTCATCCGCAGATTTGACGAGTGACTGAAAATACTGGAAACGTCCAACCGATATCGGTGGAAGAACAGATGGCGGACTTACGCAACACAGGAAGATGCAATATTTCGTAACAAGTGTAAGAAACTCCGGAGATAATCCAGGTGCATTCGGCATGGAGCAGAATGCGAGTAGCAGAATTGTTCGCAGGGTATTTACGGTCAGCTGGTCCATACCATTTCGCTACACAACGGTGCAGTGCAACATTCAGATGATTTTCAGCGACACATTGAGGTTTGTTAGTGGCTATTTCAACAACATGAAGCCGATAATGCTTTCGTTGCACGTATCTTGTGAATGGATGAAGTGTGCTTCACACGTGATTGGATCTTCAAGATTTATAACAGAATCCAATCTTTATGCAATCCACTAGCAAAGATACATCAGGTTCGCTGGTCCATAAGTATGTGGGCCAGCATACTTGTTATGTAATGCCGTCAATAAACTTCGGAAGATATCCACGAGACAGTTTTATGAATAACTTTATTGAATGAACGCGAGGCTTTTAATGTATTAATGTTTTAATGACGCGAGTTTTATGTATCCTTTTTTTTGTGGATGGCATCAGTCTTCGGCGTTGCCATGCACGTTCTAATCAGTGTTTTTTCTTAGTGACAGAAGTGTTCTATGAATTTAATGTTGATATGAATTGAATTGAATCATATATTGTTTTTGTGTTCTGTTTACTAAATAATATCCCAGTTCCTGCTTTGGAAACTGAAAATACTGATGTCAAGTATTAATAAAGTTGTTTATTCGTCATGAAGCATGTGCAGAATCCAAGTAGATAAGATTTATTTCTTTTTCTATAAATATTGAAATTGTAAACAGATATTCTAATAGTAGACTCACTGTGTCTAATTATTATTAAGGTTTATATACGTATATTAAGAACCTGTGCAGAACAACCATTGACGGGTAGTCTTGGCGTACTTCTGATATTTTTGATAATATTTACGTTACAATACGGCAATACAATGATTGGACCATATGGCTAACGAGACATTTATACCTATATTTATTTGTGATGTATTAACGATTTCCTAGAGAACGGCAATACATGGCTTATGTTTCCAACATGATGAGGCATTTCAGTGCTTATGTACGTGACTGGCTGAATATGGATTACCTAGGTCGCTGGATTGGAAATGGAATTCCGGTTTTATGACCGTCACAATCACCGGATGATACCTTTGGGTTCCTTCCTATGAGGCCATCCTGAAGGATCTATCGAGATTTAGTTACTATAGAAACTGACTAAGTGGCTTGTCTTCATGGGTTGTGTACTCTGGTGGACACCAGGCAGCTGCAACGTGTACAGTCAGGGAGCACATGCATGCCTTGGCATGCGCGGTGGACAGTTTGAACGTCTTCCTATGCAAATATGGATAATCATGTTATCAACAAAGTTTCCCCCCTCGCACCGGATGTGACGTCATACTTTGCTTTTCTATTTATCTCGAAAATCATGGGTTATACGGATACAATTCCTTGAGCACTTTTTATGTGCTCCAAAGCGAGGAATCTGGCTGTGTAGAGTTTGAGCAGTCTTAATGGGACATCCTATAAGTCACTCCGTTAGATGAAAATCATAATACACTGTCTTCTGCGCAATGGTATGAAACAGCATGCGCTGGATAGTCAAGACATTCATCCAGTCTATACCTGTTTACCGTCGCTGATGTCGCTGATGTAACTCTGATGTAACGTGTGCTCTAATTTGTCTGTTCTTCATCTATTAGCGGCTATCAGAGACACTTTTGTGAAAAGATGTATTGCCACTTGAGTATAAATAATACATATTTTCATTATGAGAGCTCCTGGTTTCTGCATAACATTTTCTTAATTCTGATCCTACCACCTACGTTAGATACAGGGTGAGAAGAAGCACCATGAGAAAGTTCACATAATGGTTTGCTTTTACTGATAATTAACAGAACGTATGCAATCAATAATAGCCCCAGAATAAGGAAGTGTCAATGCCAATTCCATATGCAAAGGGTTTTAAGAAAATATTTCTCCTTTTCTCATTAAATCATGCGATGAAAACAAAATTTTAATGATTACTTAAAAGAATGTTAAAAGAGTATTGTTACGTTATTTTCTTCCTAAACGTTCGTACGGGGTTCTAAAATTTGGAGTGAATAACGACGACACTTGATGAAGTATCGAAACACACTTTATTCAGCCAATATTAATCAGGACAACTCCAAAGTCACTTTTTATAGTTGTCGAAGATCTACTATAAACACGCTGGAACAACCATTGACACATCCTTCAGGCTATCACGGTGAAGACAGCTTCACGGCAAAGCACTAGAGTACAGCTCCCGACTCTCCTCGGTCGTTCTCGGAAGTCTACGTACTCTCGAGACTCTCCACGCAGTCGTTCCCGGAGCTCTGCACACTCTAAGACAAAACTCGACGATGCACTAAGTCGCAATACACTAAAGACTCTCTCGATGCACTCGACACACTCGGCACTAGACTTCGAGACACTCGCTCAATGACTGACTATCAGCTCGCTAGACGAGGCACGCTGACTGCGGACCAGCAGGGCTTATATAGCTTTCGGTTTGTGTTCGAGAACATTCTGGGCTAAACCGGTAAGAATTCGTTCCAGAAAGTTCTTCATCCCTCAATGGAATATCACCAAATCGCCAATTATATCGCCAAATATCGCCAAATGGGCGATTTCTCGCCAAGTATGGCAACCCTGCCTTACTTGCCATTTTATAGCAACCCTAAAACTGCTTTACGGGGAAGCTATCTCACCGCGCCTGTGCATTTCGTAACAGTATAAATAAAATTTGAGATCGCATAGAAAAAGTCCTCGATAACCATTATAAATCACAAAATGATGTATTTATGATTTCTGTGCAATGAAATTTGCATTTCTCATGTACACTTCTATGTAATGTCTTCAACTGCAACTACAGTACTGGTTATTGTAGTAGTAGCAATTAAAAAGACTGATTTTAATGCATAAATTGTTTATTACAGTATTGGTTATTACAAATAGTTCCCAAACAGATTTAAAACAATACTTTAACCTTATTCATATTTGATTTTTTATTTTTATTATTACTTGATTTAAATAACAAAAACTGCATTCAAATATTTATATTTCGATACATTGCAGAAATGTTCGATCCCGTACTTGTTCTAACAAATTAGATTACAAAACTGTTTTTTTTTACACTTCCAAAAATATTATGTTTCCAAGGGCAAAGTGACAGAAAATACTAATTTTAAAAAGTTTTGATTTTTGTTTGTTTAATCAATTATGGCTAATCATCCGAAGGCTATTTTTGAGTGATGTCTTCGGGAAAGACTTTCTGAGGAAAAGTGACTTAAATTTATAACACAACGGTGGGGAAAATCAGTCATGTAGCAAACTTATTCACCAGAAATCAAACCCGAGTCGATTTTAAATAGTTGAGTAATCTTATCCTGTTCGGCTATTAGTACATGTTTCCGTTCCTGAAAGCGTTATCATGGAGAAGTCATCTAATGCTTCAAATATGGATATAATTTAATAATAAATCCAGAGTTTATGATCTGAAATTACTGTTTGATGGTAACTCAGAGAATTTCCCAGAACATAAGCATATGCTTCTTATATTAGCTTTTCTATTGACTAAATTCAGTTTTTTAAATTATGATCAGTGTTTTGCACACAAATTTCATATTTGCGTGTTTCTCTTCCTGTTTAGATCCGTTTGCTTAACACAGAGCGTTTGATCCATAATTTGAATTTCTTTGGGGTGTTAAATTCGGCTACGAAAATGCGACGTATAGCATTTTAATACCTATTAATTTAGAAGTCAAACAACAAAAATCAGCGGTATATTTTCAATTATTTTGTTGTTTGACTTCTAAATTAATATTTGTTCGGCGTGTTAATGTATCTTAATAATTTTAATACCTAATTAAAAATTTAATTTCAAAAATTGTATAAATTTAACAAAAACACCATGTAGAGTCATTAGGCTGATTGGAAGCAGAAAAGATGAAAAATATGCAACCGCCTTCGCCGGGAATCGAACCACGGACCTCTGGAATACCGGCCCAGCGTGCTACCGTTACACCACGAAGGCACGCTAGGGAAGTGGGAGAAATACCTTATATACTCCCCTTTTTAAAGGGCGACTAGGATTTTAGGGGACCTAGTCGCCAAATCCTGGGTGCGGAGAATCATCATCCAACCACCTTTTAGTTCGGGCGCCACTTGTAGAGTCATTAGGTTAATTGGAAGCAGAAACGATGAAAAACAGGCAACCGCCTTCGCCGGGAATCGAACCACGGACCTCTGGAATACCGGCCCAGCGTGCTACCGTTACACCACGAAGGCACGCTAGGGAAGTGGGAGAAATACCTTATATACTCCCCTTTTTAAAGGGCGACTAGGATTTTAGGGGACCTAGTCGCCAAATCCTGGGTGCGGAGAATCATCATCCAACCACCTTTTAGTTCGGGCGCCACTTGTAGAGTCATTAGGTTAATTGGAAGCAGAAACGATGAAAAACAGGCAACGCCTTCGCCGGGAATCGAACCAAGGACCTCTGGAATACCGGCCCAGTGTGCAGAACCACTACACCACGTAGGACTCTAGGAAAGTGGGAGAAATACCTTATATACTCCCCTTTTTAAAGGGCGACTAGGGTTTTAGGAGACCTAGTCGCCAAATCCTGGGTGCGGAGAATCATCATCCACAACCCTTTTAGTTCGAGCGCCGCTTGTAAAGACATTAGGATTTTTTTGAAGCCAGAGAGATGAAAAATTAGAAATGCCTTCGCCGGGAATCGAACCACGGTCCTCTGGAATATCGGCCCAGCGTGCTACCGTTACACCACGAAGGCACGCTAGGGCAGTGGGAGAAATACCATATAGCCAAACCAAATCGAACAAAAAATTTTAATTTATTAATATTAAAATAAAATAACATGTTTCCATGTGTAAGGTATATTTTAATTTTTGAACAGTTATTTTTATTTGGATAAGCTAACCTGTCCTATCAATTCTTACTTCCACTTACAAACCCGTACCAGAATGAGTCATTCGAATTGCGTTGAATGCAAACGAGTTGGAAGAAGTATACAGTCAGTCCATAAGTTCGTGCGCGTAAGAGTATGCGTATTAAGAGTATGCGTGGAATTCACTATGACGCATTTACTAAAACAATACAATTTTGAATCTGTTGAAACTTGTTATCGTTTGACCAACATATTACTCAGTTCATCACCAACTTTCGTAAATATCGAACACATTTTAGTACCCAGAGAAGATGAATATAGATAATCAGTATAAACGTGCTGTGCTACATTCTTTATTTTCGTGTTGTGAATCTGCCAGGTTTGCAGCGATAAAAATTAATAGTGTACGTGGTGAACACACTATTGGTGTAAGGACTGCCCAGAAATGGTTTAAAAAATTTTAAGTTGGAAAAAGCAGCATGGATGATGAACCCCGTTCAAGACGTTTTGAACTGCTAGAAGCAAATCAAACGATTCATTCAGAAGTTTATAGTGAACAACTTTGCCAACTCTGGATCAAAAAACGCCCACGATGGGTGAATATCAGGAAAGAAAATGAGTGAATTTAATTGGGAGCTTTTGCCACATCCTGCTTACTCCCCAGATATTGCCCCAAGTGATTTTCACTTATTTCGTGCCTTAAAAAAGTTTTTACTGGGAAAAAAATTAAATACTAAACAGGATGTACATAAAGAACTTTCAAGTTCTTTTTTTTCATCAAAACCAGAGATTTTTTACAGCAATGGCATAAAAAAGCTGCTTGTAAGAAAGCGAGACATTGTAGATGATGGATGTAAATGTATAATTGATTAAAATGTTAAATTGTGTTTTTTTTATATTATTTAAAAATTTACCGAAAAATGCGAACGAATTTATGGACTGACCCAATATTTAAAAAATCTGATGTGTACCCCACATGACTTCCTTGTACGGAATATTAAATTAGACGCATTTTTTCTTGCATTTCATATTGGATTGAATTAAATCTACTTCGCCGACAGCGCACAAACCACAATAGAATAAATGCATTCTTTAAAATTCACTCTATTTGTTTACCATAGCGACACTCTGGTGCTAGGTTCACTTAACAGTATAATATTTCATTCATATTATAACTCAGAATGACTAAATTTATATCATTTGAAGAATTATCTAATCGTTGCCACATGTTCTATTCAAATACTATAATAAAGCTAGAACGATGTATAAAAGAATTTAACCAAACAAAACAAAAAAGAAACAGTTTTTCACAGACGATTTTGTACTTCTCATTCAATTCAGTTCTCAGTTCGCGACAAGGCGAAAATACCAAATATCTGCATTAAAAATTAAAGTAAATTTTAAACACTTATTTCCTCGAAAAAATTTCAGAAAGGATTAAACATGATTTAATTCGCAATAATAAATGAAGGCGTTATCTTTGTTGTTGCGAAGCTAAGTTTCTGTAGATTGGCAACAAATCCGCTATCCTGTTGTTTCAAATGTAAACAAGCAATGGCCGCCATCAAGAAAATTATCAGGCTTAGCGGCACTTAAACAACTTTAAAATTCTTGATAATTCTAAAAATATTGCATACAGATTTACTAAAGGCATAAAAACCTTAACCGGAACATAAGAACAACATAATTTCATTTTTAAAGCAAAAAATGTACAATTTACAAACATATAAGAGTAAAGAAACTGAGATCACTGAGCCGGGTAACAGAGTGGAGCAGTTCTATATACAAAATTTCAACGTTCTGAGGCTACTTGTTTTTGAATTATGCGAGATACGTACGTACATACGTTCGTACAGACACCACGAAAAATTCTCTTCAGAATTCATTTTAAAGCAGTTTTATAATTTTTTTTTTTGGAGGAAACGAGTCCTTTATTCTGTCCTTACGTACAGATATCACGCAAAAACATCGTTCAATTGCATTCGAAAGCGGTCAAAATGGATATTTTCGTTGAAATATGCTGCCTGAAACTTTTCGTGATTACAATACAAGGAAGTATAAAGGCTCAAGTTACTTCGAGAGAGAGAGGGAGAGAGCTAGAGATTTTGAGTAGCGCTTCTTTGCCTTCGAGCTAACTCTCTCCTGAAGCTGTTACGCTCGCCCTGTATATTACGTGCATTTTGATATTCGCCGGCTAGTTTAAATTAAGGGCCAACTACGTTAGATACTTGTGTTTAGCTTCGGCTAAGTCACTTTAGTTATCGTTTAGTTCTTAGTTCCTATTCTGAATTAAAGCCGGAGTGGCATGTGCTTGCTTCTTTATATCCTTTTATGAAAAATTTCATTTTATTGGGCAGTTGAATAACATACTATAACTGAATTGGTTTTGAATTTTAAAATGTTGTTTATAATGCATTTAAAATAAATACTTTGAAACGAATGCCATAACTTACCGTATATACCCGCGTATAAGTCAAGATATTTTGGACAAAAAAAAAAAAAAAAAAAAAGACTTTAAAGTGGAGGGGGGTCGACTTGTACGCGGGGCCATAAAAAATTAAAAGAATCGGAAGTTCAAAAATTTCTTTATATAATGCAGTTGTTTTCTTCCCGCACTCAAATTGGACGACTTATCAAATAAGTCACTTACTTGAAGTAATTTCATGACTTAAATTACGTGACGAACTAATCACAGAGTTTCATACTTTAACTCATACTTTAACTTTTGTACGTTTCGATTAAACCAAAGAATTTTCAGCCCCCGAACAATAAAAAGCCCGATATTACATTAATTTCTCAGAGTGTCAAAGATGCTTGGAACGAAATACTCTCTGAAATGATTATAAATTCATTTAAAAAATGTTGTATTAGCAACGAACTAGACGGCACGGAAGATGATGCTGTTTTTGAAAGTGAAAATGACGACGAAGGCTCTAGTAGTGATTGTAACAATACAGAGTTCGAGACTGAAAATATGTGTGATGACGAGCCAATGACGACAGAAGAGTTCTATAAAATGTTTGGCGAATCTGACCATGAATCGGACGTTGAAAGATTTTGATTTTGTTTATTTACCAAGGTATTTTTTATCGTATATTTACTTTTTTTCTCAGATGATTTTGAATAAATGTAGTACTTAAAATTTTTTTTTCGAAGTTTCTCGATCGATTCCGGAAGTGGGGGGGTCGACTTATACGCGGGTTGCTTATTTTCTACGAATTTTTTATGTCGAAGTGGGGGGTTGACTTATACGCGGTATCGACTTATACGCGGGTATATACGATAATTCCCTTATGTTTTATTGCTACAGTATGAACGCGTCTAAAGTCACAGCGATCTGCACGTATATTTCAGTGATATGCTCAGTAAACGTATATTTCAGTGATATGCTCAGTAAACAATGCTCATTCAGTTGCAATAATATATTAGCTCTATATATAATAAAAGAAACAGTTTGTCTGCGTGTCTTTCGTTCGCGCTACACGTAAGCTAATACACCCAGGGCTACGGAATTTGGTACATAAGTGCATCTAGACAAGAGCCAGTGCACTTCAAAGCGATTTTTTCAAAATTCGAATAAGATTTTTTTTTATTTTATCTTTTTTTTTTTTGATGAAATCGCATCATTTTGGATAGACTCATTCTTTTATAAATGTGGTTTTGGCAACAGTTTTTCATTCAATCCCTTGTATACTGGACTTGTATGCTGACTGTTGAAAATATGAGATAAAATATTATTAATTATACTTTCCTTTTCAGAATTATTTTGTTGTGTTTATTTCATGTTATTTATTTCTTATTTCACTTTTTTTTAAGATATTAGCATGATTTTTGATGACATTTTTAAAATACTAGCATGATTTTTGATTTCGCAACGGGAAGTTGGTTAATTTATTTATTAGGATAATGTTTTGTATTAAGGGATATTGCTTATTTCTTGCTGCTTATTTTCTTTTGATTTTTGGACACTCAACAGGCACATCGCTATCTTCTTATTCTGACGCACATGTGTGTCGCGAGGCACAACAGGAAGAATTTCCTTTCCCCCTCTCCCTCTTTATTAGCTTATGGCAAAGATGTTTGTACATTTTGAAACATATCATCCACGAAGCACAACTTTGATTGGTTATTGCTTTCTGATGATAGTTTCATTCATTTACAAAAGTGGTTTCGGCAACAGTTTTTCATTCATTGTTTTGGATACTGGACTGCTGATTGTTTTCTCTTGAAAATATGAGATTTATTGCTTATTTCATTGTAAATTTTTATATTATGTTTTAATTATATATAATTTTAATTATATAAAAAGTTTTGCACGATATGATTTTTTTAGGAACAAAGCTCTTAACTCCCTTTATACCATTTGAATTCTTAAGATTTTGCAATGGGAAGTAGTTTAATTTATTTATTAGGATGATTAATATTTGTGTTAAAAGATAATGCTTATCTCATTCTAATATTTTATAATACATTTTTATTGAAATACGTGTTTTTTCTATTTTTGTTGTTGCTTGTTTTTTTGATAAATTTGTTCTGCAGAATACAATTCTGTGTAGTTTTTAAATTTAATGTTTGGTGTTCCTATTAAGGCATTTTTATGGTACATTTGAAAAGCCAGACGTAGTTTATATACGCAAAAATATATTACGCTGATTGTTGAAAAACTGTTATTGGCTTTAAGTACCTCTTCCGGTTATCCATTAAAACTGTCATGGGCTTCAAAGCAAAGTACCACTTCCGATTGTCCATTAAAACTGTTACGGGCTTCAAGAGTACCACTTTAGTTTATCCAGTTTTACCCAAAACTTAATTTTTTTGACATAAATGCAAAAAACTTAAATACAGAAATACAAACGTTTGCAATTATGATATAAGAGTTATCGTAGACGAAAAAAATCGTCAAGCGCATATATACAGACATCATAGTAAAAATGGTAAAAGCGTGTTGCGTGTGTGTGATTATGGCAAAGCCTCGAGGGCTATCTGCCTAAGGGGAGGGATGCCTTCGTGGAGGACTTTCTAAGGGAAACTGGCTCGTATACACGTTATACATGGGGAAAACCACGAAAACGCCCATGCAGCCAGCCCGTTCGCGGGATTCGAACCTCGGACCGAACTACCAGTGTTCAGCGACTTTACCGCTCGGCCGCTGGTGGGCAGGTAAAAGCGTGTTATGGGGACCCTAATTATAAAACTGACATATTTCATTAATCCAAGTTGTAATTAATAAAATATAGCTGTAACGCCATAGACTATGCAACTAGTACCGAATTTGTTTCCTTCATTTTCATGATGTTCATTTTTTCATTTCTTAACATAGTTTTTAACGTTATTTTTTAGCATTTCGAAATTTTCAGTGTGATATTTTCGAAATATTAAGCAGTAATCTGAAATCTTCAGGCAGAATTCTATTTTTATCAGTTCGATGTTTCGTGTAATGTGAATTCTCACAACATGGACATTTTTTTTACGAACATGCAATAGGCTCGTTAGACGCTTTCTAATCAACTTACGTGTGTGTTCCTGTGCTTTTCCCAACAGCGCACAATAAGTGTTTTACACCTTTTCCTGTGACTGTCTGAAACCTTTCAAAAACTGTAGAAGAAAGCGAAAGAAAGTAAGAGAAAAAGAAGTAAAAAGAAGGGGGCTTTTACCTCGACGGGAATGAAAAAAAAAAGCTTTTGACACAATTTCTTTTTCGCTTTTCACTCGAAATAAAGTGGTGAGCTTAAGCCCGGCTTGCTGGGGCCTCGTTTTTCAAGGGCCCCAGCATTAGGGCTGCCTTAAGCCTTTGACAAATTTGCCCGGCGCATTCTGTCCTCTATGGAACGACTCGGATTTCGCGGTAAGACTGAATTCCTCATCGTTAGTTGGAAGGAGAGTCTGTTGTTATTGTTTTGTTACCAAGTTACGACCCGCATTTTCCAAGAGAGAAAGGCCTACAATTATTTATTTCAATTAGGCTTCGGGACAGAAGCAACCGTTGCGCACGATTGAGCTTGTTGATGCCGTGGAAAGCTGCCCATTCTTTAAGGAAAACATTTCAAGGCTTAGGATTATAAAGTACATCAGAACAAGCTGAAATGTAGTTCATTAGGGAATTATATATAAATTGCGATGTTCTAGGTATTTGTCATTTCTAAAATAGATTTTAAACTTATTTTCTGGTTTTAGAAAACTTTAACGATTGTTTCACAAATACCGATAAATTTATAAGAGAAGTTGAGGAATTTTCTGGTGCATAAACAGTAATGTTTATGACGCGATATGGTACAGTCAATCAATTCCATCCTGTTAAACATTAAAATAAAATGATGAAAATAACTAAAAAATTTTATTGATTACATGCTAAAATTCTTGAAGTATTGCAGTGTGTTATAAAGTATTATGGTCGATGTATGTGGCAGTAGTTAAAAATGCTTACATTTATTGACAGACGACTGCAAAATGTAGTTAAAATTCCTTTAAGCAAAGAGCCAAATACTAGATAAAATTCGAGGTACATATTTTAGTCGCGAAAATGATCGCTCCCGCCCCTGTAACCTTATTTTTTCCGGCGGAGCTTAGCATTCTTGAGGATTTCCTGTTATATTATATAAGAGATATTACAATTTACGTATGATTTCCCTAAAATTATTTAATATGTTTACAAAATTGTATTCAGTATTCTTTTTGTAAGCATGATCAACCTGTCTACGGAGCATGTTTAGACGCATGCTTTACATTCAATGGTTTTAATTTCATAAGCTAGAAATGTAGGAAGATAAAATGGCTAATAGTTGTCAAATGTCAAATCCATGCAGTTGTAAATATGCATTGATAATATTATTGTTAGGTATGTAGATAATAAATGCCGTCTAATATTTTACTTTTTAATGTCGTAATACGTTTAAAATGCCTTGTTTTTAAATTTAATTTATTTTGCAGTGAGAACTACATGGAGCTTTAATCTTTTTGAGACTGTTATATTTCATTCAATCTCCCCCCCCCAATAGCGGGCGCCACAACTAAGGCCAGAAGTGGTGGTTACTTTATTGTGGAGGCACCTATAGGTGGATCATTTTTGCCTCCAGATTAAAATCATTATTATTTTGTTTCTTCTTCACAACTGTTTATTTCCCTGTTGTATTAGGATTATAATATCTGAATTTTTTAGATGCGTCAGGCAAAGATGGCAATGTAATTATACTTAGATTGTGACTCTGTAACCTGATTATGTTAAATTAATGCCTGTCTTGATCTGCCTTGGCCAACTGAGGCTGTGGCGGTGCTCGTAGGTCGGAAGCCTGCTCAGTGGTGTTATATGCTGTATATGAAGAGAAAATATCGCAGGCGGCTTCCCTAACCATTATACCGTCTGGGCGGCATCCAGCATATGATCGTGCTTTATATTTATTTTCCATTTTTCAATCTCCGTATTAATAAAATTACCTATACAATTATGTCGGTTGCAAAAGAAATTTTCAAATTAATGCCAGTTAAGGATATCATGTAACACTACAGGAGATAGCTGAGAGTTAAAGCTTTGCCTTAATAAACCCATGAAAAAAATCTCATCCAATTAAAAGACAACTGATTTAACACAGAGATGCTATGCAGCTGAGTAATCTTTATAACTGGTAAGAAATAAACCAATAAAATATCTATTACACAAAAGCAGACGTTCTGTCAACAGCAATAACTGTTAATTTCATCACCTGGCCATGGAACTGTGACAAAACCCGTTATCGTGGCATTTGATCTGTGTCCATTCCTCAACAACAGATCAGTCCAACCTCGATAAACATCGCTTGGAGCGGGCAGCGACGCAAAAGCAATGATTTTATAATTTAAAAGTGGAGCTCAGTCACGCGTGGCAACACTTCTCTCATCAACGAAAACGAACGAGGGAGGGTGCGGGCAGTGGAAGGAGGGGTGAGGGTTGCTTCACCATTCCCTTTTACCTCCACCCCACCTTGTCAACCGCGGCGTTATTAAAACGCTTTCGTTTTCTGCTCCATATGTCATACTAAATAGATGTTCAGCGAAGCGACCGGTAATTAATAGATCAGGGAACGGAATTAATTAAGTTGTGAAGTTGAGCGTGCGTAGTTACCCACACCCTCTACTATCAGCCTTCCTTCCCCCCCTCTCTGGCAAAAAGCACACGACATAGACGGCCCTCCAAAAATTTCTCTTTCGGCGCGTATGACAACCTTTCCCTCCATTGTACCCCCCATCTCCTCTGCCACCTTTCCACACTTTCGCGCCGCTGTGGCCACTGGAAGGACAGACAGACGGACAACAAAGAAGATCCCTTGCATCATCATCATCATCGTCGTCATCATTGGGGGGAAAACGTCTTCGTCCATGCGAACCTCAATTAGCGACGTGCAGTCGCGTTAAATTCTTAATCCGTTGCTGTTGAGTGTAAAGGATTAAACGAGATCATAAAACAATATAAAGACATTTATGACGTCCATTGTCTTTCGCAGTTGTTGGAAGAGAGTTGGTTTTTTTTTTGTTTCCTTCCTCCCCGCACAGTTTTCTTCATTTTTCTCTCTGTTACGCCCTCTGTCCCTTAATTTGGCAACTTAAGACATCTTTCTCAACCCGTCTTCGTTGTCGTTAAGTAATGCCACGTTCAAGTAATTAATTTATGGGTTTATTATCAGGTTAGTCCTTTTAATCTGGTTACACTTTCGGAAGGTATATGACACGAACATTCTGAAGTTTGGATCTTACATACTAAATTCAATTGTGTTGGGTAAGAATTTTTTTAATCTTCCATTCTCCTGTGCATAAATATGGACAACAGCTATCAATTTAAAAGAGCAAGCACATCTGTTGTTAAAGTTCTAAATGTGTGGTGATGTGACCAGTATCATAAATTTCTATTGTTTTCAAAATCGAACAAAAAAAAAAAACTTTTTCTGCACAATTTCTCCTAAACCTGAACACTGTAGAATTATGAAATTTCGGGATCTTAAGATTTCATTTGGTTTGCCACAAGTATCCTCCACATTCTTCAATAACATCCTCTATTACACATAATATGGGCAGTAATTTTGCAAGTGTAAATACGTTATTTATGTGTTTTGGTACGTCATTTAAATATCGATCATTTACGTTTATACATTGTACGTTATTTAAGACCAGGAACGGTTCTAAATGTTGCATGTGACAGAGGCTCACGGACTGCGATTTCACGACTAGCAAGAGGCCACATAAAGTTCTTTCTACCGGGGCAGAAAAGGCTTTGACCCCTGCACCAAGTGGCACGAACACCAGGCTTCGATCTGACACATCTTAGATTGCTTAGACCTTTCAAAAGAGGACATAATTTCCAATTCCTTTCTTGTTCTCGACTTTCTTAGAGTCAATGGACCTCTGAATTTCGTTTGACTTCTTCAGACTTTTGGTGAACAAGCAACAACAGCAACGTTATTTACATTGTTTGGTAGTCAAAGTCTGCCTATATACAACCAGAAGTTTCCATGTAATATTCCACGTAATGTTGTCTTTCACGAAGCAAAATTAGGGATTCTCCCCCTTCCCCCCCCAAAAAAAAACAAATAAAGTAACTTTATACATTAAAAACAAAAAAGTTGTGCAAGCGTAACTATATTTCCTTGGTAATAAAATAATTTAGCCATGTCGCTTCTAATTGCACACAATTAATATAACGAACTTCTTTGTTATTCTGAACCTGTACATTAGATTAACAACATTGTTACGGTTTTTGTATTTAGTTTGCTGTTTTTAGTAAAACTGTTATTAAATTGTTTTATTTCCCCGTGCAATGCTGCGCGCGACGAGTTTTAAGAGAAAGCTACGCCGAAAAAGTAAAAATGCAGGAGCACGCACAGTTAACATTTAATAAATAGATATCTATTAATTGTACTCTTTTGCTATCCAGAAAAATCGAGAAAATACCAGAATGATCCCCGTGCATAATTAAAAAGCTTAGAAAAGCCGGATTAAGACATCTCAGTTCAGTTGTTTACTTAGTTAGTATTGTTGACTGTAGCAAATTCGCAGTGAGACAGGATTAGCCTTCTCTGCTTTGAATTGTGTTCTGTTTTACCGTTTTAGTAGTTCGTAATATAACTACTGTGAGATATTGTGATATTGTACGAAAATCTCTGAGGAAATTTCAGCAATTTGTTTTATTTCTTGGGATAAGAATAACTTTTATTAACTTTTTATGGACTTTTACATTCAATCCATTACTAACCCCTACTTACGCAACAATATAATACAACATTCATTTGTTTGAAGACTAACAAGTGAGGCGCAAATGGTTGGAGTGTGTTAAGATCGTATTAGATCGCGTAATAATATATGGATATGGTGGAGTGTGTGGACTCGCATTTTTTAACCATAGGCATTATGGGTATTCTCCAGCCCCACTAATTACCCAGCACGATAAGCATAATGACACTAACAGTTTGGTCAACACCGCAGTCGTCGCAACATTTCGAAAAAAAAAAAAAAAAAAAGAAAGAATCAATGGAACATTGCGGATCCGATAGATTGTTTTAATATTTAAAGGGCATCTTTGACTAGGGCAGAGTACAGAGGCTGTTCACACATTTTTAGACGATGTATATTGTATTCACAAAACTAAATTACATAAAATTCTTGTGTTTTAAATGTTCTATTTGACATCCCTTATTCTGAACTATCTTTCGACACCGCAATTTCCAGGATAATAATGCCTTTTGAAGTGGCAGAAGAGATATTCTATCCCATTCCTCCCGAACAGCTTTCCAGAGTCCTGTTAGGGTTTTGGGACAAGGTTTGGATAATGCAGTTTTTAAAAGTCCGAAAGCACAAAAATCCATAGGTTACACATCGGGAGATTTAGTAGGGATGTCAGTGAAGGGCCTTTATACCAGTTTTTTGTTCCATTTCTTTTAGGAAATTTACAGTGAATTTTGATGTGTGACTGCTAGCTTCGTCCTGATGGAGTCTCACAGATGGATGGCACTGTGGGTAAAGCGATGGTATTTCATTCAGAACATTGGCGATAAAATATGTTCCTGATAGTTAATCTTGAGAGTTAATCTTGACATTGTTTTGCACTCTCTTTATTTGTAACTTGCCATTATAAGAAAAACCAGCAAAATCATGAATCCCTTAGAAAAATTCTCTTTCGATTCTTTGAACCATGTACTTAAATTTTTTTCTCCCCTTTTATGATAACAAATGGCTCTTTTTTTGTTACAATCATTTAAATACACCCATGCTTCATCTATTGTGACAATTGTTTTCCATTTTTCTTTGGATAAGTGTTTCTCGTATAGAATTCTGCAGCGTGTCCTGCGTCGAGCGATATGCTCTGGAAGAAGACGATGCACATTGCTTTTTTTCGCCTTCTTAAGATTTAAATCAACGTTTATCATTTTGTTTACAGTGGACACCGAGCATTTTAATGATTTTGCAACTGTCCTTTGACTAGAGGGATATTTTTTTTTAACATTAAACAACGTACCTTTGCAATAGTCGAAGATGTCCGTTTTTTCCTTGGATACTTGTTTGGAATTTTTGTCCCACTTGAGGCTCCAATTTGACGTTTGTTTCCTTTCTTGTTGATGATATTACCTATCGACGCTTTAGCACAAAACCATGACTCTCACATTGGGTTTGGATAACGGAGTATGCATATTTCTCTTCGGAAAGAGCGTAAATGTAGCCTTCGAACCACTGCTTTTTTAAATTCGCCATTTTGAATAAAAACAAAACTTTCAAGCCACAGACGATAATTTTTAATTTTAGAAATACAGTACAATTGCAATTACTTCTTTTGCAGCGAGCGATTTTTATTACCGCTTACCAAAATCGTCTAAAAATTGTGCGAACAGCCTCTGTAAATGGTAACACTGAGTAAATTAAATAAATGGTAAATAAATTATTTCCTAAATTTATTTAGAGAACTTTTTAATTTAATTAATTTCGTAACTAAGTTTAATTAGCTCATAGCTAAATTCAATTAGGAAAATTACTGTAATCGGTCGAAGGAAAGGACGCGCGTATTAAGTACAGTATTTCACGCGTCATCAAGAAAAATGTATCGCAAGACGAAGTAACGACCCCTCGCGTTTTAAAGAAAAATCATGTTGTAACGAGTGGTCCGTTAAAGAAAACTAATTCAGTATCCTCTTATCACCTGTAGAATTTTTTCACCTGTCGTTTTTAACGAGCGTAGACTATATATGCCACTGATTCGGGCTGTAGTTATTTTGTTAAGATAACTCCAAGGATTTCGGTTTATATTTGACACATTTCGACATTATCTTCTATCTACCTAAGTCATACTAGATAAGGATACCCAAAGCCTCACTTTAGAGCAGATCAGCCCCTCCCCATCACTAGTATATGCGATGTAATCTAGGCAAAAGGCACATAGTTTTCGTCGTTTTTAATATCACAGTGATGTTCCGTTATATTTATCGAAGCACTCTTACACAATGCGCAGTATTGTGTATTAAAAGTAGCTTCTGGAACACATATGACAGGGCTGTAATAATTAGACTTACCTGACGACCAGCTCTGACTGGTCTTTTTCGGTTTCATAATGCGATCCCCGTGTTCCACGCAGTTAATAATTTTGTCCCGTTTGATTAGTTAAATTTTAAAAGTGCCGAATATACTGTAGAGTCATTAGGATTTTTTTGTTGAAGCAGGAGATCACGAAAATTAAGCAATGCCCTCGCCGGGAATCGAACCTCGAATTCTCGATACGCGCCGAGTGTGCTGGCCACCACACCACGAATACATGCTAAGAAGGCGCGAGAAACACCTTATATACCCCCTTTTTTTAAACGGCGACTGGAGATTAGGTTACCCAATCGCCACATGCTGGTGGTGGAGAATCATCATCCACCACATTTTTTAGTTCGGCGCCAATGTAGAGTCATTAGAATTTTTTGATGAAGCAGGATATCATGAAAAATAAGCAATGCCCTGGCCGGAATCTCGAACCTCTCAATACGCGCCGAGTGTGCTAGCAATCACACCACAAAGGCACGCTAAGAAGGCGGGAGAAATACCTCATAAAACAAGAGCCTCGAGTAAAAATGGCAATTTGGAAACCTAAATACCCCGTTGTTTAAAAGTTGTTTAAGCCTAACGAAGCCACCATTCGTTTACACTTGAAAATCTTAGTAGAATAGTGAATTAAGTCAGTTGGTACACCAACTTCAGTGTTCTTTTTAGCGAGTGGGACAAAATTTAACTTAAAGTTATGTGCACACAAAAATCTATCTTCCAGCCCGCTGGTCGAATTGCTTGTTTTTTGCAAAACTCTAATTTCAACTGTGAAAATTATTTTTTAAACTGTTTTTACTGTGTTTTTCTGTATTTTACAAATTTTAATGAAAGTGTTTTGAGTTTTTATCTGAATTAAATTGAATATGAAATATATCTGCAATGAAATTCGAGGAAATACGTTTAAATGAAAAGTAGGAAAAATGTGTATAATTTAATGAAAGGTAGCAAAAAAATGTGTATAATTAAATGAAAGGTAGCAAAAAAATGTGTATAATTAAATGAAAGGTAGCAAAAAAATGTGTATAATTAAATGAAAGGTAGCAAAAAATGTTTATAATTTAATGAAAGGTAGCAAAAAAATTTGTATAATTTAATGAAAGGTAGCAAAAAAATGTGTATAATGAAAGGTAGCAAAAAATGTGTACAATTTAATAGGCCGTACAAGGAAGTCATAGGGTTTCCACATCAGACCTTTTGAACAGTCAAGCAATTCGCAGCACGTGATTTCTTGGAAGCAAAGAACACCTTTAACTCTGACAACTAACGAGACACACATGTCCCTCCAAAACTTTAAAAATTACTGCTGAGTTAAAAAGTATTTAGGATGTCCTGAATGTTGGGGATCACCTTCCATTAGTTGGAAAATCAAGATCCCACTGTGTTCGTTATACACAAACGTACATAGAGAAAGGAGCAAGTATGAGTTCCCAATGCGCAATGTTGTGTCTGTGTTACTGTGAAAGACCGAAATTGGAGAATGTCGTCTTTCACCGGAGAATGTCAACATTCACCAAATACGTCGGTGAAAGATCGAGTATTTCTTTACATTCTTGTACATTCGGACCCTCATCGGTGTATGTCGACAATCACAGATATGCTCTGGTGTAGGTCGAAAAGAGAGGAGTATACGTACACGCTGCCATTCCAAAAGGAAGTGTTCCGCAAATAAATGCAGTTGTAAAAGCAAGGGCCTCTTGTGCAATTCAAAGTGTCATAATAGTTTAAGTTGTTGCAATAAATAAGATTTGAATCACATAATTTGGTAAGTTTATAACTTCTATTATTTTCCTTTCTCATTTTGAATGTACTGTGTGTTTTAAGTTCCTATATTCTTAAGTTCTTATTCTGAGTCTCAAGTGTGTTTTTTCGCGGATGAATTACGGAGAAGGAAATATAATATTCTTATATGTTCAACATTCACCATTAGTACATGGTGAATGTCGACATTCACCGGTGTAAGTCAGAAATAAGAGTACTTGGAAAATATTTCGGACATACACCAAGCGACTATGTGAATGTTGACATTCAACGGTGAAAGTCGACATTCTCCATATTTCGGTGTTTCACCGTAACACCTACAAAGAATGCTTTTTACCCTTTACCATACGATGTAAATCTATTTCATATTATAAAGTTTTGCAGAATAATAGGTGTGCTTATAAAATAAGTCTATCGCTACGTGTGGGGCATACATATCCCACCATTGACCACAGCTGGGACATATGTGTTCCAGGCTTTGGTTTGAAAACCTTTTGTGAAAAAATCCCAATAGCTAAATTTACCTTATTTATGGCACATTTTGTTTATTTGGACAGAAAACGGGGTATTTTTTTTAAAGTCGTAGTCAAAGGGCTAAGCTGCGATGCATCAAACATGTAGAGATATTAAGTTTCTTGCTGTGTACAAGACTGATAAAGTATTCCACGAACTGCTGCAAATTTCTCTACAAGTGCATGCAAAATTAAGATCTGGCGCCTTTTACCCGTTATCTTGAAAAACCCAGATCCAATTCACAACCCCCCCTTTCGCTATCGCAAGTGTAAATAGACGAAGTGCTGATTAAATAACAGGGAAAAACTGGCATTTTTGCTTTGATTGATTCCAAGCTATCAGTAAACGTGTGGTGTTTATATGAGGTAGAAATTCCCCCTGTCTAGCTTCAAGACCCCTCCTCCATTGTCAGATACCGGATCCTGTTGTCTGCCGATAGCTTCTGAGCAAACATCGAAATACCCCGATGAAAGATAAAAGGGTGGATACCACAAAAGGAATGACTAAATCTTCGTGGGAAGGGATCTTTGGTTCACTAGTTATTTTGGTCTTGTCTTCGATATATGTATATATATAATTTTTTCTGCTTCGTCAAGCACAGAGAAGTAATCGGCAACAAAACTGTTCATTTTTCTAAACAGTCAACATAAGTTGTTTGACAGATTAGTAAGTATTTTTGATAGAAAACTGAAAATGGACTTTAGGAAGTGTGTTATGTGGGATTTCTAAGGTTAGTGTTTCCGCCAACATTAGAACTATAACCTTGCTGACTAATTATAGTACAGAAGAAAAATCTGAAAACTGTGCCCTTAAATTATTTTAATAATTTTTCATTTATATTTAATTCATTATAGTTTAAGTTAATTTTATCATTCAGTTACCTTACCAACAAACTTCAGTTCAGCTGTCATCATTCAGTTCAATTACATCTTTTTTTATTTACTAAGTCAAAATCGACACTTTTCGTGCCATCCCAACGGCTCTTTGCGAAAGATTTATTTTGCTTATATTTGCTCAGAAACTATTGGCTACCAAAATTAGAAGATACAAATGAAATTAAGCCATTTCAGTCAGTTTTTTTTTTTTTTTTTTTTTTTTTTTTTTAAATCCAAAGAGGCTTTGTCCCTGAGGGACTATTGTTTTCGTTTTGCGATTTTGCGTCGAATCACTCTGAATGTCCGTTTCATTTTCAAACTGTTGCCACCAAATATTATCGCCCTGTATTATATTTGAAGAAATTAAATAATGAAGCATCAGTATAAATGTATGTATGTTTCTCGAATTTTGGTAAAACAACGGTACCACCAAACAAGCCACCCAATTTTGAATGACGTAATCCTATTGCGAATGTAGGCATCTGGAAGCCCAAATTTGAAATTTGGAATTTGTTTTATTATTAATTTCATATTTTATAAAACTTGAACGAATTTTTGATTAACAAACTCAAGGATTTCAAAGCGAAAGCTGACAGCGTTGTAGAGGAAAAAAAAAATCTCCAGCGTACGAGACACTTTGTATCGGAAAATCTGAAGATATGCTCAATTTAAAATTATTTTGTGATATTGCTCTTGAATTCAATTTTATGGTTTAAGTGCTAAGAACACGATATTTAATAAAAAACGTTAATGAACAAAATGTTAAAAAATGCCCCTATGGACGTAATTTAAAATCTGACACCTTTCAGATTTTTTTTTTTTTTTTTTTTGTTATTTTTTCGTTTATATAACTTTAAAAATGTGCAAATAAAACCTTTGGACATAAGGTCTTGGCTCATACATAATTTCAGTTTCTGAAAATAAATAAAATTAAAAAATATTCTAGACACACAGTTTCTGAAACTGCTGAAGTTTGTGGTTACCGTTTTCTAAAGCAATTCAAGCCTATTAAAATTACGACTTTTGTTGTAAGATTTCATTTTATGAAAGAGAACGTAATCAGCCAAAATTAGTGAATAAGGAAATTGAAAATAGTGACACTTCTCCATGCAGATACTGCGTGAGAATGAAATCGTTCCGCAGCACAGCCGCCAGTGCAGCAGAAGCCAATTACTGAATTGACCATTTTCAGGTTTAACGCACTGAATTTCTTTTCAGAAGTCCATATATTACGCTTTTATAAAATCTGGAATTCAGCGTCTGTCCTACAGAAGCAAATTCTTTGTGTATAATCCTTTTCGAATCAGTGTCCTCAACATGATCCTATTTGAGATTTCAGAAAACGAAATTTCTGTGGCACCGTAGTCAACTTTTGATTTGCCAAAGCAACGGTTGCTGCTTTGTCTCCGAATCGTAACAAAGCATCAAGTTTCATCGCCAATCATAATTCGTAAGAAAACCGAAGTTTCTGTGGTACTGTAGTGAACTTTCTATTTGCCAAAGCAATGATTGCTGCTTTGTCTCACCGTACTGAACTTTCTAATTGCCAAAGCAATGATTGCTACTTTGTCTCACCGTAGTGAGTTTTCTATTTGCCAATGCAATGATTGCTGCTTTGTCTCACCGAAGTGAACTTTCTATTTGCCAAAGCAATGATCGCTGCTTTGCCTCAGTCATAACAAAGCACCAAGTTTCATCGCCAATCACAATTCGTATGAAAAATTCAAGACTAATGTGTACTATTTGGATCAAGTTATGACATGCAGGTTGCTGAACTCTTGAATCGATTACAGCAGATATTCACTAGATCAAAGCAAACGATAAGTAACTTCAGACATCATATTTATAAACCTTGCCAAATGTACTGAAATTTATTGCTAAACTGTGTGCACGTACTGTGTCTTTAACAGATGTTAATAGCTTTAAAAAACCCATACCAAATGTCGTCTTCAGTGATTGAGAACGTTCAGTAATGGGCATGAAAAAAAACTGCAATTCGTAGAAGTCCTCACACTTTTATTGAAAGCAGAACTACATTACATTATTATTCATCTACTGCAGCTCAAGTAGATCTTAATCAATTCGTTAAAGCTGCTGTACATTTTTTATGCAAGCAGCTGTCGAGGGAAAATTATTATGAGAAACTAAAGCTATTGACACTTCCAAGAACGGCCGCGATACTTCATATCCAAACCACCGTTAAATCTCAGCGCCATTTTTAACCTTTTATTTACTGCCTAAAATAACAATCCATAAAGTAAAAGCCTCCTGAAAGGAAGGAATTTCAATAACTTCCGGAATACGTCATCTTTCATGAACCTCTTCCCCCTCAACGGAAAAAAAAAAAAAAAAAAAAAAAACTCTAAAACAAAGTAAAAAGATAGCAGTAAAATACCTCTTTAAAAATAAAATAAAAAAATATCGAGAGAAAGGAATAGAGAAATAAAAACCAGTGATTGAGCACCCGTTACGAAACAAAAGCTCCTGATGTCATTAGAATATCAAAGCGGGAAAATACAGGAAGTCGTAACATTACTTCCATGAATACAACTCAAAAAAATAAATAAATATTTATTATTATATATCATACATCTTCTTAATCTTGCTGTAAGTGGATGGAGCGTTTTGAAGAGATGGGGGAAAAAGTATCTCCATTGAATTAAATGAATAAAAAAATCGCCAATTGTCCGAGTGTTTACGGGGAAAATCTCGCCACCTGGGACATGATTAATGATTATTTTATCGCCAAAACGGGAATTTTCGTGGCAAACCCCGGCTTTCAGTTACCCGAAAAGATGACCGGAAACCCGAGAACCCAACTTGAGCTCCTAATCTTATCCACGTGGGGGTTTTGAGGGAAGGGAATGGGAATGGCGTTTATCTGTATTTTTAGGGAGGAGGGTGATTTTCGTTATTCATACCCAAGTGGGTGGGTGGCTCCACAACTTTAGCTGACTAAAAGAATGGTCGCCAGTTTTGGCTGTTAGCGCCATTGGCTCTCGTTTGAAACTTTATAAAGTAAAACAA
The DNA here is from genome assembly GCF_044657685.1 of Stegodyphus dumicola. Lineage (NCBI taxonomy): Eukaryota > Metazoa > Arthropoda > Arachnida > Araneae > Eresidae > Stegodyphus > Stegodyphus dumicola. The sequence continues at coordinate 181,859,429 of NC_140775.1, forward strand.
GGTAAATTTTAACCCTTTGACTACGATTTTTTTTAATTAACCCGTTTCCTATCCAAATGAACAAATAAGGTAAATTTAGCATTTGGAATTTTTTTGATGTCCCAGTCGTAGTTAATGTTGGGATATCTATGTCCTCAAGTAGTGATCGACTTAGTATAAGCACACCTATTATTCTGGAAAACTTTATTATATAAATAGATTTATATCATGTGGTACAGGGTAAAACATTTTTTGCATAACCCAACATTCCACATTGTGCAACTCATATTTGTTCTTTCCTCTGTGTTCATTTGTGTACAACGAGCACAGCGGTATCTTTATTTTCCAACTATTGGAAGATGATCCCTAACATTGAGGCGATTCTAAATACACTCATGTCCATAAATTAAGGATAATGCAAAATCAGGCAAAGGAAGAGTTAGAAGCAAAACAAATTTGACTTATTTGTAAAGCTTATTTATTAAACAAAATGTAAAGAGCAAAAAAAGATGCTATATGTTTGATATTATTAAAAAAAATAGCGATTTTTTCTCCCTGGAGCAAATTACAAAAAAAACCTATTTACAAAAAACCAATATTACATGGTTGGTATGATTGTTAATACATTGTATGTCTCCCAGACGATGCAATACAGTCCGTACAACGCCTAGGCATGCTGAGTATCAAAGTATCGATCTGATCTTGGGGGAGACTACACCACTCAAAAAGCAATGCTCTCCGAAGTTCCGGTAGACATGTAGGAGGAGGTTGACGGGCTGCAACTCGTCGGCCAAGCATGTCCCACACGTTCTCTACTGGATTCAAGTCCGGTGAAAATGCTGGCCAGTTCATACGGGTGATATCCTCCGATTGAAGGCATTCGCTTACGATGTTTGCACGGTGAGGACGGGCGTTGTCATCCATAAACACAAATTATGCGTCCATGGCACCCCGAAACAAACGTACATGTTGTTCCAAAATGACGTCCCGATAGATTTGGCTTGTCATGGTTCCAATTTGAACATGCAGGTCAGTTCTGGAACCCAGAATAATTCCACCCCAAACGAGCACTCCTGCACCACCATAACGGTGTCGTTTAATGATGTTTTCTTCGTGGTAACGGCTACCTGGAGCTCTCCATATGAAAGTCCGGCGAGAATCAGACTGCAAGCTAAACCTGGACTCGTTGGAAAACATCACACAAGCCCACTGTTGCGGTGTCCACAATGCATGCTCTCTACTCCAGGCTAACCGCAGGCGACAGTGAGTTGCAGTAAGTGGAACGCATCTGACAGGTCTACGAACATATAGACCAATCTGCCCTAAGCGTCTGTACACGGTCTGCCTTGAAATTGTCGTACCAGTGTCTGAAGAGAGTTGACGAGACAGGTCTGAGGCTGTGCTCCGCCTGTTTCTTTTGGCAGTAACTGCCAAATACCGGTCCTCATTTCGGCGTTGTAACTCTGGGGCGACCTATGCTTTAACGTCTACTCACATTATCATCATCTTGGAATCGTTGCCAAAGCCTGGAGATGACACTCTGGGCAATTCCAAGTTCGTCTGATACTTCCAGTTGGGTACGCCCACATTCCAGACGGCCGATAATTCTACCACATAAAAAATCATCCAAATGCGTCCTTTGTGTCATAACTATTCGGTTATTGCACTGAAATGCTTATAAAGCGCCTGCGAACAATTTTACTTCTTTGCCTGTGTTCCTTATATATCACTCTCTTACGCTCTCGTCATTGTGACGTAACATCGGTGTCATTTGGTTAATTCCTGAAATTTGCATATGATTCTTGAAGATGTGTGTAGTTGTTTTACAGGTGATATATTTATTTTAGAGTTCGATTTCCGCGTGACTCGGAATTATCCTTAATTTATGGACATGAGTGTACTTTTTATAACGCAGCGGTAATTTTTAAGCTTTTAGTTTATATGTTTAGTTTATATGTTAAATCTCAAAGGGTTACGTATTTTCATCACAAATTCAATCCAGTTAAAATTTCAGGATTGCTATCATTCTGTTTTTCTTTCCAAAAAAACTTTCTTATTTATTTACTAATAAGAGCCCACGAGTGGTCAAGCGATGCGAGAACAAAGCACCGGTAGTTCGACATGGATTCAAATGCCAACGAATTGGCTTGCTGCGTATGAAATTCCATGGATTTCCTTGTGCGTAACGTCAATAAGAACCACTCTGTCTTCAGAAGTATCCACAAAAGGGTTTCTCTCTATAAGCAATCAGCCTTTGATTGCTTTGCCGTACTCAACGCAATTCTTTTCAAGAGGAGGAAGGTTTTGTTTATGTGATTACGACAAAGGCCTTGAGGGCTACCTGCCTAAGAGGAGGGATGTCTTTATGGAGGACTTTCTAAGGGAAACTGGCTCGTATACACATTGCACATGGAGGAAACTGCCATGCAGCCAACTCGTAGGATTCTCCAACGCAGCTAACTCGTTCGTAGGATTCGAACCTCGGACCGAACAACCAGTGTTCAGCTACTTTACCGCTTGACCCCTGACGGGCCCAAGAGGGGCGGAATTTGGAACCTTATGTAATACATGATTAAAACATCTCAGCTTCACTGATAAGTAATGCTTATATAAAGCTAGTATCACTTTATAGAACTGATATATCTAATCTATCAGGTCTAACGAGTGTAAATTATTATAAATTATTCACAGAATATATATTCTCTTTTCCTTAGGAACTGATTTTTTTTTTTTTTTTTTTTTTTTTTCGTGCAAATGAAACTCACATTCTTTGAATTTGATTCATTTGTTATTTTTACGCTATACAGCATCCAAAGTATTTGAGAATTTTTTTAGGATTTCAAAATATGATCGTAATACATGTTTACTGTAGCATATTTTATTTATTATATTACTTTAATATGTAGTTACCGCCGAAACGGACAAGTCCATCGGTCTTTTGGTAGGTCTCTATTTGCGTAACGTAAGTGTCAGCCAGTTTTCCTGAAATGCTCCACTACGAAATCACCTCTCTGCTGGAGCAGATAGTCATCATATGGGTTTATGTGATGTTGGCAAAGCTTCAAGGGCTATGTACTTAAGGAGAGGGTTGCCTTCGTGGAGGACTTTCTAAGGGAAACTGGCTCGTTACACATGGGAAAACCACGAAAACGCCCATGCAGCCAGCCCGTTCGCGGGATTCGAACCTTGGACCGAACTACCAGTGTTCAGCGTCTTTATCGCTCGGCCGTTGGCGGGCGACTTTCTAACGGAAACTGGCTCGTATAAACGTTAGACATGGGGGAAACCCACGAAAACGTCTATGCAGCCAGCCCGCTCGTGGTTTTCCGAGTCTCGGAACGAACTACCAGTGTTCAGTGACTTTACCGCTCGGCCGCTGGTGGGCCTTAGCCATCATGTAAATTGAAGGGAAAACGCCAATGTGAAATTTAAAATTAGACGAAAACACCATTAGAATGTTATAGATTTCAAATAAGACTACTCAACACAATAATACTGTTTTGTTTATGAAGAAATGGGACTTGTGCCAAATCTCCTTCGAAATCTATACAGTTTTATTCAATGTTTACTCCAATCTAGAGTTGCCTTTTTTTGCGAATTTTAAAACTCAAGTATTTTCTAATATCTATATAAAAATCTTTCTAGTTTTTTTTATATATCTATTTTATTGGTCAAATATATACAGGTGGGTCGTAATACTAGTTCTAGTTCGCAGTTATATGTATGTTAGTAGCGCCGTTAAGGTAAGGGTTTGGGTTATTCAATTATGGCAAAGCACACGAGGGATATCTGCCTAAAGGGAGGGATGCCTTCGTGGATGACTTTCTAAGGGAAACTGACGTTACTCATGGGGAAAACAACGAAAACGCCCATGCAGCTAGCCCGTTCGCGGGATTCGAACCTCAGACCGAACTACCAGTGTTCAGCGTCTTCGTTAAGGTTAGGGAAACACTACATTTGAGCTTCATGCAGTAATTACCAAATAATTATTTTGAATACTTAAACATACTATAAATTTCTGTTCTTCTACGCCATGTAAATTAAAAGAAATATAAGTACTGTTCTGTTATCGGGAGCCGTATTCAGAAATGCATGGAAGTATGCATGTGCATGTATGTGTATACGTATACACACATATTCATATTACGTATGCGTACATGAATGCATACATCGATACATGCACGCATTCCTAAATCCAGTCCGATAAAAGACAACAATACCGAAATATGACTACCCTAGAACTAACTTTATTCACAATCAAAAATAAAAACAATTATTTTTTCCCAGAATAAATTATTCTAAAAGCAGTTACATTCAAGTAGTAATTAAAATTACTAAATCGTTACTTAAAAATCTGAGAAATTTCTAATTAAAATAAATGTTTTCAGTTGGAAGCGCCATCAGATAATCGTTTAGCAAATACTGCATGTGTGTGTGTGTGTGATTATGGCAAAGCCTCGAGGGCTATCTGCTTAAGGAGAGGGATGTCTTCGTGGAGGACTTTCTAAGGGAAACTGGCTCGTATACACGTTACACATAGGGAAAACCACGAAAACGCCCATGCAGCCAGCCCGTTGGTGGGATTCGAACCTCGGACCGAACTACCAGTGTTCAGCGACTCTACCGCTCGGCCACTTGTGGGCTCCGAATACTGCATGAAAACTGTACTGTAATTAACGAAAATAAGGATTTTAAAATTAATTACATATACTTCATATTAATTTTTTGTTAAAATTGCGTAAGCAATCTTTTTCCAAGCATCTTAATATATACTTGATTTTCTCTCAGAAACAATGCACACTGTGAGCCTTTTTGCCCTTTTAAATATTCCCAAATCGTTTCCCAGAAGTTTTGGAAGCTCTGCCGCCCAGCGTAGTCGTCTAAAATTCGTATTGCAAACGAGGCGAATGCCTGATCTAAAAGCAGCTGATGGACTAGAAGATTTTTTAAACAAAATTTCAAAAAATTTAATATATATAAGTAAATTAAAAAACTACAAATCTGAAATCTTTTAGATTTTACAATTACGCCCAAAGAGACGCATTTTAACCTTTTGAGTGTTACCATTATTTATTAAATGCCATTTTCTTTGTACTTAAGACCATAAAATTCAATTCAACAGCAATATCGCAAAATAATTTTAAAATGAGCATATCATCAGAATTTATGATACACAGTCTCGCGCTGTGTATTGGAAAATAAATATGCTTTTTTATTTTCCATACAGTTTTGCTATTGCTGGCTTTGAAATCGTTGAGTTAGTTAATAAAAAATTCGTTGAAGTGTTACAAAGTATGAAATCAATAACAAAACAAATTTCAAATCAGGCTTCCAGATGCCGACATTCGATGGCAGATTACGTTATTTAAAATTGGATGGCTGTAGGTACCGTTGTTTTATCACAATGCGAGAAACATGCATACATTTATGCAGATTCTCATTATTTAATTTCTTTAAATACAACACAGGGCGATAATATTTGGTGGCCAACAGTTCGAAAAGTGAACCGATGTTTAAAGTTCTCAACGCAACATGCCAAAATGATATTAATAGCCCTTCTGGTTAATAAGTAATAAAGAAAAAAAGTAGTGTATGTGTTCATATATGCATGTATATATGTATCATATATGTATACATGTATATACGTATCTGTTATATATATTACCCTTTTTGGCTAATCTTTGGAATATGGTAACAGGTAGTTTGGCGACATTTTGGTAAGGCGATAAAGGTTACTAGCTAGGACTTAGTGTACATGGATAAAGTCAAGAGTGTGCGCAATGCCATTTTTGTGCAATTCTGGGATGTTTTTTTAAGTGAAAATAGGTCGACGTGTACATGGATAATACCGTGTATGCGCAATTCTTAAAAACACGGCAAGCAGTGCGCGATTCTGCACTTTGTCCCAATTTCGCACCTAATCTTCGTCATGATTAAGCACTTTTGTTCCATAAAAGTTTTAGCATAAGTGTAATCCGGCTAGCAGATTGTTGGAAAAAAATGTTGAGTAAAAAACAAAAACATGCCTTTACTTCGTGAAAACAAAATGGCGTCCTAACAAAAACTAGCAGGTTGCCGCAGCAGGGTTGGTCGCCAAAGTTTCGCCAAAAAATCGCCAAGTTACCATAATCCAAAGATTAACATTATTTTTTTAAAATTTTGTTTAAAAACTCTTCTAGTCCTATAGCTGCTTTTAGATCGGGCATTCGACTCGTTTGCAATACACATATATACGCACATACATATATACATATGTGCGTACATGATACATTCTCTTCTAAATCCGGTTCTTCTAAAATTCTGATAGCAGAAGAATACTAGAAAAAAACTGAAGCCTCTCAGATTTTATATTACGCCCAAGGGGCCTTTTCCCATTTACACGCACATGTATGTTTTGAGAGGCTAATGCCCTTTTCTGCTAAAAATATTTAAAAACAGAGTATCTTTAGAATTTCCGCTAAACAGTCTCGCTCTCTGGAGATGAAAACATTTTTTCTCCGTACTGCGTTGCCATTGGTCGCTTTGAAATCGTTGAGTTTCTTGATTAAAAAAAAAGGCGTTGAAGTTTTACAAAATAAGAAATAGACAATAAAATAAATTCCAAATTCGGAATTCCAGGTGGAGGTCTACGTTATTCAAAATTTGACGGCTCTAAGTATCGTCGTTTTATCACACTGCGAGAAACATACGAGAATTCATGCAGGTTCATTGGGCCCACCAGCGGCCGAGCAGTAAAGTCACTGAACACTGGTAGTTCGTTCCTAGTCAGAATGGCTGTATGGGCGTTTTCGTGGTTTTCCTCATGTGTAACGTGTATACGAGCCCGTTTCCCTCAGAAAGCCCTCCACGAAGGCATTCCTCCTCTTAGACAGATAACCCTCGAGGCTTTGCCATAATCACACACACACTCATGCAGATTCTTCATAATTTAATTACTTTAAATATAATATAATGCGATAATGTTTAGTGGCATGAATTTGAAAAGTGAAATTTTGTACATTTATAGTGAACCGACGCAACATACTGTTTCGGAACTAATAGCCCCTTAGGGCTAAAAATAAATCTAAATTTTAAATGCCACTTATTGAAAATTTTAACAAAATTTACCTAACAATAATCATAATAAAGCAAAGGAAAAAATTCAAATTTATATTACTTTGCTAACTAAAATCTAAAGCTTGCAAGAATTTGCACGAAATTTCTATTGGTTATGCTTCGTAATTAGACCAATATTTACTTCAGGTTAATCGAAAATATTGAATTAATGACTAAATAATTTCTAGAAAACCGGAAATTTCAGGGTAATGAAGCATGACCAGCTGTCGGCTGGCAAACTAAATTTACTGACTGTACCAATATGGGAAATTCTTCTATCTTAGTGCAATCACATGGCCTGAATTACAAGCATACAGTGACGAAGTGGCAACCTACTCGTTCTGACGTTTTTTATTCAATAGCCCACGCTCACATAAGCTCAGTATCTTCAAAAACTATAAGCGCCGTATTTGCAACAAGTACATAATAGAAATGTATTTGCGGGTCGCATATAAAACTGCTTCGGGAGTCGCCAGTTTGAAATCACTAGCCTGGTGCATCGACACTAGTTGAACCAGCTCTGGTATTGGTCCTGTTCATGAGATAATAAAGTTCCTATTTTTTTTTTCTGAAAAAATTAATATAATTTTTGTTAAAATTTGGTTTATTACGTTTAATTAAATTTTAATATTTTACTTATTTACATAAATGGTAATTTTTAGTTGTTCATTTTATAGATTACATCTTTCTGAAATGTGCTATTTTTTAATCCTTTATATAATCTCTGAATGTTTCGTTAAGAAGTATTTGCTTAGCCAGAATAAATCAAACTTTACCGTTTCCTTAGTAGAAACAACTTTTCCCTCTTTCATAATGGCAAACGGATACTTTTATGGATTACTGATGAATGATGATTATAAAGCTTATGATAACTGAGACTTCAAAATTAAGCAAAGAAATCAGGATATAATCAGTGACTGTTGATGGTTCCAGCGCATGAAGTGTTCGTTAGGAACGAGTGACTGAATCTTCGGTGCATAAAATGTTTAAAATTTAACATTATAAAAGTGTAAGTGATATGTATAAAAGTTAATGTATAAAAATTAAAGTATTAAGTTAATGTATAAAAGTTAAAATGTATAAAATTAATGTATAAATGTATAAAGTTAACATACAAATGTATAAAGTTAATGTATAAAAGTTTTAAGTTATATGATTTTAACTGCACAAAAAAGCAAAAAATAAATTTTAGCTATTATATTACAGTTGAGCATATGTAACTAAAACAAATCACGAGCTGTTAACAATAGTAAATTTAAATCAAAATTATCAGAATGAAAGCAAAGTGAACTAAATCTAATCAAATTAAAAATATTACTTTTGTTGTTTCTTGAAATTCTGTTAATGGCCTAATTTTGTATATACGGGGTCTCATGATTTATTTTTAGCCACGTATAGCCAAGATTATGATGATTACTAAAATTATACTTTATCTTTTAATGCATTCATCTAAGCCGCATAACTTAAAAAGTTATTTTATCTTGATTTGTAAGTCAATAAAATGTTTATAAGTAATAAATAAAGAAAATCATCGCGACTATGTAGTAAGCAATATAGCAACCAGACACATGTGACCTACTTTATCTATGCGACGGCGAAAATTTACATTCAGTTTACTTAAATTTTGTTTGATTTATAATTCCAATGTCATCATCACTGAAAATTATGAGGCTACTCTGAAAAACTGCAAGATGGCTAAAAAAATGAAACAAAAACACACATCCAACAAAACAATAATAATTAAAAAAAATCATGGTCACAAAAGATAAGAATTTTTCAACGGCATTTTATGCATATACATGCGTCACTAGTTGCCTTTAAATACACGCAACAACTAGTAGGAACTAAAATCTTTTCGGTAAGCACGCTAGTTGAATGGCGATCTTAAAACGTCGCGGTTTTATTCTACCATCAACTACAATCTTATGATTGAAAACGAATTCGCGATACTCTGCTGGTTTGTCATTTGGCGTTCCATAGAATGCCTAGAAAATATACGAAATGGGAATCAGTTCGTAGATTGGCGGAATTCTGTGGAATGCCGGCTTTTATACATTGATATTTTAATTCTTTGGCGTCTTATTCTGATGCTTGGAAGCTGTCTTCGAAATATTTTCGCTTTAAAATCGCTGAGTCTGTTAAACAATACTTCGTTAAACTTGTACAAAATATGAAATAAGTCGAAAAAAAATTCGAAATTCAGGGTTCGAGGTGCCCATGCTCGAGTAGAGAGAGTACTTAGGTGTATTAAAGATTTCGTGGCTCTAGGCGCTGTCGTTTTTCCGCAATGGGAGGAACATACAGACATATATATATATAGATTCGTCCCTGTTTATTTTTTTTTAAATAATACATGGCGATACAATTTGTTGGCAACAGTTTGAAAAGTGATTCAGACTCAAAAAGTGATGCTGCCAAAATGCGAGTTTCGAGAACAAAGCCCTGATAAAAACGTATTCTTTAATTGTAACGGTTTGTTATTAACCTAAATGCAAGTACTATTCCGTTTTGAGGACCGTAAAAATTGCAGCGAAAATGTATGCGCAAAAGCACCAAATCTAGCAAACGCGTCCATTTAACAGCGCGCCAAATCTAGCGTACGCGCTGATTTCAGATTGCGAAGTTTATATAGTTCTATATTTCTTAAGACGCCATTGAAATACTAGTTTAATTTTTAAATCCTTTTTTTAATATCTTATGGATTTAATAATTTGGGAATTGCCCACGACGAAAAGTCAAGCAATAGAATTTTGGGTAAAGTGCAGAATCACCCACTGTTTGACGCGTTTTTAAGAATTACACAAACTCGGTATCCATGTGCACATCGACATATTTTCACTTAAAAAAAGTCCCAGAATTGCACAAAAATGGCACTGCGCACACCCTTGGCTTTATCTATGTACACATCGATCTATTTTCACTTAAAAATTAAAAGAAAATTGACAAAAATCCAATTGTTTTTACCCTTGTAAAAAGCGGCAAACAAATAAATGAGAGATTATGCACTTTACCGAGAATATTTTCAAGGAAAACGCATTATTCATTATAGAAAATTACGTTTGAACAACCAACGAGATGAAATTATGCTTTAGCGATAAGTCGGTAGAGAAATAGCGATGCAGGCACCCATTCAGTTATGTTTAGCAATTTTTATATAAATTATAATAATGATTTGAAATAATTATTTACTCTTATGCTTCCATTCAGTCATGTTTAGCCTTTTTCATATAAATTATAATAATAAAAATGTATTATATGAAATCAACCTTTCATCTAAATTAAAACATCAGTCTTAAATAGTTATTTACTATTATACTTCGTTTCTTGCCGCAATTATTTTTGGCAGCATTATCATCAACAATAGTTTGGCAATTTTTTAAGGCCCTCGAAACCGAATAGTACCAAATTTTAGAATACGATGTTTTAAATTAAGTTTTATTTTGTAAAACTGACATTTTATTTTCAGAAGTGCGAGAATTTTAATAAACATTTAGCAAAATTACATGAAATTTGAATTTGAGTATCCGAAATGGTTGGGGGAATTTGACCTGATTCTATTTAATTCGAGTTAAATTAAAACGGTAATTACTAAAAATTAAATTTTATTTTGAGGATATTTTATACCATTCATTAAAAATACGTCACATTTGGACTCGAGGTTCCGACGTGATTTGGACATTCCACCTGATCTTGCTTTATTCGAGTATTTTAATTCGACGTAAAGTTTTAACTGTTATTATCAAAACTTTAATTCAAGAATTTAAATGAAGTAAAATTATGTAAAACTTGAAATTGAGGATTTGATATCGAGATTCTCTTAGATACGAGGATTTTAATTCCAGTTAAGTTAATGTTTTAATGAATGGATCTTTTCCCAAGATTCCAAGATTCAAGGATATAACTTTATGACAGATACCTGGGACTCAGTATTCGGATATTATATCTCTAATAAAAAATGAATTCTTTGATATCGTTGTTGAAAAAAAATTAATTCTTTAATACTGTAGAGGTCTGTATGGTTTTTAATTGAAAACCAAGTACCCCGATATTTGGCTGATTTTGGTAATTGGCGACAGAAACCGACGCCAAGTAGTAACCCTGCTGCGAGATCTCTCCTATTGTCATAGCCGTGACAGCATAGCTGGCAGCCGCAGGAAGGGTATTATTTCAGAGTCCGGATCAGAAATTTGATGAGCCCTCCGCCTTTTGCTTAATGTCCAGAATGATAAAGGGATTCTGGGGTAAGACGATAGCCCCTTCAGCTGCCTATTACCATAAGGTGTCCGTTTAGAAAGCGGCGGGATTACGCTTTAATACCCCTTTTATCTTACACCCCTCCGACGGTAGGGTCTTCTTGCGTCCCTTGCTCACTGCTTGGGATCTAATGCCGTCCAGATTATGTTTGTCTCCTGCCTTTAACCAGGCATCCGATCCGGTGTAATTTATTTATACACACTCTACATCCCTTTTACCTTTCTCGGCAAGAGGCTTTGGAAGAGGAAGACTTAGGCTGTAGTCTAAGTAGTGCCTAGTCTTTTGTTTCCCGGGACGTGGTTAGATGGACATAAAAGGAATTTTTCGGGGTTTAAGTTTATGATTAAATTAATAAGTAGCAGTTATTTCATTTTAATCTTAAAATTATTATCAAGGCACCCTATTTTGCTTATAATTTACAAGGCACCGCAATTTTTACTAGGCATTTCATCGCGCCTTCAGGGTAAAGAAATATTGTCAAGAAACTCCCTCATGTAATTATTTTCTTCCTAAATGATAACATTTTATCCTCCCAATGGCGGGCACTAGTTATTATAGGCAATAGCGACTACTAAGGCCGAATGCAGTGGTCACTTTATTATGGAGGCACCTAATTAGGTGCATCGCCGTTGCCTCCTATGAACTGATAACTTCCATTCAAGCCTTCTTCGGGATTTGAACCAGGTCAATTTGGTACGGCATTCAGAGTCGCCAACCATTTTCCCGTCGGACTATTCTTAACACTTAATTGTATCATAGCATTCAACACCAGGGTGGCTGGGCTACTAGGTTCTACCCCAAGGCAAAACAATTTAAAATTTTGAAATGGATTACTCCGAAATAACTCAGACGATTAATGACGTCATTTTGTTGGGAAGAGATGCTCAAGCGGAAGCCGGGACAAAAATATGGAAACACCTTGTGAAATGCATGTTTGAAAAGAAAGACTGGTTTTATGAAATATGTAGGTGGCGCTGGCGTTTTTCACTACTGACGCCACCTATACAACTTCGTAAATGTGCTAAACAGTTCAGTTGTTGTCGGAGTACTGTTATGTGAGGTTGCCATTGCATTATGTCAGAGTTAACAGATTTTGAACGTGGGCAAACTGTTGGAGCACGTATGGTAGGTGCTTCCGTAAGCAAGGTAGCCGAGGGGTTTAGTGTTTCAAGAGGTACTGTATCGAAGATTTATTCCGCATATTTGAAAAGCGGAAAAACGTCATCTGCTAAATCACAGCGCGGGCGAAAGTGTGTCGTGAGTGATCGTGACAGACGATCATTAAGGGCAATTGTGACGAAAAATAGGAAGACCACAGCTGCAAAATTTACTGCTGAAATGAATGTTGTATTACCGAACCCTGTGAGTACCAAAACAATTAGAAGGGAGCTTCATAAACAGGGAACTGCTGGCCGTGCTGCAATTGAGAAGCCACTCCTCAGTGATGCTAATGCCCGTAACAGGAAAAGGTGGTGTTTAAGTCAGAAAGCCTGGACTATAGAGCAGTGGAAGCGAGTAATAGGGTCTGACGAGTCTTCTTTCACGTTGTTTCCCACTTCTGGCCGAGTTTACGTCTGGAGAACGCCATCTCAAGCCTATAATACACACTGCTTGTTGCCAAGAGTGAAACATGGCGGGGGTTCTGTTATGGTTTGGGGAGCCATATCGTGGTTCTCTGCTAGCCCCATGATAACTGTGTCAGGGCACGTGACTGCCAAGACTTATGTGAACAGTTTGGCCGATCGAGTTCATCCCATGGTACAAACTTTGTTCTCCGATAGTGATGGTGTCTTCCAAGACGACAAAGCCCCTGCTCACACAGCTCACATTGTCCAGGACTGGTTTTATGAGCACGAGGATGAGTTGCCCCATCTCCCCTGGTCACCACAGTCACCAGACCTGAATATTATCGAACCTTTGTGGTCTACATTGGAACGGAAAGTGCGTTCTCGTTATCCACCGCCAACATCGTTATCTGAACTTGCCACCGTTTTGCAGGAAGAATGGTATAATATTCCCTTGGCAAACATACAGGAACTGTATTTATCCATTCCGAGAAGACTGCAAGCTGTTTTGGATGCCGACGGGTTTCCTACACCATATTAAGCAAAGAAACATGTTTTTTTAAAGGTGTTTCCATATTTTTGTCCAACCCCTGTAATACAGATAAGCAAAAATGAAAGCCATCAAAGACTGTAAAGATTTCAGTAAGTGCTAATCAGATAGCCTCAAAATTTCATGAACATAAATTACACATTAGTACAACAAAATAACAGAAATTTACAAAGCAAAGCAGAGCACATAAGAAATACATATTTCAGGAACATACGATTATTTAATATGACCATGGGCCTTTTGCTGTTATCTGGATTATTATACTTCTAATTAACAAATTCTGATTGCAGGTCTTTCCGATGTTAATGAAAAGCTTTCGACAGATATTAATAATGTTTTTTCAATTGGACAATTATCAACTCTGCACGGATTCTTTTGCTGCATATATATCAGAGGGAGTCTGTAATTTGCCGAAGAACACAATCAGGGGTTGTCTGGAATTGCTTGCAATTTGCTTTACAGGAATTAGCCCAGACTGGACAGGAGTAACAAAGAATGAAAGCATATTGGATTTATAAATGGCATAACGTATCATGAACAGATTTCTATCTGTTGATATATGTTTTGATCTGCATTCTGTTTCGAGCAATTAAGGGTTAGAGTTTAACTTAACCCCCAAGAAACTTCTTAATAATAGAAAATAATGTGTGGTACCGATGGCAGAGAACTCATGGCTTAAGGTAAGGTCCCGCCTTCTTAGCAGGCCTTCGTAGTGTAATTGTCAACACGCTCGACACGTATTCGAAGAGGTCCGTGGTTCGAGTTCCGGCGAGGGCATTGCTCATTTTTCATCTCTCCTGCTTCGTAATAACCTAATATCTGTACAAGGTAAGGGACTTTCTCAAGCCATAGCAGAGTAATTCCATGAAACGTGAGATTTTTTGTAGGTTTCTTCGTCTTTTTTAATAAAATTGCCACCCTTTTTTTATTTTAATTTTTAGCTTCAAATTCTTTAGTCAGATTGTTTAGTTTTCTTCTAAGCAGGAGACGTAAAAAATATGCATTGCCCTTCTCGGGACTCGAACCCTGCACCTCTCGAATACCCTTCGAGTGTGCTTCCAGTTACACCACGAAGGTTTGGGAAAAGGAGGGAGAAAATACCTTATACACTCCCTCTTTTATAGGGCGACTGGGAGTGAGGGGACCCAATTGCCAAATCCTGGAGGAGAGGAAGAATTATCGTCCCCCCTTTTTTTTAGATCAGGTGCCACTTGCAGCGTCATTAAGTTTTTCTGAAGCAAGAAACGTGAGAAATGTGCGGTGCCCTCGTTGGGGCTCGAACCCTGGACCTCTCGAATACGCGTCGAATGTGCCTACCAGTTACAGCACGAAGACATGCGGAAAGGAGAAAGAAAATACTTACAAGGTTTCCAGTGCATCTATGTGATGTAAATGCTGGATGATTGTACTGACGAATGCATTGAATTATTACTTAATTTACTTTGCTCAGAAACAGTTTGATCCGACATTTAACACTTTGTGAGGAAGTCAGTATTCCCGGATCGAGGAATATCCTCTGTCTCCTTCCCGAAGGAAGGAGACATTAGGCTGAAGGCAATACGAGACATGGCGTCATAACTGTCGAGCAATTTGAAGTGCAGCATACTTATCAACAGCATTGTAATATGTTAAATATCATATTAGTAATTATAAGGCTAAACTAAATTGGAATTCATCTGAGCAGTAGCCTAACCTTCTCGGTTGTCAGAGAAATTTTTGTTAATATCAAAGTACTAAGTAAATAAAATAAAGAAATCAATTAAATAATTGATTTAAATTTCCTTCTTGAGATACAGATCTAAAACAATTAACAGAGGTAACCTACCACTCTTATTGGTACAGTGATCAGCAGCGTTGGCTGCCACATCGTTGGGCCTGCCTTCGAATCTCAAAGAAGGCTTTTATCTTTGTTAGTTTTCAGTCCCCTTGCAGTAAACATTGAACTCCATTTGGCTACTGGTTACAGCAAAACGTTCGCTGCAAAGACTGCATAACAGTCTTTGTCTGAAGACGATACTTATTCTAAATCTTGCAACAGTATGTAGCACTGACCAGTCATCTGAATCTGCAAAGAAATGCTTTACATATGGGGCACATTAGCGAATATTCAAACGAATTGCTACGTAAAACGTCTCTGTCTCATTCAAATTTTGAAAAAAAAAAACTATCATAACATAATTAGGACTTAAAGTACATCCATAAGATCCCACAGAAAAGAAAGATGAATCGCTTCACCAGATGCAGATGTCTCGAGAAGATTGCTTCAACCAGTTCACAATAGGAAATTTTCATGTTCTACGACGAGAATTGTTGCACAGTTTCTTAACGCTAACAGTTATGACCAACGAAAACATAATTCTGCTTTATCTTGTCGCGAAATACAGATCTAGAACACGCTTGGAAATTGCTGGACGTGGAACGAATACATGGGCCTCATTATAACTCGATATGTTGTTGTTACCATCTCATTTCTCTGACAATAATCAGATGGCATTCATCGTTGCAAGTTGTTAAATGCTCATGTCGTTGGCAAGACACTTAGGCGTCATATAGGTGATAGTCCGACTTAAGTTCAGTTCTGCCTCCAGTTTTGAGAGAGAGAGCTTCCAAGGAGGGACATGTCCGAGGGTCTCCCGCCCCTCTTTCCCTTTCAGCAACCTCTCAAAAGGTCTTTCGGCTTGTCGCATATTTAGATAGCTCCCATGCTGCACACACACCATAAATTTACAATCATCCATGCCTTCTCCGGAAATCGAAACCGGACAGTAAGTTTCACTAATCACATCCTGGTTGGGCAACATCTTTTCATGAAATACAAATCTAGAACACTCTTGGAAGTTGCTGGACGTCGAACGAATGCATAATATCTATGTAGTGCTCTGATCGTTGTAGTAGAACACGCAATCAAATAGTCTTAAATCATGTGAACAGGGAAAAGGGGTGGAACAAAGATTCCTTTTGAAGCTACTTGAGAATAGGTGATGTCAATGGGAAAGCGTTATGGATGTGCAGATTTATATACTCGATATGCTGCCGCTGGCATGCAGTCGGCTACATACAAGAGAAACTTCATAGTGTCATGAATGTAGCCAAACAAATTGCTGATATGGTCCATAAGCCAAGTGTCCTAAGCGGTCAGAAAAATCGAGGACTTACTCAAGGTTGAGTGAAGCAAGAACTGTGCTCACGGACATTATGCATGTGTAAACGTAGGGACTGGATTCTGGCATTAAATAATTTATTTATAAAAAGCTATCAATATAAAAAATATCAGGAAATTTTGAGACATCAAATTGCCATTCTGTGACATCAAATTGCCATTCATCAAATTCTGAATTCGGTGGATCTACTTTGATTGTAACAAGATAGCGATTTTCAATAAGATCTCATAGAATCGTGCACTCTATATTTTACCAATGCTTTCACTAAGATTCTAGCCGCAGATCTTCAATCTCGCCGGATGCGCAATGACTTATATCACGAGACGTCTGGGCTGCAGTTACTGGCTTCGTATTATACTTTGCTGTAGCGACTTTGGGGGCATAAAAATGGACTCGTTTCCTGCTGCCCAAAAGGGCAGCTTTTGCTGTTCCAGAGGATAGTAGCATGTGCCATTCGAGTAGATTTCGTGATGGTCAGAGACAGGTTTCAATGTGCGTGGTGTTCGTGGCTCCAGGTGTGGGGAGCCTAGGAAGTCGATGCTGCTGTGAGTTGTATAAGATAGAGTTCAAATTAAAAGGTCCATCGCCTGTGGATGGGGGAACCAAACGACATTGCGGCAAGTGAACTCTTCTAGTTCTCTTTCTTTGGAGCTTTTGACTAGACAACCCACCTTGCGCCTAATTCTGAATCCATGTAGTCCTCAGTCTATGTAGTGCTCTGATCGTTGTAGCAGAACACGCAATCAAATACGTCTTAAATCATGAGAACAGGGGAAAGGGGTGGAACAAGATTCCTTTTGAAGCCACTTGAGAATAGGTGATGTCAATGAGAAAGCGTTATGGATGAGCAGATTTAGAAATGCTAACGGAAGATGCTTCTTCAAGAAGCGCGCATTAGCGTTTCACAAAACATTTTTTGTCCATAAATGCTTTATGAAATGTTAATGTTTTATGAAAGGCATACATCAAACTAGCATCCAGAAGAAATACTGTCGTAGTATATTGCAAAAAGAAAACCCAAGGTGAGGTGACTGTATAATAGGTCGCTCGCTGTGCATAGATTTATCGTTTCCGAATTGTGAGAATAGTAATATTTTTAGGTAGATATTAACATTTCTATTAAATTTTTATATTATTTATTATTTTATATGATCTGAGGTTGAATGCTTTATTAAGTTTCTTTACAATTGTAATCCAATCTCATTCTGCATAGCATAATCACAATCACGCATGTACATTCCCCAAAAAAGGCAATTCTACTTTCATTACAACTAATGAAAAGCATAATGTTGATTCCTATACTTGCTAATATTATTTTCTTAATATATCCTTCTGAACACTAAGCTTAACTTAACTTTCAGATATATATCAAAATAATGCACCATTTATTATTTTGCCTTAAAACATGTTTCATTAAATTTGCATCAAAATACTTGATCACTTCATTATCTGTCTTTCATTTGTACTTCCTTGTACGAAGTAAAAAGGAAGTATTGTAACTGCGAAAAGTTTCAGGCAGCATATTTCAACGAAAATATCCATTTTGACCGCTTTCGAATGCAATTTAACGATGTTTTTGCGTGATATCTGTACGTAAGGACAGAATAAAATACTCTTTTCCTTCAAAAAAAATTATAAAACTGCTTTAAAATTAATTCTAAAGAGAATTTTTCGTGGCGTCTGTACGAACGTATGTACGTAAGTGCGTACGTACGTATCTCGCATAACTCAAAAACGAGTAGCCTCAGAACGTTGAAATTTTGCATATAGGACTGCTATAACATGTAGATGCGCACCTCTTATTTTGGTTGCAATCGGCCGCACCAAACGTATATAAATATATTTATATATATATCCACTCTGTTACCCGGCTCAGTGATCTCAGTTTCTTTACTCTTATATGTTTGTAAATTGTACATTTTTTGCTTTAAAAATGATTGAATTATGTTGTTTTTATCTTCCGGTTAAAGATTTTATGCCTTTAGTAAATCTGTGTGCAATATTTTTAGAATTATCAGCAATTTTAAAGTTGTTTAATTGCCGCTAAGCCTGTTTTTAATGGCGGCCATTGATGCTTACATTTGAAACAGGAGACTAGTGGATTTGTTGCCAATCTAGAGAAACTTAGCTTCGCAACAACAAAGATAACGCCTTCATTTATTATTGCCAATTAAATCATGCTTAATGCTTTCTGGAATTTTTTCGAGGAAATAAGTGTTTAAGATTTACTTCGTAATTTTTAATGCAGATATTTTGAGTTTTTATGTGTTTTTGGCCTTTTCGCGAAGTGAGAACTGAATTAATTGAATGAGAAATACTCAATCGTCTATGAAAAACTTTTCTTTTTTGTTTTGTTTGCTTAATTTCTTTTATACATCGTTCTAGATATATTCGAGTATTTGAATAGAACATGGGGCAACGATTAGATAATTAATTTGTGGAAACGTAAAAAATCAATCCTTGACATCCGCATATACTGCAGAGGAAAATTATTTTACTACATAAAAAATAAATAGATATATACTATGTAAAATATTTCGCTTACGACCAATCAAATATTATTTAAATTATATATGCGTTTATGCGATGCCTGGAATAAAATATCACAAGTTTAATTTCTCGCCTTCGCTTATTGACGTATATCACAAACATCAAAAACGCTAAAATTTAAGCACTATATCACTTAACACATTTACGTACCACTGGGGAAAAAAATCCGCGATGCTGTCGAAAAGACAGATTTGATTAACACATAAACATCCTTCGAAAAGACTGAATCTCTGAAATCTGTCTGTCTTGCTTCATATAAAAAACTCCCACTAACTGCACGGAGAGAGACTTTTTTTCCCTTTTCTTCTCCATTTTTCCTCCACTTCTGTCATCATTTTATCTCTTAAAACCACGTCATTTTTTATTTCAATTTTTTGTCCCTTTTTTTTATTTTTTCCCCACTATGACAAGGTTGATTCTCCAGTACTTGTCAGCGGATTTCTTTTTATATTTTTTTTCCTACTCCTCTCCGCATCCCATAAGTGCGCATTGAAGATGATGGCTCTCCAGTTTCTTCGTACCCCAAAGGAGGTGCAGTAAAAAATGACAAGTGTGGGTTGATAACGAGTTTGAGTATGCAGGATTGTTGAAGAATTTTTATACACACACATCTTAAGATTCTTTTTTCAACACATTAGTGCGTGATTTACATGTTGTTGCTTTCGCTAAGGTATTAGTTTAAACTCTTTTCTTTCAAACAGAGAGAGAGTTTAGTTCCACATTTTCTTTGGATGCAAACAGTGCTGGTTTAGTTTTTGAAAAATCTCAGTGCGAAATTCCTGCAATTTTTTTCCACTGGCTTTCGAAGATATAAAACATGATTCTTAGTTTTCACTTTGCTCTAATTTTGGGCATAGGAAACGGTCTACTATGTTAGGAAACGAAATTGTGTGTTAAATGCAAACACTCTTTTCTGTTAGAGAAATTCTCGTTATCGTAATGCGCAGAAGTCATGGCACCATTCATTTTAACAGTTTCAAAGTATTCTAACCTACAAGCAAACTTTAGAAATTAAAGACCGGGGGTAAAAACGATTTACGTCCATTGGACAACAACAACAACAACAGCAATATTGGCTTTCCTGGGGGCCTCGTGAGATTTAACCACATTAGAAGTCCCCTTCCCCTTTAGGACAAGTCACAGAGGGTCAACCTCCGCTAGTGCCCCTCCAGGAAAGAGGCTCACCACCTGGGATTCCTCAGGACGCACTGGTCGTTTGACTTGCTACCTGCCAGTCGCTTGGGCTGCCCGTCGCAGTGGGACCATGGAGGTAGGAAGTAACATGGAGTCGCCCTAAACAAGTTTCTCCCGTAACCTGCTCTGAAGCACCGGCGATCGCTACGTGGTGACCAAAACATTGGGTCATTTACCATTGAGTTCTATGGGATTTGACGCGTTCGGGTGTAAATATTTTGTAATTACGTCGCAAATATACACATAAATGTATATATTTTCGTTTTCTACAACACTTCAGAGTCCTAAGTATGTGAAAACAACATATTTTTAAACGACATTTCATTCTGAACGGAATTAAATGCTATACTTTTCACAGGACAGTTTTCTCAGAATGGTTTAATTTGAATGAAATATTTTCACAAGTTTTCGTTAATTACATTAGAAAAAAAAAATTAAAGCAATTCGATTTTATTCAGTTAAGGTACAAAAATTAAGATCAAAGTTTATTGTATTATTAATATTAAAATTATGCATTATTTCTTTTCTATTTATAGAGCTTCTTCCTAAAATACTTTCTTAAATATGACATGATTTTTTGGCTTCTTTTAAATCGAAAAATGTAAGTCAATTTATAATTAATGCTCTATTCGGTTCATTTTAAATTAGAGAATTATTAGGAATTAGCGAAATACTTTAAATAAGTATTTCGCTAATTCCTAACTAATTTAGGGTTCATATTCGGGTGGAGGAATACGTTATTCAAATTTTGATAGCTTTATGTACCCTTGTTTTTACGCGATGTTAGAAATATACATAAATTAATGCAGATTCTTCATTATTTAATTTATTTAAATATAATATTATTTGGTGGCAACAATTTGAAAAGTGATATAACACTTTTCATGATTCAAGGCAAAATGCCGTTTCGAGATTAATAGCCCTTCTGGGCTAATGCCTCTTTGGGCTAAAAATAGGAGAGAATAATTTTTTTTTTTTTTTTTTTTTTTTCATGTGACTAAATTCTTTTTTAGAAATTTCTTCTGTTAATATTAGGAATCGAAATATTCTCTGTCTTAATTGTCTGTTCCGCAAAAAAATTTCTATTTCAATCATTTTGTTTTTCAAGTGCTGAATCAGTTTTGCTTTTTCTTGATCTTTTTCCTGATCCCCCCTAACATATTAGTTTCTAGCTTAAATGCAAATACAAGCGTCTATTCTTCCGTCTCTGAATTTATTAAACGGCTCTAGATTGTTAGTCCAAAGGGGGCTTTGTTCCTGAAGGATTATTGTTTTCGTTTTGCGATTTTGCGTTGAATCACTATAAATGTCCGTTTCACTTTTCAAACTGTTGCCACCCAATGTTAGAGTCCTGCATTATATTTGAAGAAATTAAATCATGATAAATCTGCATAAATGCATGTCTATTTCTCGCATTGTGATAAAACAACGGTACATGCAGCCATCAAATTTTGAATGACGTTATCCTCCTACGAATATGAGTATGTGGAAGACCAAATTTGAAATTTGTTTTATTATCGATTTCATATTTTGTAAAACATTAACAAATTTTTGATTAACAAACTCAAGGATTTCAAAGCGAGCAATGGCAACACTCTACGGGGAGAAAAAACCTTTTTATCTCCAGCGCGCGGGACGGTGTATCGGAAAATTCTAAATATATGCTCATTTAATAATTATTTTGCGACATTGCTATTGAACTGAATTTTATGGTTTAAGTGCAAACATGATATTTAATAAATAAAGGTAACACACAAAACGCAAAACGTTTAAAAAAAAATGCTTCTTTGGACTTCATTTAAAATTTGAAACCTTTCAGTATTTTTTTTTTTTTTTTTTTTTTTTAATTTTTAGTTTTGTACATGTCGTGAAATTTTGTCACTTTTACACCAGGTATATTTTCTTTCTCTTTTTTAAAGCATAATGAGACTCTTTTCCCTTAAAGGAGTTAATAAATTCATTTGTTTTATTGGGCGCCCAGACGGTATAGTGGTTAGGGAAGGTAAACCGCTGAGCTGGCTTCCGACCCAGGTATAGATATATCCATGCAGAATTGGTTACCAACGCGGCAGGAGTCAACCACTAGCTACCAGACCGTAGCCCTCGGCAGGCCCGGCTGAGCAGACGACATTTATAATATGCAAAAAAGAGATATGCATGTGCATACAAGGCACCTGAAGAAGAGTACAACAAATATATATATGTGCATACAAGGCACTAGAAGAAGAGTACAATCAAAATATATGTATATACATATAAATACAAACTCATATACAGATATATACACACTTACATACATAAATATTCCGAAACAAATAAAAGTATACATACTGTCACTCATATTGATATATATATATATCCATACGTTATCATGATAGTTAAAGTTTACAAGAAACATGCCATTGAGGTACGCGTGATCCTTAGTATAAATTAGGTACCATAAATAAAAGATATAAACATGTACAGATACAGTACACGAACTTTATGTATGAGAACCTGGCACAGCATAAATACAAAATTACATATTGAACAATACATATCACATATACTCTGTTGCTGACATATTGAACTAGCTTATATAGACTTTTATGACTACTATCTTCCAGTGTCAGAAGAATAATTGCTAGTACAGTCGTCAATTATTGTTTTCAGTTTCCGCTGGGCAACTCTGTTACTTTGTAGATTCTGGAACCAGTCTGGCACTGCGGCAGCGAAGGGCCCGGGTTCGAATCCTGGAGAAGGCATGGATGTTTGTAAGTGTATAGTGTCTTTGTGGCATGGGGTACTCTAAATATATGGCGAGCCGAAAGACCTCTAGAGAGGTTGGTGGTAGGGGAATAAGGGTGTGAGATCCTCGGACCCGTCCCTTCCCCGGGATGTTATCCATCAAAATTGGGGGCGGAACTGAGCGAAGTCATACTGTCACCTGGATGGTGCTCAGGCTGTTGCCAACAGCAGGCGATTGCTACAATTTGTGACACGATTGATCTCCTTGCCACAATTTGTGGCAACAACAATTCTTTACCAACAACAGGCGCAATTTTGGGCTTGTTCTGATGTTACTGTCAGGCAAGTGAGATAAATCAGAACACAACATTATTTTAGAAATAGTTTCATCAGGAAGTGCATGTTTTCCTCTCCACTCTACGAATGCATTTCCACCGAGGCCAAAGTTTCGATGTACCTCTATTTTTTGTAATACCGTGGAATAAAGCAAAGTCATTTGCAGAAACTTGCTCATTGTTATATTACTCGTCTTGGAAACAACGCACTCAATAAGAATAAAGCGCATGGCGTGAAGATCCCTCATTTCCAAAACGAGATCATAGTCGCATCACAGGCAGAAGCAGTATAAGACTGGCGAGATAATAATTTTGGGTAATATATAAATTTTTAAGTTTATTAAAAGGTTTCTCACGCTAAACAGCTATCATTTATTGCTTGCGTGGCACGTCTTGCCGTCTTGTTGAAAACATTTATCTTCCGGATCCGTATAAAACAAAAGAAGCAAGAACTAGTTTATCATCGCTCTTAGTTCGGTCCTCAGTGGTTTCAGAAAAAACTGTCGGGCAGTGCATCTTTCCATGATTAATTACCAAAACGTACCGCATATGTCTGTTAAATCAGATGTTTAAAATATGTCCTAGGGTTGCCTGATAAAAACCACTTGAAATCCGCATGTTGAAAATAGAAACCTGATGTATTATCACCTATTTACAAGTTTCAAAGAGTGCCCATCTTCTATGCTACCTTTATATATCTTGATTCAGAAATCTCAGTTATAAGGGTTATAAATTTTTAATATCTTTCTTCTATTCCAGGCACACAGAGACATGGACATGAAGGCCGAAGGCTCACGAAATCCGACAATTCCTGTTGTGGATGGTGGAGCCATAACTAGGCCACCGACTGAGAGTGCCAACTGTGCAGCATGCCAGAAACCAATCAGAGAGCGGTATTTGTTAAAGGCTCTCGATCAGTTCTGGCATGAGGATTGCCTCAAGTGCGCCTGTTGCGACTGTCGTCTAGGAGAGGTAGGATCCACACTCTTCACCAAAGCCAACCTCATCCTTTGTAAGAGGGACTACCTCAGGTAAATTGTTTCACTAGGCATTCCTACTTATGTACAGTATAGAAGGAAGTTTAATTCTTCACGCTCCTTTGATTTCGCGTGTATGTGATCCAGTTTCGTTAAAAAGTCCTCCACGAAGGCATCCCCCTTACGCAAATAAGCCTGGAGTGTTTTTCCATAATCAAATAAACCAAACATTTGACTTAGTTGGGTATAGCAGATGTTTAACGCTGCAGTTTCATAGGAGCCTCTATGGCGACATACGGAACAAACTAGTCTGTGGTGTATTTAATTATGGCAAAGCACACTAGGGCTATTTGCCTGAGGGCATGGATGCCTTCGTGGAGGACTTTCTAAGGGAAACTAGCTCGTATACACGTTACACGTGGGGAAAACCACGAAAACACCCATGCAGCCAGCCCGTTCGCGGGATTCAAACCTCGGACCGAACTACCAGTGTTCAGCGACTTTACCGCTCCGCCGCTGGTGGGCCGAATCATCACTAGAATCGAACTTGAAATTTAAAAGCCTTGTTTTTTTTTTTTTTTTTTTTTTTTATCCTTTGACAACTGGACTACAGAAGAATCCTTTAGTAACGGTAACGCGCTGAATACGGTTAAGAGGTTTTTCCGGGTAACTGAGTATATATTTCTAAAACTTATTTGCTCACATTTTTTGATGCCATCTGTAGAAATTGCAGCGTGCGAAAGCCGCTGGTAGTGTGTTTGATTGGTCTGCCAGAATGAAATAAATCATAGCAAAAATTATACAGATTATTTCAAATAAAGACACATAACATGATTTTATATTTCAGGAAAACAAAATTAAGCAACATTTCAAAATTGCCAGATTTATAATCACGCCGGCTCAGACGGTATCGTTGTTAGGGGAGTCGACTGCGATATCAAAGGACGCGGGTTCGAATCCCGGAGAAGGCATGGTTGTTACTGTCCATCCGTTCATAGGAGGCAAAGGTGGCCCACCCATTAGATGCCTCCATGCCTCAAGAACTCTACCATTTCTGGCTTTAGTAGTGGCTTTAGTAGTGGGTAAAAAAAAAATATCTATAATCACATAAAATTTACGAATTTTTTTGTGTGATGGCATATAATTTCGAATGCCTGCCTACTTACAAGACTGTTCCCGCAGTTTCAGAAATTCGCTGGACATAAAATAAAGCATCCTAACACCGTGTACGGACATAGACGAACATTTTTCTTGAAATCTTACGAAAGTCTGCAGTTCTTTTTCAGCTTTCTTCCACCTAACGTTCTTGCTCTGCGTGTCGTCTTTGTTTCCTCGACTTCTCCTTTCCCAGTATATGTTCGATTGTTTCTTCGTCATCTTGTGAGAATGCAATGGGGAACATAATTGTCTACATTCGTCTCAGACTGCCCTTCTTCTTCATAAACACCATTTTTTCCCAAATATCTAAGTATCGAGGTGTCTGACGCGGACGCTGGAAAAGTTTTAAAATCAAGAGAATATTTGCCACTCGACTCGTCATCTACGAACATGATCTTATGCCAGAAATTTCACCAACAGCTAAGTAAAATAACATTCTTTATGTTTAAATAATATAAGTAATTATCACGCCCTTCAGTGTTAACTGTTTCTGGAAATCGTGGACACTACATTAAAAGTTCACACATAGACGCAAAAAACAAGATCGGTAGCCCTATAGAGTCTCGCTTTCTTTGGCATCATCAACTAACGAGTTCTAAAAAGATTGTAGAAGAATTATCCTCGGTTCTAATGACAACAGACAAAGCAAGAAGGATGTAAATGACTCTCACGGGATAATTTAAATACGCAGGCAGGCTCTGGTTCGTAGAAGCTGGCGGAATAAGCTTAGTGGCTAGAAACACTCTGGGAAGCACTTGGGGAACTTTTGAAAACAAAATTGCAATTTCCGTACCTTACTTATTTATCAGAGTTACTTTAAACTAACTCTTTTCTGTTTCCCAGAATCAAGCACTTTTTCTAGCAAGCTTGCCAAATCATCTGTGTACTATGAAATTTAAGGGAAGGAAAGATGATATAACAGTAATGTGTGTCCTTTGGTGACGAGCCACGGAATATTGCTCTGTCACATGCCCTTCTGCCAACACTAGAAATGTGCAGACATACTTTCGTAGAGATTGAACATAGGTATAATATTTCCTTGTGATATAGGAATAATGGAGGAAAGAAGGTTGAAACCACTGTCATTTACATGCACTTTTGAGACGCATAAAATATTCAGGAAGATTTTAAGCACCTTTTTTTAACAGCTTTTCAACAATAATTTTCTTCACTTTGTGACTAGAACTTTGTGACTTTGTGACTTTGTGACTAAGCCAAAGGACGAACTCCAGTGGAAGCTCGGAACAATTAAGACAGAAAAACAATTAAGATAGGTAATTTTCTGCAATAATTATCCAGTATCTAATTTTATCAGGCATCATTCTGTCTTTTAAGTAACTGCACTCATAAAATATCTGCAGATGTGCTTCATAATTTAACACAAAGTGTACCATTCACTTTTTGTTAGCGTAGAGGACTATAAAACACAAACAAGGAATAAAACAACGCAAAAACAATAGACTAGCGATATATTGCCTCTAAAGAAGTCATCCTTTATTGCTAATGTGTTTACGTGTACAAATATAAAAATAAAGGTAATATAAACAAAAACAAATCCAGGATCTAATTAGCGTTATCCTTAATTTACAATAGGGATTAAATTCCATCTTTTAAAAATCCGTTCTCTCATAAATCCCCATAACTCGGTATTGTTCCCGAACCTTTCCAAAACAATTAGCCTTTTAAAACATTAGTATTAATCTTAACAACAACTCAAACGTTTAAGGTGCAGGTAGTTAAGGGATTAGTTCAGCTTTAATTCGCCATAAATTAGTTACATAAAAACGTCCAATGTTGAAATATTTTAAATTGAATTTTATTAAAAGAGTTAAACACATTAGCTGTATTTGAGACCAGTTAATGGTTTTTGTGTATTTTAAAAGAAATATTAATTTGTAAAATCTATGTAAACGGCAATTAAAATTTTAATAGCCACAATACTTTAAAGGTTTTAAGGGGACTCATACACCTTAAAACCCATAAGATCTTCGAATATGTGACTGTTGCAAGAATTAGGATAACTTATTTATTTTAAAAGCAATTACTTCCAACTCTTTAGAGCTGACAACATAATATAGCTGCTTTCTGAAATAGTAATCTGAAAGTTTGTGTTGCCACAAATATTTTTATAATTTAATCCGCTTTGTGACAAAATTTTTCGTCAAGTTTCCACCTTGCGCGCGCAGTTTAAAACATTCTATTGCATAATTTAATTTCATATTTAATATATAGCTTTTATAACATTTGAAAACTGTTGTGAACCTAAAATTCTAAGAATTTCATGTTAATTTTTTATTTTATTTGGAGTTGAGTTTATAAAATGTATTTTATTAAAAAAATCTGTAATGTTTTCGTGCATAAATGTTTTTAATACTATAATATTCATCCAATTTTTGGTTCAGTTAGAAAATACTGCCCATATAAAGACTTCCATTGAATTTTAAGTATCTTATCCATTAGCCATTTTTAAAATATCATGCACGCAAGGTGGAAACATGACGAAAACTTTTGTCACAAAGCGGATTAAATTACAGAAATATTTGTGGCAACACAAACTTTCTGGTTACTATTTTCGAAAGCAGCTATATTATGTAGTCAGCTGTAAAAAGCTGGAAGTAATTGCTTTTAAAATAAATGAATTCTTGCAACAGTCCCATATTAGAAGATCATAAGGGGTTTAAGGTGTATGAGCCCCCTTAAGAGTATATATTTTTATCATTCCTTTATTAGAATAGGATCATAATATCAGTGCTACCTATTATCCTTGAGAGAAACAACGAAAGTTTCTCTAAAAGTAACTAATGAAATAACAATATTTAAACTCAGTGTAGTTCGAAGAGTTTATTAATAGTCCGCATTTGACACATTTCTGTTGCTCTTTGTAACCGAGAATACGATTCAAAAATAGTATTGTTGCGTGCGTACGGGTTCGTTATGAATTGAATGCACAAGTCCGATAAAAAATGAACAAAATTTATTATTATCACAACAAATAAAACAAAATGCTTAAATTTTCTCAGATAGTCGTACAGTATTACAATGTCTCACAGTAGTTATCTTTTAACTACTCAAACGTTCAACAGAACTTGATTCAAAACAGGTAGAGAAAGCTAATCCGCAAATTCGCTACAGCCAACAAGAGCAGTTTTTTAAACAAACTCTTAAAACAACTAACTGAATTGAAATGATTTTCTCCTTTTTATAAGCTTTTTAAATCATGCACAAGACTGTTCTAGCAATTTCTCGAAATTAAAAAGACATATTTATTTATTAAATGTTAAATGCACTTGGTCTTGTGTTATTAATTTTCCGGCTTAGCTTTCTTTTAATATTCGTCTCGCACTGCACTGCATGGGAAATAAAACAATTTTATTTATAATTCTACTAACGCTAGCTATTTAAATACCAAATCCGTAACAGTATTACGAATTGTAAAATCTTCTATGGCAACATTTACATCCTAACATACATTCTCATCTTTGTACAACTTTAATTAGCCGAGATATTAATTAAAAACCCTTTAAAATGCTAATTTTTGCCCTCATTTTTCTGAGCGTAAACAGTCTGGCACGCTGCAGAAACAAATCTCCTTTATCTCAGAAAGTGTTGCCACTGCTCGCTTTCAAATCGTAGAGCTTATTAATCAAAAATTTGTAAGTTTTACAAATATGAAATAAAAATATCATTGCCAAACATTAAACATATTATTATTATATAACGTCATATTCTGGCATTCAAGAAAGCAGGCGACTGTATGTGGCATAACTGTATGTCGAAAATGTTTTGTTAATGTCAGCATTTCAAATAAATACCTACTTTTTGCACCTTTTTACTTCCTTGTACAAAGTAAAAAGGAAGTATTGTAATCGTGAAAAGTTTCAGGCAGCATATTTCAACGAGAATATCCATTTTGACCGCTATCGAATGCAATTTAACGATATTTTTGCGTGATATTTGTACGTAAGGACAGAATAAAATACTCTTTTCCTCCAAAAAAATTATAAAACTGTTTAAAATTAATTCTGAAGATAATTTTTCGTGACGTCTGTACGAACGTATGTGCGTACGTACGTATCTCTCATAACTCAAAAACGAGTAGCCTCAGAACGTTGAAATTTTGTATATAGCACTGCAATAACATGTAGATGTGCACCTCGTATTTTGGTTGCAATCGGCCGCACCAAACATATATAAATATATTTATATATATATCCCCTCTGTTACACGGCTCAGTAAACTGAGTGTCTTTACTCTTATATGTTTGTAAATTGTACATTTTTTGCTTTAAAAATGATTGAATTATGTTGTTTTTATCTTCCGGTTAAGGATTTTATGCCTTTAGTAAATATTTGTGCAATATTTTTAGAATTATCAGCAATTTTAAAGTTGTTTAATTGTCGCTAAGCCTGTTTTTAATGGCGGGCATTGATGTTTACATTTGAAACAGGAGACTAGTGGATTTGTTGCCAATCTAGAGAAACTTAGCTTCGCAACAACAAAGATAACTCATTCATTTATTATTGCCAATTAAATCATGTTTAATTCTTTCTGGAATTTTTTCGAGGAAATAAGTGTTTGAGATTTACTTCGTAATTTTTAATATAGATATTTTGAGTTTTTATGTATTTTTGCCTTTTCGCGAAGTGAGAACTGAATTAATTGAATGAGAAATACTCAATCGTCTATGAAAAACTTTTTCTTTTTTGTTTTGTTTGCTTAATTTCTTTTATACATCATTCTAGCTTTATTATAGTATTTGAATAGAACATGTGGCAATGATTAGATAATTCTATTCTTTAAATGATATAAATTTTGTACATTATGAGTTATAATATGAACGAAATATATAAGTTAACTGTTATATAATTATTGGATTATATAACAGTTAACTTAGTTTCCGTTATATAATTATTATATAAGTTAACTGTTATATAATTATTAATACTCTTAAGTGAATCTAGCGCCAGAGTGTCGCTATGGTAAACAAATACTAGAGTGAATTTTAAAGAATGCATTTATTATATTGTGGTTTATGCGCTGTCGACGAAGTAGATTTAATTCAATCCAATAAGTTTAAAAAATCCAATAAGTTTAAATGAAATTCAAGAAAAAATGCGTATAATTTAATATTCCAATGCAAGGAAGTCATGTGGTGTACACATCAGATTTTTTGTTTCAGGTAATTAACATATGTTGTCGCAATTATTCTTTTATTGATATTGAGAAAATGTTGTTATATTACATTAAATTAAAATCATGACGTCTTGCGTACACGTATTAACGTGAAGTGTCCAAAATTTTGTTCCTGGTTTGGAAAAAAAAAAAAAAATTAGGAATTAATTCTTGCTTGGAAGAATGAACTGATTACATTCATACTGAAATGATTTTATACATTTGCTTTTCAGGGGTACATTGAACTTATAAATTTTGCTTTAGTCGCAGCTAACAACGTTGTGTACAGTACATTAAATTAATAGTTAATTTTATTTTCATTTTTTCAGTACATAAAACTTATAAATATTATCCGCTAGTAATTAAATACTCTTTGCAAAATAGAGTACAGCGTATTTAACTTAAAAACTGTAAAAATGTTAAACATCAGTTCGCAGCTAAATTTCACCGATTTTATATTTCATGAGCCAAAATAACTAATTATTCATTTATATTCTAGAACTCTGATTACATGTTCAGCTAATTGGTAGTCGTAAAACTAAATAATAAACGAATTACGTATACTGTTTGAACCTGTTTTTGCATGGGAAAAATGACATCATTCTACATAATTCCCTTTTTTGAATGAAAGAAATGGAATTTTTCATAAAAATTGAGTATTAATTTCTTGATTAAACCTTCAGTTTTTTTTTACTTTCCATTTAATCAATTGAAATGTTTCGTTTTAAAGAGAAATACCTTTTTTACTTTATTGATGATAGAAAAAGCTGAATTATTCTTCACTGCTTTGATTTCTAGATCAAAGATTAACTTTTTTAGGCAGATCTTAATATATTCCTTTTGGTATCCCTCTAACATGAAAAATATTTTACTCTTGTTTATGTTCCGCTTTTAAGTAAATGTTGTTTAGTATCAAAAAAAAAAAAAAAAAAAAAAAAAAAAATTAGTTATTTTTCATTTGTTTATGTATGTGAAAGATTAGAGATTAGATGTTGTTTAGTATAAGAAAGAATTTTTTTTTCCATTTATACATGTGGGAAAAGTTAGGAAAATTGTGCTGTTTAAGCTTTTAATGTTACAGAAATTATGAAGTATTTGTAATACTTTCTTTCAGCTAAATGGCTGTAATTATGACAGAACTTTACTCACAAAGAACAATCACATATATTTGTATTTTATTTAAAAGCATTTCAAGGAAAATTATATATGTTTGTATTCTATTTAAACATGCATTACTATGATGTATTTCTTAAAACATCAACAACAGAAATACAAATTAATTTTTTTTTTAATTTTCTCAATTTAACTAATTACTTGCTTATCATATGAAATTTAGGAAAAGGATGATGTTATTAACAAGAAATGGCGTAATAGTCCACAAAAACCTTTGATATGGTAAATTTAGCTTATACTAAATCACTAACAGATTCTTATTTGATTATGTGCATTGGAATATACTACATTATGTATAGTGATTCCCCTTTTTTGTTTGCGATGTTACATTGTACTGTAACCTTTTCGATTTTGTTTTCTATTAGGTAAGTTTTATGATTTATTTTATAAGCACTGTAGAGATATTAGGTTATTATGAAGCAGGAAACATGAAAAATGAGCAACGCTCTTGCCGGAAATTGAACCTGGACCTCTTGAATATGCGTCGAGTGTGCAACCTTACACCACCAACGCATGCAGAAAGGAAGGAGAAAATACCTTATAACATAGTCTGGTTTATGTAGACCCAGCAGTGAGTAATGTTCAGTCTAAGATTGTTTTTATTTCTTTATTAATCATTTATGGCAAAGCACAGAAGAGCTATGTATCTGAGGGTAGAAATATCTAATTAGATTTCTTTTAAGTTTCCCATATTACAGTTACACATCAGAAAAAAACCACGACAATGACCATGCAGGCTCGAGCACAGAGCCTTGTCTTCTCTACCACTGGTGAAGCCAAAAAAATTACTTACAGCTTCAGAACCATGAAATCTTTTGGCTTCTTCGTCCTCCGTATAGGCACAATCTTCCATTTCTAACAAGCAAAATGCAGCATAGCCTTTTATGTCTTAGGTGCAGTTACAAGGTCACAAATATAATGGATGCACCAAGAAGAACAGCTTTATATAAGGGCTGTTCAAATTAAAAGATACGAAACGACATTGTGGATATATCGAATTCTTTATTCACAAATAATCAGAGACTGAACACAGCTATCCCACTGTGTCACGAGTCAAAGAATTCCCTCTTCTTAGAATTCCTGTAGCGGTGACAGGGAGCAGTCCTCCACTGTGTCCTTCAGTTCGTCATCCGAGTTGAAGGGCTTCCCTTTGAGATGTCACTTCTCACCAGGTTGTTCACCTTGTCGATGAGTTCGGCCATGATTACAGTGTTTGCATGGCCTGGTCTCGGGTCATCACTTAAACACTCCAGGCCTTCACGAAATCTGGCACTCCACTTTGTCACTGACTTGTCGGATATACAGTCTTCCCTGGATACGACCATCAGTACGTCAATGAATATTGGCCTGTTTAAATCCTTCCACAGCCAGAAATTAAAAAACACCTCCTGCTCCTCAATCGTCGAATTTTTCAATGTCAATGTTGTGATGTCCCCACACGCACTGACTGCCTCATCAGTTGTATGGAGCACACAGCAGCCTTCTTCTCTTTTGCGCAATGTGCGGGCGCTCACGTATGCGCACGAACACGCCGGACACTACATTCGCGTCCTTGGGTGTCTCACTACATTATCCTAAAGCAGCAAATTCAAATTTCAACCGGTTTATTTATTACGACGTTTTGTATCTTTTCATTTGAACAACCCTTATTACCATCAAGTACTATCCTCATTAGGAGATGTACTATGGCAGCTCAATGAAAACGAGCGTGCTAAACCGATTCCGCCTAGTAATGTACGGACTGAGTACAGAAGAGCCCCTTGCCTAAGGATATCTTCATAGAAGGTTTTCTACAGAAAACTAGCTTACATTACGTCTTGCATAGTAATAGCCACAGAAAATCTTAAGCAGTCAGTCCGCTGTCTGGAACTTGAACATGACTGACGTAAATCTATTCACCTATCGTGTTTCTTTGATCACTGGTGGGCTTTTTTATATGGATGATTTACATCAGATTCATGTTTATTGCATACGAATTCGATGCCTTTACACGTTTTTTGATCTGTAGCTCTAGGATCTAGAGACTTGGACAGGAGAAATTGTACGTATATTTTAGATCGGTTAAACGTATATTTCAAATAAATGTGAGGTATCCGACTCCGGAGAGGTTCTACTAAAGAAATACATTTGTTTAATGTGTCTAGTTCACCAAACCATTGTTGTTACTACTTATCTTCATGACCATGAGATAGCTATTTAGATCAGATCCACAGATTAATCATAATTAAGAGGAAAGGACACCTGCCCTTGGCAAAGGCTTAGCTCAGATTAAATTTTGATGGAGAATTTTCGATCCTTCTCTTACTAACGACCTCTCTAAAAACTTTCTGTTCGACAGTATTTTTAGTATTCATATGCTGTGACATCCCTGTCCGTTATGGAATGTGGATCGGGATCCAACTGACAGCTGGCACCGATAACAACCATCCCGATCAGGACAACGATCCAACCATGATCGGACAATTAGCCATTTGCTTGAAGCCGAACTGTATGGAACCTCATTTCATGAATTTCAATAAAGCCTAAGATGTCTTAAAATTTTATATTTATATCTAATTATGCTTTTGGTAATTTCCTACCATATTCCTAGCAATTAATTGTACACTTTGCTTTAAATTAAAATGGATTCGACTTTCACTATTAGACTTAAGTGATATTACCAGATGCTTATTTACATATTTATGTATTCCCATTTCTGTAAATCTCAGTTGCCCTGTGACGTCCATCTCGTAGCAAATCTTGAGGCAAACTCAATTCACGTTATTGCGGTTAATTTGAACTCCACTTCGATACTCAAGATAACATGCTTACTAGATTTAAATCTCTCAAATCACGCTTCAGTGTAATTGTTACACAAATATCATCTTTAAGCAGCTCGGAATCGCATTAACCCAGACTATTCTAACTGAATTTCAATTCCATATTTTAATGACATATTTATGCGTGTCTCCTCTCGGGAAGCATTCACGGCTTGCTAATTGTCTCGGGGATATCGTACCAAAATGCAATTTCGATGCATCATTTTGATAGCTGCTCAAAGTTTAACTTCAGATTTATTTTATAAATAACTTAATGCCAGTATTGATTATAATTTGTTACTCTCCTCTTAATGAAAAAGTTAAGATAGCTTCATGATAAAAAATAAACTGATGGAGTTTACTAAAATTCCGAAGGCACACCTATTACGTTATTAATCAACTACTGTTGATCGAAGTTGTCAGAATCCACTGACGTATGCAGGTTCTATTTATATAACTGATTAAAAAACAAGAACTAAATTCATTTACCTGTACTGATGCATTGTTGAATCTGACGTGATGTTTCAGCTGGCAATCTTCTTTACAGCAGAACCACAATTCTATTTCTTGACATCACATTTTATTTACATAAGACATTCAAAAGTAAAATTAATATTTAAATACATTTTCTTGTACAGCCTCTCTTTTTCTCTTATGGCTGTACGAAGCAATTTATCCGTTCATCACACGGATTCGAAACCGAACTACAAAAAAGAAAATAATAATAATTAAAAAAAAAATAAAAAAAAAATAAAAAAAAAAAAAAAAAATTTAATTTCTCTCACTAATGGAACCTCTGGCGCCCTCTAGCGGGAGAAAGCCACTTTAGATGAACATTTAACAACACTAATACGCTGTAAAACATAGGAAGATTTGATAGTTTACTTTGAGTCATAATATTTACTGTCTAAATGAATAAAATATATGTAATCTCATTTGAAATGCATATTGCTAAATTAGTTTTCTACAACTTAGAAGGTTAGTTTGTTAGTTCTAAGCACTGGCCTCCAGCTCACCTTGTAGAGACATTAGGTATATTTTTGGAAGCAGGGAAGATGGAAAAAAAAGCAACCGCCTTCGCCGGGAATCGAACCACAGACCTCTGGAATACCGGCCCAGCGTGCAGAACCACTACACCACAAAGGCTCTCTGGGAAAGTGGGAGAAACACCTTACATACTCCTCTTTTTAAAGGACGACTGGGTTTCTAAGGGACCCAATCGCCAAATCTTGGGTGTGGAGAATCCTCATCCAACACCCTTTTAGTTCGGGCGCCACTGTAGAGACATTAGGTATATTTTTGGAAGCAGGAAAGACGGAAAAATAGCAACCGCCTTCGCCAGGAATCGAACCACAGACCTCTGGAATACTGTCCCAGCGTGCAGAACCACTACACCACGAAGGCTCTCTGGGAAAGTGGGAGAAATACCTTATATACTCCTCTTTTTAAAGGACGACTGGGGTTTCTAAGGGACCCAATCGCCAAATCCTGGGTGTGGAGAATCCTCATCCAACACCCTTTTAGTTCGGGCGCCACTGTAGAGACATTAGGTATATTTTTGGAAGCAGGAAAGACGGAAAAATAGCAATCGCCTTCGCCGGGAATCGAACCACAGACCTCTGGAATACTGTCCCAGCGTGCAGAACCACTACACCACGAAGGCTGGCTAGGAAAGTGGGAGAAATACCTTATAACCTAGCAGGCGAAGTCTAGCATATGGTATGAGTGGATAGGCCTATCCAACAACAAACGAACATTAAATAAATAAACATAACAAAATAAATGATTAAATAACGGAATAAAACAAACGTAATAAACATCTAGTGTTAAATTCTGATCATACAATCACACAAAACAAACATATGAAACTCAAAAGAAAAAAAAAAAAAAAAAAAACGGGTTGTAAAAGAAATAAAATCACAACATGTAAAACAGATTCAGTAAAATCAGTATGTAGATGTATCGTTTCCGTTTCTGTGTTCTTTCCTAAGTTTTAAATCTTTATAAGTTTTACTTTCAATCATTATTATTCAGATTTTCTTTACATTATTAAAATTCATCGTAAATTTATAAGTTCACTTCAGTCATATCTGTTTTCAATATAATATTTCGTTTTCTTACCTCTCCATACCAGTATCCTTCTAATTCGCATTCACAATCTGCATAATATCTCTTGAAAATTTTCTAAACAATAACTGGAAGCACACTCGGCGCATATTCCTAAGGCGAAAATAATCCAAAGCATTATTAGAAAATCGAAATTATGGCGAAAAGCAGAATAAAGAAATCTGATGTGTACACCACATACTTCCTTGTACGGAATATTAACTTGTACGGAATATTAAAATTTTTTCTTGCATTTCATTTTAACTTATAGGATTGAATTAAATCTACTTCGCCGACAGTGCATAAACCATAAGAGAATGAATGCACTCTTTAAAATTCAGAATTCAGTATGTATGTTTGCCATAGCGACACTCTGGCTCTAGGTTCACTTAACAGCGTTATATTTTGTTCATATTATAACTCAGAATGCACAAAATTTATATCATTTGAAGAATTATCTAATCGTTGCCACATGTTCTATTGAAATACTATAATAAATCTAGAACGATGTATAAAAGAAATTAGCAAACAAAATAAAAAAGAAACAGTTTTTCACAGACGATTTAGTATTTCTCATTTAATTAATTCAGTTCTCACTTCGCGACAAGGCAAAAATGCATAAAAACTCAAAATATCTATATTAAAATTTACGAAGTAAATCTTAAACACTTATTTCCTCGAAAAAATTCCAGAAAGGATTAAGCATGATTTAATTCGCAATAATAAATGAAAATGTTATCTTTGTTGCTGCAAAGTTTAGTTTCTCTAGATTGGCAACAAATCTACTATTTTGCTGTTTCAGTTGTAAACAAACATGTCCGCCATGTTAGTTAAAGATTAGACTTAACCGCACTTAAAAAACTTTTAAATTGTTGATAATTCTACAAATATTGCTTGCAAATTTCTTAAAGGCATAAAAACCTTAACCGGAAGACATGAATAACATAAATGAATCATTTTTAAAGCAAAAATTGCACAATTTACAAACGTATAAGAATAAAGAAACTTAGATCGCTGAGCCGAGTAACAGAGTATATATATATTATGTTTATATACTTTTGGTGCGGCCGATTGCAACCAAAATACGAGGTGCGCATCTACATGTTATAGCAGTACTATATACAAAATTTCAACGTTCTGAGGTTACTCGTTTTTGAGTTATGCGAGATACGTAGGTACGTACGTACATACGTTCGTATAGACGGCACGAAAAATTCTCTTCAGAATTCACTTTAAAGCAGTTTTATAATTTTTTTGGAATGAAAGAGTCTTTTACTCTGTCCTTACGTACAGATGTCAAGCAAAAACATCGTTAAATTGCGTGCCATAGCGGTCAAAATGGGTATTTTCGTTGAAATATGCTGCCTGAAACATTTTGCGATTACAATACCTTTTTACTTCGTACAAGGAAAAAAAAAAAAAAAAAAAAAAAAAAAAAAAAAACGGTTTCACGAATGAAAAATTTTTTATTGAAATCAGGTAATATTCTAGAGAACATTTACATTATCAATCAATTTTTAATAATTATTTTTAAAGCCCTTTTTTTCAATAATAGTTGTTTTAATAACTGATGTTGGTTACTTAAAAGCAGTGTTTTATTTTCTTTATCCAACAAGAACTGAAGCTTATTAGTTTTATCGCATTTTATCGTTAGTATTTTCAGTATATTTTTCACCTTAAAAGTTACTGAAGATAATTTTCATAAATGTATGTAACAGTTACGAGTAAAACTCTGAATAGAAA
Organism: Stegodyphus dumicola; assembly: GCF_044657685.1. Lineage (NCBI taxonomy): Eukaryota > Metazoa > Arthropoda > Arachnida > Araneae > Eresidae > Stegodyphus > Stegodyphus dumicola. The sequence continues at coordinate 181,897,966 of NC_140775.1, forward strand.
AAGATAGTAACTCGAGTTGATTGCGAAATGCTTTGAGAAACAAAGGCTGCATAGTTGAAAAATATCTTTGAAAGCCCACAAGCAAGGCATTGCTAAACTTCGACACAGGATTCCCATTAACAACCCTGCTTTTCAACCCTACGACAATCCACCATTTGTTCTGAGGACATACCGTGTCAAAGCAACCGTGTTATGATTAAGACACTCAAGAGGCAAGAAGGAACCCAAAATTTCTCGTTCTTTGCGGGGAAGGGAGGAGGAAGAAAGCTAAGTGGAGGGAGGAACACAGCCGAATTCGAGGGGCTGGGAATTAACTAATTAATTAGGGAATTAGTCGTGGATCTTGTTTAAAACTGGGTAATTAAAATCCTAAAGGCAGAAAATTGGGAATGAATTACTGCGTGACAGAAGGGGTGGAGTTGGGGATAAAGGGGAGGGGGAGGAACTTTTATGCCATTTTAAATTGACGCATACCTTCTTCTTCTTCTTGCTACTCGCCAAAAGTTGTCTGGCTAGGGAATACACAAGCCGATTGATTACTTAGGAGAGAAATGAGGAAGGATTATAGTTTCTCGCGGTGCACATATGGTGGAAGGGTGCGTTTTGATACGGATGCTAACGGGTGATTAATGTATTGGTAATTAAAATTAATCGCCGATTTCGGAAAATGCTTCCACGCTTTTTCGTTTTATACTTTCCGACAGCAACCTATACTAATACTACCCAATCCTCTATGGGTTTACCTGTTCCTTTTAAAAGTATTTTTAGAGTAATGAGTTCTCCAATTTAGCTAGAATAGAACTTGTAGCAGTAAGAGAAGCATTCAATTTAAATATTTAGACCTAAGATTAATTTTCAAAGTGCTTTTCTATTAGAAATTTCAAACTGATATGACATCTAAGATACGCCATTTTATTAATTTTACTTAGAACGTACTCTTTCTAAGGTAAATTAATTTCTATGGATTTCCATTTTAAAATTAACTATATTTGCTTACAAGAAGTTAGTTATGAGAAATATTTCATTTGAAATAAATAATAATAATAATAATAATCTGAAAGGATCGCACCAGGGAATTTGTTTGGGTTGGAATTTTTTACTGTCGCTCATCAGTGCGGATTACCAATCTGCGCTTGGACTTGCTATCAAAGTTTTTTGGTCTTTTAGCATTAAGTGTCGTTTTCTTCGCACTTAAATTACATGGAATTTCAGCAACAAAATCACAAAATATTTAAAACCAAGAATATCTTCCGAATTCCCACTAGAGTGTTAGGTGTTGCCATATATTTTTTTATGCGATGTAATATTTCTTTGAAAAGTAGTTGCTCGAGTGGCCGGCCTTTTAAAAGAGTTATCATAAAAAAGTGAAAAAATGTTTTTAATGAATCTAGCTAGTGTCATTTCATAAAACATATTTGGCATTGCTAGTTAGACAAAGCACGATTTAAATGCATTTTTATTTAAATGTAGAAAATGTAGAAAAAATACTTTTTTTAAAAATTGCTTTTATTTCTTTTCTGTGACTTAGTTTTGTACTCAGTAGCAAAAAGATTAAATTCAAATACCTTATACTTTAATGAATGGGTACACTCTGGCGCCTGCAGACAATACATATCTTATTTATGGCAGTGGCAACACACTAATTTCAACAGTGCATATTATATTTGAGGCAGTAGAAACACATTGCATACATTATACATATTCTATTTGAGGCAGTGGTAACATATTGCTTTCAACAATGCATATTCTATTTGAGGCAGTGGCAACACATTGCTTTCAACAATGCATATTCTATTTGAAATAGTGGCAACACATTGCTTTCAACAATGCATATTCTATTTGAGGCAATAGAAACACATTGCAAACATTATACATATTCTATTTGAGGCAGAGGCAACCTATTGTTTTCAACAATGCATATTCTATTTGAGATAGTGGCAACACATTGCTTTAACCAATGCATATTATGAGACAGTGGCAACACATTGCTTTCAACAATGCATATTCTAAAATTAAGAATTTGTTGTTTGACTTCTGAATTAATGCATATTCTATTTGAGGCCGTAGAAACACATTGCATACATTATACATATTCTATTTGAGGCAGTGGCAACATATTCCTTTCAACAATGCATATTCTATTTGAGACAGTGGCAACACATTGCTTTCAACAATGCATATTCTATTTGAGACAGTGGCAACACATTGCTTTCAACAATACATATTCTATTTGAGGCAGTAGAAACACATTGCATGCATTATACATATTCTATTTGAGGCAGTGGCAACATATTGCTTTCAACAATGAATATTGTATTTGAGTCAGTGGCAAAACATTGCTTTCAACAATGCATATTCTATTTGAGACAGTGGTAACACATTGCTTTCAACAATGCATATTCTGTTTGAGGCAGTAGAAACACATTGCTTTCAACAATGCATATTCCATTTGAGACAGTGGCAACACATTGCTTTCAACAATGCACATTCCATTTGAGACAGTGGCAACACATTGCTTTCAACAATGCATATCATATTTGAGACAGCGGCAACACATTGCTTTCAACAATGCATATTCTAAAGTTAAGAATTTGTTGTTTGACTTCTGAATTAATGCATATTCTATTTGAAGCGGTAGAACCGCATTGCATACATAATACCGGTGATTGGTCTAGAAAAATAGCAATATATATCACAGAGTTTTTTTCGTAGATTGTTTGCGGTCTTTTCCTTACTACATTCTCGCTTTATTCATTGATTTAATCGAACCAAATTATTGCTTTCTACAACTTTGTTTATCGAATAATTCACTTGTGTTCTATTTCAAGGACTAAGGGGAAAAAAATTAAAGGTACTGTTGCTTTTTGAAATTATCTTTCTGCAACCATTTTCATTATTTTAAAAGCTAGTACGATATCTCGTGGCTTCGTTACACCATCATCGACTTTTCAAGATCTTCATTCCATTCTGTTTTACATCAATTAAGGATAGTTCGTTTTGTTCCTATCATTAAAATCAGCGCTTTATTTTCGAAATTTTTCGAAGAACATGATTACCACGTATTCATAAAAAGTATCAATAAAGCAAAATGTTTAGACTTAAGAGATAAAATATCTGATTTCCTTTTAAGGAGCACTTATAAAGCTCCTTCCGAAATTAGTTTTATATTTGGAACTAATCCACGTATTTTTTAAAGTCAGGATAAGAAAGACGACCGATATGTTCAACAGAAAAGACTAAAAGCATTTCGTCTTACTGTTTGGTCCAATGTACTTCTGGGATCATAACTGTTCATATGAATTTTCTGTTAAATTTATATTCATTATGAAATGAAACTTCTGAAATTTTCATGATTATGATTATCTGATAAGGTATTTTCACCCTCCTTCCAGCATTCATTCTTGGTGTAACGGTAGCACACTCGGCGCGTGTTCGAGTGGTCCAGGTTCGAGTCCCGCCGAGGGGATTGCTCATTTTTCATGTCTACTGCTTCAAGAAAAGCTAATACCTCTACATTGGTGTCCAAACTAAAAGGTGGTGGACAATAAATCGTCACCACCAGATTTGGTGATTAGGTCCCATAACATCCAGACGCTATTTAAAAGGGGGAGTACATAAGGTATTTTTTCCCTCCTTCCACCATGCCTTCGTGGTGTAACGGGAGCACACTTGGCGCGTATTCGAGAGGTCCAGTTCCGAGTCCTGGCGAGAGCATTACTCATTTTTTTTTTTTTATTTCTATTGCTTCAAAATAATGTAATGATTCTACAACCTTGTCAATTACATCTGCCAAAATTCTGGAAAATTCTGCTTCGAATTCCAGCGTTTTGCTTCTGAACAATATTTCAATTTCTGATTGAAATACCATAATCTCCAATCCAAGTGTTAGTAGGCTATAATTGTCAAGTTGTTATCAATAGCAAGAACAGCACTTTGATAAAAGTAAACTGAATTCCAATGAAATTACGGTCAATTTAAATATTAGGCTTCGATGTGTTAATTTTTATTTTGCATTTTTTAGTTGCTTATTAGCATATTGCTCCGCATTTTCATTACAAATGGTGATATACGCTGTCTGTAGTGATGTACAGGAAATTACTCTGTTAACTCAAAATGTAAATGTGTTAAATTATTGTGCTAACTTAAACGTCTTATTCATTATGAATTGATTTTAAGAAACGACTGGTTTTGCTTTCCTTTTACAAAAATCTATACTATTGCGTGTGTACGGGTTCGTAATAAACTGAATGCACAAGTCCGATGAAAAGTAAATTAAATTTATTCTTATAACAAGAAATAAAACAAAATGCTGAAATTCCTTCAGAGATATTTGTACAATATCGCAATATCTGGCAGTAGTTACATTTTAAACTACTAAAACGTTTTAGCCGCGAATTCGCTACAGTAAACAACTGAATTGAGATGTTTTCCTCCAGCTTTTATAAGCTTTTTAAATGCACGAGAAAATTTTCTTATTTTCTCGATTTTTCTAAGAGTACAATTACGAGATATCTATTTATTAAAAATGTAAAATGCGCGCGCTCCTGTATTTTAATTTTACCGGCGTAGCTAATAAGTCTCGTGCTGCATTGCGCGGGAATATAAAACAATTTTAATTAAAAATTCTACTAAAAATAGCTAAACCTTAACAATATTTTACATATTTAGACTTTCAACATTGTAATGACATTTGGTAAAAGTGTTCAGTATCACTTAACACGTGAACAGTAAATGCATTTTTAACCCTTTCCGGCACGCTACCTTTTAAAGTTGGAGTTTTGATTAAAAAAAAAAAAAAAAAAAAAAAAAAAAAAAAAAAAAAAAAAAAAGGTAGGCAGTGTAATTAGGCCCAGAGGAGAACACAAGTAAAATTTTGTGAAGATAGCACTTATAGTTTTAATTCTGTGGATGTGCCCAAAAGTTGGCACACTGATTGAATAAAGCTTCGAAAAGAGTGCTGAAATGAGCATTGTTGTCAATGAACTGATCGATGAGATGCGGAGAAACAAAGAATACGGAATATCAGTTGACCTAGATTATTGGTGAGCCCGGTCTGGGAACACCTAGGGTTCGCCGTATGGCAAGAAATTTTAGGCAAGATTTCAAAGTAAAAATTTAAAACTAGTATAGAATAAGGAGATTAGCATACAGCCAAAAAAAATAACATAGAAATTTCTTTTCAAACAATTCCTTTTATACCCTAAAAAAATCTGGAAGATTTCTTTGAAAAATGAGGGTCTTAAAAAACTAAACATGCCTAAAATATATGGACTGGTTTGTGTTGAGCTGCCAGCTACTATAAATAAAGAAGGTTCAGAGTAACATACAGTAACCTATAAATACTTTATCATTCAATTTTTCCGTGCGTACAGAAGGAAATTTGTAGGTGTGTCTAGACCGGACACACTGTGCCTCTTAGGGATAACGTAAGATTGCGTCCCCCCATAATGACCTGATGGGAAAGAAAAAATTAAGAGGTTATTTGAGTTGTGCGCGAATGCTTATATCTTCGAAACTACAAAGGTTACAATCAATCTAAATACATTATTAGGTTAAACGAAAGAGCAGATTAGCAAATAATAATAATAATAATAATAATAATAATAATAATAATAATAATAATAATAATAATAATAATAAATGGTCAAAGGGTATACGCATAGTAACGCGTCAAAAATAAAAATTTTGATGTAGCTCCGTGCGCATGCGCCACCACGTGTCAGTGAGCAATGTCGTCTGGTAGACAGTCGCGCGTAGACAGTCAGTGTGTTAGTGTGGTTTTGCCGTATTTTATTTTATTTCGCCAAGCTAGTGGTGTTGGGAGTTCTAGAAATTCGTGGACTTTAACATATTATGTACCAATAGAATTTACTATTCAGGAGCATAAGAGAATACAGGATTCAGAAGCAGGCGGCTTTTACGCGGTTGATGTAACTGTCAATGGTCAGCCAAGATTTATTCTAGCATCCGTATATATTCATGCAGCTGTTGATTTAAGGGGGTTCATACACCTTAAACCCCTTATGATCTTCGAATATGCGACTGTTGCAAGAATTGGGATATTTTATTTATTTTAAAAGCAATTACTTCCAACCTTTTACAGCTGACTACGTAATATAGCTGCTTTTGAAACTAGTAACCAGAAAGTTTGTGTTGCCACAAATATTTTTGTAATTCAATCCTCTTTGTGACAAAATGTTTCGCCATGTTTTCACCTTGCGCGCATGATATTTTAAAAATGGCTAATGGTACATCCTTGAAATTGGATGAAATTCTTTATATGGGCACTATTTTCTAACTGAACCAAAAATCTGATGAACATTTTAATATTAAAAAATTTTATGGACGAAAAAATTACAGATTTTGTTAATAAAATACATTTTATAAACACAACTCAAAATAAAATAAAAATTTAACATGAAATTTTTAGAATTTTAGGTTCGCAGTAGTTTCCAAATGTTATAAAAGTTATATATTAAATATGGAATTAAATTATGCAACAGAATGTTTTAAACTGTACGCGCAAGGTGGAAACATGACGAAAAATTTTGTCACAAAGCGGATTAAATTATTAAAATATTTGTGGCAACACAAAATTTCTGATTACTATTTCAGAAAGCAGCTATATTATGTAGTCATCTGTAAAAAGTTGGAATAAATAAGTTATCCCTATTCTTGCAACAGTCACATATTCGAAGGTCTTGCTGGTTTTAAGGTGTATGAGTCCCCTTAAGAAATTTGATGATGTTATTGTTTAGTGTATTGATGAAATATTCCAAGACTACTTTATAAATCGATGAAGAGTTTATTGTAGATACAGATGGTATTATAATTATAAAGGGGGATTTCAACGTAGACGTCAAACGAAATGAAGAGGCATTTGATTTTATGAAACAACACTTTAATCTCAATATGGCATAAAATATTATTTAATTTCAATATAAAATAAAGTAACTATCTAAGTACCACTCGGCAATTCATTTATAGTTTTAACATTTCCAAGGAATTTTTGCAGGCATTTTAAATTAATGTGTCTTATTTCTCACATCATCGATCAGTTTACACATTGCCATTTTGAATGCATAAATGTAATGAGTAAAGAAAAAACCTGAAAGCTTTCAGATGTTACATTACGTCCAAACAGACTTTTTTTAAACTTTTGTGTGTTACCTTTATTTATTAAATATCATGTTCTTCGGACTTAAACCATAAAATTCAGTTCACTAGCATTGTCGCAAAATAATTTTAAAATGAGCATATCTTTAGGATTTCCGTTACACAGTTCCGCGGCCGCTGGAGATAAAAATGTTTCCCCTTCCGACGCCGTAGAGTGTTGCCATTGCTCGCTTTTAAATCGTTGAGTTTGTTACTCAAAAATTCATTAAAGTTTTACAAAATATGAAATCGATCATGAAACAAATTCCATATTTCAAATTTGGTCTTCCACATGCCCATATTCGCAGGAGGATTACGTGATTCAAAATTCGATGGCTCTATGTACCGTTGTTTTATCACAGTGCGAGAAATAGACATACATTTATGCATGCTTTTCATTATTTAATTTCTTCAAATATAACGCAGGACTCTTACATTTGGGGGCAACAGTTTGAAAAGTGAAACGGACATTTATAGTGATTCAACGCAAAATCGCAAAACAAAAACCGTAGTCCTACAGGTACAAAGTCTCTTTGGACTAATAATTTTAAAATAAGCATATCTTTAGAATTTTCGTTATACAGTATCGCGCGCTGGAGATAATGTTTAATACCACTGCTTGCTTTGAAATTTTTGAATTTGTTAATAAAAAATTCGTTAACCCTTTAACTGTCAAGTTATTTTGATGATTTGGGTACACAAATTGTCAAATTTTTTTATTGCAAAAACCAAATGTTTAGTACAAAATAAAATATACTTAAGTAGTTAAAAATTGATATTTTGACGTACGTGGGTAAAATTTTTTAAGTTTTGTAGCCACTGCATATTTTATTTGAGGCGGCTGTCACTGAACATGGCAGTTGCAAAGTTCGCCTTATTAGTAGTCCAGTAATTCAGTCTTGTGTGGTACAACTGGAAACACTTTTCCAAGCACAAACCAACTCCACAATCACTACACCAGAATCGTGATTCCTTCCTTATCTTTTCCCCATTTTTATCCTTTTTCGAACTTTGCACTGTCTTGTAGGCTCACGTTTCGCAGGAATAGGAGGAAAATGGGATATAAAATGTCGTTCAGTAAGACGGGCAGGGTTATCTATTGTAGGTGGTCTGCCAACATTCTTTTGTCCAGAAGCTGCATCATCATATTTATGTAAAAGCTCTTCTACAACTTGGATTCGAAATTCTAAAAATGTAATACGTTTCTCAACTACATTTTTATAGAGCAAATATGAGTTCCACAGTACCTTGTCTAGTACATGTAAAAATATCTTTTTATAATACTTTTTCTGACGTTTTCGGATTGTTGGATGAAAGGATATTTCCTGATCACAGCGATATACACCACCCATAGTTAGACCGTAATTAGAAACAATCTTCGGCTTGAGTATATCGCAATTTTTTATTTTTGAGGCTGGCCATGGAAGTATCATGAATACTGCTCATCAAACACACATCCTTCATCTTCGGTTGAAGAATCTAAATCATCTATATAACGTTTCAAAGAACTGGACGCTATTTTACAACAAAAAGATCCCATGCACCTTGAACCAAATAACCTCTAACCTTTGAAATCTTCAGTAAAGTGCTGTCATCTATTGAACTGAGCGTACATTAACTTTTCCCGAAATACAGTCGGGTTTGACAAAAAGATGAAGCCGAAATAAACGTCTCGCGATATATATTCGGGTATAACAATACGATACACTCAAAAAAAAATTACCCCGAGTAATACTCGGGCGTGACATTTTCGAACACCAGTGCTGTGCCCGAGATAATCTCAGGCATGACAGTTAAAAGGTTAAAGTTGTACAAAATAGGAAGTAGATAATAAAATAAATTCCACATTCCAAATCTGGCATTCCAGATGCCCTTATTCGAGTGGAGGACTACGATATTCAAAATTTAATGTCTCTAGGTTCCATTGTTTTTTCACAGTTCGAGAAACATACAAGCATTCATGCAGATTCTTCGACATTTAATTTCTTTAAATACTATAATGCAGGGCTCTAATATTTGGTGGCAACAATCTGAAAAGTGAAATGCCGTTTATAGTGAACCAACGCAAAATGGCAAAACGAAATTAATAGCCCTTCCGGGAAAATTGTCCCTTTGGGCGAAAAATAAAATAACATATATATGTGTAGTCTTTTGTCTGTTTTATTTGTTCTGTAACATCTTCATACTTCTGGTAGTACGAATAACGCCAGCGTGGCTTTAAACTAAAAGATAGAGCCTGCCGTTAATTCTATTTTTTTAAACAAGAATAAATATTTTATAAATTTCCCCCGCTTTAAGAGGTATAAGCATCAGTCTCTCCATTATAAATTCGTAAGAATTCTGATTCCGCCGCGTAGTTTATAGTATATTATCCAAATAAATCTGATTTTGCTAGTCACAAATATAAACGTAATGAATGGACACAATTGGCTTACATATTTGCTTGATATTTATAATGCAATATTTCTCTGCTCTAATAAGAATCGATACGCTTAGATGTTAGATAAACGTACAAATGAACAACTAACCGGCAACGAAACCGGTTATTATTACTGTTATATGCGTATAAAATTTTACAATATATTCAACTCGATAATATTTCATTACTAACAAATGTAAATCCGTAATAAATAGCCGCATTGGGTTTAAATATTTATTCAAAAATCTATAGTCTCCTCTCTATCCCGACTCGATATACCCTCCGTAATCTTAAAGCCTATGCATGTAGCAATTCAGATTCTACCGAATAAGATAAAAGATATTTTTAATATCTTAATATATTAAATTATCTTAATATATTATATTTCGTATTAATTGTTATATAAGCATTACGTAATGTTACATTTATATTAAGTAAAGGAAAATGTTTTTCGAATATAAAGGATGGGATTTTGGGTTTGGTTTATTCAGTTATGGAAAGCACTCGAGGGCTATTTGCCTAAGAGGAGAAATGTGTTCGTAGAGGACTTTCAAAGGAAACTTTCTCGTATACATGCTACACATAGGGGGAAAACTACGGAAACCCCTATACTGCCAGCCCGTTCGCTGAGATTCGAACCCCGGACTGAACTACCAATGTTTTATGGCTCGGCCACTGGCGGCCCTGATGATGGGATTTTAGTGCACACATCTCTCTCTGTCTGTATAATATATATAACTTTAATTAAACTTAGGAGATAATATAATCAATTAATCAATACTATTTAGGAAATAAATTATATATATATATATATATATAATGTTGTATGAACATAAATCCATTTAGTGCGAATACAAGTTATTATTACTTGCGCAATTGCTGCAAAGTTAGTTAATAATAATTTATTTCCTAAACAGTATTGATTAATTGATTATATTATCTCCTAAGTTTAATTAAAGTAGAATTATTTTAAAAGTGTGCATCCATACTGGTAAGTTATATTTTGAAAGATGTTTTGAAGTAATTTGAAAGCAAAATGTTAATAATGTTTTAATGTTTTAACGGGGACTGGAGTTAAATCATCACGAAGAATAATATTACAATTGTAAAAGTAAAAATTAAAACATGTAATTATTGTCATTGATCGGAAATTAGTTGACTTTTCAAGGGGAACAAACCAACTCCCGTTCAATGATCAATAATTGATAAAAATACGTAAATATGAAAGTGTTTCGTCTTTACTCGAGTTATAAGTTAAAGCCAAACCGGCAATTCTAGTCAGGCCAAATATTTCCGCGAATAGTTGTTACTCAAAGAACTTATTCTCATGAAGCATTTTAGTCAATTTAATTTGAAGTAAAAATCAATTACTGTAGAGAAATCCTGTAAAACTCGAGTAATCGTCCCCGACACTATCATCTTTATGTATTTGAGTACTATATTATTTGTAGAAATTAAACATTGGAAATTGTCATTATGAAATCGAAATCAAAGTAAATTTGAAATAAACATAGAAGATTATAAAAAAGATAAATAATGCAAACTTTGTAAAAACAAATCAAAGAGAACATAAAAATAATATAAAAATAATATAAAAATAAAATAGAAAATAATATAACTCGAGTAAAGACGAAACACTTTCATATTTACGTATTTTTATTAATTATTGATCATTGAACGGGAGTTGGTTTGTTCCCCTTGAAAAGTCAACTAATTTCCGATCAATGACAATAATTACATGTTTTAATTTTTACTTTTACAATTGTAATATTATTCTTCGTGATGATTTAACTCCAGTCCCCGTTAAAACATTATTAACATTTTGCTTTCAAATTACTTCAAAACATCTTTCAAAATATAACTTACCAGTATGGATGCACATTTTTAAAATAATTCTACTTTAATTAAACTTAGGAGATAATATAATCAATTAATCAATACTGTTTAGGAAATAAATTATATATATATATATATATATATATAGTATGGATTCACTCTTTTAATATATTTCTACTTTAATTAAACTTAGGAGATAATATAATCAATTAATCAATATTGCTTAGGAAATAAATTATTATATATAATTATATATATATATATATATATATATATATATAATTATATATAATATAATATATATACTTATATATATATATATATATTATCCATATTATCCAATTATTATATATATATATATATAATTTATTTACTAAAGAAATATTGATTTTAATAGAATTATCTAAAAAGAGTGAATCCATAGTTAGCTTTTCAAAGGGAACAAATCCACTCCCGTTCAATGAACAATAATTAAGAAATAAACACGAAAGTGTTTCGTCCTCTACTCAAGTAATAAGGCGATGCCAAACTGGCAATTTAAGTTAGGCCAAATATTTCCGTGAATTGAAGGGATCGAGAACCAATGCTAGGCACCACAAAACTCATTCTGATTAAGCATTTTTGCTAATTCAATTTTGAGTGAAAAGCAATTTATGCACTAAAATTGATAAATGACTTGAGTAATTGTCCCCCGACACCCTCGTGTTTATGCATTTTAATTCAAAACTATTTGTAAAAAAATTAAACATTGGAAATTGGCATTATGAAATAGAACTCAAAGTAATTGAAGAAATAAACATTAGAAAATTACGAAATATAAGAAATATAATGCAATCTTTGCAAAAAAAAAAAAAAAAAAAAAAATCAAAAAAATCAAAAAAATAAAAACTGAAATTTAAAATATATATAATAAGAAGAACAATTTACATTCAAGTTACTTTAAAACAATTTTCGGAATGAAACTTACTAACTATGGATTCACTCTTTTTAGGTAATTCTACTAAAATTAATCTTAGGAGATAATATAATCAATATTTCTTTAGTAAATAGATTATTATTAACTTACTTTGTAGCTATTGCGCAAGTAGTAGAATAACTTGATTTCGCACTAAGTGAATTTAAGATTATATATATATATAATATATATATATATATGCGTTTCTAATAGATTATTTAGTATATTATTTCCTTTGACAAAAGTAGTTAGAATTCTATTGAAATGAAGTAACTCATTAGCCCATTTAAAATGGATGGATTAGGATTAGGATTATTCAATTATGGCAAAGCACACGAGGGCTATCTGCCTAAAGGGAGGGATGCCTTCGTGGAGGACTTTCTAAGGGAAAGTGGCTCGTATACACGTTACACATGGGGAAAACCCCAAAACGCCCATGCAGCCAGCCCGAATCGAACCTCGGACCGATCTACCAGTGTTCAGCGTCTTACCGCTCGGCCGCTGGTGGGCCCCATTTAAAATGGAATCCTGTACATGCTTAAAATGGAAACATTAGAAAGGTATAATTAAAAGCGGAGATGTAACCAACCAAACTAAGTAATTATCGTCACTGACCGGAAATATATATGTTTAGTTTAGTTTACGAGTGTGCTGCAACCCTCCTGGCCGACAATAATCAGCCTCATGGTTGACGCACCACACCCGACGAGAACAAACAAAAATACAGTTAAAAGATAAAAACAAAAAATTAAAGCACAGATTAAACAGATTAACACAGATTGTGTATCTTTAAAAATACACTCACACAATACAAAATAAGAAAAATCATAAGCATAATCGGTTAAAAAAAAACAAAAAATTGTGAGACGACACATAACTCACTCACCCAACACATAAACTCGTAAACAAAAGAAAAGCTAACATATTTAATATATATATATATATATAGTATATATGTGTATGTGTGGGCGTGAAATATACAAAATGAAAGAATACTAACATTAATTTAGCAATAGTCCTTTTAATTCCTAATTTTAATCTGGCTAGGTCCCCTTCCTGTTTTAAAACTACCAACATATGAAACTTCAGTACGTCATTTGAAAATTAATCCACATTAGTTCATTACATACGAGTAGCACTGCGGATATTTTTTAACCAATTGCAGTTCAAAATCCAAACAAAGAAGCCAAGCCTCTCTTTTTATTAGGTCTTACAACGGTAAAGTCGCTGAACACTGGTATTTCGGACCTGGGTTCCGATTCCATGTGAAGGTGTTGGTTGCATGGGCACTTTTCGTGGTTTCGCCGTCGTGTATCGTGTATACGAGCCAGTTTCCGTTAGAAAGTTCTCTATGATTTTATCTCTACCTTTAGACAGATAGCCAGCCATAGTGTTCTTTACCATAAACTCAGTAAACCAAAGTAACCAGTTTTTTATAAGTTACAGCGGCAGCATGTGGGTAGGAGATGATTTTATGATTCTTGCATGAAATAAGTCTTCTATTTGTTTCTTAATACTATTACTAGCGGCATATGCCCATCAGATGAGTGGGCCAGCCCCCAAAACAAAATTTATAGATATGAATTTATAATTATCTACCCTTGTACAATATAATTATGTACATTTGAAATTTATAGTAATGTATACCTGAATCGAAAATGCGTAAAAACATTTCAATAGGAATAAAAACAATTAAATCTTTCCAAGCAGCAAGCAATTCGTAAATAATGTTTTGATATCAAACCAGGAAACAGAAACTTTTGACACATCAGGTTAATACGTACACGTGTGATGTCATGATTTAAATTTAATGTAATATAACAACTTTTTCTCAATATCAATGAAAGACTTAACGTGGCAATCAGTTATCCTAACCTGAAGCAAAAAAGTTGTCAACAGCAGCTATTACATGCAATCATATGCTTTCTTCAACGCCAGAATATAACCTTATATAATGCCAATAATATGCTTAAGGGGTATCAGAAACACCTATACCGATAATGTTAAATTGGCCATTTTCGATGTACCTTTTCTCAAAATCTGCTGTAGATACAAGCTTGAAATTTTTTCTGTAATTAAAGTATACCAACCTGATTATACTGAAATGAGCTTTTGAAGCATTTTGAATTTTAGAGTAAATTACAGAATATTTTGTTAGGCATAGTAAAATTTAGCACTTTTCTCACACAAGAAAATTTAAAAAAAATATTTTTTTAGGTTTATTACAAAAAGCTCATTTCAGTAAATATTACGAAACCTAATAAATAAGCCATAAAAAGTTTAGGTACCTGTGAGCAGTAGTTCCTGAGAAAAGGTACATAGAGTATAAAAAAAATCACGTTTGGAGAGAAACGCGTTTTTAGGTAAAAATCCTCATTGATCAAAGCAGCAGATGACAAATTAAAACTAGATTTTTTACAGTTCTAATTTTCATAGAGATTAAAGAATGGTATTTTTAGAAAGATAAAAGTGTAGTGAATTTGAAAATGCAAAAATCCGAAATCACAATTTTTTGAAGATTTTGGGGTTCGAACACCCCTTAAACGTTTGGCAATGCTATTTTCATTTCACATTTTGTAATACTTACAAAGTTTACGATTTGAAAGCGAGCAGTGGCAACACTTTTCGAAATAAAGCAGAATTTTATCTCCAGCGAGCGAGACTGTTGCCACTCGGAAAAAAGAGTGCGAAAATTAACGCTTCCAGAGTTTCTGATTGATATCTCGGCTGATTAAAGACATATGAAAATGAAAACGGTCAAAATGGCTTCGCACGGATTTTTAAATCAGGGGATATCGCTCTCGAAACTCAACTGAGAAGGTAATGCCGCAAACGAACAGACAGATAAGAACAGATATTAACAGTGGCAGTGGGAGCCAATGGTCAGGCTATCAATCTAAGGTTTAACCAAGCGGATTTTGTGGCTGGTCAGTAGGATGAATGACTGTCAAAGCATTTTTTTTTCTGATTTCAGAAGAGAAGCCTACAGAGTCACAATTTTTAGTGATGCAGGTCATCTGAGTTACACACGATGTTTGCTACATAGGATATTTAAATTACAATGATATCTTGTTTCGTGATGTTACATTGGATAAAACTGCAGTTATTCTTGAAAGGTTGTACTTTATGTTACATTTCGCGTTTCATAGTAGCATCTTAAGTTTCATTTACATTACATTCTATATTTTTCTTACAATACATGCGTTATGATAAGGTGTAGTACTTTACACCCTAAATTATATTGTACAGTACATTATATACATGCTATATGGTAATAACTGGGGATTATTATGTTACGGTGAAACACCGAAATTTGGAGAATGTCGACTTTCACCGGTGAATGTCAACATTCACATAGTTTCTTGGTGTATGTCCGAAATATTTTCCAAATACTCTTATTTCTGACTTACACCGGTCGATGTCGACATTCACCATGTACTAATGGTGAATTTTGAACATATAACAATATTATATTTTCTTCTCCGTCATTCAGTCGCGAATAAACGCGCTTGAAACTTGGAATAAGAACTCAAGAACATGAGAAACTAAAACACACAATACATTCAAAACGCGAAAGGAAAATAATAGAAGTTAAAAACTTACTTAATTATACAGTACGTTCTAAATGAGAAAATAAAATAACAGTCATGAAAAACTTACTAAATTATGTGATTCAAATCTTATTTATTGCAACAACTTAAACTATTATGGTACTTTATGACCTCTCTTTTCGACTTTCACCAGAGCATATCTGTGATTGTCGACATACACCGGTGAGGGTCCGAATATACAAGAATGTAGTGAAATATTCGGTCTTTCACCGACGTATTTGGTGAATGTTGATATTCTCCGGTGAAAGTCGACATTCTCCAATTTCGGTCTTTCACGGTAACAATTATATTAAAGTACATACATTATATCAGAATACAAAACATTAAATCATACATTATATTATTTAATACACTATGTTTGGAATTACGTTGAATACATTGCATAATATATAATACATTATACTTTACTGCGTTCGCTTTTCACATACTACGTGTCTTTGACATAGTGTACTGGAATACAGAGCACATTATTGGCCTTAGTATACTGTACACTACATACATGGTACTAGTTACTTAGTACTTTATATAACACTGGATTACATTATTGGGTTACATAGTATACATTACATAGTAAGAAATGCGTTATACTTTACTGTGTTCGCTTTTCATAGTTGTGTGTTGATTTTCCTTTCAATACATGTGTTTCTTAGATAGATTTTAATAGTGTAGGCTATCTTTAGTGGAGGCCCTAAATGGTGTATAAGTTTAAAAAGTATTTCTCTCGCTTCTTAGCGTGCCTTCGTGGTGTAGTGGTCTGCACGCTGGACGCCTATTCCAGAGTCCCGTGGTTCGATTCCCGGCGAAAGCGTTGCTCATTTTTCATGATTCCTGCTTCCAAAAAATACCTAAAGTCTCTACAGTGGCGCCCGAACTAAAAGGGTGGTGGATGATGATTCTCCACACACAAAATTTTGTCCCCTGAAAACCCATTCGCCCTTTAAAAAAGGGGGAGTATATAAGGTATTTCTACCATCTTCTTAGCGTGCCTTCGTGGTGTCGTGGTCTGCGCTCTGGGTGCGTATTCCTGAGGTCCGTGGTTCGATTCCCGGCGAAGGCGTTGCTCATTTTTCATGATTCCTGCTTCCAAAAAATACCTTATGTCTCTACAGTGGCGCCCGAACTAAAAGGGGGGTGGATGATGATTCTCCACACCCAAGATTTGGAGATTGGGTCCCCTGAAACCCCATTCTTCCTTTAAAAAATGGGGAGTATATAAGGTATTTCTACCATCTTCTTAGCGTGCCTTCGTGGTGTCGTGGTCTGCGCTCTGGGCGCCTATTCCTGAGGTCCATGGTTCGATTCCCGACGAAGGCGTTGCTCATTTTTCATTATTCCTGCTTGCAAAAAATACCTAATGTCTCCAGAAGCTACAGGAAGTTTTGAAGTTACTATTACTCTTGGAGATTCAATATTAAAACAACCGACATTAGTGCAGCAAAACTTCTTAAAAACACACACATAACAACATTTTATTGCTTTAAAAACAGTTTCCGAGGAAATTCCAAGTAGACAGTTACCGTGATAGATTATGCCGAAACGCAATAATAATATGCAACAGCCCTGCTACCATTCACATCCTATATAAAGTTCATGTTATTTCTTTAGTTGTTTAAGTAGCTCTTTTTTAAAGTTAGATATATGCTTATATATTAGTTCATGCATTGCACTTTCTTCCACGTGGGAAGAACCCATATGTTTCCCAAGGCCGGAAACCCAGTGGAAATCTCCTCCAAACCAAATGGAATAAATGTTCCATTATGTAGATTACGAGCAGACATATATAAAGTTCAGACCTTATGCATTTCGAATGCATGATGTATAATTAACCAGCGGTCAGACTTGCACATAGCGAACAATTTAATATTAAGGGAATGTATATGACATTTTCAAACTCTAAACAAGGAGTTCGAGTTTAGAAGTACTTCAAATAGCATACGCATGTGCTGCGATTCGCTGTCTCGTATGCAACTGCTGTTGTGATTCATTCGTTCTGTTTTAATGATATTTAAGTTTATAAATGATTTTATTTGATGGGTGGCGATGGTAATAATTGCTATCGAATAGGCTGCGGCTCTTATTGCTAATCAGATTTCCTTAAAGTTCGACATCGTGTAGTCTCTTCTGTCATTAAACTACGGAGTTATTCAAAAAGAATGACCCGATTTCGGGTAGCTATATTTTGTTACGGACATCCCGTTTCGTTTTCTTCGGAAGAATAAAATCTAAGAAACGTCTTAAAGACCAGACGTGAATTATCACTATGTCGCACAAAGGACAGGGACTCTTTTACTTGACTCAAATAAAAGTTAACAGAAGATACCACTGCTGCTTGCAAAATATGGTCAGCAATTATGGTTTAAAACAAAGATAAAGAATTTGACTTAATTAAGTAACAGTAAACGATTCAATAAATAGAAAATATTTAATTGAAGCTATGAGAGAATTTGCAATACCTGAAAAACTTATAAATTTGGTCACCATTACTCTTACTGAGACAAAACTTAGGGTTAAAATCCAGAATAATCTTTCTGAGCTTATAGTTGTTTCAAATGGGATCAGACAGGGTGATGCACTGGCCTGCTTGCTTTTTAAAATTGCCCTCCAAAAATCATAAAAGACTCCAATATTAAGGGGGCTCATACACCTTAAACCCCCTAAGATCTTCGAATACGTGACTGTTGCAAGAATTGAGATAACTTATTTATTTTAAAAGCAATTGCTTCCAACTTTTTATGGCTGACTACATAATATAGCTGCTGCTTTCTGAAATTGTAATCAGAACGTTTGTGTTGCCACAAATATTTTTATAATTTAATCCGCTTTGAGACAAAACTTTGCCATGTTTTCACCTTGCGCGCACAGTTTAAAATTATCTGTTGCATTATTTAATTCCGTAGTTTATATATAGCTTTTATAACATTTGGAAACTACTGTAAACCAAAAAAAAAACTGAGAATTTCATGTTAAAGTTTTATTTTATTTGGAGTGGAGTTTATAAAGTGTATTTTATTAAAAAAATCTGTAATGTTTTCTGCATAAAATTTTTTAATATTAAAATATTCATCAGATTTTTGGTTCAGTTAGAAAATAGTGCCCATATAAAGAATTCCATCCAATTTCAAGTATATACCATTAGGCATTTTTAAAATATCATGCGCGCAAGGTGGAAACATGACAAAAACTTTTGTCACAAAGTGGATTAAATTACAAAAATATTTGTGGCAACACAAACTTTCTGGTTACTAGTTTCCAAAGCAGCTATATTATGCAGTCAGCTGTAAAAGATTGGAGGTAATTACTTTTCAAATAAATAAAATATCTCAATTCATGCAACAGTCACATAATTCGAAGCTCATAAGGGGTTTAAGGTGTATCAGCCCCCTTAATACTCGTGGAGCTATCTTTAACAAATCTGTTCAGAGTTTTGGGTTTGCTGACGATATTGACTTAGTCTCACGCAATCGCCAGTCACTTAGAGAGGCTTTTACATCTCTAGAGGCTGCAGCCAGCAAAATGCATCTAGCAATCAAGCAAAATAAAGCTAAATACGTGCCATATGGTAATAACAACAATCCCTATTTTGAAATTGGGAATTTCGAATTTGAAACTGTTAGCAAATTCAAATATTTAGCATCAGAAGTTAATTCTCTCAATGATTTAATGCCCAAAATCCGTAGCAGAGTCACATATGCTAACCGATTTTTTTCGGTCTCACAAAATACTTGAAGTCTAACTTCACTAGCAAAAACAACGAAGATTTTTAATTTACAAAAGCTTAATCAGACGCATTTTTACATACTCTGCTGAGACCTGGGCAATGACAGAAAAATCTAAAAGTATTATTTCTGTCTTTGAATGAAAACTTTTGAGAAGTAATTTTGGTGGCATAAAATGTAACAATATCTGGAGAAGAAGAACAAACACTGAACTCTATAAATCCTTTCAAGGAATAGATATAGTAAAATATACAAGGATTCAGAGAATTAAATGGGCAGGACACCTGTACAGAATGGATGAAAATCGAGTAACTAAAAAGATCTTCTCGGCCAGACCATTCAGCACCCGGAAAAGAGGGAGACTTTTTTATTTAATTAATTATTAATTAATTAATTTTCAATCGTTAATAAAATACTTTTTATTCATCAAGTTCAAATTAATATTTTTAAACTTGTAGTGAATGACATTTGATGTTAGTACAGTTTCTTCACGCAATTTCAAAAAATTTGTTTGTATTTAAAAAATTTTTTCTGTTGACCTAAGTAGTGATTGACTTTCAATTTTTTTTATTTAAGTAATATTCAATCGTTAATAAAATACTTTTTATTCATTCACTCAAGTTCAAATACATTTTTTTAAACTTGTAGAGAATGACACTTGATATTAATGCAGTTTTTTCTATGCATTATTAAAATATGATCAATTTTAAAAAGTTTTCATTAAAACAAATTTTTGTAATTTTAAAATTTATTTTTATATTTTTAAAATTTTTCTTTGTTGACCTAAGTGGGAATTGATTTAATTTTTTATATTACTTTTTTTAAAAATTTAAATAATCTACAATTAATTGAAATATATTTCATATTGTTGATTAAACAATATCATACTCTTCTGTAAAGAAGAGAAACATCCCTATCTCTGTTGCAATTTCTTAAAAATGTCATTTTGCAGCAGAGAAGAGAATTAAAACTGCGAAAAAGGAGCAATGATTCTCATTTCTTCCATTTAAATCCAAAGTATACACTTGGGTACAAACAGAGTTGCTCTTCCGTTACGTCACTGACTTAATTTGCTCAAAAGCAACAATTCCCTACTCTATTTGTGCCTTCATTTCTCCCACTTCTGCACATCATGTGACATCAGTATTGGGAAGAGCCTAATCTTGTTAGTGTACTGACGTAGTTGAAACCTTTGGTTACTAGTTACTTTGCTTTATGGAGTTATTAAACTTGTAGAGTCATTACGTTAATTGGAAGTAGAAAACATGAAAAATATGCAACCGCCTTCGCCAGGAATCGAACCACGGACTTCAGGAATACCGGCCCAGCGTGCTACTGTTACACCACGAAGGCACGCTAGGGAAGTGGGGGAATTACCTTATACACTCCCCTTTTTAAAGGGCGACTAGGGTTTTAGGGGACCTAGTCGCCAAATCTTGGGTGCGGAGAATCATCATCCACAGCTGTTTTAGTTCGGGCGCCACTTGTAGAGTTATTAGGTTAATTGGAAGCAGACAAGATGAAAAATTAATAACGCCTTCGCCGGGAATCGAACCACGAACCTCTGGAATACTGACCCAACACGCTACCGTTACACCACGAAGGCACGCTAGGGAAGTGGGAGCGCCCTTTTAAAGAGCGACTAGGGTTTTAGGAGACCTAGTCGCCAAATCCTGGGTGCGGAGAATCATCATCCACAACCATTTTAGTTCGGGCGCCACTTGTAGAGTCGTTAGGTTAATTGGAAGCAGAAAGGAGGAAAAATATGCAACCGCCTTCGCCTGGAATCGAACCACGGACCTCTGGAATACCGGCCCAGCGTGCTACCGTTACACCACGAAGGCACGCTAGGGAGGTGGGAGAAATACCTTATATACTCCCCTTTTTAAAGGGCGACTAGGGTTTTAGGGGACCTAGTCGCCAAATCCTGGGTGCGGAGAATCATCATCCACAGCCCTTTTAGTTCGGGCGCCACTTGCAGAGTCATTAGGTTAATTGGAAGCAGACAAGATGAAAATTTAACAACGCCTTCGCTGGGAATCGAACCACGGACCTCTGGAATACCGGCCCAGCGTGCTACCGTTACACCACGAAGGCACGCTAGGGAAGTGGGAGAAATATCTTATAAACTGTTATGTTTATTAAATTCCTTTCGTACTGAAATTTTTCTTTTCGAAACAAATTCGTATAAATACACTTGCTGCACAGTAAAATGCAAGCTTAATTAGTGAATTTGTGTCCTGTAAAGTGTGTATCTTTATTTTTCCATTATAGCATCTATGCTATTAAAATCTGTGTGCGCCTCGGCAAGTTGAATTTCGAGAGAGGTACCCCCCTCCGGGATTTTTCCGAGTGGAGGCAGCCTCGCGTACTGGAGATAAAAATCTGCTTTATTTTGAAAAGTGTTTGCACTGCTAACTTTCAAATTGTAGAGTTTGTTAATAAAACTTAGACGCGATTCTGTGTGACGTCATTATTAAGTCGAAAATCTTTCGTTAATGTCTTCAGCATTCTAAATAAACAGCTGCTATTGGCAACATTTTTGTTTCAGGTTAGGATAATTCATATGGTCTGTTACTGCCGCGTTAACTCTTTTATTGATATCGAGAAAGCTTTTTTATATTACATCAAATTTAAACCATGATGCCATACGTATTAACCTGAAGTGTCAAAAGTTTCTGTTTCCTGGATTAGCAACAAAAAATTATTTACTAATTTCTTGTTACTTGGAATGACTGATCTGAATTACAAAATCAAGCTAACTTTCACATTTGCATTTTACAGCTCATCTGAGTTCTCTCGTCCACAAAGCATTTCCATTAAACGACGTATTATTGGCTCAGAGAGGCTTTAGCGTCGAATTACTAAAAGCGTTGAATCATTTTTCAGATTGTTGCCACAGAATATTAACTCCATGTATTATTTTTAAAGAAATTAAATAATGCAGAATCTGCATGCATATTTCTCGTATTGTGCTATTAGACTCAAAACGAGATTTTGCGTTGAATCACTTCACAAACTGTTGCCACCAACTATTATCGCCCTCTATTATATTTAAAGAAATAAAGTAATTAAGAATTTGCATAAATGTATGACTTTTTCGCATTGTGAAAAACAAAGGTACCTAGAGACATCAAATTTAGAATAGCGTAGTCCAAGACCCGAATATGAGAACCTGGAAGTCCGAATTTGGAATATTTTCTATTATCTATTTTTAATATTTCATATTTTCTAAAACTCTAACGAATTCTTGACTAAAAGTCTCAACGATTTTAAAGTGAACAGAACGGAATAAAACATCTTTATCTGCAGCGCGCGAGACTGTGTATCGGAAATTCTAAAGATATTCTGTTTTTAAATAGTTTTAGCCTAATTTTTTTCGAAATGTGTTTGTTGTGTGAATGAAAGCAAAAACGCAATTTTGGGTGTAATATTGTAAAGACATTAGATTAATTGGAAGCCAGCGAGATGAAAAATTAGCAACCGCCTTCGCCGGGAATCGAACCACGGACCTCTGGAATACCGGCCCAGCGTGCTACCGTTACACCACGAAGGCCCGCTAGGGAAGTTGGAGACATACCTTATAATATAAAATCTGAAAGCTTTCAGACTTTTTCTTTTCTTTTTTTTTTTTTCTTTACATTTAATTGTCAGAATTTATTTGTATGTTGTGTTATCCGTTGCTGTTGTTTCTTATTTGAAATTATATTACCGAAAAGAAATTTCTCAAACTGTAAATCCTACAGCCGGCCAATATCTTCTTTGTCCAGTGTTGCCGACCTACGAAAAGAAATTTCGAGTTTTCTGATAAAAATCTGAATTCTGTTTTCATGTGAAAGTAATAATATACCTGGTAATACACATCCTTCTCCACCCCTCAAATAAAATACGAATATCGAAAAAAAAAAAAAAAATCTCCGGAAAATATCCGACCTGGCAATATTACACCAGATGTAATCTCATAACGTATCTCTTATAATCTTCGATAAGTTGACCACTGCAGGAGCAGATGAAGGAAAAAATAAATACACACACACATACACTAAAAAAGAAAGGATGATGTCAAAATGCATTACATTTTGAAGCGTTATTACATTTATATATATTTGTAAATGGAAACTACTTTATGGTTTCTAAGGGGGAAGGTTGCAGCAAAACGAAAGCTTTTTGCCTAAACTCAAAATGTGGTATGCACACTGGAAAAAAGCAAAAAGGGGGAAATATTCGCAGAAATAAACAACAAATACATAAAACAAAATGCATTTCTATATAAAAATGTATTTCTTTAAAGGGCATTTCTTCCTTCTCGTAATCTAAGCTGACCAAGGTCCCTGTTTCGCATTGGTGGAGGCATGCTGTCCAGCTATTGGTTAAGTGCTCTTTCGCAAAGTGAGTAGAACCACATAAGCATAAAATGTTTTTTTGGTATCTTCTGAGAGATGTAAAAAAGCGATTAGATTGAGACTGGAGGACCTTTTACGGACATTTTGTGGGGGAGACTGTTTTGGGGGTTGGAAAAGCTTTATGTAATCATGGTCGAAAGGATGAAGGGGGTTGTACCGATTTTTTTTATCTCTTTTCAAGTAATATTTCCTTTCTGTTTTTGCGATTTAATGCACTGAGACGCTTGCCTATAATACTGGAAATATCGCAGTAACAACGCTTTTGACAAATTGCTTGCTTCTCAATATGCATTTTAAAAAATATATTCTTTTTTATTCCAGCTCTAGCTTGTGTTTGGAAGTTGAATTTTATTTTATCCTACATCTCAATGATGTCTTCACTGATGCTAGAAATTTATTTATTTGTAATGTTAGTTTCTTATTATTCCAAAGAGGAAATTTGCTCAGAAGGACTATTAATTGTGTTTTGGCATTTTGCGTGGACTCACGATAAGCGTTGGTTCTTTTTTCAAACTGTTTCCACCAAATATTATCGCCCTATGTTATATTTAAAGAAGTTAAATAATAAAGAATCTGCATGAATGTATGTATGTTTCTCGCATTGTGATAAAACAACGGTACATAGAGCCATCCAATTTTTAATAACGTAATCTTTCACCAAATATGGGCATCTGGAAGCCTTAGTTTGGAATTTGAAATTTTTTTATTATCGATTTCATAATTTATAACACTTTAACGAATTTTTCAATAACAAACTCAAAGATTTCAAAGCGAGCAATGGCAGCGTTACACAGGAAAAACACTGTTATTTCCAGCGCGCAAAACTGTGCATCGGAAATTCTAAAGATATGCTCATTTTAAAATTATTTTTGCGGAATTGGATATTGTTTTTGAAATGAATTTTATGGTTTAAGTGCGAAGAACATGATATTTAATAAATAAAGCTAACCCACAAAACATTAAAAAAAGCGCCTCTTTGGGCGTAACTTATCATCTGAAACCTTTCAGATTTTTTTTTTTTTTTTTTTTTTTTTTATTCTACACTTTTTTTTTTCTGCCAAAGTACACAGCGACCTGCTTTCGATTAAAAAAAACAACGATCTGCGGGGTACATAGCGATCTGCGGGCACTGGGCTTCGGGCGACTGTCTGCAACAGCGGGAATTGAAGAGACACATTTCCTCGTTGTTCCTTTAAAGAATGTTCAACAAAATTCTGTATTTCTTTTCTTCTAGAAATTTTACGCAGTTTGTTCCACTGCTAGGAAATTTTACAAGCTCATGTTTCAAAAATTAAGGTAAAAAATATTACGATTTGTTCATAAACACTAAATGGACTTAAAATACAACAAAAAAGAACGCATATGAAAAACGGCGGCGTTGCTTGACTGAAGGATTGTTATGAGTATGTTTGCCGGAAGAATGGGTATGGGCATGGTTGTCAGAGTTTGGCGCGTTCTCAAAATTTGGCGACTTTTACGAAAGTGGCTGGTTGCGTTAATCCATAAGTACTCAATATATTACAGAACTAATTTTTTAAACTGAAACAATGCCTTCAAAAATCAAATGCCCAGAAACATTATGAACTGGAATAGTTCATAAAGGAAATTCAGTGTAATAATTTGACATAAATAACTATTAATGACTCTTCTCCAATTAAATACAGTGAAAGTAAATATTTATATGTGACTTCTTATATTAAATTCTCATCGTTTTAAGAGTTATCATTCGGTTGATATTATCAAAATAGTCATAGACAAAGGTGATCACACTAAGCGGCAGCTATTGTGGGTCTATTACATGATATTTGTATCCTTTATCCTATTGCATTCCTACTGATATTCATTTGGCACTATTAACGTCATCTCGAAGACGTAAATGCATTGTTTATACGAAAATTAGATTCTGTCCTTAGCGACAAATCAAAAAGCCTAATCTTAATGAGGATTATTATCAGTCTGCTGATTTTATATGCTAACTTGCTTGTGAAAGTTCTTGCGGTCTTAGGAGCATATCATATACACTCATATCCATAAATTAAGGATAATGCAAAATCAGGCAAAGGAAGAGTTAGAAGCAAAACAAATTTGACTTATTTGTAAAGCTTATTTATTAAACAAAAGGTAAAGAGCAAAAAAGATGCTATATGTTTCATATTATTAAAAAAATAGCGATTTATTCTCCCTGGAGCAAATTACAAAAAAAAAAAAAAAGAAAAAAAAAATTCAAAAAAAAATATTACATGGTTGGCATGATTGTTAATACATTGTATGTCTCCCAGACGATGCAATACAATTCGTACAACGCCTAGGCATCCTGAGTATCAAATTATCAATCCGATCTTGGGGGATATTACACCACTCAAAAAGCAATGCTCTCCGAAGTTCCGGTAGACATGTAGGAAGAGGTTGACGGGCTGCAACTCGTCGGCCAAGCATGTCCCACACGTGCTCTAGTGGATTCAAGTCCGGTAAGAATGCTGGCCAGTCCACACGGGTGATATATTCCGATTGAAGGCATTCGCTTACGATATTTGCAAGGTGAGGACGGGCGTTGTCATCCATAAACACAAATTGTGCGCCCATGGCGCCCCGAAACAAACGTACATGTTGTTCCAGATTGACGTCCCGATAGATTTGGCTTGTCATGGTTCCAATTTGAACATGCAGGTCAGTTCTGGAACCCATAATAATTCCACCCCAAACGAGCACTCCTGCACCACCGTAACGGTGTCGTTCAGTGATGTTTTCTTGGTGGTAACGGCTACCTGGAGCTCTCCATATGAATGTACGACGAGAATCAGACTGCAAGCTAAACCTGGACTCGTCGGAAAACATCACACAAGCCCACTGTTGCGGTGTCCACAATGCATGCTCTCTACTCCAGGCTTACGCATGCGACAGTGAGTTGCAGTATGTTTAACGCATCTGACAGGTCTACGAGGATATAGACCAATCTGCCCTAAGCGTCTGTACACGGTCTCCCTTGAAATTGTCGTACCAGTGGCTGAAGAGAGCTGACGAGACAGGTCTGAGGCTGTGATCCGCCTGTTTCTTTTGGGAGTAACTGCCAAATACTTGTCCTCATTCGGCGTTGTAACTCTGGGACGACCTGTGCTGTAACGTCTACTCACAGTACCATCATCTTGGAATCGTTGTCAAAGCCTGGAGATGACACTCTGGGCAATTCCAAGTTAGTCTGATACTTCCAGTTGGGTACGCCCACATTCGAGACGGCCGATAATTCTACCACGTAAGAAATCATCCAAATGCGACCTTTGTGTCATAACTATTCGGTTATTGCACTGAAATGCTTATAAAGCGCCTGCGAACAATTTTACTTCTTTGCCTGTATTCCTTATATATCCCTCTCTTACACTCTCGTCATTGTGACGTACCATCGGTGTCATCTGGTTACTTCCTGAAATTTGCATATGATTCTTGAAGATGTGTGTAGTGATTTTACAGGTGATATATTTATTTTAGTTCGATTTCCGCGTGACTCCGAATTATCCTTAATTTATGGACATGAGTGTATATTACGTACAAGACTAAGAGCATACTGTTGGTTAAAAGCAAAAGGTATTTGCATCTCTATCCCCTTGACAACATTCTTTTGCCACATTTCAGATAACATTGTTTTACAATTGCGTTGGATTAGAAGAAAAGTCCATCAGATCTTAATCCGTTTTACTTTAAAAACTTGCCACTTTAGAAAATGATTTCGCATGATAGGATAAAAACAACGATCGAAACAAATCAAAAAATTATTATTGTGTTGCAGTTTCTGTATAATTATGTGACATCAAATATGCTATTAGATTTCTAAACTGTACTAACTGATTTTCGTCTTCCTCTCCCTTCTTTCAAGGATAAAATATTCTTTTCATTTCTAATAACCCCAAACGCCCTAAGCAAATGAAAAATTTGAAGTCAATAGAGGAGTATGGGAAGAAATAATGAACGTTAAAATATTCACATCTTACTCGAAAGTATTTGGTTTTATGCTTCTCTGAGTAGTTGAGAAATATTATTTACACTAAATTAAATCAAGAATCCTGAATTTCTACGCCTAATTTAGAATTTCAAATGCTGCTAAAAGCTATTTTATGTCTAAAACGCATGTAAAAACAAGTTTTATATTATGTACAAAGTACGTACTTTGTGTTAGCCAAGTCCAATAATGGCCATTCGTTTAAAATTAGCTATGCTTTCATAGTTTAGCTTGAGCTTTATTTTCTTACAGTTTAAATTGGTTTGATTTTTTTAATTTTGACTCGAGGGCTATTTGCCTAAGAGGGATATCTTCGTGAAGAACATTTTAACCGAAACCGACTCGTATATGCGTTGCACATACAGGAAACTACGAAAACGCCTATGCAGCCAGCTGTTCACCGGGATTCAAACCCCGGACCGCACTATCAGTGTTCATTTATTTTGCTCTTGCAGTTTAAGAACTGTAAAACTAATCAGTACTTACGTATTATCCCTTCGTCCGTGAAAGTTGGCTGCGAAGGAACCATAAAAGTTGACGAAGCTTCAATGAAAGTACCGCCAATGCGCCAATGCGTATCCTGCGCATTGGCGCATTGGCGCATCCTACTTTTTAGACTTTCTGATTTTATGGAAAGCTCTGTTTAGAGAACACTATCAGTACAAACTTCTCGCAGGTAATTGTTTATATTCAGCTGACAGTATCATCGCCGTTATTACACACTTTATTGATGACAGGAAAATAATCCACTAGTTGCTATTCTGTAGAAGGCAAGTATTAAAATTTAATATTTTTTTAAAGCAAGAAAAAATGCAGCAAATCAGGTAATCTATATCCTTGTTCATAAATACAAAGCGTGGCGTATCGAGAATCGATCGGGGTTGCATCACAGGAAAGCGAGATGTTATACGTGTATTCTTACATCACGCGTATCCATAATAGGCGTTAAACCGCGCTGCTTTGGCGATAGTTTCAAGGTAGACGGGATAATGCGTAAGTACCGGCTATTCCTTTTGCTGTTGTGCAACATAGTAAATTCAAGCCAATTTCTTAAATCCTTTTCAAAATAAAAGTCGGAAATCCTTTCGAATGTTTGATAGTATAGGAAGAGAGCTGCACGGGAAAAAAGAAACTCACCAGAAAAAATGACACTGTTAAAAAAATTAAATTTAATTAAAAAAAAAAAACTGAAAGTTTTCAGATTTTACATTACTCCCAAAGGGACTTTGTTAACGTTTTGCGTGTTACCTTTATATATTAAATATGTTCTTCGCGCTTAAACCATGAAATTCAGTTCAGCAATGTCGCAAAATAATTCTTAAATGAACGTATCCTTAGAATTTCGAATACACAGTCTCGCGCGCTGGAGATAATTTTTTTTTTTTTTTTCCGTACAGTTTTGCCGTTGCTTGCTTTGAAATCGTTGAGTTTGTTAATCAAAAATTCGTTTAATTGTTACAAAATATGAAATACGTATTAAAACAAATTCCAAATTTGGACTTCCATATGTCCATATTCGAGTAATGACGAACGTTATTCAAAATTGGATGGCTCTAGGTACCGTTGTTTTATCACAATGCGAGAAACATACATACATTTATGCAGATTCTTCATTATTTAATTTTTTTAAATATATGATACAGGGCGATAATATTTGAGGGCAACAATTTCAAAAGGGAACCGACATTAACAGTGAACCAACCCAAAACGCCAAAACGAAATTAATAGCCCTTCTGGGCAAATTGCCTCTCTGAACTAAATAAATAAATAAATAAAAAGCACCAGGAAAAAGGACGCCATTTATTTTGCAATATAATAGCTAATTTAATAGCAACTTCGTACTTTGTCTAGGGATGTCTCCCAACTGCCTTACGAAAACCACGATTTCTGGCTAAGGAAAACCCTCTTGCGCGAAACACAAGAGTTTATTAAGAGTATAGGATTCTTCTAAAGACATCTTGGAAAACTTCCTTTCCAGGTGATCTTGATTGTCCAAAACTAGTTTAACGTTTTACCATCAATACCTCCCTCTAGAAAGCATATCATAACCCTATTAACCAAATGAGAGTTTGACAGGTATTTTAGATACATTTGGCATTGCTACTTAGCGAGACTCAAGGATGCCATTGTTTACCCTAATGCATAATAAGTAGTGTCTTTTATTCCTGGTGCTTTTCTTTTCCAGAACCGGATGAGGACATTGAGACATTTTTATTACATTCGCTTGAGTGTTCTTGGTCAAAACAAGGATGGAGTTAGACGGGATAACTCTTTTTTATTAAACCTTCAATAATTCATTCCAACTGTTAGAAAGTCATACATCAATTCCAATAGGCTGTGCGTTTTTTACCATGATAAATACCATGCTTTCCCATATTTATAAAAACTTTAACAATGAAAGTATGAAGAATGTTCTTCAGTGCCTGTGCTCTGGATTTATTCTTTTCTCACATTGCTTACTTACCTGGGATAAAATTAAAGAGCTAATTTTAGAGCGGATATCAAGAGATATATATTTACAGTGTCTAACAAAAGTGATGGGACACTTGTGTTTTACAAAAGGAAACTGTAAAAAATAAACTAAAAAAACATGTAAATTTTTTTTGTGGGTGTGTTTCATACTTAAATTTAGTAACAATTATTACATAACATACATTTTCTCAAAATATTAAAATATTAATTTAATAAAAATACAATTGTTTAGAACGGAGTGAAAAATGGCTCACATAAGTGATGGGACACTTACTTTTCCATCAAATATTTATCCAAACATTTTACTCTTTAAAAGGTTTTAATATTTTGTTTGTTTTAATCTTTTACTTTTAAAACATGATTTAATCTTCTTGGGATGGATTCGACTAATTTTTTTGTGATTTTAGTGATTTTACCCCATTCTTCTTGAAGCACCGATTTGAATTGTTGTTTTGAAGAAATGGTGTGTTTGCGAATTCTTGATTCCAATTCTTGCCAAATATTCTGTATGGGATTTAAGTCTGGATATTGTGGTGGTGTTTTTATTATTTCAGAGCAGTTATACAGCAACCAGAGTCTAACGTTCAAAGCAGTGTGTGTGGGGTTATTGTCCTGGTAGAATTTAAAATCGTTATGAAGGTTCAATTTTCGTACTGAAGATTTCAAATTTTGATTTAAAATGTTAATATACTTGTACTGATCCATTATACTGTCAATAAAAACAAGATTACCAACTCCAGCGGACGACATACACTCCCATACTATAACTTCTCCTCCTCCATGTTTTACTGTTGGCACCAAGTTCTGTTTTCGAAATTCTTCCCTGGGTTTTCTCCACACCAAGATTCTACCGTCAGAGCCAAATATATTAAATTTACTCTCATCAGCAAATATAACTTCATTCCAGTAATCAGAGTTCTTATTTATGTTGGATTTTGCGAAAGCCAGTCTGAGTTTTCTATTCTTTTCACTTACGAAGATTTTTTTCCTGGCTGCTCTACCGTGATATCCAGTAGATCGAATTACTCTTCTAATAGTCTCAGGATTAGCAATTACTCCATATAATGCTTGCAAATCAGCAGCAACTTTAGGAGCACTCATTCTTGGATTTTTTTTTAATATTTCGAACGATAATTAGCTTTATTTCATTGGATAGCTTTGATGGTGGGCCAGGTCTTCTTTTATCCTGAATCATATGATTCTTTTTATATCGTTTAATGATATTGTAAACTGTTGAATGACTCAAGTTAACTGTTTCAGGAGTTTCTCTAATAGATTTTTCACGTTCAATATGCAAATTAATAACTAATTTTCGAATTTCAGGCAAAGTTTCTTTTCGTTTAGCATTCATGGCTGCACAGAGCTAAAAAACACAAAATTTCCAAAACAAACTGGAGAGAAATACTGCAAACCATTTTATAAATTATTGCCAATTGCTTTTGAGTAAAAATAAAAACTCCAAAAAATATTTTTATTGTAGTACGTAGTAGTATCTAATGGTGTCCCATCACTTATGTGAGCCATTTTTGCTCCGTTTTAAACAATTGTATTTTTATTAAATTAATATTTTAATATTTTGAGAAAATGTATGTTATGTAATAATTGTTACTAAATTTAAGTATGAAACACACCGACAAAAAAATTTTACATGCTTTTTTAATTTATTTTATTACAGTTTTCTTTTGTAAAGCACAAGTGTCCCATCACTTTTATGACACACTGTATATAAGCCACATGCATATACACAAATAAAAAAAAGGTACTTAACTACAAGCTACTTCTTTGTTTCTGCAGGCCAAATGGAACATCTCAATTTCCATTCTTATCTCCGATCATATACTGGAATGGGAAGGGCACTGCAGCCATTTCCACCATTTATTTGCTCCCTGAACCGGGTATTCTTATTGTACCCTGCACTTATACCCCGAACTCTATGTTCCTTCTAAAACTTCCTGCCTTGAGGGCTAACAGCGTAACGGCCCCCAACTGCTTGCAACAGTACCTACCACAATTTGAGATTTGCGGTTACAGAAAGACAACACGCAAAATAAACGATCGCGAATAGAAAAGTTTCGAAATCGAGGGCTTTGGGAGGAGGGGATGTAGAGGGTGACGGGGGAGGGAAGGAAAGCAGTTACCCAGTCGGAATCTTTCCTCTTTTTAAAGACACAATTAGAATAATTGGCTGTTGGCGCTGGCGGTTTTAATCACCTTTAGGGTATGAAAGAGGTAACGGGGAAGGAAGTGGCAGTGTCATTTGTGCCAGCTGAAAATTTTTATTCCATTCCCCCCAACAGACAGCCCTGCCCCCGACATCGTGCACGGTAGCCTTCTCCGTTTGCTGCTTCTCCCGTGTCTTAACGATACGCGTTAAGTTCCCCGAAATTGTTCCAGCGCTTTTAAATTTTCTTCTGCGGTATCGTCTGCGGAACAATGAATCGTTCGGGCCGGAACGCTTTTAAATATCATTTTTAATTTCTGCCCGGTATCGTTATCGCATGTTTTCCTCGAAGGCATGTAGTTCCCTCGTTCGCTCGGAATAAAAGCAATACGAATTGTTTTTCTCTTGTTTATGAACAGCGATTCTTTGTCCCGCCCTGGTTCGCGCTCTTATGAGTCTTGTAAATGGCAGCGGAGATTAGAAGTTCGGGGAATGGTGTTTTAGAACTGAATGGCAATTGCATCGGATAGCTATCGGAGTACTTTTAATTGTGGTGTTGCGACCCCATAAAAGTGAGATAAAACTTTACTGCACTCAAGAGACTAGTTGTGGTAACTTACGTTCGAAGTTAATGTTTCGGAAGCTAAGTCTCAAGGCCCAAACGGTGCTAACAGAACGTCATTATTAGAATAAATTTTTATTTTAATTTATTTAACGCGTTCTTAGACTTGATTTTAAGTATTTTTGAATTGCTAAAGATTCTATTTCTGGTCCAATTACAATTAATCAACAAATCGAAGAAGTGTAACCAGGAAAGTAGAATTATAAATTCTTTTTCCATTACCTTACAATAACGCTTGTTATCCTCAGTGACATATATAGATTAACGTTATCCTTGTAGCAAATGTTTAAATTGTTGCAGGTATTTTTCCGACATAATTACAGTTAACCAGTTTGCCAGAAAATCGTAAAAATAAATGATTTGTAAATTCGAACATTTTAAAATTGTTGAAGATCTTGTTTCCAACAGGATGACACTTAATCAGTTTGCCAGAAAATCGTAAAAATAATCATTTGTAAATTCTTGAAAGTTCTTTTTTGTTGAAGTCTTTTAAATTGTTGTAGATATTGTTTTCAACCTGATTACGATTAGTCTGTTTGCCAGAAAATCGTAAAAATAATCATTTGTAAATTCTTGTAAGTTCTTCTTTGTTGAAGATTTTTAAATTGTTGAAGATCTTGTTTCCAACATTAATTAATCAGTTTGCCACAATTAATCAGACCACTTTTGCCACAATCCACAATTAATCAGTTTGCCAGAAAATCGTAAAAATAATGATTTGAAAATTCTCCTTCTTTGTTGAAAATCTTTAAATTGTTGAAAATCTTGTTTCCAATATGATTACAATTAATCAGTTTGCCAGAAAGAAAATCGTAAAAATGATGATTTGTAAATTCTTCTTTAAGTTCTTTTTATATACGAAACCATTGTTAATCTTTCTTGATGATTGCTAGCTAGAAATAAGTTCGTTAAGAATACTAGGAAGGTACAAAAAAAAAAAAAAAATAAATAAATAAATAAAAAAATAAATAAATAAATAAATAAATAAAATCTGATGTGTACTACACATAACTTTCTTGTACGGAATATTAAATTATACGCATTTTTTCTTGAATTTCATTTAAACTTATTGGATTAAATTAAATCTACTTCTCCGACAGCGCATAAACCACAATAGAATAAATGCATTCTTTAAAATTCACCCTAGTATTTGTTTACCATAGCGACATTCAGGTGCTAGATTCACTTAACAGTATTATATTTCGTTCATATTATAACTCAGAATGCACAAAATTTATATCATTTGAAGAATTATCTAATCGTTGCCACATGTTCTATTCAAATACTCTAATATATCTAGAACGATGTATAAAAGAAATTAGCAAACAAAACAAAAAAGAAAAAGTTTTTTATAGACGATTCAGTATTTCTCATTCAATTAATTCAGTTCTCACTTCGCGAAAAGGCAAAAACACATAAAAACACAAAATATCTGTATTAAAAATTACGAAGTAAATTTGAAACACTTATTTCCTCGAAAAAGTTCCAGAAAGCATTAAGCATGATTTAATTGGCAATAATAAATGAAGGCGTTATCTTTGTTGTTGCGAAGCGAAGTTTCTCTAGATTGGCAACAAATCCACTAGTCTCCTGTTTCAAATGTAAACATCAATGGCCGCCATTAAAAACAGGCTTAGCGGCAATTAAACAACTTTAAAATTGCTGACAATTCTAAAAATATTGCACACAGATTTACTAAAGGCATAAAATCCTTAACCGGAAGATAAAAACAACATAATTCAATCATTTTTAAAGCAAAAAATGTATAATTTACAATTATATAAGAGTAAAGAATCTGAGATCACTGAGCCGGGTCTAAATTAAAAAAAAAATTTGTAACGAAAAAGTTTCAATTGTCTATTTCGGCGAAACGCGTAATGGGGTTAGCTTGATTCGACGTTCAAATAAATGAAATTTCCCTTGAAAAGCCAGTTTGGAAGTCGAGTTGGGCTAATTTACCATTTTCGGCTTACCTTTTTATCTGATTCTGTTTTTTTTTTTAATGTTTTACATGTCTAATGGTTTGATTTTCATATGTATTAATTTTTTTAAAACGTGTTGAACTTTTTGGAGCAGCAGCTCTTGGTAACTTTTAGGCGGGCGTACTACACTTTTTTTATATTTTACTTATTTTGCAGCATATTGCGCAAGATGTTTTCTAGACCAAAAGTAGTTTTTCAAAATTGTACTTACTACCTTGCTTGATATATATAAATATATACGTTTGGTGCGGCCGATTGTAACCAAAATACGAGGTGCACATCTACGTGTTATAGCAGTCCTATATACAAAATTTCAACGTTCTGAGGCTACTCGTTTTTGAGTTATGCGAGATACGTACGTACGTACATACGTTCGTACAGACGCCACGAAAAATTCTCTTCAGAATTCATTTCAAAGCAGTTTTATAATTTTTTTGGAGGAAAAGAGTGTTTTATTCTGTCTTTACGTACATATATCACGGAAATACATCGTTAAATTGCATTTGAAAGAGGTCAAAATGGGATATTTTCGTTGAAATATGCTGCCTGTACCTTTTCGCGATTACAATACTTCCTTTTTACCTCGTACAAGGAAGTAAAAAGGGAGTCTCTGAAAACAATGCAAAAATTTCACCTTATCCTCAATTAACTTTTCTTTTCCTCCAATATATAATATCATCGAATTTTATTGCGTGACCTCCTCCAAAGGATAAATTTATTTTCAGGTCCCTGAGCTTTTCTGAATTTTAAAGTGTATCAACCAAGTTGTTACATTTTATTGGAAGTGCAAATGGCAGAGCAAATTTGCACTTTGGCAGCTAAAGAAGTTGTTTCTGTAGTTAAACTATCGAAAGCAGTCCTGGAAAATTTACAAATACAACACTGATCGATTGTTGATTCTTGTTGTTTCTTGTTGTCTGACTTTTCCAATAACCATCATTCGGCGTGTTATTTTAACCTAGTTACATTATTTTCATGCAGATTATTATGACTCAAAGTAGTACGTCAGAATTTACAAGTATTCCTTTACTTACTTACCACTTACATTAAGTTGGTTTAGGACCAAATAAAATTTTTCCAAAATGCATTATTCCTTTAAGAATGCTTACTGAATGCTCTGCACAACATTTAAAAATCGTCTGTGTTCTGTAGCTCTGTACCTAAATGAAAGAATAACTTAACCATTTTAACTCTAATATGTATTCTATATGTCGATGTTATTTTCCGTAAGCTCTGATACTGAGCTAATGCAAGCAATTTGTCAAAATATATAGATACTCCCGTTTTAATTAACATATTATATTCCTTGGCTATAGCTGCAAAATGTTCAGAGATCCAACATTTCCTAAACTTGCTTAGCTTCCTTGACTTTTTATTCATCTTCTATGACTTCCTCTTTAATTCTTTCTGACCCCAGCTGCACCGAATTCTCGTTGCTCATCTCCAAATACTGGCAAAATACAGCACTGCAAAAGAGTTACTAGTTGTACAGCTAGCTAGCTATACACCCATGTGGCAACATAAAAAATTCTGTTGCCGCAGGAAAGAGTTTATAAGGTATTTCTCCCGACTTCTTAGGATGCCTTCGCAGTGTAGTGGTCCGCACGCTGGGCGTGTATTCCAGAAGTCCCGGCAAGGGCGTTGCTCATTTTTCACAACCCCTGCTTTCTAAAATACCTAACGTCACGGCGTCCGAACTGAAACGGTGGTGGATGATGATTCTCCACCCCCAGGATTTGGCGGCTCGGTCCCCTAATCCCCAGTCGCCCTTTAAAAGGGGGAGTATATAAGGTATTTCTCCAGTCTCCAGCATGCCTTCGTAATGTAGTGGTCAGCACGCTCGACGCGTATTCGAGAGGTCTGTGGTTCGAGTCCCTGTGAAGGCGTTGCTCATTTTTCATCTGTCAACCTAAAGGTCTCTACAAGTTTAGATTTGAAAAGTATTTGATGAACTTTGTAAATGACAATAGAACAACACTGTGAATTTCGGCTTGATGTTTTTAACTTTTTTATCTGCGCTGTTATTTTTGTTTTATCTGCGTTGGCTGCGCTGCGTTAACCGTCAGGCCGATTACTATCGGTCAGGAGTATTACAATTAACTCAAATGTTACATAACATTACCTACGTGGCAACAGTATGCTAAATTAGTTTTGGATCAGCTTTAAAATGCTTTGGTTTTAGCTATAAGCAATAGTTTAATGCATGAATGGCATCATCATCATGATGAATCGTCAGTTAAAAAAAATATATATTGATGAGGATGAAGATGGAATTTCAACGGGAACTGAGGATTTCCAATAAATCCTGTAAATTCAGATCACATACGGTCTTCTTATTGTTTTTACATTTTATTCACACATGAGTTAAATTCAGATGTTTTCTGGGAGTTGACTGCAAAGGTATTTATTTTATTCATTTATTTATTTTGTCAAAGGGCTTTCTGCAATAGCTAATAGCTTTGTGAACACCTGCTGACGAAATTTCGGTTTTCCAGCTTGAGCCTGGAAACCAGTCCACGCCTTGCCAAACAGGCTAAAATCATGGACAAATTTCTACGAGACAAATTGCTTAGATTTAGTAACTTCGGAATGAGCTAAGGAAAATTAGTTGGCCTCATTAGCTTCAAGATGAGTATCTCTCATCTGTGACTCCTTCTTGAATCTTTCGTGACTCTGGCTTCATCAAATTCTCGTTATTCATCTCTCAACAGTAGCATTCCGACACTTCATGAATACCATTTTCCCCAATTCCCAGCTGTAATTATCAGCTCAGTATATAGGGTTATAGAAAATTTGTACACAAGTCTGAAAGTTTATAATTTGAAAGAGCACGAGTCGAAGAGAACCTGAATAATCTATCAACTGGCATTCTGAAAGGTGCCCTAAGAAAAGCTAGGGCTTGTGAAATTACCTAGAACGCAGTTTCCAACTCGGGCATCGTCACCCGCCAGTGGATACCAAGGAGTTCTCTTAGACAGCGGCTCTCTGGCTCTCTTAGAGAGGGGCGGTCTGCTCCGGGAGGAACAATTTTTAGGTGTAAAACATTATTTTATAGGGGGTAGTTAGCTGGATCGCCGAGGCTGATGAAGTTCTAAATTGCCATGCAGAATTAACAAAAAACAGAGTTTTTCTGCAGATGAAATATTCAAAGAAAACACCATTTGATTTCAACAGCCACATAATTTTAGTGCTATTACTATTTCGTTGGCCACATACTATTATTATTTCGGTGGAACTTCTGTTCCACCGAAACTCTGTCCCAACGAACAAACTTTCCAACGAACTTTCGTTCTGGAACTTCTGAATGCAAATTAAAAATATCAACTAAATTAAGGGAACTCGTACACCTTAAACCCTCTCATGATCTTCGAATATGTGACTGTTGCAGGAATTGAGATATTTTATTTATTTTAAAAGCAATTACTTCCAACTTTTTACAGCTGACTACATAATATAGCTGCTTCGGAAACTAGTAACCAGAAAGTTTGTGTTGCCACAAATATTTTTATAATTTCATCCTCTTTGTGACAAAATATTTCGCCATGTTTCCATCGTGCGCGCATGATATTTTAAAAATGCCTAATGGTACATACTTGAAATTGGATGGAATTCTTTATATGGGCACTATTTTCTAACTGAACCAGCAATCTGATGAATATTTTAGAATTGAAAAATTTTATGGACGGAAACATTACAATTTTTTTTTAATAAAATACATTTTATAAACTCGACTCCAAATAAAATAAAAATTTAATATGAAATTTCTAGAATTTTAGGTTCACATTTGTTTCCAAATGTTATAAAATCTATATATTAAATATGGACTTAAATTATGAAACAGAATGCTTTAAACTGTGCGCGCAAGTTGGAAACATGACGAAAAATGTTGTCACAAAGCGGATTAAATTATAAAAACAGTGGTAACACAAACTTTCTGATAACTATTTCAGAAAGCAGCTCTATTATGTAGTCAGCTGTAAAAAATTGGTAGTAATTGCTTTTAAAATAAATAAGTTATCCCAATTCTCGTAACAGTCACCTATTCGAACATCTTATGGGTGTATGAGTCCCCTTAAGATCATGGTGACATTCACTAAGAAGAACTTGTCAGGTGAGAAGTATTAGGATTCCTAAGTGTTTTAATCTAAAGTTGAGGAATCTTAAGAACTGGTAAGTGAATATTCACTTGAGCTCGTGAGAAGGAACCTTCAGTAAGAAGGGTGAAATTACCCTTTATTAATCCAATAAATTTTAACAGATGACTGCTTTCTTGGAGTTTAAAGCCTCCACTCGGGTTTGAACTTAGGAAACTAAGACCTAAAACTTAACTAATCTTAACTAAAAAGATATAGCCGAAGCTATCAAGATTCTAACAGAGTTGGCCCCTTAATGCTAATTAACGGCGAAGCTAGCAAGTGATAAGTGATAAGTGGCGGAGGACGTGGGCACTGTCCCTTTACCTTAATGGTTAATCAGTAAAGCACCACGTCCGCCATTATCCAGAGCCGCCAATGGGGTTCGCTGCCGTCCAACTGCCCGGATCCCAGTGTTTGTTGATATCTGAGAAAAATATAAGTACATGGCCATACAGGGGCTTTTTTAACATGCTACTTTTACAATACGTTACGATAATGATTCAATTATAATACATTTAAAAACTAATTTTGCAGCATGCACTATATATTACGATATTGATTTATACAATTCATACATTACCAGTTATACATTAGAGTACTAATTATGCAATTTCAATACATTATAATACTAATTATGCAGTACACACATAAACTTTACAGTGTATGTTACGATGAATAATAGAAACATTACCAATTATACAATTATTATACATTACAATACTAATTACATTACCAATTATACAATTATTATACATTACAATACTAATTACATTACCAATTATACAATTACTATACATTACAATACTATTTCAGTGCTACTGCTAGTAATTCTGATAAATATTACACATAGTTATGCACATAGTTATTACACATAGTTATGCGAAGCTAGCAAGGGCCTAAAGCGCGGCCGAGCGTAGCTTAAGAGAAAGAGAGAGAGTAGCCTGAAAAGGCGAACGCGTGCTAGTCAGAATCTCTGGCTCTCTAACGAAGCCAGTAGAACTTCACATTTAAATACTTCTCCTCATTTGCATTTAAGCGCGGTTCTAAAATTACGTTCTGGCCGGAAGTTGTAAGCTTGAAATTAAGAAAGGATGGGAAAGTAACTGTAACTCAAATTAACTGTTAGATAAATTAACATAATCCTTACAAAGTATTTCTGAGTTTTATTTACGCTATTGCTAGAGAAATCAAAACATGAACGGGAAGGGAAGTTCTACTGAAATTCTGCAGTTTGTTCTAAAACACAATCTTCTGAACAGAATTCCAAATACAGTAGTGCGAACTTCCTCCTCTGTTGCTAAGTGTTGCTAGTTGTGAGAAGTATTTTCTAAATATAAATTATTTATGTAAAAATGTATATTTTGAATTTAAGAAATCTTTTTCTACCGTTCACATAATAAAAAGAGAAAGCAAACAAATAGACATCTACAATGTCATTGGTGGTTTATATAACAAAAAAATAATCAAAATTTTTGTATCAAAGTGTTTCTTCAAAAATAGTAAACGCACAGTTTAATTTATTTCCCTACATTCATTTTTTATTCTTTTGTAGCTATTTATTTGTATATCAAGAGAGGCGGTAAATTTAGTGACGGCTGCAAGCGGCAAATTCTTGGACCGCCTCGGGCGGAAAAACTTCTAGGTACGTTATTGCTGAAGAGAGCATTATAGATTGGAGTAGCATTATAGATTAGAGAGAAAATAATGGAGTAGTTCGGACTCTGGACCTCCCCAGTATGCGGTAGTGTGCTTCTAGCTACACCACGAACACACACGGAAAGAAGGAAGAAAATATCTTATAAAGGGACATTCAGAATAAATGGCAATAAGAACATGTTTGGAAACCTTGATTGTTTAAACACTTTTGAGACAAACATTTAAACATTTACGTCATTATATGAACATTATAGTCATGCATGTTCGCAGAAAATGCATGACTGGTACTGATTAGTATGGGTACTGAAATAACAAGTTTTGTATTGATATTACAACATTCCATGATATGTTTGAACTTCGAATTGTATTGCTATATTGATTAGGTCTATAGTTTCGAAGGTTAGATAAAACCACCTTCTTCAGCACCAGAAGTGAAAATGATGAAGAGAAACACCTGACTGCGTGCAAAAAGTATTCGAAAACGGTTGCTAGAATAAGCTAGAAGATAATTCAGTAGACATTTAGAAAATGTTCGAATTCTTCTAAGAATTCTAAGAATTCGAGGGTGCTCTAAATAGAACCTTTTTGAACACTGTCGAAATGTTCGAAAAGGTTCTATGTTTGATGTTAAAGGAAATGTTCGGAAAGAACTATATTTTTGAAGGTTACATAAAATCTTCTTTAGCTCCGGGAGCGAACATGGTGAAGAGAAACACGTGACTGCATACCAACAGCCGACAGGTATTCGAGAACGGTTGCTAGAATAAGCTAGAAGGTAATTCATCTGATATTTAGAAGCTGTTCAAATTCTAAGAATTCTAAATAGAATCTTTTCGAACATTGTCGAATTATTTCTATGTGAGCATATGTTTCCTTTTCATGATTTTTCACTGAAACAGCTGAGGAATCTTATATTAGAAAAGGCGAGGAGAAAAAAATGTATGTGGCGTGGACTCACTGAGCTGATCAAGGTTAAAAGGATTTTACTTTTCCCTCCTTTTCTTCCGCAATTTGAAAGCATGGGCAAATTTTTCCTTCTCTTTCCGTGGTCTTTCTATCGCATGGATGGGGGGGGGTAGGAGAAATGATTACTCGTTGTTTAGCACTGATTGTGTCGCAATTTATTATTACGTTTTATTATTATATATTGGCAACTTTTCGAAACCATCAATTGTACAATTTCTACATTTTTCACACAAGATGGCTCAAGATGTATTTAGCTTCAATTTCTTATCACAAGTGACACAGAAACTTACAAACTACCAGCTTTATAGACTAGAAGTGTACTATAAATCCTTACCTCTAGTGATATAAAACACACTCAAGTAACCTGTCTCTTTAATATCCACCACTGTTTGTCCTACGGTAGGATTGCGTGAATATTTTGCAAGTTCATTAATGTAAGAAATCTTAAATCACTATTATTCTGTTTCTGTATTGTATTATTAGTTTTAATTAATACTTTGATGCAGTTTAAATGAAATAAATACCTAAAGTTTTACATATTTTATGGCGGTGCTTACAGATTGCATTCAGATTTCATTTAATGTATTAATAATGATATGGATTATTGAACGGGGGAAAAGAGTGCAGTAAAATGAACAGACCCGAATAGGGTGATGAGCAAAATAAATTACGATAAGTAAGCAGTGAGCAAAAACATTTGAAATCTGTGTTCTATAATAGTGGTTTGAGGCTGGCCGGCTGAGGACAACATGCAGCTCTCCCAATTGGTTACAGGAGAAAACATCGCAGCAAAAACATTGCCGAGGAAAGAGCGCAAGGCGAAAACGGCATTGTACAAAACATCGTGAAAGAAAACAAAAAGGAGAAAACATCGTAGTGCAAAATGGTAGCTTTGCAAATGCGGTCAAGAGCAGGAGACTGACGTTAATTACGGAAGGGGAAAGTAAACGGCTGTGTCAGGGATCATAAGAGGAGATATATTTTAAAAGAAAAGTGTTTTAAGGTCTCATTCAGTATCAATATATCAGGAATATATATCGCGCGCTAGAGATAAATTTTTTTTTTCTGACAGTGTTGCCATTGCTCGCTTTTAAATCGCTGAGTTTGTTAATCAAAAATTCGTTGAAGTGTTATAAAATATGAAATCGATAATAAAACAAATTTTAAATTCAAATTAGGGCTTCCGCACGCCGATATTCTATGGAAGATTACGTTATTCAAATTTTGATGGCTCTAGGTACCGTCGTTTTATCAAAACATACATACATTCATGCAGACTGTTCATTATTTAATTTCTTTAAATATAATACAGGGCGATAATATTTGGTGGCAACAATTTGAAAAGTGATTCGCCGTTTATAGTTTTCAACGCAAAATGCCAAAATGAAATTAATAATTCTTCTGGGAAAATTGCCTCTTTGAACTAATAATGTATTCTAAGAGCGATGGGCTGATGCCTAGCAGTAAGGGTTTGGAATCAAGAATATATTTCGCAGAACCATTATATTACTTGCAAGTATTTCATTAACTGATATCGTTAAATTTTGAAATTTCATATAAACTAGAAGAGGGATATAAAAATTAGGAAATGTTTTATTTTTAAATAAACATTCAATTTATGTGTAGAGAGCTGCAAATATTTTACTCACTTGTTGTCGCAGAGCTGTAATTTTATTGGGGGGAAAACTAGGAAATTCCACTGGTTAAGTAACGGAAAATCGAGAAATTTTTGCGATCGAGGA
The DNA here is from genome assembly GCF_044657685.1 of Stegodyphus dumicola. Classification (NCBI taxonomy): domain Eukaryota; kingdom Metazoa; phylum Arthropoda; class Arachnida; order Araneae; family Eresidae; genus Stegodyphus; species Stegodyphus dumicola. Next base: position 181,941,789 of record NC_140775.1, read on the forward strand.
GCAAAACGCTTTTTTCTGTGAGAGGGGGGGGTCTATACCAGAAACGAAGCAATAACACAGGTAACTAGCATGTAACTAAATAAAATATTATACATTTTTTTAAATTACAAATTTACTCTTACCAATCAATTCAAGAAATGCATACAAAAGCATTAAAGTCAAGATTACTGTTTAATTTGACGGTATTTTTAGACATTATGCTGTACATAAAACGGCTTTTCTTCGTTAAGAAGTTCGTTTTTAAAAAGGTACCCTTTTTCATCGAAATCGTCGGCACTGATACGAAATGAAGGGCGACTTATACTATACCTCAATTTCCTGGCCTGTAAGACGCGCAGTGATTTACCAGGTTAAAACTTGGGAAAAATACTTAGACAGAAAAGAATTAAGTACCTATTTTAATGATAAACACATTATACAACGAAAACGGAACTGTTGCATTAAAAAATTAGCAAATACTACATCAGCGTTTCTTAGAATCCCAGAAATTCGTCATCACTGTTGCTAAAATCATAGTTATTTTCACTTAGGTTGCCACTGTAACTAGATTTGCCACTTTTCTAAAACATAATGTCATCCTTATTTCCACCTAGTGCACTGCTAATTCCACACTTTATTAAATATTTGTTGTAGGATAAAATTGGATAATAGGATAAATGTATTTTTCAGTATTAACTTCATTCTGAAGAATTTTCTGCAGTCTACGTTATTTTATTTATAAGTCTCAAATTAAAAACAATTTAATGTTTATATGTCATTAGAAAATTAACCAAAAAGCAGCGACCACAATGTGATTGAAAAACAATCCTTAGACGTGAAAATGTTAAAAGCCATTTGGGTTAAGACTATTTTCTCAGATACAGTAAGACCCCGCTTAACGCGGGGGATACGTTCCATCAAAGTAGAACGTAATGCGAAACAGCGCTAAACGAGGCTATCTTTACATGTAAATATTGGGGTTAGGGGAAGATGGCTAGGAAATTGGTTAGGTATTAAATTTAAAAAGTATGTTTTTTTAATAAAAATAAAACCAAACATTTATTTCTTAAAGCCCAAATTAATACCACATTATTATTTCTTGCAAAAATAAAAACAAAATATAAATAACAAAACGAATATTCTTAAAAAAAAAACAAATAAAATTCTAAGTCAGTCATATTTGTTAGCCTTCCGCGTTTTCAGTGTTTCTGCCTTTTTGTGACAAAAGCATCTAATGTTGTTTGCCTTTTTCTTTTGCGTTGTTCTCTTAAAAGTTCTTCATAAACGGATAGAGCATCTCTAACACCACGCCTTACTTTCGAGCTCCTGTCAAAATTCGGATCATTTTCAATGAATTGATCCATTATTTCAGTTATGGTAGACAAACTCCTTTTTACAAACGCCATCGAAAGTTCTTTTTGCTCTTCTTCTGAATCAGTGCTGTCAACATTTTTGTTTTCTTCTTGTTCAGTTAATTCCTTGAGCTCATCATTAGAAAGACTAGCCGCTGCTTCTTGAATTATTTCTTCGACATCTTCCACATTTACCCCTTGAAAATATGTCTGTACAAGACCGCACCAAACAAGAAATACAAGTACACTCTTTCGGATATGTATTTGAAACCTATCGCTGCATAATATTTCGGGGAATCCCCGTATGCTGCGAGCGATTTCGTGGAATCCCCGGGTTGAAATAAAAGAGCGCTAAACCGAAACAGCGCTAAACGAAACAGCGTTAAGTGGGGTCTTACTGTACTTAGCTACTGCGCATACATTTAAACATAGCATTCAAAATGAAAAATTCAATATTTACTACAAATTCATTGATGTAACAAATATCTGTCTTTCTACTCCTACTTTAAAAAAAGATTACATTTGGCGTACAGTTTATAGTTCAATAATATATTTTCATTGCACAGAATTGCATTCATTCGAAGAATTCAATTTGTATTTTCCTCTGTATAAAAACTGAATGTAGAAGAAGTTAAATGTTTAAACGACCCTCACATTTTCTCAAGACCACGAGTAAGACTATCCCCTCCTTTTCAGCCCTCCCCCGTGAAAAAAGGGGTTCTAAATTTACGACCTGACCGCATATAGGGTGATTTCGTGAAAAACATCGTCGTCGAAAATACAACTATTTAAACACCTTTTTCAGTTTAGAATACATCGTCGTCGAAAATATCGTGGTAAAGAATAAAGCACCTGCAAATCATCGCATAACGATAACCTCGCAGGCATGCGTTCTTCAGGCTTTAAAAATTGTAAATGCGTATTTACATATTGACCAACGATTATCTACAATTCGTGATGAAGACGACACGTAGTTTTTCGCTACAGTTGTAAATTTTAAGAGAATAGAAACGCCATGAGTTGTTGCTACAACTGAAAGTCGTAGTAAAAATCAAATAACTTTACAATTATTTATAAACAAATATATGTAACTTTTGCGCATGCGTCAAAAAAAATTGCTAACGAAAAGAAAGAGGAGAGATTCTCATTTTTTAGTTTGAGATGAGTGATTAGTCCAAAGGGGCTTTGTTCCTATAGTTTTCGTTTCGCAATTTCGCATCGAATTACTCCGAATGTCCGTTTCCCTTTTCAAACTGTTACCACCAAATATTATCGCCTTGTATTATATTTGAAGAAATTAAATAATGAAGAATCTGCATAAATGTATGTATGTTTTTCGGATTGGGATAAAACAACGGTACCTAAAGCCATCCAAATTTGAATGACGTAATCCTCCTACGAATATGAGCATGTGGAAGACCAAATTTGAAATTTGGAATTTGTTTTATTATCGATTTCTTATTTTGTAAAACTTGAACGAATTTTTGACTGCAGGGAAAAAAAATCTCCAGTGCGCGAGACTGTGTATCGGAAATTCTAAAGCTATGCTCTTTTTAAATTAGCTTGTGATATTGCTGTTGAACTGGATTTAATGTTTAAGCGCGAAGAACATGATGTTTAATAAATAAAGGCAACACACGAAACGTTAAAAAAAACACCCCTATGGGCGTATTATAAAATCTGAAAATATTCGGATTTATTTTTGTTGTATATGATTTTTATTTATTTTTTCTTTTAACCCTTCTCCTTTCCTTTTTTTTTTTAATCGGCCGTGGAGGGACAGCAGCTTTAGTAATAGTTGCCCGTTCTGGGGCTGCATAGCTAAATTCGAATAGTATAAATTCGAATTTCAGATACAGGCATCTTCGATTTAGCACACACTTTTTTTATCTTTAGCTACTGAGCGAAAAGGATATTCCTCTTTGAAGAACTGAGAACTATATGACATTTTATTTGAATGCCGTTTTTGTAAACATATCTCATACATGAATGAATAAAGATATCCTAATTTAATTACTAAAAATTTCAGTAGTTTTGATTCTAAGCATTATTAACATTTATTACATTGCTAACATTCATTAATGATTTAATGGGTTATAAATAAATTAACACATCTCGAGCCTTTTTAATGAGAACGATAAATCTAATATGAATATTATTATTTATTCAATTGTTCAGCTCTCTCTTTTTGCGTTACAGTGCATTCTACAGGTAGAAAGAAATGAATTTTTGACAATAAGCGTTGAAAGAAGTGAATTTCCCCTAAACGTAATTACATTTCAAATTACCATGAATTAATGTTTTATTATTTTAATGTTCCTTTTGAAACATTACTTAATGGTAAAATTAGATATTTCACTGCTCGAAATTAAAATTTCAATGCATTACCTAATTAAATAAAACATAAAGAATTAACATGTTCTTTTCGTCTGTTTCCAATGCAATAGCCAATATATAAATGCACGTCCCTTTACACAAATATATCTGAATAGGTAACGTTAAATAGCTTCATCAGCACACTTATCCACATGTATTTATGCAAAAATAAAGCATAAAATTGTTGAAATGTACAAAATGGATACAATAGCTATAGTTTATAAGTAAGAAAACTTCATTTTAACCCAAACTCACTCGATATTTGTACTACAGAGGGCTGTTTGCACATTTTTTAGACGATTTTGCTAAGCGGTAATAAAAACTCGTTTGCTGCAAAAGAAGTAATTGCAATTGTACTATGTTTTTCAAAGTTATCGTCTGTGGCTTGAAAGTTTTGTTTTTATTCAAAATGGAGAATTTAACAAAGCAGTGGTTCGAAGGCTGCATTTACGCTCTTTCCGAAGAGAAATATGCATACTCCGTTATCCAAAAACGATGTGAGAGTCATGGTTTTGTGATATCTAAAGCGTCGATAGGTAATATCATCAACGAGAAAGGAAAAAAACGTCAAATTGGACCCTCAAGTGGGACAAAAATTCCAAACAAGTATCCAAGGAAAAAACGGACATCTTCTACTATTGCAAAGGTACGTTGTTTAATGTTAAACGAAAATCCCGCTAGTCAAAGGACAGTTGCAAAATTATTAAAATGCTCGGTGTCCACTGTAAACAAAATGATAAACGTTGATTTAAATCTTAAGAAAGCGAAAAAACGCAATGTGCATCGTCTTCTTCCAAAGCATATCGCTCAACGCAGGACACGCTGCAGAATTCGATATGAGAAACACTTATCCAAAGAAAAATGGAAAACAATTGTCACAACAGATGAAGCATGGGTGTATTTAAATGACTGTAACAAAAAAAGAGCCATTTATTATCATAAAAGGGGAGGAAAAAATTAAGTACATGGTTCAAAGAATCGAAAGAAAGTTTTTCTAAGGGATTCATGATTGTTGCTGGGTTTTCTTATAATGCCAAGTTAAAAATAAAGAGAATGCAAAAAAATGTCAAGATTAACTCCTATAATACTATCAGAAACATATTTTATTGCCAATTTTTCTGAATGAAATACCATCGCTTTACCCACAGTGCCATACATCTGTGAGACTCCATCAGGACGAAGCTAGCAGTCACACATCAAAATCCACTGTAAATTTCCTAAAAGAAATGGAACAAAAAACTGGTATCAAGGCCATACCCTTCACTGATATCCCTACTGAATCTCCCGATGTGTCACCTATGGATTTTTGTGCTTTCGGACTTTCAAAAACTGCATTATCCAAACGTTGTACCAAAACCCTAACAGGACTCTGGGAAGCTGTTCGGTAGGAATGGGATAGAATATATCTTCTGCCACTTCAAAAGGCATTATTATCCCGGAAATTGCGGTGTCGAAAGATAGTTCAGATTAAGAGATGTCAAAGCAGATTTCTTAAGAGAATGGATGCCTTCGTGGAGGACTTTCTAAGGAAACTGGCTCATATACACATTACTCATGGGGGAAACCACAAAAACGCCCATGCAGCCATCTCATTTAGAGGATTCGAACCTCGGACCGAACTATCAGTGCTCAGCGACTTTACCGCTCGGCTGCTGTTTGGCCCTTCTATAACGAAGGCGTTCCTATTCTAAGGCAAATAGCTCTCGCGTACTTTGGCATAATCAAACAAACGAGGAATTAGAATTGTCAGTTTCCTTCTTCATATGCATTTGATCGTGTCTACCTCGTAAACACATGTAACAAAGCCATTTATAATTCGCAAATTTAATCCATATATTATTGATATATGCCTCTCATGTTTTGCTTTACTTGCATTATGTCACAGAAGCACAATTATTTACTCTACACTCTGGTCACATTTCAGTTAGAAAGGAGGAGAAAAAATTCCCCACAATCCGTCTTCAAACGTTATGAAATCTACAATCCCACTGGGCCTTCCCGTGCCACCAAAATAAAAAGTTGAGGTTCTGGACAGCAAGGCGAAAAATATCTCGGAGGGAAAAAAAAAAAAAAAAAAAAAAAAAAAAACGGAGTAACTGAGCAGACCACACCAAACGACTACATTCCGGTTCCGGTATCCGTACAAGACGACCCCCTAAGGAGGAAAGCACGCAACCCGATTCGATTTCCAGGCAGTTTCCTTCCGATGCGATCTGCGGCGAATACAAACGCCTCATTTGCAAACAAAGTGCCGATTACCTCGAAATTTTATTTTCTACTGTTTTTGTTCGGGTTGTTTCTTTTCGATTTTCCAACTTCCAACTGCTTCTGTCAAGAGGGCTGTTGAGCAGGTTGTATGAACGTGAGCTTAGAACATACCTCGGAAGCCATATTTCGGTTCTGGCACAGTTTCAGGAGGGGGGGGGGTAACTGTGATAAACATTTTACTGGAAATACCTAAACTTGTCTCGAGCTTAAGAAAGAATATTTTGATGACCTACGACATAAAAAAATTATGTTTTCGTATAATTTAGAGTATGTATTCCTTTCTAGATGCACTGGCCGCTAAACATTTCACAGTTTATATGACTGTAAGTATTCTTCCAGCTTTCAAACCACGAATCATCCAGTGCAAAATGGACTTCCTAACAACTTACTTACACCAAAGCAGCCTACGCGACGGAAGTGCGAAAATTCATTAGAAACTATATTTATTCAATTGAATTCATTATTTTGCCTGATTGGAACAGGAGGGCTATGTATTATTAGTAATGGACCAACAGATCGCACAAAGCAAACTAGATAGTTAACCCTTTGCGGCACAGTGTGTCTGGTCTGGATACACCTAAAGATTTCCTTCTGTACGCACAGAAAAATTGAATGAAAAAGGATATATAGGTTACCAGAGGTTACGCTGAACCTTCTTTATTTATATCAGATGACAGCTCAACACAAACCAGTTCATATATTTTAGCCATGTTTAGTTTTTTAAGACCCTCATTTTTCAAAGAAATCTTCCAGATTTTGTTTAGGGTATAAAAGGAATTGTTTGAAAAAAAATTTCTATGCTATGTTTTTGGCTGTATGCTAATCTCCTCATTCTGTATTAGTTTTAAATTTTTACCTTGAAATCTTGCCTAAAATCAAACGGCGAACCCTAGGTGTGCCCAGACCGGGCTCACCGATAATCTAGAACAACTGAGGGTCTGTATTTATTCTTTGTTTCTCCACATCTCATCGATCAGTTCATTGACAACAATGCTCGTTACAGCACTCTTTCCGAAGCTCTATTCAATCAGTGTGCCATTTTGGGCACACCCACATAATTAAAACGATAAATGCTATCTTCACAAAATTTTACTTGTGTGCTTCTCTAGGCCTAATTAGACTGCCTACCTTTTTTTTAAATCAAAACTCCGACTTTAAAAGGTAGCATGCCGGAAACGGTTAACAAGAATACTCAGCCACGGACGGGGTTAGGCATTTTGACGCCAGATACAATCTTAGCGGCTCCAAATTTTGCTGTCTGGTGCTTCCCTAAAGTGTAAACATTTTGCCAGCTCCAAATTCTGATTTTCAGTGCCTCTTCTAAACTGTAGAAATTTTTTCTATCCCTAAATTTTTTCTGCTCTGTGCTTCTGGGATATCTAAAATTGTTGCCTCCCCTAAATCCTGCCAGCCGGTGCGGCCACTTTAAATTACAGCGGCTGTGGCCACACGGGGTGACAGCTAGCCACAGCGGCTGTGGCAATACCGTCCGCAGGAATACGCCGTAGCCAATTACACAGGCTGTGGCGCGGGCGTGGCTCTCACTCTATACTCTTACTACTTATAAGTTCGCTCACACTATTGTTACTAATTAATTGTTTAATATACGATTTTATTTTATTTATTTTTTATTTGGTTAAAATTGCTGTGCATTTGAAGCAGACATATTTTAAATTTTTGCACGACATAGAAGAAAAGGACATGACTTTTTTAAAGAATTTTCAGAAAATGGATATATGATGGAGCCTTTCTTCTCCTAAAAAATTATGCTTTTCATACGGGGTATAAGATCGTCTGAAAATTGTAGAAAGTAAAGGACATATGTATTTGATTCATAATTCCAGCTTAATTTTGAATATGGAAGAGGAGGGAGCACAATCACCAATATTTAAAGAATTGCCACAATTGTTTAGTATAAGACCTGACACTGCTGTTACTTTCATTTACTCTGATTTTCGCCGGCCAGATGGTAAAGCTTTTAGGAAACTACTGCATGCCGAAGGTTCGAATTCCGGAGAAGGCGTGGATGTTTCAAAATGTGTAGTGCCTTAGCGGTATAGGGGCACTCTAAATATATAGCTAGCCGAAAATCCTCTCGAGAGGTTTGTGGTAGGGAAGAGGGGTAGGAGACCCTCGCACTCGTTTTCCCGAATTGTTTTCCATCAAAATTGAGGGCGGAAATGAGCGAAGTCAGACTGTCACCTGTATGATGCTCACGACTCAACAACGAAAGGTGCAATATAGGCTCTCCCTGCCACGATGAATTTGGTGGGCTTGCTCTGATGTTAATGTCAGACAAGTGAGAAGAGTCACAACACTCTGATATTCAGGAATCCTAGAAATTAAAGTTGCATTAAAAGATGTCTGTGATCATGTGATGATGTCTTCCATTAAAGGAAAAAAATCCACCTTTGTTATGGTCTTACAGGCTAATCAAAGCATTTGTTACAGAATTTCTCAGTGCTGAAATTTCATGTACAAAAGGAGACGATTCAGTGTTGTCGCTCAAAGAGAACTTTGTTAAAATCATGATAATACCATCTCTGTATTGGTTTATTTCAAAGAAAGTATGGATTCATGCAATTTTTTTTTGTCTTCTGTAAAGTGTATCATTTCTATTACTGTATGTATAGCCACTTAGGATGATACACGATTACCTGTTACCATTATTCTTCATCTATCGTATAATGTACAAGTGCCATTTTCAGTATTTCATTTCCATGAATGTATAAGTGTTTAAGTATATCATTTGTACTAATATATATGTACAGCCAAGTAAGGTAATACACGAATACGTGTAACCATTAATTGTCATCGTTCACACTGATACACAATTTTCATTCTCAGTGTATCATTTCTGTCAACGTATAGGTGTGTATGTATCATTTTTATTGATGTGTGCATAGTCCAGTAGAATAATGCATGATTATTTGTTTTCATTTATCGCCATCATTTGTATGTGTTTATGCATATCATTTCTAGTAGTTTATGTATAGTCATACAGGATGACACACGATTACGCGTATTCATTAATTTTCATCTTCTGCATTAATGAGCCAGTTGCATTATCAGTGTTTCATTTCTTTTAATGTATAAGTGTTTATTGTTTGCCTATCTCATTAACCACTTAGACCAATATATATATGTATCCAATGTATCTGTGTATGAAACTTTTTATTAATTGTATACTGAAGCATATATATGCACACACCCTTGTTTGGCCACGTCAATACCTCATATTTTCCATTAATATATTCCCGATGCAGCCATTTCATGAAGTTGCCAGGTTGTGTTGTTCTAAATAGGGGCGAGTACCGGACGACACCCGATTTGTCATATTAAGCCGTCCGGGTGTCCGGGCCCTGCATTCACCTGTCACCACCTGTCTGCCGTAAACCATGATCTAAAGCGATTCTAAAATGAATCTGACTATCTGTTAACGGTTTTCTCTACTACAGAAAACACTCTATCTATTTCAACCTAATATAGTTGCTCTGTGAAATCAGGTCCAGAAGTAGTGTCAGAATCAATTATTCTTTCCATTTATACCAAATGGATGGCTATGAGCTATACTTTGCCCCCAGCCACAGAAGATATGGGTTACTTGCACTGAATCTGGGCTTGGAATTTACTCCATTAACCTTGGATTCATTTAGATTAATAGTGAATGATCTTGCAGTCGTAGTCTGTTATCAAGATTTTTATACCGTAGTTGTTTGCTCCAATAATTCAAGTAGGTTTATAAAATATTTTCTCTCTCCTTTCTGCATGCATGTAATTGGAAGCATACTAGATGCGTGTTCGAGAAGTTCCGGTTTCGAGTTCCGACGAGGGCATTGCACATTTTCCATGTCTCCTGCTTAACTCTTTCGTATCGAAGTCGCCCGTAACGTCCGTTCATTCAGGCAACGGCAAACCGCCCCAACGCCTCGTTTATTTTCTACCTAGTTCTTTCCCCTCCACGTTAGTGTATGGCTCATTGGTTTCGCGAATTGTTAAAAGACATGTCAATCATTCTTTTGAAGCAAATAAAGGAGAAATACGGAAAGCTATTGACGTTCGCAGGTGCAATCCGGCCCTAAGGTGAAACTGCACACAATGGATGAAACCGCAGGGGGAAAGGAAAACTATTCCAAGACAAATTCGTAAACACGGGCGTTTTCGATGTTTGTTGAAAACAGATTTGGTCGTCTCTCGATGCGAAAGAAAATAACTTAGTAATGACTTTACAAATTATTTCTCTGAGAAGCAACCAAGAGAAGTTTTGAAGCAAAATTTCGAGATCCACTAGTTAACTCTTTGAAGGGCGGTGGTTACCAACAGTAACTACCTTTTCTATTGAGCATCTTACTCACTCGTGTGAGTGATTTTCAAGACTGCCCGTTTCTGAAGTTCCCTTGTAGCTCACTAGAGGGCAATCAAGAAACATAAGCCAATCAAGAACCATAAGCCAGTAGTTGATGCAGCAATTCGTCTCCAAGAAAATAAGCATCAGCCATCGAAGACAACATCACGACGATGTGCACTCTGCAGCACCAAGAAAACGCATGTAAGAACAGTGTGGGGATGCAGCACATGCAAAGTTGCACTCTGCTTGAAAAGAAAAACTGTTTCCATGAGTACCATAGAGACTGATTTGTAGGGATGTGTTCTATGGTCGGTGGTCACTGACACTAACCACCAGAAAGGGTCATTTTTTTTCCACGCGTCTTGGACAAAATATGTGTAACTGTTGCAAATAATTTCATTGTGGCACCTGATATAGTAAGTAAAACAAGACTTTTGCTGGAAAAGTTAATTACCTTCTCCTTCCCCTCAAAGAGTTAAAAGGATAAAATATTCTTTAACTCTTTGAAGGCGGCGTAACCTATCAAGGTATTTTTAATTCATCTTAAAATAATTTAATATATCACATCTTTCGCAGGGTAAGTAATAATCTCTACTTACGCGAAAGGATTCTTTTTTCTAAAGAGAACGATACTTTTTTCTTAATAGTAACATACTGGTTGTTCCAGCGGGGAAAAAATGCTTTTATAAAATATTTAAATATTTACAGAACAACAGTGAGAGAAAACAGTCAACGCGGAAAACATATAAGTTCCTATTTTTCAGCAACTTAATTTCATATCACCCAACATTCAAACTTTCAGCAATGAAGTATAAGATGTTATGTCGAGTACCATTCAGATCTTTTTAGAAATTTTGTTGTTGTTGTTGGGGCTTATCTCACTTGTCTGACAACAGTATCAGAATAAACGCAGAAAATCCATTGTAGCAAGGAGTGTAAGATTGCGCCTATCTTTGGCAAGAGCCTTCAGCACCACACAGGTGACACGACTTTGCTCAGTTCCTCTCCCAATTTTGATAGACAGCAACCCTGGGGGACGAGTAGGGTGGTCTCCCACCCTTCTTCCCCTACCACCAGTCTCTCGAGCGGACTTTGGCACGCCGCATATTTAGAGTACACCCATGCCGCACAGACATTATACATTTACAAGCGTCCATACCTTCTGCGGGATTCGATCCCCGTCCTTTCGGTACGGCAGTCAGAGTCAGTAACCACTATTCCGCTTGGGAGTCTCTTTTTAGAAATTTTTATCTTTGTGATTAAAAATTTAAACCTGAATATACTAATGAAAACTTCTATTTTTAATATTAATATCACTATAAAATGAAAAGAATTTTTAACATTATTTGAAAATCACCTATTCTGTAGTAATATTTTTCAACATTGCTTTTATTGCAACTTAGACATACACACCAAAATGGCAAAAGAATTGCCTGTTAAATTTCTTAATTAATTACACTGGAATCCCGTATCCACTACCTCCCATACACGATCATCTTTAAAAGTGGGCAGTATTTCTAAAAACATAATTTACATTAAAAATACTGAATACCATTTTCCCAAAATGGACACTCCCAGGGAAGATCAAAATTATTTGAAAATCTGAATGGTATTCTTAAATAAGGTTCAGTGTATTCTTAATGCCAACTCATCTTGCTTCTGTTCTTAAGATTCCACTGATATGCGTACTGAATCTGCGGTTAAAAGGTATTGACTGAATGAATGAAATTTTATCCAATGGCTAAAAGACTTGGCAACGATGAAAGATAACCTGGGCCATAGTGCAAATTCACTCATTTTGCCTTTGAGAGATATTCAAATGCTCTTTGAAATGATGAGATGAAGTTTATGATGTCATCGAATGCCAAATCCAGACCTATTTTAGGAACTACAAACTTTGATTCATTGTGGCATAAAATAGAACGATTCTTCGGCTGTGAAGGGAAAGGATGATGAAGTTTGCTGTAACTAGTGTTTGGCATCATTTGGTGTGATGTGAAATTTGACAGAGATTTCAGTACAAAATGCTATGTTAATACTTTTTCGATAGCAATTTTTGCATGGTTAAATATAATTTTTGTTTTTAACGTATATATTTATTATACACTATTTAAAATTTTAAATTTCGTACGTATTTCTCATGAATTGCCGAATACAAGATAATTTCAGGAAACCTTCAAGACATTTGTCTGATATTTTGGAAGAACATTGTGGGCAAAGAGCATAAAACATGAATGTGACTTGTAAAGTACTTTCATTGAAATAGTCTCGAGCAAGATTCAATCTCAACCAATCAAGATTAACAAGCTTCAATATGGGCATTACTAACAGCACAATAGACATCACAGCGATATTCATTTTCGGTCTGTACCCTAGCAAGAATGTGTGCTGCAGGGATAGCTTCCAATTTGTGACTGTCTGTTTGAGGTGCTCAATACTGTCATTTTTTTCCAAAGCAAGTCCCTCATTTTTTGACTAAATCCTAGACGGTAGATCCCAGATTTAGCGATAGAATTTTCCATGATTAACATATTTTAAAAATAGAAAACTTAATCCTACTTTGGCAGGCTTCTCACACTTGCTATTTGCAAATCCAAACTTTTGAATATTAGCCGGATTCACGGCCTCCGATGTACCAAATGTATGCTAGACTAATATACGAATGACGTTGGTATCTAACCGAATTTTACGATGAATCTAAATGCCACATATAAATTTCTATACGTACTGTTCAGAGATGTTTCTGTCTAAATCAACATTCAGTCTAGTTTAAAAAGTAATTTATTAAAATACCAAACAAAATTAATCTAATCTAGAATCGATTTAATCAGCAGCATTCAAGCTGCATCAGAAGAAATCGAAAGTAAAGTTCAAACTGTTGCCATTCCGAGGCAGAGAAAAGTTTCTAAACAAACCGGAACACAAATTAAGCTTTCAAACCGATCCCGAGCATTATTAATAAGTTTGAATATAGGCACTAATAATAGCACACTAGTCACCATAACGATATTCAGTTTCGGTTTGTACTTTAGCAAGAATGTCAGCTGTAACGGTTGCTTACAATATGTGACTGCCTTCTTGGAGGTAGTCAATATTATCTGTTGTTTCAAAGAAAGCCCCTCATTTTTTTCCCAAAACCCACATGAAGAAGATTAGTGAGGTAACATCCAATCTTCTTGGGAGCCATGCGATAGGTGCTTTCATGTTAAGCTACCATCATAGAAATCGACGATGCAGTTCGCCTGGCGCGTGATTCTCAAAGTGTCACGATATGATGGTCCATCTTGTTGAAAGATCCGCAACTGAACATCTTTCACTTCCGTTTGTTCGATTTGAAGAAACAAAAATATCTGCAGCAGATTGATGTATATACAGTTAAGTTGATATTAGTCTCAAGAAAGGAAAAGAGGCCAAAAATCGTTTTATTAATTAGATTTCAGTAGACAATGAGGATAGGAGGACATATAGGCAGATCTCAAGCTTTTTTACGTGTCGCACGTGGGTTTTTAGTGCTCAAACTGGAAAATTATACCAATTTACACAGTCTTCGCATAGATCCTGGTAGTAATGACAAAAGGTTCAGAACGGTTATAAAGATATCAGGCCCATAATGATACCAGTTTCAGATGCACATAATCGTTTTGGCTAATTGGATTAAATAAAATACTTTCAACGCATTTCCCTTCACATATATCTCATAAAAGCCCACCATTCACCCATGAAGGACCCTGTGCATTTAGGTTTTATATATTGGTGCATACAGAAAACAAAAGTAATTTTAAACAGTTACGCTAAAAAGTATATAAACAAACTAATTAAGAATGCTCCTCTAAAGCCCACTGTGGCAGAACATTGCAGCAGCTTGCATTGAAGGGAATTTTTTTCTATACATGAAATAGAGAGATATATATCTACTAACTAAAGAGCTAAAAATAGGGCGTAGTCCTCTTTGAAATTCCATGAATACAAACGGAAAAGTCGCCAGCCTTCTACATGCAAGGGAAAATGTTTGTTCCAATAAACGTTGTTCCTATCTCATTGGCTTGCTTGCGTTATCTTTCGGCTTAGCCCAGAGGGACGAAACAGTAAAACCGCGTGTTTTCCGCTGCGAGAAGAAAAAAAGAAAGGTATAAAAAATAAAGTTTCTTACTTTCTAGATAAGCGTTTTCCCTCTTATTTTTGTTTTATTTGAGGCAGTCCCCACTTTTTCACTTTGTATAAACATATATACCACCTCGAACCAAAAATACAAGAATACCTGCGATATAAGAAAATGAAGCGACATGGGGGGGGAGGGAAAGAAATTCCCCCAGTTCTGCGAGACCACATTGTAAAAAAATATAAAAATGGACTTCCATGTAAGTTGGCAGCCCCGAAGGGAAAACGAGATAGGGGAAACGGGGAAAAATATATAAGTAAGAAATAAAAATCTTTTCCCTTTCTGCAATCAGTGACAAGCAGTTCATTTTTATTACCAGCTGTTATACCGCTTATGGTTTAACAGGGCCGATTGCGGACAGTGAGCAGAAAAAGTGGTCAAGTTTTATCCCCACTTGTATCAATCCATTTCTCTCAGAGGTGTAGTGGTTTACGTCAGAAAAATTATGAATTTTGAAAGAAAAAAATAATATACTGCATATGTAAGAGCATTATTAAGAAAACCGGAATGGAAATGAAATTTTTGTTCGCAAATTGTTTTAATTCTGTTTGAAAAGTTTCGATCTATAAAGATATATTGTTAATTTTAATTAATATTTTAAGGGGTGTTGGAACCCCAAAATTTTCAAAAAATTGTGATTTCTGATTTTTGCATTTTCAAATTCTCTACACTTTTATCTTTCTAAAAATACCATTCTTTAATCTCTATGAAAATTAGAACTGTAAAAAAATCTAGTTTCAATTTGTCTTATACTGCTTTGATCAATGAGGATTTTTACGTAAAAACGCGTTTTTCTCCAAACGGATTTTTTTATACTCGATGTACCTTTTCTCAGGAACTACTGCTCACAGGTATCTAAACATTTTATGGCTTATTTATTAGGTTCCCTAATATTTACTGAAATGAGCCTTTTGTAATAAACTCAGAAAAAAAAATTTAATTTTTTTATGTGAGAAAAGTGCTAAATTTTACTATGCCAAACAAAATATTCCTTAATTTACTCTAAAATTCAAAATGTTTCAAAAGCTCATTTCAGTATAATCAGATAGGTATGCTTTAATTACAGAAAATATTTCAAGCTTGTATCTACAGCAGATTTAGAGAAAAGGTACATCGAAAATGGCCAATTTAACATTGTCGGTATAGGGGTTTCTGATACCCCTTAAACTAATTGAAAGGCCTGACTTTGCCCAGGCTTTACACAGAGTGAAGAGGCTTCATTAGAGGGGGGGGCAGTTTTTTCGAAATCCCATTTTCGAAATATTCACGAAAAGCTGATAGAGAACCCTCTTAAATTTTGCTTTAAAGATTCTAGATTTTTCTGGAAAGTTCTACACCGTTCTAAATAGGTAACTAACTAACACGGCACTATATAGCGGTTTCAGTAAGAACTGAAACTTGCTTTTATACTGGTTATGTCTTTTTCCGAAAATGAGGTACTAGAAAAGCTTTCCATCCACTTCGGTCGATTTCTTCAGTGTATTCAAACAAAAAACTGATGGAGAAGGCACTTAAACGCTGCTTCATAAAGGTTCTACACTGTCCTGGAAAGTTCTATACTGTTTTATAGAGTAAATGAACACGGTGCCATGTGACAGTTTTAGTACGAGCTGATAGCGGGAACGCAATGACGGCGACGTGGACCTAAGATGGGTTACGTAATATAAGAATTCCAACTATGTAAAAATATTAATATTTAATTTTTGAAATAAAACATTTATAAATTCCTTGCTTAGCGTGTATTCCAATGAGAGTGGAAATGCAACAAAAACGACGGGAACGTAAGATGGGGTTCATGAGAGCAATGTTGTGATATAAGCGCCTTAATTATGAAATCCGTGGTGTGGTAAGTACATAGTGACCTTCACCTTGTTCTGAAGGTCAAGCCTTCAAAATTTCATCAAGACCGGAATAAAACTGTATATTTATGTGAATTACAAATACACGGACCCTCTTCTTTGTTTATAAAAAAGGAGACATCATATTTTTGTTCTCACTTTATTTCTGTTCACATTATATAAAATATATAATCATATAGAAAGTATTAAATTACTCTCAACAACAACAAATACGCATTCATTATGATAATTTCCTTTCCTTTATTGAGTTATGAAAACTAAATTTACTTTCTGTTTTAAACTAAATTACAATTTTGGTTATTGAATGTTTACATATAACAGGAATTGCATACTTGTTTTTTTTGATGCCGGCCTTGGCGAGAAAATGAAAGGCGGTGGAGCAATTCGAACTTAAAAATGTGCGATTTGTTGCCAAATGTTGTAAACATCCACGAAAGAGAGTTCGGTACACGATAAACCGGCAATCTACTATAAAAGTTACTTAATATAACACATATAAAAAGGTTTTTAACATAAATTTGAATTTATTATAATATTTAACTCCATTTTGTCAGCAGTTTATTTAAAATAATGACACAATTCAATAGAACTTATCTAATACTATACACATTAATTATCGTATTAAATTAATTTTTATGTAAGTAATTTATTGAAAATAATAATATAAATAAACATGCTGAAACATTCTATTTATTATTAAACATACCATAAATTCTTTTTATTATTTGATTTAATGGTTGTAATATTTTAATATTCTAACAATTAAATATATTATTCTATTTAAATTTTATAATATTTTAAAATTTATTATTTTATTTAATATTTATTACATTGTGAATTTTAGTAGCAATTTATTTAAAAAAACATTTACAAACATACTGAAAAATTTAATTTTTATTGACTCTTGCTGGTGGCAACTGTTCAGCAATTGCTGACAGTAATGCCTCAGATATAAACTACAGCTTCTTTTTAGACTGATAAAAGCCTAAAAGTAGAGTATTTTACAATGAAATACCGTCGTATTAACACAATGCAATTACGGAAAAACAGTTTAATCATTAGTTAGTTGTTGCTCGCACATGCGCAGATCAATAGCTGTTTGTTTCTCGCCAATGAAGAAACGCGCCAAATTCACTTTCTCGCCAAGGCCGTTACAGAAGACAAGTAACAAAAAAATAGTAATATTTATGTTGAAAAAAGAGCTTAAATATTTTCCGGAGAAACGTTGTTAAACAAAAAAGACTTTTTTTTTTTTTTTTTTTTTTAAATTGAGATACGTAAGATATATCATTTACAAACCTCTTTTATTTATTATTAATTAAAATAAAGTTGCAGATTCTCTTAAAATTATCAATTGCGGGTACTATAAATTATGTGAATTCAAAATATATGAATTAGACATTGGTGAATATAAATAAAGATATTAATTATAATTTGAGAAATAAAGATTTTGTTTAATATTAAATAGCAAGACCTTGAAAATTGTCTATAATGCTCCTTAGATGATTTATATGCTGCTCAGTTATGCTTTATATTTCAGTTCCTTATAACACCATTTTGTCTTCTGAAAATTTATGTATCAAGCTTAATAAAGCATTTTCTGTGCTTTATTCAAATATGTTATAAGCTATATATACAGTTATATAATAAGAAATGGTTACATAGTGGATCCAGCTGGATCAAACTATAAAAAATTCTGTACATAAGTAATGCTTATTTTAAGCTTAAAATGTCATTACACATAATGTGCTCTTAAAATTTAAATCTAAACATTTACTTTTATTTTACAAAATTAATTTTAATATGAACATATTATCAGATAAAAGAAATCTAATTTAATAAATAATTAGTTAGCTGGTAACTAATTAATGGGAGGTAAAAATCCTAAATTTTTCACAATCTGAAACTTCACTGATTTTATACTTCACTGATAAAGTCTTCATATAGGAATTATAAAAAAAGGAAACAAAAATGTTTATTTGATATTGAAAGTTTTTAATTGAAACAAAATTTGACAATTTTGTTTCATGTAAAACATTTGTAGAAAATATTAGTATATTTGTTAAACGGATTCAAATGAAATTTAAAAACATTAAGTACATGATTAAACTTTTAACCTCAAAGTTCATTTTTTTCAATAAAACCTGGAAAATTATTTGACTAAACGATTTTATTCTTTATTTTTCCCCGAATGTTTTAAAATCAAAGCAATTATACAAAAAGGATAATTTTTTTTCGAGCATTATACACTAAATTTTTTCCACAAAATTAAAAGTGTTAATAACTCAAAAGTTACAACGAGAAGATATTGGTGTTCAAGGTCCCTGAAATGGCAAACGTCGCGCAATTTTATTCTAATGAATGTTCAAGTAAAAGTCAGTAACGTTGTACTTTTGAAAGTATTGTGTTAAAAACGTGTAAAAAGGTTCTTCTGACTTAGTAAATGACGAAAGAAGTTTTCGATTTTAGAATCATTCGCAATATTCGTGATATTCGATGGTCTGAACAAATAATTTTTGAAAAACCAATTTTATTTTCAAATGGAATTTTTCTTCTCCCTTCTGTTATAATTATCAAAGAATTATCATAATGTGAATGTTGAATTTGAATTTAGTGTGGGTAAAAGAATTCGGTACTGTACCAAATCATAGAATTTTCTCCCCTATAAAGTGTCCTTTGAAAAAACTATATATGTGTATCCGATTCTGTTAAGAGGAGTAAGACTTTTTGGGGTGGGCGAGAGAGAATTTTCTTAAACATAATACTCTGCGATAATATTTGGTGGCTACAATTTGAAAAATGATACAGCCGTTTATAGTGATTCGACGCAAAATGCGGTTTTGAGAGACATCCCTTTGGGCTGTTAAAAAAAGTGTACTCAACAATCTGAAGCTTGTTTCGCAGCTGTTCTTTTTGCTAGACGTAATTACGCAGTATCGAAAGAATGTTTAATGATATCTTCCTTATCGTCAATTTTACCTTCTTTATTTCACGATATGGTATCCTTTTATGTAGGTTTGACGTTTATTTGAATTGATAGGATAAACAGACTCATCGTATATATTTTTTTGCAAAAAATATATTTTTTTAGTGTAAAAATTAGCACAAAATGGCTACTTTACACCACAAAATGTAAACGCAACTGACTGTTCTTTAAAATTTTCCACTCTCTTCGTTGCCAATTTCAAAAAAGCATTCGTTAAAAAATAATATAGAGTTTTCGTTTATTGCCAGAAGATTAGTTAAATGTTTTATTATACTTAAATGTCTTTTGTTAAAGTTTAATCAAATTGCTTTCGAACGTCTTGATATGGTTTTAGATATTCAAAGTGATTTGACGTTTACAGATAAACATTGCCATTCTTTAATGCAAAATATATTTATTTTAAATTTTACTTCAAAATGTGATATTAGATCATTTGTATGTCTTACTTATAGAAAACGTCCAATGAATCAGGCTGAGCAGCTTTATGTGCAAGGCCTGACTTTTTCTTCGCAAAGCACCAAAAAATTCAAGATAGCTTTTTACAAGATCAGTAGAATATTATGCTTTCTTAAGGTCAAATCTTTCACTTTCCGACGCTCGAGACAGTGACGTTTCTGCATCACAGATGCCAATCAAAGTCAGTTCGTTCGCTGATTGGAGAAGTACATGCGTAACGCACTAATGGGGAACAGGGCTTCTCGTGTCACGGACATCGACGTCACCACGCTGATTGACCTTGGTCGAGAAGAGCAAGCACCTTGCAGAATACTAATTTCAGTCTTTTGTGAGAAGTTTTTATATTCAGGTCAATACAGGAATTGATGTGAGAATAAATTAGTGTCACTTTTGAATAATGAAACTCGGCAACAAACGAACAAACAAACGAACGCCAAACGATATATATTGGCAAGGGAGGATTCTAGTCATGTTCTGATGCAAGAAGTCTTAAAAAGATTTTGCTGTTCTTCATTCTTTTCAGAATGTCACC
Source organism: Stegodyphus dumicola (assembly GCF_044657685.1). NCBI lineage: Eukaryota > Metazoa > Arthropoda > Arachnida > Araneae > Eresidae > Stegodyphus > Stegodyphus dumicola. The sequence goes on from NC_140775.1 coordinate 181,962,104, forward strand.
TTCTTTTATGGAATATATTCCTGATAATATTGCCTAATTGGTAAGCCTGAAGCTATTTAAAACTTATAAATGTGCCTATTTTGTAAATTCTTTATTTCAACACTACAATTTAAGTGTTTGTAAAGACTGTTAACTTTGATTTGTATTCCATTTGAGTTAAGTAAACTCTCTAACTTGTTAAATAAAGATTTTATAGTTATGATTCTTTAAGGGGACTCATACACCTTAAAACCCATAAGATCATCGAATATGTGACTGTTGCAAGAATTGGGATAACTCATTTAATTTAAAAGAAATTACTTCCATCTTTTTACAGCTGACTACATAATATAGCTGCTTTTTGAAATAGTAACCAGAAAGTTTGTGTTCCCAAAAATATTTTTATAATTTAATTCGCTTTGTGACCAAATGTTTCGTCATGTTTCCAACTTCCGCGCACAGTTTGAAACATTCTGTTGCATAATTTAATTCCATATTTAATATATAGCTTTTAAAACATTTGGAAACTACTGTGAACCAAAAATTCTAAGGATTTCATCTTAAATTTTTATTTTAGAGTTGAGTTTATAAAATCTATTTTATTAGAAAACTCTGTAATATTTTCGTGCATGAAATTTTTTAATATTAAAATATTCATCAGATTTTTGGTTCAGTTAATAAATAGTGCCCATATGAAGAATTCCATCAAATTTCAAGAATGTACCATTCGCCATTTTTAAACTATCATGCGCGCCAGGTGGAAACATGACGAAACATTTTGTCACAAAGTTGATTAAATTACAAAAATATTTGTGGCAACACAAACTTTCTGGTTACTAGTTCCCAAAGCAGCTATATTATGCAGTCAGCTGTAAAAAGATGGAAGTAATTGCTTTTAAAATATCCCAATTCTTGGAACAATCACATATTCGAAGATCATAAAGGGTTTAAGGTGTATGAGTCCCCTTAATAAAACTATGCTAAATAGAGGATAATGTACTCAGACGCCTTAACTGTGTTAAATGCTCTACATATCAATTGAAGTTACGAATATAAAAAAAATCTTAAAAGTTCAAAAAGCGCAAATTTGATAGAGTTTTCTTCATGCTTCGCGTTTTTGGAGAGCGGGAAGGTTTACGGATTATATTACTTCTGATCTGAAAATAAAAATCAAAACCTTTTCCTTAAGAGCAAAAAAAAAAAAAAAAAAAAAATATCTGTTTAATTTATATTTGCAAAGGATCTGTGTAATTTTTATCTTTACCTTCTTGAATTTCTGGAACGTCAAGCAAACATTCGTGTAAAAAGTAATGGCATTAGTTTTTTCTAATAGAAATCATAAAAGGTCTACATCAGCCTCCAATTCCAGTGACTTAAGGCACTTTTCTAGGAACACCGTACTTCCTCTCTCTCTCCAGACCCATGAAATTCCCTTCGGAAATATTTCCCTACCCATTCTTTCATAGCTCACTTTATGATAGTTTCAGAAGAGAGCTTGATTTGTTTGTTTCCTTTAAACGATACGCTAGTGAGTTAAGATACACTCTCTTATTGGACAGTATTTCTGTATTCTCTCTGTTACACAAGTGGCGTAGAGTAGATATTAATTCTGAGATTTGTATTTTCTGTGGACTGAAGAAATTAAGTAGTTAGGTACAGTTGTTTCTCCATATTGACTTCTACATTAAAGCATACTAGTCTTAATTTATCTCTAACTGAACTTATCTGCATAGGTATAATTGAATTTATCTGCATTAATCCAGTATTTCAGACAATATTATTGAATTTATGCACTTCATATGTCTATAAATTTTGGTACTTATGTATTATCCCGTCGACGATGAAACTGTCACCAGACAAAGTGATTTAGCGCCAGCTACAGATAAGGATGACGTCATATTGTAAAGACCTTATTTCCATTTTAAATAATTATTTTTAGTTTAAAGAAGCTTTTCTTATGATTTCAATTTCCTGCTAGAATGCAAATTTAGTGACGTGTCTGCAAATCTAAGTGAATTGATAACAGTACTTAAGCAGCAGTTTTAAGAGTTCGCGGTAGATAATATCTTGAGTTACGAAATACTTGTTGAAGATAAAGTTCTTCGTCCATTCACCAATCACTTGTCAAAGTCTACCTACGAGAGCTTAGCATACTTACTCAGTACTTATTTAATTAAATTTGATGCCTTTGTGAATTAACTGTGAAATTATGAACCTACTGTACGTTTATAGATGTCGTCCCCATTTTTACAAACAGTTTAAGGGATCATATTCCTTATTTGTGAAAATATTTTCATCGCAAAGTACAATCTTTGCGTTTCTAGTGGCGTAAACGTCCGGACTTTGCTACGCCGCTACTCTCTTGGCTACCAGAGGCCAGGAAACTCACAGCGTTTTGATTGTTTTGCCCTTAAAAGAGCAGTTTTAAAATCTTGTTGCCGCTCTCAACTGTCAACTATACAATAGGTTATCCCAAATTATTTCTTCCTGTTATTTACTCAAGAAGCAATCACTACCAACTAATTGCTGTTTTGTCAGAATAGATGTTATTATATGTTGTACACTGCGGAAAAAATATGGGACAGTTCTATATCTCCTGTTCTACTGGGCCGATTCACAAAATTCAAATCGCATTTTTCATGTCTCGAAAGCGCGACTTAGGATATATATTAGATTTATAAATAGCAGTGTTCTAACATAGGTATTTTGACACAAAATCGGGCTCGCACGAAGTGTTTTTAAAATATTAGCTGTCAAAATTTCAGCTCCTCAATGTTAATGGAGTTTGGTATATATTTATTAATCTCTCTTTTTTTATTAAACTTAGTTGATTCTTCCTTTTACATTTCGAGATTTGAGTTCATTCCAAATAAAATTCGCCCAATTTTTATGATTTATTTTAAAATTTCTATTTTTAAATAATTTTTTTAAATTTTTCGAAAACAATTTTGAATTATTCAAAATTTCCTAAGATAGACATGGATTTACATTTTGGCGCGTTTTGAAATTTGACGCATTTATTATAAGCGATAATAACGAAAATGGGGTTTACACACTTTGTTAAAATTATTTGAAAGTACAAACGATGACTTTTTTTTGTCTCGTGAACAATGAAAAAAAAAAAAAATTATTAAAATTAAAAAGGAAATTAGGTTGCTATAAATTAAAAAGTTCGCCAAGTGAATTATTTTTGGCGCAAATTGGAAACAATTCGCCACGAGAAGTTTTCAAATTTCTCCATAAATTTCTCACTAAAAATTACAAATTTAATAACTGGATATAATCTGAGTCGCAAAAGCGAAATACGGAAAAAACACTAGCATGTCATTTCAGAAAAAGTCCGATTTTGTGTCAGAATACCTATGTTAGAACAAATCTATATATAAATCTAACATGTATCCTAATTCGCCCAATTTTTATGATTTATTTTTAAATTTGTATTTATAAATAATTTTTATAAATTTTTCAAAAACATTTTGAATTATAGTCCATAAAAGTTTTACCATCATCTTAAAGGAGACGTATTTCTAAGCATACATGCAAAAAATTACAGTTTTTTATTCAAAATTTCCGAAGATATAATGAATATATATATTGGTGTGTTTCGAAATTCGGCATATTTGTTGAAAGCGATAAAACATCAGATGTGGTTTAGACACTTTTCTAAAATTATTTCGAAGTAGAAACGATGTGATTTTTTTCCGCTCATGCACAATTTAAAAAGGTAGGAACGAGGTGCCTTTTTTTCCGCTCCAGTATAATGGAAGGGAAAGGAAAATGGGTTTCCATACATTAAGAAGTTCACCAAGTGAATTATTCTTGGCGAAAAATGAAAAAAATTGTTCCAAGATAAATTTTTGAATTTCTCCGTAAATTTCGCACCGAATTTTACAAAATTTAATATCTAGGCGTAATCTGAGTCGTAGATTCGAAATATGGAAAAAAATTGGTAGGTTATTTCAAAAAAATGTTATTAATTTATTACTTTATTTTTTTCAAATTTCACCGCCAAGTATGTAAATGTATATACACCTTTTAAAATTTGATTTTTTCTCTACTTTTCAATATTCTCACTTTATTCCTATGCAGTTTTTACCGTAACGAGTCTCACGCGTTTGCTTTTACGATTAGTTATCGAATTGGGGGCTAGCTAGTAAGGTTCTGTTTAACATTAGTACAAATATACTTATATTCCTGCAGTTCAATACTAGTTCTTTTAAAATTTTGTTGCCATACGTTGAAAATGAAAAATATTCTGACGTTTAAAGCGCCAAATTTGATGAGATTATTTTGATTTCTTAATTAAATAACAATAGCATACCTATGTCACCCAGACGATATAGTAGTTTGGGGAGCCTACTGCGGCACCGAAGGATCCGAGTTCGAATACCGGAGAAGGCATGGATGTTTGTAAATGTATACGTTCTTTGCGGCACAGAGGCATTCTAAATACATGGCGAGCCGAAAGTCCCCTCGAGAGGTTAGTGGTAGAGGAAGAGGAGTGGGAGACCCTCGGAGTCGTCCCCGCTGGAAGCTCTTCATCAGAATTGGGGGGCGGAACTGAGCGAAATCGTACTGTCGCTTGTATCCTCAATGTTCTTGCCAACAACACTCTCTCTACGAGAATTTCGTGGGATTGTTCTGATGTTACTAGCAGACAAGTGAGTTAAGTCGCAACAACTACAGCATACCTGTTTTAGAAATTTAGCAACAGATTTGCCAGTTTTTCTTGTCTTCTGAAAAGATAACATTTTTAGAATGCCTTTATGAAGTAATATAATCTCGGCAAATCTTTTCAAATCAAAAAAAAAAAAAAAAAAAAAAAAAAAAAAAAAAACCTGTATTTCGCTTCAACAGTCTCAGAACTTTATTATAAAATTCAGTTGTTTCAACTTAATTAAAGTACTTTACGCAGCTTTTAATATGAATGTATTTATTAAACCTATTTTATGAATTATAAATCAGTTTTGCCTAAGGTAGTGAAATACAACAAAGACGTCCTGCAAACAAAGTTTACCAAGTAATCGAAAAACTCATTGAAACGTAAAATTAATACTTTCAGCAAAAGATGTTCGCATAATTCGGTCTGAATAAACTGGTAATTACCTTTCTTGTCTGAGATGTATTCTTACGAAGTCCCGCCGTTGAAAGAAAATTGTTTAAATGAATGATTAGTCGTTAGCTTTCGCTTTTTCAATTCTAAATCATCTTCAATTGTTCTTCTAGCAATTTACAATGGAGCTTGTCAAACTTTGAATGGCAACACGCAAAATAAAATTGTCGTAATCCTTTTGATGGAACAATAGCTACATGCTTATAAATTATTGGTTTGCAAAGTACAAAATGAACGCCACTCTTTTCACTCTCAACTAACACCTCAACAACTTCGGAGATTCATTAAAAATGAAAGTGGCGGGAAAAAAATGGGTGTTGTTTATTGTTTAAGTCATTTGTGTTTAGTTTCACCTTTTGTTTGAATCTAAGAGATGCAGTGATTTAGTGTTCTCTAGGGTTGCCACGAAATGAATGACTTTTCACTGGAATTAGAAGGGATCCCAGTTTTATTAGTTCATCGCGTTGTTTCTTGGCGATTCTTTTATAGTAATAATTGATTTTCCACTTTTGAATTTTAGAAAATATCTGTAGAATATATCTAGTCTTTCCATTTTCGTGTTTCTTCATGTTTATTACGCTACTAATTCAAACGTTAGCATATCATTAAGATATCTACTGGCAAGAATGCAAGACAGGGCTATGCTTAAGGCGACGATATTTTAAGTGTTTATCAAGGAAAAGAAAAATAATTGCATATGAGATTGCAGAGACAATTAGGATCTTAATTTTAAATATTCCGACAACAGTACTGCTTGGTTTACACGGCCCTCGCAAGAAATCACCAAATTAATTAGAAAATGGTAATTTCACGAATTGTAATTATTCTTATTCTACAGCGTAGTATCGTAACATTTGTTTCAGTTTAAACACTGTAAAAAAGCCGCCCAGACAGTTTATAAGGTTAGGAGAGCCGTAGAAATGACCATCATCGAATAGGTAAGTGCTGGGCATTAGATTTTGTTTTTTAAAAAAGGAACATTATAAAAATTTATTGAAAATTCTTAATTTACCCAGGGGTGAGGAAGATGCCATATCGTTTTTCCAGGGGAAAAATATATTACCTCGCAATCGAATATGTGCAAATGATCACCAAATGAGACTATAAACTGTAAACGAAAGTATGTAAAGGTAGAATGTGAAAAGGTTTTTAGGAAAAATACATAAAATAAAAGATAAAATCTGAAAGCTTTCAGATTTTATATTACGCCCGAAAGGGCGTTTTTTTGTGTATTACCTTTACTTATTAAATATCATGCTCTTTACACTTAAATCATAAATTTCAATTCAACAGCAATATAAAAAAATAAGTTTAAAAGGAGCATATCTTTAGAATTTCTGATACACTCACTGTCTTGCGCTCTGGAGATAAAGGATGCTTTTTTTTTTTTTTTTTTTCGTACAGTGTTGTCATTGCTCGCTTTGAAATCGTTGAGTTTCTTAATCAAAAACTCACAAATACTTTACAAAATATGAAATAGATAATAAAACAGATTCCAAATTAGGACTTCCAGATGCCCATATTCGTTAAAGGATTACGTCATTCAAAATCGGATGGCTCTAGGTACCGTTGTTTTATTACAATGCGGGAAACGTACATACACTTACGCAGGTTTTTCCTTATTTAATTTCTTTAAATATTACAAAGGGAGATAATATTTGGTGGCAACAATTTGAAACGTGAACCGACATTTAAAGTTTTCAACGTAAAATGCCAAAACGAAATTAATAGCCCTTCTGGGCTAACGCTCTTTGTGCTGTAAAGAGCATTCTATCTAACAACTGGTTTATTGGTTCCAGAATACCATCCCTAACAGCACTGCGTTTCATTTACCGTTGGGCAGCTAATTTAACGTCGTTTAAATGGTGCAATAAACAGCTCAACATCTGTGAAAGTACCACGATTGACTAGAACAGTTTTATGAGAGAGGTTCCTTCGCTAGATTTACTTCAACAACCTAAAGAATGAATAGATGGTTCTGGAAAATCAGTCGCAACTGACGAAAGTTTTTTCGTATGGCCAAAAAATACGCTGCCAGGCTGCTTTCACAACAATAGATATTCGGCGGGTCATGTCGTGAAAGTGTCCAGTGCTTTCTTGTTCAGGCTGCAACCACGACTCTAGACCACAAGGATCGACAATCTGAATAAGATCGTTGGCAATTCTAATAAAAGAGACTAGATGGAAACGTCTGCTTACAGCTATTTAACTATGAATCGCACATTTAATTTTGTTGATTCAACAACTGGTGCTCACATCCAAAATGTGGAAGGATTGTGGGACTCTGTTTGATGGCGAACCAAAAAGCAAATGTGTACGGCTGGACGTCATCCAGAGTCCTGTCTTTCCGAATTCATGTGGTGAAAATTCTTTGAGAAAGATAAGCCTTTTAATGAACTATTAAAAGCAGTCGCTGAGATAGGGAAGCCACAGACTATATGCTAATATTTTAACCTTGGCGATTTCACAGCCCCTATTATTAAAATGATGATAGGGGTCCATGACAATCAGGTAGTACCTCGGAAACTTAAGTGCGCTCACGCCGAGGCTTGAGTTACAGATCTTCCATTTGCTACATTGCTTACTAACACTGCAAGGCTTATGGTACTACGAAGACATACACAGGAGAATGAGGTAATTCGTTGTATTCTACCCCACTTACGGAGCGGCTGGAGAAAGACATGATACCCCATCGACAAGTCCAAGTGGTGATGAAATATCGATCACCACAATATTAGCTCAGGTGCCATTCTACAATTGGGGTTATAGGAGTACGAAACAGAAAATTAATTGTGTCCTGGTCGGGATTCAAAGCATAGATGTTTCAACAGCTGGATAAACGTTCTAACCATGTACCAAAGAAGCACGCAAGAAAATAGTTCTTTTAGGTTGCCTCACAAATGTCATTTCTGTATGTCTAGAGTGTTCTTCTCTAAAGGACTTTTATGCCATATTTTAAGATGAAAATAAGTAAAGTATGTTTTTTTAATGTAAAACTTACGGAAAAGGGGCACTATTTTAATACATTTTATAAGCGTTTAATTTGTACGTATTTTTAGTCGATTACGGCAATCACTCGAGAGTTATCTGCATATTATGAGTATGTTGTTATATTCTGGAGGATAGTTTTATGGGTTGCCGTTATATTCGCGTTATTATATTCGTGGAGTTGTTGTTATATTCGTGGAGGATATTTTTATGGGCAACTCCCTCATATTCCGCATATGTAAGACGAATATGATTTTAGAAAGGATCTTTTAAAACAAAATATCTGGCGATTACGGTATGAAATTTTTATTAATGTTCATCTTAATTTTATTTTTTATTCTTATTTTATTTATTTATATATTATCTTTCAGATTTTTAACAGTACCCTGTTTATAAAGAAATGAGGTATTTAAAATTAATATATCAGTTTAGATAATTATCAGCAGCTAAATATTTACGAATATTATTTATGGTATTGCATAACTTCGTATCTGATAATTTTCATAAATATTTACACCTGCAGCATAATTAATTAAAATAGTTTTCCTTGTGTCATGTTTTTCAACTGCATAACAAATATTTGCTCATAAAAATAGTGTATGTATTTTACTAAATAATTTATATTATTTTAAATAATTTTAACGTACTTCATAACGATTTGTCTTTCTCTTCTGCGGCCTACAAATCATCAATGACGTTACATATTTTAAATTATTGTATGTTAGCATGAGTTTTTTTATTTTATTCTTCCTCGATTACTATATGTTATTCCTAGATAGGGGAGGGCGTGGGACACACGCCTGTTTACCTATGTTAAACAACAGGATGCGTATTCTATGATCACTGGATCTGTCTACAACTTGAGCGAACAATATTGACTCAAAAAAACCGGTATAGACAGCCATCAAAACTTATCGGAGAAAGCCATTCTGTGGTCCTCAGTTGGTGGGCGGGTGGGTCCATTTGTCAAGGAGCTTTAGAGCAATCGCAGTACAGACGAGTGACGAAATTTATAGCGCGCGCTGGCTGAAGTTCTAGGAATATTCTCCAATTATTTCACTAACTCACACTCTGCATTTGTAGTTCGAAAAAAAATTGCACAAAACAGTATTATGACCAACACGCAGCAGAATATGCTGCTGTGTCATGTGAAGGAAAATCCCGTTTTTTAAGGTGAAAGTTAACGCAGGAATTTAGAGTTAAGAAATAAAGAGTGATATGGGATACCACGAAAGCAATGGTTAATAGATAAGAGTAAAAATGAATTAAGCTTACTTCAAATCCTTTTAGAAATAAACAATTTTAATCATTTAAATTTATAATATGATTAATTTGAATTACAATCTAATAGCAAACTAAGTTTTTTTTTTTTTTTTTTCCTTACATTAAAAGTGTTTTTCCGCAATTTTCAGTTACTATTGGAAAAATATTTCTTTAAATAAGAAATTACAAAGAAAATATTTCTTTCTTAATATTTCTTTCCTTTTTATATTTTCTTTTTCTATGAAAATTTTTTCTTTCAGGAAAAGAAATTAAATTCATTCGCTATGGCCGAATGCTGCTGCATTCAACTATCACACACCATCAAAATGCTTTATTTTAAATAATTTATTCTATAATTAACACGAAAGAAAATATTTTTTCAATATAAAATATATAACCAAAATTAAACTGATCTATCCTGTATGTGTGATTAATTCGTTTTGCAATTTTTGTCACACAATTATTAATACTTTTTTTTTTAATATTACATTGCTGTTATTTTAATTTTATATATATATAAGAACTGCTCAGTTTAAATATTCTTCCTTCTCAAAAGATTTTATTCTGTGAAAATAATTAAAAGATAGTAATATTTTCACAATGCAAGTACTAAAGTCTCCTGCAGTTGAAGTCCTTGTCAAACCAGCTTTTCGACACATTTTAAATAGAAAACTAATAATAATCAATATCTTTTTTACAATATAAAAATGAGAATGCTATGAACAATATTTTTTTTTTTTTTTTTTTTTTTTTAAGTTTGCAAAGAAACAATGATTTTTTAACACTATAATAGGTTACAAAAGTACTATTCCATGAACAAATCCTCAGTCTTATAGCATTGTTACTTTATAGCATAATACAATAATAATGCAGTATAATTCTGCTAACAAGCCTACCAGCCGTCGAGTGGTAGAGTCGCTGAACGCAGGCAGTTTGGTCCGAGGTTCGAATCCCGCGAACGAGCTGGTCGGCGTTTTCGTGGCTTTCCCCATGTGTAACGTGTATACGAGCCAGTTTCCCTTAGAAAGACCTCACTTAGAAACTAGTTTTAAAACATAATAAAATTACACCAAACACACACACACACACACACACACACAAAAAAAAAAAAAAAAAAAAAAAAAAAAAAAAAAAACTGAAAGCCTTTATATTTTATATTACTTCCAAAGGGCCATTTTTTTTTAACGTTTTGCGTGTTACCTTTATTTATTAAATATCATGTTTTCCTCACGTAAACCATAAAATTCAATTCAACAGCAATATCATATAATTTAAAAAAGCATATCTTTAGAATTTCCGATACATAGTCTTGCGCGCTAGAGATGAAAATGTTTTTTTCCGTACAATGTTGCCATTGCTCGCTTTGAAATCGTTGGGTTTTTTAATTAAAAACTCATAAATGCTTTACAAAATATGAAATAGATAATAAAACAAATTCCCAGTTTCAAATTTGGGCCTCCAAATGCCTGTATTAGGATGGAGGATTACGTTATTCAGAATTTCATGGCTCTAGGTACCGTTGTTTTATCACAGTGCGAGAAACATTCATACATTCTGCAGATTCATCATTATTTAATTTCCTTAAATATAATAGAATGCGATAATACTTGGTGGCAACAATTTGAAAAGTGAAACGCCATTTATCGTGAAAAGCCACAAAATGGCAAAAAGGAATTAATAGGCCCTCTGGGCTAAAACTTATTTTTAAAAGTACCACACTGGAAAAAAATATTATAAAGCTATTTTATAGTTTTATAATTTTTTTTTTTTTTTTTTTTTTTAATTTTGTTTTACAGTAGTGTGAATTTCGCGTAATAAGGAACGACATTCCTTTTTCTGTTCACGGTATTACTCGTAAGGTATTCAACTGTTAGATTTTAAAGTAAACGTAATTCTTGCTGCACATAAATCGAGTAGAAGCTTATCGGATGTCTATATTTGTATTAAATGAAGAAGGTTTATGTGCTTGATAAACTTATTATCTTCTATATTTTTAAAGCATACAATTACAATTTATATCTATAATTTCAGGAATAGTATAACCTTTCTTTCAGTAGAAATTGCGTTCTTGTTTTCTGAATGTGGCTCCAAATACTCTCTCGGTTCGTGGCAAATTAAAATAACTATAAATTTTGGCAAACTGAAATGCGCTATGAAAACATTTTTTGGCAGAGCAAAAGCATCAACATATTTTCTATAAATTCGCCACCGATTCAGAGATCTACGACCGTATTCTTCGTTTAAATATGAAAAAATCAGCGGCGAAAACACATACAAAGCCGTTGTCTACTTAGTACGTCAACTGCACAACCCTGATGGACGACGCGGCAACACTTTTTCACGCGCTTTCGACAACTTCCGTACTCAGAGAATATAGGATGTCGAGCAGACCTGTTTTTTACTAACAGCGACATCTGGCGGCCCACAACTTGCTGTCGACTCTCGTAGCGTAGAATAACCGTCCAGGCGTCCCCGTCCTCCGTCACCTGTCACCTGTGTATCTAATCCTGTGTGCTACGTATATCATTAATACGCAGCTGGTTTAAGTGTCTATTCTCAAAATTCTGTTTTCCTTGGAGAGTTTATAATTTGTATAACATGAAACTACAAACTGCTCTTTACAATGAAATTTTAAAGAAATATAATTATCTTACAGTATCATTGATTGATATTACTAATTATAATCAGTGCAAAATGTATAAATTTCTTTCCTTTATTAAACAAATTTTTATAAATGTCGTAACAAAGGTAGCACTAAGAAAACAGTTTATAATAAAATCATTTTGGATACAAAATTTACATTTGGGATAAAACCGCATCCAATTCAATATTCTATCAGGAATAAAATCTAATGCTAGATATCCTGTTTAGTAACGAGGGTTAAGGGGTATCAGCAACCCCTATATCGACAATGTTAAATTGGCCATTTTCGATGTACCTTTTGTTAAAATCTACTGTAGATACACTCTTGAATTTATTTGTATAATTAAAATATACCTGTCTGATTATACTGAAATGAGCGTTTGAAACATTTTGAAGTTTAGAGTAATTTACAGAATATTATGTTAGGCATAGTAAAATTTAGCACTTTTCTCATACAAAAACATTTTTCCAATTTTTTTTTCTTAGTTTATCACAAAAAGCTCATTTCAGTAAATATTAGAAAACCTAATAAATAAGTCATAAAAACTTTAGATACCTGTGAGCACTAGTTCTGAGAAAAGGTATAAAAAAATCACGTTTGGAAAAAAACGCGTTTTTATGTAAAAATCCTCACTGATCAAAGCATTCGATGACAAATTAAAACTATATTTTTTACAGTTCTAATTTTCATAGAGATTAAAGAATAATATTTTTAGAAAGATAAAAGTGTAGGCAATTTGAAAATGCAAAAATCTGAAATCAAAATTTTTTGAAGATTTTTTGGGTTTCAACACTCCTTAATCAGAATTGCTTATATTTAGCAATAATAAAAATCTGATGTGTACACCACATGACATCATTGTACGGAATATTAAATTATACGCATTATTGGATTGAATTAAATCTACTTCTCCGACAGCGCATAAACCACAATAGAATAAATGCATTCTTTAAAATTCACTCTAGTATTTGTTTACCATAGCGACACTCTGGCGCTAGATTCACTTAACAGTATTATATTTCGTTCATATTATAACTCAGAATGCACATAATTTATATCATTTGAAGAATTATCTAATCGTTGCCACATGTTCTATTCAAATACTCTTAATATATCTAGAACGATGCATAAAAGAAATTAAGCAAACAAAACAAAAAAGGAAATGTTTTTCATAGACGATTCAGTATTTCTCATTCAATTAATTCAGTTCTCCCTTCGCGAGAAGGCAAAAATACATAAAAACTCAAAATATGTATATTAAAATTTAGGAAGTAAATCTTAAACACATATTTCTTCGAAAAAATTCCAGAAAGGATTAAGCAGGACTTAATTGGCAATAATAAATGAAGGCTTTATCTTTGTTGTTGCGAAGCTAAATTTCTCTAGATTGGCAACAAATCCACTAGTCTGCTGTTTCAAATGTAAACAAGCAATGGCCACCATAAAATAAAAAGGCTTAGCGGCACTTAAACTACTTTAAAATTGTTGCTAATTCTAAAAATATTACATACAGATTTACTAAAGGCATAAAAACCTTAGCCGGAAGATAAGAAAAACATAATTCAATCATTTTTAAAGCAAAAAATGTACAATTTACAAACATATAAGAGTAAAGAAACTGAGATCACTGAGCCGGGTAACAGAGTGGATATATATATAAATATATTTATATTCGTTTGGTGCGGCCGATTGCAACCAAAATACGAGGTGCCCATCTACATGTTATAGCAGTCCTATATACAAAATTTCAACGTTCTGAGACTACTCGTTTTTAAGTTATGCGAGATACGTACGTCTCGCATAACTACCGTAATCTGTATCTGTGGTACGAACGTATGTACGTACATACGTTCGTACAGACGCCACGAAAAATTCTCTTCAGAATTAATTTTAAAGCAGAGTTATAATTTTTTTGGAGGAAACGAGTCTTTTATTCTGTCCTTACGTACAGATAGCACGCAAAAACGTCGTTAAATTGCATTCGAAATCGGTCAAAATGGGTATTTTCGTTGAAATATGCTGCCTGAAACTTTTCGCGATTACAATACTTCCTTTTTACTTCGTACAAGGAAGTAAAAATGCATTAGTTTTAAAAATTTAAATAAGTTAGGATTTTGGTTTAAGTTTAAAGAAACTTAATGTCCAGAGCAAAGCTAACAAACAAAACCCTCCCTCCCCCCAAAAAAAAACAGGTAATTTCATAAAGAAAGTAAGTAAGGAAGAAGAATGGACGCATGATGAAACTTAAGTTGAGCCTTTCTGTATTTATTGCTGACATTTAATTTATAGCATTAATGCCCTTTGTAATTTGTGCTCTTTGAACACAATTAATACTTTGGTACAAAACTACTTTTGACCTATGTTTCATCACATGACTTATATTTTCGTTAGAAAGACTTATTAGGATAGGGAAACTTAATTAGCTTAGATGTTAAAAGTCATTCATTAAAAGAAGAAGAATGAAATTGCACATGGAACTGGAAAATGGGTTTGAGGAAGAAGAATATTATCTGTCTTGAGTGATTAAATTTTTGTCAGCTACTACGTAACTTATCATTATTCTGCTTACTAGATGTTGCCACATAAAATGTGATAAAATCATTTAAACTTGGTATAGATCCCCATTTATTCGAAATGATTTAGGCAAAGGCTTTTGAGGTAACGTATTTCCTCCGGTAACTCATGGGTTAGGAAAAAGAAATAAGAAAAAACTTTTTAAAACGGATCTTTTCTTGTAGGCAATAAGCATTGCATATTGTATAAAATAAACTTAAATTTTTATTTAAATCCCAATAAGAGAAACTTTAGCATCTGTATAAGGAATAACCATACTCTTCTGTGCGTCCTTTTATGGCGTAAGTGGTTGGTACATACAGCTAGCAAGTGGAAGATCCTTGGATCGAATCTTGGCCCGGCTGCAGTTGTTCTTCATGTTTCTCTTTTCTAAAATCCTAATAGCCTGTGTAGAGCAGACCCTCAGATAAAGATTATGATGGACGATAAGCCTCACAACCTAACCTACTGAGGGTAGGCTCACTTCCCAGTCGCCTTTTACGTTGGGATAATGCAAATAACTATCATATTTCCCTCTGCGTGCATGTGTGGTGTAAGTGGTTAACACGTTGAGCGCCACGCGTATGTTTTAGGCAATCCCGTTCAGGCCACGCGCTTCGCTTAAAAGCGCTGGTATTGTAGGGTCAGTGGTTCGTATCACGGTAGAAGATAGCAACAAGTTGTGAAAAAGAAGACATTCCGCGGAACAAAAATGCAAGAATATCTAGAAAACGACAACATAAACTCCGAAGAAAACCGGGAAAAGCCTCTGAAGTACGAAAATATTGTAAATTATGTTATGATAAAAATGCAACCGAAGCTGGAAGAGTAATGGCCAGAAAAAAGATTAAAAGAATGTTGTCACATTTTGTAATAGCTGTAATGGAGAACCGTTTTTATATTTACCGTGTTTCAGTAAAATCCAAAGAATCAAAATCAAATCATGAATCAAAATTAATTTTAAATAAATATTGTGTAATTTAATAAAAGTGTAAATTTTATAGTTATATATCATGTTACACGCTGTCAGCCAGCGGCGGTCGACGCGGCCTAAACGAAAAGGTCTAGTGTCAGCCACAAATGGCTCACGCGACCTAAACGGAAAGTTTAGTGCAGCCACAGATAGCTGACGCAGCCTAAGCAGAAAATCTAGTGTCAGCCAAGGATAGCTGACGCGGCATAAACGGAAAATCTAGTGTCAGCCACAGATGTCTGACGCGGCCTAAACGGAAATTCTAGTGTCAGCCACAGATGGCTCACGTGGCCTAAACGGAAAATCTAGTGTCAGCCGCAGATGGCTCACGTGGCCTAACCGGAAAATCTAGTGTCAGCCACAGATGGCTCACGTGGCCTAAACGGAAAATCTAGTGTCAGCCGCAGATGGCTGACGCGGCCTAAACGAAAAGGTCTAGTGTCAGCCACAAATGGCTCACGCGACCTAAACGGAACGTTTAGTGCAGCTACAGATAGCTGACGCGGCCTAAGCAGAAAATCTAGTGTCAGCCAAGGATAGCTGACGCGGCATAAACGGAAAATCTAGTGTCAGCCACAGATGTCTGACGCGGCCTAAACGGAAATTCTAGTGTCAGCCACAGATGGCTCACGTGGCCTAAACGGAAAATTTAGTGTCAGCCGCAGATGGCTGACGCGGCCTAAACGGAAAATCTAGTGTCAGCCACAGATGGCTGACGTGGCTCTCAACGTGTTAACAAGTTCAATTAGCAAGTTTAATATGCAATATGCAATGCGGAATCGAGTACTTTATGTAGAATGTTCTCTAATCAGAGTGCGTTTTCCTTAGCGGAAAGCTCGTTATGTGAAGTATTCTTGCTAGAGGAACCAATCTATTGCATTTAAAATCTGTATTAAATTAAGCTTTTAGTCCAAAGAGGCAATTTTCCCAAAAGGACTATTAATTTTGTTTTGGAATTTTGCGTGGGTTCACTATAAACGATGATTCACTTTTTTAAATTGTTGCCACCAAATATTATAGCCCTGCGTTGTATTTAAATAAATTAAATAACGAGGAATTCACATAAATGTATGTATGTTTCTCGTATTGTGATAAAATGACGGTACCTAGAGCCATCCAGTTTTGAATAACGCACGCTTCCACCCGAATCTGGAAGCCTAAATTTGGAATTTGATTTATTATCTATTTCATATTTTGAAAAACTTTAACGAATTTTTTATTAACAGACTTAACAATTTCAAAGCGAGCAATGGCAAAACTGTACGAAAGAAAAAAAAAAAAAAAAAACATTTTTATTCCCAGCGCGAAGGACTCTGTATCGGAAATTTTAAAGATATGCTCATTTTAAAATTATTTCGCGATACTGCTGGTGAATTGATTGAAGAAGATGGTATTTAATAAATAAATGTAACCCACAAAACGTTAAAAAACGCCCCTTTGGGCGTATTGTAAAATCTGAAAGCTTTCAGAATTCTTTTAACCACAAGTACCTGCTAGTCTCGAAATGGGATTTTGCGTTGGTTCACTAAGAGTGGCTTATTACGTTTGATATTCCTACCACCAAATATTAGCTCTTCGTATTATCTTTAAAGAAAATAAAAAAATGATAATCTACATATCTATATATATGTTCCTCGCATTGTGAAAAAACGACGGTACCTAAGAGCGATCAAATTTTGAATAACGTAGTCATCCACGCCTAACATACATACACGTGGAAGCCCGAATTTTGAGTATTTGTTAGTACGTAAAACGCTAATGAATTTTTGAGTAACAAACTCAAAGATTTGAAAGCGA
This sequence comes from Stegodyphus dumicola, assembly GCF_044657685.1. Taxonomy (NCBI): domain Eukaryota; kingdom Metazoa; phylum Arthropoda; class Arachnida; order Araneae; family Eresidae; genus Stegodyphus; species Stegodyphus dumicola. The sequence goes on from NC_140775.1 coordinate 181,979,414, forward strand.
ATTGTGACAACACTGATCGAAATAAAACATTTTTCTCTCCAATGCGCAGAACTGTTGACATTCTGAAAACTTCAAGTTATCTTTCAGTTTTAATTAATGACTCGGCTCTGTATATACACGAACATATATACACGAACTCTATATATACACGAACCTATATAAAAGCAATCTGTTGCAGCGGCGGGAAATAAAATATTTTTATATTCCATGCACCAGCGTGTTGCCATTCAGTAAAGCCTAACATGCTTTCAAATTTAACCTGGAAGTTTATTGAGAAGTAAACTAAGGGGGCTCATACACCTTAAACCCCTTATGATCTTCGAATAGGCGACTGTTGCAAGAATTGGGATATTTTATTTATTTTAAAAGCAATTACTTCCAACCTTTTACAGCTGGCTACGTAATATAGCTGCTTTCTGAAATAGTCATCGGAAAGTTTGTGTTGCCACAAATATTTTTGTAATTTAATCCTCTTCGTGACAAAATATTTCGCCATGTTTCCACCTTGCGCGCATGATATTTTAAAAATGGCTAATGGTACATCTTTGAAATTGGATGGAATTCTTTATATGGGCACTATTTTCTAACTGAACCAAAAATCTGATGAATATTTTAATATTGAAAAATTTTATGGGCGAAAACATTACAGATTTTTTTAATAAAATACATTTTATAAACACAACTCAAAATACAATAACAATTTAACATGAAATTTTTAGAATTTTAGGTTCACAGTAGTTTACAAATGTTAAAAGTTATATATTAAATATGGAATTAAATTATGCAACAGAATGTTTTAAACTGTGTACGCAAGGTGGAAACATGACGAAAAATTTTGTCACAAAGCGGATTAAATTATTAAAATATTTGTGGCAACACAAACTTTCTGATCACTATTTCAGAAAGCAGAGCTATATTATGTAGTCACCTGTAAAAAGTTGGAAGTAATTGCTTTTAAAATAAATAAGTTATCCCTATTCTTGCAACAGTCACATATTCGAAGGTCTTGCTGATTTTAAGGTGTATGAGTCCCCTTAAGCGATTTAAAAGCAATAAACGCAGTTCTTAAGAATATTTTTTCCTTCTTTTTAATGCGACTGATTTAAATAAACACGTATTAAATTCATGAGATACCTAATTTTAAATATTTAATGTTTTTGTGAAATAGGCTTGTAGGGCTCATTAAAATCATAATATACTTTTTCTTTTATGATAACTGACCGCACGAGCGACGAGTTTTTAAGGAAATAATATAACGAATATAAAAATATGGATGGCAACTTCAAGCACTCTATCGAGAATTCTAATGATATGTAGTTTTAAATATTCTGTAATTTTGCTGTTTTTTGTGTGACGAAAGTGCGAAAATTAAGAAAAATAGCAACATGGAACACTTGTTAAAAACAATAATACTGATAATTAAATTATTTGAAGTTTCAATAACCTACAAATTGCGAATAAAAAAAGTACAGATTGGCGAAATTCAAAATAATATAAACCAGACAAGAATCTATATTTTAGTGAAAGTTTAAACAGGGTAAACCTATATATACACGAACCTATATATTAGTTAGTCTCGGTAGTCCCTAAAGGTAAACATGAAGAGCTTGGATTTTTTGCATTTATCAGGCTGATAAAGAATAATTAGGTAATTTGAATATGACGAAGCACGGGAAGGTTATTTGACCAAAGGGAGATATCCCTGCGTGGAGGGCTTCCTAAAAGAAACTGACTCATATTCACTTTACGCATGGTTAACAAGTTTGTTGACAGCCTACCATGTTGACAGTCTGTTTGTTTAGGACTGAATCCTGGTTGAACACCCAGTATTCAGCTGGTTTAACCACTGAGCAACTGGTGGGACGCTGAAGAATAATGTCTAGTTACTTTGAACTGATAAGAAACTGCGTAGATAATTTATATTCGACCATTTATGCGTTATTACGCTAGTAGGACATTTATCTTCTTTATGACCTGGGATCTAAGTATTATCATTCCATAAAAAATAAAATAAGTAATCATTTTTAATAATTAGATAATATTTATAGTAATTTTTATAATTTTCAGTAATATAGCTAATTTAATAATTAAGTAATGAACAAAAAATTAAAATAAATAATATTAATAAATTTTGCAATTTTGAATTTTAAAATTAATTTAATATAAAAATTTTTAATTAATAGATAAGATAATTTTAATAATTAGATAATAATTCCATAACAAATAAGATAATTAATAATTTCGTAATCTACGCGACCAAGGAAATTGTAAATTTCCTCTGAGATTGTGAGCATCGACGTTGCATACGATCTTTAATTTATCTTTTCAAGTTTAAATTATCCATTGCCTAACTAACTTGCAGCATTAAACTTTACTAATTACAACTAATTAGCTTTCTTGTGTTTAGACGAATGTTCGTCTTCACGTGTGTTAGAAGTCTGAACTCCAAGAGTACAAACACGACATAAAATTTTATTATAAAGTTTATTAAAAGCTATGGTTTCTTTAGTACAAATAAAATTTAACAAAATCTCTTTATAATCCAGAATTTAACAAAAATAAAAACACAAATAACCGGAAATAGCCAATGCCGAGAATATCCATTTCCGGGCTAAAAGATTCAAAATTATTCATCTAAATAAACCTAGCTCACAGGTAGATAGCTCAGGAATAAACAGCTTTCAACTCTCCTCTCTCTCTCTTTCTCTCAGCTATAAGTACTTTTGTTTTTAAAACTCAACTAAATTTGCATACTGGTGATGATCGACAGAAGGCATAGAAGGTACAGAAATTAATTAACATAAAAAAAACTCATTACCTCAAATAAATCTTAAAAACTTATCGATTTAAAAACTGTAGAGACTTTAGGTATTTTTTGGAAGCAGGCAAGATGAAAAATTAGCAAATGTTTTCGCCGGGAATCAAACCTCTGGAATACCGGCCCAGCGTGCAGAACCACTACACCACGAAGGCACGCTAGGAAGGCGGGAGAAATATCTTATATACTCCCCGTTTCAAAGGGAAGGGCGACTGGGGTCTTTAGGGGACCCAATCGCCTAATCCTGGGTGAGGAGAATCATCATCCAACACCCTTTTAGTTCGGGCGCCACTATAGAGAAGGTAGGATTTTTTGGGGAGCCGGAGAGATGAAAATTTGCAATGCCTTCGCCCGGAATCGAGCCACGGACCTCTGGACTCTGGCCCAGCGTGCAGAACTACTACACCACTAAGGCATGCTACAAAGGCGGAAGAAATACCTTATAAAATAATATAGGTACTTTTTTAAGCATTTATATCTTACTTTATTGTTAACACTAACTCAAATTATTATAACTTATGAGATTATTATTTCATGCTATTAAGTGCACCTAATTCAAAATATTCATAAACATTTGTTTATTAGTATAATTAATAAAAGTTGCTGACATCATATATATATGTATAGCTTTGTCTTTCAAATGACGTATGCATCAAAGCCAACAGGCAAACATTAAAGCAAAAAAGTGCTGTCATCTCAAATTGACAATTCAATTGTTAACTGACCGTTTTAATTCGCTATGAAGATGGACTATCAAGAATAAAACTGTCAACAGTTTAAATTTTTTCATCACATTATATCTTTAAAAATTTTTCTTTTAATACATTTCAAAAATCACTCTGAGACTCACACAATACTTTTTTTTCCACTTTTAAAATTGCTCACCCCCCATCGCTAGACGCAGACAACTATTAAAAATGGATGTATAAATTATCTCTGCTATAAATTAAATAATCCTTAATTTCTGCATTATATCTCGTAAACGAAACTTGACACGAATTCATCGAATACCCTCTTCTCTTTCTCTCTCGCACCAGCGCTTGCTTCTCTTTGCTCAAAATTCGCGACTAAGACTTTTAAAACAAGGGACAGACAGACGGACCGCAGCCGCCGGCCATAATTACTCCGACATTCACTTTTCTGGGGTAATTAATTGGAGTAATATGATCGGGAGGTAGCAGCCTCGAAATACGAGCTAATTGGCTCATTTCCATCGGGGATTATGTATGGAGCGAGGCGACCTCTTTCAGCTCGTTTTTATTATTTCCCCGCTTTTCGCACGAATTTGTGGATTTTCCCTATTTTGTAGGGAATATTGACTCGATGTAGGGGAGACGAACCGAATCGCGTTCGCGGTAAATAATAGGCGATCCTTTGTTATTAACGTTGTTGGATATAACGTAGATCCGGATACTAAGCTCAAATAAAGGATACGTAATATATTAAATCTCGCTAAATACGATTGCGGTTAGTATTATCATTCGGATACTGTTACCGAAATACCGAAGTCCCGCTTGTATACGAAAACGTGGAAATTCATCGCTTATTGGGATCAATAATTCGTTTAATACGATCGAAGTGATACAGAAATTAAATTTGTAAACGGAAGTAAATTCTCCAAATAAGGTCAGAATAAAATTAAAACATTTTCAGATGACTAAGAAATGCCATCAAGTAAGGGGTTATCTTTAACAAACTGCTTGGTTTCCTTGTGCGAAATAAAGGATGTATTATATTGTAATCGCGAAAATTTTCGGATAACATATTTCAACGAAAATATCCTTTTTGACCGCTATCGAATGCAATTAACGATGGTTTTGCGGGACATCTGTACGTAAGGGTTCTTTTAACCAAAACGGGTCGCAAAATGGATTCAGAAGACATTTTTTCGTGACGTCTGTACGTACTTATATATATATCTCAAAAACGAGCTGTCTCAGAAAGTTGAAATATTTTGTATATAGGAGTGCTATAACATGTAGTTGTGCACCTCTCTTTTTGATTGCAATCGGCCGCACCAAACGTGAATAGATAATATACTTATAACGTTGCGCGCCTACAACTTGCACGCAACCAAGGGTGACTGTGAAAGCTTGTATAAACCACAGAGTCTTGTAAAGGGTTTAAGTCCCTTTTTATTCAACGTAATGAATTACAATTGCGTTCTCTTGACGCTTACAAACGGTGCCAACTCGGCAGTCAAAATAAAAATAAGAACCTGAAAAGAAAGTAAAGACAATATTCTAACTACGAGGCTCTCTAAAATAATTAACTCACCGCGTTTTACAAAAGCCGCAGCTAATTCAGCAGACTTGAAACTCACTGGAACAATTGCAACTACTTCCCGCCAAGCACATAGGCCGCAACGCGGGGTTCTTCAATTCTCCATTTCTACCTCCGCGCTCGCTAAGTAAGAATAACTCTCTCACCGAACTCGTTTCCTTCTATTTAAATCATACTACTTCCGCTGATAATTTGAATGCTTGCGCGTTCTACTCAAATTTACATATTCTGGCATTGGCAGTTCCAGGGGAAAGTAAGGCTTGACAGGAAAGGTAGTTTAAACTTAAAATAAATGTTAGTTAAAATAAATATAAACCCTACATTTGCCGCTGCCAGAATTTGGAAAACTTGGAAGCAGGTCCTACAAACGACCTGTTGTAAGTTTATCTAATTCTGAACTAACTGGCGAAAGCCTCGTTTGCACAAAAAAAATCTTATGTAACAATTATATACTAAAATTCTTTTGCTCGTTACAAAGCTTTCTTCTTACAGCAACTTTTCCTGGACTTCATCAATCAATCTTGGTCTTTCCTTCCAGCATCTGGAAGGAATAAGTATCAGTATCTTTCTACATACATTATAATTTACACTTTCTTGACACAATAAATTTTTGTTTTTAAGCGATTCGTTTTTCTTAGTTATTGCTTACTTCACATTCATTCAATTTTTCAAGCATTAATTTAACTTTACCCTGGCTCTCCACCGTGTGTGGTGTCAAACGGGAATATTCGTGTTTTAGTCTTACAACACTTCCCCTAACCACCATGATTTGTTAGAATTCAACAACCAAATAGACACACCTTACTCGACATTCTACAACTCAATGAGCTACTTTAATAGTCTTAAAAATTCAAATGTAGGTGGAGAACCCTACAAAACACATTCATTCTAACTTCCCCCTCATTCATCTTTAAACATGCAGGCTTTCGCTCTAAAGCATGACTTTATCTGCAATTTACTACTTAAATTTTGACTTCATTGCTTTTAAGCATTCACTTTTAGCATCTACAATTTTATGCTTCTAGACTAAATTCTACTTTTACATAACATGCAAGTATTTACATACATTTACAAAAGTTTAATACATATGCTTTTTACAATTTACCATAAAATGAATAAGAGAAAATAAATTTTTACTTTACTCATTCTTCGCCAAGCTGGCGGCACTGAAACTAAAATTCTTATTAGTACAAGAATACGAAGTTATTTTTATCTCCGGCCAAATTTTGGCTTTAACATAACAGAATTAGTCTTTCGACCAACAGAAAATGCTTGTTTTTAGCTTTTACACTTAAAGAAAATAATACTTAGCTAAATAAAGTAAAACAAAACTAAGTCTCAACCGAGACATATTGACTTTCGTCAAAACATAGAACTTCGTACTTATGCATAACATTTCAGAACAAAAGAGAAAAAAAAATTATAGAAGGTTTTAACTTATCTTTGAGTTTTCGATGCTTGAAACTCCGTCATCCGTTTTTGATTTGACAAAATTGATCCCAAGTTAGAGGTGTCATGGATGTCAATCTTCTCCTTATTGATCTCCGAGTGTCGTCCCCGTTGATCTTTCTTTTGCGTCCTCTACATGCTGGCCTCTTGACGGAGTAATCGTCTGGTTGTTGGCCTTTGTGTGTGTGTGTGTGTGTGATTATGGCAAAGCCTCGAGGGCTATCTGCCTAAGGGGAGGGATGCCTTCGTGGAGGCCTTTCTAAGGGAAACTGGCTCGTATACACGTTACACATGGGGAAAACCACGAAAACGCCCATGCAGCCAGCCCGTTCGCGGGATTCGAACCTCGGACCGAACTACCAGTGTTCAGCGACTTTACCGCTCGGCCGCTGGTGGGCCTGTTGGCCTTTGCGTTTCTGCCTGGGACGGCTGGTCTTGACGTCCTCCGGTCTGGAGTCCTTGAATTTCTTCTGTTCCTCGTACTTCTGTGCCTCCTGTTGGCGTTTCAGTTTCCGGAACGGCGGCCTTGCTGGCACCTGACTTTGTGGCCGTGTGCGCGTTCTCCTTGATGTGTAATTTCTCCTGCCATCTTTTGTAGGTGGTGTTTTCGTCTTTACCACGGTTTCTTTACCCGGTTCATCTGTATTTTTGTTTTTCTTAAACGCCGGAGTTTGAAACTCATTTTTTCTTTTTGATACCGACGTCCGGGTTGTAGAAGTGCTAGGTCTCTCTTCAGTTCTCCGTTTCTTGTGTGGTGGAATAGTTGTTGCAGTCTCTGGCCCTTCTATTTCGTTTAGACTTGAGTCCTGCAAGAAACTTTTAAGGATTTCAAAATCATTTGGATTATAGTATTTTTTCACCTGGTCGGGACTTGCTTTACAGATTTCCCCTCTCTCGTTTTTAAGATATAAGACTACTCCTTTGATTTCCTGAATTACATAAGGGCCTTCAAACTTTGGAGCTAGCTTTGCCATAAAATTGTCTGGGGCACTTGATAAAGAAAATTTCCGTTTCAATACTTTATCCCCAACTTTAAAATCTGCTTCACGGCGTTTTCTATCATAATACATTTTCTGCCTATTTCTTGCCGTATCCGAGGTTTTAAGCGCCTGATCAATTAGCTTTTGCACGTCCTTTTGTCTAAATTCCTGCTCTCTTTGTTGCACAAAGAATAATTTATCTAAAGGCGTAATTAACTTTCTGCCTAAAAATAATTCTGCTGGAGTTTTTCCCGTAGTATCATGATGTGCCGTTCTTAAAGCATAAGCTAATTCATTTATGTAGCCATCCCAGCGCTTGTGATGTGTGCTAACGTAACTGCGAATTATTTTTACAATGTTTTTATTAACTCTTTCTGCTACGTTAGCCTGTGGTCTATACGGAACCATTTTGATATGGCGTATATCAAGTCCATTGCATATGTTTTCAAATATTTGACTAATGAATTGTTTTCCGTTATCGCTAATGACTTTTATCGGTGCACCGTATTTTAAAATGTATCTGTGTAAGAATGCATCTGCGACTGTTTTGGCTGACGCGCGTTTAAGTGGAACAATTTCTATCCATTTTGAAAAATGATCTACTATTACTAAAAGAAAACGATTTTTATTTAACTCGCTCTGGGGGAAGAGACCAAGGAGATCTATGCCTAAAATTTCATTCGGAAATGTAGCGCGAATGCTATTTAAGTACCCTGCCGGGCTGTAATTAATATCATTTATTAACTGACATTGATTGCAGGACCTGACATACGCCGTTACTATTTTGTATAATTGCGGGAAATATACCGCCTCGCGTACCCTTTTTAAAGTCTTTCTGACCCCGAGGTGGCCCGCTGTTTTTTTTTTTTTTCGTGCAACTCCTTCAAAATGCTTAATCGAAGCGAGGCTGGGATGACTGGCTTATACTCAAGATTTTCGTTTGTTGTTTTCGTATAGAATAATAAATTATCTATTATTTCATAGTTTTTTGCTCTATTTCTTATCGCATCGATATCTGTGTACTCAAAGCTTTCGGGGTCTTTCAAATAAGCATAGATATTTCCAAATTCAGGATCAGCTTTCAGTTCAGTAATAACCGTATCTCTAGAATCTAAAATTTTTGAAGTCAACACAGCCCATTTAAGTTCATTACCTTCATCGTCCAGTTTTATACGAGAAAGTGCGTCAGCTACATTGTTTTCCTTACCCGGTTTATATTTTATTGTGATATTATATTCTTGGAGTTTTAAAGCCCATCTTATTAACCTGGGCGTTAGGTTTTTTCCCGAGTAAAGTCTACCAACAGCCGCATGATCCGAAAAGACTGTTACTGGCGATTTGCCGAAATAAACTCGAAATTTGTGTACAGCCATTAATACGGCTAATGTTTCTCTTTCTGTAGCTGTATAATTCCTTTGTGTTTGATTCAATGTTTTACTAAAAAATGCCAGCGGATGGTTATTTTGCATAAGAACCGCACCCACCGCATAGTCTGATGCATCTGCCGCAATTTCCAGGTTTTCGTCCCCCTCAGGGAATTTTAAAACAGGGGCATTAATAAGCGCTTCTTTTAATCTTTCAAAAGCTGTGTTAGCTTCAGCTGTCCACGTAAATTTACTCTTTTTTCTTTTGATTACTAAGAGTGGTTCAACAATATTAGCGAAATCTTTTGTGAAAGATCGATAGTAAGAACATAATCCAAGGAAAGACGAAAGTTTCTTGGCGGTGTTGGGCGGTGGGAAATTCTTAATAGCTTTTATTTTTGAATCTTGCGTTTCTATACCCTTTTGCGAAATTTTATAACCGAGATATTTAAGTTCTTTAGTTGCGAACTTGCATTTTGAGGCGTTAATTGTAAGACCGGCCTCTTTTAATAATTTAAAAACTTGTTCGAGGTCATTAATGTGTTGTTCCAACGTATTACTCGTTATAATTATATCATCTAGATAAATTAAAGTTGATTTTCCTAGGACAGGCTTTAGAACAATGTCCATAGCTCTCTGGAATGTTGATGGGGCCCCACACAACCCAAAAGGCATGCGTAAAAATGCATAAGTGCCCGATTTTGTTATAAACGCGGTTTTATGTATATCTTCGGGTCTCATAGCTATTTGATAGTAGCCAGACGGTAAGTCCAAAGTAGACATATATCTCGTCGATTTGATCTGTCTAATGATCTCGTCTATAACCGGCAAAGGGTAAACTGGAAATTTAGTTATGCTATTTAGTTTTCTATAATCGATAGCAAACCTCCAAGCCCTTTTATCCGAAGGAGGAAACTCGTTCTTTTTCCTACATAGTACGACTGGACTCGCGTATTCACTATTTATGGGCGTTATTATTTTATTCTTTAACATCTCCTGAATATGTTCTTCGATGATTAAGTCTTTTTGTTTATCATAGCGATACGGTTTAGTCCTACAAGGTTTTTCGGCATTTAATTGAATCTTGTGAGTCACGATCTGACAGTTTCCCGGTTTTTCTGAAAACAAATGAGAAAAATTACTCACCACTTGCTGTATTGCTTTACTTTCCTGGTCATTCAAATGGCTAAGGTCCAATTCAGGTGTCTCCGCAGGTTCCACCACCCTCTGGTCCATCTCCAGCACCACGGAACTATCTTGAAAATTTAATTTGGCCCTCGCGGCCCTTAAAAAGTCCATACCTAAAATAAGAAAGTGTTGGAGGTGTTTCACCACAAAAATTAATACTTTGAGATTTTCCTCTTTTATCTGTAAGTTTAATGATACTTTCCCGATGCAGTGACATGTTTTTCCTTGCGCCGCTATAATTTCCGTATTTCTGGTTTTGAATAGTCGTATCCTATAAAAATTCTTTTTGAAGAACTTTTCACTCATGAAATTTCCTTCTGCCCCTGTATCGATGAGGGCTTCTACTGGTACATCGCCAACCAGGACTTGTATAATTGGTAGCTGTGAGTTTTTTACGATGACTGTATTTAGATGTCTATTTGAGGGTTTTTCTAAAACTTCCGGGGTCTGGACCCTCCCTTTCACAGGCCCCTCTAGTCGTTTAAAGCTTTCCTTTCAATCTGTGTCTTCTGGGTACGCGGATGCTTATTTTCAAATTTTCTTTTTCGGCCTTGACCTTCGAGTTTCGATGCGTTAGCTTGATAGTTCTTTCCCCCATATGAGCGATTTCCATTTCTGGTTTCCTCCTTCCTTCTGGTACTTTGAGAATATGTTTCCCCTCTCGCTCTTTCCGCTATTCTGCGATTTTGAAATTTCACCGCCAATTCGAAAAGTTCCTGCAATGTGGTTGGGTTTCTAATTTCAAAGTAGTCTTGGACAGCGGGTAACAATCTTGGTAATATTATTTCAATAATCTCCGGATCGGGTTTCTTGCCATACAGCATATCCGTTAGCTTGATTTTTCGTAAAATAAAGTCCGTCAATTGTATGTATCCCGTTGATAGAAACTATATAGCTCGTTGCTGTATCCCGTTGATAGAAACTATATAGCTCGGCTTCCAGCCGTGCGCGATCTTTCACTATGGGGAAGGCCTTTACTAACGATTTTTTGAAATTTTCAAATGTATACGTCGGGCTTCCAAATTCACCTAGAAGAAATTTGCCTATATTTTTCCACCATAGCGCGGCCTGTCCTCTTAGTGCTGATGTGGCGATAGCAACTTTTTGTCTTTCAGGCACAGGATAGAGTTGAAAGTGGTTTTCTATACCTTCTAAAAATACGGACACCGAATTTTTTCCGTCGAAATACACGTTTGGCTTGATTGATGCTCTCAAAGTCTGGACCAGGTATCCAAATCCTTCTAACTGAGTTGTCATTTCTTGGTGTTGTCCAGCGGCTTCCATCCAATTTTCGGCCATTTCAGTTCGATAAGTTTTCGGGCGCCAATATAACGTTGCGCGCCTACAACTTGCACGCAACCAAGGGTGACTGTGAAAGCTTGTATAAACCACAGAGTCTTGTAAAGGGTTTAAGTCCCTTTTTATTCAACGTAATGAATTACAATTGCGTTCTCTTGACGCTTACAAACCGTGCCAACTCAGCAGTCAAAATAAAAATAAGAACCTGAAAAGAAAGTAAAGACAATATTCTAACTACGAGGCTCTCTAAAATAACTAACTCACCGCGTTTTACAAAAGCCGCAGCTAATTCAGCAGACTTGAAACTCACTGGAACAATTGCAACTACTTCCCGCCAAGCACATAGGCCGCAACGCGGGGTTCTTCAATTCTCGATTTCTACCTCCGCGCTCGCTAAGTAAGAATAACTCTCTCACCGAACTCGTTTCCTTCTATTTAAATCATACTACTTCCGCTGATAATTTGAATGCTTGCGCGTTCTACTCAAATTTACATATTCTGGCATTGGCAGTTCCAGGGGAAAGTAAGGCTTGACAGGAAAGATAGTTTAAACTTAAAATAAATGTTAGTTAAAATAAATATAAACCCTACATACTCAATATTATTACTTTAGTATATATATATAAAATTTCTTTCTAAAAAAATATTTCGGGATTCAGTTTCAATGCTTCTGGGTCACTTCATTCAGATACAATTCTGCTAAATTTATATAAGGAGATAATATATTCATTATTCTATTAGTAAATATATATATATATATATATATAAGATAAAAATATGAAGCAAACAGTCCAGTTTCGCGTTCATCGTATACATATATATTTTTTTTTTTTTTGAGTGGTGGTGGTGGGGAGTGTTTTCTTGTAGTCTTGCGTTTTAGGCTCCGTTTCCAAACAGACGGTGGCATAAATATCATAACTGGTTTAAGCCAAGCTTCACTGCTAGGTAACCAGACATTGCTAAGTAACGAAAACTGGCTTAGGAGTTTTGGCATAAAGTTCGAAGTTTTCAACTTTAAACCGAATTAGTATAAGAGTCGACAATCAAAGCAAACGCGCGAAATCTATTGAGCGGGAAAATAGAGCGGAAAAGCTGTAGACAGATCTACGCATGCGCAAAATTTAGCTCATTTAATTGGCTACAGCTTAGACCGTGTCTCGAAAGTATGAATGGATTTTATGCCTTATGACTATATCTCTATGACATTTATACCACCGTCTGAACGGAGCCTTACTTCCCTATACTGCACTTATTGCATAAGAAAATTTCATACTTTTAAAAATATTATTGATTTAAAAAATATATCAACTATTTTTCTCTTTTATTAATTTTATATTATACCCTCTCTACTACGTGATACACCTTTACGGCAGTAAACAGTTAATTATCAGTTTTATTAATTTTTTTGTAAGCAATGGAATCTTGATTATGCGGATCACTTACATGTGCACATTTGATTATCGACCCCCAGTCGACCACTTAAGATTCCATCGACCTCCAGGGGTTACCTACCCCGTTGGGTGACCCTGATCTAGAACTTACCTCGAATTATTTTCGAGACGACAAGGCTTGTGTTTCGTAACTGCCAGCCATCTGCTTTCAGATCATAATCCGTGGACAACAAGTTTTATCCTAGCAACGATTCATCGCGGCTAGAGATGGATACACTGACTACCAATAAGTATTTGGACACCTGTGATAGAAAAGAAAAACTAACTTTATTCAAAATCAATAGTTGGTAGAGCCTCCACGAGAGGTAATTACAGGGTGGACCCTCCGGGGCATACTTTCCACAAGTCTTTGTATGACAGCTAGTGGTATTTTCTTCCACTCGCCTTGGAGAAGACATAAAAGTTCCTTCACCGATTTTGCACGGGTAGTGCACCCCTGAATTCGGCGATGCAACTCGTAACAGAGGTTCTCGATAGGGTTCAGGTCTGGACTCTGGGCAGGCCAGTCCATTCGATGAACTATATTGGCACCATACCAAGCCTTGGTTAACGTCGAAACATGACAACTGGCATTGTCGTCCTCAAAGTAACAGGGGTCCAACCCGTAAAACTGCCACAACGTAGAAAGCACATTGTCATCCAAAATAGTGCAGTAAGCATCGGAGTTGAGCTTACCATGAATGGGGACATATCTAGCGACCAAGATCGCTAGATATGTCCCTTAAGGATCGGCCACATTTGTGATACCCGATAATTATACCTTTCCGGAAATCAGAGAGCTCCGAACTGCGAGGCATCTTGCATGCTACTAAAGCCGATGCTGTTTCCTACACGATATATACCGGCGGAGTCTGTGACGTACCTTAGGACCGCAGATATCGTCATTTGCAAAAGTGTTCAAATACTTATTGGTAGTCAGTGTATAAAGGATTGATGTTACAGAAGGAGTCCTATGGGCAGATCGCTGGTAAATGTTGTGCTTCTGATGAAGATCACAACAGACACAGACAGTATATTATAATTCCTTGAAAACTGACCTTATTGCCGCAGGGTTTTCAAATAATATGTGAACATCTCAACAGCCCAAAAACACGTGCTATGGCGATTTGACTATCAATATTTAATCTTAAGTGACTTAATGGCCTTATGTGGACAAATCTTGTTTCTTTTTTGCAACTGTGTTAAAAATGTCTGAAACGCATGTGGAGTTCATAGGGAGAAACACTGGACCTTCAAAAAATGGCAGATGCAATATGGGACAAAAACGAACTGTAAGGGAAGTGTAATTATTTCAGCAATAAGCTACTATTAAACTGCAAATCATTTTACTGACAGAAACAGCAGTAAGGACAGAAATTTTAAAAGTCACCACTTACCTGAAAAAGGCCTGTTACCTCAAAAAGGCCTTCTTTTCAATAGAATAATGTAAATTGCCACACCATCCAAAATAACGGTAAAGAATATTTTACTGAAGACGAGGAAGTACGCTTGAACATAAAAAAGCTTTCAGGTTGTTTTCTATCTTCGACGCTTAAATTGAAGGAATGTCAAGTCAGATTTTATCTGTTTTGTTTTGCTGTAAACTGCATGCGCATCCAACCTACAGGAATTAAAGAAAAGACAAAATGAAATATAAAAGAGGTAAAAATCTGCTAATAACTAAAATATATTACAAGATGCCTTTAGAATTCTTGTAGTATTCTGTTTCAGATGGTAAGATTTCTTTCCGTGTTTATGAAAATCAAATACCATATTAACCATGTGGGCATAATACTTTGGTTCCTCAGTATGCCTATATTTCAAGAAGTAACTTAATCGCAGAAATTATATGGAATGTTCTTTAAATTTTTCTAAATTTTGGTAATCTTAAATTATAAAACATATTTCAACAATCCTCTTGAAAGACAAACTCGATTTTGCTGCCAGGTTTTTTCTTCCTCTTTATTTTCATCAGCAAATGCTATCATAATGGTAGAGATGTTTGAAGTTGCATTGAAATAAGATATGCTAAATCATATATTATTAATTTATGTTATGGCTGGTTTGTCTTACAGAAGGAGAGCCACTGTTTACCGTTGGGCAATTAATACTGTAAGCCATATTGAGATCATTTTTAATTAATAGTCAGACTGGTGCGATTGACTTGTGATGACTCTGCAAGGAATTATCATTATCGTTACTGTTTACCATTAGGTTATTAATATTAGAAGCCATACTGAGATCATTTCTACTTAATAATCAGGCAGTAGCGATTGACTTGTGATGACTCTGCAAGGAATTATCATTATCGTTACTGTTTACCATTAGGTTATTAATATTAGAAGCCATACTGAGATCATTTATACTTAATAATCAGACTGGTGCGATTGACGTGTGATGACTCTGCAAGGAATTATCATTATCGTTACTGTTCACCATTAGGTTATTAATATTAGAAGCCATACTGAGATCATTTCTACTTAATAATCAGACTGGTGCGATTGACGTGTGATGACTCTGCAAGGAATTATCATTATCGTTACTGTTCACCATTAGGTTATTAATATTAGAAGCCATACTGAGATCATTTCTACTTAATAATCAGACTGTTGCGATTGACTTGTGATGACTCTGCAAGAAATTATCATTATCGTTACTGTTTACCATTAGGTTATTAATATTAGAAGCCATACTGAGATCATTTCTACTTAATAATCAGACTGTTGCGATTGACTTGTGATGACTCTGCAAGGAATTATCATTATCGTTACTGTTTACCATTAGGTTATTAATATTAGAAGCCATACTGAGATCATTTCTACTTAATAATCAGGCAGTAGCGATTGACTTGTGATGACTCTGCAAGGAATTATCATTATCGTTACTGTTTACCATTAGGTTATTAATATTAGAAGCCATACTGAGATCATTTCTACTTAATAATCAGACTGGTGCGATTGACTTGTGATGACTCTGCAAGGAATTATCATTATCGTTACTGTTTACCATTAGGTTATTAATATTAGAAGCCATACTGAGATCATTTCTACTTAATAATCAGACTGTTGCGATTGACTTGTGATGACTCTGCAAGGAATTATCATTATCGTTACTGTTTACCATAGGGTTATTAATATTAGAAGCCATACTGAGATCATTTCTACTTAATAATCAGACAGTAGCGATTGACTTGTGATGACTCTACAAGGAACTATCGTATCGTTACTGTTTACCATTAGGTTATTAATATTAGAAGCCATCCTGAGATCATTTATACTTAATAATCAGACTGGTGCGATTGAGTTGGGATGACTCTGCAAGAAATTATCATTATCGTTACTGTTTACCATTGTGTTATTAATATTAGAAGCCATACTGAGATCATTTCGACTTAATAATCAGACTGGTGCGATTGAGTTGGGATGACTCTGCAAGGAATTATCGTTATCGTTACTGTTTACTATTGGGTTATTAATATCAGAAGCCATACTGAGATCATTTCTACTTAATAATCAGACTGTAGCGATTGACTTGTGATGACTCAAGGAATTATCGTATCGTTATTGTTTACTATTAGGTTATTAATATTAGAAGCCATACTGAGATCATTTCTACTTATTAATCAGACTGTAGCGATTGACTTATGATATGATGATTCAGCAAGACTTTTGTGATACCCGATAATTATACCTTTCCCGAAACAGTAACGATACGATATGACGGTAAACAGTAAATATGATGACTCTGCAAGGAATTATCGTATGGTTACTGTTTACCATTAGGTTATTAATATTAGAAGCCATACTGAGATCATTTATACTTAATAATCAGACTGGTGCGATTGACTTGGGATAACTCTGCAAGGAATTATCGTTATAGTTACTGTTTACCATTGGGTTATTTATATCAGAAGCCACACTGAGATCTTTTCTACTTAATAGTCAGACTGGTGCGATTAATTTGTGACGACTTTTCAAGGAATTATCGTCAGACTGGTGCGATTGACTTACTGAATAGTAAGTTGAGTACTTAATAATTAGATTGGTGCGATTGAATTGTGATGACTCTGCAAGGAATTATCGTTATCGTTACTGTTTACCATTGGGCTATTAATACTGCAAGCCATATTGAGATTATTTCTACTTAATAGTCAGATTGATACGATTGAATTGATCTTATTTCGACCTGATGACTCTACAAGGAATTATCGTTATTTCTTCGATCGTGCTTTAGTGATGTATGTGATTAGAACATCCAACTAGCTTTGGAAAATCTATGATTGAAGTACTAGCGACAGTACAGTTGGTGTTACATGCTTTTCAGTTTCGGAACCAAACCGATTTCAAAACTGGTGCTAGAACTAAAATATGGTGGACATAATTCAGGAACCATCTGGATTTGATCGACCAGGTCTTATATATCTCTTCATTCACGCTTTAAGTGGGGAAGAATGTAAAGCATTATCTCATTGCTTCGTTCGTAAATCCATGTTATGAGTTGTTAGCACATCTTGCTATTTTGAAAGGCTCGTGGTTCGAATCGCGACGAAGGGAGACTTGAGTTTGCATCATTCCTGGCTTGCGAAACAATGTTTTTCAAAACATAATGGCTTGAAAAGCGTAATGATTCCAACTTTAATTTAAACTCATGACACATTACACGTTATCATAAATTACATACATTAGTATAAAATACAAGGCTGTAACAGCAGAGTAACTATTAAGTTATTAAGGTCTTTAAGTGGCACCTAACTTTGCGTAATTTGTAACTGACAAGAACTCGAATGATTTAACCTAAGTAGCTAATCTGACAATGATATAGGTGATTGGCTTTGCTATAAAGTTAGCAGTGTCCAGAGAAGTTGAAATATCGTATCATAATTCATTTTATTTGGGTTATTTAAAGCCTAATTATTTAAAGAGATAAAAGTAGTTGATAGAAAGAATGATAATTTTTTCTTTTATATTTTTATTAATTAATAAATTTATATAAAACAAAACAAGAAATTTAAACAAAAAAGAAATAATTTTCACTATAAGAGTATCAGATTAACAAAATTGAAGAAAATAATCTGACAATTAACTTAGCAATTTTTTTTAGATATAAAAGGATGCAGTTACCTATCTTCCTTCTCCTAATCCTTTTTAGATTGTACTTTTCATGAAAAATTACCTGTAAAACTTTATAAAAAATTTTATTAATGACCTTTTTTAGTTAACTATGTCAGTTTAAATTCCTATTAAGTGGTATAGGTTGCATTAATTTTCTATCCTTAAGTTTCCATTTTATATTTTCAGCAAATATTTATTAGTTAATAAAAATATGAACGTAAAAATTATCGTTTTTTCCAGCTTGCACTCACAAATCATTATGCGAATATTCATTTATAATTATTAAAGCCTGAAAAACGCATGTCCGTGATGATTTGTAGGTACTTTATTTTTTACCACGATATTTTCGACGATAATGTTTTTAAACTGGGAAGTTTTTGAACCGCTTTATTTTCGACAACGATATTTTGCATCACGATGTTTTCTCTTTGCTTTGTTTTCTCCCACGATGTTTTGTGCTACGACGTTTTCGCCTTGCAGTGTTTTCGGCGGACACCCATTTCGCAATATTCTTATCTTAAAACACTTCGGTATTTACGTATTAACACAACCACCTTAGTAAAGTCGCGAATTTTCAGAATGTGCCAAACTCTGGTAACCATTCTCCTTTATCACAATCCTTTAGACAAGCAAATCGGCCATGTTCATATGCGTTCATTTTTGTCGTATTCCAAGGTTCAACGGTTTTTGTAAACAAATCGTCACATTTTTTCCTTAAAGTTAGTTTTAAAATATAAACTTGTGGAATTTACCGACAAAGTGAGTAACTGTGGTAAAATTTCTGCGGGAATACTGTATTTTGCTGAAAAATTTTGAAAGGGAACAATGAGGAAATGCGTTTCCTTCACAGTCGCTGCTGTCGTCAGTTCCAGGAAGCCAAATCTGTGTAATTCTCTGATGTCTTTTAAGCGTAAACAGATCGTTGTTTACTTTAGCGAAAAAAAAATACAGAACATTAAAAAAGCGCAAAAAAAAGATTACAGAACGATTTAGAGACGAATGTAAGGGTCTTATTTTTAATGCATTACGTAATCCTTATTTAACCTTAATCTTAAACCATTTAATAAGTAGCTTAGAAGATGTTCTATGAAGACTGATAGTTCATCACACTGCTTTTAAAGAACACTTTCTTTCTTTCTTTTCACCATCGACGGAACAGCTGGCCCACTGGGTTAGGTGCTTTTCAGCCTGTTGGATCGCGTCTATGGAATTAAAAACGATACATGAATAAATATAAATAAAGAGCCTAGTACTGTGTCCTCCGGGGATTGGCCACGAAACGAGGAACATTGAAGTAAGAACCAAAACATGGAAAGAAGGTGCATGGTGGGGACTGCTGAGACTATGCGGAACACTTTTCACTATTATCGTACATGTTAGGCATTAAGGATGTGCTATAAAAATCAGAACAGATGTAAAGATGAACAAATACATTACAAATTGCGGAATACATTAAATGAATTCTGGGTTATTCATAATATTAAATATAATTAAAAAAGCAAAAACAAACAAAAAAAAACCCACAAGACATTAAGTAAATTAATATATGTACAGAGCAGGCTGCTGACGGCTCGGTGTCCAAGGAAAGAAGTCACTCCAGGTTGTCAGCAATGCTTTTAGCAATGGTAGTGCAGTCTGTAATGCGGCTGAGCGCATATTTATTCTTAATTGTGTTCTTGGACCATGCCGGCATATTGATTGCAGTTGGTCTTTTTAAATGTGAATTCCCTGTGTGCGAGCAGCCAAACAGATAGTGATCTGGGTCACCAGTACTGCCACAAATACATTGGTCACTGTCTTTTAGGCGAAATCTGTGAAGATAGGACATATATGGGCCATGCCCTGTCAGATACTGTGTGAGGTGCGAAGAACTGCTATTTAAATTGTGGTTAACTTTTGGTTGGAAATCATACAGTCTTTTGCCTGTGGTGCTTGTCTTCCAGTAGTTTTGCCACTGCTTCATTAGTTCACATTTGAGAGTAGTTTTCAGATAAGAGTTTTCAGATACGAGTTTTAAAGAACACTGTTCAATACAGACTGGTAGATGTATAAGACCTTGTAGATCAAATACAGGTGGTTCCCGAATTATGTCCACAGCATTTTAGTTCTAGCACCTGGTTTCAAACCAGTTTGTTTGTGAAGCCAGCAAGTATATAGAACCAACTGCGCTCTCGCAGTTATTTGAACTACGGATTCTCCAATGCTAATTGGGCATGATAATCACATAGATTGCATCAAAAATCTTGAACCATTTAGGAAGTAGCTTAGAATGCTGTTCAATAAAGACTGGGAATTCATGACGCTCTCTTTATTAAACGCTCTTCAATAAAACCTGGTGCATGCATAAGGCCCTGCCGATCAAATTGTGGAGACATTAGGTATTTTTGGGAGGCTGGAGTCATAAAAAATGAGCAACGCCCTCTCCGGGAATCGAACCACGGACCTCTGGAATGCGAGCCCCGCGTGCTGAACACTACAGGTGACAGGTGAGAGCAGGTCCGGACACCCGGACAGCTTACATAGACTAATCAGGTAGCTTCCGCATCCTGCAACTATCTGAAGCTACATTCTGAAAACAATACAAGGGCAAAGTACAGGGCCATACAAGGGCAAAATATAGATTTTTCTGCATGTGTAATTGAACATTTTCCTGGCTACATCGCATGTTCACACATTGCTACACATACTGGCTACACTATACATTTTGTAATATGCATTGCGTTGATCATTGCACTGTACTTAAGGCACATTTACATCTCAATGCTGCACTTAATATACTATATATTCTTTGCAACATATTACCCGGAACATTATTCTTCACAATTCAACATAGATTCTGAACAATGTAATTGATTAAATAAGACATAACGTGATTCTATAGAACATAACTTCGTTATATAAGATAGGCTTCAATAAATAACTTGATACAACAGATACATAAATTAAGAGCTCTTAAATAAAGAGCAAAATTGTACATTATAAACAAATTACACATTTGCACACAGAAATACACGTTGTTTACTTTATGCTGTACTTATAATATACAGATTTGAAGACACAATACAGCCCATATTACTTTTGATTAAAGTTCACTGTGGCATAAATTTTGCTGTATTCTTATAACATACCAAAAATAAGTTTGTAATTAAACATTCTATTGGTCACATTGCACGTTAACACACTGCTATATATAAAACACTCAGTACACAAATTTTTATAATACATATTATATTGAACAATGCACTATATTTAGGACACCTTGCAATTACTACGTATTACATTGAACATTACCTCTTCATTAAATAACACAGGCACTGGTACTAACTCTTTGTTATATACAACATAATTATTAATACAAAAAGCTTTAAAAGATTGTTAGAAATACAGTACAAAGCAGTACAGTACAGCTGACCACTACGTTACGAAGGCATGCTAAGAAGCGGGAGAAATATCTTTTAAAATAAAGATGGTTTCCGAATTACATACATTACATTTTAGTTCTGTCGCCAGTTTTCAAACCAGTTTATTTCGAAAATCAGCAAGCATGTAAAATCAACTATGCTGTCTCCGTTATTTGAAGTACGGATTTTCCAATGCTAGCTGGACATGCTAATCACATACATTGCATTAGAAATCTTGAACTATTTAGTCAACAGCTTAGAATGATGTTCAATTAAGGCTGATAGTTCATTATACTCTGTTCATTAAAGACTGGAAGAAACATAAGACCCTTCGATGGAATTCAGATGGTTTCCGAAATTATGGCCAGTATATTTTTTAGTTCTGGTGCCAGTTTTGAAACCAGTTTATTTCTGAAGCCAGCAAACATGCAAAATAAATTGTGCTTTCGCCGGTATTTGAACCACGAAACTTCCAATGCTAGTTGGATATACTAATCACATACATTAGCTCATTACATTCAACTACATTGAGCACTGTTCAGTAAAAATTATTAGAAGCACAAGATCCTGTTGATCAAATCCAGATGTTTCCAGAATTATGTCCGCTACATTTTAGGTGTTTCGCTAGTTTTGAAACCAGTTTATTTCCGAAGCCAGCAATCATGTAAAATCATCTGTGCTTTCGTCGGTATTTGAACCACTAACTTTCCAATGTTAATTGGATATGCTAATCACATATATCATCTACAGTGCATCAGCAATCTAGTGTGTGTGTGTGTGTATTAAATTATGGCAAAGCACACTAGGGCTATCTGCCTAAGAGGAAGGATGCCTTTCGTGGAGGACTTTCTAAGGGAAACTGGCTCGTATACACGTTACACATGGGGAAAACCACGAAAACACCCATGCAGCCAGCCCGTTCGCGGGATTCGAACCTCAGACCGAACTACCAGTGTTCAGCGACTTTACCGCTCGGCCGCTGGTGGGCCTATCAGCAATCTAGAACCATTTACTAAGTAACTTAGAACACTGCTCAATAAAGACTGCTAGGCCATTACACTGTTCAGTGAAGTAGCATAAAATATCTATTGACGTAAAGTTATATTTTGATGAAATTTAATCGGTTGTGACTTGATTTGGTTGATCTGTCACATTCTCAATGGAGTGAAATAACTTTGTCTTGAAATTAATTGTCATTCATTAAATTTATGCTGGAAGCTAATTCTTGTAAACTTTCAAATTCATTTATAGATTCTTTGCATTTGCTACGTCTGAAAGATTGATAGTTTAGTTGCTTTTCACTTCTAGCTTAAGAAAAAAGTCACATGGAATTAAATCTGTGCAAAATACAGGGTGTTTCAAAAAGAATCATCCGATTTAAAAAAAGAGTCATAGCTATTCAGCTTTTAATCCGTTTTGATCGAATAATACATAGGTAAAAACAAGGATATCTTAAGTTCCATGCAACTGGTAACAAGCTCCTACAACAAGCCAACAAATAAGTTCGAATGTTTGCTGTCACCAGCTGAACAGTTTCAACGAATTCATTTTCCAGGAACTTCTAGATTTCATTAATAGAATACGAACTGAATTCCATCTTGATAACGCGAGACCATGCACGAATTAGATAACCTGACAAATATTAATGGAGTTTGGATGAAAAGCATTGCCATGCGTATGATACTTTCATAATCTTGTGTCCTAAGACTTTCTCAGCAAGTCAGCATTTTGTTCAAGTTTTCGCTGATAAAACCAGGTCCTCTTACGTACGTACGAGGAATTATGAATTTCATTAAAATAAAGTAAAGAGTTACCAAACAAAACTGGTGATATACTATTGACTGATCATTGTTCCTTATATAAATAAAAGATCTTTGAAGAGCATAGAAAAATGCGTTATGGTTTTTCAGACAATCAAAGAGACCAACTGGATGGCTTTACATGGTGCTCTAGGCAGTGGGGTGTGGCGATGCGTTTCTTGTTATATTGCTATTACTTGCGGACGTTACGTTACGTTGTAAAAGTGCTGGCAAAATAAAAGTGTGTATCTTGTACGTTACGTTACTTGCGGACGTTACGTTACGTCTGTTACGTTACGTCACGTTGTAAAAGTGCTGGCAAAATAAAAGTGTGTATCTTGTACCAGATATTTTTTACGACTCACACACCATACCACGGGGTATTTTTCATAACTTGTCAACAATAAAGTAGTCAGTTTCCTTTCTTAATAATATAAAAGTTGATTATCACCGAACCTGCCTTAGCCAGTGGATTCTGACACCTTTTATCAACAATAATTGAAGACTCATTACAGATGTCAAAGCAAAAAGTCAATGACATAAACTGTGACGACTCCTCAAAGCAAAATAAGTTTAGAAGCGAAAAAGGATTAGGATGGAGAGTAAATGCTAAATTGTCCCTTCTTGAGTAAAATTATTTTGAGGTTTTGTTCATCTCATACAGCCATTTCTCATAAAATGAGGTTGAAGTTCTGTGTGTGTATCTGTGGTTTTTATTTTTACCTGAAAAGAGTGTGTTTCTCTATTCATCAGTTTACACACATATAAAGTCCATATATTAATGCAATATACCGCTAGTATTTAGCAAAACATTTTGATATTTTCTTTCCACTGCAGTTTGGGGAGTAAATGTTTGAAATATCCAAAGCAAAATTTTCAAGTCACGGCGTAGTAAGGTGGTAATTTAAAAAAGAAAATGGCGCACGTTTTCTTTCGATTTAAATGAGTTCCGAACTTTGACGGATTTCCGATACAACCGGACTGACGTCTACGTTCTTAATTAACGCTGAATTTGGTTCACGGGCTGCTCAAATATTCGCTCTATGAGGAACCGAAAATGAATCTGGGGGAAAGCTGGGGAAATTTTTGTCCCCGAAAAATTTCCTCTGCTGCTTCCCACCTAAGCTGCTCTCTCCTCCCCCTTCACTCACTCTTTCTCCAGTCATCAATAGGCGCTTAACTGTGATGATAATGATGAAAAGTTTCTCAGAGAAAAGAGAAAAGCCGCGAACTTGGCGCAGCAATTAAGCCTAACGTGGCGCCGTCTTTTTGGTTGCTTCAGGGTTTTCATACAAATGAGCTATTGTTTTATGTTTTTCTGCGTTCTTCTATTCGAGGTGATTAGTTGAGTTCTTGACAACTCCTCTTTTGAGAAAGAACGACAATATGTCACAGAAAGCTTTGTTCCTTTTTTTTTTTTTACTTTTTTTTAACAATTTTGTTTCGTTATGCTTTTTAAATCAGAATTGGGATGTGGAAAAAAATTTCGATGTAAATCGCAATTAAACAGGAATCTTTTTCGCCTTTAACCAGAAGGAGGAATGTGATGATGCTTGCAATAAAATTTTAAAACAATGTAATGAATGGAAAGCATTGAAAAACAATTTTTATCTCTTTTTTTTTTTTAATGAGGAATTTACCGAACCACAAAAGAGAATGAAAATGGCGGACTAAAGATTTAGTCAAGTTTTGCATTTTGAGGATCAATGACATTCTTATGAATACCGAATTTGCATCGAAGGTTTTACAGAGCATTTCATTAGAACAGAATATGTCTAGATGAACATACATTTTAAAGCTAAACATTGCATTTGTATAGATTTAGAACAGTTTCTTTCAAAGTAATCACATATTTATAAGTAAAATTATGGCCATTTTCAGCTTACAGATTTTAATGGTTAAAAGGAATTACGTCAATCCGTATACGGAATTCTAATCAGATACCATAGTGATTTTACAATTTTATAGAAGTAATTTTAATGCTGAGATTTTACATAAAAAAGCACCTATATTGAAAAAGATTTTTAACTGTGTTATATTACCGAAGATTTTTTATGCAATAGGTGCTTGGGGTGCTAGGACGGGGGAGCTGATTCGATTAAGAAATAAACTAAATGCATTGCAGAGAAGCTGGATGCTTGCAGTAACAAGAGCTTTTAGAACGGTTTCCACAGAGGTGGTTTGTATTCTTGCTGGCTTTCCGCCCCTCTCGTTCCTGTATAAATTTTATTACCAAAAATTTTTACTTGTGAATATATTTGGTTTGTGACATAAATTTGAGTGAATGTATTATTAAAAGTGATGCTTTTCAGAGTTTTAACGAAGATTATATTCATCCCAATAATAAGATTTCAATTGTATATGACTGTATGTATTTAACCCGCGGGAAGGCGCGTGAGGTGTATCATACCCCAGTCCTACATAAAAGTGGAATATCCCTAACTTGTGAAACTGAAATTCTGTGCTGCTTTCAGTAACTCAGTTTTTAGTAGTGGTTGACTTTCAGAATCGCTTTTTCTTTGCCTGTGTGGTTCAGAAAAAGGTTTATCGGTATTTTGTTGGAACTGGGGTATGACACACCCCACGCGCCTGTCCGTGTAAGTGTTTTTCTGACTAAATATTTAGTTCAGAAATTTATTTCTAGAGTGTAAAAGTAAATATTTCTACTCGCAAGTGATTTTAAAGTACTTGACATTAAATTCTTAAAAATTTATAACTGCATTATGGTAAAAAGAATGAGTCACTATGAACTGGAGATGCAACGCATGCGAGATTTATTAGAAATATTTGAAAGCGATGAAGATTGCATTTCAGAAACTGAAGATGAAACTAAGAATATTTTCTACAATGTTTTGGTTTCGAAAAAAGATAAAACATTAATTCCTGATGTTCCTAAAAAAGGAAAAACTGTTCTTATGATAGATGATACTATTAAAGTTAGATGATACTATTAAAGAAAATGAAACGTCAGGAATGTTTTAATAATATGACTAAAGGAGCAGTGGATATGGGGGATGAAATGTCAGCCAATTATTCAATTGCCAGAATAACAAGAAGGTGGCCAATGGTAATTTTCTTTCCTGCACTGAATGTTGCTGTAATAAATGCTTGAATTATATTACATTCAACTGCTAATCCACCAACCAGAAACAGAAGTCTGTTTTTGAATGACTTAGCATTTCAATTAATGAAAAAAAGTATTGAACAAAGATCAGAGATTGATACTTTTCCAAGAAACTGACGTACGGCATGCAAAACAAAAGCAAAAGTTTCGATGAAGAATTAAAAAGAATACATAAAATTCGAAACAACTAAGTATGAAAGATGTGATAAATTTTTTGCCCTCGCGCCAAGGACAGAAGAACGTGAATGTAATGTTTAAAATGTGAAAACATTCTGTGCCAAGAACACATGAATGTATTTTATTCAAAGTGTGAAGAAATAAAATAAGCATGGTGTATTAGAGATGCAATGAAACTTAGAGGCATGATGTTTATTAGTTTCTTTTACCTTAATTTTAACTCTAAGATTATTTCGGAAATTAATTTTTTGAAACCCAATTATTATTCACTTATTATTATACACGAGAAAAAAAAAAAAAAAAAAAAAAAAAACAGTTTTAAAACTAAATAATACTATTTTTATTGTATTTTAAGTATTGGGGTATGTGATACACCCACTCTAGTAACTTTTCTTGGTGCGACTTCCGCCGGGTTAAGATAACCGGAGTTGGATATCTATACAGACGGATCAGGGCTCGAGGGGGGTGTTGGATGTGCCTCTGTGGTTTTCTTTCATGGAATAAAAATACATAATTATAGAATCAAGTTACGAAATATGAATTTAGTCCATCAGGCGGAGATGTATGCTGCTTTTGAAGTGTTTACATGAATTTGAAAAAAGACGCTAAGAGTTGGATATTGCATAAATATCTCCTCGGATGCTATGTCTGTTTTGCAAACCCTCTCGAGTCCTGAAAATAAAAATTCTTTGGTTTATGATATAAAAAATTTATATGTACAGTTGAAAAATATTCATAATATCAAATTGCATTGGATGAAAGCACACGAAGGACATGAGGGGAACGAGAAGGCTGATGCTTCAGCAAAATCTGCTGTCATAGATTTGTTTTATATAATGATATTTTACAAAAATGGAAACTCGACTGGGAATCTTCAGATAAAAATCACGGATTATTAAAAAATATTATTATAGGAAAGAAAATGGATATTTTTAAAGATACACATGTAAACCAAATTTTAACAGGACACGGTCGTTTCCCAGCTTATCTAAAACAGTTTGGTCTTCAAGATAATGAAAAGTGTAATTTGTGCAATATAATTGGAGATTCACAACATTTCTTTGAGGACTGTGTTATTACTGGGAGTGCAAGAGAAAAGTATAAAAAGTTTTATTGCAGTGATTTTAGAAAAAAAATTATAAGAATCTTGAAGAATATTGTAGAGAAATAATGAAGATTTTAAATACAACTAAAGAAGCCATAGGAATTAATGCATGAATGATGTGTTTGTCTTTTGTGTGAATGTTTGTCTTGAGGTTTTTGGTTTTCCGGGGGTTGTAGTATTAGATAATTATAGCTGTTTTCTTTATATTTTTGTTTTGCGCACGGCCGGATCGCTGGCTCCTCGTTTGTTATTGGAGGGGCTGGCTCCTGTTATAAGCTGTATGACCAAGCTGTCTTGGTTAGGTCGGCTGGGGGCTGTGCCCCGTTTCTTTACCATAGTGACTTGGATGTAAAGAATTGTATTCTTCTTTACAATGCTATTTTGAAAGACAACTCGTTGCTTACACGTAGAGATTCATGTGATAACCATCATCAGCGGCAGAGCGGTCGCTGAATACTGGTAGTTCGGTCTGAGTTTTGAATGTCGCGAACGGACTGGCTGCATGGATGTTTTCATTTTTTTCCCATGTGTAACATGTATACGAGCCAGTTTCCCTTGAAAAATCCTCCACGAAGGCTTTCCTTCCCTTAGGCATATAGACCATGAGGCTTGGCCCTAATATAAAACCAAATCAAACCATAACTATCATCATAAGTTCACAATAAACATAAATAACCAAAACATAACAAAGTTATAACAAATGCAATGGTAGTTATTATAGCAAACTTAGGTTATGGGTATTTGAGTACGGCAAAGCAAATGAGGGCTATGTGCCTAAGGGAAGAGAAAGGGAATTTTCTAAAGGAAACTGCCTCGCATTCACGTTATACATGGAGAAAACTACGAAAATTAATCTTGCAGCAAGCCCTTGAGATCAAAACTAGAACAAACTACCTGTATTCAGCAGTATTTAACCACTCGGCCACTGGTGAAGGCCTAATGGACCATGTAGTAAAATGGTAGAAATGAGAGTGTGCATGTGATTTCCGGAAGTTCTGTC
The DNA here is from genome assembly GCF_044657685.1 of Stegodyphus dumicola. Lineage (NCBI taxonomy): Eukaryota > Metazoa > Arthropoda > Arachnida > Araneae > Eresidae > Stegodyphus > Stegodyphus dumicola. The sequence goes on from NC_140775.1 coordinate 182,007,942, forward strand.
GTCAGGATTAGCATTCAGTTACCATTCTCTGGATTATATTAACATACTAAGCTAAAATAATTGGGGTAAAACGTCTATGTCCCTTAGAGGAACACACACTATAGACTCTAAAAAGACTACTGAAGAATTATCTTCTAGCCTTGTGAAACAAAACGAAAGTCAGAAGAAGACTATATACGATGGGTGTACACAAGGCACACTTCCGGCTTATCAGAAATATATAATGATGAACAAATTCCAAATGTGGTAGATTTAGCTTCATGGTTCACAGGATAATGTAACGCAAAGGCAAGGCTCTGGTTTGTAGAGAACGAGCGAGATAAAGCTAAATGGCTAGAAACACTAAACGCCACTAAATCAATTCATTAATAATCATGGACAACGTGGCCTGGAATAGACAGACACGCTCGAAAACTAACTTCCGAAAGTCTTGCTTAAACAGCACTTTTCTCTGTCTTAATCTGAATAAACGCTGGCTGCCTCATTTATATTCTGGCATGAAAAGCGTGAGTGAAAAGAGAGTAATAGGAAAGTGCTAACTTGAAATGAACTATTGGTTAAAAATAAATATATAAACCTTACATGGGATTGTCCTATATGGAAGCATCCATTTTTCTAGAAAACACTTCTAGACGTGAGACTACTTTTATTCAAACGTTCATTATATTTCCTAATAAAAAGCAGAAACATTTTCCTATTGACTGCTAAATATTTAACGTCACGAACATGAACGCCAAAGCTAAAACGTGACAAGATAATACACTTCAAAATCCTTCTCTTACTCAAAATATGCATCCATGAATTTATCAAAATCGTAATTTCTTAACCTTTATCTGCCAACCTTATTGTGTCAAATTTTAAGAAAAAAAAAAAAAAAAAAGACTTTGTGATAGGAATTATCTGCACATTTATACATTAGATCTTCAGAATCAGCTATTCACTTTATACCGTCCCACTGGGCTTTAAGTATACAATTTCATTATCTAACTCAAAAAATCTAAAAATTGGTAAGGCTAATGCCAGCTTTTTTAATTATTTTTTGAGGAATGAGGTTATTTTTCAAAATTGTGGCGAAGTATAGTACTTCTTCTTGAAGGTGTTTTGCTGTATTGCAGATTCTTTTAATTCTAAGCAGCTGTGAGTGAATTAATTGTGTTGAGGATGACTCTTTTAGAAATATTGGAATTCCAGTTGGTTAATTTAAGTGATGAAAAGTTGAATTCTCTTCTTTTGTCACACACTTTCAAAAAATTGTAATCTATATGCAATTAAGCTAATATTATAGCTTAATTATGTTTCATTATAAGTATATGTTTTACTTGTATAAGTTTGTGCACAACAGCAACAAGTTGCCAATTAATTGGGTCCCGATATGAACCCCGAAGAAGCCATAGGGCATAGACTTTTGCAGTAGCCTATTTATTCTCCCTCTTGGGCCAATCAGCGGTTGAGTGGTAAAATCACTGAACAGTGATTATTCGGACCTGAGTTTGATTCCAAGCGAATGGGCTGTGCGTTTTCGTTGTTTTTCCCATGTGTAACGTGTATAGAAGCCAGTTTCCCTAGAAAGTCCTGTACAAAGGCATGCATCCCCTTAGACAGATAGTCCTAGTGTGCTTTACTGCAATCTCAATAAACCTAAACCATTTCCCCTCCTCGCAGGTGTGATATCGGTTTACCCTCCTGCGGTGCGCCATTGGCAGTATTTTGGGTGACTAGTCTGCTAATTGACCGATGATTCTGACCTTTCCCAACCAACTGCCTGGTTATTGGAGGATAAATATTGTAATAACCTTTGGATTTACCCCACGATACGCATGCATATTTTATTTACCATTTGTCAAATACAAAAAAAACCACATTCGCGTCAAAAATATATTGATCGTTGTTTGAAATTTTCTGAAATAATTTAATGTAAGAATTAAAGTTTTTTCAAATTTAAGGCGTCTAATTTTTACATGTCGAAGTCTTAAATCTACCCAATGAAAGAGTTTTAAAACAATGTAACAGAACTTTACTAAATGTCCCCGCCCCCATTCATAAAATTACATGCACGTTTGCTTTTAATGTGAGATAAATTTTCCTGTTACGTATTTCATCTGAAAAATAATTACATCATTGCATAATTTATGCTAGAACGGAACAAATGCAAAACGATTATGTTTTAAGAAATCGTATTATTTTAGCGGAAGAACATCGAATAATAAAAGAAGAAATTTTTTAGTGAAGCTTCTAATGTAAGTACATAACATAAATTCCACTTCCATTTTTTTAAATATGAGCCAGAAGATTATATTTATTTGAAGATAAAGTAGATATAAGGTCATAACAAAAACATCTAATTGAATTTAAATGGGAAGTGTTACACCGCTTACGTAGTAAAGAAAACAGAAAATGTCAAAATGAGGACCAAAACACATTTACCCCTAAGCCCGCAAATCGATAATTTTTAGCTTCGCAATTATATCATTGGCCCAATCTCCTGCAGTCCAATCGTCCATTCCGGAGTCATTAAAACTGCATCAGCGGCAGAAAATTTCACCCGATACCACGCGCCAGAAACCGACTATTCCCGATTAATCCAGAACGTGCCAGAAACCGAAGTGCGTCGTTAAACGTAAGATCCCTTTGAATATTCCATTCACTTAAACGCGACAGTAATTACCTGCCCCAAGTTTTGGCGAGAAATCGCCTTAATGGGCGACCAATTCCCAAATGAATTTACCCTTTCCTATATTATACCGCTTTCGCTTAATACGATTTCATTTATTATTGACACAATCCATGAACGTTAATCGCCGAAGCCGCTGCCATTCATTAAAATCGGAAAGGTTCTGCAGGCGTGGCCAAGAAAAGGTTATTTAAATATTTACTTTAATGGCGCCCCGAAGTTTTCTTGGCGAGTGTTTTTTGCGATATGGTATATTATAAATTGCCTGAATTATGAATCAATGTTTGGGGAGATACGAAAGATGGGGAAATCTTCGAATTTAATTAGTAGAGAGGCCCTTAATATGATGCTGTTGGGCGTGGGTGGGCGTGACATGTACTATAATAATGGAACGTGATTTTTATTCTGACATAATTGCAATTGCTTAAGTGTAGAATGGAGCTCCATTAAGGAAAACTACCCCTAGAACATTTTTCCTCTTCTTCTACTTGCAAAATTAAAGAAAAATTATTATTATTCCCCCTCTTAAACTATGTTTGTCTCCAAGAACTTCCTTAATATATAAGGAATGTTTCACGTAAAAGTCTTACCAATATACTTCAGTTTTGGAATTTTTTGTGTATTTATGAAAGTTCAAGCATCTGAGATTAATAATAACTAGCCGTCACGGCGAAAACAAAATTTATGAGTTCTATGTACACCTTGAAAAGAAAAAGCATACAAATTTCTCAATATGAATAAAATCAATTCATTCTATCCAAGCAACAGCCAATTCGTAAATAAATTTTGGTTGCCAAAACCAAGGAACAAAATTTTATCACGCTTCAAGTTAATCTGTATGACGTCATGATTTAAATTTAATGTAATATAAAAACTTGTTTTCAATGTCAATGAAAGAATTAATGTGACAACAACATATCCTGTCAATTGTCCTAACCTGAAACAAAAAAGTTGTCAACAACAGCTAAATGAACATTAAAAACGAAACATTTTCGACATACAACGGCGTCACATGAACATAGAAGAATGTCACATGAATAGTCACATGAATATCACGTGAATATAGAAGGATGTCACATTAAATAGAAACATAATGTTTCCATTTTAGTCTATATGTATATTCATTCTTGTATCCTATAAAATGTTTTACTATTCCATCTGTATTGATAATCTCTGCTGATGAAACAAACTGCACTTTAAAAGAGCTCTTTAGGGCGAACGTTAAAGCTACTTTTTATAGATTTTGTTTAGCCCAAAGGGCCAATTTGACCAGAAGGGCTATTAATTTCGTTTTGGAATTTTGCGTCTGTTCACTGTAAATGTCTGTTCACTTTTCGAATTGTTGCCACCAAATATTACAGCACTGCATTATATTTAAATAAATTAAATAATGAAGAATGTACATAAATGTATGTATGTTCATCGCACTGTGAAAAAACAACGGCACCCAGGGACATCAAATTTTGAATAACGTACTCCTCCATTCGAATATGGGCATCTGGAAATCTAAATTAGCAATTTGTTTTATTATCTATTTCATATTTTGTCAAATATTAAAGAATTTCTGATTAACAAACTCAACGATTTCAAAGAGAGCAATAGCAACACCGTACGGGGGGGGGATTATCTCCAGCGCGCGAGACCGTGTATCGGAAATTCTAAAGATATGCTTATTTAAATATTTTGTGGTATTTCTGTTGAATTGAATTAATTAAGAACAAGATATTTAATAAGTAAAGGTATAAGGTCATAATACAGGGAAGACCCAATCCTCCTAGTCCCACTGGACCATATGATTAAAGGATCGACCCCCTCAAGACCACAATAAGGTATTTCTCCCGCCTTCTTGGCATGCCTTCGTGGTGTGGTGGTCTGCACGCTGGGCGCGTATTCCAGAGGTCCGCGGTTTGACTCCCGGCGAAGGCGTTGCTTTCAAAAAATAAGCTAATGTCTCTACAGTCCCGAACTAAAATGGTGTTGGATGATGGTTCTCCACATCCAGGATTTGGCGATTGGGTCCCCTAAAACCCTCCGTCGCTTTTTAAAAGGGGGAGTATATAAGGTATTTTTCCCCCTTCTTGGCATGCCTTCGTGGTGTGGTGGTCTACACGCTGGGCGCGTATTCCAGAGAGAGGTCCGCGGTTCAATTCTCGGCGAAGGCGTTGCAAATTTTTCTTTTCTCCTGCTTCCAAAAAATGCCTAATGTCTCTACAAAGGTAACCCCCAAAAGTTAAAAAACGCCCTTTGGCCATAATATAAAATCTGAAAGCTTCAGATTTTTTTTGAAATTATTTTTTCTTTATAATTATCAGACAATTTTCATCGATTCCACATAAAAATATCTTTGTTTGCTTGAGTCTGATTAGAAAACAACAAAAGAATGCGAATATTTTGTCTGATATAAATTCATAACTCCTTTTGCAATATAGTAAAAGATTCACAGTCGGTCCAACATAGACAAAACTCTGAGAATATACTATATATATGTATTAATTCTGCTGCTCTGTTTATTTTCATGATAGTGTTCAGATATTCGTCATTTTTCCTGCAACCTAATCTCTTACTTCTGGTAGAATTCTAAGCATAGTTCCATTTAGGTAACCTTTTAAAGAAAGGATTCCAGCAACAATGGTATTAGGAGCATCCCCTGGTTTTCTTTAGACTGTACAAAAAGCATAAAAGGAACCCTGATGTCAACATACATAACCCAGTCGTAAACGAATATCTTGTATACCGAGAAACGCTCTTGAGGTACTGAAACATTTTGTTGTATGTCTGGAGAAGTTTTAAAGATGATAAAATATATGTTTCTTTGCTTGAAACTGATACACATTCAAAGTATATTTTAAAGTAAACATCAGAAAAGAGTATAGATATATTTTTTTCTCGAAATGTCTAACCTGATCTTAAAACATCGAAATCCTGATATGAGCTTTCTTTACTTTGAAAATAAACACGGATTTGCATTTGGATGAGACCTACGCTAACAGACGATATGGGGGAGGGGAGGAATCTTTTTAGATGATTTAAAATAGCATCGTAGAAAGCATTCATTCTAAGGTATGTTTTTTTATTTTTAGTTGTTATTTTAAATACCTGGGAAAAAGATAAAAACATTATAATGGGTTTAGAATTTTATAATTGCTGTTGAATTTTAAAGCATTATATGTAAGGTTTGGCCCATTTTAAATTTTTAACATATGCTGTCTCATAAGAAAATATAATTCAAAATAAATTAATTCAAGATAAATAATTCAAGATAAAGGAATTCAAGATAAAGAAAATTCAAGATAAATTAATATTTAAAGTTTAATTTTAGCACTGCAGTAAAGGTGACTGTAAATATATTTCTACAATTTAAAATTTTAAAAAAAAATCAAATGAAATTTTTTAGATATGCATCTTAAAAAATGTGATCGTAGGCAACAATACCTGTCCCTTTCAAGTTTTATGTTATTCAACCTCTTTGTTTTGTAACCTAATTTATTTTTTTTTAATACAGAAGTTTAATTATTTTAAATATGAGTTAGTATTGTGTTATATGCATGATAAAAATTAATTGCAGAAGTTTTTTATTTCCTTTAGCAAATCAATAAAAATAATTTGTTTTCCACTCCATGTCAAGTCCGTTATCTTGAGGTTATTTTACCTACAATTAGCTTGTAAATCTGCCAAAAAGGGCAGTATGAGTTTGAATTTAAGTTTTGTACTATATTTAAAGAAACTAAAGAATGAACAATATTGTATGAATGTATATACATGGTGTACCGTAAATGTTGCGACAAACTTCTAGGGAATGTGGGACACATCATAAGGATTAAGTATTGCATATTGAACCTATACCAGGAAATGAGAGGGCTAAGTGGTAGCAGATGTAGAAGATGGGAAAGGAAACAAGAGAGTAATAAAATATTTAAACATTTATTGGACATGAATACAAATGGCGTTTTGACAGCTTGCATATTACAACAGATGCTCAAAGTTTGCACCATCAGACGCCAAACATGCCTGGCACCGACGGATCATTGATTGCCAAACATGTTCAAACACACCGGAAGTTTCGTTGATTGTAGCAGCTCCGCAAGCGAGTCTTGCCACGAGATCCATTTCAGATACAACCGGATACAACCGGATGATACATGACACTTTTGATGGCTTCTCACAAAAAGAAATCAAGGCTCGATAAATCCGGTGAGCTAAGGAACCGGTCCATCACGTCCAATTCATCAACGCGGGAATGATGTGTTCAAATGGCTACGAACATACAATCCAAAATGAGTCCACTTCTTAATGACCGGTAGTCGCACAAATTTTCATGTAGACGTGCAAACAAACTGTTGTATGGTTGATGTCCGTCGGAGAAGCATTCCCGGTAAAGGCGTGCAGAGGTTCGTCCATTACCCTCAGCTATTCCATACACTAAGTGCATGTCTGCAAGCTTAGCGTTCAATGCTCTTCGTATCTTACCTACCGCTTGAATGAGACAATCCTCACTTTCCATTAGCACTCTCCTGGACAGTAACCTCTAGCGACGTACAGCGAGTTTCTGGGCATGGGTTCCTATGCAACTCTTAATACTTATGTGCCCTACCTCGCCTAGAAGTTTGTCGCAAGATTTATGGTACACCCTGCATATTTCTCACACTGTGAGAAAACGATATATTCCATTCTATAATTTGAACAACGTAGTCCTTCGCACGAATATGTGCATCTGGAAGCCCGAATTTGGTATCTGGTTTACTGTATATTTCATATTGGACGGGGAATCTTGAACCGAATGCTTTCCTCCCTTTAAGAAATCACCTCCTATTTGCAACAAAAATTGTGTGTAGTTTAATGGATTCTCAGAGGGGTGGATCTATGTCGCAAAAGAAAGACCTCTGAAAGAGATAAGTGGTTAAAACCCTAGGAACGTCAAATTTGACATTTCACCCCACTTTTCAGCTTGGAAAATGGGGGAAAAAGACATGGCCACCAAAGTGGTCAACCCCGTCTTTTCAAAGAGAGAACTCTATGGCCACTATAATGGCCATCCCGTCTTCAAAAGGTTAACTGAATTTTAGCTAAGAAACCCAACAATTCCAAAGCTAGCAGTGGCAACACAGTACGTGAAACAATTATTTCCAGAGCGCGAGACTATCTATCGTTCCAAACACATACTCTTTTTAAGTATGTTCAGCCCAAAGGGACTTCGGCCTCAATGCTCTAGAAACGTATATGTGTCTGTAAATGAAAAAAACGACTGTTTGGGCATAATGTAGATTTTTTTTATATTTATTTTTATGTTTTCTTCCCTTACTGTATGATACAGCTTTATACCAATAAGCAATTAATTATAAATTTCATTAATATATTTTTTAATCAATGAAATCTGTATTATGCCGATCAATTACCGATGCCTATTCGGCTATGGAACCTTTGATGACAGATGATCCTATTTAAAATTTCATTAACTCCCAGTCGGTCAATACACTTCCCACTAGAAACCCTTGGTCTGTAACTTTCACTTTAACATAACATGCTTCATTACCAGTGTGCTTGTTGAGATAAAGAACTGTTGTGTTAGCCTTAACGTAATCAGCTTGGGCGTCAGAGTTTCTAGAACTTAAGCCCCGCTCCTCTTATATTTTCGCTGCCGTCGAAGTACATGCAAAAATAAAAAAAGATAGTTCTGTAACTCCCGTTCTACTGAGCCGATTGACGAAATCCAAATCACGTTTTTCGTGTCTCGAAAGTGCGACTTAGGATATACAGGGTGATTCTAAATTGCTTTTAGAAATTCAGAGGGGTCGTAGTACCCATCCAGACTAACAATAATTACCATAGAACATAGAGTGGAATTCCACATAGAGGCAGAAAAGAGGATTGTAAGAATTCCAACCTGAACTCACAACAGTGTTGAGAAAGCGAATGAGCGAGACCAAAAGTTGTGCAATCAGACTTATTCTTTAATGAAAAAAACGTGCAGAAAGTGCTCAAAATGCCGACCACGCGTGTCGTTGCACAGACACACCAGACGAAGGACCTCCGACCCAGGTCCATATTCTAGAGGACCCATACAGAGTTTGGAATATCCGTCGTCCGTGGGACCTCGTCCTCGCAGGCGCAACCCCCGCAGTCCCCGCCCGGCTTTTACAAAGCATTGGGCAGAACTAGTACGTTGCAAAATAAAAAAACTCTGTCACCTTGCCTCCGGGCACCACTCCATCGGCAAAAATTCCATTGTTTATGGATGCTCTGTCCACTCTGTCAGTCCCCGCCATGAGAACTGAATGGGGTCAAATCCCCGAGGACTCGGTCGACGATCTCCGATATAGCTCCGCCACAGTCAAAGGAACAGACACGACAGTACCAGTACGGTCCCTGCCAAACCTGAACCAACCTGAGTACAATACTCGGGTTCTAGTCCTGTGAAGTAAAATTATATATCCCCGTGGTTGAGACTGCCTAGGTACAGATCCTAACCAGTACTTCCCAGGCGTTCGCCTGAGTCAAACCCCCGGGGGGGGAGTGTCTTTGCACAGTTGACATCAGAAGGAACGACTGGTGAACTCTCCAAAAAATTCCTAGTGTTGTGTTAGTTTTGTCCTCGGCAACAACGAGTCTTGCCATGAGATCTTCAGCTGAGTCCACAAGCGTCTTGTACACTAAAGGTTTCATCTGCCCCCAGAAGAGAAAGTCCAATTGTTTGAGGTCCGGTGATGAGTAGGCCAAGCCTTAAGTCTGCCACGTCCGATCCATCGTGTGGGATATGTGGCATTCAAAAGGTTACGGACCGTGATTGAAAAATGTGCTGGGGCTCTTGTACATAAACTACGTGTCTCTCTGAATGAGGAATGGAACAGCCTGCAATAAACTGGAAAGTACTTGCTTGAAGAAGATACGGTATGTTACGCCGGTCAGACGGTCTGGCATGATGTAAGGGCCTGCCAGGTAATCACCTAGGATACCTGACCTAATACTTGAAGCGACGATGTGGCTTTTTTCCAAGGACAGCGTTTGCTCTGGGTGGCTTTCTCCGGTACCAATTAAGAGCAAAATGCTGCTTCTTCTCAGTTCAAATATGCATATGGTTAATTCTTGATAGTCTTAGGAGATAGCCGGTCTCATTGTCCTTCCTCGATGCGTCTCTACTCTCCTGTTTTCTGCTCTCAGAGTGGAATGCGACACTATGTTCTATGGTAATTATTGCTCGTCTGGATGGGTACTATCATCTCTCTTAATTTGTAAAAGCAATTTAGAATCACCCTGTATATTAGATTTATATATAGTATTGTTCTAACATAAGTATTTTGACACAAAATCGAACTTTTTTGAAATAAAGTATAATTTTTTTTTTCCATATTTTGATTCTACGATTCAAATTATGCCTAGATGTTAAATATTATTTTTGCTGAGAAATTTAAAAATTTATCTTGGCGGATTTTTTTCAGTGTGCGCCAAGAATAATTCTCTTGACGGAATTCTTAATTTATAGTAACTTACTTACTTGCCTTATTTTTTTCATTAATGCACGAGAGGAAAAAAAAAAAGTCCATTGTTCATTCTTTCAAGCACTTTTAACAAAGCGCGCAAACCACATTTTCGTTATTATCGCTTATATTAAATACGGCAAATATTATGTATATTAATATTTACCGCGATATTTTCGACAACGATATTTTGAAACTGCGAAGTTTTTGAATCACTTGATTTGCGACCACGATATTTTGTATCACGATGTTTTAGAACTGCGATGTTTCCTCCCACGATGCTTTGTATCATTATGTTTTCGCCTTGAGTTGTTTTCTCCGCGACATTTTCGTCCGCGATGTTTTCGGCTGTAACGCAACGCTTTTAATAAAGAGCGTTGCTTGGCATTCAGTACACTTATAAGTTTCTTAAATCGAATATTTTATTTACATTTTGAGCCTCCCAAGTGGGATAGCGGTTAGTGACTTTGACTGCCCCACCAAAGGGCCCGGTTTAGAATCCCAGACAAGGCATGGATGTTTATAAGTGTATAGCACCTGTGCGGCATGGGGACACTCTAAATACTCGGCGAGCAGAAATTTCCATACAGAAGTTGATGGTAAAGGAAGATGAGTTTGAGACGTTCAGACCCTTCCCACCGGAGCGCTCTCCATCAAAATTTGGGGGGGGGGGGAACTGAGCGAAGTCAATCTGTCACCTGTGTGGTGCTCAAGGCTCTTGCCAATGACAGGCACAATCTTGCACTCCTTGCCACGCTGAAGTTTGTGGGTTCTTTCTGAGATTGCCGTTAGACAAGTGGGAAAAGTCACAACAATACAACGCATTTATATTTTGAGTGAAATTTGTATCAATTCCCATCTACTTAGTGATAATCCAATAAATTCCCATCTACGCTTTTAAGTAAGGGTCATTTTGGTGTATACTCTAATACAGTGGTACCCAACCTTTGGCCTATCGCGAGCACATTTCCAAAACATCAACATTTTTGTCCAACATATTTCCAATCTTATGTGATACATCTGAAATATTAATTTCGGCAAACGTGTTTGAGATGAATAATTGAAATAATTGGTTGAGATAATAAATGATAATAATAGGTTGAACTTTATGAAAATCAGAGAAGAGGAGCACAAAATTTTTTTCAGTGCATTTCGGTTTTCCGAGTATTTCTCTGTTTCAATTGCCTTGTGGTTATTAAATATGGCTTGATAAATTCTGAAAATGGTGAAATATTTTCCTTTCATCTGATTTAACTTTATCTGAAATGCAGTTACAGTCCCAGTCAAATGAAAAAGGGTTTTTTTCTTTTCCTTGGAGATCTTCGTTCAGTTTGTTCAGTTTAGCTGTTATATCCGTCAGAAAATACAGATCGGATAACCAATCATTATCGTCCACTTGTTTATAACTTTCGTTTCCGGATTCCAAAAACTGCTTTATTGGCGAAAGAAGCTCTACAAATCGTTGAAGTATGTACTTTTTCCCTGCTGAGCCATCTAACCTCGGAATGAAGCAATAAGATTCCATGTTCGCTATCAAGTTCATCAGTCAGCAATCAATTATTTTATAACGTCTTACAAGATATCTTTTATGACTATAAATGCATATCGTATTTTAACAATTAAGAAACATAAATTAATGGTTATTTTTAAGATATTTTTTATTTATAGTACTTAATCGGGCTGGCGAGCACATACAAAACGATCGGCGAGCACGAGGTTGGGCACTGCTGTTTAACACGTGCGACTGCTTGCGTCGTGTCCCGGCATTCCTTGGAAACAAATGTGCAGGCAACCTGTGCGGTCTGTTCTGTGTCTTTAAACTGTTCAAGATTATTGAATCGCCCGCCACAATCGTACGATTAGTAACGAGCTTTTTGCCGTTAAGAAACCTCTCTGCTGCAGACATTGACTAGAAGATTTGTGACATTTACGGAGTTACTGCCATGAGTGAAGGTAAATCGCGTAAGTGGGTCAGAGACTTCAAAGCTGGCCGCGACAACGTATGTGATGACGAGTCCCGCTTCGGTCACCCATCTGTGATCACGGACGATATGGTGGCTTGGCTGGAAGCGAAAATTCTTGAAAACACACGCTTCATCATACGCACCCTTTCAAACGAATTTCCTGAAGCGTCCAGTGTAGGACGTCCAAATGTCCGTTACTTCTTTGTTATCACAACAGGCGGCAAGTTTCTATGAAGAGGGTATTCAAAATCTAAGATATGATAGGTGTTTAAATAAACTTGGCAACTATGTTCAAAATTAGAGAAAAGCATGTAGAATCTAAAAATAAATATGGTTTTTCAAAATTTTCTTTCGTTTGGTTTCTTATTTTTAAGCGACCCTTAAAAACCACCCCTCGTAATTAGTATAACTGAAACCGAACTAGCATTCAAATATTAGTAATGAGTATGCTATTGTGTTGCACTCGTATAGAAATGTTTTAAAACTTCTCCCCCCCCCGCCAAAGGCCAAAGGCTATTATTTGTTCGGTTTATTTGATTATGGCAAAGCACTCGAGGGCTATCTGCCTTAGAGGAAAGATGCTGTCGTTTTCTAAGGGAATTTGGCTGGTTACAAGTGGATAAACCGCAAAAGCGCCCATGCAGCCAGCCCGTTCGCCGGGATTCGAACCCCTGACAAAACTACCATGCAATCGGCTGCACCGAACGTATATAAATACTATATTTATATATATACCCACTCTGTTACTCGACACAGTGATCTCAGTTTCATTACTCTTATATGTTTGTAAATTGTACATTTTTTTGCTTTAAAAATGATTGAATTATGTTGTTCTTATCTTCCGGTTAAGGCTTTTATGCCTTTCGTAATTCTGGAAGCAATATTTGTACAATTATCAACAATTTACAAGCTGTTTAAGTGCGGTTAAGTTTTTAAATAACATGGCGGACATATTTGTTTACATTTGAAACAGCAGAATTGTAGATTTGTTGCCAATCTAGAGAGACTAAGCTTCGCAACAACAAAAATACCGCCTTCATTTATTATTGCGAATTAAATCATGCTTAATCCTTTCTGGAATTTTTTCGAGGAAATAAGTGTTTAAGATTTACTTAATTTTTAATAATTAGTAATTTAATTTTTAATAATTATTAATTTTTAATACAGATATTTTGAGTTTTTATGTATTTTTTTCTTGTCGCGAAGAGAAAACTGAATTAATTGAATGAGAAATACTCAATCGTCTGTGAAAAACTGTTTCTTTTTTATTTTGTTTGCTTAATTTCTTTTTTACATCGTTATAGCTTTATTATAGTATTCGAAAAGAACATGTGGCAACGATTAGATAATTCTTTAAATGATATACATTTTGTGCATTCTGAGTTATAATATGAACGAAATATAATACTGTTAAGTGAACCTAGTGCCAGAGTGTCGCTATGTTAAACAAATAGAGGGAATTTTAAAGAATGCCTTTATTCTATTGTGGTTTATGTGCTGTCGGCAAAGTAGATTTAATTAAATCCAATCAGTTTAAAAGGAATGCAAGAAACAAATGCGTATAATTTAATATTCCGTACAAGGAAGGTCATGTGGTGTACACATCAGATTTTTTTAATATAATATGAATGCATTCAGACACATAATGTCTAAGAAATGGACAAATATCTTTTTTTAGTACTTTTTGAGTCGTTTTCTTGCTGTGAAGTACGCTACGGTAATTCCGTCGCTCATAACCACTCCACCCATTTTTTATTATATTCAATCACTAGCTCCGGTTTCTTTGTTATTATTTTTCTTTTCTCTATTTCTTTTACGCTGTCATTATGTACAGTACTTACTAAGTAAACTCTCTTATCTTTCCATTTCATTATACGCATGATGAATATACTAGTCAATACACAAAATCGTGCCGCTTCTCCATGCCGAGTATACTCGGCATGGAGAACTGGTTAACATATTTTGCATCGGGAATGTATACCAGTTTTTATAGAATCCAGACTTCCGTAATAATATTTTAATCAGTTGTGTACATCTTGTTTGTTCTATAACACACAGATGAATGTTGGAAATTTATTTTGAATTTTAGTGATATTTTTTATCTAATAATATGTAAATTGAGTAATATTAGCATAATCATTGAAAAATTGTATTTGATTGACAGTCTTTTTAACTAACAATAGTTTTATGATAGAAAAGCTCTATACATTTTGAAGGAAATTAATAGAGTTTTGTCCTCTTCAGGGAGCTCAAATATTGTGCTCTATTTTCCAAAATGCGACGCGTTTCCCGTAAAATGGAACACATTCCTTCAGGGAAAATAATTACATCAGATTCTTTAGAAAATCCAAATAATATAATATGGGATTAACTTTTGCTTACGTTAACTACATTCTTTTTGAACCAATTATTTGTTTAATTTCATCCTGAAACATATTTAACTTACATCTGTAATAAAGAGTACAGTTAGACCCCGCTTAACGCTGTTTCGTTTAGCGCTCTTTTATTTCAACCCGGGGATTCCACGAAATCGCTCGCAGCATACGGGGATTCCCCGAAATATTATGCAGCGATGGGTTTCAAATATATATCCGAAAGAGTGTACTTGTAGTTCTTGTTTGGTGCGGTATTGTACAGACATATTTTGAAGGGGTAAATGTGGAAGATGTCGAAGAAATAATTCAAGAAGCAGCGGCTAGTCTTTCTAATGATGAGTTCAAGGAATTAACTGAACAAGAAGAAAACAAAAATGTTGACAGCAGTGATTCAGAAGAAGAGCAAAAAGAACTTTCGATGGCGTTTGTAAAAAGGAGTTTGTCTACCATAACTGAAATAATGGATCAATTCATTGAAAATGATCCGAATTTTCACAGGAGCTCAAAAGTAAGGCGTGGTGTTAGAGATGCTCTATCCGTTTATGAAGAACTTTTAAGAGAACTATGCAAAAGAAAAAGGCAAACAACATTAGATGCTTTTGTCACAAAAAGGAGAACACTGAAAACGCGGAAGGCTAACTAAATATGACTGACTTAGAATTTTATTTGTTTTTTTAAGAATATTCGTTTTGTTATTTATATTTTGTTTTTATTTTTGCAAGAAATAATAATGTAGTATTAGTTTGGGCTTTAAGAAATAAATGTTTGGTTTTATTTTTATTAAAAAACATACTTTTTAAATTTAATACTTAACCAATTTCCTAGCCATCTTCCCCTAACCCCAATATTTACATGTAAAGATAGCCTCGTTTAGCGCTGTTTCGCATTACGCTCTACTTTGATGGAACGTATCCCCCGCGTTAAGCGGGCTCTTACTGTATTATTGTTTTTTTTAACTTTGAATTATCTTACCACATCTGTAATAAAGAGTATTATTGTTTTTTTAACTTGGAAAATTAAATATTTTGGAAATAAAACGCATATATATATATATATATATATTTAACTACTGCAAATGTTAGGACACTCACAGCATGAACACAGATTGAAAATTTAAGATTAATATTTTCAAACTTAACTTCAGATTTAGCAGAACAACCAGTAAACTAAAATATTCTTTAAAATTAACTTAAACTTTTATTAAAATTTCAGTTTATGTCTACCACCGCGGAGAGGATTTCCTCAGACATGACGGGAATTCTCGAGTTTTACGAAACTTAATAAGTGTCATACGAATTTGCATTTCTGATTGATTGAAATCTCAGAACTTGGTGTCATACAGCAAATTGCATTTTGTTCGGCTCTCTCGTTTAGAGTTAATGATTTATCTGAGAAAATTAAGAAATATTTCCGAGGACATGTTTACTCTTTCCAGGAATAGAGATCTTCCAGATTAATAAGCATTTCCCCTTAGCGTGTGATTCGTATGTGCAGAGAAAGCTGCTTAGTGGAATTGTGGGTAACTTAGGAAAGTTTGGACCAAGCGTAATCTACTGTGATTTGTAGAATGTACAGATTCCCTTTTAATATGTGTCTACAAAAGTCTTTACCCGACTTTTATTTTTGCAACATTTAGTCACAGACATTATACTTCCAGTTACAAAAATGTTTAAATGAAGCAAATCTTTACAATTTCGCATGTTTACTTGCTTGTACGGAGTAAAGGAAGCATTGTGAACACGAAAATTTTCAGCTGTCATATTTTAACAAAAATATTCATTGCAACCGCTCTCAAAACCATTTGAACGATATTTTTGCATGACATTTGTACGTACCGTTATAATACAGTACTGTTTTGGGCAAACAGAATTGTAAATTGGATTTAAAATGGATTCAGAAGAGATTTTTTCTTGACGTCTGTATTTACGTATATACGTACGTATAATTTAACTATGTATCTACGTATAACTTAAGAAGCCGTAGAACGTGGAAATTTTGTACATGGGACTGCTATAGCATGTAGTTATATACCTCCATTTTTCGTTACAGTTGGCTGCTCCAATCGAATATAAATACCTATCTATCTATCTATATATATTCCTACTTTATTGCCTGCCTCGGTGGGCTTAGTTATTTTATTCTGATATGTTGGTAAATTGTTCATTTTGTTCTATATAAGTGATTGAGTTATGTGGTTTTTATGTTACGGTTAAGGTTTTTGTGCCTTTAGTTTATCTGCATGCAACAATTTGTAGAATTATCAACAGCTGAAAAGCTGTTTAAGTGCGGTTAAGCCTAATCTTTAAATAACATGGTGGACATGTTTATTTACATTTGAAACAGCAGAATAATTTGTTGACAATCTAGAGAGACTAAACTTTTCAACAACAAAGATAAAGCCTTCATTTATTATTGCGAATTAAATCATGTTTAGTCGTTTCTGGAATTTTTTCGTAGAAGAAAGTGTTTAAGATTTACTTCGTAATTTTTAATATAGATATTTTGAGTTTTTATGTATTTTGCCTTGTCGCGAAGTGAGAACTGAATTAATTGAATGAGAAATACTGAATCGTCTGTGAAAAAATGTTTCTTTTTTGTTTTGTTTGCTTATTTTCTTTTATACATCGTTCTAGATTTATTATAGTATTTGAATAGAACATGTGGCAAAGATTCTCCTAATGGTAAGTTTAACGAGTCGTCACTTGATTACATTTGAAACTCAGTAGAATAGTGAAATAAGTCAGTTATTTTTAAATTCAGCATCTTCTTGCCGAGTTTGATCAAAAGTAAACTTTCAGTTTTATGCACCTAAAAATATGTCTTCTTGCCCGCTGACCGAATTACTTGTTTTGGGGTAGAAACTGTAACTTTAATTGCGAAAATCTGTCCTTTTTTTTTTAACAGTTTAAACTGTACTTGATGTTTTATGCTTTTCTGTATTTAAGAATTTTCAGTGAAGCTGTTTTGAGTTTTTATGTATTTTTGCTTTGCCGCGAAGTGAGAACTAAATTAATTGAATGAGAAATATATCTCCAATGAAATTCGAGGAAATAAGTTTAAATAAAATGCAGCTAAAAATGTGCATGTTTTAGAAAGCCATACAAGAAAGTCATGTGGTGTTCATATCAGATCTTTTAAATTAACAAACAGGTATAAATACGAAATATAACTTTTACACATTCCTTCGATCCGTTTATTTATATTCAGAGATATTTTGTACTGATTATAAGAAATAAAACACAAAAACTTAACTTAGAAGCCAAAGAACAAAAAATCAGCGTTATATTTTCAAATTTTCACAGGACTAGTTTCGATGGTTTTACCCAACCATCATCCTCAGCTGCAAAAGCTTAACTGAACGAGGTAAGTTATAATGATTAGATAAGATAAGAAAGCCTGGACAGGAGATAAGCTACTGGCACCATCTGTTGATGAAACCAGAACTGAAACATAATTTCTTTAAAGGCAAGATGGATTGGAATTAGGGTCGTTAACTAAAACAGAAAGATTTTTTGAATGTAAAATGCATCTAGAAAATCCAGTTCACCAATGGAAGATATTTTTTTAATAATTTTGGCAGCAGAAAAATTGAAAGTGTGATTTTCGGACCAACAATGCTGGGCAACAGAAGACTTCTGTGTTTCATTTTTCTAAGATATGCCTCAGGTTCCTTAACTCGAAATTTTATAGCTGTCTTAGTTTGGCCAACGTAAATTAAACCACACTTGCAAGGAATCCTGTAAATACCCTAGGAATTCATATCCGGAATGGGGGTCCTTGAGTATGGAACTCGGAAATTTATTGATGGGAGAGTAAACGACCCGAAAGTTAAATTTCTGAAAATACGTGCAACTTTATAGCTAGTTGATGGAAAGAAGGGAATGACAACAGAATCTCCTAAAACAAGAGTCTGCCTTTTGGTGTGTTGAGATAAGAATGTTTTAACTGCTTGATTAATAATGTTGGGTGAAAAGCCCCTGTCAATAGCTATTGCTATTAAATAATTTAGTTCTTCATCAAGGGATAGTTTGGAGGGGCAAACTTGAAGAGCACGGAAAACATAGGAATAAAATGAAGCTAACTTTTGTTTAATCGGATAACATGATTTGAAATGTGGTGGAAGGCAAACTGATGAAGGTTTACGGTAAACCGTAGTACTGAAGTTGGATGTGTTACGTGTGACCAGAATGTCGAGAAACGGAAAAGTATTGCAAGTCTCAAGTTCAAAAGTGAACTGAATAGTAGGATCAATAGAATTCATTGTTGAAAGAACTTTATTTAAATCATCTTTATTACCTTCAAGCAGGGTAAAAGTATCGTCTACTTAGCGAAACCATACCAGGAAGTTTAAAGTTTCAAACAATTTTGATTCATAATAATGCATGTAGATATCAGCCAGGATGGGACTGAGGGGGCTTCCCATGGCTAATCCCTCAGTTTGCTTGTAATATTTATTTTGGAAAAACGAAATGCGTTTGTTTCAAACAGAGTCGAGTGAGAGAAATCAGCTCATCAATTTCGATGCAAGAGAAATGAAATTCGCGAAATCTGGTTTCCAGACATCTCAATGCACTCCATTGGAACATTGGTGAATAATGATTTTACATCAAAAGAAACCATGAGTAAATTTCTAGGAGAAATTTTTTTTAACCTTTTCTACAAACTCTATTGAAATTTTTATGGTGTAAATTTTATTTTATTAAATTATTTAATGGAGTTGAAAATCTAGAAACTAAATATTTAGCTAACGTATACAAGGCAGTACCTAAATTTGATAAGGTATGGTGTATTTAATTATGGCAAAGCACACTAGAGCTATCTGCCTAAGGGTAGGGATGCCTTCGTGGAGGGCTTTCTAAGGGAACTGGCTCGTATACACGTTACACATGGGGAAAACCACGAAAACACCCATGCAGCCAGCCTGTTCGCGGGATTCGAACCTCGGACCGAACTACCAGTGTTCAGCGACTTTACCGCTCGGCCGCTGGTTGGCCTAAATAGGACTGAAAGGAAATACCACTTTTATGAATTTTAGGAAGAGCATATAATCTGGCACAATTCGCAACAGATGGGATAAGCGAATGTTTTAAGTTTGCTTGAAAGGATTTGTGAAGATTTGATCGCAGTTTTTATTTTTGACAGGTCCGAAGGTGAAGCATCTTTAGGGATCGGATTATATGGTCCTTTGTTCAAGAGTTTAGTGACACCACCGATGTAAGTGTTCTTATCCATGACGACTATCGGGCCATATTCGTCGGCCTTTGAATATATAACGCTCATTTTTTGTTGTTTGGCTTCTAAGTTTGTAAGGATTATGTTAATTTTATTAACAGTTAAATATTAAGTTCCTTTCCTGTCCAATTCCTAAATTCAACTTACTACTTCCGGCCAGAACTTAGGTCTGGAATCTTGTTGAATATTTAATGTGGAGGAGCAGTATTTAAACCACGAAGTTACTTACAGAGTCAGAGAGAATCAGAGTTTCTGATTTACGCGCGTTTGCCTTTTTGGCCACTCTCTCTCTGAAAGCCGTTATTACGCTCGACCGCACTCAGGCCCTTGCTAAGCTTCGGAGTCAAATAAGTTAAGGGGCCAACTCGATTTGAATCTTGATAGCTTCGGCTATATTTCTGTAGTTAATCTTAATTTTAGTTTAATTCTTAGTCTCTTAAGTTCAAGCCCAAGTGTCGGGTTTGTTTGTGCACTCCCAGGCGGAGTTTCGTTAAATCTTATTGGAATAATAAAGGGTTGGTTAGCCTTCTATCTTGTTGTTTGTTGTCACCCGAACTTAAGCGATTATTCGCTTATCAGTTCTTGGGATTCTTCACTTCCAACATTAACTTAGAATTACAAAGTTAATATTTGTTCGGCGTGTTATTGTATCTTAAAAACACAAAACGTTTGTGGTGGTGGTGTGGTGTATTTAATTATGGCAAAGCACACTAGGGCTATCTGCCTAAGGGGAGGGATGCCTTCGTGGAGGACTTTCTAAGGGAAACTGGTCCGTATACACGTTACACATGGGGAAAACCACGAAAACACCCGTGCAGCCAGCCCGTTCGCGGGATTCGAACCTCGGACCGAACTACCAGAGTTCAGCGACTTTACCGCTCGGTCGCTGGTGGGCGTGATGATGCTTAGTTTGTTGTTCGAAATTTTAATATCGTGAATTTCAGGACGTTTCTGGAGTGCGGAAACATGAATATTTCTCTTCGGAAAGCTCAAAAACGAAATAATTTAATGCCCAATCAATTTATTAACCATTACCTTAAAAGAGCAGGCGTTAAATACTCACTCTAAATACTCACTCACGCTGGTGGCCCACAAAATGTTTGGCTACACAGAATGTAAATAGAATCTGTAGTTGGATCTCATGCGGATTAGATGTTTTTCGTAAAGCTTCGAATAGCACAGTCTATAAATCGACAAGTCGAAAATTTCTGAAACATTTTAGAGAAATAAAAGCATTATATATACACTACATGACTATGCAGACAAAAGTATTTAAAACCTTAAACTGCGTTTTTGAAAAAAGCGATAAGCTGTTTTTCAAGAGCAAATGTTTCCCAATATGACTGTGACATTTTATTCATTTGATCTAATTATTTCCTTTTTTTTTTCTGAATACTTCAAATGCCTTGCTTTCTAAAAAATACCTGCTCTTTACAAAATGTGCAAAACAACATTAACGAAGCAGTCTAGGATATCAGTGACAACAACAGAGTAGGATGTTTCAAAACAGGGATTGCTATTTCCAGTGGTATTGGTATTGTGTGTCTGGGTCTTTATGGGGTTATTTTTGTGCATTGAAACATCGGTCCACGAATGCAGTTCGTTTCAGTCTGTCATTCGAAAAGTTTAATTAATGGATTAGTTTGTTCCTGACCACAGAAGATTGCTGATATAAACTTAACAAACTATTCACACAAAACAATGAAAATAAATAAATGTAGGACAACAAAAATAAATTCAATATGAAGCAGATAAAACAGACGAAAGAAGTTTTGATTTAATTCTACCATACATGTAGGGAGAAGAGTCAATAATATGAGGGGGGGATGATGAGGAAGACAAAAGTAAGATATGTGATGCTACGTGATAAAAGTGCATTAGCTATGTATACGTGATGCTATGTCTACGTGATAAAAGTGCATTACCTTCGCCGGGACGCATATTTGACAAGTTCACATCTGTGTAGCCGAGTCAGTGGCTTCTAGGATGGACTAATGGGCATCAAGTAATATTTCCCTCATGTCACATGACCTTTTGCATGTTTTAAGATTTAAGCAAGCATGCTGAAAATATTCTGCCATGTAACTTTCTGTACAAAATAATTAAAGCATCGTCAATTTCTTCTGAAATTTTTCATTGCAAAGTTAGACCAAATGTGAAGATTTCACTACCTGGTTGAAAGAATTTGAAATAAATACAAACGCATGTTGGATACTCCGCAAAAATATGCATTTGAAATAATACTTAATAAGTGGTAAATAAGATGAAGAGAGAAATACGTGATAAACATCTGATCCCGAATGCTATCTTTACATAAAACTATGCATATGAGAAAAATATTTACACCAATTATATATGTAAACAGAAGTCAGAACCATTTTTTTTTTTTTGCAGTCTTTAGGAAAAAGATGTTCTATAATAATAGCCAATGCAGAATTTTATTTAAAGTGAACTTTACTAATTTGCAGTCGTATACATTTAGTTCGTTAAATTTCACGTTTAATAACTCTTCACTCTTAAATATACTGTCTACACAAGAAATACTCATCAAACAGAATAAATGTATCTTATTCACAACGAATAAATTTAATTTATTCACATATAACTTTTAGTGTTAACAATGGATATAATCAGATCATACACAATATGTATTCTGAATCTTACACTTTCAAAATCGAAAGAATGCAAGCACTAAAGTAAGAAAACACTAGATTTCTTGTAACACTTCCAGTCCTTCTCATCTCAATTAAAAAAAAAAAAAACTATATACTTGTATTCTCTTAATCCACAGGTGTTAGTAAATGCATAATATTCGAGGCTAACTGTAGCTTGAGTCATTTTCTCGACGTAAAGAGCGATAATATGCCATGAACATCAATCCAAATATTATTGCGTAGTAAAAAATCGCGAAAGGGAAATGGTAGCGATTAATTAAACTCATAAAACGGAAGCACTACGAGATTTTCTACTATTACGCCATGCATTCATAACTGCGAAACAAATGCCAATTAAAAGATAAACAACATACGCTTACTTGCACGGAGATTTAGCGTCACAAGAGCAATAGAAGCTCATTGGCCCATTTTCGAAACCCCTCCCTCAGTGGCTACGCTGATGTGCACTTGTGAAATATGCCGCCGAGTGTGCTACCGTTACACATCGAAGCCATGCTGGAAGTAAAGAAAAATACATTATATCGCTTTCGCGAATCCGTATTCGAGAAGGGTTTACTGCATCTATTGATATTTCTATTTTGTAGTATTAATTATCATTGGAAATTTTAAAAAAATGTCTTACAGAAAAGTAGTACTGAAGTCTTACCATTTCATTTATATATACTACTACAAAACTACAAAATATTTACAGTTTTTACTTTTACAGGTTGTTTGGAACAACGGGACTTTGTTCAGCGTGCAATAAGACTATACCAGCCTTTGAAATGGTGATGCGAGCCAGAGGCAATGTCTACCACTTAGAGTGTTTCGCATGCCAACAGTGTAATCACAGGTTAGCATTTACTTTATTTTTTTTTTAATTTCAAAATTATGCGTATACTTGTTTGTAATTTTAAGAAACTGACAGAAAAAAATAAATTAAAAAATAATTACCATCCATTTATTGCACAAAAAGGAAGCCACATAAATATACTTGAACGATAAATTATTCCGTTTGTGAATAAAAAGCAATGAAACACAGAAATTAGCTTGAAAATAGTTAACTGTATCGATAACCGCTGTTACATTATTTCACGTTAGTGGTAGACCAAGCTTCGGAATAAAAGGTGCATGATTTTCTCATTTAGCCATAGTAAATATTCCATGTACAGAGATCCATTCAAAATATTGCTCTTTGATGAAGTAGATATGCTTGAAATTAACGTCGGATTGGATTTTTTCAATACTGTATGTACAGGTGAATAGCCATACGTTTTATGTCTCAATAGTAAGACCAGGTAACCGTGCGGCAGAAATATCGTCACATGCCTCGGCGTTTTTTCCTGACGTCATTTCCGCTGCACAGTTACATGGGCTTACTACTAGCTGTGCACAATATTATATTGTGATATTATTATCCTGAATTCAGTGAAAATAGAACACCGTGAAACCGAAATAGATGGATATGTGATTCAGTGAAAAGAGTGTATGTGTATTTAATTATGGCAAAGCACACTAGGGCTATCTGCCTAAGGGGAGGGATGCCTTCGTGGAGGACTTTCTAAGGGAAACTGGCTCGTATACACGTTACACATGGGGAAAACCACGAAAACACCCATGCAGCCAGCCCGTTCGCGGGATTCGAACCTCGGACCGAACTACCAGTGTTCAGCGACTTTACCGCTCGGCCGCTGGTGGGCCTCAGTGAAAAGACAACATACTTATTTGATTTCTCCCAATAATCCCAATATCAAATAATCAGTAAACATTATTAATATTGCAGACTGCAGTGCTCAGAGTTAACAGATCTATCATCAAAGGAAAATTGAAAATTTCTTCATTCATTGAAAATTTCATTCGCTTCACCGTTCTACAACACTCAAATACTGCTGCCTTCCCCACTCCAAAGATAAATTTTTTTGCGTCTCAAACTGTATTAAAAAAAATGTTTCTTTCTTCTTTCTCCCTGTTACCAGTTGTCAAGACTTATTTATCCCCCCCCCGCTTGTCACATGGAGGTAGGAAGTAAGATGGAGTCGCCCTAAACAAGTTTCTCCGTACCCTGCTCTGAAGCACCGGCGATCCCTACGTGGTGACCAAAACATTGGGTCATTTACCATTGAGTTCTATGGGATTTGACGCGTTCGGGTGTAAATATTTTGTAATTACGTCGCAAATATACATATAAATGTATATATTTTCTTTTTCTACAACACTTCAGAGTCCTCAGTATGTGAAAACAACATATTTTTAAACAGCATTTCATTCTGAATGGAATTAAATGCTATACTTTTCACAGGACAGTTTTCTCAGAATGGTTTAATTTGAATGAAATATATTCACAAGTTTTCGTTAATTACATTAGAAAAAAAATTAAGGTAATTCGATTTTATTCGGTTAAGGTACAAATCTTAAGATCAAAGTTTATTGTATTATTAATATTAAAATTATGCATTATTTCTTTTCTATTTATAGAGCTTCTTCCTAAAATACTTTCTTAAATATGACATGATTTTTTGGCTTCTTTTAAATCGAAAAATATAAGTCAATTTATAATTAATGCTCTATTCGGTTCATTTTAAATTAGAGAATTATAAGGAATTAGCGAAATACTTTAAATAAGTATTTCGCTAATTCCTAATAATTAAATAGGTATTAAATAGTATTTGACTTTCTCTGAACATTTCTGAAAGGGAATAAAATAAGTTTTTTTTTTTAAAGTATTATTTAAAACTTGTAACTGAGTTATTATAAAATGTAAAGGAAATAATTCTTTTAATTATACTTATCAGATTTTTTTTTTACCCTTCATTTCAACAATACATATTCCAAAACTCTTTATTACGTTCTTAAGTGCGCATCTCATAGCATTTGCTTTACAATACCTTTTAACAGATTGCTTTCTAATACGAACAATTCTTGCTTAAATAGTTTTATAACGTATTTGTCAACAGGATTTCAATTTATGTTTACAATTCAATATTAAGGTTATTATATATTTAGATAACATTTATAATCATTATAAATTAGATACATTTAATCATTAGATTTCTTCACAGTACTTTCACAGTTGTTTATAAATGAATAAATTCTTCATTTCAAATACATTTATAAATAATTTAATGAATATTTAAGTATTCTGTCAAAGGCAGATACATGCTTTTTGCAAGCACATGCATAAATATCCATACATATATCCTATTTATCATTTCCGGCATGTGCAAATCTTTAATTTCTGTGCATTCACTATATTTTTCGTGTAAAGTAATTTACACTAATTTAGCATACACCCGAAAGTTTTACATAAAAAATATATATAATTATAATTTGAATGAAAATTATAAGTATTATTTTTAATACCCACTCAAAGGTCAGTTTTTCTTCAAAATTCCTCCACAATGGCATCTCTCTCTTTAGGCAGATAGCCCTTGCATGCGTTACTCTATTTAATAAAAACTTAATCTGACCTATGTGCCTAATTACTAATATTTTAACATACATAATTTTATATTTACATTTAGCCATCAAGTTTCAAACTTTTCAAATCTTCTAGAAAATAAATTTTGGCAGATCTCTTTTAGCAATTTTCTTAAAATCTATATTTTTGTAGTGCAACAGCTTAGAATTTTATAAAACAAATTCATAATCAAAATCGCTGTTGTTAGTTATCGAAAAATAACCAAGATGTGATTTTTGCGTAAATGTCAGTAAACTATACAAATTGCTATTATCCATTACACTATGAATGTTTATTTCATGCGAGAGTGTTCCTTTTTCGATTTCTATGGAACTGACTTGTGTCGAAATACTATCAGAATCTTGTCAAGCGAGCTTCTGAATGTAAACAAAGAACACCCCGTCTGGTGACCCACGCTTCAAAGCAGTGCTTCACTTCTAGCGCGGAATGGCCCCTCCTCCCTTTCCTACCTCCATGGCTTGTCACACTCAAAGATGTTGAACATCGGATCCCTACCCAGGAGGAAAATTCTTTTCTGTTCCATAGTCTCTTACCTGAAAATTAACAAAGACGATCCCCTAAGGACAGGCTTTCAAATCAGCGGTAGTTTCATTGCAATGCCAGCTGAAAGGAGGCATTCTTCTTTTCCGTCTTTTTAAGTGAACTTTGTTATATGTGATTCTGATATGACCCTGCTGCGGAGAAAGAGTGACCAAGTAAGTCATCAATTACCTCTTATCATTTTCGCTGCATTCTGAGGGGTAAAAAACACGAAGTGATGATGGAAGGGGTAACGATCCAGGAAACATTTAACCTAGAAGATGTAGTGCCGTTACTGAAACCTGAAGACACTTTTCAAATCGACGAGTCTGCCTTGAGGGAAAGAGAACTAACGAGGTTGTTAAGTTGTAAATAAGGTATTAGAAGAAATAAATTATTATTTCCAAATTTTAAAGCCATTTATTTAGAGATTTTATTGCTTAAAATTTTCATAAAAATGTAAGCCAATAATTCATTTTTCCCTTAGTATTTAATATAAAATACTATTATAATATTAACTTGCTAAGAAATTACAATTTTATTAATAGCTATAAGATTATTTTACATGCCTACTAAGATTAATTTATTCTTTTGCATTTAGCAGGCTGTATTATACAACAAAAAGAAATAAAAAGGAAATAAAACCCCTAACCTAATAAAAGTACAAGCATTGTAATTTTTTCTTCAGCTTACTCTTATCCTATGAAATTATTACATAACCACTTTCTCTATTCATAGCACATAATATAATATACATTAGTAGTATATGGTAACTTGTACATGCATATTTACTACATCTTACTCTATTGTAACAATTTACATACATATTAGTATATGGTAACATTTTACAAACACATTTAGAACTCATTAAATTTTTATTATAAAGCAATATAACATGAAACTCACTTATTATAATTGTCATTATCACGTTAAAACATCAATTTGAAGTATTAAATATCAAAGTGCTTCCAGTTTAAACTCATTTTTAAACACAGTATCAAATTTTATTTTAAAAAAAAATATTTATACCGGAATTATTTAAGAGTCTGTTTTATAACTAATTGGGTACCTTTTGCTAATTATAACAAACAATGCTTTTAAAATGTCATCGACATCATTTCCAAATGAGAAAAATCTCGTTGCCTAATATATGGTCCCGCATGTGATTTGAATACATCAGTATTTCGCCATGTGACCCTAATGAGCCAATCAAAACCTTCATCGATTCGCTGCTGCCGGCAGTCACTCCTTACCCCCCCATCTTTACTAACTTTCTCCTCCACAAAATCATGTTTACCAATACACAGAGTTACACGCCTCCCTTTTGCTACCCTCCCCAATAAGCTGCGGCTTATCTAGCAGCTAAGCCTAAGTAATTAGTCTTAATCGCGTACCTACCGCCAGAGGAATTATCTCTTGCCATGCAGTAAAGATCTTAATTTGCCTTTTTTTCCCTCCTCCTATCTCCTTGCTCTCCATACATGGATACCAACTTGGCCTTTTCTTCTCCAAAAGGAACCTAAGATAATTAACGATCATTACTGGGATATATGGCTTATATAGGAAACTAAGACGGCCTTGTTAAGTATAATGAGGGTTAATTAGAGCTGGTCCCCTATTATGGATAGTGGGTTGTGATGGGGACCGAATTATAATTATCTCTTGTAAAAGTCAGTTTTGCGACTTAATGTCTTGAGTCTCTGGCATCGTAATGGGAAAAAAGCAAGAGACGAAGAAAAAATGCTTTCAGATTTAGAGGTTGGAGTTTTTTTTTTTTTTTTTCATCCCAAGCATAATTGGAATTGTGACCTGATTTGGGAAAGCATTTGGAGTAATTGCAATTAAAAGATGCAGCGAAGCTTAATGGAACGTTGAGGAACCATACATTGAAATTCTGGAAATTTAAACAGAGGTTATGACGATGCATTGATGAAACTTTAAGTACCATAACGCTTTTATAAACACTGCAAAGGCTTTCATTAATTATCAGCTTGTGTTCCTATAAGTAATTAAGAACTCGTATTTGCCTTTAAGGGGTATCAGAAAACCCTATACCGACACTGTTAAATTGGCCATTTTCTTAAAACCTGCTGTAGATACAAGCTTGAAATTTTTTTTTCTGTAATTAAAGTATACCTATCTGATTATACTGAAATGAGCTTTTGAAACATTTTGAATTTTAAGGGGACTCGTACACCTTAAACCCCTCATGATCTTCGAATATGTGACTGTTGCGAGAATTGGGATATTTTATTTATTTTAAAACCAATTACTTCCCACTTTTTACAGCTCACTACATAATATAACTGCTTTGTAAACTAGTAACCAGAAAGTTTGTGTTGCCACAAATATTTTTGTAATTTAATCCTCTTTGTGACAAAATATTTCCCCATGTTTCCACCTTGCGCGCATGATATTTTAAAAATGGATAATGGTACAAACTTGAAATTTGATGGAATTCTTTATATGGGCATTATTTTCTAACTGAACCAACAATCTGGTGAAAATTTTAGTATTGAAAAATTTTATGGACGAAAACATTAAAAAAATTTTTAGTAAAATACATTTTATAAACTGAAATCAAAATAAAATAAAAATTTAACGTGAAATTTTTAGAATTTTAGGTTCACAGTAGTTTCCAAATGTTATAAAAGCTATATATTAAATATGGAATTAAATGATGAAACAGAATGTTTTAAACTGTGCGCGCAAGTTGGAAACATGACGGAAAATTTTGTCCCAAAACGGATTAAATTATAAAAATATTTGTGGCAACACAAACTTTCTGATTACTATTTCAGAAAGCAGCTGTATTATGTAGTCAGCTGTGAAAAGTTGGTAGTAATTGCTTTTAAAATAAATAAGTTATCCCAATTCTTGCAACAGTCACCTAATCGAACATCTTACAGTTTTTAAGGTGTATGAGTCCCCTTAAAGTAAATTACAGAATATTTTGTTAGGCATAGTAAAATTTAGCACTTTTCTCATACAAAAAAAATTAAAATTTTTTTTTTCAAAGTTTATTACAAAAAGCTCATTTCAGTAAATATTAGAGAACCTAATAAATAAGCCATAAAAATTTTAGATACCTGTGAGCAGTAGTTCCTGAGAAAAGGTACATCGAGTATAAAAAAATCACGTTTGAAGAAAAACGCGTTTTTATGTAAAACTCCACATTGATGAAAGCAGTAGATGACAAATTAAAACTAGATTTTTTACAGTTCTAATTTTCATAGAGATTAAAGAATGGTATTTTTAGAAAGATAAAAGTGTAGGGAATTTGAAAATGCAAAAATCCGAAATCACAATTTTTTGAAGATTTTTGGGGTTCCAACACCCCTTAAGAAACACAAATTAAAATATGATGGAAGCTGTATTTTCTCGTATATTCCCCCCTCCCCTCGCGTACCCTCTTAGATTTTTCAGCATATGATTTAGAAACATCTGATTTATGGTAACAATGAAAAATATATGCACAAATAGGGAATCATTTTGTGTAAGTAAAAGTAATATTGTGTGAACTAATAAATCTTTTGAAATACATTTTTATGTGCACAAGTAAAAGCACAGATAAAGACGCATAATATAAAAATATTAACGTATCTTTGTGTGCTTTTGAATGCGCTGTGTTACCACATAAACCATCTTCAGAGATAGTATACACCATATATTTTCTCTATTTCTATTTCATCGCATATATTAATATGGAATTTATTAGGAAAGTAAGGAAAATACGCAAGTACCGTGTTTGCCGAAGTATAAGACACACTTTTTCTTTGAAAATAGGTCTGAAAAACGGGGTGTGTCTTATACGCCGATACTGCATCTTATATGTCGATACTTATTGCGTCGATACGTCGTTTGTGAATGAGTCAAAGCTTCATAGTATGCTCTGAAAACAGAAACAGTGGTTGAGTCATTTAAGAAGTGTGGCGTCAGTAATGCACTGGGTAGTACAGAGGACAGTTTGTGGTATGAGGTTTCAGACGCTGATTTAGAAGTGGTTTCAAGTCACTCTTCATTTAGCTCTGGATATGAGTGTCTGTGTTTTGACGAAGGAGATTAAAAGGTGCCCTTTTCCAGTTAGATAGATTATTGGCATAAAGTACTACACTAACTACCAATAAGTATTTGGACACCTGTGATAGAAAAGAAAAATTTATTCAAAATCAATAGTTGGTAGAGCCTCCACGAGAGGTAATTACAGCGTGGACTCTCCGGGGCATACTTTCCACAAGTCTTTGTATGACAGCTAGTGGTATTTTCTTCCACTCGGCTTGGAGAAGACATAGAAGTTCCTTCACCGATTTTGCACGGGTAGTGCACCCCTAAATTCGGCGATGCAACTCGTCCCAGAGGTTCTCGATAGGGTTCAGGTCTGGACTCTGGGCACGCCAGTCCATTCGATCAACTCTATTGGCACCATACCAAGCCTTGGTTAACTTCGAGACATGACAACTGGCATTGTCGTCCTGAAAGTAACAGAGGTCCAACCCGTAAAACTGCCACAACGTAGGAAGCGCATTGTCATCCAAAATAGTGCAGTAGGCATCGGAGTTGAGCTCACCATGAATGGGGACCAAGGGTCCCAGCCCAGGAGAAACACCCCCAGACCATAATTCCATCTCCACCGAACTTGACTGTTGGCACAATGCATTCTGTCACGAGACGTTCTCCAGGTAGACACCAGACCCAGGCCCTGCCATCCGAACGGTAAAGGGTGAACCTTGATTCGTCACTCCAAAGAACCCGTTTACACTGATCTACGGTCCAATTTCGATGTGCTTTGCACCACATTAACCGAGCAGCGCGGTTGGACAAAAGCTTATGGGCAGCAGCACGACCATGAAAACTAAGCAGATGTGCTTCGTTACGAATGGTATTTATTGAAACAATACTCCCGGATGCCTGTTGAAACTCCTTGAGGATGAGGGCCATCGGTTGGGTGCGGTTCTTCCGAATTTCTCTGGACAGCACTCGTCGGTCTCTATCTCCCAGTTTCGTTGGTCTGCCGACTCGGGGCACATTCCGACAATCACCGCTCACCTTCCACTTCTTAATCACATAGGCCACTGTTGATTTTGGGTACTTCCGATCGCTAGATATGTCCCTTAAGGATCGGCCACATTTGTGATACCCGATAATTATACCTTTCTCGAAATCAGAGAGCTAAGAACTGCGAGGCATCTTGCATGCGACTAAAGGCGATGATGTTTCCTACACGATATATACCGACGGAGTCCGTGACGTACCTTAGGAGCGCAGATATCGTCATTTGCATAAGTGTCCAAATACTTATTGGTAGTCAGTGTACTTTGTATTCGTATTACTTTATATTTAAAATACTGTAAATTCATTATCAGTAATAAAGCTTTATCCTTCAGAAATGTGTACAAAAAAGGTACAGATTTCTGAAGGATAAAGCTTTATTACTATAGCTAATGCAATTAGTTTTAGCAACTATGGTATATAGCTAGTTTTGACCCTGTAACTAAAGGGCGCTGTGTTGCCAGTCCTGGGTGAAAGCTACATGAACATCAATGGGATGCATATTTCGTAAGTGCACATCTATATCACCACCGAGGGGAGTGGCTTCTACAATGAACTAATGGGCTTCCAGTAATATTTCTATCATTTCACATAACTTTTGTCGCACTTTAAGCAAGATCGTTGAAAATGTTTTGCCACGCAGTTTCCTATACAAAATAATTAAAGCATCTGCATTTCTTCGGAAGGTTTTCAGTACGAAGTTAGATCAAATACGTGCTTAATTATATATGTAAATAGTAGAAGTTTTAGCATTTTTTATTGCAATATATAAGAAAAAGATGTTTTATGATAATAGACCAATGCACAGTTTTATTACCTGTGTCCGAGTAGTTACCAGTTAATGTGAACTTTCCTAATTTGCATTCCTACACATTTAGCGAGTTAACTTTCACATTAATAACTCCAAGGGATCAAATCATTTGAGAATAGTATCAAAAAACTCTGTGAGTAATAATCTGAGAGCTTAGGGATTTGAGAATGCAGAAACTGGGAATAATTTCAGAACAGAAAATAATTTTGACAACAAACTAACACAATCTTAAAAAAATCTAATCTAGACACCACACGACTATATAAAGCCTATTAAATTACACGCATTTTTGGGACTTTATTTAAAATTATTGCCTCGAATTTCATTTCAGATTTATTAATCGTTCAATCAGTTGAATCCTCAAGGCAAAAATATATAAGAACTCAAAACGTCTTTATTAAAATTCTTAAAATACAGAAAACCCTAAAACACCAAATATAGTTAAAACAGTTTATTTTCTTTTTATAATTAAAATTGCAGTTTGTATGGAAAAACAAGCAATTCGGCCAACAGATAGGAAGACAAAATTTTCAATGCACAAAACTGAAAGTTAACTTTTGGTCCCACCAGGCAAAAAGACACTGAAGTAGGTGCACGAATTGACCTAAGTCACTGTTCTGCAAAGAGTTTCAAATGTAAACAAATGGCGACCTCTCAACTTTTAAATTGGTGATAACCCTATGACTAATGTGTGCAGATTAACTGTAAAAACCTTAATCGGAACGTAAGAACAACATAATCCAATTATATGAAAGCAAAACGGGCACAATTTACCAGCCTACAAGATTCAAAATGCAGAGGTGACTGAGCCGGTTAAGAGAAAGGATATACATAAATATATATATACGTTTGGTTCTGACGATTGTAACAAAAAAAGGAGGTGCACAACTGCCTGTTATAGCAGAGCCATATATAAAATTTCAACGTTCTACGCTAATCGTTTTTTGAGTTACTCACATAATTCAAGAACGACATCGTGGCATCTGTAGGTATACCTTCTGAATCCATTTTGAATCCATGTCGCAAAAATATCGTCTAAATAGATTTGAAACCGGTTAAAATGGATATTTTCTGGGAAATATAATAGCTGAAATTTTCTGCGATTACAATACTTCCTTTGCTTCGTACTAGGAAGTAAAACGTTTCCTAAAATGACATAAAGTACAGAACATAAATATATGTTTTTTTTAATATCTTAAAATTGCAAAAAATATTCGTAACTCGCGACTTGCATGAACATAAATGGCGAAATGCAATTAATTACAGGAAAGCAAAATTTTATAATTCTACTCTAATTCGAGTGTTTTAGATCTGCTCGACATAAGTCGGTTAAATTTTCGCATTATTCCCGTCTTCTTAAAGATTATATATAACAGAGACAAAAGTATGCGAGCGGAAAAAAGATTAAAGGTAATTTCGTGCATCATATATAGTGTAAAGAAATTCAATTAGGTAAAGAAGTAGCTTGCACTTTAAAATGAAATGAAACGTGTTTGCGAAAACAAAAAGGATTTAAACCTACATCCAAATGTTAAATTCACATTTAGGAAGATCTACCAGAAGGTAAATTTCTTGTAACAGAGCACATTTTAAATTACTTAAGCACGTCTTTTAAATTTTTCCTAGAGCACAGACAACAGTCGTAGTAGAAGTAGGATTGTTTTGGTTAACAAAATTAAAATAGGATGTTTTTAGAGATATTAACTATTATCTGGCATGAGAAAAATTTGTGCTTAATTTGTACGGCCGGAGGATAAGAACCCATTAAAAATGTTTTAATGGAACGATTTACCGCAATATGTAATTATATACCGCAATATATTTATATTATATTACCGCAATGTATAATAGTAAAATACGTTTCCTTTTAGTTATAATAATAATATAAATGTTCATAAAAGTCATAGTTTAAAATCATTCATACGTATTTTAACAAGTATATTTGTTGTATTTACCGGTTATTCAAAATAAATATAAATCCCTACAAAATCTTTTTCTGAACAGACGTTTTCACACCCAAACGTATTTCATTCAGATATATGCGAATGAATACAAATACGTAATGGCAAAACATGAATTGTTTCAAAATCCGATATAAGCATTTTGAATTAATGTTGAGGCTTTCTTATTTACCATTATCTAATTGATAAAATAACCATTATGAAATTTCCATTATCAGATAAATCAGAGAGTATAAACAAAATTTTGGCATTTTAAAAATAATCAGTTTTGATGAACTTTTAAAAATCATTCCATTTTTACTTCCTTGTAGGAAGTAAATGAAGTACTGTTGTAGAGTTGCGCGCCTCCAACTTGCACGCAACCAAGAGGTGACTGTTGAAACTGGAAAATAGACAGAGTCTTGCTAAGGGTTTAAGTCCCTTTTTATTCAACTTAAGAAGTTACAATTGCGTGCTCTTGACGCTCACAAACTACGCCGACCCGGCGGTAAAATAAAAATAAGAACATGAAAAGAAATAATAACAAGACTCTAACTACGAGGCTCTCTAAACGTAACTAACCTCACCGCGTTTTACAATATCGCTGCTAATTCAGCAAACTTTGAATATCACGTTGAACGATTAACACTTCTCCGAGGCAAGCACACAGGCCGAAACGCGGGGTTCTTCAATTTCTGTCTAACTACCTCCGCGCTCGTGAAGTACGAACAGCACACCTCGAACTCGTTTCCTTTCTATTTAACTCAAAATACTTCCGCTGATAATTTGAATCCTTGCGCGTTCTACTAAAATTTACATACTCTGGCATTGGCAGTTCCAGGGGAAAGTAAGGCTTGACAGGAAAGATAGTTTAAACTTAAAATAAATGTTAGTTAAAATAAATATAAACCCTACACTGTAATCGCGAAACACTGCGGGTAACATATATCAAAGAACATATACATTTTGACCGCTTCCACTTTCATTTAGACGATATATTTTGTGCATGACATCTGCACGTAAGAACAGAATAAAGGATTTTTATTCCCCCAAACAGATTATAAAATAAATTTAAATTTCTTTCGTGACTTTTGTAAGTACGTGTGTATCTCGCATAACTCAAAAACGATTAGCCGTGGAACGTTGAAAGTTTTAAATAGAAATGCTATAACATCTAGTTATGCACATCCCTTTTTTGTTGCAATCGACAGCAATACCCATGCTTTTGGCCTTCTCCGTGGTCTCTGTTTTCTTATTCTTATATGTTGGTAAATTGTGCATTTTTTGCTTTAAAAGTGGTTGAATTATGTTGTTCTTATGTTCCTGTTAAGGTTTTTATGCCTTTAGTTTATCTGCACGCAACAGGTGTAGAATTATCAACAGTTTAAAAGTTTAAGTGGCGCTAGGCCTAACGAGGCTGAAATTTGTT
The DNA here is from genome assembly GCF_044657685.1 of Stegodyphus dumicola. Taxonomy (NCBI): domain Eukaryota; kingdom Metazoa; phylum Arthropoda; class Arachnida; order Araneae; family Eresidae; genus Stegodyphus; species Stegodyphus dumicola. The sequence continues at coordinate 182,043,536 of NC_140775.1, forward strand.
TACATTTCAAATTCTTAGTAGAATAGGTAATTAAGTCAGTTGATGCACCAACTTCAGTGTCTTTTTGCCCAATGGCACCATAAGTTAATTTTCAATTTTGTGCACAGAAAATTTTGTTTTCTCCTGTCCTTTGGCGGAAAAAAAATTGTTAAAGGTGGTAGAAGCAGCAATCATATTTATAGTGGGAAAAAACACACACACATCTGTCGAAGCAAACAGTAGGAAAACTGAAAAAAGTTAAGATGTTAAAATTATAGATATGGAATTCTCTTCCAACTTTGCTAAAATATTTTACATCTAAAACAATTTTCATAAAATTTTCTACATTATTTTGAGAAAGTCTGAAACTGAATCTGTGCATTTAAGATCAGTATTTAAAGAATTAACGCCAGAGCTTAAATTGCGGAGCCTGGTTCTGGTACCTTCTAGTTCTTGGGACATATTCTAATTCTAGAGAAGGCTTCGGCACTTTTTTATGTAACGGAACAATTATTTTAGTAGAAATTTGATCTAGAAAATTTTATTTTTAGCAATAAAATTATATAAAAAATCGCTTATTAAGTTTTAATTCATCTCTTTACATTTTATTTAATTTTAATTATTTAAGTACTTTAATCTTTAATTATTATAATAAATAATAAATCAATTATGAATTAAGTAAATAATAATTACATGTTTAATAATTACTAAATATTAATTATTAATATCAATAAAATAATTATTAATTAATTTGATACTCATTAACTATTTAATTTTTCAATTATTAATGATTTTAACAGTCATTTTGTTTATTGACTCTTGTTCCTCATTCGTGATGGTCTTTCATATGGGGACCCACCAGCGGCCGAGCGGCAAAGTCGCTGAACACTGGTAGTTCGGTACGAGGTTCGAATCCCGCGAACGGGATGGCTGCTTGGGCGTTTTTCTGGTGTTCCCCATATGTAACGTGTATACGAGCCAGTTTCCCTTAGAAAGTCCTCCACGAAGGCATTCCTCCCCTTAGGTAAATAGCCCTCGAGGCTTTGCCGTAATTAAATAACCTAACCTAACCTATCTTTCATATGGCTCCGGCACATTTTCTGCAGACGCTCTTCCACTGCTTAATTTCTAAAAAAATTGAAACCCCGAGCCTTATGAAGAACATTCAGGAAAGACATCCAAAAATAGATAAATATTAAAAAAATAATTACCAATTGAAATAATAAAATAGTTATTTGTAAAAATTTCATAAAATGTTAAGACATAAATAAAATTTAATTAATTGAGTTAAATTGATGATAAATAGTTAAATAATAAAATAAAAAATGGCTTTTGTCTTTTTTTGGGCTCTGGCTGAAATAACAATTTCACTGGATAATTGAGAATAAGAAAGCCACACTTCAGTCGAATTTAAGCCTTGAATATATACTATAATATACTATTTCAAGACATGATAGAAACAAAGATCATTTACTTTTCAGCATACCAATAAAAAAGTAAAACGGCTAAAGCGTCATTTAATGACATTACAGATAATGCTAGAAATAGTATCAGAGTGTGGAATGACATTTGAATGTGTAAATGCATGTATGAAAACAAAGAGAGAAGATTCAAAAGAAAAACATAGACAAATATGCTATCTGAAATTAGAATGAATTTTTAAGATTTGTTTATTACTGAAATAAAATTCTATAAGATTGTAAAGACATTAGGTATATTTTTGGAAGGAGGAAAGAGGAAAAATTAGCAACCGCCTTCGCCGGGAATTGAACCACGGAAACAGGCAAAAAAGTGCAGTATTTAAATCCATATAAAATTTATGTCTTTTTTATAACATATGCTCGTAACATAAACAAAACTATCCACTACTCTTAAAGGTTTTACAGCATACTCATAACAGCAAAATGTGATAACTCACAAAAACTTGAACACGTAAAGTGTGCGGTAATTGAATATAAATAATAATATTAATTAAATAAAAAATAAATCCTTGTAAATGTTAAAATATGCGCGAAATGAATATGTTATAACGATTTTCAATAAATTTAATACATGGAAAAAATTATCAACAACTTAAGCATTGCAAGTAAGATTCTAAATACGATTTGACAGTCATATCTTCATTGAATGTCAAGCGTATTTTCACAGAAACTTAAAATAAAATAAAAAAAATAAATAATTATTATTTTATGAAATGCATCCCAGTATTACTGCTACTAGTAATAATAGTAATTGTAACCAGAATCATCGCACGCCTCACTGTGTTATATTGGTGTAAGAATATTTATTACATACCTCAGACATCTACATATTAATCACAGGCTTAAAGTCTGAATATTGTTTTGAGAAAGGTTTTCCTCATTGATTTGAAGTTACCAGCCCAGCGTGCAGAACCACTACACAACGAAAGCGCGCTAGGAAAGTGGGAGAAATACCTTATATACTGCCCTTTTTAAAGGGCGACTGGGGTTTTTAGGGGACCCAATCACCAAATCCTAGGTGCGAAGAATCCTCATCTAACACCCTTTTAGTTCAGACGCCACTGTAGAAACATTATTAATTTTTGGAAGCAGGCAAGATGAAAAATTAGCAAACGCCTTCGCCGGTAATCGAACCACGGACCTCTGGAATACCGGCTCAGTGTGCAGAACCACAACACCAAGAAGGCACGCTAGGAAGGTGGGAGAAATACCTTATATACTCCCTCTTTAAAGGGCGCCTGGGGTTTTTAGGGGACCCAATCGCCAAATCTTGGGTGTGGAGTGTCATCACCCACAACCCTTTTAGTTCGGGCGCCACTGTAGAGACATGAGATATTTTCTGGAAGGAGGAGATGTGAAAAATGAGCAAACGCCTTCGCAGGGAATCGAACCATGGACTTCTGGAATATCGGCCCAGCGTGCAGAACCACTACACCATGAAGGCACGCCAAGGAGGTGAAAGAAATACCTTATAAGAATCAAAGGGTTTTCTGTTAAAATCATAGTCCCATTTTATAAAAGAAATGTCGGAGCCCTTTTCTGTTTCCAGCTATACAATTAATCTCCAAAACTGGGGAGAACCGGAGCCTGGAGATATGGAAAACAATTGGTACGTAATTTCAGAGAAAAGTTCAATTTTGTGTCAAAATACCTATGTTAGAGTAATGCTATATATATATTCTAAGTCGCTCATTCGAAACATGAAGAACGATAATTAAATTTCGACAATCCGTCAAGTTGAACAGGAGATATAAAACTGTTCCTTTTGTGTGTGTGTGTGTGTGTGTGTGCTAGGTGGATATAAACTTTTTCTATATTTTATTTTATTCTGTATTTTATGTATCAGAAATATATTGTCAAGATAAAAGAAATAACCTACGCCAAACTTCTCGAATATTTTAAGAGGATGTTTAAAGATAGTGCATGAAAAACTATGTAGAACCTTGAGAGAACACTGCTAATGTTCTTTTATTTCTGAATCTTTCAGATTTTGCGTTGGTGACAGGTTTTACCTGCACGAGAACAAGATTCTTTGCGAATACGACTACGAGGAACGAATGGTTTTTGCCAACCTTCCTTACAACATCAACAGCATCTCACTCATCAAACGGCAGACGCAACATCTGCACCTCCAACAGCAGCAGCAACAGCAACAGCAGCAACAACAACAGCAGCAGCAACAGCAGCAGCATGATGATAGATCCAGCGGCTACGGAAGCACGGACTCAGTTTTTGACGCCAAGTGACGCCAAGCCTTGGCGGCGCAATCGCAGATTGCGTCGTAATAGCAGTGATCTCAACACTTCAGGGTACTTCCTTCTCTCTGTGTCTGATGAAAAAAAAAAAAAAAAAAAAGAAAAGAAAAGAAAAGGAAAAATAAATGTTAAACTTTCGAAATTTGGGCAAATCACATGCGAACAGCTGGCGGACAAATTTCATTCTGATATATACTGTGACGTTTATTCTTAATCTTCAAAATCAAAGAAAACAAATTCCATAAAATACGAGTGAATCGCTCGAAGAATGATTACCTAACAAATATAAAGGGTATATGTCCTTCAAAAATTAGAAATAATTAGAATTTATCTGGTATAACTTAACGCTAATTTAAATGAGCATTGTAAGTATTCTATGCGAATAACTACTGAATTTTCATTTATAAGATTATTTTCATTGTTTATAAACTCTTGTATATAGTTGTAAATATAAAAAAATATTAATGCGTTATTCTAAATCTGCATTATTATTAAAATAATAAGATAAAATAATTAAAATTATTACTTTTTTCAGTTTTATCGAAATCACGGTAGGTCTCGTTTATTAAAATCGTATTGTATTAAGTCACTTTATGCTTGACAGTATTCAAAAAGAAAATATCGCTTCAAACACAGTTTTTAAAATACATTTAATGGGCATATAAAGATTTTTAATGTAGTGTGAATCCTTAAAATTTTGAGATATCGAAATGTTAAATTGTAAGGAAAAAATAAAAATATGTGTCTCTGCAGGGTATTTTTTAAACGGTTTAAATTAACAGCTGAAATTTTAAATTCTGGAACTAGTAACATGATTTGAAAAAACACACATCTCACTATTTTAATCCTTTAAGATTTTAAAAATATACTATTCAATTTCTGAATGCTTTGAAATTCAGTTAATTAATAAGTAATTAAAAAACTGTAAGCTACCTGTATAACTTAAATTAAATAACAAGTAAAAGAGAAAAAAAATTGAAAAACCTAAATTTTTAGTTTGTACGGTTTCCAGTTCGCCAAATTTTGACACATCTAAATTTATCAGATACTGATAAAAAAGAACAGGAAATTGAAATCTAAATCCTTAAACTGTAATCTGAACTAAATTCGTTAAACAAATCATCACAAATACAATTACTAAATTTTATTCCTCATTAAGCGATTACATTCATCATGTTAATTAAAATTAGAGAATTGTATATTCTCTTGCCTTAAATATTGCATTAACAAAATTAATATTTTAATTTCATGCGTCTGTAATATTTCAATGTATAAAATTACTTACAAACGGGATATTTCGAAGTATGGCCAATTTAAATAGCCCATAATAAATAGAAAAAAAAAGTGCAGTATTTAAATCCATATATAATTTCTGTCTTATAACATATGCTCGTAACATAAACAAAACTATCCACTACTCTTAACAGCAAAATTTGATAATTCACAAAAACTTGAACACGTAAAGTGTGCGGTAAAGTTGAATGTAAATAATAATATTAATTAAATAAAAAATAAATCCTTGTAAATGTTAAAATATGAGCGAAATGTGTATGTTATAACGATTATCAATAAATTTAATACATGGAAAAAATTATCAACAACTTAAGCATTGCTAGTAAGATTTTAAATACCATTTGACAGTCATATCTTCATTGAAAGTCAAGCGTATTTACACACAAACTTAAAATAAAATGAAAAATTAAAAAATTATTATTTTATGAAATGCATCCCAGTATTACTGCTACTAGTAATAATAGTAATTGTAACCAGAATCATCGCACGCCTCACTGTGTTATATTGGTGTAAGAATATTTATTACATACCTCAGACATCTACATATTAATCACAGGCTTAAAGTCTGAATATTGTTTTGAGAAAGGTTTTCCTCATTGATTTGAAGTTTGAAAATTATTTTATGAAACTCTCATTGAATATTTTGATTGAAACACTAGTCTTTCACTTTAGCTGGTCTAGTCATTCAGAACTTATTCTTTTGTGACAAGAGTGAACTTTTGTCGTCTATATTATAGTGCCAATCGTTTTTACCTCTGAATAATTAAAGCCAAAGGGATGTGGTTTTTAAATTGACTGTTTATTACGTGACTTGTATATAAGGAAGTCAATACTCTGTTACACGTATGTCGATTATATTTTCAGTATTATATCAAAGTTGCTCATGAATACATTTCAGCATGAAAAAATCATTCATCTGTCATTGATGCAAAAGTCTGAGGTCTAACACCCATGTTGGTTCTGTGTTGGGTGTGCTGCATCCGATTCTTATCGGACAGGAGGATTTCAGCACACTCGTGTACTACATTACATCACATTACCCATGTTGATTTAAGAATTGAGTTTAAGAATTATTAACGATAAAATGTTAATTTATTACTTACACACAATGATTGCTTTCATAACAATTAACTAACTGTCTAAGACTGGGGTCCCCAATCTTATTATCTTGAAGGGGGATCATACACCTTAAACTCCTTATGATCTTCGAATACGTGACTGTTGCAAGAATTGGGATAACTTATTTATTTTAAAAGCAATTACTTCCAACTTTTTATGGCTGACTACATAATATAGCTGCTGCTTTTTTAAATTGTAATCAGAACGTTTGTGTTGCCACAAATATTTTTATAATTTAATCCGCTTTGTGACAAAAATTTTGTCATGTTTTCACCTTGCGCGCACAGTTTAAAATTATCTGTTGCATTATTTAATTCCATAGTTTATATATAGCTTTTATAACATTTGGAAACTACTGTAAACCAAAAAAACTGAGAATTTCATGTTTTATTTTATTTGGAGTTGAGTTTATAAAGTGTATTTTATTAAAAAAATCTGTAATGTTTTCGGGCATAAAATTTTTTAATATTAAAATATTCTTCAGATTTTTGGTTCAGTTAGAAAATAGTGCCCATATAAAGCATTCCATCAAATTTCAAGTATGTACCATTAGCCATTTTTAAAATATCATGCGCGCAAGGTGGAAAAATGACGAAAAAGTTTGTGACAAAGCTGATTAAATTACAAAAATATTTGTGGCAACACAAACTTTCTGGTTACTAGTTTCCAAAGCAGCTATATTATGCAGTCAGCTGTAAAAGATTGGAGGTAATTACTTTTCAAATAAATAAAATATCTCAATTCTTGCAACAGTCACATAATTCGAAGCTCATAAGGGGTTTAAGGTGTATGAGCCCCCTTAAGAGGACATTCTAGAATATCTGTTGGACGTCGGGTACTATTTACTTTTGCAAGATGATTTTATAGTTAAATAAGAGTTAATAATCATGCACATAAAAAACGAGACCGTTCGCATTCCGCTTTGTGCTGGTATTTGTGTTGGATGCAGTTTCTATTTCATTAAAAATGAGAAAATTTTCACATTATTGTAAACTAAAACATTTTTATTGTGATGATGGCACAGCGGCGGGTACATGTTAAACGGCATCGCCATCGGCAGACGCCATGGTGCACGCGCGAATAGGGTTGGGACCCCCTTTTCTAAGACAACCACTTGTGAATGTGACCAGTATTTGTGAGAAGAAGAATGAGCATCGGTATGGTTGGTTTGGTTTATTGAGATTATGGCAAAGCACACTAGGGCTATATGTCTAAGGGAAGGGATGCCTTCGTGGACGCCTTTCTAAGGAAAACTGGCTCGTATACACGTTATACATGGGGGAAAACGCGAAAACGCCCATGCAGCCAGCACGTTCGCGGGATTCGAACCTCGAATCGAACTACCAGTGTTCAGCGACTTCGGCCGCTGGTGGGCCAAACATCGGTATGGAAAATCAACTCCCTAAGACGACTATCTCCATAAAAGTAAAAACCATTTGGGATGAATTAGTGGTGGTCGTCTTAGAGAGGGCTCAGAGTATTTATATTTTAATGCTATATTTATATTTTAAAACCTACTCAACTTACATTCGCCTTTTGTTCTATAAAAAACACTTTCAAAAACACTAAATACAGTATATTATCACATTAAAAGACGTTTTTAACTATAACTGATATGCAATATGCTTTTAACTACAAAATTTTATTTTCATATTTCCTTTAGCTTGTAAGCCATTAAGCAGACAGGTGATAGATGACAGAATGTCTAGACACCCGGACGGCTTGCATAGACTAATCAGTTATCGTCCGGATCCCGCAACCATCTGAAGCTACACCCGAAATTAATACAAGAGCAAAGTATAAGTTTTTCTGCATGCAGAATTAAACATTTTCCTAGCTACATTGCATGTTAACACATTGCTACACATATTACACATTGCTACACCTATAACACATTGCTACACATATGTTAACACATTGCTACACATACCACATTGCTATACTATACATTTTATAATATGCATTAATACACTATATATTCTTTGAAACATATTACGCTTACATATTATTCGTGATAATTCAACATAGATTCTGAACAATGAACTTGATTAAATAAGACATAACTTGATTATTATAAAACATACTAACTTAGTTATATAAGACAGGCTGAAATAAATAACTTCATACAACAGATAAATAAATGAAGAGCTTTTAAATAAAGAGCAAAATTACACAATCGCACACAGAAATACACGTTGTTTACTTTATGCTGTACTAATAATATACAAAATACAGATTTGGGGACACAGTATAGCCCATATTATTTCTGATTATAAAACATTATGTTAAAAGTTCACTGTGGCATAAATTTTGCTGTATTCTTAAAACATACAAGAAATAACTTGTAATTAAACATTCTACTGGCCACATTGCACGTTAACATACTGCTGTACGTAAAAAATTCAATACAGTGAAGTTGTTATAATACATATTACATTGAACACTGCACTATATTTAAGACACCTTACAAAATTCATTTCTACACTTAACGCACTCTTTGCATTAGCTACATATTATATTCAGCATTACTCGTGATTAAATAGACACTGGTAATAGGTTTATTTAATTATGGCAAAGCACACTAGGGGTATATGCCTAAGGGGAGGGACGCCTTCGTGGAGGACTTTCTAAGTGAAACTGACTCGTATACACGTAACACATGGGGGAAACCACGAAAACGCCCATGCAGCCAGCCAGTTCGCGAGATTCGAACCTCGGCCACTGGTAATAAATCTTTGTTATATACAACATAATTCTTAATACAAAGGGTTTTAACAAACTGTTAAAAATATACATTGAGCGAAAAGAAATTTACTGAATGTGGAAACATGCAATCGGTTACTTACTGCTGCGAATATCACATGCAAAGTACAGGTGTGTTGTTTGGCAACCCACAGTATTCTATGCATGAAGCACTCATCTACTTCCTTAACTAATATTTGAATTAAAATGCCTTCTGATATTTTGTTGGCGAGTCGTGAAATGCAAAGGAAAGGTAAATCGCTGCAAAATTTAAAAAAAAAAAAAAAAAAATAGTTATTAAAAAAAGAAAATCTGAACGCTTTCAGATTTTATATTACGCCCAATTGGGGTTTTGAGCGTTTTGCGTTACCTTCATTTATTAAATATCATGTTCTTTGCACTTAAACCACATAAAATTTAATTCAACAGTATTATTACAAAAATATTAAAAAACAGCATATCTTTAGAATTTCCGATACGCGGTCTCGCGAGCTCGAGACAAAAATATTTATTTCCGTACAGTGTTGCCATTGCTTGCTTTCAAATCGTTCAGTTTGTTAATCAAAAATTCGTTTAAAGTTCTACAAAATTTGCTGTAGATAATAAAACAAATTCAAAATTCAGGCTTCCAAATGCCCATGTTCGGTTGGAGGACTACGTTGTTCAAAATTGGATGGTTCTCGGTACCGTTGTCTTTTCACAATGCGAGAAGCATTCGCGCATTGATACAGATTCTTCATTATTTAGTTTCTTTAAATATAATACAGGGTGATACCGAAAGGTTGGTGGTTCGTGCCCACCCGAGGGCGAGTTACGATTTACTGGCGTAGCCCGTATAGGGTCATAGGGCAAACTTTATTTTGCAAGGTGGACCGGGTTGCGCCCTAACAAAACAGGGCGATAATATTTGGTGGGAACAGTTTGAAAAGTGAATCAACGCCAAAAAGTGAAACGACGCTGAATGCCGTTTGGAGACTAACAGCCCTTTGGGCTAAAAATCTTAGGAAACTTCGTTAGGAAAATGTTTTAGGTTTATACTATATTTTAAATTTTTTGAGGGGGCGAAAAAAGTGGGGACCCTAAGATATAGCTTGTGTTGCTTATACGTAAATCCTGCTTTGGTTCCATGTAACGGATTTTAACGTCTTGAATCGTTTATATCTCTAGAAAATATTTGAGTAAAGTTCACAACGCATGCAAACGTAATATCACTCCTATAATATATCATATAAATTGTTTCACACGTTCCATAACTTTACATTCATAAGACACAAGACAGGGTTTTGTTGTTCTTGAAGACGGAAACACAACATGCTTAAAACTCCCTGTTATAATCCAAATTCCTCAGAGGCCCACCAGCGGCCGAGCGGTAAAGACGCTGAACACTGGTAGTTCGGTCCGAGGTTCGAATCCCGCGAACGGGCTGGCTGCATGGGCGTTTTCGTGGTTTTCCCCATGTATAACGTGTATACGAGCCAGTTTCCCTTAGAAAGTCCTCCACGAAAGGCATCCCTCCCCTTAGGCAGACAGCCCTAGTGTGCTTTGCCATAATTAAATACACCACACCACCAAATTCCTCAGACAGAAATGGTCTTAAAACGACGGTGTTGTAACTTAAGAAATTCAATTGTAAATAAAATTGTAAAACACGATTTGTAAATTACGAAAAAATTTGTAAATTACGAAACACGATTTGTAAATTACAAAAGGGTCCTTAAATGTAGAAAAATGAAAACACTTTAAATTTTTTTTGCCTATATCTTGGATTTTGTTTTTCAAAAGTTATAAAACTTTAGCTAACATATGACATTATGGTACATTGGGGGGGGGGTAAAAAAGACAGTTCTATATCTCCCCTTCTACTGGGCCGATTGCCGAAATTCAACTTGTTTGGGTTTTATTAGATTACAGCAAAGCACTCGAGGGCTATTTGCCTTAAGGGACGGTTGCCTTCGTGGAGGACTTTCTAAGGGTTGGTGTTGGTTGGTGTATTTAATTATGGCAAAGCACACGAGGGCTATCTGCCTAAGGGGAGGGATGCCTTTCGTGGAGGACTTTCTAAGGGAAACTGGCTCGTATACACGTTACACATGGGGAAAACCACGAAAACACCCATGCATCCAGCCCGTTCGCGGGATTCGAACCTCGGACCGAACTACCAGTGTTCAGCGACTTTACCGCTCGGCCGCTGGTGGGCCTGGACTTTCTAAGGGAAACTGGCTCTTATACATGTTACACATGGGGAAAACCACGAAAACACCCAAGCAGCCAGCCCGTTCGCGGGATTCGAACCTCGGACCAAACTACCAGTGTTCAGCGATTTCACCGCTCGGCCACTGGTGGGCCCGAAATTCAATTTGCGTTTTTCATGTCTGGAAAGCGCGACTTAGGATATGTGCTAGATTTATACATAGCATTGTTCTAATTTACGTATTTTGACAAAATTAACACGCCCATTTATTTCGACTCAAATTATGGCAAACTAACAAGTTTGGTAAAAATGGCACAAGTACTTTTTAAAAATTAGCTGTTATAATTTTAGCTCTTCGGTGTTAATTGAATTTCGTATATATTTATCAATATCTCTTTTTTTATTAAACTTATTTGATTATTCCTTTCACATTTCGAAATTTAGGTTTATTCCAAATAAAATTCCCCTATTTTTTATGATTTATTTTTAAGATTTGTATTTTTAAATAATTTTTATAAATTTTTTGAAAACAATTTTGAAATTATTCAAAGTTTCCTAAGATAGACATGGATTTACATTTTGGCGCGTTTTGAAATTTGACGTATTTATTATAAGCGATAATAACGAAAATGTGGTTTACACACTTTGTTAAAATTATTTGAAAGTATAAACGATGACTTTTTGTCTTGTGAACAATAAAAGGAAAAAAAAAAAAAAAAAAAAAGAGAAAGGAAATTAGTTTGCTATAAATTAAAAAGTTCGCCAAGTGAATTATTCTTGGCGCAAACTGAAAACAATTCGCCACGATAAGTTTTCAAATTTCTCCATAAATTTCTCACTAAAAGTTACAAAATTTAATATCTGGACATAATCTGAGTCGTAGAATCGAAATACGAAAAAAAAAAAAAAAAAAAAAAAACTAGCATGTCATTTCAGAAAAAGTCCGATTTTGTGTCAGAATACCTATGTTAGAACACATCTATATATATATAAATCTAACATGTATCCTAAGTCGCGCTTTTAATACACGGAAAACACAATTTGAATTTCGTCAATGGACCGAGTAGAAAGGGAGATTGTTTTTTGTTCTTTCTGCGCAGTGTACTTTGACTAATATGGCCAATGATAGAGCATCCCTGGTCAATATTAAGCAATTTATAATCTTCTTTCTCAAGGTTAATGAGTATCAAAGACAATAAAAAGATTTTTAAAAATGTTTCAAGAGTTTGAACGATCAAAATTTTGAATTGACAACAAGCAACTATCTTTTACAGATAAATATTAAACGTACTATACGGCATTATGTATTGTATCTCTATTAACCTGTGATGCAAATGACCGTTTTAGTGAAGTTTTGGTTTTTCTTCTGAGTGTAGTAATAACACTATCTCACATTAAGATTGTACACTCTTTGTAATATCCGTCGAAAACGTTACGAGTTTCAATCTTGTCCGTATTTCCAACCATACGACTTTTCAATTTGAAATTTCGACCACACGTTTCAATCATCCGTAGTTTCAATCCTACGGTCTACATTAAACCCATTAGCCGCTAAAACTACAAGGAATGTTTCTTTTCTCATGAAAATAATAACAAATATTAAATTAAGCATTTATAACATAAATTTACATTGAAAATTAAAAAAATTGCTCTTACCTATGGAAAACGCGAAAATGTGTACTGCAGTCGCCGGGAGTCGGACTCTGGGCCACTCAAATACGCATCGAGTGTGCTTACAGTACACCACGAAGGCATGCAGAAAAGAGAGAGAGATACCTTATATATCCCCCCTTTTAAAGGGCGACTAGAGATTAGGGGACCCAATCACAAATCCTGGTGGTGAAGAATCATCATCTGCCACCTTTTAGTTCGGGCCCACTATAGATTGATTAGCATTTTTGAAGGAGGAGACCTATAAAATGAGCAGCCATTAACTAAAATATTTATTTAACTCATTAACCGCCAAAACTACAAGGAATGTTTCTTTTCTCATGAAAATAATAACAAATATTAAATTAAGCATTTATAACATAAATTTACATTGAAAATAAAAAAAAATGCTCTTACCTTTGGAAAACGCGAGTGTTGCGTTCGCGCAACGTCAGCGGAATAAGACTACGGATATTTAGTGAGTAGGATTGTACTCGTGTGATGTTTCTTTTGAGTGGAGCGCAGGATTATTTTTTAGCTGTATAACGTTTTATAAATCTACAAATCACTTTACTTGTAATTAATTTAATATTAAAATATACACTGTATTTCTTTTACAAGTACAGATTATTTCAACTGAAAGATTCAAGCATGAAAAGCTTGATTACAGTCATGATGTAAAGCTACATTACATACTTTGCATCTTTAAACAGTCTGGCTATGGTACTCTTTACAACAAAGTCTTTTGTTATCAACGGACTTTACGATAAAATGTCTACCATATCCATGCAATGGTTTTTGAATGCTGAATTTTCTAGGTCTTCCTGTTGCTGATCTATTTCTGGCTGATTCTACACTCTCAATAGGAGTTTGCAAAAGGAATAATGCATTCTCGCGTCTGAAATCTAAAAGAGACTTTATATTTCCAGTAGTAAAAAGTGGTCATATTTAGTAAATTTAGATATGGTCTCACCTCATATAATTTATCAGTATTGTCAAATGCAAATTCTGCTTCATATTCCTGTACTGCAAACGTGATATCGATTGTCGTACAACAGGAACAGAAATGTCCTTATCAAAAGAACAATACATTTTTTCTTGAGGTAAAGAATGATATCCTGTAAGCAATAATATTCCAATAAATCTTCTCATATAGTCTTCAGATGCAATAAATTCTGGGCGCTTTTTTTTTTCGCTGAGCGTATATGTTTGTCTGTTCATCGAGAAGAGAGTAAATGTCTAAACCAAAACGAAAATCGAAAATCTGTGCACTAGTTTTACCTTGTATTTTGTCTTTTATAATTTCTCTTCTATCTCTCTTCATGTTCTTTCTGAGACATAACTAACAGTTCCTTTTTTATCCACTTCAAGATTTCAGTCTTCTGCTTTTTAAACTTTTTAGTATAACTATAACTGCTTTTAGAAGGCTGAAACTTACTTCTTGCGTGAATTTCAACTTCCCCAGCAGTATCATTTGGTAAAATATCATTATCATTATTTAAAACATTGCCATTCCTTTCTTCTTCGTCACTAGATATTGCAATTTCTGGGGGAACAACAATATCAGTTTCATTCTGGCTACTATTAACATTATCATCATCTGTTTCTTCATCAAAAAATCTTTGAAGGGCTTCTTCTAATGCAAGATACCTCGTTCTAGGCATTTTTAAACAACCAGAACATCGAAAGGAATGAGTGAAAAAGGAGATTGACTACCCGTATCCTGCTGACGTTGCATCAGCGCAACACCTGTTTTCCTTTCCTTCCCAACACAAATATAAACATCTGACTGATGTAATGTTCTGATAAACGGTGACCTTGACTAAAAAATATCACTCATAAAGATGGCGATTCTTTCGTTAAATATTTTCAGCAAAAATACCCGGTCTTAAATTTTGCTTAAAGTATGAGATTAATTATTATAAACAAAATGATTGTTGAAGGCAAATATTTTTTACAGATATAATCTTCATAATATTCCCTACACAAAATCATCTGCTGGTATAAAATATCTTAGGTAGTTATATTTATATACGCATTTATTTTGACCGTTGCGTCAACGCAACACCAGTGGCTAATGGGTTAACCCTCTAAGCGGCGACGCCGTATATATAGGGCCTACAATATTTTTGGTGATATCTGTAAGAACGTATATATACGTGCATATTAATATCTGTCAAAGAAATTAAAACAATATATCAAAATAAAACAAATCCAGGTATGAAATACCATGAGAGTTTTTACATTAAAATAAAAAAAAATAAAAAAAAAAAAAAAAAAAAAGTAACTTGTTCTCATAGTAGTTTTGGGAAATTTGCCCTTAGCGAAATCCCTGGCTAGCGAAAACCCTGACTGTTCAGAGGGTTAACGCGCATAATCGGTACTTTACTGAAATTTTAGCTTCTAAATCTGGCAACTACTCTTTCCATATGTATGTAGATTAATACATGAAATAACCGGTTATTTTACTTAAAAGTATTCATTAGCAACTTTGGAATGAAACTCTTTGTAATGTCTTCGAACTTCCTGTGTCCTGAGTCATTTTACTTAACAATAAAATAATATTACTAAATATCAAATTTAATGCTTCTATTTGCGTTGTACGTAATTACAAGCTCTCCGTAATTAGAAAGTTGTTCTCAACCTTTACAGATATTGGAAATGCGATGCAAATAGTAACATTAAATTGTGCAATTTACTACTCTTTTTTCTTATTATAACTCAAATGGTATTGGGATTGTCTAAGACCAACTTAATGTTTCAGCCAATCATTTAAATCTTTAATCATATTACCACTGATATTTTACACATTCAAAATATAATGAAATGGTTTATTTTGTTGTTGATGACATATTTTTGAAAATTTGTCGGTTATACTACATGTTTAATATATTAATTTCTTGCACGTTTCCAGTTGTTGTTTCCATTCTTCTGAACTTTTGAAGATCTTTATGGAAGAATTGCTTCTCCGAAAGCTTTGTTGTAAAATACGACAATAAATATTAGTGTTTCGAAAAGTTAATAAATTTGTTTTAAAAAAACTTGTGTTTATTTTTTTACAAAGCTTGCATAACATTCACGTACACAAATTTTCCAAAACATTATCATTAATTTCAGTGCATAAAATTATATTGTCATTACAGTCATTAATGTAATATATAGCTATGTTGTAATGTATGTTATTCTTTATCTTTACTGGTGTTACTAATCTCACTTGTGTGAAGTAATTAGAATAAGCCCCCGAATTATTATCATGGTAACTAACTAACTAACTGGTTTTATACCGCGGGTCGTGAACTCAATCACATTCCGGGAACTGGTATCAAATACAGTAAGACCCCGCTTAACGCTGTTTCGGTTTAGCGCTCTTTTATTTCAACCCGGGGATTCTCCGAAATTGTGCGCAGCGCTAGGTTTCTAAATAACATATCCGAAACAGTGTAGTTGTGTTTCTTGCTTTTTATCATTTGAAACAACATTTGTTGACATTATTGTAAATTTGATATATAATACTATAACGTATTTGTATATACAGTGACAAATATTATGTATGATCTTTAGTTTTTATCATGGGTGATAATAAAAAACAAGAAAAGAAAGCAACCAGAAAAAGCATTTCACTGCGGAAACTCAAATGCAAGTGATTAGAAGATTAGATTCTGGTGAACGTCAATCTCAAATGAGTGCTGCATTGATTTTGGCAACTTCAACAATAAGGACAATTCTTAAGAATAAAGAAAAAATACTGTCATCGGCAACTGCAACTAGAATTACCCGTTCTAGAAATAACATTATAGAGGAAATGGAAAAACGACTGTCTATATGGATTGACGACGAAATTGAACGCAATATGCCATTAAGCCAATCTATCATAATGCCTTCTGGACAAAAAGGCAGAAAATTGGAAACCCAGAATAGACTGAATGATCTGACTGAGAATTTTATTTGTTTTTAGAAGTATATGCGTTTATATTGTTTTTATTTTTGTAAGAAATGAATGTTTGATTTTATTTTTATTAAAAAAACATTATTAAATTTAATGCCTAACCATTTTTTATCCGTCTTCCCCTAACCCCATTATTTACATGTTAAGATAGCCTCGCTTAGCGCTGTTTCGCATTACGCTCTACTTCGATGGAACGTATCCCCCGCGTTAAGCGGAGTCTTACTGTACCAGAAAGAGTCACCCAAAGATGACACAAACACTCCTGCTGGGCCCGGGGTCCCACACCCCCGAGACACCAACAAATTTAGAACTCCCTCCGCTGATTGCTCAACACGGCCCACCAGTGGCCGAGCGGTAAAGTCGCTGAACACTGGTAGTTCGGTCCGAGGTTCGAATCCCGCGAACGGGCTGGCTGCATGGGCGTTTTCGTGGTTTTCCCCATGTGTAACGTGTATACGAGCCAGTTTCCCTTAGAAAGCCCTCCACGAAGGCATCCCTCCCCTTAGGCAGATAGCCCTCGAGGCTTTGCCATAATCACACACACACACACGCTGATTGCTCAACGATCAGCAAGCCCACCGCTAAACACGGACCAGTCAAGACCACCGTCCCGGCTGGTCCGAGACCACGGTGGGGTGGGCGATGACTGGCCGTTTATTTAGGCTACCTGCCAGCACTACACGGATGCCCCTCTCCTTAGGCTTTACATGGAATACTAAGGACAGCAGTGACCAGACACTCAAGGGTCCAGTTTACTATTTGGGTACCAATACCCTAGTGGAGGGGACTAACACCTCCCGGCCCATGAAGAGGAAGTATGAACTTACCCCATGGACCATCGGGAACTGCCAAGTTCATGAATTTTATACCCCGTGGCCGAGACTGCCTAGGTACAGATCCTAGCCAGTACTGCGCAGAGTACTCTACGTCGACCCCCGGGGGGATTATCATGGTAAGGAGTACAAGACTTCTACTGTTGTCCAGAGCCTTGAGGTGACAGTGCGACTTAATGCGACTTAGTGCGACTTAGTTCCACTGCAGGTTTGAAGAAGAGCACCTCGAGGGACAGATCCGAGGGTCTGCCACTCCTTTTTTCCCCTACTACTATTCCTTCGATAAGACGTAACAGCTTGTCGCATACTTTAAATGCCCCATACCGCACATACATTATATATTTATCTTCCATGCCTTCTCCGAGATTCAAACCCCAGCCCTTCGGTATGGCAGCCAGCGTCGCTAACCAATTTTTCCGTCTGGGGTTGGGGTATATTACTGGCATTTATAGACAAATTAATACTCGTGTACTGGAGTGCAGATAGCTGTCGACATCAGTCTCTGTTTCTTTCCAGTGGATCCCAGCTCACTGCGGGATTCCTGTGAACGAGGCTGCAGATGTTTTGGCCAAAAATGGTGCAAGGCTTTTCCAGAGACCTCTGAAAAGTCTCTCATTTAATTCAGTCAAACTCCTGATAAGAAGAAGATTGACTAGCAGACAATCGGTCAGAAACTCCATCCCGGAATTGAACTGTGACAGAGCCATATCGACTATCATAACTAGACTTAGGACAAATCACTTGAAAGGGATGAGGATTTCTGCAGACGGACAGCGTAGTTACACCAACATTTGTCCTCATTGCCCAGATGACGTCCCACTGTCTCGCCATCACATCTTCAGCTGCCCAGCAATCCAGGCCAGACTGTTTGGCATCGGCATTGAAGACCCAGTGGACTTACTGATAGAGCTGCTGAGGTTGCAAAAGCTGTCTTTGACAGCTTCGGAGCTATATCATTGCACTTTGCCATAGACACGACATCATCATAAGAAGAAGATATGCCTCCAGGATAAAGCAGAAAGCACTGTGTGCCCCTGGGGGTAAGCCATAAGCCTCACTGCTTGAGGATATACAGTTGATCCCAAATTTTCCTATAAGTGCAATTGTGGCGCTTTTTTGCCTTGCTGTAGGCCATGACTGTTGGTCCGCATACTTGTATTGACTTGGGCTTTATGACTCTCCATTATGTCCTCTGTGCGGACAACATCAAATGCTTGATGCTACTCATCTTGACTCGTACTCTGCACTTGTGTTTTTAAACTGCAAAGTTCAGAAATATTGGAAGGCTAGAGATCTAATGGCTTCATAGCCAATCTTCTGAGCATTTGCGATGAATAAATAAATAAATTTATAGACAAATCACATATAATATTACAAAAGCAAAAAATGTGTTTGATAATTAGTTCTTGTTCAATAATATAATTCTGTATTCGATGGTTTGTTTCCAGCTTAATCATAATGTAGATTACAGAATATTACATACCGATTAACAGGAGGAATTAGAAATATATATTAAAAAAGTATATTACATTAGATAATCTCGATTAACTATGTTGCAAAATTGCAACCCCTGTCTAAACTTCATTTTTAATTCGGAGCAATGAAAAAATTCCTGTTTCAAACTATACAGTACGGTTTAATTTTCTACTAAGTTGTTTTAATTTCCTTTCAGTTCTCATTTCATTTCCCTGTCAGAATACAAATTTCCAGCGCGCGCGATATTCAAATTAGGTAGGAGGAAGGAAGCATTTAAAGGAAGGTTTTGGAAGGTGAAATCAGAGCATGTTGTGCCTGCTTCAAGACCACGTTTCTATCTTTAATTTCTATAGCGATTCGGATTTTGCGGCGTTGAGTTATTCTTGCCATTAGGTCTTTTTACGCCGTCTTGCGCGTTAGTTAACCTGAGAAGCCGTTGTGCTATACATTGAAGAGTCAAAACATTATGACCACCTATTCAGTAACGCGATTAGCCACTTTAGGCTGCAAAATAACTGTACCTCGCCTTGGAATGGATGCAACGAATTCTTGGTAAATGGCTGGAGACGGGTTGTACGAAATCTCTAATGCCCGAGCATGGCGTTAGCGTGCCCGATCAGGGTGCACTTCCATACATGGTTAGTGCAGTGGGGCGATACGAGTTTTGCCCATGGCTATGTATTGGTGCCCCCTGTACTTTTTCTGTCTGTCTGTCTGTACGAAATGTCTAAGCAGCGGTCACACAAAGTCGAGATATTTCGACTGGTGGCGTTTAAGCTCTGAGCTGCCGCTCCATGAAATATGATTCGGTGCATTAGGTGGCCAGGACATTAACTCGAATTCATCCGTATGCTCCTGGATCCACCCCCAACACAATTAGAGCCTTGTTATTTGTTCTGCTGGAAGATTCCATTTCTATTTGGGAAGACAGATACCATACAAGGGAGCAACTGAACCGCAGTTATGGTCAGATAGTCCACCACAACTAAGAGTTCCAGAGCCGCCCATGAAAACGTTCCCCAAAGCATAACACCGCCTGCGTATGACCTGCTGTGCAGAGAGAGGGCAACTGTTCGTCTGGAAGAAGGCGTACCCTGACGCGACCACTGACGTGATGAATAAGAAATCGTGATTCATTCGACCAGGCAAATGTCTTCCACTTATCCATGGTCCAGTCTAGATGTTCCCGGGTCAATGTAGGTGTAACGGGCAATTATACTCGGTCAACAGAGGCACATGGGTGGGACGTCTGTGGCCCAGTCCCATAACCAACAGTGTCCTCTGAACTGTGCGTTCCAAAACACTTGCACTTGGACCTGCAATGTATTGGGCTGTCAGCTGAGTCACTGTTTGGGACCAATGTTCCTGCATTTTCCGACGTCCTTTTTCTTTGAAGACCTGTTGACGTCCAGCACCTTGGCGTATACTGCTGGTTTCATCGTCATTTACCTGCCATTGCTAAAAACGGCAGATCGCAAACAACCTACCAGTCGTGCAGTTTCGGAAATACTCGTTTCAAGTCTTTGGGCCATTACAATCTGCCTTCAAGTCTTTGGGCCATTACAAGTCGCTCAGATCAGTAGCCTTTCTCATCACTTGCAAAAGTAATTGTAAGAATGATGCCTTACCTTCTGCAGCAGCAGTGAATGTCATAATGTTTTGGCTTTATTAAATTTTAAGTTATTCATTACGTTATGAGTTAGTTCAAATGCTTTTGAATTAGGCTTTTGTAAACACGAGTTAATGCCGAGTGTGAACTTTATGAGTTAATAATGAGTTCTTTACACCATTTTCCTGACTTTGTAGTACTTTAAAGGACTTGATGAGATAATTCAACAAGCAACCTTCAACGTCGAGTACATGTTCTGATAGCAAAGAGAATACGACGTTACGAAACAAAAACGGATAACATTCTAATCGATTTTTTGCGTGAGTTGGGAGTCATCGACATTGTTAAAATTATGTTTGAAGTATTTTCTTTAAATACATTTATAACTTTGTTACTTGGTTTATAATGGTACTAATGATTCGTTTTATGCAGTGTGATATTTTCTTTCGTTTTGTTTTTGAAAATTGATTTAATTTGAGTAACCAACCAAACTTACTTTGAATTTAAATTGCTGGAAGTTATAGGTAAGTAGTAAACAGCAACTTTTTTTTAATTATAGTTTGAATTTTTCCTGTGACCTTCATCTGCTCTTGAATTTTACGCGACTTTGAGTAATATCTGTCCCTGGTATTACTTCGACCAGTGACACTAATTTCAAACACGTCAGAGCGTCTCCCACCCCCTTCTTTCCCTACCACCAATCTCTCGAGAGGACTTTTGGCTCCCCGCATATTTAGAGAGCCCCCATGCCACGCAGACACTATACATTTACAAATATCCTTGCTTTCTTCAGGACTCGAACTCGGGCCCTTTGGTATGTCCTCAGTCAGCGTCACTAACCACTATCCGGATTGGGCAGCCCAGAAGAAGTAAAATAAAAGAGGAAATATTTTCATAAATATTCTACTGGGGTCAGATAATTGATTTAAAAGTTGGTTTTATTTGTTAAAGAAGCGGTTTCAGGGCTCAGTAATTTTCAAGTAAATAATTATATATATATATATATTTTCTTTTTGATTATAAACAATCTAAATTTTGATTCAAACATTTCTACAAATAAAAAGAAACATAACTATTACTTACATATGGAAGTAAATTTATTTTTAACACAAACTGCTTGGGAAGAATACACGTTCATGGTTCCTTTCAACATCCGTTATGATAAAAACTGTGCTTGGATTCATTCAATAAATGCTGTGTTGATAAAAAGTATAATTAAAGAATATACGTGCTTACCTGAAAAGCAGCCTGTTTATCTACGTTGGTATATGCGATGAATAAAATTTTAAAGATTACTTAATTAAAGAATAAATTATTTTGTTTTTCAGAGTATTAAGAAAATATGCAAATTGTTTTAGAGGAGCGGATTTTAATTCATTTAATTAAAGAACAGATTAATTTCTTTCCCTCTGGCATTAAGTAAAAAACTGTATGTTGTTTCAGAGCAGTGGATTTTAAATCATTTATGTTAAAGCAAATTGAATTAAGAAGGACTTTTGTGTCTTTTCCGAGACTTTACTCTTTTTTTTTTAAACCTTAAGAATTTAATTGTATTTAGCCCAATAACAGCAGCTTCAGATATGTGGAAGTCGATTCTTTCCAGCTAGTTGAGGCACATTGTGACGTAACATTCTGACCCGATTAATTCATTATCGAAATTAAGGGAAACTTGGTTTAAAAATTTATGCCAATCAAATCTTTAAACTCATTTTAGTAAGGAATTACTTTTAACAAGTATCCAGACATCTTTTACACTTCATTTTCAAAGGTATAACTGAGATTAATAATTAAGAAATATTTATATACTTGCATTTCTACACCTATGTTTGAGTTTAGTAATCTATTTTTAGTAATTAAATTAAATTTGTAATTAACAAGTAAGTGAATTTTGGTACTACTTTGGTAGACGGTTGCACGGATTTTTGGCGATTTACGTTGGCGCGATTTTTTCAATCGTCAGCCGTCTTGAAAAACACTATTTTTACGCAAAGTATTCGAAACTTAGAAAAAAATAAAAATCGTTAAAAGTAATGGATTAATTTTTTTGTTGAAAATGTCGTTTTTTAAGATGGCAGGCAAGTGTAAATAAATACATTTACTATAAGTATAAAATACTAAAGCAAGATTATTATTACTTTCATATAGCAAAAAAGAGAATAAAAACACCGCTACAAAACATTGTGCCAACGTTTAATTAGATTAAAATATTACTGAAATTGAATATCGAATTAAAAACTATGATACCAACATTTAAAAGAATTAGAATATTATTAAGTTCAAATACTTTAAAATACGTTATATAGAATATAATTAACATTAAAACATATGTGACAATAATTATCTCAGCAATTTTTGAAAATAGTGTATTAATATGTTTTTAAACAAAATTGAAGTATACAATTATAAACAAAAAAAAAAAAAAAATGTACTTACATTTTTTCTGAGTCATTTAACATGTTGTTTATTGATAAGTATCACAAAAAATAGGAATCATAATTGAATCGGCTCTTTTAACCCTCTTCATCTGTGATCTACATTTCTCGCACTTCATCGAAGAAGCAATTAGCAAAGTTTCCTCCAAAAATTTAAAATAAATTTCCTCTGACACTATTAACAATTTATAAATAAATCATTGACTAGGAAAGACAGGTTGGCCAAAATAAGGACTCAAAGGGCAATTTTTTTTATTCCAATACCAATAATTCTTGGTAATTCCCAATAACATTATTCATCTTCGAAACGGAGATATCCATTCCATTTGAAATCTGGGGAATTCGAAGAGATGAATAATAAAATTTTAAAATGGCGCGGTAATGCACAAATATTCAGTAACCAATCACGGAGCTGATTACATCACGCATAGAATTAAAATTATTTAAATAATCATTCATAATAAAATCATTTTTAAAACAAATGCAAAATTTAATTGTATTTTAATATTTAACAGCCATAAATAAAGTTTAAAACATTAGATTAAATTTATAGATATTAATAAAACCAATTACTTTTTAAGTAAGGTGACGTCATTGATTACATCATCCACAACATAAAATTACATCAAATATTATAAACAAAATTTTTATTTCAAATAAAAATGCAAAATTAAATTGATTTTTAATATTCAGAAGCCATGAATAATATTTAGAACACGGAATTTATGCATAATAAAACGCATTATTTTTTTAATAAAATGACAACAAAGTATCGGTTACCATAAATAACTTATCGAACAATGGGTTTACCATAAGATGTATTACCCGCCAAAAGAAAATTCGCCAAAAAATCGCCAAAATCCGTGCAACCCTCTACCAAAGTAGCACCTGAATTTTTATTAAAAACTGCTACATTTGAATAATAACTGATCAGTAACGTATAAATACAAAACATAAATAATTTATAAACATTCTGTGTGAAAAATGCTGTGTTCTTTTTTTTGTGTCTAACTATTTTATTACTTACTACGGAAAGATTAGAAGAACTACTCTGGAATTCTGGTTATTACTTTTTTGCTTTGACCGCTTGAATTCAACCTTGCGTTTCATCAGTTGCAGGCGTAAAGTTTACGTTATTTGAAACATGTAAGTTTTTATTTAGAAAAAGAAGTCATCGAAGTGATTAATTACCAAATACAAATCGTTTAAGCAAAACACTTTAATGATCATAAACTCATTTTTCTTGCCTTAAAAGTTCTTGAAAGAAACAAAAAACTGACAATTACAACAGGAATTTAATTTGTAAAAGATTTTAATGTTAAGTGGGAAACAAGTAATATAAATTTTTTTTAAGTCTATTCTTGCTTAAGTGAACAAAGAAAATTTTTATTTTAGTTACTTTTTATTAACATTGTTAACATTGTTTCGTTTCTAATTGATGAAGCTGATGGTGGTCTATAATTTCTCATTCAATCCATGCATTGTAATGCTTCATTATTGCAAGGAACCTTTCCTGTGAGTTTCGTGGAGTTTCCATCTAATAATTTCACACGACTCTACGCTCTTGGCGCTTATGTTTTTCCTTCTCTAATCGTCGCTTGCTTTGTGTTGCTGTTTCTTTTCGCATTCTCCGTTTGTGAAGCAAGGGACATTTTAAAGGGTTGTATTTTAAACATACTATATTATTATCACCTTAACATAGAAATATGGGGAGAATTTTCGCAACATAATGAGGCATTACATCCGTTTCATTCAAATCTATAAAACTACAATTCTTTAATACCATACTATTTTTAGAACTCTATCTTACTGTTGCCACTTATTTTTGTTAAATATTACAATCCCATTTATCACAGTCATGTACTATTAATTACAAGTTGTTATAAAATTAACTTTTACAGCACATGAGAATTCCTAATAAACTGTCATTATTTGTAAAGTCCTATAATATATTTAAGAAAAATCTGATGTGTGCACTAAATGACTTTCTTTTATGGAATATTTAATTATACCCATTTTTCCTTGCATTTCATTTAAACTTATTGGATTGAATTAAATCTACTTCCTCGATAGCGCATAAACCACAATAGAATAAATGCACTCTTTAAAATTCACTATATTTTTTTACCATAGCGACACTCTGGCCATAGGTTCACTTAACAGCGTTACATTTCCTTCAATTTTTAACTCAGAATGCACAAAATTTATATCATCTTAATGATTAGCTAATCGTTGCCATATGTTCTGTTCAAATACTATAATAAATCTAAAATGATGTATAAAAGAAATTAAGCAAGCAAAACAAAACAGAGACAGTTTTCACAAACGATTGAGTATTTCTCATTCAATTAATTCAGTTCTCCCTTCGCGAGAAGGCAAAAATACATTAAAACTCAAGAGGTCTGTATTGAAAATTATGAAGTAAATCTTAAACACTTATTTCCTTAAATAAATTCCAGAATGGATTAAGCATGATTTAATTCGCAATAAGGAAGGCGTTATTGGGAAGCTTACTTTCTTTAGATTGGCACAAATCTACTATTCCGCTGTTTCAAATGTAAACAAGCAATAGCCGCCATCAAAAAAATTATTAGGCTTAGCGGCACTTAAGCAACTTTAAAATTGTTGATAATTCTAAACATATTGCATACAGATTTACTAAAGGCATAAAAACCTTAACCGGAAGATAAGAACAACATAATTCAATCACTTGTAAAGCAAAAAAAATGTACAATTCACAAACATATAAGAGTAAAGAAACTGATATCACTGAGCCGGGTAACAAAGTGGATATGTATATAAATATATTTATATACGTTTTGTGCGGCCGATTGCAACCAAAATACAAGGTGCATATCTACATGTTATAGCAGACCTATATACAAAAATTCAACGTTCTGAGGCTACTCATTTTTGAGTTATCCGAGATACGTACGTACGTAGGTACAGACACCACGAAAAATTCTCTTCCGAATTCATTTTAAAGCACATTTATAATTTTTTTGTAGGAAAAAAATCTTTTATTCTGTCTTTGCGTACAGATGTCACGCACAGATGTACGTACAAATGTTCTGCATGTGTTTTTAGTTGTTAAATAAGTATTGGTTTTGAAATTTAGCGAGAAGTAAGGTGAGTTTTTAAAATCTAACTTCAGTCACCTTAATACTATACGTAAGTTCAAAGCAGTTGCCTTCTGCTATGCAGTTTTCTCTCCGTAATCTAAATCTCTGGAGTCTTTTTGGTGTTACTGAAAGAAATGAACTTAGTTATCTAGCTCTAGTTAAAGTCTATAGTGGATAACAAACGTACAAAAGCTTCTTTCATTACCTACATAATGAGCTGTAGAATGTATTATAAAACTTCTTTAACCCTTTCCGTCACGCTACCTTTTAAATTCGGAGTTTTGATGATAAAAAAAAAAAAAAAAAAAAAGGTAGGCAGTCTAATTAGGCGTAGAGGAGTACACAAGTAAAAATTTTGTGAAGATAGCACTTATCGTTTTAATTCTGTGGGTGTGTCCAAAGTGGCACACTGATTGAATAGACCTTCGAAACGAGTGCTGAAACGAACATTGTTGTCGATGAACTGACCGATGAGATGCGGAGAAACAAAGAATACAGACTCTCAGTTGTCCTAGATGATCGGTGAGCCCGGTCTGGCCACACATAGGGTTCGCCGTTTGATTTTAGGCAAGATTTCAAGGTAAAAATTTAAAACTAATATAGAATAAGGAGATTAGCATATAACCAAAAAATAACATAGAAATTTCCTTTCAAACAATTCCTTTTATACCCTAAAAAATCTGGTAGATTTCTTTGAAAAATGAAGATCTTAAAAAACTAAACATGGCTAAAATATATGGACTGGTTTGTGTTGAGCTGCCATGTACTATAAATAAAGAAGATTCAGAGTAACCTATAATAACCTATAAATCATTTTTCATTCAATTTTTCTGTGCGTACAGAAAGAAATTTTTAGGTGTGTACAGACCGGACACACTGTGCTGCAAATGGTTAACACACCACTAAATCACTAAATCTTTAACTTTTAAATTTTATTTTTTTTTTCTAATTTTATTTTTAATCGCAAACGTTAATGATATCTTTTTTTTTTTTCATTTCATTTCGAAAATGCTATGTTTTTTCTTTTAAAATGAAAATGGGAAAAATGTATCTCACTAACCTTCCAGTACCAAACGCTGATTTAATATATTATTTTAAAACTAAATAATGCCTTAAATTGGGTATTTTTAAATTCTTCTGGTTATAAAAGTAACCTAGCTTTGATATTTTTACGTATTTAGAAAATTTTCATATTTTGTGATTAAACATTTAATATTTATAAAATATTTTTTAAATAAATAAATTCACTATTATCAGCGGCAGATACCCCCCACACACACCACATACAAAAATTTCAAAACATCTCATCTTCAAAATTATACAAATTAAAATTTTTTGAAGCAAGGAAAATTACGAAACTAAATAACACTTAGTTTACATTTTAAAGTTTCGAATGCAACACGTTCACAAAACTATTACAACAGGAGTTTTAATTATCACTTCAATGTGCAATTTATGAGATGGATTTCTCGATATATATGTAATAATAAAATTCCATAGTCAAGAATACACTTAAAATTCTAACTGTATGTTCTTTTCATTTTTAATGACGACGTTCTCTTATTTGAAAATACGTGGAATTAAATACACAGCCCCGTAGTCAAGTTGTTTTTCCCGCCTTTTCTACATTTACAGTTTTAGAATATTCTGGAAGTATTTAAAGCGAACTGGATTGGCTGACGAGGCTGACGTCATTTCTTGGAAGCTCCGCCTTTCCAGAGGCTATAAAAGGACTCGCAAAAAGAATATCGGGGCTTTTTCTTGAATGTCACGATGTAGTAAACTTCATACAAAAAGTTATTAGTAATTCTTTTTATTTACTCCGGATATCTGATTTTTGTAACTGATATTTCTCCTGAATAATAATAAATGGATCCTGATTTTTTAAAACTATCGTCTGATTATTTCAGCTACGACTAGGCTGATGCATCATATATATATCACGTATCCAGGTCAAATGCATTGATGTGCTTGGTTCTGTAGCAATGAAAATACTGCAGGTATGGAAATGCCTTTATTTCTCCGTCGGCTTTCTTAAGAATCAGGCCTCAAGCAGCTTTCGATCAGTCAGATAGCTTTGGTTCCCATCCAGAATTTCCTTTTCCAAGGCCACAACAGCACTTCGGTGCCAAAATATGGTATGTCAATATATGGCAGTTATTACTGTGGTGTCCATGTTACTTGGAAGAATGGTTGCCGGAGCATACTCCAAAGAGAGGTTGGACTATTTTGTATCCCAATTTTGAGGACGAGCCCCCCTGGGGGTGGTCCGGAGGTCTTCCACCCCTTCCACTAAACCACACGAGAGAACTTTCGGCTCGCTGCATATTTTGAGTGCACTGGTGCTCCACTGACACCATAGATGTACAAACCTCCCTGTCTTCTCCGGGGTTCCAACCCGGGCCATCTTGTATCATTGTGTAATATATATCATATTTCTAGTATCTTCCTGTAATATGTATCATATATCTCGTATGATCCTTTAATATGTAACCTATTTTGAACCTTCATTTTTTAAGTATGTGTATGTCACCTTATGTATGTCCTTATATTTATCACCTTACGTATCTACTGCACCTTATATTCTACGTATCATGCATCCTGGCATCTGCCAGTATTTGTATCTTCTGTATATTGTAACATATATCTCGCATAACCATGTATCATGCATCTTATTTCGCACCTTCTACCATGTATCCTGCCACTTATATCCCTCTGCACCTCGCATTATCTCCTTAACATCCAATCCACCCGACACGGCCCTACATTGAAACAACCAGAATCGCCCGAAAACAGCCGAGATTGTAATATTCTTTTCTTCCCTCCCCTTAAGGTACGCAGTAGCAGGTGCACTTTCCACAAATGCATTGTATCAATTTACTGCAGACAGCTTGTCCTAAGAAGTATTTTTATCTTTTGGTTGATCGTGACATTTCGTTGTTGATTCTTTTGTGGTACAGTGTGCTTTTAAGCTTTAAACAGTAATAAAAGAGCAGTTTAAAAATTTAAGGATTATATTTATTTTTAAACAATTTATTCCTTCCTATAAAAATAACGGAAACAAGCAAATCTCAGTCGTGGTCATAACAAAGGCGGAAAGGCTTGTTGATCTGACATTCAGAATAGTTTTATAAAGAACGGGGTCAAAGGCTAATGGAATCTTTGTTAGAAAGTACAAAGGATGTCACTGGAAATCTTCACACCTGTTTTCTGCGTTAATGAACGGGGAGGGGAGGAAATTGCTGTGAAACTGGAAAAGTAGTTCGGGCGGTTCGTGTGTTTTGAGGATACAGCTTAGCGAAGGGTCTGGATTTCAAGGAGTTAATGTATATTGGCATCTGCATATATATCCACAGCATCTTGTATCATATATCTCGCAACATCCTGTAACATGTAGTTGATTCTGCTCCTATATATCTTATATTCATAAGTATGTGTACGTCACCCAATGTGTGTCACCTTAGATATGTTCTTATGAATGTCCCCATGTTCCTATGTAAGATGTATTTAGGAATCTGAATATATATGTATCTTCTGCACAGTGTATCTGTAGCCACCGTATGTTCTTATGTATCATGTATCTAGGCAATAGATAAAGGTGGACGTGGCGCTATACCGATTAACCGTATTGGTAGAGGGATGGTGCCCAAATCCTCCGTCGCATATCGATACCGCAGTAGGCTCCCATCACAACTGTACCGTCTTGGCGACACCAGTTGCTCTTTTTAAGCTGAAAATTAATCGCAATAACGCCGGAGTTAATCCGAGGAATAAGGCCTCCGAGTACAGTGTTGAATTTTGTTGGCGTCCATCGAAATCTTGAAAGCCCTTTGGCAACGAAATCTGATGTTGACTTCGAGTAATCGCGAAATAGATTTTCATTTACGATACACAAAATAATCATGATAATCCCAGCTTAAATCCGAGGAATGTTGTTGCAAAATCCAACTTTGAATCTTTTTGGCGTTGAGCGCTGAATCTTGTTGGCAGTAATGCCGTACGTTCACAATCTTGCAGCTTTTTTGACAACGAAATTTGGTAGTCACTTCGAATAACTACACAGCGTATTTCCATTTGCTACACCGCTTAAACATTACATATTGGAGGAAGAGGAGCTGGGCGTAACCGCTTATTGCACATCAAACCACTAGCCAATTGCTAGGAACCGCAGCTATACTTCATGGATGACTGTTTATTATGCTTCTAAAAAATTACAGTAATGTTGTTATAGTCCATGGTGAGTGCAAAAATGATTACAGCGCACACAGTGTCCTCCAAAATGATAAATGGAATGCCCACCATTCATTGTTTCCAAGTCTTCTTTCGATTGTTATTTTTTCCGGTGGGATAGCTAACTCACACTTTGTCAGTGGCCATTGTATATTTAAAACGGCTTCGTTACTACTCATAAGCTTGTAGGCAATTCGTATTGTATTCCCCCATATGTGGGGGTTTAAAGTGGCCCGTAAAGCGGTTTTTTCCTTTATTGGGAAACCTTTAAATATCGAGAACTTTGAGAAATAATTTAGTTTGCCTCGTAGGTACAGAATGGATGCAGCTATTAATATTTCATAATTTAGTTCTGTAAAAAATGCGCAGATTTATTATGAAACTACATTTTTGTTGTCTGCTGCTAATAAAATTCCTATTACGCCTCGAATGTGAAATGCAACAGGCAACGTTTCTTAGATACATCTTCCAAGGGGAAAGCATTCAAACGGATGATTTTCTATTCGCGACATTTTAGGACAACGAAAAAAAGTAAAAGTTTGGCATAAAACTCAAAATATTTGGTGTGTCGAAAGTCCTTTCGAGAAGTTGGGGGTAGGAAAAGGGAAGTAGATAACCCTCGGATCCGTTCCCCCGGGGTTCTCTCCTTTAAAATTGGGGTGGAAATGAGCAAAGTCGTACTTTCACTTGTATAGTGGCTAAGGGTCTTGGCAACGACCCCCCGCAATTTTGCCTCCTAAACATGATGAATGTCCTGGGCTTGGTCTGATATCACACAAGAGAGATTAGTCACAACGACAAAAATATAACAAAATATGATAACTGTTTCAAAAAAAAAATTGGCGACCTCAAAATTAACATTCTAAATTTGGTGACCTACCCCTAAATTCATCTCTTCTCACAAGTTCCAGATTTTTCTATCTTATGTAACTTTTTAATTCAGATGCCTCTTTGTCCAACCAAATTAAATTGTAAACCAAAACTCTGAACTGAAACTTTCCCAAATCCATCCTTCTTCCTCTGAAGTTCTATGATACTCTGCCCTTTTTCCGCATAGCTCTCGTGCTGGCAAGACGCTTTTAAAACATGCTGCTGCTGCTTACTACTTAAGATGACGTTATAATTCAAAATGCAATTTATGTATTCAAATATAATTAGAAAACATTTTGTCTGATAAAGGATGATTTGATATGCGTGGAAAAAATAAAGATTGCGATTTTTCAAGATACGTTGTGCTAAACTGCGTCATCATGCTTTACACTCTGCCACACTACGGTTTCCTTGATTTTTCAGCTTACGATAACTGCGTAGATGATCAAGAAAACCGTAGTGTGGCAGAGTGTAAAGCATGATGACGCAGTTTAGCACAACGTATCTTGAAAAATCTAAAATATATATATATATATATATATATATATATATATATATATATATATATACATATATATATATATACATATATATATGTACCAGCTTTTGTCAGGAATAAATAGATTGTTGAAGAATCATAAATGTAGTCATAGCTTAAATTATCAGACGATAAGTTTAAAAAACAGGATCCATTTATTATTGGTCAGGAGAAATAGCAGTTACAAAATCAGATACTCGGAGTAAATAAAAAAGAACTACTAATAACATTTTGTATGAAGTTTACTGCATTGTGACATTTAAGAAAAAGCCGCCGCTATTCCTTTGCGAGTCCTTTTATAGCCTCTGGAAAGGCGGAGCTTCCAAGAAACGACGTCAGCCTCGTAAGCCAATCCAGTTCACTTTAAATATTTCCAGAACATTCTATAACTGTACGTGTAGAAAAGGCGGGAAAAACAACTTGACTACTGGGCTGTGGAATTAGTTCCACGTACTTTCAAATAAAAGAACGTCGCCATTAAAAATGAAAAGAACATACAGTTAGAACTTTAAGTGTATTCTTGACTATGGAATTTTATTATTACAAATATATATATATATATAATAAATGTTTTTAATAAAGCTTTCAGAATGCAGCATTAAAGTAAGCTTGCTATCTAAAATATCATTAAAATATCCTGCTTCCTTATCCTATTCGATACCTTCTCAAAGCAGACTTTGTATTATTTGATTGCTTTTCATCGCCCTCTTCCTAAAAACTATTCCAGCTTATTGTTGGGCTTTTCCAGTATAAAATTATTGTAGTTGCACTGAACGGTTTCACCATGAAATAAGTACTTCAGACAAAGTGCTGTAAAGTCATTAAATTTTTTTAAGCAGGAGATGTAAAAAATGAGCAATTCCCTCGCCGGGACTCGAGTTTGAACTTCTCAAATACGCGCCGAGTGTGCTACCATTACCCCACGAAGGCACGCAGAAAAGAGAGAGAAAATACCTTTTAAAGGCGACTGGGGTTTAGACTACCCAGCCGTCAAATCCTGGTGGTGAAGAATTATTATTCATCACCTTTTTTTACTTCGGGCGCCACTGTGAAGTCATTAGATTTTAGTTGTTTTCCCCATAAGCAGGACATGTGACAAATGAGCAATCCCTTCGCCGGAATTCAAACCTGGACCTCTCGAATATGCGCCAAGTGTGCTACTGTCATATCACGAAAGCATACAGAAAGGGGGTGAGAGAAACGGACGGGTTTCAATCTCACACTTATGGAAATTAACAGTTTCTCCCATATGATGAAGCTTGTACAATTATAAGTTGGCAGAATGAAGCCTTCTGAAGGAGAGTTCTGCGTTGCCTTATCAACACTATAGAAACACATCGTGGGCAATTCTGCAAAGAATATCAAACACAGATTTTACCCTAATTAATGTCTGTTACTATTATTAGTAATATTGATAACTCAGATCAAATTACTGTGTCACAAAGATGTTAATCACACTATCAATCGGTGACTTTTAACTCCTTGACTGCTATGTGCATCACCGATGATTGACAATGGCCTAATTTTTAGGAGCCGTGTGCAATGAATGTGATTTATATTGTTTGAAAGCACGTAAGTCCCCGGTGCTATATAAACACACAAATTTATACGGTTAAAATTATTTATACGGCTTCAGAAAATTATTCTGTATTCTTGGTTTCCGGCTTCTGGAACCTTTTTTCCATGAATTTAATAAATATTTTGCTGCAGTAAAACAATTATTATTTTTGTGGAAGTAAAACTAGGAACTGAACTGACTTTCAGGATAAATAGGAGAAGAAAGCAGTATAATGAAAAAAATGACCCGACAGAGTATTTACACGATTTTGCTGTGGCGGTCAGTCAACACGTTAAGAATCGTTAAAATGAGCTTCAATTTGTCTTCCAAACCTGATACAGTTTATTGCCTAAGATCACGTCATGGAAACCTATGTTGAACATGCCAAACGCAGATTTTCTTTTAACATATGAATGTTATTGTTAATAATATTATTAATCATTCCAGGCCAGTTCCTCTTCGCAAAGATCATGCCTGTTTGAAAATGATTTAAGAAATAAGCTCCAGTTGTGCTTCGGAGGAATTGTAGCTTATTGAAGAATTAAATATCATAGCACCATGATATGATAAACTTCGTTAAGAACACCAGATACAGATTTTACACTAAAATGTGACTGTTATTAAATATAATACTATAAAATCCATTAGATTATTTTTAAAGAAGAGTGATGAAAAATGAGCAACGTCTTCGCCGGGAATCGAAACACGGACCTCTGAAATACGCGCCCAGCGTGCAGTCCACAACACTACGAAGGCCTGCTAAGAAGGTGGGAGAAATACTTTATATACTCCCCCTTTTAAAGGGCGACTGGGATTTTTAGGGGACCCAATCGCCAAATCATGGGTGTGAAGAATCATCATCCACCGCCTTTTTAGTTCGGGCGCCACTAGAGTCATTAGGTAATTTTTGAAAACCAGAAGACTTGAAAAATGAGCAACTCCTCACCGGGAATCGAACCACGGACTTCTGGAATACACGCCCAGCGTGCAGACCATTACACTACGAAGACCTGCCAAGAAGGCGAGAGAAATACCTTATATACTCCCCCCTTTAAAGGAGGACTGCGGATTAGGGGACCCAATCGCCAAATTCTGGGTGTGGAGAATTAACATCCGCCACCCTTTTAGTTCGGGCGCAGAGTATAAAGACAATTGGTTAATTGGAAGCAGGAGAGATGAAAAATGAGCAACGCCTTCGTCGGGTATCGAACCACGGACTTTTGGAATAGCGCCCATTGTGCTGACCACTACATACTAAGAAGGCGGGAGAAATAACTTATAATATTAAAAATAAAGAAGAACAATTTATCCTGGCACAAAATTGCTGCGCATGCAGTGAAGCGCATCATTAAAAATTTACACATCGGCGGGAAACTGAAATCAGGAGGGAAGGAAAAGTAAAACTGAAAATAATTGGTTAGAATAAAATAGTGGTGGTGCATTTAATTATGGCAAAGCACACTAGGGCTATCTGCCTAAGGGGAGGGATGGATTCGTGGAGGACTTTCTAAGGGAACACGGCTCGTATACACGTTACACATGGGGAACTCTCCTGTCCAACTTGCTACTCCTGTCCAACGCCTTAGCAATCTAACTGCACTCTTCTGCACACATGAGTATTCATGAACTGATCATTCATCATTCCAGATGTACCTGTATTTATATACAACAGAACTGCCTTACACTAACATTGTGCTCCAGCTTTCATGTGACTTCATGTACTCCATTTGTCTTTTTGTGCCTTAAGTGACTATGTGTATGTACCCGTTTT
The DNA here is from genome assembly GCF_044657685.1 of Stegodyphus dumicola. Lineage (NCBI taxonomy): Eukaryota > Metazoa > Arthropoda > Arachnida > Araneae > Eresidae > Stegodyphus > Stegodyphus dumicola. Next base: position 182,078,631 of record NC_140775.1, read on the forward strand.
TTTATGCTCTCTGTTTATACATTTTACGCATTGTGCTTTATGTATTGTTGCCTATGCATTTTTATGTCTTTTTATGCGTACGTCTTATTATCCAAGTATTTTTAGTTTAACTACCTATTATCTGTAACACCACAGCTTGCGTCTTCAATCTGTAATACAATCCTACTAATGCCCTTGTAAGGTCATGTACTTCCCTTTGACAACCTCAATAATCTCCTGGTGCAGCCTCGTCTGGTTCCAGGAAGCTTTTGCCGTAGTTAGAGGAGGGCGTGGAACACATGCCTGTTTACCTCTGTTAGACACCAGGCGTTCCAGTCCTCCGTAACCTACCTAACTACCTACTCCTGTGTCCAGACAGAAGTGAACCCACCTGGACCCTACAAACTGTTAGTTAAAAATAAAGAGATAAACCTCACAAGTTTTTATAAGTTATCCTTTTTAGTATTGTCATCACTAATAGCCTATTAGAAACTATAAGAAAGCACTATTAGAAAATGTGTCAGCATTATCAGACTGACACATTTTTTCATAGAATGGCAAAAATGCCTTTGCTATGTTGTGCGAATTTTCTTCATAATTTACTGACATCTTTGATCTTTAGTCTTCAGTAATTTAGCAACTTTCAGATTATTCTTTCAAGTACAATGAGATTTTCTTAATTGATATAATGAATCTTGCCCACTTGAAAGCTTCATACTCCACAAACTTCGAAAATAAATAATTTTACATGAAACTTTAAAGAACACATTTTCACTATGAAATATAACATTTATTTTCATCTCAGTTCTTGTACTTTGAATCATTTCAAAGGTATTTTGACTGCATTTTGTGCCTACATACGAAGCACTTTTTTTTTAAATACATAAAATTTTAATTAAACACTCATGTTTTTGAGTAAGATGGGATATAAAACTATGAATTTAAATGGGATTTTATAGAACGTTTCATTAAGTTTCTAAATATAGGCAATATTTAGTAAACTTTTAGTGAAAACTTTCATTTACGCCAGATCTCCTTTAACAGATTCTAATGAATATACTTCAATATTCTTTACACAGTATATAAATAACATACTTACCTGTGTTCTGTAGCAAAATATTTGCTGCACTTATAAAATATTTTGAAATATTCAAAACTTGGCACAAAAACTCAAAATTAAAACACAAAAAATCCTCTTTTTTTCAAAATACTGTCAATAAAATCAATAAATAAATACAAAGCGGTCAGATTTTGCTACAGAACACAGCTAAAGATGAATAAAACATTTTGGCAAAATTTCATTTCAATATTCTAAATACATTTTGAGAAATTTACGTAATCGCAATCAAAAGTAACGAAAAACACAACTTCTCAGAAAATGCATTTAAAGATTTTAATACAGCACAAAAAATTTTTTAGCCACTTTAGACCTTTAAAACTCGCCGTATTTGTATGTTAGGCCCTCATTTACTTCATTCTTAACTAAGTTTGACTTTCTTTTAGCAGTTTTCTGAATAACTTTGTTGCTTGTTGAGATTGGCGTTCCGATTTCTGAATTCGCTGTTTGTCTATTCCCATGTAGCTTTCAAGCATAATGGAATTAATTTCTATTTCTATATACCTGAAAATAGGTAAAAGTCCTAAATATCTTGAATTAAATAATAATACAGCAATATCTGCACCTAAAAACAATGTTTTCAGTTGGACAAAAGTTTCTTTAGGTAAAATATACCGCAAAAGGTTATTAAAATACTCATTATTGTTTTGAGTCTTCCCATGTAGGCATTTTATCAGCAAAGTGTCACACAATGACAGATGTGTTGCTTTTACAGCTTTTATACTGTTTAATAATTAGAAAATAGTTGTTTAAACTTATTGTTTACATTTATACGATCATTTAAATGCCAACTTCTGGCATCCAAAAATTCACTTCCGGTTTATTTTTTATACTATAACTTTGCTTCTAGTTATCGTAAAAACAAAAATAAAGCATTTTTGGAAACCTAAATGTATGGCCTATAAAATGAATAAATAAAAAAAATTCGAAACTTTTCACCGAAACGACGAATTTAGGGTAGGCACATACCTTCACGTTGAGTATTTTTACAGGGTTTATAATCCACTGCAGATAAACAGTTACCACAGCCCTCGAAGACACTCGTAATAAAATGCTTATGTAAACAGCAATGCCAACTTCTATGCCCGCTTCGTGCGTTGTCAACGCTTTAAAGATTTAAAACTATTTCCTTACTTGTGCTTGTAAATCTAATTTATGTTTACTTTTAAGATATGTGTCAGCAGGTTCCACCAACAGGGCGATGTGTGTAACGCAGTTGCCAGTGTTGGAAAATATTGAATGGTTAATGTTAACCTTTTGAGGCAGGGGCTTTGGTAGCAGTAAAAGCTACCGAAGGACAGGGAATCTTGAACCGAATGCTTTCCCTCCTTTAAGAAATCACCTCCTATTTGCAACAAAGATTCTTGTGTGCAGTTTAATGAATTCTCAGAGGGGTGCATCTATGTCGCAAAAAGAAGACCTTTGAAAGAGATAAGTGGTTAACACCCTAGGAACGTCAAATTTTGCATTTCACCCCACTTTTCAGCCTGGAAAATGGGGGAAAAAGACATGGCCACTAAAGTGGACAACCCCGTCTTTTCAAAGAGAGGACTCTATGGCCACTATAATGGCCATTCCGTCTTCAAAAGGTTAAAGAAATTAATAGTTAACAGCTAAAATCGGGGTAACATTAATAAACTTTCGGGGGTCTGTCGTTCCAAAAGTTAAACAGAACGTCAATTCTTAGTTTTTGGGTCGGATATGATTTACGAAGATGAACAACAGACAAAAAACACATGCTTGCAAGAGAACAGCGGGCAGAATATTTGACAAAGCTACAGAACAGAGTGGTTCTAAGCGTTCCATTGTGGCTTCTTAGATTTGTAAAACTGCTATTATTCGTACAGAAAATTAACAAATTCATCGATTCTTCATCGTTTCTTGCTGATGGCATGTGGCTAAGTGCGTTGGCATATTTCATAGATGCATTCTCAAACTCAAATGAACTAAATCTCTGTCTACAAGTATTTTCTTTGAATGTTTTCAATGCCCTTGAGAAATTAAAGGGATTTAAGAGAAAACCTAGTTTGTGGGTTAGTTGTATAAAACAGAGAAATCTGTCACTACTTAAAACCTTGGAAACTTTCAATTAAGAATCCGATGTGGACACTACATGATTTCCTTTCACAGTTTATTAAAAATTATGCTCAATTTTTGCTGCATTTCATTTAGACTTATATCTCTCGAATTTCATTACAAATATATTTCTCATTCAATCAGTTCGGCTCTCACTTCGCAGCAAAGCAAAAATCCATAAAATCTCAAAACACCTTCATTTAAAATTTGTAAAATACAGAAAAACACCAAATACAGTTAAAAACAATTTTTAGAATTAAAATTGCAGCTACTACTCAAAAGAAGCAATCCGACAGCGTTTAAGAAGACAGATTTTTCGATGCACAAAATTGTTTGCTTTAAGTTTGCTTTCGGTCGCCCTTGGCAAAAAGACACTGATGTTAGTGCACTTTTTCTAATTCAAATCACTGTTCTACTAACAATTTCAAATTTAAACAAATGGCGGCTTCGTAAGGCTTAGTATCAGTTAAAAGCTTTTAAATAGTTGATAGTTCTACATCTGTTGCATGCAGATCAACTAAAAACATAAAAAGAATACAAAAAACTGAGCTCACTGAGCCGGGTGACAGAGTGGATGTGTGTGTATATATATATATATATATCCACTCTGTTACCCGTCTCGTGTATATATATACACGTTTGCAGCTCGTATACACGTATATATACACGTTTGGCATATGTATAAAAAGTCAAGACAGGATTAACCTGGTGCAAGGTTTCCCAATCGATTTCGAACTCTGCTGCTTCAAACTACCAGTGAATCATCAAATCCGTTTCCGGTGTGTGCTTTAACGGCATATTTTAAAAGTGCTTTGAAATCATCGAGTATCTGTGAGTTCAAAAGTGAAAAGTATTTCGAATCAAGGTCAATGCCTCCAACGTAGTGAAATATCGTTACTGGTTGTCGCTCGCTTCGAATATTTACAATGTTTATTCATTTTTAATCATCGCGTAAAAACAAAGTTAAACATCCAAAGTGCTTTGAAGGTCATCAATCTCATTAGTGAAATAAGAAATGCTAACTAGTATTTTGTGCTCTCTTGCATGTTCAGTGTTTTATTCGGAAAATTCTTCATATTCTAAGAATGCTATATTATCATACGTCATCAAATATGATAGTGAAGTGGGTATTAAGTTCCAAAATGGACTAAATTGTGTTTTTGAATGACTTTGCATTTATAAGTAACTGCGTTGTTTTATGATTTGTTTAATGGTAATATTTTGCTTAAATCATATTAAGATCAATGTTAATAATTCAAAAATATTATAATTTATTTAAAATGTAGTTTCTCATTTCTGAATTGGAAAAGAAAAATTATTGAATTTGATAAAAATTAGGTAAAGAATTTGTAGGTTTTACTTAGGGAAGGTTCCTTATGTAAATAAGATTTTTCTACTATTGTTTAAATTTCTTTGAGTTTATATTTTTTAATTTTTACTGTATGTTAAGAATGAAATTATTGTTTGAAATTTTTGAGTTGTAGGAATTTCTTTAATGTTTTTATGTGTATTTTAATTATGGCAAAGCACACTAGAGCTATCTGCCTAAGGGGAGGGATGCCTTCGTGGAGGACTTTTTAAGGGAAACTGGATCGTATACACGTTACACATGGGGAAAACCACGAAAACACCCATGCAGCCAGCCCGTTCGCGGGATTCGAACCTCGGACCGAACTACCAGTGTTCAGCGACTTTACCGCTCGGCCGCTGGTGGGCTTAATTTTTTTATGATAAACGTTGCAGGCTCTCACCTTATGAAAAAATTCACTTTTTTAATGTAAGTATTTTTATTTTTTCATAAAATGGAGTGTGTTTTTAATATTCGTATGAAATGACAGCAGCTCGAAAAAGGCCAGTTGCCTCTACAGAAGAAACGGAGGCCTTTTCTACAATAACTGTTAATTTGGCAAATCTTTTGGCCACTGGTGAAGAATATTAAACACCAGTTTGCTCAACTGATAAACCACCATGATGAAAATGCTAGTATTTAGATAAAGTTGTGGAGTCTTCAAGTTTTGTAAAGAATAAGTAAATTTTAAAATGTCTTAACCTTTTGAAGACGGGATAGCCATTATAGTGGCCATAGAGTCCTCACTTTGAAAAGACGGGGTTGTCCACTTTAGTGGCCATGTCTTTTTCCCCCATTTTCCAGGCTGAAAAGTGGGGTGAAATGTCAAATTTGACGACCACTTATCTCTTTCAAAGGTCTTCCTTTTGCGACATAGATGCACCCCTCTGAGAATCCATTAAACTACACACAAGAATCTTTGTTGCAAATAGCAGGTGATATCTTAACCCCTTCGAGCCGGGTAGCGAAAACGCGCGCTTATCGCTGAGGCCGGCAGTGTCTTACGCGAGCGTCTCTCCAAGGCCGGGGGTTTTTTTGCTACTAAGCCTAAATCCATGAAATTTCCAAAGTATCAACGCATTGTTTAATAATGCTCTATAGAGTATTTAAACGGCTTATGCTTTATACATATTTATATATATATATACTTTAATTACCTTATTTCTTGTTTAAATGCATATTTTACACATTTTATTTTCATTACTCACCATTTTATGACTTTTAACATTATACATCTGAAAACTAAATATATTACTTAAAATTCTCTTTTCGTATGAAAAATTTTAAAACAGGGATCTACACACAGTCCTACGTTACATTCCTTGAACTCGTAATAACTCATTTGCCGTTCTGGAGGATTTCTCCGGGAATGTGAACAAACGAAGCATCGTCGTCTCATTTTCCTATCAGTCTTTTCCGAACAAAGTTTTGGAAAATGTCTTTCAGTTAATCTTTCGGAATCAATATCAGAATATCAGAATTTCAGAATCAATATCTGAAAGATTTTGCATCATTTCTGCTATTTCATGCTCTGTTAAACATTTTCGACGCTTCGACATCGCAACGGTAAAAAAAAAAAGAATTCACGTCTAACAAGATCTAATTATTTTCTAAAAACTGAACTGCAAACCGAAATACCCAACGCTTTAGAGCAAATAAAACTTCTCTACTTACAGTAAACAACTACCACGTGCGAATAAAGTGCGATTTAAAGAGACGTCATAAATCACGCCATTCGGAAACATTTATTTCCGCGTTTGTTTATGTAATCAAAAACACGTGTATGTGAGTCATGCTTCTCTCATTTCGAGTAGTCTAATTTACATGTATCTGAAACCATATGGACATACAGTGCCATCTTGTGGCAGAAATTATAGTTTGAAAAACGTTCCAAAGTACTGGCACAAATACGTGACAGTCAGTAGAGAATGGAACAATCCTCTGGCACGCCTGCGTGTTGGCCGGTAGGTAAGTGCGTTCGTTGCTGGCACGTGTACGTGACAGTCGGCGCGAAGGGATTAAAGGGGGGGGGAAAGCATTCGGTTCAAGATCCCCCGTCTTTTGGTAGCTTTTACAGCTAACAAAGCCCCGGCCTCAAAAGGTTAATAATAGTTAAAAGTTTAAAATTTCTTGCGTTTATGAATGGTGCGTTACAAAATTTTTATATTTTAAAATACCTTCCCTAAAAAACATAATTAAATAACATGAAAGTTGGCATCTTAAATTGTATTATAATAGAAATATTTTCATCAACAAAAATTGGAAACACTTTTATTTGAGCTTTTACTTTGTGTAAATATTTGAACTTTTACTGTGTGGAACTTTCAAGAACTTTACAAAATTTCATTGACATTCTTACCTCAGAACTCTGAAATATGCTATTGTTTAAAATAATGCAGTCCTAAAATTCATAATTCAATTCAAAATTTTATGACTTTCATTGAAATGTCAAAATATCGGTCAAAGTTTTATGGCAATAATTTTTTTGTTTATAAAAAAGTAAACATGTTTTGTATTTTCACACTTATAAGTGTAACATTTTGCTGCTCTGATGCTTTTTTTTCCACTCTGCTCACACAACCTTTCTTTTGAAGGGGGGATATGTAAGATATAGCAAAATATGATAGCTGTTTCAAAATATAATTGATGACTTCAAAATTAACATTCTAAATTTGATGATCTACCCCTAAATTCATCTCTTCTCACAGGTTCCAGAGTTTTCTATCTTACGTAACGTTTTAATGCAGATACCTCTTGTCCAATCCAATTAATTCTAAACCAAAACTATGAACTGAAACTTTCCTACTCCCAGCCTTCTTTCTATGAAAGTACTATAACCTTCCCCTTTTTCCGCATAGCTTTCCTGCTGGCAAGACGGTATTAAACCATGCTTCTGCTTACTTACTTAAGATGACGTTCTAATTCAAACTGCAATTTATGTATTCAAATATAATCAGGAAACATCTTATCTGAAAAAGGATGATTTGATATGCGTGAAAAAAATAAAGATTGTGATTTTTCAAGATATGTTGTGCTAAATTGCGTCATCATGCTTTCCACTCTGCCACCTTCAAGCCACTGAGGTCTTCTCGGTCATCTACGCAGTATCGTAAGCTGTTGGGAGTTCCACTGCTTTCATCTACGCATTTTGGAATCATTACATATATATACACACACACCCACTCTGTTACCCGGATCGGGTATATATATACATATATATATATATATATATATATAGGCTTTAACTTATAACTCGAGTAAAGACGAAACACTTTCATATTTACGTATTTTTATCAATTATTGTTCATTGAACGGGAGTTGGTTTGTTCCCCTTGAAAAGTCGACTAATTTCCGATCAATGACAATGATTACATGTTTTAATTTTTCCTTTTACAATTGTAATATTATTCTTCGTGATGATTTAACTCCAGTCCCCGTTAAAACATTATTAACATTTTGCTTTCAAATTACTTCAAAACATCTTTCAAAATATAACTTACCAGTATGGATGCACACTTTTAAAATAATTCTACTTTAATTAAACTTAGGAGATAATATAATCAATTTATCAATACTGTTTAGGAAATAAATTATTATATATATATATATATATATACACGTTTGGGGCGCCAGATTTAAATCAAAAAAGAAAAAATTGTACAATTAAAATTAGAGCTTCGAGTCAAAAACAAGCAACCCGGCTAATGGCCAAGAAGGAAGATTTTTCGCGGCACAAAAATGAAAGATTACTTTTGGTTCCATTCGGCAAAAAGACATTAAAGGTCCGGAAAATGACTTAAATCACTATTCTACTGACTTTGAAATGACGGCTTAACTCGATACCTAAACTTTTTACATTGTTGATAGTTCTACAACTATTGCATGCAGATTAACTAACGTTATAAAACACTTAACCGGAACAAAAAATCTCACATAATTCAATCACTTTTAAAGGGGAAAAATGCACAGTTTGCCAACATAGAAGAATACAAAACTAAGCTAACTGAGCCAGGTAACACAGTTGGAATATATATACGTATTTATACACGAGTAAGGCCCGGCGGCGCAGTGGCTAGCGCATCGCCAAGCTGCGCTGCAGGTCCGGGGTTCGATTCCCGCGCTGGGCGAGTTCGACTCAGCCTTTCATCCCTTGATTTCCATCACTTGGGTCTATAAAATGAGTACCAAGTTCGGTTGGAGACTAAACACTGGGGGGGGGGGCTGCGACAAGCTGACCACTTGTTCAGGGCATATGCTTACGACCCCGGGGCCCACGGTCAAGAAAGCAGATTTCGGGCACTGCAGGCCTTGGCCCATTAGGGCTGTTACGCCACTGAGTTTTTTATTTATATACGATTGGTGCAGCCAATTGTAACGAAAAAGGGGATATGCACAACTACATATTATAACAGTCCCATACACAAAACTTCAACGTTTTTAGGCTACTCGGTTTTGAGTTATGCGAGGTACATACATACGTACGTAATTACAAACGTCACGAAAAAAAAAAAATATCTTCTGAATCCATTTTAAACCTATTTTACAATTCTTTTTCCAAGAACTACAATTTTTGCGTCTACAGAACAGCTTTGAATTCTACAAAGAACACAGTTTGGTCATCTGAAGAATTACGTGTATTTTCGTTTGAAAGTCGTCCTAAGATTTCAGTACATCTGTGCTTTTTTTTAATTGTATGAACAAAGAGATTGTATTGTTTCCCTTTTCCATTTTCATTTTTATATTTAGAGTTTGGTGTTCTTTATGCTCACTTGCGCAAGCCCACGAAATTCCTCGTGGCAAGGATCTCTAGATTACGCCTGCCGTTGGCAACAGCCTTGAGCACCATTCAGGTGACAGTGCGATTTAGCTCAGTTTCGCCCCCAATTTTGATGAACAGCATCCCAGGAGGTCGGGTCCGAATGTCTCCCACCCCTCTTCCGTTTCACCAAACCACACGAGAGGACTTTCGACTGGCCGTATATTAGAGTGCCACCATGCCGCACCTACACTACACATTTACAAACATCCATGCCTTCTCCGGAATTCGAACCCAGGTCCTTCAGCACGGCAGTCAGCGAAGATAACCACTATATCGGTTGAGCAGCTTAGAGTTTGTACTACTATAAATTCTTATTTTAATTTTGATGTGTTTGGACATTGTGTTAAACCTCTTATACATGATTGCTAATATCAGTATTGTTGAGGAATAACCTTGCTTTGACTCCAATTTACTTTAAAAACTTTAAGTCTAGTTTACTTCAATCCTACAGCTATACGGCAGAACAGGTATAAAATTTTGCTTTTAATTTTAGCCTCTTATTATGTTTCCTTTTGTATATATATATATATATATATATATATATAATGTTGTATGATATTAAATCCATTTAGTGTGAATACAAGTTATTACTACTTGCGCAATTGCTGCAAAGTTAGTTAATAATAATTTATTTCCTAAACAGTATTGATTAATTAATTGATTATATTATCTCCTAAGTTTAATTAAAGTAGAATTATTTTAAAAGTGTGAATCCATACTGGTAAGTTATATTTTGAAAGATGTTTTGAAGTAATTTGAAAGTAAAATGTTAATTATGTTTTAACGGGGACTGGAGTTAAATCACCATGAAGAATAAAATTTCAATTGCAAAAGGAAAAATTAAAACATGTAATCATTGTCATTGATCGGAAATTAGTTGACTTTTCAAGGGGAACAAACCAACTCCCGTTCAATGAACAATAATTGATAAAAATACGTAAATACGAAAGTGTTTCGTCTTTACTCGAGTTATAAGTTAAAGCCAAACTGGCAATTCTAGTCAGGCCAAATATTTTCGCGAATAGAAGGAATTATGAACCAATGCTGAAACTCAAAGAACTTATTCTTATGAAGCATTTTTAGTCAATTCAATTTGGAGTAAAAATCAATTACTGTAGAGAAATCCTATTTAACTCGAGTAACCGTCCCCGACACTTTCATGTTTATGCATTTGAGTACTATATTATTTGTAGAAATTATATATATATTATATATATAATAATAATAATAATAATAACAAAATTCCATAGTCAAGAATAAAGAATACACTTAAAATTCTAACTGTATGTTCTTTTCATTTTTAATGGCGACGGTCTCTTATTTGAAAGTACGTGAAATTAAGTCAAGTTGTTTTTCCCGCCTTTTCTACACATACAGTTATAGAATGTTTTGGAGATATTAAAAGCGAACTGGAGTGGCTGACGAGGCTGACGTCATTTCTTGGAAGTACCTCCTTTCCAGAGGCCATAAAAGGACTCGCAAAGGAATATTGGGGTCTTTTCTTAAATGTAACGATATAGTAAACTTCATACAAAAAGTTATTAGTAATTCATTTTTATTTACTTCGGAGATCAGATTTTTGTAATTGCTATTTCCCCTGAAATATAATAACTGAATCCTGTTTTTTAAACTTATCGTCTGATAATTTAAGCTACGACTATATCTATGATTCTTCACCAATCTATTTATTCCGGACAAAAGCTGGTACATCATATATATATATATATAGTATAAACTTAAGACGTGTTTCAATAAGGTATTTCTCCCGCCTTCTTAGCGTGCCTTCCTGATGTAGTGGTCTGCACGCTCGGTGCGTATTTGAGAGATCCGTGGTTCGAGTCGCGGCGAAGGCGTTGCTAATTTTTCATCTTGCCTGCTTCCAAAAATACCTAACGTCTCAACAGTAGCGCCCGAAATAAAAGGGTGCTGGATAATGACTCTCCCCATCCAGGATTTCGCGATCGGGTCCCCTAAACCCCAGTCGCCCTTTAAAAGGGTGGTTTATAAGGTATTTCTCCTGCTCTTCGTGGTGTAGTGGTCTGCACTCTCGGAGCGTATTCGAGAGGCCCGTGGTTCGATTCCCAGCGAAGGCATTGCTCATTTTTCAAATCTCCTGTTTCCAAAAAAATCCTAATGTCTCTACGATCTCAAAAAAATTATTCATTCTCATATAAGAATTTACTCATTCAAACACATGTACATTAGTAACGAAATAAGAAGTAAAATAAGTAAAAGTGTAATATTTAAATATCTTGCTTCTTACGTTTCAAAAATATCACTCTCAGATATACGCCTTTTGGCATATTAGATAAAAAAGATCGCATAATTTCTATATATTTTATTCCGCGTCAGGAAAGTAGCTACATTTCCAATTAATTTACGTTATTGAATAACCTATTCTTTGCTATGTCCTCAATTAATTCAAAACAAATAACACCTCGGCACTATTTTATTCAAATAAATATTGGTAAAATCTTATTTATAGAATAAATAATTCCATCTTGCACCGGTAAATATTAATCTAACAATAGAAACTCCCTGATATCGTGAAAAATTTATTTGATCTGGAAACGTATCAAAGTCATATATACATACAATGAAACAACCTAATCAAGAAAAGGAATGTAATTTTTATTCATTAATTTCTATTCCGAAACTATGACATAAACGGGAAAGAGGTATTAATAACAACAAATAACTCAAATAGACTTCCAGATAGGGGAAAAAAATTATCACCCAGGAAACACGTTAAAGGTTTCATGCGATTCCTGGAACTAATTATCGGATGCTCCAATAAGTTATTAAGTATTATAAATGTGACGCTGTCGCCACTAATTATTCACTTCTCGCTCCCCTCTCTTCCAGAAATAATAATTTATTTATTAGATTCCTTCGCAGAAATACGAAACGGCGATTTACCAAACGATGGCAATCAAGAATCTACTTCTAAACAATGAAGCGGAATCAGAAATAAGGTTCTATTATTATAATTAATAATAGTAATAATAATCGTACATCTCCCTCGCAAGGAAAAAAAATTGTGAAATAAAGTACAAGGCGTGTGGCAACTCTGAAATCGAATAATAAAATAAAAATTTCGAATACCGAATGCTTCGGTAGAGGTGTTATATGCAAACAATCTTTCGTGATGGCGGAAAAGAATTACGATCTGTTTGTATATTGCTTCCAATTACTTGTGTAAACATCATAAACTGAATTGCGTATAGAAATGAAGTGATATTAACGAAAGTGAGTTTTCTCAGTGCCTGCTAAGATTCACTAATTAAAAGTAAACACCGGTTCTGCTCGAAATATCTCGTTTTATGCGTTCTGGTAGAGAAATGGAGGGGGGGGGATTTTTTTTATTTGTTTATTTAAACCTTGCTTTTCTTAATTACATCGGCTAGTGACAATGTGTGCTAGTGTAAAAATCGTCACATTTTGAGCAAATTTGTCGTGTAAAGGAAGGGTAGATATATTGTTTATTTTTCTGGTATATTTATGATTAAAAAAACTATAAAGCAAACCAATTTGCAACTTTTTTCGCAAATGAAATTTTTATCTCTCACTAATATTTACTCTTACTAATATAGCCATAGCACAAGCGATAATTATGCATAATAAACATATATTATTTATAAAACAATGATTAAGTCTATAGAATCTAATATTCTTCTAACGCTTTTACTAACAGGACATTAAAACTAATTGCACAAACAAGTGGAAAGGAAGTTACACAATAACTGTTTCCAAGTTTAACAAGAACTTCTTCGTAAGTAGACTGAAATTAGTGCACATGTAGCGTACGCAGCTCTTGGTAAGATAGTTATTCTTCATTGATAATGAGATTAGTTAATATGAACTCGATATTATTCTCAAGTAAAGTAATTTATAACTAAATAGTTATGTTTTGATTTCTGTTGACGAAGGAATCCTTTTAAGATTTTGATATAGCTGAATTTGAAAAATACTTTTGCTCCTGCAGAGGAGGGGTTCCGTCTAATCACTTTCAAAATTTAAGGTTACCGTTTGGCCTAGTTTTAAATTTTATATTAATTTATCTCTCTTCCAACCTGAGCTAAAACTTATATTTTTTATTCGTAATTTTCGTATAGAAATTTTGAGTTTTTATGTATTTTTGCCTTGTCGCGAAGTGAGAACTGAATTAATTGAATGAGAAATACTAAATCGTCTGTGAAAAACTGTTTCTTTTCTGTTTTGTTTGCTTAATTTCTTTCATACATCGTTTTAGCTTTATTATAGTATTTGAATAGAACATGTGGCAACGATTATTCTTCAAATGATATAAATTTTGTGCATTCAGAGTGTCGTTATAGTAAACAAATATAATGAATTTTAAAGATTAATTGAAGTGTTAAAAGAAGTGTTCAATTTAAGCATTTATTCTATTGTGGTTTATGCGCTGTCGACGAAGTAGATTTAATTCAATCCAATCAATTTAAATTAAATTCAAGAAAAAGATGCGTATAATTTAATATTCCGTACAAGGAAGTCATGTGGTGTACACATCAGATTTTTTCTCTTAACGTTAAAGTTTCGTGTGGATTTGGAGTGAATAACGATGACAGTACTTGATGAAGTACCAAAACACAATTTATTGGCCAGTAGTATTCAAGACACCTCCAAAATCACGTTTTACAGTCATAGAAGAACTACTATAAACACGTTGAAACAATAAACGACACAGCCTTTAGACTATCAGTCTATAACGGTGGAGACAGCTTCATGGCAAAGCACCAGAGTACAGATCCCGACTCATCTCAGTCGTTCTTGGAACTCTACGTACTCTCAAGACTCTCCACGCTACAACACTCGACGATAGTACACTAGAGTACAGCTCCCGACCCGGTTCAGTCGTTCCCGGAGCTCAACACACTCTAACATAAAATTCGACGATGCACTAACTCGCGATACACTAAGAGACTCTCTCGATGCATTCGACAACTAACTCGGCGCTAGACTTCGAGACACTCGCTCACTGACTCGACTCTCAACTCGATAGACTCCGCACTCGATCAACTCGTTAGACACTGACTCCTCACGGACTGACTCTCCGCGTACCAGCAGGTTTTGTGTAGCTTTTGGCTTGTGTTCGAGAACATTCTGGACTAAAGCAGTAAGAATTCGTTCCAGAAGGTTCTCCATCCGTCTATGGCAAATCACCAATTTTGTCTCCAAATGTCTCCAAATAGGCGATTTCTCACCAAATGTGGTAACCCTGCCTTCCCCGCCATTTAAAGCAACCCTAAACCTGCTTAGCGAGGAAGGTATCTTACCGCGGTTGCACATTTCGTAACAGTTCATGGGCTGCAGAGACTTTAGCTAGAACATTATAGTATTTCTCCCTTCTTCCAGCATGCCTTCGTGGTATAATGATAGCACTTTAATTAGAACTCTGCAGTAGAGTCTGAGAAGGATACGTTACGTAACATTATTTTCCGATACAGTCCGTAAATTTTTGTGTCTGAACGTTGTCTTGTGTCTTCTTCATTGATCACAGAACCTTGCTAGAGCTACTGTTTGCGATTGGTCATAGCGAAACTTGTTGCCAGTATATCCCCTGCATTTTCAGATACTGTCATTCTGCTATGAAAGATTTCATTAATCTGCAATGTAAATTCTATAGCTGCTTTATCGACGTCTTTGATCTTTGCTGTCGAATATATGCATCAAGCATATACAATCGTGACCGAACTGCTTGCACCATTTCACTAGGCTGGAATCAGGGCCAGATAAAGACTTTATGGGACTCTAAGAAGTTAAAAAATTTGAGTGTTCCCACATGCACTTACGCCATTTTCAGTCTAAAAGGGGCAGTTTGATCAGGACTATTAATTTCGTTTTGGCATTTTGCGTCGATTCACGATTTGTTTCACTTTTCAAATTGTTGACCACCAAATATTATCGTCCTGTATCAGATTTAAAGGAATTAAATAATGAAGAATCTGCATGAATGTATGTTTCTCGCATTGTGATAAACCGTTGGTACCTAGAGCTATCACAATTTGAATAACGTAATCTTCCATAGAATATGGGCATGTGGAAGCCCTAATTTGAATTTGAAATTTGTTTTATTATCGATTTAATATTTTGTGACACTTCAACGAATTTTTGATTAACAAACTAAACAATTTCAAAGCGAGCACTGGTAACACTGTAAGGAAAAAATAATTATCTCGAGCGCGCGAGACTCTGTATCGGAAATTCTAAAGATATGCTCATTTAAAAATTATTTTGCAATGTTGCTATTGAACTAATTTTATGGTTTAAGTGCGAATAATATGATATTTAATAAATAAATGTAACACAAAAATGTTAAAAAAACACACCTTTACCCCTTTGGAAGTAATTTAAAATCTGAAACCTTTCACGTTTTAATTATTATTATTATTATTTTCATTTCTTGATCTTGATTTAGCTGCTTTGTACTTTTCAGGTAAATTTGGCTATGGAAAATGTTTATGGCGTCTCCTTTTCCGAATTTTTAAGCATCGTTTTTATGATGGCCTCTTATCTTGGTGCCCTAAGCATGTGTTTCGTTTGTTTAATTGTTAATCTAGCTCTGTTTTGGAAGTGACAGTACTTTTCTCCCTAAGTTCACCATTTCCGAATAAATATAGTATACAATTAGAAAGAAACAAATTTCCTTAACTGTACACTTTATTTATTCGGTGGTTAAGGTCGATTTTGCTATTCTGCTACATTGCATTTCTTGACGAAACTTTAATGAAAGTGTTTCTATACAAATGCAAAGACATGAGTTTTAAGCTGTGTATGCATCGTTCCTTTATCGTAAACATATGATTCTATTTTGGTTCGCAAACCAGAACCATATGACTCTTAAACCTAAGACTGATGGACAAAACACCTATGAAAGCTGCCAAGAATGTACTTCATAAGTTTTATATCAATATTTTTTCCTTCGTCACTCATTTAGAAAGCCCTCCACGAAGGCATCCCTCCCCTTAGGCAGATACCCTAGTGTGCTTTGCCATAATTAAATACACCAACACCAACACCTTCGTCACTCATAATGAAATAATTGTCAATATTTATTTTTAAAAATGCAAAGCAGAGTCAAGTGAAAAGTTTTCCTTATAAGGGTTAAATAAGTTGTTTTCGAATTGTGTTTCGCGGAAACTTAGGGTTCTAAGCAAATCCACTAGGTGCTCTGCAAGTCAAAATCAAATATCAAAGAATTCTTTTAATACAAAATTAACCTATGGGGTATTTCTCCCGCCTTCGTGGTGTAGTGATCTGCGCGCTGGGCGCGTATCCAGAGGTTCGTGGTTAGATTCCCGGCGAAGGCTTTGCGCATTTCTCAATCTCTCTTGCTTCCAAAAAATCCTAATGTCTCTACAACTGGCGCACAAAACTTTAGCAAGTGACACATAAGATTACAATTCAATACCCTAGCAAGTAATTTTAGCAAGTTACATATAAAGTTTACAATTCAATACATAAAGAAGATATATCATACATAATGATTATATTATACTGTTGTGATTGATAAGTGACGACATTGTCAACATGAATTTACTAATGCAAAATTCAACATTTAAACTCAGTATACAAAAACCCAAGAACATACAAATGCTTATATTTCATACATTGCCAACTTAAAAAATTTATAGTGGAGAAGTATAAAAATACTTAGATCTCACATAAGTCTCTAATATTCTAAATGTCATTGTTAACTTTTATATTACAGCTAAAGACACAGTTATTATATTAAAATTGGATATTAATGCAGTTAAATGAATAATTGCACTTAGACTATAAATACACTATAAAAACATTAATTCTTTACAATTTCTAAAATGCAATGATTCAAAACAATGATTATATGCGAATATTAGAACAATGATTCACTATAAATATACAATGATTCAATACTATTACTTAAATTAATGATAATACTATTCATCATATTAATCATATATGCCATGTTGACATCAAAATAATATTTTTTTTTCATACAGGTGCTTATTACTGAAATGATGTTACATATTACTAGCAAGCAATTCAAAAATAAGATATGTACAGTACAATTTTACTTGCACATTGGAAATACTATACAAATAAATAATTCAATACAATGATTCCGTACGATTACTCATGAATAATTCAATATTATGATTCTATACGATTATTCAAATGCAATGATTCAATACAACAATTCTATGCACTTATTAGAACAAAAATCTATATAATTATTCAAAATTTCAATATTATTGCTCAAATTAATAAAAATACCATTTATATTATAAACCTCACTACCCAAGTGACACAAACATTTAAATTACACCATTAATTAATCATTACAGCAATGATACTACATGTTACTTGAAAGCAGTTAATTATAAATTATGTACTGTACAGTTTTACCTTTCATAAGTACTGTGTTCACACAGATGTAACCATTTTTAATATCTATGTTTTGTAACACTAATCAATGTGCCCTATGAGTGGATCTCGTGTGGCTCTAATATGAGTCAGCTTTAGATAAGGGTGGACGTGGCGCTAAACCAATTAACCATAATGGTAAAGGGGTGATGCCCACGTCCTCCGTCACTTAACTAAACTAAACTACAACTGGCGCACGAAATAAAAAAAGGCGGTGGATGATTCTCCAACCTTAGGATATGGCGTTGGATCCCCTACCCCAGTCGTCCTTTGAAGGAGGCAGTATATGGGGTATTCCCCCCGCCTTCTTAGCGTGCCTTTATGATGTAGTGGCCTGTATGCTGGGCGCGTATTCCAGAGGTCCGTGGTTCGATTCCCGGCGAAGGCGTTGTTCATTTTTCATCTCTCCTGCTTGGATCTGCGCATGTCAGCGGCCATATTGGTTGTGGTTTTGTGTGCTCCGTTAAAAGTGGTAAAATCTTGGTAATTATACCACTTGTGTTTGTGAAAATGTGATTCTTCCATGGATTACTAGTTCCGGTTGCGATATTTGTGGTGTTTCTCTGCGAAGAAGGGAAATCTCCGAGGATAGGAAGACTTTTAAAATTGTTGCTGTCCGCCGCCCTCATTTGCATATCCTGAGTAAGCATTGTCTCTCAAGGCTTTTGTATACTGTGCTAATAACTTTTGAGTACAAAATAGGATTTTATATCTGTTTCTCTACCTATTTTTTGAAAATTGTGATTTTGGTACATGTATGAAAAATGTTATATGCATTTGTAATTCTGAGTAAGCGTTAGGCTTAGTGTGGCGGATATATGTTGACACCACGGATTTGGTGCACCATCCGAAGAAGGCTTTCTGCCCGTCGAGAAGGTGATATCGAAATCCTTGGTGCACCGAATTTTGAAGTCTTTCTGCCAGTTGGTCGATTTGTTTAATTTCCGTCAGATAATTCAAATTTCTGCTTCAAAAATTATTTTGGAACCATTTAAAACACAAAGTGAGATGGTTCGTCCAAAAAATAAAGAGCCTAAGGGGCAACGCCCCGACAATGAGACGCAGTCGGCCAGTGCTCCAATAATAGATAAGACACAGAAACACAGCAGTACACGACAGCTAGACGTTGATATAACTTTGGTAGATGCCAGTACAGAGTATCAAGAGGCTTCAGAGTGCTATACTAATCTAATTGGATATTTAAATAGAGACGACATTTCCACAAAAGCAAACAAAAAGATACGAGGTTTCTTTGACCATATGTTAAGAATAGTCTCGAAGGAGAGTTACAAAATTGCCAATTTGGAAGGACAAATTGAACAAACTAAGAATATAGAGACATACATCCAAGGAATAGTCGCCACTCAAAAGCTGTCTTTTGCAGAAGTTGCAAGATCTCGACGGCCATCCAGAAGTAGTTCTAGATCTAGACGATCACAATCAAGATCACGGCAAGAGACAGAGCATGTATTACTAGTCTATCCTAAGACTGAGGGTAGTACATCCGACGAGGTAAAGGAGAAGCTGGTGAAGTACATAGATCCAGGAAAACTCAAAGTAGGCGTCAAGAATATAAAGAGAATCAACAAAGGAGGGCTCCTAGTAGAAGTTACGAAAAAGGAAGAACTGGCAATACTTGAAGAGGCCATAAATGAAAATCGGAAGCTGAAGGACTTAGTGGAGACGAAACATCCACAAAAAAGAAACCCCAGAATAATAGTCTACAATGTCAACGAGAACATTAATAAAGACGAGATAGTAAACTTCATTAAAATACAGAACACCGACCTAGCAGAAAGTGAAATAGAGATTCTGTTCGCCATGAAGGCCCGCTTTGGACAGCACTGGGTTCTATCTATAGAACCAGTAGCTTTCAAGATCCTTATGAAAACGAAGAAGTTGAACATACAATGGTCAAGATATAACGTAAGGGAGTTTATAAAGGTTTCGCAATGTGTCAAATGCCTTGGGTATAACCACCCAGCAAAATATTGCAAGAAAGATAAAGTCTGTGCCGGATGCGGCTCCACACACCACGAGAAGACCAACTGTGACCAAAAAGCAGTCAGCTGTGTCAACTGCACAAAGGTGAATAAACGATATAATACAGGCCTCGATGCCCAACATGATAGCCGAGATAAGAAATGCCCATGCTACCTAAAAGAGCTCGAAAGATTAAAACAACGAACAAATTATGGATAGTATCCAAATAATCCAGATTAATCTTAAGCACTCCAGGAGTGCAACAGAAAACTTAAAGATAAATTTTGAACAAAACGACAAACTCAAAGTAGCATGTATCCAGGAACCGTACACAGTACAGAACAAACTGTACGGATTCCCCACAAAATATAGGAAGTTCTACTCTCGAACAGACGCAATAACTGCAGTTATTATAGCGGACTCAAATCTCCCAGTTCTGGAACTTTTAAGCTCTCCGGAGATTATAGCGCTTGCAATAGGCAGTGACTCAAGATTTATACTAATCACGGTATACTGTCCTCCATCTCGAGATATTGCACCAATCCTGACAACCCTAGAAAGGTTTATGCAGGACAATAACAACATGACTACAATAATTACCGGAGATTTCAATGCCAAAAGTCCCCTATGGGGCTCACATAATACGGACACACGAGGCCTCAAAGTATGCGAATTCATTGCCAGCACTGGACTATCGATAGTCAATGAAATAGGGGATACGCCAACCTTCGCAGGAGTAAGTGGTAACAGCTGGATTGACCTCACACTTATCATAAGTAGAGACAGAATCCGGATCGATAATTGGAAGGTAACGGACGAAGCAAACAATAGCGATCATAATAATATCTATTTTGACGTCTCCAGCATTCATTACCCAACATGGAGAAGATCGAAAATCAATGTACGACATACCGACTGGCTAAGTTTCAAAAGGTATATCTCAAAATCTTTAGCAGACCCTAGAAATCTGACAACTATCGAAGAAATCGATAAATATGTAAGAGAAGTTACCACTAGTCTTCACGAGATCTATCAAAGAACAGTTCTCTCACATAACTCGAAACCAAGATCGCGCACCTGTCCATGGTGGACAAAAGATCTCACTATTCTCAGGAAAAAGGTCAGAGCAACAAGGAAAAGATTCCAAAAAACAACTGGAGAGGAAAGGACCCATAACAGGCTGCTTTACCAGAGGGTACGTGCACAGTACCGGCAAAAGATGTATAAAGAAAAGAAAAAAGCATGGGACATGACATGGAACAAAATCACTGTTAGCTCTCCGTTCGGAACATACTTCGATCTAGCTAAAGGGAAGAGCATGGATCCATTACAGATAGGTTCAGTTCAAAAAGAAGATGGCACAATGACGAGCACAATTGAGGATACAATTAGAGAAATCATGAGGTTCCATTTTCCAGAAGACGACCCCAACGAGGACTCTACATACCATGCAGATATTCGTTCCCAATCAACCGAGATTCCAAACTCGGAAGACGATCAGCCGTTCACACTCGAAGAAATGCAACGTACGATAAACTCAACACGCCGAGGTAAAGCTCCTGGGCTGGATGGCCTCACGATTGAAACCATTGAAGAGCTTAGGCTCGCGGACGACAAACAAATTCTAGCACTCTTTAACAAGTGCCTTGAATTAGGTTATTTTCCAAAGGAATGGAAAAACGCAGAGCTAGTATTGTTCCAGAAAGAGGGAAAACCAAAGTCCATGCCCAGTTCTTACAGACCTATCTGCTTACTCTCAGCGTGGGGCAAGGTCCTTGACAAGATGCTTACGCAGAGATTAACGTATTACCTGGTCAAAAACAAACTACTAAACCCCGCCCAATTCGGGTTTACTAAAGGGCGGAGCACCACCGACGCCCTCAACTGTGTTCAAGACATCATCTTAAATAACAGACAAAATAACCTCCATACGTGTATAATATCGCTTGACGTAGCTTCCGCATTCAATAAACTATGGTGGCCAGCGCTGAAAACAAAACTAAAAGACCTGCGATGTCCAAAGAATCTTTACCAAATGATCGCAAGCTACCTCACAGAACGTCAAGTGACCTACAAAAGAGACGGCTTAAATATCACGATGAATTACCACAAAGGAGCCCCACAGGGGTCTAATATCGGACCCATCTTGTGGAACATAATTGCAGACTCAGCGCTGAACATCAACTTTGGAGACAATGCCAAGATACAAGCTTACGCCGACGATATTATACTCATAATAGACGGAGGCAATAGGACAACAATAGAGCGTAAAGCAGACGCAGCACTCAAATTGCTTGCAAAATGGAGTCAAGACAACAAACTGTGTTTCAGTATTGAAAAGACACAGATGATAGTCTTTCCAAAAAGTTCAAAAATAGACGCGAATCCACCACGCATAAAGTGGGAAGGGCATCCATTGCGACGCCAGAATACCATTAAATACCTCGGATTCACGCTTGATAAGAAGCTCACGTGGGTATCACATCTTACGGAAGTCCGAGATAAGACGCATCGAATCATCAATAAACTAAACAGGATAATCACAGACAAGTGGAGCCAAAAGGGGCGCCTGTTAAAACATCTATACCTTAATGCAATTGAACGCATGATCCTCTACGGCTGCACAGTCTGGATGAATGGCACAGCAAGAATATGCCAAAAACTACATCAAATACAGCGAGTAATCCTGTTAAAAATCACCAGTGCGTATAGCACCACATCAACCGCAGCACTTCAGGTCTTAGCTGGCACGCTCCCACTCGACCTAAAAGCAGAATTAGAAAGATCAATCTATCGACTTCTACATTACAAAGAGGACCTTCACACTAAAAAAGATTTACATCTATCATATGCCAGCATAGAAAGCTTCCAAGATTCCCCTAACTTACACCCAGGAGATCTACCCATCCTTTCCTGGTGCAAATCGCCACCCTCAGGACAACAAAGAGAGATTTTTTCTGACGGTTCAAAAATTTCAGGACGAGTAGGGGCAGCGTTCACGGTCTTTTCGAACAATGAAGAAATTTATCAAGCACAATTCCGTCTAAGCGATCATGCTTTAGTCTTCCAAGCCGAGTCCCTAGCACTCAAAGAAGCAGCACTATGGTTAGGTACACAACCAGCAGCTCACACTTCATTCTTCACAGATAGCATGAGCGTTCTGAATGCGCTGAATTCCTTTCCTCCAAAACATCCGCACACGGCAGCACTTAGAGAGATCTTCTTGACGTTAGGCTCTTCCATACCTTTAAAGATCAACTGGATAAAAGGACATACCGGGCAGAAAGGCAACGAACGAGCGGATGAACTAGCTAAGACTGCAGCTCTCAAACCAGAAATTGACAAGGAAGTTCCGCTTTCCGCAGAAGTTGCAAAAAGGCTCCTCAAGACAGCATTTCAAGAGACATGGGCATCACGATGGCAGGAAGAAGAGACAGGAAGATTTACTTACAACATCTTCCCAATACCTTCTCTCAAGAGGCTGAAATGCAACCGACTCTTCCTCCAAGCCTGTACCAACCACGGGAAATTCCCAGCGTATTACAGACGTTTCCTCAGACGGGACGTCAACTGTTCTTGCGGTTTTCGCGGGGAAGACGCGGACGCACTTCATTACCTGCTCTCCTGCCCTCTGACAGAGCACCTTCGACAGCAGTTCTTTCCTTCCGACTACATCACATATCCTGTGAATAGACTGTTCACGGACTATTACTGCAACAAGGGCATCTTAGAGATAATGAAGCAAGTGAATGAAAATAATTATATCCAAGAAACTACAGATTAAAGTAAAATGTAGAAAGGCGGCCTAACCGTCAGATTGCTAGCAATGAATAGGATAACTTCCTAACCCTGTAGTGCCATTAACTCAGTTTGGCGGAACAGGTTAAGTAAAGTGACCATATCTCTCCTGCTTCGAAGTAACCTAATATCTCTACAAACCATCTAAAGTAATTCATTAAATTACACTTTTATTTTATTTTTTTCTGTTACCATTGTAGAGACATTAGGATTTATGTTTTTATTTATTTATTTATTTATTTTTCTGAAAGCAGGAAAGATGAAAAATGAGCAATGCCCTCGCGGGGACTCGAACCATGGACCTCTCGCATACGCGCCGAACTTGCTGACCACTGCCCCACGAAGGTATACTAAGAAGGCGGGAGAAATGCCTTATACCGTTACCTAAATTAGTACAAAATAAATTTGTTTTTATGAATAAAATTACAATTAAATAATGATTATTTTCTTTTCATATTCCACATATAATGCACAGAATATTGACTTCCTGTTGTTGCTTTAATGCTTTCTATTGTTATTGCTGTGACTTATCTCACTTGTCTGGTATTAACTTCAGAAGAAGTCCTCGAAACTTGAACACTATACAAGGCTATACAAGGGACAGTACGACTTTGCTACTTTCCTCCGCCCCCCCACTTTTGATGGAAAGCACCCCAGGAAGTTCGGTCCGAGGGTCTCCCAGCCCCCTTTTGACCTACCACCAACCTCTCGAGAGGACTTTCGGATCGCCGCATATTTAGAGTGCCCCTTGCCTCACAGATACTATACATTTACAAAAATCCATGACTTCTCCGGGGTTCGAACCCGGGCCCTTCGGTACGGCAGTCAGCGTCGCTAACCATTCCATCAAAAAATATTTTGCTTTCAAGAGTTCATCAGAGACTTATAGTTTTAGGGATTTCACCAATGAAAAATCGCAGTTTCATTGTTTCTAGAATTAAAATTATGGTTTTAAGAGCTTTGCGAACATTATAGTATTAAGATCTGCACAAAAGCTGTGGATTTAAGGGTTCCGCAACAAAAGCATAAGTTTAGGGGTTCCTCGAGTTCCTACAAGTTTGAAGAATTAAACAATTAGCAGTTACACAGAAATAAATAAAAAAAAAATTAACATATAATCGTGTTTTAAATTGAAACTGAATCAAAAGCCAATCTGGATTTAATTATCGTTTTCATTTTAGTCTCTTGACAATTTCTAAATCGTGTTTTGACAAATTTTTATTGTTTTCGTATTTCATGCGAAAGAATTTCCATTTACAAAGAACATCATTTGGGATTATGAAACGTTTGTAAATTTATTTTTCACTGTAGATTATTTAAAATTTGAAGAGAATTTTTAACATACTTATGTGAAGTAATTTGAAAAAAGAATGGTAATTTTCAAAAGCACGCAAAGTATTAAAAGAATTCCTGTGTTTAAAATTTCTCGTGCAAAATTAACCTTTATAAAAACTAAATACCGGCCTATGCTATCACTTAACTCATTATGCAAAGATCTTTCTTTTCCATATTTCTATTTAAAGTATGTCAAGCTCTTTTAACAATGTGTTTAAGGCTGTCTAATTTTGAGATTAAAGAATTAATTTTTTTTTCTTCTTGCCTTAGTTTAATTAAAGTTTGAGAAAATACGTCACTTTGACACTGATTTATTTTACACCACCCCCTTCACTAAAATTCCTCCCCGTTTTTAGAGCAAATAACAAAAAATATTTTGAATTAAAAAAAAAAAACTCACGCTCATAAACTTGATTTGAAGTCGTATCATTTTTAAATGTCGTTGTCACTTAAGCCCACCAGGCTGTGAAATCTGTTTAAGTTTTTTTTTTATCTTTCCCATCATGCCTCAGAAGTTCTTCGCTTGGCATTTCTTTCGTATTTGTTTTTGAAACTCGTTAAGTGGCATCTAATTTGCTGGCATATCACTATTTTTATTCATTCATTTGGCGGAAAATTGCTCATTCTGGCGTGTTTGCCCCCGTCCTTTCCGCCTGTATTCAAAGAATCCTCTATTACAAAAATTCTTCCATTTTCCATTTTTTTCTACTCTGATAACTCTAGATGCGTTCGTTAATTAGTATATAGTTACCTTATTGTTGCTTCTTGACAATTTTTTGCAATTTAATTTTTTTTAAGGCTGAGGCTACCGATTTTTTTTCTTTCAAGAACGATGAAAAAAATCGCCAAATAAGCGATGCAGACTGGAAAAAAACGCTTCTCCAGAAATCCTGAATTAATTAAGCAGAATAATGCACATTAAGTTCGTAAAATGAGCGCAAAAAAAAAAAAAAAAAAAAAAAAAAAAAAAAAAAAAAAGAAAGAGAGAGACATTTTTCGCCGGACCATTTTTTTTTCGCACTGTAATGGCGCCCGATGGTAAACCATGATGTCGGAAATAATGAATAAAATTGCAAAAAATAAATAAAACAGAAAATAAAAAAAGTTGCTAGCCACACGTGTTTTTTAAAAAATGTTCAACGAGATCAACATGTAATATAGAAGCATCGAAGTATTCCATCTAGTTTTTTCGCTCTTTTTTTATTCGCGCAGACACTTTTTAATTCTTTTTCCCCCTTAGCCTGAAATATTTTCCCTCCCTTATTAAGTTTTTCCCTCATTAAAGGATTAAAACAAGCGATGCCTGATTTGGAGCAGCGATAACACAGCTAATGTTTTTGTATCTTTTTTAACTTTTCTCCTTTTTTTTGCCTCTTCATTTCATTTTTTCTCCGTTGTACGTCGTTAAGTATTCACACGTATTTAGATGATTTATGCGTCTCTGCCGAGTAAAATCTGAAAGAAAAGGTTATCGTAATGAATCAATTAAAATTCCTCTGATATTTTTTTTAACCTTTTTATTTGGTTAGAGTAAGAATATATCTACTTTATTAGTGGAATGTCTACTCAATAACAGAAGACCAAGTTGTGATTTTTTTAAAATTATATTATTTAAAATATAATTTTTTTGCTTATTATGGACCGGATATAATCAAGTAAAATTACCTGTTTATTGTTGTGTCAGAATGTCAAAATAAACAAGCGATATTTAATTCTTTAGGGACAAGTATAATTCATAAGCCCTATAATACTAAAATCTAGTTTGAAATCCTGGCCCAAGGATAGTATATAAAGTATTTTCTCCTATCTTCTAGCATATCTTCATGGTGTAATGGTAGCACACTCGGCGCGTTTTCGAAAGTTCGAGCCCTCCTCTTCAACGACTCCTGCTTCAAAAACACTTAATGACTCTACAGTGGCATCCGAACTAAAAGGGGGTGGGCGATAATTCGTCGCCCCCAGTATTTGGCCATTAGGTCGCCTAATCCCCATTCACCCTTTAATAGGGGAAGAATATAAAGACTTTTCTGCCTCCTTCCAGCATGCAATTGGTGCAACAGTAGCACACTCGACGCGTCTTCTAGAGATCCAGGTTCGGGTCCCGGTGAGGGCATTGCTCATTTATCAAGTCTCATGTGTCAAAATATCCTAATGATTCTACAAGTATACAAACAAGGTTAGGGTCTTTTTAAAATAATCCTTTACTTGCATAAATCAATGCAAGTAAAGGAATATTTTAAAAGAGTGTCCAATGAAGAAAAAATACAAAACATTCAAAGCACAGCAAATAGCGTTATGCAAGGTTTAGATTCTAAACATCGCGGGCAACATGATATAGTAAAATAAATCATAACGCAAAATAAACCAAGTCAAATCATTCAATAAACATTTAAGAGCGTCGGATACCTAGTCTTTTTACGTAAATTATGAGTAAGTATAACTAAAAAAAGGTAACACACAAAATATTTTAAAAACGCCCATTTGGACGTAATTTAAAATCTGAAACTTATCAAATTTTTTTTCATTATTAAATTTCTTCAAATATAATGCAGGACTCTAACATTTGGTGGCAACAGTTTGAAAAGCGCAACGGACATTTATAGTGATTCAACGCAAAATCGCAAAACGAAAACAATAGTCCTTCAGAGAGAAAACCCCTTTGGACTAAAAATCTGAAAGGTTTCAGATTTTAAATTACGTCCAAAGGGGCGTTTTTTTAACGATTTGTGTGTTACTTTTATTTATTAAATATCATGTTCTTCGCACTTAAACCATAAATTTCAGTTCAATAGCAATGTCGCAAAATAATTTTAAAATGAACCTATCTGTAGAATTTCCGATACACAGTTTCGCGGGCTGGAGATGAAAAGGTTCCCTTCCCCGTAGATTGTTGCCATTGCCCGCTTTCCAAATATTAAGATTGTTACTCAAAAATTAGTTAAAGTTCTACAAAGTATGAAATCTGTACATATAATAAAAGAAAGAGTCTGTCTGTGTGTGTGTGTGTCTTTCGTTCGCGCTGCGCGAGACCCACGATAGCCTTTTCGGATTAAAAAAATTTAAAGAAATTTGGTACATAGGTGCATCTAGACAAGAGCGCCTCGAAGAGATTTTTTCGAAATTCGAATTAGAATTTTTTTCATTTTATGTTTTGTGACGAAATCGCGTCATTTTGAGACATAATGGGCTATAGGAAAGCGATATTTTACTCTACACACGTAGGCACTTAGCTATTGCACAAGCTTAAAATCAATTTCGTATTTCAATAAATCGATTAAATACGAATTTATTTAACAAAGGGAGCTTAACACCTTTTCAACGGGATTTTCTCTAAAATAGTTTTTTTTAAATGTACAGTTTATTTTTCTTTGATTTTTGGACACGTTAAACTTTTATCCTTGCGACTGCTTTTACAAAAGGAATTTTAGAAAAATGATAATATTTCGTATTTTTAAAGAATTTTTTAAATGAAGCTTCCGAGTATACTTCTCACATCTCACATCTTTAAAAATGCGATTTTGGCAACAATTTTCCTGTCTTATTGTTGTTGACAGATTTTTGATGAAATCGCATCATTTTGAATAGTTTCATTCTTTTAAAAATATGGGTTTCGCAACAATTTTTCATCGTATTTCTTACAGGGGTTGGACAAAAATATGGAAACACCTTTAAAAAAACATGTTTCTTTGCTTAATATGGTGTAGGAAACCCGTTGGCATCCAAAACAGCTTGCAGTCTTCTCGGAATGGATAAATACAGTTCCTGTATGTTTCCCAAGGGAATATTATACCATTCTTCCTGCAAAACGGTGGCAAGTTCAGATAACGATGTTGGCGGTGGATAACGAGAACACACTTTCCGTTCCAATGTAGACCACAAAGGTTCGATAATATTCAGGTCTGGTGACTGTGGTGACCAGGGGAGATGGGGCAACTCATCCTCGTGCTCATAAAACCAGTCCTGGACAATGTGAGCTGTGTGAGCAGGGGCTTTGTCGTCTTGGAAGACACCATCACTATCGGAGAACAAAGTTTGTACCATGGGATGAACTCGATCGGCCAAACTGTTCACATAAGTCTTGGCAGTCACGTGCCCTGACACAGTTATCATGGGGCTAGCAGAGAACCACGATATGGCTGCCCAAACCATAACAGAACCCCCGCCATGTTTCACTCTTGGCAACAAGCAGTCTGTATTATAGGCTTGAGATGGCGTTCTCCACACGTAAACTCGGCCAGAAGTGGGAAACAATGTGAAAGAAGACTCGCCAGACCATATTACTCGCTTCCACTGCTCTATAGTCCAGGCTTTATGACTTAAACACCACCTTTTCCTGTTACGGGCATTAGCATCACTGATGAGTGGCTTCTCAATTGCAGCAAGGCCAGCAATTCCCTGTTTATGAAGCTCCCTTCTAATTGTTTTGGTACTCACAGGGTTCGGTAAACAACATTCATTTCAGCAGTAACTTTTGCAGCTGTGGTCTTCTTATTCTTTGTCTTAATTGCCCTTAATGATCGTCTGTCCCGATCACTCAGGACACACTTTCGTCCGCGCTGTGATTTAGCAGATGATGTTTTTCCGCTTTTCAAATATGCGAAATAAATCTTCGATACAGTACCTCTTGAAACACTAAACACCTCGTCTACCTTGCTTACGGAAGCACCTACCATACGTGCTCCAACAATTTGCCCACGTTCGAAGTCTGTTAACTCTGACATAATGCAATGACAACCTCACATAACAGTACTCCGACAACAACTGAACTGTTTAGCACATTTACGAAGTTGTATAGGTGGCGTCAGTAGTCAAAAATGCCAGCGCCACCTACATATTTCATTAAAATCAATCTTTCTTTTCAAACATGCATTTCACAAGGTGTTTCCATATTTTTGTCCATCTACTGTATGTCTCTGTTTTTAAGAAATTGGCATATTTCATTGTCATTTATATATATATATATATATATATATATATATATATATATATATATAATACATTTTATTGATTTTTTTAATAAAGTTGTTCTGCAGAGTAAAATTCTGCTGGGAATTTTATGTTTTTTGAGTTGCTTTCATGTTATTTTTAGCTTATTTCACTGTTTGTAAGATATTGAAAAGTTTTGCATCATTTTTTTTCTTCAACGGAAAGTTGGTTAATTTTTTATTAGGATAATTAATATTTGCATTAAGGGATATAGCTTATTTCATTGCAATCTTTTTCTCTTGAAAATATAAGATAAAATACCATTAATTATACTTTGATTTTCAGAATTTTTTTTTTTTTTGTCTTTTGTATTGTTTTATGTTATTTATGGCTCATTTTACTGTTTTTAAGATATTGAAAAGTTTTGAGCGATTTTTTAGGAAACAAAGTTCTTAACCTCCTTTATACCATTTGAGTTCTTAAGATTTTCCAAAGGGAAGTTGGTTAATTTATTTATTAGGATCATTAATATTTGTATTAATGGATATTGCTTATTTCATTGTAATTTTGTTATACGTAATAACTTTTTTTATGAAGTTGTTCTGCAGAGTAAAATTCTACTCAGGTTTTAAGTTTAACGTTTGGTGTTCCCTTCAGCCATTTTTCCGGTACATTTAAAAGCCAGACGAAGGCTGGCAGCGAAGCTGCTAGTCGGTAATAAAACAAATACCAAATTTCAAATTTGGACTTCCGCATGCCCATATTCGAAGTACGATTACGTCATTCAAAATTCGATGGCTCTATGTACCGTTGTTTTATCACAATACGGGAAATATACATACATTTATGCAGATTTTTCATTATTTAATTTCTTCAAATATTAATTAATAAATATTAATATTAAAATGTTAGGACTCTAAAATTTAGTTGCAACAGTTTGAAAAGTGAAACGGACATTTATAGTGAACCAACGCAAAATCGTAAAACAAAAACAATAGTCCTTCAGAGAGAAAACCCCTTTGGACTAAAATTCAGAAAGGTTTCAGATTTTAAATTACGTTCAAAGGGGCGTTTTTTTTTAACGTTTTGTGTGTTACTTTTATTTATTAAATATCATGTTCTTCGCACTTAAACCATAAATTTCAGTTCAATAGCAATGTCGCAAAATAATTTTAAAATCAGCCTATCTGTAGAATTTCCGATACACAGTTCCGCGCGCTTTAAATGAAAAGATTATCACCCCCCCCCCCCCGTAGATTGTTGCCATTGCTCGCTTTCAAATTGTTGAATTTGTTACTAAAAAATTCGTTAATGTTTTACAAAATGATAAATCGGTAATAAAACAAATTCCAAATTTCAAATTTGGACTTACACATGCCCATATTCGCAGCAGGATTACGTCATTCAAAATTCGATGGCTCTATGTACCGTTGTTTTATCACAATACGGGAAATATACATACATTTATGCAGATTTTTCATTAATTTCTTCAAATATTAATTAATAAATATTAGTATTAAAATGTTAGGACTCTAAAATTTGGTGGCAACAGTTTGAAAAGCGAAAAGCGAACAAACGCAAAATCGCAAAACGAAAACAATTGTCCTTCAGGGACAAAGCCCATTTGGATTAATTATATTTTGTCGAGGATGCGTTAGTTCTTAACGCTTTTTGGCACACCACTATCACAAATAGCAAAGGAGATTTTGCAACCCCACTTATACTCTTTTAACCAATCGGAGCAAACCGTAGAAGAAAAGGTCAGTAGGCTTTGTGAATATGCTAACCACTATACCGTTTGGCCAGTAACTAACAATTTTCAGTGACTTTACCGCTTGGCGCTGCTGGGCCTCTAACGTGAGCAGAAGTAACATAAGAACTTTAAGAGCAAACTTTTAAACGTGCCATTAGCCACGTCGATATGTGAAAAAATTATTACGAATTTCATCGAGCGGTCACAGTGCCGCAGACGAAGTCGTTTAGGACATATGCCATTCATTATTCTTAAATCGAAATATTTACCACTTATAAGTATGTAAAAATACCAATACAAAATGAAACTATGCGGTTTATTTTTATCGATGCCGATACATATCGACCACGATTTGTATGACTGCAAATTGTAAGTGTAGTATTTAATGAGTCGAAACATGATTTATGTTTATGTTCTTACAGGAGATCCAGGCTAAACATGCATAAAATATACTGAATATGGTACGTAACACTTATAAACAAAATAATTATTAAACGTAAATACCTGCCGTAACTTTATGATTTAAACATTCGCCATCAAAATGGATTATTTTGGTAAAATCCAGTATCCGAAAGCTCATTATCTGCCGTGTGCACTTACAATACTCCATTTCTGTAATGACTTAACGATCTGATCACACAGAGAATCATTCTCTCAAAACATACCTAAACAATTAGAAAATGAGTTGAGCATTGCTATAATTTGATATATATGTGAAATACGATAAAATTCATAATTACTAATTACAAACTGTTTAATTTATGTACATTTAGCTGCATAATTATTCAAATCGAAACATTCCGTATTACTGAAATTCGGAATATGAATTGAAGCTTTTTAATTATGAAGATAATGATTACAACGTTGAAAACATATTGAAAGCAAATTAAGTAAATAGATAAGCCTGGAACTAATTGGTTTAATTAGTGTATTTTAGCAACGTAATGATGTATTTTGAAATATATCACGGTGATAAAATATTAAATGCAAATTGTAGTAACAGGAGTTGGAAATAACCAAATGCATTCATATTAACCTTTATCTAAATTCCATGTTTCTAGAGAATGGACATTTTATACAAGTTTATGTTCTTTTCCTTTAAATTAATATGGCGTTTAGAATATTAATTTTAAGCCATAAAACGAAGATATTGTATCTACAAATCAATGTTCCATTCTCCCAAATAGAAAGAGATTTGTTTTATAAATAACACATAATTGATTAATGAAAATTTGCAACATTATTTAGCTGAATCACGGTAATTTCTTTTTAATTTGTATTTTGATTACTTATCAATATCAGAGTCGTAGCTAGAACTTTTGCCGCCTAGGGTGGTCACTGAGTGTGCTGCCTTGAGGAGGTCTCGAATTTACCGCCCCTCTTCATATACAAACAAATAAGGTATTTCTCCCATTTTCTTAGCATGCCTTCCTAGTGTAGTGGTCAGTACGCTGGGCGCGTATTCCAGAGGTCCGTGGTTCGATTCCCGGCAAAGGTGTTGCTCATTTTTCACTTCTCTTGATACCAAAAAATGCTTAATGTCTCTATAGTGGCGCCCGAACTA
Source organism: Stegodyphus dumicola (assembly GCF_044657685.1). Classification (NCBI taxonomy): domain Eukaryota; kingdom Metazoa; phylum Arthropoda; class Arachnida; order Araneae; family Eresidae; genus Stegodyphus; species Stegodyphus dumicola. Next base: position 182,111,756 of record NC_140775.1, read on the forward strand.
AAAGGATGGTAGACGATGATTCTCCACACCCAGGATTTGGCGATTGGTCTCAGCCGCTCTTTAAAAGGGGGGGTATATAAGGTATTTCTCCCACTTTCTTAGCATGCCTTCGTGGTGTAGTAGTCTGCACGCTGGGCGCGTATTCCAGAGGTCCGTGGTTCGATTCCCGGAGAAGGCGTTGCATATTTTTCATCTTGCCTGCTTAAAAAAAAATACCTAATGTCTCTATAACTTTAGTTCTAAAACTTAAAGAGTACTTTGAATACGTTATCTCTTTACTTTAGAGTAAAATTAAAATTCTAAAAATACCATGCTTAAAATGCTGCCCATAAGGATGTGCCCCTGAAAATGTATCATCCCCAAACTGCCATTATATATTTTGATGGTGGAGCCGTTAAAAATGTCCAATGCCGGGATTCGAATCCTGAACCACTCGAATACGCGTCGAGTATGCTTCGAATTACACCACACAGGTATGCGGAAAGGATGGAGAAAATAACTTATACTCTCTTATAAAACTGTTTAGCTCTTGCTGTGTTAACAAATTGCTGAATTCCTTGCATGGCACAACAATAAAGCTTCGTTCTATGACGTTAATGAATATGCGTAACTTTTGTTACAATCTTTTTGCGCATAGTTCCACTTTTGTGGAAAAATCTTTTATTTTAAGTATTTATAAAATTAAGTCGTTACGTACTATACCATCGTGTGTAGTATACAGTACTTCTTTGTACACACAAAAGTACAATAAGTGGGTAGACTGACTAAAGTACGCAATTGTGATTTTGGAAGAAACGCTTTCAACAGCATTTTGAAGTATGTCTTACGCATTTTCTTTGTCATTTCAGAAGTAATTATTGGGAAATTATATTTCAGTGCCAAACTACGTCTGAAAGTAAGAAAGCAACTTTTAAAAGAAAATTTATACATTTGGAGATGAAGGTACACATTTTGATTTGTTTCTTAAATGGAGAAGGAGCCTCTCACGTTGGAAAACATCTAAATTTAAGAAAGGCAGCAGTAAGAAAACATTTAAAAAATATTTTTTTTACAAAAGTTTTCGAAACGCATTCCTTTATTTTTCACTGTTTGCTTGTCTCGTATAACGCGGTTTCACACAACGCGATACTTTCTAGGAGCTCATTAGCGTAGCGTGTTATACTGTACTGTACTGTACTGTACTGTACTGTACATACCTGTACTGTACATGTAAGAATTTTCATTTAAAATGATTAAATTAAAAATTTTAAGAGAATAAATAGGAAGAAGGGAAATAGCAAAAACACATATTGAGATAATATTAGCGACAAAGTCTTAGATCCGTTTCACTTGCTTCATGCACCTTGCACATATGTAAAAATGCATCCTGTTTCATTTATATACGTTTCTATACTTCATCCATAAATCGTCAATAGAATAATCTTTGCATAAAACGAAGTAAGTAAACGACAAACATTCGAGAATGAAATGCGCAATTTGCTTTGCTACCATAAATGCAACAAAGTAAGTATCACCTTCGAGACCAATTATATTGCGCAAGAACGTTTCGCTCGCATGTAAGAAAAAAGATCTCCATTTGTTATGAATGAAAGAAGAAATGATGTTAGGATACTTCCAGCGATTGGAACACTTACCAAACCACTTCCAAAGCTTCTATTAGTCTAAAAGCTCTACCATCGGAAGAACTTAATACTCCCCGAATATTTAAAGTCATCTGTTCTACCAGCTGCTGTGTCAATATGAGCCCCCATTTCTTAATAAATAAATAAAATGTTAGTCGTCCTTCTCCCCCCTCTGCTGTGTCCGAAAAAAGAGGTGGAAAAAAATTTCTTTGCGTATACAAAATGGAGATGTGCAGACAAGAGAACAAGAAATGTAATGACCCGTACCAGGTTCTCATTTGTTTTTGAAGCCAAAGAGTGGGAGTAGGCGGATGGAAAAGGTTGTTTCAGACTATGTGTTTGGGGATTTAATGTAGCGATCCTCATCGGATCATTGCTCATGCGTTGTAGTTTGGGTTAAAAACATTGTATGGGGATGATGAAACGTAGCATTTTAAGTAAATGAATATAGCAAGGTGGCTTGCATACTAGATAAGACGAATTTCTTTGTTTATTTAGGACTAAAAAGTGTTTTATTACCATATATTTTCTTTTCTTTTATAAGTTCGATAAAACTGCATCGATGCCCTAAGTAAATATTTCTCTCATAGAATTCATACAATTCTTAGCATAATGCTTCCTTAGTTTTAAACCTTCAATGGTCATCTGCGGCTAGGTATATATTTTGGATGTCATTTTACAATTATTAGTCCAAAGGCGCTTTGTCCCTGAAGGACTATTGTTTTCGTTTTGCGATTTTGCGTTGAATCACTATATATGTCCGTTTCACTTTTCAAACTGTTGCCACCCAATGGTAGAGTCCTGTATTATATTTGAAAAAATTAAATAATGAAAAATCTGCATAAATGTATGTATGTTTCTCGCATTGTGATAAAACAACGGTACATAGAGCCATCGAGTTTTGAATGACGTAATCCTTTTACGAATATGGGCATCTGGAAGACCAAATTTTAAATTTGGAATTTGTCTCATTATCGATTTCATATTTTGTAAAACTTTAACGAATTTTTGATTAACAAACTCAAGGATTTCAAATCGAGCCATGGCAACGTTGCACAGAAAAAACATTTTTATCTCCAGCGCGTGAGACTGCATTGGAAATTCTAAAGGTATGCTCAATTTAAAATTCTTTTGCGATATTGCTTTTGAACTTGAAATGGTTTAAGTGCGAAGAATATGATATTTAATAAATAAAGGTAACGTATAAAATGTTAAAAAAAAGTTCCTTTGGATGTAATTTAAAATCTGAATTATTTGAATCTGAATTCTGTTATTTTTTTTTTTTTTAATTTTTTTTATCTTTAAAGTACTTTTGTTTGTTACTTTATGAAATTTACTTCATTTAAATAACCAGTTATTTTACGTTTACGTGTTTTTACTGCTCCTTCCCTCTGCCAGAATGCCAATTAGTTCGGTTGCATTTAAGGAGAGTCCTATACCTTAAACCCCTCATGATCTTCAAATATGTGACTGTTGCAAGAATTGGGATATTTTATTTATTTCAAAAGCAATTACTTCCAACTCTTTACAGCTGACTACATAATATATCTGCTTTGGAAACTAGTAACCAGAAAGTTTGCGTTGCCACAAATATTTTTGTAATTTAATCCGCTTTGTGACAAAATATTTCGCAATGTTTCCACATTGCGCGCATGATATTTTAAAAATGGCTAATGGTACATACTTGAAATTGGATGGAATTCTTTATATGGGCACTATTTTCTAACTGAACCAACAATCTGATGAATATTTTAATATTGAAAAATTTTATGGACGAACACATTACAAAATGTTTTAATAAAATACATTTTATAAACTCAACTCAAAATAAAATAAAAATTTAACGTGAAATTTTTAGAATTTTAGGTTCACAGTAGTTTCCAAATGTTATAAAAGCTATATATTAAATATGGAATTAAATTATGAAACAGAATGTTTTAAACTGTGCGCGCAAGTTGAAAACATGACGAAAAATGTTGTCACAAAGCGGATTAAATTATAAAAATATTTGTGGCAACACAAACTTTCTGATAACTATTTCAGAAAGCATCTACATTATGTAGTCAGCTGTAAAAAGTTGGTAGTAATTGCTTTTAAAATAAATAAGTTATCCCATTTCTTGCAACAGTCACCTATTCGAAGATCTTACTGGTTTTAAGGTGTATGAGACCCTTTAAGTGAAGGTTTATTGTGACTTATCTCAGTTGTCTGGCACTAACATCCAAACTAGCCCACGAAATTCACAGTGGCAAGGAGTGGAAGATTACGTTTGTCGTTGGATGAATCCCTGAGCATCGTACAAGTGACAGTACAACTTTGCTTAGTGCCCCCCCCAATTTTGATGGAGAACATCCCGAGGGATGGGTCCAAGGATCTCCCACAATTCTTTCCCTACGACCAGCGATTCCAGAGGCTTGCCGTATATTTAAAATGCCTTCATGTCACACAACACTATACATTTACAAACATTTATGCCATCTCCGAGATTCAAACCCGCGCCCTTCGATATGTCAGTCAGAGTCACTAACCACTATCCCGGTAAGGCGGCAAGGGAAGGTTGGCTGGCTGGTTGGTGACGGAGGACAGAGGCACCTGATGTCTAACAGAGGTAAACAGACATGTGTTTCGCGTCCTCCACTAACCAGAAAATCCGCTCTAAGGCCTCAATAGGCCGCCTTGGGAGCTTTTTAGGATGTTAACTGTTTTGACATTTGTTGTGGCTATTTGCTATGGTAATTGGCAAGGGAAGGTACGAGATTGTTAACCCGGCTTTGATAGCGCTGGGTACGCCATACCATCGCCTCCGTTTTTTCGCTATTTCTCTCCAACCTTTTTTAAAAAATGGATGCTTTTTCTGGTAGCTGCTCCCAGGGTCATAACCTTGGAAGGGAAGAATAAGAGAAAGAGTTCTAAAAATAGATATCTTGTAATCGCCACACCAGGGCATGTCACACCCAGAGCGAACATTACTGTCATTAAGTACTGGTAGACGCATTGAAATCGTTCTCTCATTATGGCGCGTTTCGAAGTTATGATGAAGAAATTAAAAATGCGACATTTAAGGGGATTCATACACCTTAAAACCCATAAGATCTTCGAATATGTGACTGTTGCAAGAATTGGGATAACTCATTTATTTTAAAAGCCAATTACTTCCAACTTTTTACAGATGACTACATAATATAGCTGCTTTCTGAAATGATAATCAAAACGTTTGTGTTGCCAAAAATATTTTTATAATTTAATCCGCTTTGTGACAACATTTTTCGCCATGTTTACACCTTGCGCGCTCAGTTTAAAACATTCTGTTGCATAATTTAATTCCATATTTAATATATAGCTTTTATAACATTTGGAAACTATTGTAAACCAAAAATTCTAAGAATTTCGTGTTAAAGTTTTATTTTATTTGGAGTTGAGTTTATAAAATATATTTTATTAAAAAAATTTGTAATGTTTTTGTTCATAAAATTTGTTAATATTAAAATATTCATCAGATTGTTGGTTCAGTTAGAAAATAGTGCCCATATAAAATATTCCATCCAATTTCGAGTATGTACCATTAGCCGTTTTTAAAATATCATGCGCGAAAGGTGGAAGCATTGCGAAAACTTAAAAAACTCATAAAGCGGATTAAATTACAAAACTATTTGTGGCAACACAAACTTTCTGGTTACTAGTTTCCAAAGCAGCTATATTATGTAGTCAGCTGTAAAAAGGTGGAAGTAATTGCTTTTAAAATAAGTAAAATATACCAATTTTTGCAACAGCCACATACTCGAAGATGTATGATTCAAGGTGTATGAGCCCCCTTCAGAAATTTACTTGATACTGTTTCTTCGGGGTGAAGAATGTCTTGAGGTAGGTAATGAGTTTTCCGACAATGAATAGGAGGAGGATGAAGCATTTTACAGTGAACACGAATTTTCGCCTGAAATAGGATCTGGTTTAGAGGGCGATCTTCCTGATTCAAATAAAAGTGACTGTTTTATAGGTAAGAACAATATAACAAAATGAAGTAAAATGAAGTTCCATGGAAATGTTAGAATTTCTGCTAAAAATATAATTTGTGGGATGTCGTTGATGGCTGCAACGGTATTCAACTGCTAAGAAAACAAGTCGTTGGTCTATGGCTTTTTTATTCCCATGTGGAATGTTGCTGCAATAAATGCACGCACAATTTTGTTTTCAACATAGAGCCCGGCGCTCATTTTATAAACACTGATAGAAGATTCTAAGAAGATAAGAAGTCAACAAGCAATGCTCCTACAAAGACTAAAAGTAAAACTGGGCAACAATGAGGCCGATACAGCTTCTGCTAAGAAGTTAAAACGACATATAAAAGGTTTGCTGATTACGAGCCAAAAAAGACAAAGCTAAGTTTGTCTGTGAAATTGAAAGAAAATGTATACATGAAACATATAGCTCGCATATGCGGAAAATGGGCAATTTAAAGGTAAAACTTTTAATGTTTTCTCTTCCATGTTTTTGTTCTTTTATATTTTGTGCAGATTTAATGGTAAAAGAGAGGAAGAAACCACCCTGGGTATGCCATACCCAGCGCATTTCATTGAAACATTAGCATTTTTATGACATATTGTAATCTATAATTATGTGATATTTAATTGTGTAATATTAGAAACACTAAATATTTTTATTGATTGCAAATTTCAGTTTTATTATCTTTCCTTTGATATCTATTCTTCCAAACACTTTGTAATACGCATTTTTTAAGAAGTAAAAAAGTACGAAGTAAAAAGGAAGTATTGTAATCGCGAAAAGTTTCAGGCAGCATATTTCAACGAAAATATCCATTTTGACCACTGTCAAATGCAATTTAACGATGTTTCTGCCTGATATCTGTACATAAGGACAGAATAAAAGACTCTTTTCCTCCAAAAAATTATAAAAGTGCTTTAAAATGAATTCTGAATAGAATTTTTTGTAGCGTCTGTACGAACTTATGTACGTACTTACGTATCTCGCATAACTCAAAAACGAGTAGCCTCAGAACGGTGAAATTTTGTATATAGGAGTCTATAACATGTAGATGTGCACCTCGTATTTTGGTTGCAATCGGCCACACCAAAGATATATAAATATATATATATATATATATATTTACTCTTATATCTTTGTAAATTGTACATTTTGTGCTTTAAAAACGATTGAACTATGTTGTTCTTATCTTCCGTTTAAGGTTTTTATGCCTTTAGTAAATCTGTATGCAATATTTTTAGAATTATCAACAATTATAAAGTTGTTTAAGTGCCACTAAGCCTAATAATTTTTTTTTGATGGCGGCCATTGTTTGTTTACATTTGAAACAGCAGACTAGTGGATTTGTTGCCAATCTAGAGAAACGCAGCTTCGCAACAGCAAAGATAACGCCTTCATTTATTATTGCGAATTAAATCATGCTTAATCCTTTCTGGAATTTTTTCGAGGAAATACGTGTTTAAGATTTACCTCGTAATTTTTAATACAGATATTTGGATTTTTCATGCATTTTTCCCTTGTCGCGAAGTGAGAACTGAATTCATTGAATGAGAAATACTCTATCGTCTGTGAAAAATTGTTTCTTTTTTGTTTTGTTTGCTTAATTTCTTTTATACATCGTTCTAGCTTTATTATAGTATTTGAATAGAACATGTGGCAACGATTAGATAATTCTATTCTTTAAATGATATAAATTTTGTGCATTCTGAGTTATAATATGAACTAAATATAATACTGTTAAGTGAATCTATCGCCAGAGTGTCGCTATGGTAAACAAATACTAGAGTGAATTTTAAAGAAAGCATTTATTCTATTGTGGTTTATGCGCTGTCGGCGAAGTAAATTTAATTTAACCCAATAAGTGTAAATGAAATGCAAGAAAAAATGAGTATAATTTAATATTCCGTACGAGGAAGTCATGTGGTGTACACATCAGATTTTTTAAATATTGTCGTTATGTATGTTTATTAGATTATCACAATAGATGAATGCTGGAAATTAGGTTTTATGTTTTATTAAATTTAAGTATATTCTATTTTCTTCGCTTACTTTTTATGTACTTGAAAAACAAAGAAATTCATAATAAATAAAAACAAAAAGCTTCATCGTGTGCTATTTAACGAAAAGCTTACTTTAAGGTACTTAGCTTACTATCGTATACTATATTATTTCAATTATTTCTGTACAAAAGAAAAGTTATTGATCATTAAAAGTGCGTGAAATAATCATTGTAATCTACCACTATTCTAAAATGAAGAAACTAAACATAAGTAAATACATTAACATATGATTGAAAGAAATGGTGTTAAGAAACATCAACATTACGAGTAAATACTGAAATACATAATTATTGCACTTTTAATTGCTTACTATTTAAAAAACACAAATATTTTTTTTTATTAATTGGAAATTTTAGTTCTGTTACTTTCCTTCTGCTATTTATACTTTCAAACACCACTAGTTCATGTTTTCGCTTTTAAATAGTGCTGTCATGTATGTTGTATGTTAGATTATTATTTCATTTTAGATACGAATATGGGAAGTTATTAGATTTAGGTATATTTTTGTATGAAATATTTTTGATCACATTTATTAACTACTTTATACAGGCTTTCATTTGCATATCTTGGATATATAGAAGGTAATGGTTATATTTTTTACTGTGAAATGCGAATAAATTTATACTTAAGTTCAGGTTAAATACTGATTATGTTACCTTAAGAACCACCTCCTAATTTATCATGACAGGGGCAATTTTGAATGTCTCTGAGTTTTAACAGAAATAAATGAGATAATGCTGTTATCAAAAACGCTCTGTTTTTACCAACATATATATCTTTACTATTACTTATGTCTAATTGAATTATAGTTACTTAAAACCTACTATGAATGTTATATATTTATAATAACCACTTTCATAATTACTCTCAATAAAAAAAAATGATGAAATCTTAAATAATCGTAACTTAGAATCTAAGTTATTTAAAAAATATAGTTTGAAGTACTGAAAATAATTAAAGCTATTATTAATTATGCATATTTAGTCTAAAAAGAAAAAAAATTGTATTATCTTCTGGTTTTCAGTAAATGATAAAATATTTAAACTTTAGAAAATACAAGGAATACAAAATTTTAAAAAGGAAGAAAAATACATGAGTTATTAAGCTTATTTTTCTACATAAATCAATATGTAACACAAGGACATAATAACGACATTTTTACAACTGTTGCAAAAAGGTGGAATTTTGCGAACATTTAGGCGTCGTTAAGACGTCGTGATACGATGCTTTCACAACCAACGCAATAACGACGTCTATGCGACAAAAGCCTCATCTGCAAAGACGTAATAAAGTCATCTTTGCAACGGTTGCGAAACAGTGGAGTTTCGCGAACATCTGGGCGTCTTAAAGACGACATATTGCAACGTTTTTGCAACACGACTCGTGACTAGTTTGCAACGTGGTTACGATGTTGCCGTGTAACTTGGGAGACATGTTCCAAGCCTTAAAATGTTACCTTAAATAAAACTGAAGATGCTTGGCGGCTTAATCTTTTACTTGGGACATATTTCTGACATTTGGCAATTCTTTCTCACAATTTGTTTTACTTGGCGACATTACTTGTCGCCAAGTAAAACAATATAAGTCCATCACAATAAACGATGTATTTTCCATTCATTGGTATACAAATCCGCGGTTCGAAAGCAATGATAACAATATTCCAATGATAACATCATTTGAAAAATGCACTCATGAGAAATAAACTTACTAAAATCATTTGAAACTTTCGCCTAAATAAACAGTTTGAATCCTGATCTAAAATTGTAGATTCTTTAAAATTCTTGCTTTTGTGGAGAAATTTACCGTATTTGTTGCTAATTTTAGAGAATCGCTTACATGTGCAGGCAGCCTTAGATGTTCCTCTGTAACAAATACATAGTTTCATAATAAAAGTACACATTAAAAGCTTTCATTATGCATTGTCCTCTTGATTGGGGTTTCCGGTACAGGTATTTCCTTGAGCCCCTAAATTTCTCCACACTCAAAAATAGTTCCATACAAAGAAAAATAGTTCTTTGGGGGCATTATCCGGTACTCTTTACACTGTTATTCTACAAACTTCCATAATGTCTTTAACTTCGTGTTGCCCATAATGTGTAGAATCATTCGGATCTTTTGTTTGTACAGGAGATGAGAAAGATGAGCAATGCCCTTGCCGGGTGTCGAACCTGGACCTCTTGAACACGCAAGGAGAGTGCTACCGTTGCATCAAGAAGCATGCAGAAGGGAGGGAGAAAATACATTATATACTTCCCCTTTGAAAAGGCGACTGGGGATTAGGGAACACAGTCGCCAAATCTTGGTGGTGAAGAATTATTATCCACCGCCTCTTGTGAATCGGATGGTGAAAAATAATCAATATCGTCACCAGGACTCGAACCTGGACCTCTCAACTACGCGTCGAATGTGCTACCGTTACACCACGAAGACATGTAGAAAGCAAGGAGAAGATACCTTTTAACTGTACCGTTTTGAACTTTATATTTTTCATATAGTTCTTTTTTTTTTGTTGTTGAAATGTACCTGATAGTTCACATTACCTGTAATCGTGCACAAGTTCTATGAATCTACGTAGCTGTGGACAGCGGTGACTTGCTTATCGAACTAAATGCATTCTAGGCTGGTATTAAATGATTTTCAGGCCGCTGCCTATAGGATACTATGAAATTATTTTAATCTGTTCCCTACACATATCTTTGGTTTTTCCTGGAAGTCAGTGCTTCAAATATTTGTCTAAAATGGTCTCCCTTTTCTTCAGGAGGATCCCAGAATTGAGCCTGTCATTGTCATTGAATAGATCCGCCACTATCTTTGTTTGAATTTATTAGGGTGTCATTCCTTGGCTGTGACCTGGACCTCTCCTCTCTTCTAATTAAATGAATTTTAGCTTCAACCAGTGGGGAAAATATAGCTTCAGCTTCTTTATAAAGTCATTGTTAATTGCAGTGGACGTGCTTTCTTTATATTATCTTCCTTCTTTCCAAATGGAAGTTCCACATGAGCGTCTTTATGCTTCTTTTAAAACTTTTAGGAACATTTTTCATGGAAACATTTATCTTCAGGTTTAAATATGAGGAAATTCCCATGCGGTTCAAGCGAAACAAGTTCGGCATGGGGGCCAGTTTTGGGTCGATGTTTGCATAAGTTATGCAATATGTCCATTATACGACTCTGTCTTTATGCAAGGCTCAGTTACAATAGCTCCGTAGTTTTGCATTAATCCATCGCGTCGTCAAAAACGTCAGTAGTGGTACAGGACAGGACAGGACTAAGTGTGGGAAGCACCAACACATCGCCATTGGCAGAACTGGTGTCGCTCCTTCACACTAACCGTCTTGAGATGAACACCTTCACAGGGTGTACTTACGCCACGCATCATTGTTAATTGAAACGTTAATCATTAGGGCATAGAGAACTTGTGGTACGGGAGATACAGTTGCTGATGACAATGACATTACAAATACAATACCATACATTACAGTTGATGGTGGAATTATAAATATAAACATAAGTATATGTACACAAATAAACACAAATAAACAAATATAATTGAATGGAAAAACATTAAACATTATCATCTTGGCTAAGTTATTGTGATATTAATGTGATGTATTTGGGACAGTGTAGCAGTTCATAGATGGTTCACAGTTCATTGACAGTTTATGCAAAGTTCATGGATTGGGTCAGAGTTCATACATACAGTAGAGTTCACCAGTTCCAGTTATGCCATTTTCGATGTGCATAACTGTGGTCGTATTGTCCAGGTGAACTGATCTTGATACACTAAGATAAACTATTGCAATGACTATAAAGGCACCCTCATTGGAAAACTGGAGTTCGTACCAGAGAAGAAGAAACACTTATAACAGTTATGGAGCACACAGTTCCAAGCCGTGACGATGGAGTGTGTAAATTATGTTTTTGATACTAATGTGGATTTTTCGGTGCTTTATCATGAAGCGTCTTGAGTCTGTTCCTGGTGCTGTGGGATGGCGGATATGATAGTCTGCTGTTATTGGGCATTGGAATAAATAATGGTCTGGATCACCCGGATTGCCACAAACGCATATTTCAGTCTCTGAAAGATTTCGTTCATAGAAATACTTTGGGTACGGTCCATTCAGTTGTGGTACAAGAAAACTAAAATCCCTTGTTGATTATAGGGGCATTTTATAATCCTACGAAGTTTTATTTCTGTCTCAGAGTCAATGACGAACATGCCGTCGTAATGAAGTAGACCTTCTGTTGAGGTAAATCAGCTTTTATCCTGAACCGATAAGAAAGATAAATCTCCAGAATCGTAAAGCGTAAGGAATGTAGAGCATCTTCAATCATATTGATAAGTACGCTGCTTATAGCAAACTTTACATAAATTGCATAACAAGCTGAGATGTAGTCCTACTTGGAAACACAACACAAATACCATTTTCCACAGCCACATACAACTCGTATTTTGTTGCAGTGTCTTAAGCAAGTTGATTTTCTTCCATTTCCATCCATTTTATCAGATATCTCATCTGTCGAACATGCATAGGGCATCATGGAGCCACAGCTTTCCACTATTTTTCTAATCCACCGACCATGATCAATGATCAGATGACAAGAACGAATGAAGTATGGATGCGAATCCCTCAAAGTGACATTTGTTGCTATATCGATTCATTCTTCCGTTCTGTTTCATGTGTTGAGCTTTGCAGTGTTTCTATTGGTTACTGACATTTGCCCTAATTATTTATGAAATTATTTTTGAATCAATAAAGAGTTTAAAATATTGCTTTATTGATTATATATCAATCGCACAATAAATTAGGTTAGAACACATTCAGATACTTTTCAGAGGTGAAATATGTAGCTGAATAGATATAAAATAATATCTAAAAATTAAGAAAAAACTGGAGGAAGTAAAGCGCAACTAAATTAAAATGCAAGAAATATGAGCAAAACATAATTTTACATACGTGAACCTACAGGGGTTGGACAAAAATATGGAAACACCTTTAAAAAAACATGTTTCTTTGCTTAATATGGTGTAGGAAACCCGTTGGCATACAAAACAGCTCGCAGTCTTCTCGGAATGGATAAATACAGTTCCTGTATGTTTGCCGAGGGAATATTATACCATTCTTCCTGCAAAACGGTGGCAAGTTCAGATAACGATGTTGGCGGTGGATAACGAGAACGCACGTTCCGTTCCAATGTAGACCACAAAGGTTCGATAATATTCAGGTCTGGTGACTGTGGTGGCCAGGGGAGATGGGACAACTCATCCTCGTACTCAGAAAACCAGTCCTGGACAATGTGAACTGTGTGAACAGAGGCTTTGTCGTCTTGGAAGACACCATCACCATCGGGGACCAAAGTTTGTACCATGGGATGAACTTGATCGGCCAAAATGTTCACATAAGTCTTGGCAGTCATGTGCCCTGACACAGTTATCATGGGGCTAGCAGAGAACCACGATATGGCTGCCCAAACCATAACAGAACACCCGCCATGTTTCACTCTTGGCAACAAGCAGTCTGTATTATAGGCTTGAGATGGCGTTCTCCAGACGTAAACGCGGCCAGAAGTGGGAAACAATGTGAAAGAAGACTCGTCAGACCATATTACTCGTTTCTACTGCTCTATAGTCCAGGCTTTATGACTTAAGCACCACCTTTTCCTGTTACGGGCATTAGCATCACTGATGAGTGGCTTCTCAATTGCAGCACGGCCAGCAATTCCCTGTTTATGAAGCTCCCTTCTAATTGTTTTGGTACTCATAGGGTTCGGTAACACAACATTCATTTCAGCAGTAACTTTTGCAGCTGTGGTCTTCTTATTTTTGTCACAATTGCCCTTAATGATCGTCTGTCAAGATCAACCGGGACACACTTTCGTCCGCGCTGTGATTTAGCAGATGATGTTTTTCCGCTTTTCAAATATGCGGAATAAATCTTCGATACAGTACCTCTTGAAACACTAAACACCTCGGCTACCTTGCTTACGGAAGCACCTACCATACGTGCTCCAACAATTTGCCCACGTTCGAAGTCTGTTAACTCTGACATAATGCAATGACAACCTCACATAACAGTACTCCGACAACAACTGAACTGTTTAGAACATTTACGAAATTGTATAGGTGGCGTCAGTAGTCAAAAACGCCAGCGCCACCTACATATTTCATTAAAATCAATCTTTCTTTTCAAACATGCATTTCACAAAGTGTTTCCATATTTTTGTCCGTCCACTGTATATCGAAACACAAGTAATCGAAATTTTTATCGTTGTAATTTTCGCAGCTTTTCACAAGTTAAATGTAAAGAAACTTTTAATGCAGAAATTGGGAAACTATAAATGTCATGGTTGATGAATTAAAGTAAAGAGAAGAAGCAGGCATAATTGTTTAGAATGGGATTATTAGCTACGTAAATGAATGAACTATCTTCTTATTGCAGACACGGGAAATTTGTTGAGCGAGATTCATCGCTAGACTCTGTATCAGATTAACAATTATGTGTGGGACTATTTGCGAAAGGTTAGTTTATTTAGATTTACATTACCTAAAGGAAACTACAGATTTAGAACCGGATCTTCAGAGTTAGTAAGAATGTTACTAACCGTTTCTACATACTTCTTAACATTTTAAGAATACAATTTAAGTCAAGACAAAGTTATGTCTTCTTTTAATAATTACAAATAGCACATTTACTCGCGTATTCCCCCCAGAATATTAGCGTCAGGTTTTAATTTTTTTTAAAATTCTCTTTCCTCAGTGAGACTTGCGAAGATCATGCCGAACCTTTCCCTTCTAACTATTGAACTGCATACCAGGCTAGTAAAAGCACCGACCAACCCCGGCGAGGCAAACATGAACTGTCATTAGGTCTCTGATTTTGCCGAGTTAGCTGCACAATCGTCTTTTCCGAATATATATATGTATGATTTGAGGCGTAAAAAATAGGAAAAACAACAACAAGAACAGACGAGATCCAAGCTAGAGGAAAGTAGAAATAAAGACAGCGTACTGGATATTGTAATGATCTTACTGGAATGTAAGTTTCTTTTAAAGAGTTACCTTGTAAGGTATTTCTCCCGCCGTTTTTGCGTGCCTTCATGGTGTAACGTTCTGTACGCTGGGCGCGTATTCCAGAGGTCCGTGGCTCGATTCCCGGCGAAGGCATTGCTCATTTTTTATATTGCCTGCTTCCAAAAATACCTAATGTCTCTACAGTGGTGCCTGAACTAAAAGGATGGTGGATGATGGTTTTCCACATCCAGGATTTGGCGTTTGGATCCCCTAAAAACCTCAGTCGCCCTTTAAAAGGGCGAATATATAAGGTATTTCTCCCGCCTTCTTAACGTGCCCTCGTGGTGTTGTGGTCTGCACGCTGGGCGCGTATTCCAGAGGTCCGTGGTTCGATTCCCGACAAAGGCGTTGCTCATTTTTCATCTCTCTTGCTTCGTAAAAATCCTAATCTTTCTCCAACCTATAGTTTGTCGGTTTCTATTTTTCATTTGTTATGTTCTTACTGTAGCAGTGTCCTTCGGAAATTAAATTATTCTCATAAATTTCCTTCCTGAATTTTGCGATGAAAAATTTATATAATGTGTACACCACATGACTTCCTTGTACGGAATATTAAATTATACGTATTTTTTCTTGCATTTCATTTAAACTTATTGGATTGAATTAAATCTACTTCGTCGACAGCGCATAAACCACAATAGAATAAATGCATTC
Organism: Stegodyphus dumicola; assembly: GCF_044657685.1. Taxonomy (NCBI): domain Eukaryota; kingdom Metazoa; phylum Arthropoda; class Arachnida; order Araneae; family Eresidae; genus Stegodyphus; species Stegodyphus dumicola. The sequence goes on from NC_140775.1 coordinate 182,127,163, forward strand.
TTTAAAATTCACTCTAGTATTTGTTTACCATAGAGAAATTCTGGCGCTACGTTCACTTAACAGTATTATATTTTGTTCATATTATAACTCCTAATGCACAAAATTTTTATCATTTAAAGAATAGAATTATCTAATCGTTGTCACATGTTCTATTCAAATACTGTAATAAAGCTAGACCGATGTCTAAAAGAAATTAAGCAAACAAAACATAAAAGAAACAGTTTTTCACAGACGATTGAGTATTTCTCATTCAATTAATTCAGTTCTCACTTATTTCCTCGAACAAATTCCAGAAAGGATTAAGCATGATTTAATTGGCAATAATAAATGAATGCGTTATCTTTGTTGTTGCGAAGCTGAGTTTCTCTAGATTAGATTGGCAACAAATTCAGTAGTCTCCTGTTTCAAATGTAAACATCAATGACCGCCATTAAAAAAAAAGGCTTCGGCAATTAAACAACTTTAAAATTGCTGATAATTCTAAAAATATTGCACACAGATTTACTAAAGGCATAAAATCATTAACCGGAAGATAAAACCAACACATTTCAATCATTTTTAAAGTAAAAAATGTACAATTTACAAACATATAAGAGTAAAGAAACTGAGATTACTGAGCCGGGTAACAGAGTGGATATATATATATAAATATATTTATATACGTATGGTGAGGCCGATTGCAACCAAAATACGAGGTGCACATCTACATGTTATAGCAGTCCTATATACGAAATTTCAACGTTCTGTGGCTACTCGTTTTTGAGTTATGCGAGATACGTACATACGTTCGTACAGACGCCCCGAAAAATTCTCTTCAGAATTAATTTTAAAGCAGTTTTATATATATATTTTTTTTGAAGGAAAAAAGTATTTTATTCTGTCCTTACGTACAGATATGACGCAAAAACATGGTTAAATTGCATTCGATAGCGGTCAAAATGGATATTTTCGTTGAAATATACTGCCTGAAACTTTTCGCGATTACAATACTTCCTTTTTACTTCGTACAAGGAAGTAAAAAGACATAAATGCGGGTGGAAACACGGGAAGTCTCATTTTATATTATAATTTAATAATGATTATTTAAATAACGCAAAATATAACATACAAGAAATTGTTAAACAAAATTCAATGAATTCAGTACGTTGAAACTGGAAACGTTGCACATGATTCATGACTACGTTGTTTTGAACCCGACGTCTCGGCCAGAATGAAATGAAATAGAAATGAAAATATTGGCAGATTTTTCTTAAACTTTTTTCCTGGAAAAAGCAATAAAAGACTCAGGAGATGGAAATAGATGGAGTTGCTGGAGTCCTTCTCTGTAGCATCCGGAAACATCCGGAAGAGGCATTAGCTTCCCGGAAATGAGAGCCATATACCAAATGTTAGGGCCTTAACTTCTTGGATATTCTGCACTTACCCCGAGTTCTGAACGGACAAACAACTTTCAGTTTTAATGACCGAGATAATATCAAGTTTTCTTTCACTATAACATTCTGTCTATGTTATTTTTATTATTTTGGTTTGTTTTAAAATCCGAAATATTAAAAGGGATTAAGACTGAGGAATTAAAAATAATCTTTCAAAATATACCACTGCAAGTAACACATTGCCAGGTCTCATAATAAAAAATACTGACAATTTTAAAATATAAGTTTCATTTGTAACTCATAAAATAATGAACTAAAAAGATGACAAATAATTTATTATGCACTTTAATGAGAATAATATATTAGAAAATTTTCTCTACAAAATCCGTCTAAAATTTTAAATCCCGAATAACAAATGCGGGGGGGGGGTGCTAAATAAAGAAATCCATTAATTTAATTGCATTGTCTAAGCCTAATTTTTAGAAGTTTATCAAAGGCGCCCCACGATTTTATTGTTCGTCATATAAAATTATATATAAATTCTACATAAAGAGAATTTTGCAATCTAGCTTTCCCATTAAACTGCATAATAAATTGTTATTATTTCACATTTGAAGATTCGTCAAAATTTCAGAAATTATGTTACACTTTTCATGTAAGTTTCCGTTAAGAGATTTTTTTCCACACTATTCGATGATCCAAACTGCCAAATTTTGAAAATTTTAGTTTGTTCCTTAAAGGATGTCATTTGCAAAAAATAGTACACTCTGCCACTTTAAATATATGGCAATCGACACAAGTCCTTTCATGTGTTTTGGTGGCAAGGAAGAGGGAAGGAAGACCTCTGGACCACAACAGACTGCTATCCCTCCCCACATAGCACAAAAACATCCTTGGGATATCCCGAAAATGTTGCTAGCGGGATATGCGCACATCCTCAGGACATCCCGAAATATCCCGCAAACCTCCTAAACATCTCCTCCCGAGTGCGTAAATGTCACATCCCAGTACATCCTCAGGACATCCTAACTAGGTCCCATCCACAGCGTACGGGATGTTATTAGGATATGAACTCCTACTTACTATATCCTCAGGACATCCCGGGATATCTCACTAACCTCCTAAACATATCCCATTATATCCTAAAAACATCCTATCTATGTCCCATCGACAGAGTACGGGATGTTATTAGGATTTAAAGTCCTACTCACTACATCCTCAGGACATCCCGTAATATCCCAGTTTCCTCCTACACTCATCCTCCTGAGTGCTTAATGTCACATCTCAGTATATCCTTAGGACCTCCTATCTAGGTCCCACCGACAGCATATGGGATGTTATCAGGATTTGAAATTTTTACTAGTTACAATATCATTTTAACCTCTTAAATACATACTCTCAACTGCTTAATACCCAGTATATATACAAAGAAACTTCCAGTGAAAGTATGTGAAGGTGTCATAATGATCTGAAACCTACTTATTTTACACAGATAGTCTCAAATCCTTCCACTATGGTTACTCCGGAAAAATCAGAAATGTTGAGAATATTTATACAACTTATTTTGTTATTAAAACTGAATTTGTGAATATATTAAAACTGAGCAAGGAAATTAAAATGAATCATTAATACAACATATTATAACAGAAAATTTTGCTTTTATTTTTAAAATATTAAAAATCTTTCGATCATTTTTAAACATCCAATAGCCCCCAAATTGAAGTATTCATAATTAAACTATTTTACAAAATCAGTTTCTAATTTTAGTTAATTTGTATTAAAAATTCAATAATAAAATTAGCCATTTAATAATCTTTACATAAATGAATCATCTTTCTTTAAAACATGTAAAGAAATTTTAGTGTTTTGATGAGACAAAATGTTGGGAAATTGTTAAAAGGAATAAATTGTATTTTTAAAACTAAATCAGTTCCTAGCCACAGAATAAATAAATATGTTTACGTAACATGAAAATGTTGCAGACTGTTTTATATATTTAATATTTAGTTGTAAATATTATGTTCTTGATATTATGTTAACAATTCTTTACATCATTCAAAAGGTAACTCAAGGAACTCTTCTAAAATTCTATCTTTCTGCTCACACAATTAAAAAAAAAAAAAAAAAATTCTGGAAGGCCTCAGATTTTAGCAGTCACTCAAAAGGGCTCAAAGTTTATGAGTGCATACATTATCAATACAGATGGGGCAGTGGAAATAGCAAAACATTTTATAAAAGTTAAATATCTTCTGTATATTTGAAAAGTGAACTATATCATGTAATTATATAAAAGTATTAAATGTTTTAATTAGATACATCATGAATTAAATGCATTTTAAATCAATCAGATTAAAAAGTAAAAAAATACATTGTTAAGAATTGTGTGTATTGCTTTTAAATGGCTTGTTAATAGATTAGATTTTAAAGGTATTTGTTTTATTATATATTTTAAATTTTTTCCAACCTGAATGAATTTTTAATTACAAGACTCAACAATTTCAAAGCAAGCAATGGCAACACTGAACAGAAGAAAACGCTTTATCTCAAGAGCGCGAGACTGTGTATCCGAAATTCTAAAGATATGACCCTTTTAAAATTATTTTGCGATATTGCTATTGAATTGAATTTTATGGTTTCAGTGCCAAGAACATGATGTTCAATAAATAAAGGTAACACGCAAAACGTTAAGAAAATCCGCTTTGGTCGTAATGTAAAATCCGGAAGCTTTCAGATTTTTCTTTCTTTTATTTTATATAAACTGTATTCTTTTATTTTATGTAGACTGACTACTAATTTCCCGAATTGCCTTTGTCGCAATGATTCTGGGAATATGTTCCTGTGTTGTTTTTTTCTCCCAATTTGTTCCCCGAACGGCAGCTGAAACGAAATAAAAATTTTATATTACGACCAAAAATTCCTTTTATATTGTAATTAAATAAAAATAAAGTGTTCAGAAGAGACATTTTTTTGTGTTTATTTTACACGGTAAATAGCGTAACTCTGCTTTCAAAATACTGTGTTTATCGATAATGTTGTGCAGAAATGAGTGATTTTCGTATTTTTAGAAAAACGAGACTGAATATTGATTAATCAAAAAAACGTATTATCCGAATATCTTTTCCGCAGTTATTTCGGAAGAAAAATTACGATATTTTTTCCCCATAATAAAATATCTCTAACCATTAAATAAATGGGAGAAAAAAGAAAAAATAACAAAACATTTTAATGAACACATACAAAATTACCGTTACCCATCTAAGCATCGGTGATGAAACTTTACTTTAAGCTTCAACTATTTCGATTTAAATGGCAAAAAACTTGATTTTTTGGAACTTTGACTGAAAATTTTTGAAAGGGGAAACTTCCAACTTCTAAAATCTCCTAAACAAGCGGTTAAAACTTACGCATACTAAAAGAGAGAGAAGGGAGAGAGTAAAAAAAATGTTGCAAACATGCAAGAAAAATCTCTTCCAAAATCGAAGAGCGAGAAAAGAGCCTGAAGTGAAGAATGGTGGCTGTCTGTAGTGGCTGCTGACTGTAGCGATCTAAAGACCCTTCCTTGCAACCAACCTCATGTAGCCGTCTTGGCCTATTGTAATCAAGGCGCAGCACTAAAAGCTTTCTTATGTTCGTCGAGAAAGCCCCGACTCCTGTTTAAACAAATGCCAATGAAGGAGTTATATTCCAGCACACAGGACGTGCCGCTACCAGGGCCCTAGGATTTGTTTGGGGGCCGCTTTGAGTGACGAGGGCGAAATGAAAGAGGGTCCGATGGGCATCTTATTGCTGACTCGCTCTTGTGGCACGATGAATTGGCAAAGGGACCGTCTGCACATCGTTAAAAGTTGCTAGTAGATTTCTTTCAAAACTCAAAATCTTTCAAAGCTTTGAAAGACTACGAAAACGTAGAAAAAGTATTACAAAATGCATAATCTCTCTCTATATATATACAGAAGAATGTCTGCTTGTGTGCTTGTTTGTTTGTTTGTTTGTTCGCGATTACCTCAGCCACTATTATAATAGCTATTGTCACCAAACTTTCTACAGTTAATTTCTGGGTCCTGGGAAAGGTCGGCGTCGACTTAAAAAAAAGCTAAAATGGGAGATATTAATTAAAAAATCTGATATGTACACCACATGACTTCCTTGTACGGAATATTAAATTTTACGCACTTTTTCTTGCATTTCGCTTAAACTTATTGGATTCAACTAAATCTACTTCGCCGACAGCGCATAGGTTCACTTAACAGTACTATATTTCGTTCATATTATAACTCAGAATGCATAAAATTTGTATCATTTAAAGAATTATCTAATCGTTGCCACATGTTCTATTCAAATACTATAATAAAGCTAGAACGATGTATAAAAGAAACTAAGCAAACAAAAAAAAAAAAAAATAAAAAAAAAAAATAAAACAGTTTTTCGCAGACGATGCAGTATTTCTCATTCAATTAATTCAGTTCTCACTTCGCGACAAGGCAAAAGTACATAAAAACTCAAAATATCTGTATTAAAAATTACTAATTATTAAAAATTAAGTAAATTTTAAAAACTTATTTCCTCGAAAAAATTCCAGAAAGGATTAAGCATGATTTAAATCGCAATAATAAATGAAGGCGTTTATCTTTGTTGTTGCGAAACTACGTTTCTCTAGATTGGCAACAAATTTACTACTCTGCTGTTTCAAATGTAAACAAGCAATGGCCGCCATCAAAAAAAAATATTAGGCTTAGCGGCACTTAAACAACTTTTAAATTGTTGATAATTCTAAAAATATTGCATACAGATTTACTAAAGGCATAAAAACCTTAACCAGAAGATAAGAACAACATAATTTCATGTTTAAAGCAAAAAATGTACAATTTTCAAGCATATAAGAGTAAAGAAACTGAGATCACTGAGCCGGGTAACAGAGTGGATATATTTATAAATATATTTATATACGTTTGGTGCGGCCGATTGAAACCAAAATACGAGGTGCACATCTACATGTTATAGCAGTCCTATATACAAAATTTCAACGTTCTGAGGCAACTCGTTTTTGAGTTATGCGAGATACGTACGTACGTCCGTACAGACGCCTCGAAAAATTCTCTTCAGAATTCAATTTAAAGCAGTGTTTAATTTTTTTTGGAGGAAAAGAGTCTTTTATTCGGTCCTTACGTACAGATATCACGCAAAAACTTCGTTCAAGTGCATTCGAAAGCGGTCAAAATGGATATTTTCGTTAAAATATGCTGCCTGAAGCTTTTCGCGATTACAATACTTCCTTTTTACTTCGTACAAGGAAGTAAAAATCTGAAAACGCTTTGCTCTCCTTTTTCCGAGTGGCAACAGTCGCGCACGCTGGAGATAAAAACATACTTTATTTCCTGAAGTGTTTTCACTGATGCTTTTAAATTGTAGAGCTTTTTAATAAAAATTTTTAAGTTTTATATGAAATAAAAATAGTATTGTTAATCATTAAATACATTATTGCCTATCACAAAAATTCGGGAGAAGTTATTTTGACTGTTCCCATCTTCGTACGATTTTAATAAGCCGAGATATTAATTAACAACTCTGAAAACACTAATTTTCACATTTATTTTTCCGAGTGGCAACAGTGCTACTGCTCGATTTCAAATCCTAGAGTTTGTTATTCAAACATTTGTAGTTTTTACAAAATCTCTCTGTATAAAGAAGAATGCCTGTTTGTGTGTTCGCGTTATTGATGTCTGATCAATTATGATCAATTTTTCGCAACATTTAATCGACTAAAATTGAATCTAGTGAAATATTGGATGGAACTTGAGCTTTTACGACCATTTGACTAGAGAAAATTATTAAAAACTGTATGCCGTTGTTGCTCATATAATGGCAAAGAATTAGTTTATTTTTCTAGCAACATTTTTAACGAATCGCAGAGTGAAAAATGTATGAGTATGAATCGTATTGTTTGCATCATTATTAAAAAAGGACTACAGTGGTATCGTTCTCTCTGTTGTTAGATACATTACTCTCAATCTACTAACTTAACTGGCAACGGGTACTTCCGCTAGTAATGAAAATAAAAAGGAATACAGTATATTACCGAGTATAAACCCAGTACTTTGCAGCGGAAGTTTATCGATTGGCTGATATATTATTTCAAAAAATTTACAAACGTTTACAAAAAAATAGAAAGAAATTCTAAAAAGATTCAGAATTTAGCATCGAAAGAGAGACTCTTAAGGTTTTCTATGATTTTGCTAAGTATGGGATTTATAAGTCTACTTTTGGACTCAGTCTTTAGAGACACAAATATTTTACACTTTTAGCTTTATTATTAAACGTCGCTTTCGCTGCAGGAACAAACCAAAACTCGGTTAAAAACCGCTTGCTTTTAGAATTTCCAATAGAAAATTAGATTTGCCATACATTAAATTTACATTCGTTACATTATTTCTTTGAAAACGAGAAGCTTAAGTGTTTTACCATAAAAGTCAAAAAAAAAAGTATAATGATTTTAATGAGTACAGATATTTAGAGTATAACATTTCCAATTAGACTTCTCGCGATTTAAATTCTTTTTTATTTAACTCAATCCGATTAAAATGTAGAGAAATATGCTTTAAGAACTTCGTTTATTCCTTTCCAATCGCTTGGTTTGTTACTCAGTAAGAGAAAGATTAAATATGAAAGTTAATTATCTTACGCTTTATTGAATGGCAACACGCTGCAACGTGGAGATATTTATTTATATATTCATTTATTAGATTACGGCAAAGCACTCGAGGGCTATCTGCCTTAAGGGAGGGATGCTTTCGGGGAAGACGTTTTAAGGGAAACTGGCTCATATACACGTTACACATGAGGAAAACCACGAAAACACCCATGCAGCCAGCCCGTTCGCGGGATTCGAACCTCGGACCGAACTACCAGTGTTCAGCGACGCTACCGCCGGCCGCTGGTGGGCGCGTGGAGATAATAAGCATTCTATTTGAGGTAGTGATAACATGGTGCTTTCAAAGAGCCAGATTTATGGGGGGAATGGAACTATTCGTCATGGCGTTTCGCCGTCAGGACGTTTCGCCGTCAGCACATATTTTTCTTTACATGACTGTATTATTTATATCAAGTTGATTTAGATTTATAATTCTGTTTACCTATTTTGTATTTAAAAGATATTATATGCCTATATTATATTATGCTATATTATATTACTAATTTATTTAATTTAATAGTTTTGTTTACCTATTGTATACCTCTGGGTATCTTAAATTTTTAAAAGGGAAATAAAACTTTTGCAATGAAAAACACATCTTCTAGAATAAATAATTTAATTATTATTTTATGTTTGTCCCAAAATTTCGAAAAGCGAATTTTTGAGATTATATTCATTTTTTCGAAAATTCACTGACTGTTCCCTTAAAAGGAGAAATTCTCTTTTACATGTGTAGGCGTAAAGCACATTTTGTCTACGACTTGAAAATCTTAAAAAGATCTGAAAAATGATGCGAAGAATTAAAGTGTTTTGAATGATAGCTTGCATTAGTGCTATATATATATGTAATATTTTTTGAACGCATATTCAGTTAGTTTTTTCTTGCATAAAAGTTTAATTCTTCATTCGTGAATCAGTTTCGCTTTATATACAATCTTAATTCACTTATTTTCTGCAATATAGAGCTTTGCAGGTGCAGCTTTGAATTATGCGATGACAAGTGTTTGGTAAGTGATTGTCTATTAAGCGGAATTGGATGCTTTCTTGGAGAGTATTGCTGGAAATCGGCTCGTATACACCTTTTACATTGGGAAAAATTTGAAAAAGCCAGCCTGCTTGCGGGACTCGAGCCTCGGACCGAACTACCAATGTTCAGCGTTTTACCGCTCGGCTGCTGGTAGGCAGTTCGAGAAAGAAATTTACATAATTATCCATTCTGTAACATTTTAGAACGAAAAATATATCTACTATTAAAAAATGCTAACTTTTCCAGCTTTTCTATAGATTTTACTTAACTTTCTTACACATGAAGAGACATTAGAGACTGTAAAGACATTAGGTTAACTGGAAGCGCGAGAGATGAGAAACTGAGCAACGCCCTCGTCGGGAATCGAACCACGGATCTCTGGAATACTCGCCCAGTGTGCAGACTAGCACACCACGAAGGCATGCCAAGAAGGCGGGAGAAATGCCTTATAATTCAGTAAAATAAATTTAAAATATATTTGTAAAATAAATTAAAAATATATTTGTAAAATAAATTAAAAATATATTTGTAAAATAAATTTAAAATATATTTAACATACTTTTTATTTTGTTGATGAAACATTCCATTTTTCTCCTAGCGTTCTAACTCCCAGGTTCAAAAAATTTTCTTAATATTCAGGTATTTTTTGCCTTCCAAAATTTTTTTCGAGAAGGAGATCCTCTAAATTTTCAAATGGATTTGTCAACTCAGTTCGAAAGTTATGCCGAACATTTCTCTTCGAATTGTTGAAATTTACGGCAGCGAAGTATAATAACTGATCCATCACAGCGAAGCACACACGAACTGCCCTTCATTCTACGATTTGGCTGATTCAGCTGCACATTCACCTTCTCTAATAAATTATGGATGAATTGAGGCCTGAGGAGTAGCCGATACAACAATAAAGACGGGTGAAGGTTAAGTTTCAAGTAGAAATGAAGCTATCTGATTAGTTATTGTAATGTTAATATTACTGTGTATTTTTACTTGACTGTAAGGTTCTTTTCAAAGAAATGTTATTCTGATAGTTTGTAGGGTTTCCCTTAGTTCAAACAACCAATTATCTAAATTTTTGTCATCTTTCTTAAACTCCTCAACTTCCTCTCGCATTTCCTCGCCAGGATGCTAATTTAAACTTAAATGAAGTGAGTATTTAAACGCACGAATCTTGGAGTTTATTTAGAGCGTGTTTTTGCTATCCAGCGCACATTTCGTTTCTGACCTTGCTGTTACGCGTAGTTGCTGATAAGCCTTTTTGGTCATTTGAATAATTAACTCGTCGAGTAGGTTTGTCGAGTCAACCTAGTTAGCCTCAACTTAAGGTGCTAGTCAAGCACTACTCTTTTTAGACTTCAACTGATTTGTGTAACAACGCTTAATTTCCACCTCAGGGTGTCGGTGTTATTGTAAAGCACGAAGTACGTGCAATAAAGGGTTATTTTCCACCTTCTTCTGTGCTGGCATTATTTCACGCCTGTGTGAGAAGTCGTAAGGATCATTAATAGGGTCTAGATTAGTTTATGTGGCCAAAGAGAGTTAGATCATGTTAGTTACGTATTTATCCATAACTATTTCACATGTGTTATGTTCTGAACGTAACCGCGTCCTCCAGAAATTTAATTATTCACATAAATTTTATCTCCGAGTTCTAGAACAACAGAATTAGGAAAAGTAATAGGAAAAATACACAGAGAAATGCAGTATTTGCAACTTAACTGTTTTTTTCCTCCATGATCCTGGAGTAAATTACCATTTTCGGTCATCTTATCTATTCAGCTACTGTAGGCTGCTTTTTACTGCAGTCATTCGATATGAAAGCAATTCAGTGCTTGATTAGTTTTACGTCGTAGTTTCTATAAAATTTCTCTCACTTATAAGGTATTTGCTTCCACGTTCCTGCGTGCCTTCGGGGTGTAACGGTAGCACACTTTGCGCGTATTCGAGAGGTCCAAGTTTGAGTTCCGGGAGGGCATTGCACATTTTTCATGTCTGCTGCTACAAAAAAGTCCGAATGATAAGACAGTGGCGCCCGAACTAAAAAACGTGGTGGATGATGATTCTTCACTATCAGGATTTGGCGACTGGGTAACCTAATCTCCAGGACAGGGACAGGCAAAAGTGGACGGAGCACCAGAACATCGTCAGTGACTTTTACAGGTGTTGCTCCACCGCACTACTGTACCCCGCCGGGCTTTTAGTTGGCCCGCCTCGGATGTTAGCCTACCAAGACATTTACATTAATACTAGGCTTTCGTATTGAATATACAATTACAAAGACACAGTATACAATTATTACAAAGAAATTGACCTATTAACAAAAGTTGGATTATGGCAGATTAATATAATATAATTACTTTGAACATACATACAAACTTTCATTGTACATTGTACTTCATACAAACAATATATTTACATTATTATATCTAGTTACATCGGTTACAGCCGAAAACATCGCGGCAAAAACATCGCAGACGAAAACGTCGCGGAGAAAACAACGCAAGGAGAAAACGTCGTGCTACAAAACATCGTGGGATAAAACATCGCAAAGAGAAAACATCGCAGTTCTAAAACATCGTGGTACAAAACATGGACGTCGAAAATAAAGCGGTTCAAAAACTTCGCAGTTTAAAAACATCGTCGTCGAAAATATCGTGATAAAAAATAAAGTATCTAGAAATCATCGCATGACGATAACATCGCAGACATACTTTTTTCAGGTTTTAATAATTGTAAATGGATATTCCCGTAATGATTTGTGAGCGCAAGATGGAAAGAAGGATAATTTTTACTTTCATATTTTTTATTAATCAATAAATCTTTTGCTGAGAAAATAAAAAGGAAACTTAAGCATAGAAAATTAATGCAACTTATAGCACTTAATAGAATTTTAAACCGACATAGTTAACTAACAAAGGCCATTAATAAATCGTTTTTTATAAAGTTCTTACTGGTAATTTTTCATGAAAACTATAATCTATAAGTTGCATTTAATTTTCTATGCTTAAGTTTTCTTCTTACTTTTTCAGCAAAAATTTATTAGTTAATAAAAAAATGTGAAAGTAAAAATTCTCCTTCTTAACATCTTGCGCTCACAAATCATTATGGGAATATCCATTTATAATTATTAAAACCTGAAAAAAGTATGTCTGCGATGTTATCGTCATGCGATGATTTGTAGATACTTTATTTTTTACCACGATATTTTCGAAGACGATGTTTTTAAACTGCGAAGTTTTTGAACCGCTTTATTTTCGACGGCGATATTTTGTACCGCGATGTTTTAGAACTGCGATGTTTTCTCTTTGCGATGTTTTCGCCCACGATGTTTTGTAGCACGACGTTTTCGCCTTGCGTTGTTTTCTCCGCGACGTTTTCGTCCGCGATGTTTTTGCCGCGATGTTATCGGCGGACACCAGTTACATCGAATTACAATAAACATCTTTTTAATGAACGAATTGGGGAAGAATTTTTTTTTTCATCTTATTATACTTAGTTGAATTACTAAGGCGAATTATTAATACATTTCCTTTCATTTTTAACTTGTTACACACCTGCATCAGCACTGAAGTCTTACATTATTATTTTTGTAAATTAATGTATCATAAACACAGAAAATGTACATTAGAAAATCACATAGTACTTACATTTACACTAATATATCTAACAGAGTCGTATATTATTTTTTAATTAATGATTTAATTATTACACGATTTTTCCCCCTCATCTCCTAATACAGTCGAAATTCTTAATATAATTATTTTGTACAAACTATTCATACCATATTTAGCCTGTTTCAGACATTTGCAATATTTCTGAAATCTTGCATTATTTTTGTAAGTTATGGAATAAGAGGTATTTATACAGATGTGATAACATCTTGAGATATGTCTTCTCTTTTATATGCGAAAAGTTTCTTCATAATCAAGGAAACCTTTTGTTGTAATTGAGGGATCGTTAGCATGCATTTAATGTACTCAGGCGTAATTTGTGACCTTCCTTTGCAGTGTAGCTCTTTTGTGAGCTGGCACTTGAAAATATAGTGCTCTGGGTCTCCCTTTTTCCCACATACGCACTTGTCTGAATCGCTCAAATTTCGTGCAAAGTAGTACGTGGGGAAAGGACCATGTCCAGATAAGAATATGTTGATGAAGAAGTAACCTCCAGCCGTCCTTTAACAAAGAGGGAAATATATAATGTATTTTCACATTCCTTTCTGCATGCCTTCGTGGTGTAACGGTAGCACACTCGGCGCGTATTCGAGAGGTCCAGGTTCGAGCCCCGGCGAGAGCATTGCTCATATTTCACGTCTCTTTCATCAAAAATCCTAATGACTCTATACACTGATCTGCATTTATATTTCTTTCGTGATAAAGACGAAATCTGGTCAAGCAAAAGTCTGTAGAATAGATTTATTTTGCTTTCATTCTTCTGTTCTTGGCAGATTAAAATAAATCAAGTTGTCGTTCATTACTGTACTTCCTCCTGCATGCTCCAGGGATCGTGCTTCCTTTGTACAGTAACGGTGTCAGTTTATTTTTCATGAGTTAAAACAACTTTAAAAATAACGCTTTTGAAAATTTTCCCCAGCCATTAAATTTTAAGATTACTGAAAAGCTAAAATCAATCGTGATTGTGTACTGGTTGCAGTAGTGATTACAGATTTAAACGAACTGATTTTTAACAGACTCTGCTGAAAAATGGATATACATATTAAAAACTATCAATAAATTTGTATATAACTCAATAATACCGTACTAGAGCTGAATATGAGGCCATTTCAATGAAAAGATTAAAAAATAAAATGCATCAAATGTTCGTCATTACGAGTAAAATCTTCGACTATGTAGTCATTATTCAGGTATAATTTACCGAATATCACGAAATAAAAAAAAAGGAATAGAGTGATTAATGAACAACTTAACGTATCTCAAGAAATTATAAAAAAAATAACAACACGAAACTCTTATCTAATTTCTCTTGCACAGAATTCGAAATCAAATATCTTTTTAAATTGGTTAAATCATTCAGAGATACACAAAACTCCCCTTGAAAAGGCTTTTTCAAGCTGCATCCTTAACTTTCTAAAAGATCAGATCATTTACTTTAATAGCTTCCACAAAAGTATATCTTCATTTCGAAATGCAAAATATTCCATGCTATAATTACTTCCAAAATAAATTACTGCATAATTATTATTGATAAAAAAATACCCATCAGTTTCATGAGGCTGCATTATAATACACTCATGCTCCTCTACCGAAGCTCGCCTTGCTAAAAGATTTATATGGATCCTACAGACATCATTAATGATTTGTAATGCAAACAGAGACGTCCCACTCCCCTTTTCCCTCTTTCCTGTATTCATGAGTTTAGAAAAAGTGTGAAGAAACCCATTTTGAGTTGAAGAGCATACATGAGGTTTTTTTCTATCCTTTAAAATTCTACCTTCTACAGTTCTCAACTCTGCCCTCCCTCGTCCCCTCTGTGCTCCCTTAAAGCAGCATACGTTTGTTTGTTTTTCACGGTTCGAGCTACTAATTACTAGGCTAATTGATTTCTTTACCTGTCCTCTTATCTTCCGGTACTTCTTGCCGTTTCTCATCGTTTTTGTTGTTGATGAAGAGTATTTTTTTGGCTCTTTTGTTTCAAGCCAACATCAGCAAGCGCATGAGAGGATACCTCTCTCTCTCTCACCATCTCCAACCTCTTCGAAAACCTTTCTTTCAAAAGTACTTCTAATTAGCAAGGATCGTTAAATATTAATTTCATTTGCAGCGTTCGGTTTAACAAATTGTTGGAGATGCGCCGTACGAAGAGGCAGTGCTCAAGAATTAAAGGAATTCGAGAGAAAGAAGGGTCTAGAAGAAGAAGAAGAAGAAGGAGGAGGAGGAAAAAAATTAGAGTAGAAAATAGCCTTTCAAGCTTATACTTCTTCGTTCTTGTCATTAATTACAGTTCCTTTTATAGCTGCAGGCTTCTCTCGCCACGGCAGAGTGCATCTGTCAAACAAGTGGCTTGTTAAAAACGGAAAAGGTTAATTTGGAAGTTTTCTTGAAGAACTAACTTCCAACGGTAAGCCTTGTTTTTTCTCAGCGCACCGATTAGCTGGTTTTTTTTTAATTCTTTCCTTCTCTGTTAAATTACAGTTTTTTTATTTTTATACTAGTCGTAATTACGAAAACAGATGCATTTCCTATTATTAATGAAGACTAATTGAGAATAAAATAAATGAAGAAACAGCCACCGGTGAAGAGACGGTAAATGAAGACTAGAGGGGAGGATGTGGAATTTTTGTTTTTGAACAATTTTTTCCTCGGGTTTTGTTTTATGTGAAAAGGTAAGATGCGTTTCGACTTTGTTCTTTGAATGTTATTCGCAAAAGGATAATTTTCCTAGTGGCTTTTGTCTTAGATTAATTACACTGGACCCGTGCATTGTTTTTTCCCGATATAATTGGAGCATGTTTTTGTTTTTCTTAATGAAGCATTTTGATCCCACTTTTACGTATCGATTAGGAAGATATTTATTTTTAGTTGCTACTTAAAACGCATTTTTTGTAAATTCAGAAATACAATACACCGCATCATTATATTCCTTGTTCTAATGCGGATCGGTATACAGTGTTTTCGAATATCGCGCGAAATTTGCTTATACAGAGGCTGTTCACACATTTTTTAGACGAAGCATATTGTATTCACAAAACTAAATTACATAAAATTCTTGTGTTTTAAATGTTCTATTTGACATCCCTTATTCTGAACTATCTTTCGACACCGCAATTTCCAGGATAATAACGCCATTTGAAGTGGCAGAAGAAGTATTCTATCCCATTCCTCCCGAACAGCTTTCCAGAGTCCTGTTAGGGTTTTGGGACAAAGTTTGGATAATGCAGTTTTTAAAAGTCCGAAAGCACAAAAATCCAGAGGTGACACATCGGGAGATATAGTAGGGATATCAGTGAAGGGTATGGCCTTGATACCAGTTTTTTGTTCCCTTTCTTTTAGGAAATTTACAGTGGATTTTGATCTGTGACTGCTAGCTTTGTCCTGATGGAGTCTCACAGATGGATGGCACTGTGGGTAAAGCGATGGTATTTCATTCAGAAAAATTGGCGACAAAATATGTTTATGATAGTATTTGGAGTTAATCTTGACATTTTTTTGCACTCTCTTTATTTTTAACTTGCCATTATAACAAAAACCAGCAACAATCATGAATCTCTTAGAAAAACTTTCTTTCGATTCTTTGAACCATGTACTTAAATTTTTTCTCTCCTTTTATGTTAATAAATGGTTCTTTTTTTATTACAGTCCTTTACATACACCCATGCTTCATCTACTGCGACAATTGTTTTCCATTTTTCTTTGGATAAGTGTTTCTCACATAGAATTCTGCAGCGTGTCCTACGTTGAGCGATATGCTTTGGGAGAAGTTTATCATTTTGTTTACAGTGGACACAGAGCATTTTAATGATTTTGCAACTGTCCTATGACTAGGGCGATTTTCTTTTAACATTAAACAACGTACCTTTGCAATAGTCGAAGATATCCGTTTTTTCCTTGGATACTTGTTTGGAAATTTTGTTCCACTTTGAGGCTCCAATTTGACGTTTGTTTCCTTTCTTGTTGATGATATTACCTATCGACGCTTTAGATATCACAAAAACATGACTCTCACATAGTTTTTGGATAACGGACTATGCATATTGCTCTTCGGAAAGATCGTAAATGTAGCCTTCGAACCACTGCTTTGTTAAATTCGCCATTTTGAATAAAAACAAAACTTTCAAGCCACAGACGATAATTTTGACTTTTAAAAACATAGTACAACTGCAATTACTTCTTTTGGAGCAAGCGAGGTTTTATTACCACTTACCAAATTCGTCTAAAATTATTTGCGAACAGCCTCTGTAGCGCTGTCTAGGTATGATATGTATATGATCTAAACACCTCATCCGCGACCGAACTCATAAAACTGCAGAGCTCTGGTAGTTCGATCCAACTTCAAATCTAAACTGGCTAGCTGCATAGGCGTTTGTAAAGTGAATATGTTTCAGTTTTTTCTTAGAAAGTTTTCCACTCGTGTATCTCTCTCCTTAAGCAGGAGGTTTTAGTATGCTTCCCATTAACTAATATATCTAAACCAATCTATAAATGAAGCAATGAGTTTTGAATCATCAAAGGCTGTTCCTGTAAACAACGCAGTATTGAAATAGCGGCTACCTCTTTAGATAACTTGATTACATATATTGATATTTGAATTAATTACGTATATATATATATATATATATATATATATTCACTTTATAAAGACATTAGGTATTTTTGGAAGCAGGAAAGATAAAAAATAAGCAAAGCCTTCGCCGGGAATCTAACTATGGACCTCTGAAATAAGCGCCCAGTGTGCTGACCACTACACTACGAAGTCATGCTAAGATGGCGGGAGAAATACCTTATATACTCCCCTTTTTAACCCGGCGGAAGGCGCACCAAGAAAAGTTACTAGAACGGGTGCGTGGGGTATCACATAGCCCAATATTTAAAATACAATAAAAATAGTATTATTTAGTTGTAAAACTGTTTTTTTTTTTTTTTTTTTTTTTTTGTGTGTGTGTGTGTGTGTGTGTGTTCTCGTGTATTATAAATAAGTGAATAATAATTGGGTGTCAAAAAATTAATTTCCGAAATAATCTTAGAGTTAAAATTAAGATAAATTAAAATAATAAACATCATGCCTCTAAGTTTCATTGCATCTCTAATACACCATGCTTTTTTTATTTCTTCACACTTTGAACGAAATACATTCATGTGTTCTACATACATTGGCACAGAATGTTTTCACATTTTAAACATTGCATTCACGTTCTTCTGTCCTTGGCGCGAGGGCAAAAAATTTAACACATCTTTCATACTTAGTTGTTTCGAATTTCATGTATTCGTTTTAATTCTTCATCGAAACTTTTTGCATGCAGTATGTCAATTTCTTGGAAAAGTGTTAATCTCTGATCTTTGTTCAATACTTTTTTTCATTAATTGTAATGCTAAGTCTTTCAAAAACAGACTTCTGTTTCTTGTTGGTGGATTAGCAGTTGAATGTAATATAATTCAAGCATTTATTACAGCAACATTCAGTGCAGGAAAGAAAATTACCATTGGCCACCTTCTCGTTATTCTGGCAATTGAATAATTGGCTGACATTTCATCCTCCATATCCACTGCTCCTTTAGTCATGTTATTAAAACATATAATTCCTAACGTTTTATTTTCTCCAATAGTATCTTCTATAGTATGATCGTTATATAACGTTATAATGTTATAATGATCGTTATATAAAACATAAGAACAGTTTTTCCTTTTTTAGGAACATCAGGAATTAATGTTTTATCTTTTTCGAAACCAAAACAGCGTAGAAAATATTCTTAGTTTCATCTTCAGTTTCCGAAATGCAATCTTCATCGCTTTCAAATATTTCTAATAAATCTCGCATGCGTTGCATCTCCAGTTCATAGGGACTCATTCTTTTTACCATAATGTCGTTAGAAATTTTTAAGAATTTAATGTCAAGTACTTTAAAATCACTTGCGAGTAGAAATATTTACTGTTACATTCTAGAAATAAATTTCTGAACTAAATATTCAGTCAGAAAAACACTTACCCGGACAGGCGCGTGGGGTGTGTCATACCCCAGTTCCAACAAAATACCGATAAATGTTTTTCTGAAACACACAGGCAAAGAAAAAGCGGTTCTGAAAGTCAACCACAACTAGAAACTCAGCTACTGAAAGCAGCACAGAATTTCAGTTTTACAAGTTAGGAATACTCCACTTTTATGTAGGGTTGGGGTATGATACACCCCACGCGCCTTCCCGCGGTTTAAAGGGGGACTGGTGTTCAGGGCACCCAATCGCCAAATCCAGGGAGTGGAGAATCATCATCCACCACCCTTTTAGTTCGGGCGCCACTGTAGAGGCATTAGGTATTTTTGGAAGCAGGAAAGATGAGAAATGAGGCATGCAATGAATGCGGGATAAACAATTTATAACTTAAGAGTTTTCACTTATTGAACTGAATTTTAAGGTTAAATTTTTCCCAATCTCAGTATATGCTTGTTTAGCATATAACAAGCGAGGCATTGTTTGCATACTATGAAAATGCTTTACAAATAAGTGACTATGATTAAAGTTATTTTGAATTTAAGACCAATGTATATTTGCATTTTCACAGCGAAGTCCACCTAAGCGCCCGTGCATTTAGACATCGGCAGGTTGCCCTAATGCCTGCGTCTCTTCTCTGTCTGGTGCTTTGCCCAATCACATTAGTGCACGGCTCCTTTGTATCGGGAGTTGTTAAAAGGCATGCCAGCCAATCTTTTGAAGCGGCTGATGTAGCTGCCTTATTTGAATGCACCTTGTCCCTCCTCTCTGTTTAGCGTCGACGCTTACTTATTGATACTCACACTTACAATTTTGTTCCACGGGGAAACCGCACAAAGATCCCCAAGAGAGAAGCAATCACTTCACTTGAATCTATTCCAATCGATATTCGTACAGAGGGGCGTTTCAGATGTTTGAAAGAAACAGATTTTGGCCTCTGTCGATGCTAAATGAATTTAAAACTATAAAAGATTTTTTAAATGTTTCTAAAGCTGAAATCTAGTGTAGAGTTCTTATGTATGGAATCATGAATTTTGTTAACAAAAACGAAAATAGCCTTAACGTCAAAATTCTAGAGACTACAGGCTGCTTACAATATTTTACCCGCTGTTAGTTTTACATTACACAGT
This sequence comes from Stegodyphus dumicola, assembly GCF_044657685.1. NCBI lineage: Eukaryota > Metazoa > Arthropoda > Arachnida > Araneae > Eresidae > Stegodyphus > Stegodyphus dumicola. The sequence goes on from NC_140775.1 coordinate 182,147,033, forward strand.
AGTGTGATCTCCATATTTTTGCAGCATTTCTTTAAACACAGAGTTTCATGCTTGATGGTAAAATGGAAAAACAAAATCTTTGTTAATTTAGAAGCCATGAAGACGAAGAATAGAAACACTTTTTCGTACAGTTTGTTTTATTTCTTTATTTAACCGTGACAATACACTCAAAGGTTATCTTCCTATGGAGAGGTTGCTTTCGTGGAGGATTTTTTAAGCAAAACTAGCTCGTACTGACATTTCATATGCCGAAAGCCACGTTAACTCCCATGCAGATAAATCGCTTAATGGGATTCCAGCCCTCATCGAATTGCGAATATTCAGCAGTTTTAATCAGCTCCATTTATAACAAGCTGTCTGTAGTAAAAACTCAATAGTTGAATTTTAACGGTTTTTAAAGAGCAAACATAAAGCTAATGAAACATATGAGAAGAAAAATAAGGCCTTTTTAGCATGATGATAAGTTTTGACATGCGTAAGGAAGAAGCCTAAATAAAAGCATTTTAATAAGCTGAGGGCTAAAATAATATTTACTGGGTTGTCTTAAATTGGAAATAAAGAAAATTCATTATGAAGATCAAATCAACATGATTAATTTTTATGGGACATTTATTAGATCACTTCACCTTCTTAGCAAAAACTGAGAATAAATCTTCAACCTAGCTAAGCCAAAATGGTGCAATAATGGTTCAAAACAATATATTGCAATATCAGAATGAATACAACTGATAAAGTATTCCTGCAGGTAGTCCTCATATTTCGCAATAACAGCACTTCTGAACCGTCCTATTTTGATTTAAAATTGATAACGATTGTTGGTAAATTAAAATACTCCACGTCAGTCTGCCTAGAAAGATATGCCTTCGTGGAACACTTCTTTTGATAAACTCTCATGTGGCATGCTGCGTACAAGGAAACCAGGAAAACACTACAGCCACACATTTTATAGTAAACTATTTCAGATTAATGAAATTCCACTTAAATATTCGCCCTTGTGATATATATATGCCCTTGTGGATGTTGATAACTAATTTTAACATAGTATTTCATCAAAATAAAGAAATGGAGTCATCAGAAAAATGTAAAGCATAATTGATTTTCTTATTTTAAGAGCAGGCATTATTACATAAATGAAATATTACAAAAGCGGAATCATAATGTATGCAGTAACAGAACTACCAGTTGACTGAATATCTAGTTTTTCTGCGTTTGGCTTCTAGCTCCTAGGATGACAGTCATTGCTCCCAATAGAGAACGCTCTTAACCTTCGGCAGTTTTTAATATGAGCCTAATGCATAAATTCTAAAGGTGGGCACAGTATGTCGCTCTATTAAAGATGCCATTGATTCTGTAAAGGTTGATAGCACAACCAATGGATACTTTAAACAAAGTAAATGGTGGCGCAATTAGTAGATAATTTATTTACCAGTAGACACCAGTCAATAAACCAGTAAATTTAAGACCAATGTATATTTGCATTTTTCATTTTATATATTTGCAGTAGGTAATTTAAGTAAGTGGCTGACGCTGCAAGCACATGTATTAAACAAAGAAAGTGGATGGCAAAAGCACTGATTCATTCAAAGCAAGTGCTTTGTACAGGATAATGGATAGTTGTCCACGATGGATAGTATAACCAAAGCAAGAGGTTAACACAGCCAGTAGATAATTGAAATAAAAAAGTGATTTGGCGTTGTTAATGGGCGGATTAAATAAAGCAAGTGGTTTGCATAACTAATGGAACATCTAGGAAATGGATAAGTCCACCTAAGCAAATGGGTGGCAAAGCCAGTAGCAAATTGAAATAAAGCAAGTCGCTGTTGTTGTTAGTGGGCGTATTAAACAAAGCAAATACTTAGTTTAACCACTGGATAGTTACAAGCAAGTGGTTCTTACAGGCAGTGGATAATTTAAACAAAGCAAATGCTTTGCATAGCTAGCGGAACATCCAGGCAATGGTTAAGTTGACCTAAGCAAATGGTTGGCACAGCCAGTACCAAACTGAAATAGAGCAAGTGGCTGTTAGTGGACGGATTAAACAAAGCAAATGCTTAGTTTAACCACTGGATAGTTACACCCAAGTGGTTCATACAGGCAATAGATAATTTAAGCATAGCAAGTGGATAATCTAACTAGTGGACAGTTACATGGTTCATACAGGCAATGGCTAGTTTAAACAAAGCAAGAGATTGCACAACCAGTAGCAAATTGAAATAAAGCAAGTGGCTGCTGTTGTTAGTGCGCAGATTACAGAAAGAAAGTGGTTAGTCAGGGGATAGTTACACAAGCAAGTGGTTCGCACATGCAGTGAACAATTTAAACAAAACAAGAGGTTAACACAACCAATAGCAAATTGAAATAAAGCAATTGGCTTTCGTTGTTAATGGACAGATTAAACAAAGAGAATAGTTAATCTATCCAGGGGATAGTTACAGCTCAGAGGATAGTGCGCCAAGAGGATAGTGCTACCCAGGGAATAGTGCTACCCAGGGGATAGTGCCACCCAGGGGATAGTGCGCAGGTTAAAGAAAGAAAGTGGTTGGTTTAGACAGGGGATAGTTACAAGCAAGCGGTTCGTACAGGCAATGGATAGTTTAATCAAAGCAAGCGGTTGGCGCAACCAGTAACTAATTGAAATAAAGTACCTGTTGTTAGGGGCCGGATTAAACAAGGTTAGTAGTTAGTTTAACCAGTAAAACTCAAATCCTTGATAGCTCCCAAAACGCAAGTCTAGATTGTTTTTAGCGAAATAGGTTAATTATCATTCATGTATATTTTTCAAAATTCATTAATAAATGTAGCGGATGGTACATGGTTCCATCAGTTAAGCAATAAAGCTCAAAAGTCGTAACGGCGGTACAGCTGGCTTGACTCATGGTCTCCAGTGTAATAGGTTATTTCATAAAGCATTATGAGATTATCCGTGTGTGGTCTCCTAGTGTATGTGTTAACCGTATTCAGCATAATTCAGCATAATTCTTCAATTTTTATTATATAATTCTCAAAATTCTGATACTTTATTTGACTTCATATATAACACCATTGTATTTATCTTATTCTAAATTTTTAACTTTTATTTATTATATCTATTTATGTTTATTATTTATTGTATTATTTATATATTTATTTCTTGATATTTTATTTTTATTATGTAATTATCAAAATTCTAAAATTTTATTGTATTTTACATAACAACACAGTTGGTAGATGATTCCATCAGTTGAGCCTAAAAGCTGAATGTCTTAAAGGCGGTGCAGCTGCTCATCTGATGGTAAATAAATAAATAAATAACCGTATTCAGCTTGTAACCAGAAGATCAAGGATTCGAATCCCAGCAAAGACGGAGTTGCTTTCTCATATCCCCTGGTTTCGAAGAGTCTAATAAACTTCATAGTTATTCACGACATAAATTTTGTCACCACTTAGCTGACTGGGTTTCACTCCTCTCCTAGTAGTCTTAAAGGGAGAGCACAATTGATTGAAAGGAATATTTTAAAGATATCCTTTAATTAAAATTCAGAGAATTCCGAGATTCAAGCCATGGATCTTCTAGTGCTAGTTGGACATAATATCATCTAAGTTACAAACGCTTGCATGGGGGAATGCGATAAAGCTCTTCAATTAAACACCATTTTTTATAAATGCTAGCATGTAATTCACTGTTGTAAGGAACACAATTCATTATATGTCGGATAAAATAATATTTCCAACATCATTCTTTAATTCTGTAATACTTAAATATTTATATTTCATGTATTTTAACATTTTTTATGGTATTCGGAAAAATACTCTTGTGCTGTATTTCCCCTCAAAGCCAAGTTTAAATTTTTTTTCTTTCATTGTTTGCTCTTGATTTGACTTTTATACATTATTTTTACATAATCTTCCTATGCATTTTTCAACGTTTTCACACTTATTCAAAGTTTTTTTTAAATCACGCTCGAGGCGGAAATATTATTCCCATTTAAAGATAAATATTGGTAGCTAAATAGCTTTCTTTTAACTTTTGGTTTCTTAGAATATGTACACAGAATTTTAATAATAATTTTCTCTGTGGCACATAATGAGAAGTAAATATTTCAAGTTTTATCCTTCATAAAAAAACTCTCTACTTTCTGCTTTTATTGAAGATCTTATAATGTGTTATAGTTTATCAATCCCGACTACCTCTGTTATTTTTTTCTGAACAGTAAATCATTATTATTATTATTATTATTTTATAGTTCTTAAGTTTTAGCAATTTTTTATATTTATGAGCTTTTTCCAAGTTCAATCATGATGCTTCACCTTAAGTGAAATTTTGTCACCAATTCCTAACTTATTCCTGACAAGCTATCGAGTTCAAACTTTGTACACACACTGCTCCTCAATGGTAATGTTATGTGGTCAAGTGATGTTTTCAAGAGTCTGTTTCTGTTTCCTATTGAATGTTTAAAATACCTTATGTGTGTGTCTTTGTTAAACTAACAAACTATGCATATCGGCACTTTACAGTTTGCGCCGTCGAACAGAGCAGAAAAAAATCATTCCAATGAGACTGATATAAAAATTGAAAGTAATTTACAATATACAACGTAAATTTGTTGAACTGAATTAAAAACAATGTATATTTTGTTGAATTCAATTGGTATCTTAATGCGTTAGAAATTGTCGTACATTTTATTGAATATGCAGTGCATATTTGTTGAGCTGAATTTATAACAATATATATTTTATTGAATTGAATTGGTATCTTAATATCTTAGAAATTGTCTATATTTTACGGAATTATCTTGCAATGTAATGCTTCGAATCCAGGTGAGGGCAGTGCTGAATTTTAAAATTTTTACATTTTCCTCTTTATCGAAAGAATATTACTATTATCCGATTCAATGAAAGAAATCAATAGTCCGTACACAATTTTTTCCAGTTGCACGAAAGAAATCACTAAGAAAATAACACAAAAGTATAAATATAGACAAATTAATATTAAATAACTTTATTTTGCTTGGCATTCTTTTTTCGCAATACTTACTCCGTTTTTAAAAAAGAAAAACGCAGTTGCTTTCCTGTAAAGTTTGCTTTTCGCCATAATGCTGCTGTTGCTAAAAAACATGTTTTACAGTTAAATGAATTGTTTAGGGACACGAGATCATAAGGAAGAAATCTTAATATTAACTTCTTCCCTAGATGGAAGATACTTAGTTTTATTATATAATTATTTACACTTGCCATATTCTTATAATAAACAAGAAGTTACTGTTTCTCTTTTTTATTATTTTAATTTCCTTTTTAATACGAATTAAAAGAAATGTATACATGCTTCTGTGACTCATTGCCATTAATTTCCCATGAATTTTCTAACTATTTAGAATTTTTCTAGCTATTTACAAATAAATTTACCTAATTTTATGTTTAAAACCTTTCTCTGTATAGTCTCTTCCAATTATATTTTCAAGTATACAAAGTTAAATCCCTTTTTGTGAGAAAAATAATTATTATTTACGCTTCTCTTTTATTCTAATTGTTGTTGGTTTGCAATATCCAAACACCAGCTTGTTTCCAATCTGCTGTATACGCATCCATCATACCTTTGTTTGGCAGACGATATATCTCGACACTATCATCAGCGTGATGTAAAAGCAACTGAGACTACTTTGACCAGGCAACTTTTTTCTATTGTTGTGTGGTTAAAGTTGGAACTGGCTCAAATTTTCCTTACTGAGTGAATATATTCCGATTCCAGAAAATAAAGTTGTAGTTCTTTCACAAGTCACAGAGAGTTCTTGTTAGAAGTGTGCCAGATATAGAAATTTGTTATTCGTTCCCGTACTCTAAGCGAGCTTACACATGATTAGCGGAAAAAACGAAGCTCTTGAAGGAAGCGTGACAGGAAAGTTTAATTTCCATCTTAGGCAAGAAAAAAATATTTATCCTCGCATGTTAAAAATGACTCCCATGTTAAAAACGAAGTAATGTTTTTCATATCCCAGCTTTTTGAAAAATTTTTATTCTAGAATTATATTGTTAGAAAACAGAATCTAGAAAGGAGGGTTTCGGAAATCTCAAAGCTACAGATGAAAGATATCAGTTCAGGGAACTCAGTCAGTCAACGTTTGACTGAGTTAAGACCTCATTTCTCCTTTGATTCTTTTCACTCTCCTCTTTTGCTAACCGGTCCTTTTCCCATCGCTCGTTCAATTCTTTTTGGCAGTTCGCGCCATCTTCGCTGTGCGCTCTTGATTTATCTGTCGTTACTGATCTTTTTCATCAAGGAGACAATCATCAAAGAATCTGATCAAGGTTAGAATCATGAAAAGAATCGATTCATTTCAGTGAGCGAACTGTTCTGATTCGATCCCATAAAAGAGCGGTTTTTCCGCTCTTTATGTCTGCATCTTTGTGTGTGGTCTAATCACGATGTTAACAAGCCAACTGTAGTCATAAACGTTCCAAATATGATACATAGGATCAACAAGTGATAGAAAGTCAATAGAGTAACTTAATACGGCATTTATTGCACTTCAAAATTTTTGTAGAGATATTCGACGCCGGGACGCGAACCACAGACCTCTGCAATACGCGTCGAGCGTGCTGACAACTACACCACGAAGGCATGCTGAGAAGGCTGAACACATATCTTATATACCCCCCATTTTAAAGGGAGACTGGGGATTAGGGGACAGAATAGCCAAATCCTGGTGGTGGAGAATCATCATCCACCACATTTTTCAGTTCTGGCGCCATTGTAAAGCCATCAGGGTATTTTTTGAAAGCAGGAGATGAAAAATAAGCAATGCATTCGCTAGGATTCGAATACGCGCCGAGCGTGCTGACCATTTTGTTTTCTTTCCTGATCTTTCGACCATCACATTCTGCCTTTCCTGAAAATCTCTAAAATCAGCAGTCGTTCCTAGCACACGCACATGTTATCAGAAAAATGATGTCTTTACCTTAAACCCATCGAAAAAATAGCGTTATATTATTCTATACATGCAAATATTATGTTCTTGGAATTAGATTAGCCATGATATTGCAATTGATAAATGAATATACTACACTATAATTCTACGCAGGAAAACAATTCATACTGATAAAATTACCTTAAACACATATGCTACGTAATTGATCCCCAAACTATAAATCATGTTTTTGGTTTTCACCTTTCTTGATGAAAGGAAAATATTTTCAGTTAGGATTTGTTCAGTTAGCCGAAAAGAGGTCCTAATTTTCAAAATTCAGAAACCATCATGAAACAAAAGGATATGGAAAAAATTTGTATAATATTTCAGTGGATTACATTGTAAGTAAATGTTACTTTTCGTGTGAAAGAAACAATGGGAAATTAGACTGTATCTTTTCTGTTAAAATTTTGTGCAGTTCTAATAACTAGAGTGTATTTATATAAGGTTCTGAGTATATCAATTTGAGGAATCTAAAGTTTAGATAAATTAACTATCATTGTGTAATTAAACATAAATATAAATAGGTCGGAATTACATTTAAATCAACATTCTCATAATAATAAATGAAAGTTCATTAGTGATTTTGAATGGCATAAAAATTTCAGAAAGATTGAAAAGAATTTTAACCTCCTAATTTCTTTACTTGTTTGTATTTTGAATGCGTAAAATGATGTTTAAAAAGACTGAATACCACGTTATAAGTCTAATCTTCTTAATGATCTGAATCATAAGGATTACTGACAGTATAATGTTAAGAGATTTTATTCTTTGCAATAAAAAGAAAGAATCTTATTCGAAGTTATTACGCATAATAATTAGGAATCATCCTAACATTAAAAGCAGTTTAAATAATAATATTATATTTCATTTGAAAGCATTAAATAACAAAAATTTAAAAATTTGGAAGGTTTCAGGTTTTACACTCATGTCCATAAATTAAGGATAATGCAAAATCAGGCAAAAGAAGTAGAAACAAAACAAATTTGACTTCTTTGTAAAGCTTATTTATTAAAAAAAAAAGGTAAAGAGCAAAAAAAAAAAAAAAAAAAAAAAAAAAAAAAAAAAAAAAAAAAGAGGCTATATGTTTAATATTATTAAAAAAAAAAAAAAAAAAAAAAAATTAGCGATTTTTTTCCCCTGGAGCATATTACAAAAAACACCTATTTACAAAAAAACAATATTACATGGTTGGTATGATTGCTAATACATTGTATGTCTCCCAGACGATGTAATACAGTCCGTACAACGCCTCGGCATGCTGAGTATCAAATTATCGATCTGATCTTGGGGGATATTACGCCACTCAAAAAGAAATGCTCTCCGAAGTTCCAGTAGACATGTAGGAGGAGGTTGATGAGCTCAACTCGTCGGCCAAGCAGGTCCCAAGCGTGCTCTACTGGATTCAAGTCCGGTGAGAATGCTGGCCAGTCCATACGGGTGATATCCTCCGATTGAAGGCATTCGCTTACGATGTTTGCACGGTGAGGACGGGCATTGTCATCCATAAACACAAATTGTGTGCCCATGGAGCCCCGAAACAAACATACATGTTGTTCCAGAATGACGTGCCGATAGATTTACTTGTCACGGTTCCAATTTGAACATGCAGGTCAGTTCTGGAACCCAGAATAATTCCACCCCAAACGAGCACTCCTGCACCACCCTAAGGCGACAGTGAGTTGCAGTAAGTGGAACGCATCTGACAGGTCGAGCATATAGACCAATCTGCCCTAAGCGTCTGTACACCGTCTGCCTTGAAATTGTCGTACCAGTGGCTGAAGAAAGCTGACGAGACAGGTCTGAGGCTGTGCTCCACCTGTATCTTTTGGCAGTTACTGCCAAATACCGGTCCTCATTCCGCGTTGTAAATCTGAGGCGACCTGTGCTGTAATGTCTACTCACATTACCATCATCTTGGAATCGTTGCCAAAAGTCTGGAGATGACACTCTGGGCAATTCCAAGTTCGTCTGATACTTCCAGTTGGGTACGCCCATATTCCAGACGGCCGATAATTCTACCACGTAAAAAATCATCCAAATGCGTCCTTTGCGTCATAACGATTCGGTTATTGCGCTGAAATGCTTTTAAAGCGCCTGCGAACAATTTTACTTCTTTGCCTGTATTCCTTATATATCACTCTCTTACACTCTCGTCATTGTGACGTACCATCGGTGTCATTTGGTTACTTCCTGAAATTTTCATATGATTCTTGAAGATGTGTGTAGTGATTTTACAGGTGATATATTTATTTTAAAGTTCGATTTCCGCGTGACTCAGAATTATCGTTAATTTAAAGGCATGAGTGTAATTGTCGCCCAAAAGGGTTTGTTAAGGTTTTTACGCTCTGGATGAGCTCACAGTCTACCAGTCTGCTGCTACACTCATACCTACTAACCCATTTTGTTTGTCTTTTTAGCTTTATTATTACGCCTCATTATCTTCGCATTTACGCCATAAATAGCTGAACAGCAAAATTATATAAAAATTAAGAGCAGCATGGTATATATTTAGAATTACTGATGCAGCATTAAATGATGGCGGAAATTTTTCTATCTTTGTCAGTCTTTTCATTTGCTTTTTTTCTTCAGTTCATCATATGAATGTTTAGTTTTCTTACTATTATTTACGACTTTATTTATTAAATACCACGTTCTTTGTACTTACTTCTCTTAAAATTCAATTCAACAACAAAGCCACAAAACAATTTAAAAACAGCGTATCTTTAGAACTTCCGATAGACAGTCTCGCACCGCTGGAGATAAAAATGTTTCATTCCGTATAGTGTTGCCACTGCTCGTTTGGAATTCGTTGAGATTGTTAATAAAAAATCCGTTAACTTTTAACAAAATATGAAATAGATAGTATTAATTACTAAAGTAAAAGTCGAAATTCGGAATTCGGGCTTCCAGGTGCACATGTACGGGTAGCGGCCTACGTTATTCAAACGATGCTGGGTCTACCTACTGTTGGTTTTTCACAATGCGAGAAATATGCATGCATTTATGCAGATTCTTTATGATTTATGTTTTTAGGTATTTCTTCCTCCTTCTTACCATTCCAGGTGGTGTAACTGGAAGCATACTCGACGCGCATTGAAGAGGTCCAGGGTTCGAGTTCCGGCGAGAGCTTTGCGGATTTCTTCAGTTTCCTCACATCGAAAAATTCTAAAAAATTCTACAGTGGCGCCTGAACTAAAAAATATGATGGATGAGGATTCTCTACCACCAGAATCTGGCAGTTAGGTTCCCTAATCCCCAGTCTTTCTTTAGTCAGTTTTTCTCCCGCCTTCTTAGTATGCCTTCGTGGTGTAATGGTCAGCGCACTCGGAGCATATTCGAGAGTGCTTATTTTCATGACTTCTGCTTAAAAAAAATCCTACTATTTCCACAAATCTTATGAGTTCATAAGCTGCACGTGACAGCGTGTATTACAAATACGTGTGCACATAATTCTTTAAAGTGATTGAATTACATAAAATTATTTTAAGTTCATTTTATCTAATAATATTTTTCTGATAAAAATCTCACAAAGCTTCCCGTCGTTCTCAGATACCTTGCACTGTAAGATTGTGACATATACTACAAAGAAATAAATTTAAATTGTGCACAAATGCAGTTTATTATTAATTTGTTTCCCATTTTTATTTATTCCAAACTGTAGTTTATCAGTTACCAGATTGCAAATTTAAACTGCTCGCAAATACAGTTTATTGTTATTCTTTCCCTTATTTTGATTCCACTGAAACGTTAGTTTATCGGTTACTAGATTATCAATTTAATTTGTGCACAAATGCAGCTTGTTATTATTCTGTTTCCGATATTCATTCTACTACAAATGCTAGTTTATCGGTTACTAAATTATAAATTTAAACAACGTACAAATACAGTTTATTATTATTATGTTCCTTATTTTTATTCTTCTCCCAAAACCAGTTTTATTTCACGGTATATTTGCAAGTTACCTATTTCGTTTTAATCTAAGATCAACCAATTTATGTGAATGTTCAAAAGGAGTACGTCAGGATGTGGAGCATTTGATTTTCTCATGCCCTACATTTGGTGGCTCTAGATTATGCTTGCAGAACGATTTGAAAATGTTCGGAGTGACTTGCCCAGTGAACGTATCTGTTTTCGTGAAGTACAGACTGCAGTTCTCTGCTTTTGTTCGTTTTATTTATGCATGTAACTTTTAATGTTTTAGTTAACTCACTTCTGGAAGCCTCGTATTATACATATGTGGCGCACGGGAAGTGTATGTTTTCAAATAAAATAAATGCCAGTTTATCAGTTACCAGATTATAAATTGAAACTGTGCACAAATACAGTATATTATTATTCTGTTCCCGATTTTTTATTCTACTCCAAAGACTAGTTTATCGGCTACCAGATTGCAAATTTTAACTGTGCAGAAGTACAGTTTATTATTATTCTGTTCGCAATTTTATTCTACTCTAAGCGCTAGTTTACCGGTTACCAGATTATAAATTTAAATTATACACAAATGCAGTTTATTATCAGACAAAAGGGGCTTTGTCCCTGAAGGATTATTGTTTTCGTTTTGCGATTTTGCGTTGAATCACTATAAATGTCCGTTTCACTTTTCAAACTGTTGCCACCGAATGTTAAAGACCTGAATTATATTTGAAGAAATTAAAAATGAAAAATCTGCATAAATGTATGTCTATTTCTCGCATTGTGATAAATTAACGGTATATAGAACCACGAATTTTGAATGACGTAATCCTCCTACGAATATGGGCATGTGGAAGCCCAAATTTGAAATTTGGAATTTGTTTTATTAACGATTTCATATTTTGTAAACCATTAACGAATTTGTAAATAACAAACTCAACGATTTGAAAACGAGCAATGGCAACAATCGTACGGGGGGGCGGGGAAACCTTTTTATCTCCAGCGCGCGGAAATTTGTATCGGAAATTCTAAAGATAGGCTCATTTTAAAATGATTTTGCGACATTGCTATTGAAGTGAATTTGATGGTTTAAGTGCGAAGAACATGATATTTAATAAATAAACGTAACGCATTAAACGTTAAAAAAGCGCCCCTTTGGACATAATTTAAAATCTGAACCCTTTCAAATTTTTTTTATTCAACTATGATCGAAAAGTATATTGTCTACAAAGAAATGATTGTATATGCGTGAAAATAAAGATTGTGATAATATGAGGTCTGTTTTTTATTATTCTGTTTCCGATCTTAATCCTTCTCCAAATGCTAGTTTGTCGGTTACCGGATTATAAATTTAAACTCTGAACAAATACAGTTTATTATTATTCTGTTCCCAATTTTTATTCGTTAATAGATAGAGATGATTAATTTGGAAATTTCAGAATTAAACTGTACAGCTGTTAGATTATTTTAAAGAAGGAGTAGATAAAAAAATGAGCAATGCCCTCTTCGGGACTTGAACCACGGACCTCTCGAATACGCGCCGAGTGTGCTGACCACTACACCACGAAGGCATGCTAAGAAGGTGGGAGATATAAAATTACCGGGTTAATGAAAATTGGTTCGAATAACTTATGCATTCGACAACAAATCTAGGTAAATATTTTCACCGTCTTGCAAGTCACAGTTTGCTTTACTGCGAGTGACTTTATGATTCGTCAGAGTTGTGTTCGGCGTACAAGTTTGACATTAAGCAACAGCTCCTTCTCGCCTTGCCACTGTCTCGCATCTTCTATTACAATAAAACCAGGCGCCCAAGAGTCTGCTCTCCTAAGCAAGATTCACAAGACACTTACTGCTCTTTCCTACGGAAAACTACTTTACTTGATTGCTCGCCTGTTTTACCTTTACGTAATAGTCTTGATTACGTACGAGCTCGTAGTTGAGGTACTTTAGTGGTATCTTTTATCGGGGCGAGATGGCGCCCTTAATCGTGAATTATAGAAGGCTAAGATACTCCTAATACGAAACCAGATGCTCCTTAATCCACTCAGCGAGTTTATGAGCGCCTGGGCCTATCCTCGCGTGGTAGCTAAATTATGGGTTGTCTAGTGCTCCAGCAGCTACAGGTGGGGGATGCTGCTGATTTGGTTTCGAGAGAGGTATGATGACAGCGATAGACGATGAATCATGAGAAGGGGGGATGGGGTGATGCGATGGAGTGCTTTCGGGGTGTTTTCTCGTGGCAGTTTTCTTTTGTGACTTGGACTGCCCTAAAAATATGGAGGTACTTCTCCTGCGTAAGACATTAAGGTAAGATATTTAGAAAGTCCAAACTTTATAACTTTTTCTTTTTAACTTTTTTCTCTTATTTTTTAGAGTATATGAAGATGTTAATTCAACTGAGTTATATTGTACATCTATTTCGATAATTTATTTATTTCTTTTACAGCTTTAAATGCATCACCTCTAAGACGTTTCTCACCATTTTAAAAAAAAAGTTTAAAAAATCATATGGAAAAATAACTCATACATGAAAACATTTGAAAATTGTTCTCTTTATAATATTTTACAGAAATAAAGAATATTTCGTAGTATACCAACCGAAATCTAGCCATTATTCAATATAGAAGAGGGTAGGTTATCGAATGCACACAGAAAACATTGAAGCCTGGTAATATGATAGTTTTTCCTTTCCTTTAATACATAAACCACTCACTTGGTTCAATTTACATGCTAGACATTAACATTCTTTTTATTTCGAACTTGTCACAATGTTGTAAGGCATATTTTAATTTTATAACAGTTATTTTAAAGTACTTTCCTATCAATTCCCGTTTCCACTTATATCTCCCTACCAGAATGAGGTTTTAGAATCTCGTTGAATGCAAATGAGAGAGTAGTAGTATTTAAGGAAGGTTCAACTTAGTTCGTGATAGAGAGCTAGGAATCCTGAGTAACGCTATAAGGTATTTCTCCTGCTTTCTTAGTGTGGCTTTGTAGTGTAGTGGTCAGCACACTCGACGTGTATTCGAGAGATCCGTGGTTCGAGTCCCGGCGAGGACATTGCTCATTTCCCATCATTCCTGCTTCAAAAATTCTTAATGTTCCTACAATGGCGCCCGAACTAAAAAAGGGGTCGAATGATGTTGTTTTATCACCAGGATTCGGCGATTGGGTCCCCTAATCCCCAGTCGCCTTTTAAGGAGGCACATGCACCTTAAACCCCTTATGATCTTCGAATATATAACTGTTGCAAGAATTAGGATATTTTATTTATTTCAAAAGCAATTACTTCCAACTTTTTACAGCTGACTACATAATCAAGTTGCGTTGGAAGCTAATAACCAGAAAGTTTGTGTTGCCACAAACATTTTTGTAATTTTATCCGCTTTGTGACAAAACATTTCGTCATGTTTCCACCTTGCGCGCATGATATTTTAAAAATAGCTAATAGTACATACTTGAAATTTGATGGTATTCTTTATATGGGTTCTATTTTCTAACTGAACAGAAAATCTGCTGAATATTTTAATATTAAAAAACTTTATAAGCGAAAACATTCCAGATTTTTTTAAATAAAAAAGTTGACTTTTAAGCTTACATCGGTGTGACAGCACTATCAGCAAGAACGATGAAGATAGAAACTCTTATCTTAGAACAGCAACTAGTAAAGTGGTTGAAGAGGTGGAACACACTCCTAAACAAACTACAAGATATTTTCTCCCTCCTTCTGCATGCCTTCGTGGTGTAATAGTAGCACCCTCGGCGCGTATTCGAGAGGTCCAGGTTCGAATCCCGGCGAGTGTATTGCTCATTTTTCATGTCTTGTGCTTCAAAAGAACCTAATAACTCTACAAAATATTTACTTAAACACACGAGAACAAACTTGCTTTCTGGCAGAGAAACGAAATGAGAGAAGTGTCAGTACAGACTTAGAGCGTAAAATACTTGGTTAATTAACATAAATCTCCTACAAAGGTATTTAACTGGATTAAATTTACTACTGATTTGGAAAATTGGATTATTTAAGAATCATCTGTTTGACTTAGCTTATAAGACTTAATATATCTTCTGGATATCTTCTGGTGGACAAAAGGCTGAGAATTTTCTTACTTTTGTAATTTTATGGCTCACAGAAAAAAAATAAAGAGTTTTCAATTTTACTTTTATTTTAGTAATATTTTATAATTATCAAAAACATGATATGAGAATATCAAGGTGAAATGAGCGGAGTTGTTTCAACTTTTAATTTAAGCTGAGTATTTGAAGAATGCTAAAATTTTCCAAATTTAGAAAAAGCAAACTTTCACTCACTGCCTCTCTTCAATGCATCAAACGAGGTAGAAATAAAAGAATTTTTTTTTTTTTAAATCTGAAAGATTTCAGATTTGAATGGTCGTCCGAAAAAGGTTTGTTACGATTTTTTATGCTCTCTCTGAGTTCGCCGTCTACCAGTCTGCTGTTGCATTCACTCCTGCTAAACACCTTTTTCTCCTTTTTAACTTTATTAGTAAGTATAATTTTCTTCGCACCTTGAAAATTTTCGATGCAGCATTAAGTGTTGGTATATATTTTTCCTGTTTTTTCATACTTTTCGCAGATTGTCATATCAATGTTCAGTTTTTTTCGTTAAATGGCTTGCAAAACTTCTTTTTTTGTCTTTTATTATCAACAATTTATACGTTTTAACTTTATTTATTAAATGTTATGTTCTTTGCACTTACACCCCCATAAAACTCATTTAAACAACAGTCACAAAATATTTCAAAACAGCATATCTTTAGAATATCCGATACACAGTCTCACGCACTGGATATAAAAATGTTTTTATTCCGTACAATGTTGCCACTGCTGTCTTTGAAATCATTGATTTGGTTAATGAGAAATTCATTCAAGTTTCACAAACTGTAAGATAAATAATAAAACAGATTCGGGCTTTCAGGTGCACATGCTCATATGGAGGACTACGTAATTCAAAATTTGATGGTAACGTCGTTTTTTTTTCACATTTGGGTAAACATGCCTACCTCCACGCAGTATCTTCCTTATTCAATTTCTGTAAAACTAATATTGGGCGATAATGTTTGGTGGCAACAATTTGAAAAATGATACAGCATTTTATTCATATTCAACGCAAAATTCTGTTTGGAGACTAATACCCCATTTAGGCTAACGCTTCTTCAGAGCTAGAAAAAAAAAGAAAAAAAAAAAAAAAGAATAATCTATCCTTGCTACTTTTTAGGTAAAACACGTGCAAACAAAAAAGACAAAAATTGCGATTGCAAACGTCCCATCCATGCATCAGTTACACATCTAGCTTCTGACATAAAAACGTGTCCCAACGAGTCTCGTGTTTTCGATAGCAAGGATCGGGCGGAACAAATTCAATTATTCGGAGCTCACCGGTTGGGGAAATATTGCGAAGGAGACACTTATTTGCAGACGCCGCAATGGCACATGGGACCTCTGCTATCCCCTATTCGAATTAAACGGGCTATTTTGACCACCAATTCACGCGCCACTTTACGAGGCATCTTTTCACAAATGTGCTGGCGATTCTGGAATATCTGGCGCCATCTACTATCGCTCCTGAACACTTCATGGATCACTGTTGTTTTAAGTACGTATTTCAATCTTATGGAATTGAATTCGGAACATTTAAGCAATCAGTAAATTCAAGCGTATAAAATAAACTTTTCAAAAAGTCAAGCTTTCAGAATAAATCCTAAATGATAATTTATGGATTGATTTGGGGACATTTTTTTTTCATGTAATAAATTACTTCTGATAGGATACGGGTAATTTTCAGACGGTTAATCAATTCTCGGTTAACTGGGAGTTTATAGAAGAAATGTATTACCTCCAAACTTTGTATTCTATTCTAAGATATTTTCATGGTCTCCTAAGCTGTAACATCAGAAGGAAAAGTCATGCTTAATATACTAATTAATAAATTCACTCTTAAGTAAAATTGCGAATTATTCTCTCAGTTTTTGAACTTTTGTAGGATAGATAAGAAGCAACTTCGGGATTAATAATAAAAAGGTAAGTACTATTTATTTCGCTGTCAGACATGAAAAAGCCCGGGACGAAACCTATCAGAAGGCTCACCCCCTTTAATTTTTTTGAGCAACGTAGGTGTCATTAACCCATTAGCCGCTGGTGTTGCGTTGACGCAACGGTCAAAATAAATGCGTATATAAATATAACTACCAAAGATATTTTATACCAGCAGATGATTTTGTGTTGGGAATATTATAAAGATTATTTCCGTAAAAAATATTTGCCTTCAACAATTATTTTGTTTATAATAATTAATCTCATACTTTAAGCAAAATTTTCGACAGGGTATTTTTGCTGAAAATATTTAACGAAAGAATCGCCGTCTTTATGAGTGATCTATTTTTAGTCAAGGTCACCGTTTATCAGAACATTACATCAGTCAGATGTTTATATTTGTGTTGGGAAGGAAGGGAAAACAGGTGTTGCGTTGACGCAACGTCAGCAGGAAACGGGTAGTCAATCTCCTTTTTTCACCCATTCCGTTTCGATATTCTGGTTCATGTTCTGGTTGTTTAAAAATGTCTAGAAAGAGGTATCTTACATTAGAAGAAGCCCTTCAAAGATTTTTTGATGAAGAAACAGATGATGATAATGTTAATAATGACCATAAAAAGTTTAAAAAGCAGATGACTGAAATCTTGAAGAGGATAAAAAAAGGAACTGTTAGTTATGTCTCAGAACATGAAGAAAGAGATAGAAGAGAAATTATAAAGGACAAAACACAAGGTAAAACTAGTGCACAGATTTTCGATTTTCTTTTTGGTTTAGACATTTACTCTCTTTCTTCTCGTTGAACAGACAAATATATACGCTCAGAAAAAAAAAAAAAAAAAAAAAGCATTTATTGCATCTGAAGTCTATATGAGAAGATTTATTGAAATATTATTGCTCACAGGATATCATTACATACGGTCGTATGTAAACTTACTAAATATCACCACGTTTTACTACTAGAAATATAAATTCTCTTTTAGATTTCAGACGCGAGAAAGCATTATTTCTTTAGCAAACTCCTATTGAGAGTGTAGAATTAGCCAGAAATAGATCAGCAACAGGAAGACCTAGTAAATTCAGCATTCAAAAACCGTTGCATGGAGATGGTAGACATTTTATCGCAAAGTCCGTTGATAACAAAAGACTTTGTTGTAAAGAGTACCATAGCCAGACTGTTTAAAGATGCAAAGTATGTAATGTAGCTTTACATCATGACTGTAATCAAGCTTTTCATGCTTGAATCTTTCAGTTGAAATAATCTGTACTTGTAAAAGAAATACAGTGTATATTTTAATATTAAATTAATTACAAGTAAAGTGATTTGTAGATTTATAAAACGTTATACAGCTAAAAAGTAATCCTGCGCTCCACTCAAAAGAAACATCACACGAGTACAATCCTACTCACTAAACATCCGTACTCTTATTCCGCTGACGTTGCGCGAACGCAACATTCGCTTTTTCCACAGGTAAGAGCATTTTTTTTTAATTTTCAATGTAAATTTATGTTATAAATGCTTAATTTAATATTTGTTATTATTTTCATGAGAAAAGGAACATTTCTTGTAGTTTTGGCGGTTAATGGGTTAAGGCAATATTTGCTGATATAAAATGCATCTCATATAATATTTCGAATGAAATAAACTTATATATGCAAATATATTTCAACAATGAAATGCAATTAAAAAAAATCGGAAAGCTTTCAGATTTTATATTACGTCCAAAAGGGCGTTTTTTTACCGTTTTCTATGTTACCTTTATTTATTAAACATCATGCTCCGCGCACTTAAATCATAAAATTCAATTCAACAGCAATACCAAAAAAAAAAAAAAATTAAAAAAGCATATCTTTCGAATTTCCGATACACCGTCTCGTGTGCCAGAGATTAAAATGTTTTTTACTGTACAACGTTGCCATTGCTTGCTTTGAAATCCTTGAGTCTGTTAATCAAAAATTCGTTAAAGATTTACAAAATATGAAACAGATAATAAAACCAATTTCCGAATTTAGCTTTCCAGATGCCCATATTCGGGTGGAGACGTACGTTACTCAAAACCGGATGGCTCTAGGTACCGTTGTTTTATCCCAATGCGAGGAACATACATACATTTATGCAGGTTCTTCATTATTTAATTTATTTAAATATAATACCGGAAGGTAATATTTGGTCGCAACAATTTGAAAAGTGATTCAGACTTTTGAAGTCGCCATCAAATGCCAAAAGGAAATTAATAGCTCTTCTTGGCTAATGCCCTTTGGGCTAAACGATGGGAATACCAGACTGGATAATTCTATTTACAGAATTCATTTACAATTTTACATCTCGAATAATAAAAGCTGGGTAGCCCAAAATAAATTAATAAAAATAATGGCTTATGCATTTCACAATGCAATTAAATTACTTAGTTTTTAGGCTCTTCCTGCTTTTATTATTCGCGATATGAAGTTGTAAATTATTTAATCTATCATTCCCATTAACCTATATCATAAATTATTTTTTCGCTTTCAGTTCCTTAATTATCATATTAATGATTTAAATAAAAGGCAATTGCATTATAAAAATGTTTTTAAACTGCATTTTGTTTTCCTTTTTTTGCTCTCAATTGCAGTTATCAATAATGAAACGTTTAGTCGTTATTGAAAAACAAGCAATCAATTATAAGAAAATTATGAAATAAATGAAAATAAGAGAAAGTTTATCACAGAATGTAGAAATCGCTTTGACTATTCAGTTTAAGAAATTATTTGTAATAACAGCGCTACAAGGAGCTTTTTACTCTAAGCTAAATGGAAAAAAGGCCGCAGAGGCCCACTAGCGGCCGAGCGGTAAAGACGCTGAACACTGGTAATTCGATCAGAGTTTCGAATCCCGCGAACGGGCTGGCTGCATGGGCGTTTTCGTGGTTTTTCCCATATGTAACGTGTACACGAGCCAGTTTCTCTTCCACGACGTCCTCCACGACGACATCCCTCGCTTTAGGCAGATAGCTATCGAGGCTTTGCTATAATCACACACAAAAAACAAAAGGTAGAAAGTCTCTCAGTTCATATTTTGTTTTTAATAATTCTTCTTCTTTCAAAAGTGAGCAACACGTTTTTGTTACAAACTGTGAAAATTTCAAAACTTTCTATCAGACACATTTCTAGATGCTGAAATTTTAAAACCATAAACATGAAATACTTTCAAAAATTCGTCAGTTTAAAAAAATTTCCAAAAAATACAGAAATTAATTTTATTTTCATACAATTTTCACTGATAAGATTTTTCCGCCCTGTTCTATGCAACAAACCGTAAAATTGTAATATGCTTAGTTTATTCAATAAACGAAGATATGCAAAAAAATTTTTAATATTAAATTTAAAAAATTCTACTCACAGTGAAACATAGTTAGTAAATTAAATAAAAGCTTCATAAAAATCCACTTCTTTTTTCATAGGGGCGAAATAAGGTTTGTTTTCATAGCTCCTGTTTAGCATGTGTTGCACAAAATTTAAGCTTTCACATTTCAAACCAGTGTGCTGTTTTTTTCTGAGAAAAACTCAGAAAAGGAAAGAAAAAAAACTAAAATATTTATATTAATTTTAGAATAATTCAGTTATATACGATTTGGTTAGGTTAGGTTAGGTTAGGTTATTTAACCACGGCAAAGCCTCGAGGGCTATTTGCCTAAGGGGAGGGATGCCTTCGTGGAGGACTTTCTAAGGGAAACTGGCTCGTATACACGTTACACATGGGGAAAACCACGAAAACACCCATGCAGCCAGCCCGTTCGCGGGATTCGAACCTCAGACCGAACTACCAGTGTTCAGCGACTTTACCGCTCGGCCGCTGGTGGGCCCATATATACGATTTGGAGTTTTATAATTGTAGAGCCATGAAGTTATTTTGAAGCCGGAGATGAGCAATGTCTTCACCGGGATTCTAACCTGATTTCTCGAATATGTGCTGAGTGTGCTAACTGTTACATCACTAACGTATGCTGGAAAGACGGAGAAAATACTTTATATACTCCCCCTTTTAAAGGGTGATTGGATGTTAGGGAACCCAGTCGCCAAATCCCGGTGGTGAAGAATCATCATTCACTCCCTTTTAGTTCGGGCGCCACTGTAGAGTCATTAGATTATTTTGAAGCATGAGACGTAAAAAATGAGCAATTCCCTAGACGGAACTTGAACCTAGACCTCTGGAATACGCGCCGAGTGTGCTTACCGTTACGCCACGAAGGCATGCTGGAAGGAGGGAGAAAATGCCTTATACAATTACTGTTGCAAATCGTAATTAAGTTATAGAAATATGGCTAAATTGATGCAATTAAAGTGTTTATAAATATAATAAGCATCCTTGTTAATAAAGTATCGAATAAAGAAAACGTTCATTTTTAACATAAACGAAATTTTTTTTTTCTTTTCTCATTAATTTTATTTCTAATTTCACTTTCTTAAAACATGTGTTGAAAAATATGTAAAATTTTGCTTAAGTAGAATATCAATACGAGTATTTTGTAGAGTCATTAGGTTAACTGGACGCAGAAAAGATGAAAAATATGCAACCGCCTTCGTCAGGAATCGAACCATGGACCTCTGCAGTACCGCCCCAGCGTGCTACCATTACACCACGAAGGCACGCTAGGGAAGTGGGAGAAATACCTTATAATTTTTTATACAAGAGGATTTGTAGGTTTCCTTGAAAATGAAAACCGACAGCAGGTGTCCCGACTGCTCTTGCAGATATCAGGTACTGAATGTAATAAATTAGAATACTCTTGCCTTTGAGTGTTAGTAGAGAAATTAAATTAAATCGTATTAGTAGAGAAATATTTAGGAATAACGTATTGCAATTAGTCTGTTTAGTTGGAGAAAATTAGTCTTCTACAATAGCGACTTCCAATTACAGCCTGCATTTCAGAAACGAACGTGTTTAATAATACATTATGCTAAACGATTTTTTATCAGAATGAATTTTAATGAGCATTTCTTAGTACAAACGTATAAAATTTCCTGAAACAATAATTAATTTTATCAACTTAAGATTTACATTAAGTTTCCTTTATTATTATTTTTTTTTTTAAACCTCAAGAGAAATAAAATTAAATATCTCCAAGAAACACATAAGAAATATCATGCTTCACTTTCTTTTATGTTTCTTGACACAATATTAATTTGATTCTAGAAGAAAAGTAAATTACAGTATTAATTAACCTTTTATGTATGCTGCTCCCAACAGATTCAAAGTAACGTATTTCTAATTAATTAATTATTTTGTCAGTTTTAATATTAAGAAATAAATTAGATACAGTTCGTATATATGCGTTTCTTTATCAAACGAAATGCAAATTTCCTGTTTTTTTTTTTTTTTTTTTTTTTTCAAATCGTAAAAATTATTGCTGTTGTAATGTAAAGTTGTTATTTTGAATGTTTCTTAGATTTATTTTGATTTCCAAGCATTTACGCCAAGTTTAATTATCGACAAAAGATTACAGCAAATTGGTGATGTACTTTAACCTAATCTAACAATTCCCACATTCCTTGGATTTGATTGAATTTATTATAAGACACTTTAGACTAGTGTTTCCAAACCATTTCTGTGTTGTGCCCCCACCTAATCTTTTCTAAAATTCTTATGCTCCCCCTAGCATATACATAATTTTTAATATTTAAAAATTAAAATATTCACGAAAGAAATTTGAATGATAGGTTTTAGAAAGAAACACCGAAGTTTAAATATCCATGTCTACAGCTAAAATTCTTTATAAAATATTTAAAATGAACCGCAATTTAAAACTTTTTTACGTATGCTTGCTTTACTTACATTGTTCTTTATTTTCGGGAATAAAAAATAACATTTCGAAACATGTCGACTTCCTGAAGAAAATTTGGAAATTTGAACGTCCCCTGTCCCCTTAAACTCTGGACGAGTCCATTCTCTCCTTTTAACAATCGAATTGTCCCTCTGTGGGAAACACTGACGCAGACGAATTTTGTTGAATCATTGCTAAGATTTATCTGATTAGATTAAACATTTAGTTTATACAAGTTTCAACAGATCTTCAAAGAGTTTTCACAAGGTTAAATTCAGCTTGAAATAAACCAAGCACTGGACTAATCTTCCAGACTGCTTGGAAAATTTTTTATCCTACAGCACCAGAGTGCAAAGCAAAAATAAAAAAAAAATCTGAAAGCTTTCAGATTTTATATTACGTCCAAAAGGGCCTTTATTTATTAAATAACATCTTACCTTTATTTATTAAATTTCATGTTCTTCGCACTTAAACCACATAAAATTGAATTCAACGCTGTCACAAAATATTTAAAAACAGAATATCTTTAGAAATTTTTTTTTTTTTTTTTTTTTGTGCCACTGCTCTTTTTGAAATCGTTGAGTTTGTTAATGAAAAATTCGTTAAAGTTTCACAAAATGTGAAACAGGTAATAAAACAAAGTTCGAAATTCTAAATGCGGGCTGCCAGTTGCCTATGTTCGATTGGAGGACAACATTGTTCGAAATTTGATGGCTCTAACACTCGTTGTTCATTCACAATGCGAAAAACGTTCATGCAGATACTTCAGTATTTAGTTTCTTTAAATATAATACATTGTGATAATATTTGGTGGCAGCAGTTTGAAAAGCGAACCAACGCAGAAAGCGAAACGATGCAAAATGTTGTTTCGAGACTAATAGACCTTTATATCTAACGAGCCTTTGGACAACAAATTACGGTTTAGTTGAACTTCAATTACAAATTACAGAATTATAAGAATTAAAAACTTAAACTTTATAGCGTATTTCTCCGCCTTATTGGCATGTCTTCGTGGTGTGGTGGTCCGCACCCTGGGCGCGCATTCCAGAGGTCCGCGGTTCGATTCCCGGCGAATGCTTTACTCATTTTTCATCACTCCTGCTTTAAAAATAAGATTTTTAAGGTCCTAAGGTCTCTACAGTGGCGCCCGAACTAAAAGGATGGTGGATGATAGTTCTCCACACCCAGGATTTGGCGACTGTGTCCCCTAAGAACCCCAGTCGCCCTTTAAAAGGGGGAATATGTAAGGTATTTCTCCCGCCTTATTGGCATGTCTTCGTGGTGTGGTGGTCCGCACCCTGGGCGCGCATTCCAGAGGTCCGCGGTTCGATTCCCGGCGAATGCTTTACTCATTTTTCATCACTCCTGCTTTAAAAATAAGATTTTTAAGGTCCTAAGATCTCTACAGTGGCGCCCGAACTAAAAGGATGGTGGATGATAGTTCTCCACACCCAGGATTTGGCGACTGTGTCCCCTAAGAACCCCAGTCGCCCTTTAAAAGGGGGAATATGTAAGGTATTTCTCCCGCCTTCTTGGCATGCCTTCGTGGTGGGGTGGTCTGCACGCTGGGCGCCTATTTCAGAGTTCCGCAGTTCGATTCCCGGCAAAGACGTTGCTCATTTTTCATCTTTCCTGCTTTAAAAATATATACCTAATGCTTCTACAACTTCTGCTATTTGCGGAATTGACGAAAATTTAACAACCCAAAATACAGTGTACGATCGGTTACCCGGTTGCTGATTATCCGTTTTGCGGATTATCCGTGAGTAACTGTGCTCACGAACGTATACTCAACGTTATGCGCGTGAGAGCAGAAAACAAACACACCCAAATACGACTTGCTCTAAAAGACCGCTGAGTTACGTCATTAGGTTCAGTTCGAACGATTACCTCGTATAATTTATTCTGCATCTGCATAGTCGAAGGCTTTGATTTGGCTTAAGTTAATTATGGCAAAGCACATTAGGTCTATCTACCTAAGGGAAAGCACGACTTCGTGGAGGACCTTTTAATAGAAACTGGATCATATATACATTACACATGAAGAAAACCAAGAAAACATGCAGCGTTAATCGAACCCAGGTTCGACTGGAATCGAGCCCAGGTCGGAACTACCAGTGTTCAGAGATTTTACATTGGGCCTCTGGGGGAATCATAGTCGAAGGCATCTTTTCGGTTAATCACCGGTATTTTTTTAAGTATGTATTTTTGCTCGCCTTTTCTTCCTATTTTTTTAATTGATTTAAAATTTTAGAGTTATGAAATTAATTAAGAACACGTGTCAAGAACTGGGCGCAAGAATGATGTGTTAGCCGGTGTTAACAGGAAGAATCGTCAGTAATACGACACTAACTCCGAAAAATATGGAACTGACGCGCAGACGGTTCATAATATTACTAAACAAAAAAGAACAAAAATAAAGAAGTTACGAGAGATTTTGACAGAATGGGATGTCCATCTTACCGAAAGGGCATAAACTCTCAACTCACGAAAACTCAGATTCAGCTGTGCTGAATCCGAAACATAAGCAGTAAAACTCAACAAATATTTAAGGGGACTCGTACACCTTAAAACCCATAAGATCTTCGAATATGTGACTGTTGCAAGAATTGGGATAACTTATTTATTTTAAAAGCAATTACTTCCAACATTTTACAGCTGACTACATAATATAGCTGCTTTCTGTAATAGTGATCAGAAAGTTTGTGTTGCCACAAATATTTTTATAATTTAATCCGCTTTTTGACCAAATTTTTCGTCATGTTTCCACCTTGCGCGCACAGTTTAAAACATTCTGTTGCGTAATTGCATTCCATATTTAGTACATAGCTTTTATAACGTTTGGAAATTACTGTGAACCAAAAATTTTCAGAATTTCATGTTAAATTTTTATTTTATTTGGAGTCTAGTTATAAAATGTATTTTATTAAAAAAATCTGTAATGTTTTCGACCATAATTTTTTTAATATTAAAATATTCATCAGATTTTTGGTTCAATTATTTGTTACTTTAAACAATAGGGCTCATTTAAAGAATTCCATCAATTTCAAGTATGTACCATTAGTCATTTTTAAAACATCGTGCGCGCAAGTTGGAAACGTGACGAAAAATTTTGTCACAAAGTGGATTAAATTACAAAAATATTTGGGGCAATACAAACGTTCTGGTTTCCAAAGCAGCTATATTATGTAGCCAGCTGTAAAAAGTTGGAAGTTCGAATTCGAAGGGTGTTAAGGGGTTTAAGGTGTATGAGCCACCTTAAGCGTTCTAAAGAATAAAGTAAAAATTATGAATTCATTTAAGATATAAACTCATGCAATATGCATGAAAATTGATAGTTTGGATTACAAATGTTTTCAGTTATGCGTAAATTGCATCTCCGACAATAGCCTGGATAATTTACAGTGCACTGCATTTACAAATCAAAATGTAAATTTAAAGCTTCACAACATGGCTTTATTACTTAATTCTCAATGAAAGACAAAATTTGCAGGTTAGCAACAGCATTCAGGTGAGGCAGTAACAAAGGATTTTCATTAAAATCCTCCGACGGGCTTCGGGTTTCCCTGAGAAACCTCAAATTTCTGAAACCGGTCATGAGAAAGTGGTATTTTCTTGGTTTTGATGCCAAAATGTCCTGGTATTTTATAACTGGATTATGTTCTTTTAATATATTACCTTAAGCTCCTGGACATATTTCAAGATGTTCATGAATACACTTTCTTAAAGATGTCACATGCAACATTCTAGGCCGTACACATACGGCTTTGTCGCTCAGAGGGTTTAAAAACCAGTTTGATATTGACAAACTATCTCCTTAACTTAAATTCTCGTTCTTTCTTATAATTCACTTGATTAGATTAATTAATTCTGATGGAGTAAAGGCAAAGAGAAGACACATGGTGAGTTGCGGTAATACCTAATATTCTTTCCAACCTAAAGGCGGTTGAGAAAGGGCGCGAAGTCTACTCGACCAAATCTAAATTACGATAAATTATCGTCCACATCGTTTCTTAATATACACTACAAAGATCTATTGTTGAACTCTTTCAGAACCTGAAAAAGTACTAAATTAACGGTACTTTCGCCAGGATGGAAACTACGTCTAATAGTTACTGATTAAACTTGCACCACAACAGCCATAGAATGGTTAACTTTTTACCATGGAATGATATACTTTTACAAACCATGAAATGGTTTACTTGGACAACCATGGTTTACCTGGACAACCGTGGCCACCACAACAGCCATGGAATGGTTTACTTTTTACCATGGAATACTTTACTTGGACAACCATGGTTTACTTGGACAACTGTGGCCACCACAACAGCCATGGAATGGTTTACTTTTTAACATGGAATGATATACTTTTACAAACCATGGAATGGTTTACTTGAACAAGAAGGAATGGTTTACTTTTTAACATGGAATGGTATACTTTTACAAACCATGGAATGGTTCACTTGGACAAGAAGGAATGGTTTACTTGGACAAGAAGGAATGGTTTACTTTTTACAGCTTTGCGGATCTAGGCATATAAGAAACATCTACAAACTTGTCATGTAAACTCAAGCCCGGATGTGCTTTCCTTATATGAAAACATTGTAACGGAATCCTATGGTTCAAAAGATACAATTAATTTTTTGGAACTAGGACACATACAAAGAAAGGTTTTTTTAGAGATTTCATGATGGTTGGTCAGGAATGATCAAATCCATCATTCGATTGGTCATTTATTTAGCCAACTCATCCTCCAAAACACTACCAGAGGGAGCCGCAGTGTGTAAACATATATTATACCTGCAAAAGAGGTTTATAAACATGTATATGCATGTTTTATTCAGGATTCGAACCCAGACTCAGAGATCAAGCAGCCGTCGGCACAATACCAAACACATCCCCATAACTTCTTTTACAGGTATAACATTAATTAGATTCCAGTTGAAATTTTAACTTAAGTACAGACACAAGGATCTTGCATGTATTACTCAAAACATTTGAAACATGTCAATTTCTAATATTCACAACCTACTGGTATTGAGCAGTATGATTTTTATGATTTGTTGAGCAGTATGATTAATTGATTTTTACACTATATTAATTATAGTATTATTATTAGCAGTATGATTAATTGATTTTTTTAACTTAAAACATATAAATCCTATAAAAGACATTGAAAATATATCATCGTTACTAATTGAAAACATCGACTGTAAGACTAACAAGTGTAATTCAAAATATCGATTTTTATCTATTTTTACTCTTGATTTTATCCACGCATTTTTGCACTTCAAAAGAAGCCTTTCTAGTATATGTGTGCTTACGATAGGAGAGAAAGGCTTACCTCCCACAACAACTTGGCAGCTCTCACTCTTATTAGCGGAAGCCTTCTAAATTCCAATAGCTTTCGAACCTGATAACATGATCACTCACGCACACTCCATTGTTATCCTTCGACTACCACTGTAGCTCTGAAATATATATATATATATATATATATATTTAGTTTAGAAAGGGACTGTTGAAGATATTAATATTTATGCATGTGTTTTAAGAAGCGATTCAGATTTGCTTAAATTATACTGCTTGTTGAATGGAAATTAATACTAGAAATATGTAAATTTACTGAAATTGTAAATACATGAAGTGATAAGAAACATGAAAATTTTTTTAAAACATAACGTTTAATAAAAAAATGAAAAAAATAATAAATGCACAAAAACAAAATTTGGAATGCACAAAATGATTTCTTGAAAGAAATTACATTAATGTAATAAAAGTATAAACCTATAAAATGGGAGACAGATTTAATAATATTAATTTAATAACGTATATTCACAAAGGCTGTTCGTACATTTTCAGGACGACTATGCTCTGCTATAAAAAAACGCCCGCTTGAGAAAAATGTTTTAACTGCAACTGTATTTTTCAAAATACAAATTAACATCTGCTGTTTGAAAATTTTATTTTCATGCAAAATGGCAGTCTTTTAAAGAAGCAATAGACTGTAGGCTACGTTTGTGCTCTTTTCGAAGAAAATTATTTGTATTTAATTATTAAAAAATGACGCGAAAGCCATAATATTTCTCTAAACGGAGAAAGAAAGAGAAACGACGTCAAAGTTTGGCTTCAAGAAAAAAAAAAAAAAAAAAAAAAATCTGATGTGTACACCGCATGACTTCATTGTACGGAATATTAAATTATACGCATTTTTTCTTGCATTTCATTTAAACTTCTTGAATTGAATTAAATTTACTTCGCCGACAGCACAATAGAATAAATGCATTCCTTAAAATTCACTCTATTTGTTTACCATATCGACACTCTGGCGCTAGGTTCACTTAACAGTATTATATTTCGTTCATATTATAACTCAGAATGCACAAAATTTATATCATTTAAAGAATTATCTAATCGTTGCCACATGTTCTATTGAAATACTATAATAAATCTAGAACGTTGTATAAAAGAATTAATCAAACAAAACAAAAAAGAAACAGTTTTCCACAGACGATTCAGTATTTCTCATTCAATTAATTCAGTTCTCACTTCACGACAAGGCAAAAATACATAAAAACTCAAAATATCTATATTAAAAATTCCGAAGTAAATCTTAAGCACTTATTTCCTCGAACAAATTCCAAAAAGGATTAAGCATGATTTAGTTCGCAATAATAAATGAAGGCGTTAACTTTATTGTTGCGAAGCTTAGTCTCTCAAAATTGGCAACAAATCTACTATTCTTCTACTTCAAATGTAAACAAATATGTCCGCCATGTTATTTAAAAATTAGGCTTAACTTTACTTAAACAGGTTTTAAATTGTTGATAATTCTACAAATAATATATACAGATTTAAAGGCATAAAACGTTAACCGGAAGATAAGAACAACATGATTCAATCATTTTAAAGCAAAAAATACACAATTTACAATCATATAAGAGTAAAGAAACTGAGATCACTGAGCCGAGTAACAGCGTCGGTATATATATACTTTTGGTGCGGCCGATTGCGACCAGAATACGAGGTGCACATGTACATGTTACAACAGTCCTACATACAAAATTTCAACGTTCTAAGGCTACTCGTTTTTGAGTTTCGCGAGATATGTACAGTAAGACCCCGCTTAACGCGGGGGGATACGTTCCATCAAAGTAGAGCGTAATGCGAAACAGCGCTAAACGAGGCTATCTTTACATGTAAATATTGGGGTTAGGGGAAGATGGCTAGGAAATTGGTTAGGTATTAAATTTAAAAAGTATGTTTTTTTAATAAAAATAAAACCAAACATTTATTTCTTAAAGCCCAAATTAATACCACATTATTATTTCTTGCAAAAATAAAAACAAAATATAAATAACAAAACGAATATTCTTAAAAAAAACAAATAAAATTCTAGGTCAGTCATATTTAGTTAGCCTTCCGCGTTTTCAGTGTTCTGCCTTTTTGTGACAAAAGCATCTAATGTTGTTTGCCTTTTTCTTTTGCGTTGTTCTCTTAAAAGTTCTTCATAAACGGATAGAGCATCTCTAACACCACGCCTTACTTTTGAGCTCCTGTCAAAATTCGGATAATTTTCAATGAATTGTTCCATTATTTCAGTTATGGTAGACAAACTCCTTTTTACAAACGCCATCGAAAGTTCTTTTTGCTCTTCTTCTGAATCAGTGCTGTCAACATTTTTGTTTTCTTCTTGTTCAGTTAATTCCTTGAGCTCATCATTAGAAAGACTAGCCGCTGCTTCTTGAATTATTTCTTCGACATCTTCCACATTTACCCCTTGAAAATATGTCTGTACAAGACCGCACCAAACAAGAAATACAAGTACACTCTTTCGGATATGTATTTGAAACCTATCGCTGCATAATATTTCGGGGAATCCCCGTATGCTGCGAGCGATTTCGTGGAATCCCCGGGTTGAAATAAAAGAGCGCTAAACCGAAACAGCGCTAAACGAAACAGCGTTAAGCGGGGTCTTACTGTACGTACGCACAGACGCCAAGTAAAATTCTCTTCAGAATTTATTTTCAATCAGTTTTGTAATTTTTTGGGGGAAAAGAGTCTTTTATTCTGTCTTTAATTGCGGATGTCACGCAAAAACATCATTAAATTTCTTTGGATAGCGGTCAAAATCGATATTTTTGTTGAAATATGACACCCGAAATTTTTTGCGATTACAATACTTTCTTTTTACGTCGTACAAGGAAGTAAAAAAAAAAACCGGAATGCTACAAAGGTAGGAACTTTAATGTTAAAAGAAAATCTTCGAAGGACAGTTAGAAATGCGAAGAGACGTAATGTGCATCGTAAATCTTCACGAAGTATCACTGAAAGCAGAATTCGCACAATTCTCTATGAGAAACAATTATTCGGACAAAAATGGAAAAATAATATCACAATAGAGGAATCTTGGGATCTCAAAGAATCTAAAGCAAGTTTTTCGATATAAACACAGATAAAAATTAGAGAGAGTGTACAAAACTCTTAAGGTCAACTTCACATATTATCAGGAACATATTCTATACCCAATCTTCAAATACGAAACACCTTCTCTTTACCTATACTGATTTTAATCAGCAGAATTGCACGAACACAAAACAAGCAGCCTCCCGCCAAAATCCACTGTTAATTTACTAGAAAAAATTAATAAGAAACCTGCATCAAGGCGATAGCTTCACTCATATACTTACTAAGTCTCCTGATGTATCATATACGGATTTTTTTCCGCTTTGGACTTTTAAAAAACGGATTGTCCTGACGTCGACCTACACCCCTCCTTGGGCAGCTGTTCAAGAGGAATCTGATAAAATACCTAAGAATAAAGTTTATCAAATCGAACATTTAAAACACGAAAATATAGATAAAATATTTCTGTAAATACAATGCAGATCGTCTAAAAAATGTGTAGGAAACATGCGGCAGCAGCATGTGTCTATTAACTTACAGAAAATCTTTCTAACGGAATGAGCGGCAAATGTATATAACATTCCGAAGACAAATGACAAAGAAAGAATACATATTATTGACACTTTTTTGAAGTTAAATTTAAAAAAAATGTAGCATCTTAATTCGACGAAAAATTGCCAACCATGTGGCATTTTTAAAGTAACCATTCAAATTGCAGCTTAAGATTCAACGAAATTTCATTTGTCCACGCCTAAAATGTTACAACTAAGGCAGGAATTTACAAACTAGATGGTTAAATAATTGTTGATACTAACATTAAGGCCATCTGAGTTGAAACTTAAGGCTGTCTGAGATGAAACTTACAATTTTCAAAATTATCTTTAACAAGACAATTACTTATTCTTAACCAATCACTATAAAGTATGGCATTATAATATAGAAAGTAATTTGAATCCATGCAACCTTCGACCAATATTAAATCTTTACAGCAATATTGTTGCTAACAAGTTCAGTAAGAAACAAGTTAGACTCTTCCCAATGCTGACCTCACTTAGCTTATGCTAGTGGAGGAAACGGAGACACAAAGGCAGTGGGAAGAATTTGCCTTTCAGCAGACTAGAAGTCAGTGACGTCATACAAGAGCAAACTTTAAAGTACAGTAATCAATCTCCTCCAAACAGCAAAGCATCTCTTTATTCCACAGAACACAGCTGCATTCAAGTTCGGTAGACATTAAAAGTTATGCTTTTCCCAAGGTTTGAGTTCAATGACGTCAGGTGACTAACATAAGTGGGAGACACGAAGATATAATTACATGTAATTCTCCAAGTGCGTAGTTGCTCTGGAGCAGACATGAGTCACTGACGTCACACTTTCAAAGAATTCTCGTCGGGAAGAGTAAACATTTTACAGGGTGGGTGGAGAGTAACTCCCTATTTTGAATTAGGAATAGCTATTGATATTATGTGTAGATTGAAATGAAAGTTACCTTGTTTTTTAGACTGTAGTGTGGCATTATTTGCAATATTATTTCGTTTTTCATATGGCTAATATTGTTTTCCTTTTCGTTTTTTTCTTTCAGAGTCTCTGAATGAAAGATATCACAACGATTAAGTTCTTCAGGCTAGAGAGAAAATTGCAGCTAGGTATGTGGTGTGGTAATCTGTAACGCAGGTTTACCGGTGGGGGAGGGGTGGAAATAGGAATCATGCTCTTTTGGATGCAAAGATTAATTAGACAATTAGTCAATTAGACAACCTCTGAAAAAAAAAAGAGAAAAATATTAGACATATGAAAAAGGAAAAATATTTCAAATAATGCCACACTACAGTCTACAAAACAGGGTAACTTTCATTGCAATGTACACGTAATATCAGTAGCTATTCCAAATTCAATATAGGAAGTTACCTTCCGCCCATCCTGTAGTATAGTAACCTTGGTTATAGTTAACCTTCGTTAGCTCTTAAAATCTCTTGATCATGCATTAATTTGCCTAATCTTTCGCTCTGAGCGAATAAATGTGACTTAGGAGGAGATAGAATAGTTTTAAGCTTAAAAATTATTAAAACTGATATCTTTATAAATATTCGATGCAGTAATGCACATATTTAATGCATTAATGGAAAGTCATAATTTCTTCCTCTTGATAACTATATTTATTCAGAACATTCACAAGCAGCTTATAGTACTGTGGTCGACCCTTTTAAACAGCTTCCAAGTAAAAAAACGTATATATCTTGGTGAATTCCTGCGAGAATAGTCTAAAACCTTTGCAGAAAAAAAATTGCCACTAAAAATAAAAAAGGAGAAGGTAGCCATCTGGTAGCATGGGAGTCAGTCAACTCGGAGGAACGAAAGTATAGGGGAAGACCAACATTTTCTATCCATCTCTAATTTTCGCCAGTTTTCTAAGGGGGGTAGGGGGAGGTAAAATGAAACTGGGGTTCTGATTATCACGGCCCAGGGTACATCCTAAGCCCAGACCCCTGCGTCTAATTTCACGGTGAACGCTCGCCCAGGCCATTCCACGAAGCCACCCAATTTACCGCCGAATCGCCCTGGCCGGACGACAAAGGCCAATTTTTATCAAAGGGCCTTCTCTCTTTGGCTCTTGCTTCCGTCAGCAAGCCAACTGTAGAGCCAGGTTGCTATTTTTGGCGAGAGATCCATTTGGAACTGAACACCACTAACTCTTGCTGATTCCTCACCTTATTTCTGGATAAACAATGCAATAATTTTTGGATTATTTGCAGCAAATTATTGCAGATTTAGAATGGTAGAGAAATTAATTGATGGGAAATGAACTATCCTGTCTAGCTTCCATCTTACCTCTAAGCAATACGAGTGAGCTATTCCAAAATGCTTATAACAATCATTCCAATTAAATTAACATAAATTAAATAGAACATGTGGCAACGATTAAATTATTCTATTCCTTAAATGATATAAATTTTGTGCATTGTAAGTTATAATATTAACGTAATATAATACTGTTAAGGGAATCTAGCGCCAGAGTGTCGCTATGGTAAACAAATACTAGAGTGAATTTTAAAGAATGCATTTATTCTATTGTTGTTTATGCGCTATCGAGGAAGTAGATTTAATTCAATCCAATAAGTTTAAATGAAATGCAAGAAAAAATGCGTATAATTTAATATTCCGGGCAAGGAAGTCATGTGGTGTACACATTAGATTTTTTTATGTAGATATACAATGTTTTATGAGTAAGGTTTTTCGTGTTCGACAAGTAAAAATTATTTGTTATAAAAGTGTTTATTTAGGAATATAGATTTCAAGTACAGTACATTGAAATTTTGTCTAGGCAAGCTTAGTCCTAATTATAACCTTTGGAAGGAAGGTTGTCAGAACTGTTGTGCCCTCTAATTGCCTTTAGAAACATTTACTAATCGTGAATGGTAGAAGGGAACTTAGTCATGTAGTGTCGTGAATGGTAGAAGGGAACTTAGTCGTGTGTGGGTAGGACAAACAACACCGCTAAGAAGGGTTAACTTTACCCTTTATTTCTCACAGCTTACAGCCGTTCCCGTACTTCTGGATACAAAGACCAGCAACGTAGAAAATAAGAAGTAAACTAAACTAAATAAGAACTAAAACTTAGATGCTTTGTAGAGAATAGTAACGCGAAGATTGGTCTTTTGATACTACGTATGTACTAAAGTCGGAAGGAAAATAAAAGAATTAGGTTTTAGTTCTGGTTTCATCAACAGATGGCGCCACTTGCCTATTCTTGTCCAGGCTTTCTTATCTTATCTAATCATTTTTTTCCTATCTTGTTCATTTGAGGTTTTGCAGCTGAGAATGGTGGTTCGGTAAAACCATCGAAACTAGTCCTGTGAAAATTTTGTAAATATAACGCTGATTTTTGTTGTTTGACTTCTGAATTAGTATTTATTCGGCGTGTTATTGTGTCTTAACTACGTATGTAGTGAGCAAAATGAGAAAAACTACAATAAGACTTCAAATATCAGCGGAAACTAAGTTATGGTGTTAAAAGCAGACAGGAACTGACAGAAAAACACGCGCGTGGTAAGCCAGCAAGAAGTCTCTCTCTTTTCTTGGCTAAAAGCCACATCTTAAATGTCCATACAGTTTGCAACCTCATTAACATAAATAATTCTGCTCGCGTTTATTCTGGCCGGAAATGGGAAATCAGAGAGGATAGCAAAGTTTCAAAATAAAATAAATGTTAGTAAAACTTCAAATCCTTACAAGGTAAGTGAAACGTTTTTCTTAATTTAGAATTTTGATAGAATGATTGAAAAATTGTTCTATTTAAGTCTTTTATGGTTGTCAATACCTTCTTCTGGTAGGATATATTGTTGTGGGAAGGCTTCCACGGCAACTGTCAACATGCCCTGAGAGACAGTGTAGGATTTCAGCCATAATTGTGTTTGCTGTTGCGTGCGTCGGCGTTTTGGAACAATTTATATCCTCCAACTGTCTTGTCCACAGTTTCGTCACAATACTCACTGAGATTATGTGATGAAGTGAGTCCTACTTTCATTGCCAGAAACCACTTCTATAGCAAGGGTTTATGGCAGGGATTCTCAGACTTTCTAAATTTTGTGTTTATAACTTGTATTCCCTGTAATTATTATTACCAGTTTAATATTCATTATGCATTGTTAAATACGTCTTACGAATCAAATTTTTATACTAAACCTAATTTCGCTTAAATTAAACACCTGTTTAACCTTTCTAAACTACAAAAGACTAAAACCGCAAAGTGTTCAAATCCAGAGTAGATTATGCGTGAGCGGAAACACGATAGAACCACTGCGTTAGTAGAATTAAGAAACACTCTTTTCTTTTAACTCTCGTTTGCTATTTAAATCCCTCCTAATTTACATTTCTGGTGAAATTGATGGAAAACCAGAAATACAAATTAGCTTAAATATAAAAATATCATGTTAATTAAAATAAATCTTACACTTTTAGCCAAAGTTTCGAGTACATTATACACTGAAATTTTTTCAGTCGTAATTGAGTTCAGTCGCACAGTAAGTTTTCAGAAGCGTAACGTTCCTGAGAATGATATCTTGTGGATATGCAAGGGATTTGTTTGGCTGGAAATCTTATCCCTTTAGGTTATTGAATATTACTATAGCACATCTAGATTTGTTACTTTCTATCTATTATGCAAGTAGAAATTGTCACCATACAATTGCATGGTGACTCACATCTGACCTGCATTTGTACTGGCGCAAGAGTTACCACAGAGGTATCTTTAGTAAGAGTTACCACAAGAGTTATACCACTGGCGAGGACGTTACCACAGAGGTATCTTTCGGTAGATATCTCTAGTATATTTTGTCATAATATCAAGTAATCCAGCCATCTAGAAAACGCTAGTGTATGCTTATTACTGTCTGGTAAATGTCGACCTACAATTATAAAATTAAAATACAGAATTTCTGTGAAAAACGAGTTTTGAGTTTCAATTACCATCAGCCAAAAATAAACATGTGAAAACCAACCATCTCGAAAGCATACTCAACATGACCGCCTACCAAAGCCTCAAATTTTGCTGCATAAAAACCGATGAATACTTTATATCGTTTCTTCACTTTTCAAGAAGCATATAAGATGTCGTCACCTACATCCTTAATGGATATCAAATGACGAGGTTTCAAATTCCGTTCACTAGTAGATGCCACAGGTACATCTACCTAGACGAGATCCTGTGCCCCGATAACATGCCTGGAGCACGACATCTGCCAGGTCATGTAGGGTTTTCACGCACTCAGCTACCCCCACTTTAGTCAACAAAGCAGCACATATTCTGCAATGCATTCCGTGAGCAATCTTATCACTTCGTGCAATATGGTGTAATCACGCGAATTACAATGAACAACGAACTGAGAAATTAACTCATTGTATTTGTACTCGTTTAATTCCAGATGGGTTATAAGGTAATTTTCCTTTCTCCTTTCTACATGAGTTCATGCCGTAACGGTAGGACACTCAGTGGGTATTTGAGAGGTCAAGGTTCAAGTCCCGGCGAGAGCAATGCTCATTTTTTTGTTATTCTCACTTCAAAAATTCTAATGACTCTACAGCTGGGGTTGAACTCAAAGGTGGTGGACAATAATTCGTCACCATCATGATTTGGCGATTGGGTCTCCTAATGCCCAGTTCCGCTTCAAAAGAGGGAAACCTGGGCACTAGGGGGTTATATAAGGTATTCCCCCTCCTTTCCAGCATGCCTTTGTGCTATAATGGTAGCACACTTGGCGCGTATTCGAGAAGTCCGAGTTCGAGTCCATGTCTCCTGCATCATAAAAACTTAATGATTCTACAGGATGCTCCCAAGGAGCCTCAGAGAGTTGTTGCTTCTGGCCAGTGGAGGACGCAAATGAAGTGCACCTGCCTACTTATGCTAGCCACCAGGTGTCCTCACCCTCCATTACCTGTACATGGTTATCAACCCGATGCATGTATTCTATATATTGCATAAATTATAGTAGAACATTTAAAACACATTACATGAACAATCTGTATGTTGTACATGTTACATTAGAACATTAACGTTCTTTTAGTATTCTATTGTAACTTGTGCAACATACATAATATATCTTCCAGGTTGGAAACCATTCTTGTACGGTAAACGTCAGGACAAAAACCTACTCCGAGAGCTTTCTGTTCTGTTCTGTGTCCGCAAGAAAGGGTATATGTTTAGAGATTTTTCTAACGCATGATAGCAAAGGTTACGGTGCATAGATGAGATCCGCATACTGCGAAAGATGAAGGACCGTTGCCGAAAGCAGCAGCAATTTCTTTAAAATCTACGCCACACTAAGGTTACTTTTTTATTCAGTGTTTCTCATTAGACTGTTTCTCTTTCAATGATTCTTTGATTTTTTTATACTAATATGTATTTTATTCTTCAAATACAGATAAATACAATTTATTTTGGCTAATAGGCACTCTGATACACATTTCTGTTTATTTTATAAGGTATTTCTCCCACCTTACTAGCGTGCCTTCGTGGTGTGGTGGTCTGCACACTGGGCCGGTATTCTAGAGGTTCGTGGTTCCATTCCCTGCGAAGGCGTTTGCTAATTTTTCATCTCTCCGGGTTTTCGAAAGAACCTAAGGTCTCTACAATTTTATTGCCGAATAATTCATTTTTAATGATCTTTATTGGGTGTCTACAAATTACAAAAGCTTACAAGAGTATTAGTTTATAATTTATGCTACATATGGTTCAGGTACAGAGTTTTTTTCAGAAGTATGTCTTATTAGAGCATAAAAGTTTATTAATTACTAACCGTATGCTTTGAGCAATATTAAAATCCTCTTACACGTTAAAAAACAGTTTGAAATTACTTACTAAAATGATTACTGCTTGTAATGTTTTCTTAAGTGATAAAAATAACTTAAGCCGAGTTAATTACTTTCTTATAACATTATATTGGGAAAAAAATTCTTCTAAATCTTATTATATCAGATTTTTTGTCCTCCTAAAAACGTTTAAAACTTTTTTTAATTACTTGCTAAAACAGTAATTACTTTACAATTTTGATTAAACCTCCATTTCATCAATATTTATTTCTTCATTGAACTGTAGTTGCATCTTATAAGATGCAAAATTGATCAAATAGCAAAGCAGCTTCGCATTAAAATTTTTAATTAAATTAAATTAAATTAATGAAAGACATTGTGAAAATAAATGAAAATATATAAAGAGTAATGTAATATAAGTATATATAAATAAATATAATATGTAATTAAGAGCAATAAATAATTAAGTACATAAAAGCAATTTTACATATACAAAAATAAATATGCATAATAAATACATAAAACCAAATGTAAAAAAACATGTAAAATAATATAAAAAATAAATATATATGTATTTACATGATTACATAAATAAACTTGCTAAGAGGCAAAAATGAAAAGCAAATTTTTTAAACCCGTCCTGTGGCAATGATTAAATATAAACATTAACAGAGTGTAGAAAACATTTCTTTGTACAAGTACAGTAAAATTATTGATAGCCATATTGCATCAATAATCATCTTAAATTATCAATCAGTGAACTCTGATAGATTAGAGATACATTAATATTTTTTCACAATAGATGTAAAACATAATTATTATTATTCCAAACAGGTAAATTGCCCAGAAGAGTTATTAATTTCGTTTCGGCATTTTACGTCGTCCACTATAATCTTCCAGCACGCGCGTATGCACAAAATTTACGACAAATTCAGTTTTAATGCACATTTTTCGCATATCGAAGCTGAGACGTCTGAAGGTCATTTCTATTCCTCCTTTCTACCCTTCCCCACATCATGGAATATGCCAAGAGGAAGTCATTTGACTTTTTTAAACTGGGCTTTTGTGCTACGTGGCAGCTTTTTCATAAAAGTTACGACACGCGCGTGGTCGTGTTTTAAAATTCGGAAAAAAAATTTTTTTCTCAAATATCTTGTAACTTTGTGTTATTAATTGCCGCGTATTATTTTAATTTGAATACATTTGGCTCTGTAAATTTTATATCGGTTTTCATGGCAAAACAATATGTGCAACCAGCTGATTTTGCTCGGATTCTTCAAGAATTATGTTATGAAGAAAAGGAAACCTTTGGATAGGAAAACAATAGCGATTTGCATTCCTTATTTTCTTTTATTTCTATTTTTAAAAATAAATAAAAACATTAAAGTTAGCTTAAAGAGCGTTTTTGTAACCAGTCAGAAGTATATTTCCTTGCTGAAGTAAGTAATGCTAATCTTACTTTGTTTCCTACCAAGGTGATTTTCTTTTTTATTGTCTAAAATTGTCTTTCATGAATATTAAAATTAGCTTCGATTTTAAAATATAATTATTAAATAATACATTTAAAATTTTCTATAATGAAATACATCATTGCATTTCCATCCCACTAACATATGAACTTAAAAATAATTTACTTATATTTGAATGTGATATCATTTGTATTTTGCAATAATAAGATTGATATTTCATTTCTTAGCAAATTTATTATCAATATTCAATCATTTCTGTCGTTTTTCGAGCCAAAAAACGATAAAATAACGGATGTCGTAAAAAATAGGACGCGTGCGTCCTCATGTAAAATTGCCAAGCGCGCGTGCTGGAAGGATAAAACGACGTTTCTTTTTTCGTATTGTTGCCACCAAATAGAAGCTTGAATTATATTTAAAGAATTTAAATAATGAAGAATATGCATGAATGTGTGTATGTTCCTCGCATTGTGAAAAAAACAACAGTACATAGAGACATAAAATTTTGAATAACGTAATTTTCCACTAGCATATGGGTATCTGGAAGAGCAAATTTAGCATTTGGAACTTGTTTTATTAATACTTTATTTATACCAGCTGGTATAAATATAATATTATCTACTTCATATTTTGTAAAACTATAACGAATTTTTTATTAACAAACTCAACGATTTCAAAGCGAGTAATGGCAACAAAAAATTTTAATTGATATAAATAAATAAATATATATATATATATATATATATATATATATATATATACACATATGTTACCGTGAAAGACCGAAATTGGAGAATGTCGACTTTCACCGAAGAATGTCAACATTCACCAAATACGTCGGTGAAAGATCGAATATTGCATGGCATTCTTGTACATTCGGACCCTCACCGGTGTATGTCGACAATCAAAGATATGCTCTGGTATAGGTCGAAAAGAGTACATATACAGCGAGTACAGTATATGTACACGGTGTCATTGCAAAAGGAAGTGTTCCAGAAATAAATGCACTTGCAAAAACAAGGGCTTCTTGTGCAATTCAAAGTGTCATAATAGTTTAAGTTATTGCAATAAATAAGATTTGAATCACACAATTTAGTAAGTTTTTAACTTCTATTATTTTCCTTTCTCATTTTGAACGTACTATGTGTTTTAAGTTCTTATGTTCTTAAGTTCTTATTTCAAGTCTCAAGTCCGTTTTTTCGCGGCTGAATTACGGAGAAGAAAATATAATAATATTCTT
The DNA here is from genome assembly GCF_044657685.1 of Stegodyphus dumicola. Lineage (NCBI taxonomy): Eukaryota > Metazoa > Arthropoda > Arachnida > Araneae > Eresidae > Stegodyphus > Stegodyphus dumicola. The sequence continues at coordinate 182,188,161 of NC_140775.1, forward strand.
ATATGTTCAACATTCACCATTAGTATATGGTGAATGTCGACATTGACCGGTGTAAGTCAAAAATAAGACTATTTGGAAAATATTTCGGACATACACATATATATATCTCAAGCGCGTGAGACTGTATCGGAAATTCTAAAGATATTCCCTTTTGAAATATTTTGCGATATTGATGCTGAATTGAATTTTATGTTTTAAGTGCGAAGTTTTATGGTTAAGGGCGTTATACTTGTATTTAGTAAATAAAAGTAATACATAAAACGTTAATAAAAGGCCCCTTTGGGCATAATATAAAATGTGAAAGTTTTCAGACTTTTAAGCTATTTCATAATTTTTTTTTGTTTGTTTTATACACTTTGTGAGCTAATTTATATTATGCAAAAGTTTTCAGCACTCAACTAGTAGACCATACTCAACAAAATAGTAATATAAACCCTAGGTGCCGAAACGTTTAGGAAAACTATTCAGTTCTCAGCAGTAAACGTTTCGCGAATATTCCCATCTTACCCCACTACCACTCCTCGAATTTTGTCATCCCCCCCACACAGCTATACTGCATTAGCTGTTATGATGAATTCTATAAAAATAATATTTGATGTAATATTATGCACTTCACTTGCGTTGAAGATACAAAGGATATTTTAAAGGGGAAGGTTTTTAGTTCTGTACTTCAATTTTATTACATTGAAAAGTACATAAGCTTCTGTGCATTTCAATATATTTTGTAAAATTATTTGTATATAAAAAAAATAAAACATTCAAAAAAAAAAAAAAAACGTGAGCAGTTTTCTAAGATCAATGGAATCAATCTAATCACAAGAAAGTAAACTGAAATCAATTTACTTGGGGGGGGGTGGGAGAGATAAAAATATACCCTCCCTGTATAGCTTGGCGAATGTCGAAGACCTGCAGCAACCCTGTATCCCAGAATCCACTTCGTTAAGAAGATCCTAAAATTGTGCGTAGCTTTACGATAGATTGGAGCAAGGGAGGGTTTAACCTGGCATTTAGGATGGGAAAATCTCTGCATCTGAAGAATGAGCTTTTGGAACTGACCCCCACCCCCCTTAGAATAAGACCAGAAATCAAAGTGCGTAAAATCGAAACTTGATTGGACACACACTTTTTTTTCTAATTACTTTCTTTGCTGAGAGGGGCGCCACCGTACGTGAGAAAGGAAGTTTTTCATTGAAAGTTTTCGGACTATTCGGGAAGACTGCTAAGTCTCTGAGTAGAAGATATAATTGAAAACTTGGCTACATTTGAACCAGGCATTTATCTGTAATATTAGAAACAGTAACTCTAGGGAAAGCCTTAGGAACGGTAAGATGAGTTTGCTGGTATAAATAAAGTATTAATAAGTAATTAATAACAAAAATTTAAAAAGGAGATAAGAAAAAGACAATCTGAATAGATGCAGATTATAAATTACGTCCAAAAGGGCGATTTTTTTTACATTTTGTATGTTACTTCTATTTATTAAATATCATGTTCTTCGTACTTAAAACACAAAATTCAAGAGCAACGTCACAAAATAGTTTTAAGGGTACTCGTACACCTTAAAACCCGTAAGATCTTCGAATATGTGACTGTTACAAGAATTGGAATAACTTATTTATTTTAAAAGCAATTACTTACAGATTTTTACAGCTGACTACATAATATAGCTGCTTTCTGAAATAGTGATCAGAAAGTTTGTCTTGCCACAAATATTTTTATAATTTAATCCGCTTTTTGACCAAATTTTTCGTCATGTTTCCACCTCCCGCGCACAGTTTAAAACATTCTGTTGCGTAATTTAATTCCATATTTAGTATACAGCTTTTATAACATTTGGAAATTACTGCGAACCAAAAATTTTCAGAATTTCGTGTTAAATTTTTATTTTATTTGGAGTTTAGTTTATAAAATGTATTTTATTAAAAAAAATCTGTAAAGTTTTCGTCCATAATTTTTTTTTAATATTAAAATATTCATCAGATTTTTGGTTCAGTTAAACAATAGGGCTCATATAAAGAATTCCATACAATTTCAAGTATGTATCATTAGTCATTTTTAAAACATCGTGCTCGCAAGTTGGAAACGTGACGAAAAATTTTGTCACAAAGTGGATTAAATTACAAAAATATTTGTGGCAACACAAACTTTCTGGTTACTAGTTTCCAAAGCAGCTATATTATGCAGTCAGCTGTAAAATGTTGGAACTAATTGATTTTAAAATAAATAAAATATCTCAATTCTTCCAATAGGCACATATTCGAAGGGTGTTAAAGGGTTTAAGGTGCATGAGCCCCCTTAAAATGAGATTGTCTTTAGAATTTCGGATACACAGTCTCGCCAGTGGAGATAAAAATGTTTTGTTTTCGTACAGTGTTGTCATTGCTCGCTTTGAAATTGTTGAGTTTGTTAATCAAAAATTAGTCAAAGTTTTACAAAATTTAAAATAGATAATAGAACAAATTCGAAATTCAAAATTCGGTCTTTCAAGTGGCCACGTTCGGTTAGAGGAATACGGTACTCAAAATTGGATAGCTCTACGTAACGTTGTTTTTCCACAATGTCAGAAACATTCATGTAAATTCTTTATTATTTAGTTTCTTTAAATATAATACATGGAAATAATATTTGGTGGCAACAGTTTGAAAAGTGAGCCAACGCATAAAATGAAATGACGGAAAATGCCGTTTTAAGATTAATAGCTCTTTGGATCTAACGCCCCTTTGGGCTAATATCTAGAAACATTGTCGACCAAACCATTTCAACAGAATTTCGGAGTGCCAAAATTATTATGAGTTACTAATTAACACTCTTGAACAAATTATTTTATTACGAGGCGTATTCGGAAACTAAGTACCGTTTTGAAAAAAAAAAAAAAAAAGAAAAGAAAAGAAATAGTAAAACAATTTTTTCGAATCAAATTTTATTTTTACATGAAAATACATGTCTTAAACTATTTTTCAACATGGTTGTTTCCGCTAAGGATCAAACATTTGTCATAGCGGGTGACCAGTTTTTGTATACCATCGTCAAAGAAACTTCCCGCCAGTTTCGATAACCACGACTCCACAGCATTTTTCGTGTCATCGTCAGATCCAAAGCGCTTGCCACCAAGCTCGCGCTTCATGTGCAGGAACAAGTGATAGTCGGACGGCGCCAAGTCCGGGCTGTACGGCGGGTGATCGAACTGCTCCCAATGACACTGTCGAATTAACGATTGAGTGACACGAGCAGTATGGGGCCGAGCATTGTCATGGAGCAACACAATTCCTTTACTGAGCATTCCTCTTCGTTTGTTTTGAATGGCACGCCTTAGTTTTGTTAAAGTCTCACAATATCGTGCTGCATTAATGGTTTCACCTCTGGGAAGAAATTCAGTAAGCAAAACGCCTTTCCTATCCCAGAAGACAGTGCACATGATTTTTTTTTTGTGATGACATTGTCACTTTGAACTTTTGTTTTTTCGGAAAATGAGCGTGTCTCCACTCCATCGATTGTTGTTTCGATTCTGGTGTGAAATGACACATCCAAGTTTCATCACCTGTCACAATTTGGTTTAAAATGTTTTCTGCCTCGTCACTGTACCGTGCGAGAAATGTCAGGGCACTACCAAGTCGCTTTGTTTTGTGAACATCAGTGAGCATTTTTGGAACCCATGGGGAACACAGTTTGCGATAATTCAAGCGGTCAGACACAATTTCGAACAAAACAGTACGTGAAATTTCTGGAAATGCCTCTGAAAGAGTTGTCATTGTGAAGCGTCTGTTCTCATGGATTGCTTCATCAACTTTCCTTACCAAATCATCGGTGACAACAGGAGGCCGACCACTCCGGGCCTCGGCGTGGACATTTGTTCGACCTGCATTAAACATTCTTACCCACTTTCTCACCATTCCATCACTTATCGCGTATTCACCGTAAACTTCTGTCACTTGACGATAAATTTCGGCCGGTTTAACATTCCTCGCGTTCAAAAATTTAATCACGGCACGAATCTCACAGTCAGCGGGAGAACTAATTGTCTTAAACATTTTGAATGTGCACAGCAAACTGGAAACACAACATAGAGCAACCAACATGGAGACAATTGAAAGTCAGTGAACAAGAAAGACTAGTGCGCATGCGCGGGACGCCTACCACAGCGCTGCGATGGCGCTAGAATGAAACAAACGGTACTTAGTTTCCGAATACGCTACGTATAAGGAATATTTTGATGCTAGGTATTTTACAGCAAATAAGGGTTAAAGCAGAGGAAAGATAACGCGTTTGAAAAAAAAAAAAAAAATGTTGTCTGTGTTTCAATATTTAGTACAAGGCAAGGAGTTGTAGGAATGAAACTATAATTTAAAGGAAAGGGTTTTAAAGTTTAAAAAAAAAAAATCTGAAGAGTTTCAGATTCTAAATTACGTCCAAAGCGGCGTGTTTTTTTTTTTTTTTTTTTTTTTTTTTTTTTTTTTTTTTTTTGTTACATTTATTTATCAAATATCATGTTTTTCGCACTTAAACCATAAAATTCAGTTCAAGAGCAATATCGCAAAATAATTTTAAATTGAGCACATCTTTAGAATTTCCGATACACACTCACTCGCTGGAAAAAACAATGGTTTTTCTCTTTAACGTTGCCATTGCTCGCTTCGAAATCGTTCAGTTTCTTAACCACAAATTCGTTATAGTTTTATAAAAATAAATAAATTCCAAATTTCAAATTTCGGCTTCCAGATGCCCATATACGTAGTAGGATTACGTCATTCAAAATTTGGATGGCTCTAGGTACCGTTGTTTTATCACAATCCGAGAAAAATGCATACATTTATGCAGATTCTTCGTTATTCAATTTCTTCAAACATACTACAGGGCGATAATATTTGGTGGAAACAGTTTGAAAAGTGAAATGGATATTCAGAGTGATTCGACCGAAAATCGCAAGACGAAAACTAATTTACCTCAGAGAGAAAACCCATTGGACTAATAAACAATATACAGTGGATGGACAAAAATATGGAAACACCTTATGAAATGCATGTTTGAAAAGAAAGATTGATTTTAATGAAATATGTAGGTGGAGCTGGCGTTTTTGACTACTGATGCCACCTATACAACTTCTTAAATGTGCTAAACAGTTCAGTTGTTGTCGGAGTACTGTTATGTGAGGTTGTCATTGCATTATGTCAGAGTTAACAGACTTCGAACGTGGGCAAATTGTTGGAGCACGTATGGTAGGTGCTTCCGTAAGCAAGGTAGCCGAGGTGTTTAGTGTTTCAAGAGGTACTGTATCGAAGATTTATTCCGCATATTTGAAAAGCAGAAAAACATCATCTGCTAAATCACAGCGCGGACGAAAGTGTGTCCCGAGTGATCGTGACAGACGATCATTAAGGGCAATTGTGACGAAAAATAAGAAGACCACAGCTGCAAAAGTTACTGCTGAAATGAATGTTGTGTTACCGAACCCTGTGAGTACCAAAACAATTAGAAGGAATTGCTGGCCGTGCTGCAATTGAGAAGCCACTAATCAGTGATGCTAATGCCCGTAACAGGAAAAGGTGGTGTTTAAGTCATAAAGCCTGGACTATAGAGCAGTGGAAGCGAGTAATATGGTCTGACGAGTCTTCTTTCACATTGTTTCCCACTTCTGGCCGAGTTTACGTCTGGAGAACGCCATCTCAAGCCTATAATACAGACTGCTTGTTGCCAAGAGTGAAACATGGCGGGGGTTCTGTTATGGTTTGGGCAGCCATATCGTGGTTCTCTGCTAGCCCCATGATAACTGTGTCAGGGCACATGACTGCCAAGACTTATGTGAACATTTTGGCCGATCAAGCTCATCCCATGGTACAAACTTTGTTCCCCGATGGTGATGGTGTCTTCCAAGACGACAAAGCCCCTGCTCACACAGCTCACATTGTCCAGGACCGGTTTTCTGAGCACGAGGATGAGTTGTCCCATCTCCCCTGGCCACCACAGTCACCAGACCTGAATATTATCGAACATTTGTGGTCTACATTGGAACAGAAAGTGCGTTCTTGTTATCCACCGCCAACATCGTTATCTGAACTTGCCACCGTTTTGCAGGAAGAATGGTATAATATTCCCTTGGCAAACATACAGGAACTGTATTTATTCATTCCGAGAAGACTGCAAGCTGTTTTGGATGCCAACGGGTTTCCTACACCATATTAAGCAAAGAAACATGTTTTTTTAAAGGTGTTTCCATATTTTTGTCCAATCCCTGTATATAATATTTATAAAATGCTGCAAATTAGCAGCAATTACAGGTATCATAAATTAAATTAAACTGCATCCTAAAATCAAAAGGAATTAAAGAAAACTGAAAATCTGAATAAAGATAACGAGGCGTGGTACGTCTTAACACAGAGGAAAATGTTTAATGTTTTATAAAGTATAGTGTTTACAATTTCTTGGTGTATCAGCCCTTAGTGATATATGGAAACTTTGAGCGGTAATCTTTTTCACCTCGGTTTTCTCCAGGTTGGCCTCATACAAAGAAATTAAAAATTCAGGAATTATGTATGCTTATCACGCATGTGTGGTATGCCACTGATTTTTAAATTTCATTTAATGAATAATTATTAAAACTTGCAACAAAAATTGCTTTTCTTTTGTGACTAATCTTACTCTTTTAATATCAGAACAAGCCGACGAAGTTCATCCTGGCAGGGAGGCAAAACTACGCCTGTCGTTGGCAAAGCTTTGGGCACCATGCAAGGTGACAGTACAGTTTTGCTCACTTCCGGTCCGAATTTTGAAGGGACTCAATGGGACGTTTCCTAGGGTTTCCTATTCCTATTTCCTTGACCACCAACCTCTCGAGAGGATTTTCGGTTCGCCTCATATTTAGAGTGACCTCATGCTGCACAGACACTATCCACTTCCAAACATCCCTGCTTTCTCCGGTATTCGAACCCGATCCCTTTGGTACGACAGTCAGAGTCACTAACTACTATCCCGGTTCAGCGGCAGCAATAAGAAAAATAAAGCTAAGAATTTTTTTAAAAATTTATTTAAATTTGTGTTTGCTTTCTATCTGAAATCTGAAAGTTGGTACCTGCAAGAAATTTCTGTTTGTTATATGTAATTCAAACGTACTGAAAGCTAAATATTAAGTTTTAAACTGATATTAATTTCAGGTAATTCTAATATGATGAAAAAAAAATACTGCAGAATATACTTTTAACCTTAATGGGAAATTTCACTGCCATCAGCTGTCGACTGGAAAACTAAATTTACTGACAATACCAATGTGGGAAATTCTGTTACCTTACGCTAACCGCATGGCCTGGCGTACAAGCATATAATGGGAAAAAAACAAAACCCCATCCCTATTCATTCTTTCTTATTTCCTCTAATAGAAGTGGCGTAAATAAACCAATTGAGTACAAATGCTGATAGTCATAGAACAGGGGGTACAGAAACTCAGCTGGTGGTAAGTATGTAAGTAAGTAAGTCCATATTTGTATATCTTTAAAACTAAAGTTCCATTTTTGCAACGGCCCACCAGCGGCCGAAAACATGCCATGTCCGGACAGCTTAATTAAAAATCTGCACAAAATATGTTTCAAATAGCAAATGCAAGGGAAAATAAAAGGAATGAAACGGTATTTTAAAAAGGCAAATACAAATTGAATACATTGAATAACAATAAAATTATCAAGAGAATGCAATCTATTAATAAACTAGCCCTCAGAAGGAAAACTGTGTACAATATCGGAAATGGGAAATTATACTAATAGTTTCAATTATGCAAAACCTAGTATTAAAAGGATAGGGGAAAATACGATATACGCACATTTAAATGACCCAAATATCTGTGAAACACTACCAAAACAAATCTGAACGATTTCAGATTTTAAAGGTCCCCCAAAAGGCTTTCTTAATGTTTTCTATGCTGTTACTGAACTCTCGGTCTACCAGTCTACTGTCGCACTCATTCCTACTAACCCATTTCTTTTTTTCCTATTTAACTTTATTATTAAGCACCATTTTCTTCGCACCGCCCACCAGCGGCCGAGCGGTAAAGTCGCTGAACACTGGTAGTTCGGTCCGAGGTTCGAGTCCCGCGAACGTGCTGGCTGCATGGGCGTTTTCGTGGTTTTCCCCATGTGTAACGTGTATACGAGCCAGTTTCCCTTAGAAAGTCCTCCACGAAAGGCATCCCTCCCCTTAGGCAGATAGCCCTCGTGTGCTTTGCCATAATTAAATACACCACCACACCATTTTTGCAACAAATTGCATAATTTGCATAATTCAAATTCCTTCACATGCTGTATAAAATTGCTTCAGGGCCGCAAGTTTGGGATCACTGGACTATGCAGTGCTAAACTAAACTAAACTAAACTCAGTGGCGTAACAGACTTAGTGAGCCAATGCCTGCATCTGCTTTCTTGACCGTGGGCCCCGAGGTGCGTGAGCATATGCTCTGAACAGTTGGTCGGCTTGTCGCTGGACTTCCCAGTGTTTAGTCCCCAAGCGAACTTGGTACTCATTTTATCGACCCAAGGGATGGAAATCAACGGATGAAAAGCTGAGTCGACCTTGCTCAGCCCGGGAATCGAATCCCGGACCCGCGGTGCTGCTGGGCGATGCGCTAGCCACTGCGCCACCGGGCCTTAGGCAGTGCTATAGTGTTGGATAAAATAGACTAATAAGATAAAAGTCTGATGTGTCACAAATATATTGTTGCGTTGTACGGTTTCGTAGATTTGGAGTGACTGATGACAGCACTTCATGAAGTATCAAAACACAATTTTTTCGTGACAAAATTCCAAAGACACGTTTATAGCCGTTGAAAAACTACGATAAGCAAGCTGAAACAACAATTAGAGACACAGTCCTCAGGCTGTAACAGTGAAGACAACTCGGTCGATCGCTCTCGAGCTAATCTCTGAACTAAGGTCACTTCTGCTGAACTCATCATACTCTAGATACACTTCACGATAAACTGCTACTCCGCGTACAGGTAGGGTTTATATAGCTTTGGACCTTCCTTCCAGAACATTCTGGGGCAAACCGGTAAGAATGCGTTCTAGAAAGTTCTCACTCCGTCTATGGCATATCCCCGATTTTGTGTCCAAATGAACGATATCGTGCCAAATCTGGCAACCCTGACTTTCCTTGCCACTTTCTGACAACCCTAATTTAACTCAAATAAAAGTTGACAGACTACTTGTGCTTACGGAACAGCCAGAATTAATGGCTTAAATCAAAATTAATGGCCAGAATTTATCGCTTAAATCAAAAGTAATGAATTTTAAATTATGAATTAATTAACCAAAGTTAGCCGAAAGCCTACACCGCCACAAAACGCGCAATTGGTTCTGACCTAACATCGGTGTGACAAGCCTAATGGCGAGAATAACATAACATCGAAGATATACCACTCTCAACAGAATCAATTAGCAAACGTGGCTTTCAGCAGGCGGAACATGTTCTGATTCTAAACTTCTAAAACCTTCCTTTAAATGCTACCTCTTTTTTACCTCATTTGAATACACGCAAACTAGAAATTTGTATTCTGGTAAGAAAGTGGAAAGTAAGAAAGACGGGAAGCAAATTAACGTTAAAATAAAGGTTCGTAAAACTAAATAAAATCTTTATATATTATTACTCATCACTTGAATTTTTTAAAACAATTAATAAGCTTTCTCTTTACTAAATTAGAATCCATTGGTCTGTGAGCCTACCCAAAACCATTGCTAATTATTAATAATAATTATTGAACTGAAAACTTAACTCATAAAATCCATCCCACTAGCATAAACAAAAATGGACAGAGTAGTAATAGAATAGAAGGAAAGAGTTATTGCCCCAGAAGTCCTTCCGGGCAAGAAACGACAAAGATAATTGTGATTGAAACTGATGAATAGGACAGTTATTTCTCTCAGAGTTCTTAATAAAAGAAGCGACAGAGGATGAGCAACATTAAATAAGGTTTCTACTGGATATGTCGCCACACGATGATAACACATTTATTTGGCAATACTTAAGATTGACATCAATATCAGCAATAATCTGATTTTTTCAAATATATGACTGAGTTATTCTGCCCATTTCTAATTCCTTTCATGAAGTTAAATATGAGTAAATTAATGTATGATTTGACAGAGAATGAGGTTCAGTGCTTCTACATTTACTATTAACATGAAAATTTAATTTACTCCTAGGACAAAAATTTCGGGAAATTTTAATTCCCTTTTTTTGTCATTAAGTGCGAATTAAAAATTTTCCTCCTTTTATACTTGGAAAAATATTTACTTCGCATGTATTTGCAAAGTAATAGATTTCTTTGTAAAAGTTAATTTCTTTGGGAAAAAGAAAAGTCTGAAACCTTAAATCACTTGAAGAAGGACGATGTTTGCGAATTGTGAAACTTTTCGTAGCTAAGAACTGCTTAATCGGAGAGAAATTGGAAGAATTAAAATTTTTGTCCGGCAAAACACAGTTATTGGATTGTGCTTTATCAGGCCTAACACTCTGAATACTTTTCAGAAGATTGTTTATAGCGTTTTTATAAAAAAAAAAAGAAAAAAAAAAAAAAGAAATTCACCGTCTCTCAAGAAGATTTTTTTCCAACGGCAGGCTCTAGGCTGGAAGCAGTGGACGTTATATTATGAAGGCACCTACATGGTGGAGCACCGTCGCCTATTATGAAGGGATGGACAAATTACATCTATGCCTTCTCCGGGATTCGAACTCGGGCCCTTCGGTATGGCAAGCAGAATCACTAACCATTTTCCAGTCTGCGCGGCGTCTTCGCTGAACAAATTCCTTAAAAATTATTTTTTTTCAATCAAAATTGATCAACGACAGGATCTTCATTAGGGAATTTTTTAAACTGAAGTTTCTTCGCCGTGGTAAATCTTTACCAATAAGTCAATAAGTTCAAAGTCATTCTACTTCAGGATCCTTTTATTAGCAAATCACCGCCTTTCCTCTTAAATTATTTGAAATTTTTTTAAATTAATTCACACTTTTTCGAGAAACCTTATAAGGTACTTTCTCCTTCCTTCCAGCATGCCTTAGGGGTGTAACGGTAGCACACTCGGCACGTATTCGAGAGGCCTAGGTTCGAGTCCCGGAGAGGGTACTGCTCGTTCTTCACGTCTCCAGCAGCAAAAAAGCCTACAGTGGCCTACAGACTCTACAGGGGGCCTACAGACTACAGACTCTACAGTGGGGCCAGAACTAAAAATCGATGGTGGATTTCGCCACTGGGTCCACTGTTCTCCAGCCGCCTTTTAAAAGGAGGAGTGTGTTAGGTATTTTCTTCCTCCTTCCAGCATGACGTCATGGTGTAACTGTAGCACACTGGTCGCGTATTCGAGAGGTCCGAGTCCCGGCGAGGCATTCTCACTTTTCACATCTTTAGTAGCAAAACAACCTTATGACTTTACAACTTTATTATTAATGCTTTTTTCATTTTTCGTAACTATGGCATTTCCCCCCCGGAGGTCGACGTAGAGTACTCTGCACAGTACTGGCTAGGATCTGTACCTAGAGAGTCTCGGCCACGGGGGTATAATATTTTTGAACTTGGCGGTTCCCGATGGTCTATACTTGCTCTTCATGGGCCGGGAGGTGTCAGTCCCCTCCACCAGGGTATTGGTAGCCAAACAGCAAACTGGACCATTGAGCGTCTGGTCACTGCTATCCTTGGTATTCCATGTAAAGCCTAAAGAGAGGAGCATCCCGTGTAGTGCTGGCAGGTAGCCTAAATAAACGGCCAGTCGTCGCCTCAAGTTGTCATCGCCCACCCCACCGTGCCCTCGGTCCAGCCGAGACGGTGGTCTTCACTGGTCCGTGTTTAGCGCGGTGGGTCGGCTGAACGTTGAGCGTTCAGCAGAGGGAGCTTAAAAGTGTTGGTGTCTCGAGGATGTGGAACCCCGGGCCCAGCAGGAGTGTTCTATCCATCCTTAGGGTGGTTACTGAGTTTTCAGTCCCTGTAGTGCTATTAAGTTAGCGAAGCAGGTAGAAATTTAATTAGTTAGTAACCATGGCAACAGGTCAAATCAGACGATTAAATGCATAGAAAATTTTGCCCTTAAACACACAGCTATTAAGCAGTTATTAAGAAAATTCAAGTTGAGGGGATATAGTAGCAAATGATGTCAATAATCTTTTGCCACGTTTGCTTTAATTTTCTAAAAATATTAGACATAAAACTATTGATGCTCTATATCAACTAAGTTCACAGCTGTTAGTACTTGATCATCAAAATCTTAATTTCATTTCTGACTTATAATTAACTGGGCAATTAAAATCTAAGCATAATTTAATATGGCTATGTAAAAAAAAAAAAATTCTTCTCTCTCTTAATCCGCCATCCGCCGAACTTCACTGCGATTCAGAAACCATGGAGAAAGAAGAAAACAAGAATAAACGCCTTCGAACAACAGCTCTCCTTTTCCAGAACATTGTGGGAGAACCAGCAAAGTTTTATAATCCAATCGTTTCTGTAAACAATCACGATAAACTCACACCCAGACCCGAAGCAAACCACCGCTGTCAATCAAACAGATGTAAAAACAAATACAAAAACTTAGTTCTCACACTCCTCTTTCCTCCCGGTGTCGTCCCCCTGAGGGTGTCGGGGACCGGAAATTGGCCCGCGACTTAATAGATGGCTCGGCGGATAGCAGAGTGGAGGTCAGTATACCGCAAGTAGGCAATGCCTACAGATAAGGAAAGAAGTAGACCAAGAATGAAAAAGAAGATAGACTCGGATTGGCGCAGATAGTTCGTCTTGATCACTAGGAATTACCGGAGCCGTGATCTTGGGACGCAGCATGGTTGGCAGAGGTTACCACTCTTGGCAGGTTTTCGTCCGAAATGGCGCCAAATTGTTTAAATTCGTTTACTTTCTATCAAAAGTGGGACTGGACTGAATAGGAGTGTTATTTGCTTTAAGCGAAGCACTCGAGATATCTCTGCTTGAGGGGGACGTCTTCATTTTTGTAGGGAAACTGCCTCCTACGCTTGTCATACATTGGGAAAACAATAAGAACACCTAAGCAGCCCAGCTTGTTTCCCACGATCGGATTAAGACATTTAGAGGCCCTCAGCACATATAAGATTTTGGTGACCCCCCTCCGATATATTTATAGCATAACGCCTGTTGTTTCTCCATTCTTTCTTCTTAGTCTTGGTTTAGCTGCCCCAAACATTCCGTGGTAAAACCGCCATTAAGAAATTTTTGTGATGCCCATTTTCTTTAGTACCTACGCACTTTTTATCGTGTGCTCCTTCCTTGAAGCCCTAAACACATGCCTATTTTACTTAATGGTTAATTCAACGCTACCATCTAACACGATATTGGGCTGCAATTGAGTTTGATTACAATGCATTATTATTATTACATTGTAAGGATTATGTTAATTTTATTAACAGTTAAATTTTAAGTTCCTTTCCTGCCATTCTCGACTTCAACTTACTACGTCCAGCCAGAATGTAGTTTTGGAATCATTCCGAAAACTTAATGAGGAGGAACGGTATTTAAACCGCGAAGTCTACTTGCAGAGTTAGAGAGAATCAGAGTTTCTGATTTGCGCGCGTCTGCCTTTTGGCTACTCTCTCTCTCAAAGTTGTTATTACGCTCGGCCGTACTCAGGCCCTTGATAAGCTTCGTAGTCAAATAGAATTAAGCTGCCAACTCGTTTAGAATCTTGATAGCTTCGTCTATATTCCTTTAGTTAATCTTAGTTTTAGTTTATATCTTAGTCTCTTAAGTTCAAGCCCAAGTGTCGGCTTTTATTGTACACTCCAAGACGGAGTTTTATTAAATCTTAGTGCAATGATAAAGAGTTAGTTACCCTTCCTTCTTGTTGTTTCTTGTTACAAGTACTTAAGCGATTATTCGCTAACTAGTTCTTAAGATTCTTCAATTTCTACAGTAACTGAGAATTACAGTAGTGAGAGTCTTACAACATTATTATTACTATTACTACATTATTATTATTTTAATACATTACTATTATCATTATTATTATTACTATTACATAACAATGTATTATTATAGCAGCATTAATATTACTATTATTATTACAAAACAATGTGTTATAATAACAGTATTAATATTATTATTTTAAATATTATTAGCATTTTAAATACATATTTTATAATTATTATAAATATTATTATTATTTAAAATATATTGCTATCATTATTACTATTATTATTACATACCAATGTATTATTATTAATTATTTTAAATACATTTTTATTATTCGTCTAAATATATTATTATTAATACACTAGAAAGCCCGGCTGTCACACGAAATGACCGCTGTTCTAGATATTATAAATTATAATTAAAATTATTTGCGTGCAGTTGTAAACCATTTCAGCAACAGTTGATTGCTAATGCAAACAAATGATCACATTCCTCCTGATGCGCTCAATTTGCGTTCAGCTGAAAAATTCAGTTTAAAATGCAATGTCGGAATAAAATCGGGCAAAATTTTAAACTCTTTACGCGAAAGGATATTTAGCATAGGAGTTTGAGTAAACCTACCTGATGAGACGTACTAAGCACGACTCGTAAGTTGGTTTTTGTCTCGTTTAATTTCTCAACGTTTGCAAGTTTCTAGATAATTCATATGCAAGCATAGTTAAATGCATAAAGCAACAATTGTATGAATTAAAAATATTTAAATGTTCTTAAATACCTTGATAATTTAATTAAACAATGATAACTGCATGTATGGTATCAGTGTATATGAGCTATTTGAATGCCGTGGCAGCTTCACCCCATTGGCTAGTACAGTTACGCAAGCAATCAACCAAAATCATCGGCGACAAACAGACACTTAAGCCGCACATAATAAAGATAACAAGGTATTATTATTATTTTAAATATATTGCTGCTGCTGTTGTTGTTATCGCAACATAAAATGCATTGTTATTATTATAACATACTTTTGAAAATTATATGGTGTTATCTAAAATCACATATAAATATAGCTGTCCTGAAAAATGTTTTCTGCGGGATTTCATTCAACCGTCCTGAAAAAATTTTCTGTTTGATAAGCCATCGTAGGACTTGATAACAATTGAGAGTTATGGCCAACGATGGAATTCGAATAAACGATATTTATCAGATATATTAATTAAATATCAGAAATTGTCTATGCTGCCCAAATAACAATATATTGCATAATAATGTTCGCATTGCAATAATAGTTTAGTCGCCCAGCCGGGACAGTAGTTAGCGATGCTGACTGCTGTACCGAAGAGCCTGAGTTCAAATCCCAGAGAAGACGTGGATGTTTGTAAATGCGCAATGTCTGGGAGCACTCTTAATATGCGGCAAGCCGAAATTCTTCTCGAATAGTTGGTGGTAGGCGAGAGGGATGGAAGATCCTCGAAACCGTCCCCTTCCTGGGTGCTCTCTAGTATGGTCCTGAAGGCTCTTACCAAACACAGGTGCAATCTTGCACTCCTTGCCACGACGAATGAGATACATTCCGCTGACCTCATAGATCACGTGACTTAGGTACACCTTTTGTAAACAAACAATGCAGATGACCTCAGAGATCACGTGACTTATGTACAGCTAATGCAAACCAGCAAGGTCATTCTTCCTCTTCTTCTTGTGCGGAATGTATCTCATTCCATGGGCGTTTTCTGAAGTTACTGTCAGACAACTGAGATAAGTGACAACAACAACGTAATAAAGACACAATAACACGCCGAATAAATACTAATTCAGAAGACAAACAACAAAAATCAGCGTTATATTTACAAAATTTCACAGGACTAGTTTCGATGGTTTTACCGAACCACCATCCTCAGCTGCAAAACCGCAAATGAACAAGATAGGAAAAATATTAGATAAGATAAGAAAGCCTGGACAAGAATAAAAAAGTGGCGCCATCTGTTGGTGAAACCAGAACTAAAACATAATTTCTTTAAAGGCCGAAGGCAAATTTGGATTGGAATTAGGATCGTTAACTAGAACAGAAAGATTTTTATGAATATGAAATTCCTCTAGAAAATCCAGTTCTCCAATGGAAGATGTTTTTTGAATAATTTTGCAGCAGAAAAATTGAAAGTGTGATTTCGACCAACAATGTTGCGCAACAGAAGACTTCTGTGTTTCCTTTTTTCTAACATATGCCTCATGTTCCTTGACGCGAAATTTTAAGGCTCTCTTAGTTTGGCCAATGTAAATTAAACCACACTGGCAAGGAATCCTATAAATACCCCAGGAATTCATATCCGGAATGGGGTCCTTAAGTATGGAACTCGGAATTTTATTGATGGGAGAATAAACAACCCGAAAGTTAAGTTAAATTTCTGCTAAATATGTGCAACTTTATAGCTAATTGATGGAAAGAAGGGAATGACAACAGAATTTTTATAATCTCCTAGAACAAGAGTGTGCCTTTTAGTGTGTTGAGATGAGATTTTTTTAACTGTTTGATTAATAATGCTGGGTGAAAAGCCCCTGTCGATAGCTATTGCTTTTAAATAATTTAGTTCTTCATCAAGGGCTAGTTTGGAGGAGCAAACTTGAAGAGCACGGAAAACATAGGAATAAAATGAAGCTAACTTTTGTTTAGTCGGATGACATGATTTGAAGTGTAGTGGAAGGCAAACCGATGAAGGTTTACGGTAAACTGTAGTACTGAAGTTGGATGTGTTACGTATGACCAGAATGTCGAGAAACGGAAGAGAATTGCAAGTCTCAAGTTCAAAGTGAACTGAATAGCAGGATCTATAGAATTCATTGTTGAAAGAACTTTATTTAAATCATCTTTATTACCTTCAAACAGGGTAAAAGTATCGTCTACGTAGCGGAATCATGCCGGGAAGCTTAAAGTTTCAAACAATTTTGATTTATAATAATGCATGTAGATATCAGCCAGGATGGGACTGAGGGGGCTTCCCATGGCTAATCCCTCAGTTTGCTTGTAATATTTATTTTGGAAAACAAAATGTGTTTGTTTCAAACAGAGTCGAGTGAGAGAAATTAGCTCATCAATTTCGATGCAAGAGAAATGAAATTCGCGAAGTCTGGTTTCTAGACATCTTAATGCACCCTCCACCGGGACATTGGTGAATAGTGATTTTACATCAAAAGAAACCATGAGTAAATTATTAGGAGAAATGTTTTTAACTTTTTTTACAAACTCTATTGAATTTTTTATGGTGTAAATGTTATTGTCTAAGAGAGTGGAAAATCTAGAAACCAAATATTTAGCTAATGGATACGAGGCAGTACCTAAATTTGATACAATAGGGCGGAAAGGAATACCACTTTTATGAATTTTGGGAAGAGCATATAATCTGGCACAATTCGCTACAGATGGGATAAGCGAATGTTTTAAGTTGCTTGAAATGATATGCGAAGATTTGATCGCAGTTTTTATTTTTGACAAGTCGGGAGGTGAAGGATCTTTAGGGATCGGATTATATGGTCCTTCGTTTAAGAGTTTAGTGACACCATCGATGTTTCACTAGTCCTGTGAAATTTTGTAAATATAACGCTGATTTTTGTTGTTTGTCTTCTGAATTAACAACGTAATAACTGAAAATCTGAACAACAGAATTTTAGCTAAATGACAATTTAAGAATACATAAATGTTCAAATAGCAATTAACATTTCATAACTAGTTTCTCGAACTAAAAATAATGAACCAGTGGCAGGTTAGCTATTTAGCCGACTCAGTGTCAGTCTACCGAATCCCGTTCTCAGTTATGGCTGCTAGGTAATAAAAGACATGAAATGGGGATATAACTAGTGGAGGAAGGAATAGATTCCTTCAAGTCTCTAATGGAATGATCCTCTCTCGGAGTGAGAAAGGACATTATAATATACCGTATTTACGCGAATCTAATGCGCATCGTTTTTGGCCAAATGTAGTATTCAAAATTAGGGTGCGCATTAGATTCGATGGCGCATTAGATTCGAGTGCAAAGTTTGCCGATGACGTCAACCAAATTTAAATCGTAACAAAGGATTACTGTATTTCTCGACTACATTTACCGTTACATTTATCGTTGACACATTATTGCATAGAGGATACAAACTGCAGAGTACGTAGTCAAGAAATGGAGGGCAAACAGAGAAGAATGTCATATGACGCTACTTTCAAACGTAAAGTAATTCTTTATGCTGAAAAAAATGGCAATAGAAAGGCAGGGAGAGGGTTGAACGTAGCTGAGAGCAATGTTCGCTTGTGGCGGCAACAGAAATTGGCACTGTTTGCAACTAAAGCTAGTAGAAAGAAATTCACTGGCCCTCGCAAAGGAAGAAACCCTAAAATTGAAGAAAAAGTTTTGGAATTTGCACGTGAAAGGAGGGAGAATGGACAACCTGTGACTAGTGACACCATAAGAAATAAAGCAAAAGATGAGGCTGAAGTTCTTGGAATACCGAAACAAGAGTTTAAGGCTAGCCGTGGATGGGTGGATCGGTTTATGAAGCGGATGGGCCTATCTCTAAGACGCCGTACAACAATATGCCAAAAGCTTCCTGCAAATTTTGAGAGAAAACTACTAACATTTCAGCGGTATGTCATCACACTTCGGAAGGAAAAGAATTTTTCAATGGGGCAAATTGGCAACGCTGGCGAGACGCCAATTTGGTTTGATATGCTCGTAACTACACCATTACGAAGAAGGGGACTAAGGAAGTTATCATCAAAACTTCGGGATGTGAAAAACAACGCGTAACAGTGATGCTGGCAATAACAGTAGACGGGTGCAAACTCCCCCCTTTCTTAATCTTCAAACGGAAAACATCCCTAAAACCCCTAAGAATGAAAAGCTGTTTCCAGATGATGTCCTGATTCGAAACCAAGAGAAGGGGTGGATGACGGAATCATTAATGCTTGATTGGCTCCGAAATGTATGGGAGCGCCGTTCCGGTGGGCTCTCCAATCCACCATCAATGTTTTGTCTGGACGCAGTTCGTGGTCATCTCACCGACGACGTAAAAAAGAAGATGCACAGTCTAGGCAGTGATGTTGTTATAATTCCTGGAGGGATGACGTCTGTGTTACAACCCCTGGACGTTAGTTTAAGTAAACCTTTTAATGGGTACGTTCAGGCGGAGTACAAAAAATGGTTTTGTGAGCCAAACCGTGAATTGACCCTGACAGGAAAAATAAGCGTGCTGCACCGCACATTGTTGCACACTGGGTTTCTGCTGCCGGGAAAAACATCGAAGCACCAATGATTATGAAATCTTTCAAGCAATGCTGCATTTCAAATTCATCGAATGGCAGTGAAGATGACGTGCTCTGGAACGCCGAGGATGACAATGATGATGATGAGGAAAGAAGAAATGAATCTGCTTCTGACGAAGAGAGCTGCGAGGATTCCAGTGATGAAAACATTAATGAATAAAGACGTACACTATTAATCACTGATTCTAGAAACTGTTAGCTAGATAGAAATATTACGATTTATTTCATGTTCATATTTTACGGTAGGTACTGTATATACGTTAGCGGTAATTAACAATGATTGTTTCACATAACAATAGCCCACTAATAGGTTAATTCTATGTTCTGCTACTTTACATATAAATTGTTGTATAAAATATAATATCCATTGTTGTATAAAATATGGTATCCAAATTTAAATAAAATTATCATACCATTGATTGATAGTTTATATGCAAATCCATTGTTGTATAAAATAAGATTCAATAAATTCCTCATACCATTGATGCGCATTACATTCGCCGACAAACAATTTTTTTATTATTTAAAGTTTTAAAATGGGGATGCGCATTAGATTCGACGGCGCACTAGATTCGCATAAATACGGTATTTAAGCAGTTTATCGCACGCTAAAATTTAATAAAACTAAACTACAGTTAATCTTTTGATATCTTTCTTCATTCCTTAATTAGGTAACAGCTTACGAAGAGGACATAATTACACTGTTTAACCTGGTGTTCTTACGACCACATTCCAAGCAATCCAGGCTGATTTTTTGGCTCGGGGATGAATTGAAATTAGGCTTGTAAATTGGTGGAATAAGTCGTTGTGTTCATGCTGAATAGTTTAACAATCGCCACAGCAAAAAAAGCTAACATTCCTTGTCAAATGAATAGAAAATGGACAGGATCCTTTGTTATTACTTCATTCCAGGTTATCTAGCTTGATCCTTTCGGCTTTAGGAAGAATTAAAATTGTGCTTACGGAAGGGTGGAAGAAGCTCTTGGGTTAAAACGCCAAGAGTTTAACAATAGCCACAGCAAAAACGTTACCATTCCTTGCAATCAAATGAATCGACAATACATGGATTGATATAGCGTAGGGTGGACAACGGCACAAAATCGACATCGGTTATACAATCGGCACGATTAAAAAGAGTATAGAATCTAGATAAATTTTTAAGTTAATGAGTCGACCTCGTACGCCATTGTCTACTTAATAAACAAAGATATAAAATTCAAAACACATTGCTAAATTATTGTCTCTTTTTCCAATTTGAAAATCTTTGACATGTTGTAAGAATTTATATTTATTTTGAATAACCAATTAACCCTTTTCGGCCCACTACCTTTTAAAGTCGGAGTTTTGATATAAAAAAAGGTAAGCAGTCTAATTAGGCTTAGAGGAGTACACAAGTAAAATTTTGTGAAGATAGCACTTATCGTTTATTTCTGTGGGTATGCCCGAACAGGGCAAACTGATTGAATATAGCTTCGAAAAGAGTGCTGAAACGAGCATTGTTTCAATAAACTGACCGATGAGATGCGTAGTGTAACGTCAGGACACCCGTGTCGGGTGAAGGAAAGACATGCTGTCTTTTAAATTATTTATTTGATAAACTAAAATAGATTTCTTGATTAAAATATAAAAATAAACTGATCATTACAGCCCTAAATCATACAATATCCGCTAACGCAGATTGGACGCAAAAAAGCGTCCTTTTTACTCTAGTTACAGCATACAGCATAAAAAAAAAAAAAAAAAAAAAAAAAAAAAAAAAAAAAAAAAACCTATTGTTCTACAGAAACCACTGGCGTATCACATGAAGAACTCTTACACAAAGATTCCACTCGTTTTGTTATCTGCGAAGAGAAACATAATTAGTTCCTTGTGTCCCAGGGGGTTTTATCTGCAGTCCTGCTTTTTGCAGGTATGGTCCATTTCGTCCGCGAACAAAACAGGAAGTTATAATTCAGCACTTGTGCCCCCGGGGGGGAGGTGCTAGTAGCTGTAACGTCACAGTAGAAACAAAACATACAGATTCTCAGTTGTCCTAGATGATCGGTGAGCCCGGTCTAGGCACAGTTAGGGTTCGCCGTTTGATTTTATGCAAGATTTCAAGGTAAAAATTTAAAACTAATATAGAACAAGGAGATTAACAACCATAAAAATAACATAGAAATTTCTTTTCCAACAATTCTTTTATACCTTAAAGAAAATCTGGAAGATTTCTTTGAAAAAGGAGAGTCTTAGAAAACGAAACATGGCTAAAATATATGGACTGGTTTGTGTTGAGCTGCCATCTACTACAAATAAAGAAGGTTTTGAGTAACCTATAGTAACCTATAAATCCTTTTTCATTCAATTTTTCTGTGCATACAGAAGGAAAGTTTTAGGTGTGTTCAGACCGGACACACTGTTCCGCAAAGGGTTAAGTTATAATTTCTTTCCTATAAGCCTTCATTCCCATAACTGTCGATGGCAGAATATTTAAATTTGGTAGCGCGCGCGAAGAAATACAAATTCTACCTTTTGGACAAAAGGTTTAAATACTGAGTTCAAGAAGGGAAAGCTAGAAAGTGTGAGCAAGCACTGCACCTTGGTGGCATGAGTTTCTGGTTTTGCATTTATTGCTGGTTCAAGTGGCGTAATAGCTATTACTTTGCTGCCACTAGACTTTGACGCGGTTTTAGGTAGGTAGGTAGGTTACGGAGGACTAGAACGCCTGGTGTCTAACAGAGGTAAACAGGCATGTGTTCCACGCCCTCTTCTAACTACAGCAAAAGCTTCCTGGAGCCCACACGAGGCTGCACCAGGAGATTATTGAGGTTGTCAAAGGGAAGTACATGGCCTTTAACAAGATTATCTGAGCCCTGGTGAAAAATTCTACTGTTTGTTAATATCTTTGAATTTTCAGTTTGGTTCTTTTAGTTGAATTACCGCCCGAGTGGGGCGTAATTTGTTAGCGTCAAGTCGGCCCATTGTGAATTTTAAAGAGTTTTAATAAAAAGTTCTTTTAAATCCTTTCCCTGTATAGTTCCTGTACGTGCTTCAGCTCTTACACCAAAAGCTTAACAAGTAGATATTACAATGTTCCAAAATGGCAACTATTTTCTCATGTTCCAAAAATAGGTGACCCTGATATAACATATCTAGAATGCTACATTCCAATTAGCTGAAATCGTAACTTCCTTATAACCAAAGTTTAAGTTTATAGAAAATTGGATTTTAAAGACACCATTCTATTCAGTCCGCATTTTAGAACTTAAGGTACAATTAATAGCGCCTGCTTTGTTGGAAGTCTTATAACAGTTACAAAGGGAATAATGTAAAGAACCATCTCTTGCCTCGGTGCATTTGCAAGCAAGGATAAGCAGTTGACTTACACCAATCACAACATGCATCGCATAGTAGCATATCCAGCTAGCAGTTTGAAGCTGCATGGTTCGAATCTTAGCACATCTCATCTTTCATGTTTCACGCTATGAAATGTCTGATAGTCCTGATGCAGAGGCGCCCGAGCTAATATGGAGATGATAACTCACCACCACTCGAATTTGGTCTACTGTGACTGGTTCTCTCTCCATTTGCTCCTTAAATGGGGGAGACTGTAAGAAACAACTACATCCCTCTGTGGATGCTACCCTGCTGTAAGTGGCTAATTTGTCCAGCTGGCGTTGAAAGATCCATGGTTCGAGTCCCAGAGAGAGTGAAGTTGATTATTTCTCAAAATTCCCGTTCCTGAAAAATCTAATTTTCTCTGCAGTGGTGACCGAAATAAAGTGTAATTGAAAATTGGTCAGGGCTTAGATTTGGTCAACTAAATCTCATTTTTCTAGTTGTCCTTGGGAGGCGTAAGGGGTGCTCTAAGAGCCCTTCTGACTGGGATTTATTTGACTTACGGAATCAGTTCCATGAGTCGACTAGCCCCCTGTGCGTCAGTTAAGATTTTTCAAATAGCGGTGGGGAAAACTGGTTTTGGAGATGTGTCAGCTAAGTCAGTTGTCTCCGTTAGCTCAGATAAACCTCAGTATGAACGGCCTTTTATAGTTAGTTGTATAAGCGGGCGTAAGAAATTATTGTATTCTTTGTATTCTCCAAAACGTACTCTCGTGGAGCATGTGGTCAGCACGTCCAACTAGTAACTGGAATATCCGTTGATCAAATGCCAGTCAAAGCGTAGGTAAGTTTTCATGCTTCCAGCACCGAAATATTTACTGCTCTCTGCAAGAATG
This sequence comes from Stegodyphus dumicola, assembly GCF_044657685.1. NCBI lineage: Eukaryota > Metazoa > Arthropoda > Arachnida > Araneae > Eresidae > Stegodyphus > Stegodyphus dumicola. The sequence continues at coordinate 182,211,580 of NC_140775.1, forward strand.
CGTACTTAAAAAGACTTAAAAAGAAGAGTGGTATTTAATTCAAAAAGAAAATTTACGAGTTCTTGCCTTCTGTGTTTATTTATTCATGTACTCTAATATATACTTAAAAGAGAAAAAGATAAACATATTTTCACACATTATGAATATTTCTGGAGCATTATTGAAGCATTTTTATAATTTAATAAAGATTTTGGCCTCTTGGGAAGAACGTTCGAATTTAATGCTTTTTTTTTTTTTTTCCAGATTTCGTGAAAATTTTATGCAATTTAAATATTTATTTACTCACTTAGTCTTCTTTTTTTTTCTTCCAGTATCTAGAATTTTTTTATTTTCAATATGTATGCTTGTTTAGCAAATGACGTTCTCATTTTATTAGACTTGAAAAACAAGCTTTGATAACAATTTTTAACAATTTATTACACCTATTTTTTTTTTTTTTTTTATTTCGAAACAGAACAGTTTTTTTTTTTCATAACTAGGAATAAAATGTTTTTGAAAAATCGAAATGGAAAGCAGAAATTAGAAGTATTTCTGTATTTTATTTAGGAAAAAATATTAGAAAAATTTATCAGGAAAAGATAATTAAGATTAAAAGACACAAATTTTTTTATTTTATTCGGATTAAAAACGGAAAGCACATTTCTGAGTTTCAGTTTCTGAACAAAGACATAAAATCAGATTTCTCATGTTACACCTTGCATAAGTGTTTCACTAAATATAAAGAAATTTTTAAATTTCTATTTTTTCTTAAAATATTTGTATGAGTACTTACTGAACTAGAAACAATATCATTCTGCGAAAAATCCAATGAGCTTTTACATTACTATGGAAATTTTTGTTTTTGTCTTATTAACGATATTTCATGACCATAATGTCAGATGAAATTTTAGTGCTTCCGTTTTCCGAATGTAAAAATACCTTAAAACTAGTATCTGATATGTTAAGGGGACTTATACACCTTAAAACCCATAAGATCTTCGAATATGTGACTGTTGCAATAATTGGGATAACTTATTTATTTTAAAAGCAATTACTTCCAACTTTTTACAGCTGACTACATAATATAGCTGCTTTCTGAAATAGTAATCAGAAAGTTTGTGTTGCCACAAATAGTTTTATAATTTAATCCGCTTTGAGACAAAATCTTTCGTCATGTTTCCACCTTGCGCGCACAGTTTAAAATATTCTGTTGCATAATTTATTTCCATAATTAATATGTAGCTTATATACCATTTGGAAACTACTGCGAACCAAAAATTCTAAGAATTTCCTGTTAAATTTTTATTTTATTTGGAGATGAGTTCATAAAATATATTTTGTTTAAAAAATCTGTAATGTTTTCGTGCATAAAATTTTTTAATATTAAAATACTCATCAGATTTTGGGTTCAGTTAGAAAATAGCGCCCATATAAAGAATTCCATCTAATTTCAAGTATGTACCATTAGCCATTTTTAAAATATCATGCGCGCGAGGTTGAAACATGACGAAACATTTTGCCACAAAGCGGATTAAATTAAAAAAAAATATTTGTGGTTAACAACACAAACTTTCTGGTTACTAGTTTCCAAAGCAGCTATATTATGTAGTCAGCTGTAAAGAGTTGGAAGTAATTGATTTTAAAATTCAAAAAAAAAAAAAAAAAAAAAAAAAAAAAAAATATCCCAATCGTTGCAACAGTCACATATTCGAAGATCATAAGGAGATTAAGGTGTATGAGCCCCTTTAAGCTTAACAAAACAAGGAAGTGAATATAAATGGTTACCATAGCAATTATACAAGTGCCAATCTAGTAGGCAGATTTATTTATTGTACATATTTTTCTTGAAAAAATATGTGTACATTTTATGTATTGGTATAAATATAAACTGCCGCCCAATTGGTATAACAGTTAGCGTAGCTGACTGCCGTGCCGAAGGTCCCGGGTTCGAATCCCGGAGAAGGCCCAGATGTTTGTAAATGCATAGTGTCGCTGCTGCATGGCGGCACTTTAAATATGCGGGAAGCCGAAAGTTCTCTCGTGTGGCTTGATTGAAATGGGAGATGGGTGGAAGGACTTACGGAACCCTTTCCCCCCCCCGGGGTGCTCTCACTCAAAACTAGGGGCGGAAGGGAGCTAAATCGTACCGTGACCTGCAAGGTGCTCAAGGCTGTAGCCAACGACAAGCGTATCTTGCCACGATAATTTCCATAGGCTTGGGTTGATGTTACTCTCAAACAAGCGAGCAATAAGTAACAAGAACAACAACAAGTATGGTGAAGTAACAAGCGTTATGCAGAGTGATTAAGTTTCATTTAAAGTTATGAGCGTAATTTATTCGAAATGCCAGGTAAACAGCGATATTTTTTTTTTTTTTTTTTTTTTTTTGTTCGATTCTGAAAAAATGTTACCAAGCTCGAATATACAGCAGAATAGTGTTGAACTAACAGAAGCAATCTAGTGGTTTCAGTAAGAACTGGTAGCTGTTTTGGTATCTGTTACGTCATTGGTTTTTGGACAGACAGAGGGCAAAATGAGCTTTCTAAAAATCATCGTCAAGTTTGAACAATTTCTTGACCGTTTTCGAAATATTCAAGAAAATCTCATAGCGAGTGCACTTAAATTCTGTTTTCAAGGTTCTACATTGTTCTGGAAATTAAGCGAACACGGCGCCATCTAACGTCTTAAGAAAGAACTGATAGCGGAAATGCAACAAGAGCTACGTGAACCTAAGAGACATAACGCGGTTTCAAAACTGAAACTTTGTAACACTGTAGAAATATGCTATGGATTTTTTGTATAAAAATATCCGAAAGAGTTCAGATTTTAACGCTCGCCCAAAAGGATTTGTTAGCTTTTTTTACTCTCTTTCTATGCTCGCAGCTTCCCAGTATTCTGTTGTACTCACGCCTGGTAGCTTTATCATTAAAAACCATTTTCATCGCACTTACGCTGTATACAATTCAACAGCAAAATTACAAATATTTTGAAAGCAGCTTATGTTTAGAATTCCTGATGCATACTTTTTTTTTTCTATTTTTTTGCCCTTTCAGTTCATCATATCAGTGTTCAGTTATCTTACTAAGATGACTTTACAAAAATTTTGTTGCCTTTTTATTATTAATATTTTGTGTGTTTAATTTATTTATTAAATATGTTTGTTCTCAGCGCTTACACCACATAAAATTCGATTCAACAAGAAAAATCACAAAATATTTAAAAACAGCCTATCTTTAGAATTTTCGTCAGACAATCTCGAGCGCTAAAGATAAAAATATTTTAATCTGTACAGTGTTTCCGCAACTCGCTTTGAAATTATTGAGTTTTTAAACCAAAAATTTATTAAGAGGTACCAGAAATCCCTATACCGACAATGTTAAATTGGCCATTTTCGATGTACCTTTTCTCAAAATCTGCTGTATATACAAGCTTGAAATTTTTTCTGTAATTTAAGTATACCTACCTGATTATACTGAAATGAGCTTTTGAAACATTTTGAATTTTGGAGTAAATTACAGGATATTTTGTTAGGCATAGTAAAATTTAGCACTTTTCTTACACAAAAAAATTTAAAAAATTTGTCTTTAAGTTTATTACAAAAAGCTCATTTCAGTAAATATTAGGAAACCTGATAAATAAGCCATAAAAAGTTTAGATACCTGTGAGCAGTAGTTCCTGAGAAAAGGTACATCGAGTATAAAAAAATCACGTTTGGAGAAAAACGCGTTTTTATGTAAGAATCCTCATTGATCAAAGCAGTAGATGACAAATTAAAACTAGATTTTTTTACAGTTCTAATTTTTATAGAGATTAAAGTATGGTATTTTTAGAAAGATAAAAGTGTAGAGAATTTGAAAATGCAAAATTCAGAAATCACAATTTTTTGAAGATTTTGGAGTTCCAACTCCCCTTAAAGTTTTACGAGATATGAAACAGATAATAAAATTAATTTCGAGGTTCATTATTCGAGCTTCCATGTGCCATATTCGGGTGGAGGACTACGTTATTCGAAAATGGATAGCTCTAGGTACCGCTGTTTTTTCACAGTGCGAAAAACAAAAACATGCATACTTTCCTACAGATTCTTTATTATTTAATTTCTTTAAATATAATACAGGGCTCTAATATCTAGAGGCAGCGATTCAAAAAATGATACGCCGTTAACAGTGAAGCGACGCAAAATGCCGTTTCGAGACTAACATCCCTTTTGGGCTAAAAATGTCATTATGTAGATGTCTCATAAAGCGCATTTTTTATTACTCAAAATTTTCTTTATTATTACAAGCCTGAAAATGAGAATTAAAGCAACAAGTTCACTGTTTATTTTTATTAACAACACACTGATAATACAGAATCTGCTCGGAAAAAATACCAGCTCTGCGTATATACGAGTATTGTTTTATTTTGATATCTTATTGAGTCTCTTATTTTATTTTATTACATTTTTATTCAATTTTATTTTATTTATTATACTATTATTATATTTTTATTATATTATTAATTTTGTGTTATTTTACCGAGTTGTTTTATTTTATTTTATTGTATTATTAGTTTTATTTTATTTTTATTGTTATTTTTATATGCATATATTTGATTCCATTTCTAATTTTTTAATTACGTTATTACTTTATGTTATTTTGTAGACGTGTTTTGTTTTGTGTTGATATTGTATTATTAATTTTATGTTATTTTATTGAGTTATTTTGTTTTAGTTTCTATTTGTGTTCTTCCTTTTAACTTTTTAACTACAGTAAGACCCCGCTTAACGCGGGGGATACGATCCAAAATTCCATCAAAGTAGAGCGTAATGCGAAACGACGCTAAACGAGGCTATCTTTACATGTAAATATTGGGATTAGGGGAAGATGGCTAGGAAATTGGTTAGGTATTAAATTTAAAAAGTATGTTTTTTTAATAAAAATAAAAGCAAACATTTATTTCTTAAAGCCCAAATTAATACCACATTATTATTTCTTGCAAAAATAAAAACAAAATATAAATAACAAAACGAATATTCTTAAAAAAACAAATAAAATTCTAATTCAGTCATATTCAGTTAGCCTTCCGCGTTTTCAGTGTTCTGCCTTTTTGTGACAAAAGCATCTAATGTTGTTTGCCTTTTTCTTTTGCGTTGTTCTCTTAAAAGTTCTTCATAAACGGATAGAGCATCTCTAACACCACGCCTTACTTTTGAGCTCCTGTCAAAATTCGGATCATTTTCAATGAATTGATCCATTATTTCAGTTATGGTAGACAAACTCCTTTTTACAAACGCCATCGAAAGTTCTTTTTGCTCTTCTTCTGAATCACTGCTGTCAACATTTTTGTTTTCTTCTTGTTCAGTTAATTCCTTGAGCTCATCATTAGAAAGACTAGCCGCTGCTTCTTGAATTATTTCTTCGACATCTTCCACATTTACCCCTTCAAAATATGTCTGTACAATACCGCATCAAACAAGAAATACAAGTACACTCTTTCGGATATGTATTTGAAACCTATCGCTGCATAATATTTCGGGGAATCCCCGTATGCTGCGAGCGATTTCGTGGAATCCCGGGTTGAAATAAAAGAGCGCTAAACCGAAACAGCGCTAAACGAAACAGCGTTAAGCGGGGTCTTACTGTACCCTTTTTGATTTAATTATTATCTCTTGATCATATTTAGGTTTAGTTTGGTTTGTTTAATTATGCCAAAACACGCGAGGGCTATCTGCCCAAAGTAAAGGATGCCTTTTTTTTTTATTTAAAAAATTATTTTTTTTATTATAAAATTATTTATTATTTTTTTATTATAAAATTATTTTTTTTATTTTTTTTATTTAAAAAAAAAAGAAATCCTCGTGCACCACAAAGTATCACACGAGACTTACAAATCGTAAGTAAAAAAGGCAAAATAGTAAGTAATATCATCAGTTTTCAACAATACAATGAAATCATAACAAGGATAAAAAAACACAAGTAAATACAAAAGTATAAAAATGAATAAAGAAATCATTAACAGTGTTTAAAATAAAAGTCAACAAAATCACTGAAAGCTCGGTAGGCCGAAGTCGAAGATACAAAATCATAACATTTCGGTGGCCAATGAATTTCAATCTACATTTCAAAAGATTTCTTGCTTTATCAAGCAATGGGCAATCAAAAAGCAGGTGGGAAACACTTTGCTGAACACCAAGATTGCAGTTGCACAAATTGGAAGACGTCAGCTTAAATCGTTCAAGATAAACATTAAACTTACCATTTCCAGACAAAAATTGTGTAACTTTAAAATTGAGCAACAAGTCCTTACTTTTCAGTCTTTCAAAAATAGTTGGGAAGAATGTTTTTGTAACAGATCCCTCGTCAGAAGAGATATAATCACAGTTCCACCGCTCAATCATTTTAGCTTTGAATGCTTTTTTTTAAATAAGATTTTGGAATATTTACATCAACATTAATATCATTTTTAGTTGCATTCTTAGCAAGCCAATCAGCTCTCTCGTTCCTATAATTACCCGAATGACCACGGACAATTGTAAAAAACACTGAAGTACCCTTCTTCTCCAGATCTCCGAGAGAATGCTGTATATTAACAATAATATCATTACATAAAGAGGTATTTTTAAGAGATTCCAGGGAAGAGAGTGAATCCGTACAGATTAAGTAGCTGGAACCACGTCCATTCTGGCTAATTATCCACTTGATTACAAAATTAATACACAGAAGCTCAGAAATATATACAATACATTCATTTCTAATGCGAAATTGGTGACACTCAATTTCAATATCATCTTCAAAAATAACATAAGCAAAACCAACTTTATCATCAATCCTACTACCATCCGTATCCAACACAAATGAGAATGAATTTACATCAGTGTCCATACTATCCAGAATCTGTACTAATTGTCTTGCAAAAGATGCCTTTGGGGAAGACATTTGTAAGGGAAACTCGTTCGTATACGCGTTACACATGGGGAAAACCACGAAAACAACCCCCATGCAGCCAGCCTGTTCGCCAGAACTCGAACATCGGACCGAACTACCAGTTTTCAGCCGCTGGTGGAACCAAAATAAAATAAGGCAGTCATTAACTAGACCATATAGGATTACAAGCAACGAAATGAATTTGAGGTTCTTAGAAAATCATATCCTTTTCAATGGGCACAATATTTTGCTTAAGTACGAAGGTATAAAAGAAAACCTTAATGTTTTCAATTAACTTCTACAACAAAACTTAGAAAAGGGTAAAATAGAAAGTGTTATTACATTGTAGTGTTATTAGTTATTCGTTAGTGTATGCTATTCGCCAGGACTGGAAACTCGGACCGAACTATTAGCGTTCAGAGACTTTACCGCTGAGCCTTGATCATATATGTACAGAGAGAGAGACAGGGATCTTATAACACAATGTTGGACTAAAATTCGGAAAATTGATTTTTAAAGAAATGTATCAAAAACTTAGTGTCAACTCTTTCCTTCATACACACGTCATAAAAACGGGTGTTATCTGGACATAAAATTTAAAATAAAATAACAATAAAAATATTTCAGTGCAGTAAAATCTTTTGGAGAATCGTCCTTGAGATACAAAGATAGAAACATAACTTGAACAAGAGAAGAATAAAATTTTAAAATACTGCAAAGACTGTTCAGCCTCCCAATAATGTTTGAACTGGGAACGTTCTGTTAGAGCAGTGCAAAGAAGAAGGTGATCACCAGTGATGTAGACGGGTCTGAAAAAAGGACTTTCTTGAATAAAACGATATTGTGTCAAGGATTTAAATTTAGCTGCTTCGTTATATAAATCGTGATATTTTTAACATGCCTGAAATTAACTGAAAAAGACTACAGTGGTGGCCAAAATTGTGCACACTTTTGAAAATTTTTATGTTTTTGAACTTTGTATGCTTATAGAAAATGTTACGTTTCGCAAAATTCAAACTTGTATATATCATTTTAAAGGGAATTTATTATTGAATTCAATACAAAACACAAAATTCAATTATTTGCAATACAAAAAAGTTGTATGTACTTTTATATAAATAAAAAACACAGTTATGAAGTGTTTTGTAATGTCTAGCTTTCCTGGCCAATCACTGTTCTTGTCCTGAGAAACAATCAAATGTTAGTAACTGCCAGTAGAAGCTGACATCATGTTTACACTTGAAACAATTCTTTATTTTGCTTTGTTCTGTAGAAGGAGGACCTGTTTCTTATACACTGCAATTACAAGTAGGAATTTTTGTAAACATTTTTAATATTTAGTCAAGAAGCAATGACATCAAATAAAAGAGTAGATTGGACACCTAGAAAGAGATGTAATATTATTGTGTTACGAGAAAGTGGTCTTTCCTATGCTGAAATTGTAAGACAGATGGGTGGTTCAGTGACTACATCTGGAGTCCCAAAGTTTTGTTTACGATATCAGGAGACAAATTCAATGAAAAGCAAAGAAGGAAAAGGCCGAAAAAGGTGCACCACATCTATTAATGACAGAAGAATAAAACGACTATGTCTCCAAGATAGAAAAATGTCATCAGCGGCCATCAGAAGTGATCTGAATGATGCTGGTGTTTCTGTCAGTTTAAGAACAATCGGGAGAAGATTAACAGATGTTGGATTGAGAGGTAGAATTCCACGAAAAAAGCCTTATCTTAATTTTCAGCAACGAAAAAAAAAAAGACTACAGTGGGCAAAGGAACACATTAATTGGGCAGATGATCAGTGGTCACAAGTTATATGGAGTGTTGAAACTAAGATATCGTTATTCGGTAGTGATGGGCGAAAATATGTAAGACGTAGAATAGGAGAAGAGCCACATCCTGACTGCATTCAAGCAACTGTGAAGAACCCAGTTAGTGTTATGATTTGGTCATGCATGTGAGCAGACGGTATTGTTCGGCTTCATGTCATCAATGGGACACTGAATGCCAGAAAACACATTAACACTATCCTAGAACCCAAACTTCTACCTTCCATCAGAGATCTCTTTCCCAACAATGCTTCATTTATTTTTCAGCAGGATTCTGCTGCTTGCCACACGGCGAAAATATCGAAAGAGTGGTTTCGTACAAAGAGCATTAAATTGTTGTCATGGCCAGGAAAGAGTCCTGACCTCTATCCTATCGAAAATTTGTGGCACCGTTTGAAAACTCTTGCCCGAATGAGGCGCCCATCAAATAAAAGGGAACTAATTGAGGCTATAATTGTTTCCTGGCATCATGTAATAACGAAAGAAGAGCTTAAAACTCTTGTCAGCTCAATGAAACGTCGATGTGAAGCTGTAATCAAAAATAAAGGGTACCCTACTAAGTACTGATAACTCACTGCAATCATCGCTATCTAATGTATATCGATAACTATTATCGTTTAACTTTTTTGTATTACAAATAATTAAATTTTGTGTTTTGTATTGAATTCAGTAATAAATTCTCTTTAAAATGATATATACAAATTTGCATTTTGTGAAACGTAACATTTTCTATAAGCATACAAAGTCCAAAAACATAAAAATTTCCAAAAGTGTCCACAATTTTGGCCACCACTGTAAATAGCTTTAAACTGAATCTCCCAACAGAAAAATAGCTAATAGCTTTGAATAAATACACTTGGTGACGATCGCCAAAGGATCGCCAAGCCAAAATCCAGTAACCTCTGGTCAAACGTCGCGGAGCGGTGTTGGTGAATCTTCTCTCAAAATGAGATGTGATGGCTATGTCCAAGAAATTGATAGAGAGGAATCTTATGTCAACAAAGTACCGACCGGCTAGTTACGCGACTGCATATCCCTTAGCAACTAAGCCTTAGACATCCTGATTTGATTTTTAAGTTCCATCTCTATCTCTCTCTCATCCCCCCCTTTCCACGTTTCCTCTTGCTTCACTCCCCGTTCTTTTATTTATTTTTCTATTCGAGTATGTTGTAAAAGCTGTAATGCAGAGCAAAATTGAAAATGCTCTGTACTGGTTGAAATTGCACGACCTCTACGCATCCCTGATATGTTTGCATGATTGCAAATGTAGGCTTTCAGTGTTTGAAAGGGAACATTTCACTTTTTTATAGCTTATACTGAGCAATCAGCTTGGAATAACATGATTACTCTAAGAAATTACAGAAATAATAAGTCAAAAATTGAAAGGCTACACATTAAATCAGTCTATTTGGGGAAGATGGAAAAATTTTGAAAAACGAAATTCTAAATTCAGCGACTTCGTTTATAACACTTATTAATTAAATAATTTTGTGAATCGTTTGGCTCAAGCTTGGCCGATTTAAATTTCATTTATAACACTTACTTAAGAGGACTCGTACACCTTATAAAACCCATAAGATCTTCGAATATGTGACTGTTGCAAGAATTAGGATAGCTTATTTATTTTAAAAGCAATTACTTCAAACTTTTTACAGCTGACTATATAATATAGCTGCTTTCTGAAATAGTCACCAGAAAGTTTGTGTTGCCACAAATATTTTTATAATTTAATCCGCTTTGTGACAACATTTTTCGTCATATTTCCACCTTGCGCGCACAGTTTAAAACATTCTGTTTCATAATTTAATTCCATAATTAATATATAGCTTTTATAACATTTGGAAACTACTGTGAACCTAAAATTCTAAAAATTTCATGTTAATTTTTTTTTGAGTTGAGTTTATAAAATGTATTTTATTAAAAGAATTTGTAATGTTTTCGTCCATAATTTTTTTCAATATTAAAATATTTATCAGATTGTTGGTTCGGTTAGAAAATAGTGTCCATATAAAGAATTCCATCAAATTTCAAGTATGTCCCATCAGCCATTTTTAAAATATCATGCGCGCAAGGTGAAAACATGGCGAAACATTTTGTCACAAAGAGGATTAAATTACAAAAATATTTGTGGCAACACAAACTTTCTGGTTACCAGTTTCCAAAGCAGCTATATTATGTAGTCAGCTGTAAAAGGTTGGAAGTAATTGCTTTTAAAATAAATAAAATATCCCAATTTTTCCAAGTCACATATTCGAAGATCATGAGGGGTTTAAGGTGTATGAGCCCCCTTAATAACCTAAACACATTTTTTAAAAAAACCTTCTGAAAGGATTCAGATTTTAAATTTCGTCCAAATGCGCGTTTTTTAGCATTTTGTGTGTTACCTTTATTTATAAAATTTTATGTGCTTCTCACTTAAACCATAAAATTCAGTTCAAGAGCAATATCGCAAAATAATTTTAAAATGAGCATATCTTTAGAATTTCCGATACACAAACTCGCGCGCTGGAGATAAAAATATTTTTTCTGTACAACGTTGCCATTGCTCGCTTTGAAATCCTTGAGTTTGTTAACCAAAAATTTTATAAAGTTTTACAAAATAGGAAATCGATAGTAAAACAAATTCCAAATTTCAAATTTGGTCTTCCAGATGCCCATATTCACAGAACGATTACGTTATTCAAAATTCGATGGCTGTATTAACCATTTTTTATCACAATGCGAGAAACATACATACATTTACGCAGATTCTTCATTATTTAATTTGTTCAAATATAATACAGGGCGATAATATTTGGTGGCAACAATTTGAAAAGTGAAACAACGCTTGTAGTGAATCGACGCAAAATGTCAAAACAAAATTAGTAGTCCTTCTGAGCAAATTGCCCCTTTGGACTAATAATACAACATAAGTTTCATGACTTCAATTTTCTTTGTAACATTTACGAAATGTAGATATTAATGACTTGGAAAAGGAAAACACTCCTGATGCAATAATCAAAGCAAACAGATTATGTTTGTTATATGAACAATACCCTGAACTTCAATGGACTACCCAGTGTTGTCTTGTATTTTAGAGTATACACTGGTGGCTCTAAAATACAAGACAACACTAGAGCTGATATATACAGTAAACGTTTTGCCATTGTACTCCTGTGAGAACTTCATTGATGAAGAGATCCTTGTAATCTCACGGGCTATGGAAAACCCCAAAATAAAGATTGAATTTTTTCTCTAAGGCAGTTATTTTAGTCGATTCCAAAGCAGCCATCCAGGCTGTAGTTATAAATCATGACACAAATACCCAGATTATCTCAGAAATAAGATATACCTTGAACTTTCTTTATAAACACGACAAAACAATCGTTTTCAATGGATCCCTTTACATGTAGACATCGACGGTAACGAAAAAGCAGACTCACTAGCCAAGAGAGAAACACTTGCGCCACAAGACAACAAACCAATTCCTCTAAAGTCATTTAAACAGCGCATTTTTGAGAAATTAATGGATACTGTTAAATCTGACTAAGCAGCAAAATCAACAGGTAAATCCTGGGCTAACATTCAAGGCACATGGAAATCATTTTGTCGAAAACCCCGTCAAGAGACTGTGGCAAACTCCATACTGTAAACAGGCCACGATTGCATGGCACATTATCTTAATAACATTGGCCTCCTTCCATCTAATATATTCGAAATTTGTAATTCGGGCATCATGAATACAGAGCATCTGCTTATATGCCCAGAACTAGATACAGAGTCTCAGAAACGTGGTGAGAAAAGTAAACTGCACTGGAATGCCAGAGCTTTCGAGAACTCCTTGTAAAAGACTACATCTCTTATAATCCTTTCCTTATGGTTTAAATTTTTAACTTTTGTTCCCATGTTCATTTATTCTGATTCTTACTTTAAATGCTTGCTCTTTTTACTTCCTTGTACGAAGTAAAAAGGAAGTATTGTAATCGCGAAAAGTTTCAGGCAGAATACTTCAACGAAAATATCCATTTTGACTGCTATCGAATGTAATTTAACGATGTTTTTGCGTGACATCTGTACGTAAGGACAGAATAAAAGAATCATTTCCTCTAAAAAAATTATAAAACTGCTTTAAAATGAATTTTGAAGAGAATTTTTCGTAGTGTCTGTACGTACGTACGTATGTATATATCTCGCAAAACTCAAAAACGAGTAGCCTCAGATATATTCACTCTGTTACCCGGCTCAGTAACCTCAGTTTCTTTACTCTTATATGTTTGTAAATTCTACATTGTTTGCTTTAAAAATAATTAAATTATGTTGTTCTTATCTTTCGGTTAAGGTTTTTATGCCTTTAGGAAATCTGTAAGAAATATCTGCAGAATCATCAACAATTTAAATACTGTTTAAGTGCGGTTAAGCCTAGTCTTTAAATAACATGGCGGACATGTTTGTTTACATTTGAAACATCACAATAGTAGATTTGTTGCCAATCTAGAGAGACTAAACTTGGCAATAACAAAGATAACGCCTTCATTTATTAGTGCGAATTAAATCATGCTTAATCCTTTCTGGAATTTTTTCGAGGAAATATGTGTTTGAGATTTACTTCGTAATTTTTAATATAGATATTTTGAGGTCTTATGTATTTTTGCCTTGTCGCGAAGTGAGAACTTAATTAATTGAATGAGAAATACTGAATCATCTGTGAAAAATTGTTTCTTTTTTGTTTTGTTTGCTTAATTTCTTTTATACATCGTTCTAGATTTATTATAGTATTTGAATAGAACATGTAGCAACGATTAGATAATTCTTCAAATGACACAGATTTTGTGCATTATGAGTTATAATATGAACGAAATGCAACGCTGTTACGTAAACCTAGCGCCAGAGTGCCGCTATAGTAAACAAATATAGTGCATTTTAAAGAGTGCATTTATTCTATTGTATCTTATGCGCTGTCGACGGAGTAGATTTAATTCAATCCAATAATTTTAAATGAAATGCAACTTTGGCGTAAAATGAGTATAATTTAATATTCCGTACAAAGAAGTCATGTGGTGTACACATCAGATTTTTTATTTTATTATATATTACTGTTCTTGTGTGATACGTGAGCTGATTTACAATAAATCCCCATGTAACAACATTTGCGGAGTAAAATAAAACATTTGCAAAAATAACTGCAATTATTAAGAGGTTATATTAATCTTCTCTTTCAGTGTCCTGTATCAGCATCTGTACATGTTCCCAGCGTTTTATTTACAAATGGAAACATGGACAAATTTCTAGAAAAGTGTCGTAACAGAATATGACTAGAAAGCAACACATAATATTATTACGATGCACGTAGTGTATTTTATTGTATCTCTTCCACATCACTGAATTGCTTTGTGGAAGCTTGCCTTCATCCATTGAAATAGGAAAAGGATGTATTAAACAAGGAAAAAAATGTGAGTAATTTGAATGAGATAGAATCTCCATGCTGTTCTTTTCCAAGAATTTTCAAACGGATGTAGTTTCTTCAGAAATCTAGTCAATGGTGTTTCCGCAAACTTTATTAATATTTTGTTGCAACTTTTCACAGTGGCCTAGCTAGAACCTTTTCCGCCCTGGGCGGCCAATGAGTTTGCCGTCTTAACCGGTCCTTTAATTCGACGCCTCTCTTGGTATACAGACAACAACTACAAAAATGTTATAGATTGACATATAGAGAAATAAGCATGATAGCAAACTAGAACTGAAAAATTAAGTCATGATATTGATTTTATTGACCAGTACAATCAAATGATTTGCTCTGTCATGATAAAAATGAGTTATGAATATTGTACGAGTTATGTAAAATATATGAACTTAAACCACGAACTTTTTATGAACTCTATAATTATGAACACTTTAATTACCCATGAACTCTGCCTAATGAATGCTGAAAACTATTTGTGATCATGAACTCTAAAATACAATATTATTCTCTTCTAGATTTTATACTTTATTAATTTTATTATATAATGAATCATGTATTATCCTATATTTTAGCACTTTATTCCAAATTTTTAATTTTATTATATGATATATTATGTACTATTCTATACTTTATATATTATGCTATATTTTAAGTATTATTCTATACTTTATATATTATGCTATATTTTAAGTATTATTCTATACTTTATATATTATGCTATATTTTAAGTATTATTCTATACTTTATATATTATGCTATAATTTAAGTATTATTCTATACTTATCATATGATATATTCTATGTTTTAGCACTTTATTCCAAATTTGGAAATCTCAAAATTTTTTTCTCCATTTTTTTTTTTTTTTTTTTTTTTCAATATTAGGAATTATTCTAAATTTGTCATATGATATGTTCTATATCAGTTTAATGCAAAACTTGTTTTATTAGATTTCCCTCCTTTCCTAAAGGTATAAAGTTTTGATATCTGGTCTCATGCGGAGGGATAATAATTGATTTACCCATTACACAGTAACCCTTCAAATAACCCTTTTTTCTAATTTACTTCTATTTCTACTAATAACATATCGTCCTTTCTGTTGTTCTCTTAATAATGAACTTCCAAATCTCCCTCTAAATAACTATCATCAGCTTTATTCTTCTTCTGCCCTTTCCTCGTTTCTCTATTCGGTTAGGGATTAGGAGCTATATCTGTGCAATCTTTAATCAAGTTTTGGTGCTCCCAACACTTTTGCCTGTACCTGTAGAGAAATAAGTTAAAACTCTACGTTTATTTTTGAAGACAAACTTTAATGCAGTATTCTAAAATCATATCATTATTTTGTTTATTTCTTTATCAGCAGAACCATTAACACTTTGCGGCACAGTGTGTCCAGTCTGGACACATCTAAAAATTTCTTTCTGTACGCACAGAAAAATTGAATGAAAAGTATTTATAGGTTACTCTGAATCTTGTTTGTTTATAGTAGATGGCAGCTCAGCACAAACCAGTCCATATATTTTAGACATGTTTAGTTTTTTAAGACCCTCATTTTTCAAAGAAATTTTCCAAAATGTTTTAGGGTATAAAAGGAATTGTTTGAATAGAAATTTCTATGTTATTTTTTGGGCTGTATACTAATCTCCTTATTTAATATTAGTTTTACATTTTTACTTGAAATCTTGCCTAAAATCAAACGGCGAACATTAGGTGAGCCCAGACCGGGCTCACCGATAAGCTAGGACAACTGAGAGCCTGTTTTCTTCGTTTCTCCGCATCTCATCGGTCAGTTAATTGACAACAATGATCGTTTCAGCACTCTTTTCGAAGCTCTATTCAATCAGTGTGCCCACTTTGGGCACACCCACAGAATTAAACCGATAAGTGCTATCTTCACAAAATTTTACTTGTGTACTCCTCTAGGCCTAATTAGACTGCCTACTTTTTTTTTTTTTTTTATCAAAACTCCGACTTTAAAAGATAGCGTGCCGGAAAGCGTTAAGGCGTTTAATGGAAAAGAAAGAGGTATCAAACATACAAATAAGGATATCAAAAATGCCCTTTATGTGCTAGCCTCTATCAGTCTTCTTTTTAACATACAGGGGGTTGGACAAAAATATAGAAACACCTTTAAAAAAACATGTTTCTTTGCTTAATATGGTGTAGGAAACCCGTTGGCATCCAAAACAGCTTGCAGTCTTCTCGGAATGGATAAATACAGTTCCTGTATGTTTGCCAAGGGAATATTATACCATTCTTCCTGCAAAACGGTGGCAAGTTCAGATAACGATGTTGGCGGTGGATAACGAGAACGCACTTTCCGTTCCAATGTAGACCACAAAGGTTCGATAACATTCAGGTCTGGTGACTGTGGTGGCCAGGGGAGATGGGACAACTCATCCTCGTGCTCAGGAAACCACTCCTGGACAATGTGAGCTGTGTGAACAGGGGTTTTGTCGTCTTGGAAGACACCATCACCATCGGGGAACAAAGTTTGTACCATGGGATGAACTTGATCGGCCAAAATGTTCACATAATTCTTGGCAGTTATGTGCCCTGACACAGTTATCATGGGGCTAGCAGAGAACCACGATATGGTTGCCCAAACCATAACAGAATCCCCGCCATGTTTCATTCTTGGCAACAAGCAGTCTGTATTATAGGCTTGAGATGGCGTTCTCCAGACGTAAACTCGGCCAGAAGTGGGAAACAATGTGAAAGAAGACTCGTCAGACCATATTACTCGCTTCCACTGCTCTATAGTCCAGGCTTTATGACTTAAACACCACCTTTTTCTGTTACGGGCATTAGCATCACTGATGAGTGGCTTCTCAATTGCAGCACGGCCAGCAATTCCCTGTTTATGAAGCTCCCTTCTAATTGTTTTGGTACTCACAGGGTTCGGTAACACAACATTCATTTCAGCAGTAACTTTTGCAGCTGTAGTCTTCTTATTTTTCGTCACAATTACCCTTAATGATCGTCTGTCACGATCACTCAGGACACACTTTCGTCCGCGCTGTGATTTAGCAGATGATGTTTTTCTGCTTTTCAAATATGCGGAATAAATCTTCGATACGGTACCGCTTGAAACACTAAACACCTCGGCTAACTTGTTTACGGAAGCTCCTACCATACGTGCTCCAACAATTTGCCCACGTTCGAAGTCTGTTAACTCTGACATAATGCAATGGCAACCTCACATAACAGTACTCCGACAACAACTGAACTGTTTAGCACATTTACGAAGTTGTATAGGTGGCGTCAGTAGTCAAAACCGCCAGCGCCACCTAAATATTTCATTAAAACCAATCTTTCTTTTCAAACATGCATTTCACAAGGTGTTTCCATATTTTTGTCCATCCACTGTAGTTTATTATTTTTCACGAAGCAAAGGTCTATTATTTCTTTATTCCTTCCCATTGACTGAATATTTTATGGATTTAATATTACTTTCCTTTTCTATCACCTGTCTTTCTATACCCTTAATTGCTGTATAAAGAACGTTAATGTCCATGTTGCTGGGTTCGGAGCAGTCAGAGAAGCCAATTGCCATAACGTTGGCGCCATAGTAGAATCTCGCAGAAGGTATAATTTTTGTAAATATAATAGAATTTTGCTGAAAGGAAACATTCAAAATCCAGTCAAGCCGAAAGCCCTTTCGAGTAACTGGTGGTAAAGGAAAGATTTAAGAATTAGTCCTCTACTTGCATCCATCCTTGCAGAATTCTCTGTCAACTAGGAAGGAACAGAAACTCTTACTGTCACGGTGTCTGCAGAAAACATTGCGGCAAAAACATCGCAGACGAAAACGTCGCGGAGAAACCTACGCAGGGCGAAAACGTCGTGGGAGAAAATAAAGTAAAGATCGCGTTTGTAAATCATTGTGGTTAAAAAAAGTGCGTTTCGAAAACTTCGCAGTTCAAAAACACCATCATCGAAAATATCGCAGAAATAAATAAAGTACCTACAAATTATCGCATGACGGTAACATCGCACATATGCGTTTTTAGGTTTTAAAAGTTGTAAGCGCATTTTCGCATAATGATTTCGTAAAGCAAGAAGAAACGAGGGATTACTTTCATGTTTTTGAATTAATTATTAATTAACACTAGAAGCGCCAAGCTTTCTCCCTAACTAGAAGCGCCAACGGCAGTCAAATTGACTGTTCAACGAATTAATGCATATATTCAAATGTAAATGTTTTATAATGCTTTTAAGAATACTAATTACAGTTTTTGAAGAACTTTAAAGAATAACGGATTATTTTAATAAAAATAAAGGATATTTTATTATAAATTTCAGCCTACCCTTAATAAAACACATTTTACAGCTTTTTCGCAAACTTTACAAAGCACAACTTTTTCAATATTGGAAGTGCATTTCTCGCACACATAATATGAACATTTTTTACACACTTCACTTGTTTTGTTGTTGTTACAAAGTCCAATCTGGGGCATTGGTGTCTTTTCTTCGAGAGTCTATTGCTAGATCTGGAAATTTCCTGGGGCAATTTTGCGGTTTTTCTTCTGTTTAAATAAAGCTCTCTTAATTCCTCTGCTAATTGAAATAGGAAGTAGTGCCTTGTAATATTTTTATCACTCAATTTATGGTAGATAATGTAGGCATTCGTCCCTGCTAAATCCAGCATATTATAGAAAACATGCACAGGCCATCTACGGGAAGCAACACGAACAGAATATTTACGTGTCATCTTGTCAACGATATCAACTCCACATTTGGTTTTGTTGTAGAATTCTGTAAGTTTTTAATTAAACAAAAATACTTAGTTAAAAAACTGATCAAAATTATGGAAATACTTCATTCCTATGGTACTGACTTGTGCTTGGTAACATAATTTACAATTTTATTATATTGTACGCATACATGTTAGTGTTAATCTACTATTCCCATATGTCAACTTATCACATGTTTGGATTGGTATTTGTCTCATTGAATCTTCGTTGAATTTTGTTCATTAAGAATGTTTATATATATTATTTATCTTTGTTAGAAGTACCATTTTATATATGCATTTACTTTTCTATTAATATCTGGATTATTTTAGTATTTGAATTTGTATTGTATAGATCTTATCGATTGTATTGGGTTGTTTTCTCGATATGTCTTTAACTTGTTATGCATTTATAATTATATCAGTATATATCTACTGACTGTATTTGAATATGCATTGCATAGATATTTTAAGAATAACATTTTGCTTTTGTATTGGTCATATGTTCGGATTTTTATTTGAGTTTATTATTATAATTATATTTTAATACTGTTGGTATTTAAATTGCAATACCATTCTGTTGTACGAATATGACTTTCTTGTGTATAGTATATCTATATCTAACATTGTATACTACTACTCTTTATGTTTTGCATTGATATGCATAGTCCTTTAACTTAGTATTGTTTTGCACTGATGGTTCATGAAATATTAACATTTGTAATTACATACTCGTGTTTGCATTATATTGTACTGTTGGACTTGTATTATACAGTCTATTTATATTTACAATCTCATTATGTACCAATTGATCATTGTATTATAATTGTCATAGAATTTCAGTATTGTTATCATATGTATTAATATTTGAAGCAGTAGTCCTTTTACTATTATTTTGCACTTATGGTTCACGAAATATTTGCATTTGTAATTATATCTTACTTTTTACATTGATATTGTACTATTGGACTTGTATTATGCCGTATATTTATAATTGCAATTTCATTATGTACCAATTGCACATTGTATTATAATCGTCAGAGAATCTCAGTATTTGCTATCATATGTACTAATGCCTGGACGGTTGGGTGAGCGTTGTGTGGAGGGCGCTTTTGGTCAGTTTGACTGCCCTCTGGATGGTCCGAGCGTTGGGCCTCGGCTTTTGGTGCTGGGCGCAAATGTGGCTCCTACACATTGGCTCTAGACAGTGGTGGTCACGGTAATATACCGATTAACCATTATGGTAAAGGGACAGTGCCCGTGCTCCCCGTTACCTACCTACCTACTGTTTCTGGAAGCTCTTTCTTATTTTGTGGGTCTATATTTACACTTTTGGATGTAAGGTACTTAGTAGTAAGACATTTTTATTCCTTTTCCCCTGATAGACAGTGAGCGTAGTTTCACCATTCTTTAGCAAAACTGTTTCAAATAGCCGGGTTTTTGATTTCCTTACTTCATGCGGAATTTCTTGTCGATGTCTTCTTACTGTGCCGACAAAACTTGTGTTTTTCATTTTAAGTCTTCTAACTAATGATAGTGAGGAAAACTAATTGTCCGTTGTCTAATTTCGACCTGAATTCAGATAATGGCTTAGAAGACGCATCACTACATTTTCGGAAGACTTTCAGGTTCACTTCTCGATGTATTTTTTCCAAGATATGGAAAAGCATTGCACGTATACTTCGAGTCTACATCGACTAACATCCAAAATTTGATACCGAATTTATTCGGCATATACTGTATAAACTTACACCTGGCTTTGGATGGAAATAACTGCTCATCCACAACTAGATTTTCTCCTGGTTTATAGGAAATCGCACAGTTCTGTATAAATTTATTCCAAATATCGGAAAAAGTGCAAACTTATCACTTTCTAAACGCTGAGTCTTAGTTGACTTCAAGTCAAATCTTTGATATTTCAATAATTTCTCGAAAACGATTGAGAGACATTGTTTCTCGGAAAATAATGTAATTCTTCTGTAAAATAATGTAATTCCTTTCGTAAATAATCAGTGAATGAAAGGAATGTATATGTACGCCAGATGTTTTGCAAGAAAAATATTTTCTGAGCGAGAATACCATATAAATCTACCCAGTATTACTAGCAGTCATTATGACTGTTCGTGGCGCTTTTAGGTATAACTAATAATATCTCCGTTAATTTTAATTGCATTCGATTTATATTTGGTACCAATACTTTTCGACATATTTTAGGAAAATACCAAAATTTGTGACTTCTTAAGATAAAAGGTTTTTAAGGAATCCAAGGTCAAATGACGAAAGCAGTCAAAATGACTGCTCTGGCGCTTCTAGTGTTAATAAATTTTTGGTGGAAAAAAAGAGAAGGAAACTTAAGCATTTAAAAATTGAAACGTGAGTAGAAAATTAATGCAACTAATAGAACTTAATAGAATTTTAAATTTTTATAGTTAATTAACACAGATCATTAACAAATTAACCTTTTTTATAAAGTTTTATTGATAATATTTTTATGAAAAATACAATCTAAAAATGCTGAGAAAAAGAAAGCTAAATAACTGCATGAGGTACCCTCTGTAAAAAATTGCTTAGTTAATTATCAAATTTTTTCTTTCACATTGTTAATGTGATATTGTTTTACTGAAAATTATATTTTCTTTTGTTTTTGTTTATTCTTAAAGTGTTTTCATGCATAACGTGTAATCAATTCTTTGGATGTCGATTGCTTAGTTATGACGAAAGTCAGTTACATAATACGTGAGTATTGAATCTCATAAACGCATGTGTGCGATGTTATCATCATGCGATGATTTGTAGGTACTTTATTTTTCACCACGATATTTTCGCCGACGATGTTTTTAAACTGCGAAGATTTTGAGCAGCTTTATTTTCGACCACGCTATTTTTACCACGATGTTTTACAACTGCGATGTTTTCTCTTCGCTTTCTTTTCTCCCAAAATGTTTTGTGCCATGACGTTCCCCCCTTGCGTTGTTTTCGGCTGTAACTTACTGTCACCCTTGTACTTTCAAAAGCCTTTACCAACGAGAAATTCAACCCCATTATTCTTAGCCGCAAAGAATTCATGATCTGAATGAAGAATGGTATCTACACTATGTTAAGACCAGGAAGAATGGTTGAAAGAAAATCCAAAACACATTTATGTTCCTTTTGATACTAAGTTTAGAAATATACATAGTTTGTTAAGAAGAGTAACAGTATTATGACCAGGAAGCCTGGTCAAAACAAACATCTAGAACACACTTATGACCATACCTTAGTCATTATAGGCTAGAAATGACCGCTGTTCTAGATATTATAAATTGTAATTAAAATGATTTGTGCAAAATTGTCTGCTAATTCAAACTGAATTACCCAGGGCAGGCGGCGAGGACGCTCCTTTCCTGACTGCCCTGCGGGGTTTCCCCCTTCTACTTCCTTAATTGCTTAAAATAGAGTGCAGTGAAGGAAACCACTGGCGGTACATTAAGAGCCACCGCTAGCTCAATAAATAAAGGTTATTTATACACTGAAGTGACAAAAGTCATGGGATACCTCCTAATATTTTGTCGGTCCTCGTTTTGCCCGCCAAAGTGCAGCAACTCGACGTGGCATGGACTCAACAAGTCGTTGGAAGTCTCCTGCAGGAATATTGAGCCATGCTGCCTCTATAGACGTCCATAATTGTGAGAGTGTTGACGGTGTAAGGTTTTGGGCACGAACTGACCTCTCGATAAATAAAGAACTGTCCCATAAATGTTCGATGAGATTCATGTCGGGCGATCTAGGTGGCCAGATCATTCGCTGGAATTGTCCAGAATGTTCTTCTAACCAGTCGCCGGTGACATGGCGCATTGTCATCCATAAAAATCCCATCGTTATTTGAGTACGTGAAGTCCATGAATGGTTGTAAGTGATCTCCAAGTAGCTGAAGGTATCCATTTCCAGTCAATGATCGGTTCAGTTGCACCAGAGGACCGAGTCCATGCTATGTAAAAACAGCCCAGACCATTATTGAACCACCACCAGCTTGAACAGTGCCTTGTTGACAACTTGGGTCCATGGCTTCGTGGGGTCTGCGCCACACTCGAACCCTACCATCAGCTCTTACCAACTGAAATCGTGACTCATCTGACCAAGCCACGGTTTTCCATTCGTTTAGGGACCAACTGATATGCTCATGAGCCCACGAGAGTCGGTACAGGCGATGTCGTGCTGTCAGTAAAGGCACTCGAGTCGGTCTTCTGCTGGCATAGCCCAAGGAAGACAAATTTCGCCGCACTGTCCTATCGGACACGTCCCTCGTTCGTCCCACATTGATTTCTGCGGTTATTTGACGCAGTGTTGCTTGTCTGTGAACATTGACAACTCTACGCAGACGTCGCTGGTCTCGGTCGTTAAGTGCAGGTGGTCGGCCACTGCGCTGTCCATGGTGGGATGCTATGCCTGAAATTAGATACTCTCGGCACACTCTCGACACTGTGGATTTTGGAATGTTGAATTCCCTAACGATATCCAAAATGGAATGACACATGCGTCTAGCTCCAACTACCATTCCGCGTTCAAAGTCTGTTAATTCTCGTCGAGTGGCTATAATCACGTCAACGCCTCTTCACATGAATAACTTGAACACAAATGAAAGCCCTGCCAAAGCACTTCGCATTTATAAATTTTCTACGCGATACTACTGCCATCTGTATATTTGCATATTGCTATCCCATGACTTTTGTCACTTCAGTGTATAATAAAATGTTAATTCACATGTCAAAGATCTCTTTGTACACGGCAATTCTTGTGTAGATCTTTCGATCATTTTTAAGCTCGCCTTGCAGAGGATCATCTATTATTTTTAATTTTACGTCTGTTCTTTCACAAACTCTTGAGCAGGTAACATAAATTTGACCGTGTCCAAATGCAGGGTCAGGTAAAAAATGCCAACAGGCTTAAGCGTTTGCCCCTGAGACTTATGGATAGTCATAGCAAAGGCAAGCTTTACAGGAAATTGTCTACATCTCAATTGAAACGGCAACCCTGTGCCGTGGAAACTTCACCCTATTGCCTAGTATATTTACGCCAGCAACCAATAAAATATCGGCGACAAATAGACACTTAAGCCGCATATGATAAACATACTTATTTATTTCATTTATATGTTTTTTCATCGTTGCCGGTTTTTGCCGGTTGCATATTTCCGAATTCTATTATATATAGATGTTAAATTTATTTGTTAAATGTTAAATGCAGGTGCTCTTGTATTTTTAATTCGTCCGGCTTAGCTTTCTCATAATATTCGTCACGAGCTGCACTGCATTGGGAATAAAACAATTTACATTTACACAAGCAACCAATAAACTATCGGCGACAAACACTTAAGCCGCATATATATGTAAGATCTCAATAATGTTTAGAAATACATGTGTTCTGGTAAAAGAAATTCTAGACACTATTTTAAGTTTTTAACAGTTATTTTAATTTTTAAACTTTCTATAGTGTACATTATAATTTTCCACCTTCTATTCCCTACCAGAATAAGTTCCTAGTATCGCGTTACATGTAAATGAGATAGAAAGGGTATTTAAAAGAAGGTTTAGTTTACTTCAGCAGAAGAGCTTAGGAGTCTTGACTGGGGTGTGTTTGCTGTCAGGCTACTTCATTGTTTAAAGCTTACTACACTCGGCCGTATTATATGTGCCTTCTGATATTCACCAACTAATTTAATTGTTAAATACGTTAGTTATAGTTCAACCGCCTCATCCGCGACCATGAGCGCAAACACGCATGCGCCATTCGGACCGAATTATTCTCTAAAATAGGGTGGAGCATGGGGACTTCCTTTCCCTCCAGCATAGCTCTTTCCGGAGAAGAGAAGACTTTTCATGTCGCAGCAAATAATACCACCCCTATTGGACGAGTCTATGTGTTTTGGCACAATGCCAACCAGGGTTGCGCTTGAGGCGGTCGAACTATATTTTTGTACAGCTTCGGCCAAGTTCAGTTTAGTTTAACATTAGATTAGTTTCTTTCTTATTTTCTTATCTTGTATTTAATCCCAAATAGATGCTTTTCTGTAAGCCCGAGAAAGGGGCCATCTACGTTCTTAGTTTGTGATAATAAAAGGTGAGTTTAACCCTTCTCTGGACCTTTCATTTATACACTTGGACTCAGCGATAAGTTGCTATATAGTTCAACAAGGTTTCTACTAAGTTGAGCATAGACAAAGTAACTAGAAACATTACAAAATTATCCCAGAATGCAGTACCCGTTTACTTTAATTTTATAAGATAAAGTAAAAGAAGATAAAGTAAGAAGATAAAGTAAAAGAGATATACTAGTCTAAACCCCATCCCAGTCTGAGAATCTCCACCTCCACGCCAGAAAGGCAGTCATTAATATTCGAGATTTGAGCTCGCTGCTAAGGAATCTTCGGATTCTTTGCCCATATATTTCTTCTTTGCAAATATGATTAAAATATGTTAAAACTCGCGTCGAAAAAGCTATAAAATCATGCAAATGACAAATAGGACTCGAAGGTTTCGGTGGAAAGAAAATCTGAATTCCTCCAATGAAAACATGGTGGAAAACGAGCAGTTTTCATAAGACGAAACTCGGTATGATAACTGGAGTAACAAACGATTTCATAATTTCAAAAAGCTCACTGAATAAAATCTTGAAATTCCATAATCGCGTAAAATAGATCAATTCAATTTTCTTAACATCTGGCATTTTAATACAAGAAAATATTTGGTTCTCTCCGTTTTGAAGAACATGCATTATTACTGGGAGAAAAAGAGAGTTTTATTTTGGTTTTAATTAAAATCACTTACGTGTATTTTTTTCTATTCGAGTTCAAGATTTTAATTTGTGTCGCATCCATTCAATATTATAATATTTGAGTTTTTATTTAGTCTGTTCAAAATTTTTTGAGATGCTTTAATAACAGCATCGTTTGCATGTTGCAATATGTTCCAGTGATCTTCTTTCGAAAATGAATATGATTTCCAAGCACCTAAAATCATTTTTACACAGTCGATTTATTTGTTTTAAGTTGTCTGGCATTCACCACATACTCATTATGTTGATTCGTATAATCCTTTGTATAATTCAAATATTTACAATAAAAACATTTACATTAATTCAGGCTACCAGCGGTAAAGACATTCTCAACATTAAATATTCCCATAAAATATCTGATATGTACGCCACATGACTTCCTTGTACGGAATATTAAATTATACGCATTTCTTCTTGCATTTCATTTAAACTTATTGGATTGAATTAAATCTACTTCCTCGATAGCGCATAAACCACAATAGAATAAATGCATTCTTTAAAATTTTGGACCATAGCGACACTCTGGCGCTAGGTTCACTTAACAGTATTATATTTCATTCATATTATAACTCAGAATGCACAAAATTCATATCATTTAAAGAATTATCTAATCGTTGCCACATCTTCTATTTAAATACTATGATAAATCTAAAACGTTGTACAAAAGAAATTAAACAAACAAAGAGAAACAGTTTTTCACTTATGATTGAGTACTTCTCATTCAATTAATTTAGTTCTCACTTCGCGACAAGGCAAAAATACATAAAAACGCAAAATATCTATATTAAAAATTACGAAGTAAATCTTAAACACATATTTCCTTGAAAAAATTCCAGAAAGCATTAAGCATGATTTCATTCGCAATAATTAGGGCGGTATATTTGTTGTTGCGAAGCTTACTTTCTCTAGATTGGCAACAAATCCACTATTCTACTGAGTTTCAAATGTAAACAAACATGGCTGCTATGGTAAAAATATTTACGCTTAAGCCACATTTAAACAACATTTAATTGCTGTTAAATCTACAAATATTGCATGCAGATTTACTAGAGGCACAGAAACCTTAACCGAGGGATAAAACAACATAATTCAAGCATTTTTAAAGCAAAAAATGCACAATTTACAAACATATAAGAGTAAAGAAACTGAGATCACTGAGCCGGGTAACAAAGTGGATATATATATATAAATTAATCAATACGGTTTAGGAAATAAATTATTATATAAATATATTTATGTACATTTGGTGCGGCCGATTGCAACCAAAATACGAGGTGCACATCTGCATGTTATAGCAGTCCTATATACAAAATTTCAACGTTCTGAGGCTATATATACTCTGAGGCTATATATACTCGTTTTTGAGTTATGCGAGATACGCACGTACGTACATACGTTCGTACAGACGCCACGAAAAATTCTCTTCAGAATTCATTTTAAAGCAGTTTTATAATTTTTTGGGAGGAAAAGGTGTCTTTTATTCTGTCTTTATGTACAGATGTCACGCAAAAACATCGTTAAATTGCATTCGATAGCAGTCAAAATGGATATTTTCTTTGAAATATGCTGCCTGAAACTTTTTGCGATTACAACAGTTCCTTTTTACTTTATATAAGGAAGAAAAGTAGGTCGCTGTGAACTAAGAAGTTTGCCAAGTGAAGTATTCTTGGCGCAAACTGAAAAAAAAAAAATCCGCCAAGATAAATTTTTGAATTTCTCCGTAAATTTCGCACCAAATTTTACAAAATTTAATAGTTAGACATAATTTGAGTCGTAGAATGCAAATATGGAAAAAATGGCTTGTCATTTCATAAAAAGTCGGATTTTGTATAAAGATACATATATTAGAACAACGTTATATATCTATATAATATATATACCCTAAGTCGCGCCTTCGAGACTTTGAAAACGCAAGTTAAATTAGAATTAAGAGATTAGCAAGTTAAGTTAAGAGATTAGAAAATATCTTTCAACCGTAGAGATAAATTGTTATCTAATATTTCTTCACCGAGTAGTGATTTTCAGAGGGGTATCTAATTGCATTCTTATAATATTTTACTGCAAATACAGTACATAATAATAAGTGTAGGTGAAGGTAAATAGAAGTTTAATAATTACAAAATTTGAAGACTGTGAAATTATAAGGGAAATTAAAAATTTTTTTGAAGTGATGATAACTAGTGTAATAACCCAGACTTACAATTTTCTTTAACACCATTGCAGAATTTGTTGAGGTAAATTTTCAAAATGCTTAAATTTCTATCCTACGATATTAAGGTAGATTTGTAAAAAATCTTACACATCAAATTTACGTTAACAATTCCATTTGAGCACTTTAAGTTTCAATAGCAGTTAAAAAATTTCGGTAATAAGTGACTTTAAATTACAGTAATAAGTTTAAAAGAAAATGTAGATATTCTTAAGTCATTACTGCAAAAATATACTTTAAGAATATCAGTTTTATAGCCCCTCCCCTAACTTCGTTTAGTATAGGAGGGAAAAAAAAAATAAAAACACTACCTCCATTTACCGAGGAGGTGCTTTTTATACTTAATTAAAGGGTAAAAAGAGAGTAATTAATTAGATGATTAACTAACGACATCATTAATTAACTCCTTAAGTATCTCACTAAAATTTTGCACCAGGTGTTTCTTTTTTTTTTTCTTTTTTTTACCCCCTGCCTAATGCGTCAGCAGTATGTCAGAATTTCATTTTTGGAAATAAGCTAATTAGTTTTTAATTAATAATTTATTAATTACGTATAAAATATTTAACTGGATATGACAACTACCTTATGTTAAAAAAAAATGTAGGAGTTTTTAGTTCTAATGCATGTATCGTTTCAGTTCTTCTCCTTCAAACCGTATGTTTTTACTAAAAAATTAAAATACTGAGACACTCACAAAGCACCAGATTTTAATCTTTTTATCTTGATACTATATCTGTCTGTTACTAGTTGAAAATATTCAGGAATTATATTATTTTCCGGCAAGTGGTTTCCATAAATTGAAATTGGCGGTGTCATTAGCTGTACGGATAATTTAACATTAAATAAGCAGATTTTTTTTTATTGTTGCCACCAAATATTCGAGCCTTGTATTATATTTAAAGAAATTAAATAATGAAGAACCTGCATAAATGTATGTATGTTTTCGCACTGTGGATTGTATTGGATTATTCATTTATGGCAAAGCCCACAAAGGCTCTCTGCCTAAAGAGAGGGATGCCTTCGTGGAGGACTTTCTAAGGGAAACTCGCTCGTATACACGTTACACATGGGGAAAACCAAGAAAACGCCCATGCAGCCAGCCCGTTCGCGGGGTTCGAACCTCAGACAGAACTACCAGTGTTCAGCGTCTTTACCGCTCGGCCGCTGGTGGGTATTTGTCGCACTGTGATAAAGCAACTCTACCTAGAAACCTAAATTTTGAATAATGTACGTCTCTACCCGAATATGGGCATTTAGAAGTCCAAATTTGTTTTATTACCTATTTCATATTTTGTAAAAGATTAACGAATTTTTTATTAAAAAATTCAAAGATTTCAAAGCGATCAATGGCAACACTTATAAGTTATTTCTTCCGCCTTCTTAGCGTGCTTTCGTGATGTAGTAGTCTGCATGCTGGGCGCGTATTCCAGAGGTCCGTGGTTCGATTCCCGGAGAAAGCGTTGCTGATTTTTCATCACTCCTGCTTTAAAACTAACCTAACACACTGTACGGGAAAAAAAAAAACATTTTTATCTCCAGCGCGCGAAACTGTGTATCGGAAATTCTAAAGATATGCTTTTTTAAAATTATTTTATGATACTGCTGTTGAATTGAATTTTATGGTTTAAGTTCAAAGAACATGATATTTAATAAATAAAGGTAAAACACAGAACGTTTATAAAGCCTCTTTGGGCATAATATAAAATCTGAAAGAGTTTCATACTTTTGTAATTAGTTTTCCTTTTTTTCCCTCCCCGCTCCAGTTATACGTGCCTAAGTTACATGGCGAAACCTCATGCGATAAAAATGAGCTCTGTAAATAAAAGTTTCGGGAATTCTTTCCGAACTCCATAAATAAAGGTTTCTGGAAACTGGTATCAAGAAATATGTGGCAACATTTTTCAGAAATAGTATTCTACTATTCGAATGCTTTACTTTACATTTATTTTATTTTATACCGGTGGAAAAATTGAAAGGTAGCAAAAGTTCATTGTATGAAACTTTTTATATAAATACAATAAAATTTTGTGCAATATTAGAGAAAAAGATGTGTTTGCAAATATCATTAACTACTCTTTTTTAAGTTAATAAAGATGAAAAACCAACCATGTGTTCGCCAATATTTAAAACATGGATCTTCCAATTGATAACTAGATGTCCTATAACCACATACACTAAGATATCACGCATGAGAAAATGCGACATTTCCTTTAAAATTTCTGTCACTAGACGAGAGATCTGGGAAAAGGCACGAGACCCAGTCGACCAATTCTGACGAAGACAGGTTATTGTTCACTAAATTTTATTCAAGATGGCTCTGTAAAGACCATTAAGCCATTACTTTTTTAAATTGTTTGAAAATTAAGAATGTAATTGTGGTCTGATTGGAATTTGAACTGCAGATCTTCAATTTTTAGCTGTACATGCTAACAATTTATACAACCCATAAAGGAAGATACGTTAATTCCTCATGCGATTTATTACAGCGTTTTACATGAATACAATAACTCTACGCTTCTATTTTTTACGATGTAAAAATATACTAAAAGGGTAGTTATTATTCACACATCTGCAATGCGCTCATTATAAATAAGCAAAATGGAAAGCAATGACTTGCGAGCCGCTTAACTATTGTGGTTGCCCCAAAGTATATGGATATGGATATACCCTGTAAGTCCTGTGGGGGTGTAATTTATCTGGATATCCAGTGTGGCTGGACAATACCCACATTGCCAATGGTTAAACAATGGGTGTACACCAGATTTCTCCATATCCATAGCCGCAAAGTATAAATGTCATAGCTTCGATGGACACGCCAGAGATTGTTATAGGTAAAGACAGTTTTGTAATTTAGATAGATTGCAATAAATTTTGTTGGCACTCGCAAAGCCAGATGTGCAATTCTAGCAACTAATAAACTTCTGGACATGCCACGCTATATTGTGGCCTGGTGCAGTAAAAGTATTTCAAAAGCGAAAAACCCGGTATAAATAGTGCAAAATGTGACCTAAACTGATGGTGCGACGCACCCGCAGATTCAGTTGTGTCATATTGACAGCAAGAAGCTCACCCTTTAGTCATATTAGGACAGAGTTTATGCAGATACTTCTTTCAGGGTGTTATTTGTCAGCAACTGGCGCAATTTGTACACAATCTGACAATGGTCATCTCGAGGTCTTCTGCTAACGGGAAGACATCTATTGCTGCGGCGCACGTATACCAAGTCGCACAGCTACTGGGTGGTCCGTGGTAGTAGCTTGCAAGCGTGTCGTCTGGTCTGAACCATCGAGATTCTAGCTACTGCAGGTGGATGGCCAAGTTTGTTTATGGCGTAACCGCACGAAATCGCCAACCTTCGGGTTAAACAGGCTTCGTACTGGTCGATAGTGGCGATATACCTGTCTGGAGCATCAGGCTAGGACCAGTACTAGAGCAGGTGGACGAGGCACTTATGAAATGTCAGAACATAAAGGATGCTGACGACTTAACCACCAGAATGATACGAGATATTCAATCTATCTGTGATGCCACCCTAGGCCTGAAATCACCAAAAGTTTTAAGAGTGGCAAACTGGTGGACGAAAGAGCTCCATGCACAGCGCAGTCGCACCAGGGCACTTAGGCGTAAGATGAAGAGTGAAAGAGACCCAGACAGGAGGCAAGCCCTTAGTGTTCTTTATAATAAAGAGCAAGCTCAGTACAAAAGGGCAATTGCATCCGCAAAACTTGCCAGCTGGAGGGAGTTCTGTACTAAGAATGTAGAAGTCTATGGTGCTCTCCACAAGATAGCTTCGAACAAAGTTTACAGACCACCAGAGCTAAGAGCCTTTGCAGGGCAGCAGGCTGGACACATAACAGAAATCACGCTCAGGACAATTCTTGACGCCGTACTTCCGGAAGAGGATATTACAGATCCGTCCGACCACCAGGCTTATACGCTGCACACATCTGTCCCAGATGATATGCCATTTACGGAGAAGGAAGTCTCCGCAACGATCAAAATTCTCCCGAAAAGTAGAGCCCCTGGTCCGTACTCAATAGACTATCCAATCTTGAGAGCAATACATAAAGCAAGATCCGGCTTTCTCACGCGTTATTTTAACAAACTGCTAGCACTGCAAAGCTTTCCGAAACCTTACAAAACGGGGCAGGTTGTGCTCTTTAAGAAAGAAGGGAAGGATCCAAACAGCCCATCCTCGTTTAGGCCGATTTGTCTTCTCCCGGTAATAGGGAAACTCTATGAGAAGCTCCTAGTCCAGCGGCTTAAATTTCATATGACGCAGAGTGGGGCAATCTCTGACGCACAATATGGATTCAGAGAGCTACGCTCAACGATTGCTGCCCTATCAAAGATAAGAGACTATATCAGCCACTTGCATGAAAGGAAACAGCATGCAGCGGTCCTAAGTCTGGACCTGCAAAGCGCATTTGACTCTCTGTGGTGGCCCTCAATTTTAGAGGCACTGCACCAGGCAAGGATCCCTGATAACCTCTTGCAGGTTTTCAAGCAATACCTGTCCAATAGAAAGTTCATAGTAACACACACTGGCGGTGTCATAACCAGAAGCCAGACAAAAGGCTGTCCACAGGGATCGTGCGCGGGTCCAGGTTTGTGGAATGCAACTTTCGATTCCATCCTACGATACGAATGGCCGTCCCATACCCAGATAGTAGCCTTTGCGGATGACGCGACCTTTGTGGTGGGCGGCAAGAGTAGAGATGAACTGCAGCAAAACTGCAATGATGTAATTGATACCTTCTCTCGGCTATGTCAGGAGAAAAAGCTAATAATTTCTGAGGCAAAATCGAAATATATAATTTATCATAAGCCAGGCCAAACTTTAATAAGAAACCCAACCATCCAGCTTAATGGGAAGACCATCAAAAGGGTCAGAGAACTAAAACTCCTGGGTATTATATTGGATGAAAAGTTCACCTGGCTGCCTCACCTTAAAGCCCAAAGAGAAAAGGCTCGCCGAATCGCAAACAATCTGCAAAAAATGCAAGGCCCGCACTGGGGCCTTCGGCCCAATATCTACAAGATACTTTACTCCACTGTCGCGGAGAGGGTCCTAACCTACGGAGCAGCCATCTGGGCAGCCCCGATGACAGTCAGAAAGGCAAAATTGCTAAGTAGTGCACAGCGACCATTTGTCCTGGCCATAACGAAGACCTACAGGACAACGTCGACTGCGGCCGCTTCGGTATTAGCAGGGCTTATGCCGCTCCCAATCAAAGCGCAGCAAGAAGCCTCAGTTGCAAAGGTGACGCAACTCCAACAGCCATGCACATATGGGGATACATGCTATCTGCCAGAAGTCTACGAAACACGCAGGTCCAAACTAAGCACACATCCGTCGGAATATGGACTGGGCATAAGGACTTTCCACTCACCAGCGTTAACCCCGCGCTTAGACGGACCAGGGGCTGTGCTTTATACAGACGGGTCAAAAGTTGATAACGCTGTAGGCAGTGCCTATATAGCCTATATAAATGGAAACATAGCAAAGGAATGGAAGGGCCGTCTGGGAGCACAGAACTCAGTGTTCCAAGCGGAAGTAGTTGTCCTCACAAAGGCAGTGAAATGGGCAATTGACACACGGCAGAGTCGAGCTACGATATTTACTGACAGCCTGTCAAGCATTTATGCTATCAACAACCCTCTCCAGCGCTCCGCACTAATCTCGCACCTGCAAGAAGTCCTCCGTCTACAAGAAAAGTCAATGAGAATCCAAATTTCCTGGGTGAAGGCGCACGCCGGAATCCAGGGAAATGAAGCAGCAGACGCTCTTGCCAAGAAGGCTGCCCAAACTGAGGAAACGGAGCAGATTCAGGTGCCCCTGCCCCGGTCATGCCTAAAGAGGCAAATAGAGGAGTCCGCCATTGGAAACTGGCAGAATGAATGGGACCAAATCCCGCAAGGCCGCAGAGCATATGAGTTCCTGCCCAAGGTAGAGGTGGACCGGCTCATCTCATCGCCCTACCTCACGCGATATATAACAGGCCACGGCCCCTTTCCGACGTACTTTGCAGAAAGGGGTCTAGCAACAACTGATATGTGTGTTTGTGGCAACGTGGGCTCACCAGACCATTATGTCACGGAGTGCCCCTTAACAGCAGAATGGTACATAAAATTCCCAACTACCAATGTTCTGCCTTTCAAACGCCTTCTCATAAAACATCGAGGCACGCGGCAAAAGCTTAAATGCATAATGGCCAAACTAGAAAAAATGGGCATAGACCTCTGCAGGCCGGAATAGGGCACCTGCAATAAACATAAAAGCATCTTACAACTGTGAAGACTCAAGATGGTTGCAGGGCCAGGGTAATACCCGAGTAGTCATAGAAAGCCGTCAGGGTGCCCTGTCCTGCTGTCACCTGTCTGGAGCATCTTAATGTGATCCTCTCATCATGCTGGACGGACTACTGACGAGCTCAGGCTACGTTGAACAACTCATCATGTAGCACCCTCAATGTGCTTATTGTTCCCATAGATGGATGCGCTTTTCAAGTGGATCAAGTCGCTCCATTAATCACCCTTTCCAGAAGAGTGGCTAAAGGAACATAGCAATAACGCTGAAATACTCACCTGGCCTTACAAGAGTAACTTAACCCTTTGATGCGCGGTGGTCGCGCCCTGAAACCACCATTTTTCGAATTTTTTTTCTCCTTTTTTTTCCAAAAATTTTTAATGAAAATGAATTGATTACTGATCTTTTACATCTAAATAAAACAAAACGACTGTAGAATCGTATATGTTTTAGGTATTAATACTTCAGATCGATGTCTTTTAAAATTCGTTTCCGATGAGACAAAATAACTCCCTTTTATTAATATAAACAACTTTAAATTTCAAAAGTTAGTCATCGCACATCATGATTACTATCATAAGCAATGAAAAATTGCAGTAATGAAACTGCATATATAAAAAAGAAACCTTTATATGTATGGCATTTGCTATGTGGTTTCAGGTCGCGACCACTGCGCCACTAGAGCATTGTGTCACAATGCCTACAATCCTCCAGAGGCCCGGTGCTCGCGCCTTGAAACCACTGGCGTTTGCTTCTCAATGACGTTCGCTTGCTTTTCAAATAGGAATGTTTATTTTTACCCGGATATAGATAAAGGGCTTTGAAACCACAGAGTTATTTTAGTACTAAACAATACATGCACCTGCCCAGTAAAAAGGTCTTTCTTTTCCAAATACCTTTCTCTGACATCAACACACTTGCTCCCCAAGCTAGTATTGTGATTTTATAAATTATTTCCTGTGGTTTAAATTTAATGTAAATATACTTTGCTATAATTAAAAATAGAAATTGCGTAAAAGTTTTATTTAAATTAAAAATATTTTCTGAATATTTTGGAACGAAATACGAATAAAATAAGTATGAATGGGAAACGAACGATCCGTACAAAGCCAAAAAGACCAATTCCCCACCCATTAACATAAAAAACCACAAATTTCATGTGCCAGATGAAAAGAAACTAAATAACGCTGGACATATACCAGTGAAATTTAAATCCAGGCAGTGTACATTTTGTAGCACAAGAAAGAAACCTCATAGAACAAGATTATGTGCGAAACGTGCAGTGTGGGTCTATGCATGTGCCAAAAAGACAAAACATGCTTTGAACAGTGTCACAAAAAAAAATTTTTCTTTGAAATTTAAAAAAAAAAAAAAAAAAAAAAAAAAAAAAAACCACCGAGTTCTTTTTTATCGTTATTTTATTGAGTTTTTTAATCCATTTATCCAAATGTCCTTATTATGTAGGTACTTATATTTTCACTGCTATAGAAAAATGCTTATTTTAAATTTTTTTCTGACGATTTACTTTGTAAAATAATGTAAAAAAATTATATATAATGCAAATCTTACACACATTTTTTTTTAAAACCGTAAATTTCGTCATTTATTGGAAACGCGCGGGAAAATGGTAAGTTTTTTTTTCCCTACTACATTAGTAACTTTCAAAGTCCTAGACGCGCGGTGGTTTCACAGTACGACCACCACCACCCACAGAACAATGTGTAGGAGTAGATTTTTTTAATTCATATATTATTTGTCTCTAGGACCATAATATTCAATTTCTAGAGTTTTTAGTTAAAAAAATTATAAAAATAATATCGCGCGCGTCAAAGGGTTAAGTATTAGTGTAATCCTATTAAAATCACTGAATGCATTTCATGTAAGTGGGAACAAATTGCACAAATTGTTGCGTATGCAACCTGTCCGTAAAATCGTAAAATATAAAATGACCTCTACATAGCTGTAGACAACAAATGCTCAGTCGGTTTAAGTGACCAATGGTGCCACTTTAATCGTGTATCAGCTGTGTAACCACTGAATATAAATATAGTACTACAAATGTTTCAATAATGGCGCAGGCCCGGATATGAGATGGCACAACAAGAAACACTATTACAGTTGGCAGAACTCGCAATGTCGGTTGTGCCAGATGTCAGTTGTATCTCGGCTCCAAACCGGAAACTTGGGCCCTAGGATGGTACTGTTGCTCTGGATAGCTAGTGTAAGGGGCCTTTACCTGCTTAGTCTAGGTAAAAAATAGGCGGCCCCCTGCCCTTATACCTAATCTAACCTATTCACTTGAGCATTTGTGAAGAGGTCTGCAACAGTCTATTCCTTCCCTGGAGTCATCATTACGCGTTGCGACATATTTAAAGCGCAAATGCGAGGCAGTGCACTTTCAGCATCTCATCGACTTCTCTTTCTAGTCTTATTGCTCCTATTACCCGCGCAAAAGATGGATCATGCGATACCAAACAATGTACATAATAAGTTGCTATTTCAACGTATATCGTCGTTGGTGTAAATAAATCTGATTATATTGTCAATTCCCACTTTCAGTTATAAGGTTTTTCTCTCAGTTTCCTAGCGTACCTTCTCGGCGTAGTGGTTCTGCACGCTAGGCCGGTATCCAGAGGTCCGTGGTTCGATTCCCGGCGAAGGCGTTGCTAACTTTTCCATCTCTGTTGCTTCTAATTAAATCCTAGTGTCTCTACAGTTGCGCCCGAAATAAAAGGGTGTTCGATGAAGTTTCTCCACACCCAGGATTTGGCGATTGGGTCCCCTAAAAACCCCAGTTACCTTTTTAAAGGGGGTAGAATATAAGGTATTTCTCTCACCTCAATAAAATTTATCTTATTATTATCATCAGGAATGACTGTTTTAAAATGAAAATACCGCTGATCCTAAACGTCGTCTTAAAACACACATTTTGGCTGACTTGACCAGCAGCCAAAAAGGGCTGCGGATGCCTCCGCTTAAGTTATCTAACAGTAAAATTTTATTACTGCAATTTCACGCAGGTGACATTATTTTGCTTCTCCATACATGTTTCAAAAAAGGAATATTTTTATAGGAGTTTACTCCTAAAATTGCTATCTACTGCATAGTTAACCTGTAAATTTAACAGTGGTTTAAGTTCTTAAAAAAAATTGTATACTATTGTGATAGTGCTCAGGGCTATTAATTTAGTGTTTTAGGTACTGAAAGTGTTATTACAAGTATTAACAATTATCTTTTATTAGAAAATGCGAAGAGAAAAAAAATGTATGGACCGTGAACGCAGTCAGCTTGTAGAGACATTAGGTATTTTTTGAAAGCAGTCAAAATGAAAAATTAGCAACGCCTTCTCCGAGAATCGAACCATGGACCTCTCAATTACGCGCCGAGCGCACAGACCACTACACCACGAAGGCTCGCTAAGAATGCGGGAGAAATACATTATATACTCCCCTTTTAAAGGGCCACTGGGGGTTTTTAGGGGATCCAATCGCCAAATCCTGGGAGTGGAGACTCATCATCCAACACCCTTTTAGTTCAAGGGCCCCTGTAGAGACATTTTTGGAAGTATTTTTTGAAGCAAGAGAAATTGAAAAATTGAGAGATTGAAGAGATTGAAGTAGGTATTTTTGGAAGCAAGAGAGATTGAAAAATATGCAACGCCTTCGCCGGGAATCGAACCACGGACCTCTCAATTACGCGCCGAGCGCGCAGACCACCACACCACGAAGGGATGCCAAGAAGGCGGAAGAAATACCTTTATAAGCTAATCAATGTTCTCGTTGACGAGAGTGTTAAATGTTGCCATTCTTTTTCTATATTAGCTATAATATTTATATTTAGAATATTAGTTGATAAAACCACCTGAATGAATTGCTCCGGTTATCTTCACATGTAAAATTTGTTGCTGTTTGGAGCTTTAAAAAGTTTCCAAATTTTTGGTTAATATTTCCGGCTCCTGTTGCATGTTTATTCACGATGTTTACTTGAATTGTTGACACACAAAAATGCTAATCTAATACCGAAAACATTAGAAAATATCAAGATGCTTTATTATTCTTTGTTTTGAAGCTGTGGATGGCAACGATTCTTAAAGCAATTTAAAATGGAATTCTAAGTTTTAAAACTGTTATTTTGAAATATAGTATGATATATTATAGGTTTGGTTTGGTTTATTTATTTAATTTGAGCTATTTGCTTAAGGGGAGGGATGCCTTCATGTGGGACTTAAAACGGGCTCGTATATGCGTTACACATGGGAAAAACGCCCATGCAGACAGCCCGTTCGCGGTATTCGAACCTCGGACCGAAATACCAGTGTTCAGCGACTTTACTACTCGTCCGCTGGTGAGCGATATTTTTATAGGTATGATGTTATATTTATGTAGTCAAAACTGAATTTTAAGATTCCAGTAATGCGATAAATAGGATGTAGAGCTTATTATTATGGTCTTATGCTGTAAGATTGTATTTTGATCTAATTTACGATTTGCATTCTGAGAACTGTTTTGATATTAGTTTTAAGATATTATTAAATGAGTGAGCTTCAAGGCATGAGCT
The DNA here is from genome assembly GCF_044657685.1 of Stegodyphus dumicola. Classification (NCBI taxonomy): domain Eukaryota; kingdom Metazoa; phylum Arthropoda; class Arachnida; order Araneae; family Eresidae; genus Stegodyphus; species Stegodyphus dumicola. The sequence continues at coordinate 182,250,350 of NC_140775.1, forward strand.
GCCTACTTTATTTATTATTTATTGCTACTTTAGTTATTATTTTCAGCATCAGCTGTGACATCCGCATCTTGGTTAATATGATTCAGAAAGATTAACAGGAAAAAATGGCGAAGAAAAAAGAAAAGCCACCTTCATGTAATCTTTAGTCTCATACCGAGTCTAAAAAATGTATATACAACTTTAAAAATGTATTTATTCTATAGATTTTTGTTCTGCCAGTCTCATTTCCATGCAGTTTTGTAGCGAATTTCATGCCTTCGCTTATTCGAATCTGGGGCTTACTAGTTAATATGCAATTCGCGATTTAATATTTCGCGATTTAATATTTCAGCAATTTAATATTTCGCGATTTAATATTTCGCGATTTAATATTTCAGGAATTTAATATTCGCGATTTAATATTTCAGCGCACTTAATGCAGTTTGTAATGCTCCATAGTTTTAAATTGTGATTGTTTATAGTCCAAAGCGGCTTTTGTCCCTGCAGGACTATTGTTTTCGTTTTGCAATTTTGCGTTGGTTCACTATAAATGTCCGTTTCACTTTTCAAACTATTGCCACCGAATATTAGAGCCCTGCATTACATTCGAAGAAATTAAGTAATGAAAAATCTGCATAAATGTATGTATATTTCTCGCATTGTGATAAAACAATGCTACATAGAGCCATCGAATGTTGAATGACGTCATCCTACTGCGAATATGAGCATCTGGAAACCCAAATTTGAAATTTGGAATTTGTTTTATTATCGATTTCATATTTTGTAAAACTTTAAAGAATTTTTGATTAACAAACTCAAGGATTTTAAAGTGAGCAATGGCAACGTTGTACAGAATAAAACATTTTTATGTCCAGCGCGGGAATCTCTGTATCGAAAATTCTAAAGGCTAGGCTCATTTTAAAACTATTTTGCAATATTGCTGTTCCACTAAATTTTATGGTTTAAATGCGAAGAACGTGATATTTAATAAATAAAGGTAACAGACAAAATGTTAGCAAAGCGCTCCTTTGGACGTAATTTAAAATCTGAAACCTTTCAGATTTTTTTTACACATTTTATGAATAGGTCTTTTTTTTTATTCATATAATAGTTTCATATATTAATTTTACATTTTTTTTACATTACATTTTTTTATTTTATTTTAAATTTTTTTATTATTTTATTTTTTTACATTACATTTTTTTATTCATATATTAATTTGTATATTAAATTTTCAAATTTTAAATTTATTTTACTAGTTTCTTGGCTTGATAAATTGTTGAATATTCTTCTTACCTGACATGCTTTTATGAGCAAAAAAAAAGAATACTCGCTATTGAGACGAACTTTCGTAGTTCACGCCTTATCACCAATTGTGGAGCGGTCTTTTATCACTATCCACTCGGACAGGAAATAGACCTGGCCAGCCGATGAAAGAACCAGAACCAAAACCAGAAAAAAAGAAGTTCTGTTGAACCACAAGAGGGAAAACTTACCTGATAAAAGTTTTCTCCAGTGGCCATGTTCTCATATTATGCATTTCTTTTTTCACGTGGACTTCGCGGCACTTTCCGGCGCCAGATAGGAGAGAAAGGCTGTTATCTAGGATAGCTAAACGCCCTGGGGCTCTTTTGTGGCAACCATTAGAAAAGGATGATACGTTATTTGAGAAGTTAGGGCCGAAAAGTTTCTTGTGTGCTTCTTCGCTCTGCAACTTTGAGGAATGGAAATGTGAAGATTTTAGTTGAGAATTTATTCCCCCTCCCCCCCCCCTCAGTTTGATGCGCTCTCGCATCATGAGACTTTTATTTCGCTAAAAGACCCTTATCATAATAATTTTTTGTCATATTGAACCTATGATATGCTATAAAACGCTGTTTTGTGCAACAAAAAGGAATTATTGAGTATTAAAATGCCTACAGCATTAGAGAAATCCTAAAAAAACTTTAATTACTGTTACACTATTACTTGCATTGAACAAAATGGGTGTGTTGGTGTGTGTTGGTGTATTGAGAATACGGCAAAGCACACTAGGGCTATCTGCCTAAGGGGAGGGATGCCTTTCGTGGAGGACTTTCTAAGGGAAACTAGCTCGTATACACGTTACACATGGGGAAATAATCACGAAAACGCCCATGCAGCCAGCCCGTTCGCGGGATTCGAACCTCGGACCGAACTACCAGTGTTCAGCGATTTTACCGCTCGGCCGCTGGTGGGCGAACAAAATGGGTAAATGGGCAGAAGGATTTTAAAAGTTTATTGTGTTTTAAAAGTTAATTCAAAACATTAAGATTTATTTTTATACTTTCGTGGTAAAGCAAGAGAGTATGTCCATTGAAAAGGTGTGGTGGGGTGTATTTAATTATGGCAATCCACACTAGGGCTATCTGCTTAAGGGGAGGGATGCCTTTGTGGAGGGCTTTCTAAGGGAAACTAGCTCGTATACACGTTACACATGGGGAAAACCACGAAAATGCCCATGCAGCCAGCTCGTTCGCGGGATTCGAACCTCGGACCGAACTACCAGTGTTCAGCGACTTTACCGCTCGGCCGCTGGTGGGCCGCCCATTGAAAAGGAGATAATTTTCTAAGAACCCCAAATTCATTTCTTTGTTTATAATCCGATATATTATATTCAATAACTGCCATTGTAATGTATAATAATTGTATAATTGGTAATGTAATTAGTATTGTAATGTATAATAATTGTATAATTGGTAATGTTTCTATTATTCATCGTAACATACACTGTAAAGTTTATGTGTGTACTGCATAATTAGTATTATAATGTATTGAAATTGCATAATTAATACTCTAATGTATAATTGGTAATGTATGAATTGTATAAATCAGTATCGTAATATATAGTGCATGCTGCAAAATTAGTTTTTAAATGTATTATAATTGAATCATTAGTATCGTAACGTATTGTAAAAGTAGCATGTTAAAAAAGCCCCTGTATGGCCATGTACTTATATTTTTCTCAGATATCAACAAACACTGGGACCTGGGCAGTTGGACGGCAGCGAACCCCATTGGCGGCTCTGGATAATGGCGGACGTGGTGCTTTACTGATTAACCATTAAGGTAAAGGGACAGTGCCCACGTCCTCCGTCACTTATCACTTTATTTTGGGCCCACCAACGGCTAAGCGGTAAAGTCGCTGAACACTAGTAGTTCGTTCCCAGGTTCGAGCCCAGCGAACGGACTGGCAACATTGGCGTTTTCTTGGTTTTTCCCATGTGTAACCAGTATACGAGTCTTTTTTCCTTGAAAAATCCTCCACGAAGGCAACCATCTCTTTCGGCAGGTAACCCTCGAGGCTTTACTGTAATCACATAAACCCAAACCTTATTTATTTTGACCTAATACCACGGATTATTAACTAGAATATTTCAAATTTTGCTTTGCGTGTTGTGTATATGCAAGTTTGAAGACTATTTTTAAGGTAGAAAATTCTATAGATGGTGGATAAAAAATAATTTCATACTAAAAATTGCTGATAAGGTTTTAACAAAGTGCTGATATTTGCATGAAACAAATATTGTGATCACTAAAAAATGCTTTGCTGATGTCTTTTTTATCTATTGATCTTCATAGTGATAAAGGTAGGGCAGCATGATCCAACACGTGACCATGTATGTTCAAGCCAGACCGCATACTGTTTAGAGATGGGCAAAACGTTTCTTTTATGGAATCGAATCAGAACTATTTGTTCACTGAAATAATTCGGTCCTGTCTGACGACTCACTGTTTACTAAAATTAACCTTGATGAAAAAGATCCAGAACAAGGAGTGAATCAAGAGAAATTATCGAGGCTAGAGCAAAGAGCGGAAAAAATCGAACAACCAGTGGGATCGGAACCGGCTAGCGAGGTAGAAGCGAAGCGTAAAAATAATCGAACGAGGAGGGTAATCGAAAGATTCATGCAAACGCTAACCGCCTGATGCGATTTCTTTCAACTAGAGTTCTGAGATTCCCTAAGACCTCCCACACATAATTAAAAATAAAATTGTAGAGTAAAATTTTTCAAATGATAAAAATAAACTCAGTTTTTATATCAGAAGCTAAACTTTCTTTTCTCCCCTTAAATGGGAACTGAACTTCCTAACACTCTCCTAATAAAGTTTTTTTTTTTTTTTTTTTTTTTTTTTTTTCCCCCAGCGAATCGCACGTTCGCTTGAAAATGAATGAGTTCGCGAACGAATAGTAGATCTATTTCCGGTACCCTTTTAATAAGAGCTCTTCGTGAACTGCCAAAGAAATACAATTCCTTTTTCTGTAATCGGAATAAATTCACTCAGTAAAGTGAATCGGTTCTTTGAATCAATTCCAGAGTGGATCGTCAAACTTTAATACTGCTACGGAATGCAGTACTCAATTTCTTTAAAATTGTTCGTATTATGGAAGTGGCGGAAGAGACCATTTTCACAACAGCGTGGAGTGCTGATATTTGTGGATTTGGAGTGAACATTTATTGAGTACTTTGCAGCACCGTCTCCGACTTGTCGGGTGCTGATAGATAACTGCTTTTGCAAAATTCTGTAGTTGTGAGTTTGGTATGAAGATTCTTCTTGGTTTTGGCATCAATTAAAATACAAGATCCATGAAACTGTTCCCAACTGTTTCAGTTGTTCAAAAGTCATATTATGGATGCATCATTATCAGTAAAAGAAACAATGTAGGGATTCCCAAATCCACATAATGATATGGAATTGAAAACGAGTCTAATATGTGGTACGGTTTCCCTCTCACAGCCTCAGAGGGCGCGCAGGGTGGCGACATATTGGACAAGAAGGCAACTGAGGAGTCCGTGTGGCATTCGATCCCACACTTGTAACAATGCAATTTTCATCTCTGATATGGTTCTCGGAAGGACACGGTGATATGAAATTGCCCTCCCAAGAGAGTCTTAAACATGCTTCGTATGATTGAGCTTAGGAGATCTTGATGGCCAAACCATGAAGCGAATATCCTCAACTTCCATGTAGTCGTCTACCAGCTGAGCACGATGTGGACGAGCGTTACCGTTCATTAACAGGAACCCAAGACCATCTGCTTCCCTGAAAAGTCGAACATAAGACTCTAAGATCTCCTTTCTATAGCTCATAACAGTCAGGAAGCCTTTGGCGAATGCATGCCAATGTGTGCTGCCGTCAAACATAATGCCTACCCAAACCATTATATCGCTATCACTGTAATGATCCTTATTCCTGATTAAGGAGGTGTAGTATCCCATTTCAGGCTCTCTCCAAATACCAGTACGCCAAGAATCAGGATCCAGGCTGAATGTCGACTCATTTGTAAAATGCACGATGCTCCATGACGTCTGGTCTAAGGTGCATGCTCTGTGCACCACGCTAAATGCGCTCCCTTGTGCGTTGAAGTGAGCGGGTCGCGGGAAGTGAGTGGGAATAGGTTTTTCTGGCATACAACCTTACCTCATGAAGTATTCGGGAACAAACAGACTGCAAAACGTTGGTTCCACCGACGACTCACAGCTCACATAAGATCTGTGAAGCTGTAGCAGTTCTGTGTCGCGGCGCTGAAAGTGCCAAATAATAACCCTCAATCGTCCTTGTGGATCTTGATCGACCTTGCCTAAGTCTTCTTGATATGGATATATTGTCCTCAAACTGCTTCCACAAATTGCAAAAGACACTGGACATTGCGCTTGCGATCAGCCTACTTCTAATCTACAGAAAAGTCCCCATCTCCTTCACCATACGTTCATGGCTACTCATTTTACCTGAAGGTGTTTTCTTCCTCCTTCCAGCATGCCTTCGTGGTGTAATGCTTAGCACACTCGGCGCGTATTCTAAAGGACAGGTTCGACGAGTTCCGGTGAAAGGACCTTGCAAATTTTTCACATCTTTAAAAAAGGGAATGTCTCTACAACCTTATAAAATTTACCTAACTCTTACGAGCAACATGGCCTTGTGAAGGAGTATTGGCACACCAATCGCCAAAAACCTCTGTGCTTATATTTCCTCCAGAATCACAGCTCCGCAGATACGAACATATCCGTTTATTTATTCGACTCTGAATAATTGAGTAATTTTTCGGCGGCGTGGTTCGTACACGTGGTTCAATACTTTTCTTAAAAACAGGTATAATTTGTAAATTCTCTTAATTTTGCAGACAAATATAGTTCTGCATTTAACAAAGACCGAGCAATCAATCCGCTTTAATTAATAAATAGGATTAACTGACATTTAACCTATTCTACATTACTAAAGAATTTGAAATATGAAATGCAAACTGTTCATGTATGGTTTCAAAGCAGGTTGCTCTTATACGCAATAAATCATTAATCAGTTCTTTAACCAGTTAACTGTGGCGCTTTCGTTTAAGAGTGTGCACCGTTTTGTGTCGCTCGAATCGAGCCATGACGAGTATATTCGTCAATGGCGGAGCAAATTGCGCTGGTAAGATATTGGATGAAAAAGATGGTTTTATTTTATAAAATTGAAAATTTTATTGCTAATATTTATTTATTTGGTTAACATAAGCATGAATTACATACATATTAAACTAAAAACGTAATAAATTAAATTAAATATTATACATATAAAAGTAAGAATTTAAATTCCTGCTGTGGAGTGATATTCAGCGAAACAGGGTACTATACACAATGGGACTTTGCAAATCGAACACCAGTAACGCGATTCCTTCCTGATCTTACGTTTGTAGCAATGCAAACACCTTCACGTAGGGTTTTTTTTCTCGATATTCCGGGTATATAATCCGGAACATGATTCCCGACTTATTGGCTTATATTAGTTCTAAATGGGCGAGTTTGTGTCGAATTATTTCTTTCAATTGGATACGTCGCAAAAGTGTTTTCAATAAATTTGAGCAAAACGTTGATACGCGATCATGTTCCATTATTTTTTTATATAATATGAATGCATTCAGATACATAATGTCTAAGAAATGGAAAAATATCTTTTTGTAGTACTTGTTGAGTAGTTTTCTTGCTGTGGAGTACGCTATGATAATTCCATCGCTCATAACCACTCCACCCATTTTTTTAATATGATCAATCACTAGCTCCGGTTTTTTGTTATTATTTTTCTTTTCTCTGTTTCTATAACGTTGTCATTATGTACAGTACTTACTAAATAAACTTCCCTCTTATCTTTCCATTTCGTTAGCATGACGAGTATACTCGTCAATACACAAAATCAGGTCGCTTCTCCATAACGAGTATACTCGTCAATCACAGTTAACTAGTTAAAATATCGTAATCAATTCGAATTTTAGTATTTCCAAGAGTCAGCCTAATTCTAACAAATATGCAGAAAAATTTTATACTTCTCCTTTCCTAAAAATTTCAGTTTGCTTTAATCATTCCCCGAAAAAAAAATAAAGTATATTTAAAAAGTAATTTTCTAGCATCTTATACAAGACAAATACTTTAATGCCTTATATTTTCATGATAATTTTAAAAACTACTCCTTAATTTGAACGAAATAAATAAAACTCGTGGTAATAAAAATAGTTTTACATATTTTAAGCTGAATAAGGATTTAGCCCTAAAATACCAAAGAGTTTACTACTATTTTGAAATATCCTGCAGATCTTTTATTTGATTAACAGCTGTTATACTGCTGTTTCATTGTATTTATGAGACTATCTTCCGTCCTCTATATGCCCGTTATGTAATTTTGGATAAAATAAAATAATATCTGCGTAGCTGTCGAGTTCACTAGACGAATCAAATCACTAGAAGACTGACATATTAGAAAAGTCAATTAAAATGTACGAAAAAAGATAAACACATACATCTATATTTCTTGTAGTTGGAAAAGAAAGGAGAGGGAAATGGGAAAGGAAACAAGGAATGGGAAAAGTTAAAGCGAAAGAAAAGGAGTAAGGAAAAGGGAATGAGAAAAGAAAAAAGGAACGAAAAGGAAACGAAAAGAAAAAGGAAAGAATTGAAAAGGGAAGGGAAACTGTGCATCAAAACTATACGATTTGAAAGCCAGCAGTGGCAACACCTTTCGAAGTAAAGCAGATTTTTATCTCCAGCGCGCGAGACTGTTGCCACTCGGAAAAATGAAGACAAAAATTGGCGTTTTCAGAGTTTTTAATTAATATCACGGATAATTAAAGTCGTAAGAAGATGACAATGGTCGAAATGGCTTCTCACGAATTTTTGGAATCCGGGGTATACCTCTCTCGAAACGCAACACCACTCCTTTCCGGAGGAGATAACGCAACAAAGAAACCGTTAAACAAACACATACACAGATGCGCACAGATTTTATTAGTATAGAATATAACTTAGGATTATTGGAGAAAAATTGCTACAAACTATCTTTATCTCGAATTGTAGATGCTCATCGATCATTTTTTTTTTTTGGCTTATTAATTTTCAATTTAAGAAAAAGAAAAATGTATTCCGAAACAAAGCGATTATTCTTACTGCACAAATCTCGTAACTTAGAGTATTTATCTTTTGACAAGGATGAAAAGACATCAAATCTTTGAATAAGATTTATATCACGATGTACAGAGGTGGCCAAAATTATGGACACTTTTGGAAATTTTTATGTTTTTGAACTTTGTATGCTTATAGAAAATGTTACGTTTCGCAAAATGCAAACTCGTATATATCATTTTAAAGGGAATTTATTACTGAATTCAATACAAAACACAAAATTCAATTATTTGCAATACAAAAAAAGTTGTATGTACTTTAATATAAATAAAAAACACAGTTATGAAGCGTTTTGTAATGTCTAGCTTTCCTGGCCAATCACTGTTCTTGTTCTGAGAAACAATCAAATGTTAGTACCTGCCAGTAGAAGCTGACATCATGTTTACACTTGAAACAATTCATTATTTTGCTTTGTTCTGTAGAAGGAGGACCTGTTTCTTATACACTGCAATTACAAGTAGGAATTTTTGTAAACATTTTTAATATTTAGTCAAGAAGCAATGACATCAAATAAAAGAGTAGATTGGACACCTAGAAAGAGATGTAATATTATTGTGTTACGAGAAAGTGGTCTTTCCTATGCTGAAATTGTAAGACAGATGGGTGGTTCAGTGACTACATCTGGAGTCCCAAAGTTTTGTTTACGATATCAGGAGACAAATTCAATGAAAAGCAAAGAAGGAAAAGGCCGAAAAAGGTGCACCACATCTATTAATGACAGAAGAATAAAACGACTATGTCTCCAAGATAGAAAAATGTCATCAGCGGCCATCAGAAGTGATCTGAATGATGCTGGTGTTTCTGTCAGTTTAAGAACAATCGGGAGAAGATTAACAGATGTTGGAGTGAGAGGTAGAATTCCACGAAAAAAGCCTTATCTTAATTTTCAGCAACAAAAAAAAAAAAAAGACTACAGTGGGCAAAGGAACACATTAATTGGGCAGATGATCAGTGGTCACAAGTTATATGGAGTGTTGAAACTAAGATATCGTTATTCGGTAGTGATGGGCGAAAATATGTAAGACGTAGAATAGGAGAAGAGCCACATCCTGACTGCATTCAAGCAACTGTGAAGAACCCAGTTAGTGTTATGATTTGGTCATGCATGTGAGCAGACGGTATTGTTCGGCTTCATGTCATCAATGGGACACTGAATGCCAGAAAACACATTAACACTATCCTAGAACCCAAACTTCTACCTTCCATCAGAGATCTCTTTCCCAACAATGCTTCATTTATTTTTCAGCAGGATTCTGCTCCTTGCCACACGGCGAAAATATCGAAAGAGTGGTTTCGTACAAAGAGCATTAAATTGTTGTCATGGCCAGGAAAGAGTCCTGACCTCGATCCTATCGAAAATTTGTGGCACCGTTTGAAAAGTCTGGTCCGAATGAGGCGTCCATAAAATAAAAGGGAACTAATTGAGTCTATAATTGTTTCCTGGCATCATGTAATAACGAAAGAAGAGCTTAAAACTCTTGTCAGCTCAATGAAACGTCGATGTGAAGCTGTAATCAAAAATAAAGGGTACCCTACTAAGTACTGATAACTCACTGGAATCATCACTATCTAATGCATATCGATAACTATTATCGTTTAACTTTTTTGTATTGCAAATAATTGAATTTTGTGTTTTGTATTGAATTCAGTAATAAATTCTCTTTAAAATGATATATACAAATTTGCATTTTGTGAAACGTAACGTTTTCTATAAGCATATAAAGTTCAAAAACATAAAAATTTCCAAAAGTGTCCACAATTTTGGCCACCACTGTAAATTAGTTAGTTCAATTTGTAGATTTTCTGAGGCTGCTCTCGAATTCGTTTTTAATGGTAAAGAAAACAATGTAAAATTGAACTCCAAGTTATTAAAACCTTAAACCTTTCTTCAAATTCTTGCCATAAAAATTATAGTAATGTTAATTAATTTAAGAGAAATGCTTTCACGGGTACTCATTTTTATATCATTCCTTTATGCAGTGTGTACCTCTGAAAATAAAAAATAGTTCTGCGCTTAGAAATAAAGTATAACAGATAAGTTTGTATAAAGTCAAGTGAATGGATCTCAGGAACAAGGAAATTTATTTCGTTGACAATAATTAAGAGAAGTGCTAAGGATTTTCGATGCGATAAAATGATCTTATAAAGATTCATTCACCACACATGTTTATGTTTATTTAACTGAATGTGGTAAATGTAGGTTATCTGTCTAAGGAAGGGGTGTTTCTATGTATGAATTTCTAAGAGGAACCGGTCCTATTCATATTATGCAAGAACAAGACCAAGAAAGTTGCCAAAATTCACCAAATTATTAATACCTAAGAAGCCAGAGACTTGGCTTAGAGAGAGATAAAACATCATGAATTTAAAATAATAATTCGTTAATATATCGATTTTAAACAGTAAACAAAACAAACAAAAAAATCTGAACGCTTTCAAATTTTATATTACGAACAAAGGGACGTTTTTAAACGTTTTGTGTGTTACCTTTATTTATTAAATATCTTGTTCTTCGCCCTTAAGTAATAAAATTAAATTCAACAGCAATATCAAAAAATATTCAAAAGAGAATTTCCTTACACAGTCCTTTAGAATTTCCGATACACAGTCTCGCGCGCTGGCTGTAAAAATATTCTTTTTTCGTACAGTTTTGCCATTGCCCATTTTGAAATCGTTGAGATTCTTAATGAAAATCTCATAAATTCTTTACAAAATATGAAATAGATAATAACACAAATCCCAAATTTGGTCTTCCAGATGCCCATATTCGGGTGGAGACGTACGTTATTCAAAAGTGGATGGCACTAGGAACCGTTGTTTTATCACACTGCGAGAATCATACATACATTCATGCAGATTCTTCATTATTTAATTTCTTTAAATATATAATACAGTGCTCTAATATTTGGTGGCAACAATTTAAAAAGTGATTCGTCGTTTATTATGAATCAATGCAAAATGCAAAAACGAAATTATTAGCCCTTCTGGGCAAATTGCGACTTTTGGCTAAAAGAAAACTGAAAAATGAAATAACCCATATTGAAATTGACACAAAAATATACTTAACAATTTACTTATGTTTTCACATCTTTGCTTTGTATAATAAGTTCATTTGGTCGACAAAATTAAATCAGAATTTAAAAAAAAAATCAATACGAAAAAAATTATTCTTGCGTTTCGAGTGGAGCCAAAGCAAAACACAAGATTAATAACAATGCAATTGATTAATTTTTATAAGGTATTAAAATATGTTTACCTGATGATTTAATGCTATTTATATATTCCGCGTTGTTTATAGTTAAATTACGTACCGTGGCTGAATATAGCTCCCAAACACTATAACATCGTTTGATATCACAGCTTCTATCCTGTTCTTATTTCATTCCTTTTTTATATTTTTCGTGGACAGTTTTACTTTAGAGTAGAGATTCTCACTGGGTCGATAATTACCCCCTGTGGGTCTATGAAGTTTTAAAGGGGTCGATTGGGTGTCGACAGATGAATGGGCACCGGCAATGAATTGCCATAATCATAATCCCATTCATTACAAAAAATATTATTAATAAAATGGACAATTAACCGTTTATTGATATAAAGGTATATCATGTAGTAAGGAAGAAGTGATATAAAATAAATATCAGAGATGCACTAAAATTATTTAATGTACTTTTAAATCAAAACTTTTTAAAAAAATATAGACATCTTTTATTCTATAAGTAAAATAAAAATGTAAAACTCAAGGAAAAACAATAAAAAAAAATTAAGAGCACTAATTTCGATTGGAAAACAGCAAACAGGTTGTATATTTTTGAACAATGTGATTTAAAAATTAAATTAAACAATTTTATGCTAAATATTTAAAAAAAATGCATCAATACACCAAACGCTGCCATATCACATTAATCAAAATCAAACTTCTGTGCAATTAGAATCTGTGATTTTGCTTCTGAAAACTTGTTTGCCTTTGTAAAATTAAAAAAAAAAAAAAATTAACGCAATAAATAATTAAACATAAATCTATAAAAACTTGTTTTCCTATTCATAGCCTAATTGTTAATTTTAATTTATTTATGTACAAATATTTGTATTACGGTTAAGTTGTATATTGCATATTATAGATAAATGTGTAAGTGACCTGGATAAAGGTCAATACAAGAAAAAGTTTGGGAATCCATGTTTGTGGAACCATGGAACAATGGTTTGTGTTTCTAATTTTTCCATCATTCTGCACTTTTTGACGGATTATGGCTATGCAATGAATCTGTCGTGAATTGGTTGTATGTAACATCGATATAATCTCACACATAAGGTAGTAAAAAAAATTAAATTTAAAAAAAAAAAATTGAAAGCCTTCAGATTTTACAATACGCTCAAAGAGGCCTCTTTTTTGGGGAAGGGTTATCTTTATTTATTAAATATCATGTTCTTCGCACTTAAACCATAAAATTCGAATCAACGGAGATGTCGCAAAATAATTTTAAAATGAGCATGTCTTTAGAATTTCCGATACACAATCTCGTGCACTGGATATAATTTTTTTTTCCGTACAATCTTGCCATTGCTCCCTTTGAAATCGTTGGGTTTGTTAATCAAAAATTCGTTAATATTTGGAGGAGGATACGTTATTCAAAATTTGATTTCTCTAGGTAGTGTTGTGTTATCACAATGCGAGACACATACATACATACATTAAGGGGGCTCATACATCTTAAACCCCTTGTGATCTTCGAATATGTAACTGTTGCAAGAATCGGGATACTATTTTATTTATTTTAAAAGCAATTACTTCCAATGTTTTACAGCTGACTACATAAATATAGCTGCTTTGGGAAATAGTAACCAGAAAGTTTGGGTTGCCACAAATATTTTTGTAATTTAATCCTCTTTGTGACAAAATATTTCGCCATGTTTCCAACTTGCGCGCATGATATTTTAAAAATGGCTAATGCTACATACTTGAAATTTGATGGAATTCTTTATATGGGCACTATCTTATAACTGAAACAAAAATATGAGGAATATTTTAAAATTAAAAAATTCTATGCATGAAAACATTTCAGATTTTTTTAATAAAATGCGTTATATAAATTCAACTCCAAATAAAATAATTTAACATAAAATTCTTAGAATTTTTGGTTCACAGTAGTTTCTAAATTTTATAAAAGCTACATATTAAATATGGAGTTAATTTATGTAACAATGTTTTAAACTGTGCACGAAAGGTGGAAGCATGACGAAACCTTTTGTCACAAAGCGGATTAAATTATAAAAATATTTGTGGCAACACAAACTTTCTGATGACTATTTCAGAAAGCAGCTATATTATGTACTCAGCTGTAAAAAGTTGGAAGTAATTTCTTTTAAAATATATTAGTTATCCCAATTCTTGCAAAAGTCACATATTCGAAGATCTTATGGGTTTTAAGGTGTACTAATCCCCTTAATGCAGATTCTTCATTATTTTGTATATAAGATAATATTTGGTGGTATTTTATATAATAGTATTTTATATATAAAATAATAGTTTGAAAAGTGATACCGACATTTACAGTAAATTGACTCAAAATGCCAAAACGAAACTAATAGCCCTTTTTGAGCTAATGCTCTTTTGGGCTAAAGCACTTAAAATGAAAGATAAAAACATATGAAGTAAATCAATATTAGAGGGTTATAATATTTGAAGTGCACTAGGCAATTATACTCGAAGATTAAAAGGTGCAATAAAGATAAACGCTTTCAAATGCTATTTGAAAATATTCACCAGAAAAATCTAATAGATTTCCTTGCAAATCCAACTAATTTCATTCAGCTTTCAGACCCAAAAAAACAGGAAGAACACAAATTTTTGTTTCCTTTTTTCTTTCTTTTTTTTTTTCCCCCAAAATCCATTCCTATTTCTCAAACTCCGCGAGTGGAAATCAGATCTCTCACAGCCTCACTCCGAGTCCGCCATTCCGACTTAAAATCAAACCAATCTTGCAACCCATAAGGCTTTCTACTACTACTACTACTACTACTACTGCCAGCCACCCCCTCGCACCCCTCCCTTCCCCAGACATATATAATATTCCCCTCATAACATCCAAGGTGAAACTACAACGAATGCGAGTCCTTGGTCAAAGAGTGAGAGCAAAGTGGTTTGGTTAGAAATTCTTCCTCCCCCCTTTTCCATTTTTTTCTTCCCCTCATCCATCCATTCCAAGACTACTTTTGCTTCCAAATCCCACTTCTCCCTTCGTCCTCGTACGGAAACCTCTTACTTGAAATGAAGACCCCCGTGTACTTACACCCAACCCAATCAACATGAAGCAAAGCAAGATGGAACAGACAGCAAGAGTAGAGTCTCATATTGCTATCCAGAGCATTTTCTCTAATGGCTTTTATTGAAGTAACAAGAGAGAAGAGTGGCGCATAGCGGGACTTGAAAGAATCCTCCTCTTTTCCTCCTCTTTTCCTCCTCTTGCTACTTCTCTTGAGGAAAAGAAGTAAAGGAGTGTCCACGTGCTTTTAGCGGCAATGAAATAGAAGAGATTAAGGCTTCGGCCAATCACTGGCACATGAAAGAAAGAGGCTATGACGGGTTTGCGAAGAGAAGGTTACCTCTTTTGGCGTTTTAGCCGTTCCATGCATATATATCTTTCACCAAATGCGAGTAATGAGAAAAAGACCCAGTTGCTGTAATGATAAGCGACAGGGACATGTGAAATTGGAGCGTAAATTTTCAAACATGATATGCCCCGTGAGTGGGAAATTTTTGCATAAAATGTAACGGAAAGTAACTGGATTTTTTGGTATGCAAAAATTTAACAGGACAGACCATATATTTTTAAAAACTTTTTCTTATATTGTAAGTTTGTATTTCGTCTTACGAGTTGATAATTTATTTATTAGTCCAAAGGGATTTGAATCCCGAAGGACTATTAGTTTCGTTTTGGCATTTTGCGTCGGACTCATAAATGTCGGTTCACTTTTCAAACTGTTGCCACAAAATGTTAGAGTCCTGCATTATATTTGAAGAAATTAAATAATGAAAAATCTGCATAAATGTATGTATATTTCTCGTATTGTGATAAAACAACGGTACATAGAGTCATCGAATTTTGAATAACGTAATCCTCCAACGAATATGAGCATGTGGAAGACCCAATTTGAAATTTGAAATTTGTTTTATGATCGATTTCCTATTTTTTAAAACTTTGACGAATTTTTGATTAACAAACTCAAGGATTTCAAAGCGAGCAATGGCAACGTTGTGCAGAAAAACATTTTTATCTCCAGCGCGTGAGTCTCTGTATCGGAAATTCTAAAGATATGCTCGTTTTAAAACTATTTTGCGATATTGCTGTTGCACTGGATCTTATGGTTTAAGTGCGAGGAACATGATATTTAATAAAGAAAGGTAACACACAAAATATTAAAAAAACGCCCCTTTGGACGTAATTTAAAATCTGAAACATTTCAGATTTTGTTTTTTATGTTATTTCAATTTTAAAATATTTTTTTTAATTGCAAGAACGTACAATGGTTGCTTTTATAATTCTGACATTAAAATTTAAATTAATTAATTTGTATTTTTAAACTAAAATAACTCCTCAACATTTACTAAACAGACTTCGAATCACTTTACACAATAGAAACAAATTAAAGAATTATAATATTTCAGTTAATTAGTTGATTATAGTATTTAATATAAAAAGAAAATCTGAAAGGTTTCAGATTTTAAATTACGTCCAAAGTGGAGGTTTTTTTTTTTTAACAATTTGTGCGTTACCTTTACTTATTAAATATCATGTTCTTCGCACTTAAACCATAAAATTCAGTTCAAGAACAGTACCGCAAAATAATTTTAAATTGAGCCTATCTTTAGAATTTCCGATATACAGTCTCACGCGCTGGAGATAAAAATGTTTTTTCTGTTCTACGTGGCCATAGCTCGCTTTGAAGTCTTTGAGGTTGTTAATCAAAAATTCTTGCAAGTTTTACAAAATATGAAATCGATATTAAAACGATTCCAAATTTCAAATTTGGGCTGCCAAATGCCCATATTCGCAGGAGGATTACGTCATTCAAAATTGGACGGCTCTAGGTACCGTTGTTTGTAACAAATATCAATGCGAGAAACATGCATACATTTATGCAGATTCTTCATTATTTAATTTCTTCAAATATAATACAGAGCGATAGTATTTGGTAGCAAAAGATTGAAAAGTGAAAAGGACATTCAGATTCGACTCAAAATCTTAAAACGAAAACAATACTCTCCAGGCACAAATCCCTTTTGGAATAATGATTTTAAATTCAGAAAAAAATGCAAACTTAGACTGGTGAAAATTTTGAATAAAACTTTATGAGTTTCTACAGTATTTTTTCCCATGAATACAAAGAACGTGCTTCTGCTTGCCGTCGAAATAGATAGAGATTTATTCAAAATCTAAGTATATTTTTTTAGCCTAATTTTAAGTATTAATTGTTTTCTTTTTTTTAATTTCTTAATCTGAAGTAAATTAGTAAATTTATAAACCTTAGAATGCTTTTCTTGATTAATATCTAAGATGCATGAGGTTCTATTGTTAATTTTTTATTTAACTAAAAACGCATTTTATTTATGATGGACATAATTTGAAACTTTCAAAATTTTATATTTAATATAAAAATGTAGCTATTTAATAATAACGTTTAAAAGAATATACGGGGTTATTCATACTCTTTTGAACATACATAAAATTTTAAAATATACATAATATTTAAATTTTTTATGTTCTTAAAATTCAAAAAGGTTTAAAAATTAATTTTAAAAAATCATCACAAATAAATTACACATATAACAATACATTTTATTGTATGCGTTGTGTAAAGTGAAGTTTTTGATTCATTTCAAGATTCGATTTATTTTGTTAATTCTTTTTGCAAACTTATAAAGTCATTATTTTGTAACAGGAGATGTGAAAATGTATAGTGTCCTCGCCGAGACTTGAACCTGGATGTATCCGGATACACACCGAGAGTGTTACCGTTACATCAAGAACGCAAACTGGAATGGGGGAGACTATAAACTTTATGTATTATTTTAAAAGTACAAAAAAATTAAAATGCACATAAAATTTCTAAACATTATTTTTGAAAAATCCATTACAGATAATTTACACAATATTAAATTTTATTATCTACATGCATCTTGTACAGTGAAATTTTCGCTAGATTGCATAAATCGATTTATTGTGCTAACTTTATTACTTTTTATTATTAACCCAAAGATGCAGTTTGTCCAGAATGGCCATTAATTTCGTTTTGTCAATTTGCGCTGGTTCTCTGTAAACGGCGTTTTCCCTTTGCAAATTGTTGCCACCAAATATTAGAGTCCTTTATTATATTCAACGAAATTAAATAATGACGAATCTTCATGAATTTATGCATGTTTATCGCATACGGGCATCTGGAAGCCCAAACTTGGAATTTGTTTTATTATCTATTTCATATTTTCTAAGATTTTAACGAAATTTTGATTAATGAACTCAACTATTTCAAAGCGAGCAGTGGCAACACTACGGGAAAAAAAAATTATCTCCAGCGCGCGAGAATTTGAAAATTCTAAAGATATACTCTTTTTAAAATATTTTTGAGATATTGCTGGGGAATTGAATTTTCTGGTTTAAGTGCGAAGAACATGCTCTTTAATAAATAAAGGTAATACACAAAATGTTAAAAAAATGCCCCTTTGGACGTAATATAAAATCTGAAAGCTTTCACACTTTTCTTTCTTTGATTATCTTTACTTCACTGTTAATATTGAACCCGAGGCAGACTCATTAACCTTTTGAGGCCGGGACTTTGGTAGCAGTAAAAGCTACCAAAGGACGGGGAATCTTGAACCAAATGCTTTCCCCCCTTTAACAAACCACCTCCTATTTGCAACAAAGATTCTTATGTGTAGTTTAATGGATTCTCAGAGGGGTGCATCTATGTCGCAAAAGGAAGACCTTTGAAAGAGATAAGTGGTTAAAACCCTAGGGACGTCAAATTTGACATTTCACCCCTCTTTTAAGCCTGGAAAATGGGGGGAAAAGACATGGTCACTAAAGTGGACAACCCCGTCTTTGCAAAGAGAGGACTCTATGGCCACTATAATGGCCATCTCGTCTTCAAAAGGTTAAGCTTTATTTCAACACAGTCTAACATATCAACCTTTGCTGATACTGTAAGTACCTACGCTTTAAACACTTTCTCTGCATACACATGTTAGTACATTATTATTGACTAAAAGTCACAACATAGCTGATATAGCATTGAAGATTCTGGAGATTAACAAGACGTGGACGCACGGAGATGTTCTTATCGATCGACGATAAGAAAATATTAAATGGAATTAAATCTGAAGAATGAGGTGGCCAGTGATTAAATTTTCACATCCTCGTTCTGTGCATCTTATAAACTTGAGAGACAAATATTAATTGAACTGTTTTCGTAAATTATAATTTTAGGAAAATTTTAACCAATATCGAATAATTCAGATAACGGTCTCTATCATAATGAGACGGGTAAGTTTCTTACTGAAATACGTAATCTTCATTGTTTTCATTCAACTGCTGCATCAACCAGTTTTACATTACGTTTAAGTAAATCTTACTAGTGATGCATCTATGTCAACCGCAAACAAAAGTAATTAACACATTGAATGTTTAAGATACAAGCAAAAAAATAGTAGTCACTTTAATTCTATTTCGATACAACAAAATAAAATATTAGTTGTAAAGTTTATTTGTTACACCTTATAAGGTATTTCTCCCGTCTTCTTAGCATGCCTTTGTGGTGTGGTGGTCTGCCCGCTAGGCGCGTATTCCAGAGGTCTGTGGTTTCGATTCCCGGCGAAGGTGTTGCTCATGATACCTTCTTTCAAAAAATACCTAGTGTTTACAAACTTTTTAAAATATTCCACGAAGTTATGAGTAAACTTGTGTTATGAATTAAAAACAAATATCAAGTTTTTTCAAAGTATACTTTTGATTACCTGTTTAGACAGAGTTTAAATTGCGCCGGCGCCTACTAGAGGCTGGCTCCGATACATCTAAATTTTTGCAGTAAATTATAATTCTAGCTGCAGAACACAATAAAGGAGCTCCGGCACCATACCTTTTATTTAAGTACACTAAAAGTTTAGCAGACAAATTTTATTTAGTACTAAATATGCCTTAAAACTTCTCAGTGTTTGCTTTTCTCTGGGCAACAAGCACATCGATGGAGGCTGAAACTCTTAAGGAAAGAAAAGCCCCCACCCACATGTCAAAAGCGTATTCCTTAGGGAAAGCAATGAATTTATGACAGCGGATGAAGTGTTTCGTTTCCGGAACGTTTCGGAACGGTTCGTTTACATAGAACTTGCAGAAGGATACCGGCACCATTTTGAAACTTCCAGCGCCGGTTAGACCAGCCCCATATGCCCCTGAGTTTATCCTGTATTTTGAATACCACTACTACAGCGATTCGTCTTGGAAATGACCTATTCAAAGCTTATTTACGCGTTAAAGATAATTTAAATACGTCCATTTTTCTTTCTCAAGAGAAGATGTTTCACTCCATGATGGTACAGAATTAAAGCAATATTCAAATGTTTCGTCTGTCGTGCCAATTCAGACTCAGAATTATTGAGAACAGGAGCAGAATGTGAAAGAAGTTCAAAGTAATTTTTGCATCCTTCAAACCCTCCTTTCACCAATTCTTTGGTTTCAACTAGTGCATTGTTTAGTGAGATACAAATGTTTAAGTAGTGCTCCCTCAATACTGACGTAAACGCCAAGAACAACCATCGTTTCTGGAGACGACAACAATACTGCGATATTCTAGAAGTTTCCAGAAAGCATTTCGAACCTTGACGTTTCCAGAAGTATTCTTCATCCATTTTCAGCAATTCTATAACTAGAATTCAGTTAGCAACCAGTTAAAAAATTGGATAGATTTTTCTTGATTTATTTTGTAAACTTGGCTTTCTTCTCTATGATTATTTCTTAAGTTCTTGGTTTACGAATGATTTTTAGCGATCCACGATATTCCTCCTCACTAAGAAGAATTTCTCATTATCTCTGTTTCTCTTCTTGAATTATTTATATATATTTCTTTTTGGACTATTTATATGTGTTTCTCTTGGATTATTTTATATGTTTAGCTTGACTGTAAGAGCTGTTATTTCATTGATGAAAATTTAAAACTTCTTGTTCAAATTGCTCAGTTATTAAAAAAAAAAAAAAAAAAAAAAAAAAAAAAAAAAAAAAAAAAAAAAAAAAAAGCTACTAATCCCTACCTTACAACAATATGCATTTAGTATCTTTAAAATAATATAGATGCATCTTAGTTAAGTTACTTGTACTAAAAATAAAAAGTAAAATACAATTTAAAAAAGGTTTTTATAAAGTAAGCTTTTACTTAAAATATGATCATTAATGCAATAAAAGTAGAAAAATAATTTATTATATAGTTTAAAAACAATCACAGATTAATTAATCTACAATTTCATATCGCGAATAATAAAAGCGTGGACGCCTAAATAATGATATCTATTAATTTAACTTCATCCCCACGACTTAGCTTTTATTAATCGAGATATAAGATTGTAGATGGATTCTGTAAACAGAATTATTTAATCTATTATTCCCACTAAAGTATATGGTAAACTATTTTCTCTTTTTAGTGCATTAATTACCATATTCATTTTAAATAAAAGCTTACTGTATTAACTCTTTCACAACCAATCCGCCCCACGCGGACCTACGTTGAGACAACCAGAACCTCCCGAAAACGGCCGAGATTGTAATCTTGTTTTCTTCCCTCCTCCTAAGGTATGCAGTAGCAGGTGCAGTTTCCCCAAATGCATTGTATCAGTTTACTGCAGACAGCTTGTCCTAAGAGGTTGCTTATCTTTTCGTTGCTCCTGACATTTCGTTGTTGATTCTTTTGTGGTACAGTGTGCTTTTAAGCTTTAAACAGCAATAAAAGTGCAGTTTAAAAATTTAAGGATTATATTTATTTTTAATCAATTTATTCCTTCCTATAAAAATAACGGAAATAAAGAAAATTTCAGTCGTGATCATAAGAAAGCCAGAAAGGCCTGTTGGTCTGACCTTTAGAATAGTTTTAAAAAGAATGGGATCAAAGGTTAATGGAATCTTTGTTAGAAAGTACAAAGGATGTCATTCGAAATCTTCACACCTATTTTCTGTATTAATGGAAGGGGAGGGAACGAAATTGCTGTGAAACTGGAAAAATATTTCGGGCAGTTCGGTATTTTGAGGATACAGGTTAGCGAAGGGTCTGGATTTCAAAGAGTTAAAAGTTGATTTTTTAATTGTATTTTTTCTTTATTTTTCACTCTCAGTTACACACTATCAATGATGAAATTTTTAGTCATTGTTAAAGTAACAAGAAGTTAATTATAATAAAATTACGTAATAAAGAAAAATAAATGAGGATCGTTCACAGAATTAAGAAATCGCACAGAATATTTAGTTTAGGAAATTGGATATAATACAATGTTACAATTATTTTATTTGAAGATAAAATGAAAAACCTAATTTCGCCAGTTTGTCTTTAATGACGCCAAAGTTGCTTCCATTATCTTCACCACTTCACTCACTCCATTAGCTTCACTAATATTCCAAAATGGGATATTAAGAACGCTTTTTCCTTCTGTCTGCTTCACACTGCAACACTTTTTTTAAATGTAGAAAATCGCTAAATTAATATTTTTAATCATTCTTGCTGCAAAACACGGCGATAAGTTTGTGGCATAATCTGTGAAAATTTCGAAACTTTACATCCCATACATTTTTAGATAGTGCAATTTTGAAAACATAAACGTCAAATAGTCTCAAATTTTACGAAATTTTGAAAAATTTAGAAATTAAATTACGATTTTTAGACAAAATTCGTTGGAAAAACTTTTTCCCCCACCGTATTTGGTACTGCGAATTCGTTCGAATTTTGCGCATAGACAGATGAGTTTAGTGCTTATATGTGAAATTATTGCTTTTTTCTTATAATGTAACATGTAAAATCTGGAGAAAGATTGCTATAGTTAAGATAAAAAAACACGCCGAACAAATATTAATTTAGAAGTCAAACAACAAAAATCAGCGTAATATTTTCAAATTTTCACAGATAATGTAACAGATAATGTTTCACAGATAATGCTCACAGTAAATGGCTATCTCGCTAATTTGGAGAGATGTCGCCAAGCTGGCAACGGTTTTGGCGACTAAATTTTGTCGCCGAATTTGGCGTAAAATTGAAAAAAGTGCTAAACTTAGCGACATTTTGGTGCGGTTCATGTATCACAGTAATAGGTAATATAATTGGATGTGATTCCGGAAAAGTAAGAATGCAGGAACAAGTCTAATTCTATTTAACATTGTGTAAACGGCTATCTCGCTGATTTGGCGAGATGTCGCCAAGCTGGCAACGGATTTGGCAACTACTTTTGTCGCCAAATTTGGCGTAAAATTGAAAAAATTGCTGAACTTGCCGACATTTTAGTTCGGTCCATGTACGTATCATAGTAATAGGTAATGTAATTGAATAACTAATTGATGCTCTGTGTAGCTGTAACCTCAGTTCGGCTCTCGTATATAATTTTCAGAAGCAGAAAGTATTAGAAATATCTCAGCAGCCGTATGAAAACTATATAACGACAGAGAGAGCAACTACTTTGAGTTGTTAGTTCAGCGTGAGTTCGGAGTACTGAAATATCTCCGGGTTAGCTTCGCTGTTTAGATGGCTTTTGCATTGCGTTGTGTTTAACGTTCTTAGTAGTTGAAGTGTAACTACTGATTGTACTATGTGATACTGTGAAGAGGTGAACGTGTATTTTTATGGACATTTCCAAATCTCTGAAGTATTTCTTTTGATAAAATAAATTTTATTAACCTAGCATCGGACCTGCGTGCATTCAATCTATTACGAAACCATGCGCACACAACAGAACAGTAAAATTCTGTTATGCTTAGTTTGTTCGTTAAACAAAGATAGAAAAAAAAAAAAAAAGAAAAACCTAAACCTAATGTTGAAAAAATCGCTTCGCGACATTACATTGTCATCGAAAAGTAGTACAAAATTTAAACTCGATAGCTAATCAGGACGTAAGTTAAAAATCGATGACAAAATTCCACTCGCAAGGAAAGAAAAAACATAAGCGAGATAAATTAAAGCTTATAAATATATTTCCCTCATTTCAAACTGAAGAAGAAATTAATAAAAGTCTAAACAAAACCATAACAAGTCTTTCAAGATATAATTAGCTCCTTAGCTAATTAGCTCCTTAGCTAATTATATCTGCTTATCAGCTTTATAACTCATCATAATTATGTTTATTTAGAAAAAGTAATCATACACTTAATTATGTAATAGAAAATTCAGGAGAGATAAACTTATTTTCTATCTTCTAAGAGGATGATATTTAATGGCAACAGCTTAATTTTTATTACAGAAACCAGAGAAATAGAAAAGAAGAACTTAGCCTTATTATAATCCTTTTGTTGACTTTTAAACAAAAGCCGTATTAATAAATTAACAACAAATGAAATTTTTATAAAATTGCTGCATTTGTAATTTCGTATCCTATTATTTACTATATTTAATATGATTCTGCTCTATAAATTGTCATTTATATTTTATTAAAAATCATTTTTCTCTAGTTTTAATATATTTTGCGAATAATTTTCTTCCGAGGTCATACTAAGAGATTTCAGTGGCATGTTGTTTGTTCTCAAGCATGTTATTATTATTATTGTATTATTGTATTAAAGGTATTGCAGACTTGTCAGAAGTGTTGCGGGTGCACGGGTTCATAATAAATTTAATGCATAAGTCCGATGAAAAGTGAATAAAATTTATTCTTATCACAACACATAAAAACAAAATGCTTAAATTTCCATAGCGATATTCGTACAATATCCCAATATCTCACAGTAGTTATCTTTTAAACTACTAAAATGTTCAACAGAACTTAATTCAAAATACTGAAAAAGCTAATGCGATTTCACTGAGAATTCGCTATAGTAAACAAAAACTGTTTACCAAACAACTACTAAAACAACTGAATTGAGATGTTTTCCTCCAGCTTTTATAACCTTTTTAAATGCACGAGAAGCTTCTCGTAATTTCTCGAATTTTCAGGAAAGCCAAAGAGTACAATTACGAGATATATATTTATTAAATAAGCGTGCTCCTGTATTCTTAATTTTTCAGCGCAGCTTTCTCTTCAAATAAGTCTCGTGCTGCCATGCGCATTAATATAAAACAATTTTAATTAATTCTATTTAAAAATATCTAAATCAATAGAAAAACCGTAACAGTATATATTTATATAGTTATAGTAGGAATATATAGTTATAGTGTATATATATATATATATATATATATATATATAGTGTATATATACGGTAAAAATATATAGTTATATTATATATATCAAGCAAAGTAGTAATTATAATTTAAAAAAAAACAATTTTGGTCTAGAAAACATCTTGCGCAATATGCTGCAATATAGGTAAAATATAAAAATTGTAGTAAGCTCGCCTAAAAGTTACCAAGAGCTGCTGCTCCAAAAGGTTCAACAAGTTTTAAAAAATTAATACATATGAAAATCAAACCATTAGATATGTAAAACATTAAAAAAACAGAAAAAAAGTAAGCGGAAAATGGTAAATTAGCCCAATTCGACTTCCAAACAGGCTTTTCAAGGGAAATTTCATTTATTTGAACGTCGAATCAAGCTAATCCCATTACACGTTTCGCCGAAACAGATAATTGAAACTTTTTCGCTAAACATTTTTTAAAATTTAGACAAAGTGTCTTGGAAATTTTAATAGTCTCAATTCTCTGTTCCAATTTCCCGACGCGTCCGCACAGAATGACACATTAAGGTGTTAAAAAATGTTAATCAAAACCTAAACTTCCTAAATCTAGACTAAAATTAAAATTAAAAACGAAAATAAATAGCGATGAGCTATTAGTCCTAAAAATACAAAAACATACGGGCTGGCCCTGCAAGCTTAAAGATTAACAATTATATATATTATACATACTATAACTATAGTTTGGTTTTGGTTTTATTAGATTACGGCAAAGCACTCGAGGGCTATCTGCCTGAAGGGAGGGATGCCTTCTTAGAGGACTTTCTAAGGGAAACTAGCTCGTATACACGTTACACATGGGGAAAACCACGAAAACGCCCAAGCAGCCAGCCCGTTCGCGGGATTCGAACCTCGGACCGAACTACCAGTGTTCAGCGACGTTGCCGCTCGACCGCTGGTGGGCCACTATAACTATATATAACTTAAATAACATACATAGTATGTATGTTATATAAGTTATATATAGTTGTATATAGTTATAGTATATATGTTACATACTATAACTATATACAGGGGTTGGACAAAAATATGGAAACACCTTTAAAAAACATGTTTCTTTGCTTAATATGGTGTAGGAAACCCGTTGGCATCCAAAACAGCTTGCAGTCTTCTCGGAATGGATAAATACAGTTCCCGTATGTTTGCCAAGGGAATATTATACCATTCTTCCTGCAAAACGGGGGCAAGTTCAGATAACGATGTTGGCGGTGGATAACGAGAACGCACTTTCTGTTCCAATGTAGACCACAAAAGTTCGATAATATTCAGGTCTGGTGACTGTGGTGGCCAGGGGAGATGGGACAACTCATCCTCGTGCTCAAAAAACCAGTCCTGGACAATGTGAGCTGTGTGAACAGGGGCTTTCTCGTCTTGGAAGACACCATCACCATCGGGGAACAAAGTTTGTACCATGGGATGAACTTGATCGGACATAAGTCTTGGCAGTCATGTGCCCTGACACAGTTATCATGGGGCTAGCAGAGAACCACGATATGGCTGCCCAAACCATAACAGAACCCCCGCCATATTTCACTCTTGGCAACAAGCAGCCTGTATTATAGGCTTGAGATGCCGTTCTCCAGACGTAAACACGGCCAGAAGTGGAAAACAATGGGAAAGAAGACTCGTCAGACCATATTACTCGCTTCCACTGCTCTATAGTCCAGGCTTTATGACTTAAACACCACCTTTTCCTGTTACGGACATTATTAGCATCACTGATGAGTGGCTTCTCAATTGCAGCACGGCCAGCAATTCCCTGTTTTTGAAGCTCCCTTCTAATTGTTTTGGTACTCACAGGGTTCGGTAACACAACATTCATTTCAGCAGTAACTTTTGCGGCTGTGGTCTTCTTATTTTTCGT
This sequence comes from Stegodyphus dumicola, assembly GCF_044657685.1. Taxonomy (NCBI): domain Eukaryota; kingdom Metazoa; phylum Arthropoda; class Arachnida; order Araneae; family Eresidae; genus Stegodyphus; species Stegodyphus dumicola. Next base: position 182,277,037 of record NC_140775.1, read on the forward strand.
CACAATTACCCTTAATGATTGTCTGTCACGATCACTCAGGACACACTTTCGTCTGCGCTGTGATTTAGCAGATGCTGTTTTTCCGCTTTTCAAATATGCGGAATAAATCTTCGATACAGTACCTCTTGAAACACTAAATACCTCGGCTATCTTGCTTACGGAAGCACCTACCATACGTGCTCGAACAATTTGCCCACGTTCGAAGTTTGTTAACTCTGACATAATGCAATGACAACCTCACATAACAGTACTCCGACAACAACTGAACTGTTTAGCACATTTACGAAGTTGTATAGGTGGCGTCAGTAGTCAAAAACACCAGCGCCACCTACATATTTCATTAAAATCAATCTTTCTTTTCAAACATGCATTTCACAAGGTGTTTCCATATTTTTGTCCATCCACTGTATGTTATATATAGTATATTTAATAAAGAATACTGATTATATTATCTCCTAAGATTTAGTAGAATTATCTTAAAAAAGAGTGAATCAATATTTAGTAAGTTCAATTTCGAAAAATGTTTACTTGCTTTTAATTTATTTCCTTTTATATTTGAAATTTTGTTATTCATGATTTAATTCAAGTCCCCGTTAAACATTTTTAACAATTTACATTCAAGTTACTTTAAAACATTTTTCGAAATTGAATTTACTAAGTATAGATTCACTCTTTTAAGATAATTCTACTAAAATTAATCTTAGGAGATAATATAATCAATATTCTTTAGTAAATAAATTATTATTAATTTACTTTGCAGCAATTGCGCAAGTAGTAGAGTAACTCGATTTCGCACTAAGGGAATTTAAGATCATACAACATTTGTTATATATAGTATGTATTTATATGGTTATAATATTAGTTACTTATAGTATTTATATAGTTATAGTATGAGTATTATAAAAGGTACAACAGATAAAATAATTATCAAAATTTTAAGTTCTGATAATAGTTTGTGCATTTATTTTCAATCTATCAATACGAAGTTTTATCATAGAAAATATTTTCCTTTAACGTTCCTTAATTTAATATAATTAAATGAGGCGGATGTTACTAAAACATCACACTTTGTTCCATTAAAACAGGATACCTAAAATTTGTCCCGATTACAACACTTTGCTTCATAACGAAGGAAAAAAAAAAAAAAAGAAAAGAAAAGAGTTCATTCGAAGTACTTGCAGCTTTCATTTAAACAGAGTTTTTAGTTACCCAAATTTATATCATTTCTTTCTGTCTTTGATAATCAGAGTTCTTTTGCATGGAGTCAGTAATATTGTTTATAATAAAATATTCATACATTTCATGTAGATAAGTTGCTTAATTGTCCTTAATCACCAATTTTGAATAACCCCTCCTGTTATTGATTGAAAACACGAGGGTTACATTCGCGTCAAAGTTAAAAATCGCTTTTATTTAATCCACATAAATGAAGATATTATAATACTTTTGATTGAAAAAAAACCTCGTTCTAGTTAATTGGTTTTCAATTGGTTGGTACCAACTGCACAATGTCGTTTAATTCATTTTCTTAATTCCTTTTCAATGCATCACATTTAATCAAAAAACTTAATTAAGTTACATATCATATATTTTATAAACTGAAATTAAATTTTAATGAGGTCATTGCTTTAATGAATAGGTATGCAGTTTATTAGAAGTTATTTCTTAAAATTAATTTCAAAAAGATAATTTTTCTGTTGTCCTCAAAAAATGAATTAATTAATTTTAGTGTTTTCTTAAAATTACAGATAAACAATTTGCATTTATATAACTGGATACTGGAGTCAATTTATTCAGATCTGTTTGAATCAGAAAATGCAACGAAATGACCATTTAAAAAAATTCTTATGGCTAAAATGCTAGATTTCTAAGTTTCTTAGAAATTCAGTTCAAATTAATCATATTATCTAAGGTGATGTACAATATATTTCAGTAATTTTTATTCTGCTAGAATGTATGCAAACACTTTTTCCCGTAACATGCTTATCGTGCTTTAAACTGATTCTGATGGCTACATATTTCCAAAGTATTTAAAATGCTATGATCAATCTGGGTCCTCTGGCAATCGCTATTTGCAATTTATTTCTCACAAAACTGCTATTGTTAATAAATCTGAAATTCATCATTTTCTAGTTTTGGAGTTTTATATTTTCCTGAGATGCTAGCTTCTTTGTACAGAGCTAGGTAGAAAAGGATGGTGATTATTTTAACTGCTATAGCACAGTGAATATAACCCTCTCCTCAATTTTACTTCCTTGTACGAAGTGAACGAAAATATCCATTTTTACCGCTATTGAATCCAAATTAATGATGTTTGTGAGTGACATCTGTACGTAAGTGCAGAAATCCTTTTCAGAAACGAATTATCAAACTGATTTAAAAGGGATTCAGAAGCCATTTTTTCGTGGCGTCCTTACGGACGTATGTATGTATGTATCTCGCATCAAAAACGAGTAGTTTCAGAACGTTGAAATTTTGTATGTGGAACTGCTATAGCATGTAGTTATGCACCTCATATTTTAGTTGCAATCGGCCGCACCAAAAGTATATATATGTATATATGTACCCACTGTGTTACTCGGCTCAGCGAGCTCAGTTCATTTTTTATTCTTATATGTTGGTAAATTGCTCATATTTTTGCTTTAAAAATGATTGAATTATGCTATTCTTATAGTCCTGTTAAGGTTTCCATGCATGCAATAGTTGTAGAATCACCAACAATTTAAAAGTTGTTCAAGTGCGGCTAAGCCTCATTTTTTTGTAATAACAACCATATTTGTTTACGTTTAAAACAGCAGAATAGTGAATGAAGTCTTTCTGCACCTTTAGCGTCTTTATGTGGAGTGGTACCAAAGAAAACTTTTAGTTTTGTGCATCGAAAAATCTGCCTTCTTGCACGCTGACCGAATTGCTTGTTTTTGCGCAGAATCTCTAATTTGAATTGTAAAAAATGATATTTAATTGCTTTAGCTATATTTGGTGTTTCATATTTTTGCGTTTTCGATAAAGATATTTCGAGGTTTCATGTATTTTGCCTTGTCGCGAAGAGAGAACTGAATTAATTCAATGAAAACTGTATCTCTAATGAAATTACACGAAATAACTTTAAATGAAAAGTTGCCAAATATGCCCATGACAATATTCCGTGCAAGGAAGTCATGTGATGTACATATAAGATTTTTGTTAATGTTGTAGCTGCACAGTTGAGTGCACGCCATTACTGCGTAGAAAAAATAATAATTAAATCATTATTAATTTCTGAAAATGGCATCTTACAAATGTCGTCAGTCCACATACTGCTAAAACCGACTAGAGAATCTTCGCACATTTTCAGAAGCGCATGTGCACTCACAATGGGTTATTACAGTGTGAAGTATTAAGGTTTAGGGGGATGTTCCTTTTAATAAGATTAGGCAGTAACAGTGCAAGCAGAGCAATGCACTGTAATGTTCCAGAACTTCCCAGAGAACTCATAAGTCGAATCCACCCGTTGCTTCAATAGGACTGGGCAATTGTCCACGCGTCAAAGGATTCTACAGAACATCTGAGGAGGATGTTCAGTAATGTTTAATCCATCAACGTGATCATTCCCGAAGCCGAACAATCTACGTTCTTTACTTAAACTAAAGGCTGTTATTCAGCCTGAAATAGCCACCATACTAAAAGAAATGTTGACACATTCGGAGAAAATTCTTTGTTATACTCTACCAACATGCAAAGCTGCACCAAGAAGAAAACGAATTCTTCGTTATTTCGTTTTAAAAATCGTCACATTGTTCGGACTTATTGTATATTAACTTCATCCTTAACAAGAAAAATACAGTTAATGATTTTAATACTAAATATTATGTAGTGAAGTCCGGTGAGAATGCTGGCCAGTCCATACGGGTGATATCCTCCGATTGAAGGCTTTCGCTTACGATGTTTGCACGGTGAGGACGGACGTTGTCATCCATAAACACAAATTGTGCGCCCATGGCGCCCCGAAACAAGCGTACATGTCGTTACAGAATGACGTCCCGATAGATTTGGCTTGTCATGATTCCAATTTGAACATGCAGGTCAGTTGTGGAACCCAGAATAATTCCACCCCAAACGAGCACTCCTGCACCACCGTAACGGTGTCGTTCAATGATGTTTTCTTGGTGGTAACGGGTACCTGGAGCTCTCCATATGAAAGTCCGGCGAGAATCAGACTGCAAGCTAAACCTGCACTCGTCGGAAAGCATCACACAAGCCCACTGTTGCGGTGTCCACAATGCATGCTCTCTACTCCAGGCTAACCGCAGGCGACAGTGAGTTGCAGTAAGTGGAACGCATCTGACAGGTCTACGAGCATACATACCAATCTGCCCTAAGCGTCTGTACACGGTCTACCTTGAAACTGTTGTACCAGTGGCTGAAGAGAGCTGACGAGACAGGTCTGAGGCTGTACTCCGCCTGTTTCTTTTGGCAGTAACTGCCAAATACCGGTCCTCATTCGGCGTTGTAACTCTGGGGCGACCTGTGCTGTAACGTCTACTCACAATACCATCATCTTGGAATCGTTGCCAAATCCTGGAGATGCCACTCTGGGCAATTCCAAGTTCGTCTGATACTTCCAGTTGGGTACGCCCACATTCCAGACGGCCGATAATTCTACGACGTAAAAAATCATCCAAATGCGTCCTTTGTGTCATAACTATTCGGTTATTGCACTGAAATGCTTATAAAGGACCCTCCGAACAATTTTACTTCTTTGCCTGTATTCCTTATATATCACTCTCTTACACTCTCGTCATTGTGACGTACCATCGGTGTCATCTGGTTACTTTCTGAAATTTGCATATGATTCTTGAAGATGTGTGTAGTGATTTTTACAGGTGATATATTTATTTTAGAGTTCGATTTCCGCGTGACTCCGAATTATCTTTAATTTATGGTCATGAGTGTATTTGTGAATTTAATGACAAAAGGCTAAAATGGAAACGGGTAGTTAATGAGTAGAAGAGGAGAAAGGCTGCATCTACTTACAAATCTCAAAAGTTCCTAAGTTTACACTTTTTGACATTGATACCATTATTACAATTCTCAGCTATTCCTTAAATATTTCTATACTCAAATGAGAACTATCCGTGCAGTTTATTATTACATTTCTGGAAATTCTCGAAGCAACTAGAATGTGCGCAAGTCGACTTCAAAAACTAATTCCCGCCTTTGTGAAAGAGAAGTTACCAAACAGATGGATAAACGAGCAGCTGTGTTCGATGAACCGCACTTTGCTGGGCCACTTCATTGGCTTGATGATTTCTAGCCAAATGTACACATGTCATGACCGTAGCGAGAATATTATCTTTAATCTAACAAAGGCGTAAACACCGCTTCTGTTAGGAGATTTAATTGAAGTGAAACAGCGCATTGTCATGGTTTTAACTCAGGTGGACAAGAAAATCAACAATGGGGAAAATGGATTACATATTATACGAATGACGAACTATCGCGAATATATTTGGAACTTTTATTCGGACAATTTTATTTCCGTTGTTCGAATTTGTTTTCTCCCTAATCACTTTAATTTTCGTTGTTAACGACAAGCAAGTGTCATCTGTACGTGAAACCTGTGATTTTTTTTTTTAATAACAAAAGGAATAAATGAAATAAATTATTTATGCTGTAAACGGTTTTCTGTATTTTTTGTGTAGTGACACAAACATAGAAAAGAGGATTATGTTAAATTTAATGTATTTAATCAATTTATTAAATACATCGTTCTATCATGTATGCTATAATTTAAAGTCAATTAGAAATGAATTAAAAACAAAATCATTCGATAAAAGTTAGTTTTTTGCTACTGCAAATAAAGTAAATAAATACAGACATTAACATGAAACAAATAAATCAATCAAAACCCTCAGCCTCATGGAGAAAAAGTTAAAAAAAATCTTTAAATTCGCAACAAAATAAAAACAAAGCATTTTTAAAATTCTAGAGGTATAGAAATACAATTCAACAAGTAATATATATAAAAAAAACTTTTTCAAGTCAATTCCTACTTAGGTCAACAAAGAAAAATTTTAATATGTGAAAAAACTGTATTAACATCAAGTGTCATGCACTACAAGTTTAAAAAAGTGTATTTGAACTTGAGTGGATGAATAAAAAGTATTTTATTAACGATTGAAAATTAATTAATTAAATAAAAAAATGTTAAAATCCTATTTTGGTCAACAAAGAATAATTTTTAAAACGTAAAAAAAAAAATTAAATGTACAAAAGAAATTAATTAAAAATATTTTTTTTTATTTTTAAAATAAAAATAATTAATATATGAAAAAACTATATTAACATCAAGTGTCATTCACTGCAAGTTTAAAAAATGTATTTGAACTTGAGTGGATGAATAAAAAGTATTTTATTAACGATTGAAAATTAATTAATTAAATAAAAAAAATGTTAAAATCCTATTTAGGTCAACAAAGAATAATTTTTAAAACTTGAAAAAAATTAAAAATACAAAAGAAATTAATTAAAAGTATTTTTTTTAATTTTTAAAATAAAAATAATATGGGAAAAAACTATATTAACATCAAGTGTCATTCACTGCAAGTTTAAAAAATGTATTTGAACTTGAGTGGATGAATAAAAAGTATTTTATTAACGACTGAAAATTTGAACAAGATATATGGGGAGTGTGAGCTAGTAGTAGGAATTTAAAAAATAAACTTGTTGGTTTTGAATCGTTGCCGAATTGCATATAATAACACGACTCTCAGAAAATATTACCATCCTAAACATACAGATTATAACTGCATAATCTTTATAGCTTTCATAGCTGTAACTCATTTATTCAATGTGCACTGCACAAAAAAGAAGTAATCCTATTACTATCATTAATAATTTCTATGTAATGAAATTGGATTTATCCTCTCTTATATGGTATCGAAAATTTGAACAATAGATTATTTTCTGAGTATTTTAGGTTATATTACTTTTAAAGTAAAGTTCTATAATATACTTCTTTCACTGGTGTAAAAATATCTCATCTTATTGTTAATACTCTAAGTAACTATGAGTTGATCGAGAATCCTTAAATTCCCATTTTATAAAGAACTAAAGATATACTTTTTGTTCGCAAGAGAAAAAAGAAAGCAATTCACAAAGAAGCCATAAAATAACAAGAAGGTTCATAGAATTATCAAGGTAAAAAGATTAGCACTGAAAAAATACTCATGCAGTACTGTGAAGTTACATAGCACTACTCACACAGCATAGAGATATGTGAAGCAAGCAGTTATACATAGAAGAAATCTTTTTAAAATGGTTTTCAGCTTGTAGAATATCATTTAAGTATCAAACCAGTTATTTTATATTAATATCGTTTTCTATCAATCTCGTTTCGATTTCTCTGCTGGGTTGCAAATTCTTAACTCGCGCGATATTCAAATGAGATAAAAACTACAGAGCAATTAACGCTTTAACCACGAATTTTTTAACAAAACTATTCCGTTTTCTATCCAAGTGAACACATACAGTGATGGCCAAAATTGTGGACACTTTTGGAAAATTTTATGTTTTTGAACTTTTGTATGCTTATAGAAAATGTTACGTTTCGCAAAATGCGAACTTGTATATATCATTTTAAAGGGAATTTATTATTGAATTCAATACAAAACACAAAATTCAATTATTTGCAATACAAAAAATTTGTATGTACTTTAATATAAATAAAAAACACAGTTATGAAGTGGTTTGTAATGTCTAGCTTTCCTGGCCGATCACTGTTCTTGTTCTGAGAACCAATCAAATGTTAGTAACTGCCAGTAGAAGCTGACATCATGTTTACACTTGAAACAATTCATTATTTTGCTTTGTTCTGTAGAAAAAGGACCTGTTTCTCATACACTGCAATTACAAGTAGGAATTTTTGAAAAATTTTTTAATATATAGTCAAAAAGCAATGACATCAAATAAAAGAGTAGATTGGACACCTAGAAAGAGATGTAATATTATTGTGTTACGAGAAAGTGGTGTTTCCTATGCTGAAATTGCAAGGCAGGTGGGTGGTTCAGTGACTACATCTGGAGTTCGAAAGTTTAGTTTACGATATCAGGAGTCAAATTCAATAAACAAACAAAGAAAGAAAATGCCGAAAAAGGTGCACCACATCTATTGATGACAGAAGAATAAAAAGACTATGTTTCCAAGATAGAAAAATGTCATCAGCAGCCATCAGAAGCGATCTGCATGGTGCTGGTGTTTCTGTCAGTTCAAGAACAATCAGGAGAAGATTAACAGATGTTGGACTGAGAGGTAGAATTCCACGAAGAAAGCCGTATCTTAATTTTCAGCAACGAAAAAAAGACTACAGTGGGCAAAGGAATACATTAATTGGACAGGTGATCAGTGGTCACAAGTTATACGGAGTGATGAAACTAAGATATCGTTATTCGGTAGTGATGGACGAAAATATGTAAGACGTAGAATAGGAGAAGAGCCATCCTGACTGTATTCAAGCAACTGTGAAGAACCCAGTTAGTGTTATGATTTGGTAATGCATGTCAGCAGACGGTATTGGTCGCCTTCATGTCATCGATGGGACACTGAATGCCAGAAAATACATTGACACTATTCTAGAACCAAAACTTCTACCTTCCATCGAAGATCTCATTCCCAACAATGCTTCGTTTATTTTTGAGCAGGATTCTGCTCCTTGCCACACGGCCAAAATATCGAAAGAGTGGTTTCGTACAAAGAGCATTAAATTGTTGTCATAACCAGGAAACAGTCCTAACCACAATCCTATCGAAAATTTGTGGCACCGTTTGAAAACTCTTGTCCGAATGAAGCGCCCATCAAATAAAAGGGAACTAATTGAGGCTATAATTGTTTCCTGGCATCATGTAATAACGAACGAAGAGTTTAAAACTCTTGTCAGTTCAATGAAACGTCGATGTGAAGCCGTAATAAGAAATAAAGGGTACCCCTACTAAGTACTGATAACTCACTGCAATCATCACTATCTAATGTATATAGATAACTATTATCGTTTAACTCTTTTTGTATTGCAAGTAATTGAATTTTGTGTTTTGTATTGAATTCAGTAATAAATTCTCTTTAAAATGATATATACAAGTTTGCATTTTGTGAAACGTAACGTTTTCTATACGCATACAAAGTTCAAAAACATAAAAATTTCCAAAAGTGTCCACAATTTTGGCCACCACTTTGTATGTCATATATAATGTAAATTTAGCATTTGGGATTTTTATGGCAACCGATTTTCAAGCCAAAGCTGGGAAATATATGACCCAGCCGTAGTTAATGATGGGTATTATTCTGGAAAACTTTATTATATGAAATTGATTTACATCGTATGGTACAGGGTAAAAAGCATTCTTTACATAACCCACCATTAGACATTGTGCAACTCCATATTTGTTCTTTTATCTATGCTCATTTGCGTACAACAAGCACAACGGCGTCCTGCTTTTCTAAACACTGGAAGATGATTCCCAGCATTCAAGAGATTTTAATTAATTTTTAACCCAACAGTAATTTTCAAAATTATAGTAGGTCATATATGTCCCGTTAGCTAGTCAAAGTGTTAAAGGAGGGTTTTAGACGGTATAATCAGAGCGTGTTGTACCTGATTGAAGACCACGTTGCTAAATTTGATTCTCTGGATTAATATTCTCTGGCTTTCAGTTATTCTTTCCGTTAGGCTCGTTTACTTTGACTTCGGTCAAAACAGTCAGCTTGCGCGCTTGTTAAACTGTTAAACTATTAGGCTATATTTAATTTCATTACATTTAGGTAATCCATTATCTTTGATTTATGCCAAAACTGTTGGCTTCTGCAAGCACGAGTTGGTGCGGACTGCTAAACTATATTTACACCCTTTTCGTGACTCTGAGGTACTTACAAGACATCGTGAAAAACTCACCAATTGCCTTTTAAAGTTCCGGGCTAATTTTATGCTACCTAAGGAGGACAGATCCTATAATTGTTTTAGTCAAATATTAAACCTAAAAGCACAGGTAAAAGTTCCACATTTTTGACATTTAGGCTAATATAAAATAAAATAAAAATTTTATTGCTATTTTAATAATTTTAAATGCTTTAAATAATTTTTAGATCCTCGTTTTCATTCTAACTTAATGTAATGCACACACTGGAATGGCAAAAGGAAGCATGGTAAATTATAATTGTCAATAATATTTACTTCAAATTTCCATTGTTTCTGTTCTTAAGTTGATAAATCGAGATTAATAAAACAGAAATTAAACCCCCAAGTCTCTTGCGAGAGGGGAGATATTATAATGTTGTGTATCTAATAATAAAAAATTAGAAAAAAGAAAGACTTTTATAATGAAATGGGAAAAAGCATATATATACATATATGATAGAAGAATTGCTCTCAGCAAATAATTTTGAATATTATTATCAATTCTTAATTCTAATTATAGAAATTATAAGAAAAATGATTTATATTTTAAGAAAATTATAAATAAAGAGTTAAAAAAACCTCAAGTTTTGGTTTGATGGGTTTAGTTTATTATGGCAAAGCGCACTAGGACTATCTGCCTATGGGCAGGGGTGCCTTCGTGGGGGACTTTGTAAGAGAAACTGGCTAGTGTACACGTTACACATGGGAACGGGTCCAAAAAGGCCCATACAACAAGTTGGTTCGCCTGTAATCTAACCCAGGTCGGAACTACCAGTGTGCAGCGGTTTTACTGCTCGAGAGTCCCAAAATCATCAAGGCATGCTGCTTTATGTAAAAGCGCTAGACTGTAAAAAACATTTTCGCTATCATAATAACATTTTAATCATATGAGATCGAAGATATACTTGTGGAACTGCTACGAAGGGCGGATTTTAAATCAAACTTATCAAAGAGAAGTTTAACAACTGAATGGAAATAGCTAAACTTCAAGAGTTTGAAAATCTTTTAAGTGCGAGATTTTTGCAATACGTAGATTAAACAATTATTTTTACAATACGTAATTGTTCATGACTTAAAATTTTTTAAACTTCTATACATTTAGATAAATGAGAAACGAAGCAGTCAACTAGAAAGAAGCAAGTAGTATGTTTGTACTAAAAGGAAGCATTTAGCACAAGGTGCTGCTAAATTTAAATGTACACTCATGTCCATAAATTAAGGATAATTCGGAGTCACGCGGCAATCGAACTCTAAAATAAATGTATCACCTGTAAAATCACTACACACATCTTAAAGACTCATATGCAAATTTCAGGAAGTAACCAGATGACGCCGATGGTACGTCACAATGACGAGAGTGATATATAAGGAATACAGGCAAAGAAGTAAAATTGTTCGCAGACGCTTTATAAGCACTTCAGTGCAATAACCGAATAGTTATGACACAAAGGGCGCATTTGGGTGATTTTTTACGTGGTAGAATTATCGGCCGTCTGGAATGTGGGCGTACCCAACTGGAAGTATCAGACAAACTTGGAATTGCCCAGAGTGTCATCTCCAGGCTTTGGCAACGATTCCAAGATGATGGTAATGTGAGTACACGTTACAGCACAGGTCGCCCCAGAGTTACAACGCCGAATGAGGACCGGTATTTGGAAGTTATTGCCAAAAGAAACAGGCGGAGCACAGCTTCAGACCTATCCTGTCAGCTCTCTTCAGCCACTGGTACGACAATTTCAAGGCAGATCGTGTAAAGACGCTTAGGGCAGATTGGTCTACATGCTCGTAGACCTGTCAGATGCGTTCCACTTACTGAAACTTACTGTCGCCTGCGGTTAACCTGGAGTAGAGAGCATGCATTGTGGACACCGCAACAGTGGGCTTGTGTGATGTTTTCCGACGAGTCCAGGTTTACCTTGCAGTATGATTCTCGCCGGACTTTCATATGTAGAGCTCCAGGTACCCGTTACCACCAAGAAAACATCATTGAATGACACCGTTACGGTGATGCAGGAGTGCTCGTTTGGGGTAGAATTATTCTGGGTTCCAGAACTGACCTGCATGTTCAAATTGGAACCATGACAAGCGAAATCTATCGGAACGTCATTCTGGAACAACATGTACGTTTGTTTCGAGGCGCCATGGGCGCACAATTTGTGTGTTAATGGATGACAGCGCTCATCCTCACCGTGCAAACATCGTAAGCGAATGCCTTCAATCGAAGGATATCACCGGTATGGACTGGCTAGCATTCTCACCGGACTTGAATCCAGTAGAGCACGTGTGGGACATGCTTGACCGACGAGTTGCAGCCCGTCAACTCTTCCTACATGTCTACCGGAACTTCGGAGAGCATTGCTGTTTAAGTGGTGTAATATCCCCCAAGATCAGATCGATAATTTGATACTCAGCATGCCTAGGCATTGTACGGACTGTATTGCATCGTCTGGGAGACATACAATGCAATAACAGTCATACCAACCATGTAATATTGGTTTTTTGTAAATAGTTTTTTTTTTTTTTTTTTTTTTTTTTTTTTTTTTTTTTTGTAATTTGCTCCAGGGAGAAAAAATCGCTAATTGTTTTAATAATATCAAGCATATAGCATCTTTTTTTTTTTTTGCTCTTTACCTTTTGTTTAATAAATAAGCTTTACAAATAAGTCAAATTTGTTTTGCTTCTAACTCTTACTTTGCCTGATTTTGCATTATCCTTAATTTATGGACATGAGTGTAGTTTAAAAGTAAGGAGAGATCCAACTCATCAGTAACAAGACATGACTTCCACTAAGTAATGTAATACATGATAAACAGCAATCTAAGACATTTATCTTAATGCAGAAAATAATTTTTAAGAAAGTATATTTGCAAAAATTAATCTCCCTTGGATTGTAAAAAATGATTTTTTTTATTCGTCAGATATTCTTGGTCATATGTGATTGAAGAGAAAATCAAGATGTCGCTAAGAGTAGTGATTTTTAAATAAAAATTTTCGGAGAGAAATTTATTGAATTACAAAAGCCTGAAAATTCTTACGTGTGAGCTTTCTACAATACATAATCATCTTATGGAAAATTTTAGCTTTCATCGTTTTCGAAAAACGTATTAAAATATAAAAAATGTTTTTAGTTTCTGAAGGGCTATTGTTTTCGTTTTGCGATTTTGCGTTGGTTCACTATAAATGTCCGTTTCACTTTTCAAACTGTTGCCACCGAAGTCCTGCATTATATTCGAAAAAATTAAATAATGAAAAATCTGCATAAATGTTTGTATATTCTCTGCATAAATGTTTGTGATAAAAAAACGGTACATAGAGCCATCGAATTTTGAATGACGTAATCCTCCTATGAATATGGGCATGTGGAAGCCCAAGTTTGAAACTTGGAATCTGTTTTGTTGTCGATTTCATATTTTATAAAACTTTAACGAAATTTTGATTAACAAACTGAAGGATTTCAAAGCAAGCAATGGCAACGTTGTACAGAAAAACATTTTTATCTCCAACGCGCAAAACTCTGTATCGGAAATTCTAAAGTGATATGCTCAATTTAAAACTATTTTGTGATATTGCTCTTGAACTGAATTTTAAGTGCAAAGAACATGATATTTAATAAATAAAGGTAACACACAAAACTTTAAAAAAAAAAACGCCGCTCTGGACGTAATTTAAAATCTGAAACCTTTCAATTTTTTTCTTAATTATTGCAATACTTTTGGGTCGTATTTGACTAAAATATATGTCTGATACCCTTAAGAATGGCAGATTTTAAATGAAAACTAGCTGGCAAGCTTACCAGTTGAGCGGGCTTCGGCCAAAGCAATGTTTATAAGTTCCATGTACTGACAACCTGAAAATAAAATGAACTATTAATTTAATGTACTGTACATAAAGATGTAAGCTGCTGCCAAAGCAAAATTTACAAGTTCTATATACATCGGAAAAAGAAAAAGCATAAAAACATTTCAGTATGAATGAAATCAGTTCATTCTTTCTTTCCAAGTAACAACCTATTCGTAAATAATTTTTGTTGCCAAATCAGGAAACAAAACCTCCACTTCAGATTCATACTACGGGACACTTCAGGTTAATATGTATACGTATTACATCATGATTTACATTTAATGTATTATAACAGCTTTTTCTTAATATTAATAAAAGAATTAACGTGGCAATAACATATCGATTCAATTATCCTAATCTGAAACAAAACAGTTGCCAACAGCAGCGATTTATTTAAAATGCTGACACTAACGAAACATTTTCGACATAACTGGTCATCGAAACTAAAACATAATGACAGAAATTAAACGTAAGTGATACTTAATGAAAAATTGTTAATAGAAATTTGTACAAAAACATTAGTTAACAAAATTACAATATCTGGCAGTTGATTATTCTCAAAATATTGAAATTAAAACGAAATTTATTGGAAACTGGAAAATGATGGAAAAATTAAGTCGCATCTTGTGGAATTTTTTTTCTTTAATATGGAGTATAGTCACCTTGGATAGATATGCATACTTTACATCAGAATTTCCTAGACTTTACCAAAGTGTTCATCAAGGCTTAGAAAATTGCCCGCCACTCTTCTAAATGTGTACTTTTCATCACCCGGAGGGTCCGGGGAGGAACTTGGCGCTCTGAAATTCGCCGCCTTAAGGCATCTCACACATGCTCAATCGTGTTCAAGTCGGGTGAGTAAGGTAACCAATCCATTCAAGTAGTATCTGCTCTTTGTAAGTATTTTGACTCCACATATGCTCAGTGAGGCCGAGCATTGTCATCCGTTAGCAAAACCCTCGTCCAACAGCACCACTAAACAGTCTAACTTAGAGTTCCAGTAACTTGTCCACTAATCTCCTAGCGGTAGAACCTCCTCGAAAGATATGAAGCTTGATACGGCCATTTGCCATAAATTCCTCCCCAAATCATTAAGCTGCAGTTGCGGAAATGTGATATTTCACGGACAAGGGAAGACAAGTTGCGTGGTTCTTCCTCTCTCCATATCCAAACATGACTAGAATCTCTGTTCAGAGTATATATGGACTCCTCAGCGAACAATAATCGGTCTCAGTTGTCTTGGCTCTATTGAACATGATGATGGCACCAGTTTAAACGTCCCCCCTCTTGAAACTGAAGTGAGTGGGACACAAACCGTTGGTTGACTCGCATGCAGTGCAACCTTGTTGAAGCCTCGTGCAGCAGTAGAACCGCTAATTGGAGTTCCTGTTGCAGCCTAAAGGTTTAAATCTAAATCTCTTACAATCGCTTCGAGGTTTCTTCGAGTCGACCACGACATAAAACAGTCTTCTGACTCAGTTGTTGCTCTTGGTCACCCTTGACCAGGCTGTCTACCAACTAATCCAGGGCTTAAAAAGAGGCTGCAGCCTCTTCATAAGACGCTTTGAGGGGCATTCAAATCTTGGGCATCCTCCATTTGTATTTGACCTCCCTTGATTCTGCCAAATGCTTGCCACTTTTGACCTTCACCTTTAAATAACGCCATTGAGCCATAACTACTGAATACTGATCACCCTCATAAACACACTGACTTTGAGCAACAGCATAGACCAGCATGTACCCATTGCGCACCACATTGTCAATCACCGAATAGGATTTTATTTTTGCTGCCAACATATGCCCGGAACTCCAACTTTGTCTTCATTTGCATTCAATTAACGTAAATAATTACAGTATTAGTCATACATTTCAACATTAACTTAGCAGATTTTTTGTCATTATCCTTTAATTTTTATGACCAGTATAGAATGATGCCATATGCAATCTCGTGCTTTCTTCGTCTGGATATGATAATATTACGTTTAATATTTGCCATTCCTGATTTTATTCTATATTTTGTAAAATACACATATTTTTGATTAACAAACTCTACGATTTGAAAGCGAGCAGTGGCAACAGTTTTCAAATTAAAGCATTTTATTATAAATCTCCAACCCGTGAGACTGTTGCCACTTGGAAAAATGGGCGCGAAAATTATCCTTTTCTGAACTTTTCATTAATATCTCGGCTTATGAAAGTTTTACGAAGATGAGAATGGTCGAAATGCTTTCTCAAGAATTTTTGGAAACCCGGGGGGGAGGCTACCTCTCTCAAAACTTCCCCTTCGTGGCTCCGGAGAAGATGGTATCACAAACAAACAAACCACAAATTTTACTAGTACAGATTGTCGGACAGAGGTTTATCCAATTGGATGCAACGTGTTGAACTTCAAAAGGCGTTCAAAATTTGTTACTTATTTATTTCAAACTGTGCAAGCTTTATGCAGTATATGGATCACAAGTGTTTGAACATCGAACAAAAGCGTTTTTGTTCATAATGTTTTAAACAAATATGTTAAACTGTAAAAAAAAATTTTCTGAATTATTAAAATATTCTTTGTCATGTGTAACTGAAACATAAAGCCGTGAAACGGCTATGAGGAGTTCTAAATCAAAATTATGGAAGAGAAAGTTAGCGAACTGAATCCAGAGAATCAAACTATAAAATATTCCAGGTACTCATAAAAACATTTTTAACTTCCACTGTTTTAGATAAGTGTACTAAACTGTAAAACATAATTTTCTTCCTTTTTCTTCGTCGTGCACAATTAAAAACGAAATCGTGAAATTACTAACACTGATGAATTTTAAGTAAATATTCTCGAAAAGACGTTTAGCAAACTGAATGTTAAAAACTAACCTACAAAATCTCTTAAGCGTTTGCTTTTCACAACACGTGGATCACATGTGGTTGCTCATCTTGGCAAGAAAATTCTTGGCGATCGAAAATTCTGCAATCCGGCAACCCCGCGGCAGGATAAGAGCTGAGTCAGGATAGTGGTTCCGGACAGGAGCATATCGAGACCCTTAATGGACTGCTAACCGCGAGCACCAGCTAATGGAGAAGATAGCCCATAGATGGGAAAGGGGGACATAAATGTTTGCTGGACATAACCATCCCCCCTTTGAATACACACTCGCCTTTCCTCCCGTCCCACTCTTTCCTTAAGTCCATCTAAAAAGGAGTGGATGCAATGATGGAATTAATGGCTAGACCTACAACAGCTGTTAAAGATCGGCCAGATGCGGATTTAATGATAACGGATTGCGGATCTTCCGGACGTCGGAAGGAGAGCGAAATTTTTACGCTGATCTTCGTATCTGAGGATCTTGCTATTGGCTCTGATTGTTTACGATGGGTATAAGAAAGGAGAAATGAAGAAACACATGAATAAATATTCTTCTAAGTACGCTTAGAAGGTAAGAGGTTTAGATGAAATATTCGGCCTGCATCTTTTGCTCTAACTCATGTACGTTTCCTAATGTATTAATCAAAATCACTATCATTATTCTTAGGCAACATTAGCAGATTTTATTTGATCTTGAAAAATCATATTTTCAAATGATTTGATTGAAAAAAAATGTAACTAAGGTTCGGTGCAGAAAAAGGGGAAAACACTGTCTTAACTCTTTCGCATCGAGAGATGACCAAATCTGTTTTCAACAAACATCCCAAACTCCCTTGTTTACGAATTTGTCTTCGAATAGTTTTCCTTTTCCCCCTGCGGTTTCATCCATTGTGTGCAGTTTCACCTTAGCGCCGGATTGCACCTGCGAACGTCAATACCTTTCAGTATTTCTCCTTTATTTGCTTCAAAAGAATGATTGACATGTCTTTTAACAACTCGCGAAACCAATGAGCCATACACTAACGTGGAGGGGAAAGAACTAGGTAGAAAATAAACGAGGCGTTGAGGCGGTTTGCCGTTGCCTGAATGAACGGGCGTTACGGGCGACTTCGATGCGAAAGAGTTAAACCTAAATTATGAAATAATTTGTGGAAGAAATTTTCTATTTCATATATCTGAGATCAATAATAATATTCTCCTTACGTACATTTATAAGGTATTTCCTCGCTCCTTTCTGCATCCCTTCGTGGTGCAACGGTAGCACACTCGGAGCGTATTTCAGAGGTCTAGATTCAAGTCCGACTAGGGCATTACACATACTTCACGTCTCCTACAAAACTCTTTCATGACTATACACTGGCGCTGGAACTATAAAGTGATAGAGGATGATTCTTCTTCAATCACCAGCATTTGGCAATTGGGTCCACTGATTCCCAGTCGCTCTTTAAAAGAGGGGGTGTATAAAGTATTTTCCACCTCCTTTCTGCATGCCTTCGTGGTGTAACGGTAGCATACTCGAGGTCCAGGTCCAAGTCCCAAAGAGGACACTGCACATATTTCACGTCTCCTTCTTCAAAAATCTTAATGACTCTACAGTGGCCCCTGAATTAAAAGGGGATGGAGGATGATTCTTCACCCCCAGAATTTGACGATTGGGTCTCCTAAACATTAGCTGTCTTTTAACCTTTTGAGGCTGGGGCTTTGGTAGCAGTAAAAGCTACCAAAGGACGGGGAATATTAAACCGAAAGCTTTTCCCCCTTTAAGAAATCACCTCCTATTTGCAACAAAGATTCTCGTGTGTAGTTTAATGGATTCTCAGAGGGGTGTATCTATGTCGCAAAAGCAAGACCTTTGAAAAAGATAAGTGGTTAAAATCCCAGGGGCGTCAAATTTGACATTTCACCCCACTTTTCAGCCTGGAAAATGGGGAAAAAAGACATGGCCACTAAAGTGGACAACACCGTCTTTTCAAAGAGAGGAGTCTATGGCCAATATAATGGCCATCCCATCTTCAAAATGTTAAAAGAGGATTTTCTTCCTTCTTTCTGCGTGCCTTCGTGGTGTAACGGTAGCACACTCGGCTGGTATAGGAGAGGTCCAGGTTCGAGTCTCGGCGAGAGCATTTCTCATTTTTCTCGTCTGCAGCATCGAAATAACCTAATGACTCTACACTTAGATCTACCCATCTTAAGGAAACAAAGTTTACGAAATATTACTCCGCTGGAATAAAGTAACAAGAATTAGAATTTTTATATGACAGCAATTCTCACCTGCTGCAAACATTCGCCGGAACGTAGTGTGGCAAACGTAAAAATTGCATTAATTTAGGACAGCATAGTTCTTATGATAATGTAAAGGACATTTAAGCGAGTTTAGACCATTTGTTGCAAAATCATATTTTTAACAAAGTGCATTTGAGCAAAGATCTTGGCTTTCGTTGATCAAAACGGTGTCCGCCGATAACATCGCGGCAAAAACATCGTGGACGAAAACGTCGCGGAGAAAACAACGCAAGGCGAAAACGTCGTGCTACAAAACATCGTGGGAGAAAACATCGCAAAGAGAAAACATCGCAGTTCTAAAACATCGTGGTACAAAACATCGTCGTCGAAAATAAAGCGGTTCAAAAACTGCGCAGTTTAGTGAGTGAGTGAGTGAGTGATTATGGCGCAAAACCAGAGATGATTATGACGCGCCAAACACAAGGTGGGAGATTCGCAGTTTAAAAACATCGTCGTCGAAAAATATCGTGGTAAAAAATAAAGTATCTACAAATCATCGCATGACGATAACATCGCAGACATGCTTTTTTCAGGCTTTAATAACTGTAAATGGATATTCCCATATTGATTTTTGATCGCAAGATGGAAAGAAGGATAATTTTTACTTTCATACATTTTATTAACTAATAAATTTTTGCTGAGAAAATAAGAATGAAACTTAAGCATAGAAAATTAATGCAACTTATAGCACTTAATAGAATTTTAAACCGACATAGTTAACTAACAAAGACCAATAATAAATCATTTTTTATAAAGTTTTTACAGGTAATTTTTCATAAAAAGTATAATCTATCAAGTTGCATTTAATTTTCTATGCTTAAGTTTCCTTCTTATTTTTTCAGCAAAAATTTATTAGTTAATAAAAAAATGTGAAAGTAAAAATTATCCTTCCTTACATCACTTACGCTCACAAATCATTATGGGAATATCCATTTACAGTTATTAAAGCCTGAAAAAAGCATGTCTGCGATGTTATCGTCATGCGATGATTTGTAGATACTTTATTTTTTACCACGATATTTTCGACGGCGATGTTTTTAAACTGCGAAGTTTTTGAACCGCTTTATTTTCGACGACGATGTTTTGTACCACGATGTTTTAGAACTGCGATGTTTTCTCCCACGATGTTTTGTAGCACGACGTTTTCGCCTTGCGTTGTTTTCTCCGCGACGTTTTCGTCCGCGATGTTTTTGCCGCGATGTTTTCGGCTGTAACCGATCAAAACAGATACCTGTCAACGCCAAAATAACATATCTGTGAGATTCTTGACTATGAAATTTCGTTGTTTTAAGGGGGCTCATACAACTTAAACCCCTTATGATCTTCGAATATGGGACTGTTGCAAGAATTGGGATTGTTTATTTATTTTAAAAGCCATTACTTCCAACCTTTTACAGCTGACTACATAATATAGCTGCTTTGGAAACTAGTAACCAGAAAGTTTGTGCTGCCACAAATATTTTTGTAATTTAATCCGCTTGATGACAAAATGTTTCGTCATGTTTCCACCTTGCGCGCATGATATTTTGGCTAATGGTACATACTTGAAATTGGATGGAATTCTTTATATGGACACTGTTTTCTAACTGAACCCAAAATCTAATGAATATTTTAATATTAAAAAAATTTATGAACGAAAACATTACAGACTTTTTTAATAAAGTACATTTTATAAACTCAACTCCAAATAAAATAAAAATTTAACATGAAATTCTTAGAATGTTTGGTTCACAGTAGTTTCCAAATGTTATAAAAGCCAGATATTAAATATGGAATTAAATTACTGAAACAGAATGTTTTAAACTGTGCGCGCAAGGTGGAAACATGACGAACAATTTTGTCACAAAGAGGATTAAATTATAAAAATACTTGTGGCAACACAAATTTTCTGATCACTATTTCAGAAAGCAGCTATATTATGTAGTCAGCTGTAAAAAGTTGGAAGTAATTGCATTTAAAGTAAATAAGTTATCCCAATTCTTGCAACAGTCACATATTCGAAGATCTTATAGGCTGTAAGGTGTACAAGTTCCCTTAAGTTTGTTATACGAACTTAATATTTTCAGACAAATTAAGAAATTAAAAAAGACACGATGACCAATTAATGATAACCGATGATCTTCCAATCACATGGGAAATAAACTTTATACATTTAACGCTCAGCAACCACTCAACTCGAGCTGTGTTCAATCTATGATAAAGAGGGAAAGAAGCATTATACAAAATTGTCGAAATATATGTATTGCTAGTTCCAGGAATGTCGAAAAGGCTGGAGTAAGTTCAGAGCTAACGATAAATATTTCTTTGAAAGTTAACAAGTAATAGCACTTTTACTTTTCCAACAGAACTGCTTTTCTTTCACCGCGAACGTTTCGAATGTGGGACTATAAGGATTGTTTTCCTAATCGAAGCATAAGTAAAGAATGTTTTCTGAGAAAGAGTATATTAGCTCTTTCGCATCGAGAGACGACCAAATCTGTTTTCAACAAACATCGAAAACGCCCGTGTTTACGAATTTGTCTTGGAGTAGTTTTCCTTTCCCCCTGCGGTTTCATCCATTGTGTGCAGTTTCACCTTAGGGCCGGATTGCACCTTCGAACGTCAATAGCTTTCCGTATTTCTCCTTTATTTGCTTCAAAAAAATGACTGTCATGTCTTTTAACAACTCGCGAAACCAATGAGCCATACACTAACCTGGAGGGGAAAGAACTAGGTAGAAAATAAACGAGGCGTTGGAGCGGTTTGCCGTTGCCTGAATGAACGGGTGTTACGGGCGACTTCGATGCGAAAGAGTTAATCAAATCAAACAACTAAATAATTACTGCACAATCGAAGCAGTGCATTAAATGTTATATTTCTCTTTTTACTAACAAAATCTCAAATAAAAATGTGACAAATACTACCTGATAATATTGCAACGAATAAAAGATGTTGTTGTTGTTGCTAATGCGCACTTGTCTGATTTATAGTCAATCCAAGCCCACGAAATTCCTCGTCGTTAGCAGCGCAAGTTTCTCCTGTCATTGGGAACTGCCTTGAGCACCTTACAGGAGACAGTTCCGCCCCCCACTTTTGATGAGGAGCATTCCGGGGGGGAGGAACGGGTCCAAGGGTCTCCCACCCCTCTTCCCCTACCAGCAACCTCTCAAGAGGACTTCCTTCTCATTGTATGTTTAATAATGTAAAGGACATTAAAAGGTTAAAGCTTAGGACACTAGGTTAAAGATAGGAGGTTAGGACATTAGGTTTAAAGTACTCCCACGCCGCCCAGACACTACACATTTACAAACAATCATGCTTCCCCCCGGGATTCGAACCCGGGCTCTTCGGCAAGGCAGTCAGCGAAGCTAACCACTATACCAGTTGCGCGGCTCGAATAAAGGACATTTTCCCCACATGCTACCGCGTCGTAATTGTCAGCATATCAGATTGGTAAGCTGAAATATCATGTTCGAATTTCAGTAAGATATAGTGAATTTCTGAAAATTCGTCGTTCTTTGATTGCGTAACATTTCTACACTGATTCTCAAACTAAATCGGAAGCATTTCATATTTTCACTAATTGAAATTGGTCAGCTGGAATCGCCTCTCCCGCTATTCATCTTTAAAAGCACGAACAGATTCGAGAAAAACATTTTCTGCTATAACATTTTATGTTGTAGGTACTTCGAATTCTAAGAAGGGAAATATTTTAGGTGCCAAAACAGAACTTCCATTTCCATGTATGTCTCAATACTTTGTCTATAATAAAATGTCTAGGAAGCTCATGACTTAAGTAGCGACTTATTGCTGAGTTCAAGCACTTACAACGTAGACCCGAGAAGGTTAAAATACCCTTTTATTCACTCGAAGAAAAAATAATAGATGGTAACATAGTTGGCCCTTAAGGAGGATCATACACCTTGAACCCCTTATGATCTTCGAATATGTGACTCTTGCAAGAATTAGGCTATTTTATGTATTTTAAAAGTAATTACTTCCAACGTTTTACAGCTGACTCCATAATATAGCTGCTTTGGGAACTAGTAACCAGAAAGTTTGTGTTGCCACAAATATTTTTGAAATTTAATCCGCTTTGTGACAAAACTTTTCGACATGTTTCCGCCTTGCGCGCATGATATTTAAAAAATGGCTAATGGTACATACTTGAAATTTCATGGAATTCTTTATATGGGCTATATTTTCTAACTAAACCAAAAATCTGATGAATATTTTAATATTACAAAAATTTTTTGCACGAAAACATTACAGATATTTTTTTAATAAAATACATTTTACAAACTCAACTCCAAATAAAATATAAATTTAACACGAAATTCTTAGAATTTTTGGCTCACAGTAGTTTCCAAATGTTATAGAAGCTACATATTAAATATGGAATCAAATTATGCAACAGAATGTTTTAAACTGTGCGCGCAAGGTGGAAGCATGACGAAAACTTTTGTCACAAAGCGGATTAAATTATAAAAATATTTGTGGCAACACAAACTTTCTCATTACTATTTCAGAGAGCAGTTATATTATGCAGTCAGCTGTAAAAAGTTGGAAGTAATTGCTTTTAAAATTGTAGGGTTTATATTTATTTTAACTAACATTTATTTTAAGTTTAAACTATCTTTCCTGTCAAGCCTTACTTTCCCCTGGAACTGCCAATGCCAGAGTATGTAAATTTTAGTAGAACGCGCAAGGATTCAAATTATCAGCGGAAGGTTTCTGAGTTAAATAGAAAGGAAACGAGTTCGAGGTGTGCTGTTCTTACTTCACGAGCGCGGAGGTAGTTAGCCAGAAATTGAAGAACCCCGCGTTTCGGCCTGTGTGCTTGCCTGGAAGAATTGTTAATCGTTCAAGTGATCCTCAAGTTTGCTGAATTAGCAGCGGTATTGTAAAACGCGGTGAGGTTAGTTACTTTTAGAGAGCCTCGTAGTTAGAGTCTTGTCATTAGTTTCTTTTCAGGTTATTATTTTTATTTTACCGCCGAGTTGGCGTAGTTTGTGAGCGTCAAGAGCACGCACTTGTAATTTATTACGTTGAATAAAAAGGGACTTAAACCCTTAACAAAACTTTGTCATTTATCCAGTTCCAACAGTCACCTCTTGGTTGCGTGCAAGTTGGAGGCGCGCAACGCTACAAAATAACTACGTTATGCCAATTCGTGCAAGTTACATATTTGAAGATCTTATGGGTTTTAAGGTGTATGAGTCCCCTTAAATTAAATTAGTCGGCGATTATTAACAAGCACGTACAATACGGCCGAGCGTAACAGCTTCGAGAATGAATTAGCCAGAAGACAAACGCTTTCCACTAAGAACTCGTAAGCACTCTCTCTCTCCATTTGAAGTAAGCAGAACTTCCTTTGAACACTACTTCTAACTCATATGTATTTAACGCGACTCTAAAAACTCATTTTGGTAGGGAGTTGTAAGTGAGAAACAAGAATTGAAAGGAAAGGATTTGGAAATAAAAAATCGCTGTAGTCATAATTCTTTTTTTTTTTTTTCAAATGAAACCATAATTCCTATGTTCTATTCAGTTGGCTACTGGTAGGAATTGTAGAATCAAAAATAAAATTACGAATAATAATTTTAAAAAATTCTGAAGTGTTTCAGATTTTAAATTACGTCCAAAGCGGCATTTTTTTAACGTTTTGTGTTGTAGAGACATTAGGTAAATTTGAAAAGCCGGAGATATGAAAAATTAACAAAGCCTTGCCGGTAATCGAAGCACGGACCTCTGGAATACCGATCCAGTGTGCAGAACCACTACACCACGAAGGCATGCTAGGAAAGCGCAAGATACACCTTATATACTCCCCTTTTTAAAGAGCGACTGGGGTTTTTCTTTAAGGGACCCAATCGCCAAATCCTGGGTGTGTAGAATCCTCATCGAACACCCTTTTTTGTTCGGGCGCCACTGTAGAGACATGGAAGCAGGCAAGAGGAAAAATTAGCAACGCTTCGCCGGGAATCGAAACACGGACCTCTGGAACACCGGGCCAGCGTGCTGACCACTACACCACGAAGGCACGCTAGGAAGGCAGGAGAAATATCTTACAGTGTGTCACCTTTTTTTATTAAATATCATGTTCTTCGCACTTAAAACACAAAATTCAGTTCAATAGCAATATCGCGAAACAATTTTAATAGGAGCATATCTTTAGAATTTCCAATATACAGTCTCTCGCGTTTTTTTATTTTTTTTCTTCTTTTTCTTTATTTTTACGTACAGTGTTGCCTTTGCTCGCATTGAAATCACCGAGTTTCTTAGTCAAAATTTCGTTAAAGCTTTACAAAAATATGAAATAGATCATAAAACAAATTACAAATTACAATTTTGGGCTTCTAGATGCCCATATTCGGTGAACGGTTACGTTATTCAAAATTGGATGGCTCTAGGTACCATTGTTTTATCACAATGCCAGTAACATACACACATTTATGCAGATTCTTCATTATTTAATTTCTTTAAATATAATACAGTGCGGTAATATCTTTTGGTTTTTGGTTATTGGCAGTCTTGGAGCTTCTTTTCTATGATTATTAAAGATAATTAATACATTTGAATTCAGATAGTGGTAGGACTATTAAAGTAAATTTTTGAAATAAATTAATAGTTTAAATAGAATTATGATTATACAAATAATATGCTATTAAAGTAATATTGTAGGGAATTCGGTTTGACCTTGTACAGGTTATTTAAATTGGGAATTCCTCGATGGCTTTGGACCGCCTGTGCCTGTTCCGAAAATTCATGTGAATGAATGTTTCTTGAGAGTTTCCGCCACTCTGTTTGCCCGTGGGGTTTTTAATTGTTTTTGGATTTTGAATGTTTTGTGCTGTGCTTCGTTGTTTGTATGTCTCTTCCTTATTTTTAGTTCGTTAATTAACCTCCAATTATTTTTAGTTAATTAGCTTCTTTTTCTCTCTTCTTTCCTTTTGTGGTCTTGAGGGGGTCGACCCTTTATGGTCATATGGTCCAGTGGGACTAGGAGGATTGGGTCTTCCCTGTATTATGACTATTATGACAGTGCGGTAATATTTGGTGGCAACAGTTTGAAAAGTGATACAGCCATTTAAAGATTCAACGGAAAATTCCAAATTGAAAAAAAATAGTCCTTCACTGACAAAAAACCCTTTGGACTAACAAAAGATTTTCAAGTTAGTATGTATTTTGCTTATAAAAGAAATTTCCTTATTCTTCATATCTGTCGTTTTTTATCCGCTAGTGATTCCATTTCATTACTCAAGTGAGCAAATGGTTCGAATGTTATAACTACAGAGTTATGAAAACAACTTATAGGCGTCAAATCGTTAGTCAGTCAGGATTCTAAAAACAGAAAGCACTTTAAACAGCAAAAGAATCTTCTAAACGTTATGAAAATCGGCCGTTCTAAACGCTATGACCACACTTTTTGCTGCATTATTGAAACTGAAATATGGAAATATTAAAATCTCCAGTTTGAGATTTCACAAGTAAAAGTTCTTTATGCGTGAGTCAGATGTACTAAGGATTAAATGTCCATCTATCTGCGAAATTTGTTTAACTTATTTAACCCTGCTGCTGTGGTCGGATCCATTTTGACCCAAAAAACCATTTAATTTTGTGGTAAAATTAAAAATAACATGGCTACTATACTGTGGCTTAATGAATGTGCTCAGTTTACATTTATGTGAGATATATTCGTTTCCTGTTTTGTTTGCAACGTAAGCCTGTAGAGATATTAGGTTTTTGAATGCAGGAGAGATTAAAAATGAGCAATGCTCTCGCCGGGACTGAAACCTTGGACCTCTCGAATACACGTCGATTGTGCTGACCTCTACAGCACGAAGACATGCCAAGAAGGCGGGAGAAATACCTTATAAGCCTACTTGTCAAAAAAATTTTTACGTAAACTATGCTACGGTCCCTTTTGACCTAATGCTAAAATGTATAGATTTATAAGGAAAAAGCACAATTTCATCTTTGTAATATAAAAAATATACATATTTGTAAATAGAAAATATATTTATTGTTAATTAATAATTGTTCATTATTGTTTTCTGGTTACATATTTTTCTGTAAACTTAGTGGTGGCAAAAGGTCAAGACTTGGAAACTGTGGATAATTTCCAAAGGATTATTCCAAAAAAGGGAATTGACTTCAAATCTTTATCATTTTAATCCCGTGTATATTACCGTTGAGTACAGTTAGTTTCGTTCAAAGGAAACTGTCTATGCGAACAGTATATGCCTTAAAAAACAGCAAAGTATTGCATAAAAGTTAGGGTTCTATGCGACAATGAAACAGTTACGTATGGAATATTCAGTCATACCTTAGAAAGCCAATAAAAGCCCGTGAGAAAGATCAGTGTCTTATGGTAGTTCTTGATTTGTCTTACGGTATCAAGAGACATAATACAACACGTGACAGCTTCTTTTCCTCATATACACTTGGACATATGTTACTGAAAAGGAATGTTGCTATGATTGGAAGAATGAGAAGAAACAAACCTTCCATTCCTCCTGAATTACTCCAAACTAAAAAGAAACAAGTTTATTCATCTACATTTGTGCATAAATGACACTATGCTTGTGACTTACATACCCCAAAAGAAACAAATGTGTCATTCTTCAAAACACACTACACTCTGAAAGAAAAGTTGACACTTAAGAATCTAAAAAACTACAAATAATTCTTATTTATAAATCTACTAAACGTGCTGTAGACAGCTCAGATAAAATGATTTCATGCTATACTTGTAGAAGGAAACCTAATAGGTGGCCAGTCGTTGTATTTTCAAATATTCTTGATAGATATTTCAGCTGTAAATGCCTGCATACTATTTTTGGCAACAAATCTTATTCGGAATCAAAGTCACAGAGAAGGCGACGAGTTTTCATTCAAGTTTTAGGCATGATGTTAATAAAATACGACATTTGTAGAACAGATGTGCTCCCACAACAAGAAACTGCAGCTAAATTAGTGGAAAGCCTTAAAGGGGTGTCAAAAGATTTCGAATATTCTACTGCTAAAGAATAGAACTTGGCGAGCACAAAGGGAAAAAGAGGTCGCTGTTATTTCTGTACATCAGACAATAAATTTCAAAATGTACGCATGAAGTGTGTACGTCTCACTTGACTGAAGTATGTATGATAAGTATGTTCTACAGTTACGAGGAATATTTTACTGCATTGGAAATATAGTCAAAAATCAGGTAATTTTGTTTATATACATGACAGAAAAATTAAAAATTATGTATGCATTTTTTGTTTAAATTACTATTATTATTTTCTAACATCGAAGATGTCTGGTAAATGTAATAAAATTTGTATAATCAAGAGTTAATTTTTTTATGTGAAAAATGGGTTTCTGATATTTTTGCATTTATGTTTTAAATGAAATATTGATAAGCGTATCTAAAAAATATTGTGTCTCATGTCAGATACTTTCTTAAATAAGAAAAGAAATTGTTGCATTTATTTTGTTAAAAAACCAAAATCAAAATATAGTTAGTAATAGAAATAAGAAACATTGGGTCCGTTTGCACCCGAGCACAATATGTGTATAGACGAAATGAACACAGCAGCAGGGTTAAGACACAATTATGAACGTCTGCTGTATTCTAGAATTTCTTCCTGCTTCACACGCAGATTTTCAGAGTCCCAGTTTCGGCAAATGTGACATTTGCACAACCGCTTACACGAAATGTGGTCGCATTCACGTCTCGTTAACGTATTATAATGTACTCTGTAGTAAAGGCACATATACAGGGTGACAATTATTGAACTTTATGAAATAAAACCGTCATAACTTCTGAACGGTTTGCGTGATGAAAATCAAACTTCGTGGTTGGCCGCAGGGCTTGATAGGAACTAGTATGCACATGTGCACACAACTCAGACATTTTCAAGTGAAAATATCACCTTACAGCGAGATCGAAAAGTCTGTCCACCCTCAAAGGGTGACTGTGTCGTGTGCAATGTCCAGTCATGGAATAATCGGTGACATATTCGTTGATGGCACGGTGACTACTGAACGATACGTGAAGGTTTGGAAAATGATTTCTACCCCATGATCCAAAGTGCCCCTGATTTCGAAAAGACGTGCAAGACGGAACTCGACTCCATCGGACCAAGGGAATGTTTGATGTCTTGGAGGAGAACTTTGAGGATACCCAGAGGCCACTGAAATGGGGCTCGCTTGGCAGCTATATTCTCCGAATCTGAACACGTGTGACTCATTTTTGTGAGGCTATATTAAAGATAATACGTATGTACAGAAATAACCCAAAATGCATTGCTAAGCTGAAAACTGCCATTCAGGAGGTCATTTACAGCATCGATGTTCCGACACTTCAGCGGGTCATGCAGAATTTTGCTATTCGTCTGCGCCACGTAATAGCAAAAAATGGCAGGCATATCGAATATGTCATAACCTATGTCATAACCATAGTTTTTAAATACGAGGGCATTTCGAAAAGTAAAGATTCAATGGCTCGCATTCCCCTTTAAAAAAAAAAAAAAAAGAAAAGAAAAAAAAAAAAAAAAAACATTTATTTAGAAAATGTCAGTTACATGTGTATTATTACATGTTATTAACTGGATTATTTATTATCTTTCGACATAATCACCCCCGTTATCCAAACATTTGTTAAGTCGGTGCACAAGCTTTTGTATCCCACAGTCATAGAAGGTTGCCGCCAGTTGGAACCCAGCGCGCACACAATTTCCTGTACCCTAACTTGACAGTCACAACTTCATAAAGAGTTGTCATTGACACTTCCGCTATGATCTGATGCAATTCTTTCAATTTGAGACGTCTATTCGCACGAATTGCTTACTCTGTTCTCTGAAGAAGGGCATCACAGATCACAGACGGCCGACCTGTTCTTTGTTCGTCATGAACATCGGTCCTACCTTCAGAGAAATGACGACACCATTTCGTTACATTTTGTCGATTCATAATGTTCCCATAAACAGAAACAATTTCTTTGTGAATATCCGCTGGTCGCTGACCTTTTGCATGAAGAAAACAAATGACAGAACGCACTCCGCATTTGGCGGGATTCTGAATAGCTGCAACCATTTTAAACACGACCTACTCCAACCAGAATCAACGTTGAAATGCCGAACGACCGCGAAGAGAGAGCTAACGGTTCAAAGTTAACACCTGTGTTGCCAACTTGCTCAGCAAAACTTTTCTTTTCCTCTGGCGTACGGTGTATCTTTACTTTTCGAAATGCCCTCGTAATTTACGTTTTATCTCATATAGTTCAATAATTGTCATCCTGTAAATGTATCCCCAAACAGTGTGAATAAATTCGTTAACGCCCTTGTAGGATTCCTCGCCCTTTGTGTAAGATGAACGTCAAGAAACCTAGCGGACTTTGTAGCAGCGACTTATCGTTCAGATCAAACAACTAAGACGTACACTCAAGAAGGGTTAAATTACCCTATTATTCACTCAAATAAGAATAACAGTCGGCCCCATTTCGGGCTCACAGGAAATCCTCTGGTCGGGTTTTAACTCAGTAATAAGAAACAAAACTATAATTAACTAAACGAGACCTAACCGAAACTAGACACAGACACGCATCAATATGAACTCTAGTACTCTGTATCGAAGTAAGCTTGAACTTTCCTTAAATACGTCTTCTAACTCATTTGCATTCAGGGGACTCATACACCTTAAAACCCATAAGATGTTCGAATAGGTGACTGTTGCAAGAATTGGAATAACTTATTTATTTTAAAAGCAATTACTTCCAACTTTGTACAGCTGACTACATAATATAGCTGCTTTCTGAAATAGTCATCATAAAGTTTGTGTTGCCACAAATATTTTTATAATTTAATCCGTTTTGTGACAACATTTCCCGTCATGATTCCAGCTTGCGCGCACTGTGTAAAATATTCTGTTGCATAATGTAATTCCATATTTAATATAAAGATAAAATTTCATATTTATAACATTTGCAAACTATTGTGAACCTAAAATTCTAAAAATTTTATGTTAAATTTTTATTTTATTTGGAGTTGAGTTTATAAAATGTATTTTATTAAAAAAAATTTATAATGTTTTAGTCCATAAAATTTTTCAATATTAAAATATTTATCAGATTTTTGGTTCCGTTAGAAAATAGTGCATATATAAAGAATTCCATCCAATTTCAAGTATGTACCATTAGCCATTTTTAAAATATCATGCGCGCAAGATGGAAACATGGCGAAATATTTTGTCACAAAGAGGATTAAATTACAAAAATATTTGTGGCAACACAAACTTTCTGGTTACTAGTTTCCAAAGCAGCTATATTATGGAGTCAGCTGTAAAAGGTTGGAAGTAATTGCTTTTAAAATATCACAATTCTTGCAACAGTCACATATTCGAAGATCATGAGGGGTTTAAGGTGTACGAGCCCCTTCAACGTGACTCTAAAAATTCATTCTGGTAGAGTGTTGTGAGTGGAAACAGGAATTGATAGGAAAGGTTTTCAAAATTAAAATAACTGTTAAAAAATTAAAATATACCACGCACTCTTATTTATGTTTTGACACAAACGCAAATAAACAAAAATAAAATCTGTGTTTCCAAATCTTTCAGTAAAAGTTATATCACTCTGTAAATTAGTTAGTTCCATTTGTAGATTTTCCTGGTGCATTGTTAATGTTCATTTTCAATAAGAATCAAAATAATGCAAACTCAAACTTCAAATAACTACTAACCTTGAAATCTCTGTAACACCGTACTTGCGACAACTACATAATTGAAATGTTTATACAAGCCGTATAAAGTTGCTTCGGAAAGAAAATGCAAGACGCCAATTTGCAACCGCTGCTTTAAGCTATAAATTGTAAAGATTTTAGGAAATGCGAAATGATCTAAGCTTCTCTTAGTTTCAACACCCAGTTTTATTTTTACCTGTCTTCTAACTAAGCAGGCTTAAAAAGCAAATCAAAGATAATCGAAATGCTTATTTTATTCAACGTGATCAATCGATTGTTCCCCAATGTACCAATGATCAACGGAAGTAAAGAAAAATCAGCGTCCAGTTCACCCTTGTATGTATTTACTATCCCTGGCCATAAACTGTTGTGACACGGCCTTACATCCCATGTCCTTAGGAGAGCCATAAACGGATTAAGTCCAATAAAACAAGACAGCATCCGTAGCTTCGAAGGTTGAATTTGTCACTTTTATCTCGGAGAGAAACAGGAACGGAGACAAAAATCTTCGGCCTCTCGCTCTTATCAAGAAAATTGGAATTTGTCGAAGGGGGCTTTTGGGGGGGATGGAAGAAACAAAGATTTCGATAAGAAAGACAAACAATTTCGCTACTTTCTGTGGCGGACGATCTTGTTGCGAATGTCATAGTCGCGATAATGAGCCATTCATTACATCAACGATAATGATCTTTTAGTGGCAAGATATCTTTTAGGATGTAAAATGCTTAGGTTGTCGATATTTGCTTGATTGGAGATCTTAGGCTGACGTTGGTTCAGCAAACAGATGTGCTGCGATAGCAAACGCATTAAACAACGAGCTGCAAGTATTTAAATGAAATTATCATTTAAGTACATTTGCTGGCACATCATTACCTTTTCCAATTTTTCTACAAATCTTTTGTTAACATACGAATTTTATAAATCGTTATAACACGAATGATAAGGAGGTGCAATATATACTACATCCTACATTTCTGAGTATTTTATAAGGTATTTCTCCCGCCTTCTTAGCATGTCTTCGTGGTGTAGTGGTCAGCACGTATTCGCCATTTCCGTGTTTGCATTGCTTATTTTTCATGTCTCCTCCTACAAAAAAATTATAATGGATCTACAATGGCATCCGAACGCCAAAAGGTGGTGGATGACGATTCCCCACCACCAGAATTTGGTGATTGGGTCCTCTGAAGTCGTCCTTTCAAAGGGGGAGTATAAAAGGTATTTCTCCAGGTCCGTGGTTCGAGTCCCGGCGAATTTTTCACCTCATTGCTCATTTTTCACCTCTCCTGCTTCGAAATAATCTAATGTTCGTGTTGTTGTGGTCTTGTCCATATTACGTGGAACAATGGTTGCCAGAACCTATTCCGAAGAGAGGTTGGACTTCTATTTGCCACCCCCATTTTTTAGGGAGAGCATCCCGGGAGGGGCTCTAGGGGTCGCCCATCCCTCTCCTCACCCACCAATCCACAAGAGAGGATTTTCGGCTCACCGCATATTTAGAGTGCCGCCATGGTATACCGACCTATTACATTAACAAACATCCATGTCTTACCCGGTCCCTTCGAAACCGTAGAAGGCTCCCCAAACCACTACACCATCTGATTTCTCTACAATCTGAAGCCTTAATAGCTTTTCTGCAACTCACTTTTGGTGATGGGATGTTTCTGATTTGATGTTATCGAGAAAAGTTAAAGCTGGTTAGCCAAAACTGAACCATGGAAAATTAAAGAAAGTCAATAAGAATAGCTTATTCTCAGTAGCAAAAATATTTCCTTACTAAATTTTTTCCCAAACACATACTGTATATCTCACACCTTGGAGGTAGAAATCGAAGTGCAATACAGGAAAAAAAAAAGAGTTATAATGTATCTTGAATCCTAAAAAAAAAAGTCCTTCTTGGTTAAAATCCACTGCATAAATACTGCAAGTGTATAACCATATTGTAGAGTGATTAGGTTATTTTAAACTTGGAAATATGCAATGCAGAAAAATGTGCAATACCCTCACCTGGATTCGAATTTAGACCTCTAGAATACGAGCCGAGTGTGCTACCGTTACAACACGAAGGCATGCTGGAAGGAGGGAGAAAATGCCTTAAATAATCCACCTTTTAAAGAGCGACTGGAGATGAAGGTAACCAATCACCAAATTCGGGTGGTGACAAATTATTGTCTACCACCTTTTCGTTCGGGTGCCACTGTAGAGTCATTATTATTTTATGAAGCAAGGAGACATGAAAAATGAGCAGTGCCTTCGCCTTGACTCGAATCTGGTCCTTTGGAATACGCGCCGAGTGTTGCTTGCCAAATTGCAGTCCTTATAATCTTACGTTAGATAAGGCGAATGTGTGTGCCGTGGATGCAGTCAACAGATGAACGGGATCAAAGTGATTCTCTTTCCTCCCGCAATGTCAAAGCATAAATGAATTTTCTCCTGTCTGCGGGAAAAAAAGGGTCGCTTCCGTATTTTCGGGTAAAAGTGAGTGTTTGATTTTTAGCACTGAATGTCACGCAATTTATTATTAAGTTTCTGTTAAAGCAAGGGCGAAATTCCTGCTACGAAGTTTATATTTAGTTCAAAATGTACATGCGTATTATATGAACATCTATATTTAACAACGTTTAGCAATATTTTTACCGAAACATTGTGTGAAGAGAAGTTTTCGATTAATTTCATTGAGCTGACAGATTTTGTTAATTTTAGTGCTCATTATTCAACGGAGTCATATCTATCTATCTATATAAAAGGAAAGTCTGTCTGTCTGTGTGTGTGTCTTTCGTTCGTGCTGCGCGTAAGCTAACAGACCCAGGGCTACGAAATTTGGTACATAGGTGCATCTAGACAGAAGCCAGTGCACTTCGAAGCTCTTTTTAGTCCAAAGGGATTTGAATCCCGAAGGACTATTAGTTTCGTTTTGGCATTTTGCGTCGGACTCATAAATGTCGGTTCACTTTTCAAACTGTTGCCACAAAATGTTAGAGTCTTGCATTATATTTGAAGAAATTAAATAATGAAAAATCTGCATAAATGTATGTATATTTCTCGTATAGTGATAAAACAACGGTACATAGAGTCATCGAATTTTGAATAACGTAATCCTCCAACGAATATGAGCATGTGGAAGACCAAATTTGAAATTTGAAATTTGTTTTATGATCGATTTCCTATTTTTTAAAACTTTGACGAATTTTTGATTAACAAACTCAAGGATTTCAAAGCGAGCAATGGCAACGTTGTGCAGAAAAAACATTTTTATCTCCAGCGCGTGAGTCTCTGTATCGGAAATTCTAAAGATATGCTCGTTTTAAAACTATTTTGCGATATTGCTGTTGCACTGGATCTTATGGTTTAAGTGCGAGGAACATGATATTTAATAAAGAAAGGTAACACACAAAATGTTAAAAAACGCCCCTTTGGACGTAATTTAAAATCTGAAATATTTCAGTTTTTTTTTTTTTTATTTTTATTTTTATTTTTTTTATTTTATATATTTATTTTTTTTTATTTTATGTTTTTTGATGAAATTGCATTAAATCGATAATTCTCTCTCATTATATCAGCAACAATGGCACGCAGGCATTGTTGCTGATATATCACTGTTGCCATTGTTGCTGATATCAGCACTGTTGCCACTCGGAAAATGAGGGCGATAACTCTGTGCAGTTTTTAAATTTAATGTTTCTCTTGGATACCGGACGTTTGTCTTGCGAAGGCAACAGGAAGTTTGCTAATTTATTTATTATGATAATTAATTAATATTGGTATTAAGGGATATTGCTTATTTCATTGTACATTTTTTATATGTAATACATTTGTTTTTTTTTTTTTTTTTTTTTTTTTTTTTTTTGTTATATTGATCTGTAGAGTAAAATTCTGTGCAGATTTTAAATTTAATGTTTAGTGTTTCCTTTAGGCATTTTTCCGGTACATTTAAAATCCGGATGTAGACTGGCTGCGTAGCAGCTAGTTATTAAATAAAACAATTAAGTAATTGTCCCACCTTCATTTAACCTTTTTTTAATATCATCTACTTTTTAGTACTGTTTATTGCTTAATTTCATACAATCTTCATTTTATCCTTTCGCTAACTCTCAAAACATATATATAACTTTTAAATTAGATCTCTACATTTTACATTTCCCATTCTCTTCTCTATGAATTTTATACCTTAGCGAGTTTGTTCCGTTCACTTATTCCATTGAACAGACTCATGGGCTTACTATTAGTAAGGTATCCAAGATTAGTTTGTGGGATACTGCTTGCAATTCAGTTCAAATTCAGAATTTTTATACCCTACTTGATTGAAAGCGGAGTTATGAATTCAGTCCAAAGCAAAGATAAATTCGTTAAGAAGGTTAAAATAACCTTTTTTTTTTTTTTTTATTTAACTCTTAAAATTAACAGAGGCACTGCTTGTACTATAAATGAATCTTCTCAACTTACTTAACACTAGACAGGTGAAAATATCGCTAATAAAAACGCCACGGTGAAAATTTCTTAACCGCTTCCCCACCCTCCAAAACTGAAATATTTGTTTCTTTTTTCCTTCCTCAAAATATAAGCCTTTTGCAGCTGAAACTGATCTTAGGAAAGTTTCTTTGCCATTTTAACTAACTACCAAGACCTACATACTCAAGGATCTTGAAGATTGTCTCTCGACCCAGGAGATAAAATTCTTAAGTATTCCCTACTCTTTTATCTGGAAATTAACAAGAGTATCCCCAAAAAGCAAGTTTTCAAATCAGCGGTAGTTCCATTGCAATGCCAGCTGAAAGTAGACCGGATGTGCTTTCATATTGCTCGTCTTTTTAAGTGAACTTAATTTTGTGTGATACTAATACAACTCCAGCTTCACTGTGGATAGACCGATTAAGCCATTGTAACGTATTTGCGTTGCTACGCTACCAACATAATTCAACTAAGAAATGTAAATTACCGCAGACGATTATCCGCAAAGAATATCGCAGACGATGCGCGCGCTTAAAAATGTTTTTCCAGTTACTCTGTAAGTTTTGACTAATAAGTTTGTTGTTCGTTCAAAAATGGCGAAAGTTCTTTAAAACTTCATTACAACATGAGTCACATCTTTTATTTTCGCTGCTTTCTGAAGGGTTTGAAGATATGAAGTGACGAGTGTTTCTCGGGGGTAACATTCCAGGCCACATTTGATCCCGACGAGAGTATGCCATTATTGACACCTGAACACACTATTCGGATCGATGAGTCTTTCTGGAGACGGGGGAGGAACGATGAAGTGGTTGAAAAATTTTTAAGTGTTTTACGCTGTTAACGTTATTGATTTTAGTTTAACTTCCCATGAAGGCTGATGCTTAAAATTATTTACTTTATAATATGTTGATTAATTAAATTTGGGAAATGTGTTATTTCCTTTTAAAGAAGAATTTGCTCTGAATAGTTTTGGATTTACAGATGTGTAATAAAAAGCAGAGGAAAAAAATCAAGGAGAATAATA
Organism: Stegodyphus dumicola; assembly: GCF_044657685.1. NCBI lineage: Eukaryota > Metazoa > Arthropoda > Arachnida > Araneae > Eresidae > Stegodyphus > Stegodyphus dumicola. Next base: position 182,314,104 of record NC_140775.1, read on the forward strand.
CATAAAATTTTAACAAGGAATTATAAATCGATAAAATCGTAATTTTTTTAAAAATCTAACTAAAACATCTGTGAGAAGATGTTATTAATATTGACTTCCATTCTGCCACAGCTTTACACCTTGCATTGTTACATCATATTTAACCTAAATGTTCGAAAATGCTTTCAGAAAAAAAAAAATAATAAACGCTTTGTGCATGACAAAGTACTTTGAATTATGTACAGTCTCAATCCTATTTTGCTGGACACTTTTGACAAATTTTGCGAGCACTTTTTCTTGATGCTGTCAAGGGCGTCGAATGCTTTTGGAAACGGACTCGCTCCTATCCCCCTCTGCCTTAGTCACTCCCTTTTTTTTTAGGGAATACTTAAGTGTGGAGGGAGAAAATCTAACGAATAGCGAGGGAGAAATAACATTTTCCTCTTTCCGTCACCAGCTTTAGGGAAAGCTTTTTGAGTGAGAGTGCGTGTATTTGAATGTTATTTATTTTAGATAAGCTCGTGCAGGAAGAATTCTGAATACACATGTGAAAGAATCGAGTTTTACATCCGGATGTTTTTAGTGGGGGTATTTGCTTGCTTGTTTACTTTTTACTGCGTCTCTCTTGTTAGGAATAGGATGTCGATAAGTGTCACACCTATATGGAAAATAGGCTTCCATGAAGAACAGCCATTGCTTTTAAGGTAAAAATCAGATATGTTCAATGCATAGATTAGTCTTATTCCTGCACAAGCGTAGGTTGTGATACAACAGGTGTAGTTTTCCAGTTTGTCGTTATAAAACGACTCGATAGGTACACAAGTATGTTTCCCTGGTTTCCCAGTGCATTTAAAAGTTTGCATTTTGTGCGCGGGATAATTTCATTATATTTCGTGTAATTCACAGATAACTCCATGTGATCAACAATAAAACAGTCAGCCTACGCAATATTTCGTAATAATCAACCAGGTTCGATGGAAGCTGGACCAGGTGCTAACACCAGGTGCTAATTAGGTGCACCTCAGGTGCTAACACCACTTCTACTAGCATGCTTGTAGAGTTATTATGGTATTTTTGATACAGGAACGTGAAAAATAAGTTATGCCCTCACCGGGACTCGAACCTGGAGCTCTCGAATATGCGCCTAGTGTGTTAAGCGTTACACCACGAAAGCATGCTGGAAGGAGAGGAAAAATACTCCCCATTTTAATAGGCGACTGGGGATTAGGGGACCCGATCGCCAAATCCTCGTGGTCAAGAATCCTCACCCACCACGTTTTAGTTCGGGCGCCACTGTAAAGTCATTGACTGACTGAATGACATTTTTGACATGAAAATTCAGCTGGAACTCGAACCTGGACCTCTCGAATACGGGCCACATGTGCTACCATTGCACTATGAAGGCATTTGGGCGCCAATGTACAGCATTAGGTTTTCTTGATGCAGGAAAGGTGAAAAATGAGCAATGCCTTCACTGGGACTCGAACTTGGACGTATCGAATACGCTCTAGGTGTGATAACCGGTACACCACGAAGTTATTCCGAAGGGATGGAGAAAATGCCTTATACGTTTTTTACCTTATATTATTTAATTTATAAATACCTTATATTATTTTCCTCTGTTGAATTGAGCGCGGAGGCCAGTTATCACCATAAGACCAACCTGTTTGATTAGATAGGTCGGTCTGCGCCCACGTCTAGTACCTTATACATTTTACTTTACGTTGCATATACTTTATGTTGTATTCACGTTATGTTACATTTAGTTTATCAATTCAAAAAGCTGTATTGTTTTTATCATATTATAAGGTATTTGTCCCGCTTTCCTAGCGTGCCGCCCACCAGCGGCCGAGCGTAACGTCGCTGAACACTGGTAGTTCGGTACGAGATTCGAATCCCGCGAACGGGCTGGCTGCATGGGCTTTTTCGTGGTTTTCCCTATGTGTAACGCGTATACAAGCCAGTTTCCCTTAAAACGTTCTCCACGAATGCATCTCTCCCTTAAGGCAGGTAGCCCTAGTGTGCTTTTCCGTAATCTAATTAAAAAAACCAAACCTAGCGTGCCTTTGCGGTGTAGTAGTTCTGCACGCTGGGCCGATATTCCAGAGGTCTGTCGTTCGATTCCCGGCCAAGGCGTTGCTAATGTTTCATCTCTCCGGCCTCAAAATAACAATGATTCTACAATATCAGTCCATCGTTAATTAACTTCTAGTTAAGTAATTTTAATTTGTTAGGGAGGGTGCATTTAATTTTCTTGCTTTTCGAGTGAATATGGAAATGCATTTGTAATAGCACGCTGTATTTTATCAGTCACTTGTTAACTGCAGTAAATATGGTGTGAAGGATCTGGTACGTTTGGCCAGTAATTTGATTGCTCGACATATATTTTTGCTCGACACTCATTTGCACGCCAGATGTATTTATAATGAGCAGTAACCTTCCCATTTGCATTTTTAAGGACTTGGGACATGCTAGAATTTTAACTCATTCTCGGTAAGCATTACTTTTTTTTTTTTTTTTTTTTAGTCCAAAGGGATTTCAGTCCCGAAGGACTATTGCTTTCGTTTTGGCATTTTGCGTCGGACTCATAAACGTCGGTTCACTTTTCAAACTGTTGCCACAAAATGTTAGAGTCCTGCATTATATTTGAAGAAATTAAATAATGAAAAATCTGCATAAATGATTGTCTATTTCTCGCATTGTGATAAAACAATGGTACATAGAGCTATCGAATTTTGAATGACGAAATCCTACTGCGAATATGGGCATCTGAAATCCCAAATTTGGAATTTGTTTTATTATAGATTTTATATTTTGTAAAACTTTAACCAATTTTTGATTTACAAACTCAATGCTTTAAAAGCGAGAAATGGCAACGTTATATATAGAAAAAAAATACTTTTATCTCCAGCTCGCGAGACTGTGTATATCGGAAATTCTAAAGATATGCTTAATTTAACATTATTTTGCGATATGCTCTTGAACTGAATTTTATGCTTTAAGTGCAAAGAACATGATATTTAATAAATAAAGGTAACACTCAAAATGTTAAAAAAACATCCCTTTGGACGTAATTTAAAATCTGAAACAATTCAGATTTTAATTTTTTTTTTTTTTTTTTTTTTTTTTTTAAAGCCCAAAACGGAGATTAGCTGGGAGTGACATATTAGTCTCAAAACGGCATTTTATTGCGTCGAAAGATTTAAAGACATTGTATGTATCACTTTTTCAAATTGTTACCACCAGAGATTATAGCCCTGTATTACATTTAAAGAAATTAAATAATGAATAAGCTGCATGAATGTATGCATGTTTTTGCACTGTGAAAAAACAATGGTTCCTAGAACGATCAAATTTTGAATAAAGAAGTAGTCCTCCACCCGAATATAAGCACCAGGAAGCCCGAATATGTAATTTCGAAACTGTTTTATTATCTATTTTATATTTTGTAAAATGTTAACAAATTATTGATTAACAAACTGAACAATTCAAGGCAGTGGTAACACTGTACGGAATAAAAAATTTTTGTCCCCAGCGGGTGAGGCAGTCTGTCGGACATCCTAAAGATTTGCTGTTTTAAAATATTTTGTGATTTTGCCGTTGAAACCAACTGCATGTGGCGTAAGCGCCAAGAATTTGTGTGGCGTAAGTTCATGTGGCGTTAGCGCCAAGAATGTGATATTTAATAAAGTAAACACACACAAAATTAATAATAAAAAGACAAAAAAAAAGTTTTGTAAAGCCATCTGAGTAACAAAATTGAACATTGATATCATAAACTGAGAAAGGACTGAAAAAAAAAAAAAAAAAAAAAAAAAAAAAAAAAAAGCAGAAAAATGTATGCATCGAGAATTCCAAATGGATAATGCTATGCTTCTTTTAAAAGTTTGGTATGTTTGCTGTTGAATTAAATGTAGCGTAAATGCGAAGGAAATTACACTTCATAATAAAGTTGAAAAGAAAAAAAAATAACTTAAAATAACTTAGGCTATCAATATTTGCTTACGAGTGTCACAGCAGACTGCCACACTGCGAGCTCAACGAGAGCGTACAAAACCTTAACAAACACTTTTGGGCGACCGTTAAAATCCGAAACCTTTCAAATATTTTTAGACCAAAGGGATTTGAATCCAGAAGGACTATTGCTTTCGTTTTGGCATTTTGCGTCGGACTCATAAACGTCGGTTCACTTTTCAAACTGTTGCCACAAAATGTTAGAGTCCTGCATTATATTTGAAGAAATTAAATAATGAAAAATCTGCATAAATGTATGTATATTTTTCGTATTGTGATAAAACAACGGTACATAGAGTCATCGAATTTTGAATGACGTAATCCTCCAACGAATATGAGCATGTGGAAGACCAAATTTGAAATTTGAAATTTGTTTTATGATCGATTTCCTATTTTTTAAAACTTTGACGAATTTTTGATTAACAAACTCAAGGATTTCAAAGCGAGCAATGGCAACGTTGTGCAGAAAAAACATTTTTATCTCCAGCGCGTGAGTCTCTGTATCGGAAATTCTAAAGCTATGCTCGTTTTAAAACTATTTTGCGATATTGCTGTTGCACTGGATCTTATGGTTTAAGTGCGAGGAACATGATATTTAATAAAGAAAGGTAACACACAAAATGTTAAAAAACGCCCCTTTGGACGTAATTTAAAATCTGAAACATTTCAGATTTTTTTTTTTTTTTTTTAAATATTTTTTATGCATGTAGCGAAAATTTCTTCACTTTTAATGGTATATAATACAATATTGTCCATAATACTATACAAGGAATCTATATTTATTCTATTTCTTCTATCTCTAAAGACATTAGTGATAACATTTTTCTCATTCAATGTAAATCTTAGGAGTTGGCGAAAGCCCTCTCCCGATTTTTGTAAGTTAGTTTTATTTCCACTAGAATCCCTCAAAACTACAGAAGCGTAGTTCAAACGAGCTGTACCAAAGGAAAATGAAGATGCATCAACTGAAGACGTAACAAAAACAGTTGAGAAAGAAAATCAAGGAACTATATGGAGAAGCTGCAAAAATTGTCTATTGTGAAACAATACAATCATCTATGCTATTAAATATCTAAATAAAATACGTACCGAGAAGCCTGTCCAACACTTCCTTTGGCTATCAATATTTGCTTACGTTATCAGTATCTTAAGTAACTTGTGAAAATTCATTTTTAGAATTAAAAAACTTGAAAAAGCGATTACGTAGTACCCTTGCAGAGTTAAATTTAGAAGCATTTATGCTGATGAAATGTGAAACTGCTTTATTAAACCAACTAGAAAATGACGATACGTTAATGATTTAGCGAGATCTGAAAAACCTTTTTTTTTTAAAAAAAAAAAAAAAATATTATATTAATGAAGTTCCCTTTCTTATTGAATTTTTAATAATCTCTTTGAAAATTTTTGAATATATTTTTTTAAAATATTTAAATAGTTTTAATATATTTCATTCGTTTTGATTCTTTCATTATATATTGCATTCAATGATTTATTGCATAATTGTTACGAAATGTCCAGCTGCGGTAAGATAGCTTTCTCCGCAAAGCGGGTTCAGGGTTGCCGGAAAATGGCAAGGCAAGACAGGGTTGTCATATTTGGCGAGAACTCTCCCATTTGGCGATAATCGATAGATGGATGGATGGAAAAACCAATCTCCTAGAACGAATTCTTACCAGTTTTGACCAGAATGTTCTCGAAGACAGCCCAAAAAGCTATATAAACCTTGCCTGTACGCAGAGTATCAGTCTAGCGAGTTGACTGTCAGTCTAGTGTCGAGATGGTCACCAACAGTCTCGCCAGTCTAGAGAAGGCATCGTCGAATCTATCGAGTGTATCGTCGAGTGCATCGCAAGCTGGAGCGTGGAGAATCTCGAGAGTAGAGTTCCGAGAGCGACCAAAGAGAGTCGGGAGCTGTACCCTGGTGCTTTGCCATGGAGCTGTTTTCACCGTTTATAATATGATAGCCGTTTATAGGCTGTAGTCTCCAGAGTTACGTAGAGTTCCAAGAACGACCTAACCGAGTCGGGAGTTGTACTCTGGCGCTCTGTCGTGAAGCTTTTTCACCGTTATAGCCTGGTAGCTTGTGTTGCTGATTGTGTCAGAGTGTTTGTCGTAGTTTTTCGACAACTGTAAACGTGTTTCTGGAAATGGCCTAAATAATACTGGCTAATAAATTGTATTTTCGTGTGCTTTGCCATAATTAAATAATCCCATTCTTCATATTGTCGACTAGCACTCCACATCCACGAACCCGTGAAAGAACGCAACACTATACTTTTAAAATGCAATAAATCGTTGAAATACACACATGCATTTATAAATAAGCTCTTTACTTCCTTGTACGAAGTAAATGAAATATTGTAATAGCGAAAATTTCGAGTAATTTCTTTTTCGAGTCAGAAAAAGGAAACACCGAAGAAAAGAAATTGCCTAATGTATATGGCTCACGATCTTAGCAAACTTGAGACACAGCTCTGAAATTTATTCGAAAAGAAAGAGGAAGATTATTTTTCAATTTTATATGTAAGATTTTCTGATTTGTATCTGAAGGAAATATAATATATTTTAGCTCTAAGGAATGTATGCAACGAATAATAGAAGAGAAAGAATGCGTATATTCTTTTTTTTTCGGGGGGTGGAGGCATTTTATTTCATCCTCTGCTTCAATTTTTATGAATTTCATATACATATAAAATAGGAAAATTTGTACAAATAACTATAATTTTCAATTGGAAGAGAAAAAAGGCTCATGTGCGGAAGAGCGGCAAAATCGTTGGACACCGGTTATTCGACCCAAGTTCAAATATCGAGTGTAGAAAAATTGCGTAAGAGATTTCATGGGTTTCTCCGTTTGGAACGTAAATAGGAGCCAGTATCCTTTAAAAATTCTCCATTAAGACTTATCTCCTTTTTATGTAGTAAATCTTTGTTGTCTTCTCCGTAATGAGATCTGACCTGGAAGAGGAAAACCCCAATTTAAAATTATGTTAAAATCGCTTTGCTCTCCCTTTTAATTTCCATATAAAGTGTTTGTCATACCACTGGAATTTTTTATTTATTTATTTATTTATTTATTTTTTTATCTGAAAGCATTCAGATTTTACATTACGCCCAAAGGGGAGTTTTTCTAACGTTTTGTGTGTTACCTTTATTTATTAAATTTGTTCTTCGCCCTTAAAGCATAAAATTCAATTCAACAGAAATATCGCAAAATAATTTTAAAATGAGCATCTCTCTAGAATTTCTGGTACGCGGTCTCGCGCGCTGGAGATATTTTTTTTTAAATACAGATTTTTAATACATTGCTTGCTTTGAAACCATTGTTAATCAAGAATTCGTTAAAGTTTTACAAAATATGAAATCGATAATAAAAGAAATTCCAAATTCGGGCTACTAGATGTCCATATTTGGGTGGAAACGTATGTTATTCACTTTCATCACAATGCGAGAAACATACATACATTTATGTACATTCTTCATTATTTAATTCCTTTAAATATAATACAGAACTGTAATATTTGGTGGGAACCGTTTGAAAAGTAAACCAACATTTACCGTGAATCAACGCAAAACGCCGAAATGAAATTTTAATAGCTCTTCTGTTCTAACGCCCTTTGGGCTAAAAATAATTTATGAAGAAGAGGGATGTGTGTTTGATCGCTCTCAAAATCATTGAGTTTAGTTCGAAATTTATGCAAATCTGAGGTTGCCATTTTGCCCAAATTAATTTTTTTCAGATATGAATAAATATAATATTTAGATATAAATAATTAAATGTAATTAATTCAGTAATAAATTTTTTTCCAATATAAATTTGTTCAAATAAAAATTTTTATATTTTTAAACTAAATTAGTCAGATTCTTTTCTTAGATCATAACCATCAATTGAATTTACACGATTGATTTGTGGCTTAAAATATGCCTCCCAAACAAATGAGTATCTTTAAGCGCAGAGAAACCTCACTTTTCCACAGGTAATAATTCCGAATACCTGTATTATCTCGTCGTTCCTTCAACTGAACTTTAGTTATGCATCCTATTGATTTGGTCCGGCAATTCTTTCTCTCTCGATCTAGATAACAATGCACTGAACTTATTATTACACACTATGGATGTTAAATAAATTATTCTCCAACAAGAAAAGGACAGGCTTCATTAGATCTATTCTGGTTCGATTCTTCCAGGATACGTGAGATCATCACCGATATCGACATCCCTAATTACTTTCTCACACGAACTAGCCATCAGAGTCAGATAAAAATACCGCATCGCTTTTAATTAATGCTCGCTGGGAGAGATATGCGGCGGCGAGTGTGGTGCCCACTCCCCCCTTTCTTCCCCCAAAGGAACTGAGGCAACATCTTTCATACATCTCTCTCATAACCAACTTCCCCTGACACCTGCTCAGAGAGCTGTTGTAATCGAAACCATAGCCAACCCTTTGGTGACCAAAGTCATTAGGGTCAGAGCGATATGATTCTTTCCGTTTGAGGCCCTCGCAATCTATCTCGCAGAACAAGAGCAGCAGCAAGAAAGATATGAGCTGCTTTTCTCTTGCGGTCGGGACCTAATCATGATCCTCCAAGCCTCTCCCCCCTCGGGGGATCCATTAGTTGGAGCGGGGCAGTAAAGGGGAGCTGCCTTGGTCTTTGATGGACACTGTAATTATCTAACGTGTCCCAGCGATCAGGTCTAATCGGGCTGGCCTTTGATCGCCGGCCGACTGCTGGACCTGACAAGTCAGTGGACGCCTCTTCATTAGAAGTTGCTCTTTCTGCGCCAGCTTTCCACCCAGCCTCCCCCTCGTCCTCCTCGCGTCCTTACTTAAGCCCTGGGGCTATCAGCGATGTCAATTGGAGGAGCCTGTTTCATCAGTGGTAGGGTCGTTCCAAGTCTTTTTTTCTTTCTTGTCTCTTTTTTATTCGCTTTATGTATTTATTTTTATTTTTTGGAGCGGTGATTTGGGGATTCTGTTTTTACTTTAAGAGGTGAAAGAACCATAGTGCTCTTTCTCGTTATAATGCGACGGAACACGACCAGAATAAACACATGGTGTCCGAAAATAAAAGATTCACTAATGAAAAATAATCGAACATTTACGAATTAAAAAAATATATACATACTTGCTTAGTAACGAATTTCCAAATATCTTTACGCATTTCGGTCTATAAATTAATGGATGGCAGCTCAGTGGGCACACATTTCTCTCAAACGGTCGAGTTTGTTTATTAAATTCCAGACAAATCAACATAATTGCGTTTTCCTGAGTGGCAACACAATTTCTTTTTATTTCACTGAGTTTTCTGATTAAACTGGAAACATATTTAAATCTTATAAATTAATGGATGGCAGCTCAGTGGACACACATTTCTCTCAGATGGTCGAGTTTGTTTATTAAATTCCAGACAAATTAACATAATTGCGTTTTCCTGAGTGGCAACACAATTTCTTTTTATTTCACTGAGTTTTCTGATTAAACTGGAAACATATTTAGATCTTAAAAATTAATGGATGGCAGCTCAGTGGACACACATTTCTCTCAAATGGTCGAGTTTGTTTATTAAATTCCAGACAAATCAACATAATTGCGTTTTCCTGAGTGGCAACACAATTTCTTTTTATTTCACTGAGTTTTCTGATTAAACTGGAAACATATTTAAATCTTATAAATTAATGGATGGCAGCTCAGTGGACACACATTTCTCTCAGATGGTTGAGTTTGTTTATTAAATTCCAGACAAATTAACATAATTGCGTTTTCCTGAGTGGCAACACAATTTCTTTTTATTTCACTGAGTTTTCTGATTAAACTGGAAACATATTTAGATCTTAAAAATTAATGGATGGCAGCTCAGTGGACACACATTTCTCTCAAATGGTTGAGTTTGTTTATTAAATTCCAGACGAATTAACATAATTGCGTTTTCCTGAGTGGCAACACAATTTCTTTTTATTTCACTGAGTTTTCTGATTAAACTGGTAACATATTTAGATCTTATAAATTAATGGATGGCAGCTCAGCGGACACACATTTCTCTCAAATGGTCGAGTTTGTTTATTAAATTCCAGACAGATTAACATAATTGCGTTTTCCTGAGTGGCAACACAATTTCTTTTTATTTCACTGAGTTTTCTGATTAAACTGGAAACATATTTAGATCTTATAATTTAATGGATGGCAGCTCAGTGGACACATATTTCTCTCAGGTGGTCGAGTTTGTTTATTAAATTCCAGACAAATTAACGCAATTGCGTTTTCCTGAGTGGCAACACAATTTCTTTTTATTTCACTGAGTTTTCTGATTAAACTGGAAACATATTTAGATCTTATAAATTAATGGATTGCAGCTCAGTGGACACACATTTCTCTCAAATGGTCGAGTTTGTTTAATAAATTCCAGACAAATCAACATAATTCCTTTTCCTGAGTGGCAACACAATTTCTTTTTATTTCACTGAGTTTTCTGATTAAATTGGAAACATATTTAGATCTTACGCTTTGTAGAGTGGCAAGCAAAGCTTTTAAATCGCTGAGGTTTTAAATCAAAGGTTCATTAAATAAGCATAAAATACATGTATATAAAGAGTGCGCCATATTGGTTGGTTTTTTAGAAATCTGATGCAGGCAATGACCTTTTTCATGTTTTGAAGGTCAAGGTGGAAAGTTTCATAAAGAGCGGAATTAAACTGTAGATTTATATGAAAGACAAACAAACATCTGTTTTTTACTGTCAAGCAGTGTTACTTCCAATATTCTGTAAAGCTGCGAAGTGGCAAGAAGGAAAAATTTGCATTGTAAGAATACAGCAACGATTTATATTATTTCTAACATCATCAGTGCTTGTATCTTGATGTCCTAGTGTCATTGTAAAGTAAAAGCATCTGCTCAGCTTCACAAAAGTCAATTTGCACCCTGGGATTGAATTTTCAAGAAAATAATTAATCTCTTTTGATTGAATTTTCTTTATGAACTATAATATTCCAAAGCAATTTCAAAATTTTCTCTTAAAAATGGCTCTTTTAAAACGGAAGGATCTGTATTCAGACAGCAAAAATTCTGCAGTTTTCTGAAAAACTGATATTCTTCGGTATGACTTCTATATGGCTAAACTTTTGAATTTGATATTCATAGAAAAATTATATCAGTTTCATTTATTTTACATTTACAATCATTAAATTTCTCTTAAGTAATTTGAAGAAGATATATTTTTTTAAGTTAACATTCAAAACCACGTCATAGCAGGTTAGCAAAGAAAGAAAATCTTTAGTGAAAGATCAACTGGTTAAAAAAATCTGATGTGTACACCACATGACTTCCTTGTACGGAATATTAAACTATACGCATATTTTCTTGCATTTCGTTTCAACTTATTGGATTGAATTCAACCTACTTCGCCGAAAGCGCATAAACCACAATAGAATAAATGCATTCTTTAAAATTCACTCCATTTGTTTACCACAGCGAGACTCTGGCGCTAGGTTCACTTAACAGTATCATATTTCGTTCATATTATAACTCAGAATGCAAACACATTTATATCATTTAAAGAATTATCTAATCGTTGTCACATGTTCTATTCAAATACTATAATAAAGCTAGAACGATGTATAAAAGAAATTAAGCAAACAAAACAGAAAAAGGAACAGTTTTCCACAGACGATTGAGTATTTCTCATTCAGCTAATTCAGTTCTCACTTCGCGACAAGGCAAAAATACATAAAAACTCAAAATATCTATATTAAAAATTACGAAGTAAATCTTAAACACTTATTTCCTCGAAAGAATTCCAGAGAGGATTAAGCATGATTTAATTGGCAATAATAAATGAAGGCGTTATCTTTGTTGTTGCGAAGCTACGTTTCTCTAGATTGGCAACAAATCCACTAGTCTGCTGTTTCAAATGTAAACAAACAATGGGCGCCATCAAGAAGAGGATTAGGCTTAGCGGCACTTCAACAACTTTAAAATTGTTGATAATTCTAAAAATATTGCATACAGATTTACTAAAGACATAAAACCCTTAACCGGAAGATAAGAACAACATAATTCAATGATTTTTTAAAGCAAAAAATTACAAACATGTAAGAGTAAAGAAACTGAGATCACTGAGCCGGGTAACAGACTGGATATATAATATAAATATATTTATATACGTTTGGTGGGGCCGATTGCAACCAAAATACGAGGTGCACTTGTATACAAAATTTGAACGTTCTGAGGCTGCTTGTTTTTGAGTTATGCGAGATACGTACGTACGTTCGTACAGACGCCACGAAAAATTCTCTTCAGAATTCATTTTAAAGCAGTTTTATAATTTTTTTGGAGGAAAAGAGTCTTTTATTCTATCCTTACGTACAGATATCACGCAAAAACATCGTTAAATTGAATTCGATATCGGTCAAAATGGATATTTTCGTTAAAATATGCTGCTTGAAACTTTTCGCGATTACAATACTTCCTTTTTACTTGGTACAAGTAAGTAAAAATTGCTTATTTAAAGCTATTTTTGGTCAGAACAATGTGCAAAATGCTCAGTTTGTTTCCCTGCATCGCTTGAGCGTTTTTATTGCTAGTGAATTTTGCTCTAATTTGTTATCTCACTTTTGACAAAGTGTTGAATTTGATGCACGAGCTTCCTAGTTTATAGTTTATGTACTTTACCTTTTACAATTTTAGTTAAAAATAAATACTTAAATATTTATCTAAATTGCTTTCTAAAAATGTCTGAAAGCTTTCAGATTTTATATTAAGTCCAAAGGAGCGTGTTATTCATTTACGTACACATACGTTTCGAGAGCATTTGTGTTGATGTTCTTTTAGGATCAAAATATTTAAAAACTACCGATCCTTAGCCTTACCTTCCTATCCTAATACCTACCTATCCTACTAAATATTAATTTATTATTTAATTTTAAATATATTTAAATACCTATCTATCCTACTAACTCCCGACAAGGCAGTCTGGCGCGCGTCATATAAAAATATTTTCTTTCCGTACAGTTTAACCATTGATAGCTTTGAAATAGCTGAGTGTGTTAATAAAAAATTCGCTAAAGTTTTACAAAATTTGAAATACACTGTGAAATATTTTAAAACAACATATATTTAGATTTTCCGATAGACGCTCTCGGTGCGCTGGAGATAAAAGTGTTTTCCCCATGCAGTGTTGCCATTGCTCGCTTTCAGACTGTTGAGTTTGTTAATCAAAAACTCGTTAAAGTTTTACAAAACAAAACAAATTTGAAATTCAAAAATTTGAGCTTCCAGGTGTCCATATTCGGGTGGACGACAATGTTATTCAAAATTTGATGTTTGATGTACCGTTGTTTTTTCACAACGCGAAAAACATGCATACATTCATGCAAATTCACCATTGTTTAATTTTTTAAATATAATACAGGACAATAATATTTGGCGGCAACAATTTGAAAAGTGATTCCGGACTTTTATAGTGATTCAAAGCAAAATCCCGTTTTGAGACTAATAGCTCTTTTGAGCTAATGCTCCTTTGGAATAATGATAAATTTATAAATCTTTAAATATTATCGATTAAAATAGTATACAATATGAAATACGTGTTCTCGAAAGCTTTTGATAGTTCTTAAATTCTTCTGATGAGGAATATACAAAATAAAAATATCATTAAAAAAATTCTGAAAGATTTCAGATTTTATATTACGCCTAAAGGGAAGTATTTTTAACGTTTTGTGTGTTACCTTTATTTATTAAATATCATTTTCTTCACAGTTAAATCATAAAATTCAATTCAACAGCAACATTACAAAATATTTGAAAGAGCATGTCTTTAGAATTTCCGATACTATGTATCAGAAATTAATTAAATATAATACAGGGCTGAATATTTGGTGCAAACAATATAAAAAGTTATTCGCCGTTTATAGTGAATCAACGCAAAATGCCAAAATAAAACTAATAACCCTTTTGGGTTCCCCTTTGGGCTAATAAAAAAAATTAATACAGACTGCATTGAATCATCGTAGAACGAGCGTGCAGTAAAGCAAAGTTTTTAAAATCAGCTCGCTATAATAAAAAATCAGTAAATATTAAACAGTCGCATTGGAAATAGATTTTATTAAATAGAAACAAAAGATAATAAGGATACAGACTTACGAGATGGGAAAATTTACAAATTAGTTTTTATTTGATTGACTGTTTGTTTACCCATCAAATAGACTCGCAGTTTGACTTTTGCAATTTTTTGTTTTCTGTTACATTCCTATACATTTGGAGAAAAATGTAGCTGACATAATGAAAATAAAAATATTTAGTTTTCTTTTTTTTTTTTTTTTTTTTTTTTTTTTGTCGTCTCATCTCTTTTGTAAAACTCTCACATCTAGCTCACACTTACTCTTTCACTAACAAATTCATTTCCTCTACCCAATCATAAACTAATTTTTATATTATCGTTAAGTACTGTTGTTATAGAATTATTCTGAATTTTCGATTTGACAGCATTTTAATTTTGTCATTTCCTCGTAGGAAAATTCAAAGAGACAGGAAACATTTCAATACGTACTTAGAAAAGATAAAGAAAATGTAAAGCTCCCTGAAATATGTTATTTTGAAATTTGTCTCTCTCTCAAGAGCTAATTAAAATAATTCAGTTGTTACCACAAAAAAAAAATCTGTAAAAGAATTAATTTCAATATTTTTCTTAATTGATGTTCTCAAATGGAAACTTTGTCAGGTTAAAAAGGGCAATTTTATAATAAAATATATAAATTTAACACTCAGTTTTGTTATTTAGAGATGCATAATCATGGGCGTTTTCGTGGTTTTCCCCATGTGTAACGTGTATACGAGCCAGTTTCCCTTAGAAAGTCCTCCACGAAGGCATCCATCCCCTTAGGCAGAGAGCCCTCGTGAGCTTTGCCATAATCAAAGATACACACACACACACATAGAGATGCATAATTACTTTTTACGTGCTATAAAAAGGGAACTAAATTTTTAGAGGAGAACTTACGGAACTTATTTAGACATATGGGTTCAAAATCAACATAAAAATTGGTATCTACAAAAACGGGCCATTTCTGTTTGTATAAAGTTAAGCCTGATGATGGACGGTTTAATGTAATATCTGAAATACTTGTATTCCGATTTGTTCGGAATGTGCTGTTTGGGTTTCAAAACTCATATTTTACACTGAGCGCCTCTTAATGTCCAGGGGTGTTTTGATAACATTACCCATGTCACTGCATTAAGCGATGAGAAAAATACCCTGTCGTGACTTATCTCACTTGTCTGACGGTAACATCGGAACAAGCCCATGAAATTCATCTTCATCGTGGCAAGGTGTAGGTGTATTTAATTATGGCAAAGAACACTAGGGCTATCTGCCTAAGAGGAGGGATGCCTTCGTGGAGGACTTTCTAAGGGAAACAAGCTCGTATACACGTTACTCATGAGGAAAACCACGAAAACACCAATGCAGCCAGCCCGTTCGCGGGATTCGAACCTCGGACCGAACTACCAGTGTTCAGCGACTTTACCGCTCGGCCGCAGATGGGCTCATTGTGGCAAGGAAAGTACGACTGCGCCTGTCGTTGGCATCATACTCATAACTGACACTAAAACGTCGCTCAGTTCCGCCCCTGATTTTAACGGACCAAAAACGGGAACGACTCCCCGGGGAGGAGGGGAACGGGTCCGAGGGTCTTCCACTACCACTAACCTCTCTAGAGGATCTTCGGCTCACCGTATATTTAGAGTGTCCTCATGCCGCACAGACACTATACATTTACAAACATCCATGCCTTTTCTGGGATTCGAACCCTGACTTTTCGATACCACAGTAGCCTCCCCTAACCACTATATCGTCAGGGCGAATTAGCAAAAGAAATTTAACCTATTTAGTTATAACTAAAAACACAAAAATAGGTACTTTGACAGCTTTTTAATTAGAAAATTTTTTTTATTAACATTAATCTCTTACCTGATGAAATGTTTCGGTGACTTGGTTGTTTTTACTTCCTTGTAACAAGTAAAGGAAGTATCGTAATTGAACAATTTCGGGTTCGTATTTTCATAAGGAAACATTCATTTTGACCGCTCCCGAATCCATTTGGGTGATCATTTTGCGTGACATCTATGCATATGGACAGAATAAAGGTCTTTTTTGTTTTCTAAAACCGGACTGTAAAATGGATTCAAAGGGGATGTTTTTAGTGACCCCTAAGTACAGATTTCACGAAACATATATATACATATATATGGGAATATATGTATGTGATGTACCAGCTTTGTCCGGAATAAATAGATTGGTG
The DNA here is from genome assembly GCF_044657685.1 of Stegodyphus dumicola. NCBI lineage: Eukaryota > Metazoa > Arthropoda > Arachnida > Araneae > Eresidae > Stegodyphus > Stegodyphus dumicola. Next base: position 182,330,385 of record NC_140775.1, read on the forward strand.
AAGAATCATAGATGTAGTCGTAGCTTAAATTATCAGACGATAAGTTTAAAAAACAGGATCCATTTATTATATTTCAGGAGAAAATAGCAGTTACGAAATCAGATATCCGGAGTAAATAAAAAGAATTTCTAATAACTTTTTGTATGAAGTTTACTGCATCGTGACAATTAAGAAAAGCCCCCAATATTCCTTTGCGAGTCCTTTTATAGCCTCTGGAAAGGCGGAGCTTCCAAGAAATGACGTCAGCCTCGTCAGCCAATCCAGTTCGCTTTAAATATTTCCAGAACATTCTATAACTGTACGTGTAGAAAAGGCGGGAAAAACAACTTGACTACGGTGTTGTGGATTTAATTCTACGTACTTTCAAATAAGAGACCGTCGCCATTAAAAATGAAAAGAACATACAGTTAGAATTTTAAATGTATTTTTGACTATGGAATTTTATTATTACATATATATATATATATATATACAAAGATTAAGTTCAAAAGAAGCAAAAATTTAAATTTTCCTATCTAAGTAAAAAGGTAGGCTATATTTAAGCCGTCTTAAAGTAAAAAAAAAAAGGGGGTAAGAAAATTTAAATAGGTAAAAAGGCCAATTAATTGTATGGAATGCAAATATGGTGAAAATGTGAAAATGAAAGTATCAATGAAAACTGATACACGAAAAAATAAATAACCATACAAAAAATTAATCACCTTTATTTAATAGGTATGATTAATCAAACAGATCTTGTCAAGGGGTAAGTATTCAAAACATTAAACCGGGTTGATTAATAAGTGATGAATAACATGTTTCGTTCCTCCCTACACTGTAATACTAAATCCGTTGTAAATTAATTTGCTTTTGAAAAATTATTTCTCAGGTAATCTTAAACTGCTGAAGAGCTTCCGCGATATGTTATCCGACTTCTTCGAATTAAAATTAAAGTAAAATAAAAAATAAATAAATAAATAAATAAAAACTATTAAAGCAAAATACATGCCATTGAATAAATTAAAAGTAGAACACACAAAATGCGAAAACTCATAGCGTATAAAAATACAGTAAATTGCAAGAAAAGCTAGTAGAAGTCTACAAATAAATGCCGAAAGTGTTACTCATATCATACATACCCAATCCCCTTACTCGGTCTTTATTTTTGCAATCGGTTGGTAGCAGTCATATACTTCCAATTACGGAAGTGTTTAAATGACGAAAATATTCATATTTTGGCAATGTGAAGTTAAAAAAAAATATTTTGGAAAAGAAAGAATCCAAGTTTTAATGCGATTAACCCCGGTTCCTACCCTATATTTGAGAAACTTTAATATTCGCTATGAAAAAATAAAATTATGAGAAGTTTGATACTCGTACGATAAATATTGTCAGAAATATTTAATTTAAAAATTTGAAAACACTGAAGTTATTCTAAAATTGCCGTGAAGGATTGGTTAATTAATTTAGAATAATTCGAAGAAGTTATTTTAAATAAAGTGCATTAAAATATGTATAATTTAATAGGCAGTACGAGAAATCACGTGGTATCCACATTAGATTCTTAACAATTTTAAGCTTTAAAATATATATATATGTGATGTATCAGCTTTAGTCGTAGCTTAAATAATCAGACGATAAGTTTAAAAAATGGGATCCATTTATTATTATTCAGGAGAAATAGCAGTTACAAAAATCAGATATCCGGAGTAAATAAAAAGAATTACTAATAACTTTTTGTATGAAGATTACAGCATCGTGACATTTAAGAAAAAGCTCCCAATATTTCTTTTGCGAGTCCCTTTATAGCCTCTGGAAAGGCGGAGCTTCCAAGAAATGACGTCAGCCTTGTCAGCCATTCCAGTTCGCTTAAAATACTTCCAGAACATTCTAAAACTGTACGTGTAGAAAAGGCGGGAAAAACAACTTGACTACGGGGCTGTGGATTTAATTCCACGTACTTTCAAATAAGAGAACGTCGCCATTAAAATTGAAAAGAACATACAGTTAGAATTTTAAGTGTATTCTTGATTATGGAAATTTTATTATTACAAATATATATATAAAATATTAACCAAATGTACCATAATACGCGAAATATTACCTATGTTTTCGTAAGCAAAAGGTCGATTCTTTGGCAATCCGATTAAAGATTAACCGCGATCACATTATGTGTCATTTATTGTAAAACAAATTATTCGCTTAAGAATCTAACTTTATATCGATATGTTTATTGTTACGAATTTTATACTTAGATAGGTAGTAGTAATTTTAGTAGAATTGTGAGTAAAATTATTGTATTTCTTTTGTAACGTGAAAAATCTACGGAGAAGCTATGGCCGAAAAAGTAAGAAAACAGCGGTAAGTGCATTCTCAGTGTGTATCTTGGTGATTTGACGAAGTATCGCCAAGCTGACAACGGTTTGGGTCGAATTATGTTGTCGCCAAAATTGGTAAGAAATCACCAAATGGTCGCTGAATTTGGCGACATTTTGGTCTGGCTCCTGTATTACCGTATAATATGTATTGATATTGAATAAATGTAATTGACTACTATGTTAGCGGTAACGTAATTCTACCCTCATATTGCTTTCCAGTAATTTCGAGAAGCAGAAGGTACTAGAAATATCTCGGCGGTCGGTTGAAAACTATTTAAGGCCGAGAAGAGATCATCTGCTCTCAGTTGCTTAGTTATTGTTGTGCGAGTCGTTAATTCCACGCGAACTGAGATATATCAGAGTTAGCTTTTTTCTTTAGATGCGCTTTGCATTGCGTTGAGTTTAACGTTTTTAGTAGCTTGAAGCGTAACTAATGATTGTGAAACTGTGATACCTGTATTTCTGCGTAAACTTCCAGAACTTTGAAGTGTTTCTTTTGATAAAATAAATTTGTATTAACCTATCATCGGACGTGTGTTTATTCAATCTATTACAAATCCGTAAGCATGCGGCAATATAATACTTTACTTGTTAAGAATATGAAAACGGCCTAAAAGAGTAAAAAAAATGTAGTTGTGTATATAAAAAACTATTTTGATCGATAGGCGTGCGACTTATCTACCTGAGCAGAAGCGCCGACTTCACCACGAAAGCGATTTTCCAACAAAGCAACGTTTGTCAAAGTCAGCCCAGCAGCAATTTAAACCCCTTTGGCACCAGCGAAAATCGGTCTCCGATGAAACTGAATGTAGATAAAACCGACCCAAAAATTTTTGAGTGATTTCAAAATTTTTTCACCCTAGCTAAAGGGGCTCAAAAGACGGGAAAGTAGGGCGATGTAAAAAAAGGGTGGATGTGTCACTCAAAAAATCTCCACGAAAATATCGGCATTTAAAGACATAATGATGGATTAGGTCTTATCGCGAACTGCATTCTTAGTCCCTTGCAGCTAACGGAATTTTTCAAGGTGCTGGGGTGGTGGAGGCTTCATATCTCGGTTCACGCTCGTAGACGGTTGAACGCCTTGCTTCGGGCTGGGGAATAACACCTTGGAAGGTAGTGTTCTATCGAAGCTTCGATCATTTGGTGTTTAGCTGAGACAGGCAAGGGAAAAAGAAATTCGTTGGATGTTTTCGCTAAAGCCCTGTTCTTCGTAAGGGAATAGCAAAGCCATGTGTGGTACGAGATAGTCAAAATGTAGTAGGAAGATAATGCTCAGTCAATGCCCAAGGCTCGTAACTTCTCAACTCAACTCGAGCGATAGAGGATAGAAGAGATTTTAGGTCTTTCTTCTTATATATATATATATTTTTTTTCTTTTGTAAGCAAGCTAGAAAAGAAATACTTTAAATCGTTCCATTTTTCACCTTACGGTATATTTTCTTGAAGTTACTTCTATATTTAATCGATGTATGTTTAAGAAGCTTATCGTAACTTTAAATAGAGGTGAGCTTATGGTTCAGGGTATTTTATGCGAAAATGATTTTTATTGGCAGAAAATCTTTCTAAATTTTTATATAAATGTATGCAGATTAAAAATAGTTATGCTTCATATGGTCGAAGAATGTTCATATAGATATATGCATATGGAAAAGAATAAATAAATAACTGTGCTAAGTTAGGAAAACGAAATTGAGTCGTGCTATCAAGGAAGTTTGCATATAAACTCATTGTTTTAGCATATCGTGTTTAAAATCATGCTTCATTGCACCTTGATTTCAGTATGTCATATATTACATTTAAAACTAGCCGGCTGCTTTCAAAACAAAATTTATAAGTTCTATGTACTACACCTAAAAAAAGCATAAAAACATTTCGATATGAAAAAAAAATTAGTTCATTCTTTTCAAGAACCATTTCGTAAATAGGTTTTTTTTTTTTTTTTTTTTTTTTTTTTTTCCCTTTGAGAACATACAGACTCCCCGTGCACCACATATGTACAACACGGGGCTTACAGAAGTAAGTTAACTAGAACATTAAAGGTTACATGTATAAATAAACATTAAAAGTTACATGCATAAATAAAGCGAACAAAAGCAGAGAACAGCAGTCTGGACTTCACGAAAACAGATAAGTTCACTGGCCAAGTCACTCCGAACATTTTCAAATCGTTTTGTAAGCATAATCTAGGGCCATCAAATGTAGGGCACGAGAAAATCAAATGTTCCACATCCTGAGGAACTCTTTCTGAACATTCACATAAATTGTTTAATCGTAGATTAAAACGAAACAGATAACTTGCAAATTTACTGTGACCAGATAAAAACTGAGACACTTTAAAATTTAACGAGAGGAAAGACTCGGAATTCAGTCTATGGTAAATAGAAGGAAGGAACTTTTTGGTGACTTCAGCATTACGATATGAAATGTATTCCTCATTCCACATAGCTAAAAGCTTTTTATAATGAAAGGACTTCCAATAACTCTTTGGAATGCTAATGTTGATATCAATGGGTAAGTTTAAGGCATCTTTAGCTAAGAAATCAGCTCTTTCATTTCCGTAGAAACCATGATGAGCGCGCACATAAGCAAAGCAGATATCAATACTTCTAATTCTAAGTGAACTAACAGTTACTAGAGTTTGGATAACTAATTTATCGCAGTTGGTAATACTGTTCAAAAGTTGAAGAGAAGAAAGAGAATCAGAACAAATAAGGTACTTTGAGGATGTTGTCCCATGATCCTGGATCCATAGGTTTGTGTTGCCAAACCAGAAAACAGAAACTTTAGCAGTGGCGTAGCGAGATGGAAGCAAGGGGGTGTATGATGCCCCGGGCGCCGCTCACAGAGGGGCGCTAAATGGTCTCCAAAGAAGATTTTACCCAAAATTTCAGTTTTCATTTTGCTCGATTTCTGGAAAATATATTTAAAAATTAATAATTATTGTAAGATAATTAATTATTTATTTTTTCTTGATTTGTCTGATAAAAAATGATTATGTCATCGTCTTTTTGAAATGATTATGTCATCGTCAAAATGAAATTTCCAGTTTGGGAAATTCCTAAATGATTCCGCTACTATGAGTTTTGTTTGACTCTCTTTTAAACGACTGATGGCCTTCCTGACTTCAACTAAACATCTTGCTGAGACTTCGTATATTCACTGCTACAGAGCATTCAATGCATGTCAATTGTTTTAAATCTCCTAACTACAAAAGGAATGCTTCAGGTCCTCCTCACTCCTTATCTAAAATGCATAGTTTTTGATCTCACAGACTAAATTTGCATATTCCCAACTTTCTAAAGGTTATAATTTTCGTTATAATCTCTTCTATTTCCTTTTCTTTAAGAAGATTGCCTATTACATGGTTATTTCATACCGAACTCACAATATCCCATAATTGTTTATAGTAGTGAATGTGACTGTAAGATATTACCCCCGCAGTAGAAAAGAAACCGAACCTAAAACTCTATTACAGATCTATGGAGAAAATGCTTTTCCAAACCTAAGAGTCGCACTTCAAATACTCCTTACTATTTCATTATCAAATGTACGTTCGTTCAGCAAAATTAAAATAAATTTTGACTATTTTTAATCAACGGTGGGACAAGATCTCCTATATCACGTAGCATTTTTTAAATACAGAAAAAGAAAAATTTAAAACGATCGACTTTGATTAAATAATTGATAAATTTGCGTCATCTAAGCCAAGAAAAATGTAAACTTAGTAATTAACTATATTAATGTATTACAATATTATATGATTATTATTAAATATATCTACTTATCCAAAAACACATAGTAAACTTTGAATTGTTTAAAAATTGAACTTTTTTAAAAGCAATTATATTAAATATGTTGTAAGGATTATGCTAATTTTATTAACAGTTAAATTTTGAGTTGAATTTCCTTTCCTATCACTTTTTAACTTACCACTTCTGGCCAGAACATAGTTTTAGAATCACGTCTGAATACTAATGAGGAAGAGCGGTATTTAACCGCGAAGTTCTACTGTCTGGGGGAGAGAGAGATGCCAGATATTCTGCCTGCAGGCGTCCGCTTTTTAGGCCACTTTCTCGTAAGCTATTATTACGCTCGGCCGTGCTTTAGGTCCTTGACAGTCAATTAGCGTTAAGGAGCCAACTCGGTTAGAATCCTGATAGCTTCGGCTATATATCTTTAGTTAAGATTAGTTTAGTTTAATTCTTAGAGTCTCAAGTTCAAGCCCAAGTGTCGGCTTTATTGTACAACTCCAAGACGGAGTTCTGTTAAATCTTATTTGAGTAATAAAAGGGTTATTTTATCATTCTATTTTGTTCCTTCCTGTCACACGAACTCAAGCGATTACTCGCTTATCAGTTCTTAAGATTCTTCACTTTCAACGTTAACTTGGAATTACACCGTAAAGAATCCCCACAACGTAAAATAAAAAATACCTTTTTAAGTAATTCCAGATCATCGTATGTCTGATCTTTCAGCCGATGCAGATAAATTTCTGAATTCACTGCTAGTGTAGTTTGGTACTGACTATTCTTAACATATTTTATGGCAGATTCAGCATTTTATTATTATTTGCATTCTTTTATTATTACGAATATATTCTATTAGGTATTTCTCCCGCCTTCTTGGCATGCCTTCGTGGTGAGGTGGTGTGCACGCTGAGTGCGTATTTTCAGAGATCCGCTGTTCGATTCCCGGTGAAGGCGTTGCATATTTTTCCTCTTTCGTGCTTCCAAAAAATCTTAATGTCTCTATAATTCTGTACGTTATATTACTGTAAGTGTTTTTTTTTCGGGGACGGTGCCAAAAAGGTATTTTGCCCCGGGCGCCAGTTATGCTCGGTACGCCACTGAACTTTAGACACATCAGGTTAATAAATATGACGTCATGATTTAAATTTAATGCAATATAACAAGTTTTTTTTCAAGAAAGAATGAGATACATTCCGCAAGAGAAGAAGAGAAAGAATGACCTTGCTTGTTTGTATTAGCTGCACATAAGCCACGTGATCTCTGAGGTCATCTGCATTATTTATTTACAAAATGTATACATAAGTCACGTGATTAATGAGGTCATCGGAATGTATCTCATTAACGTGACAATAAGATATCGTTTTAATCATCTTAACTGGAAACAAAAAAAGTTAAAAACAGCAGCTATTTATTTAAAATGTTGACATCAAGGATAATGCTTCGATTTTTAATCACGTCTCATGCAATCGCGAGCTTTCTTCAGAATATGACCTTATATAATAATAATATATTTAATGTTTTGCAACGCTGTTTTTATTTCCTATTTTGTAAAACTTGCAAAATTTTTATTTTCAAACTCTACGATTTGAAAGCGAGCAGTGGCAACACTTATCGAAATAAAGCAGATTTTTATCTCCAGTTCGCGAGACTGTTGCCACTTGGAAAAATGAGTTTGAAAATTAGCGTTTACAGAGTTTTTAATTAATTCTCGGCTGATTAAAGTCGTGCGAGGAGGAGAATGGTCGAAATGGCTTCCCACGAATTTTTGGAATCTGAAGGTACCTTTTTCGAAACTCAATTTCCCGTCATTCTGGAGAAGACGATGTTAGAAACAAATAAACAGACAGACACACGCGCACAGATTTTGATAGTATAGATTCTAAAAGTATACTTTACTGTAAAAATCTGATGTGGACATCAATCACATCATTTCCTTGTACGACCTATTAAATTATACAAATTTTTTGCTGTACACTAAATTATACACATTATTATTAATGTGTATAATTTAATGGCCTATTAAATTATACACATTTACTGCTTTTTAAATAATTGAGGCCTATTAAATTATACACATTTATTGCTTTTTACAAACTTACTACCTCGAATTATTCTAAATTAATTAACCGATCCTTCAAGTAAGTTGAAAATGACATCAAAAAGTGCATAATTTGGAACTTAAATATCCATGCGAATATTGTCGGCCGAAGCGAAACTTCGTGCATATTTATCTTTTCATAACTAGTATTAAAACTTTCCTTAATATAAGTATAGGAAGCACATCAAAAGTTACATTTCCTTACTTGTCTAACATATTAATTTTTTGTTTGCGTTTTATTTACATAGCCAAAACGGGAATAATTTTCGTTATTTTAAACGTTTCTGTATTTGGAAGTGTACCATTACAAGCAACAATTGCCAAAAATAAAAGACTGGTAAGTTTTTTAAAACCAGGTAAGGGGGATGGGTATCAATTTCATTCTGCATATCTTCATTTTTTAACTGTTCTTAGCAAATAATTTTTACTACGAAATTGTTATTTTATTTTGCTTAAACTGCAAGAAAATTCGTGCCAGTGGCAATTCCCATCCTGTCTCAATTTCATGCCAGTACAGAAGAAATTAGTAAGAAAACAGTAAAATGGACTTTCCCAAACTTTACTCATAGCAACTCTCAGCGTCTTCGTCTTCTAGCATATTTTTGTGATACAGCCATTTTAAAATCACTTTTGTGTAGAGTAAAAAATAAGTAAAACTTGCAATTAATTTTGGCCTTTTAATATGTAGAAACCCACTGTTTATTAGATTTTTATTTGAATGTTTCCTTCATTTCATTTCCCGCTTAAATTTTCTTAAATTTTTTGCTTGTTAAGTATTTTTCTGTATAAATACTATAATTATTTGTATTTATTTTTGAAAAACTAATTGCATTTAATTCTCTATCATCGTGTACTGGGATTATTTCAAACTGCTGAAAATCTTTAGAATTTAAATTCAGATTTTATAAAATTGATCAGAATAGTTAAAATTGGAATAGGGTTTTGCTCAAAAATTCCAAGTGACGAAACGCAATCCTCATGAAGTGTTGGTGGATGTATGGAGAGATTTTAAACATCCAATTCCTCGATAGGTGAGGATCTTTCTATAGGATCAACAATGGTTCTCTTGTTACATATTTATTATATAAATTTCACTTCACACTTCCTAGAAGATAATTTTTCACTTACACACTCAATATTATAAATTCATACATACGTACATACACACGTTTGCTTCCGCCGACTGCAATAACAAAGGGAGTTGCACAAGTAGATGTTATAGCAATCCCAAATATGCAAAATGTCAACGTTGAACGGCTTATCGATGAGTTACGTGTAACGAAAAAAACCAATTTTGAATTCATTTTATAATTCGTTTTGGAATAGTCCTTTACTTTGTTACAAAAAAAAAAAAAAAAAAAAGTCAAAATGGTTTCTGGAATTGTCAAAATAAATTCAATCCGTTCAAATCTGATAACCGATGTTTATCCCGGTTAAAACGTCTCCTTTACTTCGTTGGTTTTGTTTATGTGATTACGGCAAACTGCTATGTGCCTGAGAGAGGAATGCCTTCGTGAAGGACGTTCCAAGGGAAACTGGCTCATATTACGTTACACGCGGGAAAAAAAAGCACGAAAACGCCCATGCAGCCAACCCGTTTGCGGAATTCGAACCTCGGACCGAACTACAGTGTTCAGCGAGCACTCAACCGCTGATGGGTCTATTTATTTCGTACAAATAAGTAATAATATTTTGATTGAAACGTGTAATTTATCGAAAATATCAAAGAGTTAGATTTTCAATACTAACAACTAATCGCAAATTTGATCCTCGAAATACTGTGAACACTCTTGACCTCACCCTCTCTCGTAGACGGTCATTTCCGGAAGTTTGTGCTTAGCCTCTGCAAGACGACCTCAGCAAACCAAAACCGTCTGGAAAGGCGAGTAGTCATCTTAAAGAGGATTTTCTTTAGAAAGAAGTTTAAAATAAACTTATGATATTGCGAGGCCCCAACTTGTCAGCAACAGTAGTAGTGACTGCTATGAACTGGAAATTACACAAACTCGTAAGAAGGGTTTAAATCCCTTTGTATTTCACTTTAGAAATCAGAGTTGCGTTCACTTGACGCTCAAAAACTACGCCGACCCGGCGGTTGAACAAAATAGACAAAAATGCAACTAAAAATAAATGACAGGATGAATAAATAACGAAGTCACTACCTACGAGGCTCTATAATCGTAACTAACTTAACCGCGTTCTAAGATACAGCTGAGATTCAGCAAACTTACTGATTAAGAAGTTGAAAGATTCAACGAACTGCCGAAATAGGCACACAGGCCGAAACTCGCGGTTCTTAAATTTCTACCTAGCAACCTCTTGATTCAAGAAGCACACTTACAATCTCGTTTCCCTTCTATTTAAACTCAATTTACTTCTGCTAAAATTTGAATACTCTGTGCGTTCTATTAAGATTTACATACTCTGGCAATGGCAATTCTAGCGGAAAGTAAAGGCTTGACAGGAAAGATAGCTTAAACTTAAAATAAATGTTAGTTAAAATAAATATAAACCCTACAAACTGTAGAATAAGAACAAAAAATTCCGTTTCTCTTAGATTACAGCTAGTAAGAAATGACGTGTTAAAATATAATTGAAGTTGAATATACATTTTTACTTCCTTGTACGAAATAAAGAACTACTGTAATTTTTTTTTTCCTGGGTAAGAAGAATAGGTGATTTTTTAAGTAGGTCTTGACAGCTAGTGAAAGGGGAAAGAAATATTTCTAAGGACAGTTTCGGGGGCAAAATTTGGACCTTTGGAGGCAAAAAAAAAAAAAAAAAAAAAAAAAAAAAATCAAATATTTGAGTTTCGCAGAACGGTGAAGTGGTTAATCAACATTTTATATATTTTTTTATTATTTGATTAAAAATAACCTGAATATAAATAAATGCATATGCAGTTTTCAATTTTTGAAAATGAGGGAAAAGGCAACGACCTTCTAGCAGCAATGAAAGGAATGCATGGGGCGAAACAGGTTGGGGACCACTGCTATAGATAGATAGGTATACTCAAATAGGTAATGCGATTTAACCATTATCAAACCGTCCAAACGGTAAAAATAAAGTGTAATAAATTCTGGTTAGCGTCGCTGACTGCCGTGCTGAAGGACCCGGATTCAAATCACGGAGAAGGCATGTAAACTGCTCATGCGACATGAGGGCACTCTAAATATGCTGCGAGCTGGAATTTCTCTCGAGAGGTTTGTGGTAAGGGAAGAGGGGTGGGAGACCCTCGGACTCTTCCTCCCCCCCGGGGTGCTCTTCGTCAAAATTGAAGGGGGCGGAACTGAGTTAAATCGCACTGTCACTATCTGCAAGGTGCTCAAGGCGGCCAGTGACAGACGAATAACTTGGTCTCCTTGCCACGGAGAATTTCGTGGGTTTGGGTTGACTATAGGTTGGACAAGCGAGCATTAGCAACCACCACCACCACCACCACCACCACCACCACCATCACCATTGTTAAAGTAAACAGAAAAATATTTTATATGAAATTTAATTTCAGATAAAGCAGTAATAAATGTTATTAATCAATTTTCCCTTAGGAAGGAAAAAATAATCCATTAATATGTTACAAATCGATAATGCGAAAGAAATTAAATTATCTAGCGCAATCGATGGCAGCGCTCTCAAAAAGAAAATGAAGCAAGCGACTGTTCTCGATATATTTCACACCTGTGATTTCTACTCATTCCAAACGAAACCTCAAGACAGTTAAGCTCGCAGATACAAATGCTAATGTTATACAAACTATAAAAAACGAAGATAAATTTAACGTAAGCGAACTGCAAGGAGAGCGGAGCAGAAAAACGTTTTACCTCACGGGCAAGAAACACAAAAACTGTGCGAAACCTCTGCTCTCCCTCCTTAAAAAAATTCTCCCACCTACCAACCACTCCATTAACTTTAATGGCCCCCTGTCAAATTCAATAAATCAATGGCTTTCTACTCATTTAGAAGTCAAGAAACAAATTGAGAAGAAGGCTTTCGTGGAGAAAAAGAAAACACTCGTTTTTCGGCGCGCTAGTAATATCTTCCTTCTAACTTTTTCCGCTCGCTATTGCTGAAGCTTAGAGTCGGGGGTGGGTGGAACACATCGTGAACTTTAAGTAGATAGAGGAAAGGGGTTCGAGGTAATCGTTACACGTCCCACAGTGGCCCTTGGCCCACGGAAACAATAATCACCAGCCAAAACCGCCGCCATTAAAACGTCACGGGGTTACGAGTCTCGTGGGTGGGCAGCTAGCGCCGTCTATCGGATTGCTTGTGCAATCGGATCATGTTTTTGGACGTGCATTTTTTTCTTATTAATTTTTACTTTACATTTCCTCTTGCAGACAATTTTTATCTATGTAAATCCAATCGAAATGTATTATATTTTTACACACATATTCCATTCGTATGTTAGCAAAACTATAAACTTTGGTACTTTTATTAAAATACAATCAATTTTAATAAAATAATTAAAAATTTAACATAACATAATTGTCAATGAAACCTGCCGTTCAATTAACCTAAGATATATATATACCATACATACCATACCGATGATATATATATTACCGGTAAAATTTGAAATCCGACATTCTATAGAATGCCTAGGCATTGTATGTAATGCATAAAACTAGCCGTCAAAGTATAAAACGATTCATATTCCACACAATTCCTAGACATTCTGCAGAATGCCAAACGATAAATCGGGAAAGTATAAAATACATTTCCGATTCGTTTCGAAGAGCCAAAATTACATACCAGAAGTTAAAAAATGGTACCAAAAAATACTACTAGAAACTACATACCAGAAGTTAAAACATGGTACAAAAAAGCCAAAATGACTACTAAGAACGGAACTGCTGGCTCCTGAACTGCGAAGATGTGATGTTTCTGGAAAACAAAATTACATTCATTTTACCCTGTTAAGGAAAGATAATAACTCTATGCAGTATTACCTCATGTTACCGCTAAGTTAGCTTAGTAAAGATATATCTATATATATATATCTTTAATATATATACTTCATGAAATCACATTTGAATACTGCCCACGAACGACGTGACAGAATGTTCAAAGAACTTTCAACCAAATACAAAAATGTTACACGTAATGATACTGAACTATATAACCACCTTTATGAGCCGTGCCAGAAAAACAAAAGGTTTAAAAAAATGCATTGCTGTGAAACTTACAGTTTCTGAATTTACTTTCCGTTGTTAGTAGATCTTAATGATTCCCAGTCCCAAGCCAAATAGAAAATACAAATTTATTGTGCTGTATCAAGATCATCTCACTATATTTTTTACATATTTTGAATAAAAACTTTTTAATGGCGCTCTTTTATTAATTTTTCAAACTATCGTTTGTTTTTTTTAGGAATGTACACTGCAGGAAAAAAAAAAAAAAATGCGCAGTTCTATATCTCCCGTAATACTGGGCCGATTAACGAAATTTCAATTGAATTTTTCATGCCTCTAAATCTCTATATATAATCTCTAATATATATCTATATATATATCTTTAATATATATATAATATATAACCTCTAAAGTTGAAACAGAGAATTGAGACTAAAGATATTGACCAAGTTTATTTATTTAATTAAAATATGTTTCGCGTACAGTTTCAAGTGTCTGTTTCGGCGAAACGCGGGAGTTAGCTTCATTCGAAATTCATTAAAAAATAATTTCCCCTGATGAGCCATAATGAGATTCGCATAAGGCTAATCTGCCATTCCCCGCTTCTCAACTTTTATATTTTTGCTCAAATAATTTGTTAGTACTTTTACTAATGTTTTAAATATACCTTAATTAGATTAACATATTGCTTACTATTAGTATTGATTTTTACTTGTAAATATTCAAATGTTGTATTTTTTTCTCTTGTAACACATTTCATTGTAACTTATTTTGCTTAATGTTTTCACGGAACCACATTATTTCAGCTGCAGCACAATGCGCAAAGTTTTTGACCACATAGGTCTTTTATGGTTTGTTCTTTTTACTTTACTTTAAATTATGTATATATGGCATAGATTTATATATAGATTTATATATGGCATTGTTCTAAAATAGGTATTTTGAAACAAAATCCGACATTTCATGAAATTACATACCATTTTCTTCCATACTTCAACTTTACGACTCAAATTATGCCAAAACGCGAGGTTTTGTAAAAATCGCTTGTGAAGTTTTTAATAAATTAGCTCTCAAAATTTTAGCTCCTCCATTTAATTGAATTTTGTATATATTTATTAATATATCTTTTTTTTTATTAAACTTATTTGATTCTTTCTTTCTCATTTCGAAATTTAGGTTCATTCCAAATAAACCTCGCCCATTTTTTATGATTTATTTTAAAAATTTATATTTTTTAATAAATTTTATAATTTTTTCTAAATACATTTTGAATTATAACCTATAAAGGTTTTACCACCATCTTGAAGTAGATGTATTTCTATGCATATCTGCAAAAAATTAACAGTTTTTACTTCCTTGTCCGTAAGCAAAAAGGAAGTATTGTAATCGCGAAAAGTTTCGGGGACCATATTTCAATGAATATCAATTTTGGACGAAATGTAGCGATTATGGATGAAATGTAACGCTGTTAAGTGAACCTAGCGCCAGAGTGTCGCTATGGTAAACAAATATAGTGAATTCTAAAAAACGCATTTATTCTATTGTGGTTTATGCGCTCTCGACAATGTAGATTTAATTCAATCCATTGCGTTTAAATGGAATGAAAGAAAAAATGAGTATAATTTAATATTTCGTGCAAGGAAGTCATGTGGTGTACACATCAGATTTTTTATTCAAAATTTCCGAAGATATTCGTGAATTTATATATTACAGCGTTTTGAAATTTGGCATATTCGTTATAAGCGATAATAACACCAGCTGTAATTTACGAACTTTAATAAAATTATTTGAAAGTATGAATGATGTATCTTTTGTCTTGCTCGTGCACAAAGAAAAAAAGATAAAGGAAAATAAGTTGCCATAAATTAAGAATTTTGGCAAGAAAATTATTCTTGACGCAAAGTAAAAAAAAAAAAAAAAAAAAAAAAAACTGAAATGTTTCAGATTTTAAATTACGTCCAAAGGGGCGTTTTTTAACATTTTGTGCGTTACCTTTCTTTATTAAATATCATGTTCCTCGCACTTAAACCATAAGATCCAGTGCAACAGCAATATCGCAAAATAGTTTTAAAACGAGCATATCTTTAGAATTTCCGATACAGAGACTCACGCGCTGGAGATAAAAATGTTTTTTCTGCACAACGTTGCCATTGCTCGCTTTGAAATCCTTGAGTTTGTTAATCAAAAATTCGTCAAAGTTTTAAAAAATAGGAAATCGATCATAAAACAAATTTCAAATTTCAAATTTGGTCTTCCACATGCTCATATTCGTTGGAGGATTACGTTATTCAAAATTCGATTGTTCTATGTACCGTTGTTTTATCACAATACGAGAAATATACATACATTTATGCAGATTTTTCATTATTTAATTTCTTCAAATATAATGCAGGACTCTAACATTTTGTGGCAACAGTTTGAAAAGTGAACCGACATTTATGAGTCCGACGCAAAATGCCAAAACGAAAGTAATAGTCCTTCGGGACTCAAATCACTTTGGACAAAAATTAATTTTAAAAAAAAATCTTCAAGATAAATTTTTTAATTTCTCCATAAATTTCTCACCAAAAATTATAAAATTTCATATCTAGGCATAATTTGAGTCGTAAAATCGAAATATGGAAAAAAAAATTGGTCAATAATTTCAGAAAAAAGTTTCAAAATACCAATTCAGAATGAGTTCTTTGGTATTCTGCTTTGGTTCTAAATCCCATCATACCACGGAACTACAATTTTGGCCTAACTAAATTTGCCAGTTTGGCATAACCATCCTTACTTGAGTAAAATACGAAACAAAGAGAACGTTCTCTCTCACCAAGATTCCCCTCATTTTTGTTTCCACCCACTCATACCCTCATTCTGTTTCGTCCTGGAATTTTCATCAGTTATACTTTAAGTATATTTAAATTTTGTGACGATAAAAGAACCTCTGTTACGATCAGAGCTTAAATTGGGCCGGTGCTTCTTATTTTTTGTAAAAAATCATAATTCTAGCCGGAACGCATCGGAGCCCTGAATAAGAAGGCTGAGGCACTTTATTTTAGACACTGGTGGGCACGGTGCAATACCGATTAACCGTTATGGTAAAGGGACAGTGCCCGTGCTCCCCGTTACCTATACCTATGTAATTGAATAACAATTTCATTAGAAATTTTATCTCTATTTTATTAAAAATCGCGTATTAAATTTCAATTTATCTCTTTACATTTTATTTAATTTTAATTATATAATTACATCAATCTTTAATTATTTCAATAAATAATAATTAATTATCCAAATATTATCAAATAAATTGTAATTAATAAATTAACTAATAATTATCAATTAAAGTATAATTAATTACATAATAATGGTTGATTAAATAACAACTTATAAACATTAATTAAATAGCTATTAATTAATTTGACGATAATTAACTACTTAATTTTAAAATTATTAATGAGTTCAATAGTCATTTTATTTATTTATTTACTCTTGTTCCTCTTTGCTGACGGTCTTCCATAGGGCTTCGGCACTTCTAATCTTAGAAATTAAGCCCTGTGGAGATCATAGGTGACCGGCAAAGTACGTAAAATCGTTCGGCACGTGTAAGTAAAATTATTCCATTAGTAAACATATTCCGTGCAAGCACTGGTGACCTCGCATTAATTTTTTTTAATTAAACTTTCTTAAAAAAATGCCCTGAAATAATCAAATTATGTTAGAATGAGCCTGAAAACCATTTTACAACTGATTTATGTAAAATTCTATGGCGATGAATGTGTAAAAATAAAAAAAAAAATTACGAGAGTTTAATTTAAAAAATGAAACAGCTAGAGAGGGCGTAAAATAAAGTAAAATAAATATGAGGCAACAAGCTGAAATGTGTTCAAATGCATTTATGCCGTCTATTGAAAATTATTCTTTACAAAATTTCTGTTTTAAAGCAGTTTAAAAACACTTAGCGAATTCCCCTCCCACTGCAGTAGCCTCAATGAAATTCAACGAGAAGACAGTTAACGATATAACGATCATCAAGACTAACGGGGGGGGGCAATGAAAGAGTAAACGCCACAGAATAACATTTAGGAGTTTTCAAAAATCGCAATTAAATGTTTTAAGCGTTGCATAGGTTTTTATGGATTTTGTAAGGATACCAAAATAGTTTTAATTAAAAAAACATAGTTGAAGCAAATTAGCACAGTTTTTTTTTTAAATAAATGGTTAAAGGTAATGAGTTATTTATTAACATATGTAAATTACTCCTTTTGCTACATTTTTGCATTCAGACACATATGTTTCTACGTTACAAAAATTTTTATTCTTGTATGATATATTTCTGCCTTTTTAATTCTTGATTTCTTTCTTTTTTGAATAGAAAAATCAAGCATTTTTCTTCCTTCCAGACTTTTTTATTTGTTTATCTAATTGCTCCTATTTAATTTTATTTCCTGATTATAATTGTTAATTGATTTTAACAGGAGCAAACTGAAAACGGAGGAAATCATTGCTATCTTTAAAATAATGTAATTTTTCTTTTATTCGAGTGAAAATTGAAAGCTGTTATTAACTTTTTTTTGAAAAATAGAATTTAAGAACAAGATGGAATAGCGTATACTGAGGTAACTCGAGGCATAGGAGAAGAGTCTAAGTAACATTTTAATGAATCAAGATTTCTGCATAAAAATAATAATTCTTTTTTCCACATAAACGCAAAGACTACCAAACGAAGATTAAGCTTCGGCTTAATTTTTAGTTAACCCTTTGCGGTACAGTGTCCGGTCTGAACACACCTAAAAATTTCCTTCTGTGCGCACAGAAAAATTGAATGAAAAAGGATTTATAGGTTACTATAGGTTGCCTTCTTTATTTACAGCACCTTCTTTATTTACAGCAGATAGCAGCTCAACACAATATTTATAGCACAACACATTTATAGCACAACACAATATAACCGTATATTTTAGCCATGTTTGTTTTTTAAGACCCTCATTTTTCAAAGAAATCTGGAAGATTTCTTTAGGGTATAAAAGGAATTGTTTGAAAAGAAATTTCTATGTTATTTTTTTGGCTGTATGCAAATATCCTTATTCTATAATAGTTTAAAACTTTTACCTTGAAATCTTGCCTAAAACCTAGACGAACCCTAGGTGTGCCCAGACCGGGCTCACCGATAATCTAGGACAACTGAGAGTCTGTATTCTTTGTTTCTTCTAATCTCATCGGTCAATTCATTGACAAACAATGCTCGTTTCAGCACTCTTTTCGAAGCTCTATTCAATCAATGTGCCCACTTTGGACACAACCACAGAATTAAAAGATAAGTACTAATTTCACAAAATTGTACTTGTGTACTCCTCTAAGCCTAGACTGCCTACCTTTTTTTTTTTTAATAAAAACTCCGATTTTCGCAAAGATAGCGTGCCGGAAATGGTTAAATAAATCGTTAGATAAAAATTGAATCATTTGTTATTTTTTTTCCCAATAAAAGCTGATATGTATGCTTTACGATTAACATATAGCGAACAGTTTCAAACTGTTTGAAACTATTGTATTATAGATGTAATTTTAAGCATCGAATTATTGACAAATTATTGACGGAATGTCTCTCAAATTATATTTAAAAATGCAGCTTCTGTTTCTTGTAACTCCAGTCAGATCTAAACTTCTAAAATGTTGCAGTGTTGTTATACTTTACAGTGGAACACACAAAGCTGAATTCATGTTCTAGTTCTGCAATAGGCAATACCAAACGTATGCGGCGGACTCCACAGTGATATGAAATGATTTTGGTTTGAAAAAATGGTTTTGGAGATTCAGTCGACTATGTCAGATATCTTCGTTACCTCTGATAAACCCCAGTGTGAACAACTCTTGCGAGCATAGTAAGTATGAGACGTATGGCTGTGAGAGAGACGTATGGCTGTGACGAGAAGAGACGTATGACTGTGAGAGAGAGAGACGTATGGCTGTGAGAGACGTATGGCTGACGTATGGCTGTGACGTATGAGACGAGAGGCTAAGTATGAGACGAGAGGCATTGCAGAAGCAATAATTCGTTCAGTTATAGCTCCATTTGATATCACAAAGTTTCATTTGATTTATTTAATTATGATAAAGCACATTAGACTTATATGCTTAAGAGAAAGAATGCTTTCGTTGAGGACTTTCTAATGGAATCTGGCTCATATTCACGTTACATATGGGAAAAACCGCGAAAACGTTCACGCAGCCAGCCTGTTCCACGGGATTCGCACCTCAGATCAAACTACCAAGGTTCAGCGACTTCACCACTGGGCCACTGATGGGCCCTTTTGTGGTACAGAAGAAGGCGCAGGCTCCGTCCACCTAATCGATTTGATTTAATGAATTTTTAGGGAAGCGCCAAGTCACAACCACAAACGAGGACATCCAGCAGCCCAGCCATGCTCCCATTTAAAGGCAGAAAGATAAAAAGAACAAGCAATAAATTTAAAATTTTATAAAACAGAGTAAATTTAAATATTAAATCAATTCCGGGAAACCAACGAAATGTTAAGGGGCTTCGAGTAACTAAATACACTTATAAAGAAATACATAAAACAGTAAAATACGACCATTAGGATATAACCTAATGGACCTTAACGGCTCAAAAGGAAAGTGAGAAAAAATAATAATAAATAAAAATAAATAAAATCAAGGGTTAATAACTAACAAAACAAAAGGAAAGGACAAAACACAAAATACAGACCACACTTTACAATAAAAAACACAAAAATATGTTAAATCGAACCCTTTTGTGGTACAAGAATCATGACTTCACAGACAGAGTCAAGGGACTTTCTGCGGTATGTCTGACACGAAAGCCTCTCGATTTCAGGGAGGTTGACGGACCAATGATCTTGTGGCTGCTTTAACATAGTCCCAACTGTAACAAATCAGACATAAAATACGACCAAAAATTAAGAGGGCGTGACTATTTCAGTCTGCAAACTCTTTCAGAGAAGAGAATGCTCTTAAACTCTCGAGTAGAGAGACACTTGCCTCTAGCAAGATCCTCGCGTAATGTGGGCAATAACTTTATAATAATCATTTCTATGCCTTCAGTGTTATTACGTATTGTTAAAAGAACATTGTCATAAATTTATATTAAATAAGTTTTAGTTCTATATGCAGCCTTAGCAAAAGCAACCAACGCCAGTTACTACATAGAGTCGCATCATCAGTGCAGAGTACCATCATCACTCCAACCTGATAAAGACGATAATCCATCTCGGTCAGGTCACCAAAGTGAACCAAGGTCAGTACACAGACAAGGCTAAGCTCTTTCAAGGTCAGAATTTTCTTTTCCTGACCCTCGAGATAGTGACGTACTTTATCTATCCGCTGAAAGAGGCCACTTTATTCATTGATTCACAGAAACTTTGCTATGGAGCAAGACGTCGACGTCACCACGCTGGTTGACCTTAGTCAAGAAGAACAAACCTTGTAGGTTAGTAAACATGACTTGAACTGTATTCGATGCAGTTGAAGGTACAAAGTACATAGCATGGAATATGATACTGAAGACTTCAACCTGTATTAAAATGACTAGTTTTCATGCTACTTTGCAAGAAAATGTAACGTTCACATCGTCCTGCATAAGTACTCCAATTCTGCACAAAGATGGTACACTTCACTGTGTTAGGTAAAATTTGACCAGTAAGCACACTGCTGGATATCTACGAGTGTGCTAGGAATATCTGAAGAGGTTCTAAGAACAGATAGCTCTTCTTTTGATGTTGCAAGGCGTGAGTTCATCCGCATCTGCTTGGATATTGAATCTTTTTGGAACAATATCCAGTGAAAGAACATTGAATCAACTCTGTCAAAGAAGTCCCAGTGGCAGTCCATTGGCAAGAAGTATGTGCTCGTATCTTCTTGAGTTACCTTGTATATCTTCTTAATGAAATTCTGCTGAGAGCGACAGTAAATGACAAGAGTAGCTGATCATATCAACAAATTTTAAGTCCAAAATTAGATAAAAACAGAAAGATATCTGACCAGAGTGGCGAGTCTAGTTTCAAATCTTTATTGCTTCTCAATCCCACAGAAATATCTTTCTTAGAGATGTCATTATGTCTTTGGCATAACCAGAAAAAACTACGATTAAATATAACAAATGTTCTTGAACAAAATTTTTTCTTATCACTAGACATTATTCTTTACACACCTAACTACTACAAGCTCGGGCACAGAATATTTAATCAGATACGACAAAATAAAGTACCATTCTGGATTTTTGGAACATTTAATACAGTTGTATTTATACAGTCATATTAATAATCTAATCACATCAACAATTCCCACCTATAAAACATAAATGGTTGGAGATAACCATGCTAACGTAAAGTTATATTCAACACCCACTCTATCTCTGTCTTTTAAAATTTTGATGCTAATTATTTTGTGGTAGTTTTGAATAAATACCTTAGTGTGAAAGGTTAGAAATATTTCACTGTAACTCTTAACAAAACCAAATTTTCCATCTGCACAAAAATAATTGGACATTTTAAAATAAGACAGTGAGGTAAGATCTCAATCAACTAGTCTTTATTGGGCAATGAATGTTTTCAGGCCAAAGGGAAGGTGCAGCAGATAGGTATGCCCTCCAAAAAATTGCTGCTTATCTCCAAGGCCTACAAGTAAGTCACGTTGAAAATGACTTTGGAATCACTGGACTAGAAGCCCTGGTGTTGAGAATCATTGGGTTAGAACAACTATTATTTTTCATTGTTTCCCCGAAATGGTGATTACTATGAATGGTATTTGCAATATGAAATCTCACAAACCTCAATGTCGACAACCTAACAGGGGTGACAATTATTCAAATGGACAAAAGGTGTATCAGCAACCCTGCGTAACAGCAAGGTCAGAAACGATACGTGCGCTGCATAGCGAAAACAAGCTCTGAATAAACTCCAAGATTCACCTGTTTAAATACTCATTTCAAATAACTTTAAATTTATATCTTGGCGAGGAAATGCGAAGGGAATTTGAGGAGATCAGGAAAGGTAACAAAAATTTTAGTAAATGGTAAATTGAACTAAGGGAAACCCTACACAAGTAGTCAAAGAAGAGGCTACTAAAAACTAACTATACTGTTATAATCTATATGAGCCTGCCTGTTTGCTTGTAGCATTATTTCCTCCGGAACGGTGGGGAGAGATGATACTTCGAGAGAGGTACTCCGGGATTGCAAAAAATTCGTGGGAAGCCATTTCGGCTATTCTCATCTTTGTACTCTTTAATCAGTAGAAGTATTAATTAAAAATTCTGAAAACACTAATTTTCTTATTCATTTTCCCGAGTGGCAGCAGTCTTGCAAGTTGGAGATAAAAAAAATGCTTTATTTCGAAAAGCGTTGCCATTACTCGCTTTCAAATCGTAGAGTTTGTTAATAAAAAATTTGTAATTTTAACAAACTATGAAATAGGAGTAGCATTGCCAAACATTAAATCTATTCTTTATTATATGCGGCTTAAGTGTCTGTTTGTCGCCGATAGTTTATTGGTTGTTTGCGTAACTGTACTAGCCAATGGGATGAAGATGCCACGGCATTCAAATAGTCCATATACACTGATACCATACATGCAGTTATCATTGTTTTAATTAAATTATCATGGTATTTAAGAACATTTAAATATTTTTAATTCATACAATTGTTGCTTATTATGTATTTAACTATATTTACATACGAATTACCTAGAAACTTGTAAACGTTGAGAAATTAAAGGAGACGAAACCAACTAACGAGTTGTGCGTAGTACATCTCATCAGGTAGGTTTAACCCAAACTCCTATGCTAAATATCCTTTCGCGTAAAGAGTTTTAAAATTTTGCGAGATTTTATTCCGACATTGTATTTTAAACTGAATTTTCAGCTGAACGCAAATTGTGCGCGTCAGGGAGAACGTGAACATTTGTTTGCAATAGCAATCATCAGTTTTTATATTCAATTTATAATATCTAGAACAGCAGTCATTTCGTATCACCGCTGGACTTTCTAGTATTATTATGTTGTTGAAGAAAGCTCGCGATTACATGTGCCGTCACTGTATGTCGAAAATTGTTCGTTAATGTCAGCATTTTAAATAAATAGCTACTGTTGGCACCTTTTTACTTCCTTGTACGAAGTAAAAAGGAAGTATTGTAATCGCGAAAAGTTTCAGGCAGCATATTTCAACGAAAATATCCCATTTTGACCTCTTTCAAATGCAATTTAACGATGTATTTCCGTGATATCTGTACGTAAGGACAGAATAAAACACTCTTTTCCTCCAAAAAAATTATAAAACTGCTTTAAAATGAATTTTTCGTGGCGTATGTACGTACGTATCTCGCATAACTAAAAAACGAGTAGCCTCAGAACGTTGACATTTTGTATATAGGACTGCTATAACATATAGATGTGCACCTCGTATTTTGGTTGCAATCGGCCGCACCAAACGTATATAAATATATTTATATATATATATATATATATCCACTATGTTACCCGGCTCAGTGATCTCAGTTGCTTTACTCTTATATGTTTGTAAATTGTACATTTTTTGCCTTAAAAATGATCGAAATATGTTGTTCTTATCTTCCGGTTAAGGTTTTTATGCCTTTAGTAAATCTGTATGCAATATTTTTTTGTTTCAGGTTAGGATAATTGACACGATTTATTATTTCTACGTTATTATTTTTATTAATATTAATAAAATGTTACACTGCATTAAATTTAAATCATGATGTCACAAGTATTAATAGGAAGTGTCGAAAGTTTTTGTTTCCTGATTTGGCAACAAAAAAATTATTTACGAATTGGTTCTTGTTTGGAAAAAATGAAATGACTCCATTCACTTGAAATGTTTTTTATCCAGTTTCTTTTGAGATGTACATCGCAAGTATTAATTTTGCTGCGGCAGAATACCGCTAATGTCAATTAATTGTTTGCAAATCCTACATGCAATAATTGTTGTCTCTTTGATTTCACTCATATCCATACATAGTTATATGATTTTGGATAAATTTCACTTTGAGCCCTTATTAATGAAAATATGAAGTCAAAAATGTAATAAGTCACAGTTAATTATAAATACATACCATTTCGTTAGTTATTTTATTATTTTTAATAAAGAAAAAAATTATAATGGGGTTACATTTAGTAAACTTGTTTATAAAATTATTCTCTCTGAATTATGTGATTCTTTCTCCCACCGCTCTGAATGACTACACACTGAATGGCTTAAATATATATTGCTATCTCATAATGTATTCATCATCTTTAGTAAAAATACATTTTCTTTTTTACAGTTGATAAACTGAACAGGAAAATAGATTTGCATTTCCTGAAAATACAAGGAAATTGCTTTGGTCTCATGTCCAGAACGAATATTGGATTTGCAAGAAAAATAAATAGACCCGAATCTGTAAATAACACACTGAAAATCTTTGAAATGTAAATAACATTCGAAGAATTATTAAAAAACGTAATCCTTAAAGTAAATGAAGACATTTAAATAAGACAAGCGACATATGTTTGTATAGAGATTTTGCGTATGCCATCGGCATATAACGATGTTTAATTTTAATTAAACCAAATAAGGAAAACTTTAAGTATTCTTCGAAATATAAAATAAAAATCTATTTTACTCATTATTTAATATTCACTACAAGAAATAAAACAACTTTAAAAATTGCCATTTTCTTTAAATTATGCGAAGAATGTACTTTAGAAATACATTAGGTAGAGTGTTCACACATTTTTTAATAACTTTGCAAAGATTTGTATATAAACAAACCTTAGAATATTATTTTCTGATATGTTCAGTTTGATAGCTCTCTTGTTGAGTTAGTATATTACATCTTGATTTCCAAGAAAAACGTTCTTTACTTAAAAACATCACGGTTGATTTTATTCCACTCCTCCTTCAATATCTTCCAGAATCATCCAAAGTTTTTGGATTATAAAAGAGCTTGTTTTAAAAGTTTATAAAAGCCCGTTTATAAAACAGCTTGTTTTAAAAGTCTGTAGAGAAATTAGGTATTTTTGAAGCAGGAAAGATGAAATATATGCAACGCCTTCGCCGGGAATCGAACCGCGGGCCTCTGGGACACCGGCCTAGCGTGCAGACCACTATACCACGAAGGCTCGCTATGAAGGCGGGAGAGTCCAAATTCCCAGTAATCCATAGAACACAAATCAGGGACTTAGGTGGGATAAATTTAAAAGGCTTCAATTTCGGTTTCATTTCTCATTTTGTCAAAAAATAGAGCAGTAGATATAGAGGTATGGCTCTGACCCTTATCCTGATGGAAATTAACAGAGTGTTTGGATAGAGAGATGAAATTTATTCTTTAAAAATAGGTGCTAAAACATATTTCTGAAAGCGATCCGAATAAATTTTGTCATTTTCTTCATACTTTCTTAAGTTTTCCGCTATAAGAGAATCCAATAATAACCATAAAACCTTTAGAAAAACTTTTCTTGTTTCCTCTGAACCAACATATTAAATTTTTCTCATCTTTTTCGGTAGTGAATCGATCTTTTTCTATTGCAATAAGTGTATCCAAATCTCATCAACTGTAACTATATACTACAGTGTGTGATCGATTAGCGAACATAATCCGTTCCAAGATTATGTTCGCTGTCCGAATTGTTCGTTAATCGATCACCGATTTACCATATATGTTAATGGGAATTCGATTAATTCATTCTGGAGATCCTAAAAATTTAATTTTAAAAAAATGTCATGTACAACTAAATTTCTTAGTAAGTTTATTTATTACAAATATGATACATACATATAGTCTTCCTTATTAATCAGTCCTTTTCCTTTATTTGGACGTTAAAGAACATGTCGAATGTCGATTGTTTTCCTCTCTCCTTCAGGACTTTCAGGAAATGATTGATAGCAATGTCGTTGTAGAGATCAGCAACCCTATTGACATCAGCTTCGTTTGGGTGCCATTTTAAGACCACCTCACTGCTACATAGTATGAATGACGACGTGTCAGCGCACGCGCACATCCATTTTCAGGACGAATTGAGGACTGGTGTCAGGTGTTCCGAGAGGATTTCGTTAGAATTAGTTTTTATTCGTTATCCGAACATTGTTCGTTGTCCGAACACAAAAATCGTTCCTGAAAGCGTTCGTTGTCCAATTTGTTCGCTGTCCGAACTGTTCGTTAACCGATCACCAACTGTATTTCCATTTTTCAGTTGCCAATTAATTTTCATACAGCAATCTGCACATAGCCTTACCCAGAGAAACATGTTTAAGCGTTAGGTGATGCACAACATGCTTTTTTTGTTTTGATTAGCTTATAAGGTGTTTCTCCCACTTTAAGCCTTCGTGGTAAGGAGGTCTGCACACTGGGCGCGTATGCCAGAGGTCTGTGGTTCGATTCCCAGCGAAGGCATTGCATATTCTTCATCTTGCCCGCTTCTAAAAAGTACTTAAGGGGGCTCATACACCTTAAACCCCTCATGATCTTCGGATATGTGACTGTTTCAAGAATTGGGATATTTTATTTATTTTAAAGCAATTTTTTCCAACTTTTTACAGCTGACTACATGATATAGCTGCTTTGGAGACTAGTAACCAGAAAGTTTGTGTTGCCACAAATATTTTTCAAATTTAATCCGCTTTGTGACAAAATGTTTCGTCACGTTTCCACCTTGCGCGCATGACATTTTAAAAATGGCTAATGGTACATACTTGAAATTAGATGGAATTCTTTATATGGGCATTATTTTCTAACTGAACCAAAAATCTGATGAATATTTTAATATTAAAAAATTTTATGGACAAAAACATTACAAATTCAAATTTTTTTACTAAAATATATCTTACAAACTCAACTCCAAATAAAATAAAAATTTAACTTGAAATTCTTAGAACTTTTGGTTCACAGTAGTTTCCAAATAATATAAAAGCTACATATTAAATATGGAATTAAATTATGCAACAGAATGTTTTAAACTGTGCGCGCAAGCTGGAAACATGACGAAAGATTTTGTCACAAAGCGGATTAAATTATAAAAATATTTGTGGCAACACAAACTTTCTGACTTCTATTTCAGAAAGCAGCTGTATTATGTAGTCAGCTGTAAAAAGTTGGAAGTAATTGCTTTTAAAGTAATTAAGTTATCCCAATTCTTGCAACAGTCATATATTCGAGGATCTTATGGGTTTTAAGGTGTATGAACCCCCTTAATGTCTCTGCAGTGGCGCGCGAACTAAAGGGGTGTTCGATGATGATTCTCCACATCCAGGATTTGGGCGACTGGGTCCCCCCAAAAGACACAGTCGCTCTTTGAATGGGGCAGTATATAAGGTGTTTCTCCCACCTTCATGGGATACCTTCGTGGTGTGGTGGTCTGCACACTGGGCGCGTATTCCAGAGGTCTGTGGTTCGATTCCCGGCGAAGGCTTTGCATATTTTTCCTCTTGCCTGCTTCCAAAAAATGCCTAATGTCTGTAACTAGCTTTAAACAGATTTTTAAAATTTTGTTCACATTTCCTACGGAGATATTTAAAGATTTTGCTCTACCTGTTTGGGGGCTGAATATCCCTTTAAAAGATGAAGTGCCACTTTAGATTGAAAGAGGGTTGCACGTACCTTTGTTTGGTATGCATTTTTTGCCTTTTTTCTACAGTCAGATGTAAATTTTTACACTTCTTTCCTTTCATATTAATTATGTCACTTATTTTACGGGTTGAAATATTAAAACCATGCTCTTCAAATCTTTTTTAATAATTGAATTAAAGTATTTCTGAGTGCGTAAATATAGCCTTCGATATATTGTTATTTTTCGGCTACATTTTAAAGAAAAAAAAAATATTATTAATGCCGCAGATGATAGTTAAAGACTATTCCAATATTATGATAGTCACGATTGTATTTTAAAGTTAATCTTTGCTTAAATTCATGGATAAAATCAAATTCGTTAGAAAAATGTGTGAACACCTCCTGTGTTTCTAATAAAGAACATTGTTGACGCTCTACGAGTCTGTCACTGAGAGATTACATCTGAAGGTCGCCAATTCTTACGAGAATTGAACAAGGCCTGACCAGACACTCAGAATACTTTCCGATTAGGCTTAATGAGGAAGCGCTCTTATTTGCGGAGACAGACAATGAGAATTTGCGGTGGCCTAATTGCGGCCGTTTGCTGGCATTTTATTGGCCATCGGAGGAGCACCTCGGGTTCGCTTTACGGCCGGTCTGGACCTGCGTTGCTGCCTCTTTTAATTCGGCTCCTTCGTTTCCTTTCGCTGGCAATTGCTGCGGCGGTCGAAGAGTTTGTTAACGGCTACTAAGAAGAAAGGAATTTCTGAAATTGGGTTTTTTCGAGGTCGTACAAAAGTTTAGCTTGGGAGGTGTACCATTACGCAAGATTGCATTAAATTGCTGTCGCTCACTCGGCACATGGTAAAGCATCATAATATGATTCTGGAGGTTTAGACATAACATTTTTAATTTAGAATTAACCGATATAAGTATCGCTGAAAAATATAAATAATGTTTTCTCTTAGAGAAAATAGTTGCATTAACAGACTAAATCGGGAAACGGAATGAAGTCGTAAACTATAAAATGTACGTAGTATTTTATTTGATTCTTCTATCCCTTATTATAAAACAAACTTTGGCTAATCTTTGGAATATGGTAACAGGTAGTTTGGCGACATTTTGGTAAGGCGATAAAGGTTACTAGCTAGGACTTTATCAATAATCTGAGAAGTACACAGTTCGAATCACAGACTATTTTGTCTCAGAGAAATGAGAGATCATGAGACATGTAATGTGTCATTTTCCGGAAAATTCCAATCGGGATTTTAGCTAATAAGCACTTAGAAACAATTTCGCTGCTAAAGTGCAGAATCGCCCACTTATTTTGTTTGGCGCTTTGTACAACAGTAAGAAGAATTGGATTTTTGTCAATTTTCTTTGACTTTTTAAGTAAAAATAGGTCGATGTGTACATGGATAAAGTCAAGAGTGTGCGCAATGCCATTTTTGTGCAATTCTGGGATTTTTTTTTAAGTGAAAATAGATCGACGTGTACATGGATCCCGTGTATATGCAATTCTTAAAAACGCGGCAAGCAGTGGGCGATTCTACACTTTCTCCCAATTTCACATCTAATCTTCATCATGATTAAGCACTTTTGTTCCATAAAAGTTCTAGCATAAGCGTAATTCGGCCAGCAGATTGTTGAAAAGAATGTTGAAAAAAAAAAAAAAAAAAAAAAAAAAAAACGCTTTTTACTTCGTGAAAACAACAAAATGGCGTCCAAAAAAAAACAAACTAGCAGGTTGCTGTAGCAGGGTTGGTCGCCAAAGTTTCGCCAAAAACTCGCCAAGTTACCATAATCCGAAGATTCATCCAAACTTCTTAAAATCAAGAATAAAATAAGTAAAAAATCTGAAAAATTTCATATTACACGCCCAAATGGGCATTTTTTTATCCCGAAAGTTCAGCTTACCCAGAAGCGCTATTAATTTCGTTTTGGCATTTTGCACCGCTTCAGTAAAAATGTCGGTTCACTTTTCAAATTACTGCCACCAAATATTAGAGCATTGCATTAAAGAAATTAAATAATGAAGAATGTGCATAAATGTACATATGTTTCTCGCAATGTAAAAAAACAACGGTACCTAGAGGATCAAATTTTTATACATCATAATAAAGATTTTGATAAACAACGGATCAAATTTTGAATAACATCGTCCTGCACTCGAATATGGGCATTTGGTAAACTAAATTAGGATTCTGGAATTTGTTTAATTACCTGTTTCATATTTTGCAAATATTAAAAAATTTCTGATTTACAAACTCTGTAGAGACATTAGAATTTATTTTTGGAAGGACGAAAGATGAAAAGTAGCAAACGCCTTCGCCGAGAATCGAACCACGGACCTCTGGAATACCGCCCCAGCGTGCAGAACCACTACACCACGAAGGCACGCTAGGAAAGCTGCAGAAATACCTTACAACTCAACAATTTCAAAACGAGCCGTAGCAAAACATTCTGGCTGTGTATCGGAAATTCTAAAGACATATTTCTTTTAAACATTTTGTGATATTGCTATTTAATTGAATTTTATGTCATTTAAGTACAAAGAACATGATATCTAATAAATAAAGGTAACTCACAAAACCTTAAAGAACGCCCTTTTGGGCATAATATAAAACCTGAAGGCTTTCAATTTTTTTTTAAAGTTTTGTGTTTGTTACCTTTATTTATTAAATAGCATGTTCTTCGCACTTAAACGATTAAATCCAATTCAACAGCAATATCACAAAATAGTTTAAAAACAGCATATCTTTAGAATTTCCGATACACAGTCTCGCTCGCTGGAGATAATAATGTTTTTTCCTCCCTCGTATAGTGTTGCCATTTCTCGCTTTGAAATCGTTGAGTTTTTTAATAAAAAAATTCGTTAAAGTTTTACAGAATATGAAATAGATAATAAAACAAACTCCAAATTTCGGGCTTCCAGAAACTCATATTCGAGTGGAGCACTACGTTATTCAAAATTGGATGTCTCTAGGCACCGTTGTTTTTTCACAATGCGAAAAACATACACGCATTCACGCAGATTCTCAATTATTTAATTTCTTTAAATACAATGCGGGGCGATAATATTTGGTAGCAACAATCTGAAAAGCGATTCGCCGTTTATAGTGATTCGACACAAAATGCCAAAACGAAATTAATAACCCTTCTGGGCTAAGGCAATTTGAGCTAATAACATTGCAAATTTGTTAATTTATGAGTTAAATTTAGGTTTCACTTGAAGAATTCTTCTATTATAAATCAATTTATATCGCAGTTGGGATCGCAAATTTTATTACCAAACGAGCAGTGTGGTAGTTGTATGTAGAGTTAAAATATAAATAATGTAAACTATCAAAACTCCTCTTATCAATAAACACCATTTGCCACAAAATTTGTGTAACGTAGCATGCATACAACAGTCTTTCAACAGAGGAACATTAAGTTTTAATTGACCAACCGAGCGAAACTCGTATCTCTCAAGATTCCTCAAATAATTCATCTAATTAATTCTCCTGCAGTCAATTAAAAACAATTAGCGTCAGAGGTGTTATTAGATTCAATTTTCCCTTCCTACCCCCCCCCGAATCACATTTGTGTCCATCCATAAAAGGATGTTGCCACGAAATATTGTAGCTACCGTCTTTTTCTGAAAATAAGACATCCTCCGAAAATAAGCCCTATCGTGATTTTCGGAATTTTTGGTAAAATAAGACATCCTCCGAAAATAAGCCCTATCGTGATTTTCGGAATTTTTGGTAAAATAAGACATCCTCCGAAAATAAGCCCTATCGTGATTTTCGGAATTTTTGGTAAAATAAGACATCCTCCGAAAATAAGCCCTATCGTGATTTTCGGAATTTTTGGTAAAATAAGACATCCTCCGAAAATAAGCCCTATCGTGATTTTCGGAATTTTTGGTAAAATAAGACATCCTCCGAAAATAAGCCCTATCGTGATTTTCGGAATTTTTGGTAAAATAAGACATCCTCCGAAAATAAGCCTTATCGTGATTTTCGTAACTTTTTGTAAAATAGACATCCCCCGAAAATAATCCCTAGTTAAAATAATGTGACAAAAAGGATTCATTAAAAAATGCTGTTGATTTATTAAGTAATAATATGTT
Organism: Stegodyphus dumicola; assembly: GCF_044657685.1. Classification (NCBI taxonomy): domain Eukaryota; kingdom Metazoa; phylum Arthropoda; class Arachnida; order Araneae; family Eresidae; genus Stegodyphus; species Stegodyphus dumicola. The sequence continues at coordinate 182,362,402 of NC_140775.1, forward strand.
TAGCTTTCCTAATACTCGTATTTCAGAGAAATGTTTGAAACAAAATATTCCGAGAAATTAATTGTTTACCTCTACAGTTCGTTTCAAATTAATTCTTTGAATTTATCTTAACCAGTTCACCGTTTGTCCCGAGAAAGATACGTTCACAGGCAAGGCATCGTCATCCGTTAGCGTCGGCAGATTCTCGTCGGGGTGAAATTTTTGCTGAACCGTAACCCCCGAGACACATACGACGCAGCGACTTTTTTCCAAATCCGTCGAGTCGAATGAGTCGAAAATCAAAAGAGGTGATTAATGGGTAAAAAATTTATGGGACAAAGTAACTGATAGTGATGTTTCCAATGCACTACGAACAGGCTACTTAGACAAGAAGTATTGATATAACGATAGCTATATCGCAAGACATGAGAGATTTGGACCAATGATTCAGCAGGAAATGGATTTGGAAGAAAATCAGATTATAATTCAGAATTTTATTTATGACGATGTTCCAGAAGAAGATGACATGACTGTAATTGAATAAATTTAAATTTCTGTATTCTGTGTAAAATAAATATTAAATAAAAATATGTAAATATACCTTTATTTTTGCTCTTCCCCGAAAATAAGCCCTAGCGCGTATTTTGAACCAAAAAGGAAAGTAAGACAGTGTCTTATTTTCGGAAAAAGATGGTATGTATTATTTTTAAAGAAATAACAAAGCGAATAAAAAAAATGTATGGCAAAACTTGACACTAAAATAGGTGTTTAATAATATGTCTTCTTGATTTAACCCCACTTTAATATCACAGAAAATATCGACGCTGCAATTCCTTCCTTTCATCTCGTTTCCTTCCATTCAACACTTTTTCTACGATTAACTAATTCCAGCTGTTGCCACAAATTATAGTTTGAGGAAATAGAACATCTCAAATTCACAAACCTAGCAAATATATTTAGCACATGCTACCTCTCACGTGTCTCAAAAATGTTACAGTTGCCTATATATTCCAACATGCATTCTGATCAGATAACCAATAATAATAAAATATTTCGTTTTGTTAAAGAACTTACAAAGTATTTCTCCGACCTTCTTAGCGTGCCTTCATAGTGTAGTGGTCTGCATGCTGGTCGTGTATTGCAGAGGCTCGTGGTTCGATTCCCGGCGAAGACGTTGCTCATTTTTTTCTCACCCCTGCTATCAAAATATCCTAATGAATCTACAAACTAAGAACAAATTGTACAAAAAAATCTGATGTGTACACCACATGACTTCCATGTACGGCCTGTTAAATTATACACGTTTTTTTTTCTGCATTTCATTTAAGCTTATTTCTTCTAATTTCATTAGAGATATAAAATGATTAGAGATATAAATTTTTCGCATTTAATTTATTCAGTTCTTACTTCGTGGCAAAGCAGAAACTCAAAACATCTTCATTAAAAATTGTAAAATACAAAAACATATAAAACATCAAATAGAGTTAAAATACTTTAAAAAGAACAATTTTTACAAAATTAGAACTTCTACACAGGAACAAGAAGAAGGCAGCTTTTTCGGTGCCCAAAGTGAGTTTCCTTTTGGTCCCACTCGGCAAAAAGACACTGAAGGTGCAGAAATTGACTTAATTCACTATTCTACCAAGTTTGAAATGTAAACAAATATGGCTGTTATGGTAAAAAAAAAATTAGGCTCAGCCGCACTTAAACAACTTTCAAATTGTTGCTAATTCTACAACTATTGCATGCAGGTTAACTAAAGTTCTAAATAATTCAATCACTTTTAAAGCAAAAAGCACACAATTTATCAACATATAATAATAATAAAAAAAATCTGATGTGTACACCACATGACTTCCTTGTACGGAATATTAAACTATACGCATTTTTTCTTGAATTTCATTTAAATTGATTGGATTGAATTAAATCTACTTCGTCGACAGCGCATAAACCAAAATAGAATAAATGCACTCTTTAAAATTCACTATATTTGTTTACTATAACGACACTCTGAATGCACAAAATTTATATCATTTGAAGAATTATCGTTGCCACATGTTCTATTCAAATACTATAATAAAGCTAAAACGATGTATGAAAGAAATTAAGCAAACAAAACAGAAAAGAACCAGTTTTTCACAGACGATTTAGTATTTCTCATTTAATTAATTCAGCTCTCACTTCGCGACAAGGCAAAAATACATAAAAACTCAAAATATCTGCATTAAAAATTACGAAGTAAATCTTAACACTTATTTCCTCGAAAAATTCCAGAAAGGATTAAGCATGATTTAATTCGTAATAATAAATGAAGGTGTTATTTTTGTGTTGCGAAGCTTAGTTTCTCTAGATTGGCAACAAATCTACAATTCTGCTGTTTCAAATGTAAACAAATATGTCCGCCATGTTATTTAAAACTTAACCGCACTTAAACAGCTTTTAAATTGTTGATAATTGTACAAATATTGTTTCTAGAATTACGAAAGGCATAAAAACCTTAACTGAAAGATAAAAACAACATAATTCAATCATTTTTAAAGCAAAAAATGTACAATTTACAAACATATAAGAGTAAAGATACTGAGATCACTGAGCCGGGTAACAGAGTGGATATATATATAAATATATTGTTGCGTGCGTACGGGTTCGTTATGAAATGAATGCACAAGTCCGATGAAAAATGAACAAAAAATTTATTATTATCACAACAAAAATGCTTAAATTTTCTCAAATTATCATGCAGTATTACAATATCTCACAGTAGTTATCTTTTAACTACTCAAATGTCCAATAGAACGTCATTCAAAACAGCTAAAGAACGCTAATCCGCGAATTCGCTACAATCAACAAGAGCAGTTTTCTAAACAACAACAAACTAAGCAACTACTACAAACTGAGATGTTTTCCTCCTTTTATAAGATTTTAAAACCACGCGCTAGAATTTTCCAGTACTTTCTCGAAATCAAAAAGAGATATTTATTTATTTAATGCAGGCGCTCTTGTATTTTCAATTTTCCGGCTTAGCTTTCTTTTAATATTCGTCACGCGCTGCACTGCGCGAGAAATAAAACCATTTAATTTATAATTGAAGTAACATTAGGTTTTTAAATACCAAATTCGTAACACTGCCCCCTTCCCAAGGACTGCACGTCCCGGGCAGTACAATCCCTGGACAGGAAGCTAAACTTACAACTAAAGCATGAATGCAATAATAAGCATTACATTACAATAATAAACAACATGAACAATAAATGCAATAAATAAAACAAATCAAATACAAAATACAAATCAAATGTAAAATACAAATCAATTACTAAATACACATTTAGAAGCAAAAAGGACCATGGTCTTACACTATTTACAATTATTTACATTACGTACTATGGCCATAGTAATAAGCTAACCTGTCGTAAGAGTTCGAAGACTCACGGATCTGAACCACGACGTCATTCGTGTTCAGCACTGTATATGGACCATCCGAAGGTGACTGTAATTTAGGACTCAGTCCTTTTCGTTGAATCGGGTTCCGCAACCACACCTTGTCTCCATTGTTGGATCTATGTCTAGTAGCTCTTGTGTCGCATCTGGTCTTCATTTTCTCCGTCGCCAAGTTGACTCGCTTTCGTGCAGAACGATGCATCCTCTCAAACCGGGGCTGGGCATCTTGGATGTGTTCCTCAGGCGATGAAGGCGCATCCGCAGGGCGACTAAACAGGCGGTCGCAAGGCAGACGAAGGTCTTGACCGAAGAGCTTCTGAGATGGAGAATAGCTGGTAGTCTTGCGTTTCTTTTCGACCCTGGTATGATTTCGGCAGCTTCCCGAGCTCGATCTTTCGGACAAGGCGTCGACATTTCCAGGCGAGGATCCCTTTTGAGGATGGATAGTCATGCCATCAGATGCTGAAAGCAGCTTATTGTTTTGGAAATCTAAGGAAAAATTGTATTTCCTTAAAAAGTCCAATCCGAGTATGCATGGATCTGTAATATCCGCCACATATGCCGTGTGATGGTAGGCGACACTTCCAAACGTGATGTTTACGTTTAACTTCCCAGTTATGTCGGTCTTGTCACCAGACGCAGTCTGAAGGGTAACACAGGATGGCGTCCAAATAAGTTTATCTTTAAAATGCTCAGCTAAATCTTTCCTAATGATGGTAACATTAGCTCCTGTGTCAATGATCATATTGCAAGGAACTCCATCGATATTCCCATTGATGGACAGTCCGTTATTGTTGCCACTCACTATAGAGATCTTAAGCGCTTTAAAACAGGGTTTTTCATTATCTGGCAACCTCCGTTCCTTGATATGGTCATTAATTTGTTTCCTGCGTCGTTGCTCAGAAATTGTCTCAATTTTCGTACCCTGGGGTGTTCTGCAATTCTTTCGTACGTGGCCTTCAGCTCCACAGTTCCAGCACTTTGGTTTCTTGTCAGTCCTTTTCCTTCCCGTGGCATTTAATTGTCTGCTTAAATCGTATGCCTTATTTTCCGTGCTCTGGGGAGTTCTGCAGTTCCTTCGTAGGTGGCCTTCAACACCGCAATTCCAGCACTTTAGAGTCGGTTTCGTTTCACCACTATTCCGTCTTAAAGCGTTCACTGGTCTTGTCAACTCATCCGTTTTATTATCCGTGCCCTGGGTTGTTCTGCAATGCCGTCGTAGGTGACCTTCAGAATCACATCTCCAACATCTTACAGCCACTTTGTTCTCACTGCTACTCCGTATCAAAGCATCGACTTGTCTGGATAAATCATCTAAACGAGCCATCAATTGGTCCCCTGGGTCGTGGACTCGCACAGCTCTGACTGGGTAGCGATCTCTAAGAGTTGCCTGCTGGGCTGCCTCCAATTTCACGGCGTACAACAGAGCGCTTTTTACATCCTTTACATCTGCCATTCGTAGGGCCTTCTGTATTTCGGGATCCCGGATCCCATCGATGAAATATTGCAGGGACAGGATTTCCCTTGTTTCTGTCGGGCACTCCGAAAAGGCGTGATGTGACAGCCTTTCAACATCCGTGGCGAGCTCCTGAAGTGATTCGGTGGGCTTCTGTTGACGGGATTTTAATTGAAGCCTGCTGTAGTCTTTTAAACACATTTCTCGCCAAAGCGCAGCTCCAAGGCGCCGGACAGAGCTTCGAAATCTAACCTTTTGTTTTCGGGAAGAGTCTGAAGGATATCCGCTGCGTCGGCTCTTAAAGAAGCGGCGAGATGACAGGCCTTAGCTTGGGAATCCCATCCATTCGCATCCGCAACGATAGAAAACTGGGTCTTGTACACTTGCCAGGATGTCTTCCCATCATATGTGGATAGCTTCAGAAATGGACGAGCAGGCATCGGTAAGAATTTAAAATCATCATTCTTGCTCCCTGCCGTCGCTACGAATTTCTTTAAAGTTTCCATTTCTTTGGCAATTGCAGAAACTCTCTCATTAATTTGTTGTTCGACTTGGTGTTGGACGGCACAAACTCTTCCTTCAATTCGTTCCTCCACAGCCGAAACTCTCCCTTCTATATGTTCTTTTACAGAAGAAACTTTTTTTCTATTTTTTCTTTCACCGAAGAAACTCTTTCTTTAATTTGATCTTTTACGAAAGAAACTTTTTCTTCAATTTGTCCAACTTTATTTTCAACTGTGTCAATTCTGCCTTCCATAGCTTCAAATTTATTTTCTATTATGCAGGTAATTTCTCTTTTCATTTCTTCTTGACATGCTTCAATCTTTCTTGACCAGCTTGAACGGCTTTCATTTCGTCCTTAACGGATTCCTGGCCCAATTTCATTTCTTCTTTAAATGAGGCAAAGGCTGATATTAACTGCCTTAATTGCTCTTCCATCGCTCTTGTTATTGGCATTCAAACCCCACTCCTGACACCAAAAATTGTTGCGTGCGTACGGGTTCGTTATGAAATGAATGCACAAGTCCGATGAAAAATGAACAAAAAATTTATTATTATCACAACAAAAATGCTTAAATTTTCTCAAATTATCATGCAGTATTACAATATCTCACAGTAGTTATCTTTTAACTACTCAAATGTCCAATAGAACGTCATTCAAAACAGCTAAAGAACGCTAATCCGCGAATTCGCTACAATCAACAAGAGCAGTTTTCTAAACAACAACAAACTAAGCAACTACTACAAACTGAGATGTTTTCCTCCTTTTATAAGATTTTAAAACCACGCGCTAGAATTTTCCAGTACTTTCTCGAAATCAAAAAGAGATATTTATTTATTTAATGCAGGCGCTCTTGTATTTTCAATTTTCCGGCTTAGCTTTCTTTTAATATTCGTCACGCGCTGCACTGCGCGAGAAATAAAACCATTTAATTTATAATTGAAGTAACATTAGGTTTTTAAATACCAAATTCGTAACACTGCCCCCTTCCCAAGGACTGCACGTCCCGGGCAGTACAATCCCTGGACAGGAAGCTAAACTTACAACTAAAGCATGAATGCAATAATAAGCATTACATTACAATAATAAACAACATGAACAATAAATGCAATAAATAAAACAAATCAAATACAAAATACAAATCAAATGTAAAATACAAATCAATTACTAAATACACATTTAGAAGCAAAAAGGACCATGGTCTTACACTATTTACAATTATTTACATTACGTACTATGGCCATAGTAATAAGCTAACCTGTCGTAAGAGTTCGAAGACTCACGGATCTGAACCACGACGTCATTCGTGTTCAGCACTGTATATGGACCATCCGAAGGTGACTGTAATTTAGGACTCAGTCCTTTTCGTTGAATCGGGTTCCGCAACCACACCTTGTCTCCATTGTTGGATCTATGTCTAGTAGCTCTTGTGTCGCATCTGGTCTTCATTTTCTCCGTCGCCAAGTTGACTCGCTTTCGTGCAGAACGATGCATCCTCTCAAACCGGGGCTGGGCATCTTGGATGTGTTCCTCAGGCGATGAAGGCGCATCCGCAGGGCGACTAAACAGGCGGTCGCAAGGCAGACGAAGGTCTTGACCGAAGAGCTTCTGAGATGGAGAATAGCTGGTAGTCTTGCGTTTCTTTTCGACCCTGGTATGATTTCGGCAGCTTCCCGAGCTCGATCTTTCGGACAAGGCGTCGACATTTCCAGGCGAGGATCCCTTTTGAGGATGGATAGTCATGCCATCAGATGCTGAAAGCAGCTTATTGTTTTGGAAATCTAAGGAAAAATTGTATTTCCTTAAAAAGTCCAATCCGAGTATGCATGGATCTGTAATATCCGCCACATATGCCGTGTGATGGTAGGCGACACTTCCAAACGTGATGTTTACGTTTAACTTCCCAGTTATGTCGGTCTTGTCACCAGACGCAGTCTGAAGGGTAACACAGGATGGCGTCCAAATAAGTTTATCTTTAAAATGCTCAGCTAAATCTTTCCTAATGATGGTAACATTAGCTCCTGTGTCAATGATCATATTGCAAGGAACTCCATCGATATTCCCATTGATGGACAGTCCGTTATTGTTGCCACTCACTATAGAGATCTTAAGCGCTTTAAAACAGGGTTTTTCATTATCTGGCAACCTCCGTTCCTTGATATGGTCATTAATTTGTTTCCTGCGTCGTTGCTCAGAAATTGTCTCAATTTTCGTACCCTGGGGTGTTCTGCAATTCTTTCGTACGTGGCCTTCAGCTCCACAGTTCCAGCACTTTGGTTTCTTGTCAGTCCTTTTCCTTCCCGTGGCATTTAATTGTCTGCTTAAATCGTATGCCTTATTTTCCGTGCTCTGGGGAGTTCTGCAGTTCCTTCGTAGGTGGCCTTCAACACCGCAATTCCAGCACTTTAGAGTCGGTTTCGTTTCACCACTATTCCGTCTTAAAGCGTTCACTGGTCTTGTCAACTCATCCGTTTTATTATCCGTGCCCTGGGTTGTTCTGCAATGCCGTCGTAGGTGACCTTCAGAATCACATCTCCAACATCTTACAGCCACTTTGTTCTCACTGCTACTCCGTATCAAAGCATCGACTTGTCTGGATAAATCATCTAAACGAGCCATCAATTGGTCCCCTGGGTCGTGGACTCGCACAGCTCTGACTGGGTAGCGATCTCTAAGAGTTGCCTGCTGGGCTGCCTCCAATTTCACGGCGTACAACAGAGCGCTTTTTACATCCTTTACATCTGCCATTCGTAGGGCCTTCTGTATTTCGGGATCCCGGATCCCATCGATGAAATATTGCAGGGACAGGATTTCCCTTGTTTCTGTCGGGCACTCCGAAAAGGCGTGATGTGACAGCCTTTCAACATCCGTGGCGAGCTCCTGAAGTGATTCGGTGGGCTTCTGTTGACGGGATTTTAATTGAAGCCTGCTGTAGTCTTTTAAACACATTTCTCGCCAAAGCGCAGCTCCAAGGCGCCGGACAGAGCTTCGAAATCTAACCTTTTGTTTTCGGGAAGAGTCTGAAGGATATCCGCTGCGTCGGCTCTTAAAGAAGCGGCGAGATGACAGGCCTTAGCTTGGGAATCCCATCCATTCGCATCCGCAACGATAGAAAACTGGGTCTTGTACACTTGCCAGGATGTCTTCCCATCATATGTGGATAGCTTCAGAAATGGACGAGCAGGCATCGGTAAGAATTTAAAATCATCATTCTTGCTCCCTGCCGTCGCTACGAATTTCTTTAAAGTTTCCATTTCTTTGGCAATTGCAGAAACTCTCTCATTAATTTGTTGTTCGACTTGGTGTTGGACGGCACAAACTCTTCCTTCAATTCGTTCCTCCACAGCCGAAACTCTCCCTTCTATATGTTCTTTTACAGAAGAAACTTTTTTTCTATTTTTTCTTTCACCGAAGAAACTCTTTCTTTAATTTGATCTTTTACGAAAGAAACTTTTTCTTCAATTTGTCCAACTTTATTTTCAACTGTGTCAATTCTGCCTTCCATAGCTTCAAATTTATTTTCTATTATGCAGGTAATTTCTCTTTTCATTTCTTCTTGACATGCTTCAATCTTTCTTGACCAGCTTGAACGGCTTTCATTTCGTCCTTAACGGATTCCTGGCCCAATTTCATTTCTTCTTTAAATGAGGCAAAGGCTGATATTAACTGCCTTAATTGCTCTTCCATCGCTCTTGTTATTGGCATTCAAACCCCACTCCTGACACCAAAAATTGTTGCGTGCGTACGGGTTCGTTATGAAATGAATGCACAAGTCCGATGAAAAATGAACAAAAAATTTATTATTATCACAACAAAAATGCTTAAATTTTCTCAAATTATCATGCAGTATTACAATATCTCACAGTAGTTATCTTTTAACTACTCAAATGTCCAATAGAACGTCATTCAAAACAGCTAAAGAACGCTAATCCGCGAATTCGCTACAATCAACAAGAGCAGTTTTCTAAACAACAACAAACTAAGCAACTACTACAAACTGAGATGTTTTCCTCCTTTTATAAGATTTTAAAACCACGCGCTAGAATTTTCCAGTACTTTCTCGAAATCAAAAAGAGATATTTATTTATTTAATGCAGGCGCTCTTGTATTTTCAATTTTCCGGCTTAGCTTTCTTTTAATATTCGTCACGCGCTGCACTGCGCGAGAAATAAAACCATTTAATTTATAATTGAAGTAACATTAGGTTTTTAAATACCAAATTCGTAACACTGCCCCCTTCCCAAGGACTGCACGTCCCGGGCAGTACAATCCCTGGACAGGAAGCTAAACTTACAACTAAAGCATGAATGCAATAATAAGCATTACATTACAATAATAAACAACATGAACAATAAATGCAATAAATAAAACAAATCAAATACAAAATACAAATCAAATGTAAAATACAAATCAATTACTAAATACACATTTAGAAGCAAAAAGGACCATGGTCTTACACTATTTACAATTATTTACATTACGTACTATGGCCATAGTAATAAGCTAACCTGTCGTAAGAGTTCGAAGACTCACGGATCTGAACCACGACGTCATTCGTGTTCAGCACTGTATATGGACCATCCGAAGGTGACTGTAATTTAGGACTCAGTCCTTTTCGTTGAATCGGGTTCCGCAACCACACCTTGTCTCCATTGTTGGATCTATGTCTAGTAGCTCTTGTGTCGCATCTGGTCTTCATTTTCTCCGTCGCCAAGTTGACTCGCTTTCGTGCAGAACGATGCATCCTCTCAAACCGGGGCTGGGCATCTTGGATGTGTTCCTCAGGCGATGAAGGCGCATCCGCAGGGCGACTAAACAGGCGGTCGCAAGGCAGACGAAGGTCTTGACCGAAGAGCTTCTGAGATGGAGAATAGCTGGTAGTCTTGCGTTTCTTTTCGACCCTGGTATGATTTCGGCAGCTTCCCGAGCTCGATCTTTCGGACAAGGCGTCGACATTTCCAGGCGAGGATCCCTTTTGAGGATGGATAGTCATGCCATCAGATGCTGAAAGCAGCTTATTGTTTTGGAAATCTAAGGAAAAATTGTATTTCCTTAAAAAGTCCAATCCGAGTATGCATGGATCTGTAATATCCGCCACATATGCCGTGTGATGGTAGGCGACACTTCCAAACGTGATGTTTACGTTTAACTTCCCAGTTATGTCGGTCTTGTCACCAGACGCAGTCTGAAGGGTAACACAGGATGGCGTCCAAATAAGTTTATCTTTAAAATGCTCAGCTAAATCTTTCCTAATGATGGTAACATTAGCTCCTGTGTCAATGATCATATTGCAAGGAACTCCATCGATATTCCCATTGATGGACAGTCCGTTATTGTTGCCACTCACTATAGAGATCTTAAGCGCTTTAAAACAGGGTTTTTCATTATCTGGCAACCTCCGTTCCTTGATATGGTCATTAATTTGTTTCCTGCGTCGTTGCTCAGAAATTGTCTCAATTTTCGTACCCTGGGGTGTTCTGCAATTCTTTCGTACGTGGCCTTCAGCTCCACAGTTCCAGCACTTTGGTTTCTTGTCAGTCCTTTTCCTTCCCGTGGCATTTAATTGTCTGCTTAAATCGTATGCCTTATTTTCCGTGCTCTGGGGAGTTCTGCAGTTCCTTCGTAGGTGGCCTTCAACACCGCAATTCCAGCACTTTAGAGTCGGTTTCGTTTCACCACTATTCCGTCTTAAAGCGTTCACTGGTCTTGTCAACTCATCCGTTTTATTATCCGTGCCCTGGGTTGTTCTGCAATGCCGTCGTAGGTGACCTTCAGAATCACATCTCCAACATCTTACAGCCACTTTGTTCTCACTGCTACTCCGTATCAAAGCATCGACTTGTCTGGATAAATCATCTAAACGAGCCATCAATTGGTCCCCTGGGTCGTGGACTCGCACAGCTCTGACTGGGTAGCGATCTCTAAGAGTTGCCTGCTGGGCTGCCTCCAATTTCACGGCGTACAACAGAGCGCTTTTTACATCCTTTACATCTGCCATTCGTAGGGCCTTCTGTATTTCGGGATCCCGGATCCCATCGATGAAATATTGCAGGGACAGGATTTCCCTTGTTTCTGTCGGGCACTCCGAAAAGGCGTGATGTGACAGCCTTTCAACATCCGTGGCGAGCTCCTGAAGTGATTCGGTGGGCTTCTGTTGACGGGATTTTAATTGAAGCCTGCTGTAGTCTTTTAAACACATTTCTCGCCAAAGCGCAGCTCCAAGGCGCCGGACAGAGCTTCGAAATCTAACCTTTTGTTTTCGGGAAGAGTCTGAAGGATATCCGCTGCGTCGGCTCTTAAAGAAGCGGCGAGATGACAGGCCTTAGCTTGGGAATCCCATCCATTCGCATCCGCAACGATAGAAAACTGGGTCTTGTACACTTGCCAGGATGTCTTCCCATCATATGTGGATAGCTTCAGAAATGGACGAGCAGGCATCGGTAAGAATTTAAAATCATCATTCTTGCTCCCTGCCGTCGCTACGAATTTCTTTAAAGTTTCCATTTCTTTGGCAATTGCAGAAACTCTCTCATTAATTTGTTGTTCGACTTGGTGTTGGACGGCACAAACTCTTCCTTCAATTCGTTCCTCCACAGCCGAAACTCTCCCTTCTATATGTTCTTTTACAGAAGAAACTTTTTTTCTATTTTTTCTTTCACCGAAGAAACTCTTTCTTTAATTTGATCTTTTACGAAAGAAACTTTTTCTTCAATTTGTCCAACTTTATTTTCAACTGTGTCAATTCTGCCTTCCATAGCTTCAAATTTATTTTCTATTATGCAGGTAATTTCTCTTTTCATTTCTTCTTGACATGCTTCAATCTTTCTTGACCAGCTTGAACGGCTTTCATTTCGTCCTTAACGGATTCCTGGCCCAATTTCATTTCTTCTTTAAATGAGGCAAAGGCTGATATTAACTGCCTTAATTGCTCTTCCATCGCTCTTGTTATTGGCATTCAAACCCCACTCCTGACACCAAAAATTGTTGCGTGCGTACGGGTTCGTTATGAAATGAATGCACAAGTCCGATGAAAAATGAACAAAAAATTTATTATTATCACAACAAAAATGCTTAAATTTTCTCAAATTATCATGCAGTATTACAATATCTCACAGTAGTTATCTTTTAACTACTCAAATGTCCAATAGAACGTCATTCAAAACAGCTAAAGAACGCTAATCCGCGTATTCGCTACAATCAACAAGAGCAATTTTCTAAACAACAACAAACTAAGCAACTACTACAAACTGAGATGTTTTCCTCCTTTTATAAGATTTTAAAATCACGCGCTAGAATTTTCCAGCACTTTCTCGAAATCAAAAAGAGATATTTATTTATTTAATGCAGGCGCTCTTGTATTTTCAATTTCCCGGCTTAGCTTTCTTTTAATATTCGTCACGCGCTGCACTGCGCGAGAAATAAAACCATTTAATTTATAATTGGAGTAACATTAGGTTTTTAAATACCAAATTCGTAACAATATTTATATACGTTTGGTGCGGCCGATTGCAACCAAAATACGAGGTGCACATCTACATGTTATAGCAGTCCTATATACAAAATTTCAACGTTCTGAGGCAACTCGTTTTTGAGTTATGCGAGATACGTACGTACGTATATACGTTCGTACAGACGCCACGAAAAATTCTCTTCAGAATTAATTTTAAAGCAGTTTCATAATTTTTTTTGGAGGAAAGGTGTCTTTTATTCTGTCTTTACGCACAGATATCAAGCAAAAACATCGTTAAATTGCATTCGATAGCTGTCAAAATGGATATTTTCGTTGAAATATGTTGCCTGAAACTTTTCGCGATTACAATACTTCCTTTTTACTTCGTGCAAGGAAGTAAAAACCAAGGCCACCCAAACAGGTAACAGAGTGGGAATATATACATGCACTTATAGACGATTGGTGCAGCCGATCGCAACGAAAAAGGGAGGTGCACAACTACATATCATAGCAGTCCTATATAAAAAATTTCAACGTTCTACGGCTACTCGTTTGAGTTATGCGAAATACATATATTTGTACCTTTGTGCAGATGTCGTGGAAAAACCTCTTTTGAATCCATTTCAAATTCATTTTTCAATCCGTTTTGTGGAAAAGAGTCCTTTATTCTATCCGTATGTACAGATGTCATGCAAAAATATCGTTCAAATGATTTCGAGAGCGGTTGAAATATGACACCCGAAATTTTTGCATAATCACAATACTTTCTTTACTTCGCACAAGAAAGTAAATATGCTAAGTCTCGGAATTTAGAGCCGATGTTGTTTGACATTTACGTTATTTTTCATTAAACTGCTAGATATTGCTTTCAGAAATAAATAATTATCCATTGGAAATCATAATATTTAATCTGGAAAGTAAATTGAATACTAAGAAACAATGAATTTTTATTATTACAAATCTTAGAACGCAATCAACTTTGTATGCTCAAAATTTCATTTAATTACGCGAAAGATATAAAACCGTCTTTAAATTAAAATTCTTTTTTTTTTTTTTACCCTTCAAATGCGCATACTCGTAATGCAGGATTAAAAGGCCTTCCCTTTGTTTAAATGAAATACTATTTTAATAAAACTGAACGAGGCAATATAATAATGTGTCAAAACCTAATTCCACGTTAATGAATACAGAGGAACGTAGATAATAATCAACAAGAGCGGTTATAAAAAAAATATATATATATAAATCTAAATATAAAAGTCCAAAAAAAATTCTAGCTAACTGCAAACAAATACGCTCTTTCGAAATCTCAATTATTTCAACTCCAAATCTCATTTTATTATATTTTTTAATTTCGCTTAAAAATTTCATTCTTCGTAATTGAAGACTTGATTAAAAGATAATGAAACAAATCAACCGAGCAGCTCCGAATTTCCCCCCCCCGAAACATTTAAATTCAATCACGTTCTAAATCAAGCAAAGAAAGATGGAAGATTCAAAGTCAACAATTAATTTTCTAACTCGTTTGTAATTAGTACCAAAAATAAAGATTAGATGGAAAAGAAGGACGGTTAAAAAAAAAGTGCAATTAAATTTCCTGCTTTGCAGTGGAAGGCTGTTAGAGATATATCATACATAAACAGTAAATTCCAATAAAGTGTTTTATATTCTTTCATTTATTTTGTACCTCAACGCGCGGGGTATAATTCTGTTTATTTCTTCAACTTCGCATTCCATTGTTGGTTGTGAAGTGAGGGTTTATATATTTTAGATTGGAAATAAATTGGTGTGGAATGAGCGCTTCGCATTCCTTCGCTTAAGTTGCATTAGGGGCGTGTTTGCAGAGGCACAATTAACTCCAAGTGAGTGACTGAAAATGCCTAAGTAATTGGAGAAAATTAGAATTTCCTCCGAAAAGAAAATGGTAATGTTCTTCAGATAAGGCCGCTGCAGAAACTGCATTTTTTTCCTCCATGTTAGCGTTGAATGGTAATGAAGTACTGTCAATTATACTTACCCATACCTTCATTTACGTTCGAAACCATGCAATACCCGACTACTTTCAATATTGCATTTCATTCTGTCAGCTTTTCAAGTGCGATGCCATTTTTAAGAGTCAAAAGACACAAAGAAAATTAAGTCTTGACACTGGTTGAATTGGCTTGAAAAAGTCGTCAATTGTTGTTGTTGCTATGGTGCTGAGGAATGCATCTTATATCAAAGGAAGGCAGTGCGTATAAAAAAAATATTCTCTCCTTCCATATGATTTGTAAATTTTCTCCCAAAAATCTTCCAATTTTTTTCCAGTATTTTGACATTAGAAACGTCTTTAACAGAATGTCAGAAAAATTTAATCACGTTAGTTAAGGGGACTCCTACACCTTAAACCCCTCATGATTTTCGAATATGTGACTGTTGCAAGAATTGGGATATTTTATTTATTTTAAAAGCAATTACTTCCAACTTTTTACAGCTGACTACATAATATAGCTGCTTTGGAAACTAGTCACCAGAAAGTTTGTGTTGCCACAAATATTTTTGTAATTTAATTCCCTTTGTGACAAAATATTTCGCCATGTTTCCACCTTGCGCTCACGATATTTTAAAAATGGCTAATGGTACATACTTGAAATTGGATGGAATTCTTTACATGAGCACTGTTTCCTAACTGAACCAACAATCTCATGAATATTTTAATATTGAAAAATTTTATGGATGAAAACATTACAAATTTTATAAACTACACTCGAAATAAAATAAAAATTTAACGTGAAATGTTTAGAATTTTAGGCTCACAGTAGTTTTCAAATGTTATAAAAGCTATATATTAAATATGGAATTAAATTATGAAACAGAATGTTTTAAACTGTGCGCTCAATTTGGAAACGTGACGAAAAATGTTGTTACAAAGAGGACTAAATTATAAAAATATCTGTGGCAACACAAACTTTCTGATTACTATTTCAGAAAGCAGCTATATTATGTAGTCAGCTGTGAAAGGTTGGTAGGAATTACTTTTAAAATAAGTAAGTTATCCCAATTGTTGCAATAGTCACCTATTCGAACATTTTATGGGTTTTAAGGTGTATGAGTCCCCTTAATACGCAGTAATCATTCGAGACCATTTTTCAAGCATTGCCATCACGAGAAGCATAAGATAAACATAAGGTCATTCAGCGTTGACTGGAAATAACAGCTTTCAGAATGTTGCCATTATGTAAATCAAAATCGTTAGTTATTCACAATATAAGCAAACCTAGGTTAATTTTTTTTGCTTAATTTTAAATGGTTCACTGAAATCAAAAATAAGCTTCTTGGTGACTTGGCGACACTTAACAATTTTTATAATCTAGTTTCATCTTATTTCGACTTATGTTAAAAAATTATTCTATAATACTTTAATAATATTGTTGCGTTCTGCGGGCACGTGGAGTTGGAGTGATTGACAAAAACACTTGATGAAAAATGAAAACGTAATTTATTAGCCAGTAATACTTAGGACAGCTCCAAAAACACGTCTATAGATGTCTAAAAATTACTACAAACACGCTGAAACAATCAGCAACACAGCCTTCAGGCTATAATGGTGAAGACAGCTTCACGGCAAAGCGCTAGAGTCCAGCTCCCGACTCTGTTCTGTCATTCCCGGAACTCAACGTATTCTCGAGACTCTTCACGCGACAACTCGCAATGCACTTGACGATAGCCTCAACGATGCACACTATCGATGCACTAACTCGACAGCAGACTGACGATAAAACTCTACAGAGTACGACTCGATACTCCTCGTACAGGCAGGCTTTATATAACTTTTGGGTTACTTTCGAGAACATTCTGGCCCAAACCGGTAAGAATTCATTCTAGAAGTTTCTCCATCCGTCTAAGGCATATAACCTATTTTGTCGCCAAATGGGCGATTGTGAGCCAAATATGGCAACTCTGAATTCCCTTTCCATTTTTGGCAACCCTAATCTGCTTTGCGGGGAAGCTATCTGTCCGCAGCTGAGCATTTCGTAACAATATTTACCGAATTGCTAACCATATATTTTTGTTTAGAAGCGTGCGGGTTTTACGCAATTCGGTAACAATACCCGACGACATCTACTGTGTCACATCCTTTCGCATACAATTAATAAAGTCTTGTAATGATATCTTGACCTTATGCCTTGAAACAATCACATTATGGCTGCTAAATTATCCGCATCGTATTCCTATGTCGTAATTCGACTGGCATTTTAAACCTGGTTAGAAATTAAGTACTAAATACGACACTGTATGAGATGTGCTTTTCTGAACTTCTTTGGCTTCATGTTTGCACCGTAATTTTAAGACTGATTATATTATCCATCTTCTTAACTAAATTTGTGTTCAATAAAGAATTTATCTTTACGTTACCGAATTATAACATAACATGCTGTAACCTTAGTCCGAGTTGTAATGCTATTATTTCTCAGTTACCATACAGAGTTTGCATTTGTCCTTCAGTGAGGTTAAAATAAATTCTCAAGACAATATTTGCTTTTCTAAGCTGCCTTTTTTTCTCCTTAATTGATTTGAACCAACATTCATTTAGAACACTCTTGAAGGCAGCTAACCTGACATACATTTTCCAAGGCGACCGTATGTCTCGAGGTTCTTCTTAATAATCCACATCCACGAAGAGAACATGTGAAATATCTTACGAGCCAAATTACAAAAAAAAAAAAAAAAAAAAAAAAATATCGGATGTGTACACCACAGGACTTCCTTGTACGGAATATTAAATTATACGCATTTTTTCTTGCATTTCATTTAAACTTATTGGATTGAATTACATCTACTTCGCCGACAGCGCATAAACCACAATAGAATAAATGCATTCTTTAAAATTCACTCTAGTATTTCTTTACCATAGCGACACTCTGGCGTCAGATTCACTTAACTGTATTAATAATTATATAACAGTTAACTTATATAATAATTATATAACGGAAACTAAGCTAACTGTTATATAATCCAATAATTATATAATAGTTAACTTATATATTTCGTTCATATTATAACTCATAATGCACAAAATTTATATCATTTAAAGAATAGAATTATCTAATCGTTGCCACATGTTCCATTCAAATACTATAATAAAGTTAGAATGATGTATAAAGGAAATTAAGCAAACAAAACAAAAAAGAAACAGTTTCTCCCAGACGATTGAGTATTTCTCATTTAATTAATTCAGTTCTCACTTCGCGAGAAGGCAAAAATACATAAAAACTCAAAATATCTATATTAAAAATTACGAAGTAAATCTCAAACACTTATTTCCTCGAAAAAATTCTAGAAAGAATTAAGCATGATTTAATTGGCAATAATAAATTAATGCGTTATCTTTGTTGTTGCGAAGCTAAGTTTCTCTAGATTGGCAACAAATCCACTAGTCTCCTGTTTCAAATCTAAACATCAACGGCCGCCATTAAAAAAAGGCTTGGCGGCACTTAGACAACTTTAAAATTGTTGATAATTCTAAAAATATTGCATACAGATTTACTAAAGGCATAAAAACCTTAACCGGAAGATAAAAATAACATAATACAATCATTTTTAAAGCAAAAAATGTACAATTTACAAACATATAAGAGTAAAGAAACTGAGATCACTGAGCCGGGTAACATAGTGGATATATATATAAATATATTTATATACGTTTGGTGCGGCCGATTGCAACCAAAATCCGAGGTGCATATCTACATGTTATAGCAGTCCCATATACAAAATTTCAACGTCTTGAGGCTACTCGTTTTTGAGTTATGCGAGATACGTACGTACGCACATACGTACATACGTTCGTACAGACGCCACGAAAAATTCTCTTCAGAATTAATTTTAAAGCAGTTTTATAATTTTTTTCAAGGAAAGGAGTTTTTTATTCTGTCCTTACATACAGATATGAAGCAAAAACATCGTTAAATTGCATTCGATAGCGGTCAAAATGGGTATTTTCGTTGAAATATGCTGCCTGAAACTTTTCGCGATTACAATACTTCCTTTTTACTTTGTACAAGGAAGTAAAAAGAAACATTTTTTTCTTTAAATTTCACATATAAAAATGTAATCTGAAAGTTTTTAAATTTTATTTTTTCTGAGAAAGGCATATGTTTCCAAAAAAAAATATATATATATATATACAAAATTGAAGACTGATAGTAGTAGGAGGAGGAGAAGGATTTAATAGCATCACGTTCTTCGCGCTTACGCTATACAAACTTCAGTTCAAAGTCAAAAACAAAATATATTTAAAAACAGCATAACTTTAGAATTTCCGACAGACAGTACCACGCGTCAGAGTTAAAAATCTTTTATTTCGTGCAGTGTCGCCACTGCTCGCTTTTAGGTCGTTTAATTTGTTAATCTAAAATTCATTCAAATTTTACGAAACATTGTAAAATTTATCCTAATTTCTCCAACAGTTAATTTTTAGTTAAAGTTACTTTCCTGTCCTTTCTGATTTTCAGCTTTCAGCTTCCGGTCAGAACGTATTTTCAGAATCACGGTCAAATGCGAATGAGAAGAAAGAGTATTTAACTGTGAAGTTCTACTGACTTCATTACAAAGCCAGAGATTCTTAGACTCTCTCTAAAGCCATTTTTACAATCGGCCGTACTTTAGGCCCTTGATAGCTTCGCCGTTAGTTAGCGTTAAAGGGCCAACTCTATTAAAATCTTGATAGCTTCAGCTATATCGTTTTAGTTATGATTAGTTAAGTTTTCGTTCTTTGCTTCCTAAGTTCAAGAAATTCAAAATGCGAGCTCTCTGGTGTACTAGTTCGGGTAGAGGGCAAAGTTATTCAAAATTTAATGGTTCTAGGTACCGTAGTTTTTTTTCACATTACAACACACATACACACACGCAGATTCTTCATTATTTCATTTCTTTAAGGGGACTCGTACACCTTAAAACCCATAAGATCCTCGAATATATGACTGTTGCAAGAATTGAAATAACTTATTTATTTTAAAAGCAATTACTTCCAACTTTTTACAGCTGAGTACATAATATAGCTGCTTTCTGAAACAATAATCATAAAGTTTGTGTTGCCACGAATATTTTTATAATTTAATCCGCTCTGTGACAAAATGTTTCGTCATGTTACCTACCATCTTGCGCGCACAGTTTAAAACATTCTATTGCATAATTAAAATCCATATTTAATATAGAGCTTTTATAACATTTGGAAACTACTGTAAACCAAAATTTCTAAGAATTTCATGTTAAATTTTTATTTTATTTGGAGTTGAGTTTATAAAATGGATTTTATTAAAAAATCTGTAATATTTTCTAGCATAAAATTTTTTAATTTTAAAATATTCATCAGATATTTGGTTCAGTTAGAAAATAGTGTCCATATAAAGAATTCCATCCAATTTCAAGTATATACCATTAGCCATTTTTAAAATATCATGCGCGCAAGGTGGAAACATGGCGAAATATTTTGTCACAAAGAGGATTAAATTACAAAAATATTTGTGGCAACTCAAACTTTCTGGTTACTAGTTTCCAAAGCAGCTATATGATGAAGTCAGCTGTAAAAAGTTGGAAATAATTGCTTTTAAAATAAATAAAAAAATCTGAAATGTTTCAGATTTTAAATTACGTCCAAAGGGTCGTTTTTAACATTTTGTGTGTTACCTTTCTTTATTAAATATCATGTTCCTCGCACTTAAAACATAAGATCCAGTGCAACAGCAATATCGCAAAATAGTTTTAAAACGAGCATATCTTTAGAATTTCCGATACAGAGACTCACGCGCTGGAGATAAAAATGTTTTTTCTGCACAACGTTGCCATTGCTCGCTTTGAAATCCTTGAGTTTGTTAATCAAAAATTCGTCAAAGTTTTAAAAAATAGGAAATCGATCATAAAACAAATTTCAAATTTCAAATTTGGTCTTCCACATGCTCATATTCGTTGGAGGATTACGTTATTCAAAATTCGATGACTCTATGTACCGTTATTTTATGACAATGTGAGAAATATACATACATTTACGCAGATTTTCATTATTTAATTTCTTCAAATATAATGCAGGACTCTAACATTTTATGGCAACAGTTCGAAAAGTGAACCGACATTTATCCGTCCGACGCAAAATGCCAAAACGAAACTAATATTCCTTCGGGATTCAAATCCCTTTGGACTAAAAATATCCCAATTCTTGCAACAGTCACATATTCGAAGATCATAAGGGGTTTAAGATGTATGAGCCCCCTTAAAGATTTTACAGGAAGATAATATTTAGTGGCAACAATTTTAAAACTGATTAGCAGTTTAGAGTGGACGACTCAAAACGCCCTCCGGAGACTCATAGTCCATTCTGGCTAAGGCGCTTTTGGGCTAAAATTACATCGAAAATTTCCACTAAATGTTGGTTGTACATATTTCCGAGTGTATCCAATCGATAATCACTTGTGATTTTCCTACTGTTAATTTCCGTAGAAATATTTCCAGCGAATTTAATAAATTTACCTGAGATATACTGACGTTTAATCCATATTTGATTTAGAATACCTGCTGAGATGGACAACTATACTAAGCACAACGGGGACAACCTTTCCAAACCCAAATGTAGACTTTAGTAAGTGACATGTGAGTAACATTTTCAGAGAAATTTTAAAAGAATGAACGTAGGGCATGGAAGATTTGTTTCATTCAATTAATTCCTAATACCGAAAAGACAGATATCAGCAGCTTAAATATGTTTCTCTTATAAATATACGAACCTACGTACTGTGATTATATTAGTAAATATAAACTTCATTATTATAAACGTTGTGCTAAAATTTACGCAAGAAGTAATTTTGATAGAAAATTTCGATTTCGATTTTTTATTTTTTTTTTATAATTAATTATCCTTTATAATTAGAGATTGTAATTTATTATTGATTTATAAAGTATATAATATAGAGTTGCAAAGACATTAGATAATTTTGTAGCAAGAGACATAAAAAATGAGCAATGCCTTGGCCGGGACTCGAACCTGGACCTATCGAATATGCGCCGAGTGTGCTACCGTTACACCACGAAAGCATGCAGAAAGGAGAATATCTTAAGTGGACTCGCACACCTCTAAACCCATGCGATCTTCGAATATGTGACTGTTGCAAGAATTGGGATAACTTATTTATTGTGAAAGCAATTACTTCCAACTTTTTACAGCTGCCTACATAACATAATAACTGCTTTGGAAACTAGTATCCAGAAAGTTTGTGTTGCCACAAATATTTTTATAATTTAATCCGCTTTGGGACAAAATTTTTCGTAATATTTCCACCTTGCGCGTATGGTTTTAAACATTCTGTTGCATCATTTAATTCCATATTTAATATATAGCTTTTATAAGATTTGGAAACTACTGTGAACCAAAAATTCTAAGAATTTCATGTTAAATTTTTATTTTATTTGGAGTTGAATTTATAAAATGTGTTTTATTTAAAAAATTTACAATATTTTCGTCCATAAAATGTTTTAATATTAAAATATTCATCAGATTTTTGGTTCAGTTAGAAAATAGTGCCCATATAATGAATTCCATCCAATTTCAAGTATCTACCATTAGCCATTTTTAAAATATCATGCGCCCAAGGTGAAAATATGACGAAAAATTGTTACAAAGCGGATTAAATTACAAAATTATTTGTGGCAACACAAACTTTCTGGATACTAGTTTCCAAAGCAGCTATATTATGTAGCCATATGTAAAAAGTTGGAAGTAATTGCATTTAAAATAAATATAATATATATCCCATTTCGTGCAACAGTCACATATTCAAAGATCATAAGGAGTTTAAGGTGTATGAGCCCCCTTAAGATGACGATAAACGTAAACTATTTGGTTTGGTCGGTGATGCTAAGCACTTCCTCGAGGTCTGTCCCTACTTTAATAGCTTAAGAAACGACATAAAAATTTGTTTTGAAAATCCCTTTTTATGCTATAAAGATTTCTCAACAATTATGCAAATATTATGAAAAATATTAACTGTGAACTCCGGGCAGTGGGAATCAGTGAAGAATTTTTGGTTTTTATTACCATCACTATACGGTCTATTTATTTTTACTAATTTTTCATAATCATCATTTGTGTTTTTGTTAGCGTTTGTTGTCTTTGGTGTTTGCTTTTGTCTAAATGTCAGATTTGTCTTTTTCCTTCACTTTTATGTTTTTAATTATTATTACCACATTATTTTCATTTAGTTATTTTATGATTTACTTATTTTCCTTTGTTGAACTGGGAGTGGTCTGTTATGACCATAAGACCAACTTGTTTGGTTAGGTGGGTAGGGCTTCGCCCGGTTCTGGTACCTTTTAGGGTTATGTAGCATATCAGGCGCATGGCTTCCGCAGCTTAGCTGGCACATACACACTCTTTTGTTGAAACTGCCCATGACCGTTTTGCATAAATGTGGTTGAATTTCGTTAGTACAGCGCTTAGTTTCCTCTTTGAAGGCATGGGTAGGCGTGGGCTTGTTGGCGTAAACCTTAGACTTAAAAAAAACCTCAAAGATTAACTTCCATTGGCGTTAAATCACATGATCTGGATGGTCTGATTACGAGAACGGGAAATTACACGATTTGGAAATAATTCATGCAGTAATTGAATTGTTTTTCAGGCTGAATGACATGTGGCTCCGTTGTGTTTAAACCAAATGTCGGCCACATCCGTATCTTGCAATTTAGACACAAAAACCTGGATTATCATGTCGCGATAGCAAAAGTACCATTAACTGCCGCTGTCGCATTGCAGCTAGTTGCCTTAGCTGCCGCATTTTCGAAGAAGAATAAGGCCTCGATGATGCCTCGAGACCAAAATCTGAACCAAAAAGGTGACAATTGTGGTGACAACTTGGAATTCATGTCAGATTCTCTTGAGATGCGGAATATTTCTCCAAAATTAGCATTAACCTTTTGAAGACGGGATGGCCATTATAGTGGCCATAGAGTCCTCTCTTTGAAAAGACGGGGTTGTCCACTTTAGTGGCGATGTCTTCTCCCCCCCCCCATTTTCCAGGCTGAAAAGTGGGGTGAAATGTCAAATTTGACGTCCCTGGGGTTTTAACCACTTATCTCTTTCAAGGATCTTCCATTTGCGACATAGATGCACACGTCTGAGAATCCATTAAACTAAACACAAGAATCTTTGTTGCGAATAGGAGGTGATTTTTTAAAGGGGCGAAAGAATCGGTTCAAGATTCTCCGTTCTTTGGTAGCTTTTACTGCTACCAAAATCTCGGCCTCAAAAGGTTAATCCGAGATTCAGTTTCGCTTAAAAACGACTTACAAATTACTTTAGAAAAGTGACTAAACCTCCCGTCCTCTCAACTTGGTTTCTACTTTCTACTATTATTAACTAACGCTTTCTTTTTGTTTGATTTATTTGAGGAAACGGAAAGGGGAAAAAAGATTTACTTATGTTCTTCTTCAGTTTCCAACGATTTCTGCTACCATTCCCAAAACCTTCAGCAAAACAATAACAATGACAAGCCATCTGCTATAGACGATACGCCGGCCCATACTAACAATAACAATAGTGCCTATAAACCATCCCAATCTAAAAGAGCATCTAAGAAAAAGGCGTCCCCCACATTTTGTCCAAATTTTTTTTTTTTTTTTTTTTTTTTTCTGCAGTGGGGGAAAAAATGTCACCCTCTAACTGCACACTATGTGCTTAATCTCCACCGCACTCACTCTCGCCCCCCTCATAAAACAAACGGCAGAATTTTATGGCCTGTTCTACATTTTTGCTGCAGTCAGTTCCTCTGTTTGGAAATGCATCTCAGATAATTTCCAGAACAGTTT
Organism: Stegodyphus dumicola; assembly: GCF_044657685.1. Taxonomy (NCBI): domain Eukaryota; kingdom Metazoa; phylum Arthropoda; class Arachnida; order Araneae; family Eresidae; genus Stegodyphus; species Stegodyphus dumicola. Next base: position 182,387,056 of record NC_140775.1, read on the forward strand.
GCGGCCGCAGTACAAATACACATACAAAACGGCAGTTGGTGGTTTTTCTCCCCCTTCTCTTTTTGTCCTCCGTCGCAACGATAAATAAACATAAATTTACTGTAAAGGATGTTGGAAGAGAAAAGCTACGTTCTTAAATAAATGGCCGCGATTAGGTGGAAGGACAAGCAACGGTTCAACCATGAACATGGAAAACAGCTATTTAGGAAGGCAGAAGAGACGTTTATTGGTCCCCGTTTCTCCCTGTAGTGTCCGGTGCCGCGAATTTCCTTGGGTTTTATGGCAGTGCGGAACTTTTTACTCTGTTCCTTGCAGTCAAGTTAAATTTTCAATCGATGCTTAGTGATAATGAAAAATCAAGTCAGTAATGCTAAACGGTTGACAGCAACATAAACAGATGTAATTTATATGAATTAATTGCTTTTATATGAATCAGTTTCAAGTATCCCCCTTAACATGAGACATAAGTTCCTAGAAAATACCGTGTGGTATGAAATCGTGTTATGCGAGACAAATAATCAATATAAAACAGAGGGATACGCTTAGAAACCTTTTAAAAGCAAAATGTTTTTAATGTTTCCTTATTTAAATTTAGAACTTTTGCAGTTTGTTATTCTCTTCTTTTAATGAAAGATTCAAAACTTATATTTTCATCTCCAACGAAATCTATACTTTTAACGTCTGTTCGCGTTTATCTGTTTGTTTCTTTGTACCATTATATCTCCTGAGGAACGGCGGGAGTTAAGCTTTGAGAGAAATACCCTCGGAAAACATTCGGGGGAAGCCATTTAGACCATTATCATCTTCAAATGACTTTAATCAGCCGAAATATTAATTAAAATCAACCTAGATATTAATTAAAATCATCTCCGAACAACTTTAGTCAACCGAGATATTAATTAAAATCATCTTCGAACGACTTTAATCAGCCTAGATGCTAATTAAAATCATCTTCGAACACCTTTAATCAGCCGAGATATTAATTAAAATCATCTTCGAACGACTTAAATCAGCCTAGATACAAATTAAAATCAACTTCGAACGCCTTTAATCAGCCGAAATATTAATTAAAATCATCTTCGAACAAATTTAATCAGCCGAAATATTAATTAAAATCATCTTCGAACAACTTTAATCAGCCGAAATATTAATTAAAATCATCTTCGAACAACTTTAATCAGCCGAGATATTAATTAAAATCATCTTCGACTTTAATCTTTAATCAACCAAAATACAAGTTAAAATCATCTTCGAACGATTTTAATCAGCCGAAATATTAATTAAAATCATCTTCGAACAACTTTAATCAGCCGAGATATTAATTAAAATCATCTTCGAACAACTTTAATCAGCAGAGATATTAATTAAAATCATCTTCGACTTTAATCAGCCGAGATATTAATTAAAATCATCTTCGAACGCCTTTAATCAGCCGAAATATTAATTAAATTCAACTTCGAACGACTTTAATCAGATGAGATACTAATTAAAATCCTCTTCGGACGACTTTAATCAACCAAAATACTAATTAAAATCATCTTAGAACGACTTAAACAGCCAAAATATTAATTAAGATCATCTTCGAACGACATTACTCAGCCGAAATATTAATTAAAATCATCTGCGAACGATTTTAATCAGCCGAAATATTAATTAAAATCATCTTCGAACGGCTTTAATCAGCCGAGATATTAATTAAAAACTTTGAAAACGCTAATTTTCGCACTCATTTTTCCGAGTGGCACGCTGGAGATAAAAAATGCTTATTTCGAAAAGTAATGCCACTGCTCGATTTCATATCGTTGAGTTTGTTAATCAAAAATTTGTAAGTGTTACAACTAAATCTACATATAATAAAAGAAAGAGTTTGTGCGTCGTTTCCTTCGTGCTGCGAGTAAGCAAGAGCTAGTGCACCTCTAGGCGATTTTTTCAAAATTCGAATCAGATTTTTTTTTATTTTATCTTTTAGATTTTATCGCATCATTTTGAATAGTTTCAATCTTTTAGAAATGCGGTTTTGGCAACAGTTTTTCATTCAACTGTATACTGGACTGCTGTCTGTTGAAAATCAGCACTGTTGCCACTTAGAAAAATGAGGGCGATAATTCTGTGCAATTTTTAAATTTAATGTTTCTCTTGGATACTGGACCTTTGTTGAGATAATGCAACGGGAAGTTGGTTAATTTATTTATTAGGATAATAAATATTTGTATTAAGGGATATTGCTTATTTCATTGTAATTTTGTTATATGTAATATTTTTTTTTTTTTTTTTTTTTTGATGAAGTTGTTTTGCAGAGTAAAATTCTGAGCAGTTTTTAAATTTAACGTCTGGTGTTTGTCCACTTTAGGCATTTTACCGGTACATTTAAAAGCCAAACGAAGGCTGGCCATGTAGCTGCTAGTATGGAATAAAAATAATATCTCCAAACATTAAACATAATATTATTATATAAGGTCATATTCTGAATTTGAAGAAAGCACGTGACCGTATGTCGAAAATTCTTCGACGAAAATTGTTTCAGATTAGTATAACTGACACGATATGTTATTGCTAAGTTAGCTCTTTTATTAATATTGAGAAAGTGTTACTATACATTGAATATAAGGTGTGACGTCATAAGTATAAACCTGAAGTGTCAAAAGTTTTTGTTTCCTGGTTTGGCAATAAAAAAAATATTGACGAAGTAGTTGTTGCTTGGAAAGAATGAACTAATTTCTTTCATACTGAAATGTTTTCTTACATTTGCTTTTCAGGGGTACATAGAACTTATAAATTTTACTTTGGCTACAGCCTGCTCGTCTTGCGAGCTTGCCCACTGTTTCTCTCTAAAAGTTGATCTATCACTTAATGTACAAACCGGAGCAAGAAGTATAAAATACAAAAACAAAAATTCTCAATTTTAAATTAGAGATAACGACAAAAACCACTAATTATTTGTAATTATTTGGATATCCATACTATAACATTGTGTTGTTGCTGTGACTTATCTCACTTGTCTGACAGTAACATCAGGACAAGACCAAAAAAAACCACAACCCTTTTAGTTCGGGCGCCACTGTAGAGAAATTAGGTAATTTTTTGGAGGCCTAAGAGAGGAAAAATGAACAATGCCTTCGCCTGGAATGGAACCACGGACCTCTGGAATACCGGCCCAGCGTGCACAACCACTACACCACAAAGGCACTCTAGGAAGGCGGGAGAAATACCTTATAAGGTGACAGTACGGCATCTCTCATTTGCACCCCAGTTTTGATGGAGAACCCCCCCCCTCCGAGGGAACGTGTATGAAGAGAGGTCTTCCCCTCTTCTTCTAATAGTAGAATCTCTCGAGGAGGACTTTCGGCTCGCCATGTATTTAGAGTGTCCCCTGCCGCAAAGACATTATACATTTACAAACATCCATGCCTTCTCCGGGATACGAAGCAGGGTCCTTCAGTGTCGCAGTAGTAAGTAATAGTAAATGAATAATAGTTATAAGAAAAATTGGTCCTAAAATAAATATTGAAGAAACAAGTTCATCAACGACTTCATTAAACATTTCTTCAATATGTTATTTTACGGCAACGAAAAACCCTTAAAGTACGAAAAAGTTAAAAAACGTTAAATAAGAATAAATAAAATCTAAAGATTCAGATTACGCCCAAAGAGGTGTTTTTTAACATTTAGTGTGCTACTTTCTTTATGAAATATCCTATTCTTCGCTCTTAAACAATAAAATTTAATTAAATAGCAATATCTCCGAATATTGGAAAACAGCATATCTTTAGAATTTCCGATACAAAGTCTCACGAGCTCGAGATACTTTTTTTTTCCTGCAGTGTTCTTGCTCGCTTTGAAATCGTTTTGTTAATCAAAAATTAGTTAAGTTTTACAAAATGTGAAATAGATAATAAAGCAAATTCCAAATTCGGGCTTCCAGATGCCCATATTCGAGTGGAGGACTACGTTATTCAAAATTTGATAAATCTAGGTGCCGTTGTTTTTTCACAATGCGAGAAACATACATTCATTCATGCAGGCTCTTCATTATTTAATTTCTTTAATGAAAGCAACAATTTGAAAAGTGAAGCGCTGTTTTATTGTGGAAGATGCACAATTCGAAAACGAAATTAATAGCACTTCTGGGCAAATCGCCTCTTTGGGCGAATAAAAATTTCAAAAACTTTCAGATTTTATATTACTTTTTTAAGGCTTTGTGTGGTACCTTTATTTATTAAATTGTTCTTCGCACTTAAAGCACACAGAATTCAATTCAACAGCAATATCACAAAATATTTTAAAACAACATGTCTTTAGAATTTCTGATACACAGTCTCGCGCGCTGGTGATAAAAATGCTTTTTTTTCGTACAGTGTTGCCATTGCTCGCTTTGAAATCGTTCAGTTTGTTTATAAAAAAAATACGTTAAAATTTTACAAAACTTTAAATAGATAATAAAACAAATTCGAAATTCAAAATTCGGGGTTCAAAGTGCTCATGTTCAGTTGGAGGACTACGTTATTCAAAACTGGATGGCTCTAGGTACGGTTGTTTTTCCACAATATTAAAAACATTCATGCTGTCATGCAGATTCTTCATTATTTAGTTTCCTTAAATATAATATACGGCGACAATATTTGGAGGCAACAGTTTGAAAAGTGAATCGGCGCAAAATGGCGTTTTGAAATTTGCCCTTCTGGGCTAACGCCGTTTAAGCTAAAATAATGAAAATCCACTTAGACTCCCCCCAAATCTTGATAATTTTGGCTTAAATATATTATGAATTATATTGTTTTTACCAAAGGTTGTAGAGACATTAGTTTAGTACGAAGCAAGAGACGTGAAAACTGAGGAATGTTCTCACCGGGACCTCTGGAATACCGAAACGCCGAGTGTGCTGACAGTTACACTATGAAGGCGGGATAGATGCCTTATTAAGTTTTTTTTTTTTTTTTTTTTTTTTTTTATATAATTTATGATTATCAACATCTTGGGATACTACGTATTATATAGTAAACATATATTTTAGCCTATGTTGAAATTGATGCTTAGAGAAATGATGCAATAGAAATATACATTGTATGACATTAAGTACAGGAATAAGACCTTGATTATGTTATTGGAATACTTAAGGAATACTGACTTAGGTTACTGAGCATTAAATGGATATTTCTGAAACTGAGCCAGTAAATTGATATGGATAATACCATGATGAGAAAAAAAGGGGGAAGAACCATTTCGTTTAACCGGAATAAAATAAACATTTAAAATTCCACATAAAATTGCTTTTGAAGAGGAACTTAAGGAAAAAGTTCGACTTGAAAAAGAAAGAAAATAATAAGAAGAAATGGATGCATTTTAGTAAGGCTCTTTAAAGAAGAGCTCAACTCTTCCAAACTGAGGCATTTCATCTGTGAAGAAGGTAGAGGGGTGGAGGTGGAAGAGAGGATTTCGAAGATGCCTTTTCTGTTTTGCTAAACGGGGTGCATCACTTTAAATTTGCCAATTCCGAATACATTAGGCTTAATTTGTCTCGGCTCCTGCGTCGGGTGCTGTCAGAGCCTGCTGGTTCCCGAGACAGGGAGCTGTCTCGTCTCATCCGGGACACTGTCCTTCAGCCCCCCCTACTGTTAACTGATGGCTTTTTAATGCCACCTGCACAGGGGCTAAATCTCCCCCTTTCTTGCTCTCCCCCAATTTCTGTCATCCGCACGCAAAGCATCTAAGACCTCTTTTGCCCAGCCGTTTTCGAAAAGATGGCTTTGAGTATGGCTGATGGGTTACTGCTTGTTTTAAAACTATTTTTCAGTTCGCCAGCGGGGTCGCCAAGCAGTCGCCAAAGTTCGTCCCGATCGTGAAATTTCCTATAATCAGTGATAAAACTGAGTCAATTGAAATTCATTTTTCATAAAGAGAATATAACGAGTAGCAAGCAGATTTGTATTGCATCATACTACTAAGATTGAAAGAGTTCATGAACACCATGCCAAAACCACAAATACGCAAACTACTGCATCATTTTACTACGATTGAAAGAGTTCATTAACACCAGGACAAAACCACAAATGCACAAACTACTGCATCATTCTACTACGATTGAAAGAGTTCATTAACACCATGCCAAAAACACAAATATGTAAATTTGAATCATTCTACTATGGTTGAAAAAGTTCATTAACGCCATGCCAAAAACACAAATACGCAAATCACTGCATCATACTACTACGATTGAAAGAGTTCATTAACACCATGCCAAAAATACAAATACGCAAGTTTGCATCATTCTACTACGATTGAAAGAGTTCATTAACACCATGCCAAAAACACAAATATGTAAATTTGAATCATTCTACTATGGTTGAAAAAGTTCATTAACACCATGCCAAAAACACAAATACGCAAATCACTGCATCATACTACTACGATTGAAAGAGTTCATTAACACCATGCCAAAAACACAAATACGTAAATTTGCATCACTCTACTATGGTTGAAAAAGTTCATTAACACCAGGACAAAACCAAAAATACGCAAATAATTGCATCATTCTACTACGATTGAAAGAGTTCATTAACACCATGCCAAAAACGCAAACAGGTAAATTATTTCATCATTTTAAAACGCTCATTAATACCATTCCAAAAATACACAAACATTTTCCTACGTAAACAATTTCTTCAACTATACATTTCAAACGGCATTTTGTGCAATCTTACAATTTGTTAGGTGTCGGTTCTGTCTGTAAAATTGTTCGAAATTGATAGCGACAGGAAACTTGAAACAATGCATAGAAAGCACATCTGTATCACAACACGAAATAACGACTGAAACATTTTGTTGATACCATGCCGAAACCACGAATATGCAAAGTTCTTCTTTCGAGAGAATTTCGTTTTCAGCTTTGGATCGTGTTTGGTTTTCAGAAAAATTAATTGTATATATGAAATTAAATGTATAATGAATGTATGTATGAACATAATGTATGTATAAAAATAATGTATGTATGAACATAATGTATACAAGAACAAATGTACATATATGAACATTTCTACGCAAGAAATAAATGCCCTCTTCGAGACTCTAATCAGACCCCTCGAATACGCGCCGAGTGTGTTAACCGTTACACCACGAAGGCATGCAGAAAAGAAGGAGAAAATATCGTATAAGTTTGTGGGTTAATCCACTTCTTCATTCCATTACACGTTCATATACAGGAAATTCTGCTATGATCTTCAGTTCTATAACAGTGTATTAATTATCATACTATATTTATTAAGTTACTGTTTATTATAATCATGAATCTGTGAAGTCATATATATTCAAATATGTAAACAGATGAGCATATTTACCTCGTCTGTGTAAAAAATTCAACTTAAAAAGGAGAAAAATTGCTTTCTCTGAAAAATGAATGAAAATCACTTTCTCTGAAAAAATAAATAAAAATCACTTTCTTTAAGTTCATTAACACCAGGACAAAACCACAAATACGCAAATTATTGTATCATTCTACTACGATTGGGAAACTTAACTTACACCATGCCAAAAACACAAATACGTAAATTATTGCATCATTTTAAAGAGTTCATTAACACCATGCCAAAAGCACAAATAAATAAACATTTTCCTACGTAAACAATTTCTTCAACTATACATTTCAAACGGCCATTTGTGCAATCTTACAATTTGTTCGCTGTCGGTTCTGTCTGTAAAATTGTTTACATGCATTGTTCAAAATTAATAACGACAGGAAACTTGAAACAATGTGCGTCGATACCACGCGAAAACTATGAATATGCTAGATTCTTCTTTGGAGAGAATTTCGTTTTCAGCTTTGAATCGTGTTTAGTTTTCAGAAAAATTAAATGTATAATGTATGTATACTATATGAACATTGCAATGTATGTATGAACATAATGTATATAAGAACAAATGCAAATATATGAACATTTCTACGCAAGAAATAAATGCTCATATATTTGTCTCTTTGTAGTAGAGTCATTAGGTTATTTTGAATCAGATGACATGGAAAATGAGCAATACTCTAGTTGGGCTTCGCACCTGGACCTCTCGAATACACGCCGAGTGCGCTAGGATTGGTGTATTGGTGTATTGAGAATACGGCAAAGCACACTAGGGCTATTTGCCTAAGGGGAGAGATGCCTTCGTGGAGGACTTTCTAAGGGAAACTGGCTCGTATACATGTTACACATGGGGAAAACCACGAAAACGCCCATGCAGCCAGCCCGTTCGCGGGATTCGAACCTCGGACCGAACTACCAGTGTTCAGCAATTTTGCCGCTCGGCCGCTGGTGGGCTGAGTGCGCTACGAAGGCATGCTGAAAGGAGGAGAAAAAATACCTTATAGTTTAATACACAATCTGTTTTAAAACATAATGTAAAACATTTAAAAATGTCATTCAAAATGAATGCAAATAGGAACTGTAAAAGGTGCATATTCGCAGTTTGGGTGTCGCGCTAGTAATAAGAATAAAGTATCACATTTTTGCAACAAAATAAAAATGAGAAGATAAATTCCAAATGAGGACTTCAATATTTCCTGTTTGCTGGAGCGTGGAAGATTTCCTTATGACTTTTTCATTAATGACAAATTTCCGGGTTGAACAGTGGTTTCCAGATTTGAATATGGAAATCTTCCAAAGTGAAAGGTCTAATTTGGAAAAGTGATTTCCAAACTGAATTTATTACAAAGACATCACATTCGAACAAGGACAGGCGAAGGCTGCCATAAATATTGTATAGTCATTAGGTTGTACTGATGCTGGAAAAATTAAAAATGTCCCTCGCCGGGATTCAAACACCGGAACTCCTTATTGCTAGCCAGAATTGTTATCCAGTTTACACCACGAAAGCACCCAACATAGAGCGAGAAAATACCTTATTATAAAGATGAGCTTCTCTTGGTTTAATTTTAAAGATGCCGAACTCTTTCGAAATTCATCCAAATGAAGCTCACTTTTATACTAATGGCAATCTTCACCTGTCCTTACTTGACTATGGTGCTTTTATAATAATTCAGTCTCGAATTGTTTGTTAAATTGGCAATTGTTCTACTATTGTTGGCATTCTGAAGTGTTACATATTATTAATAAGCATTCTGTTTTTGTCATATTAATAGTGTTCGAATTTGAAAAATAAGCAAAAAGGTGTGTACTGTTTTCAGTCGGTCATCAGTTCCAAATATCTTCTTTTCCAACACATCCAACACACGTTCATTGCATATTTTGTATGATCATAAAATTAAAAGATTTTCTTGGAGGCGCATTAATAAAGACTAAATTAAATCAAATGTATTGAGGAATATACGGGGGAGGATCTAAAAAAGAGGGCAAAACTTTAAGGGGGGATAGAAGGCAGGTATATGAGCAATATTCGTGATAGAATGCATGGTTGGAACTTAAGCGGTGAGAAATTAAAGGGTAGCTTTCTATTGTCACATTTAAAGAATTAAGAATTTGCTCAAATGACCTTTCGCCAGATGTAATGCAAGCTTCACACCTGCTGGATAGAGGGATTGACGAACATATGCGAAGACACAAGCATTTCCCAACTATCGCCTGCAACAAAGGTGATTTTGGCGACAAGATCCATATCGGTTTCAATAGGGCACTCGTATATTACGCTTTTCATATGGGCCCACAAGAAAAGGTCCAAACACAAGAGATCCGGTAATCTTGGTGTCCAAATTATGGGAACACTTTGACCAATCCATCGTCCTGAAAATGTCGTTGTTCGTATAACCAGCAATTCAGCAATCCTATCGGCAATTCGCGGTAGAAAATGCCGTTAGGTACTGGAACTGTTGCATGGCTAGGTGGCATGTAGCAGCCTCCGCTGCTTTAAAACCACCGCTTTTGAGTAATTGCCCTTAGGAGTTGGGGGGCATTAAAGAAATAAAGGTGATTAACACCGCGCCGACAGGCGAAGGTAGTCCTGTACATAAGGTACAAAAATGAAGTTTGAGGAATTTTGGGGAAGCATCTGGTGTATCCTCATTGGCCGCTCGAGCTGTGAAATTCTTCGCGAATTTGGAGAGTTTTGGTTCGTCGGAGCCAGTCACGTGGGTGGTCACCCACCCAAGTACTGACCCCGAGAGGAGCCGCATGGAAATGGTGTCCAGGAAAATCCGAAACATGAGGTCACTGACATTACATGGCAAGAACAAACTTAATCTTCGCTTTCAGCGAATTGCATCAGTGCTAGGGCAGCAATAAACTTCTCCGCGGTACTTCTAGCTGCTTTTATCTTCTCAATGCTCTTGGTCACTGTACCTAGGAATTTCTTTATCTTTTCGTCTTGTAATCATTGAATGGCATCCGCTAACTCGTCAGGTGGGGGTTGTAATTTATTCTGAGCTCTGCTACTATAAGTAGGTTTACGCTCTGTCGGGTGGGTTTTACCATCAGTTTTGGTTAGTTGCGGGTTCATCTATGGTGGGTATCTTTTGCACTTGGAGATTTTTCGTCTTTTGATATCGGGTTTCGCTCAAATCGTTTCTTGTACTCCGAGCATCCACGGTAGGAACTTACGTGTGCTTCTTTGCAAAAGATACAAGTAGGTTTCTCTTCTTTCTTCAAAGTACATAGTTTACTTCGGTGGTGTTGACCACACTTGCAACATCTCTCGGGGTTGGTGCATAGGTGTTGTGAATTGCCGGTTAGGTGCGAGGACCGCACTTTTTATACCATTTACTTACAATACCACCTCGCGGCTTTCCGACCATACATTCTATGACGAATATTACTCCTATAGCTGCCTTCTATATCCCCCCTAATGTTTTACCCTCTTGTTCAGATCCCTGCAAGCCTTACGGGTAAGCAATAAAGGTAAAATAAATGCACAGATATGTCTTGAATAATTAAAGCTTTTATTTATTAGTTAAATACCCAACTCCCCATATCGAATTAAATTACAGTAAAATAATGTTTTAGCAAGTTTTGTTTTCATCATTTGGCTTTGCCGTTTCTAACGGTTCATTTTAAATATAAGATTTTTCTATCTTTAATTTCTCTGAGGTTATTTCTTAGAACTAGTGGGACTACCATAACTCATAACTGCTTCAACACAAAAAATTAATAATAAAATCTGAATCCTGGTATAAGCAAGCACAGTATTTTTTATATCTTTTTATTTTTGCATTATATACTCAAAATAAGTTTTTATGACTTTTTAAAACTCTGAAGTACAATTTTCGAAATACTACTCTAAGAGCTAAAGATTTTTTTAATCTTCCTTATTTGTCTCATTTTTGCTCATCTGTCTATATATTTGAATATCTATGACTTCACAGATTCATGTATATATAATTAATAGTAGCTTAATAAATATATAATAAATATATGGTAATTAATACACTGTTATAGAACTGAAGTTCATAACAGAATTTCATATACCTGAGTAGTGAAGAGGTGGATGTATTTTCTCTCTCCTTTCTGCATACCTTCGTGGTGTAACGGTTACTAGACTCGTCGCGTATTCGAGAGGTACAGGTTCGAGTTCCGGGGAAATGCATTACTCATTTTTCACGTCTGCAGCAACAAAATAACCTAATGCCTCTACAATCGTTTCTAAAAAGTCTTAAAATTAGTAATGTTTTTGTTGTTACTTATATCCTTGATCTGATCATTATTTAGAAGAGGTCCACATATTCATCCTGGTGAAAGACTTCTTGAGAACAGAATATAGTATGACAATGTGATTTAGCAGAACTCCATTTCAGTTTTGATCAAGAATACCCTAAGGGTTTCCCCCATCTCTTCCTTCCCACCAATTTGCCCCCAGGAGTTTCGGTTATACAGGTTATTCAAGTACCTCCACAGCGTAGAGATACGTTTCGTTTGAAAACCTCCATGCCTAATCAGGATTCGAATTTGGCCTAAAGATAGGCCAGTCGGTAACGCTAACTGACATACAGAATAGGAAGTCAAAACTTTAATGTAAATTAAGGTTTGCAGCGGTTTCGTAATTTGTAGTTTTCTTAAAAATTATAATCTCACAAACATTTCAAGAATTTTTCAAAAACATCCATGCCTAATCAGGATTCGAATCTGGCCTAAATATAGGCCAGTCGGTAACGTTAACTGACATACAGAATAGGAAGTCAAATCCTTAATGTAAATTAAGGTTTGCAGCGGTTTCGTAATTTGTAGTTTTCTCAAAAATTATAATTTCACAAAGAATTTTCTTTCAAGAATTTCTCAAATTTTCAGTTTAAATTAAGAATTAAAATTTGATTTTCAAAAGTTTTCCTTGAAAAGAATAATTATCAATAAACAGTCAACTACAGATTTACTCCACGGTTAAGCCTAGCGTACTTAATAATACAAGAAAAATTAATAACGATTGGTTAATTATGGGAGAAATTTAAAGCATTTTCAAGCAGTTTAATTGGCAAATAAATTCTTTTGGTTACTCGTATTTAACGCGCAATTGTTAAATGAAATTACGATAATTAACACATAACATTAAAAATTATATTGTTATGAATTTTGTATTTGTATGGCTAATTTTAGTAGAATTGTAGAGAGACATTAGGTATTTTTTGGAAGCAGGAAAGATGAAAAAATAGCAACCTCCTTCGCCGGGAATCGAACCACGGAATACCGGCATAGCGGGACCATATCTTTGAGGGAAAATTCCAGAGTTCTGATATATTACTTTTGATAAGAATAAATTTTTAAGCTATTATCGGACTTGTGCATTCAATCTATTACCAACCCGTACACACGCAACGATATTATGTTGAGAAGTAACTGAATGTATAAGCTGGATTAACAGGCAAATGTTTCAATAGATACTATAATTCAGTGTATATTAAAGACTACCGCTACTTCATATTTAAAATTCTTGTCTGCAAAATTATAATGTATTTTCTCCCTTCTTCTATCATAATATTATGGTGTGACGATAGCACACTTGGTATGCTTTCGTGAGGTCCAGGTTCGAATCCCGTGTGGCATATTGCTTATTTTTCATGTCTTTTGCTTCAAAAGAACTTAACGACTCTATAAAATTATACCCACATGAAGGTTTCACTAAAGTTTAAAATTTTCTTTTTATATTTAAAACTAGCAGAAGCACCCGATGCCAGTTACGTTAGATTGACAGTAATGTTATCGAACAACAAAGAGAACGATACCGCTGCGATCTTTCTCAAATAAACGATTCAAAAAATACGATTCATAGTCATACATAGTTTCAGTCTGATGCGATACGAAAGCCAGATAAAAAATTTCGGTAGCAAAACAAACTAATTCTCTCTCATTATATCGGCAATAATGGTACAGCATTTTTAATACCGTATTTATGCGAATCTAATGCGCCATCGAATCTAATGCGCATCCCCATTTTAAAACTTTAAATAATAAAAAAAATGTTTGTCCGCGAATGTAATGCGCATCAATGGTATGAGGAATTTATTGAATCTTATTTTATACAACAATGGATTTGTATATAAACTATCAATCAATGGTATGATAATTTTATTTAAATTTAGATACCATATTTTATACAACAATGGATTTATACATAAAGTAACAGAACATAGAATTAACCTATTAGTGGGCTATTGTTATGTGAAACAATCATTGTTAATTACCACTACCGTATATACGGTACATATCGTAAAGTATGAACATGAAATAAATGGTAACATTTCTATCTAGCTAACAGTTTCTACAATCAGTGATTAATAGTAAACGTCTTTATTCACTATTTTGATGATAACTTTTTTAGTCCCCTTCTCCGTAATGATGTAGTAAACCAGGCATATCAAACAACCAAATTGGCGTCTCGTCAGCGTTGCCAATTTGCCCCATTGAAAAATTCTTTTCCTTCCGAAGTGTGATGAGATACCGCTAAAATGTTAGTAGTTTTCCCTCAAAATCTGCAGGAAGCTTTTGGGATATTGTTGTACGGCGTCTTAGAAATAAGCCCATCCGCTTCATAAACCGATCCACCCATCGACGGCTAGCTTTAAACTCTCGTTTCGGTATTCCAAGAACTTCAGCCTCCTCTTTTGCTTTATTTCTTATAGTGTCGCTAGTCACAGGTTGTCCATTCTTCCTCCTTTCACGTACAAATTCCAAACTTTTTCTTCAATTTTAGGGTGTCTTCCTTTGCGAGGGCCAGTGAATTTCTTTCTACTAGTTTTAGTTGCAAACAGTGCCAATTTCTGTTGCCGCCACAAGCGAACATTACTCTCAGCTACGTTTAACTCTCTCCCAGCCTTTCTATTGCCATTTCTTTCAGGATAAAGAATTACTTTACGTTTGAAAGTAGCGTCATATGACATTCTTCTCTGCTTGCCCTCCATTTCGTGACTACGTACTCTGCAGTATGCAATAATGTGTCAACGATAAATGTAACGGTAAATGTAGTCGAGAAATACAGTAATCCATTGTTACGATTTAAATTCGGTTGACGTCATCGGCGAACTTTGCACTCGAATCTAATGCGCACCCCAATTTTGAGTACTACATTTGGCCAAAAACGATGCGCATTAGATTCGCGTAAATACGATAATTTCCGTCTCTCTAATCAACTGGTCGTAAAAGCTCAAGTTCTATACAATATTTCACGTACATTCAATTTTAGTCTATTAAATGTGGCAAACAATAGATCATAATTGATCAGAAATCAATAACATTCTTCTTTATACATATAGATTTTGTAAAACATACAGATTTTTATTAACAAGCTCTAAAATTAGAAAGAGCGCAGTAGCAACACTTTTCGAAATAAATCTTCCTTATCTGCAACGCCTGGCACCAGCTGCCACTCGAAATATGAGTGCAAAAACTAGTGTTTTCGGAGTTTTTAATTAATATTTCGGCTGATTAAAGTCGTACGATGATGGGAACAGCCGAAATGACATGACTTCCAACGAATTTTACGAATCGGGAATAATATATTTAATGTTTGCCAATGCCATTTTTATTTCATTGTAAAACTTAGAATTTTTTATTAATAAACTCTACGATTTCAAAGCGAGCAGTGGAAACACTTCTCGAAATAAAGCAGATATTTATCTTCACCGGGCAAGACTGTTGCCACTCGGAAAAACTGAGAGCAAAAATTAGCGGTTTCAGAGTTTTCAATTAATATGTCTGATTTTAGCTAATTTGTTCTCATTCCAAAGGAATTTGAATCCCGAAGGAATAGTTTTGGCATTTTGCGTCGGGCTCCTATAAATGTCGGTTCACTTTTCAAACTGTTGCCACAAAATGTTAGATTCCTGCATTATATTTGAAGAAATTAAATAATGAAAAATCTGCGTAAATGTATGTTTATTTCTCGTATTATGATAAAATAACGGTACATAGAGCCACCAAATTTTGAGTGATGTAATCCTCCAACGAACATGGGCATGTGGAAGACCAAATTTGAAATTTGGAATTTGTTTCATGATCGATTTCCTATTTTGTAAAACTCTAACGAATTTTTGATGAACAATCTCAAGGATTTCAAAGCGAGCCATGGCACCATTGTCCAGAAAATACTTTTGTTATCTCCAGCGCGCGAGTCTGTATGGGAAATTCTAAAGATATGCTAATTTTAAAACTATTTTGCGATATTGCTGTTGAACTCGATCTTATGGTTTAAGTGCGAAGAAAACGATATTTAATAAAGAAAGGTAACACACAAAATGTTAAAAAACGCCCCTTTGGACGCAATTTAAAATCTGAAACAGTTCAAATTTTTTTTGAAAAAGTGGACGGCGATCTTTTCTAGGACCCAGAAAAGAATTGTAAAAAGTTCGGTGACGATAACTAAAATAAAGACTGAGTTAATCGCAAACAAACAAACATACCAAACAGACATTCTTCTTTGTATATATATATAGATAGATAGAAACTTAAATTTTCCCAGTTTTCCACGAAAATAATAGTCAGTGCAAGAATCAAAAAGTTTATCTTATACCCTTTATTGCAATACGAACTGCACCGCTGAAAACTTCGCCAAAAAGAGCGATGCTTCGCGAATTCCGCTCAGCTTTACTGTAATGGTAATTTAATGGGGCATCTTCCCGATGCGGCTTACGTCAAAATTAAATTTTCATTTCTCCTCATGGAACAGCATTTGTAAGAGTTTGGAAAGTGAGAGGAAAAATACTTTTGTTATACCCCCAGAAAAGGAGAAAGATTTGAGGGGTCCCTATCCCTTAAATCCAGGGGATCTTCAAAAACTCTTTTTTTGGATGCTTTTTATAAGGATTTGTCTTCCATTTCTTTATTTTTTTATTTAACTTCAGTGGCCCACTTTTTTATTCCGGAAGTTTTATTGATAAATAAATACCGCTCCAATTTTTTTTTATTCTAAAGGCGTATCTTTTTTCCCTCCGATATCGTGCAATTCATATAATTTAATTTAAAAAACAAAAAGATGCCGCTTTAGATGGAATCATGAGATTTCAATTTCTGTAACAAGTTAAAAGTTTCGAAAAAAGGTTCGTGTTCATATGGTGAATTATGTTATGCATTGAAAGATTCGAAATTAGGATTTTTGAAGAAATGTACGTTAGATGCTGTTATCCATTTCCCCCCCCTTGATATTTGATTTCTTCTTTCATTTATTTTCTGGATAACTGTTAGAGTGTTACTCCACATAGTTTCAATTTTTCAGTTATCTTTTTTTTTTTTTTTTTTTTTTTTTTTTTCCATACATGGATGCTTATGTTACTAATTAAAACTTTTGGTTTCTAATTCATTGCTATTAATTTTACGCAAGAATAAATACTTGTAGATAAATAGATAAAGAAGCTAAGGAGAGAGTATTTGTTTCTTCTCTCATCCCAGGAGGAGAACATTTTGAGTTTCGAAAAAACATGAGAAACATAAAAAACAAAAAATAAGCATAAAAAACATGAGACACTTACAATGAAATACACATACTTTTTTTAATTGCCTGTTTTATTTAAATGCAATGAAATGCAAAATGAAAGTTGAAGTTACTTTTTATTAGCCTAAATGGCGTTAGATTTCAAAACGGCACTTTGCGATGATTCACTTTTCAAACTGTTGCCATCAAATATTATCGCCTCTGTATTATATTTACAGAAACAAAATAATGAATAATCTGCATGTGTGCATGAATGTTTCTCGCACTGTGAAGAAACAACGGTACCTAGAGCCATCAAATTTTGAATAACGTAGTCCTCCAAAACAACGTGGGCGCTTGGGAGCCCGAATTTTGAATTTGTTTGTTTTGTTACCTATTTATAATTCTGTAAAACTTTAACGAATTTTTAATAACTTTAACGAAGCAAACTCAACGATTTCAAAGCGAGCACTGGCAACACTCTACGAAAAAAAAAACATTTTTAACTCCAGAGCGCGAGACTGTGTATCGGAAATTCTAAAGATATGCTGTTTTTTAATATTTTGTGATATTGCTGTTGAATTCAATTTTATGTGTTTAAGTGGGAACATGATATTTAATAAACAAAGGTAGCACACAAACGATAAAAACTCCCTTTTGGGCGTAATATAAAATCTGAAAATATTCAGACTATCGTTCTTCCTACTTCATTGTACGAAGTGAAAAGCAAGTATTGTAATCGCGAAAAGTTTCGGGCAGCATATTTCAACGAAAATATCCATTTTGACCGCTATCGAATGCAATTTAACGATGTTTTTGCGTGATATCCGTACGTAAGGACAGAATAAAAAGACTCGTTTCCTCCAAAAAAATTATAAAACTGCTTTAACATTAATTCTGAAGAGAATGTTTCGTGCTGAAGAGAATGTTTCGTGCTGAAGAGAATGTTTCGTGGCGCCTGCACGAACATATGTACGTACGTGCGTACGTATGTAAATATCTCGGATAACTCGAAAACGAGTAGCCTCAGAACGTTGAAATTTTGTGTATAGGACTGCTATAATATGTAGGTGTGCGTCTCGTATTTTGGTTGCAATCGGCCGCACGAACCGTATATAAATACTATATTTATATATACATCCACTCAGTTACTCGGCACAGTGATCTCAGTTTCTTTACTCTTATATGTTTGTAAATTGTACATTTTTTGCTTTAAAAATGATTGAATTTTGTTCTTATCTTCCGGTTAAGGTTTTTATGCCTATCGTAATTCTGGAAGCAATATTTGTACAATTATCAACAATTTAAAAGCTGTTTAAGTGCGGTTAAGTTTTAAATGACATCGCGGACATATTTGCTTACATTTGAAACAGCAAGAATTGTAGATGTGTTGCCAATTCGCAACAACAAAAATAACGCCTTCATTTATTATTGCGAATTAAATCATGCTTAATCCTCTCTGGAATTTTTTCGAGGAAATAAGTGTTTAAGATTTACTTCTTAATTTTTAATACAGATATTTTGAGTTTTTATGTATTTATGTCTTGTCGCGAAGTGAGAACTGAATTAATTGAATGAGAAATACTCAATCGTCTGTGAAAAACTGTTTCTTTTCTGTTTTGTTTGCTTAATTTCTTTCATACATTGTTCTAGCTTTATTATAGTATTTGAATAGAACATGTAGCAACGATAAGATAATTCTTCAAATGATATAAATTTTGTGCATTCAGAGTGTCGTTATAGTAAACAAATATAGTGAATTTTAAAGAGTTCGTTTATTCTATTGTGGTTCATTCGCTATCGGAGAAGTAGATTTAATTCAATCCAATCAATTTAAATAGAATTCAAGACATAAATGCGTATAATTTAATATTTCGTACACGGAAGTCATCTGGTGTACACATCAGATTTTTTTTAGCTGTTTAAACTGCGTTTGGTATTTTATATTTTTCTATATCTTTCAATTTTTAATGAAGACCTTTTGAGGTTTACGTACTTTTGTCTTGTCCCGAAGCGAGAAATGAATTAATCGAATGAGAAATCTATCTCTAATGAAATTCAATGGAATAAGTTTAAATGAAATGCAGCAAAAAATGCGTATAATTTAATATTCCGTACAAGGAAGTCATGTCGTTTCCGCATCAGATTTTTCAAACTAAGTTTTGAAGGAGTCGAAGAACGAAAAAAGGTCGATTTCCTTAAATTTTGAATCATTTTTAAAAATTGTTAGATTCGAAGTTTCCAATATTCCTTCACTTTTTCTAATAAATATTCTTTTGAAAATTTAACTATGATTTCATGCACAAACAAATTTTTCGGTATTCTTGCGAAATGCTTCTTTAGAGGTTTATGACGCACAGACCGTCTCAAAAGTTTGCGTTTAAATTTTCATTAGAGATACAGGAAAACATAACTATGCATTATATCCACATATGAAAGCATGATGGGACACTCCATCATCGACAACGTAGAAATGGCGACACAAAGCCACATCAAGAACGCAATAGAAAAGATTGTATAAAACGATTAATGCAGCAATGCAGCAATCCAATAATTAATAAGCGCTATATAATTGGAAATTCCTTTCGGAACTGGTTCAAAGAACCGATTCATTTTACTGAGCGAATTTCATCAGGTTCCAGAAAACGAAGAGGTAGGTCTTTTAAGGTTCACGAAGAACTCTTGCTGGAAGCTTATGGGGAACAGGGATGCGCTCTTCGAACATAAACTGATTTATTTTACTGAGCGAGGGAAAGCCTGATTCGCGAAAATTAAGGGTGAAGTTCTTATTGGAAACTTTCCAGAAAAGAACGAATCCTATTTTAGGAGCGAAAATAATGGTAATCGTTCCACGTTAAAAGTGAATTTAATTTTTATCATTTACCAACTTTTTGGAAATTTTTGTTCTAGAATTTTGTCGTTAGTTCTGTATAAAAAAGAGGCATTTTATGAAATTTCAAAATTACGGTTGACAGAAATCAGTTCAGTTAGCGTTTGACTAAGTTGATTCTTCCGATCCCACTGTTCGTTAGATTCTTTTTGATCTTTGCTCAAGACTCGCTAACCGGTCTCGCTCTTTTGATTCTTTCCGCTGTTTTGTCCATCCTTGCTAACCTCTATTGACTGAGCCCTCGATCACGATGTTTTTCACCACCAAGTGAGTCATAAAAAAGAACCGATTACTTTCAGTGCGTGGACAGTTTCGATTCGATCCCATTAAAGAGTGGTTTTACGCCGTATCTAATAGACATGGAAAATACAGTGGATGGACAAAAATATGGAAACACCTTGTGAAATGCATGTTTGAAAAGAAAGATTGATTTTAATGAAATATGTAGGTAGTGCTGGCGTTTTTGACTACTGACGCCACCTATACAACTTCGTAAATGTGCTAAACAGTTCAGTTGTTGTCGGAGTACTGTTATGTGAGGTTGTCAATGCATTATGTCAGAGTTAACAGACTTCGAACGTGGGCAAATTGTTGGAGCAAGTATGGTAGGTGCTTCCGTATGCAAGGTAACCGAGGTGTTTAGTGTTTCAAGAGGTACTGTATCGAAGATTTATTCCGCATATTTGAATAGCGGAAAAACATCATCTGCTAAATCACAGCGTGGACGAAAGAGTGTCCTGAGTGATCGTGATAGACGCCCATTAAGGGAAATTGTGACAAAAAATAAGAAGACCACAACTGCAAAAGTTACTGCTGAAATGAATGCTGTGTTACCGAACCCTGTGAGTACCAAAACAATTAGAAGGGAGCTTCATAAACAGGGAATTGCTGGCCGTGCTGCAATTGAGAAGCCACTCATCAGTGATGCTAATGCCCGTAACAGGAAAAAGTGGTGTTTAAGTCATAAAGCCTGGACTATAGAGCAGTGGAAGCGAGTAATATGGTCTGACGAGTCTTCTTTCACATTGTTTCCCACTTCTGGCCGAGTTTACGTCTGGAGAACGCCATCTCAAGCCTATAATACAGACTGCTTGTTGCCAAGAGTGAAACATGGTGGGGGTTCTGTTATGGTTTGGGCAGCCATATCGTGGTTCTCTGCTAGCCCCATGATAACTGTGGCAGGGCGCATGACTGCCAAGACTTATGTGAACATTTTGGCCGATCAAGTTCATCCCATGGTACAAACTTTGTTCCCTGATGGTGATGGTGTCTTCCAAGACGACAAAGCCCCTGTTCACACAGCTCACATTGCCCAGGACTGGTTTTCTGAGCACGAGGTTGAGTTGTCCCATCTCTCCTGGCCACCACAGTCACCAGACTTGAATATTATCGAACCTTTGTGGTCTACATTGGAACGGAAAGTGCGTTCTCGTTGTCCACCGCCAACATCGTTATCTGAACTTGCCACCGTTTTGCAGGAAGAATGGTATAATATTCCCTTGGCAAAGATACAGGAACTGTATTTATCCATTCCGAGAAGACTGCAAGCTGTTTTATATGCCAACGGGTTTCCTACACCATATTAAGCAAAGACACATGTTTTTTAAAGGTGTTTCCATATTTTTGTCCAACCCCTGTAGCTTCAGAGAAAGGGCTGAAAGTTTCGACCATTAACAATAATGTATGCTTGACACAAACGCCACATGAATTGCCCAATATTTTCAAAGCTAGCTTGAGTTTCGTGGATATTACAGCAGCGATGGCAACTTTCACTATGAGGTCCATGTCAGAAGCAATGAGAGTTTTATACACTGTAGAGGCATTAGGTTTTTATTAAACACGAAAGTAAAGAATTCCACAATGTCCTCTTCGGGACTCCAATCCGGATCTCTCAAAACTCCGCCCAGTGTGCTAACCACGAAGGCATGCCAGAAGGAAGGAGAATATCTTATAACACAATGGCCCTACAGCAAGAAAGCAATCGAATCAGGCGAAACTTAGGGGCGTGCAAAGGACCTACCACGCCCCGTCTACCATGTAGTCATCTCAGCCATACAGAACTCATTTCCAGAGGTGTCTGGTACTTCCGAGCATCCAATCGGGATGACCTCAGGTGTGACCAGCCGAGCAGTCATGTACGATTACTCTCCCCCGTATGGTGAAGTGGGTTTTAGTCACACGAGATTGCATATAATGTGGGTTCTCTTGGACCCAAACGACATCATTATGAGACGATTGAATATCCCTACAAGAGAAAAGGTTGCTCCATTTGTGAGGGCATAATTTGAGAATTGCAGGTTGCTGACATTTTGATGCAGAAACTAATGTGCAAGTGCCAGGAGTCGAAGGTCGGTTTTTGCTCTGCAGTAACTGGACGATTTACAGATCAAATAGATGTACAGACGCTCCTTACACAACGTGTCATACACCGTTTCGATGTCATAGAAAACAGACAGACAGAAAGAAGCTCAGGGGGCACCAAAACATCGCCATAGGCAAAACTGGTATCGCCCCACTGCACTAACCATCTATGGAAGTGTATCCTGACCGGGTACCCTAACACCATGCTCGGGAATTTGTTTACATTGCAGAATTCATAATATACAATTATATGTAAATGGTGCATAATTTGCATTGCAGACACTATTGTCTAAGTTATACTTTACACGGGTACTTTGTAGTTGGATGGATAATTACAATAAGTTATTTATAGATATATATACATATTTATTTTGTGTTTCGGTTTGGAGCTTTGTTGGCGGGAGGGGAGTGTTTATGGTATGTGCTTCGTTGTTTGTTTGATTTTTTGTTACACGGTTCACAGTTTATAAGTTCATTCATAATGCAGTTTATAGTTCAGCATACAGTTTATGAATTTATTTCATGGTACATAGTGTTGAGTACGTAGTACTGGTGTATCTGTCACACATTGCACAGTATGAAGTACTTCATAGTTCGTAGTTTGAGAAGTATGAGAAAATTCCCGATTGTTTCAATAAATGGAGATATTTAAGTGTGTTTTCTAAAGTCACTCCTGTATAGTATAAGGGTGAGAGTGGATATTCATATTCGATGCCATGGCAGCAGCACGTATGTTTTCTTCTAGGTTACTGTCCAAAGATTGCAACACTTCCTCTTCCACGACAGGAGTTCGCGTCAGTCTGGCTGCCTGCATCCTAATCTTGAAGGATTCGTGTTTACACATGTTCTCACCCAAATGTGGTAGAAGGTCTCACCACAGGTCTCACCACCTGTGGTAGAAGTCTGGATAGATACATTTCTTGATACATTATAACAGAGCCTTGGCTATCACCCTAAGCTAATTAATGCACCAAGTGCATGTCCACCAGCTTAACATCCGCAAAACTAGCCTGGTCTCCGTAAAATTTTACGAACTATTAAAGAAGCCCAAGAGCAAAGCTGGAGCCCTGGGGCCACCTGTCAATTTCCGGTTCTGCTTTTCAATGCGAACATGTAGTAAAATCCCTCATAACCGGCTCTCACGTAACCGACAATATCAAAATAACGGCACGTTTCAGAATCTAAGTTTAAATATGGATTTTAGGCCTATGACATCAAGAAGTATGTAATAGTACAACAATATGAAGACTTAAATTATGAAAACATATCTGTTAAGTTTCTACCGCTTAGAGCAAGAAGCCTCATCCAACTAACAGATTACGCAGAATAAAAAGATGAACATCTGTCCTTTTCATGAAGATGCCCTATTCGCTTTAGACCTTGCATGGATAGATATGAAAAAACATCTTTAATGTTGGTGTAAAACGTGACGTATAATCATATTTGTAGATGACGACTCGAATGAGAAGATTTTAATGGTTTGAAAGCATGTCCGGCATCTTGGATTTAGTTGCATGTTTGGAAGAAGATTAGTGTTCATGAACAAGAGATGCAGGTTTGGATGCGGGAAGATAATTCTGCTTCCATTGCACTCTCTCTCAAGATAAGGACCAAATAATCGGACATGTGTTGGGAAAGAAGAAACGAAGGATAATGGACTTTCGTGAGTTTTCCTGAGAGATGTTCATCTGTGTGAGCACATGGTGTTATGAAGTTTCATTACATACACAGAGAATCTTAAAAATCTCGTCGAAAATCTTCTAAGCAGGCTAACATTCGAAGTCCTAAGGAGTTCGTAACTTTCACGTGATAATAAATGTGGTAATTTTAAAATGCACTTTGTTTAAATATAAAATCGTGTCATGCGTTTTAATTTTGAATAATACGCACGATTTTTTGTATCATTTCTGTAATTTTGGCCCTTCCGACTGATTAAATACATTGCAAGAAACTTTGCATGCTGCAGTGCCTACACATAGCATCAAAAAACAGATCAATAATCAATTATAGAGTTATGTACTCAATCTCGAATTCGGAATTTGCCTGTCAAATTGCTGACGGTTAGAAAGGATTATACTTTAGTTTATGTCCTAAGTATTACCTATAAAAGTTTCATGTAACTTATAAAAACAATGTTTGTAATATCTATACTTATACACAGGCCTTGTATGCCCATGTAATATTTATATATGGAAGACTCTTCTTAAAATGATTCTAAGTATCTTTTAATATGCGGCTTAAGTGTTTGTCGCCGATAGTTTATGGATTACTTGCGTGACTGTAAATTGTTTTATTCCCCGTGCAGTGCAGCGCGTTACGAATATTATGAGAAAGCTAAGCATGGAAAATTAAAAACACAAGAGCACGTGCATTTAACATTTAATAAATAAATTTAACATCTATATATAATAGAATTCGGAAATATGCTACCGGCAGAAACCGGCAACGATGAAAAAACAAATAAAATGAAATAAATAAATATCTTTATTATATGCGGCTTAAGTGTCTGCTTGTCGCCGATAGTTTACGGGTTGCTTGAATAACTGTACTAGCCAATGTAGTGAAGTTGCCACGGCACAGGGTTGCCGTTTCAATTGAGACGTAGACAATTTCCTGTAAAATTTACCTTTGCTATGACCATCCATAAGTCTCAGGGGCAAACGCTTAAGCGTGTTGGCATTTTTTTATCTGAGCCCGCATTTGGACACGGTCAACTTTATGTTGCCCGTTCAAGAGTTCGTGAAAGAACGGACGTCAAATTAAAAATAATGGATGTTCCTCTGCAAGGCGAGCTTAAAAATGACGGAAAGATCTACACAAGAAATGCTGTGTACAAAGAGACCTTTGACATGTGAATTAACATTTTATTCTTTAAATCACCTTTATTTATTGAGCTATCGGTGGCTTTTAAGAAATGTACCGCCAGTGGTTTCCTTCATTGCACTCTACTTTAAGCAATTAAGCAATAGAAGGGGGAAACCGCGTGGGGCAGTAACCAAAGGGGCGTCCTCGCCGCCTACCCTGGGTAATTCAGTTTGAATTAGCAGACACCTTTGCACAAATAATTTTAATTACAATTTATAATATCTAGAACAGCGGTCATTTCGTACGACCGCCGGGCTTTCTGGTCATATATATCTAAGTTTTATGCATATCGTATCTAAGTATTATTATATCTAAATACTACGCATTTAATTACAAAAAGAAATATAGTAAGAGGAAGCAAAATTTTATCTATTTTTATACCTGTGCTATAGCTACAGGATTGAAGTAAAATTGACTTAAAGTTTCTAAAGTGAAAAATAAATTGGGGTCCAAAGCAAGGTTGTTCCTCAACAATTTCCCTTTTTTCATTTTTATTTTTAGAGTTTGGGAATGACTACTATGAATTTTTATTTTAATTTTGATATGTTTGAATTTTGTGTTAAACCTCTTATACACGATTGCTAATATTAATATTGTTGAGGAATACCTTGCTTTGACTCTAATTTACTTTTAACTTTAATCACTAGTGAAGAATCTTTAAGTATTATGTATTAAGTATTATAAGTCTTATGTAACTCATATAGGACAATGCTTGTAATTTATATATAGAAGACTCTTCTTGTAATCATTATTATCTGAGTATTGTGTATATTTAAGTATCTAATATGTTTGTAATTTATGTATGGAAGACCATTCTTGTCATCATTGTAGCTAAGTATTATGTATGTCTAAGTATTTTATCTGAGTATTATGTATATCATAGCTGAGTATTTTTATATTGTAGCTAAGTACGATAAGCCTCATGTAACTTACACAAGACAATGATTGCAATATCTATGCTAATACACAGGCACTGTATGCCCATGTTATATTTGTAAAGGGAAGACTCTTCTGCCAGGATGACTGACATTTACAACAAAGTCAAGCTAGTGGTCATCCCAGGCGGCGCTCAGTACTTTGTGCATCCGGGATGTTTCTGCGTAGTGTTTACAGGCACTAGGTGTACTGAAGATTCATGAGAGTTTTCGGCACGGAAAATCTGGATGAATGCATGGATCTTAACCGTAATTGAGTCCAAGCTTTTACCTGGATGGGTTAACCAATACCATCAAGAGCACATATGATAAAGATTTGCAATTTTTTTTCCTTGTTAGACATTGGCTAATACGGCACTTCTCTGCATTTAATGTGGGATAATTATTAAATAAACAAAATCAAAAATTACAAAGCATTGCGAATAACTTCACTAGTGGTTACAAATATCATTCTACAAAGGTTACAAAGTTTGGAATTGCCGCTTTCCCCTTATAAGCTCTCGGGGTGTAATAATTACCACGCGTAAACTATTATGGCGAAATTACAGTTAAATTTTCATGTTTCATGATCTCCAATATGCACTTTCGAGGTGTAAATGGTTACTTTTTCAAGTGAAAAATGGCAGATACTGGCCGAGATATTGCTGATTTTCTATGCTTCTGTGCATCTTCACGTTTCTCGTTTTCGACTATCATTTTAAAGATAGGCTATCCTGGGAATATAATTTCTGAGCTGTCGAATAATTTTGCCAAGTAACCGTTTAGGGTATCAGCAAACCCTATACCGACAATGTTAAATTGGCCATTTTCGATGTACCTTTTCTCAAAATCTGCTGTAGATGCACGCTTGAAATTTTTTTGTGTAATTAAAGTATATCTATTTGATTATACTGGAATGAGCTTTTGAAACATTTTCAATATTACAGTGATTTACAGAATATTTTGTTAGGCATAGTAAAATTTAGCACACAAAAAATTTCTCACCCTAAAAAAATGTTTAAATTATTTTTTCTTAGTTTATCACAAAATGCTCCTTTCAGTAAATATTAGGAAACCTAATAAATAAGCCATAAAAAGTTTAGATACCTGTGAGCAGTAGTTCCTGAGTAAAGGTACATCGAGTATAAAAAATCATGTTTAGAGAAAAACGCGTTTTTATGTAAATATCCTCATTTATCGAAGCATTTGATGACAAATTGAAACTGGAGTTTTTGTAGTTCTAATTTTCATAGACATTAAAGAATGGTATTTTTAGAAAGACGAAAGAGTAGAGAATTTGAAAATGCAAAAATTCGAAAACACCATTTTTTTTAAAGATTTTTGGCTTCCAACAGCCCTTAACTGTGTTAACTAATACCAGCTGGTTATAATTATTTCTACCCCATATTTAAATTATTCGGATTTTTTATTTCAGTTTTAAAAATTGGAGTGCTCTTAAAATAAAATAAATAAAAGATTCACTTCCAAGCCAAAAAAAGTCACGTGTTTTATATTTGGAGCCATAAAGCGTTCACTTTGTATCACTTAAATCGAATCAAAAAATTCCTCCACTTTAAGATTGGCATTAAACTGTTCACTTCACTGTACATGCACCAATCAGCACTCTCTAATTGAATAAGCTCTTCAAAACAAAACATCCCCGCAACTTCCCCGCAAACAAGTTTCTCTTTAAAAGGCGCAAGGTAATTTAGAAACATAGCCAAATATCCACTTTTTATTTACCAGCTTATAACTCACGAATAGAATGGATAGACAGAAGGAACGTGTTTCTTCCTCTATCTATTTAAGTCGGTTCCTTATTGGATGGACCCAAAATTCATGCAAAATTCATTTTCCTCTTCCGAAAACTACGTATCGTTTTGCATGCAAAACAGTTCAGAGAGAATGAAATAAGGCTACAGGTATATTTGCGCATTATTTCAACTGTAATGGACACATTTTGTTTAAGAGTTGCATTCTTTTTCTTTTTACATTTTGTCATTATTTTTTTTTTCCTTTTTCGTGTTGCTTGTTTGTCGTAGGTAACAAGCGCTGCTTCTCCAGAAGCGAAAGCTTTTTATTTGTAAATTGGTTCACTTAAACATTGAGGCGGGCTTCTCTCAAATTAACTTTGTGTTTCGCATACATTGTAAAAATTTCTCTAGGAAAAATTCTGTTGAGTTTTCGTAATTTGTTATGCATTGGCGCTAGGGTTCTTGGAATTTGTTTACTCGGCGCCATTTCTTTCATTTCTGTCAATTTCGTTTTGGTGTCTTTCGGATCTTCTTTCCCCTCCCTGCTTTCAAATCGAAAAGCGTGTTTAAATAATAGAGTATTCCATCGTGACAGCAATTTGTGAACAAAAAAATAAATAAACAAACGCGAACACTGCAGCATAATGTTCGAATCGTAATATCTAAAATCAAATCGTATAGTTTTGTTTGCACGTACGTATCATACTTCGAATTGGATCTGCATTTGTTCAATCTTCGAAAATATTTCTTCCAGAAGACACCAAAATATACTTAAAATAATCTTATCAGTTATCATAACATGCATTTTTAAGCTGGTGCATTCTAAAATACATTTCAGTAAAAAAAAATACGTTTATACGTTAAATTTCCGTTTTGCATCTAATTTGATATCTTTATCTTTCATCTAAAGAAAGAATTTTTAAATTGTATTTGAAAGCAAAATTCAAATAGACTAAGTAATTTCTTAGCTTTATATACAGTGTGGCACAAATGAAATGATAAAAATATTTTATCACAGCAATTGTGTATAGATTGTATATGTATTTCTTTGCACGATTGATATGTTTTAAAAGTTTCCTTA
This sequence comes from Stegodyphus dumicola, assembly GCF_044657685.1. Classification (NCBI taxonomy): domain Eukaryota; kingdom Metazoa; phylum Arthropoda; class Arachnida; order Araneae; family Eresidae; genus Stegodyphus; species Stegodyphus dumicola. The sequence goes on from NC_140775.1 coordinate 182,415,739, forward strand.
ATGGAATTTTAAGATACTTTTCTTCTTCATTTAAAAATATTTTACTTTATACTTAAAGAAGCGTGTGTGCCGCAAACAAAATTTAAAAAATAGCTGTTCACAGTTAAATTTCTTGTGAACTGGACTTTTGAAAAATTGTTGAATCATTAGGCACAAATGAAACAGGAGACGAGAAAAATGAGCTATGCCCACGCAGGGATTCGAACCTGAACCTCTCGAATACGCATCGAGTGTGCCAACTATTACACCACAAAGGCATAATGGAAGGAGGAATAAAATACCTTACATAATCACCTCTTTTATTGGGTGGTTGGGGACTAGAGTACCCAAATGCCAAATACTGCTGGTGAAGAATCATCAACCACTACCTTTTAGTTCAGGCGGCACTGCAGAGTCATTAGGATTTTTTCAGAAGATTCAGAAGTCGTAAAAAATGCGAGGCCTACCAGCGAACTAAACAGTCGAAAAGAACTTCTAGAGCCATTAGTTTTTTTGAAGCAGGAGACGTGAAAAATGCTCAATGACCTCACCGGACTCGAACCTGGACCTCTCCAATGCACACCGACTGTGCATTCATATTTGTGTTGCATTTATCTTTAATAATTTGTGTTGCATATATCTTCAATAATTAGTGTTGCATTTATATTTAATAGCATATTATAATAGCATATAGAATTATATTGCACTCATATTCAAATATTGCATTTGTACTAATATTTATATCATCTGTATTAGTTAAGTAATGGTTTATAATATATGCATCTGTTCTGTACTGAATTTGTGTTGCATTCATATTTAAAAGTATTTGTATTTCTTATGTGCTGATTTATATAGATTGCATTGTTACATACTGAATTGGTAATGCATTTGTCGTGTCCTGCCCTTATCCTCATATTATATTCTTCATTTTTATAATGTGCTGATTCATCCTGATTGCATATATTATGCACTGACTTTGTATTGTCTATTATATACTGAATCTGCATATATTTCTATTCACAGTATTTGTTATGTGCTGAATTCTATTGATCACATTGTTATATACTGTATTTGTACTGCATTTGTAGTGTATTACCCTTATCTTTCTATTTATATTATTCATACTAGATATGTGCTGATTCATCTTGGTTGCATTTATTACATACTGAATTGTATTACCTCTCATATACTAAATTTCTATCGCATCTGCGTTGAATTTACATTACCTGTTATATTTTGCATTTATATGAGTTCATCTTGATTAGATTAATTATGCACTGAATTTGTATCACTTATTATATTTGTATTACTTGTTCTATACTGAATTTATAATGCATTTGTATTTATTTTATTCGTATTTGTTCTGTGCGGTTTTATCTTGATTGCATTTCTACAGCATTGAATTTGATTTACCTGTTATCTATTGCATATTGTCACTTGTAGTGTACTATTTATATTTATATTATTCGTATTGGTTAAGGGCTGATCCATTCTGATTCTATTTATTACGCATTGACTTTGTATTACCTGATTTATACTGACATTTTACATTATTATTTATTTATTTTTTTTGTATTGTATCAGTTATGTGCTGATTAATATTAACTGCATTCTCATATACTGAATTGTTCTATACTGAATTGGTAACGCATTTATAGTGTACTGCCCTTATACTTACTCATATTTCTATTACTCACATGCACTCATATCTTTGATTTGTATTTGTTATGTACCCATGCCATTACTTTATCCTCCATAATGTACTCTGGCCTATTTAATATATTTAATTATGATTCAGATTTAGTATTATTGTGATGTCATTAACCAGTAATAGGCCTATTCTGTCGTATCGTGATGCCCTTAACTTATAACACGCCCTCTGTGTTCTGTACTCATTTTCCTATAACTTGCTTTATCTTGTAATCTTGTAATCTTTACCTCTTATTGTTAAATTTGTACAATCCTTGATATATTATTAATGTACTTAATTGTATCTGTCTATGCCCTTGTTTGGCCATGTAAATATTTCTTTTATAAATCTGACGCCTGGGCGACGCGGTGTGGGTCCCCTATGGGCCTTTGGTTTGTTGAACTGCCCTGGGTGGATCCGGCGTAGTGCTTGGTCTCTCTGTGCGCGGCTCTCATGTGGCCTCTTTGGCTGCTCTAGATCTTGGGAGGCGCGGTGCTGAACTGATTCACCCTATGGTAAAAGTACAGTGCTCGCGTCTTCCGTCAATGGAATGGAATGTGCTAATCATTACACCACGAAGCCATGCATAACGGAGGGAGAAATTACCCTTTTAAAGGGCAACTGGGGATTAACACGTTGAGCGCCACGTCAGCCCTCTGTGGCTGACACTAGAATTTCCGTTTAGGCCGCGTCAGACATCTGTGGCTGACGCTAGATTTTCCGTTTAGGCCGCGTCAGCCATTTGCGGCTGACATTAGACCTTTTCGTTTAGGCCGCGTCGACCGCCGCTGGCTGACAGCGTGCAACATGATATATAACTATAAATTTTACACTGTTTTATGAAATTACACAAAATTTATTTAAAATTTACTTAATTTTGATTCATGATTTGATTTTGATTCGTTGGATTTAATTGAAACACGGTAAATATAAAAACGTTTCTTCATTACAGCTATTACAAAATGTGACAACACTCGTTTAGTCTTTTTTCTAGTCATTACTCTACCAGCTTCTGTTCCATTTTTATCATAACATAATTTACAATATTTTCGTACTTCAGAGGCTTTTCCCGGTTTTATTCGGAGTTTATGTTGTCGTTTTCTAGATATCCTTGCATTTTTGTTCGACGGAATGTCTTCTTTTTCACAACTTGTTGCTATCTTCTACCGCGATGCGAATCACTGACCCTACAATACCAGCGCTTTTAAGCGAAGCGCGTGGCCTGAACGGGATTGCCTAAAACATACGCGTGGCGCTCAATGTGTTAAGAGACCCAATCACCAAATCATGGTGGTGAAGAACCATCATCCACCCCCTTTTAGTTCGGGCGCCACTCCAGAGTGATTTTAGAATAATTCGAAACAAGGAAATCAAAGTAATCCGCTATGCTCTCCAGGACTCAAACCATAGACCTCTGTAATACCCGCGTAGTGTCCTATCGTTACACCACAAAAGCCTGCAGAAAGGAGGGATAAAATACCTTACATACTACCCTTTTTATAAAGCGACTGGGGATTAGAAGACCCAATCGCCAAATCCTGGTGGTACAGAATCATCCTCCACGATTTTTGTTTTTTAGTTTGGGCGCCACTGTAGATTTATTAAGTATTTTCCAAGCAGGAGAAGATTCACATGTGCAATACCCTCGCCGGGACTCTAACCTGAACCTCTCTAATACGCGCCGAGTGTGCTACCGTTACACCACGAAGAGCATGCAGAAAGAAGGGAGAAGATAAAATGTAAACTAGCATTAAAATAACTGATTATTTAAACAAAACGCTATGAGTATTGAAGAAAGTTAATGTAACATCTATACGCACGGTTTAGCTTATAGGTGTTTAGATAATTAACATTCTGGTGAAATTACACTGAAAAATAATAAAAGCAGGAAATAATTACATTAAAATAACTGACTATTTAACTGAAATCTTGTAAGTTTCGATACAAATTAACTGCAGGAAACGTCGTTCAGTTTGATCACGTTTTACTCCCTCGAAGCTCGAAGGACAGGATTTCCGGAACCGATCATTTTATGGGACGACATCCGGGGCTCAATCTGGATCTTCTGAGAGTGGGTGCAGCTATCGGGGCAATGAAGCATACCACATAACCTCTCCTGCCCCTGTCCGACATAGGCCTCCTCGGTAACCAGGTTCGTCTGGGCTGAGAACTGAATTAATTGAATGAGAAATACTGAATCATCTGTCTAAATTTATTATAGTATTTGAATACAACATGTGGCAACGATTAGATAATTCTTCAAGTGATATAAATTTTGTGCATTCTGAGTTATAATATGAACGAAATATAATACTGTTAAGTAAACCTAGCGCCAGAGTGTCGCTATGGTAAACAAAGTGAATTTTAAAGAATGCATTTATTCTATTGTGGTTTACGCGCTGTCGGCGCGTAAGTAGGTTTAATTCAATCTAATAAGTTTAAATGAAATGCAAGAAAAAATGCGTATAATTTAATATTCCGTACAAGGAAGTCATGTGGTGTACACATCAGATGTTTTAATTTTTATGCTCTGAGTTAACATACTCGTTTACATTTCAAACAGCAGAGTAGTAGATATGTTGCCAATCTAGAGAAACTAAACTTCGAAACAACAAAGATAACGGCTTCATTCATTATTGCGAATTAAATCATGCTTAATCCTTTCTGGAATTGTTTCGAGGAAATAAATCTTTAAGATTTACTTCGTAATTGTTAATATAGATATTTTGAGTTTTTATGCATTTTTGTCTTGTCCCGAAGGGAGAATTGATTTAGTTGAATGAGAAATACTCAATCGTCTGTGAAAAACTGTTTCTTTTTTGTTTTGGTTGCTTAATTTCTTTTATACATCGTTCTAGCTTTATTATAGTATTTGAACAGAACATGTGGCAACGATTAGATAATTCTTCAAATGATATAAATTTTGTGCATTCTGAGTTATAATATGAACGAAATGTAACGCTGTTAAGTGAACCTAGCGCCAGAGCGTCGCTCTGGTAAAAACAAGATAGTGAATTTTAAAGAATGCATATATTCTATCGTAGTTTATGCGCTATCGACGTAGATTTAATTCAATCCAATAAGTTTTAGTGAAATGCAAAAAAAAAAAAAAAAAAAAAAAAGTGCGTATAATTTAATATTCGTACAAGGATGTCATGTGGTGTACATATCAGACTCTTATTCTTATATGTTGGTAAAATTGTGCATTTATTTCCTTAAAACTGATTGAATTGTGTTGTTCTTATCTTACGGTTAAGTTTTTGTATTCTCTTAGTTAATCTGCATGCAATAATTACAGAATTATCAACAATTTAAAAATTGTTTATGCTCCACTAAGCCTAATCTCGGCGCCACTTGAAACTTAGCAGAATAGTGAATTAAGTTTGTCTTCACATTCAGTGTCTTTTTACAGAGTAAAAGGAAAAGGTAACTTTTAGTTTTGTGCATCGAAAAATCTGCCTTCTTACCCGCTGGCCGAATTGTTTTTTAATTGTTTTAAGTGTATTTGATGTTTTTATGTTTTTCTATATCTTTCAAATTTTAATTACGATATTTTGAGTTGTGTGTGTTTTCCCTTGTCGCGAAGTGAAAATTGAAGTAATTGAATGAGAAATCTACCTTTGATGAAATTCGAGGAACTAAATTTAAATGAAATGCAGGAAAAAATGCGTATAATTTAATATTCCGCACAAATACGTCACGTGGTATACACATCAGATTTTTTATGATATATTAATGAAAAACAATAATGGCGGAAAACAGTGCTCAGTATGTGCTTAACGCTACTTAATTTATATTCTAGCGAAGTTCGAAGGAGAAAGAAGGAAGTGCACGAAAGAATTAATAAAATATATATATATCTGAAATGTTTCAGATTTTAAATTACGTCCAAAGGGGCGTTTTTTAACATTTTGTGTGTTACCTTTCTTTATTAAATATCATGTTCCTCGCACTTAAACCATAAGATCCAGTGCAACAGCAATATCGCAAAATAGTTTTAAAACGAGCCTATCTTTAGAATTTCCGATACAGAGACTCACGCGCTGGAGATAAAAATGTTTTTTCTGCACAACGTTGCCATTGCTCGCTTTGAAATCCTTGAGTTTGTTAATCAAAAATTCGTCAAAGTTTTAAAAAATAGGAAATCGATCATAAAACAAATTTCAAATTTCAAATTTGGTCTTCCACATGCTCATATTCGTCGGAGGATTACGTTATTCAAAATTCGATGACTCTATGTACCGTTGTTTTATCACAATACGAGAAATATACATACATTTACGCAGATTTTTCATTATTTAATTTCTTCAAATATAATGCAGGACTCTAACATTTTGTGGCAACAGTTTGAAAAGTGAACCGACATTTATTTGTCCGACGCAAAATGCCAAAACGAAACTAATAGTCCTTCGGGATTCAAATCCCTTTGGACTAATAAAAAATATCTACTTATTTAAATAAAATCCTTATATATTTAGCTAATTCAGTATATTATTATTTCTTTTTAATTCAACATACACAAGACTCGCAACCGTTATTAAGCAAGCGCAATCAGTGTTTAACTTTAGAGAAGTAGCTCTTTTAAATCCCTTCTAGGCGCGCTACTTCTTTTTCCTAATAAAAAAGAAGAGGCAAAAGGACGGGTTAATCCAGCGAGAAACACGACCGCAGCAGACCAGAAAGTTATCGATACTGCCGTAAAGAGCTAACTTCGCGAGGAAATTTCCTCGGATTTCAAGAACTGAGAACTCCCGAATGATTATGCGAGTGAGACTGCGGCAATCTTTGTCCCAAATGCGCAGTGTCCCGTGTGCGAATTTTCCTAACGAAACAAAGATGACTCCAGGCGGCCATTGAAAAGTTTTGCCGAGGTTGCTGTACAAACCGTCCAGCGCTGATGACTCGCAAAGCGTCGCCAAGCTCAACCGTATTTGGCGAGATTTCTAATTATTTTAGCAAGCGACTAAATGCTAAATATTAATTATTTTTTTGGGTTAGTCTAAATAGAAAATTAAGGTGAATTTAGTTTGGAATATTTTTCAGAGTTAATTAAATTATTTTAAATTAAAACTCGCTTTTAAAAATTCAACTTCTTTTTTACTTCCTTGTACGAAGTAAAAAGGAAGTATTGTAATCGCGAAAAGCTTCAGGCAGCATATTTCAACGAAAATATCCACTTTGACAGCTTTCGAATGCAATTTAACGATGTTTTTGCGTGATATCTGTAAGTAAGGACAGAATAAAAGACTCGTTTCCTCCAAAAAAACTAAAAAACTGCTTTAAAATGAATTCTGAAGAGAATTTTTCGTGGCGTCTGTACGAACGTATGTACGTACGTGCGTGCGTACGTATCTCGCATAACTCAAAAACGAGTAGCCTCAAAACGTTACAATTTTGTATAAGACTACTATAACATGTAAATGGGCACCTTATATTTTGGTTGCAATCCGCCGCGCCAAACGTATATAAACATATTTATAAATATATCCGCTCTGTTACCCGGCTCAGTGATCTCAGTTTCTTTACTTTTATATGCTTGTAAATTGTACATTTTTTGCTTTAAAAATGTTTGAATTATGTTGTTTTTATCTTCCGGTTAAGGGTTTTATGACTTTAGTAAATCTATATGCAATATTTTTAGAATTATCAACAATTTTAAAATTGTTTAAGTGCCGCTAAGCCTAATTTGATGGCGGCCATTGATCTTGTTTACATTTGAAAGAGCTGAGTAGCGGATTTGTTGCGATCTAGAGAAACTTAGCTTCACAACAACAAAGATAACTCCTTCATTTATTATTTAAATCATGCTTAATCCTTTCTGGAATTTTTTCGAGGAAATATGCGTTGAAGATTTTTTCGTAATTTTTAATACAGATATTTTGAGTTTTTATGTATTTTTGCCTTGTCGCGAAGTGAGAACTGAATTAATTGAATGAGAAATTCTAAATCGTCTGTGAAAAACATTTTCTTTTCTATTTTGTTTGCTTAATTTCTTTCATGCATCGTTCTAGCTTTATTATAGTATTTGAATAGAACATGTCGCAACGATTAGATAATTTAATTCTTTAAATGATATAAATTTTGTACATTCTGAGTTACAATATGAACGAAATATAATACTGTTAAGTAAACCTAGCGCCAGAGTGTCGCTATGGTAAACAAAGTGAATTTTAAAGAATGCATTTATTCTATTGTGGTTTATGCGCTGTCGGCGAAGTAGGTTAAATTCAATCTTATAAGTTTAAATAAAATGCAAGAAAAAATGCGTATAATTTAATATTCCGTACAAGAAAGTCATGTGGTGTACACATCAGATTTTTTTTAACCATGAAAGGTAGTATTTTCATATATAATGGCACATCTTTGTGCGTTTTACTACACATTAAATTCGCAATATACTTTTAAAAAATAACTTTCCAGTCTGCGACAGTAGAAAACACAATTTTTTTTTAACTTTCAGAGTAATAAATTTAACTTGCGTTAAATTCCTTAACCTGAGATTTAATCTAATTAATTTTTCTCACTTTAAGGAATTAAATATCTCACTCACCCAATAGTTGACCTGAGATACTTTCATAGACTAATATAATTTTATTCTAACACTTAATTTAATGAACTGAAGGTATTTTGGCATCATTTAGGCAGTAGTGTATAGTTACCTGAAATATTATTTCTTAGAAATGGCTAATTTCATCATTTTCGTTTAAATTAAATGATGCAAAAGTTAGTGCAATATTGTAAATATCATAAATCAGATTGTTTGTTATATTAATTTATATTAATCAGTACTTAATTAACATAAATTACCAATAATTAAATTAATTTAAAAAATGAATTTTATCAGACACTATTCAACTCAACTACTACTGTTCCAATGCAATATTTGATTTTAAATTTAATTTAATTTAACTGATATAAGAGCTACTGCAGTGAATAATATAAATCAAATTAAGAAATAGCCAAATAAAATTGAACTTATCAGTTTAATTTAATCACAATATTGAAATTAATCAGAGTAATAAATTTAACTTGCGTTAAATTCCTTAACCTGAGATTTAATCTAATTAATTTTTCTCACTTTAAGGAATTAAATATCTCACTCACCCAATAGTTGACCTGAGATACTTTCATAGACTAATATAATTTTATTCTAACACTTAATTTAATGAACTGAAGGTATTTTGGCATCATTTAGGCAGTAGTGTATAGTTACCTGAAATATTATTTCTTAGAAATGGCTAATTTCATCATTTTCGTTTAAATTAAATGATGCAAAAGTTAGTGCAATATTGTAAATATCATAAATCAGATTGTTTGTTATATTAATTTATATTAATCAGTACTTAATTAACATAAATTACCAATAATTAAATTAATTTAAAAAATGAATTTTATCAGACACTATTCAACTCAACTACTACTGTTCCAATGCAATATTTGATTTTAAATTTAATTTAATTTAACTGATATAAGAGCTACTGCAGTGAATAATATAAATCAAATTAAGAAATAGCCAAATAAAATTGAACTTATCAGTTTAATTTAATCACAATATTGAAATTAATCGAATCAGGTATATGATTCAAGGCTTAATTTCTAAAGTGCCGGAGTCCTATGCAAGATCGTCAGGAAAGAGGAACAGGAGTAAATGAATAGGCCATAAAAATGATTAATTATTTTAAAATTAAATAGTTAATTATTACCCCATTAATGAATGATTATTAAATTAATATTAATAATTAATATTTGTAGTGTTATCTAATTAATAATTATTGTTTAATTAATAATTATTAATTAAATAATTAAAGTAAGTAAATGATTAAAATTAAATGTACAGATATAAATTAAAGCTTAAAAAGCGATTTTTAATATAATTTTATTTCTAAGAATAAAATTTTCGAGATTAGATTTCTACTGAAACTGTTGTTAAGTTACATAAAAGAAGTGCCGGAGCTTTCTTATTTAGGGCTCCGGTGCGCTCCGTCTAGAATTATGAGTTATCCCAAAAACTAAGGAGTAGCAGCAGAATTTAAGCTCTGATATGATTAATTAAATCAACTTATTTCAATAATTTATTTTTAAAACATACATATCATGTCTGTTGCAATTAACTGTAATTAACTGCCTGTTATGATTCGTCAATAATGTTAATTAATATAATTAAATTGGATACTTATGTTTACTTTTCTCATTGTTCCAAATCTGTTAGTTTCATATCTTAATGAAGTTCGTTAAAAAATTTTTATAAGGTGAATTAGATTATATAAAACTTAATAAGTTAGGTTATTGTAATAATTCATAATCCACCTTATGTTTTCGGAATAACACGGATATTTGTTAACTTTGAATTTCCCTGTGATTATTCTGTTAAGTATTAAGCAAAAACATTTTCGCAACGACATCTGGAAGCGTCAAATTTTATTTTTTTTTTTCAAATTTAAAATTAATTTTAGGGGATCGCAGCTAGCGTTCTGTTAAATAGGTATCCTAAAAGAATAGTCAAGAAGCTACAGCAGTTATTTCTAGTTAGTCCGCATGCGAAATTTGAAGTTATGTAATTTACTTTATTATCCACTCTGCTCTTATTTATTTTGGTTGGTTTATTGAGATTACAGCAAGGCACGCTAGGGCTATCTGCCTAAGGGGAGGGATGCCTTCGTGGAGGACTTTCTAACGGAAACTGGCTTGTATACACGTTACACATGGGGAAAACCACGAAAACACCCATGCAGCCAGCCCGTTCGCGGGATTCGAACGTCGGACCGAACTACCAGTGTTCGGCGAATTTACCGCTCGGCCGCTGTTGGGCCTTATTTATTTTGTTCCAATGAATATGACAGCATATACAAAGATAATTCGCTAAGAATAAGAATGAATCTCCGGAGTAAATTTCAATGGAAATTGGCTCGCAGTCACGTTATATGTGGAGAAAATCTCGAAAATAACCATTTAGCCACTACGTTCGTCACAGCCTAAGCCTAGCCTTCTGCATTCATACCCTGGATATACTCTTCAGATCGGTCTCTCTAGAAGGATTATCTTTTGTCCTTCCTTCTGCAAAAAGAATCTTTGAATAATCAACATTTCCACTGTAAAGCCTTCGTGTTCTTCTCGGGAGCATTCACTGTAGACACTGTAGACAGCGTAGCGAATTTTCACTATGGCTTTGAAGAACATATATGGTAAAAGAAGTTTAAACAACCTTTTTATTTGAACTAAAGGTAACAAAGGTTCCACTCGGTTGGTGCTCACAATTAACCTTTTGAGGCCGGGGCTTTGGTAGCAGTAATAGCTACCAAAGGACGGGAAATCTTGAACCGAATGCTTTTCCCCCCCTTTAAGAAATCACCTCCTATTTGCAACAAAGATTCTTGTGTTTAGTCTAATGGATTCTCAGAGGGGTGCATCTATGTCGCAAAAGGAAAAAGGAAGATCTTTGAAAGAGATAAGTGGTTAAAATCCTAGGGACGTCAGATTTGACATATCACCACACTTTTCAGTCTGGAAAATGGGGGAAAAAGGCATGGCCACTAAAGTGGACAACCCCGTCCTTTTCAAAGAGAGGACTATATGGCCACTATAATGGCCATCCCGTCTTCAAAAGGTTAATTGTGGTTGAGTAACTCGAACAGAAAATAAGAATGTAAAATCACAATAACTTAAGACGGCTAGACGACTGGATCCTTTATTATCTAAATCAGCTGCACATAGCACAGCCAAGCCTAGAATATCAATATAATCTGAAGAGAATGGCTAACACCAACTATGGAGCTATTTTAACCCGTAACTGGGGAGGTACGGTCTCAGAGACCGCTACAGGTGTTGTTCCTATCACCCCTACTCTATATTTAGTCTGATTGAGTGGATTCTCCTGCTACCTTCTCCTTTTATGACCTTGATAATTCTCACATATTGGTAACTCCATCGTGAAATTCTACGCCATTGTCTGAGAGCGTCAGACCGCACCTCCCGCTCGCTGTTACGATTTCAGTCCCAGATGGAAACATGGCTCTGAGACTCGGTCCGAGAAATATCATATATCCTTCTAATTCGCGTTATGCAGAAGTGCTGTAAAGAATTCTTGATGAAGTGGAAAGTGAATTTAGCGACGAAAATGAATGCCAAGAGGATTTTGCAAATGAAAGTTCGAATTGTACTACATCAGAATTTTCTGAATCTGACAGTGAATGCACTGAACCAGAGACTGAATCCATTTCATCTATAAAATATTATTATAAGAGGAACCACTTCAAGTGGTCATCTATTGAACCTCAACAAAATGTGAGAACTCCGCGCATAATATAGTTCATCTTCCAGAATTAAGAGCATATGGAAAATTGGGTAAAAATACGGATCCTAAAAGCATTTAGGAAGTCATTTTCACAAACGAAATATTAGAGAAAAAGAAAGAACTGAAAATTTCGTATTTATGCGTAAGTTGTAAAACGCCAGTTTGTTTGGTATTTACACACAAATTATGTCACGAATGTGCAGAAGAATATGGTGAGTAAGTTGATATAGTTTGGCAAGAACACAATGGTATTACTGATAGCAAGGTACTGTCATTTTTTCTATGTTTCGTACAACATTTGTATTTTTCATCTGAACGTATCTATCACATGTTAAATTAATGGAAAATAGTTATTATTCATAAAAAATAATAGTTATTCTGGTTTATTTTGCATAATTTACATTTGCAAGTGGTTTTTTCTTTAAAAAAAGTTCATGTTGCTGAAACGATGTTCCTAGTATTGATTGATTTCTTTGTAAAATATTTTTTTCCTGTTCGAAGATAAGTGTTTATAGAATGTATGAGTAAAATAAAATGTTAATATTTTGATTAGAACATTTTATTTAAACCATAACGAGACGCGGTCTCTGTGACCGCACGTCCCCGGTTATGTCCCAATATTTGACCTTCCCTGTTACGGGTTAAAACACGCAGCATAAACTCGGAACTAACTCCGCTACTACTTCTCGTCAACTCTTGAAACTGCTGCTTAAATACAGTTTCCTACCTCGCTTAGTGTTTGCACAAATTACCTGCTGAAAGGAAACTGAAATCAGAACAGAAAGGAAAGAGTCTGAAATTAAAAAAATAATTCGTTAGAATAAAATAATGAATGTCTTTACACCATAGCGGTGTACAGACATTAGGTTATTCCGAAGCAGGAGATGTGAAAAATGACTTCAAGGATCTCTCGAATACGCACCGAGCGTGCTGACCACTACACCACTAAGGCATGCTAAGCAGGCGGGAGAAATCCCACCTTATAACGGAGACAAGATTTATGATTTTTAAAAGCGCATGATGGAGAATAAGGATTTGATTGAATTACTTATTTTTTTAGGTTACCCGAGTGAAATCGACATCGGTAAATGATCGACACCGGCGTAATGTAGATGTTGCCAGTGTATGTTCAATAGCTCCGTAGGACTGAAACCGGGTTTGAAGGACTGTGATTACATCATGTGCCGAGAAGGTGACTTCACTTCTAGCAAAGTGTTAACCCTGAGGTTTATTCCCATTGCCTTGAAGTATGAGTACAGAAATCATTTTTTACATAATAATGCAATAAACCCGACATTCTGAAAAATCACCGCCAAATGTGGCAACCCTTCTCTCAAACTGTTGAGATCACATTCCGCGTCATATCATTCGGGGATGTGGGAAAAGAGAATTTAGTCTTCACGGTAAACTCCCCGACCAATTCTATCGGTTTCACCGGGGCCGCTATCTTTGACTTCACGCCCCGACGCCCCGAACGAAGAGGGGCGCAGGAAGATCAATCTCGCTCATTTGCTGCGGAGTTTTTAAAGCGGAAATTTAAATTGAGCGGCGGGAATATAACTTTGGCGCGGATCTCAGCTGGCTTGACTGCGCAAATGAGCGGAGAGTTGAGGCTCACTTGGAAATTTACGGATTTTACGGTTCGCTTACTTTTGTTAAGTTACACTTTTTTGAGCCAAGTGTCACTTCGGCTGTTTTATAGCTTACTTCAAAAGTGGACAGAGAGCTTTTCCCAAACTTAGAAAATGCAGTACATAAGTAACTAGAACTCTTAGCAAACAGCTTCAGACAAGTAGTATAAGTCAACGTGAAATTCTTTTGTTTAAGTATCAAGTTTAAACGTATAAGAATGTGCCAATGTTACATAAGAAATAATACGATTTGAAGTAATATTACAGTATTAATATAACTTCCTTAAGTACAGAGACTCATTTTCTGTTACTTAAACACAGAAGGGGGGTCTCTCCTACCGCTATCTATATTATTCATTTTAAAAATATAAAATTTTAAAATAATGTACTATTGTTATTATACACTGACTACCAATAAGTATTTGGACATGACGATATCTGCTGTCCTAAGGTACGTCACGGACTCCGCCGGTATATATCGTGTAGGAAACAGCATCGGCTTTAGTCGCATGCAAGATGCCTCGCAGTTCGGAGCTCCCTGATTTCGAGAAAGGTATAATTATGGGGTATCACAAATGTGGCCGATCCTTAAGGTACATATCTAGCGATCGGAAGTACCCAAAATCGACAGTTGCCTATGTTATTAAGAAGTGGAAGGTGAGAGGTGATTGTCGGAATGTACCTCGAGTCGGCAGACCAACAAAACTGGGAGATAGAGACCGACGAGTGCTGCCCAGAGAAATTCGGAAGAATCGCACCCAACCGATGGCCTTCATACGCGAGGAGTTTCAACAGACATCCGGGAGTATTGTTTCAATGAATACCATATGTAAGGAAGCACATCTGTTTGGGTTTCATGGTCGTGCTGCTGCCCATAAGCCTTTGATCACAAAGTCCAACCGCGCTGCTCGGTTAATGTGGTGCGAAGCACATCGAAATTGGACCGTAGATCAGTGGAAACCGGTTCTTTGGAGGGACAAATCAAGGTTCACCCTTTACCGTTCGGATGGCAGGGTTTGGCGTCTACCTGGAGAACGTCTCCTGCCAGAATGCATTGTGCCAACAGTCAAGTTCGGCGGAGGTGGAATTATGGTCTGGGGGTGTTTCTCCTGGTATGGGCTGGGACCCTTGGTACCCATTCATGGTAAGCTCAACTCCGATGCCTACTGCACTATTTTGGATGACAATGTGCTTCCTACGTTGTGGCAGTTTTACGGGTTGGATTCCTGTTACTTTCAGGACGACAATGCCAGTTGTCATGTTTCGACGTTAACCAAGGCTTGGTATGGTGCCAATGGAGTTCATCGAATGGACTGACCTGCCCAGAGTCCAGACTTGAACCCTATCGAGAACCTCTGGGACGAGTTGCATGGCCGAATTCACGGGTGCACTACCCGTGCAAAATCGGTGAAGGAACTTCTATGTCTTCTCCAAGCCGAGTGGAAGAAAATACCACTAGCTGTCGTACTAAGACTTGTGGAAAGTATGCCCCAGAGGGTCCACGCTGTAATTACCTCTCGTGGAGGCTCTACCAACTATTGATTTTGAATAAAGTTAGTTTTTCTTTTCTATCACAGGTGTCCAAATACTTATTGGTAGCCAGTGTATAAGCATTAATACAATTTGCTTGCTGTATTGAAGTAAATAGTTCTTTTCAAAACTCTAAAATTAATGCTTTAAGGAATTTTTAAATCATATACTATAAACTATGAAACATTTAATCATATAAATTAAATAAATACTACTTACTTGCAAATGTGTATGAACTAAACTATTTAATAAATTTTCCATCTACAGACTCTGGATTTATATAAAATAAGGCAAAAAAGTATAATATGTTATAAGGTCCTAAGTGTCTCCCGCCTTCCTACCGTGCCTTCGTGGTGTAGTGGCTCTGCACGCTGGGACGGTATTGCAGAGGTCCGTGGTTCGATTCCCGGCGAAGGCGATTGCTAATTTTTCATCTCTCCGGCTTTTCCAATTAACTCTTTCGCATCGAGAGACGACCAAATCTGTTTTCAACAAACATCGAAAACGCCCGTGTTTACGAATCTGTCTTGGAATAGTTTTCCTTTCCCCCTGCGGTTTCATCCATTGTGTGCAGTTTCACCTTAGGCCCGGATTGCACCTGCGAACGTCAATAGCTTTCCGTATTTCTCCTTTATTTGCTTCAAAAGAATGATTGACATGTCTTTTAACAACTCGCGAAACCAATAAGCCATACACTAACGTGGAGGGGAAAGAACTAGGTAGAAAATAGACGAGGCGTTGAGGCGGTTTGAAGTTGCCTGAATGAACGGGCGTTACGGGCGACTTCGATGCGAAAGAGTTAACCTACTGTCTCTAAAGTGGCGCCCGAATTAAAAAGGTTGTGTATATAAGGTATTTCTACCGCCTTCCTAGCGTGCCTTTATGATGTAGTGGTTCTGCACGCTGGGCAGGTATTCCAGAGGTCTGTGGTTCGATTCCCGGGGAAGGCGGTTTCTAATTATATCTTGCCTGCTTCCAAAAATATCCTGATGTCTCTACAATGTAAAGATATTAAAAAACTGCAGCATATTATTTTGAGCATTTTCAGCACAATTTTTAGCAAACTTCTCTTGGCACATTCATTACATATCGGATTCTTGCAACTGAAACATAAATAGGTAGTTTTTCTTCTTAGTCTAGGCAGACAAAGAAAGCATATTTTACGCTTTTAATGGTATCAGTTACATCTGGGCTAGAACAGATTCTTCTGGAAACTCCTAGCTCTCTCTGAATGCACATTTTTATTTCTCGGTTTACAGTCGGGTTTTTGAGCCTCTGTTCCATATGTGGTTTCACTAATTCGTATGATAACTCCATCACAGAATCAGGATTTTTCACATTGATGTGTTACATGAGCATTAATTCCATTAACGTCAAGTAACCTAAAGAATATGGGCATTAGCCATCGCCTCGTTTTTCGATTTGTAGAATGTTTAGAACCTTTTTCATCCAATGCATCTACATCTTCTTTAGTGAAATTGTAAAATGTTATTATTTCTCATTTCCCAGTTTCAAGGTCTTCTGATTTCGAATGATGAATTGAAGAAAAGAGAATAACACTTTTTATTCTATCTGTTATAATTCTATCTGTGAAATTCTATCTGTGAAATTCTTTTTATTTTATCTGATAATTCTAACTGTGTGTCATTCTGTCTGTGAAAGCACAAAGGGAAAATCCTTCACTTTTCGTTTTATTTGGAAAAATTTCGCTTCGTATTTATCTGTTATTTTTTTCCATGGTACCGACATACGTCAAACCTCTAAAGTCAAGTTCTTTCACAAGTTCGACAGTCAAGCAGTGATAAAGCCACCCCCTCCTTCATGCTGTAGAAAAGTAGCGTGAACGCAGAGGTGAGGTCTATATGACCATGGCCCAATTTTAAATATTATTTAAAAAATTAATGGGTAGAGTTTAATAAAAATTTAGAAATAGTTATATTTTATGTCAACTTAAAAGTACTGAAATGGAATAGAATAACTAAACAGTAACTAAACAATTTCGCAGTTCTAAAATATTGGCGCGATCATACAGACCCTCCCCTCTGTGTTTAAGGTTTAAATACCAGGGAAATTTCTGTGGTGTTGAAAATAGCATTTGTTTGATTAATGTTTTGGGAATGAAAGCACCTATTTCTTTAAGACTGTCCAGTCTTCTTTCATCAAAGTGTGACAATTAACCATCCTGGAGACAGTAGAAATTTTATTGCCTGTACGAACGCAAAGAAGTGGAGCAAAGAAACAGGTTACGACAGTGTATTGACGAGGTTATTTCAGGCTCAAACAAAATAGCAATCAGCACCACATATTTGCTATTTCATGCCAATTATGACTTTGGATTTCCTTATTTTATTGTTTAAACTGCACATGAATAGTTTATGAATATTCTTCCTGTTCTTCTGAATTCTGAAGAGCATGCTACATACAGAAAGTGTTCACACACTTTTGTAACGATTTTGCAAACATTTATATGTAAACAAACCTCAGAAGTGCATTCTCTAATATGTTCATTCTGGTAGCCCGTTTGTTGAATTATCATATTAGATGTTGACTTCCAATATAAAAATCCTTTTCTTAAAACAAAAAGGGGGAATTTATTCCCCTCCTCCTTCACAATCTTCCAGAGTCGGTCCAATGTTTTGGGATGCCGCTTATAAAGAGCTTGCTTTAAAAATCCACGTGCACAATAATCCATCGGAGACACATCATGGGACTTTCGGTGGAATGCATTTAAACGGAGTAGCTTCAATTCCTGTTTCATTTCTCATTTTTGTTCAAAAAATATAGCAGTAGATTACAGAGGTATGGCTTGGAGCCTTATTCTGATGGAAAGTAACAGAGTAAAGATTGTTTTGATACAGAGATGGGATTTCGTCTTTAAAAACAGGTGTTAAAACATATTTCTGATAGTAACACGAATGAATTTTGACATGTTTTCCCACTTTCTTTAGTTTACGTTTTCCGTTATAAAAGAATCCAGTAATAACAATGAAACCTTTAGAAAAACTTTGTTTTTCCCTGAACCAACTTATTAATACTTTTTCTCCTCTTTTTAGGTAGTAAATCGATCTTTTTCTATTGCCGTCATATAGCATACCCAAGCCGTATCATTTTTAATGATATATTTCCATTTTTATATGCCAAATAATTTTCGTACAGCAATCTGGACATAATCTTACGCTGAGAAACATATTTCGGCATTAGGGAATGATCATACATTTTTTTTTTTTTTTTTTTTTTTTTTTTTTGATTAGCTTTAACTCAGATTTTATAACTTTGTTCACAGTTTCTACAGAGATGTCTAAAATTGAAGTTTTGATTAAAAAAAAAAAAAAAAAAAAAGGTAGGCAGTCTAATTAAGCCTAGAGGAGTACAGAAGTACAATTTTGTGAAGATAGCACTTATCATTTTAACTCTGTGTGTGTACACAAAGTGGCACACTGATTGAATAGAGCTTCGAAAAGAATGCTGAAGCGAGCATTGTTGTCAATGAACTGACCGATGAGATGTGGAGAAACAAAGAATACAGACTCTCAGTCGTCCTCCTAGATTATCGGTGAACCCGGTCTGGGCACATTCGGTGTTTGATTTTAGGCAAGATTTCGAAGTAAAAATTTAAAACTAATATAGAATAAGGAGGTTAGCATACAGCCAAAAAAATAACATAGAAATTTCTTTTCAAACAATTCCTTTTATACCCAAAAATAAGTCTGGAATATTTCTTTGAAAAATGAGGGTCTTAAAAAACTAAACATGGCTAAAATATATGGACTGATTTGTGTTGAGCTGCCATCTACTATAAATAAAGAAGATTCAGAACAACATATAGTAACCTATAAATCCTTTTTCATTCAATTTTTCTGTACGTAC
Organism: Stegodyphus dumicola; assembly: GCF_044657685.1. Lineage (NCBI taxonomy): Eukaryota > Metazoa > Arthropoda > Arachnida > Araneae > Eresidae > Stegodyphus > Stegodyphus dumicola. The sequence continues at coordinate 182,434,727 of NC_140775.1, forward strand.
AGAAGGAAATTTTTAGGTGTGTCCCCACCGGACACACTGTTCCGCAAAGGGTTAAAACATACGATTCGAGTTTAAATTTAATAAGAGCTGTACGTTTTGGGTATAACATGTTTTGCCTTTTTACCAATCAGATGCAATTTTTGACGTTTATTTCGTTTCACAATAATTATGTCACTTAGTTTACCTGTAGAAATATTACTTCTCTCAACAGCGAGAAAGTATTATAGCCTTAGATCCATTGTTTATTTTACAGCGACATTTTAAAGAAAATAGTTTTAATGCTGCAGACTATAATTAAACCTTATTCCAATTTGATGGCAGTCACATTCAAAATTAATATTTAAATTCATGGAGAAAATCGAAATCGTTACATATATGTGTAAACAACATCTGTAAACCTCCACTAAAGATTGTATGAGACAGTCATGAGAAAGATAGTACGAGACGAGATCATAGATTATTTACTGGGAGTTTTACCCATGCAAAGATTTTATATGTAATTCAATCTACTTGAATTGGCAATACTTAAAGCAAATAAAAAACATTAGTATAGCAGTAAAATGACTTGTCACATACTGGAGGTTTGTACTCAAAACTTAGTTACTCTTCCTTTGTTAGGGTTTTGCAGGAGATTCTGCTTACAGAGAGAGAGAAAAAGGGGCAGTAGAGTTTTGAGGAATGTAATTCTTTCTAGAATAATTTTCTGCGAAAGTTACCTATTTTCAGGAATATCTGTACCACCTGTTATGTGTTCCAAAGCACTGAGCTTAGTCTTTCCAATAACAATAACTTGTTACTTACGTTCTGTGAGATAAATTAACATCTAACTACCAAACACAGGCACATAATTAAAAAACTCCAGACTTATATTGTACTTCACTATTTGGGGAGAGAGAAAATTAAAATACCCAGAAATAATATTACCAGTTTACCCGGACTTGCTTCAACACAAATTTCACAGTATATTTTCACAGTTTCTACAAATTCAAAATTTTAACGCAACCTCAGAAGAGATTACAAGCTTTACCTAGACAGTAACATAAATTCAAATGCATACTTACCAAAAGAAGATGTAACAAAAACCCACAGAAAGACGAGCATTGGAGGGGCCAACAGACGTTATTTCATTGGCAAGGCAGAGAACCACACTCCGAACTCTTATTCATAAATCTCTAAATTTTATAGGAAATCTGCTTGTCAATAGGATCTGCAGAGAAAAGTAAAAATTATATAACATTTCGTTAGTAAAACTTAAACATAAATGCCACAAATCTTAAGGGACTTGAACAATACAATGTTAATCATAAGTACAAAGAATCGTTTCAAAAGTCGTAATAAATAAACTACACTGCCGATACTAAATTTTATTATTAACCTTTTGAAGACGGGATGGCCATTATAGTGGCCATAGAGTCCTCTCTTTGAAAAGACGGGGTTGTCCACTCTAGTGGCCATGTCGTTTTCCCCATTTTCCAGGCTGAAAAGTGGGGTGAAATGTCAAATTTGACATCCCTGGGGTTTTAACCACTTATCTCTTTCAAAGGTCTTCCTTTTGCGACATAGATTCACCCCTCTTAGAATCCATTAAACTACACACAAGAATCTTTGTTGCAAATAGAAGGTGATTTCTTAAAAGGGGAAAAGCATTCGGTTCAAGATTCCCCGTCCTTTGGTAGCTTTTACTGCTACCAAGGCCCCGGCCTCAAAACGTTAACTGAATTTAATTCTATCAAAATATGGTGAATAATTCTGAAGTAAGGTGTATAAAGTTACCAGTATCGGACGAGGCCCAGTCCACCTAACCGTCTCAAGGACGGTCTTATGACTGTAACGGGCTTCACCCGATCCAACAGCAAACAAAAGTAACCAAATACAATTGAGTATTAATAAAAATATAAAATATTAGAAAGACAATACAACACAAAAAACGTATAAGAATAAACACAAACATACAACATGACAAATCCTAAACAAGAACGCCAACTACCCGATGATCACTGTTAGTAAATTTCGTAATTAATCGACAAAGATTTTTAAATTCAGTAAATGTTAAAATTTATAGTGGTATTTATAGTGTCTCTCTCCTTTCTGCATGCCTTCGTGGAGTAACGATTATTACACTCGATGCGTATTCGAGATGTCCAGGTTCGAGTTCCGGCGAGGGCATTGCTCATTTTTCATGTCCCCTGCTTCACAACGACCTAATTACTCTACATGTGAATTTACTAAGCTTTATTTTCCACCCACAAACAATGTATTAGTTGCCCTGGTGCAAAAAACATCTATGTAGTATTGGGGACATTTGCATAGATATATTTCAAAGTTGGTGCCACAATTGAATGGAGACAGTAAAGATTGTTTCTTCCACAACGGCAGCTATCCGCTCAGTATCCCAGAAACCATTACCGAGAATATTTATGATATTATCTCAATTAAAACTTTCGAAAAAAAGTAGAGATCATTTGCAAGAGCATCTCAATCAAAATTTTCGACTACGATACACAGCAAGCCTAAGTTATTGAGGCAGCATTTCAAGTGGTGACCTTGTATCTAATCTTACCAAAGTGCTGCAGTGATAAAGAACCTACTATGGTACTAAAGGGCCTGTGTTAAAATCTCGGAGAAGACATGGATATTTGTAAATTTATAGTGTCTTTGTAACATGAGGAAACTCTATATATATGGCAAGCCGAAAGTCCTCTCGTGCGGTTTGGTAGTAGAGGAGATGGATGGGAGACACTCAGACCACCCCCCAGGTTGCTGTCCCTCAAAACGGGGGTGGAAGTTGAATTCCAACATCCATGAGGCTCTGGCAATCATCCTTTCATGAAATGCAAGGAAAACGCAACGACTACAGCAACATCTCATGAGAGTTTTTCTTCTTGGTACTTTTCAAGAATATTGTTTTTTCTCTCCATTTATCAATACCCTTAAGAACTTTCTCGGCTTTAATGTAGAATTGGGTGCCCCTTCGATTGGCGACATTTTTTTTTAAAATTTTGGCGATGAAACCTCACTTCTGGTTACCACGATAGTTTTAAATTTGTTTTAGCTTCCCGATTTTATTTAAATGAAAATAGATTGATGTGTACATAGACACAGATCTTATGCAAATCTTCGACTTCTTATTTTGGTTTTGTGTAGCGGCCATCTTGAAATTGTGACTTTCCTGGCGCCGATGTTGGCGTCAAGAAGGAATCGCCAATAAACAAGGGGCACCCAATTGTCAACTTTTACCACTTTCTCAACTATATCACTGGCGTTGGAAACTACCACATCAATCGTGATACACTTGCGACATTACAGTGACACAAAACGTTTTTTTTTTCATAGATATTCATTGCATCCAAAATATGGTCACACTAAGCATGTATCAAATAGAAAAAAAAAATTCTCCGTGTTTGTTTACTTTTCAGTAAAATTAAATACGTATTAATTTTTTTTTAATGTTTTAGGGGAAAATGAGTTTACTGCACTATGCTCTACTACATTAACTAAATTAAAATTCAATTTAAGAGATAACTTTTTGGAATCCATCTTTCCCTTTTTTTAAAACGCATCATTTAAAACAGGTGCTATGCTTTGAAATTTAACGACCTCCTTTGAAATTGAAATTTTGTTAAAAATCTCTCTATGGCATGTAAAGCATTTTTGAACACACCATGAATAGTATATAGTAAATCGATCACAAGAAATTAAAATAGTAAATCGATTAAAATAGTAAATCGATCAAGAGAAATTAAAATAGTAAATCGATCAAAAGAAATTAAAATAGTAAATTGATTAAAATAGTAAATCGATCACGAGAAATTAAAATAGTAAATTGATTAAAATAGTAAATCGATCACGAGAAATAATGCGCCTGAAAGTTGGATTTTTTGTTCTACTAGTCTATCAGCAGCAAACTCCGTTGTACAGGCAAAGTGAACGATTCAAAAAAATAATCGGCATAATCGTTTAATCCAGAGTTTCTTACTGCGGGACGCGAACCCCACGGGGTTTCGCGGGGGTCTCGTGATCCCCGTGGTACCCATTGCAGTAGAGTTACGCCAAAAATTTTAGCAGTTTTGATATTCCTTTAACTTATTATAATATTTTTTTTTAATTACCAAACATTTTTACACAATGTATCTGAAAACAGCTAAAGATAAGAAATACAGAAAAAGAAAAAAACGCAAATGCTTTCGACCTATTCTTTTTATAATATAAACCAGGGTTTCTTAAACTGCGGGATCTGCAGCATGGAGTCGTCAAAAATTTTAGCAGTTTTGATATTTCTTTAACTTATTATAAAGATTTTACAGTTACCAAATATTTTTACACAGTGTATCTGAAAATGGATAAAGATAAGATAATACAGACAAAAAAAAAAAAAAAAAAAAAAAAAAAAAAAAAACGAAAACATTTCGACGCATTCTTTTTATAATATAAACTATAAACATTCGTTTTCCTTGGTTTGCACGTGACGCTGTCATTTCGTCTGTTACTTATTTAAAATTTTCCCATTGTTCTATGTCTTAAAATTAGAAATTAAAGTTAATTACCTAAAACTGCAATAGTATATTACAGTACAAGTGAAAAATATTGACAGTTTCACTCACGCATGTGTCGGATTTACGAAATACTTATGGGATCCCACAAAATTTTCGTAAATATTAGGGGTCCTGGGGTAGTGAAAAAAATCTCAGTCATAAAAAGGGGTCGCGACTGAAAAAAAGTTTAAGAAGCCCTAGTTTAATCACACAGCCTTTCTTATTCTGCATATTAATTTCGAAAAATATAATATACCATAATTTATTAAATATTTCGAAAGGTAAAACAAAAGTTAAGTAAAATATAAGATGCTAGTGATTATAAACTTCAGGAAGCTAGTTATTTTTTCTAAACTGCAATAGCAGATACGGCATATTAAAAGCCTCATCGTATTCCCATAGTTCTATTTTAATAAATTAATCAAATAAGCTAGGCGTCTTGAATACAGAAAGACACAAGAAAGCTACCCATCAAATCAGAACGTTTTTACTATAGATGACCTTTCTAAATAAAAATGATCTGTATTTGTAAAGTGAGTCATTTAACGACGACGAGGAACGACTTTCCTGCGTACTAGGAAAGCCTCCATGCAGAAAAGTCGTTCCAGGTGATTCTAAACCGGATTGAGTTGCTAGCTTTTAATAATTTTATCCGCTCGCTATTAATGGGGCCAAAGTTACTTTAACTGAAATGTTTTGGTTTGGTTCATTAGATTACGGAAAAGTACTCGAAGGTTATCTTCCTAAGAGGAATAATGCTTAATGGAGATCTTTCTAAAAGAAACTTTCTCGTAGGCATGTTACACATAGGGAGTCCATGAATATCCCCATGCAGCCATCCCGTTCGCTGAAATTCGAACCCCAGACCGAACTACCAGTGTTTTATGATTTTACCGTTCGGCCGTTAGTGGGCCTTTAACTAAATTAAAAACGATATTATGTTTGGAATTTTTTCAATAGTAGAATCCTTCTAAAATGTAAATTTTTCATAACAGTGTGACATGACCCAAACTATCATAATTTAAGAAACTACATCCTTCATATACTTTCTTAAATTAACATTAGGATTAATTCTGGTAGTTCATGGTTAATTATGCAATCGTTCTTGAAGTGTTTTCTTTATCCAGCCGAATCCGTGATTCTTCGCCAAGCAATCAAAACTAACACAGCTCATAAAAGTTCATTTAATTCTCGCGATTTTTCTTACAATTGTTTCAAAAACAAAAGTTGTGAAATTAATCTTTTCAGTAGTCTGTTTAGTTTTTAGCATTTTTAAAGAGTTTTTCTAAAGAACTGTATTAGCATCGGGAGTTTAGGATGTATGCTAAAAGTAGCACAACTCGTTAAGTTTATTAACTTTTTGAGACCGTTGTTTGGTAGCAGTAAAAGCTACCAAAGGACGGGAAATCTTGAACCGAATGCTTTTCCCCCTTTAAGAAATCACCTTCTATTTGCAACAAAGATTCTTGTGTGCAGTTTAATGGATTCTCAGAGGGATGCATCTATGTCGCAAAAGGAAGACCTTTGAAAGAGATAAGTGGTTAAAACCCCAGGGACGTCAAATTTGACATTTCACCCCGCTTTTCAGCCTGTAAAATGCGGGAAAAGACATGGCCACTAAAGTGGGTAACCCCATCATTTTAAAGAGAGGACTCTATGGCTACTATAATGGCCATCCCGTCTTCAAAAGGTTAATTTAAATGAATATCTTAGGCTTCCAAAATTGGTGTTTCACCAGCATAATTACATACAGTTTACATTTAGCAACATCAAAGCATTTGAAAACGATTTCATTTAATTGACGAGAACAGGGATCTGCGATACTTGCAAGTATGAAAGTGCAATCTATATTGTAATTACCGTTTAACTTGAAGAGCAAAATACCCAATTTTAAACATTTAAAGTATTTCTAAAGCTTTCTTACAGCTGTAAGAAAGAGTTAAACTGTCTCATATTCGGTAATACCTAATAAATTGTTTCTTAATAAACACCAAACATTATTAGACATCTACTCTATCTAGATCTAGGCCGTTTGATTAAACGATTCTTGTGATGATGTTTAGGAATTGTTTAGTTTGCCTGTAAAACGGGTTTTGCTGCTGATAGATTAGCAGATCAAGAAACCAACATTCAGGCACATTATTTCTTTTAATGGATTTTCAATCCACCCAAAAAATAGTTATCTCTACAGGTTAGAAATAATTAGGAGGGGAACCGTATTTATAAAATGCTGAGTAATTTAGCAGGACTGTAGTTTCAAGTAAGAGTATCTCTTTCCATTCTTACTTACAGTGATAATGGTCCACTTCTAGTGCATGAAAACAATCATAGCAGTACCTTGTTGTTAGTTGAATCCACACATCTTTTTTTATTTATTTGTTCGTGCTCTGCGTTTGGCACTACACGCAAAAGAAAGGACGCACCGCGGAGACAGAACTACCAGTGTTCAACGGCTTTTAACGCTCGGGGGCTGGTGGGTCCCACACATCCTTTAATTACGTGTTTTTTACGACTGCAGCTTTTTAAGGCATCCAAAAGAAACATAAAATAACCAAGAATATCCAGTTGCAGAGTGAATTATTCTTTAATGAATTATGGAATGGCTGTGTTTCTTAAAACTTGAGATTGTAACATTCTCAGATAGCACAAGAGAGAAAAAAATATAAATTAAAGAAAGAATTCTGTAAGTAAAAGTTCAGCCTGTGTTGTAAAGGCATTACACAGATCACTGTATTTCTTATACAGAAAACATGAAACATGAGCTGTGCCCTAGCCGTAATTCGGATTCTGGATCTTTCAATACGAGCCGGAAGAGCTTTCCTATTACACGAAAACTTCAAGGGGTAATCATCGGGGATAACCGAACAGTGTTGCGATCTATTGATAAGAAAATAGTTCAAATGTCAATGTTCAAAGTTTTAGAAAATTGCCTTAAGAAACTTTTGAGAATTTTCTGACAAATAATATGGACCGAATGCAAAAATAAACGATAAATTATTAAGTATTTTTTTCGCTTAGCGCCACCCATAGACTTCCATACATTATAGTTATCGCTTTTCCCACTTCTGCAATTTTTCTTTCCTCTTGAAGAAGAGGAACTTAACTCTTTCGCATCGATAGACGACCAAATCTGTTTTCAACAAACATCGAAAACAATCGTGTTTACGAATTTGTCTTGGAATAGTTTTCCTTTCCCCCTGCGGTTTCATCCATTGTGTGCAGTTTCACCTTAGAGCCAACTGCACCTGCGAACCAGAATGCCAGACTGCACCTGCGAACGTGAATAGCTTTCCGTATTTCTTCTTTATTTGCTTGAAAAGAATGATTGACATGTCTTTTAACAACTCGCGAAACCAATGAGCAATACACTAACGTGGAGGGGAAAGAACTAGGTAGAAAATAAACTAGGCTTTGGGGCGGTTTGCCGTTGCCTGAATGAACGGGCGTTACGGGCGACTTCGATGCGAAAGAGTTAAGTCTTATCTCCCTCAAAAGCGATACAACTTTACTGGAGATCTACAGCAATCTAAGGTTTCTTTTTAGCCCAGTTTTAAAATTTATCCCTCCCTCATTTGAAAAAAAAATAATAAAGTTAAAAGCTTTCAAGGCTAAATTTAAAGTGGATTTAGAATTCGTGTTATTGATTGGATCATAAGGAGTTTTTCGGGTGTGAAATACCTCCAAGTGATTCCCATTTTTGTAAATGAAGAAGGGATTCGAATATGTTTAGTTGAATTGAAATGCAAGACGTGGTTTTCCAACCAGCGGTGGCAGCCGAGAAAGGATTTAGGAGCATGCGTTTCTCCGAACATAATTTTCATGCTGTCTGTCGAGAAATGTCCAGGTTTGCCATCTTACAGCTCTGTATATTAAGCCAAATTGGCAAGGATACTACAACAGTTTGTATCTGGAAGAATGTCATTAAGGACCGAACTGTGAATTTAAGTTAAAAAAAACCGAGTGTCCAAGAAGTCCATTAACATTTGAAAATTCCCTAATTCACTTAATAATGTAATTAGACAGGTAAACATTGACATACATGCTTGAAATGCAATGGGGTTTTATTGAAAGTAAAAAATCTGATGTGTATACCACATGACTTCCTTGTATGGGATATTAAATTATACGCATTTTTTCTTGCATTTTATTTAAACTTATTGGATTGAATTAAACCTACTTCGCCGACAGCGCATAAACCACAATAGAATAAATGCATTCTTTAAAATTCACTTTGTTTACCAAAGCGACACTCTGGCGCTAGGTTTACTTAACAGTATTATATTTCGTTCATATTATAACTCAGAATGCAGAAAATTTATATCATTTAAAGGATTATCTAATCGTTGCCACATGTTCTATTCAAATACTATAATAAAGCTAGAACGATGTATAAAAAAATTAAGCAAACAAAACAAAAAGAAACAGTTTTTCACAGACGATTGAGTATTGCTCATTCAATTAATTCAGTTATCACTTCGCGACAAGGCAAAAATGCATAAAAACTCAAAATATCTGTATTAAAATTACGAAGTAAATCTTAAACGCTAATGTCCTCGAAAAAATTCCAGAAAGGATTAAGCATGATTTAAATAATAAATGAAGGCGTTATCTTTGTTGTTGCGAAGCTACGTTTCTCTAGATTGGCAACAAATCCGCTACTCGGCTGTTTCAAATGTAAACAAGAGTATTGGCCGCCTTCAAATTAGGCTTAGCGGCACTTAAACAATTTTAAAATCGTTGATAATTCTAAAAATATTGCATACAGATTTACTAAAGGCATAAAACCCTTAACCGGAAGATAAAAACAAAATAATTCAATCATTTTTAAAGCAAAAAATGTACAATTTACAAACATATAAGAGTAAAGAAACTGAGATCACTGAGCCGGGTAACAGAGTGGATATATTTATAAATATATTTATATACGTTTGGCGCGGCGAATTGCAACCAAAATACGAGGTGCACATCTATATGTTATAGGAGTTCTATATACAAAATTTGATTGTTCTGAGGCTACTCGTTTTTCAGTTATGCGAGATACGTTCGTACAGACGCTACGAAAAATTCTCTTCAGAATTCATTTTAAAGCAGTTTTTTGGTTTTTTTTTTTTTTGAGAAAATAGTCTTTTATTCTGTCCTTACGTACAGATATCACGCAAAAACATCGTTAAATTGCATTCGAAACGGTCAAAGTGGATATTTTCGTTGAAATATGCTGAAGGTTTTCGCGATTACAATACTTCCTTTTTACTTCCTACAAGGAAGTAAAAAGTGCTTAGAAAGATCGGCAAATAACATATGATAACGCAAGCAACAATTAGCATAACAATTGATTTTTAGCAAAGGATATGTTTTCTTGCAGCAGCTGTTCCACATGTTGGCCTTCATTCTTCAACAATACCTGTATTCGAGGGACAATGTTGTGAACAGCACTGTACAACATATCTGTAGATACGGTGAGAAATTGCCGTCGGATGTTTTCATTTAGCATCTTTAATGAGACTGGAAGATCGCGGTAGGTTAACGATTTGAGGTAACCCCATAACCAATAATCACATGGATTGAAATCTGGGGACCTGAGAGACCAAGTGTGGCACAAATGGCGGTTCAGCACGCGATCCTCACCAAATGATGTGTGTAGGAGACCTTTCACACGTGTAGCAATACGGGGGGGGAGTGTATTGCTATTACACATGCAAAAAAGGTAAATTGACAGGGATGCTGCAGACAGTCATACCTTCTAACAGGCAATTACCAGCCAGGCTATGGATCATGCTATTCTGTTACATATCAGCTTACCTCGCATCCACCCCACTGACAGATTGAATAGCAGAGCCATTTATTTCCTCGAAGAAAAAGGGTCCGATCACGATTGGTGTGATAAATCCACATCACCCCCGGACTCACACCCGGAGGCGAGGATAGAAAAGTGACCGATTCTCTTTCTCACTGCAGCTCATTTCATACACGGTTCTGTTGCGGCGTCACTGACATTTGCTGCCTAGCTTCATATGTTGATCTTCTTTAATCTTTGGCTTTCAATAAAACTCCATGTTATTTCAAGTATGAATGTGTGTCAATTTATTCCTCTCTACTAACATTATTCAGTGAATTACTGAATTTCCAAACGCCGGACTTTTGGGTCACCCTGTACATGCAACTTTGCAACTAATTGATTGGAATGAAAGAATGGAATAACTAAGGCAGGATTCTACTATTGAAAAAATTCCAAACATAATATTGTTTTTCTTTTAGTTAAAGGCCCACTAACAGCCGAACGGTAAAATCGTTGAACACTGGTAGTTCGGTCTGGAGTTCGAATTCCAGCGAACGGGCTCGCTGCATGGGGATTTTCATCGAACATGCCTAAGAGCATGTTTATTTTAGAAAGTTCTCCACTAAAAATTTCTTATGGCTCATTGCGATTATTTCATATCTTACTATTTTTTAAATAACAAATTTATTATGATTGTGTTGCAAAGAAAGAATGCTTTTTCTTGGATTGAGATAAGATTTGTTAGCCATTTGTTATATAATATGGGATGTCAATTTTTACCGATACTTAGCAGTTTCTTTAGCATTTACTTTTAAGCATATAGGACTAAGAAAACAAATTTGAATTTCTCGTTTTCAAAAAGCTTTTAGACAACTGCCCTATCAGGAGTAATATAGCCAAGATTCCACGTGTTATTTTACAGACTCTTATAACAACGAATAAATTAAAGAAAAATCATCAATTATGCGTTAGCCGATTCAGTATTCCTGCATGTTCGCCATTATCCCATTTATATCATATTAAGTTTAATACTTTTATCAAAACTGACGCAGTAATCACAAACAGTTCTGCGAAGCAGCCTCACGTATTCTTTCTTTCAATCTTTTCGGGCATCTCTTCATGCAGCAAAAACGTAAAACAAAAAGAAACCTTTGGCGCTCCATTAGACTAAGTGGAAATGCTGGCTTAGGAATCGTAAAACTAAGCATCTATCAAACTAAAAATATATCTTAATTCCTTCACTGCCTTGAGACTGAAGAAAGCAGAAGAAACAAAACAGGAGACACATTCGAATAAATCAAAACTAGCTCCCGCAAATGAAGCTGCCAAAAATTTTTCCACAGACGACGATGTCAAGTACAGACCTGGAAATGATTTGTGTCAAGAGCTTTATGGTGGAGAGAGCAGTTTGCGAAAGAAGAAAATATCAGGCAATTTAGTTTTTTCTACAATTCCTTTATTTTGCAAAAGAATTCATAAGAATGGGACAGGAGTCGAAACGGGTGTCAAAAGTCTTAAACGTAAAATGAAGCTAAATCCCAATCAGATTTATGTGTGAAGTTTAAAATGTTTTAGATTGTTACCGTAAAAAGTGCAAAGACCATTTGCAATCACCATTTGCTTATAATCACTGTTTGTTTCTTGTAATTAATTTTCAATTCAGTAATCTATGTACATAAAGAAGAGTATCTGTATCTTTGGTGTGTTTCCTTATTCACGATTAACTCAGTCATTGCTGTAGCTATCATCACCAAACTTTCTACAGTTTATTTCTAGGTTCTAAGAAAGGTCGACCTCTACTTTGTTTCCAAACAAAAGTAGCTAAAATTAGAGACACTAATTAAAAACTCCAAAAACACGAAATTACGCCCACATTTTTCCGAGTGGCAACAACAGTTTCGTAAGCTGCAGATACAAAACTGCTTTATTTTCAGAAGCGTTGCCACTGCTCGCTTTCAAATAGTAGAGTTTGTTCATAAAAAATGTCTAAGTTTTACAATGAACTACAAATAGCATTGCCAAATATTAAATACTTTATTCCCAACTTCAAAATTTCGTTGAAAGTCATTTTCACTGTTTCCATCTTCGTACGACTTAAGTATTAGCCGAGATATTAATTTAAAGCTCTGAAAACACTTATTTTGGCACTCATTTTTTCGACTGGCAACAGTCTCGCGCGTTGGAGACAAAACGGCTTTATTTCGAAAACTGTTACCACTGCTGCCTTTCAAATCGTAGATCTTGCTAATAAAACAATACTTGTAAGTTTTACAAAATCTATATATATATGAAGAAGAATGTGTGTGTGTTTGTTGGCGTTATTGATTTCTGATCAATTACCATCACTTTTTTGCCCCACTTAATCGACTAAATTTGAATATAGGTGAAATATTGAACGGAATTTGAGATTTTATGACCATTTGATTAGGAAGAGGAAAATCGTTAAAAACTGCGTGCCCTGTTTTCTGATAATGAGAGAGAATTCGTTTATTTTCCTATCGGCACTTTTCATGTGGGTTCCATATCACATCAGATTGCAAAATATACGACTATGAATCGTATTTTTTGCATCGTTCTCAGAGAAGGTTTACAGCGGTATCGTTCTCTCTGTTGTTAGATATATTATTCTCAAACTTAACTAAAAAGAATGTTTGTTTGTGTGTTCGCAGTACACTCAATCATTACTATAGCTTCACCAAACTTTCTACAATTCTTTTCTGGGTCCTGGGAAAGGTCGACGTCCACTTTTTTCAAAAAGAAATCAATATATATTAATATATATTTGACGCGAATTTAACGAACTTCTGGTTAAACACTCAGTAATCTGAAAGCTTTGCTTTGTCGCTCTGCAAAAGCGTGAGATATATATGTTACCGTAAAAGACCGAAATTGGAGAATGTCGACTTTCACCGGAGAATGTCAACATTCACCAAATACGTCGGTGAAAGATCGAATATTGCACTACATTCTTGTATATTCGGACTCTCACCGGTGTATGTCGACAATCACAGATATGCTCTGGTGAAAGTCGAAAGACCGAAATTGGAGAATGTCGACTTTCACCGGAGAATGTCAACATTCACCAAATACGTCGGTGACAGATCGAATATTGCACTACATTCTTGTATATTCGGACTCTCACCGGTGTATGTCGACAATCACAGATATGCTCTGGTGAAAGTCGAAAGACCGAAATTGGAGAATGTCAACATTCACCAAATACGTCGGTGAAAGATCGAATATTGCACTACATTCTTGTATATTCGGACTCTCACCGGTGAATGTCGACAATCACAGATATGCTCTGGTCAAAGTCGAAAGACCGAAATTGGAGAATGTCAACATTCACCAAATACGTCGGTGAAAGATCGAATATTGCACTACATTCTTGTATATTCGGACTCTCACCGGTGTATGTCGACAATCACAGATATGGTCTGGTCAAAGTCGAAAGACCGAAATTGGAGAATGTCAACATTCACCAAATACGTCGGTGAAAGATCGAATATTGCACTACATTCTTGTATATTCGGACTCTCACCGGTGTATGTCGACAATCACAGATATGCTCTGGTGAAAGTCGAAAGACCGAAATTGGAGAATGTCGACTTTCACCGGAGAATGTCAACATTCACCAAATACGTCGGTGAAAGACCGAATATTTCACTACATTCTTGTATATTCGGACTCTCACCGGTGTATGTCGACAATCACAGATATGCTCTGCTGAAAGTCGAAATGAGAAGTCATAAAGTGCCATAATAGTTTAAGTTGTTGCAATAAATAAGATTTGAATCGCATAATTTAGTAAGTTTTTTATTACTGTTATTTTATTTTCTCATTTAGAACGTACTGTATAATTAAGTAAGTTTTTAACTTCTATTATTTTCCTTTCTCATTTTGAATGTATTGTGTGTTTTAGGTTCTCATGTTCTTAAGTTCTTATTTCAAGTCTCAAGTGCGTTTATTCACGACTGAATTACGGAGAAGAAAATATAATATTGTTATATGTTCAACATTCACCATTAGTACATGGTGAATGTCGACATTGACCGGTGTAAGTCAAAAATAAGAGTATTTGGAAAATATTTCGGACATACACCAAGTGACTATGTGAATGTTGACATTCACCGGTGAAAGTCGACGTTCTCCAGATTTCGGTGTTTCACCGTAACATATATATGTTCCAAATTACTCAGCGGTGTAAAAAAAAATGTGTTGCCACTCGGGAAAACGCGATTATATTATTTTCTCTCGAATTTAATTAAAAAAACTCCACTATTTAAGAGAAATATGTTCCATTACCCAAATTAAAATGTTTGAAAATGCATTATCGTTTAGCAAAGTTTAAAATATTAATTTTTTCAGGCAATAAAACGCACGCATCAACATGCGTGTCATTGCATCACACGCATTTTCTTTGCTTTTGGAAGTGAATTTGTAATAGTCGTCTCAAAGCGTTACTTTTGCTGTGAAATCAATTATGCCACTAGACCGAAAAACAGATGCTTGATTTGTACCTTAAGCACGATAAAAAGGGGCATCACGAGGTTAAGAAACAATCTGGCAACGGGAAGCTAGATTGGAAAATAGATGGATAAATTATCACATATTGCAGAGTCTTCAAATTTAAGAATGAAGCACCAGAAATGTCGCTATGCTGTTCGTATCTTCAGGTTAAGATTTTTTTATGCCTTTAGTTAATCTGCATTCTGTAGCTGTAGAATTATCAAGAATTTAAAAGTTGTTTGCTTGAATGTGGTTAAGCCTAATTTTTCTTAACATACCAGGAATATTTGTTTACATTTGAAACTTAGCAGAATAGGGAAAGTCTTTCTGCGCCTTTAGGGTCTTTTTACAGAGTGGGATCAAAGGAAAACAGTTCTCTGCATCAAAAAATCTACCTTCTTTGCCTGCTGGCCATATTCCGCAGGAACTCTAAATGTAAAAATTGTTTTTTTAATTGCTTTAATTGCATTTGGTGTTTTATGTTTTTCTATATCTTTCAATTTTTAATGAAGATATTTTTAGTTTTTATGTATTTTTGCCTTGTCGCGAAGTGAGAACTGAATTAATTTAATAATAAATATATCTCCAATGAAATTCGAGGAAATAAGTGCTCCGTATTAGCAGCAAATTTTGTCACCAGAATGTTTACGAGTAGCGTACGCGCAATAGGTAAGCGGCGCTGAATCGTTTGTTAAAAATTGTTTTTTATTTATTTAATTTCGTTTATACATCGTTTTAGATTTACGTGTGGTTTATAGTATTGGAATAGAACATATGGCAACGATTAGATAATTCTTCAGACGATACAACTTTTATGCATTCTGAGTTGTAAAATGAATGAGATGTAACGCTGTTAAGTGACCCTAGCGCCAGAGTGTCGCAATGGTAAATAATTATAGTGAATTTGAACGAGTGTATTTTATTGTGGTTTATGCGCCATCAGCGAAGTAGATTTAATTCATTTCAACAGTTTAGATGAAATGCATATAATTTAATATTCCGTACAAGGAAATCATGTGATGTAAACACCCGAATTTTTATAGCAGATTAATGAAAAACAGTAGCGGCCAAAAACAGTGCTCGGTATGGGCTTAATGCTACTTAATTTATATTCCGTCGAAGGTCGAAGAAGAAAGTATTAAGCGCAGGAAAGAATTAATGTAAAAATATCTCCTTAATTAAATATAACCCTTATAAATTTTTGTAATGGTTCAGTGTATTATTATTTCTTTTTAATCCATCAAACACCAGACTAGCAACTAGAAAGTCCTCCACGAAGGCCTCCCTCCTCTTAGGCAGATAGCCCTCGAGGCTTTGCCGTAATTAAATAACCTAACCAGACTAGCAACCGTTATTAGGTAAGCACAATTAGTGTTTAACTTAAGATTTGTTTCAAATGTAACTTTTTATACAATCAAGTCAAATTTATCTCCAGAACGTCTTTATAGAAAACGCATTTTCTGATGTTCCATTTGCAATTTTAATCAATAAAAGGAACACACAATGATCATCTTTTAACCCGAAAAAGCAGTTATCTGTATACAGACAGGAAACATTCAACAAAACAGCAATAAAAAACAAGAAGCAACATTTCTGAAATGTTTGTTTTTAGCATATACTCCTTACTCATCGCCCTGGTATCTCACGTGCTGTTTTCCTCATCAGGTAATAGAACAACCATTTCATTGAATACTGTAAGCTTCCTTAGGAGAATAATCTTGTAAATATCTGCATAGCTAACCCCTAGGGTGGAGAATAAATCACATTACGGAGGTATCCTTCCCCCCATTTCCGAAGAGTCTGTTGTGCTTTTTGCATTCGCATTCCTGGAGCTTCATTTGCTAAATGCTTGACGGGAAAATTTCACCATATATCAACACTTCCCCCACCAAATGTGATTTTTTTAAATGCTGAACACTTACTCCAAATTGGTGGGTATGCAAAAAGGATTATTTTCACTTTTGTTTATGTGTCTGTTTCTATGCCTATACCTCTTACTCTCAGACAATCACATAAGAACATTAATTTCGTATTAGAATGCCGTATCCATTGTAGGAAACAAAGAATTAATTATAATAATTTTATTAACAAAATTCTGACGTGTACACCATATGACTAGCACGGAATATTAAATTATACCCATTTTTTCATACATTTCCTTTAAACATATTTCATTACAGATATATTTCTCATTCAAAATTCAGTTCTCACTTCGCGGTAAGGCAAAAATAGATAAAACCTCAGAATATTGTCAGTAAATTTGAAAGATATGGAAAAACATAAATTACCAAATATAGTTAAAACAATTAAAAAAAAACAATTTTCACAATTAAAATTACAGTTTGTACGCAAAAAAAGCGATTTGCCCAGCGGAGAAGACAGCGAAGATGCAGGAACGGATTTAATTCACCATCCTGCTAAGTTTCAAATGATAACAAACATGGCTGCTAAGGAAAAAAATAGGCACATTTTCTACGTGGTCAGTAAGCAAACAATATAGTATATCACATTCCGTAACTTTTCTGAATTCATTTCTGTACGAATTTTAAATAATTAAAAAAAGTACTTTTTTTTTAAATTGACGCAAAACTAATAGTTTAAGAAATTCCTTAATAGAAATGTTTTTGCCCTGAAGCTGGAATTCCAAAAGCGCATGGTGAAATCTGAGAAGGAAAGGAGCTTAATCCAGGCAGAACTGCTTTTTGAAAAAGAATCTGATGTGTACACCACAACGAAATATTAAATTATACGCATTTTTTTCATTTCCCCGAATTTCATTAGAGATATATTTCTCATTCAATTAATTCAGTTCTCACTTCCCGAGAACGTAAAACTACATAAATCTCAAAATATCATAATTAAAAATTAAAAAAATATAAAACACCAAATACAGTTAAAACAATTAAAAAGACAATTTTTACAATTAAAATTAGATTTTTTACCCAAAATAACAATTCGGCCAGCGGCAACAAAGCAGATTTTTCCATGCACAAAACTCAAAGTTTATTTTCGGTCCCGCTGAGAAAAAAGACACTAAGTGTGCAGAAACTGATTTAATTCGCTATTCTGCTAAGTTTCAAATGTAAACAAATATGGCTGCTATGTAAACAAATTACTCTTAGCCGAAATTAAACAAATTTTAAATTGTTGATAATTCTACAACTATTGCATGCAGATTAATTTATGGCATAAAAACCTTAATCGGAAGATAAGACAACATAATGGAATCATTTTTAAAGAAAATAAATGCGCAATTTACCAATATATAAGAATAACAAAAAGCTGAGTTTACCGAGTAACCGAGTGGGTACATACATATATATTTATATGCTTTTGGTCGTCTGGATTGCAACTTAAAAGGGTGGTGCACAACTACATGTTATAGTAGTCCTATATAAAAAATTTTAACGTTCTGAGTCTACTTGTTTTTTGAGTTATACAACATATATACGTACGTACAGACGTCACGGGAAAAATATGTTCTGAATCCATTTTAAACCCTTTTTGGGAAAAAGAGTCCTTTATTCTGTCCTTACGTACAGATGTTACACAAAAACATCGTTAACTTGCATTCGATAGTTGTCAAAATGGGTATTTTCGTTGAAATATGATACCCGGAATATTTTGCGATTATAATATTTCCTTTACTTCGTACGAGGACTTAATAATGTTAGGTTCCAAACTTTAATTTCTTTCATAGACACCAGGAATATGTTTACTAAAAGTATAAATGACTGATAAACCTGTTACGTACTTTAATATTACTACTATTACCTATGGTATATGAAAATATTTTTATTGCTGTTATCTATTTTATATGGTGTATGTGTCTCAGACAGGATGGTTGCAAGAAGCGACGCTAACTACCATACTGCAATGCCCGGGTAGGAATTCCAGAGAAGGCATAGATGTTTGTTATATTGTGTTATAGTGTGTTATAGTGTGTGTCTCATGGAGACACTCAAAAAATTCTCTAGACCAGTTTGATGGTAGGGAAAAAGCCCCCTTGGACTCTTCCCCCGAGGTGGCTCTCCTTCACAATAGGGACAGAATCGGGGAAAGTCGCTCAGTCACCTGTATCGTACTCGAAGCTCATACGAATGACATACAAAAGCATGAGCTCCTTGGCACATTAAAATTCGGGTTTGTTGTGATTAGGTCACAGAAGTGAGATTAGTCAAAACAACACTACACTATACATAATTAAATTTTTTCATTATGTAATTATAATTGCTTAGCAACGATATTATGTATTGTGTTTAACTCTTTCGCGTCAGTAGAAGCCAAAATCAGTTCCTCTCAGACATCTGAAACGCCCGTACATACGAACTTTTGTTGGAATGTAGTTCCTTCCCCCATGCGAAGTAGAATGTTACAGCGCTAACAATAACCTACTTAAATGAAGCGATTATTTCTCTCTTTGGGATCTTTATGCTGCTTCACCCACTGTGTGCAGTTTCTCCTAAGGACGCGATTGCAACTGCAAGCATCAACAGCTAAACCTTGAAGCTAAACAAAAGAGAGGGAAGGGGCATTCAAATAAGAGTCGCTTCAAAAGAATGACTGATGTGTTATTTAATAACTCCAGGAACCACTAAGCCATGCACTACTATTGTATTTACTCGCGTAGTAATTGCACCCTCGTTTTGAAGCAGAAAATGTCGCCAAAAGTCTACAATACTGTGTAGCAGATTTCCCCGCATAGTAGTCGCAAATAGACTTTCACAATGAAAAATTAGCAAAAAAAAACGTGTGACTATTAGGCGCGTAAATACGATACGAGGGTGGAAAGAACTAGGTAGAAAAATGAGCTTTCGGTCGAACTGTCGATGTCTGAATGGACGGGCGTTTGAACGACTTTGCTGCGAAAGAGTTATTATACAGGGGAAGGTCATAAAAAACGTCCTCCATATGTGAGCTTGTAGCGGCCTATCCGCTCAACCAATCAAAATAAAATTTCAAATATTGATATTTGATAGTATGTGATCGAGACATTGAGGATCTGATAAAGTAATGCTCCCACGGTTGCGGTTACAGAAAAAAATTCGAAATGTTCGAACGGCAACATCCACTTTTTTCCTGCGCAAACTGATCAGCGCATTTTGAAACCATAAATGGCGTTGGAAAGACAGAGGTATGCGAAAGGTGTCAGCGCAAAATATTTACAAATGAGAGGATTGTAAAGGACCAATGGCAACACAAGAGAGGAGAGGGAGAAAACTTTTATCGGAATTAACGAATTTTTAAAACGTCCAACGTTTCAAGATAGAGTCATCTTCCGTAATTTTTCCGTTTCCTGGCCACCGAGGTCCTCTAACCTCGCACCGTTGGATTTCTGGTGTTATATGAAATCTAAGGTGTACATATCAAATTTACGAGGTTTGCCGGAATTAAAAAATGCCATAAAACGTCAAGCTAGATAGATTCCTCCCCCGATGACATTGTCGTCAATATTCATTATTTTTGTCAACAATCACACAATATACTACAACAATATATTACATATATTGAATATATGCGATACTTTAAAGCCTAAAGCATAATATATTACAACAATATGCAATGCGTTAAAGCCTGCGAAGCATTGAAATTCGAATAAAAGTTCTTTTCCCTCTCCTCTCTTGTGTTGTCATTGGTACTTTACAATACTTTTCTTTGCAAACATTTTACACCAGAATTTTTGTCATTTATGTATCACTCCAACTCCATTTATTGTTTGTCAATGCACTGATCAATTTTCGTAGGAAAAATGTAGGTGCTGCCATTCGGAAATTTCAGAATGTTTTCATAATAACCGTAACCTCGAGAGCTGTGTTGTCTTAAGTCATCAAAATCTTCAGCGCATACCTTCAAATAACAATATCTGAAATTTCATTTCCATTAGTTGAACGGATAAGCCGCTAGAGGATCATATACCGAGAAAATATTTTATGACCACCCAGTATATATATACAGACTTAATAGTAAGTAGCAGCAAGATGCGGCTGGCAGAAGAGATAATCTAAATATTCAAAACCCTCAGCTTAAATACACAAAAACCTAATTAAATCTGATGAGAAATACACAAAGCGGAAGTTGTAGTAAAGGGTTAGATCATTAATTAGAGATTTAAATTAATTAAAAGGTTAAATAACTGGTCAATTAACATAAAATACTATACAAATCTTTTATAAACATCTTGCATGAGAAAAATTATTTGAGGAGATATCAAACGTTAAAGAAGTATTTGAGACAAAAATGCTTTTATAATGATTCTCAGTTCGGATTTACTCCTCGGAAGTCCGCTGAAGACGCCATTATTCGCCTTTGTAATATCTTGCAGTGTGCAAAGAAAATGAAGTATACTACACTTCTTATTTTCCTGGATTTCAAAGGAGCTTTTGATAATGCTTAGTGGCCATCTATCTTAAAAATTTTAAAAGATGTTGGTATACCACATAATATCTATAACCTTCTGAAAAGCTTCTT
This sequence comes from Stegodyphus dumicola, assembly GCF_044657685.1. Lineage (NCBI taxonomy): Eukaryota > Metazoa > Arthropoda > Arachnida > Araneae > Eresidae > Stegodyphus > Stegodyphus dumicola. The sequence continues at coordinate 182,456,012 of NC_140775.1, forward strand.
GAACGAGAGGACTGCTGAACTTCAGCTTGGGAACGAAGCTAAGGTTTATTCTCTAGAAAAAGGCTGTCCTCAAGGCTCTGTATCCGGACCTACTCTTTGGAACATAATCATAAATGATCTTTTAAGTCATCTCGACGGTTGTTTAAAAATTGCGTTTGCAGACGACTTACTATTAATTTTCCAATGAAGGATTTTGAATAACATTCTTTTGAGAGCACAAGAAGTTCTAGATTTTGTCTCCAGTTAGGCGATTTCTCATAAACTCACTTTCAATCCTTCAAAAAGTAAAGCTATGCTTGTTCCCAGTACGTTTGATGAACAAAATATTGCTTCTTTGATGCTCGATAATTCTCCGTTGGAATTTGTAGAAAATGTTAAATATCTCGGTGTCATTCTTGACCAAAAATTAACATGGAAAAAGCCCATTGAATTCCTTTCTGCTAAATGTGAAAAAATTATTAATGGCTTTCACCTAATTTCCAAAAATACTTTTGGTGTAAGCTACGATGATAAGAAACTCATGTATAAGCAGTGTATTGTACCTTTCATTTCGTACGGCTGTCGTGCTTGGGGACTTGTTCTAGCCAAGAAGGTTAACAAAAGAAATTTAAGAAAGATTCAACGGAGAATTCTTCTTCGTATTATTAGTGGCTATAGATCTTTAAGCTATGAGGCTACTTTTGTTTTTGCAGGAGTTCCGCCTATTGATTTTGAAATTGCATATAAGAATAATATTTTTGAGTCATTGGCAACTCATGCTTCGGAAGACTGTATTAATGGAATTGTTCCCTTCAATGATCTTCCTCATCCCGCTGCTTTAGAACCCATAAATTTCTGCGATTATAAAGAGACTGCTGAAATAAGTTTTCATATGGTTTTCTTTACAGATGGCAGCAAGATGAACAACAAGGTTGGCCTTGCATTTCTTCTTTCTGAAGGCCATTCCAAGATTTGTTTTCTTAGACACCGTATACGGAATGAATGTACAGTTTTTCAAGCAGAACTTCTGTGCATTTATCTTGCCGTCAAATGGATCCAGGATCATGGGACAACATCCTCAAAGTACCTTATTTGTTCTGATTCTCTTTGTTCTCTTCAACTTTTGAACAGTATTACAAGCTGCGATAAATTAGTTATCGAAACCCTAGTAACTGTTAGTTCACTTAGAATTAGAGGTATTGATATCTGCTTTGCTTATGTGCGTGCTCATCATGGTTTCTACGGAAATGAAAGAGCTGATTTCTTAGCTAAAGATGCCTTAAATTTACCCATTGATATCAACATTAGCATTCCAAAAAGTTATTGGAAGTCCTTTCATTATAAAAAGCTTTTAGCTATGTGGAATGAGGAATACATTTCATCTTGTAATGCGGAAGTCGCCAAAAAGTTCCTTCCTTCTATTTACCATAGACTGAATTCCGAGTCTTTCCTCTCGTTAAATTTTAAAGTGTCTCAGTTTTTATCTGGTCACGGTAAATTTGCAAGTTATCTGTTTCGTTTTAATATACGATCAAACAATTTATGTGAATGTTCAAAAAGAGTTCCTCAGGATGTGGAACATTTGATTTTCTCGTGCCCTACATTTAATGGCCCTAGATTATGCTTACAGAACGATTTGAAAATGTTCGGAGTGACTTGGCCAGTGAACTTATCTGTTTTCGTGAAGTCCAGACTGCTGTTCTCTGCTTTTGTTCGCTTTATTTATGCATGTAACTTTTAATGTTTATTTATACATGTAACCTTTAATGTTCTAGTTAACTTACTTCTGTAAGCCCCGTGTTGTACATAGTATGTGGTGCACGGGGAGTCTGTATGTTCTCAAACGAAAGAAAAAAAAAGACGTTAAAGAAATTGTGTCAGAAGAACTATTGTCGCATATCTTGTGTGATTAAAACCTGAATTTTTCTCCCATGTCTCAGAATTCTTTTAGCCCAAAGGGCGTTAGCTCAGAAGGGTTATAAATTTCGTTTGGGCATTTTGTCGCATTTCATTATAAACGGCGTTTTATTTTTCAAATTGCTGCCAGCAAATACAATCGCCCTGCATTATATTTAAAGAAATTAAATAATGAAGAATCTGCATAAATGTATGCATATTTCTCAGATTCTGATAAAACTACGGTATCTAAAGCGATCGAGGTTTGAATAACGTACGTCTCCACCCGAATATGGGGATTTGGAAGCACAAATTTGGAATTTGTTTTATTGTCTATTTCATATTTTCTAAAGCATTTATGAGTTTTTGGTTAACAAACTCAACGATTTGAAAGATAAGTACACTGTATGGAAAAAAAATGATCTCCAGCGCGCTAGACTGTGTATCAAAAATTCTAAAGATATGCTCTTTCTAAGTCATTTTACGATATTGCTGTTGAATTCAATTTTATGATTTAATAGCGAAGTATGTGATATTTAATAAACAAAGGTAACACACAAAACGTTAAAAAAAGCACTCTTGGTCTTGATATAAAATCTGAAAACTTTCAGATTTTTTTAAAATTATTCTAAAACTAACAAAATAACTTATTTTTATAGAAGACACTTTTTATTTAATATTTAGTTTCATTAGTAGAAACATGTTCCTTGATTCCAGAATCATAATATTTAAATTCTGTCCTGTATGTCTTTCAGTTTATTTGCATAAAATTTATTTCCTGTTACTTCAAATATTATATTACGAATTTGTTGAAATAACCGTTCTGTAGTTAAATATACATTGTCATAACAAAGCAGATCCTTTCATACGGATGACTAATTAATCCTTGTTGACCTTGATGATTTAATCATCCAAATTCGTCTTAGCACGGCAGAGAACATATACTCTGTCGATATATCTGACAGATGCCATTCATTTAATTTAATATTCACTATCTACATTGTGATAAGCTTCACTATCAAAATTACGCACAGAGATTAAATTATACGCTTCTGCCTTATTATACTAGTTTGCTATTTTTAATTGATTAGTTGCACTTAGTTTTATGAAAAGACCATATTTCAGACCATATTTCCTCAAACATGTATCTTTTACGAAAAACTCCGGCAGAAATATTTCTTAAAATAATCAGAGAATTTTGAGAATTAATTTCAATTCAAAGTGTGTATAGAGAAGTTTTTCGAAACAAAAAAAGGGGGGGGATTTGGATTTTTCATAAAATAAAGAAATCGTCACAGACAATGCAATAAATAATTAACAGATACTGACCACCAACTCGAAAACTCCAGGATATGAGTAGGAATCTCGCATAAAGCTTCAGTATTTGTGTTCCATTCTTCTAGCGGGTGTAATATCGTTCTTCTCCTTGTGGTGTCCTCTCGGCATTGCTTTCGGCGGTAAGATGACCCAAACCCATTGGTCATCGACTCATTTTCAGAAAAAGCTTGGGAATCAAGTGCCTGGCTGTTATGGGGGGAGAGGGTACAGAAAAGGACTTAATACGGTTTCTTTGGTTTGTTTCATTATGGCAAAGCACAATAGGAATTTCTGTCTGAGGCAAGGAATGCCTTCATAAAGGCCTTTCAAAAGGAAACTGGTTCAACGTTACATATCGCGAAACCACGAATCTTACCATGTAGAAAGCTAATTTTTTGAAATTAATGCCACAAAATAGTAGAGCCGTGCATTATATTTAAATTAAAAACGAAGAAGCTGAATGAAAGTATATGTGTTTGTTGCATTGTGAAAAAACAGCGATACCTAGTGCCATCCAATTTTGAATAACGTAGTCTTCCACCCGAACATTGGCACCTGCAAGCCCGAATTTTGATTTTTCAATTTGTTTTATAATTTGGTTTTCATATTTTATAAGATTTTAATGAATATTTGATTAAGAAACTCAACAATTTCAAAACGAGTAATGGCAATTCACAGCGCGGATTAAACCGCTTAGCCCAAAGGGGTGTTAGCCGAAATGCTTTCGAAACTCGTATGTATGTGTCAAGGAAACAGAACGCTCCTTTGCGAGTAATATAAAATCTGAAAGCTTTCAGAATTTTTTTTCCTTAAATTTATTAAACCCGGAATAACTTAGGCAAGGCTGGCGATAATCCGTAACAGGAAGACGAGGCTGCCAGAAGCTCTGACTTTAAAGATCCATACACAATAACTAATTTGCATTTTGGTGGGGTTTAGGTTTAGCTTATTATGTCAAAGCAGACTAGGGTTATCTGCTCGAGGTACGCTTTCATGGAGGTCTTTCTAAGAGAAACTGGCCGGTATATATATATATATTTGTTATACTTGGGGAAAACTACGAAAACACCCATGCCACCAACTCTTTCGTCTGGTTTCGAAGTCAGGTTGGAACTACCAGTATTCAGCGATTTTATCGCACATCCGCGGGCATGCTCATTCTTGTGAGAACTATAATAAACACTAGAAAGCCCGGCGGTCATACGAAATTACCTCTGTTCTAGATATTATAAATTGTAATTAAAATTATTTGTGCAAAGGTGTCTGCTATTTCAAACTGAATTACCCCGAGCAGGCAGCGAGGACGCCCCTTTGCTTACTACCTCACGGGGTTTCCCCCTTCTAGTTGCTTAATTGCTTAAAGTAGGGTCACTGGCGGTACATTTCTTAAGCCACCGCTAGCTCAATGAATAAAGGTGATTTAAATAATGAAATGTTAATTCACATGTCAAAGGTCTCTTTGTACACAACATTTCTTGTGTAGATCTTTCCATCATTTTTAAGCTCGCATTGCAGAGGACCATCCATTATTTTTAATTTTACGTCCGTTCTTTCACGAACTCTTGAACAGGCAACATAAAGTTGACCGTGTCCAAATGCAGGCTCAAGTAAAAAAATGACAACACGCTTAAACGTTTGGCCCTGAGACTTATGGATGGTCACTGCAAAGGCAAATTTTACAGGAAATTGTCTACGTCTCAATTGAAACGGCAACCCTGCACCGTGGCAACTTCACCGCATTACCTAGGACAGTTACGCAAGCAACCAATAAACTATCGGCGATAAACAGACACTTAAGCCGCATATATACATGGGGTAAAGTAACATCATTTCGGCTGGATCCCGGGCTTAGCCAAGCACACCGTTGGATTCTGCAGGTCCTTGGCACGCCATTTTGACCAGTCGTGTGTTCTTGGGAATTTAATTAGCCGAGATATTGATTAAAAATTAATTTTTCCCTACGTTTTCCCTACATCCTCCACTTTCTTTCTTGGGTTCTCCCTATTATAGAGATTTGGCTAGGTGCCAAATTCTTTTTTCTCGAATATCTACGGAAAGGCGCCGAGTTGAAACTCGAGACGCGTATCCTCGGATTCCAAAAAATTCTCCGAATCCATCGATACCGCTCTCATCTTCGTACGACTTTTATCGGCCGAGATATTAATTAAAAACTGTGGAAACGTTAATTGCCGCGCTCATTTTTCCGAGTGGCAACAATAAACTATCGGCGACACACACTTTAACCGCTTACAAATATACTAGAAAGCCCGGCGGTTATACGAAATCACCGCTGTTCTAGATATTATAAATTGCAATTAAAATGATTTGTGTAAAGGTGTCTGCTAATTCAAACTGAAATACCCAGGGTAGGCGGCGAGGACGCCCCTTTGCTTACCGCCCCACAAGGTTTCCCCCTACTACTTGCTTAATTGCTTAAAACAATGATAACTGCATGTATGGCTATCAGTGTATATGGTCTCTTTTAATACCGTGGCAACTTCACCCCATTGGCTAGTACAGTTACGCAAGCAACCAATAAACTATCGGCGACAAACATATACAAAAGCCGCATATAATAAAGATGTTATAGTAAAGGTTTTAATCACTATAATTGAATAATTGACATAAAATATCTTATAATCTTTTGTTCTTAAGTTGACATATAAACTTACAGTATGATAAATGCTGAAAGCTCGAAATGAAAAACCAGAAGGTATTCCAGCTTAAGCTAAAAATAACTTGTTTCATCACATAGACAAAAGTACTACTTTAATTCAGCCTAAAACTATTCTCTTGATTTGTGTTTTGGAGGCAAATTTCTTGCAAATTATAATTAATTAATACTAGCATTTTAAATTTCTTCCCTTATAAAAGTAATTTTAAAATTTCGTCTCATGCATACTCGTCTGGATACGAGCTTTCTATTTTTTCATTTGTTAGCCCAGAAGGGCTATTAATTTCAAAACTCCATTTTACGTTGAAAACTTTAAATGTCCGTTTCACTTTTCAAATTATTGCCACCAAATGTTATCGCCCTGTGTCATATTTAAAGAAATTAAATATTGAAGGATCTGCATAAATGTATGTAAGTTTCTCGCATTGGAACAAAACGACGGTACCTAGAGCCATCCAATTTTGAATAACGTAGTCCTCCACCGAATATGTGTATCTAGAAATCCTAATTTAGAATTTGTTTTATTATCGATCTCATATTTTGTAAAATGCTAAAGAATTTTCGATTAACAAACCCAACGATTTCAAAGCGAGCAATGGCAAAACTGTATGGGAAAAAAATCTGAAAAGTTTCAGAACGTCCAAAAGGGTATTTTTATAACATTTTGTGTTTTACCTTTATTTATTAAATATAATGTTCTTCGCCCTTATACCAAAAAATTAAGTTCAATAGCAATATCGCAAAATAATTTCCCATACACAGTCTCGTGCGGTGAAGATAAAAGTGTTTTTTCTGTGCAACGTTGCCATTGCTCGCTCTGAAATACTTGAGTTTGTTAATTAAAAACTCGTTAAAGTTTTACAAAATATGAAACTGATAATAAAACAATTTCCAAATTTTGACTTCCAGATGCCCATATTCGTAGTAGGATTACGTCATTCAAAATTGGTTGGCTCTAGGTACCGTTGTTTTATCACAATGCGAGAAACACGGTTACATTTATGCAGATTCTTCATTATTTAATTTCTTCAAATATAATATAGGGCGATAATATTTGGTGGCAACCGTTTTGAAAGTGAAACGGATATTCAGAGTGAAAAATTGCATAAACAATAGTCTCTCAGAGACAAAGCCACTTTTGACTAAAAAAATATTTTTATCTCCAACACGCGATACTCTGTATCGGAAATTTACATTTTTTGTATATTACTGCCAAGTAACTTTGGAATTATCCCCTACACAGACTCTTACAAGACCGTTATATTCTGCCAGATCTGCAGGCTCTTTAGAGCTACTGGAGCTCAATGATAATTGGATAAACCAAGACATTATGATTGTGAGTGTTATGATCTTTTGCCCTGAAATGCAGATGCACTTAACACCCCAAAGATCCCCTGGGCCATTTATTTGGATTGAAATCGCTCTCCTTTAGGTGCTTCAGGGCGTTTGCTATTACTGGAAATAGCAAGATCAGAAATCCTGCAGCAGGTACCTAGGGAATTATTGATGTACCAAACCCCCCTCTCGCTTTCCTACTGTGTATATTACAGGCTATTCTATTGTTCTAGCGGGCAGATTTCTTCCATCTTTAATATCCCGTTTTACTCTGATTTTGGTAATGGAAGTATGAAGTAAAAGCAATAGAAGAAAGAGAAAATTCTCTTTGGATTTAAACATCAAAATATTGACTCGGAAATAAATTAATTGGACTCTTTTTATATTCTGTTTTTAGTCCCAGAAAAGTTCGTAATTATTGAACAGGTTTGTGTTTTATGATTTTAATTTTGCGGCAAATTTTCTGCATATTTGTTCTCTTAATGTACGTTTTGTGTACTTCTGCAGTATAATATAATGTTTCTATCCCTTCTCTAAGGGAAACTGACTTGTGTGCACGTTATACATTTATTGCATTCTGCAATAATTTTATTGTATTTTGTGTAACAATTATATCTATTGCATTTTGTGTAATAATATTATTATTATTAGTTTCAATTCAGTTGGATTTGCAGACCTGTATAATGATTGTAACTGAATTTCGTGTTTTATGATGAACTTGGTATAATCCTAATTAAATGTTTGGAACCAGGGATACTGGCAGAAATCTTCCTCTGGTTCTTGGCGATGAATGTTGTCATGAAATTGATGGCATTTGTTGATTTATCGCCAGTATTGAAGCTCTAGAAATACTTAACTTTACGCTTGAGAAAGCCTATAAACAACAACAACAAAAAAAAAAAAAAAAAAAAAAAAAAAAAAAAAAAAAAAAAAAAATCTGAAATTTTGCAGATTTTAAATTACGTCCAAAGAGGCGTTTTTTTAACGTTTTGAGTGTTACCTTTATTTATTAAATATCATGTTCTTTGCACTTAAACCATAAAATTCAGTTCAAGAGCAATATCGCAAAATAATGTTAAATTAAGCATATCTTTAGAATTTCCGATATACACAGTCTCGCGAGCTGGAGATAAAAGTATTTTTTTTCTATATAACATTGCCATTTCTTGCTTTTAAAGCATTGAGTTTGTAAATCAAAAATTCGTTAAAGTTTTACAAAATATAAAATCTATAATAAAACAAATTCCAAATTTGGGATTTCAGATGCTCATATTCGCAGTAGGATTTCGTCATTCAAAATTCGATGGCTCTATGTACCATTGTTTTATCACAATGCGAGAAATAGACAATCATTTATGCAGATTTTTCATTATTTAATTTCTTCAAATATAATGCAGGACTCTAACATTTTGTGGCAACAGTTTGAAAAGTGAACCGACGTTTATGAGTCCGACGCAAAATGCCAAAACAAAAGCAATAGTCCTTCGGGACTGAAATCCCTTTGGACTAAATAAAAAAAAAAAAAAAAAAACAGGTTCTGAGAAACATAGATTCAATTAGTTTGAATTTGCAAAATTACATGCGCCTAAATAAGCTTCGGCTCAAGATTCAATATTCCTTAAATACATTTAATAATTTGCATCCTAGTGTGAATTGATAAAAATGGAAAAAGTAAAGGTCATATGATGAGCTGGCTAGTTAACAAAATAATTCCATATATTTACTTTTTAAAAATATGTTTAATAAAATACTGAATAATTTCAAGATTAAACACGTCATTTCCTCTATAATACGATGAAATGATGCAGATATTATTCAAAGAAAATAATTATTATGTAAGGAACTGATTTTTACGAAATACAAAAAAAAATATCAGCGGATTTTTTAAAAAAATAAAATTTTGTTAAAAAATTTAATGAAGATAATGAAAAGATTTAAAGACACTTTTTTACTAGAATAGCTGTAAATACAGATAACAAAATAAAAGAAAAAATTACCTCGAAAGCAGAATTTTTTTCCTCTTTTTACACGCAAGAATCGATGTGAATTGTTTTATGAAATCTGTATTTGTTTTGCATATAAGCAAATAACTTAGTATGACTATTACTTCAAAAGAAATAAAACTATTTTCATTTAGCTTTATATTCCATTAAGAGAGTTTTCCATTCTAAATTCTGATTTTTCAATCTTTAATTTCAGTTCTCAGTGTTCTCAGTGTAGCCAAACAGCTTTTTATTTACATTTTCGCATAAAGGAGAACCTGTAATTTTTTGAGAAATAAAAATCTCACATTATGTCAGCTTAAGAACATTCCTAATTTATTTCTTCCCGCAAAAATGATGCAGAGCGAGTAGGTAAACGAAAGACCCCCGGAAGTTGCTTCAAAGTTTTTGTTTTTAAATCTTCAAATCTTTTATTACTTAAGCAAATATGTTTAAGAGAATTAAAAGCGTGATGTTTAAAATTGAACAAACAAAGCTTTTATTCTCGTGCGGAGCGCCCTCTAGTTACTTTAAGCTGCATTAAAAGTAGTTGCAATCTCGAAGTGTAAAAAAAAATGGTCTCTTGTTTCTTTTAAAGCTGAGCCGTATTTATCTAACATTATCTAATATTAATTGCACTGAAAAATTTTCTAACTAAACACTGGTTTAAGAAAATCTATTTAGGTATGGAGTTTTAACAATTTTTTAGAAACATTTAATGAGTTGAAGTATGGACTTCGTTGTTTTTCTTCTTCAGTAAAAAAAAAGTTGGGAAAAAATGTGTTTTCTATGAACAAACATACTACTGAACGGGTAGTGTCTTAAAAGTCGCCAATTTTGTGTAAACTAATATTTACATAGCGATTCTAGATATGAGTTTAATAACAAAAGATTTTAAAAAAAGTCTATTTCTCCATAACGCAGTTACGTACGCAATCTGCCGCAAGCTCCGTTAATGAAAACAGTGTAGTATGTAGTAAGTTTCAGCCTTTCAAGACTGAAAAATTTAGTTTTTGTTTTATTTATGGGTGTTTAAGAAAAAGAAATAATTAAAAAAAAAAAAGCGATATAATTTGCTTCAAGAGCTGGCGATTTTGTAAAATGAATGTCAATATTTGTCTCAAACATTTAACTTGCTTTTTAATAACTTAGGGCTGTTTAAAAAAGATGAATAAAATAAGTGAGGTGTTTGAAAATAATTTGTCATCAAGAATTTAAGAGACCGTTTATTAGAGCTTAAAAATTAATAAAAGAAATGTTTTTCTTGGAGATAACAAAACCCTACTGTTTATTTGACAGCATTTTGAAAACGCTGCTTTCATTTCTGAAAAGTCGTTTAAAAATAGCTTATCCGAGTTCATTAATTTGGAAACACTGTGGCAAAACTTTCTTGGATTCTTTTGAAAAGTGCTTAAAAAGGAAAAAATTTAAAAGTGCTTTTAAAACAAATTCGTCATATCAAGAAATATATTTTAGTTATATTCGAAATGCGCCATAAATCGAAAAGAAATTTTTTAAAGCTCGTAATGACAAATTTTGCAGAAGCTCAAACTGAAAGAAATTTATCACAGGAATCTTAATTTTAAGAACAGTCAACTGCGTTCAGGGTTTAGAAGGCCTGTCTATACATTAATTGTTATATAAAGATAAAACTAAAGAAAATACTACACTAAAAGGTAAATAAAGATAAAAGTTTTACATAAAGGTAGCTGCAAGGAAAAAATCTGATGTGTACACCACATGACTTCCTTGTTTGGAATATTAAATTGGAATATTAAATTATACGCATTTTTTCTTGCATTTCATTTAAACTTATTGGATTGAATTAAATCTACTTCGCCGACAGTGCATAAACCACAATAGAATAAATGCATTCTTTAAAACTCACTCTAGTATTTGTTTACCATAGCGACACTCTGGCGCTAGATTCACTTAACAGTATTAATAATTATATAACAGTTAACTTATATAATAATTATATAACAGTTAACTTATATAATAATTATATAACGAAAACTAAGTTAACTGTTATATAATCCAATAATTATGTAACAGTTAACGTATATATTTCGTTCATATTATAACTCATAATGCACAAAATTTATATCATTTAAAGAATAGAATTATCTAATCGTTGCCACATGTTCTATTCAAATATTATATAATATAGCTAGAATGATGTATAAAAGAAATTAAGCAAACACAACAAAAAAGAAACAGATTTTCACACACGATTGAGTATTTCTCATTTAATTAATTCAGTTCTCACTTCGCGAGAAGGCAAAAATACATAAAAACTCAAAATATCTATATTAAAAATTACGAAGTAAATCTTAAACACTTATTTCTTCGAAAAAATTCCAGAAAGAATTAAGCATGATTTAATTGGCAATAATGCGTTATCTTTGTTGTTGCGAAGCTAAGTTTCTCTAGATTGCCAACAAATCCACTAGTCTCCTGTTTCAAATGTAAACATCAATGGCCGCCATTAAAATCAGGCTTAACGGCAATTAGACTAAAATTGCTGATAATTCTAAAAATATTGCACACAGATTTACTAAAGGCATAAAATCCTTAACCGGAAGATAAAAACAACATAATTCAATCATTTTAAAGCAAAAAATGTACAATTTACAAACATATAAGAGTAAAGAAAGAGATCACTGAGCCGGGTAACAGAGTGGATATATACATAAATATATATATATAAATATATTTATATACTTTTGGTGCGGCCTATTGCAACCAAAATACGAGGTGCACATCTACATGTTATAGCAGTCCTATATACAAAATTTCAACGTTCTGAGGCTACTCGTTTTTGATTTATGCGAGATACGTACGTACGCACGTACGTACATACGTTCGTACAGGCGCCACAAAAAATTCTCTTCATAATTAGAATTCTCTTCAGACATTTAAAGCAGTTTTATAATTTTTTTGAAGGAAAACAGTATTTTATTCTGTTCTTACGTACAGATATCACGCAAAAACATCGTTAAATTGCATTCGATAGCGGTCAAAATGGATATTTTCGTTGAAATACGCTGCCTGAAACTTTTCGCGATTACAATACTTCCTTTTTACTTCGTACAAGGAAGTAAAAATGATATTTATATTAACGACTTAACTGTTTCATTTTCCTGCCATATTGTGGCCAGAAGTAAGCATATTTTTTATAAACAATTTTGTATTCTTATCGATTACATGAATTTAAATCAGTAGGCATAACTATTACAAGTGTTGTATTTAAGAATTGAAGGTAATTTTTAATTACGCTACGGAAATAGAAAGAACACTTTACAGGAGATAAATGAGAAAGAAGTAAATTCGCTGTGAAAGAAAATTGCGGTGGTGGTGGAGGAGGATCACTAGTCTTCATTTCGCAAAATTTCCGAACCTGCATTAGATCATCTGAACTTTCATCACTAGAGAATTCTGATAAAAAACTTTCAGAACTACCAGAATCGTTTGCTGGAAATTTCGATTCGCTTTCTGATCCAGTATGAGATGTAAGGTGTGGTGTGTGAGATTATGGCAAAGCCTCGAGGGCTATCTGCCTAAGAGGAGGGATGTCTTTGCGGAGGACTTTCTAAGGGAAACTGGCTCGTATACACGAATGTAAGAACTATGTTAATTTTATTAACAGTTAAATTTTAAGTTTCTTTCCTGCCAAATTCTTGACTTCAACTTACTACGTCCGGCCAGAACGTAGTTTTGGAATCTTTCTGAATACTTAATGAGGAGGAGAGGTATTTAAACCACGAAGTCTACTTGATAGTTGATAGTTGACGGGGGACGTGTGCACCATCCCTTTACCGTAATGGTTAATTGGCATATGCAACACGTCCACCTCTATCTTGAGCCAGATGGGCCACACAGGCGCCTCGCACCATACACCGAAACCCAGCGACCAGGCCATCCAGGTGGCAGTCCAAAAGACCAAAGAAGCCCCCAGAAGCATGTTCACACCAACCGCCCGGGCCTAGTATTTATTGAGTCAAAGTTCAACAAATACATGGCCAGACAAGGGCTCAAAAAATAAAATAAATAGATAAATAAAGGGTACATTTGAAGTTTTGACAAAGCATAAGATTACAAAGGTGCAAGTGTCAGTTTTGAATAAATACTAGAATCACATAGACATAATTAGAACAAAACACATACAGATAGCGATAACAATAGAAAACCAAAGGATAAACACCATTACAAAACTACTACTGCTACATACTACAATACTACAAAACTACTACTAGAATACTTACAAACAGTACTACAAACTGATACAATGCTAAATATTACAAAACTGCTACTGCTGCTATATACTAGGCTGATAATAATGCTGATAGTATGATATCGATGATTTAATGATCTTAACACTGATGGTAAGTTCAATACAATAGTTAGTGTACAAAGCGGAGATACAATACATAAATACATTATGCAACTATATAAATACCAATACAAGGTAAAGAGGATACATTATACAACTATATATACACGCATACACACATAAATGAGAAAGAAGTAAATTCGCTGTGAAAGAAAATTGCGGTGGGGGTGGAGGAGGATCACTAGTCTTCATTTCGCAAAATTTCCGAACCTGCATTAGATCATCTGAACTTTCCGTTTCCTTATCATCACTAGAGAATTCCGATAAAAAACTTTCAGAACTACCAGAATCGTTTGCTGGAAATTTCGATTCGCTTTCTGATCCAGTATGAGATGTAAGGTGTGGTGTGTGAGATTATGGCAAAGCCTCGAGGGCTATCTGCCTAAGAGGAGGGATGTCTTCGCGGAGGACTTTCTAAGGGAAACTGGCTCGTATACACGAATGTAAGAACTATGTTAATTTTATTAACAGTTAAATTTTAAGTTTCTTTCCTGTCAAATTCTTGACTTCAACTTACTACGTCCGGCCAGAACGTAGTTTTGGAATCTTTCTGAATACTTAATGAGGAGGAGAGGTATTTAAACCACGAAGTCTACTTGATAGTTGATAGTTGACGGGGGACGTGTGCACCATCCCTTTACCGTAATGGTTAATTGGCATATGCAACACGTCCACCTCTATCTTGAGCCAGATGGGCCACACAGGCGCCACATAGACATAATTATATACAATTTAATGTATATATTATATAATACACACATACACATATACAGATATATACCAATACAAGGTAAAACGATACTAATGATTCTGTACGAGATGCAAGACAAGATAGATAATTCAATATAAGATCAATAAGCCATATTGTTCAATACAATAGTTAATGCAAAGTTAATAAAACACTATTTATATTACTATACCAACTGTATATTTCCTATATTAGTGCAATTTTATACGACGCATATCTATACGATGCTCACAATTTAATATATTATTGGTTAATTTAATTATAATTTAATATATCACAATTTAATATATTATGCTCACACTTATATATTAATATATTAATATATAATTAATTATATATTAATTAAATATATAATTCACAATTTATATATTTAATATATTCACAGTACTGTATTGCAGGGAACTTATAATTCAATTTTATACAAGATGATACATATCTATACTATGCTCACAATTTAATGTATATATTATATAATACAGTACAATACGATTTACAACTAATACGTAAGATAATGGATGCTATATCATTCAATTACAAAAGTTAATGCAAAATTAATGATACATTATTTATATTACGATACCAACTACACATTTCCTGTATTGCAGGGGATTTATAGTGCAATTTTATTATGTATACGATGCTCACAACATTGCAATTTCATATAAGATGATACATATCCATACGAAGCTCACAATTTAATATATATATTATACAATACGGCGAAGTCTACTTGCAGAGTTAGAGAGTTTCTGATTTGCGCGCGTCTGCCTTTTTGGCTACTTTCTCTTTCAAAGCTGTTATTACGCTCGGCCGTACTCAGGCCCTTGATAAGCTTCGTAGTCAAATAGAGTTAAGAGGCCAACTAAATTAGAATCTTGATAGCTCAAGCTATACCTCTTTAGTTAATCTTAGTTGAAGCCCAAGTTTCGGTTTTTATTGTACACTCTAAGACGGAGTTTTGTTAAATCTTATTGAAATAATAAAAGTTTAGTTACCCTTCCTTCTTGTTGTTTTATGTTACACGAACTTAACCTTTTGAGGCCCGGACTTTGGTAGCAGTAAAAGCTACTAAAGGACGGGGAATCTTGAACCGAATGTTCTCCTGCCTTTAAGAAATCACATCCTATTTGCAACAAAGATTCTTGTGTGTAGTTTAATGTATTCTCAGAGGGGTGCATCTATGTTGTAAAAGGAAGACCTTTGAAAGAGATAACTGGATAAAACCCTAGGAACGTCAAATTTGACATTTCACCCATGTTGTAAAAGGAAGACCTTTGAAAGAGATAACTGGATAAAACCCTAGGAACGTCAAATTTGACATTTCACCCCACTTTTCAGCCTGGAAAATAGGGGTAAAGGACATGGCCACTAAAATGGACAACCCCATCTTTTCAAAGAGAGGACTCTATGGCCACTGTAATGGCCCTCCCGTCTCCAAAAGTTTAAGCGATTATTCGCTAACTAGTTCTTAAGATTCGTGACTTTCTACAGTAACTGATGAATACACTAGTGAGAATCTTACACAGATATATATTGGTTAGAAGCCATTTACTGTCACCCATCGTTCTTTTATTTCATAACAAAGCTGGGAAGAAATGTTATTTGCAAAACCTTAATACACTGAACACCTGCAAACAAACTCGATGAATTTCTCCAAATAATGCAAAAGGGTAAAACTGTCCTTGAACAGGTTTTACAATGCAATCTCTCCTGGACCACTAAAGACACCTATTAGAAACATAGCAAAGTAAAAACAAATGTGAAAAAACTGGGAAAAATCAGTGATTTGGTGTAGGAAATACACTGCCCGAGGGGTGTACGGGCAAATCAAAAAAGTCCCTTTTCGCGGCGCACGAACGCACAGCAAAGTGGTTAAAGACAAAAACACAAATGTTAAAGATAATACACAGGGTGATTCTAAATTGTTTTTACAAATTAAGAGGGGTAATAACTCACCCAGGAGCGCAGTAATTAACATAGAACATAGGATCGCACACCACCCTGAGAGGCAGAAAAGAGGAATATTAGAATCTCGACCTGAACTTGAACGGTGTTTGGACAGCGAATGAACGACACCAAAAGTTGCACAATCAGTTTAATGAAAACTCACAGAGAGTGCACAAAACGGATAAAACCGAAAACTTGGCATTCCAGTGTTAATTCGAGCTAAGTCTTTGATGGCAAACACTCAAATGCACATCTTTGGCTGGCAAGGTCTCAACCTAGCAAACGATTAAAACAAACTAATTACCTAAATTATTAGAGGGGAATTATATATTAGGGGGAAAATGTGCTAACCTTATTACTTGATATCAAAGTAGCAATTTTTTTACCCTTCGCCATCTTCTAGCCTGTCCTTCTGGACTTACTATGCTGCGCTCATTTTACACTCATGTCCATAAATTAAGGATAATGCAAAATCAGGCAAAGGAAGAATTAGAAGCAAAACAAATTTGACTTATTTGTAAAACTTATTTATTAAACAAAAGGTAACGAGCAAAAAAAAGATGCTATATGTTTGATATTATTAAAAAATTAGCGATTTTTTCTCCCTGGAGCAAATTACAAAACAAAAAAAAAACCTATTTACAAAAAACCAATATTACATGGTTGGTAATATTGTTAATACATTGTATGTCTCCCAGACGATGCAATACAGTCCGTACAACGCCTAGGCGTGCTGAGTATCAAATTATCGATCTGATCTTGGGGGATATTACACCACTCAAAAAGCAATGCTCTTCGAAGTTCCGGTACACATGTAGGAGGAGGTTGACGGGCTGCAACTCGTCGACCAAGCATATCCCACACGTGCTCTACTGGATTCAAGTCCGTTGACAATGTTGGCCAGTCCATACGGGTGATATCCTCCGATTGAAGGCATTCGCTTACGATGTTTGCACGGTGAGGACGGCCGTTGTCATCCATAAACACAAATTGTGCGCCCATGGCGCCCCGAAACAAACGTACATGTTGTTCCAGAATGACGACCCGATAGATTTGGCTCGTCATGGTTCCAATTTGAACATGCAGGTGAGTTCTGGAACTCAGAACAATTCCACCCCAAACGAGCAATCTTGCACCAGCGTAACGGTGTCGTTCAATGATGGTTTCTTGGTGGTAACGGGTACCTGGAGCTCTCCATATGAAATTCCCGCGAGAATCAGACCACAAGCTGAACCTGGACTCGTCGGAAACCATCACAGAAGCCCACTGTTGCGGTGCCCACAATGCATGCTCCCTACTCCAGCCTAAGCGCAGGCGACAGTGAGTTGCAGTAAGTGGAACGCATCTGACAGGTCTACGAGCAAATAGACCAATCTGCCCTAAGCGTCTGTGCACGGTCTGCCTTGAAATTGTCGTACCAGTGGCTGAAGAGAGCTGACGAGACAGGTCTGAGACTGTGCTCCCCCTGTTTCTTTTGGCAGTAACTGCCAAATACCGGTCCTCATTCGGCATTGTAACTCTGGGGCGACCTGTGCTGTAACGTCTACTCACATTACCATCATCTTGGAATCGTTGCCAAAGCCTGGAGATGACACTCTGGGCAATTCCAACTTCGTCTGATACTTCCAGTTCCCACATTCCAGACGGCCGATAATTCTACCACGTAAAAAATCATCCAAATGCGTCCTTTGTGTCATAACTATTCGGTTACTGCACTGAAATGCTTATAAAGCGCTTGGGAACAATTTTACTTCTTTGCCTGTATTCCTTATATATCACTCTCTTACACTGTCGTCATTGTGACGTACCATCGGTGTCATCTGGTTACTTCCTGAAATTTGCATATGATTCTTGAAGATGTGTGTAGTGATTTTACAGATGATATATTTATTTTAGAGTTCAATTTCCGCGTGACTCCGAATTATCCTTAATTTATGGACATGAGTGTACTTGAAGTTCCCTTCTTTGGAACACGAAGTTCTGACAGCCGGAACACATCATGGACGTTTCACGGCAATCTCGGCATATAGCGAAAGTTGGAGTTAGTTTATAATATTCAGGCCTTGATTGGATAATTAACTTGTTGCAATAGTTTTCCAGGTTGAGACCTTGTCAATCAAAGATGTGCATTTGAATGTTTGCCATCAAAGTCTAAACCCGATTTAACACTCAAAATCCAAGTTTTCGGTTTTATCCGGTTTGCGCATGCTCTGAAGTTCTTCACTAAACTGATTGTGCAACTTTTGGTCTGGTTCATTCGTTCTTCCAATACTACTGTAAGTTTAGGTTGGAATTCTAATATTCATGATTTCTGCCTCTCAGAATGGAATGCGACCCTGTGTTCTGTGGTAATTATTGCTCATCTGGATAAGTACTATCACCCCTCTTAATTTGTAAAAACAATTTAGAATCTCCCTGTGCATGTAATGTATGTAGGGTTTACTTTAAGAAGAACATGGTGGAGCACGACTTAAACATAATTACTGCTGTATTTTTACTTATAAAAAATAAATAAAAAGTAATAAAAAGGTAAATTATGTAAAGATTAATATTGCAGGGTGATCTCACAATAATTATGCTCAGTCCAAGCAGTTCTGCAGGATTAATATAATGCTGACTAACACACTGTCCTCAATAAATGCATTCAACGTCCCGTCTTCCCTTTCATAGCTAATTACAGACAAGCATCTTGGACGATCCGTAGGCCGTCTGCCTACTTCTTCCATCTCAAAATATCCGCTCCATGCATGGACGCGTCTCGTCTCCAGTGCTTCCAACGGTCCTATGCTGCTTTGAAAGCTGCGTTACGTCATGGCTCTGCTAAGTTGAAGTAGAAGTAAATAAAATGGAAGAACCAACCTCCACATGTAATTGTTACGCTCCGTGCTTGGACGCGTCTCGTCCCCAGCACTTCCAACGGTCGTATGCTGCTTTGCAAGCTGCGTTACGTCATGGCTCTGCTAAGTTGAAGTAGAAGTAAATAAAGTGGAAGAACCAACCTCCACATGTAAAATTGTTACGAATTTTATACTTAGATGGGTAATTTTAGTAGAATTATAAGTAAAATTGTTTTATTTTTCTGTGCAATGTAGCGCAAGCAAATTTTAAGACAGGATTACGTCGGAAAAGTAAGAATACAGGGAAAAGTGCATTTAACACTGAGTAAATGGATATCTCGGCAATCTAGCAAGATACCGCCAAGCTAAGAACGTTTGGGCTACCAGTTGATGACCATTTTGTCCGTTCCCTGTATCATCGTTATAAGTATTGTAACTGAATAAATGTAATTGACTACTATGTTAGCTGCAACCGTAATTCCACCTTAGTATTGCTTTCCAGTAATTTCGAGAAGCATAAAGTATGAGAAATATCTCGCGGCCGGTTGAAAGGTCGAAGAGAAAGCATCTGCTCTCAGTGGTTTAGTTAGCTGCCGTTGTTGCGAGTTCAGCTTAAGATCGGATTAGCTTTCTCTTTTAGATGCGCGTTGCATCGCGTTGTGTTTAACCGTCTTAGTAGCTTGACGTGTAACTACTGATTATACTGTGTGATACCAGGAACACTTGTACTAATATTTCTGAGGAAAATTCCAGAGTTCTGAAATATATCTTTTAATAAAAATAAATTTTATTAAACTGTTATCGGACTTGTGCATTCAATCTATTACAAACCCGTACGCGAGCAGCGGTATGTTATTTGAAGGACTTTCTAATCTAATATCATGCGCAGTTGATGTTACGACTAGTACAAAATAATTAAGTTAAATTATAACAAAACAGAGAATTTTGAAAACTAATTTCTATAATAAATTCATAATAAATTCAATAATAAATTCATAAATAAATAATATAATAAATTCATAATATTTATAAATATAATATTTTGATAATAATATTTTGATATACTGATAATATTTTGATAATAAATTCATATATATAATATTTATAAATATTATAATATATTAAAATATTATAATATAAATATTATAATATTTTATTTGAATTTAAAAGATAAGAACTAAAGCAAAAATTCAAAATCATTAATCATCATTTGGAGTAATAAAAAAAAATTTAATCACAATTCTAATAAGATATTTTTTAATCACAAAAAAATTTAATCACAATTCTAATAAGTAATTTTATCACAATTCTAATAAGATATTTCCTCTTTTTTTTTTTTTTTTTTTCATTTCTATTTCAAGTATCTTATGTTCTTTGCCTTACTTTTCGTTTCATTCTATCCTAAGCTCGCACGACTTCCATTCCCCCCTCTCTCTCTCTAGTTGATCAATTTCGTGGCAAGGAGTGAGATAGATGTCGCTGATCAATCACGTCTTGGACAGGCCTGCATCAGGCTTTGACAGCTCAACCTGTCAGATGTCGATTGGGTGGAGAAGTGTTCCCAACCACTTTATGTCTGCCCCAACCGCTGAATATCCAGTTCTCGAAGTCCTTGCTATGGCAATGACGTGTATAGATTTGTCTCCATTGGTCTTACGAGATTGGGAGATAATCTTCCTTCGCTTAACTCGGCCTATCTAAGAGATCTGCATTTATTCATAAAGGACTACATAACATTTTGCTGGGTCTAAGTTTTATGTTTTCTGATATGGTAATGGTAATTTTGGTACTCTTGATTTCTTTTTTGTTATGCTTTTGGCTATTTTCAATTTTGTCGTTAATAAGCAAAGATTCATGCTTTGGTGACAGATAAATAAGTTCACTCGATCATCTCTTATTCGCTTGTTCTGTTTACACTAAAAGCACTACAGGCCAAAAAGTTGACCATTTACTCATTTATAACCATTATGCACTATCATAAATGCTGCAATAGTTTAGGCGCTACTTAATGTGATGGCGTTTTTCCATGACTATTTTAGATTGGATTGGATTATTGTAATTTGGCACAAAACCTGTCAAGGTTATCTGCGCCAGACAAATGGTAACAATGCAATTAGTCATTTGTAAAAAACTTCCAGCTTAGGTAAAAAGAGACAGATTACAATCTATGATAAAAGCTGATATCTTTTTAAAACAGGTTAAAGTCTATTATAAAAGCCAATATTTTTTAAAAACAGAAACAAATTACGATGATGTGTTTTTCCAATTAAATTTCCTAAGTCCAGTTCTGAACAATTAAAATGTTTATGGCGAAAATAATTAAAACTCTGCATTCCACCAAGATGTGATGGACTGTCAGATCTGCATTGCAGTTTGGGCATCTGAGATTCTCTTCTCCCTTCAGAAGATACTCATGGGTCAGGTGACAATGGCCATGACTATTTTAATAACATTAAGCAGTGAGAAAAATAGAGTTTAACTCTATTCATATTTTGAAATTAGTTTAATTAATTTATAAGGTATTTATTACTCCTTTCCGCATACTTCGTGGTATAACTGGAAACACGCTCGGTGCGTATTCGGGAGGTCCTAAGTTCGAATACCAGCGATAGCAATGTGGATTTCTTTAGTTTCCTGGCATCGAAATAAATCTAAATAACTCTATAAATTTAATGTAAACATTATAAGGCATTTCTCCCACCTTCTTGGCATGCCTTCGTAGTGTAGTGGTTTGCACGCTGGGCGCGTATTCCGTGATTCGATTCCCGGCAAAGACGTTGCTCATTTTTCATCTGCCCTGCTTCGAAAATAACCTAAAGTCTCTGCAACATAATTAAAAACATAAATACATGCTCTCACGTAATTCTAATTGGGAAAAAATTTTATTAATGATTGTTATCTTGAATTATTGCGCAAAAGTTCATCTATATACCGCACATATACATAATATTTCTGGAAATAATTTGATCGATGCTGTTGTCTTAAGCTTAACATTCAAATGGTAATCTTCATTTAAACATTTGTAGAAATTTAAACGATTTCAATATGTTCTTAAAGTGTAGCAGGAGACGTGAAAAATGTGCAGTTCCCTAGCCAGGACTCGAACCCTGGATCTTTCGAACAGGCTCCGAGTGTACTACAGTTACACTACAAAGTCATGCTGAAAGGAGGGAGAAAGTACCTGATAAAATTTATCATGTAAAATTGCTTGGAATTTGCTTCATAAAGTGACAGGCAGATCTACTCCTATCAATCAAGCTGCGACTTGATGTTTTTAATTATATCTATCCAAGTATTGAATTCCTCATAATTCATGTTAGTTAGAAACGTTCTTAATTTTTCAGCTTCCGTTATTTCATCTTAGAAAGTCTTCCACGAAGGCATCCTTCATCTTAGGCAAATATTCCTCATGTATAAAATTAGCAAAGCAACCTTGTATTTGGAATAGATTTACTTAATAACTCAAATCATTTCGAGGGCAAACAGATACAGGTCCCTCATCATCAGGAGCAACGAAATCTGCAAGAGTGGCAGTCTGGGGCCTGTATCTCTTTGACCTCGAAATCAGTTGAGCTATGGACTTAATCTACGCCAAATACAAGGCTGCTGCTTTTTGAATTTTATGCTTCAATTTGGCATGTTTCTTTTTTGTTTAGCCAACATGTACTTTGCCATATTCAAGTAACCTAACCTTTATTTCATCATTTATTAAATGTCTGGTATCTTAAAACTGTCTTTTATTGCCTTTTCTGAGTGAATCGAAGACTTTAATGTTGCCTTAAACCAAGATGCTTGTTGAATTGTTGATCCTATAACTGGCCAATTATCGCTGGTCATTTGGAAATTTCTATACTCTCTTTTCACCTTATATGGCGATTTTAACTTTCATTTGCCGACTTAACTTAAAAACTAGGTATACCAGAGCTTCCAGCTGAATTTAAGCCATGGTCCTACAAAAAGAGTACGCCAATTAAATTTCCAAAGATTTTTGACGTTCTAAGAATTTCTGATCTAGAACGCAGTTTTAATTTTGCATACCACTTATACATTTCTAATTTATACGCCATTTACATTTATACGCCTTTATTTTACTATTGCCTTTTTCATTTATCTTTTTCGTTTTAATAGCGTTCACTTAAGGAAAACATAACTTGGCTTATGCGTTGTTTTTCCCCGATTTGCTCATCAACATTTCGCAGTTAAAAACAGTAAAGACATTTTTACTTATTTGCACGTAATATAGGAAGTATAGTATAGTCGCGAAAATTTTGGGTATACTATTTTAACAAAAATATCCATTTTGGTCCTTTTCCAATCCATTTGGACGATGTTTTGCCTGATACTCTCGAGACTCTCCACGCTACAACTCGCCATGCACTCGACGACACTCAGAGCACGGCTCCCGACTCTTCGGTTCAGTCGTTCCCGGAGCTCAACACGCTCTCTCGGCGATGCACTAACCGCGATACACTACGAGACACCTTCGTTGCACTCGACGACCCACTCGACACTCGTTGCCCGCCTGTCAACTCGATCGACTCCGCACGGCTCGCTATACGAGGCACACTCTCTGAGTCGCTCACTAACTGACTGCGGACCAGCAGGGTTTATATAGCTTTCGGCTTGTGTTCGGGAACATTCTGGGCTAAACCGGTAAGAATTCGAACCAGAAGGTTTTCCAATCGTCCATGGTATATAGCCAATTTTGTCGCCAGTTGGACGATTTCTCGCCAATTGTGGCAACCCTGCCCTCACTTACCATTTTATGGCAACCTTAAAACTGCTTTGAGGGGAAGCTAACTTACCGCTCTTTTACATTTCGTAACAATATTTAATTGTTGCTATTGCTAATGCTCACTTGTCTAACCTACAGTCAGCCCAAGACCACAAAATTCATCGTTCTTAACAGTACTTCAGTTAAATTCATTCTGTAACATTTTGATAACATTAACCAACCAGTTGATCACAATAAGCGATATATTTTCAGAATTTCCCATGCAAACGAACGGGACTTTGGCTATTTCATAACGATACCCGAATGATGATATTCACCACGATCACATTAAGCGGTGCTTACTGTATAAACAAAACACAGCTGCATAAAATAAATGCAGAATTCGAGTATTTGTACAATATACTTACTAAAACGGAATGGTAAAGGAATAGTATTTAACATAATAATTATACAAATGCATAGAAGTTATCCACTATATTTGGCATCATTTATTTGCTTGTTTACTCCTGCACAAAATGCACTGCTCGCCAAACATTTTATCTTTATTATGTTCATAATTTGAATTTATCTTAGTTTTTCCTAACACTACTTCTAGCAAGTTCCATATATTCTCTAATACAGGAATCAGATAAAAAAGATCACATTATGTCAAATACTTGTCAGCAGCACATGAATTGAGTTTTGAACCAATGTTTCGAAATCTGGAGATATCCACAATGTCCTTGAGGAGATTCTAACTCCGTACCTCGCGAATACGCAACAAGCAGGTTTGTTAGAACACGAAAGCAAGGAAAGGAGGGGGAAAATGCCTTGTAACTTTGTACATGAATCACTGACTGGTGCATCCGGAAATATTGGTAACATGAAGCACATACTGTTATGGAATATAACTATTGACCATATATGAGCTTCAGGAGAACAGCCTGCTATAAGCTGCCATTATAATATCGATTGATTGTCAACAGTTTAAAATTCTTCAGATGACTACTAAAACCTAAAAATGTCTTTTGTTTATGGTAATGGCTGTTGATATGGCAATTAACGAGGAATTGACAATTGACATTGTTTCGTTGTTAAATGTCACATTAAAATTTACTGCACTCTTATTTTCCATTGTTTATTAGTAAGCAAAATTTTGATTTTACAAAATAACTAGAGGAAAAGCCCACCACATGAGCGGGCTGTGGCCAAAGCAAAATTTAATACACCTGAAAAGAAAATGCATAAAAGCATTTCAGTGTGAATAAAATCAGTTTATTCTTTCCAAGATACGACTAATTCGTAAATAATGTTTTGTTGCCAAACGAGCAAAAATAACTTTTGACATTTTATGTTAAAACGTATAGGTATGACGTCATGATTTAAATTTAATCTAATATAAAAACGTTTTCTCAATAGTAATAAAAGAATCAACGTAGCAGTAACATATCGTGTCAGTTATCTTAACCTGAAACATAAAAGTTACCAACGGCAGCTATTCACTTAAAATGCGGACATCAATGTAATATTTTCGACATGCAATGATGTCAAATTCACTCGCATGTTTTCTTCAAAGTCAGAATATGACTTACATAATAATAATTATATTTGATGTTTGACAGTGATATTTTGTAAAAGCTATAAATTATTCATTAACAAACTCAACGATTTGAAAGCGAGCAGTGGCAACCACTTTATGAAATAAAGCATTTTTATCTCCAGCGCACGGTATTGTTGCCACTCGGAAAAATGAATGCTAAAATTATTGCTTTTAGAGTTTTTAGTCCAAAGGGATTTGAATCCCGAAGGACTATTAGTTTCGTTTTGGCATTTTGCGTCGGACGGATAAATGTCGGTTCACTTTTCAAACTGTTGCCATAAAATGTTAGAGTCCTGCATTATATTTGAAGAAATTAAATAATGAAAATCTGCATAAATGTATGTATATTTCTCACATTGTCATAAAATAACGGTACATAGAGTCATCGAATTTTGAATAAAGTAATCCTCCAACGAATATGAGCATGTGGAAGACCAAATTTGAAATTTGAAATTTGTTTTATGATCGATTTCCTACTTTTTAAAACTTTGACGAATTTTTGATTAACAAACTCAAGGATTTCAAAGCGAGCAATGGCAACGTTGTGCAGAAAAAACATTTTTATCTCCAGCGCGTGAGTCTCTGTATCGGAAATTCTAAAGATATGCTCGTTTTAAAACTATTTTGCGATATTGCTGTTGCACTGGATCTTATGGTTTAAGTGCGAGGAACATGATATTTAATAAAGAAAGGTAACACACAAAATGTTAAAAAACGCCCATTTGGACGTAATTTAAAATCTGAAACATTTCAGATTTTGTTTTTTAATTAATATCTTGGCTGATTAAAATCGTACGAAGATGAGAATAGTCGAAATGGCTTGCCACGCATTTTTGGAATCCGGAATAATGTATTTAAAGTTTGGCAACGCTTTTTCTATTTCACATTTTGTAAAACATACAAATTTTGTATTAACAAACTCTAGGATTTGAAAGCGAGCAGTGGCAACACTTTTCGAAATAAAGCATATTTATCTATAGCGCGCAATACTGTTGCCATTCGTCAAAATGAGCTCCAAATGTGATGTTTTCAGAGTTTTTATTTAATGTCACGGTTGATTAAAGTCGTACGAAGATGAAAATGGCGAAATGGCTTCCCACAAACTTTTGGAATCCTCTTGAAACTCAATTCCTCGCCGATCCGGAGGAGACGACGTTGCAAACAAACGAATAGACAGACGTGTCCTGATTTTTATTGTATAGATTTCAATATGTGATAAATGCCCGTCTAGCCTACAAAACTCGGCCTTTGTCTGCGGTCTCTGGGTAATGGATTAGCACAGAATGACAACATTAGCTGAAACTACGAACAGGTCGGCTGCAATTCCTGTGGATTTAAAGTAAATATATGCTATCTGCTAATACATAAAAATAAGACTGCTGTAATTTTGTATTAGATAATACTCTTTTCTCTGTTTCGGGGAGCGAAAAGTAAAAGAACGCTACAACGTTGAGAGACTTGGCGAGGATTTTGGCGATAACAGCCATCGCTTAATGACACAAGGAGAGAGAGAAAAATCTAAGAAAGCGGAAACCAGTGGTCACATGTCACATAAATCCATGGCAGTAAAAGAGCTCCATTAGCTCCTGACCGGAAATGGGCGCTTGCCATTTCCGGTCATTCTGACCACTGAAATGCCCACTCACATGAGAGAGGGGACGAAAAGGAGATTGTGCCTGAAATCTCTTTGTTCCATCTAAGATCGTGGCTCATATATCTTGCCTAGCAGTGATGGTTATAGAGCCGATTTAAATTCACGGCATTGCCAATAAATTCTCATAGATGTACTCCATAACTTGCCGTTTAGATATATGTCTAAGATAAGAATTTTATTGGTATGGTAATTTTTATTTATAAAGCAATCGGAGCTGAACTTAAAGGATTAGAGACAGATAACAGGATTTGAAATGCTTAGCGTTCAGAATGCTGCTGCGTTTATTTCAAAAATTTTTTCATCCATTTTCAATCCTATATAAGGATGAATTTCTAAAATTATAAATGTCCGAGATATATGGAAGTCTGTTAGCAGAAGTAAACAAAAATAAATATCTAAAGTAGGGAATAATAAAAATTAAATAAAGAGACTAAATTTAGGAAATTAAGAACAAGTACTTAATAAAGTACTGAAAACAAACCTCATCTAATGCTTTGGTTTGTTTTATGATTTAACTTAAAAACTCAGGTATACCAGAGCTTCCAGCTGAATTTAAGCCATGGTCCTACAAAAAGAGTACGCCAATTAAATTTCCAAAGATTTTTGACGTTCTAAGAATTTCTGATCTAGAACGCAGTTTTAATTTTGCATACCACTTATACATTTCTAATTTATATGCCATTTACATTTATACGCCTTTATTTTACTATTGCCTTTTTCATTTATCTTTTAAACAACGCATAACTTAGCTTATGCGTTGTTTTTCCCCCCATTTGCTCATCAACATTTCGCAGTTAAAAACAGTAAAGTCATTTTTATTTATTTGCACGTAATAAAGGAAGTATAGTATAGTCGCGAAAATTTTGAGTATTCTATTTTAACAAAAATACATGTCCATTTTGGTCCTTTCCCAATCCATTTGGACGATGTTTTGCCAGATGCCTGTATGAACAGATTAAACAACTTTTTTTAAACAAATTGTAAAACAGATTTAAAGAGATTCGAAAGGGATTGTTTCGTGATATCTCTACATTTGTACACTAAGGGGGGGGGGGAGTGGGACACTTCTATATCTCCCGTTCTACTGGGCCGATTGATGAAATTCAGATTGTGTTTCCCATGCATCGAAAGAGGGACTTCGGATATATATTAGATTTATATATAGAATTATTCTAACACAGGAGTTAAAGTAGACAAAAAAGACACAAAATCGGACTTGTTCTGAAATAGCATAAAAATATTTTTCCATATTTCGATTCTACGACTCAAATTATGTCTAAATATTAAATTTTGAAATTTTTGGTAAGAAATTTAAGGAGAAATTAAAAAATTTATCTTGGGGAATAATTCACTTGGCGAACTTCTTAATTTACAGCAACCTATTTTCCTTTGCCTTTTTTCTTCGTGCACGAGCGTGGGGAAAAAGTCATCGTTCATACTTTCAAATAATTTTAACAAAGTGGGTACACCACATTTTCGTTATCATCGCTTGTAATAAATACGCCAAATTTCAAAACTCGCCAAAATGTAAATTCACATATATCTTAGGAAATTTTGAATTAAAAACTCTAATTTTTTTGCAGGTATGCTTAGAAATACATCTACTTTAAGATGATGGCCAAAATTTTAAAGGTAATAATTCAAAATTTTTTTCGAAAAATTTATAAATTTTTTAAAAAAAATACAAACTTTAAAAATAATTCATAAAAAAATGGGCAAATTTTATTTGGAATGAACTTAAATTTCGAAATATGAAAGGAAGAATCAAGTAAGTTTAATAAAAAAAAGAGATATTAATGAACATATCAAATTCAATTACCATTGATGGGCTAAAATTTTGAGAGCTAATTTTTTAAAAACTACTCGCTCGATTTCACAAAACTTGGCATTTTGGCATAATCTGAGTCGCAGATCGAAGTATGGAAAATCAAAGTATGGCAAATAATCTCAGAAAAAGTCAGATTTTGTGTCAAAATATCTATAGTAGAGCAATGCTATATATATATATATCGAATACGTATCCTAAGTCGCGCTTCCGACTCATGAAAAACGCAAGTTGAATTTCGTCAATCGGCCCAGTAGAACGGGAGATACAGAACTGTCCCTACCCCCTTTTTTTGCTCAGTGTACCTGTACGTGTGTCATGACGTTTCCACGTTAGAGTGTCTATGTACGTAGAGTCCTACGTGTAGAGTCCACGTTAGAGTCCTACGTGTCTATGTATCTCGCATAACCGAAAAACGATTAGCCGTAGAACGTTGAAATTTTGTATATAAGACTGGTATAACGTCTAGTAGTGCACCTCTTTCTTTAATTGGAATCGGCAGCACCAAAAGCATTACACGTATGTATACCCCCAACCCCGGATTGAATATATTTACCTGGTCTGTATATTTGCAAACATTGGTAGTAACCATATGCTTCGAATTACAGAAAAGTTTTAAATGACGAGAATATTCATATTTTGGCAATGTGAAATTTAAAAAAAATCAATTTTTGATAAACAGCGAAATTTAACTTTAAATGTGCCCCCTCGGTTCCTAAACATACACTGAAGTGACAAAAGTCATAGGATACCTCCTAATATTTTGTCGGTCCTCCTCTTGCCCGGCTCCTTTTGCCCTTCTCCAAGTAGCTGAAGGTATCCGTTTCCAGTCAATGATCGATTCAGTTGCACCAGAGGACCGAGTCCATACCATGTAAAAACAGCCCAGACCATTATTGAACCACCACCAGCTTGAACAGTGCCTTGTTGACAACTTGGGTCCATGGCTTCGTGGGGTCTGCGCCACACTCGAACCCTACCATCAGCTCTTACCAACTGAAATCGTGACTCATCTGACCAAGCCACGGTTTTCCATTCGTTTAGGGACCAACCGATATGCTCACGAGAGTCGGTACAGGCGATGTCGTGCTGTCAGTAAAGGCACTCGAGTCGGTCTTCTGCTGGCATAGCCCAAGGAAGACAGATTTCGCCGCACTGTCCTATCGGACACGTCCCTCGTACGTTCCACATTGATTTCTGCGGTTATTTGACGCAGTGTTGCTTGTCTATGAACATTGACAACTCTACGCAGACGTCGCTGGTCTCGGTCGTTAAGTGCAGGTGGTCGGCCACTGCGCTGTCCATGGTGGGATGTTATGCCTGAAATTAGATACTCTCGGCACACTCTTGACACTGTGGATCTCGGAATGTTGAATTCCCTAACGATATCCGAAATGGAATGACCCATGCGTCTAGCTCCAACTACCATTCCGCGTTCAAAGTCTGTTAATTCTCGTCGTGCAGCCATAATCACGTCAAAGCCTCTTCACATGAATAACTTGAACACAAATCAAGGCCCTGCCAAAGCACTTCGCATTTATACATTTTCTACGCGATACTACTGCCATTTGTATATTTGCATATTGCTATCCCATGACTTTTGTCACTTCAGTGTATATTTGCGATTGTTTTGTACTTGCTGTTAAAAAAATGAAAGAATAATAAGTTGTTTCATTCTTCTATGACAAAAACTGATCTGGATATTTAATTTTAAAAAATTTGCAGTTTTTGATGTCATTTTCAACTGGTCTTGAGAAATCGGTTAATTAAGTGAGTATAATTAAGACACAATAACACGCCGAACAAATACTAATTCAGAAGTCAAACAACAAAAATCAGCGTTATATTTTTGAAATTTTCACAGCGTTATATTTCGAAAATATAACGCTAATTTTTGTTGTTTGACTTCTGAATTAGTAAGTGACTATAATTCGAGAAAATAAGTTTAAATGAAGGGAAGCAAAAAATATGTATTATTTAATGCGGCATACATATCCAACTTTTTTTATTTCTGTGGCGGTTATTAAATATTTATCAAAACATACATAAACAATAACAATAATATAGCAAAGGGAAAATATCAAATTTATATTTATTTTCTGTGTGACATCTTGACTTTGGTACTTTGCTTTTATTGTTTACACTTTGCAATACAAATATATGGACAGCTAAATATTAAATACTTTAGACTGACATTTCTTTTAAGTAATTCTAACATATTGTTGCGTTTTTCTTTTTCTGCTTCTGACACCAGTTATTTTTATTCTTTCACGTTCGTACGGGATGTGCAGATTTGGAGTGAATAACGACGACACTTGATGAAGTATCGAAACACACTTTATTTACCAATATTAATCAGGACAGCTCCAAAATACTTTTACAGTCGTCGAAGATCTACTATAAACACCCTGGAACAATCAGCAACACAGCCTTCCCACTGTCAGGCAATAACTGTGGAGACAGCTTCACCGCAAAGCACCACAGTCCAGCTTTCGACTCTCCTTGGTCGTTCTCGGAACTCCACGTACTCTCGAGACTCTCCACGCTACAACTCGCGATGCACTCGACGACACTCAGAGCACGGCTCCTGACTCTTCGGTTCAGTCGTTCCCGGCTCACACGCTCACTCGCGATGCACTAACCGCGATAGACTAAGAAACACCTTCGGTGCACTCGATGACCCACTCGGCACTCGTTGCCCGGCTGTCAACTCGATCGAAACCAAACGGCTCGCTATACGAGGCACACTCTTTGAGACGCTCACTAACTGACTGCGGACCAGCAGGGTTTATATAGCTTTTGGCTTGTGTTCGGGAACATTCTGGGCTAAACCGGTAAGAATTCGTTCCAGAAGGTTTTCCAACCGTCCATGGTATATCGCCAATTTTGTCGCCAGTTGTACGATTTCTCGCCAATTGTGGCAACCCTGCCTTCACTTACCATTTTATGGCAACCTTAAAACTGCTTTGCGGGGAAGCTAACTTACCGCGCCTTTACATTTCGTAACAATATTTAATTGTTGTTATTGCTAATGCTCACTTGTCTGACCTACAGTCAGCCCAAGACCAAAAAATTCATCTTGACGTCTGTCGTTGGCAACTGTCTTGAGCACCTTTCAGGTGACAGTGCAATTTAGCTTAGTTTCGCTCCCACCTTTGATGGAGAGCACCCCGGGGAGTCGGGTCCTAGAGTCTCCCACGCCTCTTTCCTTACCATCAACCTCTCGAAAGGAATTTCGGCTAGCCTCACATTTAGAATGCCCCCATGCCGCACGGATACTATACTTTTACAAGCATCCATGCCTTTGAACCCGGGCCCTAACCACTATACCAGCTGAGCGGCAATATGTTCAATCAATCATTAAATAATTTATTTTAATCTAAAATAAATCATAAAACTTTCTTAAGTTTTCAATGATAGTTTACTAAGTGTAACAAAACGTGGGAGAAAATAATAACAAGCTAGTCTCTCTTATTAAATTTTTCTTCTGACGCACAAATAAAAGCACATATGTTTATATATAAAAATTATTATACACTTCTTTATTTCTTACTAAGGCATCTGGCGACGTTTCGATTTTGGTAAAATTTATAGCCTTGGAGAAAAATTATTCAAAATCTTTCATCGCGGATTGTAAATAAATGCTCATCGGTCAGTTGAGTTCTGATTTTTAACTGCGAAAAAAAGCTGTTCACATATAAATGTACTAGAAAGCCCGGCGGTCATACGAAATGACTTCTGTTCCAGATATTATAAATTGTAATTAAAATGATTTGTGCTAAGGCGTCTGCTAATTCAAAATGAATTACCCAGGGCAGGTGGCGAGGATGTCCCTTTGCTTACTGCCCCACGGGGTTTCCCCCTTCTACTTGCTTAATTGCGTAATGTCAAGTGCAATGAGGGAAACCACTGGCGGTACATTTCTTAAGAGCCACCGACAGCTCAATAAATAAAGGTGATTTAAATAATAAAGTGTTAATTCAGAAGTCAAACAACAAAAATCAGCGTTATATTTTCAAAATTTTCACAGGACTAGTTTCGATGGTTTTATCGATTATTAGGCGTGTTATTGTGCCTTAATTAATAAAACGTTAATTCACATGTCAAAGATCTCTTTGTACACAACATTTCTTGTGTAGATCTTTCCATCATTTTTGAGCTCGCCTTGCAGAGGACCATCCATTATTTTAAATTTTACGTCCGTTCTTCCACGAACTCTTGAACGCGCAACATAAAGTTGACCGTATCCAAATGCAGGCTCGGGTAAAAAAATGCCAACACGCTTAAGCGTTTGGCCCTGAGACTTATGGATGGTCATAACAAAGGAAAGTTTTACATTAAATTGTCTCTCAATTGAAACGGCAACTCTGTGCCGTGGCAACTTCACTGCATTGGCTAGTACAGTTACGTAAGCAACCAATAAACTATCGGCGACAAACGGACACTTAAGCTGCATATACGGGGTAAATTAACATTATTTCCTCCGCAACGGCTGGTTCCCGGGCTTAGCGAATCACACCGTTGGATTCGGCCAGTCCGTGGCACGCCATTTTGACCATTCGCGTGTTCTTCGGACTTTAATTAGCCGAGATATTAATTAAAAACTAATTTTCCCCTTCGTATTTCCCTACATTTTCCCACTTTCTTTATTGGGTTTTTTCTATTAGAGGTATTTGGCTACGTGCCAAATTCTTTTCTCTCGAATATCTATGGAACGGCGCCGAGTTGAAATTCGAGACGCGTATCCTCGGATTCCAAAAATTTCTCCGAATCCATCGATACCATTCTCATCTTCGTACGACTTTAATCGTCCGAGATATTAATTAAAAACTGAGGAAACGTTAATTTCCGCGCTCATTTTTCCGAGTGGCAACAATAAACTATCGGCGACACACACTTTAGCCGCTTATATATATAAAGATGTATAAAGAAGACTCCAGCAAACAAGCGATTATTAGTGCAAAAACTCGCAACTGAGCATGCCTATTTTTTAACTAACAAACCTTAATACAATTCTGTTTCTTCAAATATTTGCATAAGATTTATCCCTTATTGTAAATTCATTAGCTCCATTTATGCAATTTTTGGTGCATTATTCATATTCAATTTAAATGGTAATAAAACCAATATAAATATGAACTTCAAAGAACGAAAATCTTTGCAACAAATACATAATTCAAACGTCTTTGCAATCCGCATAAAACTGCTTTGGAGACCGCACGCGACGTGCCAGAGCGAGTTTAAGACCACTGGTCTTTTGCAACAACCGAAGAAATCCGAGTCACTCTAAAGATGAGTTCAGGTTATAAATACATTAAAATCCTCATATATTCTAGTCGATATCATAATTAACACATTCGCTACGTTTACAGTCAAGAAACCTAAGAAGAGTAGCATAAAATTTTACCTTTGACATAATTTTTTTCCTTAAATAAATAATTAAAATGCATAATCTTCTTAATTTACAGAAAGAAATTTAATAAGTAAATTATAAATACTTTAATAAAAATTAATTAATAATAAATTAATTAGATTACAGTTTTTTTACGCTTTTAAGAGGATTAACTATTATTATTAATCAACATTTAGTTCAATTCATTTAATAATTAAATTAATGTACATAGCTGTTTAATGCTATCGTCTTTGTGACGTTCGGGCTCTTACTCATAAAAAAGCCACAATTAGTAAAAAATGTATTTAATTTTTTAATAAAATACCGCTGACTATTTAAAAAATAATTGGCATTTAATACTAATAATAAAATAATAAAATAATTGCCTAATAATGATAAAATAATTCGCTGTTTAATACTAACGTCTTTGTGACGCTCGGTTTCATCCTCATGGAAAAAGCCAGATATAATAAAAAATTAATTTATTTTTTCAAGAATAAAATACCTCTGACTATTTAAAAAAAATTGCTATTTACTGATCTTATAAAAACTACTTCATATCGAAAAATGTAAATATAAAAGAACAATAATTAAATGCACAATATATGAAGCAAGAAGAAATACAGGGTGATCAGCGAATAAGCCCTGATTTCAAAATTAAATATCTCTACCACAAAGATCCATAGAATTATGCGGTAAACTGTACGTTCATTAGCAAAACTGTAAAAATGGTGTACAAAAGTTTAGAAAATTTAGTTACGAAAATCGTTAACAGATAGCGCTCTGCGCGGACAACTCTTTTTCTAAAAAGAGTAAAAAATAAATAAAATGGCACAGCCTTTGCAATCGAAATACATTTTTTTCAAAATGGTCACCGTTCGAAACAATGAGATGGTGAACAATGAAATTTGACATCACGTCTTGTAATGTCTCAGCAGAAATGGAATCACATGCAACACCAATTAACGATTCAAGCTCATCTAGAGTAGCGGGATTGTTTCGATAGATAGTGCCATTTAATAAATGCGCCCCAAAGAAAGAAGCCACAAGGACTCAGATCGGGAGAATATGGAGGCCAAGCTATTCCTGTGTCAGTAAGTTGCAGATAATCTAACGCAATTACTCTATTCCCAAAGTATTCATGAAGAAGGCGAAAAGCTTTCAGTAGTTATCGTTTCTAGTACGAAAAAGGGTCCGATAATGCCTCTCGCGCATACCGCAGTACATGCAGTAACTTTAGGCAGATGCAGTGCGTTTTCTTCACACGAATGAGGATTTTTGGAACTGCAAAATCTCCAGTTTTCTTTATTAACGATTCCATTCAAATGAAATTATGCCTCATCTGTGAACCAGATGCAGCTCACATGAAATCTGTCGTTGTCGACCATTGTTGGAATCTGATTCGCAATCTCAACTCTTTGTTGCACAGCTTTCATGGAATGGCCTGATAACTACGGCTGTTTCCATACAAAATACAGATTTTGTATGGAAACAGCCGTAGGCTATTTTTTAAATTTTTTTCGTGCTCGTGTACATCAAACCTGTCTCTGATGTAATCCGTCGGAGGCTTTTCCTAGGATTGTACTTTACGATTCTAGAAACTTTGGCTGCATTTTCAGGAGTGACTACAGTTTGTCTAGGCCCAACATTTCCCTTTCAATCATCAGCCACGCTGCCAGTCCGTTCGAATTTTGCGAAGAGCATGCGAATGGGTTTCGCATCGGGTTCAACTGGAAGATCGAATCGGTTTTGAAAACTGCGACTTGTTGCCGTAGGACTGTGTTCTAATTGGCGAAATTCCAGAACAACAAAAAAAAAAAAAAAAAAAAAACATGTTGTTGAATGGAATACATTATTTTACTTTCTACGCTAGCCTTTTTTCACTAGCCAACAGTCGTACTGATCACTTTCGAATTCGGAGCCCATTTTTAAAGGCTATTGATAGGTCATTGCGATTAGAGCGCCATCTGTTAACAACTTTCGTAACTAAATTTTCTAAACTTTTGTACTCCATTTTTACAGTTTTGCTAATAAACGTGCATTTTTACTGCATAATTCTATCGATCTTTGTTGTAGAGATATTTAATTTTGAAATCAGGGCTTATTCGCTGATCACCCTGTATTTGTTAACTGGAAATAAATGTTATACGCCCGTATTTTATTGAAAAGAAAACTTTAAAAATTTAGTTAAATTTAAAATCAGGGCAAAGAATAATCTTAGAGTAACGTAGATTTTGAATAACACTACAAATTTTCGATCAAACGTTCAGGTTCACGATGATTATTTTTTCTGCTTAGTTATAAATTTTCGTATAAACCCATTTAGTTTTAGTCTAAAATTAATAAATTACAAGGTTATTTTTACTACTAGTAGTTATTATTACTAGTAGTAGTAGAACTACTAGTACTACTAGCAGTAGTAGAACCAGTCCACTGAGATAAGTACTTTACAATATCTAGAGAATAAATGGATATTAATAATGAACGGACATTTCAAAAAGAACAATGTCTCAGAAACATTACAATATTAAATTTGTACAAAATTCGGGCATATTGGTTTCCAGACCTCTTTTTAAAAATCTTAGAACAAAATAAAAAAAATAACTCTTTCTATATTTAAAGAGTGAAAAAATATGTAATGACATTCGATAAAAATTATTAAATGTTTTTAGTTAAGGTATTTCTTCCGCTTTCCAAGCATGCCTTCGTGGTGAAACGGTAGCACGCTGGGTCCAGACGTCCGTGGTTCGATTCCCGGCGAAGGCGGTTGCATATTTTTCATCTTTTCTGCTTCCAATTGACCTAATGACTCTACAAGTGGCGCCCTGAACTAAACCGGTTGTAGATGATGATTCTCCACACCCAGGATTTGGCGACTAGGTCCCCTAAAACCCTAGTTGCCCTCTAAAAAGGAGTGTATATAAGGTATTTCTTCCGCTTTCCAAGCATGCTTTCGTGGTGTAACGGTAGCACGCTAGGCCGGTATTCCAGAGGTCCGCGGTTCGATTCCCGGCGAAGGCAGTTGCATATTTTTTATCTTTCCTGCTTCCAATAAACCTAATGACTCTACAAAGTGTATCATTTTATTTAAATCAATCAGATTAAAAAGTAAAAAAAAAAAATTCTTAAGAACTACATCCATCGATTTTAAATATTTTACCTTGTTGTTAATCAGTCACAGACAAATTAAATTTGAAAGACTTATATTTTCCGGAATGGCAGCAGTTTCGAATGAAAAGTGTAGCAATACATTTAAGTAAAAATTGTGATGTGGACAACAAATAACTTCCTTGTACGGCCTATTAAATTATACACATATTTTGCTGCATTTCATTTCAACTTTTTTCCTCGAATTTCATTACTTATATGTTTCTCATTCAATCAATTCAATTCTCATTTCTCGGCAAGGCAAAAATACATAAAAACTCAAAATACTTTCATTAAAAATTATATTAAATACAAATAAAACAACACATACAGTTGAAAACAGTTACAAAAAAACAATTTTTATAATTAAAATTAGAGTTTTTCAGCGCACAAAACTGAAAGTTTACTTTGGTTCCAATCCGCAAAAAGACACTGAAGGTGGTGCAGAAACTGTCTTAATTCACTATTCTACTAAGAGCTTCAAATATAAGTAAACTGCGGCTTTGTTAGATTTGGTAGTTCTCAAACAAATTTAAAACTGTTGATAATTCTGCAACTATTGCATGCAGATTTACTTAAGGCACAAAACCTTACCGGAAAATAAGAACAACATAATTTAATCACTTTTAGGCCCATATCACACGGCGTTTGTTTCCCACGAACAACTGTTTCGGACAATTTTTCTGCCTCGTTTACTATTGAAAGAAAGACGTGCGACTTTCTCCTTCCTTTCCAAAAAAATTTGCAAGTTGTTCGTTTTTTTTTCACCCACTCAGCTATCAGCTTCGAATGCTATCAGATTGTTTGTATTGGGGAACCAGTTTCCCCTGTGTTAACCCTTAAGTGATCTATGGTGATTGGCTGTTGTGACAAAGCAGAAAAATTGTTCCAAATAGTTGTTTTTCCGAAACAAAACGACGTGTGATAGCAGCTTTAAAGCAAAACATGCACAATTTACCCACATATAAGAATAATAACTGAGCTCAATGAGTCGAGGAACAGAGTGAATATGTATATATCTGAATGTGCGACCGATTGCAACCAAAAAGGGAGGTGCACAACGATATTATAGCAATCCCATATGCAAACTTTCAACGTTCTGAGGCTACTCCTTTTTTTGCGTTATGCGAGATGCATGCATACATACGTACGTACGTACAAGATATAAAAAAAAATATCTTCTGGACTCATTTTAAAGTCCATTTTGGGGGAAATAAGGGTGTTTCTGCAGAAATGTGACGCAAAATGTTCAAATGGATTCAATAGTAGTCACAATGGAAATTTTCGACAAAATCTGATACGCGAAATTTTTCGCGTTTACAATAATTACTTTAGTTCGTCCAAAGGAAGTAAAAAGGTCACATCGTGTTTCGAGATTAATACCTCTTTTGGGCTCTTAGATATATAAGTAAAATTACTAAGAAATTTTCTTCTTTATCGTATGCCTTCGTGTTGTAACTGGCAGCACATCTGCTTGTAAGTTGGAAGGTTCAGACTTCGAATCTCGGAGAACGCCCTTGTTCATTGTCTCGCACTGCCTACTCCAAAAAATTCTAAAACTTCCCATAAATGTCACCTAAAATAAAATACTGAACACAATAATTTATCAACACCCAAATTTAACTACTGGATCCTCTCCTCTTCAGCCGCTGGATGAATATGTAAAGATGTTTTTCTTCCTCGCCTTGTACTTTCACGGTGTAGTTGGAAGTACGTCCGGCTGGCAGTCGGTAGGTCAGAGTTCGAATACATGTTAAAACACTGATAATTTTTTCTCTTCCGAAATAAAAATAATAGCTGCACACATGAATTACAGGATATCCGTCAGAAGAGCCGTATCAAAATGTTTCAGTGTTCAGTTCAGTACATTATAAAAGATCGTTGAATTTTGATTAAACATTTGACCAGCGAAGTGTTTAACGGGAAATATCACTGAAATTCTTGATCCATGCCTTTCTTAAAGAATATATTTACTATTAAAATCTGTGCGCGTCTGTCTGTCTGTTTGAAGCATTGTCTCCTCCAAAACGGCGGAGAGTTGACTCACCCCCCCCCCCGGATTCCAAAAATTCGTGGGAAACCCTTTGGACCATTCTCATCTTCGTAGGACTTAAATCAGCCGAGATATTATTCCTAACTCTGAAATTGCTCATTTTCGCACACATTTTTGCCGAATTGCAACAATAGCGCACGCTGAAAATAAAAATCTGCTTTATTTGAAACTTGTTGCCACTGATCTTCTTCAAATTGTAGAGTTTTTTAATAAAAATTTTTGTTAATGCTTGTTAACAGAAATAAATATGACGACACGGATTCACTTTCCGTATTGCGAAAATCCTATTAACGTCTAGCTATTTACCCTGTGCTAGTTTAGCAGATTTAAGCGAATAAAGAAATTGACCTATCAGTTTTTGTTTTCCCCAGCAGTGCATATAGATGATAAAAATTTTGCAAATTTGCATACGGCTATTCAAATTGTAGATAAAACATTAAAAAATAGAATTTTTTTGTTCTTTTTAAGAATGTTTTGTGTACTGCATACTATCTTCATACTTCTTTGTCCGTCAAAATACAAACAAAACTCAGTGTATAATAAAGCACAGTTTTGTGCTGTATATTTGCTCAAATTTTCCCTGATCCGACCGAAACAAAAATAGGGATCCGAAGGTTATATTGAAGTCAAAGCTCCGTGGAACATTAGTCAAAAATGTAGCCATCTTCAACCGCTCTCTAATATCATTTAACCAGTTAACTGTGATTGACGAGTATACTCGTCATGGAGAAGCGGCACGATTTTGTGTATTGACGAGTATACTCGTCATACGTATATTCTGTTAATGAAATGAAAAGATGTAAGGGAGGTTTATTTAGTAAGTACTGTACATAATGACAACGTAATAGAAACAGAGAAAAGGAAAATAATAACAAAGAAATCGGAGCTAGTGATGGATTATAATAAAAAAATGGGTGGAGTGGATATGAGCAATGGAATTATCGTAGCGTACTCTACAGCAAAAAATTGACTCAAAAAGTACTACAAAAAGATATTTCTCCATTTCTTAGACATTATGTGTCTGAA
This sequence comes from Stegodyphus dumicola, assembly GCF_044657685.1. Taxonomy (NCBI): domain Eukaryota; kingdom Metazoa; phylum Arthropoda; class Arachnida; order Araneae; family Eresidae; genus Stegodyphus; species Stegodyphus dumicola. The sequence continues at coordinate 182,496,531 of NC_140775.1, forward strand.
TGCATTCATATTATATAAAAAAATAATGGAAATTATCGCGTATCAACGTTTTACTCAAATTTATTGAAGACACTTTTGCGACGTATCCAACTGAAAGAAATAAATCGACACAAACTCGGCCAGTTAGACCTTATATAAGCCAATTAGACGGGAAATTCCGGATTATATACGCGGAACATCGGTAAAAAACAACCCTATGCGAAGGTGTTCTCATTGCTACAAACGTAAAATCAGGAAGGAATCGCGTTACTGGTGTTCGATTTACAAAGTTCCATTGTGTATAGTACCCTGTTTCGCTGAATATCACTCCACAGCAGGAATTAAAATTCTTACTTTTATATGTATAATATTTAATTTAATTTATTGCGTTTTAGTTTAATATTTATGTAATATATGCTTATGTTAACCAAATAAGTAATTATTAGTAATAAAAGTTTCAATTTCATAAAATAAACCCATCTTTTTCATCCAATATCTTACCAGCGCAACTTACTGACGAATATACTCGTCATGGCGACACAAACCGGTGCGCACTCTTAAACGAGGGCGCCACAGTTAACTAGTTAAAAGCTTGAATATAACGTTCGGATTTGAAATTACACCGATATGCTCTCGGGCTTCAAAACTCGGAAATGCAAGTCAGATTATACCAGGGGTGGGCAGACCAGGGTGGGCCTACTTCTAATTTTTTTTAAGGTGCTGCGGTCCACCCAGTGAAGTAGGTGTAATGAGCTAAAGAAAAAAGACCTAGAATATTTTTTATAACATAATAACAAATACAGATTATATACTTCCCCACCTAAAAACATCTTATATTTTTAAAACACCTTTTAAAGCAAACCGCAAGAAACAAACATAATATAAGTAGTTACAAATATAATAATTTCAGATGATGCATTTATTATAAAACAGTTGAAAATATATTAAAAAGTAAATCATTTTTCAACTAAAGTTAGTTTTCGTAGTTTAAGTTGGTAGAAGACTTAGTCTGCAAACTGTCCATCAATCTTGAACTCGGTATATAATTACCAACTGCTAATCTTGCAATGAATTTTAAGTGATCGTCTCTGAGACTGTAACGATATGTTGTCTTTTACATTCATCATTGAAAATGCAGATTAATTCTCTTTGTTTAATACGCAAAAACAATGCGACAGTTCTACGCAAAAACAATTACTCTACGCATAAACAATGCGACAGTTCTATATTTCCCGTTCTACTGGGCCGATTCACGAAATTCAACTTGCTTTTTTCATGTCTCGAAAGGGTGACTTAGGATATGTTCTTAGATATATATATATAGCATTGTTCTAACATAGGTATTTTGACAAAAAATCGGTCTTCTTCTGACATGTCATACCAATGTTTTTCCATATTTCGATTGTACGACTCAAATTATGCCTAAGTATTAAATTTTGTAAAATTTGGTGCGAAATTTACGGAGAAATTCAAAACTTTATCTTGGCGTATTTTTTTTCAGTTTGCGCCAAGAATAATTTACTTGGCGAACTTCTTAATTTATAGCAGTATAATTTTTCTTTTCTGTTTTGCATTGCAGACGAGCGGGAAAAAAGTCATCTTTCATACTTTCAAGTAATTTTAATAAAGTGCGTAAACGACATTTGGAGTTATTATCGCTTAACATAAAAGAAGCCAAATTTCAAGACTCGTCAATATATTAATTCATGTATATCATAGAAAATTATGAATAAAACACTAATTTTTTGCAGGTGTGCCTAGAAATACATCTACTTTAAGAGAATGCTAAAACTTTTATAGGTTATAATATAAATATTTTCGAAAAATTTCAAAAATATTTAAAAATGCAAATTTTAAAAATAAATCATAAAGGGAGAATGATATTTGGATTAAGCCTAAATTTCAAATTCTGAAAGAATGAATCAAGTAAGTTTAATAAAAAAATAGATACTAATAAATATGTATCCAATTCAATTAACATTGAGGAGTTAAAACTTTGACAACTAGTTTCTCTAAAAACTACTCTCGCGTTTCTTACAAAACTTGGCATTTCGACATAATTTGAGTCGTAGAATCGAAATGTGGAAAGAAAATGGCATGTCCTTTCAGAAAAAGTCCGATTTCGTGTCAAAATAACTATGTTAGAATAATGTTATTGTTTCATAAGAATAAATTGAATTTAATTAAAAAATTAAATTTAAATACATATTTAATTAAATATTCTTTGCGCCATTGCTGCAAGGAATGAAATTTAAATTTAAACAAATTTAAATTCTTAACAAATACGTATAAAAGTAAAAAAATTTAATTCTAAAAAAAGGAAAAAAGCCAAAATGATTTAAAATAATTTAAAAAAATGTGCAAACATGTAAAAGATTTAATTCTCGAACTAATCTACAATATCATTTAAATTCAGAAGCATAAGCAAATCAAGTGCAAAATCTATCCATGAAAATAAATCTACTAATTTAATAAATTAAAATTAAATTAAACAATTTTTTTTAAAAAAATGCATATGTGAATGACCGTAGAGTAGGCAGGAGACAGACTTATCAAGGGGAAGTTAGCAACTTCCCCTTGATAGAATGATTGGAGAAACCTAACTCTCCAATCATTCAATTCGTGTTTCGTCATTCATGCAGGCAAGGGTAAAAGTCAAAACCAAAAGTAATTCCAATAAAGTGGTACCCTTAGAAATTAACATTTAAGTATTAACTTTTAAGAATTAAAGTTCAAAAAGGAAAGTCTTTTGAGTAACAAGCAAGTAAAGTCAAGAATTAAACTTTTTCTTAAAAAATTAGATTTTTTAAAAAATAATAAAAAAATCTAGAAACCAATGTATTTTAGAAATCCTTGTCTACAGAAACTTCCCCTACACGAATATGCATATCAATAAAAAGAAACTATAAAAGAACTATACATAATCCATATAAACCAATAAGAAACAAAAAGAACTAATTCACAATTTTTAAAAAACAAATATATATTTAAAAATATAATTTCACATTTAGAAAATACTTAGATACTACATAAAAATTTTTTTTAAAAATACTTAAAGCAAATAAATAGTAAGTTTTAATTCTAACTTACCTACTATATGAGTGTTGGGGTCTGCAAAAGTGTTGTGAAAGAGAAGTGTGGTGTGTTCTTCAAATGGAACAAAAAAATTGTACCACCCCCTTTTTTGTGTTTGCAGTGTACCTCCATTTTTAAACAACTCGTCAGAAATATTTTTGAAATTTTTTAATTCATTCTTTATAAACTGGGAAGATATTAACTTTGATTTGTTTTTGAAACTATTAACAAATCCAATCAATTCTAGTATTATTTGAGTTTTCCTTGCAGTTGTTAAGTTCAGTTCATTAAGATGGCTTGTTCTATGAACAACAAAATCTAAGTCCATCAACTAAACATCATCAAATTTCAACGTACGCTTTATCATTTGATTCCAAAATATGTTTTACCCGTTAGAGTAGGTCCGTGAATCTTCGCCAAATATATTCAGACTTTTGTTCTTGAATGAATCAAATAATGAATCACTGGCTTCCAGAAATGCGTTTTCTATCTTTTCTCCACCATTATACGTAAAGATACAAATGTTGCAGCCTTAGATATAGTACTGAGTTTAATAAAATAAAAATGATTTTTGTCCGATTAATCGCAATTTAAATTCTTTCTAACGCTTTCTTACGCAATTCGGTTAACGGAAAATCCGTATCAAAGCTTTTAAACTGTGCATGCTTTTAAAATGCCTTCTTTCATCGTTGCTCTTTTTTGGAAGTGTAACACATTTTTTTACACTTTTTTTTTGGAAGTATTCTGCTTGATTTATATAGCACATACATTTTGCATTCGCCATTGTAAAGAAAAACTTTTCTTCCCATTCTGTATTAAAATCGTATGTTTTTCTTTTCATGGCATGGTACCCCTCATTTTCGGCATGGTACCCCTCATTTAAGATATGACAGATTATTATTTTTACTACAGAAACAAGGGTAACAAAAAATTGTCAAGTTGAATGTTTGAAGAACTTTAGCGACTGCTAGACCATGGAGCATGGATGTATTCAATGCAGGTAACATACGTGAACCGATGAATCTGTAACCAACGCATCACCGTGCGCTTCCATTGAAGGTACATGTGTCGTCTACATATTCATCGAATCATTTGCTTAAGTAAACACAATCGCATCGATTGTGTCACATCCCTGGTGTTCCATAAATAAGTTTTTTTTAGCACAAGCTTCTTAGAAAAGATGGTCACCCCAAAATGTCTTCGTGGCCAAAATGTCGTCGATCGCGATCGACTTAATGCCCACCCCTGGATTATTCGATACATGGTCCATGAATCTCGTGTTCACTTACACATTTATGATAGCAGTCTTGAATGAGAAAAAGCCTTGTATGTTTGACGACTCTCGGAAAAGGCAAATTTAAAAAAAACATTAATATTCTAAAAGATAGTAGGGTTTATTAATTAGTACCTAGAAATATGAATACATATTTAGTATAAAATATAGCATGTACAAATAATAAAATTACAAACACTAATATACATAACTTTCTTGTTTCACGATGCCTGGTCATAATACCATTAAGAGAGCTGAACACAGGTAGATGGGGTAAAGATAAATCTCTTGTAAGTAGTGATGGGCAACGTCGGTACTTTCTTGTACCCGGTACGAGAGTAACAGGTACAGACAAGTGCCCGGTACGAGAGTAAAAGGTGCAGACAAGTACCCGGTACAAAATACCCGTTACTCAAGTAACCGTTACTTTGAAAAGTACCGGAAACCGATTTCAAGTACCGAGTACCCAAGTAACGATTTGGAGTACCGAAGTAACAAAATACCGGAGTAACGGTTTGCTGTACCGGAGTACCCTAGTAACGATTTGGAGTACCGAAGTACCCTAGTAACAATTTAGAGTACCGAAGTGCCCTAGTAACGATTTGGAGTAGAAATACGCAGCTGATAATTTTGCGCACTGAAGGAATTCTGCCAAATCACCACGTGTTTGATTTTATCTGTACGGAGTAAGATTTTGAATATCAGAAAACATGTCAACTACGGAAGTGTCTGAGGAGCAGGCCATTTATGGACACAAGGAGCGCATATCACCATTTCGCAAATACAAACAGATACTACTCCTTCGTACCAAAACCGAAGTGAGCTGAACCCTCATCAATCCTCCGGTAACGAATACCGAAATAACGAGAAGAGACGCATATTTTCGTTACAAAGTAGCGAATACCGAAAAGCACCCGTTTCGGTGCAGAAGTAACGAATACCGAAAAGTACCCGTTTCGGTACAGAAGTAACGAATACCGAAAAGCACCAGTTTCGATACAGAAGTAACGGATACCAAAAAGTACCCGTTTCGATACAGAAGTAACGGATACCAAAAAGTACCCGTTTCGATACAGAAGTAACGGATACCAAAAAGTACCCGTTTCGGGGCAGAAGTAACGAATACCAAAAAGTACCGATTTCGGTACTGAAGTAACGGGTACTTGGATGTACCGATTTTCAGTACCCGTTACAACTAAGTACCCGTAAGAAAATACCCGGTTCGGTAGTACCGACTCATCACTACTTGTAAGGTGCTTCCAGCATGAGCATTTCTGCGGTTTTTCCTATGTGTAACGGGAATACAAGCCAGTTTCTCTTTAAAATACCTCCACGAAGGCATTTCTACTTTTAGGCAGATAATCCTAGTGCAATTTCCCATGAATCAATAATCCCCTAATAGAATTCATAATGCCACGCATAATCAAATAACTAAAAGAATGAAATAACAACCAGTCTAAATCTCCAAATTAATGTAAATGAGTACCCCAGTGAAAGCTAAAAATTTCTGTCAAGTCTTTGTTAAAAAATACGAAGGAGATATTACATCATTATTGTAATCTATTGTACAAATCAAAAATTTCTTAGCATCTAACAATATTACAAAACCTATTCTAGATTCCGAAGATCTCTGGCCATAGTTTCGAACCAAAATTAAAAATAATTCCAGCAAGCTCCCGAAATACATGTCGCTAACTTCACCCCTTCTGTTTGGAGAATTTGGTTCTATCTGTAGCAATGCAAAGTTTTACTTTTTACCATTTTTATTTATTTTTAAGAATATCACGAATAAAATCTCCTAGCAACTGTACGTGGTCGAGACAAGCTCTCCAATAAATAAAAATACAAACAAATACAAGCATCTCCTATAACTGTGTCTCTGACGTAAAACGAAAATATTAAAAATTCCGTCCACGCCACCTATCCATATCGGGATTTACGATTAGATGGCTGTGGTCCCTTCCCCAGCCGTTATCATTCAATCAGATAACACCAGGGGGCGCTTCCCTCGTGCAGCCCCCCTCCCCAATATCTATATATCTATGGTCACCTCCGCATGATTCAAAAGTACGTGACTTCCTTCTTGGTTTCGGCTTTCCATAAATATTTTCACAGATACATTTACGATTTAAAACCATTGAGGAGATATATATGTATCCGGATTTAGTCTTTCCTTTTTTTTCATATGTATATTTGGGTTATATACGTTTATATTTTTATTCCGCGCACGGTGCCATTTTTTAAGATTTTCTGGAAGTTGTTCTTATGCAGATGGCTGAATGTATAGTCGAAAACTTTGGCTGAGAAGAATAGCCACGTCTATGTACTTTATTTTATATAACGTGCTGCATCGGCCAACACAAAAGAAGTAGAGAAAGGAGCAATTGTGCCCTAGACTGGTGCTTTCCAGTTTCTGAGCTGAAGATTTGTGGGCGATGGATTTATTTCCAGAGATATGGAAATCTAAATTGTCGCCCAGATTGCTTTTTCAGGCGCTTGAGAAATATTCTATGTTATCATAGGAAGTTATAGCATATTCCATACTAACATTCCTATTAGATTGGAATAAATTAATTCACGATGTGCGTTTGTTAATCTTTATACACATCGGATTTAAGAAAGTAAAGGTACAAATTCTCTTTTGACACCAGGGTTTCCCAAAGGGCTGAAATATTGACCCCCTGAGGGCTGATGAAATTTTAAAGGGGATTTATAGCGATCAAAGGATCGAGAGCCGAATATGCTCAGCGATTAGCCGGAATAATCCAAGATCTTAGTGATTACAAAAAATTATTAACAAATTTATAACTCAATATTTATTGATATAAAACTGCATCACGTCAAAAATAAATCATAAAATAAATGCTTTTTTTTCGATGGCTTGCACTAGCCATTATAGGCGTTGGCTACTACTTTAAGGCTGGAAGTAGTGGCACTTTATTACGGAGCTGCCTAACAAGTGAGACACCATTGCTTTCTTTGAAGGGACAAAGAACAGGAATGTCACTCCCAGTGTTCATTGCTATATATGTTTATTAGGATATAATGCTGATGTCATCTAATGATACGTATTGACTTGGTGAGTGCACCACAAAGGTAGTAACTCCTAAAATTTGTACCCACAACAGACTCAGCGCAGCGGAAGATATCTTACAGTAATCCCTCTGGGATAATCATTCGAGAAGCTCTAGCGAGACTTTTTATTTATTGATAGTAACAATAATGCTACAAAATCGTATAATTGACAGCTTCATTTTATAATCATTGAAAATAAATTAGTTAAATCCCTTGACAGGTGGTCTATTTGACCAACACATACGTTTATCAATCGAGGCTTTCGTGATGTGTCCATAACCAATAGGAGTGCTCTATCAATTGATCCTTTCAGGTTGTGGCCATAACCATTAAGAGTGTCCAGTTACTCTTCTTTACGTAGGCTCCACCAGACAAATTGTTTGTCCATTGAACACCTTCGAGTCCCGGGGTGGGAGCGGACCGCTCGGGACAACCATATTTGTTAACGGCTTTTGGGTGACTTACCTTGACTAGCCACTATAAGTAACCTACGTCTGCTCAGACCGTGGGACTCCACACAGAGACCTACTATGAAAGAAAAACAATTTACATAAGTTTCTTCTCCGAAACTTAAACTCGGCCCCTTCGGCAAGTGATAGAGTCACTAACCACTTTCCTGTTTGGCCGTGTTATCGAAGTAGGTACAAACAATAAAGTGCCATAAAAAGGCTGACACATATTCATTAACATACTAGAATGAAACTGTGCTGACTGGCTATACGACGGTTTCCGCAGTTTTCTTATTGTGCCGCCAAGATGGTATCGTCGTTAGGTCCATGTAGGACAAGTCCAAAATGAAAGGGCAGATGCACTTGCACAGAACCCTCCTCTACTTTCAATCAATGTCCCATTCCCAAAACCGTATGCGAAACATATGCTAAGAAAAATTATATTAAAGAAATGGCAAGCTGAATGGGAAAATGCAGAAGTAGGTAGAAGACTTTTTAACTTCTATAAAAACCCCACATATGATCCAATCTCATATAACTTCTTTATCACCATCTTTTTTTCTGGACATGGTCCTTTCCTCACGTACTAGTTTACACAAAATCTGAGCGACTCAGACAAGTGAGGAGATCCAGAGCACTTTGGTTTTAAGTACAAGCTAACAAAGAGCCAAACTGCAAAGAAAAGACACAAATTACGCCCGAGTCCTCAACGGGATCATCCTCAACGCACCCTCAGTTTGCAACAAAATATTTCCTTGATTATGAAGAAACTTTTTCTCATATAAAAGGGAAGACATATGTCAAGACGCTATCATGTCTGTTTAAATACCTTAAATTCCACAGTTTAAAAAAATAATGCAAGTTCATAAATGTTACAAATACCTGAAACAAGCTAAATGTGGCTGGCTTCTGATGCGGCCAACCGAACGCCCAGCAGGTACAGTAGTGCGGCGGAGCAATGTCTGTAAAAGTCACTGACAAAGGTCTGGTGCTCTGTCCACTCTTCTCTGTCCCTCATAGGAAGGTAACGATGGCCGCCTGTTAGGTGCCTCCACAATAACATGGCTACCACTTTCGTTCTTAGGAGTGGCCAATGTCAGCGAAAGAGTGTTATAAGTGGGATACTTATACTGCAGGCCACCTTCACAGGATGTCGGCAAAAACATAGTACAAGCTCCACAAGAGCCTCGAAGAAGGTTAGCATTACGCTTTTAAAATCTGTCGCTTGCTATTCAATATGCAAAACCTTCTGGTCTAAGCAAGTGTTGTCAAGAACCAAGCTGTTGGTAAATTTAAGAATTGTCACAATCTTATCAAAATTTATTACGTACATCTAAATAGTTGCGTTACATGAAAGCTTTTTTTTTCCTCTTCGGTGCTTTTACAGTTGTGCTAGATAAGTCTGAGTCCGATCGGGCCATATACAATGTGCATATAAATAAATATTAACAAATGATATTAACAGGCATTATATAAGCTTAATTTATGCACTTCATTTAAAATGAATGTAAATATTTTTAACACTAGAAAGACTGAAACTTAGTATATACCTATATTGCTCCAAAGCAGTCAAAATGACTGCTTTGGATTTTGAAAGAATAACTAATGTGTAAAGAGATTTGCTTAAAATTAGAGATTTGCTTTTTTATATTATTTACTTATTAGTAAGTATTAACAATAAAAAAATTACCTCACTCGGAAAAAATAATTTATGCATTATTTGTACATTTTAAGCAAATGGAAGTGGAAATCTTTTTATGTGTACATCTTCCGCAAACATACTTTTGACATTTTTCACATATATTACTGGCGTTGCTATTGTGGCAAAGTCGTACTTGACAAATTTTTCGTTTGTTAGAATATGTTGTATTTGATGATTTTGCAGTTGATCTTTGCGGGTCTTCATGTTTTGATGAATTTTTCTGCTCTGTAATCGGTGGAAAGCTGCTGCTAATTGAAACAGGAACTGTTTTCGTTGTATTTGTATTCCTGTCTCTTCTTTATAAAGGATCCAAGGATTTATAGCAGCTACAACTGCAACTTATCCTGTATATGCCCAAATCGATAATTTATCATGAACTTGTAGGTTATCATGTGACGCTAATAAAAAAAATATGAACTGTTATTCTAGTCCAGAGTCGAACTGGTCATATAAGAAATTTAATCAATTTAATAATAATAAAAGTCATTTCATTATTTAGAAGTTTCCTAGTAGACAAAATGACTGCTTTTGGGCAATACAGGTATAACATATATATATATATATATATATATGCTTTTTAATTACATATATATATATATGTAATTAAAAAGCTAGTAAGTATTGTGCAGTAAGACCTATTTGGTCTTAAAAATATTTTGCGCAGTATGCTGCAAAATTAAGGAAATAAGAAGAAGATAAATTGTACTGTGCTCGCCAAAAAGGTACCAGGATCTGTCGCTCCAAGAAATAGTTCAACACAGTATTTTTTTAAAAACAATGACATTGACGGGGGAAAAATTAGGTTACACGCGAAATAAAATGTGGAATATAAAACACAGTTAAAATTAATCGTTGGAAACAGGTGAATGGCAAAACATACACTAAAAACCCATCGATGTGATAAGTGAAATGTTAACACATATAAAAAACCGATCGATGGAGCAAGTTAAAACAAATAAAACAAATCAAAACACATGAAAACATAAAATTATAAAAATTATAAAGTGGTAAATGGTAAAATAGCTCAATTCGACTTTCAACCTGACTTTTCAAGGGAAATTTCAGTTAAACGTCGAACCAAGCTAACTCCATTACGAGTTTCGCCGAAACAGACAATTGAAGGAGGGGGAGGCAAGTACAATAATAAATAAGCGCATTTATATGCTGTACAAAAAGTCACAAAATTATAAGTAGCGTTGCCATTATATACATAATTGTTTTTAATTGAAACTGAAAAGAAGTCAAAATGACTTTCTTAGGCAATCTAGCGTTAATTCAATTAAAAAGCACTTCAAAGGTCTAAAATAAACAAGATTAATATTATTAAACCACTTTATTGCTGAACTGTAGATTAGTCTAATAAAATTATCCTTGTTCTAAAGGTTTAAAAATGCGTATAATAGGTAATTACTAAATTGAAATTAAATTTGCATGAGAATGATAATTTTTAAGGTTTTGAAAATATTAGACTAGAGAAATAAACATAAAAAATTAGCATATGAGTAATCAATGACAAAAACTTTAAAGATAAATAAAATAAGGTTTCACATTTTATTTTCCCTCCGAGATAATTCCTAGGTCGTGTTTTCTTTTCATATTTTATAGAGTAAAATTTCACCATAACCATAACTGACATTCCAATTAAACACAAATTATATCTATGAATGCAAAGAATTTAAATGTTTCATGCTGATTTCATTAAACAAATATTTTACTTTCCGATCTTTATGTCTTCATGAATACTGAATTTCCAGAGCACTTTTTTTAACGTAACACATAAACGATTTGTTATTTGTTGTTTCATTTACTCTTATTCGGGAACTAAAGGGAAAAAAAAAGCAAAGTTAATAATGCTGCATTAAATTTGCAGTTTAGGAAATACAATTTCTTAAAAGGGACGTCTAAATTTTAATTGCATTTATGCTTTCTGGATCTTAACGTGGGTTTTAGTGCGAAGGAAAAACAAGTCACTTTCAATTAAGCCTTAGGGTTAAACTAAAGACGGGTAATTACGATATTATTCATTAAAATCAATACAATCTGGGAACGTTCAGCGAAGAACAGAATCTAAAAAAATGAACACTTTGAATAAAATATACATCCAACATCCTCTATAGTTATTGCTACATGACGAGATTTTAATAGACACTGAATTATCAATTTTTTTTTTCAAATTCCCTTCGCATTTCGGGTAAAAATGCAAGAAAAAATGCATACATATATATCGCCAAGTTTGTTAATTACGAATTAAGAGGGTTGCCCGTTAATTGCTTTCCAAATGAATAAACACGCTAATTATTTAAAACGACTAATTAATAACATCCCTTTGAGGAGGAGAGCAAGGGACGTGGAGGAGAAAAAAATTTCTCGGAAAATGCGAGACTGAACAACGAGCGGAATTAAAATTTCCAGCCTTAATTGAAAACCGTTATTTGAATTATATAAATCTCTTAAAAATTAGAGGATGAGAAGGAAAAAAAAGACGCCTCGCATTTTTAGATTTTGCAAAGGAAAAGAAAAGGCTTATTCGGAGCATTGAGGAAAAAAAGAAATTTTTGTAATAAAGAATATATTTTAGAACAGAAAATCGCTCATTGGAAATTAAAAAGCTTCGTGATTGTTTAGAAAGTTAATAATAAAGCTAGCTGATCGCAGCATGCAGTAAAAAATAAACTTCTGATAGATTTATAATCTGTTTAAGGTACCATGAATTATTTAAAAGTAGGATTATTTTATTTAGTGATCTGTTTATTAATGGGAAAAACTGCTCACAGCGAGATATCAAGCGTAACAAAAGCAGTAACATATTAATGTGGTTAGTTTCGTTAATATTGTTAATTTGATTTTGCTGAAATAAAAATCAAATCCAGCAAATACAATAATAAATTGCTGAATTTCTTAACAAAGAAAGTTATAGAAAACAAAAGAATTGCAAATTAATGTGCAATAACGATACGTTCAAAGTATTTGATCAAAAACTGAAAAGCGTTTTTAGAAGCAAGTAATAAGTAAGAATTCATTTTAACCTTAACAGGGGAGGTGAAAAAGTTGAACATAACAGGGGACGGGCGGTCTCAGAGACCGCGCATTATAATAAATTTTTTTAAATCGTCTAATTAAAATATCATCATGATATTTTACTTCGATGTTCTTTGAACATTTTACTCTGAAAAGAAAATATGTTTTTACACTTTAAAGTGAAATTAAAGTTTTCCCAGAAAATTTCCCCATAGCCTCAAAATTTTCGATGAAAATCATATGCTGCACTAAATTCTATAAAACTAAAAATAAGAATGCATCTATTTTGAATTAACTATTTTATCTATATTAGTTAATATACTAAGCAAATTTTAACCGCAGAAAATTGTATGTAGCACAATACAGAAAAATTTTGACAGTACTTAAAATATCAGTATGTCACTGATTTTCTGATAGTAAACAATTTAGTTTTCGTCTTCTTTAGCACATTCATTACATAAATTTTGCGTGCATTCCAAACAAACAGGTTCTTGGCAAGATAAACTTAAATATACTGTCTTTCTTTTCTTGCTTGGGGGGCACAGACGACATGTTTTCCTTGATTTTGTTTTGCTTCTTTTGTGCACTGCTCCACATCCTTAGACTCAGCTTCTTTTCCTAAAATCCGCTTTTATCGTCAGGCGCAATTCTCGATTTATTCTTGGATTTTTCCCTCTCGTGTGTAGTAGTGGTTGGACTAATTCTCTCGCTAATTCTTTCGAAAACACCATTCTGGTCATAACAGGGTTTTGGTTATAACCTTGGTGCAAAATGTATGCGTTTACTGTACTCATATCTACTAACCGGTAGAAAAGAGCCATAGGCCAACGCGTTGTTCTCCTACTACAGGAATGGACAGAACATTTTTCATCTAAAGCATCAACACCACCTTTGATTCTGTTATAAAAACCAATTATTTCAGGTTTCTGTGTTTCCGAGTCTGTTTCTATCGAATGATGCTATGATGACATCAAAACCACCGCTCGCCTTTTTCGCAGAAATTTTCTTCACAGTCATCTTCTTCACTAAAATCACTTCCAACTTCGTCTAGAATTTTTTTGCAGTTCTTCTGCATAACGTGGATCAGAAGGATAAATGAATCTCCGCGGACCTAACTTCAGAGCCATGTGTTCACTACTGCCGAAAATTGTAACACTGAGAGGGAGGTGAGGTCTCACAGACCGAATTTCAACAGATATACTTGCCAAAGCATTCCGATAAGAAGGGGTCAGAAAGAAGGTCACGAAACGTGAAGCTAAGGGAAGAATCCATTCACTTGGACAAAGCATGCAATAGGGGTGATGGGAGGAACATGTGGCGCGGTCCGTCAGACCGCACGTCCCCTGTTACGGGTTAAGAATTTTACAAGGATGTCAAATAACACTAAATAAAGCAAATAATAATCTTCTCTCCATCAAGATGACATCTTTATAGAGACCAAACTGATTACATCATCCCGATGGTATACAGGGTGTTTCAGCAAATCGGTTACAAAATTTCAAGGGAGATAAAGTACACCTAAAGGATGGGAATAAAGCAAGTAAAAAGAAAGCAAGTTAAATCGTATTACTGCATTCTCAACAGCAGCTCTTAGTATATGAGGAGGAATGTTACGGTTGCATACGTCTTTCGATACCCTTGATAGAGTATTCGCTACTTTTATTTTATGTTCCAAACGCCAAAATGTTTTAATTAAAATAAATTTTTTTCACATCCATATACGATTTATTTATACTTCGTATTATTGTAACATGTACCTTCTAAAATTTTTTAGAGGAGAGGCTCATTTTAAACTCATCATTTTAATTTTATATATCTGGAAAATAATCCCTTTGGGCTTACACGTTTTAATTATTTGGGTTCATTGAAAATAAAATATAGTGAATGCACAGAAATTAAAGATTTGCACATGCCGAAAATGAAAAATATGAAATATGTATGGGTATTTATGCATGTGCTTGCAAAAAGCCCGTATCTGCCTTTAACAAAATACATAAATATTCATTAAATTATTTATAAATGTATTTGAAATGAATAATTTATTCATTTATAAACAACTGTGAAGAAATCTAATTATTAAATGTATCTAATTTATAATGATTATAAATGTTATCTAAATATATAATAACCTTAATATTGAATTGTAAAAATAAATTGAAATCCTGTTGGCAAATACGTTATAAAACTATTTAAGCAAGAATTGTTCGTACTGAAAAGTAATCTGTTAAAAGGCATTGTAAAGCAAATGCTATGAGCTGCGCACTTAAGAAAGTAATAAAGAGTTTTGGAATATGTATTATTGAAATGAAGGGTAAAAAAATCTGATAAGTATAATTACAAGAATCATTCCCCTTATTTTTTATAATAACTCAGTTACAAGTTTTAAATAATATTTAAAAAAATCCTTATTTTATTTCCTTTCAGAAATGTTCAGAGAAAGTTAAATACTATTTAAAGTATTTCGCTAATTTCTAATAATTCTCTAATTTAAAATGAACCGAATAGAGCATTAATTATAAATTGACTTACATTTTTCGATTTAAAAGATGCCTCAGAAACCAAAAAATGATGTCACATTTAAGAAAGTATTTTAGGAAGAAGCTCTATAAATAGAAAAGAAATAATGCATAATTTTAATATTAATAATACAATAAACTTTGATCTTAATTTTTGTACCTTAACCGAATCAAATCGAATTACCTTAATTTTTTTTTCTAATGTAATTAACGAAAACTTGCGAAAATATTTCATTCAAATTAAACCATTCTGAGAAAACTGTTCTGCGAAAAGTATAGCATTTACTTCTGTTCAGAATGAAATGTTGTTTAAAAATATGTGTTTTTCATACACTTAGGACTCTGAAGTGTTGTAGAAAAAGAAAATATATACATTTATATGTATATTTACGACACAATTACAACATATTTATATTTGATCGCTTTAAAACCCATTGAACTCAATGGTAAATTACCCAATGTTTTGGTCACCACGTAGGGATAGGCAGTGCTTCAGAGCAGGGTACGGGAGACACCTGTTTAGAGCTACTCCATTTTACTTCCTACCTCCATGATCATAACAGTCATTCATTCAAGCAACCATTTTCGTATGCTTTCTTTTTTCTGTATTCCAATTTACAAAACGAACAAATAGTGTTATATAGTGCCTTAGTTTTAAAATACCAGCTTGTGAAATTTGCTAGCAATGGAAGATTTTCTGCAAAAATGAAGAATTTTTTTCAAAATTTTTTAAACGGAACAACACAGAAAGGAGTTTCCCAGGCAGCCGCCTGTGTACGAAGCCGAGTCTCCGCTATTCTCGTTTTTATTTTTTATTTTTTTAAAGCAGAAACAAATCGCTGTGTACTTTAGGACAATGGCACAAAAAATTACAGAAGATTTCAAGAATGAAAATGTTTTCATTCTGATGTATTCCGTAATCCGTATTTAATAATTTAAAATTGCCAAGGTGTGTTTTCTTTTCATATGCTAATAATGTTTACCGGCTTACTATAAATGTTGATAATTTAGCGACCTTTTTTAAAAAAAAGGTTAAAAAACCGTGAAATTGCATCCAATAAGTAACTTTCACCTTTCCATCTGTAAAAAATCGCCAAATTGTGCCAAGGTAGTTGCGTTAATACTTGAATATCGAACGTATAGTATTTTTCCTTAAAATGTACTATCAAAAGAAAATGCACTCTTTGGCAAAAACATCGAAGCACACCAAGAGGGGCTTTTGTAATCGTGACGAAATTTGGTATGCAAAAACATCTTGATCGAACAGGCAAATGATCAAAGTTTCAAGGCAAATGAACAGGAATTGCGATCATAGCGCGCATTTCTATTGCGCAATTCGAAAAGTATAAAACCAGTAACAGAGGCGGAAAATTTTTCTTTTTTGTTCCTGCCATTAAAATTCCGTAAAGAAGCAACTAAAGATGCGATTACGATGATATCGAAAAACCTTACAGACAACTAAACGACTTCGATCCAGGTCGCATTGTAGGATTGCGTGAAGCTGGGGGGTCATACCGAGCAATAGGCCGCCACCTGCAGCGTACAGACATTGCTGTGCAAATATGTTGACAGCAATAGTTGCTACAAGGAAATTTCCAACGAAATGAAGGCTCTGGAAGGCGAAGGAGCACAAATGCGAGGCAAGATAGATGATCGTCAACTAGGCCCGAACCGCCCCAACGGTATCATTGTCGACTATTATTTTAGTTGCAATCGGCCGCAACAAACATACATAAATATATATATCTACTCTGTGACCAGGTTCCGTAATCACAGTTTCTTTACTCTTATATGTTTGTAAATTGTGCATTTTTTGCTTTAAAAATGATTGAATTATGTTGTTCTTATCTTCCGGTTAAGGTTTTTATGCCTTTAGGAAATCTGCAAGCAATATTTGTAGAATTACCAACAATGTAAAAGCTGTTTAAGGGCGGTTAAGACTATTTTTTAAATAACATGACGGACATGTTTGTTTACATTTGAAACAGCAGAATAGTAGATTTGTTGCCAATCTAGAGAGACTAAGCTTCGCAACAACAAAGATAACGCCTTCATTCATTATTGCGAATTAAATCATACTTAAAACTTTCTGAAATTTTTTCAAGGAAATACGTGTTTAAGATTTACTTTGTAAATTTTAATATAGATATTTTGAGTTTTTATGTATTTTTGCCTTGTCGCAAAGTGAGAACTGAATTAATCGAATGAGAAATACTCAAGCGTCTGTAAAAAACTGCTTCTTTTTTTGTTTTGTATGCTTTTTTTCTTTTATACATCGTTCTAGATATATTATAGTATTTGAATAGAACATATGGCAGCGATTAGATAATTCTTCAAATTATATAAATTTTGTGCATTCTGAATTATAATATGAACGAAATACAACCCTGTTAAATGAACCTAGCGCCAGAGTGTCGCTATGATAAACAAATATAGCGAATTTTAAAGAGTGCATTTATTCTATTGTGGTCTATGCACTATCGACGAAGTAGATTTAATTCAATCCAATAAGTTTAAATGAAATGCAAGAAACAAATGCGTATAATTTCACATTCCGTAGAAGGAAGTCATGTGGTGTACACATCAGATTTTTAAGAAAAGAATTTAGATAGGTTCACTAAATACATTTACGTAAGGAAAATTACAAAAGTAAAATTTAATATTTACCTGAAGGCTAGAATTATATAAAAATGCACCTAAATATTGAAAAAACTAATTTTGAGGAAAACGTAAAAAACGACAAAAATCGCTCTATCAATCACATTTTAAAATATTTCTTAACTTTCTTGCTCCATAGTGATTGTTGTCATAACCACTCTGCAGCTTCAAGTTTCATTTTATTTTGACTTTTAATGATTCTTTCTTAAGAAGCGATTTTATAAATCATTTTTTCACTTTAAGAATGGAATTTGGGGATTTTTTTAAAATCCTTATATGTATTTATAATACACCTGTGTTAATCTCTGAAATTTTCAGCATTTCATTCAATTTCCACAAAAGTAACCTCTTTAAAATATACTAATAACTACTATATCCCTTTCCAGTTTTCCCCAACAAACATTTTCAGAAGCTTCGGGTTTGTCTTTGGAAATATTCCTTCAAGTTCAAAGCTCTGAAACGCACTTAACAATAAACGCAATTCTGAACAAAAATGCGACCATTGTTGCGCATAAATACAGCATAATAACTGCGAATTGTATTGACAAGTCCCAGTTAAAGGCAATTTAAAACAAAGGAAAGGAAAGGGTTAAAAACTCTCTCTTAGAAATAGGTGATTGTAGCTCTTAATCTTAATCATTCTTTTATCTTAATTTACTAGCATTAGGTATTACAAACCTAAACATGTTTTATATATATAATAATAATTTTTGTACTAATCGATTATTAAGTATATTGAGTATATCCTTTGAGAAAGGTAGTTGAATGAAGTAACTTACAAGATTTAAAAATGAATCATGATTTTTTTTAAATGAAACATTAAATATGAATCATGAAAAATTCAAAGTGGAAGCTTTTAAGAAATGAAAAAGTATTCAACAAACCAAGTAAATGTCGTCACTGATCGGAAATTGGTTGACTTTTCAAGGGAAACAAACTAACCTCCCCGATCAATTAACAATAGTTAATAAAACTGTTTCGTCTTTTACTCATGTAAGAATTATGAAGTCAAACTGGTATAAGTCCAGTAGGTAGATTTTAATCGAGATGAATTTAAGTTAATGTGCTATATAGAATTCATTATGAAAGTGGCAGTTCCGTTCAGTTTAAATTTTCTTTAATATCGTGAGATATTATTGTTAGATTAGTATTATTTTTTTACTTGAGTAAAGTGTCCCCCGACACCCTTGCTTTTAATCACGTTAATTCAAAGTAATCTTTATAAACATAATAAACAGAATGCAATCTTTAAAAACAATTATTAAATATAAAAGTTGAAAAATATTTACCGAAAATAAGAAGGTAGAATAAAATGTACATAATACACTTAAATAAATGGCCAGTATATACGTAAGTGTATATATGTTACGGTGAAACATCGAAATCTGGAGAATGTCGACTTTCACCGGTGAATGTCAACATTCACATAGTATCTTGGTGTATGTCCGAAATATTTTCCAAATACTCTTATTTCTGATTTACACCGGTCAATGTCGACATTCACCATGTACTAATGGTGAATGTTGAACATATAACAATATTATATTTTCTTCTCCGTAATTCAATCACGAATAAACGCACTTGACACTTGAAATAAGAACTTAAGAACATGAGAACCTAAAACACACAATACATTCAAAATGAGAAAGGAAAATAATAGAAGTTAAATACTTAATTAATTATACAGTACGTTCTAAATGAGAAAATAAAATAACAGTAATAAAAAACTTACTAAATTATGCGATTCAAATCTTATTTATTGCAACAACTTAAACTATTATGGCACTTTATGACCTCTCTTTTCGACTTTCACCACAGCATATCTGTGATTGTCGACATACACCGGTGAGAGTCCGAATATAGTACAAGAATGTAATGAAATATTCGGTCTTTCACCGACGTATTGGTGAATGTTGATATTCTTCGGTGAAAGTCGACATTCTCCAATTTCGGTCTTTCACGGTAACATATATATGGAATCAGCAATACACCATTTTTTAAAATCGAATTGAAAAACTGATGTATGGAAGATTAATTTTGTCTTACTCCCCATAAGATATGGTAAAATCCCCTTTCTCGCAATAATCGGCAGATCTAATAGTATACATATATCTTGTGGAAGCATTTGAAGAGTATGATATGTTCGGCCATTACCCCAAACATTTATAAAAAGAATTAAAAACAATTACATCTATTTTGCCGCAGTTCATGAACTCAGGCGAATACGAAGCCTACAATTCAATCTCCGAATTCTACCTTGAAATTAGCCGAAATAGCGGCTAATTTCAGGGTGCAATACAGTGATTTTTCACGGCCTATTAACTATATTGATCTTACGAAGCACCATTTTTAACTCACTATTGTAAAATTCCCACTATTTTCCTTGTGATAAGCAACAAAAATAATAATGAATAAAATTACGTAGCTGTCTAAGTAGTTAAGCAGTTTTGCTCTGCTTGTTTTATAATGACTGACGTAGAGGTCGTTTTATTAAATCCCTCCTATTAGCTCACATTCTCCCTATATCTTGTTCAAATTTTCAGTCACCACTCAAGTTCAAATTTTCACTCACCACTCAAGTTCTTTTCATTTTTTTTCCTTTTAATTTGTAGAGGATGACATTTGATGTTAATACAGTTTTTTCACATATTAAAGTCAATTCCTACTTATTTATTCCTGTTTATCGGAACTAAAGATATGCTGTTTTACTTATAAATAATGACAAATAAGAAACAAACTGCAAATTTTCTATATTACAGTTTGGTTAATGGTGCGATTGGATTCATCACTGAAATTCACTGGCCTAATTTCCACCGCGCGCAAATGTATAAACAAGACACTGTGAACTCCATCAGTCACTGTGAACTTTGGTAATAATAGTGTTCACAAGGAAAAAAAAGTCCAGCCAATATCAATGCAATTCCCCGCCAAACGTAGCCACGGTACTGCTTAACGAAGAATGCTGCCATTAATAATACTATCATAGGCAACAACACTGCATAAGATGCAAGGTAACACTGTATATTATGCAGTAATATATCTAGGACGAAACCTCTTCGCAGCAGATCAAGCATATGTCACCTTGAGTCGTGTGAAATCATTAGATGGAATATTAATTGAAGAACTGGGCTGTTCGAAACTGACTGGAAAGGATCATTGCAATAATGGATGGGTAGAATAAGGTTGACGTAAGTAGGAATTGACGTAAGTAGGATTTTTTTTTTTTTTTTTTTTTTTTATATTACTAGTTTCAGAGATGAAGACTAGGCTTTCGATTCACGATAAACATCGCTACTTAAATGCGCAAAAAATTACTAATTTTTCTTAAATGGTACAATTTCTTTGCCTCATATTTGTATAACTAATATTATTGTATCCATTTCTATTGAAGAAGCATGTAATCTCTTTTCCCATTTAGAAGCTATTCTTCCTTTCTTTTATATAATTCCAACAGTTGAAAAATGGGAGCTTTAGATGCAGTTCTTCTAAGGGTGGGGGGAAAAACATCCCTCAGGTGATATCGCTGAGGAAAATCCCCCCCCCCATTATATGCTGCCTGAAGTTCAACTCCTTCTAGCACCCGATAATCACAATCACGGATCCCCAATAAAATAAACAGCAAAATAAAAACATCACAACTCGAGTCATCGGAATCCATGCCGCCGACGCCTTTAAAGTTTTTTTTTTCATTCTTCCACCATTTTCTCTTCCCTACAGCGTCGCTCTCACAAATGGCCGAGCGCCTTTGCGAACACGGCAGAAAAATTCCATCCTGAATATAATCCCCATCGGAGTGAGGAACAGAAACAGCGCCTTACGAAGGCGAAAGATCGCACCGCCGCCACCACCACACAAATGGGCATTCAGTGTCTGAGCGCCATCGACAATGGGGCTAGGGCCTGACAGCCGCCGAACATACACGATATTGCTCTTTGTATGGTAATTAGTCTAATGGAATTCACTGTTTCACCACTATAAGCCCAAATGGAATTTTAACGTTTCTCGCCCTTTCGTTCGCTTATGCCGGCTGCTGTCTTTTGGTGGCGTGGCTCCGACGGCAGAAAAGGTTTTCTCTGGATGGTGGTGGTGGAATGGAAGGTGGCAAGGGGGTACAGGAGATCGGCGGCTTCTTTAACTCCTCCGTCGCTGGTATTTTGCATCGAAACATTTTCGCTTGTCAGCTGCGTTGACAGGGTTGCATTCTTGTAAATCTGTCGCCAAGGTGACGCCAAAGTTTTTTCTCTCTCGTCTTAAAGATTTCTCGAAATGTACTTTACATCTAATTAGGGGGATTTTCTTATTTAGCGACTCGCAAAACAAAAGTTCTGCTGCAACTGGAACGTGACTTTCCTTGCTTGCATATTTCACAGCAATGGTTGCAAAATAATCTTCGTTTAGCTCCTAGAGTGTCATGTTGATCATACACCGGAGAGAAGCATGCGTAACGTATCATATTTGTCACAGGTGCAAAATTTTAAATATTTCCCGTCATTTATGATTATACTTTATAAAACATGATATCGCCGTTGTACCAAAAGCTTGTGTACTTAAAACGTGATATACCTAAAGCTATATCTTTTTCAAACGAGTTACTGTACAGAAAGCTACATGCTTTCGGAGACGTGATATCATTACTGTCTTAAAAACTGTTACGTTTTTTTTAAAACGTGATATTATTCATTCACCAATGGTTGTATGCTTGTCCTTCAAACGATGTATCATTACGGCATCAAACGTTGCATGCTTTCTGAAACAGGTCATCATTACTGTACCAAAAACAATATATTTATTAAAACTTTGCTGCACCAAAAACTATATGCTTTTTGAAAGTGGCATTGTGCACCAAAAGTTATATATTTTTCGTAACTTCATATCATTACTGTACCCAAAAGCTATCTTTTAGCTTCTTGAGCTATGATATTATCGCTGTGTTAAAAGCTAAAGATATTACACTTTTCTAAAATATAGCTCCACTATTGCAAAATATTTTTCCTCTTTAACAGAATCTGTTTTATATTTCTCACATTGTCATAAAATAACGGTACATAGAGTCATCGAATTTTGAATAACGTAATCCTCCAACGAATATGAGCATGTGGAAGACCAAATTTGAAATTTGAAATTTGTTTTATGATCGATTTCCTATTTTTTAAAACTTTGACGAATTTTTGATTAACAAACTCAAGGATTTCAAAGCGAGCAATGGCAACGTTGTGCAGAAAAAACATTTTTATCTCCAGCGCGTGAGTCTCTGTATCGGAAATTCTAAAGATATGCTCGTTTTAAAACTATTTTGCGATATTGCTGTTGCACTGGATCTTATGGTTTAAGTGCGAGGAACATGATATTTAATAAAGAAAGGTAACACACAAAATGTTAAAAACGCCCCTTTGGAAGTAATTTAAAATCTGAAACATTTCAGATTTTTTTTTTTTTTTTTTTTTTTTTAATCCAGTGGCGGGCCGTCAGCCAACTTCGGCTTGGCAACTACTGAGGCCAAAGGTGGTGGTCCCTTTATTATGACTAATAGGTGGGCCAACTTTGCTCTCCTATGAAAGAACGGACACTTACAACCATGCCTTCTCCGAGGTTCGAACCCGAGCCCTTTCGTACCGCAGTAGGGCTCCCTAAACACTATATAGTTTGAGTTGGTTTGGTTTACTTAATTATGGCAAAGCACACTAAGGCTATCTGTCTAAGGGGAGGATGCCTTCGTGGAGGACTTTCTAAGGGAAACTGGCTCGTATACACCTATATAGTCTGGGAGGCGCTTCTATACAAGTAAAACCGTGCAATTCTTCATAAGATATCTCTACGTAGACCTGAACTCATGATAAAAATCAACAACAACAAAATAAATAAATAAATAAATAAATAAAATCTGAAAGGTTTCAGATATAAAATTACGTCTAAAGGGGGCTTTTTTTTAACGTTTCGCGTGTTATCTTTATTTATTAAACATCATGTTCTTTGCACTTAAAGCATAAAATTCAGTTTAATAGCAATGTCGCAAAATAATTTTAAAATGAGCCTATCTTTAGAATTTCCGATGCACAGCCCTACGCGCTGGAGAATTTTTTTTTTTCCTGTACAACGTTGCCATTGCTCATTGTAAAATCCTTGAGTTTATTAATCAAAAATTCGTTAAAGTTTTACAAAATATGAAATCGATCATAAAACAAATTCCAAATTTCAAATTTGGTCTTCCACATGCCCATATTCGTAAGAGAATAACGTCAGTCAAAATTCGATGGCTCTATGTACTATTCCTTTATCACAATGCGAGAAATAGACATACATTTTTGCAGATTTTTCATTGTTTAATTTCTTCAAATATAATGCAGGACTCTAACATTTGGTGGCAACAGTTTAAAAGGTGATTCGCAGTTTATAGTGATTCAACGCAAAATCGCAAAACTAAAACAATAGTCCTTCAGGGACAAAGCCCCTTTGGACTAATAATATAAGTATTTCCCTTTTTTATCCTTTCATGCTCTGTTATTAGCCCTTTTAACAGTAATATTAACTTTTTCTATTGAACTCACTATATGATTTCCACATCTTTATCAAGTAATTAATCTTTCCGGAATAATTAGGTTATTATAAAGATTATGTTCGAGGCAACAAATTTAAATTTTCATAAAAATTTAGAAATTCTTAGTAGCAAACAATTTTTTTAAAAAGTATCATATTACTTATTTTGCATATAAAGTGAAATAAGTAATATCACAGATACATATTTCTAACATGCTATCATATTACTTATTTCACATATGTGTCATTTGTTTCTCACCTTTCACGCTACATATTATATATTGTTTGCGGGATATGTAAGACTGTCTGGTCTGAATTACTCTTTCAAAGAAATTAATAAATATGTGTAAAAGCATATGTACTTCACAACTGGTAAAAGAGAATAACATATTTAATAAATACATCATGCTCAGCATGAAAAATATTCAATTCGGCTGCCTTACAAAGCCGTTTTATAAACCTGGATATTTTATTTTGATGAAATAGACAATCAAGTTTAAGATCGGATTTTTAATGGACGTTTTGGCTAGATATTGTCTACTCTTTATTTCTGCATCTTTAAAGATATTTTTTTTAAATTTCAGTTCGTGTTAAAGACAGATGGTCATCTATCATGATGAAACAATACTTTCTTGATATTCACCCATCGTGACCGTTTTTTGATCCATTCTGAGTTTAGACGGCAAAGTTTCTCACTATAAACTTCTTAATGAATCGTTTGATTTGGTTCTAACAGTTCAAAACGACCTGAATGTGATAAAACTCCTTTTTGATATGCTGCTTTTTCCAACTTTAAATATTTTAAACCATTTCTGGGTAGTTCTTACACTAATAGTGTGTTCACCACGTACACTATTAATTTTTATCGCTGCAAACCTGGCAGATTCACAACACGAAAATAAAGAATGTAGCACAGCACGTTTGCACTGATTATCTATATCCATCTTCTATGGGTACTAATATGTGTTCAATATTTAGGAGTTGGTGATTAACTGAATATTATGTTAGTTAAACCATGACATGTTTCAACAGGTTCAAAATTACACTCATGTTCATAAATTAAGGACAATGCAAAATCAGGCAAAGGAAGAGTTAGAAGCAAAACAAATTTGACTTACTTGTAAAGCTTAATTATTAAACAAAAGGTAAAGAGCAAAAAAAGATACTGTACGTTTGATATTATTAAAAAATTGCGATTTTTTCTCCCTGGAGCAAATTACAAAAAAAAACTATTTACAGAAAACCAATATTACATGGTTGGTATGATTGTTAATACATTGTATGTCTCCCAGACGATGCAATACAGTCCGTACAACGCCTGGGCATGCTGAGTATCAAATTATCGATCTGATCTTGGGGAATATTACACCACTCAAAACGCAATGCTCTCCGAAGTTCCGGTAGACATGTAGGAGGATGTTGACGAGCTGCAACTCGTTGGACAAGCATATCCCACACGTGCTCTATTGCATTCAAGTACGGTGAGAATGCTGGCCAGTCCATGCGGATGATATCCTCCGATTGAAGCCATTCGCTTACGATGTTTTCACGGTGATGACGGGCGTTGTCATGCATAAACACAAATTCTGCGCCCATGGCCGCCGAAACAAACCTACATGCTGTTCCAGAATGACGTCCCGATAGATTTGGCTTGTCATGGTTCCAATTTGAACATGCAGGTCAGTTCTGGAACCCAGAATATTTCCACCCGAAACGAGCACTCCTGCACTACCGTAACGGTGTCGTTCAATGATGTTTTCTTGGTGGTGACGGGTACCTGGAGCTCTCCATATGAAAGTCCGGCGAGAATCAGACTTCAAGCTGAACCTGGACTCGTCGGAAAACATCACACAAGGCCACTGTTGCGGTGTCCACAATGCATGCTCTCTACTCCAGGCTAACCGCAGGCGACAGTGAGTTGCAGTAAGTGGAACGCGTCTGACAGGTCTACGAGCATATAGACCAATCTGCCCTAAGCGTCTGTACACCGTCTGCCTTGAAATTGTCGTACCAGTGGCTGAAGAGAGCTGACGAAACAGGTCTGAGGCTGTGCTCCGCCTGTTTCTTTTGGCAGTAACTGCCAAATACCGGTCCTCATTCAGCGTTGTATATCTGGGCCGACCTGTGCTGTAATGTCTGCTCACATTACCATCATCTTGGAATCGTTGCCAAAGCCTGGAGATGACGCTCTGGGCAATTCCAAGTTCGTCCGATACTTCCAGTTGGGTACGCCCACATTCCAGACGGCCGATAATTCTACCACGTAAAAAATCATCCAAATGCGTCCTTTGTGTCATAACTATTCAGTTATTGCACTGAAATGCTTATAAATCGCCTGCGAACAATTTTACTTCTTTGCCTGTATTCCTTATATATCACTCTCTTACACTGTCGTCATTGGGACGTACCATCGGTGTCATCTGGTTACTTCCTGAAATTTGCATATGATTCTTAAAGATGTGTGTAGTGATTTTACAGTTGATATATTTATTTTAAAGCTAGATTTCCGCGTGACTCCGAATTATCCTTAATTTATGGACATGTGTGTATATTGCTTAAGTAAATGCATCATAGTGAATTCAACGCATACTCTTAATGCGTACAAACTTATGGACTGACCCGACACATACTATACACAAAAGGAAATTTACGAAATTTGTCTCTTATGTGCCATTTCTTCTGCCCGGTCCCTATTTGTACCTGGCTGAGGATCACCAGGTTTCCCTCTCTTAAAAATATGGCCAAAGAAATTTGCTTCTGCTTTCTTCTCAGCACGTTTCGGAAATGTGGTATCGCTTGGTAATTTCAAATAATGCTGCTATAAGGTATATAGTCATTTTATAGCAGTTATATTAATTTAGTTAGCTTTTCCTATCGCTCCTCGTTTCAACTTACAACTCCCTACCAGAATGAGGTTTTATAATCCCGTTGAATGCAAAGGAGGAAGAGATATTATTAAAAGAAAGTTCAACTTATTTCCAGAGAGAGAGCTTGGAAACCTGAGCGAGCGTTTACCTTTGGGTTATGCATCTCTAACTGCTGTTACGCCTGGCTGTATATTACGAGCCTTCTGATATAGTTCGCCGGCTAGTTTAGATTACGGGACAACTACGTTAGAATTGTGTTAGCTTCAGATAAATCTCCTAGTCATAGTTAGTCATAGTTATTCTGAGTTCAAGCCCGAGTGGAAAGTTTGTTATAAGCCCGAATAAAGGGGAGAGCTGTTTATCTTATTTTGGAGTGAATAAAAGGTAATTAACCCTTCTTGAGTTTACGATTCCTGTTATTTGAACTAAGCTATAACTCGCTTAATACTTCGCTATATTCCTCGATATTTAATTTAGCAGAATAAAAGTGAAAAACTCTACAATGTTACGGCTTGTTTGAGTTTGGTTGGGACGGCACTTCTCTGCAAAGTTTTGACATCCTTTCTTTAGGAAATACTAGATCAGGAAACAGAGATTACCGCCCGTTTATTCAAATTTTTCTGAAAACTGAGTCGTAGCTTTGTGTCAAAAGATGCAAATAAGAGTAACATCGCGCAGTTGTCACTCATCGAACCCGAGTCGTATTGCAAACAAATGTCGTATACCAAACATAACTTTTCGCTTCCAAAAGGGATGTATACAAAGTTGGATTCTAAAGCGTATACCGAAGTATAACGGTGCTTTTGTATTTATTTAATTCATTGAATTAAATTCCAACGGCTTTTCATCTCATTTTCATGCTCTAGAAAGGTCAACTGAGCCTCTAATTAAATTCTTTCGTGATGAATTGTTGAAAGGAAGCTTACAATATTAAATCAAGCAGCACAAAATAATAAAATTAATAAAAAAATAATTTTTTTACACTTTTACATGGACAAATCAAATAGTTTTATCTACTAAAAGACCGCAACCAAAAAGGTTATTCGGCTTGCATTAAAATTTAAGCTATAAATTAACTTATAAGACACAGTTTTGCCATTTGTAAATCGATGAGCAAGATGCCACCGCAAGTTAAGGTCAGTCCAAATTTTGAGGTAAATTACCTGGTTGCCAATGAAACAATGGAGATAAAAGTGTAAAAGAGGAACTAATGGAAATGGGAACCCTTCCGTTGGGCAAAACATCTTGTTAGGAGGGGGGAACATGAAGAAACCTTTGCATTGCTAAGAGATCGCGGTACAAGGCATCGTTAGAAAAATTTAAGTGACAACAGTTGTCCTACAAAACATGGCGGTAAAATTTAAAATATTTTAATCGCAGAAACATGGATTTTATGTGTCTAATGCGTTTACAGTTTTGTGAAGCAAATTTTTGCTAGTACAGTATTTTCATTTCTGTGAATCTCCTGTATGGGGGCCACTTAAGCTCCAAATAGCTTTGATATTCTACAGAAGTAGTCTTCTTAAAAAGGTGATGCGTTTATAATTCTGTAAAGAAAATTTTTGCAAGTGCAATATTTTCATTGCAGCAAACCATCTCTATGGCGACCACTAAAGTTTCTGATGGCTTCCGTCTTTTATAGATCTAATCACCCAGTTTTGTATTTTTTACTTCCTTGTACGAAGTAAAAAGGAAGCATTGTAATCGCGAAAAGTTTCAGGCAGCATATTTCAACGAAAATATTCATTTTGACCGCTATCGAATGCAATTTAGCAATGTTTTTGCCTGATATCTGTACGTAAGGACAGAGTAAAAGACTCGTTTCTTCCAAAAAATTATAAAACTGCTTCAAAATGATTTCTCAAGAAAATTTTTCGTGGCGTATGTACGTACGTATCTCGCATAACTCAAAAACTAGTAGCCTCAGAACGTTGTAATTTTGTATATAGGACTGCTATAACATGCACATGTGCACCTCGTATTTTGGTTGCAGTCGGCCGCACCAAACGTATATACATATATTTATATATATATCCACTCTGTTACTCGGCTCAGTGATCTCAGTTTCTTTACTCTTATATGCTTGTAAATTGTACATTTTTTGCTTTAAAAATGATTGAATTATGTTGTTTTTATCTTTCGGTTAAGGGTTTTATGCCTTTAGTAAATCTGTATGCAAAATAATTTGAATTATCAACAATTTTAAAGTTGTTTAAGTGCGGCTATTGATTGTTTACATTTGGAACAGCAGACTAGTGCATTTGTTGCCAATCTAGAGAAACTTAGCTTTGCAACAACAAAGATAACGCCTTATTTATTATTGTCAATTAAATCATGATTAATCCTTTCTGGAATTTTTCGAGGAAATAAGTTTTTAAGATTTACTTCGTAATTTTTAATATAGATATTTTGAGTTTTTATGTATTTTTCCTTCTCGCGAAGTGAGAACTGAATTAATTGAATGAGAAATACTCAATCGTCTGTGAAAAACTGTTTCTTTTTTGTTTTGTTTGCTTAATTTTTTTAATACATTGTTCTAGCTTTATTATAGTATTTGAATAGAACATGTGGCAACGATTAGATAATTCTTTAAATGATATCAATTTCTTGCATTATGAGTTATAATATGAACGAAATATAATACTGTTATGTGAACCTAGGGCCAGAGTGTCGCTATGGTAAAGAAAGTGAATTTTAAAGAATGCATTTATTCTATTGTGGTTTATGCGCTGTCGGCGAAGTAGGTTTAATTCAATCTAATAAGTTTAAATGAAATGCAAGAAATAATGCGTATAATTTAATATTCCGTACAAGGAAGTCATGTGGAGTGCACATCAGATTTTTTTACTTCAAAAGACATTGATATATAAACTTTTATCCTTCAATAAATGAGTTTTTGAGAGAAGAGAGTGCTTATTGTGCATCACCATTACTTTAGCGGATATTATTATTAACGATAAATATAATATTTTACTTTAACCACGCGTTGAAGAACGCTAGAAATAAAAGAAATTCTTTTCTTTCCCGGAATGGATATATTTTCTCAGAATTCCTGTCTTTCTATTTCTTGTTTTATTTTACTAACACAAACAATTTTCTCAAAGAAGATTTGCCACTCATTGAACCAGCACTGGTTGTTTCAACTGAAAAATGCGTGCTCGAGAATAGTATTTCCTTGCTGCTGTTATGTGTAATAGTAATACTGTTATGTGAACCTAGGGCCAGAGTGTCGCTATGGTAAACAAAGTGAATTTTAAAGAATGCATTTATTCTATTGTGGTTTATGCGCTGTCGGCGAAGTAGGTTTAATTCAATCTAATAAGTTTAAATGAAATGCAAGAAAAAATGCGTATAATTTAATATTCCGTACAAGGAAGTCATGTGGGTTACACATCAGATTTTTTTACTTCAAAAGACATTGATATATAAACTTTTATCCTTCAATAAATGAGTTTTTGAGAGAAGAGTGTGCTTATTGTGCGTCACCATTACTTTAGCGGATATTATTATTAACGATAAATATAATATTTTACTTTAACCACGCGTTGAAGAACGCTAGAAATAAAAGAAATTCTTTCCTTTCCCGGAATGGATATATTTTCTCAGAATTCCTGTCTTTCTATTTCTTGTTTTATTTTACTAACACAAACAATTTTCTCAAAGAAGATTTGCCACTCATTGAACCAGCACTGGTTGTTTCAACTGAAAAATGCGTGCTCGAGAATAGTATTTCCTTGCTGCCATGGAGACGAATAGGCGAATCTAATAAGGGTCCGTTGGATCCAATTTCTGACATCGTTTTGTGGTCACTCGGAAGTAGCTGTTGTCGTACAATGTTTCCTGCCATGAAAATAGCCTACGCCGTTATTAAACGTTAGACTGTTTCCCAATCCTATGTTCGCGTATTTCAACTTTTATGGGAAACCTAATAGGAAGGGATTTATTTTCGATAAATTTAATGACTCTTTAACGAGTAAACTTAATGTATCAAATGTACCGAAAGTAAAATAAATTTAAGGAGTATTATTCAAGGGAAGTCCTGTTTTTTTTTAAGTGTGGGGGCGTGCAATATGATAAAAATAGATTAAAACTTAATACATATTCGAATAAAAGTTTTTAGGTAATTGTGTAGGGTTTTTGTTCATTCTAGAAACTTGTAATGTTCAGCAGACCTTACTAGACTGGATGCGGGTTATCGCTTAGTCTGAAACGACTCCGAAAGTCTAAAAAGGCTAAAATAACTCTTTTAAGGGGACTCATACACCTTAAATCCCTCATGATCTTCGAATATGTGACTGTTGCAAGAATTGGGATATTTTATTTATTTTAAAAGCAATTACTTCCACCTTTTTACAGCTGACTACATAATATAGCTGCTTTGGAAATTGATAACCAGAAAGTTTGTGTTGCCACAAATAGTTTTGTAATTTAATCCTCTCTGTGACAAAATATTTCGCCATGTTTCCACATTGCGCGCATGATATTTTAAAAATGGCTAATTGTACATACTTGAAATTTCATGGAATTCTTTATATGGGCATATTTTCTAACTGAACCAACAATCTGATGAATATTTTAATATTAAAAAAAATTATGGACGAAAACATTACAGATTTTTTTAATAAAATAAATTTTATAAACTTGACTCCAAATAAAATAAAAATTTAACATGAAATTTTTAGAATTTTAGGTTCACAGTAGTTTCCAAATGTTATAAAAGCTATATACTAAATATGGAATTAAATTGTGCAACAGAATGTTTTAAACTGTGCGCGCAAGGTGGAAACATGACGAAAAATGTTGTCACAAAGCGGATTAAATTATAAAAATATTTGTGGTAACACAAACTTTCTGATGACTATTTCAGAAAGCAGCTATGTTATGTAGCCAGCTGTAAAAAGTTGGTAGTAATTGCTTTTAAAATAAATAAGTTATCCCAATTCTTGCAACAGTCACTTATTCGAACATCTTATGGGTTTTAAGGTGTATGAGTCCCCTTAAGTCTTAAAATGAACAGAAGGTCTTACGTGCGCCCCAGATGAACTTCCTCTACTTCCCGGTATTTAAATTAACATGAGGCAAAGTTAAATTCTTATGTAGCTAAGGTTGTCTAAGACTACATATGAAACCGACTACTTAACCTTTTGAAGACGGGATGGCCATGGCCATATTCTCTTTGAAAAGACGGGGTTGTCCCTTTAGTGGCCATGCCTTTTCCCTCCATTTTCCAGGCTGAAAAGTGGGGTGAAATGTCAAATTTGACGTCCCTGGGGTTTTAACCATTTATCTCCTTCAAAAGTCTTCCTTTTGCGACATAGATGCACCCCTCTAAGAATCCATTAAACTACACACAAGAATATTTGTTGCAAACAGGAGGTGATTTCTTAAAGGGGGGAAAAGCATTCGGTTCAAAATTCCCCGTCCTTTGGTAGCTTTTACTGCTACTAAAGCAACGGTCTCAAAAAGTTAATAAACTTAATGAGTTGTGCTACTTTTAGCATATATCCTAAACTCCCGATGCTAATACATTTCTTTAGAAAAACTCTTTAAAAATGCTAAAAACTAAACAGATTACTGAAAAGCGTAATTTCACAACTTTTGTTTTTGAAACAATAGTAAGAAAAACCGCGAGAATTAAATGAAATTTTATGAGTTGTGTTAGTTTTGATTGCTTGGCAAAGAATCACTGATTCGGCTGGATAAAGAAAACACTTCAAGAACGATTGCATAATTAACCAAATGTCAAATTTGACGTCCCTAGGGTTTTAACCACTTATCTCTCAAGTCTTCCTTTTGCGAAATAGATGCACCCCTCTAAGAATCCATTAAACTACGCACAAGAATCTTTGTTGCAAACAGGAGGTGATTTCTTAAAGGGGGGAAAAGCATTCGGTTCAAAATTCCCCGTCCTTTGGTAGCTTTTAATGCTACCAAAGCCCCGGCCTCAAAAGGTTAAGCTGACCAAGATGGCGCGTATTTAAATGTCGATTAGCAATATGCTAAAGCCTAAAAACCTGACAGAGCTGGCTATAATAAGTAACAGCAAGATGAGGTTGCCAGAAGCTAAATATTCAAAACCTTCAACTTAACTGGGCAAAAAACTTATACGATTCTAGATAAATTGAGTGTCCTTGGCAAGTAGTGGTGTATTTAATTATGGCAAAGCACACTAGGGCTATCTGCCTAAGGGGAGGGATGCCTTTCGTGGAGGACTTTCTAAGGGAAACTGGCTCGTATACACGTTACACATGGGAAAAACCACGAAAACGCCCATGCAGCCAGCCCGTTCGCGGGATTCGAACCTCGGACCGAACTACCAGTGTTCAGCGTCTTTACCGCTCGGCCGCTGGTGGGCCTCCTTGGCAAGTAGAATACGTAGAGAAGGATACCTAAATGGTATGCTTGTTTGCATTGCTGACTGCCGTGCAGAAGGGCCCGTGTTGGAAATTCCGGAGGAGAAGACATGGATGTTTGTAAATGTTTGTGTTGGTGGTAGGGAAGAGGGGTGGAAGACAATCGGACCCGTCCCTCCCTCGGGATGCTGTGTATCAAAATTGGGCAGGGAACTGAGCTAAAGTGCGCACTGTCACATGTGAGGTACTAAAAGCTATTGCCCAACTACAGGCGTATCTTGCGCTCCTTGTCACGAGAACTTTCGTGGGCTAAGAAAGCCTGGACAGGAATAAGCAAGTGGCACCATCTGTTGAGCTGATTATAGGTCAGACAAATAAAGCTTTAGTCAACAACAACAATAACATTTCGAGAAGTGTATAGCGACGCTTCGCTTACACTTCCTTGTCTTTAAACTGCGAAAACAAAGGCCAAGGAAGGGTTAAAATACCCTTTCATTTTAACTCAAGAAATATTCAAAAGTTGGCACCTCTCGAGCTTAACGGTACAGTATCCACTTGGGCTTGAACTTAAGATAGAAAATAAGAAACTAAACTAATTCTAACTAATTCAGAAGTCAAACAACAAAAATCAATGTTATATTTTCAAAATTTTCGCAGAACTAGTTTCGATGGTTTTTACCGAACCACCATCCCCAGCTGCAAATCCGCAAATGAACAAGATAGGAAATAATGACTGGATAAGATAAGAAAACCTGGACAGGAATAAGCAAGTGGCGCCATCTGTTGATGAAACCAGAACTAAAACATCATTTCTTTTTAAAGGCAAAGACGAATTGGAATTAGGATCGTTAACTAGAACGGAAAGATTTTTTTAATGTGAAATGCCTCTAGAAAATCCAATTCTCCAAAGATGTTTTTTGAATAATTTTGGCAGCAGAAAAATTGAAAGTGTGATTTTCGGACCAACAATGTTGAGCAACAGAAGACTTTTCTCTAACATATGCCTCATGTTCCTTGACGCGAAATTTTAAGGCTCTCTTAGTTTGGCCAATGTACATTAAACCACACTGGCAAGGAATCCTATAAATACCCCAGAAATTCGTATCCGGAATGGGGTCCTTGAGTATGGAACTCGGAATTTTATTGATGGGAGAATACACAATCCGAAAGTTAAATTTCTGCAAAATATGTGCAACTTTATAGCTAATTGATGGAAAGAAGGGAACGACAACAGAATCTTTATAATCTCCTAAAACAAGAGTGTGCCTTTTAGTGTGTTGAGATGAGAATTTTTTAACTGCTTGATTAATAATGTTGGGTGAAAAGCCCCTGTCAATGTTGGGTGAAAAGCCCTGTGCTTTAAATAATTTAGTTCTTCATCAAGGGCTAGTTTGCAGGAGCAAACTTGAAGAGCACGGAAAACATAGGAATAAAATTCTAACTAGGAATAATTCTAACTAACTAAAACTTAGTCAAAACTGTGCAGAAATAACTAACCGGGTTGGGCCTCATTTAAACCTCACCGGCGAAAACTAACAGGCATGTAATAATACATCGAACGCAGTAAAATCAGACTTAAAGCAACGGCGTGGTCAGAGGGCAGAACACGCTCTGCTGAGAACGTCTGAGCTCTTCTACGGAAGTGACCGAGACTTCCTATAAATACCGGTTCTACTTCATTTACATAAAACGCGCTTCTGGAAATTCATTCTGGCAGGGAATTGTGGGTAGGAAACAAGAAAATACAGGTAAGTTATTTTAAAATTAAAAATAACTATTAGTAAACTAAAATAATCCTCTGTAAACTAATTTGCCTTCTGGCGAGGACTACGGAAATGAGAAGTTACAGTGAAGGCTTAAATCATAGTAATTGCTTAATTAATGTAAAATACCTTATAACTGTTCATAACAATGGAATTAAAAGTGACTTTTTGAACAAGAGCAATTTTGAACAATCTTGATGAATTTAAATAACAGCCATCATGGGCATTTTTCTTCGGGAAGGGGGCATTCCCCCTCTCCCCCGGAATGAATAAAAAATGCCTTTTTGTATTGATTAAAATGTAGCATATTTATATTTTCTTGCCT
Source organism: Stegodyphus dumicola (assembly GCF_044657685.1). Taxonomy (NCBI): domain Eukaryota; kingdom Metazoa; phylum Arthropoda; class Arachnida; order Araneae; family Eresidae; genus Stegodyphus; species Stegodyphus dumicola. Next base: position 182,532,118 of record NC_140775.1, read on the forward strand.
ACCCCTAACAGAAAAAGGCATTTATTCTTCAAGCATTCGAAGGAAAGAGAAGAACCCATTGATCGTTTAGCCTCTTAGCATCCATGACATCACACATAACATTGCCCAAGGTGCACTACAGGGGACAGACCGATATTACACATATAGGAAGGGGCAGAATATACGCAGAAAAACACGACCAACCATTACACAGTATTCACTCCCGCATCCAGAAACTTGAGCTAGAGCTTCCGCTATCTCTATAATGTCCATGGTGGCAAAAGAAAAACAATATTTATATTTTTATTTTGATGCAATAATCAATTGTATAATCTTCTTAGGGACTCTCTAAGGCAGTGGGTCTTCACATTTTATGCCATTGCGATACCATGAAAATGAAAACGACGTTAAAAAGAAAGAACTTCTCGACCCCAATCAGAGTGTCACCCTTAGTTACGTACAATCCCTTCAGAATTTTTAAGATTATTGTCCGCATTGCGAACCTACTATAAATTTTTGCTATCCATACAAATAAAAATTTATTCATACAATTCTTCGTTTCCAACCTCTGCCTTCTCCTTTTCGGAAACATTCTACGAATGCCCGTGATGGTCATAAATACACTCAATGGAATAGAAAAAAGTATTTGCTGTACCAATGAATGCTAGGGTTTCTCCGCAGATTTTTACAGTTGTTAGATTTAAATTTTTCAGAACAAAATCATTCACTAGTTTCTTATTCTCAGTCATACTATATAAAGTATTAGTATATATATGACAGGTATTCGCACTAGAGACTAGAAAGCCGGGCGGTCATACGAAATGACCGCTGTTCTAGATATTATAAATTGTAATTAAAATGATTTGTGCAAAGATGTCTGCTAATTCACACTGAATTACCCAGGGAAAGCCGCGAGGACGCCCCTTTGCTTACTGCCCCACGCGGTTTTCCCCCTTCTACTTGCTTAATTGCTTAAAGAAGAGTGCAATAAAGGAAACCACTGGCGGTACATTTCTTAAGAGCCCACCGCTAGCTCAATAAATAAAGGTGACTTAAATAATAAAATGTCAATTCACATGTCAGAGATCTCTTTGTACACAACATTTCTTGTGTAGATCTTTCCATCATTTTTAAGCTCGCCTTGCAGAAGACCATCCATTATTTTTAATTTTACGTCCGTTCTTTAGGAACTCTTCCGTTCAGTCGTAAACCATTTCAAAAACAGATGACTGCCAATGAAACAAATGTTCACGTTCCCCCGCCCCCCCCGACAAGCTCAAATTGCGTTCAGCTGAAAATTCAGTTTAAAATACAATATCGGGATACAACCGGGCAGAATTTTAAACTCTTTACGCGAAAGGATATTTAGCATAGGAATTTGGTAAACCTACCTGATGAGATGTACTACGCACAACTCGTTAGTTGGTTTCGTCTCCTTTAAATTCTCAAAGTTTGCAAGTTTCTAGGTAATTCATATGTAAATATAGTTAAATGCATAATAAGAAACAATTGTATGAATTAAAAATATTTAAATGTTCTTAAATACCATGATTATTTAATCAAAACAATAATAACTGCATGTATGGTATCAGTGTATATGAACTATTTGAATGCCGTGGCGACTTCAACCCATTGGCTAATACAGTTACACGAGCAACCAGTAAACTATCGGCGACAAACAGACATTTAAGCCGCATATAATAAATATTTCAGTCTAAAAGGTGAAATTCAGAGCATCAGAGCGAAGTTATTAAGCCTCATTTAAGGCAGCCTGGTGTTAGTGAACAAAAAAAAAAAATTAATAAGATAAATTTTAGTATTATAAGATATTTTCTCCCTCCTTCCAGAATGCCTTCATAGAATAATGGTAGTACACTTGGCGCGTATTCGATAGTTCCAGGTTCGAGTCCCAGAGAGAGTTTGCTCATTTTTCAAGTCTCGTACTACGAAGAAACATAATGACAGTAGCGCCCCAACTAAGAAAAAGGGAGGTGAACGATAATCCGTCACCACAGCACTTTGAAAATTGGTCCCCTAATGCCCAGTCACCAATTGACTACTAACGGGACAAATATGTCCCACTAAAATTTTTAAAATGACTGCTTGGTTAAAAAGTGCTTAGAATCTCCTGAACGTTGGGATCATCTTCCAATAGTTGGAAAATCAAGACGCCGCTATGCTCGTTGTACACAAATAAACATAGAAAAAAGAACAAATATGAGTTGCCCAATGTCGGGGTATGTAAAGAATGCTTTATTCTGCACCATACCATGCAAAATCTATTTTAGGTAATAAAGTTTTCCAGAATAATAGGTGTGCTTAGAGTAAGTCGATCGCTAAAGTGTGGTTCATATCCATCCCACCGTTAATTGTGGCTGCTGAAAACCGCTTGTCAAAAAACCCAAATGTTAAATTTGCGTTATTTATGACCTATTTTTTCACTTGGATACAAAACGGGATAATGTTTAAGAGGGGGGATATATAAGATATTTTCCCCTACTTCCAGAATTCCTTTGTGATGTGATGCCTTTTTGGTAGCACACTCGGCGCTTATTCGAGAAGTCCAGGGTTCGAGACCCACTAAAGCCATTCCGGATTTCTTCGATTTGCTAGCTTCGAAAAATTCAAAAATGACTCTGCAGTGGCGCCTGAAGTAAAAGTTTGCGGACTATGATTGGTCACCACCAGAATTTCGCGATTGGCCAAAATAGTCGCCCTTTAAGGTACTTTCCCCCTCCATTCTGCATGCCTTCGTGCTGTAATTAGAAGCATACTCGGTGCACATTCAAGAGGTCCAGGTTAGAGTCCCGATTCGGCTCTCCTGCTTCAGTATAAGCGCAACAAATTGAGAAATACTTCGGTATAATTACTGAATGCATTAATAATTCATGATACACTGACTACCAAATGCATTAATAAATTATGATACACTGACTACCAATAAGTATTTGGACACCTGTGATAGAAAGGAAAACTAACTTTATTCAAAATCAATAGTTGGTAGAGCCTCCACGAGAGGTAATTACAGTGTGGACCCTCCGGGGCATACTTTCCACAAGTCTTTGTATGACAGCTAGTGGTATTTTCTTCCACTCGACTTGGAGAAGACATAGAAGATCCTTCACCGATTTTGCACGGCTATTGCACCCCTGAATTCGGCGATGCAACTCGTCCCAGAGGTTCTCGATACGGTTCAGGTCTGGACTCTGGGCAGGCCAGTCCATTCGATGAACTCCGTTGGCAGCATACCAAGCCTTGGTTAACGTCGAAACATGACAACTGGCATTATCGTCCTGAAAGTAACAGGGGTCCAACCCGTAAAACTGCCACAACGTAGGAAGCACATTGTGATCCAAAATAGTGCAGTAGGCATCGGAGTTGAACTTACCATGAATGGGTACCAAGGGTCCCGGCCCATACCAGGAGAAACACCCCCAGACCATAATTCCACCTCCGCCGAACTTGACTGTTGGCACAATGCATTCTGGCAGGAGACGTTCTCCAGGTAAACGCCAGATCCAGACCCTGCCATCCGAACGGCAAAGGGTGAACCTTGATTCGTCACTCCAAAGAACCCGTTTCCACTGATCCACGGTCCAATTTCGATGTGCTTTGCACCAGGTTAACCAAGCAACGCGGTTGGACAAAAGCTTATGGGCAGCAGCACGACCATGAAAACCAAGCAGATGTGCTTCCTTACGGATTGTATTCATTGAAACAATATTCCCGGATGCCTGTTGAAAATCCTCACGGATAAGGGCCATCGGTTGGGTGCGGTTCTTCCGAATTTCTCTGGACAGCACTCGTCGGTCTGTATCTCCCAGTTTCGTTGGTCTGCCGACTCGGGGCACATTCCGACAATCACCGCTCACCTTCCACTTCTTAATCACATAGGCCACTCTCGATTTTGGGTACTTCCGATCGCTAGATATGTCCCTTAAGGATCGGCCACATTTGTGATACCCGATAATTATACCTTTCTCGAAATCAGAGAGCTCCGAACTGCGAGGCATCTCGCATGCGACTAAAGCCGATGCTGTTTCCTACACGATATATACCGGCAGAGTCCGTGACGTACCTTAGGACCGCAGATATCGTCATTTGCATAGGTGTCCAAATACTTATTGGTAGTCAGTGTATTCTGTAATTTAGATTAACATTATTCTCCTTCTGCAATTTAAATGAAAAATTTAAAGCTTAAAAGGAAAACTTTAATATTTATTTTATGAAAGTTTACTTGCATTAATAATTGCATCATTTTTGAAATCGTGTTTACAAATGTTAGCCATTTCTATTTCGATGAAAATGAAGCTTAGAAAAATCAGACTTCCATTTCATTCATTTAAAATCTTCGAACCAGATTTCAAAAGCATATTTTTGAGCTTAATTATTGACTAAATTTTGTTAGCTCACCAAGACAGAATAAACTAAACACCAACGAATTTCTGAAAAATTAAACAATTCATTTTTACTTCTTACTTACAGTCAATATTAATATTATCAAATTCTTTATCAAGAGGCCCTAGTGTCAGTTTAATTCACTGAAAACTTACCTACTTCGGTTCTTTATTTAATAATAATCTATTAAATTTGTATAACTTCGGATGTTACTTTCTAAGTCCAGTTATTATTTACGCACGAGATGCAGCAAAATATATGTTTTAAAAGAATGCTACAATTAAAAGAAAAACTAAGAAATATAAAAATAGGAAATTGCACTCCAATCGCGTAACATCTAGAGCAAAAATAGACATTCAGAAATTATGTTATATCCAGCCTCACTGCATCAAATGTACTTCATCGCACTATATTTGGCTTTGTAAAATGATGCGAAAAATTATACCTTTCCTAACTGCATGAGTTGTGCTTTATTATATCACCTCTCTAATTATAAGGGCTGTCACAATGTTGTAAGAATATTAACAGAAGACTAACCATATTACTATAAAAATCTGTAAGTCCCCAAACTGATGTGTGTGTATAATTATGGCAAAGCCTCGAGGACTATCTGCCTAAGAGGAGGGATGCCTTCGTGGAGGACTTTCTAAGGGAAACTGGCTCATATACACGTTACACATAGGGGAAAACCACGAAAACGCCCATGCAGCCAGCCCGTTCGCGGGATTCGAACCTCGAACCGAACTACCTGTGTTCAGCGACTTTACCGCTCGGCCGCTGGTGGGCCCCCCAAAACTGATGAAGTTATCTACAGTAGTGACCTCATGAAGGAAATAATCTGGTGAATATACGGTTTTTGAAACAGGAAACATGAAAAATTAATTGTGCTTTAGCCGGAATTCGAACCACGGATCTTCCATTTGCTAACTGAACCTGCTAACAATTTACACCCTGAGAACACACACGAAGAAATGCGAAAGTCCTGAATATTCTATCCAATTTAAAGAGCAACGGGGAAGTGATCGAGATCCATTCGACCAAATTTGAATGCATATATATTATTCTCAAAGTTTATTTTTTTTTCTTTGTTTGATTGCCATTGTAGGCATGATTGGATTTTTAAAACAAGAAAAATTTAAAAAAAAAAAAAAAAACTGTTTCTTAGATAGGATTTGAATCGTACATTACAACTGCAATCGGCAGGAAGCCCCCCTTAATCACCATGAAAACTCATAAGATGTTTATTTATTAAAAGAATCGGCCAAATTTTGCAGAAGAAATCAGCGAGTTCCAATCGTTTAACTCAGTAAAACAAAGTCTTATAAACCACTCATTTTAAGGGGGCTCATACACCTTAAACCCCTTATGATCTTCGAATATGTGACTGTTGCAAGAATTGGGATAACGTATTTATTTTAAAAGCAATTATTTCCAACTTTTTATGGCGGACTACATAATATAGCTGCTTTCTGAAATCGTAATTAGAAAGTTTGTATTGCCACACATATTTTTATAATTTAATCCGCTTTGTGACAAAAATTTTCGTCATGTTTTCACCTTGCGCGCACAGTTTAAAATTATCTGTTGCATTATTTAATTCCATATATAGATTTTATAACATTTGGAAACTACTGTAAACCAAACAAACTGTGAATTTCATGTTAAATTTTTATTTTCTTTGAAGTTGAGTTTATAAAATGTATTTTATTAAAACAATCTGTAACGTTTTCGTGCATAAAATTTTTAATATTAAAATATTCATCAAATTTTTAGTTCAGTTAGAAAATAGTGCCCATATAAAGAATTCCATCCAATTTCAAGTATGTACCTTTAGCCATTTTTAAAATATCATGCGCGCAAAGTGGAAACATGACGAAATATTTTGTCACAAATCTGATTAAATTACAAAAATATTTGTGGCAACTCAAACTTTTTGTTAACTAGTTTCCAAAGCAGCTATATTATGTAGTCAGCTGTTAAAAGTTGGAGGTAATTACTTTTAAAATAAATAAAATATCTCAATTCTTGCAACAGTCACATAATTCGAAGCTCATAAGAGGTTTAAGGTGTAGGAGCCCCCTTAAATATAAACACGCAATGCTGTGAATTTAATCATACTTATTGATTTAGGCGATGAAAAAAAAAACAATTATGTTAAACTGATCACCATTCCAGTCATTTTGCTTGAACTCACCAAAATCGTTTTATGAACTTTTTTACTCCAAGATTAACCCTGTGAAGAGCCTGGTATCTAAGGCTTAAAATACTTTTTGCTCTATTGAAATATGATTATTTGTCATAAACTGTATTTTACTTCTCCACCCGGTATCATCGACTTTGCTCCAACTCAAAATAACATGCCCCCAGATGAAATTTTGAAAGCTTACCTAAATATTATTTTTTATAGTCCTTTCTAAAAATTATACTTTCTTTTAGAATTCTCTGATGAAAGCTTGCTGCATTTGCACTACACAATTTTAAAACTAAACAAAACGTTAACTATTATTTCCCTCATAATCAGAGCAGAGCCAATAGCTTCCACAGCTTAGAATTTCTTTTCTAAGTAGCTAATAGACTGGAGTCAAGAAATGGTACTATACTTTTTAATGGCCGAGAAGTTTAATAGCGCCACTACAAAGCGCCACTACAAGAGCGGGATGTGGCGGCCATTACATAATGAAAGCACTTAACAAGTGACCACCGTTGTCTCCTATGAAGGGGACTGACAGTTACAGCCATGCCTTCTCCGTGAGATTTGAACCCGCTCCCATCGCTACGGTAGTCAGGGTCACCAGCTACTACACTGGCTGAGCAAGAAGAAACTGTACAGTATGGTAAACGAAAATAACCTTGTTTATCTCCCAATTTCAAATTATTATTTTACTGTTACAATTGGTAACACTAAGGGCTGAGAGAAAAATTTGATAAGCTTATACAAACTTACATACCTCCACTAAAATTTCTTAGTAGTAATATGAAATAAATTCCCTCCTTTCCTTACGCTTCGATGTCAAATTCATTTTGAAATGTAACACATCTTCTCTTACAAAACGTGCTGTACTCGAGTGTATACCTTCTGAAGAGCATGTACGATAATCTTTATAAGAGGTAAAAATTATAAATTTTCACTAATTATTTATATTTTCATTTGAAAATAGCTCCTAAATGAGTTAACACGTTTTAGTGAAAAATACTTCTTTGTTAAAATCTTTTGTAGACAATGAATATGATGTTTTGATCAAAAACGGAAGCCCGCTATCGAATGCAATTTAACGATTTTTCTGCGTGATATCTGTACGTAAGAACAGAATAAAAGACTCTTTTCCTCCAAAATAATTATAAAACTGCTTTAAAATGAATTCTGAAGAGAATTTTTCGTGGCGTACGTACTTACGTACGTATCTCGCATAACTCAAAAACGAGTAGCTTCAGAACGTTAAAATTTTGTATATAGGACTGCTATAACATGTAAATGTGCACCTCGTATTTTGGTTGCAATCGGCCGCACCAAACGTATATAAATATATTTATATATATATCCACTCTGTTACCCGGCTCAGTAATCTCAGTTTCTTTACTCTTATATGTTTGTAAATTGTACACTTTTTGTTTTAAAAATGATTGAATTATGTTTTCTTATCTTCCGGTTAAGGTTTTTATGCCTTTAGTAAACCTGTATGCAATATTTTTAGAATTATCAACATTTTTAAAGTTGTTTAAGTGCCACTAAGACTTTTTTTATGGCGGCCATTGATTGTTTACATTTGAAATAACAGACTAGCTTCGCAACAACAAAGATAACGCCTTCATTTATTATTTCCAATTAAATTATGCTTAATCCTTTCTGGAATGTTTTCGAAGAAATAAGTGTTTAAGATTTATTTCGTAATTTTTAATACAGATATTTTGAATTTTTTTGTATTTTTGCCTTGTCGCGAAGTGAGAACTGAATTAATTGAATGAGAAATACTCAATTGTCTGTGTAAAACTGTTTCTTTTTTTGTTTTATTTGCTTAATTTCTTTTATACATAATTCTAGCTTTATTATAGTATTTTAATAGAACACGTGGCAACGATACTCAATCGTCTGTGAAAAACTGTTTCTTTTTTGTTTTATTTGCTTAATTTCTTTTATACATCATTCTAGCTTTATTATAGTACTTGAATAGAACATGTGGCAACGATTAGATAATTCTATTCTTTAAATGATATAAATTTGTGCATTGTGAGATATAATATGAACGAAATATAATACTGTTAAGTGAACCTAGCGCCAGAGTGTCGCTATGGTAAAGAAAGTGAATTTTAAAGAATGCATTTATTCTATTGTGGTTTATGCGCTGTCGGCGAAGTAGGTTTAATTCAATCTAATAAGTTTAAATGAAATGCAAGAAAAAATGCGTATAATTTAATATTCCGTACAAGGAAGTCATGTGGAGTGCACATCAGATTTTTTTACTTCAAAAGACATTGATATATAAACTTTTATCCTTCAATAAATGAGTTTTTGAGAGAAGAGAGTGCTTATTGTGCATCACCATTACTTTAGCGGATATTATTATTAACGATAAATATAATATTTTACTTTAACCACGCGTTGAAGAACGCTAGAAATAAAAGAAATTCTTTTCTTTCCCGGAATGGATATATTTTCTCAGAATTCCTGTCTTTCTATTTCTTGTTTTATTTTACTAACACAAACAATTTTCTCAAAGAAGATTTGCCACTCATTGAACCAGCACTGGTTGTTTCAACTGAAAAATGCGTGCTCGAGAATAGTATTTCCTTGCTGCTGTTATGTGTAATAGTAATACTGTTATGTGAACCTAGGGCCAGAGTGTCGCTATGGTAAAGAAAGTGAATTTTAAAGAATGCGTTTATTCTATCCTGGTTTATGCGCTGTCGGCGAAGTAGATTTAATTCAATCCAATTAGTTTAAATGAAATGCAAGAAAAATGCGTATAATTTAATGTTCCGTACAAGGAAGACATGTGGTGTACGCATCAGATTTTTTTATTTGTGTGTTACAATTGACAAACTAGAACAGTTTTCATCAAACGTCAGTATATATATACAGTGATAGAGTATGATAGTCTCGACGGTACTGCTAAATAAACAAAATTTGGGAGGGCTGTTTCCAGATGTGAAAGACAACGAGTACTCAAATTTCGTGCTAGAATTGAATAATTTTGACGCTAATAGTGTCACTTATGAACGTGCAAATTACGTTCGATTTAAATATGTGATGTAAATTTCGTCTGCTTTATTTAGCTTCCGGATTCAAATCTGGATCTAGACAGATCTGAGTTAAGAATGCCTTTCAAAGAAGCAAAAAAGGGAGTATCAGCAGCTTAGTAAGCTTAAACAAGGCCGTTTAACAGAGATACGAGAAAGTGGATTTTCTTTTTGCAGTATTTCAGAAAGACTATCAACGGATGTATCTGTTACCGTGAAAGACCGAAATTGGAGAATGTCGACTTTCACCGGAGAATGTCAACATTCACCAAATACGTCGGTGAAGGATCGAATATTTCTTTACATTCTTCTACATTCGGACACTCACCGGTGTATGTCGACAATCACAGATATGCTCTGGTGTAGGTCGAAAAAATGGAAGGAAGTGTAAATAAATGCAGTTGTAAAAGCAAGGGCCTCTTGTGCAATTCAAAGCGTCATAATAGTTTAAGTTGTTGCAATAAATAAAATTTGAATCACATAACTTGGTAAGTTTATAACTTCTATTACTTTCCTTTCTCATTTTGAATGTACTGTGTGTTTTACGTTCTTATATTCTTAAATTCTTATTCTGAGTTTCAAGTGCGTTTTTCTGTGAATGAATTACGGAGAAGGAAATATAATATTCTTTTATGTTCAACATTCACCATGGTGAATGTTGAATATATAAGTACATGGTGAATGTCGATATTCACCGGTCACCACGGTGAAATAAGAGTAATAATAAGTCAGAAAATAAGGTGAAATAAGAGTAATAATAAGGAGAAATAATAAGTCAGAAATAAGAGTATTTGGAAAATATTTCGGACATACACCAAGCGACTATGTGAATGTTGACATTCACCGGTGAAAGTCGACATTCTCCAGATTCCGGTGTTTCACCGTAACATATCCACTGTGCATGCATGTTGGCAGCAGTGATCACAGAACCATAAACCTTCATTAACATACCATTAATCTTAGTTGGAAGAAGGGGCGCCTGAATGAGGTGATTACACGTTAGTGTCAAAAACAAGCATAGCATTTTATCCACTTAATAAATCATGTTTTCAGCTCTACCTGGATTATTGCAGAAGAAAAAAATATATATGAATAGAACTTAACAGTAACTGAATACATCACATAGAGTTCGAATGGAAATTCACCAATATATTGGGGGATAAGAATAAAATAGTAAAAGTAATTTTGAGAGTAAAGTAAATTCTCGAAAGTAATTTTGAGAAGTTTAACGACAATTAAACCAAATCCTTCGGCAATCTTAATAAAAAGACGTTAATATGCGATATCCAAGAACAGTACTGGTAAAGCGATTACAGTAGCGATTTTTCGCCAAACGCTAGCATCCCTGAAACTGATGGAAATTTAACCTCACTTGGCAATTTATCCGTTCAAAACAAATGCAGGTGCTCTGTTTCTGTGACCTCCGGAGTATTCCAGAGGAAAAATAAAACTGCGATCGGCGAAGTGCAGCAGTAACAGGAGTGTGCGTGTTAGTCGTCTCTTAAAAGGCCGCGTTTCCTAAGAAGTGAGCTGTCAACAGGAGTTAAAATTTAAACTTATGTACCGCGGTTCCTGGAAGAAATCGTTCTTTCCATCTGGTCGGCGAAGGCATTTGGCGGGGACACGTTCGCCAATTCCCCGCTGAGGGTTTGGACGCGCTCTCTAAAAAGCTTGCCCATACAGGGACTGTTTTAAAAGACGCGGGATTTCTCCTACATACGGGGACCACCTCTGTGTTGAAGCGCTGTTGTCCAAAGGGCATTTTTCTGTGAGGTATTTGCTATACCTACCACACACAATGCGCAAAGGACATAGCGATTTTTTCACGAAATTTTAAGTTTGTTACCAGCTGGTGCTAGCTAGTCCCCTAAAGCAGTTTCCTCTGCATTAATGTCATCTGAATGTCTGCTTTTGTCTACTTCGAACATGGAGATAGGAAAGGGAGGAGGGGCCATTCCACGCTAGAAGTGAAGCACTGCTTTGAAGCTTGGGTCACCAGATGGGGTGTTCTTTGTTTACATTCAGAAGCTCGCTTGACAAGATTCTGATAGTATTTCGACACACGACAGTTCCATAGAAATCGAAAAAGGAACACTCTCGCATGAAAGAAACATTCATAGTGTGATGGATAATAGCAATTTGTACAGTTTACTGACATTTACGCAAAAATCACATCTTGGTTATTTTTTGATAACTAACAACAGCGATTTTGATTATGAATTTGTTTTATAAAATTCTAAGCTGTTACTCTACAAAAATATAGATTTTAAGAAAATTGCTAAAAGAGATCTGCCAAAATTTATTTTCTAGAAGGTTTGAAACTTGATGGCTAAATGTAAATATAAAATTATGTATGTTAAAATATTTGTAATTAGGCACATAGGTCACTTTAAGTTTTTATTAAATAGAGTAACGCATGCAAGGGCTATCTGCTTAAAGAGAGAGAAGCCATCGTGGAGGAATTTTGAAGAAAAACTGACCTTTGAGTGGGTATTAAAAATAATACTTATAATTTTCATTCAAATTATATTCATATATATTTTTTATGTAAAACATTCGGGTGTATGCTAAATTAGTGTAAATTACTTTACACGAAAAATATAGTGAATGCACAGAAATTAAAGATTTGCACATGCCGGAAATGATAAATAAGAAATATGTATGGGTATTTATGCATGTGCTTGCAAAAAGCACGTATCTGCCTTTGACAAAATACTTAAATATTCATTAAATTATTTATAAATGTATTTGAAATGAAGAATTTATTCACTTATAAACAACTGTGAAAGTACTGTGAAGAAATCTAATGATTAAATGTATCTAATTTATAATGATTATAAATGTTATCTAAATATATAATAACCTTAATATTGAATTGTAAACATAAATTGAAATCCTGTTGACAAATACGTTATAAAACTATTTAAGCAAGAATTGTTCGTATTGGAAAGCAATCTGTTAAAAGGTATTGTAAAGCAAATGCTATGAGATGCAGTTTTGGAATATGTATTGTTGAAATGAAGGGTAAAAAAAATCTGATAAGTATAATTAAAAGAATTATTCCCTTTACATTTTATAATAACTCAGTTACAAGTTTTAAATAATACTTAAAGAAAAAACTTATTTTATTCCCTTTCAGAAATGTTCAGAGAAAGTCAAATACTATTTAATACCTATTTAATTATTAGGAATTAGCGAAATACTTATTTAAAGTATTTCGCTAATTCCTAATAATTCTCTAATTTAAAATGAACCGAATAGAGCATTAATTATAAATTGACTTACATTTTTCGATTTAAAAGAAGCCAAAAAATCATGTCATATTTAAGAAAGTATTTTAGGAAGAAGCTCTATAAATAGAAAAGAAATAATGCATAATTTTAATATTAATAATACAATAAACTTTGATCTTAATTTTTGTACCTTAACCGAATAAAATCGAATTACCTTAATTTTTTTTTCTAATATAATTAACGAAAACTTGTGAAAATATTTCATTCAAATTAAACCATTCTGAGAAAACTGTCCTGTGAAAAGTATAGCATTTAATTCCGTTCAGAATAAAATGTTGTTTAAAAATATGTTGTTTTCACATACTTAGGACTCTGAAGTGTTGTAGAAAAAGAAAATATATACATTTATATGTATATTTGCGACGTAATTACAAAATATTTACACCCGAACGCGTCAAATCCCATAGAACTCAATGGTAAATGACCCAATGTTTTGGTCACCACGTAGGGATCGCCGGTGCTTCCGAGCAGGGTACGGAGAAACTTGTTTAGGGCGACTCCATCTTACTTCCTACCTCCATGACTTCGAATTAGGTTATACAAGGCGCTTATAAAGTCCCGTACCCATTTTGATGTTTAGTAACTCATAAAATAATTAAAATATAAACAAACTTATGGCATTTATTGATGGAATAACTTATATATTTTCCTTTTCAGGTTTGAATATCTTTACTTTTGTAAATATCGTCTGCGCGTGTGGTTAATTTCAGATAATTTCATTTTCCAGTCTAAATATCTGGACTTTTCTAAATATCGTCTCATTACTAATTGCATTTTTCTCTCTTTTGTTTCTTTCTCTCTTTTGTTTTGTTTTTCTCTCTTCTGTTTTTGGCATCTTCCTGGCATTGTTAATCGCCATAATGTGCGCATGTGGGGATCTGAAAACCCCCATGAATACCGTAAGGCACAAAGGGATTTCCCCAAAGGTTAATGTGTGGTGTGGACTAATGCACGACCGAGTCATGTCGTTCGTAGTTTTTTGAATGACCACATAACAGGAAGATGGATTGGGCGAGGAGGTCCAATTCCTTGGCCACCCAGATCACCTGATATAACGCCGCTGGGCTTTTTCCTTTGGGGATTTGTAAAGGACAACTTTTACAGGAGGAGAGTGTCGAACATGGATGATGAACATGGAGCCAGAATTACAACCGCAATAGCGTCTGTGGATGCCGACATGCTTGCCGGTACTTGGCGTGAAATTGAATATCGACTTGATATTCTCCGTGCGACGAAGGGAGCACACGTGGAAGTTCACTGACAAGGGTCATGAAACTTTTTGAGTCTATCTAACCATTTATGTTATTAATTTTAATTTATCTTTATTATTTTATGAGTTATTAAACATCAAAATGGGTCCGGGACTTTATAAACACCCTGTACAATAAATTAGGATAAGTTCACCATTTTTTAGCTTGTTTCTGCGAGGAGAAAGAGTTACGTTTGCCTAATGTTTAAACACATTTTGCTTTTGTTCATTTTAGTGAACTAGAAATGGACGTAACTCCTAAAAAGGAGGCAAAGATTATAGCACTTAAGAATCACACACCCATGTCTAAAAAATTTTGCTTCCGAAGCTGCTGCTGGAAGATCGAGCGTTTCTCGAATTCTGAGGGGACACTTCTTGAATGGTTCATTCTCTCTGAAAGCGATAGCTAAATGTGGAAGGATTTGGATTGGATTATTTAATTATGGCAAATCACACGAGGGCTATCCGCCTAAAGGGAGTGATGCCTCGTGGAGGAATTTCTAAGAGAAACTGGCTCGTATACACGTTACGCATGGGGAAAACCACGAAAACGACCATGCAGTCAGCCCGTTCGCGGGATTCGAACCTCAGACCGAACTACCTGTGTTCAGCGTCTTCACCGCTCGGCCTCTGGTGGGCCTAAATGTGGAAGGAAAAGGAAAACTATCCCAAATTCTGATCTATCCCTACTCCGAAATAGTATTTATTAATGCAACGAAATACTAGATAAGATCTTAAAAGAGATCTATTGTTTATTGGTATTGTTATCCATCATTTTCAAATGTGCTGCATAGACCTTTCGCTGTTAGTCCGAATACGAGAAAGTCAATTAAAAACTACTTTTGACATGTCCGATGAAGCAAAACTGATTATTGTGCGGCAATAAAAATACAAATCTTGGAAAAATGGATTGAAATGACTGGAAAAATTGTTGTAGAGACATTAGGTGGAGAAGCTCCTGCACCTAAGCAGGAGAGATGAAAACGAAGCAATGCCGTCGCCGGGACTTCAACCACGGACTTCTCGAATACGCGTCGAGTGAGCTGACCACTACACCACGAACGCACGCTAAGAAGGCGGGAGAAATACCTTATATACTTTCCCTTTTAAAGGGCGACTGAGGATTAAGGGACCGAATCGCCAAACCATGGTGGTGGAGAATCATCATCCACCACCTTTTTTAGTTCGGGCACCACTGTAGACACATTGTAGAATTTTTTTAAACAAGGAAATTGAACAAATGAGCAACGCCTTCACCGGGACTCGAACCACGGATCTCTCGATGTGTGGCGCGTTGACCATCACATCACGAAGGCATGCGAAGAAGGCGGGATAAATGCCTTATAAAGTCACATCCAACGATGAAACTCGTATATTTGTCTCCATATAATGCTCTTAGATAAAGCAACAGTGAATTAGTAAGACCTCAGCATATCCAACATACCATAAATTAACCTGAAAAGCAAATGCTTTGGTTTTTTTTCCTCTGCGGATTACAATGGTAGTCTAATTCACATTGACAGAATGATGGAATTCATTCATCATTCATGAACTCATCAAGTATATAGAAATTTTATAACGTAGGATTGTGCCATTATTGAAAACCTTTGCAGAGACATTTCAGCATGCCTTGGCTCCATTCTACAATTCAAAATATGTCAGAAGATTCATGGTGAAAAATAAAAATTTGTATTAGATTGACCAGGAAATTCGCCTAACTTAAATCTGATTGAAACCTCAATTCATAAAGCACATCTTAGCAAATGGCATCTTAGTATGACAAGGGCCCACCACCGGCCGAGCGGTAAAGTCGCTGAATACTGGTAGTTCGGTCCGAGGTTCGAATCTCGCAAACGGGCTAGCTGCATGGGTGTTTTCGTGGTTTTCTCCATGTGTAACGTGTATACGAGCCAGTTTCCCATAGAAAGTAGAGGACTTTCTATGGAGCATCGAAGGCATCCCTCCTCTTAGGCAGATAGCCCTAGTGTGCTTTGCCATAATTAACGCGGCGGAAGGCGCACCAAGAAAAGTTACTAGAACGGGCGCGTGGGGTACCGCATACCCCAATATTTAAAATACAATAAAAATAGTATTATTTAGTTTTTTTTTTTTTTTTTTTTGTTCTCGTGTATTATAAATAAGTGAATAATAATTGGGTTTCAAAAAATTAATTTCCGAAATAATCTTACACTTAAAATTAAGATAAATGAAAATAATAAACATCATGCCTCTAAGTTTCATTGCATCACTAATACACCATGCTTTTTTTATTTTTCACACTTTGAACGAAATATATTCATGTGTTCTTGGCACAGAATGTTTTCACATTTTAAACATTGCATTCACGTTCTTCTGTCCTTGGCGCGAGGGCAAAAAAATTAACACATCTTTCATAGATGAATCATACATTCATCATTGTTTCTAATTTCATGTATTCGTTTTAATTCTTCGTCGAAACTTCTGCTTTTGTTTTGCATGCAGTACGTCAATTTCTTGGAAAAGTATTAATCTCTGATCTTTGTTCAATACCTTATTCATTAATCGTAATGCTAAGTCCTTCAAAAACAGACTTCTGTTTCTTGTTGTTGGATTAGCAGTTGAATGTAATGTAATTCAAGCATTTATTACAGCAACATTCAGTGCAGGAAAGAAAATTACCATTGGCCACCTTCTCGTTATTCTGGCAATTGAATAATTGGCTGATATTTCATCTCCCATATCCACTGCTCCTTTAGTCATATTATTGAAACATGTAATTCCTAACGTTTTATTTTCTCCAATAGTATCATCTATAGTATGATCGTTATATAATGGTATAATGATCGTTATATAAAGCATAGGAACAGTTTTTCCTTTTTCAGGAACATCAGGAATTAATGTTTTATCTTTTTCGAAACCAAAACATTGTAGAAAATATTCCTAGTTTCATCTTCAGTTTCCGAAATGCAATCTTCATCGCTTTCAAATATTTCTAATAAATCTCGCATGCGTAGCATCTCCAGTTCATAGGGACTCATTCTTTTTACCATAATGCAGTTAGAAATTTTTCAGAATTTAATGTCAAGTACTTTAAAATCACTTGCGAGTAGAAATATTTACTGTTACACTCTAGAAATAAATTTCTGAACTAAATATTCAGTCAGGAAAACACTTACACGGACAGGCGCGTGGGGTGTGTCATACCCCAGTTCCAACAAAATACCGATAAATCTTTTTCTGAAACACACAGACAAAGAAAAAGCGGTTCTGAAAGTCAAATACAACTAGAAAGTCAGCTACTGAAAGCAGCACAGAATATCAGTTTCACAAGTTAGGAATATTCCAATTTTATGTAGGGTTGGGGTATGATTCACCCCACGCGCCTTCCCGCGGGTTAAATACACCACACCACAACACTTAGTATGACAAAAAGGTCGCATGATTAAGAATGGTATAAAATCTCCATGATGAAGTACAAAATATATGCGCAAGGACAAACACACTCAATGCCTAAGAGCATGATAGATGTCATTTCACCTAAAGATAGACATATTTCCCAATAATTGTATTATTATCTCTGTATATGAAAGTACGTACTTATATTACCATACAAAGTTGCTTTGTCCCAATTAATTTGCGCACTATAGTATCTTCATCAATAACCACTTTACATGTCATCTTAAGGGGACTCATACACCTTAAAACCCATAAGATGTAACTATTGCAAGAATTGGGATAACTTATTTATTTTAAAAGCAATTACTTCCAACTTTTTACAGCTGACTACATAATATAGGTGCTTTCTGAAATAGGCATCAGAAAGGTTGTGTTGCCACAAATATTTTTATAATTTAATCCGCTTTGTGACAACATTTTTCGTCATGTTTCCACCTTGCGCGCACAGTTTAAAATATTCTGTTTCATAATTTAATTCCATATTTAATATATAGCTTTTATAACATTTGGAAACTACTGTGAACCTAAAATTCTAAAAATTTCTTGTTAAATTTTTATTTTATTTGGAGTTGAGTTTATAAAATGTATTTTATTAAAAAAATTTGTAATGTTTTCGTCCATAAAATTTTTCAATATTAAAATATTTATCATATTTTTGGTACAGTTAGAAAATAGTGCCCATATAAAGAATTCCATCCAATTTCAAGTATGTACCATCAGCCATTTTTAAAATATCGTGCGCGCAAGGTGGAAACATGGCGAAATATTTTGTCACAAAGAGGACTAAATTACAAAAATATTTGTGGCAACACAAACTTTCTGGTTACTAGTTTCCAAAGCAACTATATTATGCAGTCAGCTGTAAAAGGTTGGAAGTAATTGCTTTTAAAATAAATAAAATATCCCAATTCTTGCAACAGTCACATTTTCGAAGATCATGAGGGGTTTAAGGTGTATGAGCCCCCTTAAGTAAAGGATATAGCAAATAGTTTCTGAATTCATGTAATACGTAAAATAGACTACTAGAACTAATATGAGCACAAGGTCTACAAAATGGCTTAAACCTCATTTTAAATACGCTTAAGAATTTCGAAAATAGAATAACAAATTCGTCCCAGGTCGATTTACTGTTCAAGTAGAATATGAAACACATAATTCTACGAATAGAGTTCCACAAAATGATCGAAAATGAATCTCAAGTTAACATTTAATAAAATTAGAAATTCTAAAGGTAAGGAGATAAGAAAATATGTCATTTCGATTTACTGTTCATAATAAACACTTGAAAAAAAAATAAAAGACTATAACAGTTCCATAAAATGGTCCAAACCTAATCTCAAATTACGCATAACGAAATAAGATATTTGAAACGAAGGAAAGTGATAGAAAACTGAAATCAAATGGTAAAGCATTCGTATAAAACAAGAAACAAAACACTTGAGCCATTCTAAGGAGCTCAGGTCCATTAAATGGCCGGAATTAAATCTCAGTTTACGTTTTAAAGAATTAAAATTTTTAACATAGTATTATCTAGCGCAGTTGTATACCATTTCTGGATAGCGTTTATCATCGATGTCGTAAGCGTTTATAAACGGTTCGCAAAATTTATATTTGTATGAAGTTAAAATTCTCATTAGGTATTTTAAACTGTTAAATGTAGTAACATTTACAATTATAAAATAAACGATCCCTTTCAAGTGTGAATATGATTACGATTTAACACTTTGCTTTAATTACGCGTACTTGTCTTCTAGAATTCTTCAACATATTCTAGTAAGTCTTCAATAGGATAGCCCTCATGAAAGGTTTACTCACCAGCAATGCAATCGGACTTGGAAATTTCTAAATACGAAATATGAAATAATGTTTACACATATAAGAAATAATACAAACAATATAAAAATAAAATCTGAAAGGTTTCATATTTTAAATTACGTCCAAAGGAGCGTTTTCTTAACGTTTTGTGTGTTGCCTTTATTTATTAAATATCATGTTCTTTTCACTTAAACCATAAAATTCAGTTTAATAGCAATGTCGCAAAATAATTTTAAAATGAGCTTATCTTTAGGATTTCCGATACACAGTTCCGCGCGCTGGAGATAAAAATGTTTTTCTGTACAAAGTTGCCATTGCTTGCTTTGAAATCCTTGAGTTTGTTAATCAAAAATTCGTTAAAGTTTTATAAAATATGAAATCGATAATAAAACAAATTCCAAATTTCAAACTTGAGCTTCCGCATGCCCATATTCGTAGGAGGGTTACGTCATTCAAAATTCCGTGGCTCTATGTACCGTTATTTTGTCACAATGCGAGAAATATATATACATTTATGCAGATTTTTCATTATTTAATTTCTTCAAAGATAATTCAGGACCCTAACAATTGGTGGCAACAGTTTGAAAAGTGAAACGGACATTTATAGTGATTCAACGCAAAATCGCAAATGGAAAACAATAGTCTTTTAGGGACAAAGCCCCTTTTGGGTTAATAAATTGCTAATAAAATATATATATGTGTGTGTGATGTACCAGCTTTTGTCAGGAATAAATTGATTGTTGAAGAATCATAAATGTACTCGTAGCTTAAATTATCAGACGATAAGTTTAAAAAATAGGATCCATTTATTATTGGTCAGGAGAAATAGCAGTTACAAAATCAGATATCCGGAGTAAATAAAAAATAACTACTAATAACATTTTGTATGAAGTTTACTGCATCGTGACATTTAAGAAAAAGCCCCGATATTCTTTTGCGAGTCCTTTTATAGCCTCTGGAAAGGCGGAGCTTCCAAGAAATGACGTCAGCCTCGTCAGCCAATCCAGTTCGCTTTAAATATTTCGAGAACATTCTATAACTGTACGTGTAGAAAAGGCGGGAAAAACAACTTGACTACGGGGCTGTGCATTTAATTCCACGTACTTTCAAATAAGAGAACTTCGCCATTAAAAATGAAAAGAACATACAGTTAGAATTTTAAATGTATTCTTGACTATGGAATTTTATTATTACAAATATATAAAAGACATATCCCATCAGAACACTGTAGGAAGAATAATTGTAGCATATACGAAATTCTTATGCAACGCTAAATGTTAATAATTTTAAATGCAAACATGCATACATTGTAAACTATATATAAAAACTAAATATGTCTAAAAAGATCATTATCTTCGTAACGCGCACATAAGCCAATATTCCAAGCCATTAAAAATATTCTTCAAAAACTGCATAGTTTTTATAAGACTGAATATTGTTAAAGACTGAAAAAAGACTGAATATTGCCAGATCTATTTAAGCTTTTGGTCGTCAAGCATCTGATCCAAACCTAATATATAATTTAATACCATTTGAAATTCGCATACAGATAACACAATGTTTTAATGCACTAATAATACTATAAAATCTCCAGGAGGTCTGGAATACAGAAAATAATTTTGACAAGAAACCAAAACCAACAAGACCATCTGGAGACCTGAATTAACCATGCCACCTGAAGCCACCATGCCATACCATCATACAACCTGAAAACCAAAATCAACAATGCCACTGAAACCGTTGACCACGCCATGTTTCACTATACATGAAAAGTGCTGAAATATGAGCGAGATATTTTAGCGAAATATAAGCGCAACCAATGATGCTCATGGCGAGGTTGTGTAACTTGTGTTGTTCGTCACAAAAAGTTTGAACCTTGCTTATGAAAGTGTGACCAATACCAAAGATGTAAGTTGTTCCTTTCTTAAATAATGAGCTATTTAAGTTGTTCAGGGACTTTGTGGACATCCCTGTACAATAGATTAATGGTGATCATGCCAAATCAGTAATCATTATCATCATTATAAGCCCACAGCCCCAATTCTCCTAGCCGGCCTTAAGATCAAAAAATGGGACTGGCCAAAAAAATATATATATAAGAAAAACATAAAAAATCCAAAATCTGAGTCTCAGCGCCGAATTCCAATTCTATCTTTGTTCCAAATCAGTAATACATAAACATGTAAAATCAACTCCCATTAGATGCGGCACTGGGGATGAATTGTAACAAACCAGAAAATGCTATTTACGATTTACCAATTATTTACCTGTATTTTCAAACAGTAAAATCTGACAAATAGTTTATACCATATTTTCCATTGTTTCGCGATAAATAGAATGATGTTTTAAAGGTAAGGATCAGTTAGGCCTCTCTCACTAACCCTTTGCGGCACGGTGTGTCCGGTCTGGACACACCTACAAATTTCCTTCTGTACGCACAGAAAAATTGAACGAAAAAGGATTTCTGAACCTTCTCTATTTATAGTAGATGTCAGCTCAACACAAACCAGTCCATGTATTAATTAAGACACAATAACACGCCGAACAAATACTAATTCAGAAGTCAAGGAACAAAAATCAGCGTTATATTTTTCAAATTTTCACAGGACTATTTTCAATGGTTTTACCGACCGACCATCTTCAACTGCAAAAGCGCAAATGAACAAGATAGGATATAATGATTAGATAAGATAAGAAAGTCTGCACAGAAAATAAGGTAGTGGCGCCATCTGTTGATGAAACCAGAACTAAAACATAATTTCCTTAATGATCCTAAACTTAAAGATCCTAATTCCAATCCATCTCTGCCTTCGGCCTTTAAAGAAATTATGTTTTAGTTCTGGTTTCATCAACAGATGGTGCCACTAGCTTATTTTCTGTCCAGACTTTCTTATCTTATCTAATCATTATATCCTATCTCGTTCATTTGCGCTTTTGCAGCTGAGGATGGTCGTTCGATAAAACCATCGAAACTAGTCCTGTGAAAATTTGAAAATATAACGCTGATTTTTGTTGTTTGGCTTCTGATCGAAAACAGTTCGTGTATTTTTACATGTTTAGTTTTTTAAGACCATCATTTTTCAAAGAGATCTTCCAAATGTTTTTAGGGTATAAAAGGAATTGTTTGAAAAGAAATTTCTCTGTTATTTTTCGGCTGTATGCCAATCTCCTTATTCTATATTAGTTTTAAATTTTTACCTTGAAATCTTGCCTAAAATCAAACAGCGAACTCTAGGAGTGGCCAGAGTGGGTTCACCGATCATCTAGGACAACTGAGTCTGTATTCTTTGTTTCTCCGCATCTCATCGGTCAGTTCATTGACAACAATGCTCATTTCAGCACTCTTTTTGAAGCTCTATTCAATCAGTGTAGTGGGCACACCCACAGAATTAAAAGCTGAGTGTTAGCTTCACAAAATTTTACTTCTGTACTCCTCTAGGCCTAATTAGACTGCCTACCTTTTTTTTATCAAAACTCCAGGTAGCGTGCCGGAAAGGTTTAAAGCAGACATGAGATGCTTTATAAAATATAATCTAAAAAAAAAATAATGGTAGTCCTTACATTTTATAGACTAATACTTAGGTAAATATTTCAAAACTTAAATTTTACACAAATATCAAACAGAAAGGAAGTGAATTTAAAACAAAAATGTACTCAGAAAATTAAAGATTGTCTCCGCAACGCAATATATATATATATTTCGCTCACAAGCATAAATTATATTGAATTTTTTTTAAATATTTCCCAGTTATTCAAATTGCATGAAACTGATTACTTGAGACTATCTTATTCTCAAACCCTTTTAATTAACCTAATTGAACAAAGAAACGAACTTTAATAATATTGCTAATAAAAATTTTGATTCGGAGCTCTCATTTTTAATCATCAGATTCACTTTTCGTTGCCAAAAATAAGCGTTTTTTAAGCTTAACACTTTTTATCCCAGAAAGACATGGTACAATACTAAAGGGAAAAGAGAAAGAAGTTTGTATCAAAAAATACTTTTTAAAAACATGAGAAATGTTCAAACCAAGTCAAGAAAAAGGCTTTTGTCCTATTCAACAGCATTCACTCCTAGGTTAATTAATTTAGAAAGACTATGAAATAAAAATGTAGATTTACAACAGTCTGCTAATTACTCGAGCTTTACTTCTCTAATATTTCTAGAAGGATAAGCTTATTATTAAGCGCGAAGCAGCTATGAAAAGAATCCAAAGTAAATTCTTTATAAAATTTTCAAAATAAAGCAGGGGTTTAAGCAAAATCAAGAGAACTCGCGCTTCTTTTGAGCAAAAATTTCTGAATGCGAGAGAGTTTTCTTAATTGCGCTTCTCCTAAAACAAAGTAATAACAAACCGAGATTGAAAATAATTAATTTATATGAGAAATACAATTTTTTTTCTGCAATTTGGTGTTGTAAATGCTGCTACCATGAGCGCTATAGTGGTTGGCTTTAGTGAATGTTAAACCGTTGAGCCGTGCTTCGAGTCCCGAAAAAATCAAAGATGTTTGTGAACGCACAGTATTTTGCAATATTGGAGCACTTAAAATACTGTAGAACAAGAAGTCTTCTCGAGAGGCTGAGGTGGGGGAAAAAGGTTAAGAGACCATTGGGTACTTTGGTATTTTCCATCGAAATTGGGCGGGCGAGGCTGGGCAAAATCGTTCTGTCACTACAAGGGACTCTTCTCTTTTTCAACTAGACAGTAGCTACTTTCCGCTTCTTGGCTAAGATGAATTCTTCCACAAAACCTGAATTATATACAGATCAGCTGAATTAAGCACAGCATAATACTGCGAATGTCAATGATGGTAAAATTTTATTACCACGTTGACGACAGCGTGGAGATTCATTGTTCTTTTCGTGCGGTGGCGCTTGAATGAGCGGTCCGTTTTGTGAATCCCCCTAATGAAGTAATAATAACAAAAAAAGAAAAAAAAAATTAACTCGTACGAAGGATGATGAAAGAAGCAGATGAGAAAGCGATGCAAAGAACGCTATAAACGCTTAGCATGCCTAAAAGGTACTCAGTACGTCCCGAACAGAGCAAAGAAAGTAGCAACATATTGCGATAATTGTAAGGGCACTTTGTTAAGCCTGCTTTAAAAATTGCATAGAAAAAATTAATAATTATATTTAATTTATAAGTTGCATTTAAAGTTATTTGTTTTGTATTAAATGTTGATTATAATGTTGAACTGTTAATGTATACAGTTAAATAATTAAAATAAAATAAAATTTTGTACTAAGCATTTTCCGATATACAAGAGTGACCATTCGGTGAATCATGCCGACCAGCGGAACAATCAAACATGACCCACCGGTGGGTCATACCGCCCCACAGAACAGACAAGTATGACCCCCCGTTGGGTCAGGCCGGTGTCAACGTGTTAATAAAAGTCTATTTAATCCAGTAGTAGGTCGTTATTTTGTTATAGTTGTTACAATCCCATTGTTAGGCGAGACAGTGCCCGCGTCCTCCGTCACTTGTCACTTGTGGAAAGATTTATGAATATTCATCGATTAGTGAGATTTCTTTGTCTTTATCCACATTTTATTCCTTTGTCCCTAATTTATATCAGCTATGGCAGCTTGATTATGTTGAAGTTCAGGCCGGTTTTGATTGGGAATTCTTTGGGGAGAATAATGCGAAGGTAAAGTACACGTCTTCTCTTGAAGAATTCCCGAAAGGAGTCCATTCGGAAAGTTGGAAGTGATCCAGTTTCCGGAGTGGACTTGGAATCTTGGAGACTTTTGAATCTTGGAGACTGAGTATAATTTCGGAAAAGGTACAAACATCTTGCCTAACTCAGGAATTCAATCAGAATTTATTATCACGGTAACTAGCTCCTGTTAACTCTACACTGGCTGACTCAACTTCTATTGCTTTAATCTCCAAAGAAACAATATTTTCTCAGTGAAATAAACAGAAAAATAACTCTGAGCAACGCTGATTATTATTCCTAGTGACTGAAATGACGTGGCTTTCCTATGATAACCGCATATCGTATTGTTTTTAGTCAATAATCCATCAAGCGCCGCCCCTAGGGTATAGTGCTTAGGGAAGCCTTTCTGCTATACCAAAGGGCCCGGGTTCGGATCCCGGAGAAGGCATGAATGTAAAGCTATCTGACCCTGCATAGCTGGTAACGCTGGCCATCTATTAAGTGCTTCCACAATAGTAGCTTCCACTTAGTAGTGGCCAATGCCGTTATAAGCAAGTCCCCACCATTGGAAAAAACTAATCCATCAAGCCGCCCAGACGGTATAATGGTTAGGAGAGCCGACTACGATACCAAAGGTCCTGGGTTCGAATCCCAGAAAAGGCGTGATTGTAACTGTCCCTCCCTTCATATGAGGCAAAAGTGGCCCACATATTAGGTACCTCCATTATAAAGTGACCACCACTTCTGGCCTCAGTTGTGGCCGTGCGGGAATCGGCTGAGGACCAGCCATTGGAAAATAATAATAATCCATCAATAAGCCACTGGAATCAAATATCAACTGCAATTAACACTTGTTCTTACTTTATTAGATTGATTACTAGAAACATACTTGTAGTATGTAAGAAGATGATTTACAGGGAAAAAAAACGTGTACGATGTAATCTGCCTGAATATTTTATTTTGAAGTCTTTCTGTCCAATAAGGAATCAGTTCCAGTTAACATTCACTTGAATTGTATCAGGATGATTAATAGACGCGCACTACAGAATGTAAGAAAACTGTAATACACATGAAGATCTGTATATACACAGGAAGATCTGTATATACACAGGAAGAGATTGTAGAATTATTAGATTATATTGATGATGGAACGTGAAAAATGTGCACTATCGTCGCTGGTATTAGAACAAACGATGGAGAAATACCTTATAAGATTATTGCTTGAACGTAATCTGCTTTAGTGCAACTTTATCAAGTCTTTATAAATATCATTATCAATTTATCAATTTATCAAGTATCAATTTCATTTAGCATATACTTGAGTTGTATCATTGATTACTAAACGAGTATTATAAAATATTCAAAATGGTTAAGAAGAAGATGATGATATATATATGAGCATAGAAACTGATATTTAAGAGCTATAGAAATTGATACTAAAAGTGTAATGTACCTAAATATACTTTAGCTGGTTTAAAGTACAATACATGGTTTCATTTACAAGACGAGATCTGCGCATGACTCTGCCTAATCCGGTCCCAATTTTGAAGGTAATCCCTCGCCCCCAGGGAACAGATCCTGTGGAATTATACCACCTGCCAGAAGTTCTGTAGGATGGTTTGATGGCAGAAGGATGGCATGATTCCCATCCCTCTACCATCAAACCATTCTATAGATCTTTCTTCGGCAGGTGGTATAATTTGAGCGCCCCCTATGCAGCGCAGACACTATATATTTACAAAACTCCACGCTTTCTCTGGGATTCGAACTCGGGTCTATTGGCACGGCATCTAGAGCATACTACATCGGTTGACCGATTCTCATAGTGTAGTCATAGTGTAAATTAATCAACAAAATAAGACATGATTAGGTTAAAGTCAAACGTTTTTCATGCCCTTTCAAATTATATGATGGGAAATTTGTGCCTACAGTCTTATGATTAAGGATTCCAAACCTATTTTTCGGTTTACTGTAATGAGCCGTAAGAGATTTGCATCTATTTTGGAGTTTTTAAGCTTAACATTTCAAAACCTCGCATCTCTTTTTGACATCATAAAATTTGCCATTTAGTAAATTTTTAATCTGCTGCTATTCTGAAACTAAATTATAGAGACATATGACTGAATTAAAAATTTCTCAGGCTAGATTCTAAAAGAAAAATAGCAGCAAAATTTCTCTCCCTGGGAATAATTAAAAAGTGATTAATGTAACACAAGGACATACATCAACAGTGATTGTGCTCTAAAGATCTTCCCTTTGCTTATTTGCCAGTAATATGACTCAATTATTTTAACAAATTATGTTACTAAAGTATGTTACGTAAAAGCACTGTAAGCATAAGAGTTATTCTTATAAGAATTCATGAATTCTGAAGATGCAGCTACTAGCATAAAAATAAAAAATTTCGGCTGCCAAATCTTTGAATCTTTCTAGTGTCTGTTTATTTGGAAAAAGCTGGCGTGATCCAGCCAAATTCCAAGAAATGTTGCAGACGGTGATGTAGGTCCATCTCAAATTTCTCTCCGCATGCGTGTGCGTTAACCAAAATCTCTACAAACCCTCCGCTTTTTGACGCCTGGATAGGCAAAAATGGCAAAATTTTATTTACACGGAGTTTGGATGGCTTAGCAAGCCGTCGTGAGACTGCTTTTACATCAACTTCTGGAAGGCCGCTCCGCTTAGTTGCAGGTTTAACATTGCGGTTGCTGAACGTCGCCCAGTTTGTTTATGATGAACTCCACCCGGGGATGAATCCCAGAGACTCTTAAATTTGATTTCCTAAGAGAAGATTTTCAGCTTAACAGTATTTTAAGCGCTTCCATGCTCCAAAGACACTATCTCTGCAGCCCCATGAGGTCAAATTGCTTACTATTATTCTTAAGCTGTTAATACCTGTCTTTGGTGGAAGTCTACTATCTGTACGCCATGGGCAAAGCTTCGACAGGTGACATAACTTAACAAATGTTGCTGAGTTGCATGGGTATACAGAGCCGTTTCAAACATCCATGCCTTGTCTAGAATTCGAACCAAGATCCAACTTTAGGGAGCCAACTTCCTTACCAGCATCTAATTCTAGACATCCATGCCTTGTCTAGAATTCGAACCAAGATCCAACTTTAGGGGAGCCAACTTCCTTACCAACATTTCAAAAGTTTGGCCCTGCTACATTAAACTTAAATTAAAAACGAACTCGTCAGTTTGTAGGACAAAGCCAGACTGCAAGCAGAGGACTTAAAACACAGAAGGCTGAAGTTGCCATCTCATTTTCCTAAATTTACGCACATTCATTCATATTCGGTTATTTAGAGTCCAGTAGAAATGCAGTAAAAGATCCAACATAAGAAATAAACGCTTTGTTGATTAAAATAAACTTTACAAAGTTACTGCTTTAGTCATCATCAAAGCTGATACGTACATCAGATGGTATTACAAGTGAAAGAAGTAATTTATGTTCATAAATAGTTTAAGAACAAGCAGTTAAATAAATAAATAAACTTGCAGCTATTAAATGGTCGGAGGTATTTAACGGCTATGGCTTATCCATTGTCTTTATCCTCTGCGAGTTCAATTTGGAGACGATCCCTCGAAATCCGCTTTCCACTTGTGAGTAAAACGCAATGCCGAAGCGAAGGTTTTGATAATGATTGAAAGCGATGGCAATAGAGGTTGAGTGAGGGCTCGAGAGTGGCACTGCGAATATTTTAATCCATCGCGAGAAAGGGAGAAATGAGGGGGGTATAAAATTGTTTCCTTCCTTTCTTCACATTTTTCGTTCTCTTTTCGGAGCTTTTAAGCTGAAAATGTTTTTGACGCCACCACCTACGCCACTACTTCCCCCCACACACACTCACAGCCGTCTTCGTTTTCGCTACATTGAGAGGAAATTCACAACTGTCTGAGAGAGCAGAAAGCAAGAGAGACTGAATCGGCAATGGATGGCTTTAGAGGTGCAATTTCGAAAGGGTTAAAATAGAAGCGGTACTGTCTTGTTTAATATGCATGTAGCACAACTGTTTCGTCGTTCAAGTTTTAATGCCTCACACTTTTTAATTTTGATGGTTCCTTTATACAGCATCCCTTCTAGACAGGTTCCTATAAAATACTATGTTGCATGAAACAGCGTTATAAGAGACAAACAAAATATACTTTTTAATGGTTTTTCTCGTGCTGCCTTATTTAAATTTAGAGACTTTTTGCAATGTTAGATGTCCTTTAACACAGGATTCAAAACAGTGGTTTCGCCAAAGAAATAAATTTTCTTTTAAAACTGGCTTTCCTATTTTCTGTCATAGCTTGGGAATGAAACACAGTTTCGAGATAATTACTTCTAAACTTGACAAAGTTAATTAATTAGTAACACGTACCCAACATGTTTTCAAAAACACCTTTCCCAAAATCACAGTTACGTAATTTGTGCAATCTTCCAACTGAAAATTTGAGCACAAGATACTTACTATGCACAACTGAATTTCAAAAGAATTTTGATGTGAAAAAATGAAGGTATTCCCAGAATTTATTTATTTTTCTGTACATAAAAAATAGCTTGGTATTGTGTCCGACACATGATGGTATAGCAGATAAATTAATGTTTTAAAAGATTAGAATAAAAATCCTTTTATAGAAATACGTATGCATTGGGTTGTTTGGAAATTAATTTCGTTTTTTTATGGAAATGAAAGAAGATTTTCTTATAGTGAATAAACATTTTATTGAATTATACTCGTATATTGTTCCTTTTGGTCCAATACCTTTTGCCATTTTTCTGGCAGCAGCAGGATTCCATACTCATATTTTTTATTTTATTATTATTTTTTTGTTGTTATTGTTGGCAAAATACTGACCCTCATTTGAAGATTTGAAACTGATCCTCATTAGACTTATTTTTGACCTCCTCATTTGAAGTAAAGATTTTACCGTTGGAAAAATATTGTAGAAACGGGAACAGATAATAATCAGAAGGAGCCAGATCAGAAAAATATGGTGGATGTGGCAGTATATCCCAACCAAGCTGTAAAAGCTTTTGGCGAGTTACCCAACTTAAATGAGATCTCGCATCAATTCTGGCGGCTTCTGTTTAAGTGACTCATTCAGTTTATCCAGCTGATGATAGTGCACTTCAGAATTGATCGTTCCGTTCTCCGGTAGAATCTGGGAAAAAAAAACATACAATTGAAATCCCACCAAACGGATAGCATCATCTTTTTTGATGGCTGTCAACTTCCGAAGTGCCTTGAGCCGATTCATCTTTTTTGCTCCATGATGCCTTGAACATTGTTGCAGGCAACGTACTCCTCGTCCCCAGTGATGGTACGCTTCAAAAATGGGTCATTTTCTTGACGTTTGAAAAGCAAATCACAAACGTCAATGCGAGGGCACAAATTTCTCCCCGTGAGAACATGAGGAACACATATGTCGTGCTTTGAGATTAAACCTAGACATTTCAAATGATCATGAACGGTGAATTCGATAAATTTAATCTCTCACCGATCTCACGAGTTGTTATTCGCCAGTTTGCATCAATTGATGCCTTTTTTGTGTCTTTATAAGCTTCAACTGACTTTTGGCTCGCTTCCAGAACGTTATGCATCTTCAGGATTAAAACTGCGGGATCGAAGTTTTACAAACCAGTTTTGGCATTCTATCCATACACCATCTCCACACGCATCAGATAATTTTTTTTTCTTGCTTCAACAGCATTCTTACTTTTTCGTTAGTAAAACAGTAAACTATGCCGAAAATGCTGCTTTTCACTTTCCATATTTGAAAGGGCACCACCAAAAACTTCTGCGTAGAATTAACATTCGAACGTTTCACAAACAAGTCTTGCTATATCAGCTGTCAAAGCCGCCTTCCCGGTATAGCGGTTAGCCTTGCTAACTTCCGTGCCGAAGGGTCTTGGTTCGAATCCCGGAGAAGGCATGGATGTTTGTAAATATATACCGTCTGTGAGGCATGGGAGCACTCTAAATATGCGGCCTAGCTGAAAGTCCTCTGGAGAGGCTGATTGAAGGGAAAGCGTGTGGGAGACCCTTGAACCCGCCCCCTTGGTGTGCTGTCCATCAAAATTGGGGCGGGGCGGAACTGAGCTAAATCGTACAGTCACCTGCATCTTCACAAATAATGAAAAGGTCATTCGATAAGGTGAGGATAAAAATAAATCCGAGCAGGACAGAGTTTGTAAAAGTCACGAGCGGAGATAGAACCAGCGATCTAGAAGTTCGAGAATTTCTTCCGTGCTAGTTACTGCTGAGCTTCGGTTTCTCCGTTAGCTTTCGCACACTTTTCGGTACACCCCGCTCACAAATGGTAAAGAAGATGAAGCAAA
This sequence comes from Stegodyphus dumicola, assembly GCF_044657685.1. Taxonomy (NCBI): domain Eukaryota; kingdom Metazoa; phylum Arthropoda; class Arachnida; order Araneae; family Eresidae; genus Stegodyphus; species Stegodyphus dumicola. Next base: position 182,563,514 of record NC_140775.1, read on the forward strand.
AATCGCCAAGTACCAAGATTCTGTAACCTACGTTTCCTGTTTCAACCAATCGAAGCAAACAGTAGAAGAAACGGTCTGTAGGCTTTGTTACGGCCTGTAAGCCGCCACCTTTTGAGGCATGAATGACGTCCGTAAGTTTTAATGAATAGCTTTCAAACTGGAGTAACGATCTGAAGAATACCTTTTTTTCATACTGACAACTGAAACACATCTCCAGTAATCAGTGCATGCTAAAGGCGGAGGATAAGCCTACCTGTCTGTTTTGTAGGGAATCACACGTGAGTTCATATCGTGATTGCCCTGAGTACAGGATGAGATTCGAGAAAATCAGCTCACTCGGAAACATAACTTGAAGAAGCAGCAGATGAAAGTTTCCACCCCTGAAGACTTCCCGCAACTTGCAAAGCCTGAGACTGAAGCAAGACCCACTTGCAGCTCTAGAGTCAAAAAGAAAATACAGCCGCCACCTGAAGAGATGATTGCTGCAAGCAACTGGTTGCAGTATCCAAAAATTAGGAGCTTCCTTAGCACAGTTATCGAGCATATTGAGAAGATCAGGGCAGCTAAAAATACAGCTGAGAAGATGATAGCTGGATTCCAGGCAGCATTAGCGATGATGAAAATCGTAGAAGAAAATTAGGTTTGCAACTGCTTAGTTAGGACTCTGAGGACTATTTCTGTGCATCTTAGTAGGCTTCATTATCATGATCATGGACAAAGTTCTTCACTTGTTCATTTGGAAGTGAGATAATTTGCTTCTCATGTTCGATTTATGCGTTGGTTATTTTACGGTATAATTCGAAACAACATAGCCGTTCTACAAGGAGTAGAGTTCTCGTTAACTCAGATAGCCTGGTGCTACACCATTCCACTTAACCACTTGAAACATATCTCTTAAACAACTCTCTTATTGAAATAATATATTAACCAGGAAATACCACAGTTATGTTGTTAATGTATTTTAGAGCTATGAAAGAATATTATTGCCGTGAGTTGAGTGGAATCCTTGTATGGCATGGATGGATTATATAAGTACAAACGAACTAGCCTCCCCCAAAAAATAATCTGCTTGATGGATGATATTTATTGAATACGTCTTGGAATCGTCTCCGAACGATAATAAAGAACTTTTATAAATAACCAGTGTTTCACTAAATGGAAAATAAACTTCGAGAAGAAAACATATACTTTTCTTGCTTATCCTGGTCCTTCTAACATATTTAAAAATAATATTTATATAATCCAGTTTCGGAGGCTATCGTACTAAGTTCTAGATTTTATTATTTATTTATTTATATATTATGCGGTGTAGGCGGAAAAGTGGTTACTGACGCTGACAGCCATACCGAAGAGCCCGCGTTCGGATCCCAGAGCAAGCATGGATGTAATTTGTCCGCCCCTTCATAGGAGGCAATGGTGGTTTACCTATTAGGCGCCTCCAAAACAACGAGACCACCGCTTCCGGCCTTATGAGTGGCTAATGCCTGTAAACAGCTAGAGTCCGTCATGAAAAAAATCATTATTATACTATTGTTCCTTCGTCGGTATCCAACAGACTTATGACACCTAGCCTAGTGGATTAGCTGTCGATGGTGTAAAGAAAGAAAAATGTATCTAACTAACATGAAATGTGAGGAAATTAACGAACATATGGGAGAATATTAACCTTTTGAGGCCTGGGCTTTAGTAGCAGTGAAAGCTACCAAAGGACGGGGAAACTTGAACCGAATGCTTTCCCCCTTTAAGAAATCACCTCCTATTTGCAACAAAGATTCTTGTGTGTAGTTTAATGGATTCTCAGAGGGGTGTATCTATGTCGCAAAAGAAAGACCTTTGAAAGAGATAAGTGGTTAAAACCCCAGGGACGTCAAATTTCACATTTGACCCCACTTTTCAGCCTGGAAAATGGGGGAAAAGGACATGGCCACTAAAATGGACAACCCCATCTTTTCAAAGAGAGGACTCTATGGCCACTATAATGGCCATCCCGTCTTCAAAAGGTTAAGCGATTATTCGCTAACTAGTTCTCGAACCTGCATTAGATCATCTGAACTATCCGTTTCCTCATCATCACTAGAGAATTCCGATAAAGAACGTTCAGGACTACCAGAATCGTTTGCTGGAAATTCAGATTCGCTTTCTGATCCAGTATCAGATGTAAGGATTATTAAATTTTAAGTTAAAGTTCCTTTCCTGTCAAATTGTCGACTTCAACTTACTACGTCCACCGAGAACGTAGTTTTGGAATCATTCTGAATACGTAATGAGGAGGAGAGGTATTTAAACCGCGAAGTCTACTTGCAGAGTTACAGAGAATCAGAGTTTCTGATTTGCGCGCGTCTGCCTTTTGGCTACTCTCTCTCTCTCTCAAAGCTGTTATTACGCTCGGCCGTACTCAGGCCCTTGATAAGCTTCGTAGTCAAATAGAGTTAAGAGGCCAACTTGATTAGAATCTTGATAGCTTCAGCTATACCTCTTTAGTTAATCTTAGTTCAAGCCCAAGTTTCGGTTTTTATTGTACACTTTAAGACGGAGTTTTGTTAAATCTTATTGGAATAATAAAAGTTTAGTTACCCTTCCTTCTTGTTGTTTCTTGTTACACGAACTTAACCTTTTGAGGCCCGGACTTTGGTAGCAGTAAAAGCTACCAAAGAACGGGGAATCTTGAACCGAATGTTCTCCTGCCTTTAAGAAATCACATCCTATTTGCAACAAAGATTCTTGTGTGTAGTTTAATGGATTCTCAGAGGGGTGTATCTATGTCGCAAAAGAAAGACCTTTGAAAGAGATAAGTGTTAAAACCCCAGGGGGCGTCAAATTTGACATTTCACCCCACTTTTCAGCCTGGAAAATGGGGAAAAGGACATGGCCACTAAAGTGGACAACCCCGTCTTTTCAAAGAGAGGACTCTATGGCCACTATAATGACCATCCCGTCTTCAAAAGGTTAAGGAAATAATTTAAGTTGCAACACTGCTGGCAAAAGAATAAATTATCGTACAGTCACTTTCCGAAAAAAAATCCAAGCACATCATGTTATAACCTTTCCGACAAATGAAGACAATGATGAAGCCGACAAATCCCTTACAAATGCTGAGATCAGCAGTGGCCTTGGAGTATCAAGTATACGTGTACAGCATTGGTCAAGTAATCTCTAGAAGCATCAGGAACAATTCATCAATCAACTTTGAGGAGCATCTGCAGAAAACCCACTAGTAACAGCTTTTCACCAAGATAGCTGTGAAATAAGTATTTATATGGTTCTAGGTTAATTATATTAAATTAGTTAAATTATATCTCTAATTGATTCCACCTCCTCGTGTGTCCAATTGAAGTAAGGAAGTACATGGTTAGGATAGACCAATCAAGTGAGTTTCTTTTAAGAAAGAAACAAGTGACTTAATTCTAAATGCTGTAGCCTTGGAGACTATCCATTAAGTGTAACGAGATAAAGAGTGGCTGCAGGTGTTTACTGATGGCTCTATGTTGAATGACCGAATCAATGCTGGCGCTGATGTCTTCTACAGGCTCTTCTCATTTTACGTACATTCCCGTCAGAAAGTTTAACTCTTCGAAAACCGAAGTTTTCGCTAACCTGTACGCATAAAATACCGAACCGAAAAGGTTTTCGAGAGTCACAGTAATTTCCTCCCCTCCCCATCCATTAACGCACAAAGAAGAGTGAAGATTTCAAATGTCATTCTGTCTATTTCCCAACAAATAAAGATAAGAAACCACAAATAAACCCTTTTAGGACAAGCTGCCTGCAATAAACAGATACAATGCATTTGAGGAACCTGCACCTGCTGCTGTATACCTTAGGGGAGGGAAGAAAACAACATCTGAATTTCGGCCGTTTGGGGCGGTTGTGGTCGTTTGAATGAAAGGCCGTCGGGGGCGTTATGGTTTTCAAAGAGTTAAAACAGCCTTTGACGAGAATATCTCTGGAGCTCAAATCGCAGGCCCAATGCCAATTAGAAAATTTTTCAAGGGCTGTTATACTATCAGATTCTGAAACTGCCTTCCTGACCTGAGCTTCATCTGAAGCTCCTGTTTCAGCAAATATTTTGAATATTAGTCTGACCCTTAATGATTTAATCGAAAACCATAAAGAGGTTTCTTTGCAGTGGATACCAGCACACTGTGGAATCCAGGGTAATGAAATAGCTGACTTCCTGGCAAAGAAGGCAACCAAAATTGCTCAAACAATAGATAAACTATTTCCTTTTTATACCGTCAAATATTGCCATTGCTAACTTCAACTTTCTCACGAAGTGTGGCAGTTCCATTTTTATATGTATATATTTGAAACGAAAACTGTCCCAGCTATGAAATATATGTCAAGAAGGCTCCTGTTTCCAAGTCTTTGTTTTCAGCCGAGCACTTCCATAAAGTCTCGAGTTCAAATGGGACTCAGAGTCATACCAATTTATTGTGACATATTTACAGATATTATTGTGACCAATGAATTCGAAAATCTGTAGTTAACTTATGGTTTCATCGTTACTATACGAACTTTATACGATTGAATATAATCATCCCATCGTTGAGGAGACATGCATTAACTTATGCATGAAGTAATGGGAGAATCTACTGGTTCCAAGCTTTCCAATTTTAATCGAATACTACTTAGCAAGGTCTGAAACACCGAGACACAAGTCTACCGGGACACAAAAGTAGCATCAACTAATTTACAAACAAAGGTTGCCATCGTACTCAGAAGTCATTAGCCATTTTTCTAATAATATGTGATTGATGTTCAGGACTTCTACTTGCATTTGAACAGTTATCTCACCATCGTTTCTCAGAATTTTAAAAAATTTAATTTAGAATCATTTTTATTTGATTTGTTCAGCTGCAAAAGCTATTAATATTCTTTTTATTGTAAGTAAAACTGATTACAGAGTTTTATATACAAAGTCTCCGGGAACGAATGGTGAGTTTTTGTGAAATTTCCTTGAAGTACGGATTACATAAAACATTAGATGAAAGTATTTTTGTTTCATTAATCCATTCATAAAAGTTGTGTGCATACGCTTTTATTGGGTATGCGAAGCTCCAATGAACGATAAACCTTCATCTAATGTTCGCTATCTTCTCAAAGTCCATTTTACTTTGTAGTCTGTAGTTAACCTTACTGGACCAACGCTTATGATCTGATGATCTGATTGGTCTAAAGCGTAAGAGATTACCTTACTTTCTTATGGAATTCACCTGTTGATTCAGTCGAACCTCTTAATGTTATACTCATTTGATTCCTTCACATATCAAATGTAGTCATATACCATGAAACATGAAATGATAAGTATGTATTACATATATATATATATATGGTAATAAAAACCAATTGTAATAAGATAACTTGGAGAAAGCTGCAACGGACCGACGATGGTTATCTGCATTATAACTTAGATATTTTACTGCGTAATTGAAAAGATGACACTCAAGAGACTTGCAGATAGATGTGGCCGAATGAAATATAACTTTTATTTCTAGCCACGGACTAATAAAACAATTTTTTTTTTATCACACATGATCATGGGCGCAATACACACCCACAGTTTTCCATAGTATATAACGTTTTAGATAGTGGCGTAGTTAGCAGCACGACAAAGCAAAGTGAGAAGTGGCATTTTGAGTGCAGGACAGCTGAAGCTAAAAGTGGGCAATCATCCAATATGGAGGATCACGAAGGTGGTTATGGTTATGGTCTAGATTAGAAAGGTTTCGGTTCTCGAAATTTTGAGTTCAGGTTCCGAATTAGCTACGTTATTCATGCGAACGTACGTACGTATAGATGTCACGAAATAACATCGTTCAAATGGATTCAATGGACGTCAAAATGAATATTTTCGTTGTACTATGCTACCCGAAATTTTGCACGATTACAATTTTTCCTTTACTTCGTACAAGGAAGCAAAAAGACGAAAATTACGCTACGAAATGTAGTAATAGTTAAAGATGTTAAAACGATAACAGCCATCTAGTTCTAATTAAAACTTAGTCTCAAGTTACAGTTAAAAAAATTATTACTCATTACAATTAAATGACTTTTGTAAAGCACGAATACTCCTATCTCCCTTAAAAGACTGAATAAACGAAATCGAGTGCTGCAAAGTTTACTTGCTTTTTCATGCCAAAGTAAAAACTCCAACACATCTCTAAGGAGCTTCCTCCGATATTTCAGATTATCTGCATCTCAGAAGCTCTAAAATCCCTAAAGTACTACAAAGTATCTTTAATTCTATTTGAAGCACAAATGAAAAACAAATATCTAATTTAGTTCTCCACTGCATGCGTCAGTAAAAACATACCAGCAGTTTCATTACTGCAGAGGGAGTTGGAAACCGAGCTAAAGGCCCAATCAGTTAATTAGGGGTGACGGTGATTTAAATGCTATCTTCCTCACGATGGCAACGCGTTATTTAGAGTCAGTTTCCCGTTGCTATAGCGACATATGCTACTCCCGCATACCGCACTCCGTAATGGGGCGAAAGATGGCGCTGAGGAAGCTGAGTTCCAAACTGAATACGAAGATTACGATATAGACCTAATAATACATAATTATGAAATCACTGTGAGTATTCAAATATAGTCTACAGGAGATTTTACATAACAAGTATGTAATTACTAAGGGGAGGGTTGAAAATTAAAATAAAAGGAATTTGTATGGGCATTCGGGAAATAAGCACACAAATAAAACTAGCCTTTGTTAATCCAAAATACCTTAGATATATTTAGATATAATAAATCAAAACAAAAAATTAACACGTTTAACAGACGTCCCGCTTTGATCGGGAGTGTTCCAATTTGATGGTGTGGTAACTTCATCCCTGCCAACTGGTCATTTTGTTCCTTTTATTTGGTAGAATTTAAAGACCCCAAATATACACTATTACTACCCATACTTCTTACATTATTTCAGTTAATGAATAATTTTCTTAATAAGTAAATACTGAAAATCTCTCGTATCAAAAGTCGTATTTGACGATATTTTGATTTCTTTGAGGATTATTTTGTTTTCATTAATCTAAGTTTTTCAGTTTACAGCAAAGTGCTTTTGCAAATGGAAATGCAATCAAAAAAAATTATTTAAATTTCGTAAATGATTTATCATTTATTGTAATTCTAAAATTGTTTACTTGTAGAAGTATAGTGTTACTATAGAATGACTACATTTTGCAGTGAAATATGATACTGATATTTAAACTACTTTTATGGTTCGAATGTGTAAGGTTTATTTATGTTCCGAATCTATATTGTCACTTCTCTCTTTCCGTTTCGCTGCTAGACGGTTTGAGATTTCTTTAATCAGAGCGTGTTCTGTCTGCTGAAGACCACGTAACTAGCTGTTATTCTAAGATAAGCCTTTTTGTCTAGGGCGTTGCCTTATTCTCAGCCGCAATGCTGTCAGACCGGTGTAATTTGAAAGCCAGCTCCCGCGTTTTAATATCTAGCCTTTTAGCATAGCCTTTGGCTAATAGCTATTTAGATTTAGAATTCTTCTGTAAGGTCTTTAGTTCTTTAACCAGTTAATTTTTATGTTAAAACGCTTTCTTCTCCTCCTCGTTTCCATTTTCCTGCCAGAATGCAAATTTCTAGCTCATGTGGTACTCAAATGAGGTAGAAAGAAGAAATTATTTAAGGGAAAGTGTCACAGGATAGAATCAATGCATGTTTGCCTGCTGAAGATACATTGTTATATTGATTATCTAGCTAGTAGTATTCTGCGGCGTTGTTATTCTCGCTAGTACATTTGTTGCGGAGACCGCCGACCTTATGAGAGCAGAACCAGCTCGCGCGTTATGCTAATTGTGCAGCCACTAGGCTAACTTAATTTTCTTAATTTCAGCTAATCCTTTATCTTTAATTTAAGCCATAATTGCTGCCTTTTGTAAGCACGAGTGGTGTCGTCTGTTAACTTTTATTCGAGTCAAATAAAAGGTTCTTTGCGCCCTTTCCCTGTCTCTATGGTACTTACAAGACATAATAATAATTCACTACTAGTCTATACAACGTTTCGAACATTGTATGTTAACAAAGAAAGCGAAACGTCACAATGACAATAAATACACTCTTTTGCAAAAAAATCAAAGCACCATGAAGGAAGTGGTTGTTTTTGATGAAATCGAATATGTACACAGATGATAAAATGATAAAAAATCAGGTACACGGCTCACAATCATCCATTGAGTGTTCAAATTATTAGTTGGTCGAACCACCCCTGGCGGCAATGCATGCTTGAATTCGTCGAGGCAAAGAGTGGTAGAGGTTCCTAATGTCGTCCTGCGACACATTCTGCCAGGCATTCATCAGTTGTCGCTCCAGCTCTGCGATATTTTGTGGTGCCCGAAATTGGGGGCTTACCATGTCCAAGACATGTTCGATTGGTGAAAGGTCTGGTGAAGTTGCTGGCCAAGGAAGAGTATCAACTGCACGGAGACAGTCCAGAGATATGCGAGCGGCATGTGGCCTGACATTATCTTCTTGGAAAATGGCCCCAGGATGACGTGCCATGAAGGGTAATACAACCGGCCGCAGGATGCTATCAACATATCGTTGAGCTGTTAAAGATGTACGGAGAATGACTAAAAATGACCTGCTGTCATAAGAAATAGCGCCCCATACCATCACAGCAGGGGTTATGGCTGTACGCCTTTGTAAAACAAAGGCTGATTGGGACCGCTGGCCCCGTCCTCTCCAGGCACGAACACGGTGGTCAGCTGCTTCAAGAATGAAGAGGGATTCATCGCTGAACACTGTACGATTTCAATTTGATGGCAGCCATGATGATCAGCTGCGATACCATTCCAGACCACTCCGTCGATGTTGTGGGGTTAAAGACAAACGTCTTAAAGATCTCTGTGAGTGTAACCCTGCCTCAGACAAGCGCCGTGACATGGTGGACGGTACCACGGGAGGTATAGACGTGGCTGTAGTGAGCTGAATAGTCGACAATGATACCGTTAGAGCGGTTCGGGCCTGGCGAACAATATCTTGCCTCGCATTTCTGATCCTTGGCCTTCCAGAGCCTTCATTTCGTCGACAATTTCCTTGTAGCAACCATTGCTGCCAATATCTTTGCACAGCAGTGTCTGTATGCTGTAGATGGCGGCCTATTGCTCGGTATGACCACCCAGCTTCTCGCAACCCTACAATGTAACCACGTTCGAAGTCGTTTAATTATCTGTAAGGTCTTCGATATCGTCGTAATGGCATGTTTAGTTGCTTCTTTACGGAATTGCAATGGCAGCAACAGAAAAAAGATAAATTTTCCACCTTTTTTACTGGTTTTATACTTTGCAAATTGTACAATAGAAAAATGCGCGCTATGATCGCAATTCCTGTTCATTTGTCTCGAAACTTTGATCATTTGCATGTTCGAGCAAGATGTTTTTGCATACCAAATTCTTCAAGATCACAAAAGTCCTTCTTGATGCTTCGATTTTTTGAAAAAGTGTGTAATAGTAATAAATTAATAGCTATGCACAGTCTCAAAGAATGATGGAGCAAGAAAAGTCACGTTATTGAATCTAAGGACGATAGCATCAGTCCGAATCGATCATTCATATTTGCACTAATTTTTGGAATGATCGTGTCCCAACTAAGCTGTTTTTTTTTCATCAGGTTAAGACTTGTAAAACGTATTATAACTTGTAAAAAGTATATTTAACCTTGAAATGTTTTGTACGTCTAACTGCCAAAACTGAGACCGGACCCTGATTACATATTCGCAAGATTTTGTGCATTATACCATCGAGTTCATATTTCACTCATATATAATATATAAACTCATTAATACAGTTACTAAAGTTTTCTACTCATAAAACGAAGGAAAAATCAAAATGATAGAAAATTGCATGCATTTTTTGTTCTTGCATTTTTGCTTTAATCTTGCATGTTCTAGCACAATCGATGCTTCCTTTTCCCCAAATTAGTTCTTCTATTTCGAATGTTTTCATTGTAAATGTAGTAGTCCATCCTTTAACGTCGAAATAAATATTTTGTTCAGAAATAAAATTAACTTCACAGGATAGATTGGAAATGATGGAATTCATATATATAAAATTCGATTTCTGTCCTATTCGAACATAATCGTTCTTTGTACTTCTTCAATGCAAACAGTGAAAAAGAATTATTTGTTCTGCGATTACGTTTGAATGAGATGCAAATATTTAAATTTATAAATAATGACATTTTTGTCGCTTTTAAGCACTTTCTTTAGTCTAAGAGAATTTGCTCTGTCGGCATAAAATCCTTTGTTGTGATTGAAATAACTGTTAATATGTAAATGGTTCCGTCTGTCATCCGTTTCAGTCGGAATATTTTCAAAATTTCTACTTGAATATTTCTTTCCATCTTTTGCCAAAAATATAGTATGGGTAGTTAAAGGGGAAAGCTTTATATCAGTTTTAAAATTTGCAAATAGTTACTGAAGGCTCTTTGTGACGAAGGCTCAGTTCGCGTATGAGATATGGATCCGTCTCATTTCAGATCAGCAGAAAAACCTAGTTAGGCTCCTTCCAATGTTGACGTCACTTACTTACAGAAGGAGGGCAAGGAGCATTCGCTTTTGAACAGACTATGAACAAGTGATGTCATGCAAGAGCAAACCTTGTGGTATAGTAAACTTGTTCCTACTCGTAGGTATTGGTAGAAGTGGGAGACACCAGGATTTTACCATTGGTCGTACAAGTATAGTTAAGCCGCAATAACTGTCATATTCCGCCCTAATTTTGGGCAAGACAGCCCCGAGGTTCGATCTGAAGGTCTCCCACACTTCCTTCCTAACCATCCATCTGTTGGAGAAACTTCCGACTCGCTGTCACTTGACTTAAAACAAACCACACAGACAGTACAGGCTTAGATTAGATTAGATATAAATCCAGTAGCCACATATTTCTTACTCTGGAGTAAGTAGGTATAGGCCAAATTCACTATCTAATAGGATTAACGGCCTACGGTGTCATTCTGCTGCCAAAATGCAACTGTTGTTTGCTGCAACCGACATTGCAAGCTCTACCACAGCTTATGAGATGTCCCATTTTAAGTTCGGACTTGGGTAGATGGGCATTTACACCACTGCCTAGATTATACATTAAATATTATATTATCATAGTTATAAAATGAATACATTATACTTTTCCTTAAGTAATATGTTGACCTGCTTGGACTGGTGGGGCATTACATTTAACTGCGTACGAAATGACTTCATTTTCATCAAACCCGGCAATTCGTCGCTTAGAGATACATAAACTTAGCCACTTGTACTACAGTGCGCGCTTCAAGTCTTATTGCATATTATTAGCGGTATTTATTGGTTTCCTGTGGAGTTGCACGAGCAAATGCTGCATCTGTGTTTAATTGCTTTCTTTCGCTGTAACTAAAGCACTTTTTCGGCGGATAATTTGTGCTGCATAGCTCTTGATTTCTAGCAGCTGCAAAGGCAAGAACTTTCACAATTTTATTCCTTATTTTTGAGTGCATATCAAAAGAATGGGAATAAATCCTCTTCTGAATTTGGCTTCTTCAGATGAAGCGACACTGTTAATGGGCAGGAAAAAAGATAAGGTTCTGGGTTAGCCCTTTCTCCACATGCATAGGAATACGTTGAAGAGAGGAATATCCATTCTTTCTAATGAAAAGGAACCTGGGGCCCATTGGTACAGCAGTCAGTGCCATTATGCACTAAACCGGCTATCCAGTGCTTCTACTCACAGCGGATGCATCCTGAACAAAGCTTTCAGTGACAGATGCCAAAGCGTTTGATGGGGCAGTTCGCTCTGAAACGAATGACCATTTGCAAAACTTTGGCCATCTTAAACAATATCTGTGTTTAATATTGACGTGAAGACTTAGAATTTTCTTCTTAAATGTAGAGCAGTTAACGTCATCTGTTAACGTATAAGGTGTTAACGTCATTTTTCTCATGCACGTTGCCAGACTCGGCAATATAGGAAGTGAAAGGGTTGATTAGTTCGCAAAACAAGCTACACACCTTCAGCATAATACCCCAATGACACTGCGCAAATCATTCTTCATGAAGTAAAGCTAGGATGAAACAATTCTCAAGTGGAATAAACTATACAGAAAGTCTTCTACAGGCTCTTTGACAATTATTTTTAGTAACAAACTGAATAGTAAACAATTTTCCTGTAATTTTGAAATCACTAAATTCCTAACTGAGCATAGTAATTTCAACTCATATCCGAAGAGAGTTGGGTTCTCTAATTGTGTTCTTGTAGAGTCGAGGGGGAGTGCCAAAATGCCCAATATTTGTTCCTACAGTTCAAAGCTTACGTATGAGAAAATAGAACTAATTTATAACTCTATAAATATGAACAGCAGATTACAAGTGAAAACTATCTTACTAACTGCTGAATATTCAGCACACGTCAGTGGAATCTGAGGTATCATAAAACTCATTGTCTTCAAGTTCATTTTATGAACTTAAACAGAAAACGAATAATATTATCTGGGGGGGGGGTGATAAGCGTTTTCCATGCGGAGGCGAGCCATTGCTATGTGAGTAATAAATTTAAACTGTTTTAAGATATTTCTAAGCGAGTAGTTGCAGTCACATAATTCTAAAAACTTATTGTAAAGCAGTTTTTTTTTTTTTTTTTTTTTTTTTTTTAAACTTTACAGTAACCTATGACGAAACATGGGCTCATTGTTTCACTTTAGAGTCATTTTCAGGAGGGTTTAAATGATTATGGCAAAGCCTCGAGGGCTATCTGCCTAAGGGGAGGTATGCCTTCGTGGAGATCTTTCTAAGGGAAACTGGCTCGTATACACGTTACACATGGGGAAGCCACGAAAACGCCGATACAGCCAGACCGTTTGAACATCGTATCGAACTACCAATGTTAAACGACTTTACCGCTCGCCCGCTGGTGAGCCTCATTTTTAGGAAGGAATAAGAAATTCAGAGTCCAGCAGGTTATTGATGCTGAGCAAGAATAGTTAATCATGAAATCAAAAGACTTATTCTTATGAAATTAAGAAACTAGGTGCTGAATAGAAAACTAATAAGCAAGTCATTTGTAATAATCTTTTTCTGGTTTAATAAAAGTTTGGCTGATAATTTCTTGTTTACGTTTGAACATGTTTCGTGATTTCTGAATTCTTTAGAAAACAATGAAATTGATAACGTTTCTTATTGTAACATATTTGCTACCAAATAATAAATTTGAACATAACTTTTTAATATTTCTACAGGCCTTAAAGCTTTCAGCTGCATGCATGAATGATGAACTTGCCATATGAGCTCGTACTTACCATATTTTGTGCATGATTTCATGACTTGTTGAAGAAATTCTAAACTTAAGAATAAAATAGACTTTGCGTTTAGGGTTTTTAAACAATGGTTAGCCAACTAAAGTCTTCTGAGCGCAGATAAAGGATTAAATTATGGTTTTCGATTAAGAGATGTATTACATACATTACGTTATTTTCAGTGCTTAACGTTATTTTCAGTGCACCGTGAGTTTATGACGACTAACTAAACTTACATCTAACAGTATATGCACTGTGTCACGAATGTATTATTCTAATATTCTGAAACAAATTATCTGAAAATACGTCAAATTCAACACACGAAATTTTTACTACATCATTTCGTCAGTCTTTAAGATGACGTATACCCTTATATTATAGATAAAGAATATTTTTCCCTTTATTTATTTTATCATTTCTTTCATTATTTAATTAATCAGTTAATGCAAAGCGTTCGAGGGCTATATGCCTGACAGGAATACACGGCGGAAAACCATGAAAACGGTCATGCAGCCATCCCGTTTGCTGGGTTTCAAACCCCTGACCGAACTAGCAGTGTTCAGGGGTACTGCTCGGCCGCTGCCGAGCCCATATATTTTACATTAAATACAGCGTATTATGGAAACATATGTTTACATTATGTTTTAAAAACATTTATTTATATGTTTACATTATGTTTTAAAGTATTTGTTTACATTATATCTTAAAGCATTTGTTCACAAATCTTTACATTATGTTTTAACGCATTTGTTTACATAAAGTTAGTCACAAAAGTCTGCGTACAGACTAAATTGTAAATTAAAAAACACTTAAAGCATAGAAAAATGTATTTTACTCATTGCTTTTTTTTATCTATTAGCTAAAATTGTAAGCTTAAATAAAAAGTAAATGATATCAGTGTAGTACTTTTTAATTTTTTCAAAAATGTATTTTGTCAAAAAAACTCAGAAATTCCCTCCAATAAGTCTGCGTACACTTTCAAAAAAAAGCAAAATATAAGTTTTTTACATTACTTCAATACTTTGTAGGATATCCTTTATTCTTCAAAACAGCTTGCAGACGTCTGGGCATTGACTGAAATAGTTTTTCAGTGTCATCCGACGTAAATTTCGCCAATTCTTCCTGCAATTTACTAATTAGCTTAACGTAATATTGTGTTTTCGAATTCGTTTCTCCAATTTTGCCCACAAATGTTCGATTGGATTGAAGTCTGGTGACTGTGGAGGAGTACGCAATTGTCTTGGAGTGTGATAGAGGAGATATTCCTTCACAATTTTACCTGTATGTTTCGGGTCGTTGTCTTGTTGGAAAATAAAGGTATTAGAAAGGTTTAAATTTCGGGCACTGTCTCGTAAAGTTTTCTTCAGGATATCCAGATAAACATACCTATTCATGACTTTATCAATAATGTGAAAATTTCCAACTCCTTTCGACGACATACACCCCCATACCATCATACCGCCAACTCCATGTTTGACAGTTGGATTTAAATTTCTCAGATTCAGTTCTGTTCCTGGTTTTTTCCATACAATAGGGTGGCCATTAACTTTAAATATTGTAAATTTACTTTCATCTGACCAAATTACATTGTTCCAGAAGTCCTGCGAAGAGTTTAAATATGTTTTGGCAAAAGCAATTCTTTTCTTTCTATTTGTCTCGGAAATGTATGGCTTAGACCTAGGTTTGCGTCCATGATAATCGGACTTTCGCAGAACTTTTCGTACAGTTTCTGGAGAAATTTCCTTGCTGCAAGTTAAAAAAAATGTCTTTTGCAATGCTTGCAGCAGAAAGTTTAGGATGTTGTTTAATTCGTAAAAGAATTTTTCTTTCTTTCTTCTTTAAAAGAATTTTTCTTTCTTTTCCGCTTAGTTCTTCGGTCTCCCACATGTTGGTTTTACAGCAAGACTACCAGAGTCAAGTAAGTTTTGAATAACTCTTTGCACACTAGAAAATGGTTTTCCAATGGCTTTACCAATATAACGAAGAGTTTTACCTTCATCTCTCAATTTGATAATTATTTGTCGCGTAACTAAAGGAATTTCTTTATTGGTTGTCATTTTCGTCAAAGAAAATAGAAATAGCAACTTTCAATCAACGTCAAATTTGCTTCGGAAGTCAATGACCTTGAAAGTGTAACCTTCTTTGCATTCTCAAGTTTGAAGTTTAAAAGTTAGATAAGAAATCTCCCGCCTCCTTCGCGTTGTACGCAAACTTTATTGGCTTTGATTTCTGGCCACTTATCTTTCAAAAATTAGGGTGCATAAATTATTAGATATGAAATGTTATGAAGAAAAAGTTTCGACACCAAGGTTAAATAGTTTTACTTCTAGGTACCATGTTATATCTGAAATTCCTATATTGTTAAATGTTAAATATGAAACTACTTGCCGTAAAAGGCAGTAATCGTATAGTGAAACGTGTACAGCATTTTTGCGTTGTGAAAAAAATGCATTCCGGGACCGCGCCGTGAGAGGATCGAAAACATAAAACATATACAAGATATAAAGGAAACGTTCATATTAAATATATAAAGAAAACATACTGTAAGAGGTTCCAGATTAAATATCAGTTTATTCAATTACAACACAATAAGAAAAATCTTAACCTCATCTGAGAGTCTGTTCATTTAAATTCATAAAAAAACTTAAGGTTTGTCTGGTGATTTAAAAGAAAGGAAAGGGAAACAATTTAAGGCCTGAGAGTTAAATTTTAGATTTGACGTTGTTTTTTTTCTGCTAAGGACGTTTTTGAAAAGCTTCCTAAAGTTCAAACACACCAAAAAAAAAATAAAACTTATCTTGAAGGGACATCTTGAAGCGGAGGACTCTTATCTTATCCCGCGTTGATGTCGGCCGGGCTCATCTTGACACTGGTTCTAAAAATGTAGACCCACTTCACTACTGTAGAACAGAAACAGGAGCACTGCTGCCCAGGACGGCTATCCGCTTGGTCCTGAAAGTCCTATGTCAACACGTAGGTAACTCGTTCAAATTTCGCCGGTCAGAAACGTTGTTGCTAGGAAATTACGGCTCGCCTGTTCTTACTCATCCCAAGAGCAAGCTTCACGGGTAACGTCCCAAGTAAGTTCCAGAATAACATCCACAAGTCCAGCCAACCAGTAAGTGCGCGAGTCCAAAAGTAAGAGTGTCCAGAGTAAGTGTGTATCCAACTCGAATTTCCTTCGTCTCCTTCACCAAACGGGCTCCCACTATGGCTTCACTTATCTCCCCCTTAATTATGGCAAAATCTTCGTTTTCAACTCCAGAATGCGGAAAAAAGGGTGATCGCGCATGCGCGCCCTTCTTCACTTAGCCAACAACCGGACCCTCAATCGCCAAAAACCTGAATGACTTACATTGAAAGACAAGTAGCAACCTTTGACCTTTCCGTCACGTACTTTCCTCTCTTAAGGTCAACTAACAATGAAAATTCTTTCTCGAACATTCTAAAGCGCGCGAAATCATGACTTGGCGAAAATTGCCTCCCTTTCCCTGCTTCTTTCACAATGAATAAAAGTTTGTACAAGATTTGCAAATAAAAGAAAATAAATAATATTCATTTATACTAAATAATATTTCCCGAAGCATCTGTTTCTCCCCAAAATTAAAGCCTTAAATTAAATAATTCAGAATCTAAATAAAATTTAAATTTCCATAAATCATAAAATCATTCACATAGTTTTTACAACGCTATCAGATAATTTCTCTACATAACATTCCTTTCCCCTAAGGAATTAAATTTTGGTTTACCAAAATTTAGCAGACAGACACTTCTTGAAATACCATGACTCATACTGTGCAATAAGGCTAAAGGATAACATAATGTAACAATATTTCACACGACTACTTGGTACAGTGACATTACTGACACATTAAATTTCAAGTCCAAAATGTGCAAGTAAAACAACAAGATTAATCAAAGCAATTACTAATTAAAATACTCAAGGAAGATCATCAAAAATAATTAATCAAAAACATCAATTAAATCACTTAATTAATTACATAGAAATATTCAGAACACATACAAAAATAAAAATAAAAATAAGGCGTTAATCACAAACAAAATATGTCTAAGATCAATCAATAATGACAAAAAGAATTTTTTTTTTTCAGTTCATTGCATCACACTAGTGTTGCAGTCTCTGTGTGGCCACAATTCTGAACATGTAATTATCTATTCATTCCATTTCAGTCCATTAATGTGAACAATTTCACCTGAGGTCGAACACATTCTACTATTGTGATAATTTCTGCTGAGCACAATCATGGAGTACATTAAATGAGTACGGAGTTGTCAATGCAATCGAGGGAAAACCCTGTAGTTAGAAATCATTGTGTTAGCAACTCCCCCCCTGCAGCCTTCAACGCGAGAAAATGAAAGCAACCAACCCCGGAATGTGAACTCAGCACCACAATACTCCTTAGTAGAGGAACTTGACCTTAAAAGAAACCAGATTTCACCCTCCTACGTCTCACCTTCTACCAAGGAAGAACAATCACTCTTTCAAAGTTGAAGAAGACTTTATCTTTTAATTTTTCCCTTACGATAGATAAGCCACTGAATGTGTTCGAATACACACACCTGAAGAAAGAAATAATCTAATCCAATTGCTCACACCACAAAAAAAATGAAATAAATAAAAATAAGATAATTAACGCGCCGCAGATACATAAAATACATTCCTGAGAAAATAATACACTAATAATTCAAACAATTCCAAATAAAATATGTCACATGAACGTATTCAAACAAAGAGTAAAGATCCCCCTAAGTACTACGAAATTGAATAACTTCCCGGAATGAATCCCAAACACTCACGTCTAAGAACAGAAGCGGCCTGATCAGGGCCCAGCATCAGAAAAGAAAAGAACGTTACAACACAAGGAACCTCGGAACCAGCCGAAAATACCCCACACACAAAAAAAATCAGAAAGAAAGAAAACGTGATTGTCCAAAAATTCAATCCAACCAAAATCAATTCCGAAAATAGCATCCAGAATACGCTGTGCAAATACCCATTAGAATTTTATCCAAGACACACAAAAATAATAGTAATAATACAACCTAATGCATATACAAAATAACGTTTGGCCAAACTGAAAAAGTCAAACTATATACAACAAAAAAATATATATCTATATGTATATATTTCGCTAAAGTCTGATTTACTGAGTCCAAAAATAAATGTTTGCAAAGCCCTACATTAGTAAGCAACAAAACCCTGCGAATCCCTACGTCTCAGGTTATAAGGAATATCAGCACATTGATTATGAATTCTCTCTGGAGCATCAGAGTTGCACGCCTGCAATGAAGGAAAGTTTATACGTTCAGGTACCTTTGTCAATCTATCCACATGTACTACCTGCGACTGCTGTGGGCTCGTAACTGACTCAATTTTAAAATTCACTTTGGTGACCTGTTCGACCACTCTAAATGGACCCTTATTAAACTTCGCAAATTTCTTAGTCAATCCAGGCCGCAACACAGGAGTATAAAGATACACCATATCCCCTATTTTAATATTTTTTGAAAAAACAACCTTGTCTCTAATCTTTTCCTGTCTTTCAGCCGCTTCCGTTAAGTTTTTATTTACTAAAGAGAAAACCCTGCGGAGTCTTAAAATTAAATCCCTTGAATAAGTGTCTGTGTCACGATAAGTCTTAAAGTCTGTTTGTGTCAACAAATCAATAGGTAAATTTAAATCTCTTCCATAAAGAAAAAATGCTGGGTAGTCCAGTAATGCGCTATGCCGTCCAGTTCTGTGCGCTAAAAGTGCGAAAGGCAAATGTCTGTCCCAATCTTCCTGCGTCTCACTCACAAGGTGGCTGAGAGAATTTATTAGAGTAGCATTTAAGCGTTCAACGACTCCGTCAGACTGCGGGTGGTAACTGGTGGTGGTGTGCTTAGTGATGCCTAATTTCTGATATACTTCTTTTATTGCATGTGAAATAAAATTCGAGCCCCTGTCAGTAACTACATGTAAAGGCACACCGTGAGCCGAAATAAAAAGTTCCAGTTTTTCTATGATAGATTCAGAAGTAAAGTCTTTCAAAGGATAAGCCTCGGGCCACCTCGTAAAATAATCAGTGATAACTAAGATGTATTTATTTCCCTGTAAAGTAATGGGTAAGGGAGCAACAATGTCCATGGCTATTCTTTCTATCGGACGGGAAGCCACAGGCATTCTCAGAAGAGGAGCCTTGTGAGAAGGCCGGTGACCCCTCCTTCCGATACAGGAATGACAAGATTTTACATAATTATGAATGTCCCTATACATGCCTTTCCAATAAAAGGATTTTTGAATACGTTGCAGTGTGCGATGGAACCCGGAATGTGCCGCCACCGGCGAATCGTGGTGCTCTTGCAGAATACGTGAAACTAAAGATCGTGGAACAACCAACCTGTGCAGTTTTTGCCAACGGGTACGTTGCTTAGCATATTCACAATATAAAATGCCATTACGCATAAAAAATTTCAAAAAACGAGGACTAGGAGTCAAATTTTTTTTTATATCTGAAATAATCTGCTTACAATGCATATCTGAACCCTGCTCTTCTTTGAACGTCTGTAATAAGTCTGGACTGACAGAATTTTGAACAAGGTGCGTTACATTTACTGCTCTAGACAAGAAATCAGCTGTTACGTTCAATTTCCCTGGTTTATGTATTATTGTATAGTCAAATTGGGACAAGCTCATAATCCACCTAGCTATCCGAGAAGTGGGATCCTTCAATTTTAGCACGTGAGACAGCGAAGCCTGATCTGAATAAATTGTGAACCTTTTCCCTAAAAGGTACTGGCGAAAAAAGGCAGTAGCCCAAACTACTGCTAAAACTTCCCTTTCAACTGTACTGTATCTGGTCTCCGGATCTTTTAACTTCCGGCTTGCGTAACAAATTGGATGCCAGAACCGAGTATCATCCTCCTGACAAAGAACAGCTCCTAAGGCTAAATTGGAAGCGTCCGTACAAAGCGAAAACGGTTTGGAAAAATTGGGTAGAGTTAAAATAGGTTCCTTTAAAAGTTCATTTTTAAGAGTGTCAAAGGAATTTTGAGCTTCATTGGTCCATTTAAATACAACTTTGTCTTTTGTTAGCTGTGTAAGAGGAAGAGCCTTCTGTGCGAAATTAGGTATAAATCTTCTATAAAACCCTACAAGCCCGAGAAACCTTCTAACTTCTTTTTTATTCCGAGGAGGAACAAATGCTTGTACAACTTTTAAATTTCTGTCATCTGGTTGTAAGATACCTTTTGATACCTTAAATCCTAGATAAGTTATTTGGCTTTTGAGAAAATGACACTTGGACGGTTTCAACTTAAGATTATGATTTCTGAGTCTGTCAAAAACTATTTTAAGCTTTTCAAGGTGTTCGTCAAAAGTACTCGAAGCTATCACAATGTCATCTATGTATATGCCTATTTTTAACGGGGACAGATTGGCTAAGACAACAGTCATGAGCCTTTGAAAGGAACTGGGTGCATTGCGCATTCCGAAAGGTGTCCGAAGCCATTCGTAATGCCCGGAAGGGGTCGAAAAACCACTTTTAAATGTGTCATCCGGGTGGATCTTCATTTGGAAAAATCCCGAAGTTAAGTCCAACGTTGAAAACCAATTCGCATCACCCAATTGTTCCACAAGCTCGAGCATATTGGGAAGAGGAAATGAATCTTCAACAGTTTTTTCATTAAGTTTCCGAAAATCCGTCACTAATCTATACGTATTATCAGCTTTCTTTACAAAAAGAACCGGCGCACTATATGGACTATCGCTTTCTTGAATAATATTGGAATCCAATAATTCTGTTATTTGCCTATCTAATTCCTCGCGAAGATGAAAAGGCACTTTGTATGGCTTTTGTCGAACCGGAATACTATCCTTAAGGTTAATATTGTGTAGAATTGTATCGCACCCCGTTAGCTGAGTTACAGAAGAAGCGAAAATGTCATTGTAATGGCTTAAAAGCTTAGTCAGGTGCTGCTGCTGATCCGGTGACAAGTGAGAAAGGTCAAATTCTCCCCCCCACGACTCAAAATCCTCTCCTTTCTCCATGGTCGTCGTGTTATTCACGCAAGCAGTTTCTATTGAAGACACAGTAACAGGAAGAATAGATGCTAACTTAGTTCTTTTGTTAATATGAATAGTCTGTGGAGTAAAATTTGCTATCTTAACGTTAAAGGTCTTAGAATCATTATTTAAATTAACTGATCTTGCCACAGAGAATTTACTATGAGAGTTTTTATCAATCGGCTCTAATAGGACTGTGTCATGCGAATCATTAAACGTAGGAGCAATTACCTTTACTATATTCTCAGAAAACGGCAAAAGTTTATGTTTACGAACTGCATAGCAATAATCCAAGGAATCTATCGGTCTCGGAAAGAGACAATTTGAACTGTCACACCAACGTAAAGCAAAATTTTGCCCAAGTAATTGTTTAGTGCTAAAATCCAGCATGAGGGCATTATCAAGTAAAAACTGTGTTCCTAAAATGGCACCATAGTGCAAAGAAAAATCCTTGTCCTTAATGAGAAAATCAACAGGAAAAATCCTGCCTTGCAATACTACGGGAAGTGAAACTTTCCGTGTGATTAGAACATTCTGATTAGAAATTCCTTTTAAATAAAGTTTACAAGGAGAAAATGAAACTTTATCCCCTAACCCTGCAATAATTTTTTCCTCTATAATATTAACCGTTGCCCCCGAGTCTATCAAAAATTTAATTTCTGTCTGTAATATAGAACCCTCTACTATTGGTAATGAAGATTCTCCTGTAGTGACTACAAAGACGGATGGCACCTCCAAAAGGGCATTCGAGGAAGAAATGGAAGCGTGTTTCTCCACACCCTTTTCTAGTTTAAATTAAATGTCTGAGCTTGGTGATTCAATTTGCTACCAGTTGCACCTCGATCCTGAGATGCTACCTTCAAATGTTCGGGTGTCATATGAGAATTAAGTGTATTCGCCGTTCCTGCCTCTCTTTGTCGAAATCTGTGATCTGATCTACCCTGCTCGTTATTAGACCTGCCATTTACATAACAATTTCTGCTTATGTGTCCTACCCGGTTACAACGGAAACATCTAGGCTGTAAGGATCTCGACCGAGGATTATGCACCATCAAAGATTGCATTTGGCTCTGCAAAGTATTCATCATCTGTGTCAACTGGGTTAAGTTCTGTTGTTGCAATCGAATAGCCTCTACAAGCTCTACATTATCACCCGAAACACAAAGAGTGTCCTTGGAATTTACCGTACCCGTAGTATGGACCGCCTTAACTTCCGCTGACTGAAAATCTGCCTCAGCATGGTTTTTTATCCACATCTCTTCCTCCAAAACTGCGTGGTTTTTCGCTGCTACAAATGATTTATGATTATGGGGCAAAAGCAGACGTCTAAGGTGCAAATGCAATCCTTCTAGAAAAACAGATAATAGCAATTCCTGTCTCTGAGTCTCTGCTGCCGGATCGCCCATCCTTTCTTTCTACTGGCACTGTTTTATAAGATAAAGCTTCGATACGCGCAGCGAATTGTCTGACTGACTCCCGCGGCTTTTGAAATGCCTGTATAAGGGAGCGAATATGGGAATGTAGACTTTGAACTGTTGTAAACCTGTCCTTCAAGGCACCTACCAGGTAGGAAAAATCAGCTTCGCTCCTCAAACGCGGATTATTCCTAACAAATTCCGCGGCTTCCCCCCCCCCCAAGTTTAACCCGAATTACCGTAACTTTATCTGACTCCGTCCATCCTACATGTGATGCTATCAGTTCGAGTCTATCTAAAAAATCAGCTAGGCTAATGCTATTTTCTCCTCCCGTAAAAATAGGAACTGACTCCAGTGGGTCCAAGCCAAAAACTGAAGTACCCTTTACGCCCGGGGCTGTCTCTTCCAACATCTCTACTGATGGGTCAGGCTGTCTAGTAGAACGGCGCGTTTTCTTCGACATATCGCCCTCTAATAGTTTTGAATCATTCAAAAAGTTTCCAAATTGTCAAGCTAATTTAATCAGCTGCCAGTTACGCGCAAAACTTAAAAGAACCTCCACTCATTGACAACTCCGGTACTTTTACAGAAAACATAAGTATCGATCATTACATCTAAAACATACTGAGTATTTCGAAAGCCTCAAAATTTGAAATTCACAAGCCTTCTTAAAACCAAATACTTTTGTACTAGTAAACAACCTAACATGCACAGTATGAAATCATTGAATCACACGTACTAAAACACTATCTTTTTAGTTAATATTATACCAAAACAGTTTAACTAATCTTAAATTCAAGTCTTAAATTAAATTAGAGAATTAATATCCTGCAGTAACCAGTAAGCAAACATAATTCAAAGCAAAACCTTAATTAGTCCTCACACATAAAATTTAACACTTTCATAAAACAGTAAGTTATACAAAGTAAATAAATTCAAAAAAATAAGTTACTGATTCGATCCTTCACTAAGCAGAGGTCACGGCACCAATGTTATGAAGAAAACGTTTCGACACCAAGGTTAAATAGTTTTACTTCTAGGTACCATGTTATATCTGAAATTCCTATATTGTTAAATGTTAAATATGAAACTACTTGCCGTAAAAGGCAGTAATCGTATAGTGAAACGTGTACAGCATTTTTGCGTTGTGAAAAAAATGCATTCCAGGACCGCGCCGTGAGAGGATCGAAAACATAAAACATATACAAGATATAAAGGAAAAGTTCATATTAAATATATAAAGGAAACATACTGTAAGAGGTTCCAGATTAAATATCAGTTTATTCAATTACAACACAATAAGAAAAATCTTAACCTCATCTGAGAGTCTGTTCATTTAAATTCATAAAAAAACTTAAGGTTTGTCTGGTGATTTAAAAGAAAGGAAAGGGAAACAATTTAAGGCCTGAGAGTTAAATTTTAGATTGGACGTTGTTTTTTTTCTGCTAAGGACGTTTTTGAAAAGCTTGCCTAAAGTTCAAACACACCAAAAAAAAAATAAAACTTATCTTGAAGGGACATCTTGAAGCGGAGGACTCTTATCTTATCCCGCGTTGATGTCGGCCGGGCTCATCTTGACACTGGTTCTAAAAATGTAGACCCACTTCACTACTGTAGAACAGAAACAGGAGCACTGCTGCCCAGGACGGCTATCCGCTTGGTCCTGAAAGTCCTATGTCAACACGCAGGTAACTCGTTCAAATTTCGCCGGTCAGAAACGTTGTTGCTAGGAAATTACGGCTCGCCTGTTCTTACTCATCCCAAGAGCAAGCTTCACGGGTAACGTCCCAAGTAAGTTCCAGAGTAACATCCACAAGTCCAGCCAACCAGTAAGTGCGCGAGTCCAAAAGTAAGAGTGTCCAGAGTAAGTGTGTATCCAACTCGAATTTCCTTCGTCTCCTTCACCAAACGGGCTCCCACTATGGCTTCACTTATCTCCCCCTTAATTATGGCAAAATCTTCGTTTTCAACTCCAGAATGCGGAAAAAAGGGTGATCGCGCATGCGCGCCCTTCTTCACTTAGCCAACAACCGGACCCTCAATCGCCAAAAACCTGAATGACTTACATTGAAAGACAAGTAGCAACCTTTGACCTTTCCGTCACGTACTTTCCTCTCTTAAGGTCAACTAACAATGAAAATTCTTTCTCGAACATTCTAAAGCGCGCGAAATCATGACTTGGCGAAAATTGCCTCCCTTTCCCTGCTTCTTTCACAATGAATAAAAGTTTGTACAAGATTTGCAAATAAAAGAAAATAAATAATATTCATTTATACTAAATAATATTTCCCGAAGCATCTGTTTCTCCCCAAAATTAAAGCCTTAAATTAAATAATTCAGAATCTAAATAAAATTTAAATTTCCATAAATCATAAAATCATTCACATAGTTTTTACAACGCTATCAGATAATTTCTCTACATAACAGAAAATATTACAGTTAAATAATTTCAAAGTCCCTTATTGAAACTAAAAATTTAAAAAATAAAACTTTAAGAAACTACCCTTTTCGCACCTTAAAATTTGGACTTGATATTACTTTTCTTGATGTACGCAGATTTTATTGACTAACTGTATGTTTACATTATACTTTAAAAACATGAACTAACGAATGTCCGCCTTGGGTACATTTCCGTTTCACCGGCGCAAATGTCGCCAAGCAGACTTTATTGGCGACAACCCATAGCATACACATATAAAATGTTAACAAATGTTGGTTCTAAGAATCTTTTATTTTGAGGGCATAAACATTTTAATATCGTTTAAATTTTATAAAAAGAGAATAAATGAAGACAATAAATTTGTAAAAATGTCATTCATTTAAGAATTTACTATGCTTTCATGGTACAACATCCTGATTCGTCGTTTCATATCACGTGATCCCAAATAAACTCATCTCACGTAAACTACGTTACAAAAATCTAATTCTCTCAGCAATTATCTACATTAATTTCAAGTTAAATCTTAATTTGGAATACAAGTTAAATCTTAATTTGGAATACAAGTTTAAATGCAAGAATTATTTCAATTCGTACGAATAGCTTAATCAAAAATTATGTAAAACCGCAGCGCTTTACTTCGCTAGTGCATTCTCATTAGATTTGATGAATTTAACCCTTGACTTTGCCTTTTCTATATTTTCGCCTTCGGATGAGAGGTGTGGTTGCATCGTAATCGACTTAATTGCCGCGAATTGCTTTAGAGCATAAAACTGTATGCTAGTATTGAAAGAAACAATCAATTTGATAAGAAATGACTGCGACTTGTTTTGAAAATGAGGCGTAAAAGGTTACCAGCGAGGATATTCCGTTTGGCATCAGTTGTACCATTATTGGCGAATTTATCGCCTGCGCCGACAAAGCGGAAAAGTACCCAGCCTTGATTTGACTATCAGAAATCAGCCTTGATCAGAAAATTCCTCGTAACTCTTGTTAGAATTTCGAGTCTTAACTCTAAGTGCTCATTGAATACTGGCTTCAGTCTATTTTATTATTTATGGATTATTTGTATACATCTTTCTTTTTAAGCAGACCAAGACAAAAAAAAAAAAAAAAATGCTGCCATTAAAATTGTCGATCACGATGAACAGTTAAAATTTGAAAATTTGGTTAAGCTATTTGAATCCGTCAAGGCAGAGAACAATTATCTACCTAACGAGAAGAATGTTTTCGTAAAGGGCTTTTTAAGGAAAACTGGCTTGTATCCACGTTAAACGTAAGGAAAGCCATGAAAACACACCTATGGAACCAGCCTGCTCGCCGGGACATTAACCAGAGACTAATTTCCAGTATTCAATGATTTTATCACTCAAAACCAGAAAAGGAAATTATGCAAGTACCGAAAATTTCCCTCATTCAACCCATTTCTTGCGTTGTATGAGGAGTGGTAAACGGTGAACTACTGAAGCACTTTCACTCGTTCAAAACACTAAAAACGCTGTGGTGTGATAGTTGTGAGAAAGTAATAAATTGCTGATTTTCAGAATAAAGTTAAATGTCTAGGTGTTGACTATAAGTAACTAAAAAGAACAAATACGATGCCAGAAAAGAGCTATTTACTATTTCAATCATAAACCAAACTACCTGTCATCCTGTATTTAAATATTAATTCATTCTTTAAATTGTCTTTTATTCTTTACTTCCTTTTATTTTAAACCGTAAAAAAATATTATAATATATTATGAAATCACCTTGAAAATTTAGAAACAATTTTTTTTTAAATGGATGCTTATATTGCTAGGGAAATTATAAACTAGATACGAATCCCTTTCCCAAAACTTGCATATTTCTTGATTACACTCCCGAAAGCTACATCTGTAAACAATGAAATGAGCCAGACATAAGCTATTTATTACAACTGCACTCCTCTGAATTCGAACCTCTTTCAAAATCATACGCCAACATGAACCTTCTCACTCTTTCTGCTTTGTGGTAATAATAGTAATAATAATAATAATTCTCTTGCGAAGAAAATTGGAGAGACCGGAGTTGACGAAACGGGAAGGAACAAGGGGGAAAAGATTAATTAATATTACGTTTTAAACTCGCAGCCCTAATTAGGGCACGATTAATGCGGGGGGAGAAGCCACTTGTAATTATGGCCCTCATTAAGGGCCCGTGCCTATCCACTAATGACCGGAGTAATTACGGATGTAATTAACATAGCCGGCGAGAGGGGGGACCCCCGTGTACCCGGAGTTTGTGACGGCCCACGGCGGAAACGGTTCTCCCACACAATCTTCAGGTGCTTCTGGGGGTTCAGTTTCTGTTAGTGGGGGTCGGTTACCTGTTTCCTATCGTCGGGGAAGCTCTCAGACACCCCTCTGAGCAATTGACCAGATAGGGATGTGTGTAATTGCTCGGAAATGTGCGCTTTGGGAGTCTGAACGGTGATTGGTCACCGTGAATTTGGCAAAATGTGTTCAGTTGAAGCAGGAAGTAAGTCAATTACAATGAGAGAGGGTGGAGAGGTTGTTAGAGTAGTGTATCACTCTCCCTCAGAGCTCTTTATTTTCCGCGTCGATCCCCACCTGTAAATACCAAACAGCTCATCTCTTTTACATCTCTCAGCTTTTCATTTTCTGCAAGTGATACACAAGCATAGATTTAATAAATGTAAAACGAATTCTTGTTATAGCTGCATAAACAGAAAATGAAGAAATAAAATAATCTCCGCCGAAATCTTAACGAAAAAAACGGGCTGCGTTATTTTGTCTTTATGCAAACGTGAACAATTATCCCACGCAAACATTTTTGTGCTAAGTAAAAAATAAGCGAGAATGTTAAACATGGGTTTTCCGAAAGTAGCTAAGTAAAAAATAAGCGAGAATGTTAAACATGGGTTTTCCGAAAGTAGCTAAGTAAAAAATAAGCGAGAATGTTATACATGGGTTTTCCGAAAATAAAACAACACCGTTTGCTTTGAAGTCGAACATAGACAGGATCGAAAAAAAGCTTTGAATCGCTACAACACAACATAGTTCGATGCTCCATAGAACTGACAGCGGCACAGAATCGACGCTACGTCCGACATACGGTAGAAGATATCGATTACCGACGTCGATATGCTACACACGATCGATTACCAAAATACAATCGGCAGGATAAAAAGGAAATTTAAATAAGGATGTATTAATGACTAATCAAATCAACTCACATTTGGCTATAGCGCCAATGGGTTGGTCTCATTGCTGCTGGCAACGTGAGAAAAGGAGCTGGCACTCTTAATGTTTGCAAGGGCGCCATGGCGTATAGGCACAGGGGTGATAATGTCATTGTGAAATTCAGTATTGCGGGCAAAGCAATCATCATTAACCCTTTGCGGCACACTGTGCCCGGTCTGGACACACCTAAAAATTTCCTTCTGTACGCACAGAAAAATTGAATGAAAAAGGATTTATACATTACTATAGGTTACTCTGAACCTTCTTTATTTATAGCAGATGGCAGCTCAACACAAACCAATCCATATATCTTAGCCATGTTTAGTTTTTTAAGACCCTCATTTTTCAAAGAAATCTTACAGATTTTTTTAGGGTATAAAAGGAATTATTTGAAAAGAAATTTCTATGTTATTTTTTGGCTGTATGCTAATCTCCTTATTCTATATTAGGTTTAAATTTTTACCTTGAAATCTTGTCCAAAATCAAACGACGAACCCTAGGTGTGCCCAGAACAGGCTCACCGATCATCTAGGACAACTGAGAGTCTGTATTCGTTGTTTCTCCGCATCTCATCGGTCAGTTCATTGACAACAATGCTCGTTTCAGCACTCTTTTTAAAGCTCTATTCAATCAGTGTGCCACTTTGGGGACACCCACAGAATTAAAACGTTAAGTGCTATCTTCAAAAAATTTTATTTGTGTACTCCTCTAGGCCTTGTTAGACTGCCTACCTCTTTTTTTAGTCAAAACTCCGACTTTAAAAGGTAGCGTGCCGGAAAGGATTAAGGCTGCCGAGACACTCGAGTGAAAGTTTGAACACCTATTAGTACACATCGGTCAATTTGTCCGGTGGGCAATTTTACGTTCTGATTTTGTCAACACTGGTTGAAGAAATGAAATGAGGGAGCTTGGGAACTTAACATTACACCAGTATATAATATGTCAATGTTTGGTAACAAAATGTTTTATGCTTTTGTAAAACTTTCAAAATTGTAATACATTTATTAACAGTCATGTTTAATAATCTTTGTTCGTTAATTTAAATATTCTTCAATTTTTATCGCCTTACGATGTTTTTTAAATAGTAAAATAAGTAAAATAGAAACATTAAAAATTCATACACAGTCAAAAATTACCGCATGTGCATCTGTTCGTTATAACGAACATGTGTTTTTATAAGTGTTAACCTTGAAAAAACAGTAACTAACTTGGCCAAAAGTTCTGGCATCTTTCTTTCAATTCGATAATCACTCACCTAGGCATAAAGGTGCCCTCATGGCATAAAAGCGAAAAGTGTGATAGGATCCTCACGAAGAAAGCCACCATCATGAAGCTGCTGGAATACCACTGTGAAAATCCTAGCTTGGCGAATTAGGCTAACTCAAAAGGACTGTCTCGAAATAAGATTTTGCGTCGAATTGCTATAAATAAAACCATATATCGTGTCGTTTCACTTTTCATTCGTCTCTGTTGCCATTCAGCAAAAAGTAAGATATTTATCTTTCAGACTATTCTGTCCGTTGTGGATTAACAAACTGGGCTATCTGAAAGCAAGAGATGCAGATTTTAAGAATATCTGTTTTTTACTTTTGAATCGAAATGATTTAAACACTAATAAAAAAAAAAAAAATTTTAAATCTGAAATTTTTCAGATTTTAAATTACGTCCAAAGGGGCGTTTTTTTAACGTTTTGAGTGTTACCTTTATTTATTAAATATCATGTTCTTTGCACTTAAACCATAAAATTCAGTTCAAGAGCAATATCGCAAAATAATGTTAAATTAAGCATATCTTTAGAATTTCCGATATACACAGTCTCGCGAGCTGGAGATAAAAGTATTTTTTTTTTCTATATAACGTTGCCATTTCTCGCTTTTAAAGCATTGAGTTTGTAAATCAAAAATTCGTTAAAGTTTTACAAAATACAAAATCTATAATAAAACAAATTCCAAATTTGGGATTTCAGATGCCCATATTCGCAGTAGGATTTCGTCATTCAAAATTCGATGGCTCTATGTACCATTGTTTTATCACAATGCGAGAAATAGACAATCATTTATGCAGATTTTTCATTATTTAATTTCTTCAAATATAATGCAGGACTCTAAGATTTTGTGGCAACAGTTTGAAAAGTGAACCGACGTTTATGAGTCCGACGCAAAATGCCAAAACGAAAGCAATAGTCCTTCGGGACTGAAATCCCTTTGGACTAAAAATGCATTTTATTCATGATTTATCTAATTAAGAATATTCAATATTTTCATAGAATATTGTTATATTTTTTTATTATTTGTTTCATGTTTTGTCAAATTTAAATGAATTTTTGATTAACAACCTTCACAATTTCAAAGCTAGTAGTGGCAACACTTTTCATAATAAAACATTTTTATCTTCAGCGCACAAAACAGTCTATCGAAAATTTTAAAAATATACCATTTTTAAATAGCTTGTGAGTTTGCTGTTGAAATTAATTTTATGTGGCGTAATTATGGAGAAAGTGATATTTAATAAATAAAGTCAAAACGCAAAACTTATTAACAAAAAAAAAAAAAAAAAAAAAAAAAAAAATTGTCAGCCATCTTACTAAGAAAAAGGAACTCTGATACGAACAGCGAAAAGACTGAAAAAATAAATAAAAAAAATATGCCACCACTGTGTCGGAAATTCTAGACATAGGCTGCTTTTAAATTTTGTGATTTTGCTATATATGGCGTAAGAAGAAAACGATGCTTAGTAATAAAGTTACAAAGGAAAAAAAGGAGGTTAGCAGGAATGAATGCAAGAGCAGATTGGTAGACTAAGAGTTCAGCAAGAGCGTGAGAAACCTTAACAAAACCTTTTGGGTGACCTTTAAAATGTGAACCCTTTCAGATTTTTTCTTTATTCATTTATCATTCAATTTGTTTAAAGTGTCATTAATTTTTTTTATTAGCTTATCGTTTTATGTGACAGGAATTCTGCGATTATGATGAATGTTTTATCTATTTAAGCCATCCAGGTGTAGCATTATAACATAACAGCATCACAAAGAGTCACGAAAATTTCCAGAATTCTCAACAGCTTCATCCACCCCTGAGTCGGTAGCTACGTAGAGCCGTCTTAGAAACAGAATAGGTACTATATAAAATCGACACGATCATAGAATGAATATCGTAATCGATATTGCCGTATCGTATAAAATCGACATTGCAGTAGAGTAAATAATTAACAATAAGTCTTATAATTAGGAATAGCCCACAATCAAGAATATTATTATACGGTATATGACCCTTAATGTGATCGTGGTTAATGTTATTATTTGGATATTGTTACTGAATTGCCGAAGACTTGCCCGTTTGCATGGAAAATGCACGGCATGTTGTGATCAAAGATTCAGTTACAATTAAAATAAATACAAAATATTAAATAACATTTTAAAACTGAAACGGAGTTGCCAAATAAGATCAGAAGTAATTATAAAAATTTTTAAGTGACAGAAAAGTGTCTCCAATAAGTGGCTAAAGAGCTTTTTAATCGATCATTTAAAATTAAAAAAAAATCTGATGACGATACTAAATGACTTTCCTATTAAATTATATATATTTTTTGTTGCACTTCATTTTAACTTATTTCATCGAATTATTCTAACGTAATTAACCGATCGTTCAAGGCAAGCTGAAAATGACTGTAAATTTTGAAACTGTAAATTTTGAAATTAAATACCCAAGTCAATTTTTTGGCGTACAATTTTTGGCGGTAGTCAAACTTCTTGTATTTTATTTTTTCATAACAAGTATAATATTTTCCGGGAGACTAAATGTAAGTATAGGAACTAATAAAGGATTAAAAATAAGCAATATAGGACTAAATATAAATACAGGAACCGGGAGACAGCATTAAATGTTAGATTTGCCCAAAATTGATTTTTATTTTTCATTTCTCATTGTCAAAACATGGATATTTTCGTCATTAAAAACCCATCTGTAACTGTAAATAAATGACTACGACCAATGATGAAACTGCGGATATCATTTAAAAATGTCTGGAAACATTTGCTTTTATGACGCATTTGCCACCTCATAAACTCAATTAAATAAGAACCTAATTGGTTTCGTCAATGCTGCGCTGAAGTTATTTCGACATTTAGCACTGCCACATAACCTTTCAATAATTTGCGTATGACAACCAGTATCGGAATCGATGAAATTATTTTAATTGTTAACGCAAGAAATGTTTAAATCGGCCTCTCTTAATTCTCCAGTGTTAGAGCTTTACCAACAGTTTGAGTACACTATAGTACCATCAATTTATTTTCTAAAGAAATATTGATTATATTGTCTCCTAAGATTAATTTTAGTAGAATTATCTAAAAAAAGTGAATCCATAGTTAGTAAGTTTAACTCCGAAAATTGTTTTAAAGTAACTTGAATGTAAATTGTTAAAAATGTTTAAAAGGGACTTGAATTAAATCATGAATAACAAAATTTCAATTGTGAAAAGAAATTAAATTAAAAGCAAGTAATCATTGGCATTGATCGGAAATTAGTTGACTTTTCAATTAGTTGACTTGCTTTTACTAACAATTTTATGCAATAATACATACCTTACAAACTTGGGTAAAATCCTAGTATACGGTGCAGCCTTGGCGTGACTTTGAAAATTATCACCAACACCAAAAATGATCCAAAGAAAGTCTGTATATATATACTATACACTATATGCTATGTGTGTATATACATAGTATATATACTATATACATAGTATATACTATGTTTAACTATATATTTTCTTTGAATGACCCGTTAACTACTCATCGTATATGTCCTGTTTTTACTGCTCATCATAAAGTCGCCAAAAGTAGCCAAATCCTATTTGCACCGGATACTAGGATTAAACCCAAACTTGTTCAAGCAATTTTAAAACTTTGAATAATACATTAAAGGGTACTTACGGAAAATCCCGTCGACCACAAGAGACGGCGCCCAATCGCGCCAAACAAACAAAAAATAAATTTACTAAATACAAGAAAAAAAGTTCTGTTCTTATTTTTCTTTCAAATTTATTATATTATCATTAATTTATACTTAATTTTTCATTAAAAGTTCCAATTATTTTTATTGAGGAAATGTACTGTAAAAGCAATTATTTTCGCTAGGTTTTAATTTAATCGCCGGCAAGATTCCATAACGTTGGAAATAGCCAACAGCATGCTCTTCTGTAGTAGGCAGGTACCAAACTTTAATCTTAGTGTTTGAAGAAGACTTTTCCATTTTTGGCGAAAAATCGAGAAGTTTGGCGTCTTTTCTTTAATAGGTAAAAATGGTCGACGGGAATTTCCGCAAGTGCCCATCAAAGTAACAACAAACACAAAATAAAAAATTCGTAAACACAAAATAACGTCCACACCCTGTACATTAACTCACAATAATGACCGCTACACCATTAGTGTTACACTGAAATTTTCAAAACTAATACGTAAACAGTATGTATCCAATTGGTTACACTATGCTGCAAGCTAAAATTTGTGTTTTGATTTGATTTACATGACTAAATATGAGTATGTTGACAAATGGCAACTCGCATGCATTTAAGGGTTAATACTGTCATTAACCTCTTCTGAAATTAGAGCATCAGATTAATTTTTTTATACTTTCTCACCTCTAAATTTCTGTAAATAAGTTTTATCTGCGCATTAGAAACGGAATTCATTTCTTCTTTTAGTATCCGTACATGCGATTCCAACATCAAGCTTCTTTAACTCGGTTCCTTTCCGTCTCAATAATTAAACACATTCCTTTACTAAATTAATTGTATCAGCTGTTATAATTACCTCTATTATCTTAATCTATTTAATAAAACTCCTGCGTAAAAAGTTATAAGTTCATTTATAATTACTCAATTCCCACACACAAATTCTTCTTAAATAGAATATTTAACATTCGCCTACCTCTCATAAGCTGAAATAATTCTCTCCGCCAACTTACGTACCATGCATTTAAAACAATCAGTTCACTATCTGCACCAGTTCTTTGGAACTATACTTGAACAAAAATGACATATCACTTTAAAAGTTTCACTGAGTAACTGGCTGATTCATTGAGTAACTCTCACAGCATATAAATACATTTATCTTTCACTTTTATTCAATTACACTAATAGATACGAATAATAGCTACAATTACACGAAAAATAGCGGTACGAAGAATAACCCAAGCCAGCCATTCAGCAGGGCTGCCATGAACACAACACTCTACCGAACTACGCTTGTTGCCATAAGCAAAAGGTGGAAAGCTTGAAACACGGTTTGCTTTCATACAATCCTTACAATTCACACGAACAGACATTGTATATTCATTTAGAACACTCTTTCGACTGGTGGAAATGTGACTGGCGCGCTGGAAATGTGTTCTATAGTTTGAATAAATTGGATAATAAAATGTTTTTTCTTCGAAATGATTGAAAAGTTGTATATGTTTTGCTTCACAACTTGTATTTTTCTCAGTTTCATAGTTAGGTGACCAAAAAACTTTTGCAATCGCCTACTATTTTATCGAAACGTTACTGCAAAAACGGGAAAGTGGTTAATGATTCCGACTGCCATGGGCCCGGGTCGAATCTCAGAGAAGACATGGATGCAAATTGTCTCTCCCTTCAGAAGAAGTTCAATTCCAATTCCAATTGCTTTCGCTCGCACTTGGTTTCAACTACACAGAGTTATTACCAAAAGTTCAGAATTGCCAAAGGCCAATCACGGTAGTAAAATAAAAGAGATGTACTTTAGGTACATCTGTCACCCGGAGGCGTAAAAAACTTTCAGACCTTGGGACTGGCATTCCTGGTCGTGGTGGCAAATGTTGCATTCAAAAATAACAAAAGTCGTAATTATAAAACATAGAAAAAAGCTGAAAACTATTTACATAAATACAACTACCAAGACGGGTTGTGATGTATGGTGCGGGGTCTTTTGACCACATATTCAACAGTAGGGTCATAGTCCCACAGGCTTCTAATAGAAGCGTGGGAAGAGGTTCTAAGGCTTTCAAAGAAATTATGTGAAGTGATCAAAATTTGTTCATGCATGGTCTTCACATTCAGATCCTCCTGAATTTGAGAGTTCCTCACAAACCACGGTGAATTCACAATCGTTCAGAAGAAGTAACGGCGGCACACCTACTTAAGTGCTTCCATAATAAAGCGACCACCGCTTCCAGTACACACGTGACTTAAGTAGTGGCCAATGCCTATAACGGCTAGTGCTCGTCATTGACAAGGGAGAAGAGACTCTCTGAAAATGCAGCACCAATGCTTCTCCACACTGTGCAGTAATAAATGCATTTTGCTTAAAACTACACGGCTTTTGGACTTAAGCTGTTAGCAGTTCTGTTGCCGCATACTTCTGGATTATAAAATTGAAAAGGTGCAGAACATGTGTTTTAGTACTCTGTATCAGTGGAGGCCAACCTTTTTGGGAACAGTGCCACTATCTGAAGAAAAAAAAAAAACTTTATGCGTGCCACTTCCAACTTTTCCTACATACTAAAAAATATGAAAAGGTGAAAAATGTTATTTAAAGGCTGATTACTGGAATTTTTACGCAGATAGTACAATTTTTATATAAGCCTGAGTATTGGACATTTAAAAAATAATAAATAAAACAAACGTACAAATTAGGCTTTTATTGTTAATAAATATTTTTAAACGTTCAGTTAGGTTATGTATAAATAAAAAATGAATAATTTGAAACACTTAATTCTAAATAACTATTAAACAGTCGTTAATTAATGTAATTAATATAATTAATGGGTTTTTGTTTTACCAAGTCTAATATTAGGATTAGTTCTTGAAGATCCCAATAAAATTCAGTGCTTTAGGTACATATCAGTTAATCCTGAATTGTTGATATTTTGAATTTATTATGTTCATAATAGAAATTTTCATTTTGTGAAGAGAAGACGAAGTAATTGTCTCCCTGCTGATAGCCCACACTGCTGCAACCTTACGCGCTGATACTTGGCGTGCTGCAAACATGTCCATTTCCTAACTAATGGTCCGTAATGTAGTCGTAGGGCTTTGCAAGGCTGATCCTGGCGTTATCTCTCTGGCGTTTATCATGAGATGGTGTTGAGATCCTGCATGCCGTTTAGTATGACCCTCAGCAAACCATTGATTCCATATTCGCATGACAGTGGTTAGTTGTTGACCAGTGCGACCGGCGATATCACGGAACGATAATGTATAC
The DNA here is from genome assembly GCF_044657685.1 of Stegodyphus dumicola. Classification (NCBI taxonomy): domain Eukaryota; kingdom Metazoa; phylum Arthropoda; class Arachnida; order Araneae; family Eresidae; genus Stegodyphus; species Stegodyphus dumicola. The sequence goes on from NC_140775.1 coordinate 182,600,151, forward strand.
TTTCGATAGGCAACATTCCTGCCTCTATCGAATTTCGAACCTTGCTGGTAAGCACTTCCTCTTATTCGAGGCATAACACGATATTCGGAGCAAAATCCAAGCTTACAAAGCACATTTCCAAATGAAAAATTCATTATACAACTTCTCCTTCATGCAGTGCTTCAGATGTCGTTTCTCCCTCCGGCTTCGTCTAAATGCGCTGAAATACTAATCATTTGCATATCCCAACTTCTTCCTTTCGTGCGATTTTGACGTTCGTTAGATCGTTCCTTCCAGGTGTTGCAATTTCAATGGCCAACAGTGTAACTAAAAAACTAAGGAATTATCCCATTCCCCTTGTGTGTGCTTAGTGGTATAAGTGACTAGTACAATCGTTGGGCAACAGGAAGGTTCAGAGTTCGAATACCGGTGTGAAAAAAGCTGATGTTTTAAGCGTGTCGCTTCCGAAACCCGCACGAACTCAGGAGCGGCTAAGCAACAGAACACTGGTAGCTCGCGAACGGGCTGACTGCATGGGAGTTTTCGTGGCTTTCCCCGTATGTATGAGCCAGCTTCCATTAGAAAATCCTCAACGAAGGCAGCCCTCAGGCAGATAGCCCTCGAATGCTTTGGCGTACTCAAATAAACCAAACAAAACCGAATGTCGCACAGTGATGTCTAGAATAATAACGCAATTCAAATCCGACAGACAATAAATCGTTACGAGACGGATTTGGCTCATTGGTTTTCATTCCTCTCCCCAGTCATCCTTTAACTCTTTCGCATCGGTACAGACCAAAATCTGTTTCACTGAAACAACTGAAACGCCCATATTACGTGTATTTTTTGTTGGAATGGATTTCCTTCCCTCATGTCAAGTAGGATGCTACAATGCTAACAATAACCTTCTTAAGTAAATCTTTATATGCTTTCACCACTGTGTGCAGTTTCTCCTCGAAGCAGGACTGCAGCTTCGAGCATCAATAACTGAACATTGATGCTAAACAAAGGAGAAAGAAGCTGCGTTTAAGTAACAGAATTGCTTTTAGTTGCTTCAAAGCAATGATTGGCATGTCACTTAACAAATCTCAAAAGCAATGAGCCATGCACCAGGTAGAAAATGATTCAGGTGATCGGGTGACCTGCCGATATCTGAATCTTTGGGCTACTTCGATGCGAAAGAGTTAAATAGGAAGAGATTGTTTATGGTTTTGGTTTATTTAATTACGGCAAAGCACACTAGGGCTATCCGCCTAAGGGGAGGGATGCCTTCGTGGAGGACGTTCTAAGAGAACTGGCTCGTATACACGTTACACATGGGGAAAACCACGAAAACGCCCATGCAGCCAGCCCGTTCGCGGGATTCGAACCTCGGACTGAACTACCAGTGTTCCGCGATTTTACCGCTCGGCCGTTGGTGGGCCTTAAATGGGAAGAGAATGCAAGGAATTATTGCCTTCCTTAGTAATGTGTGGTTAACCCTAGAACGGCCAGCTGGTAATCGGAAAATTATGACTCGAGTTCTCGTAACGCTGCAACTGATTGGTCACGTTTTTCACTCCAAGCCTGTTGCCTGTTACTTTAAAACAGAAAATTCAAGTCCGTTGCCAGCCTTCCTCCATTTGAGATCGTAACTAGTGTCGTCATTACTCATGTTTATTTACGTTCTCCATGTCATATGAGATTAAAATTCAAGTCAGCCTTCTTTCGCATTCGTTTCATGAAATGAAGCACGCTAAATAACAACGACGTTGGGACAAAAATATTAAGCGAGTCGACTTTCTTTCAGCATCTGTTGTTGCCATGATTACGGATCAAACCGAGCGTCGGAAAATAACCTTGAATTTCATATTTTAAAGTAGCAGATTATAGTAACCGCCATGTAGTGATAGAGAAGAAATGATAATTGTTCTTTGCAATGGCATAAATCGGAAACGTATGTAGTAAATAACTGAGATACAATTTCGTTATTTTAAATTCATTTCTTTGCATACCTTGTATTTTCAAATACATGGAAGAACAAGCGTATGAATAATTTTAACCATTTGTCCTTTCAAAAAAATTACTTACAATATTAATTTTCTAGTCATTAAAATGTAAACCCATTTACAGTTACTCAATCATTATTTTAGATAAACTGAAATATCTTTCTTTTTTAAATCCATTAACAATATTTTAATTTAGTTATAGTAATAGCATGATTAACTTCGATGAATTATTTTTTTGAAATTTAAAAGCTAAGTAACGTTTTAATTAACTCCATCGTTCGTTTCGATATTGTTTGGAAACGTTCTATGAAAATATACACTGAAAAAGAGCTTAATAGCATCGATGCCAAATATTTCTCACTGAAAAAGAAATTTTCAGTTAAAATCCTTAATGTATTACGCAAAATTTAAATGCGCTCGTTTTTCAGGTCTCATTTCGCGAAACTTACTTCCATTAATTCTCAATCTAAATTTCGTAAAAAGCCTTTTAAATTCAGATTTACTAATAACAGATGTATAATCCCAAAATACAATGCATAATGCTTTGAACAGAAAGTATATAAAAAAAGTTTGGACTTCAATTTCCTCTCATGCAAACAAAACTATAACGATTTTTACTTAATGTATTCTAACTTTGTTAACCGTAAACCGCAAAGCAAAGCTATCATGAAAATTTCCTTAAATTACGAAGTTGGAAGTATTTATTCTTATGACCTCGTAGATCTCAAAGCTTTACATCTACATTTTGTCTTAAAGAAATTTATTATAATCTGCCACTTCTTCATTTTGTCTTTATACGCTAAATTTTAATAATGATTTAGGTAAATGGACTGAACAATGTTATTATTAGAATTCACAGAATATTTCTTATCAACATGTTAATGAAGCCGCTTGTAGCTATAATTTTGCGGCAAAATGCAGTTTTTTTTAAGTGTTGTGCTGACCATTACACCATTAAAGCATGCTAGAAGGCAGGAGAAATACCTTACATACTCCCCTTTTTAAGGAGGCTCGTACACCTTAAACCCCTCATGATCTTCGAATATGTGACTGTTGCAAAAATTGGGATATTTTATTTATTTTAAAAGCAAGTACTTCCAACCTTTTACAGCTGACAAAATAATATAGCTGCTTTGGAAACTAGTAACCAGAAAGTTTGTGTTGCCACAAATATTTTTGTAATTTAATCCTCTTTGTGACAAAATGTTTCGCCATGTTTCCACCTTGCGCGCATGATATTTTAAAAATGGCTAATGGTACATACTTGAAATTGGATGGAATTCTTTATATGGGCACTATTTTCTAACTGCAAAAATCTGATAAATATTTTAATATTGAAAAATTTTATGGACGAAAATATTACAAATTTTTTTAATAAAATACATTTTATAAACTCAACTACAAAAAAATAAATAAATAAATAAATAAATAAATAAAAATTTAACACGAAATTTTTAGAATTTTAGGTTCACAGTAGTTTCCAAATGTTATAAAAGCTATATATTAAATATGGAATTAAATTATGCGACAGAATATTTTAAACTGTGCGCGCAAGGTGTAAAAAAAATAAAAATTTAATATTGTGGCAATATTAAATTTTTATTTTTTTTAAAATTTTAAAAAATTTATATTTGTGGCAACACAAACTTTCTGGTAACTATTTCAGAAAGCAGCTATATTATGTAGTCAGCTGTAAAAAGTTGGAAGTAATTGCTTTTAAAATAAATAGGTTATCCTAATTCTTGAAACAGTCACCTATTCGAAGATCTTATGGGTTTTAAGGTGTATGAGTCGCCTTAAACGGCGAATGGGGATCAGGGAAGAGAATCCCCAAATCCTGGTGGTGGAGAATCATCATTCAGCATCTTTTTTAGTTCGGGCGCCATTGTAGACTCATTCGGATTATTTCTTGCAGGAGACATGAAAAATGAGCAATGCCCTCGCGGGACTCGAACCTAGACCTATCAAACACACACCGAGTGTACTGACCATTACACCACGAAGGCATATTAGAAGGCGGGAAAAATATCTTATAGTACTTTCAGGTAAAGTGATGCTGTTATTAACTTTCTTATTTATAATCAAGCTTGTAGAATCATTAGGTTTTCTTATGTTGGAAATGTGAAAAATGTGCAAAGCCCTCGTAGGGAATCGAGACATGTCAAAAACGCATCAAGTGCGTTTCCCTTTACACAACCAAGGCATGCAGAGATAAGGGAAAAAATACCTTATTTACTCCCCTTAAACGCGATTGGGGATGAGGAGGGCCCAGTTGCCAAATTATGATGGTGACGAATTATTGTCACCACATTTTAGCTCGGGCGCCACATTAGAGTCATTATGTTTCTTTGTGCCTAGAGACGTGAAAAGTGCGCAATGCCCTCGCCGGGATTCGAACTCGGACCTCCCGAATAGGCGCCAAGTGTGCTTCCAGGTACACCACGAAGGCATGCAGAAAGGAAGTAGAAAATAGCTTATAAGTCGAATCAATTTATATTATGCAAAATTAATAATTTCCTTAATAGTATTGATAATTTGGATGTTAAAATTTATATCTAAAAGGATGCTGCTTATTTTAGAGAAATACGGCAATTTTTGCCCACGGAAACAAATACAAATGATGTAATTTTTATTATTTTCTTAAAATTTGTTACCAAAGTTTACTTTAATGCACTCGGGATTCAAAGTCTAAAAATTCAGAGAATGAATAATTTATCTGAATATGGACCTTAAAGAAGGATTGCTTTCGTAGAGAATTTTCGAAGGGAAACCGGCTCACATTCACATTAAACATCGGGAAAGCCACTGTTCGAACTACTAGTGGGGCTTTAGGTCATGCATCTTTATGAATTAAAGTAATTTAGAGGACAAAACTGATTTTAATAATACTTTCCTCACTGCACTCAGATTTTTATATATTTGGGTCCGATTTGCCCATCTCCGCGAGGTGAAAGCCAAATTGAAAATCTTAATCTAAAAAGACTATTGCCTAGTTTAAAGCATAGAGATAGAGGCATAATGTTTTTGGGATATTTCGCTGCCTCTGGGATGAGAAATTTAATTCATATAGAAAATAATATGGATCGATATAAATATATAAATATTCTTAATGAAACCTGAAAGCGTCTTCAAGAAAATTTGGAATGCAGAATGGATTCAAGTTCTATCAGAATAACGATTTTAAACATACAGTCCTAAATGTTTGCTTGTTTTACTGTATAAATGTTCTGAATGTATCAAATCTTTTCCATATTCTCCCGACTTAAGTCCTACGGAACACGTTTAGAACGAGTTGAAGAAAAGAATAAAGAAACATAGTACTACTTTGAAAGCTGTACTGCGGAGTGACTTTTACGGAGGAATGTAACAAAATGGAATGTTCTTGCATAAAAACATTAGTTGAATCCATGCTTGAAGAAAGTAATCGTGTATGAAAAATGCATGGAGTGAAGTGCATGGAAAATGTAATTTTATCTAAAGGATACCCAACGAAACATTAAATATAAATTCTTTACTAAAAGTGGCCGAATATTTATGTGAGTTCATTTTCATAAAGTTATGAATCAAAGCTAGAAGATTTTAAAACACATCATCGATAGTATAGATGAAAGATAAATATGATCATTTCAATAATATCTAGTAAATGATATTGTAGAGTCATTAGGATTTTTGGAAGCAGAAAAGATGAAAAATATGCAACCGCCTTCGCTGGGAATCGAACCACGGACCTCTGGAATACCGGCCCAGCGTGCTACCGTTACACCACGAAGGCACGCTAGGGAAGTGGGAGAAATACCTTATATACTTCCCTTTTTAAAGGGCGACTAGGGTTTTAGGGGACCTAGTCGCCTGGGTGCGAAGCATCGTCATCCACAACCCTTTTAGTTCAGACGCCACTTGTAGAGTCATTAGGATTTTGGGAAACAGAAAAGATGAAATATATGCAACCGCCTTCGCTGGGAATCGAACCACGGACCTCTGGAATACCGGCCTAGCGTGCTACCGTTACACCACGAAGGCACGTTAGGGAAATGGGAGAAATACCTTATAATATTTCCAAATAAATCTAAAAAACAAGTGTCCCAAAACAAATGCGAGCTAGTATAATAGCAAATGCTGTCAATAATCTTTAGCAGGTTTTCTGGAATTTGTTTATTCCAGCAGGGATATATATTTATTTTAAATAATAATTTAAAAATTTATTTGAAACTCTCTGAAAGCCTTCAATTCCCCTAATTGTCAGTGCTAGAATAGTTACATGATGTAGCGCGCGTGAACGTATGCAAGTATTTTATGTTGAAGGAAGTAGTTAAAAGCCGAGTTTCGGTAGAAGAAAGAGAGAGTTGGGGACTAGCTGCCGTCTCTGCCTTAGGTACGTTTGCTTATTGCTGGTTCAAGTGGCTTAACCCTTAAGTTAAACCACTTGAAGTGGCTCCGCATGTTTTTGTACCACTGCCTACCAGCAACTCCGCCACATTTTCGCACGATCCGGTGTTTTTAAATGCAGATCCAGAATATCTGCATAAATCTCTTTCTTGTAAATATTTTACCAAAGAAAGGGATGTGACTATTCTCCTTAACTGACCAATAATCCTGCGTATTCGCCAGGGGTATCGTACCCATATTGATAATAACTCCAATAAAAGCCCAAAACTCATCCTCTTCCACCGCACGCCACGTTTTCCAAATAGAATTACTAGATATTTCTTTATTCTTTAGATCAGTTTCTGCGTAATTGTTGGTTTCTTTTATAATTTCATTTACCAGTTCGTTTGTGAAAAATAATTTGAAATATTGTGTCGGCTGTACAATATTTGTGGGATTTTGTGGTCCAATGACCTTTGGCGATATGCTAAAATGTATTCTTTCCGGAATATCTAATTCTTCCGTGACATCGCGCCATTCATTTAAGTCTTCCGGCGACTCTTTCACTTTCGATAACTACCATTCGTCGTCTCTTTGGTAATATAATTTCGGAACCACTACTTGAAGTGTCAGAATTATAATCAGTATTGTCTTCCACAACATCTTCTAACAATGAAAAATCAAACACATCTTCACTATCACTCAACTCTATATTCTCATTACAATAAATATTTTCTCCATGTTGCTAACCATAAAATGGGTCAAATAATGTTTGAATCGTAACAGTAGCGAGACTGAGCACGTTTTAACTACAGATAACAACTGCCAACGGCGACGATTCCGTAAAATCTTAAGCCTAATCATGCTAAAAACATTGGGCGCCGCAGCGGAGCCTACGGAGTTACGGAACAAATGACGGAAGGCTCCGTAACGGAGCCAAAGGAGCGCTAAGAGTTAATTACATTGCTTTGGTGCCACTAGCAAAGGGGCTTGAAGTTCGCGATATCGCCGAGCCCTGTAGGCTAGTTTATCACTTGTTAAACATTTCAACTTTTAATTTCAATTATCTGACTTTCAGTTACCTCCCAAGTAGAGGCGAAGTTTATAAGCGTAAGTTGACGCATTGTAAATTTTAAAGAGTTAATAAAGGGTTTGAACCCTTCTTCTGTGTAGTTTTCTGCTACTCCAATATACAGATAGAAGTTAATCCACCTGGACTCTACATATGTCTGTCAAAAAACGTCTTGGACGCATTGTAAAATGTAACTTTTACAACTAAATAGCCCTGTTTTTGCAGTCTGACGGCTTCAGTTTCCTTACTTGTTCTAAATACAAAGCTTTCCAGTTCATATTTTGAAGAATTTATGATTTTATGTATAAACATTCGATGAATATCAAAAAAATATTTTTTTTATTAGTAAAAGCTCAGTCACTGTAAGCTTCTGAAGGTTTTTAACATCTTAACTACCGCATGACCCACCGGTGGATCATGATAAGTTTGTTTTTGGGGCCTCATAATCAACTGGTGGGTTACAGCAACGTTCACATTTTGTGGCCGCATGGGCCACTGGTGGGTCACTTTTTCTGCAGATTTGTACCGAAAGAGAAATTTCTTCGACCTCCAAAACACCTGCACAGAGTGGCCCCAAATTACGAACGTATGCAATTTCATAAATGTATTTCTTTATTAATCGTAAAAATGACACAAAGTTTTAAAATTTTGGACATAATATTCATTTTGTGTTCTGACAAAAAGGTGTTCAAAATATATGAATATGTGCTGCGATATTCTGCAAAAAAATGATATAAAATACCATGTTACGTCCTCTGCATAATAACTTGCAGTTATTTTTTTCGGACGTATCATATGAATTAAAAGTATCCTTACGCTTGATATTTGGAATGATCTAATACAAATATTGTATATATGTATTTCGAGAGAAATATGATATAAGCGTACTGATCAGAAGCCGATTTATATATGAAGGTGATAGCCTGTACATGAATGTCCAGCACAAGCACATACTGCACTAGCATGTACATGAACCAACTAATAAAAATTCCATTAGTAAAAACAATAGTTATATGTGGTAAATAATGTTTACTTTTTTTTTGCATGTTCCCGATTGAAACATAGAAGACGGTAATATTTGTCACACAACTAAACATAAGGTATTGAGTCTTTTAGAATGACTTTTCGGATGACATCTTTTGGAATTTTTTAAATAATTTTTGGAACACTTTACCAATGAAACCACTTGACCAATGAAATTATAAGGTATTTTCTTCCTCCGTCCGACATACCTTTATGATGTAACGGTAGCGTATTCGAGAGGTCGAGGTTCGATTCCCACAATGCTAAATATTCATGTCCTCTGTTTCAAAATAACCTAATGACTGTACAGTGGAGCTGGAGTAGAAAGGTGGTGGATAATGTTTCACCACCAGGATTTAACAACTGAGTCTTCTAATCGCCAATTGCCCTTTAAAAAGGGGAAATATATAAAAGGTTTTTCTCCCTACTTTCTGCATGCTTTCGTGGTGTAATGGTTAGCACACTCGGCGCGTACTCGAAAGGTCCAGGACTCGAGTCTCGGTGAGAGCATTGCTCATTTTTCATCCCTCTTGCTTCAAAATAATAATCTAATGACTCTAGAGTAGCATCCGATTTAAAATACAGTAGTAGATAATAATTTAGCACCACCAGGATTCGGTGGCAGGGTCCCCTAACCGCCAATCGCTCTTTAAAAGGAGGAGTATTTTCTCCCTTCTTCCAGCATGCCTTCGTGTTGTAACGGCAGCACACTCGGCGCGTATTCGAGAGGTCCAGGTTCGAGTCGTTGCGAGAGCGTTGTTAATTTTTCACGTTTCCTGCTTCAAAAAACTGAATGACTCTATAGAATTATTGTGGCCTATACATAAATTTCACTCTTATGTCGGCGGTCAACGTGTTAAACAAGCATTCTTTTCATAGGAGATTGGTAATGTACATTTAAAATACATAAAATGATGTATCTAAAAATATTTTTAAATTCCTTGAAAACATTTTACAGTATCTAGCGTTATCTAGCGGGTTGTAACATACCAGGCCTCTTCGTGGTGCACCCTGGGTACGCAAAATCTGTTATAGCTATCGTCGGCTCTCTTTTGTGCACATTTTGTGTTCGGTTGGACAAGATAAACAGCTGCATACATTGGCGAATGCTCCGCTTTACCTCATTTAAATTGTCTTGCGGAAAAATATGGAACAATACACAGCCTAATGACATAGTGACTAACAAACTCGCATTTGATAGATGAAATTGCCGTTTCTAGCTTTGTCAAATCCTTTTTTTTTTATTTATTGCATACAAAAACCAAATATATAACAGCATGAAAAGAACTCACATATTAGATATAAAATATCATTGAATATTTTGAGCCAATTATTTAATAACATGGAATGGCAACGTAATAAAATTTTGCATTGCTACCCACTCTTCTCTAATTACAGATATCCCTCCTATTAGATGGTACGTAGGTTCCAAGAAAATACTGTGCTGTGGGAAATCGTGAATGCGAGAAAAACGGCCAGTACATAATACAGGTATACGCTACGAAAACCTTTTAAAACACAATAAATATTTTCAGTGGCTTTCATTGCTACCTCATTTAAATTTAGAGACTTTTTGCAACGTCAGATGTCTTTTCTCCTTTTAATAAACAATTCATAATTTGTATTTTCGTCTTCAATATAATACATTTCCTTCCAAAAGTTGTTTTTGGACTGAAATATATTTAGCAATAATTACTCCTAAAAAACGGCAAAGCTAATTAGTAACACTGTTTACTTTAACTTCTCTGGTCATTAATTTGCATCTATTAGTTGCCATGCGTTGGCAACACGCTTTGAAATTGTCATCCATAGAATTCGGTCTCCAGAATGTAGCTGACCTATAACTATTTTAATATTTATTTTTAACCTAACTACGTAATCAGATTATTATTAGATGCTTATGTATGGATATTTAATTCTTATATGTTTGCAGTTTGACTTGTATGAACTGGGAGTAACTGAATTTGTGGAAGTTTATTTCAAACGTAACTTCTCAATCAACTTCGGCGCCATTTGATTAACATTCAGTAACCAAATACATAACCAACATTTTTCAAAAAGGGTTTTTTCCAAATTCGCAGTTACGTAATTTATGCAGACTCCCAAATGAACAATTGGAGCACGAGATACATGTGTAAATGATGGGCACGATTCAATTTCAAAAGAATTTCGAGGCTACAGAATGCGTAGATTTCCCGAAATAATTTTATTTTCGTGTGTATAAATAAAACGGTTGGTATTGTGTACTACGCAGGAAGGCATGGTACGTAACTTAATTTTGTAAATATTTAGAACAAAAGTTGTATTATAGAAATATGTCACACATAAAGTGTTACAGAGGCTGTTCGCACATTTTTAGACGATTTTGGTAAGCGGTAATAAAACCTCGTTTGCTGCAAAAGAAGTAATTGCAATTTTACTATGTTTTTAAAAGTCAAAATTATCGTCTGTGGCTTGAAAGTTTTGTTTTTATTCAAAATGTCGAATTTAACAAAGCAGTGGTTCGAAGGCTACATTTACGCTCTTTCCGAAGAGAAATATGCATAATCCGTTATCCAAAAACGATGTGAGAGTCATGGTTTTGTGATATCTAAAGCTTCGATAGGTAATATCATCAACAAGAAAGGAAAAAAAAAAAAACGTCAAATTGGAGCCTCAAGTGGGACAAAAATTCCAAACAAGTATCCAAGGAAAAAACGAACGTCTCCGAATATTGCAAAGGTACGTTGTTTAATGTTAAAAGAAAATCCCCCTAGTCAAAGGACGGTCACAAAATCATTAAAATGCTCGGTGTCCAATGTAAACAAAATCATAAACGTGGATTTAAATCTTAAGAAAGCGAAAAAACGCAATGTGCATCGTGTTCTTCCAAAGCATATCGCTCAACGCAGGACACGCTGCAGAATTCTATATGAGAAACACTTATCCAAAGAAAAATGGAAAACAATTGTCACAATAGATGCAGCATGGGTGTATTTAAATGATCGTAACAAAAAAAGAGCCATCTATTATCATAAAAGGGGAGAGAAAAATTTAAGTACATGGTTCAAAGAATCGAAAGAAAGTTTTTCTAAGGGATTCATGGTGGTTGCTGGTTTTTCTTATAATGGCAAGTTAAAAATAAAGAGAGTGAAAACAAATGTCAAGATCAACTCCAAATACTATCAGGAACATATTTTATCGCCAATTTTTCCGAATGAAATACGATCGCTTTACCCACAGTGCCATCCATCTGTGAGACTTCATCAGGATAAAGCTAGCAGTCACACATCAAAATCCACTGTAAATTTCCTAAAAGAAATGGAACAAAAAACATGTATCAAGGCCATACCCTTCACTGATATCCCTACTAAATCTCTCGATGTGTCACCTATAGATTTTTGTGCTTTCGGACTTTTAAAATCTGCATTATCCAAACGTTGTCCCAAAACCCTAACAGGACTCTGGAAAGCTGTTCGAGAGGAATGGGATAGAATTCCTCTTCTGCCACCTCAAAAGGCAATATTATCCTGGAAATTGCGGTGTCGAAAGATAGTTCGGAATAAGGAAGGTCAAATAGAACATTTAAAACACAAGAATTTTATGTAATTTAGTTTTGTGAATACAATATACATCGTCTAAAAAATGCGTGAACAGCCTCTGTATAAGAGTGTTTACGCATATTCATCAACGAGTTAAAATAAAATCGCTTTGCCGTGCTATGCGAGGGTTTCAGCGATTCCCTTATCATGTAAAAGCGAAACCGTGTTATAGGAAACTGTGTTATTCGAGGAAGACCTGTATTTAATTATTCTTTTTTCATTGCGCTTATTTATTTCATTCTTAAATTCATGTATAGTACTTATTTAGAATTTCCGTTGTTAGATTTTTATCCTTACTACTAGACTATTTGCATAATCCGATTTTGCATTTATTTTAATTTTGTTAAAAATATTTTACGTAGCGCGACAAAGAAGAAAAAGAAGTTCGTTTTCTACAAAAGAATAACTTTAGAAAAGCGGATTTTACATTTAATTCTCCCGATTTCTCCCACATGAAAAACCGGTGTAACTATCGCCATCTGTTGGCCACGAATGAAACTAATGAAAATAATGTTTCGTGGTAGGCAACAAACTTACGTAATCTCTACTAAATCTATGAACAGCTGCTCTTAAAGAAACGGGGAAAGAATTCAGCTACGAAGTGACGAAGCTTCTAGCGAAAACCGTAAGCTGGCTAGCAGGTAAACGCATATATGCATATGTGTTCCAAAAAGAGAAAGAATTTCAAAAAAGTCCTGCGCAGTTTTGAAAATAAGAAGGCGGCGAAAAAATAAGAACAGCAAAACAAAAGAAAATTCCTTAACTTGGTATTGAAGGAAGAGAGGGTTTAGCCAGCTCACGATCTAAAAGAGCCAAGCAAGAGAGAAGGGGATAAAAAAAAAGTCCACAAAAATAAAACCATCCTGCGCTGTTCTGTTTAATTAGAAAATTAATTAACTTATTTGAATGTGCAGCAGCAAATAAAAGTTTTTAAATGAGCAAAAGTACAGGCAATCTCTTTTGTGCACCGACCTAATTAAGATCTTATTTCTTTACAACATATTAGCGCCAGCCAAATTACTCATTAATATTAAAACCCGTTTGTTTTGCTGATATAATTAAAAGAGATTTAAGAAACACAAAACAATGGGAAGGGAAAAATATATTTTTTCGAAGCCTCGAGAGATCTTTGGTAAATTGGGGGGTGCTTACAACGTAATTGGGTTAGGCTCTCCTAATTAAATAGATAAGCAAATACCCCAAATGGATATTTTCGCTTCAAATAACTATTGTGAGTCGTGCGGCTCTTAAAGAATGACGATCCCTCGGGAACTACTGGGTATTAACCGTCTGCTTTATTGTTTGTTAAGCCTTTTTACTCGTTCTTTGCCGCATTATTGGTGAAGGTGGTCTTGGCGAACCTCCTTTTGTCTGCCTTTTTGAGCTGTAGAGAAAAAAGGAAAAACAGGTTATAACAAATTCTTCTTCTCTCTTTTGCGCAGATCAAAACTTGATTAACCTGCAATGGATTAGTAAGTATTTCCAGCAACATTATTCTATTTCGTAGCGACTTTTTTTAAACCGAGCGATGTAATTTAAAACATTTTTCTTAATCAACTTCCCGGTATTTCTTAATTGTCTCTCCATTGTTGCCATATTTTTCGTGAAGAATTATAATTTTTCTATAAATCCTTTACCTAAAATATTAGTAAACCCTTAATTCTTTAAAAAATCGAATAATACTTTAAATAAAATATCTGATGTGTACACCACATGACTTCCTTGTACGGAATATTAAACTATACGCAATTTTTTCTTGCATTTCATTTAAACTTATTGAATTCATCTTCGTTAATAACGCATAAATCACAATAGAATAAATGCACTCTTTAAAATTCACTCTATTTATTTACCATAGCGACACTCTGCTTCTAGGTCCACTTAAAAGCGTTACATTTGATTTATTTTATTACTCAGAATGCGCAAAAATTATACCATCTGAAGAATTATCTAAACCTTGGCACATGTTTTATTCAAATACTATAATTAATCAGAAACGATGTATAAAAGAAATTAAGGAAACAAACAAAAAAAAAAAAAAAAAAAAAAAAAAACAGTTTTTCACAGACGATTGAGTATTTCTCATTCAATTCATTCAGTTCTCACTTCGCGAAAAGGCAAAAATACATAAAAACTCAAAATATCTGTATTAAAAATTACGAAGTAAATCTTAAACACTTATTTCCTCGAAAAAATTCCAGAAAGGATTAAGCATGATTTAATTGACAATAATAAATGAAGGCGTTATCTTTGTTGTTGCGAAGCTAAGTTTCTCTATATTGGCAACAAATCCACTAGTCTGCTGTTACAAATGTAAACAATGAATGGCCGCCATAAAAAAAAAAGGCATAGCGGCACTTAAACAACTTTAAAATTGTTGATAATTCTAAAAATATTGCATACAGATTTAATAAACGCATAAAAACGTTTTGCCACTTAACTAATGTTCATGTGCTACACATAAACATTTCTCTTGTGTCCTAGGCAGACTGGCAACAATATTTGCTACTAATACGAAACATTTATTTCCTCGAATTTCGTTAAAAATATATTTCGCATTCGATTAATTCAGTTCTCAATTCGAGGCAACGCAAAAATACATAAAACTCTCAAAATATCTGCATTAAAAATTGAAAGATATAGAAAAACATAGAACACCAAATACGGTTAAAGCGATTAAAAGAAATTTACAAATAAAATCAGAGTTTCTGCGCAAAAACAAGCAACTCAGCCAACAGGCAAAAAGGCATATTTTCGGTGCACAAAACTAAAAGTTTCCTTTTGGTAACTAGACACTAAAGGCGTAGAAACTGACTTAATGTGTTGTGGATGCTACACTAAGTGAATATATGAGATAATTTAATAACTTATAATAATTTCAGAACGGATTAAGCATGATTTAAATCGTAATTATAAAAGAAGACGTTATCTTTGTTGTTTGCGAAGCTTAGTTTCTCTAGATTGGCAACAAACCCACTATTCCGCTAAGTTTTAAATGTAAACCAATATGGCTGCTATGGTGAAAAAATTAGGCTTAGCATCACTTGAACAATTTTTAAATTGTTCATAATTCTACAACTACAACATAGTGCACATATATGGTACGCCCTGTAGAGGTGCATAGCGACATGTTATAGCAATCCCACATACAAAATTTCAACATGCTGAAGCTACTCGTTTTTGAGCTATGCGAGATACGTACGTACGTACCTACGTACAGACGCCACGAAAAAATCTCTTCTGAATCGATTTTAAGTCAGTTTTATAATTTGTTTGGGAAAAAAAAGAGTCCTTTATTCTGTCCTTACCACGCTAAAACATCGTTAAGTTGCATTCGAGAGCGATCAAAATAGATATTTTCATTCAAATATGGTACCCGGAATTTTTCGTGATTACAATACTTCCTTTACGTCATACAAACTGTTGAAAATGACCTACCAATGTGTTCTGTTCAACGTTCAACATCCGCATTCAATCTTCAATGATCTGTCTCGAATATTTTTTTTTATTTGTTAATTTTGATCTTAAGGGGACTCATACACCTTAAGCCCCTTATGATCTTCGAATATATAACTGTTGCAAGAATTGGGATATTTTATTTATTTTAAAAGCAATTATTTCCAACCTTTTACACCTGACTACATAATATAGCTGCTTTATGAAATAGTAGCCAGAAAGTTTGTGTTGCCACAAATATTTTGTAATTTAATCCTCTTTGTGACAAAATATTTCGCCATGTTTCCACCTTGCGCGCATGATATTTTAAAAATGGCTAATGGTACATACTTGAAATTGGATGGAATTCTTTATATGGGCACTATTTTCTAACTGAACCAACAATCTGATGAATATTTTAATACTGAAAAATTTTATGCACGAAAACATTACAAATTTTGTTAATAAAATACATTTTATAAACTCAACTCAAAATAAAATAAACATTTAACATGAAATTTTTAGAATTTTAGGTTCACGGTATTTTCCAAATGTTACAAAAGCTATATATTAAATATGAAATTAAATTATGAAACAGAATGTTTTAAACTGTGTGCGCAAGTTGGAAACATGACGGAAAATATTGTCACAAAGCGGATTAAATTATAAAAATATTTGTGGCAACACAAACTTTCTGATGACTATTTCAGAAAGCAGCTATATTATGTAGACAGCTGTAAAAAGTTGGTAGTAATTTCTTTTAAAATAAATAAATTATTCCAATTCTTGCAACAGTCACCTATTCGAACATCTTATGGGTTTTAAGGTGTATGAGTCCCCTTAACTTGCCGAGCGCAAAGAAAGAAATAAACTTCTTTTATTGCTCAATGTTGATTGATGTTGACTCATCAAGCGAACGGAGAAAAGAAACGTTGATTCCTCAGTCGTCTATCGAAGACTGATTTTTAATTACTCTTTGTTTCGAAAATATTACTAGGAAATGTAAACATGGATCAGCTGTGCGTCTACGCCCATATACATATTTTTCTCTTCGCCGTTCATTTTTCTTTGAAATTTTATTCTTTTCGCCTTTTTGAATCGTATTAGCCAAGAAGCTGATGTCAGAGCTAACGCTGAAAATAATAACCAAAGAAATAATAAAGAATAACTTCTCGTAGTTTGTCGTTCTCGAAATGACATCCGACCTAAGGCTGAACGGATTGATGTCATCCCAATGAAAAAACGCAGACACGCATTTATATATATATATATATATAAAAAAAAAAAAAGCATTACAGGTTATGCACTATAATGTTCCATAAAATGTTACATGGTGCACAAGTTAGTACTTCAAATAGAGTCTTATTTTATTCACAGTAAAGTCTACACTGGTGTGCAAAAATTAAGGACGAGACGGTTGTTTTCAATATAACTTTGTACAAAAGCTTTCCAAATCAACACATTTAATACCGTAAGATCCCCAATACGTAAGGACATGAGTAATATAAGCAACACTTACTAAAAGAGAAATCAGAGGGATAAAATGAAGCTTTATTGAAAAAGTAGCATGGAGCGCAATGCGACTGAAGGCCGAAACATCCCTGTGATGGGTGTCCAGCAAGAAACATCCGGTCTTTAATAGGGGATATGATCTCCCCTGACTGCTAGGCAGGTTCCACAGCGTCTGCCCGTTCTGAGAATGAGAGTGTCAATGAGTTGTTGAGGCATTGCTGCCCATTCGTCTTGCAGCGCCAATCGAAGCTCCGGAATCGTTACTGGTGGTAAGGTACGAGCTGCCAAGCGTATGCCTAAGAAAATCTCATACATGCTCGATGGAATTGAGATAAGGAGATCGTGCCGGCCAATCCATACGTTCAATATCCTCACTCTCTAAGAGCTGTTCGGCAGCTACTGCACGATGACATGGTGCATTGTCGTCCATGAAAAGGAACTGCGGACCCATAGCGCATGTCAAAAGACGCACGTATGCAAGAAGAATCTCGTTACAATAATGGGTCCCGTTGACTGAACCTGCGTCGAAGATGTGAAGGTCTGTACGACTACCAAGCATGATGCCTCCCCAAACGAGAACACCGCCACCTCCATACCTGTCCCTTTCAATGATGTTCGAGGGATGATTGCGGCTTCCCCGCTCTCTCCAGATGAGTATGCGATGAGAATCGCTACTCAGACTGAATCTGCTCTCATCTGTAAAGAGTACTCGTCCCCATTCATTGTCTCTAAAATTCCGGTGTTCCCGGCACCACAGAGAACGCCTTCTCCGATGGGCAGGCGTTAGAGGTACACACCGTACAGGGCGTCGTGCAAACAGACCACCACTGCGCAGTCTTCTGGCCACGGTAAAACGCGATATCGTTCGTCCAGTCGCCTGTGTCGTGTGTCTAGCGATTTCTCCCGCTGTCTGCCGCCTTTTTCTACTGGCCTGTAAGGCAATATACCGGTCATCTGCGGGTGTGGTTCCTCGTGGACGACCACTACTAAACCCCCGGATAGCTGTTCCTGTAGTTTGAAATTGTCTCCAAAGTCGTGAAACGATGCTGTGATCAATTCCGAACTCTGCAGCCACACTTGTCACACTGCGGCCTTCCTCCAACTTCCCAATGATTCGACCTCGGGTAAAAGCATCCAGATGTCGTCTAACGGATTGATTATTCGCCATTTCTCGCTGAGGCAGCAACTCGGTGTGATTTTAACTGCTATACGGCGTGCAATCTCTTTGCCAGAAATACTGATCTTACACGGACAACATGCTTTATACTACTCAGACGCTCCCCCATTACGTCTACCTGCATATCTGCGCATGTGCTACCGTACATCACCTTACTTAATCTCCTGATTGGTCTTTCTGTCCACTCTGCCTCTTCGTTCAGCTGATATGCTAATTTTTCTTCTTCGTCCTTAATTTTTGCACACCAGTGTATGTTGCTCTGTGCTTTTTTTATTTCGACATTTATAATTTGCCGGGGGGGGAATGATAAAATAATAAAATAAAAATAATGATTATATAATGAAACAAAAGTAAAAAAATCTAAAAGTTTTCAAATTTTATATTACGCCCAAAGAGACTTTTTTTAATGTTTCCCGTGGTACCTTATTAAATATCATGTTTTTCGTACTTTAAACCATGAAATTCCGTTCAAGAGCAATATCCCAAAATAATTTTAAAATGAGCATATCTTTAAAATTTCCGATACACAGTCTCGCGCACTGGAGATAAAAATGTTTTTTCTGTACTACGAATTATTAATTAAAAATTCGTTAAAATACTACAAAATACGAAATCGATAATAAAACAAATTCCAAAATAGGGTTTCTAGATGCTCATATTTGGTGGAGGATTATGTTAGTCAAAACTGGATGGCTCTAGGTACCGTTGTTTTATCTCAATGCGGAAACATACATACATTTAATGCAGACTCTTCATTATTTAATTTCTTTAAATACACTCATGTCCACAAATTAAGGATAATGCAAAATCAGGCTAAGGAAGAGTTAGAAGCAAATCAAATTTGACTTATTTGTAAAGCTTATTTATTAAACAAAACGTAAAGAGCAAAAAAAGATGCTGTATGTTTGATGTTATTAAAAAAATTAGCGATTATTTCTTCCTGAAGCCTATTAAAAAAAAAAAAAAAAAAAAACTATTTACAAAAAACCAATATTACATGCTTCGTATGATTGTTAATGCATTGTATGTCTCCCAGACGATGCAATACAGTCCGTACAACGCCTACGCATGCTGAATATCAAATTATCGATCTGATCTTAGGAGATAATACACCACTCAAAAAGCAATGCTCTCCGAAGTTCCGGTAGACATGTAGGAGGAGGTTGACGGGCTGCAACTCGTCGGCCAAGCATGTCCCACACGTGCTCTACTGGATTCAAGTCCGGTGAGAATGCTCGCCAGTCCATACGGGTGATATCCTCCGATTGAAGGCATTCGCTTACGATGTTTGCGCGGTGAGAACGGGCGTTGTCGTCTATAAACACAAACTGTGCGCCCATGGCAACCCGAAAGAAACGTACATGTTGTTCCAGAATGATGTCATGGTTCCAGAATGACGCCCGATAGATTTGGCTTGTCATGGTTCCAATTTGAACATGCAGGGCAGTTCTGGAACCCAGAATAATTCCATCCCAAACGAGCACTCCTGCACCACCGTAACGGTGTCGTTCAATGATGTTTTCTTGGTGGTAACGGGTACCTGGAGCTCTCCATATGAAAGTCCGGCGAGAATCAGACTGCAAGCTAAACTTGGACTCGTCGGAAAACATCACACAAGCCCACTGTTGCGGTGTCCACAATGCATGCTCTCTACTGCTAAACTCAGGCGACAGCGAGTGTGCAGTAAGTGGAACGCATCTGCCAGGTCTACGGGCATATAGACCAATTTGCCCTAAGCGTCTGTACACGGTTTGCCTTGAAATTGTCGTACCAGTGGCTAAAGAGAGCTGACGAGACAGGTCTGAGGCTGTGCTACGCCTGTTTCTTTTGGCAGCAACTGCCAAATACCGGTCCTCATTGGGCGTTGTAACTCTGGGGCGACCTGTGCTGTAACGTCTACTCCCATTACCATGATCTTGGAATGCCAAAGCCTGGAGATGACACTCTGGGCAATTCCAAGTTCGTCTGATACTTCCAGTTGGGTACGCCCACATTCCAGACGGCCGATAATTCTACCACGTAAAAAATCATCCAAATGCGTCCTTTGTGTCATAACTATTCGGTTATTGCACTGAAATGCTTAAAAAGCGCCTGCGAACAATTTTACTTCCTTGCCTGTATTCCTTATATATCACTCTCTTACACTCTCGTCATTGTGACGTACCATCGGTGTCATCTGGTTACTTCCTGAAATTTGCATATGATTCTTGAAGATGTATGTAGTGATTTTACAGGTGATATATTTATTTTAGGGTTCGATCTCCGTGAGACTCCGAATTATCCTTAATTTATGGACATGAGTGTATAATACAGGGAGGTAATATTTGTTGGCAACAATTTAAAAAGTGATACGTCGTTTATAGTGAAACGCCACAAAATGCGAAAACGAAATTAATGTCTATTCTAGGGTAACGCGCTTTTGGCCAAAAATTAAGAATAGAGAGAAAATATAATAAAACAAAGCAAAACAAAAAGGTCTGAAAAGAATAATATATAGATAAAATAAAGAAATATGTATAAAGTAAGATTAATTATTCTTGCACATGCAATATACAAGGTGATAAACAGTACTTAATTTTTATAGAGGTAAATGAAAAAGGTATTTCGAAATATAAGGTACATTAAGTAAATTAATCCAGCTTTATCTACAAAAATTTTCTCGAATTTGGGCATACTCTTAGCACATCTTTCAGCTCTCAGCCAAACGTTACTAATACCATGATTCGTGGTATTTTATGGCGACTAGGTAAACTGTTTATTTAATAATTGGAAAACAATGGTATTGCTCTTTTTCAGAAATAATATTTTCCTATTTATTTTGGGCAACTTAAAAACCATTCTTGGAATAATTTTTTTCATACTAGGAAAATGCTGCGTCTAATGCGATTCAGTGGTGTACACAAAGTGGAAATTTCAAAATCTCTTTTTAATGATTACTTCCTTAATTTTTTACTGTATCCTAACAAGATTTAAGTCTTATCACAAGCTCTATTATACTCAATGCTAATGAAGTATGGAGTACCCTGAAAGAGCAGTTTTAGGTTTTTAATTTAAGATTAAAATGTTAAAACTTTTCGGTTGAAAAACATAATTAGCTTACCTTTCTGGAAGTCATTTTTTTTTTTTTTATTTTTTTTTTTTATTTTTCTTTGTTTTTTAAAACATATTTTGCAAATCTAATAAATGTCTCTTACCTTAGCTTAAAATTAAATACAGTGCTTTTAGGGGCCGGCTTGCAAAATTAATTTTTTTTTTCAGCACTTTGTCTTGAATTAGCCTGATGTTTCTCGGTATAAACTTGATCCTGTGGAATCCTGATTAAAAATTTAAGCATATGATATAGATATATGTATATATATGTATATATGTATATAGAATAATCAGGTTATTTTGATGCCGTAGATGTGAAAAATGAGCAACGCCCTCGCCGGGCCTCGAACCCCGGACTTCTTGAATACACGTCGAGTGTGCTAACCACTGCACCACGAAGGCCTGCTAACAAGGCGGGAGAAATACCTTATAATCTGTCTGACAACGGTCAGCACAATCCCACAACACATCGTAACATAGTCAAATGCGCTTGTCGTTCACAACAGCTTTGAGCACCATATAGAAGACAGCCCTACTTTAGCTCATTTCTCCCCCAGTTTAAGAGAGAGCACCCCGGCGGAACGGGTGCGAGGGTCTCACTCCCCTCTTCTCTACCAGCAACTTCTCGAGAGAACTTTCAGCTCGCCGCATATTTAGAGTTCCCCCCATGTCGCACAGACACTACACATTTACAAACAACCATGCCTTGTCCGGGATTCGAACTCGAGTTCTTCGGCACGGCTGTCAGTTTCACTAGTCACTATTTCAGTTCCGAAGCCCCCCCCAAATAAACCCTTATTAAAATCAATAAAATTTTTCCTTCGTTTAGTTACAATATTCAGGTTCGCAGAAATTTGAATCTGAATTATAACCTTGTAGATACATTAGGTTCTTTGGAAACAGGAAAGATCTGAAAATAAGCAATGCCCTCGCCGGGACTCGAACCACGGACCACTCGAAACGCGTCGAGCGTGCTGACCACTACACCAAGAAGGCATGCTAAGAAGGCGGGAGAAATACATTGTATACCCCCTTCTAAAGGGCGACTGAGGTTTTAGGAGACCCAATCGCCAAATCCTGGTGGTGAAGAATCATCTTTCACCCCCTTTTAGTTCGGGCATCACTGTAGAGATATTAGGTTATTTGGTAGCAGGAAAAATGTGAAAAATGAGCAATGCCCTCGCATGCTGACCACTACACCACGAAGGCACGCTAAGAAGGCGGGAGAAATACCTTATAACCTAATGCAATTTTCCCATGGAAAGGTAACTTTGTCGAACGTGGTTTTGCCCTTGGTCACAATATAAAAATTACTTAATCTCCCCCCGGTCTGAAAGGGCTTAGCTCAGTTCCACCCACAGCTTACCGCCCTCGCCCTTTTAGCTTGTAGAAGTATTGGGTCAAGAAAGAGAGGGGAAAAATGTACAATGCCCTCGCCAGGTCTCGAATTCGGGATCTCTGGAATACTCGCTCAGCGTTCTGAAAATTACACCACGAAGGCATGCTAAGAAGGCGGAAGAAATGCCTTATGTACTCCCCCTTTTAAAAGGCGACTGGTGATTAAGGGACCCAAGCGAGAAATCCTGGTGGTAGAGAATAATACCTCACCACGTTTTTAGTTCGGGCGCCACTGTAGAGAGATTAGATTATTTTTTTGAAGAAAAAGATGGGAAAAATACGCAATGCCCTCGCCAGGACTCGAACCTCAGACCTCTCAAACATGCACCGAGCGTGCTGACAATTACACCACGAAGGCATGCTAAGAAGGCGGGAGAAATATATTATAACCTCAATTTCAGGACCTGTCCGAGGGTCTTCCATACCTTTTACTCTACCATCAATCTCTCGAGGGGACTTTTGGCTCGTATCATACTTATAGCCCCCTCAAACAGCACATACACTATACACATACAAACATCCATGCCGTCTCTGGGATTCGAACCCGGGTCCTTCAGTACGGCAGTCACTAACCACTGTCTCTGTTGGACGACAATGAAAGCAGTTGAATCATTTATCAATTCAGTAGCCAAATATACAGGTAGAATGTGGACATTTAAAAACATTTAATTTCTTTCAAATGTGCATGAAATCATTTTTAATAGGTTCTACGTCTAAATGTATAATTTTACACCCAGAATTGAAAAATATAAAATAGATAACATTTTATACGTTTCATATGCTATAGGAGTATTAACCCGCGGGAAGGCGCGTGGGGTGTATCATACCCCAACCCTACATAAAAGTGGAATATTCCTAACTTGTGAAACTGAAATTCTTTCAGTAGCTGAGTTTCTAGTTGTGTTTGACTTTCAGAACCGCTTTTTCTTTGCCTGTGTGTTTCAGAAAAAGATTTATCGGTATTTTGTTGGAACTGGGGTATGACACACCCCACGCGCCTGTCCGTGTAAGTGTTTTTCTGACTGAATATTTAGTTCAGAAATTTATTTCTAGAGTGTAACAGTAAATATTTCTACTCGTAAGTGATTTTAAAGTACTTGACATTAAATTCTGAAAAATTTCTAACTGCATTATGATAAAAAGAATGAGTCCCTATGAACTGGAGATGCTACGCATGCGAGATTTATTAGAAATATTTGAAAGCGATGAAGATTGCATTTCGGAAACTGAAGATGAAACTAAGAATATTTTCTACAATGTTTTGGTTTCGAAAAAGATAAAACATTAATTCCTGATGTTCCTGAAAAAGGAAAAACTGTTCCTATGCTTTATATAACGATCATTATACCATTATATAACGATCATACTATAGATGATACTATTGGAGAAAATAAAACGTTAGGAATCATATGTTTCAATAATATGACTAAAGGAGCAGTGGATATGGGGGATGAAATATCAGCCAATTATTCAATTGCCAGAATAACGAGAAGGTGACCAATGGTAATTTTCTTTCCTGCACTAAATGTTTGAATTATATTACTTTCAACTGCTAATCCACCAACAAGAAACAGAAGTCTGTTTTTGAAGGACTTAGCATTACAATTAATGAAAAAGGTATTGAACAAAGATCAGAGATTAATACTTTTCCAAGAAATTGACGTACTGCATGTAAAACAAAAGCAGAAGTTTCGACGAAGAATTAAAACGAATACATGAAATTAGAAACAACTAAGTATGAAAGATGTGTTAATTTTTTTTGCCCTCGCGCCAAGGACAGAAGAACGTGAATGCAATGTTTAAAATGTGAAGACGTTCTGTGCCAAGAACACATGAATGTATTTCGTTCAAAGTGTGAAAAATAAAAAAAATCATGGTGTATTAGAGATGCAATGAAACTTAGAGGCATGATGTTTATTATTTTCATTTATCTTAATTTTAACTCTAAGATTATTTCGGAAATTAATTTTTTGAAACCCAGTTATTATTCACTTATTTCTAATACACGAGACCAAAAAAAAAAAAAAAACAGTTTTAAAACTAAATAATACTATTTTTATTGTATTTTAAATATTGGGGTATGTGATACCCCACGCGCCCGTTCTAGTAACTTTTCTTGGTGCGCCTTCCGCCGAGTTAAGAGGACCTTTGAAAACTTAGCCCAGGGACACGTGCCCTTTTTACCCTGTGGAAATTAGGTCGAAATTACTAGTAATCTTTATCACTACAAACATCCGAGATCTACAAAAATTTGTCCAAATTTACTTCAGAAAACCACATAATGCAAAGTTTAAATCCCTTTCGTTGCTCCAAATAGTGATGCATACTTTACAATCTACAGCTTCAAGATGTTTCATATTAAATGCAAGGAACGTTAGGAGAGTATCGTTCAAGAAACCTCCTACAGCAAACGCTGCGTTAATCGAAGTCGACATCGCACAATCCATCAACCATATTTCCACCTTTCAACACCACCTATCGTGGACAGGTACCAGCCTGTCCTCCACAGCCTAATCTCCCGATCTGTTCGAGGGTTAAGGGCGGTTGCACAGATAAGAGGCTAACGATTTCTTAATGGGTGTTTGATGGTATCTTTTCGGGTTTCTTCGGACGGGGCAGTGAGGCTGAAAGATGCCGAAGGATATTTTTTGCTTCTTAAAAACTCCAAGGGTGTTTAAAGTATGTTTAAGGTTTTAATGACCTCTTTGAGTCATTAGCTTCCGTCGCCTGGGGGACCTGCTTCAGAAAAAAATATATATATTCCATCAAGAGGGTAATTAGCACAGTTTTGCTTAGCCAGCAGAATTTTGTCACATTTGTTTGGAGGGGTATCATTTGGGAGGAGGTGTTATATGCATTAAAAGTGGCATTCGAGAATGAATAATAAATGTTCGTCAACAATATGGGAGGGGGGAAATGATTAATTATATTATAAATGATGAGGTGGCAACTGCTTCAGGGCAAGATAATTAATTGCCTGTATTCGAAATGTTAAAAGGAAATTTGATTTTTTTTTTCTAATAACCCTACCCAGTAAAAGCATGCGAGGCATTTTTTTTTTTTTTTTTTATCAATACTTTAAGTAATTAAGTTACAAACACATAGACATGCATACATTTACGTTCATAATACTCATATAAAAACCTCTATCCTCTAAACAACTCACACTTTAACTTTAAAAGCCGTCTAAATCGAGAAAATAGAATGAAATATTTCATGATGATCCCTTCTTTAAGCTTACCGCCTCTCGAAGTGACCTGTAATCTGAGATTGCCTAAGTGATATATTGTTCAGCGGAGACTGACTACTGGTTGGAATCCAAAAGCATGGAAGTAAGAAAGGTTTCCTTGTTATTTGGCTTCTTACTGTACTTTTAATTATATTCATGCAAGAGACGCTCGCACGAATATGTCGATCCGAAGATAGCCAACTTCTTCACCTCACTGTAGCAATCTGGAAGACTATTCCATGCGTCGAATATAAGTACCTCAACTCGCGGCATTTCTTTTAAAGCTGTCCACATTTGTTGCATGACGTAGTGGTTTTGTTGGTTTTGAATTGCTCAAATGTGTCAGCAAATTCATCTTTAATTTTTTTGTAACTGTGCTGAAGTAATTCTTGTCAACACAGTTACACTGGTTTTATCGCGATATTGCTTTAGAAATTGAAAAATGAAGTAATTTACCGCTCTGAATATCTTCTGCAAAAAGAATTAATTTTTCTTCAAAACAAACCAATTCCTCTTCTAAAACATAGGCTGGGTTTTTCTTTCCTTGCAGTTTTAGATTCAGCTCATTTAATTTCGCTGTGACATCCACCATAAAATAAAAATTTTGCAACCATTTGTCGTTCTCTAATTCAAGGTGATTAATGCCCTTTTTCATTTAGGAATGTATTTATTTCATTCAAGCACAAAGCAGAACATTTCAACACCTTTCATTTGGAAAACCATCGCACATTATTGTGAAGAAGGAGGTCAAAATACTGAGTCCCCGTTTTGTTTAAGAATTTTTTAAACTGACGATGGTAGAGTGCTTTTGACAAAATGCTGTTAACAATCTTGATTACCAAATTCATGACCTCAACTATTTCGGCCGAAATTTTTGGGCACAAAGCGTTTCTTGGTGTATTATGCAGTGAAACGTAAGAATTTCGTGGTTTATTTTGCTCGGTAGAATCATTGTTGCCCCTTTATTTTTCCTGTAATACGTCTGGCTTAATCAGTTGCTATTGAAACGATTTTATTTAAATCGATTTTATTGTCTTCAAGGCATTTTTTCACGGCATTCGCTATATCTTCCCCTCTATTTTTCCCGAGAGCGGTAGTAATCCTGTAAGTTCTTCTTTTGGATCTAGGGAAGACATATACCTGATAAAAAGGACAACTTGTGCCGTGTTTTTTATGTCGAAAGACTCATCTACAGCAAGTGATAAGGCAGAAGAAAGCTGAATATCTTCCATCTGCAAATATGTTACATTGGAAGACATTTTAGCTATTTTGTCTGGTACTGTTTTAGCAGATAGTGGCAAATCTTTCATTTTTTTCAAGATTTCTGGTTTGTTTTTGACATCACAAAACAGTTCTTCAGATGCACGTATGAAGCAATCTTTGACATACTCACCATCTGTGAATGGTTTGCCTTTTTTGCAATTTCTAATGATACCGCGAAAGCTTACCAGATTAATATTACTTGTAGATTGCGTCCAGGTATTTAACATGGAACTTGATTGCTGTTTTTGTTTTTGGAGCTCGTCGACAGCTTTTTTTCGTTCTTCGCCGGCTGGATATTTACTAGCAAACTGAGTATGTTTTTTAGTGAAGTGTCTCTCTAAATCTGATTTCTTATTGTGTGCGAGTTTTTCGAGGTAAATGAGACAAGTCGGAAGGCCATCTGAGTTGCACATGAAAGCGAACGACTGCGTCCAATACCGATTAAATTCTCGATGCTCTTCTTCAGTTATATATATATATATATATATATATATATATATATATAATAGTATTTAAGATTAAAGTGCCAAAATTTTTTTTGGAGGAAAGAGAATGAATAAACAAGAATTTTATGTACATTTTTACAATAGATTCTCTGAATTAGTCATCCTTCTTAAACCGTCCGTAGCTTTAGGTATAAAAAATCATTATCTAACTCAAAAAATCTATAATTAGGTAAGGTTAATGCCAGCTTTGGTCAAGGAATTTTTAATTATTTTATGTGGTATTTGGTTACTTTTTAAAATAGTTACGAAGTATAGTATTTCTTCTTGTAAGTGATCCGCAGTATTGCAAATTCTTTTCATTCTAAGTAGCTGTGAATAAATTGTGTTGATTATTACTCTTTTGGAAATATTTGAATTCCAGTTAGTGAGTTTAAGTGTGGAAAAATTAAATTCTCTTCTTTTATCGTAAACTTTAATAAAACGGTAATCAATAATATGTAAATCAAGGTAGACTATATCATGCTGTTCTGTATTGGTTTTATTAAGTTTTAAGCAAGCAGGGTAGATATTAGCGTTTTCTATTTTGTTGTAGTTATTAAATGCTATGACATCATCAATATATCTATAGATGTGTTGGAAAAAGAGACTTTCTTCCGTTCTGAGTGAACGTACATAGGTTAGTTCTTTAGTGAACAGGAATAATTCACAAACTGAAGTTGAAAAATTCCCGCCCATAGGTATTCCCTGAACTTGTTTATATATATATAAAATAAATAATATTTGCGTATGAAACTAAAGAGCCGCAGCTTCACATCCAAAAAGCCGCATCTGGCTCGCGAGCCGCAGGTTGCCGACCCCTGACCTAGTCCACATTTTTATTTTTTAAATTTTCTTCGACGTATAAATAAAAATACATACCTGTGTATATAAATAATTATTAACTTCTTTATATTTTGCAACAGATTCATTCAGATTCTTGATGGCATTCAGATTCTGTTAAAGTTTGTAGCCGTAAGAAAAAATTACCAGAAATTATCTTCCTCACTGATTGTACATGCTCATCGGTCAATCGGGTTCTTCTCTTATTTATTTTCGCAATCTTGCTCTATTTGCCACGATGAATTTCGTGACTTCTTCTGGTTTTTCTGTGAGACAAGTCACAACCACCCCCTACACACACACACAAGAGTTCTCATTGTTGTCAAAATTCATTCAAATAGATTTAAAACACTTTGAAAATGGTGCTTCTTACCAGCATACATTTAGCAACGCAAGAATACGACATTTAATCCTACCCATACCAATATTTATTTAATTTTTAGTTAATATTGTAAAGATTACCGAACTCTAATATTAACTTAATTACTCATGTTAATAAACAAATAAATTAAGTTTAATGAACTCTATTTTAAAAATAAAAATAGTCTGTTAATAACATAGGCTAAAGAACTTTCTTTCGAAGAGGACAAAAACAAAATGGTCTGCAGAACATTGTCATTTATAAAAGTTGTAAACTCTTGAAAAAAATTGAGAAACGCTGACATAAAGAATTATTGGTACTATTCGGTTTCGAGGGCCGTAAAAAAATTACAGCGAAAGTGTACGCGCAAAAGCGCCAAATCTAGCAAAAGCGCCCATTTAACAGCGCGCCAAATCTAGCGTACGCGCTGATTTCAGATTGCGTAACTTTATATAGTTCTATATTTCTTAAGACGCCATTGAAATACTAGTTTAATTTTTAAATCCTTTTTGATTTTAAATCCTTTTTTGATATCCTATGGATTTAACAATTTGGGAATTGCCCATGACGAAAACTCGGCAATAGAATTTTGGGTAAGTGCAGAATCACCCACTGCTTGACGCGTTTTTAAGAATTCCACATACTCGGTATCCATGTGCACATCGACCTATTTTCACTTAAAAAAAATCCTAGAATTGCACAAAAATGGCACTGCGCACACCCTTGACTTTACACATCGACCTATTTTCACTTAAAAAGTAGAAGAAAATTGACAAAATCCAATTGTTTTTACCCTTGTAAAAAAAGCGGGAAACAAATAAGTGAGCGATTCTGCACTTTACCGAGAATATTTTCAAAGAAAAGGCATCATTCATTATAGAAAATTACGTTTGAACCACCAAGAAGATGAAATTATTGTTCAGCGATAAGTTGGTAGCGAAATAGCGATGCAGGCATCCAATCAGTTATGTTTAGCAATTTTTATGTAAATTATAATAATGATCTGAAATAGTTATTTACTCTTATTCAGTCATGTTTAGCCTTTTTGATATAAATTATAATAAAAAAGTATTATATGAAATTAAACTTTCATCTAAATTAAAACATCAATCTTAAAATTGTTATTTACTATATGCTTCCTTTCTTGCCGCAATTATTAGGGTTGCCAAAATTATTTTTGGCAGCATTGGCATCAACAATAGTTTGGCGATTTTTTACGGCCCTCGAAACCGAATAATTTTACCTACTACGTTATTTTTTAGAAATTCTAAAAAACGTATTTGAAATGATAGAATTCTTTAATTCTTGAATTTATAGGAAATTAATTATTCTTCAGGTTCTAGAACCCGTGAAAGGGACCAAAAATTTAATTCTTTCTTCAAGGTTTTATATATCTATGTATGGTGATAAAAGGATGAATAAATTTGAAACAACGGCAATTCTTTCGTTCGAATTTTCTACACTCTTTGCTTTAACTTACTTACAAATCTCACGCGTAACTAAGTTTATCAAGAAATTCAACAAAGAGGTGAACAAGAACTCTTGAACATTGAGTTCTCGGCAAATAACAACTTGTCAAAATGCCGTCGCAAACAAAACGACTTCTCCAAAATTGTGTGGGAACAATGCAATCATAAATTACGAAACGAACAGACGGGTTTTCGTTTATTATCATTTTTAACAAATCCCTAACGCGCTGCAGTACTACCAGTTCCAATCCGAACACTAATAAATAATTCCCGAGCGCTCTTTCACGGAAACGCTAACGAACGAACATTCTAGAGCAATTACTTAATTGGTACCGATACAAAAGTTTTCTTCTTCCAAAACCCAAAATTTCGCCACTTTCTTGGAGTGGTTTTGGACAGACAATGCCAAGACTCTGCTGAATTAATGACCGATGCAAGAAATTAACGAATTCTTCGTTAATTAACTCGTCATAATTATAGAAAATCAATTTATCTCTCGCATTGTCTCCCCCTATCCCTGCTCTTCTCCCCCATCCCTTTTCGGGCGCCCTTTTGTGTCTATGTATCCCCGGTTTTAGTAATTAGAAGAATTGGTGGAACTTGGTCGCACTGTGGGATTAATGTTTTGTTATGAAAAGGTGTGTTTCCAGCAATTCGCCTTGGTTTAGAACTTTGGATTTAAGTTTTGGGTATTAAAAAAGAAATTTTTCGTCTTTGTAGTTTTCTTGAAGACGACTTTCTTGTCTTCTAATTAAGGAAAGCTGCAAAAAGAGCACGTATAATAGGGTTTCAAATCTAACTTTTTTTCTCTCCCCTTCTTTTTTAATCACTTCTAGTAAGACGAAAGCTACGGAAAACTTTCTTTGAAAAGAATAATACTCAAAGAAAGAAATTAAGCAATGATTTTGCAATTAGAAATTAGGAGTAATTATTTTTTAAATAAATTTTTCTCAGAAATTTAGAAAACAGCAATGTTTAAATTGATTACATTGTATACCGATATTTATACTTCTTTTCTCGGATAAAACTCTGCTATTAAAAGCATACATTCTCAGTCTATTTGTGTAAAGTCTATTTGTCTATTTGGTTGTAAAAACAGAAAATTTTGAAGCGGGAAATTTGAAAGAAAAAAAAAACATTACCGAACAAAATCCTCAGAAGTCCCCTTGACTAACATGACACAAAGGTTTTTGATCCCCTATTTTAGGTATATTAAATTTTTTGTTTCTTGTTTATGGCAAAGCACAAGAGGACTTTTTACCTAAGGAAAGAGAAGCCTTAGTGGAGGATTGTATAAGGAAAATGGCTTCAGTAATCCAAAATTTTTCCGAAGCTTTATTATGATTTTCTATTGCTGTTATTCACGAAATAAATATATCTTATATTATAAATATTTTATAATGAATACCATTATCGAGTTATGGGTAAATCGAAAGATTTTAATTATATTTCGAAAATGTCATGTTACTTAGATAAGTAAAATTAGTAAAATTATTTGTCAGCGAAGAACACGGAAGTTACATAGAAAATTATGGAATTCTAGATATTATGATAATATCCGACCATGCTATGCTGTTGATAGAGTTTATTCGGAAAGATGATACGTTGAAGGTATCAGTATGAAAAACACATCGTACGCTTTTTATATCGCATGCAGATATTAACATTTTGAAGAACTTAAAACTCGGAAAAGTGTTATACTGCAGATGGCAGTATGAACAAGACATTAAGTATTTTTATATGAGTTAGATTGGCTTAGGTTATTGTAATATCGCAAAACACACGAAAGCTATCTGTCTCGAGGAAGAGATGCTTTCGTGAAGGACTTTCCGATAGAAATTGGCTGGTATTCACGTTACACATGGGGAAACATCAAAAACTATACATGCAGTCAGCCCGTTCGCCTGAGAACGAAACCAAGTCGAAATACCGGTATTCTTACCCACTTCGCCACTGGTGGGACCTGTCAAAGGGGAGAGATGCTTCCAGGGAGGACCTTTTAAGGTTCACTGAATAGTACGGAAAACCCCTGAAAATGCTCATTCAGTCAATACTTCACCAAGGTTTAAAACTGGGTTAAATTGCGCAATGTTCAGTAGTCTTAGGAGGCCACCTCTTCTTGTTGGTAGAAAATGCAAATTAGAGTTTCAGAAAATTGAAAGGTACTACGTACATTTGGAAAGAGGTCTCAAGTATTATTTATATGATTATAAAAACAATAAAATGCTTTTGAATTGAAGATATGTTTCAAGTAATTTAATAATAATATCACATTTTACAACAGATGTGGTTATTTACTATAAATATAAATAAGTAATTGTAATTGCTCTTGCCCTGTATTCCAGAAAATATATTTCATTGGTAAACGTATTTTAAATTTTTATACAGGTATCCGTATAATAACACTGCACATAGGTTTCTAGAAAATACCAAGGTAATAAATATTTATCGAAATGCAAGTTGGCGATTTTTGCTACACTTTTTTTTAAAAAACTAGACCCAAACTATTGATGTTTATCGTAATTTGGCAAACATTATCAATTTTTTTTTTTTTTTAAATTTCCAATGACAAAGCAAATGCAAAAAAGTATAAATAAGCAATAAAAGGTGCACGTAAAGGTGTGAGTGGTACGGCGAGAGGAAGAAGTTCAAACGAAACTATCTGGATCGGCCGACTGCAACGAAAAAGGAGTGGTGCACAACTGCATGTTATAACAATTTCCATATAAGCATTTCAAACGCCAAAAACGCCTAAACGCCAAAAACCAGATATCTAATAAATAACATAAACACACAAATTGTTAATAATGGAAAGAGCAAAAAATATTTTCTAAAGCCATCTTAGTAAGATAACTGAACATTGATATAATAAACTGAGAAAGACTGATAAAAACATCAAAATGTAGGCCAAAACGTAATGCTACATCAGGAATTCTAAACGTATACTACTATACTGGTTTTAAGAGTTTTGTTATTTTGCTGCTGAATTGTATATGGCGTAAGTGCGAAGAAAATGGTGCTTAATAGTAAAGTTAAAAAGACAATAAGAAATAGTTTAGTAGGAATGAGTGTAACAGTTGACTGGCAGGTTGCGAGTTCAGCGACACCGTATAAAACCTTAACAAATCTTTCTAGGCGACAGTTGAAATCTGAAAACTTGCGGATATTTCTTTTTATTATTATTATTATTATTTTATTTTTCCTAAAACCGAATTAATTGATCACATACAAGAGCTTTATACACTTTTCCAAACAGTTTTTTTTAATTGAAAATT
This sequence comes from Stegodyphus dumicola, assembly GCF_044657685.1. NCBI lineage: Eukaryota > Metazoa > Arthropoda > Arachnida > Araneae > Eresidae > Stegodyphus > Stegodyphus dumicola. The sequence continues at coordinate 182,633,693 of NC_140775.1, forward strand.
TTAAATTCTTTGTGTACCACACAGGGCTTACAGAGGTAAGTAAAAAAACAAACAAATACAACAACACCACAAAATAAATTTACAAATTCACAGATGACAGGTTAAGGGATAAATTTACAGAAGAAAGACAAAGCCATTTTATCTCGGACAAGTACGTGAAGAGGGACAGGAAATGTAATATTCACAGAGATTTTAACCTAGAAATGAGTTCCTTTCGTCCTTCCGTGAGTTTTGAACAATGGAGCGACACATGCTCGACATTTTGCACACCCCCAAAACTGCATGAACGTAAGTCTGTACTGGATAATCTGAATCGCTTCATATATTAATTGAAATTACCATGTCCAGTTACAAATTTAGTAATTTCACAATTGCAGAAAAAAATGTATATTATTCAGTCTGTGAGGAATGGAAGGTCTCCTATTCCCTTGACCGAGAAGCGTACCCCTTAAGAGGTCGCTCCAGGGCTGGAAAGAACGAAGCTAAAAAAAAAAAAAAAAAAAAAAATCTGATGTGTACACCACATGACTTCCTTGTACGGAATATTAAATTATACGCATTTTTCCTTGCATTTCATTTAAACTTATTGAATTAATTCTACTTCGTCGACAGCGCATAAACCACAATAGAATAAATGCACTCTTTATAATTCACTATATTTGTTTACTATAACGACACTCTGAATGCACGAAATTTATATCATTTGAAGAATTATCGTTGCCACATGTTCTATCCAAATACTATAATAAAGCTAAAACGATGTATGAAAGAAATTAAGCAAACAAAACAGAAAAGAAACAGTTTTTCACAGACGATTGAGTATTTCTCATTCAATTAATTCAGTTCTCACTTCGCGACAAGGCAAAAATACATAAAAACTCAAAATATCTGCATTAAAAATTACGAAGTAAATCTTAAACACTTATTTCCTCGAAAGAATTCCAGAAAGGATTAAGCATGATTTAATTCGCTATAATAAATGAAAGCGTTATTTTTGTGTTGCGAAGCTTAGTCTCTCGAGATTGGCAACAAATCTACAATTCTGCTGTTTCAAATGTAAACAAATATGTCCGCCATGTTATTTAAAACTTAACCGCACTTAAACAGATTTTAAATTGTTGATAATTGTACAAATATTGCTTCCAGAATTACGAAAGACATAAAAACCTTAACCGGAAGATAAGAACAACATAATTCAATCATTTTTAAAGCAAAAAATATACAATTTACAAACATATAAGAGTAAAGAAACTGAGATCACTGAGCCGGGTAACAGAGTGGATATATATATATATATAAATATATTAATATACTTTTGGTCCGGCCGATTGCAACTAAAATACGAGGTGCACATCTACATGTTATAGCAGTCCTATGTACAAAATTTTAAAGTTCTGAGGCTACTCGTTTTTGAGTTATGCGAGATATGTACGTACGTACGTACAGACGCCACGAAAAATTCTCTTCAGAATTCATTTTAAAGCAGTTTTATAATTTTTTTTTTAGGAAAAGAGTCTTTTATTCTGTCCTTTCGTACAGATATAACGCAAAAACATCGTTAACTTGCATTCGATATCGATCAAAATGGATATTTTCGTTGAAATATGTTACCTGAAACTTTTCGCGATTACAATACTTCCTTTTTACTTCGTACAAGGAAGTAAAAAGGATGGTAAAGAAGGCCGTAACCTCGAAAATGAAATAATACAATGACATATAGAAATGGCAAAGTGGAGAAATTAATATATAAAAAATCTTCAAATAGTTAAATGATCAGTAAAATTTAATAAACAATTTTATTGAATAATGTCAACGAATTGATTTCATTTATATGCAATAAAAAACAATTTTCACGGCTTGAATTGTTTTGTTTTGCTTCTAATTCTGCCTGGCTTGAAATATAATTCTCAAAAATAGCACTTTTCTTCTAATTATTAGCTGAGGTGAAAACACGGGAAAAAGACCCACTCTTTTTCATATTCCAATAAGGACATGTCGTGCCATCTATCGGAAGACTTTGCATATTTTCTCTGACAGTCCTGTAGCATTGTATTAAACAACTACTGATCAACTGGCGAGTAACTCGAAATCATGGTAAAATATGAGAGAAATTAAAAAACGTACGGAAGAGAAGCAATCGATACTATAATTAAGAGAAAATATTATTAGCAATCTGCCTGTACGAGTATACAGAGGCTGCTTTAGATTAAAAATAAAGCCATGCGGTTACCTAAATTAAATCAGTACATGAAACAGAAAGAACCCGTTTTAAATAAGCTCTACATATAATAAAAGAGTTTGTCTGTGTGTGTGTGTTTTTCGTTCGTGCTTGCGCGTAAGCTAATTACCTCAGGGCTACGAAATTTGGTACATAGGTGCATCTAGACAAGAGCCAGTGCACCTCGAAGCCATTTTTTTTTTTTTTTTTTTTTTTTTTCCAAAATTCGAATCAGATTTTTTTTATTTTATCTTTTTTTTTTTTTTGATGAAATCGCATCATTTTGAATTGTTTCCTTCTTTTAGAAATGTGGTTTTGGCAACAGTTTTTCATTCAATGCTTTTTATACTGGACTGCTGGCTGTTGAAAATTTGAGATAAAATACTGCTTATTTTCTTTTGATTTTTGGACGCTCAACACGCACATCGCAATTTTCTTATCCTGACGCGAATGGACTCGCAAGGCACAACAGAAAGAATTTCCTTTTTTCTCTCTCTCACTTTATTAGCTAATGGTAAAGAGGTTTGTATATTTTGAATAATGGTCATCCACGAAGCACAATTTTCATTGGTTATTGCTTTCTGATGATAGTTTCATTCTTTTAGAAATGTGGTTTTGGCAACAGTTTTTCATTCATTGCTTTCGATACTGGACTGCTGACTGTTTTCTCTTGAAAATATGAGATTTATTGCTTGTTTCATTGTAATTTTTTATATTATGTTTTAATTATATATAATTTTAATTATATATAATTTTAATTATATAAAAAGTTTTGTTTGATTTTTTCCAGGAAACTAAATTCTTAACCATTTAATTTCTTAAGATTTTGCAACGGGAAATTGGTTAATTTATCTATTAGGATAATTAATATTAGTATTAAGGGATATTGCTTATTTCGTTGTATTTTTTTTCAATATGTGATACATTTTTATGGAATGTTTTTGATAAAATTGTTCTGCAGAGTAAAATTCCGTGCAGATTTTTAATTTAATGTTTGTCGTGTTCCCTTTAGGCATTTTTACGTACATTTAAAAGCCGCCTAGCGGCTAGCGGAATAATAAAATAAAAACAAACGAAGAAAAGTCATAATGGTATTATAGAATAATACTTACAAGCGAACTTTGAGAATACTTCAATTCGAACTCGCGTAAAAACGTCGGTTAAAACTTCTTATAATTCATTGTACAATGTTTTTACATTCTTATCAATCAGTATTAAATTAATTATTGTTTTTAATAAAAATAATTCCCTAATCTCTGATATCGTTTGTTATTACTCTGTTATCTCACAAAATTTCTTTTCCTTTTTGTGTGTGTGTGTGTGTGTGATTATGGCAAAGCCTCGAGGACTATCTGCCTAAGGGAAGGGATGCCTTCGTGGAGGACTTTCTAAGGGAAACTGGCTCGTATACACGTTACATATGGGGAACACCACGAAAACGCCCATGCAGCCAGCCCGTTCGCGGGATTCGAACCTCGAACTGAACTACCAGTGTTCAGCGACTTTACCGCTCGGCCGCTGGTGGGCTCTTTTCCTTTTTGCAGTTTTCATGATGATGATTTATGGCAACAGTATTCTCATCATTCTGCAGTAAATAAACTGAGACATTTTTAGACAAAGTCCGTTTAATTCGCAAACCGGTTATTCCACCTGTAGTTATCAGGGGTTGACTGTAAATTTTTATTAACATCAGCATATTCATGTGAAAGAAAATTCAGAAATTTTCAGGTGTCAAAAAAAAGAAAAAAATTATAAACATAGAATAATACGAGTATATCAGCCATAAAGTAAATTGAAAAAACATGCCAAAGAAAATTAAAAGTTTGGTTTGGTTTATTGAGATTACATCAAAGCACACTAGGGCTATCTGCCTAAGGGGAGGGATGCCTTCGTGGAGGACGTTCTAAGGGAAACTGGCTCGTATACACGTTACACATGGGAAAAACCACGAAAACGCCTATGCAGCCAGCCCGTTCGCCGGACTCGAACCTCGGACCGAACTACCAGTGTTCAGAGACTTTACCGCTCGGCCGCTAAAGAAAAATTAAAAATTAATAATAACAATAACCAATAACAAACATGATAATATGTCTTTATGCAAGAGCACGTTTTAAAAGAAATTTAAAAATTATACGAAAAATAAATTTTAGAAAATGATGAAACATATACTGAAAAGATACAAGCATACTGTTGTAATTTATGTGAAATATTTCTGTGTTTTTTACTTCCTTAAACGAAATAAAGGAAGTAAAAAACTATATAATCTTATAGTTTATATAGAAGTTTATACTATATAATCTTCCTTTATGCCCCTCATCAATAAACTACTGAAAATAAGACTAATCAAACAACATCAACAAAATGCCAATATCAAGCAGCTGCTTCAAACCCAAAATGATGTCTTCTAGAAAAATGTTTATTTACTGCCCGAACAAGTATAGTAATCGCGAAAAATTTCGGTTCTCGTATTTCAACCAAGTATCCGTTTCGACGTCTCTTGAATCCATCTGAAAGTACAGAACGTACAGAACACTCCTTTATTCCGTCTGAACGTACAGATGTCGCGATCGCGACATCTGTACGTTCAGACAGAATAAAGGACAGTTTTTTCCGAAACGGGTTATAAAATGGATTTAAAATGGATTCAGAAGAGATTTTGTTTTCCTTGACGTCTGTATGTATGTATGATAATCTCGCATAACTCAAAAACGAGTAACTGTAGAACGTCGAAATTTTGATATAAAACTGATATAATATGCAGCTGTGCGTGTGTATGGTGTATTTAATTATGGCAAAGCACACTAGGGCTATCTGCCTAAGAGGAGAGATGCCTTCGTGGAGGACTTTCTAAGGGAAACTGGCTCATATACACGTTACACGTGAGGAAAACCACGAAAACGCCCATGCAGCCAGCCCGTTCGCGGGATTCGAACCTCGGAACGAACTACCAGTGTTCAGCGGCTTTACCGCTCGGGCGCTGGTGGGCTATGCAGCTGTGCACTTCCATTTTTCATTGTAGTTGGCCACACTAAACGTAAATGTATAATATGTATGTATGAAGGTGTTATATAGTCCCACTCTGTTACCGGCTTGTTGAGGTCTTTTTTTTATTCTTATATGTTGGTAAATTGTGCATTTTTTTCTTTTAAAAGTGACTGAATTATGTTTTTCTTACGTTCCGGTTAAGGTATTTTTTAGCCTTTAGTTAATCTGCATGCAATACTTGTAGAATTATCAACAGTTTAAAAGTTTAAGTGGCGATGTAAGCCTAACGAGGTTGTTATTTATTAAGTTTGAAACTCTTAATAGAATAGCGAATTAAGTCAACTGGTGCAACAATTTCTTCGGTGAACAATTGGGCGTTTTCGTGGTTTTCCCCATGTGTAACGTGTATACGAGCCAGTTTCCGTTAGAAAGTCCTCCACGAAGGCATCCCTCACCTTAGGCAGATAGCCTTCGGGGCTTTGCTATAATCACACACACACACATACTTCGGTGAACAAAATCACTGATACACATGCAGACAACAATGGCAAATATGTTTTCTAAAAAACTGTTTATGGCATTAAAAAAAGTCATAAAATTTTCCTATTATATTTTGTTCATAATATACTTTTCATTTATTCATTTTTCTGAGCCTTTATTGATGCGATCAGATAATTTTTGAGTTTCATTATCTAGTAAGTCATTCAATAAATAATGCTTTTTTTATACTTTTTCTTCAAAGTTAAGCTAAAAAAAGTTCTTTTTTTTATCTAAAATATACTCTTCGTCATCTTCTCGTACTTCCTCAACAGTTACGATAGAATTTTGCTCCACCAGGGTTCGCAGGCCGTCCAGGATGAGGCACGACAGTTTAGCCGGAATTTCCACCTCGGAGTTCCTCGAATAATCGCTCACACTGGCTTACACTTTACAGTACGATATTGATATACTATTAATAATTATTTAATTGAAATCGTTAAGCAAAATATGATGAATATGTTTCTTTATAACTGTGAAAAAATAACCATTAAAATCTAAGTGCATTCTTCAAAACTTGCACAAAGAATAAAAACACGGTAAAATTACTGCCTGCTTTTATAGCAGGTTGCTGCAAGTAATTTGTCCCTCCCCCCTCTAAGTTAATGTAACTGAAAAAACAGACTACACTGTTATGGGAATACCCCAGTATTTACATATTTATTTTAGTATCTTGTAACTGAGTTATTATAAAATGTAAAGGGAATAATTCTTTTAATTATACTTATCAGTTTTTTTTTTACCCTTCATTTCAACAATACATATTCCAAAACTCTTTATTACGTTCTTTAGTGCGCATCTCATAGCATTTGCTTTACAATACCTTTTAACAGATTGCTTTCCAATACGAACAATTCTTGCTTAAATAGTTTTATAACGTATTTGTCAACAGGATTTCAATTTATGTTTACAATTCAATATTAAGGTTATGATATATTTAGATAACATTTATAATCATTATAAATTAGATACATTTAATAATTAGATTTCTTCACAGTACATTCACAGTTGTTTATAAGTGAATAAATTCTTCATTTCAAATACATTTATAAATAATTTAATGAATATTTAAGTATTTTGTCAAAGGCAGATACATGCTTTTTGCAAGCACATGCATAAATACCCATACATATTTCTTATTTTTCATTTCCGGCATGTGCAAATCTTTAATTTCTGTGCATTCACTATATTTTTCGTGTAAAGTAATTTACACTAATCTAGCATACACCCGAAAGTTTTACATAAAAATATATATGAATATAATTTGAATGAAAATTATAAGTATTATTTTTAATACCCACTCAAAGGTCAGTTTTTCTTCAAAATTCCTCCACGATGGCATCTCTCTCTTCAGGCAGATAGCCCTTGCATGCGTTATTCTATTTAATAAAAACTTAATCTGACCTATGTGCCTAATTACAAATATTTTAACATACATAATTTTATATTTATAAAACGTGTGAGCCCAAAGTGATTATTTTTCAGATATATAAAATTAAAACGATGGGTTTAAAATGAGCAGCAGTAAAGCCTCTCCTCTAAAAAATTTTAAAAGGTACATGTTACAATAATATATGGATGTGAAAAAAATTTGTTTTATTTAAAACATTTTGACGTTTGGAAAATAAAATAAAAGTAGCGAATACTCTATCAAGGGTATCGAAAGACGTATACAATTTTAAATGTACCGTAAGGTATTTTTCATTCTTTAAGCATAACATTTTTCTTAAAATCTATATTTTTGTAGTTCAACAGCTTATAATTTTATAAAACAAATTCATAATCAAAATCGCTGTTGTTAGTTATCGAAAAATAACCAAAATGTGATTTTTGCGTAAATGTCACTAAACTATACAAATTGCTATTATCCATCACACTATGAATGTTTCTTTCATGCGAAAGTGTCCCTTTTTCGATTTCTATGGAACTGTCGTGTGTCGAAATACTATCAGAATCTTGTCAAGCGAGCTTCTGAATGTAAACAAAGAACACCCCATCTGGTGACCCAAGCTTCAAAGCAGTTCTTCACTTTTAGCGCGGGTTGGCCCCTCCTCCCTTTCCTACCTCCATGAATATCGGCGACCAAGCGGCAAAATTCATTGAACTTTGGTAGTTCAGTCTGAGGTTCGAATCTCGCGGTTGCGCTGGCTGCTTGGGCGTTTTTGTGGCTTTCTCCATGTGTAACATGTAAATGACCCAGTTTTCTTTAGAAAATGCCTCCACAACACTCGACTACAAAATCTAATAAATCGAAACCAAAACCAAACCACTGATATCGTCATATTAAAAGGTCGAGGGTAAATAATGTAATCCTTGCTGAATAATGAGAATTGGACTGTTTTGATCATAGCAAGGCTATGTTCACACCAAGGCTATGTGTCTGAACAAACGCTTCGTTCGTGGAAAACTTTCGAAAGGACACTGACTCATGTTATTTATTACACGTAGGCAAAACCACAAAAATGTTTACTATGTCGGAATTTGAGCCCGTATCCAATTACCAGTGTTTAAAAGTCTTAAAACCTCGGCCACTGGCAGGCCAGAAGACAGTGGAATTTTCAACAATATATCTTGTCTTGAGCTTTCAGATCCTTGGAATGGTCTAGTGGTTAATTGAGGCTTACACCTCTTTCGGAACCAAACCAAAGCTACACATTCGCCTCCCTCGCGTAAGGTTTGGTTGTGTGAGTGTGTGTGTGTGTGTGCCTAGCCCTCTTTCCTTCCCAGACAGCGTTCTTGGCGATGAGATGATTAAATGAGCAATAGTTTGACCATTCTCCCCGAAAGCATTCTAACCAACGCCAAGCCATTGGAAGAAAAGGAAAATCATGCCTTATACAATTTTTTTAATCATTTTTGAATATATAGTGATAGGCTGGTGGTGGTTTTATGACAGCAGGAGTTTTCGAATTTTTACGACAGTAAAAAGACGTTTCATAAGTATGTTGTTTCAATTGGCGACAGAAGAAAGATGCACTTTGGACAATGTCTTTGCATTAGCAACTTGTATTGTTGGGCAAATGATGGCGAATCTGTAGAAAGGTATAAGTGACTGTTTGCAAGATTCTTCATTACATACAGACATTTCACAGGTTAGAAAAAGCTGGATGCTGAATTCTTATTTTATCGCCATTAGTACAACGGAAAGCTGCACTCACCGCTATCCTTGAAGGGAAAGGGGTAAATCTCTAAGGCAGCGATTCTCAGGCGGTGGCACGCAAGAGAAAAATATGTGATATGCTAAGAAACAAAGTATTTTTAACTATTAAATTCAAAAATCCCGTGAAGAAAGATAACAATTAATAGAAATTTCCTGCGAATGAACTGTAACTGAAGATTTCAAAAATGGCACACTTATTAACTTTAGGCTGAACTGAAAAAGAGAATTTAAAGGCATTTCAAATAAAGCTATTAAATTTTTATTGCCTTTTTGCCCAACCGAGTTGCGTAACAAAGATTTTCTTCCATGTTATATTGGAAAAAATACATAAAAAAATAAAAGCGGATCTAATTTACAATTAAAGCTAAGTGAAATATGACCAGACAAACAAATTGATCTCTCTTAAACAATAAATTTCAGAATTAAAGAATTTTAACTTCGATTTTGATAGTTAAAATGGTAACCAATTTCGAATCCAATATTTTTATGTATGCATATTTAATACAAATAGCCAACATGTTGTGCAAATGGCCTTGATTATATTATCTCCTAAGATTAATTATAGTAAAATGATCTGAAAAGAGTGAATCCATACTTAGCAAGTTCTATTTCGAAAGACGTTTTTATGTAATTGAATGCAAATTGTTAAAAATGTTGAACGGGGACTGGAATTAAATTATGAATAACAACTTTAAAAGGAATAAATTAAAAGCAAAAGTTATATAAAATGCAAGTAATTATTGTCATTGATCAGAAATTAGTTGACTTTTCAAGGGGAACAAACCAACTCCCGTTCAATGAACAATAATTATGAAATAAATACGAAGGTGTTTCGTCCTTTACATGAGCAATAAGGCGATGCCAAACCGCCAATTCAAGTCAGGCCAAACATTTCCGTGAATAGAATTGATCAAGAACCAATGCAGAGATCCAAAGAACTCATTCCGATGAAGTACACTCATGTCCATAAATTAAGGATAATTCGGAGTCACGCGGAAATCGAATTCTAAAATAAATATATCACCTCCAAAATCACTACACACATCTTCAAGAATCATATGCAAATTTCAGGAAGTAACCAGCTGACACCGATGGTACGTCACAATGACGAGAGTGTAAGAGAGTGATATATAAGGAATACAGACAAAGAAGTAAAATTGTTCGCAGGCGCTTTATAAGCATTTCAGTGCAATAACCGAATAGTTATGAGACAAAGGACGCATTTGGAGGATTTTTTACGTGGTAGAATTATGGAATGTGGGCGTACCCAACTGGAAGTATCAGACGAACTTGGAATTGCCCAGAGTGTCATCTCCAGGCTTTGGCAACGATTCCATGGTAATGTAAGTAGACGTTACAGCACAGGTCGCACCAGAGTTACAACGCCGAATGAGGACTGGTATTTGGCAGTTACTGCCAAAAGAAACAGGCGCAGCACAGCCTCAGACCTGTCTCGACAGCTCTCTTCAGCCACTGGTACGACAATTTGAAGGCAGACCGTGTACAGACGCTTAGGGCAGATTGGTCTATATGCCCGTAGACCTGTCAGATGCGTTCCACTTACTGTCACTCACTGTCGCCTGCGGTTAGCCTGGAGTAGAGAGCATGCATTATGGACACCGCAAAAGTGGGCTTGTGTGATGTTTTCTGACGAGTCCAGTTTAGCTTACAGTCTGATTCTCGCCGGACTTTCATATGGAGAGCTCCAGGTACCCGTCACCACCAAGAAAACATCATTGAACGACACCGTTACGGTGGTACAGGAGTGCTCGTTTGGGGTGGAATTATTCTGAGTTCCAAAACTGACCTGCATGTTCAAATTGGAACCATGACAAGCCAAATCTCTCGGGACGTCATTCTGGAAAAACATATACGTTTGTTTCTGGGCGCCATAGGCGCGCAATTTGTGTTTATGGATGACAACGCCCGTCCTCACCGTGCAAACATCCTAAGCGAATGCCTTCAATCGGAGGATATCACCCGTATGGACTGGCCAGCATTCTCACCGGACTTAAATCCAGTAGCGCACGTGTGGGACATGCTTGGCCGACGAGTTGTAGCTCGTCAACCTCCTCCTAGATGTCTACCTGAACTTCGAAGAGCATTGCTTTTTGAGTGGTGTAATATCCCCCAAGATCAGATCGATAATTTGATACTCAGCATGCCTAGGCGTTGTACGGACTGTATTGCATCGTCTGGAAGACATACAATGTATTAACAATCATACCAACCATGTAATATTGCTTTTTTGTAAATAGTTTTTTTTTATTTGCTCCTAGGAGAAAAAATCTCTAATTTTTTAATAATATCAAACATATAGCATCTTTTTTTGCTCTTTGCCTTTTGTTTAATAAATAAGCTTTACAAATAAGTCAAATTTGCTTTGCTTTTAACTCTTCCTTTTCCTGATTTTGCATTATCCTTAATTTATGGACATGAGTGTATTTTAGCTAATTCAATTTTGAGTGAAAAGCAATTTCTGCAGTAAAAGTGATTTTGCTCGAGTACGCATTCCCTGATACCCTCGTGTTTATGCATTTGAGTTCAATATTAATTGGAAAAATTAAACATTGGAAATTGTCATTATGAAATATAATTCAAAGTAGTTGAAATAAACATTAGAAAATTACAAAATATAAGAAAAATAATGCAATCTTTGTAAAAACTAATCTAAAAATAAAAAATATATAATAAGAAAAGTGAATGTACATGAAGCTATAAAGGCTAGAAAAAGCATTAATTAACTTACTTTCTTTCTAGTTGGGAGTGGGCAAAGTGTTCTCTTCGCGTCTGACTCAGAATGGTAGCGTTCAGAAAATTCTTTAGCGGCAAATGGGGCTTTGAATTATATCAGTCGGTAAGACTTGTGTGAAGTAATTTATGGTGTGGGAGGGACCAGGAATTCTTGAGGGATGTATGCTGTGGAGCTCTTATATGAGTGAAACCGTCTGTTAAAATTTTTTGTAAATACTAGTGAATGGAAATTAATTAATTTCTGGCTAATTGTCGTGTCGTAACGATGAAGAATTTAAGAAAGGAAAAAAAGGAATTTTCATTGTCAAAGAGCTATTTGACAGACTAAAGATTATGAAATAGGCCCATTTTTTTAGTAACAGCATAAGTCTGAAGACAATTAGCTTTTTACATTATATACAGCTTTGTAATTACACTATGTACAAATACTTCAACTGATACTCATCCAACTTATACCGCCTTCTCAGGTTTAGGAACAAATTATCATATCCCTATCAGTTAAATGATTTAGAGTGAGTATTTAACGCCTGCTCTTTTAAGGTAATGGTTAATAAATTGATTGGGCATTAGATTATTTCGTTTTTCAGCTTTCCGAAGAGAAATATTCATGTTTCCATACTCCAGAAACGTCTTGAAATTCACAATATTAAAATTTCGAACAGCAAACTAAGCATCATCACGCCCACCAGCGACCGAGCGGTAATGTCGCTGAACACTGGTAGTTCGGTCCGAGGTTCGAATCCCGCTAACGGGCTGGCTGCATGGGTGTTTTCGTGGTTTTCCTTATGTGTAACGTGTATACGAGACAGTCTTCCTCAGAACGTCCTCAACGAAGGCATCCCTCCCCTTAGGCAGATAGCCCTAGTGTGCTTTGACATTTTTAAATACACCACCTCACCACCAACTAAGCATCATCATTAATCGGAAAGGGAAAACCATCAGTTGTTACTTCTACGTGGAAAGACCCGAAACAGGTACACACTGTTTCTATTATGTCCAAAGTTAAATCGATAGTTACAAGAGAAAATCTGCCGAAGCAGAAATCAATTGCAAATTTTCTAAATACATTTGCAAATAAATAAACAAGATTTACAGTTTAAAAAAGCTAGATTTATAATGTTCACCAGCTTTAGCCAAGGTATGTAGTTCATCGCAGAATAGTTTTCAGAACTCAACAAGAAAACTATTTACCAAGAGATAATAAATGAAAATACATCGTATCTCTTGATGAAGCAGGGGTTTACCTAAATGACCGAATCTCAAAAACGATCTGTTTATTACCGAAAAGAAAGAAACTAACTGCGTAGAAACTTGGTTCCATCAATGCAAAGAAAGTTCGATAAAAATAAATCAGTCGGTGGCAATTAGATTGTTAATAAGAGTGTAATTATGTACTTTTTCATTCTATAAAGCGAGTTTTTCTTCTTCAAAATCCTGATTTCACTCAGTTCGTAGGAAAAGTACCAAAAGGAAATAAAGATAACATTATAAAAATCAAACCCGAACGCATAACGCCCGTTTGCCTATTAGGCCATAAATTTCCCCCCCACCATTATTCCTAATGCCTTAGACTAAAAACCCTAAAAACGGCGACATTTGAAAAGAAACACGCGTGACGGAGACCTTAAACGGGCTTCTTTGTTCCGTTAGCGCATGCGTAGCACTGAGTTACGGCATAGGAGGATATTTATGGCCTACGCGCATTGTAAATACAAAGTGACGTATGCGAGGGTTCAGAGGACTTTTTCCTATGTATTTTATTTATTTTTGTTTCATGTCGAAAAAAAGAATGAGAATGTTTTTGTGCGCTCTGTAGTCTCTTTTGCGAAGCAGGAGGGTAATAATTCATCGAAAGATGCAGGCGGACTTAATACTTATCTAATATTATCTGAAATACTTTTTTTTCATGGAATAATATTTTAGGAGTATTTTCGTGATGAAAAGAGGCACAGGAAAACTAGAAGAGTATGGCAGATATTTCACCAAATGCAGGATATAGTTAAGGTTTAATTTATAAAAGCAGAAATGGCTAACAGTGGTGTAGTTAGAGTGGGATAAAAATGGCGGTTTCGGCACTATATTTCATGGAGGTAGGAAAGGAAGGAGGGGCCAATCGACACTAGAAGTGAAGCACTGCTTTGAAGCTTGGGTCACCAGATGGGGTGTTCTTTGTTTACATTCAGAAGCTCGCTTGACAAGATTCTGATAGTATTTCGACACACGACAGTTCCATAGAAATCGAAAAAGGGACATTCTCGCATGAAAGAAACATTCATAGTGTGATGGATAATAGCAATTTGTATAGTTTACTGACATTTACGCAAAAATCACATCTTGGTTATTTTTCGATAACTAACAACAGCGATTTTGATTATGAATTTGTTTTATAAAATTCTAAGCAGTTGCACTACAAAAATATAGATTTTAAGAAAATTGCTAAAAGAGATCTGCCAAAATTTATTTTCTAGAAGATTTGAAATGTTTGAAACTTGATAGCTAAATGTAAATATAAAATTATGTATGTTAAAATATTTGTAATTAGGCACATAGGTCAGATTAAGTTTTTATTAAATAGAGTAACGCATGCAAGGGCTATCTGCCTAAAGAGAGAGATGCCATGGAGGAATTTTGAAGAAAACCTGACCTTTGAGTGGGTATTAAAAATAATACTTATCATTTTCATTCAAATTATATTCATATATATTTTTTATGTAAAACTTTCGGGTGTATGCTAATATAGTGTAAATTACTTTACACGAAAAATATAGTGAATGCACAGAAATTAAAGATTTGCACATGCCGGAAATGAAAAATAGGTAATATGTATGGGTATTTATGCATGTGCTTGCAAAAAGCATGTATCTGCCTTTGACAAAATACTTAAATATTCATTAAATTATTTATAAATGTATTTGAAATGAAGAATTTATTCACTTATAAACAACTGCGAAAGTACTGTGAAGAAATCTAATTATTAAATATATCTAATTTATAATGATTATAAATGTTATCTAAATATATAATAAACTTAATATTGAATTGTAAACATAAATTGAAATCCTTTTGACAAATACGTTATAAAACTATTTAAGCAAGAATTGTTCGTATTGGAAAGCAATCTGTTAAAAGGTATTGTAAAGCAAATGCTATGAGATGCGCACTTAAGAACGTAATAAAGAGTTTTGAAATATGTATTGTTGAAATGAAGGGTAAAAAAAAAATCTGATAAGTATAATTAAAAGAATTATTCGCTTTACATTTTATAATAACTCAGTTACAAGTTTTCAATAATACTTAAAAAAAAAAAAAAAAAAAAAAAAAAAAACTTATTTTATTCCCTTTCAGAAATGCTCAGAGAAAGTCAAATACTATTTAATACCTATTTAATTATTAGGAATTAGCGAAATACTTATTTAAAGTATTTCGCTAATTCCTAGTAATTCTCTAATTTAAAATGAACCGAATAGAGCATTAATTATAAATTGACTTACATTTTTCGATTTAAAAGAAGCCAAAAAATCATGTCATATTTAAGAAAGTATTTTAGGAAGAAGCTCTATAAATAGAAAAGAAATAATGCATAATTTTAATATTAATAATACAATAAACTTTGATCTTAATTTTTGTACCTTAACCGAATAAAATCGAATTACCTTAATTTTTTTTTCTAATGTAATTAACGAAAACTTGTGAAAATATTTCATTCAAATTAAACCATTCTGAGAAAACTGTCCTGTGAAAAGTATAGCATTTAATTCCGTTCAGAATGAAATGTTGTTTAAAAATATGTTGTTTTCACATACTTGGGACTCTGAAGTGTTGTAGAAAAAGAAAATATATACATTTATATGTATATTTGCGAAGTAATTACAAAATATTTACACCCGAACGCGTCAAATCCCATAGAACTCAATGGTAAATGACCCAATGTTTTGGTCACCACGTAGGGATCGCCGGTGCTTCAGAGCAGGGTACGGAGAAACTTGTTTAGGGCAACTCCATCTTACTTCCTACCTCCATGGCATGGACGTTTTCGTGGTGTTCCCCATATGTAACGTGTATACGAACACTCCTCCTCAAAGGCACCCCTCTCTTTAAGGAGATAGCCCTCGAGTGCTTTGCCATTATCAAATAAACCAATCTAAAAATGTGGGCAATACTTTGTCCTTCTATGTTGTTGTGCAGTGGCCAACATATTAGCTTGTCAAACTGCAGACTTTGATTTGATTTTTACCAAAAACCTAACCATTCTCTCAAGATTCTTCCCCTATCTGTTTATAATATTTTCATATCATGGCTATCTGACAGCTATTTTGTACACAGTACACCAAAGTACGTCCTTATTTTGGAAAGAGCATTAGGAAAAATTATCCACCAATTCCATGCTTCTGAATAAACTGCTTGTAATATAGGAAGTTTAATGCAGAACATCAAACACTATATAAAAAAATTAACTGAGCTTCATAGTTTGGTCCAGGTTTGAAAAGTCCTTTCGTGAAAGCCTTTTAAAAGAAAATTAGATCTTAGTGTCTTCTCACAATCAGTTCCTTCAGTGCTATATAATTCCATAGCTTGTGGCTTCCTAAAAGATAAGTTTTATTAATTTTGTATGCAATTGTTGTCACTCTAAAAGATCATTAGCTGCAGAAACAAAGACTTAATTTTCCAAATTAAGAAATGAAAAGAATTCGTAATTGCTTTATAACAGTATTAATGTAAAATTATTTTTTGAAATTACCTGTTTTGTGTACTTGTAAAGCTACAGTTTTACAGCTATTCAAAGGCTATACCAAGTTATTAACACTGTTGTAGGAATTGTATTTCCTTTGATATTTTGTATTAACTTTGTTCTGCAGACCGTATTGCTGAGAAGCTGCGAAAGTTCACGATGACCGTTCTTTCACATTCATTTTTCGTTTTCCTTAACAATAACGAAGAAATATCTGAAATACTTCTCCTTTAACGAGGAATTTTTCCTTACTAATTAATCTGCATGTAATAGTTCTAGAATTATGAACAATTTACAAGTTCTTAAACTGCGGCTAGGCCTATTTTTTTTAACCATAGCAGCCTATTTACATTTAAAAATTATCAGAATAGTGAATTAAGTTTATGCACCTTTAACGTATTTTTGACGAGTGGAACCAAAAGTAAACTTTCAGTTTTGTGAATCGAAAACTCTGCGTTCCTGCTGCTGGCCGAATTGCTTGTTTATGCGTAGAAACTCTCATTCTAATTGTAAAATTTGTTTTTTTAGTTCAAATGCGGCTTTGTCCCTGAAGGACTATTGTTTTCCTTTTGCGATTATGCATTGGTTCACTATAAATGTCCGTTTTATTTTTCAGACTGTTGCCACAAAATGTTAGAGTCCTGCATTATATTTAAAGAAATTAAATAATGAAAAAGCAGCATAAATGTATGTATATTTCACGCATTGTGATAAAACAACGGTACATACAGCCATCGAATTGTGAATGACGTAATCCTCCTACAAATATGGGCATGTGGAAGCCCAAATTTGAAATTTGGAATTTGTTTTATCATCGATTTCATATTTTGTAAATCTTTGACGAATTTTCGATTAACAAACTCAAGGATTTCAAAGCGAGCAATGGCAACGTTGTACTGAAAAAACATTTTTATCTCCAGCGCGTGAGTCTCTGTATCGGAAATTTTAAAGATAGGCTAATTTTTAAAACTATTTTGCAATATTGTTGTTGAACTGAATTTTATGGTTTAAGTGCGAAGAACGTGATATTTGATAAATAAATCTAACACACAAAATGTTAAAAAAACAACCCCTTAAACGTAATTTAAAATCTGAAACCTTTCAGACTTTTTTTTACTTTTTTTTAAACTTTTTTTTAATTGTTTTAAATGTATTTGGTGTTTCGTGTTTTTCTATATTTTTCAATTTTTAATGAATTTATTTCAGGTTTTATGTATTTTTGTCTTGTCGCGAAGTGAGAACTGAATTAATTGAATGAGAAATATATCTCTAATGAAATAAGTTTAAATGAAATGCAAAAAACGCATGTAATTTAATATTCTATACAAGGAAGTTATGCGGTTTTCGCAACAGATATTTTTTTATGCTGGATTCGAGAAAAATGTGCAGTGTCCTTGCCGAGATTCGAACTCCCGAATTCGCGTTGGCATGCAGGAAGATGGGAGGAAATACTTTATAAAGTACCTTAAAGTTAACAATTGGATTAAGAATATGAGCAAAACTGGTAAAAAATATTCATTAGATTTCTATTAAATTAGTTTCGATATTAATGTTTTTAATTTTACAAATATGAACAAGATTAGCAAAAACAAAATCAAAGATTCTAATTTCGTAATAACTCGATTTTAATCAACGATATGGCTGCTTTTGTTTTTTTGATTGATGCAATTTTTTTTGGTTGTTTTTGGTCTAATTTAATTTTTCAAAACCCTTGTTCAAAAATATTTAACCTGTTTCTTGTGTTAATTTTACATTTATGTGTTCTTTGTTGTGTTTTCGCGTTTTGCTTTTTTATGTCGCGTTCCTTTCACAAAAAATTTATATATTAAAAAAATATTGGTTTTTAAAACATATTAAATAATTTATGATAAATTTATTAAATATTTTATATCAATAAAACATTAATTATGAGTTTCATGAATATTTTTTTATCAAATGAGTTCTTAATTATGCCGATGAATTACCGGTACATACTCCTTCATCGCCACTGACTCCCTTTAAAATTTCATCTTAATTCAATCATCATTAATAATTTCATCAAATTCTTATCCCTCTAAGAACCCTTGGTCTAAATCAAAATTTGATAAATTGCCGTTTGATTTTTTTTGTAATCGCGAAAAGTTTCAGGCAGCATATTTCAACGAAAATATCCATTTTGACCGCTATCGAATGCAATTTAACGATGTCCTTACGTTATCTGTACGTAAGGACAGAATAAAAGACTCGTTTCCTCCAAAAAAATTACAAAACTGCTTTGAAATTAATTCCGAAGAGAATTTTTCATGGCGTCTGTACGAACCTATGTACGTACTTGCGTACGTACGTACATACGTATCTCGCATAACTCAAAAACGAGTAGCCTCAGAAAGTTGAAATTTTGTATATAGGACTGCTATAACAGGTAGATGTGCACCTCGTATTTGGTTGCAATCGGCTGTCACCAAACGTATATAAATATATTTATATATATATATATATATATATATATATATATATATATATATATATCCACTCTGTTACCCGGCTCAGTGATCTCAGTTTCTTTACTCTTATATGTTAGTAAATTGTACATTTTTTGCTTTAAAAATGATTGAATTATGTTGTTCTTATCTTCCGGTTAAGGTTTTTACCTGTATTCAATATTTTTAGAATTATCTTTTGCCTTGTCGCGAAGTGAGAACTGAATTAATTGAATGAGAAATACTCAATCGTCTTTGAACGGTTTCTTTTGTGTTATATTTGCTTAATTTCTTTTACACATTATTCTAGCTTTATTATAGTATTTGAATAGAACATGTGGCAACGATTAGATAATTCTTTAAATGATATAAATTTTGTGCATTATGAGTTATAATATGAACAAAATATAATACTGTTAAGTGAATCTAGCGCCAGAGTGTCGCTATGGTAAACAAATACTAGAGTGAATTTTAAAGAATGCATTTATTCTATTGTGGTTTATGCGCTGTCGGCGAAGTAGATTTAATGTTATCCAATAAGTTTAAATGAAATGCAAGAAAAAATGCGTATAAATTAATATTCCGTACAAGGAAGTCATGTGGCGTACACATCAGAATTTTTTATACGAGCAGTTATCCTGCATAAAACGCCAAAAATTCAGATAGCAATCGAGGAGACAAGAACAGACAGTTACAGTTAAACGTAGGCAGATGAAAAAGCGGATAATCAAGATCAGCTGACGGAAATAAATATGTCTTGTAGATATATCTCTAGCGACCTCATTTTATTTCATAGTATAAGTCTTTCCATTGTCAACATAAATTCACCAGAGTTGGGATCTTCTGACGCATCCGCTAATGCCTGTGATTTGTTCTTTGAATAACAAACAACCGGATAATGTGAGCATGCTTAAGCAAGCATACCAAGTGTAATAAACTTTAGAATGAAACCAGATGATCACGTTAAATCAGAAAGATACCAAGAGAGGTATTAATTTCTTGCTTAATTTCAAGTACAGAAGATAGTACATAGAGCGATTTTTGCTGGTGATTTGTTAAACATCTCGACAAATAATTTGCCATCAGACAGTGTGCAGCTGCTTTAATTTAAGTTGAGCAGTGAATATTAACCAGAACACATCATCTCTCATTTGCGGAGCTTCATCTCTTTTCGCAGCAATTATAATTCTAGCCGAACGCATCGGAATTGAACTATTTTAGCTTTTCCATTTTACGTATGAATTATAAAATACTACTCAGCTTATTTGTATTCTTTCAATTAGTAAAATTTGACATTCCTTTCTCCAAACTTTTATGACATGGGATTGTAAAAAAACAACTGCACATAAAATTACACTGGTGTGCAAAAATTAAGGACGAGACGGTTTTTTCAATATAACTTTGTACAAAAGCTTTCCAAATCAACACATTTAATACCGTAAGATCCCCAATACGTAAGGACATGAGTAATGTAAGCAACACTTACTAAAAGAGAAATCAGAGGGATAAAAAGAAGCTTTATTGAAAAAGTAGCATGGAGCGCAATGCGACTGAAGGCCGAAACATCCCTGTGATGGGTGTCCAGCAAGAAACATCCGGTCTTTAATAGGGGATATGATCTCCCCTGACTGCTAGGCAGGTTTCGCAGCGTCTGCCTATGCTGAGAATGAGGGTGTCACTGAGTTGTTGAGGCATTGCTGCCCATTCGTCTTGCAGCGCCAATCGAAGCTCCGGAATCGTTACTGGCGGTAAGGTACGAGCTGCCAAGCGTCTGCCTAGAAAATCCCATACATGCTCGATGGGATTGAGATCCGGAGATCGTGCCGGCCAATCCATACTTTCAATATCCTCACTCTCTAAGAGCTGTTCGGCAGCTACTGTGCGATGACATGGTGCATTGTCGTCCATGAAAAGGAACTGCGGACCCATAGCGCCTCTAAAAAGACGCACATATGGAAGAAGAATCTCGTTACAATAACGGGTCCCGTTGACGTAACCTGCGTCGAAGATGTGAAGGTCTGTACGATTACCAAGCATGATGCCTTCCCAAACGAGAACACCGCCACCTCCATACCTGTCCCTTTCAATGATGTTCGAGGGATGATTACAACTTCCCCGCTCTCTCCAGATGAGTATGCGATGAGAATCGCTACTCAGACTGAATCTGCTCTCATCTGTAAAGAGTACTTGTCCCCATTCATTGTCTCTCCAATTCCGGTGTTCCAGGCACCACAGAGAACGCCTGCGCAGGCGTTAGAAGTACCAACACCTCCTAGAACTATGGTGTGGTGGTGTGGTGTATTTAATTATGGCAAAGCACATTAGGGCTATCTGCCTAAGGGGAGGGATGCCTTTCGTGGAGGACGTTCTAAGGGAAACTGGCTTGTATACACGTTACACATGGGGAAAACCACGAAAACGCCAATGCAGCCAGCCCGTTCGCGGAATTCGAACCTCGGACTGAACTACCAGTGTTCAGCGTCTTTACCGCTCAGCCGCTGGTGGGTTCCCTCCTAGAACTAAGTTAGTTCTAGGAGGTGTTGGAAGTACACACCGTAAAGGGCGTCGTGCAAACAGACCACCACCGTGCAGTATTCTGGCCACGGTAAAACACGATATCGGTCGTCCAGTCGCCTGTGTCGTGTGTCTAGAGATTTCTCCCGCTGTCTGCCGCCTGTTTCTTCTGGCCTGTAAGGCAATATACCGGTCATCTGCGGGTGTGGTTCCTCGTGGACGACCACTACTAAACCCCCGGATAGCTGTTCCTGTAGTTTGAAATTGTCTCCAAAGTCGTGAAACGATGCTGTGAGCAATTCCGAACTCTGAAGCCACACTTGTCACACTGCGGCCTTCCTCCAACTTCCCAATGATTCGACCTCGGGTAAAAGCATCCAGATGTCGTCTAACAGATTGATTATTCGCATTTCTCGCTGAGGCAGCAACTCGGTGTGATTTTAACTGCTATACGGCGTGCAATCTCTTTGCCAGAAATACTGATCTTACACCGACAACACGCTTTATACTACTCAGACACTCCCCCATTACGTCTACCTGCATATCTGCGCATGTGCTACCGTACATCACCTTACTTAATCTCCTGATTGGTCTTTCTATCCGCACTGCCTCTTCGTTCAGCTGATATGCTAATTTTTCGACTTCGTCCTTAATTTTTGCACACCAGTGTAGTTTCTATAAAAACTTTATAACATGTATAGTTTCGCCCGATATTATGAGATTACTTCATAACGGTGACCCGTCATAAAAGTGCAGGCATCTTAACGCAAGTCGGTTACCTCCCGAAAAGACATAAATATTTACACGGATGATCCGGCATGAAGGTGCTTGCACATTGACGAAGATAGTTTTGAACATGAAGAAAACAATTTCCATAAATTCATAATTAAAATTTTATTATTATAGTAGATGCAGATATACATTTGTTTTACCAATGGATCATTTGCGCACGAAATTTGTAAAAAATAAGTCCATACTGTGCACACAAATATATATATAAACATATATACATAGCGATTTTGCTACAAAATGCTGAATTCCTGCAGAAATTTTACCACCGTTTCTTAAAGCGCAGGAAAATCAAAGAAGCAAATATTTTAAAATTGAGTTTAAGCCAAAAAATATCACTATTTGTCTATAAAAACTGCTGGAAATTTGAACACAACAAAAAGAACGCATACGAAAATGACGGTATTAGTTATTAAAACTTAAAGAATGAATATGGCTGCCCGAAGAACTGTTTTCAGCGGGATTGCTAGAGTTCCTGAAAATTTGGCGATTTCTACTAAGGAAGTTGGTATAATACGTAAAATACCGTTAAACACCATAATGAATTTATTCAAAGTCAATTACACCTAAAAGTAGCAAGAGAAAACTGCTCTTAGCATTCGAAAGCGAAAAAAAAAAATTGACACGCAGAATGGAGGCTTCCTATATCGCTCACCAAAAAATTAAGAGGACTCATACACCTTAAACCCCTCATGATGTAAACAGAAAGTTTGTGTTGCCACAAATATTTTTGTAATTTAATCCTCTTTGTGACAAAATATTTCGCCATGTTTCCACCTTGCGCGCATATTTTAAAAATGGCTGATGGTACATACTTGAAATTTGACGGAATTCTTTATATGGGCACTATTTTCTAACTGAACCAACAATCTGATGAATATTTTAATACTGAAAAATTTTATGGACGAAAACATTAAAAATTTTGTTAATAAAATACATTTTATAAACTTAACTCAAAATAAAATAAAAATTTAACATGAAATTTTTAGAATTTTAGGTTCGCAGTAGTTTCCAAATGATATAAAATCTATATATTAAATATGAAATTAAATTATGAAACAGAATGTTTTAAACTGTGTGCGCAAGTTGGAAACATGACGGAAAATATTGTCACAAAGCGGATTAAATTATAAAAATATTTGTGGCAACACAAACTTTATGATGACTATTTCAGAAAGCAGCTATATTATGTAGTCAGCTGTAAAAAATTGGTAGTAATTACTTTTAAAATAAATAATTTATCCCAATTCCTGCAACAGTCACCTATTCGAATATCTTATGGGTTTTAAGGTGTATGAGTCCTATTAAACTCAGCTGGCATTCTGCGTCAGCTAATTACTGATAAGATTGGTTTGGTTTATTAGATTACGGCGAAACACTCGACGGCTATCTGCCTTAAGGGAGGGATGCCTTCGTGAAGGACTTTTTAAGGGAAACTGGCTCGTCTACACGTTACACCCATGCAGCCAACCCGTTCGCGGGATTCGAACCTCGGACCGAACTACCAGTATTCAGCGACGTTTCGTCTTTGGAAAGTGAAGGAAAATAATATATATTTCATACCTTTAAGAATATTTATTATACAGTACAATTTTCATCGCTACTTATTACCACTTGCCAGGGTGATGGTAATTTGTAGATACCATTTTTCAGAAATGTCTTGTCCACAGAGGCCAAGAACTTTGAATTTTTTTCTTTCAAAATATTTTCAAGGAGAAAAAAAGTCGTAATCGCCAATGATGAAACTTTTGACGCCAAATTTTCTCCTTAGTTATGTTACTGACCGCCGCTACTTGATTATACTTACTTCTAAGGTCTTCCACTCCACTAGCTAAACAAAATGGCCGCTATTACTACACTCGCACTCTCTACACTTTCGCAAAAAGTGTTCCGATCTAAACAAATTTAATTAATTACTTTTTTTCCAAGCTTCAAGACTCTTTTTTTCTCCTTAACCTTGCATGTATATATTGGAAGAAAGACTTTAACGATTCTTTTTAAGCCAAAACTTTGCTTATCTATGTTACACAGGAAGACATCGGGGTTGCCAACTTGGCAGTAAATAAATTTTTTATCGCTTTGCCAAAGCAGTGCGTTCAGAAAATCCGAGTTCTGCGTCATTTGTTATGAGTATTAAGTAAAAAATGCATTCTGAGTTGGTTAAAAAAAATGAGAGACAACGCCTATTAAATCACAGAGAAACGAAGGCAAACAAAGTGAGCGTGTGTTTTGTAATATAAAAAAAAAATATTTATAAACTAATCTATAGCATTAAAAGCGTTTTTTTTCCTTGAGTGATTTGTGATTCAAGATTTCCCATTTTTGTCACTTGTTTGTCACGTTATTTAAGAGACTTACAACTTTTCATTTAAAACACCATAACGACCAAGAATTTACATTCATCAAAAATGCAAAACTAAAAAATGAATTTATGAGCAAAGCTTACTAAGATACTTAGAAAAGAAACAGATAGTATATAATGGCTCAGTTTATAAATTAAGGATGCAGAAAAAGCATGTAATATGATCTTTAGAGCAGTTATTTTATCGCAATAATAAAAAATCTGATGTGTACACCACATGACTTCGTTGTACGGAATATTAAATTATACGCATTTTTCCTTGCATTTCATTTAAACTTCTTGAATTGAATTAAATTTACTTCGCCGACAGCACAATAGAATAAATGCATTCCTTAAAGTTCACTCTATTTGTTTACCATATCGACACTCTGGCGCTAGGTTCACTTAACAGTATTATGTTTCGTTCATATTATAAATCAGAATGCACAAAATTTATATCATTTAAAGAATTATCTAATTGTCGCCACATGTTCTATTCAAATACTATAATAAACTAGAACGATGTATTGTAATTAAGCAAACAAAACAAAAAAGAAACAGTTTTTGACAGACGATTGAGTATTTCTCATTCAATTAATTCAGTTATCACTTCGCGACAAGGCAAAAATACATAAAAACTCAAAATAGCTATATTAAAAATTACGAAGTAAATCTTAAACACTTATTTCGTCGAAAAAATCCCAGAAAGGATTAAGCATGATATAATTCTCAATAATAAATGAAGGCGTAATAATGAAGGCGTTTGTTGTTGCGAAGCTAGGTTTCTCTAGATTGGCAAGAAATCCACTATTCTGCTGTTTCAAATATAAACAAGCAATGGCCGCCATCAAAAGCATTATTAGGCTTAGCGGCACTTAAACAACTTTAAAATTGTTGATAATTCTAAAATTATTGCATACAGATTTACTAAAGGCATAAAAACCTTAACCGGAAGATAAGAACAACATAATTCAATCATTTTTAAAGCAAAAAATGTACAATTTACAAACATATAAGATTAAAGAAACTGAGGTCACTGAGCCGGGTAACAGAGTAGATATATATATATATATTAGATATATATATATATATATAAATATATTTCCTAAACAATATTGATTAATTGATTATATTAAGTTTAATTAAAGTAAAATTATTTTAAAAGAGGGAATCCATACTGGTAAGTTATATTTTGAAAGATGTTTTAAAGTAACTTGAAAGTAATATGTTAATAATGTTTTAACGGGGACTGGAATTAAATAGTTGTGAAGAACAAAATTTCAATTGTAAAAGGAAAAATTAAATTAGAAGCATGTAATCATTGTCATTGATCGGAAATTAGTTGACTTTTCAAAGGGAACAAACCAACTCCCGTTCAATGAACAATAATTAATAAATAAATACGTAAATACGAAGGTGTTTCGTCTTTACTCGAGTAATAAGTTTAAGCCAAATTAGCAATTCTAGTCAGGCCAAATATTTCCGCGAATAAAAGGGATTATCAACCAATGCTGATACTTGAAGAACTTATTCTTATGAAGCATTTTAGCCAATTCAATTTTGAGTGAAAAGCAATTTCTGTAGAGAAATCTATATACGTTTGGTGACAGCCGATTGCAACCAAAATACGAGGTGAACATCTACATGTATTAGCAGTCCTATATACAAAATTTCAACGTTCTGAGGCTACTCGTTTTTGAGTTACGCGAGATACGTACGTACGTACGTACATACGTTCGTATAGACGCCAAGAAAAATTCTCTTCAGAATTCATTTTAAAGCAATTTTATAATTTTTTTGGAGGAAAAGAGTCTTTTATTCTGTTCTTAGGTGCAGATATCACGCAAAAACATCGTTAAATTGCATTCGATAGCGGTCAAAATGGATATTTTCGTTGAAATATGCTGCCTGAAACTTTTCGCGATTGCAATACTTTTTTACTTCGTAGAAGGAAGTAAAAAATCTGATGTGAACAA
This sequence comes from Stegodyphus dumicola, assembly GCF_044657685.1. Taxonomy (NCBI): domain Eukaryota; kingdom Metazoa; phylum Arthropoda; class Arachnida; order Araneae; family Eresidae; genus Stegodyphus; species Stegodyphus dumicola. Next base: position 182,660,155 of record NC_140775.1, read on the forward strand.
CACATGTCTTTCATATGCGGTCTAATTTAATAAATTATGGACATTTTTCAATGCACTTCAATTAAACTTCTTTCCTCCAATTATTTTAACTTAATTAACCGATTTCTGAACGCAAGTTGTGAAAGACATCAGAGATGGCAGATTTTGAAACTAAATATCCCTGCCAATTTCTGTCGTACGGGCGTCAAACCTCTTCTAATTTGATTTTGTCTCAAAGAGTATAAAACGTTCCCAACTATAAATGCTATAAATGTAGAAAACGAAAGATCGCATTAAAAGTTAATTTTCGTTATGTGTAGCAAATTATTATTTTCTAAATTTGACTTTGCGTAAAATGAACGTTTTGTTATTTCAGACACTTCTGTATCTGGAAGTATATGACTACGACCAACGATTTGGAAAATAAATTGAATAATTATTTTTAAGCCACCCCCTTACCAAAATACGTTTGGTTCTACCAACTGCAATAACAGGAGAGGAGCACAATTCTATGTTATAGTAGTCTTATGTAGAAAATTTCAACGTTCTTTACGGCTAATCGTTTCTGAGTTATGCGAGTTACATACATACATATTATTACGGATTTTGTGTTTAGTTGGCTATTTTCTAGTAGAATTGTAATTAAAATTGTTTTACTTCCCCGTGTAATGCAGCGCGTGAATTTTAAGAAAAAGCTACGCCAAAAAAAGCAAAAATACAAGAGCCCGCGCATTTAATAAATATATATCTCGGAATTTATATTTAAATTGAAAAAATGCAATTGAGTGTTAGCTGTAACTGTAATTTTACTCTTTTGCTTTCCAGAAACCTCAATAAATTACCAGAAGCTTCTCGTGACTGATTAAAAAGCTTATAAAAGCCGGAGAAAAACATCTCAGTTCAGTTGTTGTCATTTGCTTAATTGCTGTCATTATTTTGAAATCGGATTAGCTTTCTCTGCGCGTTGAATTGTGTTCTATTTAACGCATAAGTTGTTTAAAATATAACTATTATTGTGATATTGTACGAATATCTGTGAGGAAATATTTCAGCATTTTATTTTTATTTCTTGTGTTTAAAATAAATTTTGTTGACTTTTTATCGACTTGTGCATTCAATCTATTACGAACCTGTACGTACGCAACAATATAAGCATACGTAAGAGCAGACGTCACGAAGAAAACCTTTTGAATCTATTTTAGAATCCGTTTGGGAAAAAGTCCAACAGCGGCAGAGCGGTAAAGTCGCTGAACACTGGTAGTTCGGTCCGAGGTTCGAATCCCGCGAACGGGCTGGCTACATGGGCGTTTTCGTGGTTTTCCCCATGTGTAACGTGTATACGAGTCAGTTTCCCTTAGAAAGTCCTCCACGAAGGCATCCCTCCACTTAGGCAGATAGCCCTCGTGTGCTTTGCCATAATTAAATACACCCCTACACCACCGTTTGGGAAAAAAACAGTCCTTTTCTGTCCATACGTACAGACGTCAAGCAACAAAATGTTCAAAATATATTCGGGAACGGTCAAAATGGATATTTTACCTGAATATAACCAAAATTTTTCCTGATTACAATATTTCCTTTACTTCGTACAAGGAAGTAGAAACAAAATTCATGAGGAATTCAGAGGTAAAAAGAAAAAAAAAGGTTTTATCTTTCAGGATCTAAGAGTTTGTTCTTAACAATTCACAATTGAAAATAACACTAATATTACCTATAAAATCTATAATTTTTTTTTTCTTCTTGGATACAAATCAGTAAATTAATTCTCACTTGCCTCATTAGTTAGAAGGGTCATCAGACCACTTCTGCAGCGTAAAACATTTTAGTGGGCTCAAAATGACCCTAATATTATCTATATATCCCCTTATCATTCACTTTCCTTAAACATAAACTGGTAAATTAGTTCCCACTTATAACGCCTCTAAATTAAAACCTGTACGCATCTTGATTCTAATATTACCGAAGATTTATTAATCTTCTTTTTTTTTTTTTTTTTTTTTTCTTAGTCATGAACTGATAAATTAATTCCCAATTACAGAACTCGTTTCTAAGTTTAAAAATGTACTCCAAAAGATCCTGATGTCACCTATAATTCTCCTTATCATTCCTTTTCTTAGTCACAAATTGGTAAATCAGTTCTCATTTGTAGGCCCTTTGAGTTCGAATATTGACTCAAAAGACCCTAACATAAATAAAGATTTCATATTATTATATATGAAATGACAAATGTAAATCTCTCTGACTCTGGGCTCAAACATTCACACATATAACTTAAATATTATACATAGATTTTTACAGTATTCCGTCTTCTTAAACGTAAACTGGGAAATTAAGTATTACGCATCAGCATTTAAGAACTGAAAACTGCAGAAACTTTCAGAATTTATATTACGCCCAAAGAGGATTTCTTTTCATTTACACAAATACATGTATCAAGAACATTTGAGTTAATGCGTCTTTAGACTAAAAATATTTAAAATCGCATAGATTTAGAGTTTTCGATAGATAATTTCACCCGAAAGAGATAAGAGTGTTTTTTTCTTTTCCTGTACAATGTTGCCACTGCGCGCTTTGAAATCGTTGAGTTTTTAATCAAAAATTCTTTAAAGTTTTACAAACCATGAAATAAAGAATAAAAATTTTAAATTCAAAATTCGGTCTTCCAGGTGCCCAGGCTCCAGTGCAGGATTAACTTATAGCCCTAGGATAGCCCTAGGTACCGTCGTTTTATCACATTGCAAAAGACATACATGCATTCACGCAGTTTCTTAATTACTTAATTTTTATTTCCTTGTACGAAGTAAAAACGAAGTATTGTAATCGCGAAAAGTTTCAGGCAGCATATTTCAACGACAATATCCATTTTGACCGCTATCGAATGCAATTTAACGATGCTTTTGCGTGATATATGTACGTAAGGACAGAATAAAAGACTCTTTTCTTTCAAAAAAATTATAAAACTGCTTTAAAATGAATTCTGAAGAGAATTTTTCGTGGCGTCTGTACGAACGTATGTACGTACGTATCTCGCATAACTCAAAAACGAGTAGCCTCAGAACGTTGAAATTTTGTATATAGGACTGCTATAACACGTAGATGCGCACCTCGTATTTTGGTTGCAATTGGCCGCACCGAACGTATATAAATATATTTATATATATATATCCCCTTTGTTACCCAGCTCAGTAATCTCAGTTTCTTTACTCTTATATGTTGGTAAATTGTACATTTTTTGCTTTAAAAATGATTGAATTATGTTGTTTTTATCTTCCGGTTAAGGATTTTATGTCTTTAGTAAATCTGTGTGCAATATTTTTAGAATTATCAGCAATTTTAAAGTTGTTTCATTGCCGCTAAGCCTTTTTTAATGGCGGCCATTGATGTTTACATTTGAAACAGGAGACTAGTGGATTTGTTGCCAATCTAGAGAAACTTAGCTTCGCAACAACAAAGATAACGCCTTCATTTATTATTGCCAATTAAATCATGTTTAATCCTTTCTGGAATATTTTCGAGGAAATAAGTGTTTAAGATTTACTTCGTAATTTTTAATATAAATATTTTGAGTTTTTATGTATTTTTGTCTTCTCGCGAAATGAGAACTGAATTAATTAAATGAGAAATACTCAATCGTCTGTGAAAAACTGTTTCTTTTTTGTTTTGTTTGCTTAATTTCATTTATACATCATTCTAGCTTTATTATAGTATTTGAATAGAACATGTGGCAACGATTAGATAATTCTATTCTTTAAATGATATAAATTTTGTGCATTATGAGTTATAATATGAAGGAAATATATAAGTTAACTGTTATATAATTATTGGATTATATAACAGTTAACTTAGTTTCCGTTATACAATTAGTATATAAGTTAACTGTTATATAAATATTAATACTGTTAGGTGAATCTAGCGCCAGAGTGTCGCTATGGTAAACAAATACTAGAGGGAATTTTAAAGAATGCATTTATTCTGTTGTAGTTTATGCGCTGTCGGCGAAGTAGATTTAATTCAATCCAATAAGTTTAAATGAAATGCAAGAAAAAATGCGTATAATTTAATATTCCAATACAAGGAAATCATGTGGTGTACACATCAGATTTTTTAAATATAATACAGGGCGATAATTTTTGTTGTCAACAATTTGGCGACGAAAATGCCGTTTCGAGGCAGCTTTGGGCTAAAAATATTTTAAATATATTTAAAAGATGCGGATTATTTATCAAAATATGCATAAACAATACTAATGTCACAAAAGGAAAAAAATTTAAATTGACATTTATTTCCTATACGAAATCTGCAATTTGGTACTTTTAAGGCGTCTATATGTTGTTGGTTACACTTTTTAATTTAAAACTATTGACAGTTAGATATTAAATTCTTTCAATAACTGCCATTTCTTGCAAATAACTCTAACATGTTTAATTGATCATCGAATAATTTATTTTAATTTAAATTAAAAATAAGCAAATTTTGGCAACAACCTAAATTTTCAGAAAACATTTAACAAGTGGGACAATACTTGAAAATAAATTATAACTATATCTAGCCTGTTTCTCCTGTTTATTAAATTTTTCTCCGAAGCATAAAAAAATACGTATATTTATATGAAATAATTATAAAATTCTTTATTTCCTATTATAGCTTCATATTCAACGATGTTTCAATTCTGATAAATTTTTCATCACCAGAGAGAAAATTTGCTAGGAATTACCTTCGTCACGCGTTATAGTTTCTCATCGGATAATTTGGTTCGATTCTCGCAATTTTCAACTGCGCAAAAGACTTGTTCGATTTCCAAACAAAGTGATCAGTTTTTAGTGCAAAATTTCTTAATTCAGTATACTTAGTTTCTTATATATACAGATAAAAATAAATAAAAAAATTTAAAAGCCTTCAGATTTTATTTTACGCCCAAAGGGGTGCCTTTTTAAAGTTTTGTGTTCTACCTTTATTTATTAAATTTCATGTTCTTCGCACTTAAATCACATAAAATTGAATTCAACAGCAGTACCACAAAAAATATTTAAGGGGTATCAGTAACCCCTATAACGACAATGTTAAATTGGCCATTTTCGATGTACCTTTCCTCAAAATCTGCTGTAGATACAAATTTGAAATTTTTTCCGTAATTAAAGTATACCTATCTGATTATACTAAAATGAGCTTTTGAAGCATTTTGAGTTTGAGTAAATTACAGAATATTTTGTTAGGCATAGTAAAATTTAGCACTTTTCTCACACAAAAAAAAATTAATTTTTTTTCTAAGTTTATTACAAAAAGCTCGTTTCGGTAAATATTAGGGAACCTAATAAATGAGCCATAAAAAGTTTAGATACCTGTGAGCAGTAGTTCCTGAGAAAACGTACATCGAGTATAAAAAATCAAGTTTGGAGAAAAACGCGTTTTTATGTAAAAATTCTCATTGATCAAAGCAGTAGATGACAAATTAAAACTGTATTTTTTTAAAGTTCTAATTTTCATAGAAATTAAAGAATGGTATTTTTAGAAAGATAAAAGTGTAGAGAATTTGTAAATGCAAAAATCCGAAATCACAATTTTTCGAAGATTTTGGGGTTCCAACACCCCTTAAAAACAGCAAATCTTTATAATTTCCGATAGACAGTCTCGTTCACTGGAGATATTATTTTTTTTACGTACAGTGTTGCCATTGCTCGCTTTGAAATCGTTGAGTTTTTCACCGAAAAGTCGTTAAAGGTTTAAAAAATTTGAAACGGATAATAAAAAAATTCCATTCCGAATTTGGGCTTTCAGATATCCATATTCGAATGGAGAACTACGTTGTTCAAAATTGGATGTCTCTAGGTATCGTTGTTTTTTCACAGTTCAAAAAACAAAAAACATACATAATTTCATGCAGCTTCTTCATTATTTAATTTCTTTAAATATAATGCAGGGCTCTAATATTTGGTGGCAACAATCTGAAGAGTGAACCGCCATTTATAGTGAACCGACACAAAATGCCAAAAAGAAATTATTAGCACTTCTAGGCAATAAAATCCTTTGGGCCATTAAAATCTGTATCTATAAATCTTTGAATAAGGTTAATGGCACACTGATATAATTGATTAGCTGTATTTATAAGTTTCCACTCCGTTATTTCTGTTTCCTTTTAATGGAAATGAAAACAATGTACTAAACTCGGACGTCAGTAACTAAACGCTTGATGAATCTTGGCGTTGTAATCTTTCCAATGCTGTATTTACTACAAATACATAATTCAAATGCCTTCGCGGACCACATAGAATTGCTTCGGGGCCACCAGTTTGGCGTAGACTAAAATTTGCCCCCCTCAAGATCGTACTTCTGTTCTTGACGTCAGGTGATATTATTCATAAGCTTTATTGGAAGCTCAAGTTCTTCGCTCGAATTACCTTCCCGTGCTTGAGCTATCATACAAATATCTTCCCATACCTCTCTCTCGATTCCCATTCCAGATTCGACAAGGCCATCACAGACGATAATAAACTATCCGTTAACCTCTTATTTCAACTGATTTACGATTTACTCGCCTCCTCAAGAGTCACACATCCGAAATATAAAATAAACAGTGAAGCTGGACCTGCCTAATCCAGCCTGCCTCGGTTCGCGTCTATCGAATTCGGGATCAGATTAAGGGATATCTATTTCACGTCTCGAGGACGTCATCATCAATCTCCCCGAGGCTGTCAGGAGATTTCTCCGGTTACGGGTAGTGCCTATCGCTGGATCTTACACTGTCGCGAAGCCAACGTATAAACAAAAGAAGATTTCGAGCGTTTGCTTGTTATCTGAATGACTAAATCGAGGGCCCATGTTCATTAATTTGGACGTGAGTGATAGTTAGGTTGGAAGGAAAAAAAATTCTTAGGTTACACCAGTAAATGAATTAAAGTTGGGCATTTGGGGACTTTTTTTGGCACTTTAGTCAGGTCAGATTTAATCATTGAGGCGAGCAGATTAAAAGATTGCATACTATTAGAATTTTTTCTTTAAATATAATAAAAAAGAAAAATTGTTTACTATGTGTATCGATAATAAATGCAATAGTTAAGTTTGCTTGCTAGGCGTCAGGTTAAAATTTCAAAGTTTGGTAAACCAAGCCACAACATTTGTAGTTTTATCTACTGTTATATATAGTTCTTTTATTCTGTATTAATACAATGGGCCATAATAAATGTTTCCGCGGTTTTTCTATACATTTTTGAACAAAAGTTTCTTTATTGGAAATCAATTTTAATCAAATACGTATTGACCATTATTAGCTATGATCTTTTGCCATTTTTAAGGTAGCTTTATAATTCCACCGGTGTAGAAATTCTGTGGTTTATTGTCTAAAAACTTGGCTAAGTGATTTTCAGCGGTGCTTCGATCGGCCAATATTTTTACCAACAAGAGAGTTCTGCAGAGATCGAAACAAATGGTAGTCAGATAGAGCAAGGTTCGGCGTATTCGATGGATGCATCAAAACTTCTCAACCAAGTTCCGTCAATTTGTTTCACTCATTGTCATGACGGAACACAACTAACTTTCTTTCTGTTGGCAAATTCTGGTCGCTCTTTCTGGATCGCTTCTTTCAGACGGTTCGAGTTGCGCACGGTTCAGGGCCAAATTAGGGGTTTCGCCAGGTTGCAGCAGCTTATAATGGACAATTCTTTTCCCATTCCACCAAACACTCAACCAAACCTTATTTAGAGACAATCCAGACTTTGATGTCGCTTGTGGAGGGTCACCAGCCTTTGACAATGATCGCTTGGGTTTGGTTTTCTCGTATTTCACCCATTTTTCATCGCCAGTAATTATCCGCTTTAAGAATGGTTCGATTTTGTTACATTACAGCATCACTTCACTGATGGTAATTCGATCAATCAAGTTTCTTTAAGTTAATTCCTGTGGCACCAAAACATCAAGCTTCTTTTTTTTGCAGTCTGCTCTTTCCAATGGTTCCAAACTGTCATGTGATTCATGTTTAGTGCCTCTGCTATTTCTTGACCGCTTGCGTGCCAGTCTTGCTTCACCAGTTTCAAAATTTCATCGGCATTTTCAATTACTAGCTGACCAAAATGAGGTGCATCTTTAACATCGAAATTTCAGGAACGGAATAGAGCATACCACTTCTGGTTCCTGTTCTCTCACAGCATTCTTACTGTACGCTTCACAAATTTTTAGGCATGTTTTTGCAGCGTTTTTACTTTTTACTTCCTTGTACGAAGTAAAAAGGAAGTATTGTAATCGCGAAAAGTTTCAGGCAGCATATTTCAACGAAAATATCCATTTTGACCGCTATCGAATGCAATTTAACGATGTTTTTGCGTCATATCTGTACGTAAGGACAGAATAAAATACTCTTTTCCTTCAAAAAATTATAAAACTGCTTTAAAATGAATTCTGAAGAGAATTTTTCGTGGCGTCTGTACGAACGTATGTACGTACGTACGTACGATCGTATCTCGCATAACTCAAAAACGAGTAGCCTCAGAACGTTGAAATTTTGTATATAGGACTGCTATAATATGTAGATGTGCACCTCGTATTTTGGTTTCAATCGGCCGCACCAAACGTATATAAATATATTTATATATATATATCCACTCTATTACCCGGCTCAGTGATCTCAGTTTCTTTACTTTTATATGCTTGTAAATTGTACAATTTTTGCTTTAAAAAATGATTGAATTATGTTGTTTTTATCTTCCGGTTAAGGATTTTATGCCTTTAGTAAATCTGTGTGCAATATTTTTAGAATTATCAGCAATTTTAAAGTTGTTTAATTGCCGCTAAGCCTGTTTTTAATGACGGCCATTGATGTTTACATTTGAAACAGGAGACTAGTGGATTTGTTGCCAATCTAGAGAAACTTAGCTTCGCAACAACTTAGCTTTGATTCTTTCTGGAATTTTTTCGAGGAAATAAGCGTTTGAGATTTACTTCGTAATTTTTAATATAGATATTTTGAGTTTTTATGTATTTTTGCCTTGTCGCGAAGTGAAAACTCTATTAGTTGAATGAGAAATACTCAATCGTCTGTTAAAATCTGCGTCTTTTTGTTTTATTTGCTTAATTTCTTTTATACATAGTCTAGCTTTATTATAGTGTTTGAATAGAACATGTGGCAACGATTAGATAATTCTTTAAATGATATACATTTTGTGCATTCTGAGTTATAATATGAACGAAATATAATACTGTTAAGTAAACCTAGCGCCAGAGTGTCGCTATGGTTAACAAAGTGAATTTTAAAGAATACATTTATTCTATTGTGGTTTATGAGCTGTCGGCGAAGTAGGTTTAATTCAATCTAATAAGTTTAAATAAAATGCAAGAAAAAATGCGTATAATTTAATATTCCGTACAAGGAAGTCATGTGGTGTACACATCAGATTTTTTTATAGTAATAAAGCATCACATAGCATACTTCTTCAGATATTTCACTCATGTTAAAATCAATATAACTTTTACACGTATAACGAATTAGAATACTATCTTCACAAAGAAGGGAAGCTGAATATCACCTTTTAAGCACATGTTCGTTTGAGACAATCGCGTGAGTATTCCCGGATATATAGGCATCAATGCCATCTACTGGCAAAAAACGGCGGAGACTTTTTATATGACCCAAAACTATGTAGGAGATCAAAAATATTTGTAGGGATTGTGATTTTAACTATATGTAACTGGTGGCAAATCCTTAATAGACTTGTAAGCTACTTAGATAAAATGGTTACAGGCGAAAATATCGCAGCAAAAACATCCCGGAGAAATCAACACAAGGCGAAAATGTCGTTATAAAAAACATCGCGGCAGAAAAGAAAGCAAGGAGAAAACATCGTGGTGCAAAACATCGTCGTCGAAAATCAAGCGATTCAAAAACTTTTTCGCAATTTAAACACATCGTCGTCGAAAATGTGGTAAAAAAGTAAAGCGCCTGCAAATCATCGCAGACATGGTTTTCAAAGTTGTATGCATATGCACATAATGATTTGTGCGAGCAAATTGGAATGAGGAATTTTTTTTTACTTTTATATTTTCTAACTAAGGAGTAAATTTTTTTGAAGAATTCAGAAGGAAACTTAAACATTTAAATACTGAAAATGAGTAGAAAATTAATGCCACTTATAGCAGTTAACATGATTTTATAAGATGATAATTAATTAAACAATTTTAATAAAAGTAACCACATGCAATTTACTCATGTTCCTTTTTCTAATTTTTTTGGACTAAGTTTTTCATGAAAAATTACCAATAATACTTTATAAAAAATCTGATGTGTACACCACATGACTTCCTTGTACGGAATATTAAATTATACGCATTTTTTCTAGCATTTTATTTAAACTTATTAGATTGAATTAAACCTACTTCGCCAACAGCGCATAAATCACAATAGAATAAATGCATTCTTTAAAATTCACTTTGTTTACCATAGCGACACTCTTTAAGAGTATTATATTTCATTCATATTATAACTCAGAATGCACAAAATGTATATCATTTAAAGAATTATCAAATCGTTGCCACATGTTCTATTCAAATACTATAATAAAGCTAGAACTATGTATAAAAGAAATTAAGCAAATAAAACAAAAAAGAAACAGTTTTTCACAGACGATTGAGTATTTCTCATTTAATTAATTCAGTTCTTACTTCGCGAGAAGGCAAAAATACATGCCGTCGCCGAATGTGGTCTGGCATTGTCATCTAACAGCAGAACGCCAGATGTGAGAAGGCCAGGCCGTTTTTTTTTTTTTTTTTTTTTTCCGAATCGCCTCTTTCAATTTCGACAGGGTGTCACAGTAGCGGTTAGCATTGATGGTTCCAACCTCCAAAACGTCCAGCAACAAAACACCTTGGGCGTCCCAGAAAACTGTGAGGAGCACTTTACCTGCAGAGAGAGTCGTCTTTAACTTCTTTCGGAATAGAACGTTAAACTTGTTAGTTAATTAACAAAGGTCATTAATCAATGATCTTTTTACTTCCTTGTACGAAGTAAAAAGGAAGTATTGTAATCGCGAAAAGTTTCAGGCAGCATATTTCAAAGAAAATATCCATTTTGACCGCTATCGAATGCAATTTAACGATGTTTTTGCGTCATATCTGAACGTTAGGACAGAATAAAATACTCTTTTTCATTAAAAAAAGTTATAAAACTGCTTTAAAATTGATTATGAAGAGAAATTTTCGTGGCGTCTGTACGAACGTATGTACGTACGTTCATGCGTACGTACGTATCTCGCATAACTCAAAAACGAGTAGCTTCAGAGCGTTGGAATTTTGTATATAGGACTGCTATAACATGTAGATGTGCACCTCGTATTTTGGCTGCAATCGGCCGCACCAAACGTATATAAATATATATATATATATATATACCCATTCTATTATCCGGCTCAGTGATCTCAGTTTCTTTACACTTATATGTTTGTAAATTGTACATTTTTTGCTTTAAAAATGATTGAATTATGTTGTTTTCATTTTCCGGTTAAGGATTTTATGCCATTGTAAATCTGTGTGCAATATTTTTAGAATTATCAACGATTTTAAAGTTGTCTAAGTGCCGCTAAGCCTTTTTTTTTTTTTTTTTTTATGGCGGCCATTGATTGTTTAAATTTGAAACAGCAGACTAATGGATTTGTTGCCAATCTAGAGAAACTTAGCTTCGCAACAACAAAGATAACGCATTCATTTATTATTGCCAATTAAATCATGCTTAATTCTTTTTGGAATTTTTTCGAGGAAATAAGCGTTTGAGATTTACTTCGTAATTTTTAATACAGATATTTTGAGTTTTCATGTATTTTTGCCTTCTCGCGAAGTAAGAACTGAATTAATTAAATGAGAAATACTCAATCGTCTGTGAAAAACTGTTTCTTTTTTGTTTTATTTGCTTAATTTCTTTTATACATAGTTCTAGCTTTATTATAGTATTTGAATAGAACATGTGGCAACGATTCGATAATTCTTTAAATGATATACATTTTGTGCATTCTGAGTTATAATATGAATGAAATATAATACTCTTAAAGAGTGTCGCTATGGTAAACAAAGTGAATTTTAAAGAATGCATTTATTCTATTGTGATTTATGCGCTGTTGGCGAAGTAGGTTTAATTCAATCTAATAAGTTTAAATAAAATGCTAGAAAAAATGCGTATAATTTAATATTCCGTACAAGGAAGTCATGTGGTGTACACATCAGATTTTTTATAAAGTATTATTGGTAATTTTTCATGAAAAACTTAGTCCAAAAAAATTAGAAAAAGGAACATGAGTAAATTGCATGTGGTTACTTTTATTAAAATTGTTTAATTAATTATCATCTTATAAAATCATGTTAACTGCTATAAGTGGCATTAATTTTCTACTCATTTTCAGTATTTAAATGTTTAAGTTTCCTTCTGAATTCTTCAAAAAAATTTACTCCTTAGTTAGAAAATATAAAAGTAAAAAAAAATTCCTCATTCCAATTTGCTCGCACAAATCATTATGTGCATATGCATACAACTTTGAAAACCATGTCTGCGATGATTTGCAGGCGCTTTACTTTTTTACCACATTTTCGACGACGATGTGTTTAAATTGCGAAAAAGTTTTTGAATCGCTTGATTTTCGACGACGATGTTTTGCACCACGATGTTTTCTCCTTGCTTTCTTTTCTGCCGCGATGTTTTTTATAACGACATTTTCGCCTTGTGTTGATTTCTCCGGGATGTTTTTGCTGCGATATTTTCGCCTGTAACCATTTTATCTAAGTAGCTTACAAGTCTATTAAGGATTTGCCACCAGTTACATATAGTTAAAATCACAATCCCTACAAATATTTTTGATCTCCTACATAGTTTTGGGTCATATAAAAAGTCTCCGCCGTTTTTTGCCAGTAGATGGCATTGATGCCTATATATCCGAGAATACTCACGCGATTGTCTCAAACGAACATGTGCTTAAAAGGTGATATTCAGCTTCCCTTCTTTGTGAAGATAGTATTCTAATTCGTTATACGTGTAAAAGTTATATTGATTTTAACATGAGTGAAATATCTGAAGAAGTATGCTATGTGATGCTTTATTACTATAAAAAAATCTGATGTGTACACCACATGACTTCCTTGTACGGAATATTAAATTATACGCATTTTTTCTTGCATTTTATTTAAACTTATTAGATTGAATTAAACCTACTTCGCCGACAGCTCATAAACCACAATAGAATAAATGTATTCTTTAAAATTCACTTTGTTAACCATAGCGACACTCTGGCGCTAGGTTTACTTAACAGTATTATATTTCGTTCATATTATAACTCAGAATGCACAAAATGTATATCATTTAAAGAATTATCTAATCGTTGCCACATGTTCTATTCAAACACTATAATAAAGCTAGACTATGTATAAAAGAAATTAAGCAAATAAAACAAAAAGACGCAGATTTTAACAGACGATTGAGTATTTCTCATTCAACTAATAGAGTTTTCACTTCGCGACAAGGCAAAAATACATAAAAACTCAAAATATCTATATTAAAAATTACGAAGTAAATCTCAAACGCTTATTTCCTCGAAAAAATTCCAAAAAGAATTAAGCATGATTTAATTGGCAATAATAAATGAATGCGTTATCTTTGTTGTTGCGAAGCTAAGTTTCTCTAGATTGGCAACAAATCCACTAGTCTGCTGTTTCAAATTTAAACAATCAATGGCCGCCATAAAAAAAAAAAAAAAAAAAAGGCTTAGCGGCACTTAGACAACTTTAAAATCGTTGATAATTCTAAAAATATTGCACACAGATTTACAATGGCATAAAATCCTTAACCGGAAAATGAAAACAACATAATTCAATCATTTTTAAAGGAAAAAATATACAATTTACAAACATATAAGTGTAAAGAAACTGAGATCACTGAGCCGGATAATAGAATGGATATATATATATATATATATTTATATACGTTTGGTGCGGCCGATTGCAGCCAAAATACGAGGTGCACATCTACATGTTATAGCAGTCCTATATACAAAATTCCAACGCTCTGAAGCTACTCGTTTTTGAGTTATGCGAGATACGTACGTACGCATGAACGTACGTACATACGTTCGTACAGACGCCACGAAAATTTCTCTTCATAATCAATTTTAAAGCAGTTTTATAATTTTTTTTAATGAAAAAGAGTATTTTATTCTGTCCTAACGTACAGATATGACGCAAAAACATCGTTAAATTGCATTCGATAGCGGTCAAAATGGATATTTTCTTTGAAATATGCTGCCTGAAACTTTTCGCGATTACAATACTTCCTTTTTACTTCGTACAAGGAAGTAAAAAGATCATTGATTAATGACCTTTGTTAATTAACTAACAAGTTTAACGTTCTATTCCGAAAGAAGTTAAAGACGACTCTCTCTGCAGGTAAAGTGCTCCTCACAGTTTTCTGGGACGCCCAAGGTGTTTTGTTGCTGGACGTTTTGGAGGTTGGAACCATCAATGCTAACCGCTACTGTGACACCCTGTCGAAATTGAAAGAGGCGATTCGGAAAAAAAAAAAAAAAAAAAAAAAAAACGGCCTGGCCTTCTCACATCTGGCGTTCTGCTGTTAGATGACAATGCCAGACCACATTCGGCGACGGCAACGCAAAACCAATATGGTTTTGCGTTGCCATACTCTTGGTTGGGAGCGCCTACACCCAACCATACTCTTGGTTGGGAGCGCCTACACCATCCGCCATACAGTCCTGATCTCGCACCAAGCGACTTCCATCTGTTTCCGGCTTTGAAGAAAAATCTCGGGGGAAGGCGCTTTGTTAGCAATACTGAAATGAAAGAAGCCGTTCAACGCTTCTTCCATATGCAAAGCCCTGACTTTTTTCCTGGAGGGCTTTTTGAAGCTTATCAAGAGATATGACAAATGTCTCAATGTACTTGGTACCTATGTGGAAAAATAAAGGTATGTCATATCTTTAATGTCTCATTCTATTTTTTGACTTTCATACACAACTCTGACCACAGTCGACAGGGGAAACTTATTTTTCAACTTACCCTCGTATTTACTAACTCTTTATTGTCAATGTGAATTTTATTTCTAAATGAGGATATCTATCCTCATTTAGCGATCATGGCAAATTCCCAGTCTCTATGTCAATCTCGGCACCCAGAAATAAAAGTAAATTGAAAGGAAAAAAATAGCAGTTAATATGTTATAAGGTATTTCTCCCACTTCCCTAGCGTGCCTTCGTGGTGTAAGGGTAGCACGCTGGGCCGGTATTCCAGAGGTCCGTGGTTCGATTCCCGGCGAAGGCGGTTGCATATTTTTCATTTTTCTGCTTCAAATAAACCTAATCACTCTACAAGTGGCGCCCAAACTAAGAGGGTTGTGGATGATGATTCTCCGCACCCAGGATTTGGCGACTAGGTCCCCTAAAACCCTAGTCGCCCTTTTAAAAGGGGACTATATAAGGTATCACTCCCACCTTCTTAGCGTGCCTTCGTGGTGTAGTGGTTCAGCACGCTGGGGCGGTATTCCAGAGCTTCGTGGTTCGATTCCTGGCGAAAGCGTTGCTCATTTTTCATCTTTTCTGCTTCCAATTAACCTAATGACATACAATCGTACGCATTTCGTCCTGATTTTAATGTTGTTTACAGCCTAATATAGTATTTTTTATACACTTACTTGCATTTTATTCGGAGATAATGCTTATCTATTGATGCATTACTGAAGTATTAGATTTTGCTTCATTGAATGACTTCATTGAATGACGCAGTTAATCTACTGTCACTTTGTGTCTTACAGAATCTCACGAGGAAAGCTCTATTAGAAATTGTTACCAATCTCTTGATTTCCCTACTTAGATATCAGATTTATTCAAAGGAATAAACACGAAGAAACAAAACCTTTTTGGTACATCTTTAATTGTGGAATTAAAAGGAAAACTCAGCCTACTGAATGGAAATGCCAAGCGAAGCTTAAGGACCAATTACGGAAATTGAAGA
This sequence comes from Stegodyphus dumicola, assembly GCF_044657685.1. Classification (NCBI taxonomy): domain Eukaryota; kingdom Metazoa; phylum Arthropoda; class Arachnida; order Araneae; family Eresidae; genus Stegodyphus; species Stegodyphus dumicola. The sequence continues at coordinate 182,676,112 of NC_140775.1, forward strand.
GTGCAATCCTAAGAATTAAAGTGGTAATTAACTGGGCATTGCCTGTTTCTTACCAAGCTTGAAACATTTCTTCCTAATTAATACAGTTGCAATTTTAGAAAGTCCCGAGTAGCTTTGAAAGTGAGTAAGACTTTTAATTGACTTCGATTAACTGATTCAAATATGCTTCTACTTTTTCTCATGGAATGCAGTTGTACTTATTGCACCGGCGATGTGAATTCTTTTGCTACTATTAAAATGACATTTTGATAAATATCGTGAAATTTATATGCCATTTTATTATCGAAATTATTAATTATTATTTCTGTTAGAAATAATCTTGGGACTAAGATTAGAAATGCACGCTAAGCTGAAATGACAATAAATTGTCAAATGTCTAGCAAGTAATACTTGACGTCCTAAATAAGAGTCAAATCATGTGAAAAATATCTAATCTGTGATTGGTCTACAACTTTAACCCCCCCCCCATTCTCGTGAAGAGTTTAAGAAGAACATTAAGAGTATGAAGGTAACCGAGGATTATTCAGCATTACCTTCACTAGTGTTAGTTTTATGTAAATAAATCCGTAGTGCTCCTCCCTTTTATTTTACTAAATTAAGTGCTGAGGAACTTAGTGAACTACTAAGCGAATAATCTTTTAAGTCCAAGAACAGAAATGTAAGCTCAAGAAAGGTTAACTACCCTTTATTTGCTCCAAATAAAGATGTCATACGGCCCCTTTCTAAGGGCGTACAACAAAGCCTCCACTTGGGTTTAACTTAAAATGCAAGCAATCAGAACTGATTAATGACTAATTAAAGAGATTTAGCCGAAGCTAGCACAAATTCTAACCTAGTTGACCCGTAATATTAAACTAGCCAACGAAGCTATTAAAAGGCACTTAATACGGTCGAGCATAGTAATAGTTGAAGAGATATAGCCAAAAGCCAAACGCCTGCTATTCAGGAATCCTAACTCTCTCTCTCCCAAAGTCAGTGGAACATTGACTTAAATACTTTCTACTTCTCATTTGCATTTAACGCGATTCTAAAACCTCATTCTGGCAAGGAATTGTAAGCTGAAGCTAGAAGAGATAGGAAAGGTTAATAAACTTAAAATAACATGGCGGACATGCTTGTTTAGATTTGAAACAGCAGAATAGTAGATTTGTTGCCAATCTAGAGAGACTAAGCTTCGCAACAACAAAGATAACGCCTTCATTTATCATTACGAATTAAATCATACTTAATACTTTCTGGAATTATTTTCAGGAAATAAGCGTTTGAGACTTACTTCGTAATTTTTAATATAGATATTTTGAGTTTTTATGTATTTTTGCCTTGTCGCGAAGTGAGAACTGAATTAGTTGAATGAGAAATACTCAATCGTCTGTGAAAAACTGTTTCGTTTTTGTTTTGCTTAATTTCTTTTATACATCGTTCTAGATTTATTATAGTATTTGAATAGAACATGTGACAACGATTAGATGATTCTTCAAATGATATAAATTTTGTGCATTCTGAATTATAATATGAACGAAATATAACGCTGTTAAGTGAACCTAGCTCCAGAGTGTTGTTTTTACAAAGGCAACCAAATTAGCTAGTCTTAAAGTTTTATAAGAATAGCTTGAAAGAATGGATCTTAACACAGACATCTTTGTATAGCTTTCTTACGTACTCGGCCATGTTCTCCGTTTGAGAAATAAAGACCGAAAACGTATACTAAAAATATATAACAAGCAGAAATGTTTGTTATATATTTTAAACTCTAGTTATATTATATTGATGATCATTTATAACAGCACATATAGAGTATACATGACAGTATGCAGAGCATGGTGATATACAGGGGATGTTTACACGCTTCTAGAACGATTTCCATAAAGAATATTTTTAAATTAATGTTTGTAATAACAATTTCTCGTAACAGCTTGTATCTAAAATGTGAAATATTGTCTGCCGCTTTTAAATTTATTCTTCTTTCAAAATATCGCCTGCAAACAAACTGCTTATAGAAGGATATACAGTGGTGGCCAAAATTATGGACACTTTTGGAAATTTTTATGTTTTTGAACTTTGTATGCTTATAGAAAACGTTACGTTTCACAAAATGCAAACTTGTATATATCATTTTAAAGTGAATTTATTACGGAATTCAATACAAAACACAAAATTCAATTATTTGCAATACAAAAAAGTTAAACGATAATAGTTATCGATATACATTAGATAGTGATGATTGCAGTGAGTTATCAGTACTTAGTCGTGTACCCTTTATTTTTGATTACAGCTTCACATCGACGTTTCATTCAGCTGACAAGAGTTTTAAGCTCTTCTTTCGTTATTACATGATGCCAGGAAACAATTATAGCCTCAATTAGTTCTCTTTTATTTCATGGGCGCCTCATTCGGACAAGAGTTTTCAAACGATGCCACAAATTTTCGATAGGATTGAGGTCAGGACTGTTTCCTGTCCATGACAACAATTTAATGCTCTTTGTACGAAACCACTCTTTCGATATTTTTGCCGTGTGAAAAGGAGCAGAATCCTGCTGAAAAATAAACGAAGCATTGTTGGGAAAGTGATCTCTGATGGAAGGTAGAAGTTTTGGTTCTAGAATAGTGTCAATGTATTTTCTGGCATTCAGTGTCCCATCGATCACATGAAGGCGACCGATACCATCTGCTGACATGCATGCCCAAATTATAACACTAACTGGGTTCTTCTCAGTTGCTTGAATGCAGTCAGGATTTAGCTCTTCTATTCTACGTCTTACATATTTTCGCCCATCACTACCGAATAACGATAGCTTAGTTTCATCACTCCATATAACTTGTGACCACTGATTATCTGTCCAATTAATGTGTTCCTTTGCCCACTGCAGTCGTTTTTTTTTTCGTTGCTAAAAATTAAGAAAATTAAGATAAGGCTTTATTCATGGAATTCTACCTCCTAGTCCAACATCTGTTAATCTTCTCCTGATTGTTATTGAACTGACAGAATCACCAGCATTATTCATGTCACTTCTGATGGCCGCTGATGACATTATTCTATCTTGGAGACATAGTCATTTTATTCTTCTGTCATCAATAGATGTGGTGCACCTTTTTCGGCCTTTTCCTTCTTTGTTTTTTATTGAATTTGTCTCCTGATATCGTAAACAAAACTTTCGGATTCCAGATGTAGTCAATGAACCACCCACCTGTCTTGCAATTTCAGCGTAGGAAAGACCACTTTCTCGTAAAACAATAATATTACATCTCTTTCTAGGTGTCCAATCTACTCTTTTATTTGATGTCATTGCTTACTAAATATTAAAAATTTTTACAAAAATTCCTACTTGTAATTGCAGTGTATAAGAAACAGGACCTTCTTCTACAGAACAAAGCAAAATAATGAATGGTTTCAAGTGTAAACATGATGTCATCTTCTACTGGCAGTAACTAACATTTGATTGGTTCTCAGAACAAGAAGAGTGATTGGCCAGGAAAGCTAGACATTACAAACCACTTCATAACTGTGTTTTTTATTTACATTAAAGTACATATAACTTTTTTTGTATTGCAAATAATTGAATTTTGTTTTTTGTATTGAATTCCGTAATAAATTCTCTTTAAAATGATATATACAAGTTTGCATTTTGCGAATAGTAACATTTTCTATAAGCATACAAAGTTCAAAAACATAAAAGTTTCCAAAAGTGTCCATGATGTGAATTGCATAGTATTAAAATTTCTAAGTGCAAAATAAGCAACGTCGAAAACAAACAGAAGGGGTTTTTATACATGTTTTTATACTCTAAAAACTATAAAAAAAAGACCTAACTTTAAAAAAAAAAAGCAGGAGACTTTGAAAAATCTGCAATGCCCTCGCAGGGACTTGAACCCTAGATTTCTCCAATATGCTTCAAGAATGCTTCCAATTACACCATTACATTATGGACATTATGGAAAGGATGGGGAAAATACCTTATAGTATATTCTCGTGGTGTGTGTTACTAACAAATAAATCTAATCTCTAAAATTAAATTCTCTGTTAAGGGGACTCATACACCTTAAAACCCATAAGATGTTCGAATAGTTGACAGTTGCAAGAATTAAGATAACTTATTTATTTTAAAAGCAATTACTACCAACTTTTTACAGCTGACTACATAATATAGCTGCTTTCTGAAATAGTCATCAGAAAGTTTGTGTTGCCACAAATATTTTTATAATTTAATCCGCTTTGTGACAACATTTTTCGTCATGTTTCCAACTTGCGCGCACAGTTTAAAACATTCTGTTTCATAATTTAATTCCATATTTAATATATAGCTTTTATAACATTTGGAAACTACTGTGAATCTAAAATTCTAAAAATTTCATGTTAAATTTTTATTTTATTTCGAGTTGAGTTTATAAAATGTATTTTATTAAAAAATGTTTAATGTTTTTGCCCATAAAATTTTTCAATATTAAAATATTCATCAGATTGTTGGTTCAGTTAGAAAATAGTGCTCATATAAAGAATTACATCCAATTTCAAGAATGTACCATTAGCCATTTTTAAAATATCATGCGCGCAAGATGGAAACACGGCGAAATATTTTGTCACAAAGAGGATTCAATTACAAAAATATTTGTGGCAACATAAACTTTCTGGTTACTAGTTTCCAAAGCAGCTATATTATGTAGTCAGCTGTAAAAAGTTGGAAGTAATTGCCTTTAAAATAAATAAAATATCCCAATTCTTGCAACAGTCACATATTCGAAGATCATGAGGGGTTTAAGGTGTATGAGTCCCCTTAATTGTCCATATCATCCGGTATTTAAAACGCTTTTTTGCCTGTGTAAGGAAAAGGATATTCATTCTTCTATCAGTACGGATAAGGCATCTGCGCTACCAGTTTTGACTCCTAGACAGTCTTTCATATGGATGTTTCACTTTTTGTACGGCAAAATCTCAACGCTGTAACCCAGATGATTGTGGAGCACATTTCATTAAGATGCTGGATTATGGTCGATTTATAGTTCAACTTTGGATCCGAAAATCCATAATTCAAATTTTTTAAACTCCATTTGCTTCTCTCTCAATAGTAGACAACAATTCCTGAGCTGGAGTTAATTTATGGCTCGCGTAGGCTATGGGGAAAATGTGTTCATTGACTATTTCAGATAAACATACTGCAATCTCTATTTGAGAGGCAGCACAATGTATAACGAACGATTGTCACAAAACTAGTGCATATAACGATGCAGCTTTAATTAGTGCATCCTTAATTTCCTCAAAGGTAAGCAAATATCGTGCTCTTCTTTAAACTTCTGCGCTGCTTCTTTGTCTTCGATTTTGATTATATTGAAATTGTTTTTATTTTCTTGGGATCTCAGAGCCAATTACATAACTTAAATATTTAATCAGTTTATCGAAATCGTATTTGCTGATATTTACTGCAAAGTAAAGCACTTCCAGTTTAGTAAGTGTCATATCTAAATGAATCATATGAGATTTCCAGTCCTTTAGGAAAACTGTGATGTCGCCATTTTATGCTTTGGTGAAACCTTTGCATTTGTGGAGTTGTAAGGATCTTAAGTTTTACTAACGTTTATTTTATTTTAAATCTTTACTATCACTTCTTATTTTCTACTTCCGGCAAGAATTAAAAGCTTTAACTTATTTATGCAAATCTGTCTGGCGAACGCCAAATACTTAAGTTGTGGCTTTTTGCCAAGCGAGAGAGAGGAAGGAGTTAGTAGAAGCAGGCCGCTTGCCTTAGCAGTTTTTACTCGGTTGCTGGTTGCCTTCCAGGCCAGAGGTTTAATCCTCTTGATAATTTTAAACGTATTGTAGTGTTAACAGTTCTCTGTACTACATACGGCTTCCTGTTAATATACGGCCAATCTTCCACGTAGGCCCTTGTTTATTATTCCAAAGTTAAGTTAGAGTTTAGTTAATATTTTTATATTCTTACGTTCAGACCACAAGTGGTTGGTCTCTGTATTCCGAAGTCCAGAAATTATTGTAAAGAGTGAAAAATAAAGGGTTTCGTATACCCTTCCTGTGTATCTTGTCTACTTCCCACATTTATTGAACATAGCTTTAGTAAGCTCCCTGTTCCGAGTCAGGTTCTTGAATGTTCCCCAAGCAAGTAAGGCGGAACAAAGAACCTGATGGAGTGTCTTTTGAAAAATTCGCGAAGTTTTTTTGTCTGATTTGTAGAAAGCCTTTCGATTGATTTCGTTTTGAAATATTTCTTCAGCGTTTTCCAGAAAAAAACTCATAACTTTTAATCTATATTTTTGTCAATGGATTTTAAACGAAATGAGTCGGGACTTTCCTGATCCACATAAATAGCCCAATATCATCGAAATAAATCCGGTGTTGGTATTATATTAGCTTGTCTTACTGAATATATAGGTTTTGCTGTATTTTGCATAGGAAAATCATCAGTAATTGTTACAGCATTTGATATGTACAATAATCAACACACAATCGAATTCCTTATTCTTTTTTGTTCAAACTATAGGATAAACAATTTGAGCACTACTTTTTCCATTAATCAAGTTCTAACAGCTCTTCAATTTATTCATCAACTTTGGCTTTTAAAGATCCAAGAATTTAGTAAATACGTGGGCTTTATTTTTCCTTTCTTTATTTGGGATTTAATTTTATTGTATGATAATTCCCTGTTGGAATTTTCACTTTGCCTGTAATGAACGATTTGTGCTTTCTTAAGAGCTCTCGGATTTGCTTCTGTTGATCGCTGGTTCTCTGGATTTTGCTGGGTTTGATGCTGTTGACCACTGTACAAGTTTTAAATTCTGAAGAAAACGTTCTATACCTTGAGGTGAAGCTTTGCGAAATTAGACAAATCTCAAAATCCTTCTTCGTTTTCGAAAATAATTCTTCGACGTTTACTCTGACCATATACTTCCTGTTTACATCCATGTGAACGTGTCTTATTTTCCCATCAGAAAGTCATTTTATATGGATGAGGTGAACAGTGTTTTATGATCTTCACTGGGTCAGTTCATCTTGCGTAAAAGTTACTAGATGAAACAGCAATGAGCAAATAAATTTTAACTCCTATTTTAAATTCTTTAGAAATATTTCCGCAATTAAAGTAATTTGAATTAGGTGCTTGTTTCTCACATGGTATAAACGATGCTCTATCAGCTGCTCGCTATAAGTATATTTTCATTCCCCGTAAATAAACGACAATTGGTTGCTTCATATTTATGGTTTTCGGTATCTCACTACTCCAAATGGACTTAAGAACACTCAGTGGACAACATATGTATCCATCATATACTAACTTGAAATGATAAACTATTGTAATAGAATTAGAAGCTCCTCTGTACGCAAAATGCAAATACGGTAGATATTTATCCCAGTTAGATGGATCTGTGTGGATGACATGATGCAAAGCAGTTTCCAAACTACGTCGTACCTCCCTACAAAAATAAGCATTTATTTATGCCGAACACACACATTTCCAAAACCTAAAGATAAAATTCGACATTGTATAAGCGCTTTCCTAACATGAAACATTCTTCATCAATAGTTCCAGAAATTTTTTTTCAATAGCCCTCAAATTTATATTACAATTGATTGGGTGAAAGCTCACCAGGTGTCTCCAACAATGAATACGCAGATCATCTCGCAAAAGAAGCTGCCTAAAATATCATTGCCACGGAACTAGAAACACACTCATGTCCATAAATTAAGGATAATTCGGAGTCACGCGGAAATCGTACTCTAAAATAAATATATCACCTGTAAAATCACTACACACATCTTCAAAAATCCATATACAAATTTCAGGAAGTAACCAGATGACACCGATGGTACGTCACAATGACGACAGTGTAAGAGAGTGATATATAAGGAATACAGACAAAGACGTAAAATTGTTCGAAGGCGCTTTATATGCCTTTCAGTGCAATAACCGAATAGCTATGACTCAAAGGACGCATTTGGATGAATTTTTACGTGGTAGAATTATCGGCCGTCTGGAATGTGGGCGTACCCAACTGGAAGTATCAGACAAACTTGGAATTTCCCAGAGTGTCATCTCCAGGCTTTGGCAACGATTCCAAGATGATGGTAATGTGAGTAGACGTTGCATCACAGGTCGCCCCAGAGTTACAACGCCGAATGAGGACCGGTATTTGGCAGTTACTGCCAAAAGAAACAGGCGAAGCACAGCCTCCGACCTGTCTCGTCAGCTCTCTTCAGCCACTGGTACGACAATTTGAAGGCAGACCGTGTACAGACGCTTAGGGCAGATTGATCTATATGCTCGTAGACCTGTCAGAGGCGTTCCACTTACTGCAACTCACTGTCGCCTGCGGTTAGCCTGGAGTAGAGAGACATTGTGGACACCGCAACAGTGGGCTTGTGTGATGTTTTCCGACGAGTCCAGGTTTAGCTTGCAGTCTGATTCTCGCCGGACTTTCATATGGAGAGCTCCAGGTACCCGTTACCACCAAGAAAACATCACTGAACGACACCGTTACGGTGGAGCAGGAGTGCTCGTTTGGGGTGGAATTATTCTGGGTTCCAGAACGGACCTGCATGTTCAATTTGGAACCATGACAAGCCAAATCTGTCGGAACGTCATTCTGGAACAACATGTACGTTTGTTTTGGGGCGCCATGGGCGCATAATTTGTGTTTATGGATGACAACGCCCGTCCTCACCGTGCAAACATCGTAAGCGAATGCCTTCAATCGGAGGATATCACCCGTATGGACTGGCCAGCATTCTCACCTAACTCGAATCCAGTAGAGTACGTGTGGGACATGCTTGGCCGACGAGTTGCAGCCCGTCAACCTCCTCCTACATGTCTACCGGAACTTCGGAGAGCATTGCTTTTTGAGTGGTGTAATATCCGCAAAGATCAGATCGATGATTTGATACTCAGCATGCCTAGTCGTTGTACGGATTGTATTGCATCGTCTGGGAGACATACAATGTATTAACAATCATACCAACCATGTAATATTGTTTTTTTGTAAATAGTTTTTTTTTTTTTTTTTTTTTTTTTTTTTTTTTTTTGTAATTTGCTCCAGGGAGAAAAAATCGCTAATTTTTTTAATAATATCAAACATGTAGCATCTTTTTTTGCTCTTTAGCTTTTGTTTAATAAATAAACTTTACAAATAAGTCAAATTTGTTTTGCTTCTAACTCTTCCTTTGCCTGATTTTGCATTAACCTTAATTTATGGACATGAGTGTAAGATAACCAAGATCATATTTTACCAAACTAATGAATAATACAGAGAACAAACAATAGTAAACCAGCAGAAGACTATATGAGATGTGACCACAAGTAAAATACCATAAGGAGAGCACTAATTTCTTCTAAATCAATATTTCACTGGACAAGGACCTTTCCTGATATACTTTAGCGAAAGAAATCTTCCTCTTAATGGAAACTGCATATGCAAGAAAAGAGAAGATGTTGATCATCATATTTTGAAATGCCCGTTAATAGCTGCACATCTCAACAAACTCCAAGCGACAGACTTATTAGCTTTCAAGAAGTACCTAGTAGAAACCAGATAAATGAAGTACAAAATAATTAAACCTAATGACTGTTTTCTCCAGTTCTACGGTACGGAATTCTAAAACCCATAGATATGAACCATGCAGCTTTTTCTTCTTCAAAATTTCGCCGCATTCCTTATAGTTTATTTAATAAAATGCTTACTATCATAATAGCAGCTCTGTAAAATGAATAATGGTTATAATAATAGCAAATGTTGCTGTGAAGGGGAAAGTTTGTATAAGATAAAAAAGACACACCAAATGAAGACCATTCGCCACTCATTAAAGTGCAATATCTGATTTTCAGCTTTAGATTTAGAATTGTGTAAACATAATGAAAAGTAAAAAATGCTTAGTAAAATGACTTAGTACAATAATAGAATACTTGTTTCCAATGGATGGCAATAGTATCATAGACGTTGGCCACTATTAAGGGAACGGTGGAATTTAAAAATTAGTTTTTTAAGTTTTTGTGTTTTCAACAAGAAATTTATACATATACGTATTATAACATCGGTTTATAAAATATATGCTCAAAATTTCAATTTATTTTAAATAAAAAAAATTTAAACAAATAATGAATTATTTGAATTAAAGATTTAAAATGCTCCTTGCGGGCTAATTTTCAATATTTTCCTAATTTTTTCTTTAAGCTAAGTTAGCTATAAAAACTTGACAAAAGTTTTTGTGTATCCGTGATTGAATACTATGGAGCAGAAATTTTTAAAAAGGATTTTTGTAAACTTAAACTCAGTTTTCGGAAACATGTCACCTTTTGTTAAACATTATCACAAGTTTAAACTTTTAATAACCTCATATCCAAAACTGCATACACAGACCTACTGTAACATACAACAAGATAGTTTCTTCCAAATATCATTCATTTTTAACTAAAAATGAGACGCATGGAGCACTTTCAAGACATACGAACTGCGAAAATTTTTGTTTTGAGAAAACCGAATTTAAAATTTTTCTTCAAACTTACCTTTAATACATGGTCATGAGAAACAGCAAATTAATTTTAAATATGAGTATGCAGACATTAGATAACATTTTCGTATCATTTAGCTATTTTTAATCTCATAATATTAAATATGAGAAAAATAAACATATCGCAAATTGGTATGTGATTCGAAGTTAGAGGGAGAAACTATCTGTGCATTATATCCAATGAAACTTTTAAAATATTCACTCGCATCCTATGCTTTACCTTCATTTGTTACACTTACATTATCGTTTAATGCTTTACAATAGTTTTTACTATTTCTTCTTTTTTCCAAGCAGGTAAACTTCTCTTTTTACTTTGGTTCAAGCGACGTTGATCAGGTTTTTTTGCAACGAGTAGGGAAATCGAGTTTTTTCCTTCTGTTTTACGCGTATAGCATTCACATAACCAAAGTTAAATTCATTAACAGTTGTCAATACTGATATTTCTAGCCTTTTTACTTGCTTGTACGAAGTAAAAAGGAAGTATTGTAATCGCAAAAAGTTTCAGGCAGCATATTTCAACGAAAATATCCATTTTGACCGCTTTCGAAATCAATTTAACGATGTTTTTGCGTGATATCTATAGGTAAGGACAGAATAAAAGACTCTTTTCCTCCAAAAAAATTATAAACTGATTTAAAATGAATTCTGAAGAGAATTTTTCGTGGCATCTGTACGAACGTATGTACGTACGTGCGTATCTCGCATAACTCAAAAACGAGTAGCCTCAGAACGTTGAAATTTTGTATATAAGACTACAATAAGATGTAGATGTGCACCTCGTATTTCGGTTTCAATCGGCCGCGCCAAACGTATATAAATATATTTATAAATATATCCACTCTGTTACTCGGCTCAGTGATGTCAGTTTCTTTACTCTTATACGTTTGTAAATTGTACATTTTTAGCTTTAAAAATGATTGAATTATGTTGTTTTTATCTTCCGGATAAGGGTTTTATGCCATTGTAAATCTGTGTGCAATATTTTTAGAATTATCAACGATTTTAAAGTTGTCTAAGTGCCGCTAAGCCTAATTTGATGGCGGCCATTGCTCTTGTTTACATTTGAAACAGCTGAGTAGCGGATTTGTTGCCAATCTAGAGAAACTTAGCTTGGCAACAACAAAGATAACGCCTTCATTTATTATTTAAGTCATGTTTAATCCTTTCTGGAATTTTTTCGAGGAAATAAGCGTTTAAGATTTACTTCCTAATTTTTAATACAGATATTTTGAGTTTTTATGTATTTTTGCCTTGTCGCGAAGTGAAAACTGAATTAATTGAATGAGAAATACTCAATCGTCTGTGAAAAACTGTTTCTTTTTTGCTTTGTTTGCTTAATTTCTTTTACACATAGTTCTAGCTTTGTTATAGTATTTGAATAGAACATGTGGTAACGATTAGATAATTCTTTAAATGATATAAATTTTGTGCATTCTGAGTTATAATATGAGTGAAATATAATACTGTTAAGTAAACCTAGCGCCAGAGTGTCGCTACGGTAAACAAAGTGAATTTTAAAGAATGCATTTATTCTATTGTGTTTTATGCACTGTCGGCGAAGTAGGATTAATTCAATCTAATATATTTAAATGAAATGGAAGAAAAAATGCGTATAATTTAATATTCCGTACAAGGAAGTCATGTGGTGTACACATCAGATTTTTTTTAGAAATAAACACATCTTTTGGGCAAATATATAAATTATAACATCAGTAAATAACTGTTGAAATATATTTTTTTACATTTTCTCCGAAATTTAAAGAGGGAAATTTTACGTTGTTTACACGTTTTAAATGCTTGTAACTTCTTTAAAAATTAGAATATTTGAACTCGGTTTTTTGCATACGATGTAGTTACGTATATGGAATATTACGAGAGTCAAAAAAACAAATTCAATATTTTGGTTGATTTTTAGCAATTTTAAAGTCCACCGTCCCCTTAAAGCCGGGAGTGATGGCCAATTTATTATGGAGGCACCTAACCCAGGTGGGCCAATGTTGCCTCCTACGAAGGGGCAGGCAATTTACACTCATGCCTTCTCCAAACCAAAACAAACAAAAATAGTTAGCCAAATACTGTTTCATCACACTCATAATCTACCGGGTTAGGCAACTAATGAACAATTTAATTAATCTAAATCAAATTTTTATCTAAAGATTATTGAATCATCTGACTGTAGTAAATGTTTCATTAGTTAGCTAAGAAACAGGTTCATATTTTTACATTTCAGGGCCACAAACCGCCATAGATGTCATACGAAATATGAAAAGCTCTTTTTTTTTTTTTTTTTTTTTTTGTATTGATTTGATTTTTTTAAAGTTTCTACTTTTGTTCACCATTTTTTTTTCTGCAATGATTTATTGTGCTTTATTCGTCTTTCGAGCCTTTCGGTACGGCAGTGAGAGTCACAAATCACTTTCTCGTCTGAGCGGCTAATAAGAATGTAATCAATAATTAAGTATTTTATCTTAGAGAAAGATTATGAAGAAACAGTACTATTTGTCCAAATTAGATGTCTTTCATTCTTCTATTTATCTGTATTCACAAATATTCACAAAATGCGTCTGATAATATAGTCTTTTAAACGCATTTCCCATAGATTTTACGTCATTAATAATGAATCCAAAAAAAAAAAAAAAAAAAAACTTCCCAAATGCTCTCTGATTGCCAGAAAGAGACATAAAATACGCGATCTTTACTGATGTTTAAATATAGAAATGGAGTGGTCTGTGTTGAACTTGGAGCATCTAATTTCTACAAGCTAATGTGGGTTGCAGGTATAAAAAGCTCTTTTTTGCTTTTCTGTTTTCTACCTCAGCTGCGGTTCTTACTTGATTGAGCGATAAAGCGCAGCAGGTGGCCTGAAATGATAGGCATCGGGAAAGATATTTCAGGAATCAAGAAACGATCCCACAGTTCACTTTCTTGTCAGAAGTTAGAAACATAGAAAGAAGAGGTTAGGAACAAAAGCCTTATCTGCTTGAAACTATGCTAACATTTTTTTTCCCCGAAGATAATAATATACAGACAAATGCGAGTTTTTGTATATGTGCTTGTAAAAACTGTTTACTCTAGATTTTATTTTTCTTTAATTTTGCACGATACCATCAAATCATCTAAAAATTTCTTCTTTCCACTGAAAACATATGCAGATAATAAATTTTTAATTCTATGCCTGTAAAACTGTTTTCCTAAGATTTAGTTGATTCTTCTTTTTCATTTTGAATGAACGTATCAAATGTACTTGACTTCGAATGTAGATTCTTGAATAATTACATGAAATTAAATTTCAAATGAGGATATACTGTTTTATTCCATGAAATTGTGAGTTAGTTTCTTATACGTGTGTGTGCATTTAGGTAATTATGGCAAAGCACACTAGGGCTATCTGCTATAAAGGCTGCTATATATCTGCTATAAAGGAAGGGATGTCTTCGTGGAGGACTTTCTAAGGGAAACTGGCTCGTATACACGTTGCACATGAGGAAAACCACGAAAACACTCATGCAGCCAGCCTGTTTGCGGGATTCGAACCTCAGACCGAACTACCAGTGTTCAGCGACTTTACCGCTCGGCCGCTGATGGGCTGTTTGTTTCTTATCCACACTGATGAATTGTACGAAATCTAGGATATATATGTCTATAACACTATTATGCAGCTGAGCGCCCTAGGGCAGGATGTCTGCCAACCAACATAGGAATAATAGCATACACAGCGCAATAATTCTATGTCTTTATTGTAACTTAGCAGGTGTTATGTCTAAAATTGTAAATATGTAAGTGTATAAGTAAATGTGTAATGTAAGTAATGCAAGTAATAGTGTAATGTAAGTAATTTAATCAATGAGTGTAATACGTCGTACTATGTGTACTTTAAACATAACGTAATCGGTAATGTAGTCATTAGCGCGTGTAACGCGTGCCCCATGTGTATTATTTTAAGTAACGCATATATGATTATAAGGCAAAGTATGTGTGCCTATCTTATTATATAGCATAATGTTATTTAAGAAGTAAGAGCAATAATGTAAACTATAAGTAATCGAGTTATAAAGTAACTTAACAAGTTCGCAATACAATTAGCTTAACGTAGTATACAGTCAGGTTATAACTCTAATAAGTGTAGATTAATGTCATGCATTATGTATGTGTAGTCTAATGTCATGTGAAGTGTGACATGTGAAGTATGTATGTACTAATTCATGCAAGTATTATGTATAAGTTTAATGTCATGTCATATATCATGTATGTAATGTTATGTTTCATGTATGCATTATGGCCTATGAACACCCAGGTCAACCATTAACATAAGAATCTGTACAGAACCAATGTCAAATTGGAACAGGCCCTGTATGGCCATGTAAACGTTTTCATGAAGGCTCAGTAACTCCCGGTGCGCCCTTGTGGGACCCCAGGGAGTTCTTGTATCTATATAGGAGAGGGCGTGGGACATATGCCCGTTTACCTCCGTTAAACACCAGGCGTCCCCGTCCTCCGTCACCTGTCACCTGTCTATAACACTATTTTTTAGATTTGATTTCTTTTCTTGATTTTGAATGATCACATCAAATGAATTTGATTTCGAATGATTGCATCAAATAAAAATTCGATTGAAAAATTAATCTTTCATTCCAGAAATTTGCTAATTTGTTATACATATTTATGTGCTATATATAATTTAGGATGTATACTAGTATATTAATTTTCTTTATATATTTACGCCTGTGAAGATTGTGACTACTTGTTCAATCGCACGATACAGCTTTTCTTAGTTTTCACAAGATCGGCTGGCTTTTAATACCTCTAAGTGCCTGGCTTATGTACACCTTTTTACCTGTTTTGACATGTACTTTATTTTGCACGTATTCTTATATAAAAAGTGTCCTTTGAAAGAGAATTTTTATGGCTTAGGAAATAGATTAAAGTCCGCCACTTGTTTATAAGCTAATATGTTTCAGCCTAATATCAGTATGCTTGTTGTCTTTTTTTAAGTTTTCATCTTATTGTTGCTGTCAGTGCAAAACTATATCCTTTTTAATGCAGTGTATTTCAAACTACAGTCACATATTGCAAAGCGTTTGAACACGTGTAGTACAATGATTTTTGCTTTTTGAATAGGGTTTAGTTGGTATTTTAGATGTATCTTTTCATAAACTTAATTGTTTTTATTTTCTTTACTTACAAAAATAGTTAGCCAAATACTGTTTCATCACACTCATAATCTACCGGGTTAGGCAACTAATGAACAATTTAATTAATCTAAATCAAATTTTTATCTAAAGATTATTGAATCATCTGACTGTAGTAAATGTTTCATTAGTTAGCTAAGAAACAGGTTCATATTTTTACATTTCAGGGCCACAAAACGCCATAGATGTCATACGAAATATAAAAAGCTCTTTTGTTTTTTTGTATTGATTTGATTTTTTTAAAGTTTCTACTTTTGTTTACCATTTTTTTTTCTGCAATGATTTATTGTGCTTTATTCGTCTTTTATTACGAAGCCTCTGTTTCAAAAGAATATGTATTAAGGAGACTCCTACACCTTAAACCCCCTCATGATCTTCGAATATGTGACTGTTGCAAGAATTCGAATATTTTATTTATTTTAAAAGCAATTACTTCCAACGTTTTACAGCTGACTACATAATATAGCTGCTTTGGAAAATAGTAACCAGAAAGTTTGTGTTGCCACAAATATTTTTGTAATTTAATCCTCTTTGTGACAAAATACTTCGCCCTGTTTCCACCTTGCGCGCATGATATTTTAAAAATGGCTAATGGTACATACTTGAAATTTGATGAACTTCTTTACATGGGCACTATTTTCTAACTGAACCAACAATCTGATGTATATTTTAATATTGAAAAATTTTATGGGCGAAAACATTAAAAATTGCGTTAGTAAAATACATTTTATAAACTCAACTCCAAATAAAATAAAAATTTAACATGAAATTTTTAGAATTTTAGGTTCACAGTAGTTTCCAAATGTTATAAAAGCTATATATTAAATATGGAATTAAATTATGAAACAGAATTTTTTAAACTGTGCGCGCAAGTTGGAAACATGAAGAAAAATGTTATCACAAAGCGGATTAAATTATATAAATATTTTTTGCAACACAAACTTTCTGATGACTATTTCAGAAAGCAGCTATATTATGTAGTCAGCTGTAAAAAGTTGGTAGTAACTGCTTTTAAAATAAATAAGTTATCCCAAATCTTGCGACAGTCACCTATTTGAACATCTTATGGCATTTAAGGTGTATGAGTCCCCTTAAAATCTTTTATTTAATTTTACTATTTAGGATTTATTATTTTTATTATAAAAATTTACAATAAAAATTATAAATAGCAAAATTAAATTTAACGGTTTGTTTTCGTTAAAGCTGAATGCAACATTAATTAGCATTAGCCGCTCAATATTTTTATTTAAATCTGAATATTCCTTCTTTGCAACCTAAAATATTAACTGTTCATAATAAACATCTCTACACTGCTCCATTTTAAAATTAATCCCATATCATGTAAATCATATGTAACAGGAATGCTTAATGGCCGTATGTAGGTCTTCTGAAGGCGCCAGTCTTAGTTTTGACTGTTGCTAAGCGAACAAATACCCGTCTTTGCCCTGATGGACATCGAAGTCACGCTCTAAAACCCATGTTAAAGGTAGAGGTCCATCTTCGACAAGAAACATAATGTAGATCGTCAAATTAGATTTGGAGTGCTTCCACTTGGCTCGCTGATAACAAGAAAGCAAATATTCGTTTTTACAGCGATTCCGAAATTGACGTCGAAGGTTCTGATTAAGTTCCCACCTCGAAATCATTGCACGAGGAGGTAAATGAGTGTCTGGAGTGGTAGTCAAAGCATCGCCAGCAATACAGTGAGGCTAAAACATGAAGTCAATATCAGAATCGCGAATTCAAAATAGCCTCGATAGGTCAAAACTGTCTCTTTCAATACTTCTCCCATATTCCTTCGAAGTGTGTGGGGAATCAGGTGGTGAGTGAGTGAGTAAGCGCCACCAAAAAAGACCACTGATCTGGCCTTAGCCTCACAGTGTGTTATCTTCCTGGCAGAAACTATCTACTCTCTGCTCCATCCTGCTCCGGGAACGCAGCCGAATAGACGGCTAAGAGCCTCATAAAGTCTACATATAAGCTTGGATGATGTTGTACGGGGAAAGAGTATCCTGTTAGGAACTACTTAATCAGGAATCAGGTGGTATAAAATGCCCTTCAAAATAGATGACCGAGTTAGTTCTCGTGATACTGATTCTGTTGCATACAAAGAAGACAAAATTTGACTTGGTTCCACAGTTTTCAACATACTCCCACAAAGCATTGTCTCTGCAAATACGTCGTGATACAATACCACGTGAAATGAAGCATCTGATTGGAGCAGTAAAAGGGTCAACCGTCAGGTCACTTACTGCTTCTCTGCACAGCTTAAGTTGCCAAACAAAGCTATACAACCTTTCATGGTTTTAGAACCTCGACCGTTAATGAATTTGAGGGTAATAGGAAGAGCACAGTTCACACCAAATGCGAAAACGTCGTTCCAAGTCACACGATGTTCAGGTAAGTTACCCAGCAACTGAAACAGCTTTAAATCGATGACATATTAAGCAGTGGTTAACACAACTGCGTATCAGTCTTCCGCCCCCTTCCAATTATCCGGTTGGATTGCCTGATGAGGTGGGATAACGAAGAAGAACCAGCATGAAAGTAGTAAGTAATATGACGTTCTTTCACTAATAATTCACTAATCTAAGTTGGAAAGGAAATATTACAGGGTGTTCGATGTTAAATGCAAAAGATGAGTTTTGACGACATCCTTCCACCCATAAAGAGACGATTTTGTGTAGGAATGGATAAAGAGAACGCATTTGGCTCTTCTTGGGTAAAGGTTTTTTCCCCCTTGATACCATTCCAAATCTTCTTAGAAGTAAAGATTCTGAATCTAACGAATAATGATCTTTTTCGCTACTCGAATCTCTAAAAGATATGGCAGCATAAGGTAGCTGGAGTGAATATCGCTACTCGAAATGTTTTGAGAATTAATATGCTTCTTGGAATTAGTAATAAATCTTTGGCAGCAAGCCACAATGCGAACAATTTTACAACAAGAAGAATAATGTTCGAATAAATTAACTAATAAATCTTGCGATTCACGTATATGACAAATAAAATTAAGATCAGATTTTCCTCAGCCTCCAGTTCGGTATCAACTTCAGACCTTAATTCATATTTAGGCCATTTTTATTCAACATGACGGAGCTATGATAGTTCATACCAGCACAAACTACATTTCAGTAGAAGTTGAGATCAATATCACAAGATGCAATGCCTGCAAGACTTTCTTTAGTTAGAACGTGATTTCAGTCTTTGATAAGTATCACTTTTATGTTTTGAAATGTTCTGTTTGCAACAAAAGTTTTTCACTTACAAGGATGAACGGATACTCAAGATAGACCTATTCTGAAATCTGTCCAAGCATTAATTTCAAAATGAAACTTCTTTAAAGTGTTCAAAAGAGATTGAAATAACCTGGTCAACAAATACGCGTCACAAAATGCTAATCGAAGGATATTAATTGCTTTATAGGTGCGACTTAAGTCTTACCGAAAGATTAACGATTATACTTATCTTAATACAAAATCTTAAAACCTAAAGATAAACATTAATCGTATCATTGTACTTTTGGCGACAAAAGATGGCTGCTGCATAGGCTGATGAAGAGGCATAACGAAATCCATATAGAAGAATAAAACTGTCAATTGAAAGTACGACACATCTTGAAATTTTACAATTATTGATTTGACTAAACGTTCCGTGAAATTTCATCCAAATATCTAACAGGTGTTGGGAATTGAGTGAATCCCAGCCACCCTTAACTAAGTATAGTTTTTGGTAGAATGTTTTAATCAGTGTACGGAGACATGAGTCCTTTCAAATCGGAATTCAGTGAATCAAAAGCATGTGCAAGTAAAACCGAAGATACTTTCTTGCAGACTGATACTGCTTCATTAACTGTATTTTCACCCGATAATCAGTGGTTTATATACATATCCCGTTCCAAAATATGCGATACGTCGGTTTCCTCCTTGGAATCTATAGCTATCTGCATCAAACATGAGGTTGCTAAAAATGAAGCTGAGCAAAGACCACATGTAACGGTTTTCAAGTTATAAGAGCGTATTCCACCACTGAAATTGTATCATCATAGTATATATTGATAATTCTGATCTTCACGGACTACCATCATCTAACGATGCATCTTCTCCACGTCGCCTGTGAAATCAATTTTAAGAAATAAGAAATCAATCAAAATCTCAAAAATACCTCTTTGCAATTTCGGATCTACCTATAAAAGCGAATTTAATGGCATACTATTTTCCGATTCACAGGACGCATCAAAGACTTCTTTTAATTGTTTTGCTGTGCTTAAAGATAAAATTTGATGAGGAAGATAAAATTTTTCTGCATCCGATCTGTTAGATAAACTATCATTAACCACAGTCATGTTACCTAATTGCATAAGTTCATATATAAAAATTTTATACTGTTTTCTCAATTTCCGGTTTATCTTCCGGAATGGATAAAGAGAGATTCCGGAATTTCGTTCCATGGAACGCAACATAGAAATTGCTGTCGACTTCGAATCATCCAACTTCAGATGCGTTTTTTAAAATGAAAGTTTTAAACAAATATCACGTCTAGTTTAAAATAATAGGTGTTTTGAAAATGTGATTCACAAAATTGTTCCTCCGGGTGTCAGAAATTCATTCTTCCCTACCTCGACTTCCTGATAAACGTTTAAGTTTCTAATCAATATTTAAATTATCTTCCAGGTTTATGAAGTGTGAATTAGATGTTTTGGAACCTTCCATATTAATTCCGACTTTTCCAGCAATCACCCAACCGAAAATTGTACTTTGACCTACAGGCTCACTGGGGAAACAAAAATATGAGCCTGGTTGTTCCAGAACTAAAAAGGTAAATCATTTTATACGGTTGGACCAAGGGGAAATTGGCGAAGATTTCGCACTTCTGAAGAAGAGAGGTTAAAAACTCTGTAGCTGTTTAAACTGTCAAACGGTTGCCCCTCAAAGGCCTGGGTGGAACATTTGGTCAGAAGAAAAGTAATAACTCTGTACTTCGTCTGATGTAGTTGCCCCACAGGGGATGGATCCTAGCCCACGTAGTACTGGTAGGAGCACCTTGACAATCAGTAACAACTCCAGCTTTCCATTATTCACTCCACTGTGTGTACCAGCGTCTGAGTGTTGACGCTGGTAATCTCGATTACCCAGTTCAGCAATGGTTATGAGAGAATTTTTTAAAGTATGTCGCCCTCAGGTTGGAGGCCCTGGGGCGGTAGCATGATTAGCATACAACTTACCTCTCGAAAGAGACCGCTGACTAGATGACCTACCTCTTACCTAACATGCAGGCTTCTCAACTGTGTCCATTCCGTGTAGTGCTTAACAATTGATAGCGAAACACATACTTAAAACAATTAAAAATCCCTTCTGAAGTACTTTCGTTTTCAGTTGCGCTTTTAAAAGCTATACGTTGTTAGCTTTAAGGTCTTCATGCAACAAACTATTATATGTTTTTGAATTACACAAATTACACTTCAGCTGAGAATTACAGGTTTTGGTGAAATGCGAATTTAAACATAAAAAAACTCAATCCTTGTTTTCTCACAAATCGTTGTACAAATCCAAATTCTTAAATTTAACTCATTTATATAAAGTATTACGGCTAATCTTTGGAATATGGTAACAGGTAGTTTGGCGATATTTTGGTAAGGCGATAAAGGTTACTAGCTAGGACTTTGGCAGTGTACATGGATAAAGTCAATAGTGCGCGCAATGCCATTTTTGTGCAATTCTGGGATGTTTTTTAAGTGAAAATAGGTTGACGTGTACATGGATGATACCGTGTATGTGCAATTCTTAAAAAAAATGCGGCAAGCAGTGGGTGATTCTGCACTTTCTCCCAATTTCGCACCTAATCTTCGTCATGATTAAGCAATTTTGTTCCATAAAAGTTCTAGCATAAGCGTAATTCGGCTAGCAGATTGTTGAAAAAAAATTTTGAGTAAAAAAAAAAAAAAAAAAAAAAAAAAAAAAATGCCTTTACTTCGTGAAAACAAAATGGCGTCCAAAAAAAAAAAAAAGAACTAGCAGGTTGCTGTAGCAGGGTTGGTCGCCAAATTTTCGCCAAAAAATAGCCAAGTTACTATAATCAAAAGACTAACCAGCATTACTTCCACTACATTTCGGAAATTTATTATTACAAAATTTAGAATTCTGTGAGGGTTTAGAACTAATATTACTATATATATATTTATAAACAACCTCAGTTTCCGCTTCTTTATTTACTCTAATCTCGAAAGAACACCCTAAATATAAAAATTCAAAAAAGGATTCCAGTGTAGGAAAAACTTCTTCCTCTCTTTCCTGTGCCATTAAGTTTCGAGTTTCCGAATCTACGTTTTGAAGCAAGGTAAATATTATGGATTCCTAGAAATTGCTTTGTTACCAAGAACTTTTAAGACTAATAACTTCATCCGAAGTATCAGCTATTTGCGGTAAATTAAGTTCATCTAGCTATGAAATACACTTTTGATCCAGAAATGCGTTTAATTTTAGTATACGGTACACAGGAGACTTGGCGAAATGGTACTTTTCCGTTTTACCGGCGCAAGCGATAAAGTCGCCAATAATGGTACAACCGATGCCAAACGGAATATTCTCGCTGGTAACCTTTTACGCCTCATTTTTAAAACAAGTCGCAGCTTTTTTTTTTTTTTTTTTTTTTTTTTTTTTTTTTTTTTTTTTAATCAGATTGATTGTTTCTTTCAATACTGGCATATAATTACACAGAATTTTTATCAGATAGTTCAGTTTTATGTCTAAAGCCATTTTCGGTAATTACGACAATTAGGATGCAATCACAGCCGAAAATATAGAAAAGGTAAAGTCAAGGGTTAAATTCATCAATTCTAATGAGAATGCATTAGCGAAGTAAAGCACTACAGTTTTACATAATTTCTGAGTAAGCTATTCGTACGAATTGAAATATTTCTTGCATTTAAACTTGTGTTCCAAATTAAGATTTAACTTGAAATTAATGTAGATAATTACTGAGAGCATTAGATTTTTGCAGAGTATTTTACGGGAGATGAGATCGCTTGGGGTCACGTGATATGAACCGGCGAATCAGGTTGTTGAACCATGAAAGCATAGTAAATTCATAAATTAATGTCTTTTTACAAATTTATTGTCTTTATTTATTGGCTTTTTATAAAATTTTAAGCGATATTAAAATGTTTATGCCTGCGAAATAAAAAATTCTTAGAACTAACATTTTTTAAATATTTTTTATGTGTATACTGTATGTTGTCGCCAATAAAGTCTGCTTGGCGAGATTTGCGTCGGCGAAACGGAAAAGTACCGGCGAAATTCGTAAGCGATAAAGTTAGGTTAAATCCTGATATACGGTGCACTCTAAATTTGGCATAATCGTGAGCGACAAGGAAAGCCGAACAGTATACAAGGATTTTACCCAGAAATGGTTTTAACGATTGTACGATTTGTTTCTTTTTATCGTGCCTAGAGAATAATTTAGCTCATGCTTCTTCATAAGAATTATTTGATAACGGAATATGTTCAGTTAACGAAGCCGGTTCATCAGCAAGTGATTAAATCAAATACTGAAATTTCTGAATATTCAATAAAGAAATACTATGCACTGTAACAAAGAATAAACCCTTAAATTCATAAAACCATTAAACTAATAGGAATATTCAACCTGGTATTCCAATATTGGTAACTTTTACCAAAATTGGAATTTTCTGGAACATTTGGTTCGTTAGCCATATTCAATGAATCTAACATGTTTTGAATGCTGAAGTTTCAAACTAAAATACTTCGGTACTATTCGGTTTTGAGGGCCGTAAAAAATCGCCAAACTATTGTTGATGCCAGTGCTGCCAAAAATAATTGTGGCAACTCTAACGTAAGAAAGGAAGTATAATAGTAAATAACTATTTATAAGATTGATGTTTTAATTTAGATGAAAGGTTAATTTTATACAATACATTTTTATTATTATAAATTATATAAAAAAGGCTAAACATCACTGAATGGAAGCATAATAAATAACTATTTCAGATCATTATTATAATTTATATAAAAATTGCTAAACGTAACTGAATGGATGTCTGCATCGCTATTTCTCTACCGAGTTATCGCTAAAGCATAGTTTCATTTCGTTGGTTGTTCAAACATAATTTCTATAATGAATGATGCCTTTTCTTTGAAAAAATTCTCCGTAAAGTGCTGAATCGCCCACTTATTTGTTTGCGATTTTTCAAGGGTAAAAACAATTGGATTTTTGTCAATTTTCTTTTACTTTTTAAAGTGAAAATAGGTCGATGTGTACATGGATACCGAGTATGTGCAATTCTTATAAACGCGTCAAGCAATGGGTGATTCTGCACTTTACCCAAAATTCTATTGCACACTTTTCGTCATGGGCAATTCCCAAATTGTTAAATCCATAGGATATCAAAAAATAATTTAAAATCAAAAAAGGATTTAAAAATTAAACTAGTATTTCAATGGCGTCTTAAGAAATATAGAATTATATAAATTTAAACAAATTTTAATTTTAATTTTAACTAACAGGTATAAAAGTAAAAAAGCAAATTTAAAGCCTAAAAAAAAAAAGCCAAAATAATTTTTTAAAAAATGTTTTAAAAAAATGTGCAAACATATAAAAGATTTAATTCTCGAACTAATCTACAATATCATTTAAATTCAGAAGCATAAGCAAATCAAGTAAAAAACTGGAAATTTAAATGTTATTGCTAATTAATTCACTAAATTAATAAAAACTGAACTATTGTATTAAACTATTTAAGTTAATTAAACTAAATTATTTAGAGAGCGAGTTTAAAATAAAAACAAAACTATTAGAAAAAGAAAGTTTTTTTTAATAAAAAAAAAAAAAGAGAGAGAGAGAGAGAGAAACAAACCAGGTAATTAGCGCTAAAGCTGCTAAGTACAAACAAAATTGTTTCATAAGAATAAATTCAATTTAATTAAAAAAATTAAATTTAAATACAAATTTAATTAAAGATTCTTTGCGCCATTGCTGCAAGGAATGAAATTTAAATTTAAACAAATTTAAATTAAAATTTAACAAACAGGTAAAAAAGTAAAAAAGCAAATTTAAAGCCTAAAAAAAAGAAAAAAAGCCAAAATAATTTTAAAAAAAAATCTTTTTAAAAAATCTGCAAACATATAAAAGATTTAATTCTCGAACTAATCTACAATATCATTTAAATGCAGAAGCATAAGCAAATCAAGTAAAAAACTGGGAATTTAAATGTTATTGCTAATTAATTCGCTAAATTAATAAAAAAATGAACTATTGTATTAAACTATTTAAGTTAATTAAACTAAATTATTTAGAGAGCGAGTTTAAAATAAAAACAAAACTATTAGAAAAAGAAAGTTGTTTTTAATGAAAAAAAAAAAGAGAGAACGAAACCATCTGAAATCAGCGCATACGCTAGATTTGGCGCGCTGTTAAATGGGCGCGTTTGCTAGATTTGGCTCTTTTGCGCATACATTTTCGCTGCAATTTTTTTACGGTCTTCAAAACGGAATAGTATCAATACTTCTATTCAAATTCCAATTTCTGACTGCTCCTCTGGTAATTACTTATCGAATTTATCAAAATCTGAATAAATCCTTTCTTTGCGCTCCATATATAAAACTAATTCATTTTTTGATAAAATCGGAAGTAACACTATTTCTGAAGCATTGTAAAGGCCGCTTTTACTCTACCACGCAGTTTAATTTTGCTAGCTTGATAATAAGTAATCGAAGTATCGAAAGTCAAAATGAAAACAATATAATATATATATATATATATATAAGCGTCAAAAGTCAAAATTTAATGAAAAATGGAAAATAAATATGCACTTATCTGTCTCTTAATTGCTGACGAACTTCCAATCTCGCTGCTGTGCTTCCAAGTGTTTATTGGCCGTAGATCAAATGGCGCCGAAATTGAATGAGAAGTTTCGTTTTTCGAAGTAATGTTAATGAATTCAGCTACTCCCAGTTTATACAAATCTAACTGTAAACAAATAGTAATTAAAGATCCATACGTAAACATCTAATAGTAATCCAACAACGTCGTTCAATTAAGAATAAGTTTTAAAACAGTTACACGCCAACTAAATTCTAACGATCGAATTCTACAGACGATAACTGGAAAATGTGTTGCCAACGCAGGGCAATGAACAGATGTAAATTAATTACAAGAGGCATTAAACTAAACAACTAGTGACACAGATAGCTTGCAAACTGAATCCAAAACTCAGCACGGAAACTTTTATTAGCCAAAAGGAAAATTTGGAAACCGTATTTTTTCCCCTTTCTTCCATGTTTTTATTTCTGAATGCGTCACATTTTTCACTCTTGCTTCTGTCCTGCCAACTGCTAATATTTGCTGATATTTATTTTTTTTTTGGTTTTGTTGTAAAATGTTTGGCTATTAGAAATAAAAAAAAGTTTTAAGATTGGCCATAATTTTGGCCATTTTTGTGCTATTTTCTTTTACAATTTTACTAAGATTTTTGGACTGAAAATATGTCGTTAAATTACCGGCATTTTTTTTTCTCACTAACTCTAATTTCAACTCTGCGTGTTTCACAAAGGCTTGCACAAATAAGTTATAGTACTAATAAACTAAATAAACTAAAACAATAAATAATCGTAATTGATTACCAGTACTTAAGACAATCTGTAAGCCAAAAATACCTAATCTTTATACAAAATGTTAAAAAAGTTCTTGTGAAGGGTATGTGAGTTCAGTTAACATTTGTGGTTCTTCGTGTTTGAAATAAATGAAATAAGAATATATATTTTCATCCAATTATTTTATTAACACATTTACCATCAAATATATTTACAATACATTTTGTGGAAGCAACCTCTACTTTACAGTTTAATATTTTTCAATAAATTCAGCTTTGTACATAGAGGCAATGACTATATTAACTTGAATGTGGCATTCCAATTTTTTTTTCTATCCTCCATTTACAAATACATACACTGATACTGACTAATATATCAGTGGCTGACGCTGTTTTTGATCAAGCATTTATCATACACAAGGACAAGCTGGGGAAACACATGATGTGTACTTATCAGCATTATAGTCACTAAAAATGCTATTTCTGGAAAAAAAAAAAAACGCAAGTTCAATTATATTGACGAAATTTTCTTTCTTGTGGTATTAAATAAATATATAAATAATGTTTTTTGCTTACATAAGCACGCACTGATAAAGTGAGTAACATAATTATTGAAATACTTCAATAACGAATTAGTTCATATTTATAAGTTTTATTTTTATACGTTTATGTTTTAAAATTCATTTTCAGATTTATTTATTTAAAAGCATAAAATATGTCAAGATTTTATCAATACATATTTATTATTTTCTTTCAGTAAATGTTTATTAGGTTGTTTATTTTTCTTTATTTTATATTTGTGGT
Source organism: Stegodyphus dumicola (assembly GCF_044657685.1). NCBI lineage: Eukaryota > Metazoa > Arthropoda > Arachnida > Araneae > Eresidae > Stegodyphus > Stegodyphus dumicola. Next base: position 182,703,215 of record NC_140775.1, read on the forward strand.
AGTATTCTCATGTCGTATTTTACTGATTTATTTTATCATCTTATTTTACTGATTTATTTAATTATATTCATTTATGAGCATTCAATAATTTCATTTACCAGCATTTCTTTCCTTAATAATAGTTTTTAATCCATTCATTTTTACATTATGTTTAACATGTCACTAATCTTTTATTTTTTAAAAAAACATTTCTTAAAGTTTTATGTTTAGTTTATGTTTAGTTTTTGTTAAATTTGAATTTTTTTTTTTTTTTTTTTTTTTTTTACGCAAATGTAGTAAATATTAAAAGAAATGTCTCTCATTTTCCAGATTCATGAGAATTTATCACTTGTATTTCTTTAAATTTTACCTGACAATGATGTTGGACTTTTAAAATTTAAACTGGCTGTTAAAATTTAAATAAATTTATAGTAGAATATAATTTTTAGAGACACTCTAAACAAGATTATGCTATCATTATGCATTGCTAATTTTCATATTCATTGTTTATGAGGTTAGTAAGAATTAAATTTTAATATTTTCTGTAGATGAAAGAAAAATACTCCAAACTGAGTAAAATTTGACCTAAAAGTGACATTAGTTCTTTTTTTTTTTTTTTTTTTTTTTTTTTTTTAATACGAATCTTAAAGTCAATTGGACTACATAAGATATTCCCCAACTGGATATACTTTGAACCCTCTCGCGACGACCACCTCTGTAAAACGATCACTTCCAAAAGTGATCAGTATTTCCAATAATATATAATATTTAATATGTGATAAATAAGCAGTTGACTTATTTATAACACCGATACTAAATATGAGACCTTATTAAAATGACCATTTCCAAATACGACCCAAATCGACTGGAATCATAGGTGGTCGTCTTAGGGAGGGTTCATTCTATTATAGGTGTTATCGTTATTATTAATGTTATCATTATTTCAGCTCATTGGCTAATGTATTTTGTGGTCTTCGTGCTAGATTTAGAATATTAACCTATGAATATTAGATTCCCTCCTTTTTTAAAATTATATAAAAACTACACATTAAATATATTTCTTTTAGATTGTCTGCATTTGATTAAATTTGAGATTTTAAATCTCAGAATTTTAGTTTTTAGGAGGAAATTTTAAAATATTTAACTATCTACCGTATATACCCGCGTATAAGTCGATACCGCGTATAAGTCGACCCCCCCACTTCGACATACAAAACTCATAGAATATAAGAAACTCGCGTATAAGTCGACCCCCCACTTCCGAAATCGATCGAGAAACTTCAAAAAAAAATTTTTAAGTACTACATTTATTCAAAATCATCTGAGAAAAAAAAAGCTACGATAAAAAATACCTTGGTAAATAAACAAAATCAAAATCCTTCAACGTCCGATTCATGGTCAGATTCACCAAACCTTTCATAGAACTCTTCTGTCGTCATTGGCTCGTCATCATACATATTGGGATAACTGGATAATTGGGGAAAAATGATCTTATATAGTAGCCTTCTAGAATTTGTTCCGGAAAAGATTCGCGTACGTAAAATCTATCTGCATTTTCCCTTTTTAAAAGTTAAAAGAAATATTCAAAACTGTTCAGTTATTGCGTGGGCTATTTTTTTAAATTTTGACGTGTACGCATGAACAATAACTATTATAAAGACTTATACGTACGTAAAAACTATCTGCAATTCTCTTTTCTTGGCGTGTTGGCGAAACTTTTTTTATTGCTGGATATTGATCGGTTGTTCGGGGGCCGAAAATTCTTTGGTTTAATCAAAATTTACTATAGTTAAAGTATGAAACTCTGTGATTAGTTCGTCGCATAATTTAAGTCATGAAATTACTTCAAGTAAGTGACTTATTTGATAAGTCGTCCAATTTGAGTGCGGGAAGAAAACTGCAATATATAAAGAAATTTTTGAACTTCCGATTCTTTTAATTTTTTATGGCCCCGCGTATAAGTCGACCCCCCCCCCACTTTGAAGTCTTTTTTTTTGTGTCCAAAATATCTCGACTTATACGGTATGTTTATAATTACAGAATTATTTTGTCTAAACTGAATTTTACTTTTCCTCCTCATTTATGACCAATTGTTTAGCGAATTTGCATTTGTAAGCCATAGGTCAATTAATATGCCTATGTTTTAATAAATTTTAAGCAGAGAATTTTATTTGTATTTTCAGAAAATCGTTTCAACGGTAACGCATATGTATAATGCTGGTTTCTTTTACTATGTAAAGAATGATTATTGAAGATAAGAAGCTGTAAAACAATAAGATTAAAACAAATAAGAATTACAATATTTTAAAATGCTCATTCCTTGTGGTAGAAGATAAATTCTAGATTCTTCCCAGTGAATCACCACCAGAGTTGTACCTTATTATTTCCCCGTGATATTTGCTTGTCAATGTAGTAATTCTCGATACGTTAGCCACTTCGAATTACAAGCGAGGCTTACAAGTGGCAAATGGTCAAAATAATGTTCATCTGAGATTCACCTCTTTTTTGTTTTATAAAATAATGCCTCTTTTAAGCGCGTAAAACATTTCTGAAGAAAGTCCAACAGTGGATCAAACAGTTCACAGGCTAGTGCCCATCACTGATGAGAGAACTTGGACTTCTGAGAGAACTCGGGCTTCCATAGCCACTGGAAGCGTCGTCCACAGTCGGCGACAAAGGAGTGAGACTGTCTGTTTGTCTCTGGATCTGGTCAAGACTATTATAGGTGGAATAGCTGGGCAACGAGGCGAAGAGAACCCGCTCTTCGTAGTCGTACTCGCATAGCACCTTGTTGTCGAAAAGGTAGAACCGATCACCCACGCAAAACCTATAGAAAGAATAAGAACATTGTTCTGTCAAACACACTTTACATACATGGATCATCTTGATACACAGTGTCCATCAGAAAAATGCAGTTATTATCTACGTATTTGTTTCGGAGTTGAACTGAATTGCTTTTTCAATCTGTAGCATGGTGTTTGTTCAATGTGAGTCAGTATTCTCGTGAGTAGCACATGATGTATGGCAGTTAATCAGAATGGTCTCGGCGGACCTTACTTATCACCAGCTGAGTTGCTGTCTCGCCTGTTATACGACTATCAGCATTTGTACTTAATTGGAGGAGCATTCTATTGTCTCTAGGCCTTTCCCCCGGAGGTTGACGCAGGTAAATCCCTGGGAAGTACTCGTTAGGATCTTTACCTAGGCAGTCTCAACCACGTGGGCAAACAAACAGACTTCATAGAAGGCCTGAGGGTCCTCGGGACAGAGTAAGGTTCGGCAGGGACCGTACTGTCTGCCCTTGCTCTGTGGGGTCGCCACATTGTAGATTGATCATGTGGCGGGACGGCACATAATTCTGATTGGCGCCTAGAGGCAGCCTTAGGACAGAAGCTGTCCCGTTTCACCTTGCGTGTCAAAAATCTCTATAGAATATAAAAATTTGTAGTGGAATTTATAAAGTTACTTCAGAAGATGAGGGTATGTGACCTGTGGTTATTAAAGATACTTTAGTGCTTGAGGAACTTTGTCGTGTAGCTCAGGAAACCGGTTATGCTGGAGGTCCTTTGTCAAGAAATTGCAGCGACGTGTGCAGCAATCCTCGCGGGCACACTGGCCAAAGTTGTTTAAGGGGACTCATACACCTTAAACCCCTCATGATCTTCGAATATGTGACTGTTGCAAGAATTGGGATATTTTATTTATTTTAAAAGCAATTACTTCCAACCTTTTACAGCTGACTGCATAATATAGTTGCTTTGGAAACTAGTAACCAGAAAGATTGTGTTGCCACAAATATTTTTGTAATTTAATCCTCTTTGTGACAAAATATTTCGCCATGCTTCCACCTTGCGCGCATGGTATTTTAAAAATGGCTAATGGTACATACTTGAAATTTGATGAAATTCTTTATATGGGCATTATTTTTTAACTGAACCAACAGTCTGATGAATATTTTAATATTGAAAAATTTTATGGACGAAAACATTACAAATTTTGTAAATAAAATACATTTTATAAACTCAACTCAAAATAAAATAAAAATTTAACATAAAATTTTTAGAATTTTAGGTTCACGGTAGTTTCCAAATGTTATAAAAGCTATATATTAAATATGGAATTAAATTATGAAACAAAATGTTTTAAACTGTGCGCGCAAGTTGGAAACATGACGAAAAATGTTGTCACAAAGCGGATTAAATTATAAAAATATTTGTGGCAACACAACCTTTCTGATTACTATTTCAGAAAGCAGCTATATTATGTAGTCAGCTGTAAAAGGTTGGTAGTAATTGCTTTTAAAATAAATAAATTATCCTAATTCTTGCAACAGTCACCTATTCGAACATCCTATGGGCTTTAAAGTGTATGAGTCCCCTTTTAAGCAGACGCTAGCCGTTCACGTGTCCGGGTGCTAAAGGCCACCATTCTGACACTTCGAGCACTCTAAGCAGCTGTACCAGTACAGTTTCAGGAAGATGGTATTAAGGCTAACCTAGTCCATTATATGTATAGTAGTTATATTAACCTATAATTAAGTTCGGCATTAACACACAACAAAGAATTTTCTTTCGTTGAAGAGCGCATACATTTTTCTGACGGACCCTGAAAAATTTTTATTATTGCCATTAATAACAAATCAGTTGGATAAATTATACCACGTTACATCATATTTATTGCGATAATCCTGCATAGCTATTATGTATGATTCCAAAACTTTAAGCCATCGCTAAGCTTCATTGTTAAAGATTGAACCATTAAATTGGCATCCTTTAAAAAATAGTGTTACGAATTTGGTATTTAAAAAGCTAATGTTAGTTCAATTATAAATTAAATGGTTTTATTTCTCGCGCAGTGCAGCGCGTGACGAATATTAAAAGAAAGCTAAGCCGGAAAAATTAAAAATACAAGAGCGCCTGCGTTAAATAAATAAATATCTCTTTTTGATTTCGAGAAAGCGCTGGAAAATTCTAGCGCGTGATTTTAAAATCTTATAAAAGGAGGAAAACATCTCAGTTTGTAGTAGTTGCTTAGTTTGTTGTTGTTTAGAAAACTACTGTTGTTGATTGTAGCGAATTCGCGGATTAGCGTTCTTTAGCTGTTTTGAATTACGTTCTATTGACATTTGAGTAGTTAAAAGAAAACTACTGTGAGATATTGTAATACTGCATGATAATTTGAGAAAATTTAAGCATTTTTGTTGTGATAATAATAAATTTTTGTTCATTTTTCATCGGACTTGTGCATTCATTTCATAACGAACCCGTACGCACGCAACAATTTTTGGTGTCAGAAGTGGGATTTGAATGCCAATAACAAGAGCGATGGAAGAACAATTGAGACAGCTCATTAGTGCTTTTGCTGCATTCCAAGAAAAGATGGAAGCTGGTCAAGCATCATTTAAGGAAGAAATGAAATTGGGCCAGGAATCCGTTAAGGAAGAAATGAAATTGGGCCAGGAATCCGTTAAGGAAGAAATGAAATTGGGCCAGGAATCCGTTAAGGAAGAAATGAAATTGGGCCAGGAATCCGTTAAGGACGAAATGAAAGCCGTTCAAGCTGGTCAAGAAGAAATGAAAAGAGAAATTACTTGCATAATAGAAAATAAATTTGAAGGTATGGAAGGCAGAATTGACGCAGTTGAAAATAAAGTTGGACATATTGAAGAAAGAGTTTCTTCGGTGAAAGAAGAAATAGAAGAAAGAGTTTCTTCTGTAAAAGAACAAATTGACGAGAGAGTTTCTGCAGTTGCCAAAGAAATGGATACGTTGCCAAAGAAATTCGTAGCGTCGGCAGGGAGCAGGAGTGATGATTTTAAATTCTTACCAATGCCTGCTCGTCCACCTCTGAAGCTATCCACATATGATGGGAAGACCTCCTGGCAGGTGTATAAGACACAATTTTCTATCGTTGCGGATGCGAATGGATGGGATTCCCAAGCTAAGGCCTGTCATCTCGCCGCTTCTTTAAGAGCCGACGCAGCGGATATCCTTCAGACTCTTCCCGAAAACAAAAGGTTAGATTTCGAAGCTCTGTCCGGCGCCTTGGAGTTGCGCTTTGGGGAGAAGTGTTTAAAAGACTACAGCAGGCTCCAATTAAAATCTCGTCAACAGAAGCCTACCGAAACACTTCAGGAGCTCGCCACGGATGTTGAAAGGCTGTCCCATCTCGCCTTTTCGGAATGCCCGACAGAAACAAGGGAAATCCTGTCCTTGCAATACTTTATCGACGGCATCCGAGATACTGAAGCTCTACGAATGGCGGATGTAAAAGATTTAAAAAGTGCTCTAGTGTACGCCATGAAATTTGAGGCAGCCCAGCAAGCCACTCGTCGAGACCGCCACCCAGTCAGAGCTGCTCAAGTCCAGGAGCCAGGGGATCAAGTCACCGCTCGACTTGACGATTTAACTAGACAACTGAACGCCTTGAGACGGAATATTGGTGAGAAGAAACCGACCGTTAAGTGCTGGAACTGCGGTGCTGAAGGACACATACGACGAAACTGCAAAACACCCCAGGGTACTGATGTTAAGACCGCTTCTAACAAGCAGCAGGGAAACTAATTAGTGGCCATCTCGCGGGGCGGAGGTTGCCAGATAATGAAAAGCCCCCGTTTAAAGCGCTTCAGATTTCTGCAGTGAGAGGCGGCAGTAATGGACTTTTCATAATAGGACATATTAATGGAGTTCCGTGCAATATGACTATAGATACAGGAGCCAACGTCACCATCATCCGAAAAGATTTGGCTCAACAACTAGGAAACAAACTTATCTGGACGCCGCCCTGCGTTACCCTCCAGACTGTGTCCGGTGAGAAGATCGACATCGACGGAAAAGTAAATGTTAACATCACGTTTGGAAGTGCCGCTTACCATCACACGGCATATGTAGCAGAGATCACTGATTCTTGCATACTCGGATTGGACTTTCTAAGGAAATACAATTTTTCCTTGGATTTTAAAAATAACGAATTGCATTCTACATCTGAGGACATAGCGTTATTTCTCGTTAATGATGAAGAAGTTAAATCTGTCCATAAAATCATAGCACAAGACTATATTACAATACCGGCAAGAACAGAAATTTTACTTCCTGGATCCATAGCCGAAAATAGAAATTTCCGCTACGGCATCATAGAATATCCCAATAACTGTAATATCCCAAAAGGAGTATTAGTAGCCTCAACACTCGTCGACCTATCCAGAACGGTTATCCCGGTGAGAGTCGCCAATGTAACTGAAAAGTCGAGAGTTATTAAGAAAGGTGAAGTGGTTGCAACATGTACTCCAGTAACCAGCGTTGAAAAAAAGAGTAACATCCCAGAATCCGTGTCCTCAGAGAGCATTACATCGGAGTTATTGCAGAATGCACAATTAAACGATAAAGAGAAAAATGCTGCCGATCGCGTCATTAAAGATCTTCAAGTTGTTTTCTCCCGCTCGTCTTCTGACGTGGGTCGAACTAGTTTGACACAACATAGAATAGATACTGGCGATCATCCCCCGATCAAGCAACATCCAAGACGTCTACCGTTTGCTAAACAGGAAGAGGTGCGAACACTGTTAAAAGATATGGAAGAAGGCGATGTCATCGAGCCTTCAGCGAGTCCATGGGCATCTCCCATCGTTCTCGTCAGAAAGAAAGACGGCTCAACAAGATTTTGCGTTGACTATCGCCGGTTGAATGAGGTTACGAAGAAAGACAGTTACCCTCTTCCTAGAATTGATGACATTCTAGACACTCTTTCTGGAAGCAAGTGGTTCTCAACACTTGATTTAAAGAGTGGGTATTGGCAGGTAGAAATCCATCCTGATGACCGAGAAAAGACGGCATTTACTACGGGACAAGGACTTTGGCAGTTCAAAGTGATGCCGTTTGGACTGTGTAATGCGCCGGCAACATTCGAACGTCTTATGGAGACTGTTTTGAAAGGCCTTTCTTACGAAGCCTGTCTGATATACCTGGACGATATAATCATCGTCGGAAAGAGTTTTGAAGAGCATCTAGAAAATCTTAGAAAGGTGCTTCAGAAACTGAAAGAGGCCAATCTGAAGCTGACTCCCGCTAAATGCAAATTGTTTCGAAAGGAAGTGACTTACCTGGGACATGTCATCTCTGCAGAAGGTGTGCGCACGGATCTTGAAAAGGTATCAGCGGTTAAATCCTGGACGCGTCCCGAAAATGTCCATCAGCTGAGAAGCTTCCTAGGGCTTTGCACCTACTATAGGAGATTCGTGAAGAACTTTTCTTCCATCGCAAGACCACTTCACAAGCTGACAGAGAGCAAGCAAAGATTCTTGTGGACAAAGGAATGCGAGGATGCATTTAACAACTTAAAGGAAGCTTTGACATTTGCTCCAATCCTGACGTATCCTCAGCTCGACAGACCATTTATTCTCGACACCGACGCGAGCAATGAAAGTGTCGGTGCTGTTTTGTCCCAAGAAATAGACGGCCAAGAACGTGTAGTAGCTTACTGGAGCAAGTGCCTGTCTAAACCGGAGAGGAATTACTGTGTCACAAGGAAAGAGTTGCTCGCCATAGTCAAAGCTGTAGAACATTTCCATCATTATCTATACGGGAGAAAATTCCTCCTCCGCACGGACCATGCCTCATTGGCGTGGCTTTTAAATTTCAAAAATCCTGAGGGTCAAATAGCCAGGTGGATACAGAGACTCCAAGAATATGACATCACTATCCGTCATCGTAAGGGATCATCACACGGAAACGCCGACGCCCTGTCTAGAAGACCTTGCCAAGAAAACTGCCGATATTGTTCCAGGGTGGAAGCGAAATACGAGCTGCTGACTCCGGTCGCAAGACAAATTACAACATCAACATCGGCTGCTCGAGACCCGTGGAGTGATGATGAAGTCAGGAAAGACCAGCTGGAAGACCGCGACATTAAACCCATACTTGATTTAATAGAGTCATCAAACAGAAAACCTACATGGCAGGACATTTCTATCTGTAGTCCTACAACAAAACAATACTGGGCACTCTGGGATTCACTTCACATTCGAAACGGTGTCTTATACCGGAAATTCGAGTCGGATGATGGGAAGACGTTCCGATGGCAACTGATACTTCCAAGATCCCGGATTCCTGATGTCCTCAAAGAACTACATAACAGCCCTACAGGAGGTCACTTTGGAATTATGAAGACCTTACAGAGAGTTCGTGAGCGCTTTTACTGGAATAATGCAAAGAATGACGTGCAAAAGTGGTGCCGATCTTGCGATGCCTGTGCAGGTCGGAAAGGACCGAGGAAACGCAGCCGAGACAGACTGCAACGTTACAACGTAGGTGCGCCTTTTGAACGTATCGCCTTTGACATCCTGGGACCTCTGCCACGAACTGCTGATGGCAACAAATACATACTCGTTGTCATTGATTACTTCACCAAGTGGCCTGAAGCTTATCCTATTCCTGATCAAGAGGCAGTCACAGTAGCTGAGGTAATGATACAGCACTGGATTTCCAGGTTCGGAGTGCCTCTTCAGTTACATTCCGATCAGGGAAGGAATTTTGCCTCGGCAGTAATCAAAGAACTATGCAAACTACTTGGCATTGACAAAACTCAAACGACGCCATTGCATCCCCAGTCGGACGGCATGGTAGAGAGGTTCAATCGAACCATCCTTAATAACCTCTCATTAGTGGTTTCCAGAAGCCAACAGGACTGGGACAAGAAATTACCACTCTTTTTACTGGCTTACCGCAGTGCTGTCCACGAGACTACCGGCTATTCTCCATCACAGATGCTCTTCGGTCTTGACCTTCGTCTGCCTTGTGATCTATTGTTTGGCCGCCCTCCGGATGCTCCTTCATCGTCTGAGGAATATATTCAAGATCTCCAGGCCCGGTTTGAAGTGATGCACAATTTTGCACGAGAGCGAGTCAACTTGGCGACGGAGAAGATGAAGACCCGATACGACACAAGAGCTACTGAATATCAATTCCACGAAGGAGACAAGGTGTGGTTGTGGAATCCGACTCGACGGAAAGGACTTTGTCCGAAATTACAGTCACCTTGGGATGGGCCGTACACAGTCCTAAACAGGCTGAATGACGTCGTGGTTCGGATTCGTAAGTCTTCGAACTCTAAACCTAAAGTCGTTCATTACGACAGGTTAGCTCATTACTATGGCCATAGTACTTAATGTAAATAATTGTAAATAGTATCAAACCATGGTCCTTTTTGTTTTTAAATGTGTATTTGATTTGATTTGTATTTAGTATTTGATTTGCATTTAGTATTTGATTTGTATTTAGTATTTGTTTTGTATTTAGTATTTGATAGGATTTTATTTGTTTAAGTTAGTTATTGCATTTATTGTTTATATTGTTTGATATTGTAATGTAATGTTTATGCCTCAGTTGCATTTATGCCACAGTTGTAAGTTTAGCTTCCTGTCCAGGGATTGTACTGCCCGGGACGTGCAGTCCTTGGGAAGGGGGCAGTGTTACGAATTTGGTATTTAAAAAGCTAATGTTATTTCAATTATAAATTAAATGGTTTTATTTCTCGCGCAGTGCAGCGCGTGACGAATATTAAAAAAAAGCTAAGCCGGAAAAATTAAAAATACAAGAGCGCCTGCGTTAAATAAATAAATATCTCTTTTTGATTTCGAGAAAGTGCTGGAAAATTCTAGCGCGTGATTTTAAAATCTTATAAAAGGAGTAAAACATCTCAGTTTGTAGTAGTTGCTTAGTTTGTTGTTGTTTAGAAAACTACTGTTGTTGATTGTAGCGAATTCGCGGATTAACGTTCTTTAGCTGTTTTGAATTACGTTCTATTGACATTTGAGTAGTTAAAAGAAAACTACTGTGAGATATTGTAATACTGCATGATAATTTGAGAAAATTTAAGCATTTTTGTTGTGATAATAATAAATTTTTGTTCATTTTTCATCGGACATGTGCATTCATTTCATAACGAACCCGTACGCACGCAACAATATTATCATTTTTAAAAGATTTATAGTTTGAAGCTAAATTTATAACTAATGAATTAGAGAAAATAAAAGCTGCACTATAATTCTATATTTGTTAGCGATTTCATCTGTTTAATTATTCTTTACACACCAAAGGGTTTTCCCACTATTCTATATATATCATTACGGTTGGTTCCATTTCCTTGTGATAAATAAGCAGTTGACTTATTTGTTTAATAAATCAGGTTTACCTGATTCTTTGCCTCACAAACGGAAGTGAAGTGGCTAGTGAAGCGGAACTACGGTATCGAAGGACACAGGTTCGAATTTCGAGAAGACACAGATACTTGTAAATGAATAGTGTCTCTCGAACTTGAGACACTCCGTCCTATTTCAGACTTCTAAACCTCCCTACGCTTTGTAAATTCTATCAACTTAATTTTTCAGTTTTCATCATTATTTGCTTCCACAGACGGTGCAACTTTCACGTTCGCTTTACGTTTCTTGGATGTAAATACAATCGTGGCTTTACCTTTGTCGCGGATGTTTTGGCTGCTGATGAAGAAGGACCTGTATAGGTTGGTCCTCGAAATCGATAGAGTTGTAAGGATTATGTTAATTTTATTAACAGTTAATTTTTAAGTTAAAGTTCCTTTCCTGTCAAATTCTTAACTTCAACTTACTACTTCCGGCCAGAACGTAGTTTGGAATCTTGCTGAATATTTAATGACGAGAAGCGGTATTTAAATTACGAAGTTACTTACTGAGTCAGAGAGAATCAGAGTTTCTGATTTACGCGCGTCTGCCTGTTTGGCCACTCTCTCTCTCAAAGCTGTTATTACGCTCGGCCGTACTCAGGCCCTTGCTAAGCTTCGTAGTCAAATATGTTAAGGGGCCAGCTCGATTTGAACCTTAATAGCTTCGGCTATACTTCTTTAGTTAATCTTAGTTTTAGTTTAATTTTTAGTCTTTAAAGTTCAAATCCAAGTGCGGGCTTTGCTTGTACACTTCCAGGCGAAGTTTTGTTAAATCTTATTGGAATAATAAAGGGTTAGTTACCCTTCTATCTTGTTGTTTCTTGTCACCGAACTCAAGCTGTTATTCGCTTATTAGTTCTTAGATTCTTCACTTCCAACATTAACTCAGAATTCCAAAGTGAGGAACTCTACAGAGTTTTGACTAAGAATGCAAACCAAACACAAGATTGTCGCTTTATTAATTTTACGTTTATTCTTTCTTATTTCTTTTCTGCTAGATCTTCTAGGAAAGGTAAGTCATACCAATGTAAAGGATCTTACATTGGTATTCCTGCGATTCAACGTAGAGTATCATGGATTCCAATATAATTAATGCTTATATTGTTCTGCAACTTGGCTCAGTCTTATAGAAGTTAGATTTAGAAGCCTGACAATGAATTATTTAATATTTAGGGATCAATTTTAGTCTTAAAAAAAAGGGCTTTCTTCTTAAAGCAAAAACTAAAAGCTTTCAACGTTTTGTGTGTTATCTTTATTTATTAAATATCATGTTCTTCGCACTTAAACCCTAAAATTCAACAGCAATATCGCAAAGTAATTTTAAAATGAGCATAGTTTTAGAATTTCCGATACAGAATCTCGCGCGCTGGAGATAAAAATGCTGCCATTCCTCGCTTTAAAATCGTTGAGTTTGTTAATCAAAAATTCGTTAAAGTTTACAAAATATGAAATAGATAATAAAACAAATTGCAAATTCCAAACTTTGGCTTCCAGATGCCCATATGCGGGTGGAAACGCGCGCAACTCAAAATTGGATGGCTCTAGGTACCGTTGTTTTGTCACAATGCGAGAAACATACATACATTTATGCAGATTCTTCATTATTTAATTTCTTTAAATATAATACAGGACTCTAATATTTAGTGGCAACAATTTGAAAAGTGAACCGGTATTTATAGTGAATCAACGCAAAATGGCAAAACGAAATTAATAGATTTTCTAAGTTAAAGCCCTTTGGGCTAAAAAAAGAGGAAACTCCATTGAGCGTAAACAATATATCTCCGAGTTGTATATACTTACCTCAGATAAAAAGCTGAAGCTAATATAAAACCTTTTACGACGGCAAGCATTCTAAGTTCACACCTCTGAAAGTAACTAAAATTTTTGAGAACAAAACTGAATAACGAGTTTGAACATCACCCATAGCCCTGATTTCAAAAGTAACCCTCTCGCGACAGGAGACCAGAAATTCTCTGGAACTGTAGGCAGATATCATTGAGAAGTTTCACCGCATTTCATAAAATAAATTTGGTTGATAACTTAGGTTTGATTGATTTTGCAGATGCATTCAGGTTTGTAAATCACCTGCGAAAAATTGTTATGTTGACTTACAAAAAAGAAGTTTATGTAGAGAAATACATCCCAAAAAATTCTCTGAAGCTTTTGCAATACCATCTTATATATATCTGGAAATTTTTCAATTGTAACAAAACCATCTCAAGCCTGTTCTGCTCTGCCAAGTAGGGCCCCATTTACAAAACTGAATGTGTGGGGCAAAACCTCATATACAGGACCTTTTGTCGCGATTATTTAACGTAGCGATGTCACAGATGACGTGTACGTGTAATTGCCTTCATTTAAATTGATTTAAAGTAAAAGTAATTTTTTATGCTTTATTTTTAAATTATTAAATTAGAAGCTTCCACATATTAAACCATGATTTTATTTTCTCTGGGGAAAAAACAAACAAAATTGCGAATGAGGGGAAAATAACTTAATTTCTTCTTTTGTTTACTGGGGGGGGGTTAGAAAGCGCTTTCAGAATTTTTTTTCCTGTTTAGAATTTTGAATTTTCTAAAATTCTAAATTTGAAAAAGTATAATATATTTTAAAGCATGATAAGTATGAAAGCAAAGGCGGGGCAACAGTCTTGTCTGCCTTTTTGCGTATTTGCATGTCTACCTTTTTACAAATTCCATGTCTGTCCCTTTACATATTCCATGTCTGCCCCTTTACATATTCCATTGTCTGTCCCTTTACATATCCCATGTTTTCCCTTTTAAAAATTCCATGTCTGTCCTTTTGCATATTTGCTTGCATACCCTTTGCATATTTCATGTCTGCCCTTTTACGGATTCCATGTCTGCCCTTTTACAGACATGGAATATTTAAAAGGGAAGACATGGAATATGCAAAAAGGCAGACATGCAAATATGCAAAAGGGCAACAGGGCTGATGACCCGCTTTTGCTTTCATACTTATCCTGCTTTAAAATATATTATATTTTTTAAAATTTAGAGTTTTAGGAAATTCAAAATTCTAAACAGGAAAAAAAAAAAAAAAATCCGAGAGCGCTTTCTAATCCTCCCCCCAGAAACCAAAAGAAGAAATTAAGTTATTTCCCCCCCCAGTCCCAGTTTTGTTTGCTTTTCCCCCCAAAAAAATAAAACCATGGCTTAATATGTGGAAGCTTCTAATTTAATAATTTAAAAATAAAACATAAAAAAATTACTTTTGCTTTAAACAAATTTAAATGTTCCACGTCTGCCCTTTTGCATACTCCATGTCTGCCCTTTGCATATTCCGTGTCTACCCTTTTACATATTCCATGTCTACCCTTTTACATATTCCATGTCAGCTCTTTTGCATGCTTTTCTTTTGATCTCGAGGTACATGGTCTACCAATAGCTCAAGGTCTACCAATTGTAACATTTTAAATCCAATCACTCTTGATTACTGTAGTTGGGTTTACTTAACTTCATTCGTAAGATATATTTATGTTAATTAACCAGTCCTTTTATGCTACGAATCTGCACCGTCACTTCTATCTTTATTTCTTTCCCTTTTCCTTCCAGAATGCTAATTAGCTCGCATGTATTAAGTGAGGGTTTGAGATTGTTTTAGCCAGAGCGTGTCCCGCCTGCTGAAGACCACGTTACTAGTTCTTATTCCAAGTTAAGCTATGGCGTTGCTCTATTATTACCGACCGTGCTATCCCACGCCGGTGTAGGTTAAGCTCCAACTTCCGAGTTTAAATCTCTGTCTAGACTTTGTCTGATAGCTACTTAGCTCGATATAAAAATCTACTTTTGAGTTCACACCATAAATGCTGGCTGATTTGTAAGCACCGGCCGGGTCATCTGTTCACCTTACTTAGTTTTAAACAAAAGGGTCTTTTACACCCTTCATACGGCTCTGATGCAAATCTAATACGTAGCGAATGGTCGCTTAAGTAGGAGTCTTGATTTAGGGTATATTATCAAAAAATGTGAGACTTCACACATTTTTAACTATTTAAATACGATCCCTCATTCCTTATTTCGTGTGTCGGGTGCACTCATATTTCAACTACGACTATCAGACAGTGGCGTAGCTAGAGTTTTGCCTTTCGGGGCGGTCCCTGAATCAGCCGAAACAAATAAAGAAGGTCAGAATGATATATAGAGAAATAAATTAAAACTCTATTGCTTTTTTAGGAGAAAAAAAATAATTCCAAAATTTTAAAGTTATTAACCTAAAAGGGCGTTAGCCCAGAAAGCCTATCAATTTCGTTTTGGCATTCTGTGGCGTTTCACTTTTCAAATTGTTACCACCAAATATTATCGCCCTGCATTTTATTTAAAGACATTAAGTAAGGAAGAATTTGTATGAACGTATGTAGTATGTTTCTCGCACCGTGAAAAAAACAACGGTCATCGAATTTTAAATAACGTAGTCCTTCATTCGAATATGGGCATCTAAATGCCCACTTGGAATTTGTTTTATTCTCTATTTCATATTTTGTAAAGCATTTATGAGTGTTTGATTAAGAAACTCAACGACTTCAAAGTGATCAATGGCGACATTGTACGGAAGGAAAAAACATTTTTGTCTCCATCCCGCGAGACTGTGTATCGGAAATTCTTAAGATCTGTTCTTGTTAAAATTACTTTGCGATATTGCTGTTGAATTGAATTTTATGGTTTAAGTGCGAAGAACATGATATTTAATAAATAAAGGTAACGCACAAAACGTTAAATAAGCCTCTTTGGGCGTAATATAAAATCTGAAAGCTTTTAGATTTTTTTTTTAATTATTTTTCTTCGCCCCTTTTTTTGTGCGCTCTGTGTGTGTGTTTTGTTTTCAAAAGCATCGATGACATTGCAGAGGTTGCTCCATTTGCTGCAATGTAGAAATTATTAAAATATTTCTTAAATGTAAAATAAGCATTTACAGTTCTAAGAAACACTCTAAGTATTTCCATTTCGAAAATTCTTCTCGCCACCAGCAGCGCTTTCGGCAAATGTGAGGAAAATTCGTACTAATATTACAATATTAGGAGCTATGTTTTGGAAATTGTATTTTAGCAAAAGCTAGAAAAATTCAAAACGATCTCCATTCTAGGTTTTCGTTTCGTTGTCCCTAGCAGTAACGGAAGTAAAACTCCCGAAATAATTCTCTGTCAATAAAGAATTCTTCCTTATTAATTTCACCATGATCATAATTTAGTTTATAACAGAGTCATTAAAATTTTTATGAAGCATGAGATATGATTGAGCAATGCCCTCTCCAGGTCTCGAACCTGGACCTCTCAAATACACGCCGAGTGTGCTAACCGTTACACCACGAAGCATGCAGAAAAGGAGAAGAAAACACTACTGCATTCAAAAGTTTTGATGAAATAGAAAACATACAACAAGAGTATGTAGCTGTTGAAATCACTTGGTGATTTCTTTGACTATTTTACCTCCAGGTAAAACGATTTTTTTCTGTTTAACTCAGTACGCAATTCGAACATTATTATTCTCTGCGTGCTTCGACTATCCACATGATAAACCCCTACAAAATAATCTTTCCAAGTCTCCAAAAATAGACCGCTCCTCTCTAGTTATGCCTATGCACACTGCTATCATACCTAAATATCTATTCGGTTTACTTTCATCTGAGTTTATAAATTCTTTAATTCCATATTGAGTTATATCCATATTTAAAGCCTTACTTTGATGACCTTAAGGGGACTCGTACACCTTAAAACCCATAAGATCTTCGAATATGTGACTGTTGTAAGAATTGGGATAACTTATTTATTTTAAAAGCAAATACTTCCAACTTTTTACAGCTGACTACATAATATAGCTGCTTTCTGAAATAGTGATCAGAAAGTTTGTGTTGCCACAAATATTTTGATAATTTAATCCGCTTTTTGACAAAATGTTTCATCATGTTTCCACCTTGCGCGCACAGTTTAAAACATTCTGTTACATAATTTAATTCGATATTTAATACATAGCTTTTATAACATTTAGAAATTACTGTGAACCAAAAATTCTAAGAATTTCACGTTAAATTTTTATTTTATTTGTAGTCGAGTTTATAAAATGTATTTTATTAAAAAAAACCTGTAATGTTTCCGTCCATAAAATTTTTTAATATTAAAACATTCATCAGATTTTTGGTTCAGTTAAAAAATAGAGCTCATATAAAGAATTCCATCTAATTTCAAGTATGTACCATTAGCCATTTTTAAAATATCGTGCGCGCAAGGTGGAAACATGACGAAATATTTTGTCACAAAGCGGATTAAATTACGAAAATATTTGCGGCAACACAAACTTTCTGGTTACTAGTTTCCAAAGCAGCTATGTTATGTAGTCGGCTGTAAAAGGTTGGAAGTAATTGCTTTTAAAATAAATAAAGTATCCCGATTCTTGCAACAGTCACATATTCGTAGGGTGTTAAGGGGTTTAAGGTGTATGAGTCCCCTTAAATATTGTACCATTTCTTTGGTTCATTTTCCCTGTTAAAATTTTTTACTTTATTATTATACCTTAGTTAAGTTCTCATTTCTGTACATGAAAGGTCTACGAGAAGAAGCTTTTATTCTGTTTGCACAAAAATAACTGCTGAAAGAATGTGTATACTCCTTCTATTCTGACTGTTGCGTTCTAAAACAGTAAGTATTCCTGAAAGTTGCCTGAGTTCTGTCTTTACCCACTCTGAAAGGTAATCTGTTATAGAACGTACATCAAAGATTCCCGGATGTGTTTAATAATTTACTGTGATGGAATGGAAGGCACGGTAAAGAGGAAAGCGTAGTACCTACTTTAGTGCAGAAGTTCCTTCACAGGACATGCTGGTAGCATTTACTGTTTCTTTTTTGAAGTTGGAAATTCCCCCACTGATACACTTTGGCAGGACACAAAGAGCAAAAGCTTCACCATTGATTGTCTGAAGTGCTTCTTTCAATATTGAGCATTGGAAGGAAAAGCGAACACAAGAGTTTTCTTGTTGTAAACTGTCCATTTCATGCAAACCCGAAAAGCACAAATTCCAGTTCAGACACGGGCCTAGGGATCAAAGGATTTCTAGGGATAACATGATCATCGAAGTCCTGACGTAATTCATTCTGTCTTTCCATTTTGTTATGTTCCATTCCATCACAATGAATTATTAAATTCAAAATAATTAACTTTGGTATCAATTGTATTTGCAATTATAAGCACTGACGTATACTTTAGGAAAGTTATATGTCTTCTCGTTTAGTCATTCTTAAATTGTCGTGTTTGGCAGTGCAGCAAAGTTTGTAAAAAGGAGGAAAACTGGCCTCAATTTTAAAATAAACGCACAGTTAATTATCAAAGGGGCGGTAAAATTCTTAAGATCGGCCTTACATTTTTATATTCCTCTATAACACAATTTTCTAAACTAATTTTGGTTCATTCTCCACTTTAAATGTACACTGGGAATATTTTGCTAATGTACACTGGGAAAAAAAATAAAAATTGAAAATTAAATTATTTAAAAAAAAGACAGTTCTATATCTCCCGTTGTGCTGGGTCAATTCACGAAATTTAAATTGCGTTTTTCATGTCTCAAAAGCGCGACTTAGGATATACATTAGATTTAAAAATAGCCATCATTCTAACATAGGTATTTGGACACAAAATCTTTTGACTTTTTCTGAAGTCACATGCCAATTGTTTTTCATATTTTGATTCTACGACTCAAATTATGAATAAATATTGAATTTTGTAAAATTTCGCGTGAATTATTCAATTATTTTAACTTAATTAACCAAAAATGACATCAAAAATTGCGAAATCTGAAAGGTCAATTTTTGTCATGATTAACGTGTTAACTTAACGTTATACAGGGTGTCCCATAAAAAGCGCCCAAACTCTGCACTGCCATATTCCTCATTCCGATTACATAAAAAATGCCCAAAGAACTGTACCTGTGCGATCCATAGTTTTCGATAAAAACGCAAAAGAAAAGTATGACGTCGTATCCGTCATATCGCCGATAGTTCAAGCATGTTGAAGCTCTGGCGCATTTTATCGCTTCTGTACGTCACTGGCTGGATATGGAATACCCAGGCCGCTGGATTAGATGTGGGAGTCCGGTTCTATGGCCACCACGATCGCCAGATCTCACTGCCTAGGATTTTTTCTCATCTCAAGGAATTGGTGTATCGAGACGTCGTGACTACACAAACGGACTTAGATGCTTGTCTGCATACTGCTTATACTTCTTATGCCTTATTCTTCTTATGACTGCATACAGCAGTGCGGTCTGTTACATGCTTTTTAATCCATTCCACAGAGCGCTCAAGCCTGCTTCGATATGCACGGCGGACACTATGAACATCTACCTTTATAAATACTGATGTTGATGTGTTCCCCCCGGAGGGGGGGTCGACGTGGAGAATTCTGCGAAGCTACTGGCTAGGATCTGTACCTAGGCCGTCTCGGCCACGGGGGTATAAAATTTATGAACTTGGTGGTTTTGAAGGCCCCGGGAAAGGTCACTCACTAGTCGGCCTCGGGGTCTGGCATGTCCTGAGCGGTTGGATCCGTAGCCGGGATATTCCCCCCCCCCGTTTTGCTGGGTAACGGCCCTCTGCGACGTGCTCGCCCATGCGATTGGCAGGAGCAATTGACGACCAGTGCTGCCTGGTGTCTTATCCAGGTGATGCGCTGCTCCCCTGGAAGGGTAATAGTGGAGGTCGTACCTCCACGAAATGCCCAAAGGGGGGAGTGGATCTGTAGTGTGATTGAGTTCACGGAGCAAGGAATGCCCAAATCTTGATGTTGATGTGTCAAATAAAGTGTTTTTCAATGGCACCGGTTGTGATGTATTTTTCTCGTAAAGTAAGAATCGTACAGGAACAGTTCTTTGGGCACTTTTTATGTACTCTCAACTAGGAATCTAGCTGTGCAGAGTTTGGGCGTTATATATGGGACACCCTGTATAATTTTATACATTGCAACAGCTTAAACTGTTATGACATTCTGAATTGTGCAATAATCCTTACTTTTTTTTTTACCCTCACCAGAACTTACCTATGCTTGTCGACATATACCGACGATGATCCGCATGTATAAGAATATCATCGTATTTGTCAATATTTAACGGAGAAAATTAACATTCTCTAATTTCAGTCTTTCACGGTAACATTTATATTAGAACTAATCAGGAATTCGAGAAACTTCATCTTAGCGCTATTTTTGTCCTATTTTAGAACATTATTATTTACTGAGAAAATTCTTTTAAAGTTTCTTACCTATGATTGCACTGTTGGCATGCGAAGCACTCTAGGTGGTATACATTGCCTCTGGCTCTCATCACCATTTCGAACGCCGGGATCGTCTTATTGCACGCTGAGCATAATCCCGTGGTACCAAATAATCTAGAGGTTATAGTAGGAAAAATATCAAAATCAGAACTTTATTTTTTCAAATCCTGATGATATATGGTTAATAACTTATAAAAAATATAAATTAATTATAATTAATATAAATATAATTATAAGTATCGTCTCATTATTAACTGGAAACTAGGTTATTGCTGAAATATTTGTACATGAAATAATATACGCACGGATAAATCAAAGAAACTAAATAATGAAGAATCCGCATTAAGGGGGCTCATACACCTTAAACTCCTTATGATCTTCGAATATGTGACTGTTGCAAGAATTGGGATAACTTATTTATTTTAAAAGCAATTACTTCCAACTTTTTATGGCTGTCTACATAATATAGCTGCTTTCTGAAATCATAATCAGAAATTTTGTGTTGCCACAAATATTTTTGTAATTTAATCCGCTTTGTGACAAAAATTTTCGTCATGTTTCCACCTTGCGCGCACAGTTTAAAATGCGCGCCAGTTTAAATGTTTTCAAATGTTGCATTATTTAATTCCATAGTTTATATGTAGCTTTTATAACATTTGAAAACTTCAGTAAACCAAAAAAAAAATGAGAATTTCATGTTAAATTTTTATTCTATTTGGAGATGAGTTTATAAAATGTATTTTATTAAAAAAAATCTGTAATGTTTTCATGCATAAAATTTTTTAATATTAAAATACTCATCAGATTTTTGGTTCAGTTAGAAAATAGTACCCATATAAAGAATTCCATCCAATTTCAAGTATGTACCATTAGCCATTTTTAAAATATCATGCGCGCAAGGTGGAAAAATGACGAAATATGTTATCACAAAGCGGATTAAATTACAAAATATTTGTGGCAACACAAACTTTCTGATTACTAGTTTCCAAAGTAGCTATATTATGTAGTCAGCTGTAAAAAGTTGGAGGTAATTACTTTTAAAGTAAATAAAATATTTCAATTCTTGCAACAGTCACATAATTTGAAGCTCATAAGGGGTTTAATGTGTATGAGCCCCCTTAATGTATGTATGACTCTCGCATTGTGAACAATTAAATAATCGTACGATTAAATAATATACGTACGTAGAGAAGCGATAAATTTGTAAGCAAGCAAGTGAGTTATTATTGGAAGTATCCTAAGTTATCTTCTCCTGATGATAAAACTAATTAAGTTCTAGTGCAAACTGAAAAGAAACTATTCGATCAGAATGATACTCCACGCGCATTTTTAGTATATTTAGCCTTCGATTTAGCAATTTTCAGCTGTCTCGAGAAGCTTATCTTGCTTTTTTTCGGGGGGGAAAGGAGGTTGCAGCGCTCCAGACTTTCCAGACTGTCCAAAATTCTAAAGAAGTGCCGCTTTTAAATATTTTTATCCAAAAGACACATTCGCCCAAATGTTCTCGAAAACGAAAATTCCAAACGCTTTATATTACGCCCCTTTAGGAGTGAGAGGAAGACCCAAAGGGGCTTTTTTTAACCCTGTTTTTTGTTACCTTGTAAAGACATTAGGATTTTTTGGAAGAAAGAAAGATGAAAAATGCCTTCGCCGGGACTCGAACCGCGGACCTCTCGAATACTCGCCGAACGGCTCAACCACTACATCACGAAGGCATGCGAAGAAGTGAGAAGAAATACCTTATATACTCCCCCTTTTAAAGGGCGAATGGGAATTAGGGGACCCAGTCGCCAAATCCTGGTAGTGGAGAATCATCATCCACCACCTTTTTTAGCTCTGGCGCCACTGTAGAGACATTAGGTATTTTTGGTTTGTAGGACGGATGAAAAATGAGAAATGTCCTTCGAACCTCGGACCTCACGCACCGAGCGTGCTGCCCGCTACACCACGAAGGCATGCTAAGAAAGTGGGAGAAATACCTTATAACCTTTATTTATTAAATATTACATTCTTCGCACTTAACCCGCATAAAATTCAACCACACAGCTATATCACAAAATATTTAAAAACAGCATAGCTTTAGAATTTCTGATATACAGTTTCGCGCTTTGAAGATAAAAAATATTTCATTCCGTACAGTATTGCTACTGGTCGCTTTGAAATCGTTGAATAGTTTAGTCAAAAATTCGTTTAAGTTTTACAAAATATGAAATTGACAATAAAACAAACTCCAGTTTCGGACTTCCAGATGCTCATATTCAGATGCTCGGGTGGAGGACTACATTATTCAAAATTTAATGTCTCTAGGTACCATTGTTTTTTAGCAATGCGAGAATCATACATACATTTTTAGCAGTACGAGAATTTATACAATGCGAGAATCATTCATGCAGATTCTTCATTATTTAGCTTCTGTAAATATAATACAGGGCGATAATATTTGGTGGCAAAAATTTCAAAAGTGATACATCCCATTTATAAGTGACTCAACGCAAAATGCCATTTCGGGACATTTCTGGACTAAAAAAAAAAAAAAAAAAAAAGGTTTATTTGGCAAATTTATTGTTCTTTCGCAATCAAATCTGTTATAAAAAATTAGTACAGGAAAAACTCGTTTTACCGCTAGCATCACGAAACCTCATTGCTATCCGCGTTATAGCGAATGAATTCAAAACACAGTTCAGTAATTCTTAAACAGGCCGACATCTATTGTATCATATATTTTATTTCACAACATACACCATGCAGCAAGGAGCCGAAATTTATTCTAATTTTATACGCGTTTCTCAATTAAATCCCTGATAATGTTCTGTAGGGAATGCTGAGATCGTTTCTTCAGCGCGTACGCAATATGATGTTTCCAGTGCGTAAGTAAATAAATTGGAATTAAAATAGATTCCGTGACTTTAAGAGAAATCTCGGCTACAATATAATATTCTAAAAGTACTTGGGAACACAATTATACATGCAATATATCAAAATCCACGGTATAACTACTTTTTTTTAATTGTGCATTGAATTTTGTGTTCCTTTGCATAACTGGAAAAGATTAACTTCCGCGCAAGGATTAAGGCTATATCTATCAAGAAACCTGATTCGAAATGTCTTCTCATATGACACACTTTAAGGGTAATTTAATTTTTGATTACTTGAACTTTAAGGGTAATGAGAATATGTTGTTGTTGTGAATTATCTCACTTGTCTGATAGTAACATCAGAACAAGCCCACGAAATGCGCTTGTAGTTAGTAAGAGCACTCTACAGTACCACTACTGTAGAGCAAAAACACTCTACAGTACGACTTTACTCAGTTCCGCCACCACCTTTGATGGAGAGCAGCCCGGGCAGACAGGTCCATGGGTACCACTAACCTCTCTAGAGGACTTTCGGTTCACCGCATATTTACAGGGCCACCGTGACGCACAAACTCTATAAATTTGCAAACAAACATCCATGCATTCTTCGGGATTCGAAACCGGTACGGCAGTAAACACGGCTAATCACATATCCGGGTTGAGCGACAATGTGAGAATATTAAATATTGAATTGGAATGATCGAAATAAAAACATACCTACTAAACATCACTCATAGATTTGTCGTCTTTATAAGGTGTATGATCTACCCTATGGGCTTTTTCAGACTAATTTATAGAAGGAAATACTGGACTCGAAATGACAATTTCTCCTTAGACGCTGGTTTGGTTTGGTTTATTTAATTATGGCGAAGTATCAGCTACCTGATGCTTTAGTTTATTTAATTATGGCAATGCAACAGCTATATACCTAAGGGGAAGGATACCTTCGTGGAAAACTTTCTAAGAAAAAGGGGCTCGTATACACGTTACACACGGAGTAAACTACGAAAAGCCCATTCAGCTAACCTGTTCGCCTGTAATCGAACCAGCCATCTACAGCAATGCAACAGCTATATACCTAAGGGGAAGGATACCTTCGTGTAAAACTTTCTAAGAGGAAGGGCAACGTATACACACGGAGAAAACCACGAAAACGCCCATGCAGCTAACCCATTCGCCTGCAATCGAAAGTAACAGTATTCAGCGACTTTACCACTCGACCACTGGTGGGCCGGCTTGGAACAGCGCTGGAAGCTTATAATTGGTCCGCGAGATTAATCAACTTCGAAAGGCATTTCTACCATCCCGAGGCCTTTCTTCTTCGGATTACTCTAACGGAAGGAAATAGTGGAGTCAAAATGACAGTCTCTTTTCATTCTCATCCATACTGGAAAGTTTGCAATTAGTCTGCGAGATTTACCATTTCTGAAAAGCTATTCTACACTCATGTCCATAAATTAAGGAAAATTCGGAGTCACGCGGAAATCGAATTCTAAAATAAATATATCACCTGTAAAATCACTACACACATCTTCAAGAATCATATGAAAATTTCAGGAAGTAACCAGATGACACCGATGGTACGTCACAATGACGAGAGTGTAAGAGAGTGATATATAAGGAATACAGGCAAAGAAGTAAAATTGTTCGCAGGCGCTTTATAAGCATTTCAGTGCGATAACCGAATAGTTATGACACAAAGGACGCGTTCGGATGATTTTTTACGTGGTAGAATTATCGGCCGTCTGGAATGTGGGCGTGCCCAACTGGAAGTATCAGACGAACTTGGAATTGCCCAGAGTGTCATCTCCAGGCTTTGGCAACGATTCCAAGATGATGGTAATGTCAGTAGACGTTACAGCACAGGTCGCCTCAGAGTTACAACGCCGAATGAGGACCGGTATTTGGCAGTTACTGCCAAAAGAAACAGGCGGAGCACAGCCTCAGACCTGTCTCTTCAGCTCTCTTCAGCCACTTTTACGACAATTTCAAGGCAGACGCTTAGGGCAGACTGGTCTATATGCTCGTAGACTTGTTAGATGCAACTCACTCAGATCTCAGGTGATCAGACTTTCTGCAACTCACTGTCGCCAGCGGTTAGCCTGGAGTAGAGAGCATGCATTGTGGACACCGCAACAGTGGGCTTGTATGATATTTTCCGACAAGTCCAGGTTTAGCTTGCAATCTGATTCTCGCCGAACTTTCATATGGAGAGCTCCAGGTACCCGTTACCACCAAGAAAACATCACTGAACGACACCGTTACGGTGGTGCAGGAGTGCTCGTTTGGGGTGGAATTATTCTGGGTTCCAGAACTGAGCTGCATGTTCAAATTGGAACCATAACAAATCAAATCTATCGGGAAGTAATTCTGGAACAACATGGACGTTTGTTTCGGGGCGCCATGGGAGTACAATTTGTGTTTATGGATGGCAACGCCCGTCCTCCCCGTGCAAACATCGTAAGCGAATGCCTTCAATTGGAGGATATCACCCGTATGGACTGGCCAGCATTCTCACCGGACTTGAATCCAGTAGAGCACGTGTGGGTCATGCTTGGCCGACGAGTTGTAGCCCGTCAACCTCCTCCTACATGTCTACCGGAACTTCGGAGAGCATTGCTTTTTGAATGGTGTAATATCCCCCAAGATCAGATGGATAATTTGATACTCAGCATGCCTAGGCGTTGTAGGGACTGTATTGCATCGTCTGGGAGACATACAATGTATTAACAATCATACCAACCATGTAATATTGTTTTTTTTAAATAGGTTTTTTTTTTTGTAATTTTCTCCTGGGAGAAAAAATAGCTAATTTTTTTAATAATATCAAACATATAGCATCTTTTTTTGCTCTTTACCTTTTGTTTAATAAATAAGCTTTACAAATAAGTCAAATTTGTTTTGCTTCTAACTCTTCCCTTGCCTGATTTTGCATTATGCTTAATTTATGGACATGAGTGTACTATTCTGTGATCGTCTTTAGACTCCTGAATGGAAGGAAATACTAACTCGAGCTGTTCGTTTCTTCTTGTCTTTGACAACGTAGCAGTTTACAACTGCCAAGTCTGTCCTTTTCATAAGGTCTTTCAACTGCTCTGCTTCAGACTACTTTATGGAAGGACTAACTTGAATACTACTAACTTGAATTGGTCATTTCTCTGCGTCCTTGACACTGGTCTACTTAAGAGGTTGCGTGTACAGCGAATGTACTAAAATTTCCTGCTAGCATTTCCATCCAGAAAGTAATCACGAAAAGACCAACAAATGGTGGTAAACGTATAAGAGTAAGTTTTTCAAACAAAACTAGACATCCTCTGATAGTGAAGATGTATTACCTGAGATAATCTCTCTTACACAGGATGAGATTGGCCTTGGTAAAGAGTGTGGACCCAACTTCTCCCAGACGGCAGTCGCAGCAGGCACATTTCAAACAGTCTTCATGCCAAAACTGGTCAAGGGCCTTTAGCAAGTAACGTTCCCGGATGGGCTTCTGGCAGGAAGCACAATCCACAACATTTTCTCTGGGAACAACGGACGTTCCTATCACGGTTGGAAGAGTTCGCTTCCGCTGTGAAACATCAGTCTTCAGGTCCATTACCTGAAAAATAGAATTATAAATTATGCGAATGATGCACGCACATATGAATGAAAATTTTGAAGCATATAATTCAATAAATACCGAAAACGAAATCGCAAAGTATCCCTGTACTGATAACTTCTTAGAAATCATTAGATTCTTCAAATCTAGGAAAGTGAAAAATCTACTCTGACTGCAGATCTTCCTCTGGCTAGCTGGAAGGTTTAAATGCTTATACTACCAGAGGATGCATGAGGTACTGCTACAACTCTTTACATAACTTACTACGCTATAACTCTCACGTAAAGGATGATTGAAATAAAGTACAAGAACCTGCTGACACAATTCGGATGAGTTGTTATATATCACATTTTAATCCGCACACTACTTTGGACACAGATTCCTCAAATCCAGGAAACATAATGTATATATATATGTAATAATAAAATTCCATGTCAGAATATACTTAAAATTCTAACTGTATGTTCTTTTCATTTTTAATGGCGACGGTCTCTTATTTGAAAGTACGTGGAATTAAATCCACAGCCCCGTAGTCAAATTGTTTTTTCTGCTTTTTGTACACGTACAGTTATAGAATGTTCTGGAAATATTTAAAGCGAACTGGATTGGCTGACGAGGCTGACGTCATTTCTTGGAAGCTCCCCCTTTCCAGAGGCTATAAAAGGACTCGCAAGAGGAATATCGGGGCTTTTTCTTAAATGTCACGATGCAGTAAACTTCATACAAAAAGTTATTAGTAATTCTTTTTATTTACTCCGGATATCTGATTTTGTAACTGCTATTTCTCCTGAATAATAATAAATGGATCCTGTTTTTTTTTAAACTTATTGTCTGATAATTTAAGCTACGACTAAAGCTGGTACATCCCACACATATGTATATATGTAATAGTTCTGAAACATAGAAGAGAAATTAGCTTGCAGTCTTTGAGGCTGAGGATGAAGTCTTACAGATGAAGATAACAAAACATGAACTTGACGAATTTCCAGTCTTTATTTCCGCGCGTATAAAAATCATCTCCATAGATGTTTATCCATTCAAAATAATGAAATCCAAGAATCTATGAATCAATCATAATGAAATATGATAGATTGCTATGTACATTGGTTCTTAAATTTATGACGCAGGCATTTTAGACGTAGAAGCAGAGCAGCAGGAATACTTTAACAGCAGCGGAAGCTAGGAAAAGGATGACGTAATTAGCTGCCAGAGGTATTTATAGCAAAGTAGGTGCGATTCTAGAGACAAGCTATGATTGGTTAATATTAGTTTGTGTTGCCCTTTTCAGTAGCGTTACATAACGTAAACAAATCTCGAATTTGGGGGAACAGATGAATTAAGGGGAAGAACACCAAATTTAGAATGTTAATTATGAGGTCCTCAATTATTTTTAAAGCACCTATCGTATTTTGTTATATCCTACATATATATATATATATATATATATATATATATATAAACTCTATCCCAAAAGTTTCACCTCAGACCTTTATCAAACTGTGATGAAGTCTTAATGTCAAGTGCCCACTGGGGTTTATTTTTCATGAGCCGGACAAATCGTGCATAGCGCGATATTTCGGCAATAACTGTGCAGACCAGACTAGACCCAAAAGTTTATAGATTCGACTAATTATTACGTCTTTTAAAAAACTTGAAAGAAACACAAACTCAAAATAAAAACCTATTTCTTTAGATCACACGCGACTTGCATTCCAGTAAATATTTTCGAAAAATATAAAAACACACATGAATATGCGTCCCAAACGTTTAGAGAACATTAATATATAAACAACTTGTGAACAATTTCCTCAAGTTCCCCATCATGATTGTTGCTAACCAATTTGCACAAAATCAGAATCTATAAACTTTTGGAACGCACATTTTTCTGTTTTTTATTTTTCTAAATGACAAATTGATATTTTTTAAATATTTACGCAGATGCAAGCCACATGTATTTTAAATACTTTAATTGGTTAATTTTATAAATTTCGAGTTTCCTTAAATATGTAATTTACCCGAGTCTATAAACTTTCAGGATAGAGAGTATTTACTGCGGCCTTGCCAGGATTCGAATCATGGATCTCCCACTTGCTGACTAAAAGTACTAGTTATCTATATCATAAAATTATCACCATTATTATTTATAGTTATCTATACCATAAAAGCTAACTAAAGGGACTACAATAATTCAAAACCTTACTTTAAGACATCAAATTCAATGTTTAGTTTGTTTTTTTTTCCTCCACAAAGAATAAAAGTCTAATGCGGACAGCACATGACTTTCTTGTACGGAATATTAAATTACAGGTAGCCCTCCTACAACACGGCATCCTGTAACACGGTTTCGCTATAACCCGATTCATAAATTGCGAGAACCCTCCTACAACACGGTTTTCCTATAACACGGTTTCTCTCTAACACGATAAGAAAATTGCCCAATCAATGCGAAGGAATTTAAAGAACTCCGCACGAACTTTCTCCATATTGTGCAAAGCATCCGTATAGTCATTTAACACATAAGAATCCTTGTCTCGTCGTAAGTTCTACCAGTTGTCTTCCAAGATCCGATAGCCGTAAAAACAAATGTCCTCACATGACCCGTATGAGCAAATTTCTCCAGATAACAATGAAGAAACCTCACTATCGCAGAAGGTGAACAACATGAGGTCACAATAAGTGCTCTAGAACGCACAACCTGCACGTTCGGCTTCCAAAATTCGAATCCTCGTCTCCATGGCCTGACAACAAAAGTGTCTCACGCTGCTGGACGGCAATCTGCGTCGAGCCACAGTCTGTTAAACTTTTACGTCTTTAAGACATTAAGTTTCACTCCCAAAACATGTCCGATAAAGATAAAAAAACAACGTTTAAGAGGAAATTCATTTCTTTAGAAGCACAGATACAAATCTTGGACTGCCTTTTATAAGAAGAAAATGCATCTCAGATTGGAAAGTTTTAATTGAAATGAAGAAACAGTTAAAAACAGTTAAAATTAAAAAGAAATAAGAAGTGCAGTTGCTGCAGGATTTTCGACATCCACGAAACATCGGGGATGCCAATAATTGAGAAGATGGAAAAGGCACTCAGCATTTGGATTGACGATAGCTGTCAAAACGAATTTCGTTGAATGGTAATATCATTAAACAAAATGTACTCAAAATTTTCAAGCACCTCAAAGAACATGGAGAACCTTCTGTCAACGCAGATTTTCTGGTAAGTAAAAGTTAGTTCGAAAATTTCAAAAAGCGTTTTGCAATTCATAGTATAAGAACACAAGGAGAATCTGCATCGGCTGATTATGAAGCTGCGAGTAGGTGCGATTCTAGAGACAAGCTATGATTGGTTAATATTAGTTTTGGTTGACCTTTTCAGTAGCGTTACATAACGTAAACAAATCTTGAATTTGGAGGAACAGATGAATTAAGGGGAAGAACACCAAATTTAGAATGTTAATTACGAGGTCCTCAATTATTTTTTTAAAGCAGCTATCGTATTTTGTTATATCTTACATATATACACTCTATCCCAAAAGTTTCACCTCAGACATTTATCAAACTGTCATGAAGTCTTAATGTCAAGTGCCCACTGGGCTTTATTTTTCATGAGCCAGACAAATCGTGCATAGCGCGATATTTCGGCAATGAAGGACGTTTCCTGAAAGATTTTAAAATATTATAGAAGAACAAAGATACACAGCAGTTCACGTTTTCGATGCCGACAGAAGTGGGCTTTGGTGGAAAAAAATGCCCACTAGAACCTTTATATCGAAAAAAGAAAAAAATTGCATCCTGATTTAAGGTATCTAAAAATTGTCTAACGCTATTTTTGTGCAGTATGACTTTGGGCTTTATGACAAAACCCTTGTTAGTTTATAGATCTTTAAATCCTCGTGAACTTAAAGGCGTAAACAAAAACACCTTACCGGTATATTGGAAAGCAAATCCAAGAGCTTGGGTAGCTTGGAATATACTTAAAGACTGGTTTTTAAATTGTTTTGTGCCAGACGCTGAACGTTATTTAAGGCAGACAAATTTGAGCTTCAAGGCGCTTATTACTATAAGATAATGCTCCAAGTCACCCACAAGATTTGAATCATTCCAATGTCAAAACACTGTTCCTACCACCTAACACTACTTCGTTACTCCAACTATAGGATCAAGGTATTATTTATACCTTTAAAACATATTATATAAGAAGAGCATTACGGTAGATTTTAGACGTAACCGATTCAAAATCGATTAATGTAATGGAAGCATTGGAAGACATTTTCAATCAAGAACTGAATCCACATCGTATCTTTGTCGTTGAAAGAACTGAAAGCATTAACGTTAAATGCATGTTAGAAGATATGGCCCTCTTCAGTTGAAACAGAAAACGTGCGTGAATCGTCAAAAAAATGAAAATGGTGGCATATTAAAACTTGCTAAATCAATCGGAGGCGATGGTTTTTGAGCATGGCTATTGAGGACGTTCAAGATTTATTAGCGGAAGAAGAAATTGACGAAATTTGATAGAAATGGCATCCGAAGCTGTAAATCAAATCGATTCTGAGGACACTAGCACTGCTGAAGATTGTGAAGTTAATAATTTAACATTAAAAAAATTAAAAGAAGGCTTACGCTTAGCTGAAAATCTCGAGTTATTTTTCTTGAGTGCAGACCCTTCCGCTGAAATAAGCCGAAAAGTCAAAAGGGAGCTGCAAAACTGTCTAATTTCACATCAAGAAATTTAAAATGACCCGGTAAGAACTAGCAAACAAAGTGAACTTCGAAATGTTTAAAGAGGGAAGAAAATGCCAGAACTTTAAATGAAGAAAGAAATTCTGAAAATGAAAGCCATCTCATTCCGCCGAAAAACGTTCTCTGTTGATTATACTCAGCAATGACAACGAAGAAATTTATTAAACTAAAGTTGCGTTAGATTAAAATATGCAATATTTCTTGCTTTGTGTTGTACATACATATATATTTTTTAATAAAAATTAAGTTGTTTATGCACAATTAAAAAAATATTTGTTTTTAATAAGTTTTCGAAACGTAACCCCCTTTTTTATACTGCCTCTAGGTCTCATATAACACGGTTTCACACAACACGGCATTTTCTACGAACCTATCTACCGTGTTATACGGTGTTATACGAGGTTTACCTGTATATGCATTTTTGCTGCATTTCATTTAAACTTATTTCCTCAAATTCACTAGAGATAGATTTCTCATTCAATTAATTCAGTTCTCCCTTCGCGGTAAGGCAAAAATGCATAACATCAAAACATCTTTATTTAAACTTTAAAAATGTAGAAAAATATAAAACATCAAACACAGTTAAAACAATTAAAAAAAATTTTTACAATTCAAATTAGATTTTCTATTTAAAAAACCATCAATTCTGCCGGCGTGTAAAAACACAGATTTTTCGGTGCACAAAACTTAATATTTTCTTTTGGTACCACTCGGCAAAAAGACACTGGAAGTGCAAAAATTGAATTCACTACTTTGCTAAATTTCAAATGTAAACAAATATGATGCTATGGTAAAAGCCTTAGCCGCAACTTGTAAATTGTTGATAATTCTACAACTCTTGCATGCAGATTAACTAAGGGCATACAAACCTTAACCGGAAGTTAGAACAGCATAATTCACTCATTTTTAAAGCAAAACATACACAATTTACCAACATATTAAAAAAAACTGAATTCACCGAGCCGAGTAACAGAGATACACTGAAGTGACAAAAGTCATGGGATACCTCCTAATATTTTGTCTGTCCTCCTTTTGACCGGCGAAGTACAGCAACTCGACGTGGCATGGACTCAACAAGTCGTTGGAAGTCCCCTGCAGGAATACTGAGCCATGCTGCCTCTATAGACGTCCATAATTGTGAAAGTGTTGACGGTGCAGGGTTTTGGGCACGAACTGACCTCTCGATGATGTCCCATAAATGTTCGATGGGATTCATATCGGGCGATCTAGGTGGCCAGATCATTCGCTGGAATTGTCCAGAATGTACTTCTAACCAATCGCGAACAATTGTGGCCCGGTGACATGGCGCATTGCCATCCATAAAAATCCCATCGTTGTTTGAGTACGTGAAGTCCATGAATGGTTGTAAGTGATCTCCAAGTAGCTGAAGGTATCCATCTCCAGTCAATGATCGGTTCAGTTGCATCAGAGGACCAAGTCCTCCATGCCATGTAAAAACAGTCCAGACCATTATGGAACCACCACCAGCTTGAACAGTACCTTGTTGACAACTTGGGTCCATGGCTTCGTGGGTTCTACGCCACACTCGAACCCTACCATCAGCTCTTACCAACTGAAATCGTGACTCATCTGACAAAGCCACGGTTTTCCATTCGTTTAGGGACCAACCGATATGCTCACGAGCCCACGAGAGTCGCTGCAGGCGATGTCGTGCTGTCAGTAAAGGCACTCGAGTCCGTCTTCTGCTGGCATAGCCCAAGGAAGACAAATTTCGTCGCACTGTCCTACCGGACACGTCCCTCGTACGTCTCACATTGATTTCTGCGGTTATTTGACGCAGTGTTGCTTGTCTGTGAACATTGACAACTGTACGCAGACGTCGCTGGTCTCGGTCGTTAAGTGCAGGTGGTCGGCCACTGCGCTGTCCATGGTGGGATGTCATGCCTGAAACAAGATACTCTCGGCACACTCTTGACACCGTGGATCTCGGAATGTT
This sequence comes from Stegodyphus dumicola, assembly GCF_044657685.1. NCBI lineage: Eukaryota > Metazoa > Arthropoda > Arachnida > Araneae > Eresidae > Stegodyphus > Stegodyphus dumicola. The sequence continues at coordinate 182,736,810 of NC_140775.1, forward strand.
GAATTCCCTAACGATATCCGAAATGGAATGACCCGTCGTCTAGCTCCAACTACCATTCCGCGTTCAAAGTCTATTAATTCTCGTCGTGCGGCCATAATCACGTCAAAGCCTCTTCACATGAATAACTTGAACACAAATGAAAGCCCTGGCAAAGCACTTCGGATTTATACATTTTCTACGCGATACTACTGCCATCTTTATATTTGCATATTGCTATCCCATGACTTTTGTCACTTCAGTGTATAATACACTTTGGGTGGTCCGACTGCAAACAAAAAGTGAGGTGCACGAGTACATGTTATAGCAGCCCTATACAAAATTTCAACATTCTGAGGCTACTGGTTTCTGAGTCATGCGAGATACGTTACGTAGGTACATACGTACAGAGGTCACGAAAAAAAGTCTCTCCTGAATCCATTTTAAATAAATTTTATAATCCGTTCGGGAGGAAAAGAGGCCTTTATTCTATCCTTTACGTACAGATGTCACACAAAAGCATCGTTCAATTGCATACGATAGCGGTCAAAACGGATATTTTCTTTGAAATATGATACTCGGAATTTTTCGCGATAATAATACTTCCTTTACTTCGTACAAGGAAGTAATAACATTTCCTCTAAATTTATAACACATTTCGAAGAACTATAACAAGAAAGTATTAAAATTTGCACAGTTTAGGTTGCGAGAAAGTGTAACAAGAAAGTATACTATACAATAATTATATTATAAACTCTTGCTGGGCAGAGAGTTTATCAAAGCCAAAATAAAGCTGATTTTAATTTATTTTACTAAATTCAAAATTTTGCAAGTATAACTTTCTTTGTTTTATACCAGATCGAAGGTTGTTTGCATAAGTGGTGATAACAATCTAGCAATTATAATAATATTTAAGTGGGCTCATACACCTTAAACCCCTTATAATTTTTGAATATGTGACTGTTGCAAGAATTGGAATATTTTATTTATTATAAAAACAATTACCTCCAACATTTTACAGCTGACTACATGACATAGCTGCTTTGGGAACTGGTAACTAGAAATTTTGTGTTGCCACAAATATTTTTGTAATGTTTCCACCTTCCGCGGATGATATTTTAAAAATGGATAATAGTACATACTTGAAATCTGATGGAATTTTTTATATGAGCACTATTTTCTAACTGAACCAAAAATATGATTAATATTTTAATATTAAAAAATTTTATGCACAAAAACATTACAGATTTTTTTAATAAAATACATTTTATAAACTCAACTCCAAATAAAATAAAAATTTAACATGAAATTCTTAGAATTTTTGGTTCACAGTATTTCCCAAATGTTATAAAAGCTATATATTAAATATGGAATTAAATTTTTCAAAAGAATGTTTTAAACTGTGCGCGCAAGGTGGAAACATGACGAAACATTTTGTCACAAAGCGGATTAAATTATAAAAATATTTGTGGCAACACAAATTTTCGGATTACTATTTCAGAAAGCAGCTATATTATATAGTCAACTGTAAAAGGTTGAAAGTAATTGCTTTTAAAATGAGTAAGTTATCCCAATTCTTGCAAAAGTCACATATTCGAAGATCTTATATGGGCTTTAAGGTGTACGACTCCCCTTAACGATTTAAATGATTGAGTTATCGATAAATCTCAAAAGGTAAGATCAAAAAGTACTACATATGGTTTTCCCCCCTACGTTGTTCCTAGCATATATCTTTCTTTCTCTTTTCTTAACATCTGTTAAAGTATATTAAGGCATATTTTTTTCAGTTTTATCTAAAATTTTTATATTACTATAAATGGCAGAATGTCGTCAAATATTTAAGCTTAAACACGCACCCAGGAAAAAGGAAGAAAGAAAATTCTGAAGATACCTAAATTTCTTACTCCATAAAAAACTATATATTATATTTTAAGAACACGTAATCCCTTTCTAATAAATTTTATAAGAAAACGAGCCACATTTTTTTATTCTATAATCTTTTTTTTTTAAATTTTTATTTATTCATACTCATAATTTTTTGTTTTCATATGTTATCCAGTTTTATTTTGAATTACTCCATTTGACATGACTGTTTTGATCTTTCTAATTAAGCGATAGTTATGGAGATTATAAGATTACAAAACTTTATTCTCGACATTGCAGTTTCGCATTCAATTATTTTAGCTTAATCATTGCTTCTACCGGTTATCTCAAGCATCTTAAAATGCTTTTATAAGCTTTTATTTAGTTCATTCTTGTGTCCCGGCCTCCACCTATATAATCAAACGCTGTCCAACTGTCTAACTGGAAGGCAAAGACGTTAAAGTACATTTAAATCTGGACAAAAAGGGCATCCTGACATTAGTATAGATTTTAAATAAAATTATACCGATTTCGACGGAGATGTGACATAAATCACTCTCCTTCAGAAGCAACTGGCTATTACCGATGGCAGCCTATATGCGGATGGAAGAAAGTTTGGCGCCTCTTATAGTATTCTCAAGAATTTTGATACATGTTTTGCGAGTAAGAAACCAAATGTCAATGATAATTATACAATGCTTAGAAACATTATCACGAGCTTAATCACTTACCAGTTTCATTTTTCTGCCATATTGTGGCCAAAAATAAGGATATAGTTTACAAATAAAAAATTTTAATTCAAATCAACAGTCAAAAGAATTTCAAGTATTGCATTTATTTATTTAAAATAATTTTTAATTACGGCGCAAATAAGGCATTTTTACTTAACGTTGGCTTTTTTCTGACGAAGGTGCAAGAAACAGAAAACCACTTTACAGGAGATAGAGAAAAAAACATACATCTTTAAAATGCTCCCATTTCTGTTTCTTTTCAAAATTCAGCTTTTGGTATGATATATTTTAAAACACGGAGATAAGCAGTGCCCAGTATCCCAATCGGAACAAAAATATCTGGTTTTTTTGTGATATGTCTTCCGCTGTCATTCTTTTTCCAACCCACATGCCCAAATGAAGCCTAAACAAAAAGTAGTAAAACCTGTCCTTGAACTGATTTTACAATCCAGTCTCTCCTGGATTGTTACAGACATTTACTAGAAACACCTGTCCTTGAGCACGTTTTACAATCGAGTATCTCCTGGACTATAGACATTTCGTAGAAACACTGCAAAGTAAAAAAAAAAAAAGTGAAAAAAAAGGGCAGAGAATTGGTGCACAAAAAAACAGTTCCCCGTGCGCCGCTCGGGCAAATCGGAGAAATCCCTTTTCGCGGCTCCCGAAAGGTGTTCGGGCAAAACTGCGAAGTGATTAAGCATTGTTCAAAGAAGGCTTAATTAAAATAAAACGGGATATTAATACGAAATGCCCAGCCGCGGTAAGATAGCTTGCCTGCAAAGGGGTTTATGGTTGCCAGAAAATGGCAAGGGAAGGCAGTGTTGTCATATTTGTCGCCAAATCGCTCATTTGCCGACAAAATTGACGATATGCCGTAGACGGAGCGAGAACATTCTAGAACGAATTTTCACCGGTTTGAACCAGAATATTCTCCAGAGCAGATCAAAAACTATCTAAACACTGCCTGTACGCGGAGTAGCAATGTATCTTGAGCTGCATCCTGGAGAGTATCGAGAATACGTTGAGTTCAGTAGTAGTGTCTTGAGCTTCGAGAGCGACAGAACCGAGTCTGGAGCTGTACTTTAGTGCTTCACCGTTACAGCCCGAAGGCTATGATGCTGATTGTTTCAGCGTGTTTGTAGTTTTTCGACGACTGCAAACGTGTTATAAGGTATTCCTCCCGACTTCTTAGCATGCCTTCATGGTGTAATGGTCAGCACGCTCGGCGCGTATTCGAGAGGTCCGAGGTTCGAGTCCCGGCTAGGGCACTGATCATTTTTCACGTCTCTCAGCATAAAAAATCTTAATGTTTCTACAGTGTTTTTGGAATTGTCCTGAGTAATATTGGGAAACAAACTGTGTTTGATACTTCATCAAGTCACTCCAAATCCACGATCCCATAGAATGCAACAATATGGTATGTGACAAAATTAGATGGAACATGAAAGGAGGGTTTCCTAATTAAAAGTAACATTAATGTGTCTAAATAATTATTTTTTATCTTATATATGTATAAAATAAAGAAAGACTGGATACACTGACCCCAGTATTTGCAATTCCTCAAGTTTCTTGTATTATTCGATTGCTTCACAATAATCTACATTTTTATTCTTCTATTTTCTAATTGTCTCATTCAGATACAACTCAAAGAAAACTGTCTCCTTTCTCAAGCAGACCACCGAGTTATAAATTTACATGCGTGTCTTTATCACTTTGCAGGTGACTCTATATGAAAATAATTTGTCTTTAAAAGCTACAAGCTGCGCTTTTTGCGAGAATAATACCTCAAAACTGAAGTAAACATGTGAGTGAAAGAGACAGCAGAAAAATAATCACTTTACAAAATGTTAAACACTAACGAACGAATAACTCTCCTGTAAAAAGAAAAGAGTAATTTCTCTTCTTCAATTTTCGTAATTTTCTGACTTTCCAATGAGCAATGTCGTATAAAATTACGCAGAAGCTCGCGGGTGTAGCTGCCAAATGCAACGGTAAAATGTCATTATTTCTTAAAGCTGAAAACCATTGAAAGTGGATCTGACATTGAAATGGGTATTTATGTTCCTCTATATTCTTTTAACTTCCTTTCGTAACATTAAGCCAAAAAGCTAAATTTAAATGCAAGTTCGACGCATAGCATTTAAGGTTACATTTATAAGAAAACATTAATTTACTATAGCTTATTAACCATTTACAAATTATCTTCTGAAATAGGAAATTTGTAAAATCTTGTCGCTATTAAATCTATATATTTCATCTTTGTTGTCACAACCAATGATCTTACGTTAAATGTTACATGCAGAAAATTAATAATATAATTAGACAAACTAATAACTTGAAAACAAATAGCTGTTTTTCAAAGCTCTTTGTAATTAACGTTAAAAGGCGCATTATAGAAACTATTTTACATCTTTCAGGGCCCATAAAACGTGAGAAATCAATTCTACCTTACTGGGATTTAAGGCACAAATTTTCCAAGCTGGAAGGGGTAACCAATTACATTATTAAAATGGGATGCGATTATTTAATTTTCGAAGTGCGACTGGTGAGACAAGCGATACCCAATCGACTAAATGTAAATGACAACAAGTTATCGTCAGTTAAATTTTACCTCTGCCATTACGACTACCTAATTTGAATATCGCGTGCGCTAGAAACTTACATTCTGACAGGAACTAGATAGAAAAGTGAGTTAACATAAAATAACTGGTTAATTTAAATGATACTCTGTAAGTAATATTATATTACTCATAATATTGATAATATTCACTATTAATTAGTATAATCATAAGAGATATATTTAGTAATATTAATTAATAATTAATAATAGTTATTATTAACTGTTATAATTATAAGAGATATATTTAGTAATATTATATTACTGATTCTATTAATAATAGTTACTATTGACTATTACGATCATAAGAGATTTATTTAGTAATATTATATTAATAATACTGTTAAAAATAGCTACTATTAACTTCTATAATTATTAGATATATATAGAGTGGGGCAAATAAAAGCGGCCCAGAAAACAAAGTAACTTTGTGATAACTCCGGGCCACATTAACTCCGGGTAAAGTAACTCCGGGCCACTTTTATTTGCCCCACCCTATATTTAGTAATGCTATATCGTAAAACTTAAAACTGCATGTTAAAAAGTAAAGATGATTATTTTTATGTTTTTCCTTACACTATTGAAAAATTCTGGTTTTTAATTTCATACGTATTGTGCATAAGGTTGCATTCCCCATTTTAGTCTTGTATCCTTTCTTTCAAAGCTTTCTGGTTCGAAAGATGAAGTGTTAAGCTCCATAGTGTTGCCATTGCTCGCTTTGAAATCCTTGAGTTTGTTAATCAAAAATTCGTTAAAGCTTTACAAAATAGGAAATCGATAATAAAACAAATTCCAAATTTTAAATTTGGTCTTCCACATGCTCATATTCGTAGGAGGATTACGTCATTCAAAATTGGATGGCTCTCTGTACCGTTATTTTATCACAATGCGAGAACTGTACTTACATTTATGCAGGTTTTTCATTATTTAATTTCTTCAAATATAATGCAGGACTCTAACACTGGGTGGCAACAGTTTGAAAAGTGAAACGGACATTTATAGTGAACCAACGCAAAATCGCAAAACAACAATAGTCCTTCAGGGACTAAAAAATAATGTGTAGCTAAAAGAAACCTTGCATTCCTTTTCCTAATTTTTATTAATTAACTTTGCCTAATTTAAAGCTGAGATCCAACAATGGCTGCATGTTGAGACCGAAGAACACTGGTAGTTCGTACCCTGTGTGAACAGTCTGCATAGATATTTTCGTGGATTTTTCGATATGGAATGTAAATACGAGCCGTTTTTCCTTAAGACGTTCGCAAATCCCTCCTCCTTAGGCAAATAGGCCTCGCGCGCTTTGTTGTAATCTAATTAATTCATTAATTGAATTTTCAAAGTTGGTTTATTTTACTTATTGCAGTCCATAAGATTAATGCTAGCAGATTCCTGTGTAACTTCTCGTCTTTTAAATACACTCGTACGCTTCTCACCAAATTATAGTTCTGTTGCTATAATATCTATAGATTGTCAATCTAGTCCTTAATGACTCTTTACTAAACGTAGTAACGCAGAAATAGATTAGAAAGGTATCAGTGTCAGGCGACCGAAAACAATATCGTACATAAATATTAGGTATTTAGATGTAGAGTAGTATTATTCTATAAGAAGGTGCGTAATATGTACGTATTATTGCTCTAATGAAGTTTATTAAGGAAAATAGGGGGCTTATTGGAATCTTCTGTTAAAATTGAATTCTGTATTTACATGGGTTTTAAATATCTTTGGTGTTCTATATTGTGATTTTGTGTTGTGGTTTTTGTTTGTTAGTTTTGTGTTAGATGTGTTTCGTTATTTATAATTTAGTTTTTTTTTAATTTATTGTTTGGGGGCGGCTGGGTTTCTGGCTGCCCTCGCTTGTGGAAAGACGAGGCCCCTTCTTTTGAGTTACACTGACACTCGTGGCTTCTTTTGAGTTAAACTGACACTCGTGGCCAGGTGGGCTGAAGGGAGCCTCCAGTTCGTACAGGCGATAACACTAATGGCGTAAATGTTTGCAAAAAATCGTTTTAAGTAGATTATAGTCCAAAATATTTGGACGCATATATGCTGCCTTGCCGTTATGAGGACCAAAATATTTGGACGCATATATGCTGCCTTGCCGCTATGAGAGCCATTATTTTCGAACGCATATATACGGCCTTGCCGCCTGGAGGGTTAACCCTTTCGCCGTCCTCTCTTGTCCTCGAAAATCCCCCCCCCCAACGTTCGTCTGTTTTTCGTAGAGTGTAATGATGTGTTCTCTGTACATCATAACTTTCCACGCATGACTTTCGTAGTGGGTGAATGTCAATGAATATTAATTATAAGGAAATAAAGCATAATGGGAAAATAATAATATCTCTGCTTATTTCTAACAGCAGAATAATTTGATAACATCTGATGCAAGCGGTCCCCTCCTTTCCTTTTTGTTGTTGTAATCTTTCACAATTACTGGTTTTTTTTACAGTTCTTTTCCGTGTTCCAACATCAATCATAGAGTTATTATGGACTGCACTCATCAAACGTATATCCTTCTTGTCTTTCCAATTCCCAACCTCATTTTTTCTCTTTTTCTGCTGAGTAGACGTTGAAGCCATCTCTCACTGTCCTGTATCTTATGTAAAGTGGCGCGAATATTCAGAAAACCGGGGCAAATTTAATTAGAAATAGAATGCCTGATTAGTACTGCCCTCTAGGCGTATTAGAACAACCAAAAATAAAAATTCAAACAAGTAAACATTTCGAAAGCGTTTTAAAAGTTTAAAAGTTTTAAAATGTAGAAGAACGCTTGAAGCGCGTTACGGCCGCCCTGCGGAAGTTTCACTTGAACGCGCTGGACGCGTTACGGACAACGAAGAGGTTAATGACTGGTTTACAACAGGTAAGTCTGAGTGTAAAAGTTCTCCTAATTTTCGATAACGCTCCAGGACCACGATACTGAAAGCCCTCACAACGCCTCATTCAAATGTGTTATGCTGTCCACGGAACACGTATCGACTATTCGTTAATTACAACTGTATCCATGACAAAAGGGTGCGAAGAGTGAAAAGACCATTTTATTCAACTCTAGAAAGGACTTAACAGTCGGCACTCGTGGTGCCTACAGACCTAACCAATATTCGCTCGCTGTAACTCGAATAACGTGGCCGAAAGGCATAACACGCTCTGTCTGAAGTAATTCAGATGCCAGCTTAAACAATATCTTTCTACCCCACTTTGGATAACACGCAGAACTGAAATATCAGTCTGGCAGGAAACGAATATAACAAAAAGTAGAAAAGGTAAGTAACTGAATAGTACTGATTAATTTAAAACTAAATAAGTCTTTACAACATTATGAACAAATCATACAGCATTTTGTTTTCCTACTTAAACAGCTCTAAGTGTGCACTGCGGAAAAAAAAAAAAAAAAAAAAAATCTGATGTGTACACCACATGACTTCCTTGCACGGAATATTAAAGTATACGCAATTTTTCTTGCATTTCATTTAAACTTATTGGATTTAATTAAATCTATTTCGCCGACAGCGCATAAACCACAATAGAATAAAAGCATTCTTTAAAATTCACTCTAGTATTTGTTTACCAATGCGACACTCTGGCGCTAGATTCACTTAACAGTATTATATTTCGTTCATATTATAACTCATAATGCACAAAATTTATATCATTTAAAGAATAGAATTGTCTAATCGTTGCCACACGTTCTATTCAAATACTATAATAAAACTAGAATGATGTATAAAAGAAATTAAGCAAACAAAACAAAAAAGAACAGTTTCTCACATACTAGTATTTCTCAATCAATTAATTCAGTTCTTACTTCGCGAGAAGGCAAAAGTACATAAAAACTCAAAATATCTTTATGAAAAATTACGATGTAAATCTTAAACACTTATTTCCTCGAAAACATTCCAGAAAGGATTAAGCATGATTTATTGGCAATAATAAATGAAGGTGTTATCTTTGTTGTTGCGAAGCTAAGTTTCTATAGATTGGCAACAAATCAACTAGTCTGCTGTTTCAAATGTAAACAATCAATGGCCGCCATTAAAAAAAGGCTTAGCAGCACTTAAACAACTTTCAAATTGTTGATAATTCTAAAAATATTGCATACAGATTTACTAAACGCATAAAAACCTTAACCGGAAGATAAAAACAACATAATTCAATCATTTTTAAAGCACAAAATGTAGAATTTACAAACATATACGAGTAAAGAAACTGAGATCACTGAGCCGGGTAACAGAGTGGATATATATATATAAATATATTTATATACGTTTGGTGCGGCCGATTGCAACCAAAATACGAGGTGCACATCTACATGTTATAGCAGTCCTACAAAATTTCAACGTTCTGAGGCTACTCGTTTTTGAGTTATGCGAGATACGTACGTACGTACATACGTTCGTAAAGACGCCAGGAAAAATTCTCTTCAGAATTCATTTTAAAGCAGTTTTATAATTTTTTTGTAGGAAACGAGTCTTTTATTCTCTCCTTATTTACAGATATCACGCAAAAACATCGTTAAATTGCTTTCGATAGCGGTCAAAATGGATATTTTCGTTGAAATATGCTGCCTGAAACTTTTCGCGATTACTATACTTCCTTTTTACTTCCTGTAAGGAAGTAAAAAAGACAGTTCCGATATCTCCCGTTCTACTGGGCCGACTGACGAAATTCAAATTACGTTTTTCGCGCCTCGAAAGCGCGACTGAGGATATGTATTAGATTTGCACATAGCATTGTTCTAATATAGGTATTCAGATACAAAATCAGACTTTTTCTGAATTGACATACCAATGTTTTTCCATATTTCGATTCTGCGATTCAGATTATACCAAACTGCCAAGTTTTGTAAAAATCACACGAGTAGTTTTTAAAACATTAGCTCTCAAAACTTTAGCTCCTCAGTGTTAATTGAATTTGATATATATTTATTAATATCTCCTTTTTTTTTTAATTAAACTTACTTAATTCTTTCTTCCCTAATTCGAAATTTAGGCTTTATCTAAATATAGCTAGTTATTTTTTATGATTTATCTTTAAAATTTGTATTTTTAAATATTTTTTATAAATTTTTCGAAAAACGTCTTTATGAAATTACATTATTTCGAAAACACTATGAAGTTTTTAACATTATCTGAAAGTGGGTGTATTTCTAAGCACACCTTGAAAAAATAAGAGATTTTATTTAAAATTTCCTAAGATATACTTGAATTTCCAGTTTGGCGCGTTTTGAAATCTTGCGTATTATAAGCGATAATAACGAAAATGTGTTTTATGCACTTTTTGTTAAAATTATTTGAAAGAAGGAACGATGGACCAATTTTCCTCTCGTACATCAATGAAAAAAAAAGGAAAGTAAGTAGGTTACTGTAAATTAAGAATTTCGCCATTCTTGCCGCAAACTTAAAAAAATGCGCCAAGATAATTTTTTTTAATTTCTCACCAAAAGTTACAAAATTTAATATTTGGGCATAATTTTAGTGGTAGAATCGAAATATGAAAAAAACCGTGGCATGTCATTTCAGTAAAAGTCCAATTTTCTGCTAAATATACCTAAACAATGCCAATGCTATGTATAAGTTTAAAACAATGCTATGTATAAGTTTAATATATATCTTAGGTTACGCTTTCGAGACATGAAACATGCAATTTGAATTTCGTCAATCGGCCCAGTAGACCGGGAGATATAAAACTGTCCTATTTTTTCCGTAGTGTACCTTTTTATATCTTTTGATTTATATTAAAATAGCTGAATTCCATTAATGAGTGGGAGGATATTTTTTCTCATCGTTTAATATCATCAGAAGAGCGGTGGACTGCTGAATCGTAAACTCAAAAGGCAACCTTAAAACAACTCTTCCGCAACCGAGAGACGGGCCCTCCAAACGCATTCCCCATATCTCCCAAAAAGTGAAGCCTTCCGCTTTCGGGCACAAACCAGCTTTCCATCTCATAATAATTACTCAAGATTAAAAAAGATCGCTCTACCCAATTAGTCGTCGGCGACTGCGAAAACGCCAGCGATATATATCCGTACATATTTCTCCTTTATATCCGGGGCACCTCCCCTTGCCCCCCCGAAAGGCAGTTATTAATTTAGTGAAGCCATTCATCATAATTTTATGTCCCAAAGTAGTAAATTGGTTTAGTCAATCAATGGAATTAAGCAATTTTCCTAAATGCACTCCGACTCCGTTCGCGTGGTGAATGCTTAACGTAGGCGGGGACGGGCTAAGAATCGTTGGCTGTTCTGTCGGGTTTTCTCGAGGTATTTTTATTGATGGGATTTGGTTCATTACAACTGAAGGTTGTCCAGGCTGGATGGCTGGAGTTTGTTAATCCTTATGCGAGGGGGAATTTTGATGCCCACTGGCAATAAAGATCGCCGTCGGTGAATGATTACGCCATTGGAGACTTTGTTGTCTCCGGATGGGGACTGTTTTCGAGACTGGGTGTTTACAATTGAAGGTTTGCCGAAGATGAAGATTTATAATTTGCTAATTTCTGTTCGGAAGTTTTAATGTTAATTTGCTCCTGGAATTTGCCATTGAGCAAAGGTATTTTGTGTGGAAATTTATCATTCGCATTGCCTGTATATAATTGCCTTAAATTAATTAATTACTCTGAAGCTGAGATTGCTAACAATGGATGAAAATATTATTGGTATGTCAGGCCAAACAAAACGTTTGCAACTGACATTACTCTGCGTATCTTTTGCTTTCATCTCACAGTTTGGAACCTGCAGTTTAAATCATAAATCATTATATTAGAGCATGAGTTGTAAATTTTCATTAGGCTGGAAAAAATTGTATTTGTTGCTCTGGATATGTTCGTAATCATAGCATTATTGATTGTTACTTTGTGGTTTTCTTCATGTGCAACTTTATAATGTTTTTCGCCTCTTTCCGCATGGTAATTGGAATATCTTTCAATGTATTATCACCCCGGCAGATTTAGCCTTTATTTACTTATATAAAATTTGTGCATAGTCACAAAAATCAGGATATACAGTATTTTACAATAAAAGCAGTTACTAAGCACAATAACGATAAAAAAAACTTAATCGATTAAAAAATACTGAAAGTGTTAATGTTTTTAGCTAAGCTAAGAGTTCAAGCCCGCGTAGCCACAGTTGCAGTTTATAAGGTATTTTCCCTTTTCCTTCCACATGCCTTTGTGGTGCCACTGAAAGCATACTTGGCGCATATTCGAAACGTCCGGAGGCGAGGGCACTGCATACTTTTCATAGCTCTTGCTTAAAAAGCATTAATCCTTGACATCTACGAACCAGATTCCTTTAGCAAGTCCTCCACGAGAGTGCCTTTTCCTTTAGGTAAATAGCCCTCGCTTGCTTTACCCTCAAATAAACCAAACCGTCGTTTTGTGAACATCGGCTATAGACTGGGACAAAACTGGCAAGCGCTCTCTACCTAAGGGAAGGGTTGCTTTATGGAGGACCTTTTAAGAGTTTGGTTTATTTTAAGGGGACTCATACACCTTAAAACCCATAAGATGTTCGAATAGGTGACTGTTGCAAGAATTGGGATAACTTATTTATTTTAAAAGCAATTACTACCAACTTTTTACAGCTGACTACATAATATAGCTGCTTTCTGAAATAGTCATCAGAAAGTTTGTGTCGCCAAAAATATTTTTATAATTTAATCCGCTTTGTGACAACATTTTTCGTCATGTTTCCAACTTGCGCGCACAGTTTAAAACATTCTGTTGCATAATTTGATTCCATATTTAATATATAGCTTTTATAACATTTGGAAACTACTGTGAACCTAAAGTTCTAAAAATTTCATGTTAATTTTTTATTTTATTTTGAGTTGAGTTTATAAAATGTATTTTATTAGCAAAATTTTTAATGTTTTAGTCCATAAAATTTTTCAGTATTAAAATATTCATCAGATTGTTGGTTCAGTTAGAAAGTAGTGCCCATATAAAGAATTCCGTCAAGTTTCAAGTATGTACCATCAGCCATTTTTAAAATATCATGCGTGCAAGGTGGAAACATGGCAAAATATTTTGTCACAAAGAGGATTAAATTACAAAAAATATTTCTGGCAACACAAACTTTCTGTTTACTATTTTCCAAAGCAGCTACGTAGTCAGCTGTAAAAAGTTGCAAGTAATTGCTTTTAAAATAAATAAAATATCACAATTCTTGCAACAGTCACATATTCGAAGATTATGAGGGGTTTAAGGTGTATGAGTCCCCTTAATTGTGCCAAAGCACACGAGGGCTATCTGCCTAAGGGGAGGGATGCCTTCGTGGAGGACTTTCTAAGGGAAACTGGCCCGTATACACGTTTACACAAGGGGAAAACCACGAAAACGCCCATGCAGCCAGCCCGTTCGCAGGATTCGAAGACCGAACTACCAGTGTTCAGCGACTTTACCGCTCGGCCGCTCGTGGGCGACCTTTTAAGGGAAACGGTCTCTTATTCACTCGGCACAAGAGGAAAACCTCGAAACCTCTCACTTTCGTCTAGAATTGAACTCTTAAACTACCAATGATAAGCAATTTTATTCGGAATTCTTGAAGATTGTTAACCCAATGCAATAAGACTGTAATGCAATACAATAAGACTGCAGTACTTTAAAATATTACATAAAAGCAGCTGCCCCACATTACGACTTTGATTTATAACAAGTGAGTTCATTAATATCTTGCATTTAAGTCTCAATGGTGATTCTTGAATACGTCCTTTCCTGAACGTAATTTAAAATCTGAAACCTTTTCAGATTTTTGTATGTTAAATCTTTCCTGTACCTTCTATTTTTTTCGTCCGCCGCCACTATAATGCAAATTGCGTTGAATTTAAATACCAAGCACAATGTATTTGGTCAATGAATCGCATACTTTTAGTGCACTGAGTTAGAATCTGATCTAGCTGCAGCGGAGTTATAAAATAGTTGGAAGTTGGTTTTTGCTTTGTATAAATTTAAATATTCGAATTAAAGAGACTTCGGTAATATCGGTGGTTAGTGTTTGTTTAGCAGTACTATAAAACGTAATTCTTAATAAACCTTTTCGTTTAATTTTACCTTTGTTACTAAAATAAGTGTGAAAAAGACGGAAATTCGTCTGAAACAAAGGAAGACTGAAAATTTCCAGTTAAATAGCTAGCTAGTTCGAACAGTACAATGACTAGCTAAAATAAGGCACCTTGAAAGGCATTTCAAAATAACTAATCCCAAAGAAACGTAAATTACGTGGAAGTGAGCATGTCTTTGCATTGTTTTATAATAATCAAGAGCAAGCTCATTAAATTACTTAAACGATAAAATCCGAAATATAATCGCCGATTTCTTTAAGTATCGCATGCCCTTGCGTATTTTCCTCCTAGCTTTTTAGCGCCAGGTTCTGAACCTTTTAAAAAATATTCGCGTAATTTTCTACTTTCTTAACCCTTTAACTGGACTATAGACTTTGAACTGTGAATTCTGAATATAGACTTTGAACTATAGACTTTTGTTGGAACTACAAACTACTCTTCATCACTACTATTTCTTTTCGTCGCATATTATATTCAAAATTCCGCACATATTTTAAAGAGTTATGTCATATATTATGTTAAAAATTTTTGTATTACATTCAAAATTCTGTACGTTTATAATTATGCTATTTTATACATTATGCTTCAATTTTTTCCCCTTCCAAACTGTGTATCATTGCAAATTATGTATTCATTTCAATTATGTATCATTGCAAATTTTGTATTCACTTCAATTATGTATATGTTTGCTAATATCAATAAACGGCTGGGATCACGCAGTGTGGAGACGGCGCTAAACCAATTAACCAAATGGTAAAGGCGTGGTGCTCGTCTTCCCCGTTCCTAAATCCTAAATCCTAAAAGTTTAAAAATTAGTGCTGGGTCAAAAAGTATTTAGAATCTTCTGAATGTTGGGAATCATCTTCGAATAGTTGGAAAATCAAGGTGCCGCTGTGTTCTTTGTACACAAACAAACATAGATAAAGAACAAATATCAGTTACCCAATGTGCAATCTTTTCATAAAGTTTTCCAGAATAATAGGTATGGTTATAATTCGAACGCTACGTGAGGGACATTTGTATCCCACCATTAACTACGGCTGGGGCATATGTATCCCGCCGTTTGGCTTAAAAACCGTTAGTCAAAAAAATTCCAAATGCTAAATTTACCTTAGTTCTGACATATTTTGTTCACTTGGATAGAAAACGGGTAATTTTTTTTAATTCGTAGTCAAAGGGTTAATGCTTTCAGATAAGATCTTTTCAAAATTTAAAAAAAAAAAAAAAAAAAAAAAAAAAAACTGAAATGTTTCAGATTTTAAATTACGTCCAAAGGGGCGTTTTTTTAACGTTTTGAGTGTTACCTTTATTTATTAAATATCATGTTCTTTGCACTTAAACCATAAAATTCAGTTCAAGAGCAATATCGCAAAATAATGTTAAATTAAGCATATCTTTAGAATTTCCGATATACACAGTCTCGCGAGCTGGAGATAAAAGTATTTTTTTTCTATATAACGTTGCCATTTCTCGCTTTTAAAGCATTGAGTTTGTAAATCAAAAATTCGTTAAAGTTTTACAAAATATAAAATCTATAATAAAACAAATTCCAAATTTGGGATTTCAGATGCCCATATTCGCAGTAGGATTTCGTCATTCAAAATTCGATGGCTCTATGTACCATTGTTTTATCACAATGCGAGAAATAGACAATCATTTATGCAGATTTTTCATTATTTAATTTCTTCAAATATAATGCAGGACTCTAACATTTTGTGGCAACAGTTTGAAAAGTGAACCGACGTTTATGAGTCCGACGCAAAATGCCAAAACGAAAGCAATAGTCCTTCGGCGCTGAAATCCCTTTGGACTAAAAAAAAAAAACGGATTCGTCCACATAGTAATTGTTTTCGTCTTACTAATAAAGACTAACCCTTGCAAACAACCTGAGAAGGTCATACCAGACCCTTCTCTTCTAAATGTTGAACACGAAGCTCATATTATTAAAGTATTAGGTTAGCCTATACTAGCCTAACACTAATTCAACTAGCCTAATTTAAGAACTGACCTTTGACAACGAAGCAAAAGCGAACTGGCATTCAGTTTACGATTTCGCTGAGTCAGCTGCACACTCACCTTTTCTAAGCATTTATAGATGATTTGAGGCCTAAGGAGTAGGACAAACAATAAGAACAACAATAAGAACGGAAGAGATTCAAGTTATAGCGAAGCAGAAATGAATTTATCTTACTAGATATTCTAATGTTAATATTGTTTTGTATTTTTATTAGAACATAGTTTTCTTTTAAAGAAATTATATTGTGATTATTAGCTGTAGTTTATTCATGACAACTTTCCCTTTTATTTTCTTACTCTAACTGCGCATTTTGGAAATTAAATTATTCTCACGATTTTCCTATCTCGATTTTCGAGAAATTAATTTAGTAACAAAAGGGGAAAAACGACACATCTTCACTGAAGAGGGGTACATAAATAGTTGTTTTAGACACCAATTCTGTAGTTCTTCAATAAAAAAAAAAAAAAAAAAAAAAAAATTCAGTAAATTTTTTTGGTAATCTTTGGTAATTTTTTTTTTTTTTTTCTTTTTTTAAGTTAGTGCGTATAAACTGCATTAAAATCTAATCAGCTGGTAACTTCAGTTCTGTTTTTTACTTTTACTTTTTCCTTTTCTACATTTTTGAAAGGAGCAAAATATTTGTCAAAACAAAAACAAAATTCCTGTTTTAACGATGAGGACAAATAATTAGAGCTTAGAAATGCATAAAAGATACTTAAATATAATTAATTTGGTTTATCAAATTTACGCACATCTATTAAATACCACAAGTACATATATGCACAAATTAAATTACTTTACAATTTCTACCTTCATCAAACAGCCTTTTATATTTGAAATTATTTTTATTCCGCGGAACGAGTGATACAATGCATTATATTTCCATTAAATTCCTCAAATTACTTTAAATCCTTCATTAACAATCTTTGAAATATGTTCACTTTTCACTTTAATACCTGATTTTCCATATTTCCAATTAATTTCCTTAAATGCCTTATTCTGGTAATTATTGTCATCTCCACAGGTAATTTGATTCGATGGCTTTAAACCGGTAAATTAATTAGGAGCGAAAATGTCAACATCACTCTGTTTACATAACTTAATTCAAACAAAAGAACGAAAGTTGATAACTGCTGCCATCTACCGACTGAAAAATGAACTTTGTTCGAAGTCATTTAAGAAAATATGTTTTTGTTGGATGTCTAATAACCCCACTTTTTTAAGCTAACATGGATATTATATACAAAACATTTTGCTCTTTAAATCACAGTGGAACAGTTTTCTGATATCTTCATTTCAAAAATAAGCCGAATGTTACGTTTATTTGAATATTTTTTTTTCCTCCATTACTGCCTTCATTAAGACGCGGTAATTGTTACAATAGCCCTCAACTAAGCAAATAAGTGATAGCAATAAGTGATTTACTGCTATAAAGCTTAGCATTTCTTCAAATAAATTTTACGAAACTCCTATTTGGTATTAAAATTTAATAATTTTGAACTGAAATTAGAGATGTTCTGGAAAACTAACTGACATTTTGGAGCTCGTATTAAAATGAATGACATATATTTCCCCAGAAATATTTGAAGGAAAAATAAATTGTTATTCTTTCGGTACTAGCACAAAATATTTTTCTCGAGTATTTTTTTTATATATATTTTGTTCCCAGGAAAAATACGAATTATAATTTATTTAAATATCGTACAATTATCTTCTGTGCATTTCTTTATTATTTTGTTTTATAAACATTCAAAAAAATTTTCATGTAATGCAATTATGGTCTTGTAATTACAGCGAACCTTGAGGCGTAAATTCTCTTAGTTTCTATCGGCCCAAGAAGTATTTGGAATCATAAGTAAATATAAATATAAAACTAAATATTATAGTTTCAATTTAATTAATTACTTCTTTCTAGTTAGAAAACCTCCTAATGTTAAAGGAATATTCTCCAACAATTGGAGCCTAGCCAGTAAAGAAACAAATCATAATTTAAATTGCAATCTCTAAGTATAATAAAGTTCTATCATGTAACACGACGAGCTAAAAGAATCTTTTTGTAACACTCGTTTTACACATTTTTGAGGAATAGTCATTGAAGAAAAATATACACGCAGCTTAGTCAGTATTTCAAAATCCATGTGTAAAAACTAAAATTAATATGTCTTTTCAATTTACGAGTTGAAAAATAAAAATGAGTTTTAGATCAGTTCCCAAATATTTCTCAGGTAGCTATGCAGTTTCATTAACTTTATCGTGGAGTGAGAATATCCGATTGATTTCGAAAAATTTAGAGAATTTTATAAGATTTTACGAATATCAGATTTTCCCCTCATTATCAAATAAACCCGCTTTTTAAAAGGAATTTCGAAAAATTTCTATGACACTTTCCTGTAGCATTTCTGCAAAACAACATTTTAGTTGATGAAAGCGCTTAATGCCTGATGTTCAGGGATAAATGGCTTCAGGCATAAATGCCTAATGGTGTTGGTGTATTTAATTATGGCAAAGCACACGAGGGCTATCGGCCTTAGAGGAGGGATGCCTTCGTGGAGGACTTTCTAAGGGACAATGGCTCGTATACACGTTACACATGGGGAAAACCACGAAAACGCCCATGCAGCCAGCCCGTTCGCGGGATTCGAACCTCGAACCGAACTACCAGTGTTCAGCGACTCTACCGCTCGGCCGCTGATGGGCCATAAATGCCTAATGACCGATGGCTTTAAGCCAGAGGTGTGAAAGTGGCGGCCTGGGAGCAGCACGTAGCCCTTAAAACAATTTCATGCTGCCCGCGTTTTGTGTTTCTTATTTCCTTGGCAAATTAGAAGACAACTGTAGTCTATGTAGCCTGAAAGCCTGGAGAAGCACATAGGCCTGGGAGCAGGTAGCCTTTAAACCAATTTTAGGTTCCCCGCGTTGCTTGATTTTATTTCAATTGCAGATTATACGACAACTGTAGCCTATGTAGCCTGGAGCAGCACGTAGGCCTGGGAGCAGGTAGCCCTTAAAACAATTTTAGGTTCCCCGCGTTGTCTGTTTTTTATTTCCATGGCAGATTATAAGATAACTGTAGTCTTCTGTAGTTTATGTATCCTGGGAGCTTGGAGCAGCACGTAGACCTGAGAGCAAGTAGCCCTTAAAAGAATTTTAGGTTGCCTGCGTTGTCTGTTTTTTATTTCCATGGCAGATTATAAGACAACTGTAGTCTTCTGTAGTCCATGTAGCCTGGGAGTCTGGAGCAGCACGTACACCTCGGAGTAAGTAGCCCTTAAAAGAATTTTAGGTTGCCTGCGTTGTCTGTTTTTTTATTTCTATGGCAGATTAGAAGACAACTGTAGTCTTCTATAGTTTATGTAGCCTGGGAGCTTGGAGCAGCACGTAGACCTGGGAGCAAGTAGCCCTTAAAAGAATTTTAGGTTGCCTGCGTTGTCTGTTTTTTATTTCCATGGCAGATTATAAGACAACTGTAGTCTTCTGTAGTCTATGTAGCCTGGGAGCCTGGAGCAGCACGTAGACATGGGAGCAAGTAGCCCTTAAAATAATTTTAGGTTGCCTGCGTTGTCTGTTTTTTATTTCCATGGCAGATTATAAGACAACTGTAGTCTTCTGTAGTTTATGTAGCCTGAGAGCCTGGAGCAGCACGTACACCTGAGAGCAAGTAGCCCTTAAAAGAATTTTAGGTTGCCTGCGTTGTCTGATTTTATTTCCATGGCAGATTATAAGACAACTGTAGTCTTCTGTAGTTTATGTAGCCTGGGAGCCTGGAGCAGCACGTAGACCTAAGAGGAAGTAGCCCTTAAAAGAATTTTAGGTTGCCTGCGTTGTCTTTTTTTATTTCTATGGCAGATTAGAAGACAACTGTAGTCTTCTGTAGTCTACGTAGCCTGGGGGCCTGGAGCAGCACGTAGGCCTGGGAGCAGGTAGCCCTTAAAACCATTTTAGGTTGCCCGCGTTGTCTGTTTTTTATTTCCATGGCAGATTAGAAGACAACTGTAGTCTACATTTCTTCACGAAAGTTGCACAATTGGCAAAGAGGACTTGGCAGTATTTTTATATGATATAGATGCTTGGAGAGGCAATCATGGCCAGTAGGGCACCAGATCTGTTCCTTGGCTGTAGTGGAATATGTGCGATTTCCTCAATCCATTTCTTGTCTATGGCCTCTTTGATGTTTTTTTTTTTTTTTTTTTTTATATATATATATATATATATAATTAACTGTTTGGCGGTATAAAAAGGAATTGTTTTATCTGTTGTTTGAGCAATTTTGGTTGTCTTCTTTCATTAAGGGTTAGACGAATATTCAAAATATCTGCTTAAATAGGAGCTTCATTCATGAAGCAGTGGTCAGGAGGTCAGGAGGGCAGCCCTGGAATCTGATAGTATAACAGCCCTTGAAAAATGTTCAGATTTGCATTGGAGATTTGACAAGGCGATTTGAATTGCAGAGATCTCCGCGTCAAAGGCTGTTTTAAACCTTCCGACAGGACTGTAAAATGAGTAGAGCCTGCCAAAAACGCCAGCTTTGATACGATCATTCAACATGGAGCCGTCTGTAAACACATGTAGCCATTCATTATCTGGGTGCAATTCATGAATAGTCTCCAAGGCTACAACATTTACAGTTAAATCATCTGTTTCTTGCTTAGAAACCTCACTTCATAGGTATGCACCGTGTTTTGTGTACAGTGTATGTATAGCGTTGCAAAGATTTCGAGATTACAGTTATTCAAATTCGTATTTATGTTATTTTCATTTCCATTAAAAACGAATGTGAACAACGCGCTAAAAAAACCTATTGATATAATTAATTAATTTACACTGGGATATAAATCTTATCCAAAGATTTCAGGATACACATTTCATTAACGTTTATTTGCCTTTGGCAAAAAATAAATAAGCTGAGTTACGAAATTTTGCACCAAGTATAATCCCTTTATTAATGAATTTATTTCTATGTGAAAGGCATTTTTCTCACAGTCAGAAAAGAACCCGATTGACCAATGAGCGCATACAATCCGTTATATAGATTATTTCCAGTGATTTCTTTCCCAGGCTACAAATTTTATCAGAATCTAATACTATCATGTGTTTTATTTAGTAAGTACTGTACATAATGACAGCGTAATAGAAACAGAGAAAAGAAAAATAATAAAAAAGAAACCGGAGCTAGGGACTGATTATAATAAAAGAATGGGTAGAGTGGATATGAGCGATGGAATTATCATAGCGTACTCCACAGCAAGAAAACGACTCAAAAAGTATTACAAAAAAAGATTTTTCTCCATTTCTTAGATATTATCTGTCTGAATGCATTCATATTATATAAAAAAATAATGGAACATGATCGCGTATCAACTTTTTGCTCAAATTTATTGAAGACACTTTTGCAACGTATCGAGTTGAAAGAAATATTTACATCGACAGAAACTCGGCCATTTAAGACCTAATATAAGCCAATCAGACGGGAATCACATTCTGGATTAAATACTCGGAATATCGGAAAAAAAAAAAAAAAAAAAAAAAACCTACGCAAAGGTGTTCGCATTGCTACAAATGTAAGATCAGGAAGGTTGGTTTGGTTTGTTTTATTTAATTATGGCAAAGCACACTAGAGATATCTGCCTCAGGGTAAGGATGCCTTCGTGGGGAACTTTCTAAGGCAAACTGACTCGTATACACGTTACACATGGGGAAAATCATGGAAACGCCCATGCAGCCAGCCCGTTCGCGGAATTCGAACCTCGGACCGAACTACCAGTATTCAGCGACTTTACAACTCGGCCGCTGGCTGGTGGGCTTAAGATCAGGAATCGCGTCACTGGTGTTCGATTTGCAAAATCCCATTGTGTATAGTACCCTGTTTCGCTGAATATCACTCCACAGCAGGAATTTAAATTCTTACTTTTATATGTATAATATTTAATTTAATTTATTCCGTTTTTAGTTGAATATTTATGTAATATATTCTTACGATAACCAAATAAGTAAATACTAGTAATAAAATTGTCTTTTTCATCCAATATCTTAACAGCGCAATATACTCTGTGATTGACGAATATACTCGTCATGGCTCGACTATGGCGAGACAAAACGGTGCTCACTCTTAAACGAGGGCGCCACAGTTAATTGGTTAAACCATATAAAATTCAATTCAACAGCAATATCGCGAAATATTTAAAAACAGCATATCTTTAGAATTTCCGATAGAGAGTCTCGCGCGCTAGAGATAATGTTTTTTCCTCCGTACGGTGTTGCCACTGCTCGCTTTGAGACCGACGAGTTTGTGAATCAAAAATTCGCTAAAGTTTTACAAAATATGAAAGAGATAATAAAACAAATTAGAAATTCGGGCGTCCAGACGCCCATGTTCAGGTGGAGGATTACGTTATTCAAAATTGGTTCGTTCCAGGTACCGTCGTTTTTTCACAATGCGAGAGACATACATACATTCATGCCTATTCTTCGTTATTTAATTTCTTTAACTATAATACGGGGCGATAATATTTGGTGACAACAAGTGATTCGCGTTTTACACTGAAACGCTACAAAATGCCGTTTTGAGACTAATAGCCCATTTGGGCTACTACCCTTTTGGACTAAAAAAATTTTGGCCTTCAGTTGTTTACAGACTGTGCATGCAGCCAGCATGCAATTTTTAAATTTCATTTAAACTTAATTTTAAATTTAAATTTTGATTTAGGCTGTCGCCCACTGGTGTTTAGCCAATGCATGATTTTTTTTAATCCTTAAGACGAAATAAAAATAAATGCAAAATTAAAAAATCAGTTGAAGGAGATTAAATTTAGCATGCGGTAAGTTAAATTGCTATTAATTTTTAGTTAGTTAACCTGCACCTTATTTTTAATTAAGTAGCAAATAACCAGTTACTCAAGACTAGAATAGAAGAGAAACACGCTAACGTGACAATCAAAACCGTAAAAAACAACCTTATATTTAGCGTAGGTATAATGAAACACTCAATCGATTTCGAGGGCAGCTAAAGGTCCCTCCTCATCAGGAGAAAGAAATACATAGAAAGAAGAAAATAGGAATCACAGAAACACGTGGTGCTTATCAGCACTGCATGTGATTATAACTAGATTTTTAATCAGAGTTGCACTGGCCGCCTACTTTTACTGAGCCAGGCTGTCTGATCAAGCATAAAGAAATATTAGCGAAGTTAAAATAGGGAGCGAGGGGCAAATGCACATTACGCTCAAAATCTGAACTTCAAATAATGGAAAGCAACCACTGAACGGATTTTTATACCCTCTGGTAGTACCAAGTGCGAGGAGGTAACGCCATCTATCGGCAAAAATAATTGAATTAAGACAGTAGAATTTTAAAGGCATTAGGAAGGACTGGATTGGACTTCAAATCATTAACTAAACTTTCTAAATCTTTGTGAATGTGAAAAGCCTCAAGAAAATCCAATTCGCCTATGGAAGAAGCCTTTTGGATGATTTTTGCAGACCCAAAATCAAAATTATGGTTAAAAGTCCAGCTATGATACGCTATTGAAGACTTGTTAATTTCCCCTTTTTTGACATAAGATTCATGTTCCTTGATACGAAACTTCAACGCTCTTTTTGTTTGGCCAATATATCTTAAACCACACTGACATGATATACTATAAATTCTCCAAGAATTCAAGACAGAAACGCAATCTTTTAGAATCGAAGGGTGAATTTTATTAATAGGGGAGAAACCGACTTGAAAATTGAATTTCTGGAGAATCCGTGCAATTTTATAGCTAACAGAAGGATAAAATGGAAGCACGACAAGGTCATTGATATTATTTCTAACAGTGGAATGTCTTCTTTGATGGGAATCTGAAAATTTTTTGACGGCTTTATCAATAATCACGGGAGAAAATCCACGGTCAATCGCAACTGCTCTCAAATAATTAAGTTCATTGGTAAGCAAAGATTCAGAGGAACAAACTTTTAGCGCGCGGAAAACATAATAGTAAAAAGAAGCCATTTTTTGCTTAACAGGGTGGCATGACTTGGCATGGGGTGGTAAACAAACTGCAAAGGGTTTACGGTACACAGTGGTGCTAAAATCGGTTTCATTGCGGATTATAAGAATATCGAGGAAGGGGAGGGAATTGTTGGATTCAATTTCAAGAGTGAATTGGATGGCTGGATCAATTGAATTCATAATAGATAGAATCTCGGATAAATCCTCTTTATAACCGTCAAAAAGTGCGAAAGTGTCGTCAACATACCGAATCCAAAGACGAAAAGATAATTTATCAAATAATTTCATCTCAAAATAGTGCATATAAATGTCAGCAAGTACCGGACTGAGAGGATTACCCATAGCCAATCCTTCAACTTGACGAAAATATGCATTTTGGAAAACAAAGTGGGTTTGACTTAGAGAAACTTTAGTACCAGTTACTCAGTTTAAATCGGTTACATAATGTTGCATTTCTAAGCATAAACGGTATTAATTTAATTACTAATTATTATTACCGAAAATTGCAATTAATAGAGTTGAATATTTAATTTCACTATTAGCTGAAAATTAGAGTTGTATATTTAGTTTTACTAAGCGTTGAAGAAATTTCTGCTAGTTTAATTTGAAAACAGAATATAGCTTTATTTACATTTTTTGGGGGGCCCACTTAAATTTTTGGTATATGAAGAAATTAAATGCAGGTACAGAATAAATAATACAAAGAAGATAATTTAAAGTATTGAAATCTTGATAAGTTTTAAATAAACAGAAAACAGTATGCTACTTGCAACGAGCTTAATTGAACCATAATAAAATTACATTGATTATCTTTTCTTTTTTATCTTTAGAAAAATGCTGATTTTATTTCTTTGGTTTTTTTAAATTATTTTCACCTTTCTTTAACCTCGCGTAGTTGACGAATTCAGCAATGCGCCTCATGAAGCACCATCTAAATAAAAAAAAGTAATTAATTATTTAAATCTAATTAAGTTAAAAATTTCTTGTTCATTAATCAAACATATTAAATTTAGTGAGTGAATTTTACTTCTACGTTTTCCAAAATGTCTAAAATCCATATCTTATATTAAAAAACGCAAAGAGGGAAAAAAAAATGTGTGCACCTTGGACGCAATCAGCTGATCACTTTTCACATTTACAAAGTGTTGCCATACTCTTTTTATATTCGTTATAATATTAATATTTGGGATGTAAATATCAGACTATCTAGATTTGCTTCAGATATCTTCATCTGTAAAAACTGTTACAGCTTAAAATTCTAAAATGGTTTAATTTGTTTGGGAGGGGAGGGGGTTCGTCTGGTGTGTTTACTCACAAAGTTAAGAATTATTAATTTACAAAAGTACTAACTTAGTATTTAAAAACAATGTAAAATAACAAAATGTAAATTTAACTATTCTTTGTAACTGAGGATGGCAACGATTTGTAAAGCAATTAAAAATGGAATCCTAAGTTTTAAAACCTTTATTTTGTAAAATAGGTAAAATGATATACTTTTTAAACATTTAAAATTATGAATTTTAAATGTCTAACATTGCAATCAATAAGATTTTTTTATTATCTAATTTTATGATCTGCATTTTGCGAAATGTTTTGACGTTAGTTTTAAGATATTATGAGATGAATGAGCTTTAAGTTGTTGCTTGAGTTAGTTATTCTTTACTTTAGTTATTAATTATTGCTACTTAATTATTATTTCAAGCGTTAGCAGTCACATCAGCATCTCGGTTAATACAAATGAAAAAGACGAACGGCAAAAAATGGCGAAGAGAAAAAGATGGGTAAAAAAAAAAAAAAAAAAAAAAGCGCGTGGCGTGGACGTACTCAACTGATCAATGTTTACGTTTACAAGTAATGTTTTTGGAAATGAGAATAATAGCAAACAATCTGATTAGATTACTGAGCAGTCAAAAAAATTAAATTCTCTCCGTGCATGCGACGAGTTAACATCAGCATTGAGCAGACCCAAAAGTCTAGTTCTCTTAGTGAGCCATTTCTATTCTATTATATTATCTCCTATTCTATTATACATTAATATATATATATATATATTGTAATAAAGTTTTAAAGAAATCTCTCCATATTTGAACGAACAACAAACTTCATTAGTCAAAACTTGCAGAATAACTGAAAAACATTTTTAAGCGCGCGCATCGTCTGCTGATATTCTTTGCGGATAATCGTCTGCGGTAACTTACATTTCTTAGTGGAATTATGTGGTAGCGTAGCAACGCAAATACGTCACAATGTATATATATATATATATGTAATTTATTTACTTAAGAAATATTGATTATATTATCTCCTAACATAAATTTAGTAGAAGTATAAAAAAAAAGATACTTCTACTAAATTTAACATATATAATCAATATTTCTTTAGTAAATAAATTATTATTATCTTACTTTGCAGCTATTGCGCAAGTATTAGAAAAACTTGTTTTCGAACTAAGTGAATTTAAGATCATTCAACATTATATAGAGATAGATGGAGGATTTCGATACTAGACAGGACAGAGGTAAGTTGATTTGTTATTTTAATTTAAAACATTATTCGATTCGTTAGAGGTTTGGTTTTGGTTTGGTTTAGTTTATTATGGCATATGGCAAAGCACACTAGAGCTATTTTCCTGGGGAAGGTATGCCTTCGTGGCAGACTTTCTAAAGGAAACTGGCTCGTATTCACGTTTCACATGGGGAAAACCACGAAAACGCCCATGCAGCAGGCTGGTTCGCTTGGATTCGAATCCAAATCGGACATACCAGTGTTCAGCGGTTTTACTGTTCGAATTATTAGAGAATTGATGGTTTACTAAGTAAGGCTACATATATTTGGTACATGTGCTAAGCAGGAAGTTTAGCATATGTACATGTATGCTTCGTGACGTACGTCATGAAATAAAAACTGTTAAAATTATTTCTTTTTTAATAATCAACACCAGAGAAACATGCATTTGGTACATATGCTAAGGGAGTTACAAATTCCTCTTCCATTTGCATTATTTATTAATTTATATATCGCTTGATGAACTATATGCCTTGCAAAATAGTTTAGAATATTTATACTGATCACTTTTCTACGAGCACAATTTCAACTCTACAGCCGAAGGCCCGACAAGTTCAAAATACATCATGAAATCAAAATTGTTAAAATTATCTCTTTTTAATAATTAACACCAGAGAAATATATTAAAAATCATCAAAACACTAAAACAATTCATGATAGCTACAAATAAATTTATTTTAATTTTTTTTTATCTTTCTGATATTACAAAATAAAAGGTGCCAGCTATGCATCTAACCGTATTCGTTACGACAATCCGATTACGATTCAAAGCGCAACCGACGTAATTGTAAATTCAGAATGGAATCGGCCCCCTGATGAACACTAACTACAGCATGAAGTGCTTCCTTCAACATTCAAATTAAGTCTCCCACACCCCGTCTCTCCCCTCCTGACATCCCTCCCTCTCTACCTCTCGCCTCATCACCGCATCGTAGCTGGCGGAGTGGAAAAATGAAGAAAACGGAAGGAAAAAAAAAAAAAAAAAAAACTAAATAAATAAAAAAAATCTTTCAAATCAGATGGCACAATGACGTTTTAACGCAATGATAGTTTCTTCTCGGCGCCTTTATAGTTTTTCCCCACCCCTTTAAGTCTTTCTCTCTCTCACTCGCCCTCTAGTCTTTCGTCGACACAGATACAATTCACGGCTTGGTTTCCGTGCGCTAATTAAGGTCTTTTACCTTTTTTAAAAAAAGGAAAATGGAAAGAGAAAAAAAGAGAAAGAAGTTTTTTAGTGATCCCTTAATGGGTGGGGTGGATTAATCAACCACAGGTACTTAGAATAGTGAAAAAAAAACCTTTTTACTTTCATTTTTCTTTTGAGTACGTTTTGGTTACTTTGTAAATGAGGGGGTGACAGCCACTCCCCCCCATTCCAAAGAGTTCAATGTGATCGCCATTACGCATTTCAAACACTACTTAGGCTCAAAATTAGTACTCTCTAAAACCCTGATAAATATTTCGGCGAAAAGTGTGAAAAAAAAAGAAGGACGAGCACAAAATTGGTGAATGAGAATTAATGGCCCCCATCTTAGATAAGCTTTTTTATAAGTGTGATATGATTTGTGTGCTTTTGATTCATACATTTTGATGTTTTTTTTTTTTTTTTTTTAAATCAAACATTTCTTAAATCTGTTCCATGCTTGTTTTAAGATGACTGACTCTCTTTGACTACAATAGATGCGGTTAATCTTATCCGGATATTGGAATCTAATTGCTGAAATTCCGCCTTTTTTCTTTTTTTTTTTTTTTTTTTTTTTTTCTGTACGAAAAGAAGAAAAATATATAGCTTATTGTGATCAACAGATCGGTTAATATTATCAAAATATTATAGCGAATTTTTTTTTACCCGAAGAAAAAATTGCCAAATAAGCTTAAAATGCATTATAAAAGTTGCCGAGTTACAGAGAAATGTCGCCAAGTAAGGGATTTAGTCGCCAGATATTTTGGTTTCGATTTTAGTTAAGCTTAGACTGACGGACATTTTCAATAAATCTATTTGATTATGATTGCAGCAAACACAGGTCCCTCTTCTTCAGGAGGAAAAAAAAACAATCTGCAGAATTTCAGAAAATAGCTATATCCAACTAAGGTTGCTTTTTTTGTTTAACTTATTTTGTTTTGTTTTGTTTAAATTTACATTTGCAACTTCTCCTTCGGTGAACGAGAGATGCCCTCCATGTGTTAAGATTAGGGGGTCAGTCAAACAACATCGGTCAAATATTTTCCAAAAATGTTATCAATAGTTCATAAATGAGCTATTGCCTTAAAGACATTCTTAACAGTTAATAAAGAAACGTTTGGATTTTTTTTTCTTATTTAAAAGCTGTGAAAATGCATATCCGTATGTTTCTAATTATATTTATGGCCCACCAGCGGCCGAGCGGTCCGAGGTTCGAATCCCGCGAACGGACTGGCTGCATGGGAGTTTCCGTGGTTTTCCCCATGTGTAACGTGTATACCAGCCAGTTTCCCTTAAAAAGTCCTCCACGAAGGCATCCCTCCCCGTAGGCAGATAGCCCTAGTGTGCTTTGCCATAATTAAATAAACCAAATCAACTAATTATATTTATATTAAATTAGTTAAGTTAAAACTGTCGTTTTAAAAAGATTTTTCTTTATTGTTTTATGTGATTATGGCAAAGCAACGAGAGCTATCTGCCTAAAGGGAAAGATACGTTCGTGGGGGATTTTCTAAGGGAATCTGGCTCGTAAACACGATACACATGGGAAAACCTACAAAAACGCCCATGCAGCCAGCCCATTCGCGAGATTCGAACCTCGGACCGAACTATCAGTGCTCAGCGATTTTACCGCTCGGCTGCATATATATATATATATCATTCAAAATATATATTTATATATATATATTGTCATCATTAAATGTTATCATTCGGTTAATTTTATCGGAATAGCCGCGGTAAATGTGACCATATCAAGCGGCGTCTAGTATACTAACTTCGTATAATATCGTCGACTCAATGCCAAAACAATGAACCTGCATTCGGTTTTCACTTCTTAATTTTCTATGTTATTTTTCGACATTTCATACTATTCGAAAGTTAATAAATTTGCGTCCTATCTTCGTCATGACGTCAAAATGATGGAAATGCGTAATTTTATTTTGATTTAATCATTTTCTTAGTTATTTTTCGATGTTTGATATTACGTGAAAACTGATAAGTTGAACTAATATTGTCGATGCGAAACCAAAATAGTGATTTATTTGTTTCACTTTATTCATTTTCTAAATAATTTTATACTGCGCGAAAACTAATAAACTAGTATCGAAAACTAGTAAGTTGAGATAATATTATCACGCCGACTTGTCAAAACAAGGAATGTATAATTTTACTTTCACTTATTCATTTTTAGGAAATTTTCAACGGCTGTTATTATGAGGAATGTAATTTTTTCAAAAGAATTAGTATCGTTCGCACTAACAAAACCAGGAATAATTAAACCTTAAACAGAAAATTAAAACTTAAGAAGTACAGTATTTAACCATTATTTTTATACTAATAACGTTTTATATCGTACGAAACATGATAAATGTCATATGTATATTCAGGAAATATTTAAATCTTAAATACTCTATAGTATATTTTGTGGCAATAAACGATAAAAAAAGGAAAATACCAGCATGTTTTACGTGTTTTTAATATATCTGAATTATTCTTATTTTATTATTATTATTATTATTCTTGGTTACAGGACTTAAGTGACAGTCTTCGAAATAGTCTTACTGTCCAACTACAGTAAGACTATTTGCAGTATTTAAAAAAAAACTCTCCAATCCCAAAACCGGCTCTGCCCAAAATAAAAAAAAAATAAAAAAATAAAAAAAATAGGAAATACAAATGTAAAATAATTCAGCCTAAATATAGACTGTAAAGATTGTAGAGTCAGTAGGTTAATTGGAAGCAGAAAAGATGAAAAATATGCAACCTCCTTCGCCGGGAATCGAACCACGGACCTCTGGAATTCCGGCCCAGCGTGCTACCGTTACACCACGAAGGCACGCTAGAGAAGTGGGAGAAATACCTTATATACTCCCCTTTATAAAGGGCGACTAGGGTTTTAGGGGCAAAAGTGTTTTAAAGTTTTAGGGGACCTAGTCGCCAAATCCTGGGTGTGGAGGATTATCATTCACAACCCTTTTAGTTTGAGCGCCACTTGTAGAGTCATTAGGTTAACTGGAAGCAAAAAAGATGAAAAATATGCAACCTCCTTCGCCGGGAATCGAACCATGGACCTCTGGAATACCGGCCCAGCGTGCAGAACCACTAACCACGAAGGACGGTAGGAAAATGGGAGAAATACCTTGTATACTCTACTCCTTAACCCCTTCGAGTCGGGTAGCGAAAACGCGCGCTTATCGCTGAGGCCGGCAGTGTCTTACGCGAGCGTCTCTCCAGGGCCGGGGGCTTTTTTGCTAATAAGCCTAAATCCATGAAATTTCCGAAGTATCAACGCATTGTTTAATAATGCTCTATAGAGTATTTAAAAGGATTATGCATTATAAATATTTTTATATATATACTTTAATTACCTTATTTCTTGTTTAAATGCATATTTTACACATTTTATTTTAATTACTCACCATTTTATGACTTTTAACATTATACATCTGAAAACTAAATATAGTACTTAAAATTCTCTTTTCGTATGCAAAATTTGAAAACAGGGATATACACACAGTCCTACGTTACATTCTTTGCACTCGTAATAACTCATTTGCCGTTTTAGAGGTATTTTCCGGGAATGTGAACAAACGAAGCATCGTCGTCTCATTTTCTTATCAGTCTCTTCTGAACAAAGTTTTGGAAAATGTCTTTCAGTTAATCTTTCAGAATCAATATCAGAATATCAGAATTTCAAAATCAATATCTGAAATATTTTGCATCATTTCTGCTATTTCATGCTCTGTTAAACATTTTCGACGCTTCGACATTGCAACGGTAAAAACAAAGAATTCACGTCTAACAAGATCTAATTATTTTCTAAAAACTGAACAGCAAACCGAAATACCCAACGCTTTAGAGCAAAGAAAACTTCTCTACTTACAGTAAACAACTACCACGTGCGAATAAAGTGCGATTTAGAGAGACGTCATAAGTCACGCCATTCGGAAACATTTATTTCCCCGTTTGTTTATATAATCAAAAACACGTGTATGTGAGTCATGCTTCTCTCATTTCGAGTAGAAGGTCTAATTTACACGTATCTGAAACCATATGGACATACAGTGCCATCTTGTGGCAGAAATTATAGTTTGAAAAACGTTCCAAAGTACTGTCACAAATACGTGACAGTCGGTAGAGAATGGAACAATCCTCTGGCACGCCTGCGTGTCGGCCGGTAGGTAAGTGCGTTCGTTGCTGGCACGTATACGTGACAGTCGGCGCGAAGGGGTTAAAGGGCGACTAGGGTTTTAAAGGACATAGTCGCCAAATCTTGGGTGCGGAGAATCATCATCCACAACCCTTTTTAGTTCGGGCGCCACTCGTAGAGTCATTAGGATTTTTTTGGAGGCCGGAGAGATGAAAAATTAAAAACGCCTTCGCCGGGAATCGAACCACGGACCTCTGGATACCGGCTCAGTATGCAGAACCACTACACCACAAAGGCTCGCTAGGGAAGTGGGAGAAATACCTTATAAGATAACAGTCGAAATGGCGTTGAATAATGAACAGAAACGGCATAGTAGAAAAAATATATAAATATCACTATATTTCCATTATCAAGATCTTCCATTATTTATTATTCTATTATTTCCATTATTTATTATTCTATTATTTCCATTATTTATTATTCTATTATTTCCATTATTTATTATTCTATTATTTCCGTTATTTATTTTCCGTTATTATCTTCCATTATTTTCCTCAAGAAAATAAATAGTTTTCTTCGAAAAGCGTACTCAGATGTAAGAAAAAATTAAAACCTATAATTATTAGTAAACAAATATAAACAGTTGGGAGACGAAATAACAATAACAATATAAAAAGCAATTTCGTAACCTCGCTACCATTTGATCCAAATAATACCATCCCATTTCTCTTCGTACTGTTTCATAATTTAAAAGGAAGGCATGCAGAAATATAAACAAAATAATGTGGACATTGGGCAATGCAAAAAGAGCCAAATTTCCCCTCTCTTCCCTTATTTATTTATTTAATCTCGGACCATTCGGGGAAGGCAGCAACTCGAAACCGACGTCAATTTTCTGTATGGAAATAGTCCCGGACCTTTTACCGTTTTTCTATTATTTTAAATGTTTCCCCATGATTTGGTAGCATGACATTTTATTGGAGTGCCTGGAATGGCCCTGTCCCTTATGTATGCGTGTGTTCCATCAAGAGATGAAGTTTCGCCCTAACGTACGTGGGAAAAAAACAGATGCCTCGAGAGCGCACCCTGACCACTCGAAAATAGCGAAGGAGGGAAAAATTCGCCAGATATTGCTATTTGACAGTGGACAGGAGAAAAAGGCTGCTATATTTGGCGACGTTAGCTACCGCTTGGCGATAAAACGGATACTTCTGCAAAGAAATTTGTTTCACACAATCAATACAAATCTGAACATGCATATTAAAACCCTCTGGGCGGCCAGGGTGTTCGTTAAGAAAGCACAAATTTCCCAAAACTACTATGAGAACAAATTATTATTTTTTTATTTTTATGTAAAATCTCTACTGGTATTTCATACCTTGAATTGTTTTCTTTTGATATATTGCCTTAATTTCGTTGACATATTTTAATATGCACGTATATATACGTTCTTACAGATATCACAATAATTATTCTAGGCTGTATATATACGGCCTTGCCGCTTAGAGGGTTAAGAGATTTTTAAAAGACTGCATCATTCTGTTGATATTACTGTATGCATTTCTTTTATACAGACAAATTTCGATTTGAGACCGTGATCGAATAAATAAAAAACAAATAACAAAAGTAAAAATAAGAATAAGAAATATTTTTTAGTAGAATTTAAAAAAAAAAAAAAAAAAAAAAAAAAAAAACTGAAATGTTTC
This sequence comes from Stegodyphus dumicola, assembly GCF_044657685.1. NCBI lineage: Eukaryota > Metazoa > Arthropoda > Arachnida > Araneae > Eresidae > Stegodyphus > Stegodyphus dumicola. The sequence goes on from NC_140775.1 coordinate 182,770,666, forward strand.
AGATTTTAAATTACGTCCAAAGGGGCGTTTTTTTAACGTTTTGAGTGTTACCTTTATTTATTAAATATCATGTTCTTTGCACTTAAACCATAAAATTCAGTTCAAGAGCAACATCGCAAAATAATGTTAAATTAAGCATATCTTTAGAATTTCCGATATACACAGCCTCGCGAGCTGGAGATAAAAGTATTTTTTTTTTTTCTATATAACGTTGCCATTTCTCGCTTTTAAAGCATTGAGTTTGTAAATCAAAAATTCGTTAAAGTTTTACAAAATATAAAATCTATAATAAAACAAATTCCAAATTTGGGATTTCAGATGCCCATATTCGCAGTAGGATTTCGTCATTCAAAATTCGATGGCTCTATGTACCATTGTTTTATCACAATGTGAGAAATAGACAATCATTTATGCAGATTTTTCATTATTTAATTTCTTCAAATATAATGCAGGACTCTAACATTTTGTGGCAACAGTTTGAAAAGTGAACCGACGTTTATGAGTCCGACGCAAAATCGCAAAATGAAAACAATAGTCCTTCAGGGACAAAGCCCCTTTGGACTAAAAAAAAAGTTTAAATAAATCCACAAATCTCTAGCACAATAATAAAAATGATAATATTTCTCGTCTTTAAAGTGTTTCAACTTTTTAAAATTAAACTTTTAACTTTTTGTTTAACTTTTTAGCTTTTCAACTTAATTAATTAACAACCAGACTCTTTTAAACCAAATTTTGTTTAATGGGGCTCATACACTTTAAACCTATTATGATCTTCGAATATGTGACTGTTGGAAGAATTGAGATATTTTATTTATTTTAAAAGCAATTACTTCCAACTTTTTACAGCTGACTCCATAATATAGCTTTGGGAATTAGTAACCAGAAAGTTTGTGTTGCCACAAATATTTTTTATAATTTAATCCGCTTTGTGACAAAATTCTTCGTGATATTTTCACCTTGCACACATATTTTTAAAATGGCTAATGGTACATACTTGAAATTTCACGGAATTCTTTATATGGGCACTATCCTCGAACTGAACCAAAATTATGATGATTACTTTAATATTAAAAAATTTCATACACAAAAACATTACAGATTTTTTTAATAAAATAAATTTTATAAACTCAACTCCAAATAAAATAAAAATTTGACATGAAATTCTTAGAATTTTTGGTTCACAGTAGTTTCCAAATGTTATAAAAGCTACATATTAAATATAGAATCAAATTATGCAACAGAATGTTTTAAACTGTGCGCGCAAGGTGGAAACATGACGAAAATGTTTGTCACAAAGCGGATTAAATTATAAAAATATTTGTGGCAACACAAACGTTCTGATTACTATTTCGGAAAGCAGCTATATTATGTAGTCAGCTGTAAAAAGTTGGAAGTAATTGCTCTTAAAATAAATAAGTTATCCCAAGTCTTGCAACAGTCACATATTCGAAGATCTTATGGGTTTTAAGGTGTATGAGTCCCCTTAAAAAAACAGGTTTCTTTTACTTCATAAAAACACCACTGGGACTTCATAAAAAAAATCTGATGTGTACACCACATGACTTCCTTATACGGAACATTAAATTATATGTATTTTTTCCTGCATTTCATTTAAACTTATTTCCTCGAATTTCATTAGAGATATATATTTCTCATTCAATAAATCCGGTTCTCACTTCGCGGCAAGACAAAAATACATAAAAACTCAAAATATCTTCATTAAAAATTGAAAGATATACAAAAACATAAAACACCAAATACAGTTAAATAAATTTTTAAAAAAACTGTACAATTAAACTTACACTTTCTGCGCGAAAACAAGCAATCCGGCCAGCAGGCAAGAAGGCAGATTTTACGGGGTACAGACCTAAAAGTTTCCTTTTAGCTCCACTCGGCAAAAAGGCACTTAAAGTGTAAAACCACTTAATTCACTATTCTGCTAAGTTTCAAATGTAAACAAATATGGCTGCTATGGTAAAAAACAATTAGTCTTAGCCGCACTTAAATTGCTGATTATTCTACTACTATTGCATGGAGTTTAACTAAAGGTTTAAAAAACTTAATCGGAAGGTAAGAATAATATAATTCTATCATTTGTAAAACAAAAAAATGCACAATTAACATATAAGAATAGAAAAAATTAAGTTCAATGAGCCGAGTAACAGAGTGGATATATATATATATATATATATTACAGGCGATTGCAACCAAAAAGAGAGGTGCACAAAGTACACGTTAAAGCAGTCTTATATACAAAATTCCCTCGTTCTGAGGCTACTCGTTTATGAATTGTGCGAGATACATACGTGCGTACAGACGATCTCTTTTGAATCCATTTTAAATCAGTTTTATAATCCGTTTGGGGAGAAAGATTCCTTTATTATGTCCTTACGTACAGATATCACGCAAAAACGGTGTTAAATTGTATTCGATAGCGGTCAAAAACGGATATTTTCGTTGAAATATGATACCCGGAATATTTCGTGATTACAACAGGTCCTTTACTTCGTACAAGGAAGTAAAAAGTATATATATATAATTCTTTGAAAGGTGAATATTTGGAGAAGATGCAATTTCCAATCTTTTTTATGTCACTATACAAAGTATTCTACATAAAACCTAAAGGTTTATTTAACGCACTGACTCCTAATGTTTGTTTCACACATGGCACATTTCTTTGTGTCTCTCGAAGATTCCAGAAGAAGAACAAATGGAAACTATAAGAATCTTAATCCCTCAAAGATATGAGAAATGGCAAACGTACAAAATGAACTGTCAGTTGCACATATTCAGGAAAAAAGGTAAAATAAAGTCACCAAAGTAAATTAAGGGGACTCATACTCCTTAAACCCCTTGACATCCTACGAATATGTGACTATTGCTAGAAACGGGATATTTTATATATTTTAAAATCAATTACTTCCAACTTTTTAAAGCTGACTACATAAAATAGCTGCTTTGGAAACTAGCAACCAGAAAGTTTGTGTTGCCACACATATTGTTGTAATTTAATCCACTTTGTGACAAAAGTTTTCCGTCACGTTTCCACCTTCCGCGCACGATATTTTAAAAATGGCTAATGGTACATACTAGAAATTTGATGGAATTCTTTACATGAGCCCTATTTTTAAACTGAACCTAAAATCTGATGAATATTTTAATATTAAAAAATTTTATGGACGAAAACATTACAGATTTTTTTTAATAAAATACATTTTATAAACTCGACTCTAAATAAAATAAAAATTTAACATGAAATTCTTAGAATTTTTGGTTCACAGTAGTTTCCAAATGTTATGAAAGCTATATATTAAATATGGAATTAAATTATGCAACAGAATGTTTTAAACTGTGCGCGCAAGTTGGAAACATGACGAAAATTTTTGTCAAAAATCGGATTAAATTATAAAAATATTTGTGGCAACACAAACTTTCCAGTCACTATTTCAGAAAGCAGCTATATTATGTAGTCAGCTGTAAAACGTTGGAAGTTATTGCTTTTAAAATAAAATAAGTTATTCCAATTCTTACAATAGTCACATATTTAAAGATCTTATGGGTTTTAAGGTGTACGAGTCCCCTTAAATTCAAGTAAACATTTCGTACTGCAAGTATAAAATGTAAACAATAAGATGCGCTGTTATGTGACCGCTCGTTTGTACAAGTAAACATGAAAAATATATCACTCATTCGAATTAACTGGTCGATTACTTTTATCAAAATATTACAAAATGAATTTTTTAAAGTAAAATTATGCCGCCAGAAAAAAAAATAAAGTCTCCAAATAAGGTTGAAAGAGAGTACAAAATTCCCAAATGACAGATACGTGTCACCAAGCAAGAGATTAAGCCAGCAAATACTTTGATTTTGATTAGAGACAACTTGGAGCCGTCAGTGAAGATTCAATCAGATTAAGACAATAAAGAACTGTTTAAGCCTGTTAACCTCTTTATAAATGATGAAACAATGAAAGATGAAAAACTAAGAATGTCTACAACTAACGTATATCGTGACGAATTTAAAACGCCTGGGTGAATTTTATAAAAAAATTTCAAGTTCCAGTATCAGTGAAAGAAGAAGCTATGCGCCAGCCATTTTCTGGCACAAATCTAAGCACATCTTATTGTGCTTTCAAAGCACAGTTCTTTGTACTTCTTAAGAAATATAATGTAATCGGTTAATTTCTTATAAATGTAGCGATAAAGGATGCCCTAACGGGTATTCAGACTAGGAGCACACAGCCAATCAAATAACTTACAGAAACATTATGCATATTCATGCATTATACAATTCATAAATGAACTTTTGCGTAATAGTTAAAGATAATAATTTATTAATGACAGTTTTCCTAATTAAAATCCTGTGAATGTAAGTATTTATATGTTTCTAGCTATATTTATATTAAGGTTGCAGAGACATTAGGCAATTTGGAAGCAGGAAAGATGAAAAATGAGCAACCGCCTTCGACGGGAATCGAACCACGGACATTTGGAATACGCGCCCAGCGTACAGACCACGACACCATGAAGGCAAGCTAACAAGGCGGGAGAAATGCCTTATATACTCCCCCTTTTAAAGGGCGACTGGAGTTTTAGGGGACCCAATCGCCAAATCCTGGGTGTGGATAATCACCATCCAACATAATTTTAGTTCGGGCGCCACTGTAGAGATATTAGGCATTTTTGGAAGCAAGCAAGATTAAAAAATTAGCAACGCCTTCGCCGGGAATCGACCTGCGGACCTCTGGAATACGCGTCCAGCGTGCAGACTACCGCACCACGAAGGCATGCGAAGAAGGCGGGAGAAATACCTTATAAGATAGTTAAATTATTATTTTGATGGATATTTTTCTTTCAATTGCCTAACGGTATTTTGCGTTCAATGACTTTGAACGTCAGTATCACTTTAAACCCCGTTCTGAATCCCCCGTGAAAAAAAAAAGCCAACTTTGGTTGTAATATTAAAATCTGAAACGTTTTCAGATTTCTTATTTGTTTATTTTTATTAGTATTGTTACGTGCGTACGGGTTCGTTACGAAATGAATGCACAAGTACGATGAAAAATGAACAAATTTATTATTATCGCAACAAAAATGTTTAAATTTCCTCAAATATTCTTTCAGTTTTACAATATCTCACAGTAGTTATCTTTTAACTACTCAAACGTTCAAGAGAAATTGATTCAAAACAGCTAAAGAAAGCTAATTCGCGAATTCGCTACAGTCAACCAGAGCAGTTTTCTAAATAACAACAAACTAAGTAACTACTACGAACTGAGAGGTTTTCCTCCTTTTATAAGATTTTAAAATCGCGCGCGAGAATTTTCGAGTACTTTCTCGAAATCAAAAACAGATATTTATTAAATGTTTAATGCACGCGCTCTTGTATTATCAATTTTCCGGCTTAGCTTTCTTTTAATATTCGTCACGCGCTGCACTGCGCGGGAAATAAAATCTTTTAATTTACAATTCAACTAACGTTAATTATTTAAATGCCAAATTCGTAACAGTACTTTACATAACCTGGTCCACTTAATAAATTGGAACTATTTTGTTTGCTTTGTACAGAAAATTTTACAATATCACAGCTAGCATAGAATGTTTCCCGATTATATTGTTAGGTAAAAAAAAAAAAAAAAAAAAAAAAAAAAAAAAAAAAAAAAAAAAAAAATTACTATTTGCTGTTATACTTTATACTAATGAACATGAATTTGATAACTGATATAATTATTCAGTACTTACGTATTATGACGACTACCTAGATATCTTGCCAAAACTGGCAACCATTGTAAGTTATACTGGTTAACCCTAACATAGGTTATAGAGGGCGCTAAAATAAAGAGTATTATCCCGCACTTGCTATTACCACACCTTTTTATACTACATTTACGTGGATTATTTATAAATAGGTTTCACATGATTATTTATAAGTAGGTTTCATGTATTTAGGTTAAACATGTGAAACATTTTGTGATTATTTTGTAGAGACATTAAATGTAATTTTTTTTTTTTTTTTTTTTTTTTTTTTTTGAAGCAGGCAAGATGAAAAATTAGCAAACGCCTTCGCCGGGAATCGAACCACGGACCTCTGGAATACCGGCCCAGAGTGCAGAACCACTACACGACGAACGCACACTAGGAAGGCGCGAGAAATACCTTATATACTCCCCCCTTTTAAAGGGCGATTGGGGTTTTTAGGGGACCCAATCGCCAAATCCTGGGTGTGGAGAATCCTCATCCAACACCCTTTTAGTTCGAGTGCAACTGTAGAGTCATTAGGTATTTTGGAAGCAGAGAGTTTGAAAAATTAGCAACGCTTTCGCCGGGAATACCGGCCCAGCGTGCAGAACCACTACACCACAAAGGCATGCTAGGAAAGTGGGAGGAATACCTTATAATTTTTTTCCCAATGGATATCAACATTTTCCAACTTCCTTCCCACAAATTTCCAACTTTTTTTAGCTAGTTTTAAGAAAGTTAATTTTGATTTTTTTAATTCGTATTTAGTATATAGTTTATATATATACGTTTATTTATAATATGTATATATATATATATATATATATTCGGGATTTCTGGTTTTTAAGTTTTTGTTCCTTTATAATTAGGGCTTTTATTTTCAAAAGAATTTTTAAACATAAACCAAAAAACGCCAGTGAAGATTTTTATCGGCAAATGCTGTCAAGGTAGTCCCCATTGTACGTAAGTACCAATTATTCTTACAAAGTTCATTAATTTTGTGTACTTATTACATCTAAATTCTTATGTGATGACTTGTTGATCAAATAGGTTTAAAAACGACATAGTAAAAAAGTATCGCAACTGTATTTTTTTATTTAATTTGGTACTAATATTACTCATATAATTTAGAACAGTGAATCTTTCGAAATTACAGGGATGTTGAGGAGTTTTGATAGTAGCTCAGTTTTTAATACTTCCATGTACTAATTTTTGCCGGGCAAACGGTATAGTGGTTAGGGAAGCCTGACAGCGATATCGAAGGACCCGGGTTCGAATCCCGAAAAAGGTATAGATGTAAAATTGCCTGCCCTTCATAGGAGGTAATGGTGACGAGGTAATGGTGACTTCTACAATAAAATGGACCCATTTCTGGCCGTAGGAGTGACCAATGCCGTTATAGGCAAGTGCCCGCTTTTGGGGAGGTACTAAATTTTTCATTTTGTTTGTTTAGTATTTTTTAAGTACATTTCTCGAGAATATATTTTGTTAAAGTGAATAAATTGCGAATATTTAGTTTGTTTTGCGGCATCAGGTAGACTATGACATCTTGCATTATTGGTTTAAAATTAACTATATTCCTCTTTGCTTCTGTATTGTGTATTAGTGTATTTGAATTTTGAAAGAAATATTCATAAAATGTAAGTAACATTTTATGAAGTAATTATTACCTCTAAGTTTATCTATGTAGATTGAAAGTATATTGCGACAAAGTATAAATTGTACCGCTGTGGCGCTTGTATGTTATTCTTTTTACCCTTTTGACTACGAATTTAAAAAAAAAAAAAAAAAAAAAAATTACCCCGTGAAAACAAGTATATCATAAATAAAGTAAATTTAGCATTTGGGATTTTTTTGACAATCGGTTTTTAAGCGAAAGGTTGGGACACTATGTCCCAGCCGTAGTTAATGGTAGGATACATATGTCCCACGTAACGATCGACTTAGTATAAGCACACCTTTTATTCTGGAGCATTCTTTACATAGCCCAACATTACACACTGGACAACTCATATTTGTTCTTTTCTCTCTGTTAATTTATGTGCAACAAACACAGCGGCTTCTTGATTTTCCAACTATTGGAAGATGATCCCCAACATTCAGGAGATTCTAAGTACCTAGCAGTAATTTTTAAACTTTTATTGGGATATATTTGTCCTTTTAGTACTCAAAGGGTTAAATGGAATACATGTATTCAATTATTACAGCACAGTGTATGTTTCGAAAATGCGGTAATGGATACCAGGTATAAAAATATGTCCAAATAGTACATTTTGTGCACGGAGTTAGTTATTATACGGAGTTAGATGGAACACCATATTTAGCTTATAATAGTTTCTGAATTTATTTGTAGATAACAAGAATATAAATACCTATTTTAAAAATTGGTTAAATTAGCAATAGTGAATTTTGCATCTGAAATGGATAATCCTAAAAAGTTCTGGAGTCATTAGGTTATTTTTTAAAGCAGGAGATAAAGCAGGAGATATTTTTAAAGCAGAAGTGTGCTACGCCTTCGCCGGGACTGGAACCTGGACCTCTCGAATACGCGCCGAGTGTGCTCACCGTTATACCACGTAGGCATGCTGGAAGGAGGGAGAAAATAAAGTAAAAGAATTTTGTGCATTTAAAAGCTCTATATCTGTCTGTGATAATATTATAAATGTACGTGGAATATGATTGTTTAGAAATGCTGTTTTGTACAGTAGTAACTAGAAGTCCAACTGCCTGGATATAAAATGAAAGAGAAACTCTTATAATATGAATTATTGAGTGGGCAGTCTTTCAGCTTTAAATTTAGCTAAAAACATTAACATTTTCAGTATTTTGTCATGAACTAAGATTTTTTTAATCGTTATTGGGGCTTAATTGTGTAACTGGCTTTGTTGTGAAATTCGATATATTATCTTTTTTGTGCCTACGTAAAAATTTTGTATAAATAAATAAATGCGATAGCATGTGCTGGATGATAATACACTGAAAAAAAATTCCTATAGAAGGTTGTTAAGGGTAAGAATTGTAAGAATTGGAGGCTACCTTCAGCCCACCTGGACACGAGTGTCCCCACAGCTCAAAAGAAGGGGCCTCGTATCTCCACAAACGAAGGCAGCTAGTAACCCAGCCACCCCCAAACAACAAACAAAATACTAAATCAAAAATAAGTAAGCACATCTATACAGACCAACAAACAAACAAACAAAAAAAAAATATTCCATAAGGAATGGAAAACCACAGACATCTAAAACCCACACTAACACAGAATTCAATTTTAACAGAAGATTCCTACCAGCGCCCTATTTTCATTGATAAACTTCATTAGAGCAATAGAATATGATTTAAAAACTTTAAAATTAATGACACTTACATTAAAATCAGTAATGTTAAAAATCTGTCTAATAGGGGCTGTTAAACTACAATCAACCACAAAGTGCCTAGCATCACCATCAACTTCACAACTATTACATAATTTGTTTTCCTGCAGATTAAATCAGTTGAAATAGAACGGAAACCTACCATGTCCAGTTAAAACCTGATTAACATCAATATTGTTCATACATTTCATTTTATTTGTGATTTTAATTAGTTCCATAAATCCTTTGTTTTTAGGTGAAGAGAACCACTGTATTTTCTATTTGTTAAAGTAAAATTTTTTCATTCTTCGAATAGCAATTTTCTTCGAACCTGTTACTTCAATATCCATTGCACTGACATTTGAGACGCCTGCTTGCCCAGGCTGTCGGCCTTCTCATTGCCAATAAAGCCTACATAGCCTTTAGCCCAATGTAGCTTATTATTTAAATAGGATCAAAATCGTAAAAACAACCTTGTATTTAGCGTGGTTATTACCACGTGCAGTGCTGATAAGGACCACGTGTTTCTGTGACTCCTTCTCCTTTATTTTCTTCTTTCTAGGTACAGTGGATGGACAAAAATATGGAAACACCTTGTGAAATGCATGTTTCAAAAGAAAGATTGATTTTAATGAAATATGTAGGTGGCGCTGGCGTTTTTGACTACTGACGCCACCTATACAACTTCGTAAATGTGCTAAACAGTTCAGTTGTTGTCGGAGTTCTGTTATGTGAGGTTGTCATTGCATTATGTCAGAGTTAACAGACTTCGAACGTGGGCAAATTGTTGGAGCACGTATGGTAGGTGCTTCCGTAAGCAAGGTAGCCGAGGTGTTTAGTGTTTCAAGAGGTACTCTATCGAAGATTTATTCCGCATATTTGAAAAGCGGAAAAACATCATCTGCTAAATCACAGCGCGGACGAAAGTGTGTCCTGAGTGATCGTGACAGACGATCATTAAGGGAAATTGTGACGAAAAATAAGAAGACCACAGCTGCAAAAGTTACTGATGAGATGAATGTTGTGTTACCGAACCCTGTGAGTACCAAAACAATTAGAAGGGAGCTTCATAAGCAGGGAATTGCTGGCCGTGCTGCAATTGAGAAGCCACTCATCAGTGATGCTAATGCGCGTAACAGGAAAAGGTGGTGTTTAAGTCATAAAGCCGGGACTATAGAACAGTGGAAGCGAGTAATATGGTCTGACGAGTCTTCTTTCACATTGTTTCCCACTTCTGGCCGAGTTTACGTCTGGAGAACGCCATCTCAAGCCTATAATACAGACTGCTTGTTGCCAAGAGTGAAACATGGCGGGGGTTCTGTTATAATTTGGGCAGCCATATCGTGGTTCTCTGCTAGCCCCATGATAACTGTGTCAGGGTACATGACTGCCAAGACTTACGTGAACATTTTTGCCGATCAAGTTTATCCCATGGTACAAACTTTGTTCCCCGATGGTGATGGTGTCTTCCAAGACGACAAAGCCCCTGTTCACACAGCTCACATTGTCCAGGACTGGTTTTCTGAGCACGAGGATGAGTTGTCCCATCTCCCCTGGCCACCACAGTCACCAGACCTGAATATAATCGAACCTTTGTGGTCTACATTGGAACGGAAAGTGCGTTCTCGTTATCTACCGCCCACATCGTTATCTGAACTTGCCACCGTTTTGCAGGAAGAATGGTATAATATTCCCTTGGCAAACATACAGGAACTGTATTTATCCATTCCGAGAAGACTGCAAGCTGTTTTGGATGCCAACGGGTTTCCTACACCATATTAAGCAAAGAAACATGTTTTTTAAAGGTGTTTCCATATTTTTGTCCAACCCCTGTATTTCTTTCTCCTGATGAAGAGGGACCTTTAGCTGCCCTCGAAATCGATTGAGTGTTTCATTATACCTACGCTAAATACAAGGTTGTTTTTACGATTTTGATTGTCACATTAGCGTGTTTCTCTTCTAGTCTATTTAAATATGAACTCAAAGTTTCTAAATGACTCTTAATTTTGACAATTAATGGATTGAAATTGTCTGGGCGGGAGAGCGCATGGAGAAGTGACAGGCAGTCAGTGTAAATAATAAGGTATTTTTAATCCATAATAAGGCTTGTTTGAACGCTTCATTTAAGCTAGGTTGTTAAGGGTAGTGATCATTCCGTACTTGTATTGTATGTATTTTGTTGCCACATACGTCGAGAGAGACTTTGATCATATTTTGAATTCGATTCGATCAGATTAATATTGATAAATTATTACATACAAAGCTCCAAACCTTCTTTAATTAAAACTTTCTGTTGTTTAACAAGACGGCATAGTTCAAGCACAAGCATTCAACAAAAAGTTCTACATTCTATGTAATAAAATATTCTGATTATTTATTTATTTCTGTTGTATACGTATATCGGCAGCCAAACATTCAAAGAACGATATAAGAAATACCGCAACCGACTGAAACACGAACATTCTTTTTAAAATCCAAACTCTTTCCAAGATGCATTCTAAGGAACGTAAGAGTGTTTCTTATTCAAGGACAGTAAAATGTAAATGCCGGGGGAAGAATTCCTTAAATAAAAGCAACGTTTCAATAATTGTTGATGTCACAGAATGAATGTACCGTGCTGACCTTATAGCAATTTCTTTCGCGTTTTTGGCAAGTAAACAATCAAACTACGATCTTCATCTGTCCCTTCCATTTTATAGGTGCTCCAACCTCCAACGTCAGCCACATAAAGCAAAGAAAAAGAACATTACCTGTGCCGATCGGGATTTTCAGAATATATTACCATATGAGAAATTCCGATAGCTGTGCTGGTGTTGAATACTAAACTAACAGCAAAAGTAAAAAAGACAAGTTGGTAAAGTCCTTGCGATTCCGACCGTACTCGAAAACAGAGAAAGAATCTCGAAGAAAGTGAATAAAAATTACGTAGAAGGGAAGTTCTGAGGAAGTTTAATTTGTCTTTTTTGTATGGGACGGAAGAGAAAGACGACAGGAAACTGTTTTCGCCCACAATCCAAACCGAGCGCGTTGACAATGCACTGGTGGTAAGATTTCTATGTCAACTTATTAGTTGCTGACAAACACGCGTACCCTGCGTTGAAAGATATTGCATACTAAGAATTCCTCTTCTGGTGTCTTTCGTCTTCCATTAATTCGACTCGACACGCAAGATGAAGATTCTGCAACAATATTTAAGAGAATAACTTTTTCTTTAAGCTTCGTCCATGTCAACAATGGAATGGAATTCACAAACCCGTGGTATGCCACGGGAAAAATGCCTGCCGGCATTGAATGTTATGTCAACCTGGACGAACAGCTACGATATTAAAATATTTACCATGTTGGCAGTATTAAAAAAAAACTGATGTATACACCACATGACTTCCTTGTACAGAATATTAAATTATACGTATTTTTGCCTGCACTTCATTTAAACTTATTCCCTCGAATTTCATACGAGACATGTTTCTCATTCAATTAATTCAGTTCTCACTTCGCGGCAGAGCAAAAATACATGAAAACTCAAAATATCTATATTAAAAATTGAAAGATATAGGAAAACATAAAATACCAAATACAGTTAAAACAATTAAAAAAATAATTTTTACAAATAAAATTACAGTTTCTACGCAAAAACAAGCAATTCGGCCAACGGAGAAGAAGGCACAGTTTTCGGTGCACAAAACATAAAGTATCCTTTTGGTTCCACTCGGCAAAAAGACACTGAAGGCGCAGAAAGAATTAATTCACTATTCTGCTAAGTTTCAAATGTGAACTAATACAGCTGCTATGGTTAAAAAAAATAAAGCTTAGCCGCACTTAAGCAACTTTTAAATTGCTGACAATTCTACAACTATTGCATGCAGATTAACTAAAGGCATAAAAACTTTAACAGGAAGATAAGAACAACATAATCAATCATTTTTAAAGCAAAAATTGCACAGATTACTAACGTATAAGAATTAAAAAAAACCAAGGCCGATAAGCCGAGTAACAGAGTGGGTATTAAGAAAGCTTGGTCTACTGTCTAATGAGTTATACTTTGGCGCGGCTGATTGCAATCAAAAATGGAGGTGCACATCTACATATTTTAGCAGCCCCTATATACAAACTTTCAACGTTCTGAGGCCACTTATTTTTGAGTTATGCGAGATCTATACGATATACATACAGACGCCACGAAAAAATTTCTTTGGATTCCATTTTAAATTAGTTTTATAATACGTTTTGGAGAAGGAGGTTTTTATTCTGTCCGTACATACAGATCCCATGCAAAAACATCGTTAAATTGCATTCCATAGCGGTCAAAATGGATATTTTCGTTGAAATATGGTACCTGGAATTTTTCGTCATTACAGTACTTCTTTTACTTCTTACAAGGAAGTAAAAATAGAATAATATAAAATAGGAATAATACAGGAAAGGTAGTTGAGTTACTTCTTAGACGAAATGCTGCGATAATCTGAAAATATTTTAATGTTCTTTGCTGATATTTTAAGATATAATTTCGGTTAAAATGATACGACTTTTCGAGTATAAGATGTTCACATGCACAGAAAAGAAAAAATGCCATTTTTACTTTTTTCACAATAAGCGTGTATAGTTACGTTGTATTTAAACACTGGTAGTTCGGTTCGAGGTTCGAATCCCGCAAACAGGCTGGCTGCATGGGTGTTTTCGTGGTTTTTCCCATGTGTAACGTGTATACGAGCCAGTTTCCCTTAGAAAGTCCTCCACAAAGGTATCCCTCCCCTTAGGCAGATAGCCCTCGAGGCTTTGCCGTAATTAAATAACCTAACCTAACCTAACCTAACAAACTTTATCTTCTTTTAATCTGAAATCTTCATGCTGCCCAATCAACATTAAATTTCCTTTCTTAAAAAGAAAAATAAAAAGTTACATGTTACAGGAGTTTTTTATTCTGTCCGTACATACAGATGCCATGCAAAAACATCGTTAAATTGCATTCCATAGCGGTCAAAATGGATATTTTCGTTGAAATATGGTACCTGGAATTTTTCGTCATTACAGTACTTCTTTTACTTCTTACAAGGAAGTAAAAATAGAATAATATAAAATAGGAATAATACAGGAAAGGTAGTTGAGTTACTTCTTAGACGAAATGCTGCGATAATCTGAAAATATTTTAATGTTCTTTGCTGATATTTTAAGATATAATTTCGGTCAAAATGATACGACTTTTTCGAGTATAAGATGTTCACATGCAAAGAAAAGAAAAAATGCCATTTTTACTTTTTTCACAATAAGCGTTTATAGTTACGTTGTATTTAAACACTGGTAGTGCCGTCCGAGGTTCGAATCCCGCGAACAGGCTGGCTGCGTGGGTGTTTTCGTGGTTTTTCCCATGTGTAACGTGTATACGAGCCAGTTTCCCTTAGAAAGTCCTCCACAAAGGCATCCCTCCCCTTAGGCAGATAGCCCTCGAGGCTTTGCCGTAATTAAATAACCTAACCTAACCTAACCTAACAAACTTTATCTTCTTTTAATCTGAAATCTTCATGCTGCCCATTCAACATTAAATTTCCTTTCTTAAAAAGAAAAATAAAAAGTTACATGTTACAGGCGAAAATAAATTTCTAATATTTAGTTTCAAGGTGCATAAATTGCTTTCATATTACGCAGAAAACTTTGTCGAAATTTCTACAACCATTTCGAAGAAATTGTCCATCAAATATCGCAAACTAACATTGGCGTCATTTTCCTTTTTTCTTGGCGATTCCAATCATTTGGCGACGGTCTGGCAACCCTGCACGCGACCCTGTACCACAATTTATTGCTCCACGTGGCCGCTCTCCCGGAAATGAGGGTCGCTACTTCCGTCAGGTTGGCTTCCATCATGCCCACTGCACCCACCATCCACATTGAAAGAGAGTCTGGGGGACGTAAATATATATATATATATATATGAAATAAATAAATGGAAAAGGGGTGAAAGTGCTTCTCTTTCACAAGCCTCGAAATATAAGTGGATAGTTTACAGCAAAAATGAATTAAGTCGTTTTGCAATTCCCTCAAGTAGAAAGATTCCTACGATTTTTATTTTACCCATATAAGTATGTACGTGAAAGTAATGCTTAGTTTTTCAAACTGATTATTTGATGGAAATGAATTTGTTTACTTCTTTAAACATGCATTTAAATTACATGCAGTAAGTAGATCCTTGTTGGTCGAAACAGTTGGGGTCGGAATTGCATCGATTTGGTTTATAGTTTTTTATAGTCACTGAGTTTTTATAGTCACTGAGGAAGGAATAGAAAGAGACGCCTTCTTTCCACCACGGATGACGTAATACTGCCGAGCTTTGACAGTCTAAGGGGGTGTGGCACTTCTGCTTACATCTAGAACACGTTACCTTGACAATGGTTTAGCACTACTTCCGCCATGAAAGTACGCCCTAAACAAGTTTCTCCCGTACCCTGCTCTGAAGCACCGGCGATCCCTACGTGGTGACCAAAACATTGGGTCATTTACCATTGAGTTCTATGGGATTTGACGCGTTCGGATGTAAATATTTTGTAATTACGTCGTAAATATACATATAAATGTATATATTTTCTTTTTCTACAACACTTCTGAGTCCTAAGTATGTGAAAACAATATATTTTTAAACATTTCATTCTGAACGGAATTAAATGCACACACAATAGTTTTCACAGGACAATTTTCCCAGAATGGTTTAATTTGAATTTCGTTAATTACATTAGAAAAAAAAAAAATCTGACATGTTTCAGATTTTAAATTACGTCCAAAGGGGCGTTTTTTAACATTTTGTGTGTTACCTTTCTTTATTAAATATCATGTTCCTCGCACTTAAACCATAAGATCCAGTGCAACAGCAATATCGCAAAATAGTTTTAAAACGAGCATACCTTTAGAATTTCCGATACAGAGACTCACGCGCTGGAGATAAAAATGTTTTTTCTGCACAACGTTGCCATTGCTCGCTTTGAAATCCTTGAGTTTGTTAATCAAAAATTCGTCAAAGTTTTAAAAAATAGGAAATCGATCATAAAACAAATTTCAAATTTCAAATTTGGTCTTCCACATGCTCATATTCGTTGGAGGATTACGTTATTCAAAATTCGATGACTCTATGTACCGTTGTTTTATCACAATACGAGAAATATACATACATTTATGCAGATTTTTCATTATTTAATTTCTTCAAATATAATGCAGGACTCTAACATTTTGTGGCAACAGTTTGAAAAGTGAACCGACATTTATGAGTCCGACGCAAAATGCCAAAACGAAACTAATAGTCCTTCGGGATTCAAATCCCTTTGGACTAAAAATTAAGGTAATTCGATTTTATTCAGTTAAGGTACAAAAATTAAGAACAAAGTTTATTGTATTATTAATATTAAAATTATGCATTATTTCTTTTCTATTTATAGAGCTTCTTCCTAAAATACTTTCTTAAATATGACATGATTTTTTGGCTTCTGAGGCATCTTTTAAATCGAAAAATGGAAGTCAATTTATAATTAATGCTCTACTCGGTTCATTTTAAATTAGAGAATTATTAGGAATTAGCGAAATACTTTAAATAGTACTTGACTTTCTCTGAACATTTCTGAAAGTGAATAAAATAAGTTTTTTTTTTTTTTTTTTTTTTTTTTTTTTAAGTGTTATTTAAAACTTGTAACTGAGTTATTATAAAATGTAAGGGGAATAATTCTTTTAATTATACTTATCAGATTTTTTTTTACCCTTCATTTCAACGATACATAATCCAAAACTCTTTATTATGTTCTTAAATGCGCATCTCATACCCTTACTTTACAATATCTTTTAACAGATTGCTTTCCAATACGAACAATTCTTGCTTAAATAGTTTTATAACGTATTTGTCAACAGGATTTCAATTTATGTTTACAATTCAATATTAAGGTTATTATATATTTAGATAACATTTATAATCATTATAAATTAGATACATTTAATCATTAGATTTCTTCACAGTACTTTCACAGTTGTTTATAAGTGAATAAATTCTTCATTTCAAATACATTTATAAATAATTTAATGAATATTTATGTATTTTGTCAAAGGCAGATACATGGTTTTTGCAATAATATGCAATAATATATAGATGTGAAAAAAATGTGTTTTATTTAAAACATTTTGGCATTTGGAAAATAAAATAAAAGTAGCGAATACTCTGTCAAGGGTATCGAAAGAGGTATACAATTTTAAATGTACCGTAAGGTATTTTTCATTCTTTAAGCATGACATTTTTCTTAAAATCTATATTTTTGTAGTTCAACAGCTTAGAATTTTATAAAACAAATTCATAATCAAAATCGCGCTGTTGTTAGTTATCGAAAAATAACCAAGATGTGATTTTTGCGTAAATGTCACTAAACTATACAAATTGCTATTATCCATCACACTATGAATGTTTCTTTCATGCGAAAGTGTCCCTGTTTCGATTTGTATGGAACTGTCGTGGGTCGAAATACTATCAGAATCCTGTCAAGCGAGGTTCTGAATGTAAACAAAGAACACCCTATCTGGTGACCCAAGCTTCAAAGCAGTGCTTCACTTCTAGTGTCGATTGGCCCCTCCTTCCTTTCCTACCTCCATGTCTTCCGCACACTACAATTCCGCACGAATCAAAAAGCAGGGATACTTCCGCGCAAAGAAACATTATTGTATGAACGGGGTATTAGCACATTATATACTTCAGTGGTATTTCCACACAAATCCCACCTTGGTTATCTTCCGATAACTTGCAACAGCGACTTTTAACTATTAATTGTTTTGCAAAATTCTAAGGTGCAGGACTATATAAATATAGATTTCAGAAAAATGTTTATGTTATATGTAAAGAATGATAATTACCTTAAGGTACATTTAAAATGTCAAAATATGGCAAAAATATAACACACTTTAAAGCTCAATTTCCATGTAACTAACTGGTATAACATGAAAATTTGTATCCTTCTTTCGATGTCTTTTATAGTGTATTTGTCACTTTTGTTTTAACCTTTAGAAGACGGGATGGCCATTATAGTGGCCATAGAGTCCTCTCTTTGAAAAGACGGGGTTGTCCACTTTAGTGGCCATGTCTTTTTCCCCCATTTTCCAGGCTAAATAGTGGGGTGAAATGTCAAATTTGACGTCCCTAGGGTTTTAACCGCTTATCTTTTTCAAAGGTCTTCCTTTTGCGACATAGATGCACACCTCTGAGAATTCATTAAACTACACACAAGCATCTTTGTTGCAAATAGGAGGTGATTTCTTAAAGGGGGAAAGCATTCGGTTCAAGATTCCCCATCCTTTGGTAGCTTTTACTGCTACCAAAGACCCGGCCTCAAAAGGTTAACGTTCTATGTCAGATTCAGTTTTTTAAACACGGGGAAACATGCAAAGTATATGAAAATAATAGGAGGGATGCCTTCCTGGAGGATTTTCTAAGGAAAACTGACCCTTTTTGAGTGTGTATTAAAATGATGAAAGTAAATTTCATTCGGTTTATAGTTATACATATTTATTAAGCAAAAATTCTGATGTACGCTAAATTATTGTAAACTGCTCTACTTCAAAAATATAAAGAATGCAAAGAAAGTAAAAAAATGTACTTACAAGTACGGAAACAATCACTTTAACCGTATGATAGCCAAGACGGTTAGATCTCATAAGGATTCCATAAAAATGGAAAGGTTTCCGAGCAATATTTAAACGCAGCATTACCCTCAAAATGTTCTACATGAACGCATCCCTCTCCTTAGCCAAATAGCTGTCATATTCTTTGCTACAATTTAAGTAACCAATCCACAATAATGTAAAATAAATCTATTTTTTAATAGTAAATTCATAACGAAATAATGTTTTTTTGTTCATTTACCATATAACGCGTATGTAATATTGATACATTTTCAATGACTCGGGTCAATAGAGATAAGGATTCCATAAAAATGCAAAGGTTTTGACTAATATTAGAACGAAATAATGATTTTCTCATCATTTAACATATAACATTTACCTAACGTTGATACATTTTCAATGACTCGGGTATATTAAGGATTCCATAAGAAATGGAAAGGGTTCCACAGAAAGAATTGCAATGTGGATAACTTCCTCAAGTTTGAAGATCACTGGATTAACCCATTAACTGCCAATTTTTTTTTTTTTTTTTTTACTCAATTTATTTCTGGGTGTCTAGATTGACATAGACGCTGGAAATCGGAATTTAAATGTAATTTGCCATGAGCCCTAAATGGGGATCGACATTCAAGCAGCCCTCACCGGAAAATAAAATTCACATTGACAATAAATAGTTAGTAAATATATTCTAAAACCATTAGAGGAACACGGCAGCAGACGGGAGTTGGAAATGATGTTACATAATAATACGACATACCGCGTTTTGAAAATGTTGAAATCTTGAAACTCGCAAAAATGTTTACTTCTTTTCACAAATAATACTCTCCAGCTCATTCATTTAACAACTACTACTCAACAACTCAGGCAAAAGCTTGAGAAAGGTTTATAAGGTATTTCTCCCACTTCCCTAGCGTGCCTTCTTGGTGTAGTGGTTCTGCACACTGGTCCGGTATTCCAGAGGTCCATGGTTAGATTCCCGGCGAAGGCGGTTGCATATTTTTCATCTTGTCTGCTTTTATAAAACTACTTAATGTCTCTAAGCGGCGTAAAAAAACTACTTAATGTCTGCAATAAGTGGCGCCCGAACTAAAAAGGGTTGTGGATGATGATTCTCCGCATCCAGGATTTGGCGACTAGGTCCCCTAAAACCCTAGTCGCCCTTTAAAAAGGGGAGTATATAAGGTATTTCTCCCACTTCCCTACCGTCCTTCGTGGTGTAGTGGTTCTGCACGCGGGGCCGGTATTCCAGAGGTCCGTGGTTCGATTCTCGGCGAAGGCGGTTGCATATTTTTCATCTTGTCTGCTTTCAAAAAACTGCCTAATGTCTATACAGGTTTAAACAATAATGTAAAAAAGTAACCATTGTTACCGACCTAATTAAACTTTCCAAATTTTTGCTACTAGGCCTAATCCGCAAATGGAGATCAAGGCATTTAATAGGTTAATTGAAGCTTGTATAATTACTGTACATAATACTCTTTACGGTTAATTAATTACTCCTGTAACTTACTCACGTTTACAATATCTGTTCATTTCAATTCATGCCAGTACGCACAAAAGGAGTTGTACTGTCTGCGCACCAAACGTAAATGACTTCTGGAAGAGGAAAAAGGAAATGGAAAGAAAAAAGAAACCTCCCATTGGACAATTTCCTAGAAAGATGGGAAGTTTGGGAACTCGAAGGACGGATTGTCAGACTTTCCAACAGCAGCATATTGGTCATGGTGCTCGCCTGTCCTTCCCGCGAGACGCCGCTGCCATATATTGCTAGTATTTATTGGTTCTGTGGGTGTCAGCTTACGTGTAGGAAAATAAGGAGACTGGAAAAGGGTAATATCCGGCGAAACGATGACCAGGTTTTTTTTTTTTTTTTGCCTTCCCTCTGCTCTCTCTCCTGCCAATAGAAAGGAAGTATATTGGAAAATCCCCATAAGTCGACGTGAAAAATTCAATGAATTTCTCGGCTTTTATTGAAATGTATGAAATAAGCGCAGGAATAAAATTTTTATATATAATACATGGATATCTGTGTTGGGGCGCATACCAATATATATGCAAAGGTTATGAAACGCAATTACTTTCCAATTCTGATAACGCAATCAGAATATACATGACACCAAACCTCTGGGGGCGACCACCTCTCTGAGACGAACACATCTGAAAATGATCACCATTTCTGGAAACATAAATAAACACTGGTAGAGAGCGTCACTTCTTTAAAATGATCTCCTCCGTAGGCAGACCAAAGTCATATGGAATCATGTGTGGTCGTCTTAGAGAGAGTTAGTTAACTGTGCTTAAATATCTCTCAGACGTTTGAATGAATTCTGTCGTCGAGAACTAAAGCCCGCACTGCATCATAGTAAGTAAGTGTGTGGTCGTCTTAGAGTAATCATGTGTGGTCGTCTTAGAGAGAGTTAGTTACCTGTGCTTAAATATCTCTCAGACGTTTGAATGAATTCTGTCATCGAGAACTAAAGCCTGCACTGCATCATCGTAAGTAAGTGCAATGTTATTGAAAATTCAAGCAAAGGATAACTTCTGCATTTTATACGCTTTCAGTATATAATTTTTTTAATTACGGTGACGCACACAGTGGTATCAGCCAAAAGATGAGATGCTCCGTGGAGGACTTTTAAGAGAAATTGCCTCGCATTTACGTTACACATGAGGAAACCCACGAAAAAGCCGCTGCAACTGAGATTCGAGCCATGGACCGAACTACCAGTGCTCAGCTAATTTACCGTTCGACCGCTGGTGGGATTGAGCTTTTAATCCTTTGCGGCATAGTCTGTCGGGTCTGGACACACCTAAAAATGTCCTTCGGTACGCACAGAAAAATTGAATGAAAAAGGATTTATAGGTTACTATAGGTTACTCTGAACCTTCTTTATTTATAGTAAAGGCAGCGCAACACAAATTAGTCCATATATTTTAGTTTTTTAAGACCCTCATTTTTCAAAGAAATCTTCCAGATTTTTTTGGGGTATCAGAGGATTTGTTTGAAAAGATATTTCTATGTTATTTTTTTGGCTGTATGCTAATCTCCTTATTCTATATTAGTTTTAAATTTTTACCTTGAAATCCTGCCTAATATCAAACGGCGAACCCTAAGTGTGCACAGACCGGGCTCACAGATATTCTAGGACAACTGAGAGTCTGTATTCTTTGTTTCTCCGCATCTCATCGGTCAGTTCTTTCACAACAATGCTCGTTTCAGCACTCTTTTCGAAGGTCTATTCAATCAGTGTGCCCAAAGTGGGCACACTGATTGAATAGACCTTCGAATTCTGTGGGTGTGCCCAAAGTGGGCACACCCACAGAATTAAAACAATACGTGCTATTTTCACAAAATTTTACTTGTGTACTCCTCTAGGCCTAATTAGACTGGCAACCTTTTTTTTTTTTTTTTTTTTTAAATCAAAACTCTAACTTTAAAAGGTAGTGTGCCGGAAAGGGTAAATATTGCACTGTGAATTTCATAAAATGTAATTTATTTAATGGAGTAAATACTAAGATGACGACTAACGATTCTACATAGTTTTGGGCTTCTCTTTACAAAGAAGTCGCTTTATGAAGCTGATTCCAGTGTTTAT
Source organism: Stegodyphus dumicola (assembly GCF_044657685.1). NCBI lineage: Eukaryota > Metazoa > Arthropoda > Arachnida > Araneae > Eresidae > Stegodyphus > Stegodyphus dumicola. The sequence continues at coordinate 182,792,983 of NC_140775.1, forward strand.
TTATGTATGTGAAATATAAAATTATATAAAATTTATATGTGAATCTGAAATTTGTGGCTTTTGCAGTAATCTTTTGCTCTAATCTTCTGCCCAATAATTAATCAAAACAGAATTTTGCAAAGGATAAGTTTATTTTTCCTCTTTCTTTTGAGTTAAATTTATGTGTAAATCTAAAATTTGTAGCTTTTGCAATAATCTTCTACTTTTTATCTTCTGCTGAATAGTTAATCAAAACAGAATTTTGCAAAGGATTAATTTATTTTCCCCTCCATTCCAGTGTTTGAAATTAAGATGAAAATATAATATCCATCAGGCTTGGGGGAGGGAGGACATTTTTAATTCAGAATTATCACCTGTCATTGGTCCCCATCAGTAGCGAAGCGGTTAAAGGACGCTGGATACTGGTAGTTCGTCCTGGGTTCGAACCCAGAAGAATGAATGGCTTCATGGTTGGTTTTCATGGTTTTTCCCGTGTGCAACATGAATACTAGCCAGTTCTGTCAAAAAGAGTCTCAAGAAGACACCTGGCCTCTTCGGCAGATAGCGCTTGTGTGCTTTGTCATACCCAAATATAACCAAACGGATTACCTATCTTACAGAAAAATTAAAACTGTGCAAGAGAAGAACTACAGAAGAAAATTTTCTTAACAGAGTTTTCCTTCTAAGAGAAGTTATTGCGACTTTATTTACAGATTTGAAGCTGGTAATACAAAGGCATTGATGGACATGCTGTTGTAAACGGACTACTGTCTTCAGCATATCATCAGTACAGTATAGATATATAAGAAAGTCAAGTCAGGTTTAATTACGTATTTATGCAGCATTACTTCGGGTACCACTCAACCCGATGGAATGAGTTCTGACCTAAGATTTCAAAAGAAAACAAACAGAATATGTCATTCCACAGGAAGAAAAAAAACTACTACCTATCAGCCACCCCAACCAAGATGCAGCCGAGACGGTATCGAAGCGTCCGGGTTCGAATCCCGGATGTAAATTGTTCTATCCTTTCATACGAGGCAACGGTGGCCCACACATAAGGTGCCTACATAATAAAGTGACCACCCCCTCTGGCCTTAACAATGGCCACAGCCTGTAATGGCTAGTGACCGCCAAGGAATATCTCTCGTCATCCAACAGTACACCGCTTTCTCACAATCATCACTCCCGCACGTACAGAAAGCATGAAGGGTGGGTGAAGCGGCTAGTGGAAGAACTGTTTCTGGCCGCCGTGCTACTTACTCGAATGGCTTATGCCACTACTATCCAGGTAGTAGCAGCATAGGCAGCCGTTTTAGGTATTAGAAGCCAGGTTAGTGTATTTTATGCTTCCAGAGGTGCGATTGTCAGCGTGTTGTAATACTAAACTGATATTTGCAAGCGCACCGGGTAGATGCATAAATAAAGAATTGACAATATCAACCGGAAAACTGCCATCACAAATGACATCTTTAATTTGACTGCCAGTTCCTTCAACCACATAAAATATCCAATTCTTGATAAACAACTGCTAAAAATGGTTAAATTCAGTCTTGTACTATAAAAGGCATGACTGTCTTCTACCAATTACAGAACGAACGTTCTTTCTATATCTTTTCATTAAATTGTTTTTAAAGAATAATTCCAGCATAGTTTTTTTCTTCCAGTCGCACCCTACATTTCCCCGCAACTTTTCCGAAATAAGAATATTAAAGAAAGAATTTTCCTTTGCTTGTGAATGAAACTTAATCGTAACATAACGTATGGAAATCCTCACAGACATTAGGTAAATACCATTTCGGTGAAACGTCAAGTGGGATGACATTTCTCTCCTGAAACAATAAAACTCAGCTACCATTATGGTTCGCGCATTGTTAGCCTCACAGATTTTTGTAGATAATTGGACGAACTCATCCTCCGAGAAACCTTAACGAGGACATTTCAGATGACGCAGCCCATGACACGACGCATGCATGCTTTATTTGTCAGCTGTATCTAAGAGGAACTGATCCAGATAAATAGCTTGCGAAACTAAAGCCTTCCAAATGCAAATCTCCCGCTTTCATTTCTGTCATTAAAAGTTCAAACTTTCCATTTACAAAGATTATCTCTGCAATATTTTTACTTTTTTCTTCCGACCTTTCTCTTCGGATTGGCGAGCTACTTAAAAGAAATAACGACCTCCCCATAAATATCACTCCCGGTTGATGCGCCCGTCTCGCTCATTTCAATCCAAAGATCTAAAACTTTTTGACGCATCGGTGCAATAAAGCTTTAATATCTCTGCAATGCCCCATTTCCCACTCCTCTCCCTCCTCCCAAAACCAGGCGAATCCAAAACCCTCCAATCTCAGAAGGACTTTTAATCACCCAGCCACACGGAGAGTAGCTACACAATTTGTGCATCCGTGGCTAAACTTAGCTTCGTAACGAACTACTAAGCTTAAATCCTCCCCGCCCCCATCTCCGTAGCAAAGAAGGGAAATCTAAAGATTTACTCGTCTAAAAGGAGAGGAGGGTTGAAGTACGGGTTGGAGTAGGGTATGTTTACATGCCGCAAATAACGAGCCTCATCAATTTCAGGCCCTTAAGCACAGGCCTTAAGGCCCCATCACGTATCAGCCTGACCAGGGCACTATGGTTGATGTGCGAATTCAGTACAAAGATGATGCAGGGAAAGGGGAACGGCAGAGATTAAAGGGGGGAGGACGAAAAAGCGCTGGAAGGGGATGTGCCGAATTGGAGTGTAAAGGTTTTGGGGTGTTCTTGATAAGAATGATGTATGCATACGGCCGCTATACACCGAATGCCTGTCATTCTTAATACATAGGATTTTGAAAAGACTCCGGTTTCATTGCCTGCTGCCGTTTCCACTTAGAGGTTTTCGCGATATATAGAAGGACGGGGGTGTATAAAAATGTATGACGACTCGACTATAATCTAGAAAAGTAACCATTCTGAGTCTAAATCCCTTGGAATGTAAATATGTTTTCTTACTATCATACTGCATACTTCAGAAATATGCAGACAGGAAGGGATAGCGTGTAATAAAAGAAACAGAAATGCAGAGATGCATGAGAAGCTGTCAATGTTTCGGATAAAAATAGCAAATTTGATTCTCCAGGATCCAGATTAAAGAAAACCGCAGACAAGTTTCCTATCAAAAGCCCATTAAAAAACAACAGTTTCTTCCTTTCCTCCCCCCCCCCTCTTCTTTTTACGAGGAAAAATATTTACTCTGTATATGTTTTAATGTAAAACCATTCGAATACTAGGAAAGTAACTTTACTGGAATACAAATCAACACGAAAGCGACACGTTGCTCGCATTTTACGTGGTTTGTCTTTCCCATGGCGACATGAATTATTTTATGCGATGTAAGTTAGTTTTAAGTATTATCTACAGAAGATAAGGTGAGTTATATAATCGTGTTCGATGCATTTAATATTTGCTGATGGGGGTTCACTAGTGATCCCCGAGGTGCTGTAGATAATTTTTTCTATTTATTATTTAAATTTTTGAGAAAGATTATTCTTCAGACTATTATAGTAACAATGGCATTATTTAAAAATTTATCAGTATCGATATTTACTCTAATTATGTCATTTTACTGTTGGTCGGGGTGACCACCACGGCGCTGCAGCCAAGTCGAATCCAGGTCACCGGTGGGCCCCACGGCATTCAACGACAGTTACAGTTAGTTTACAAGCTATTTCACACACTCATGCATTAGTTGGATGCTTTCGTAGAGGTTTTCCAAAGGAAAACCAGCTCGTATTTGCGTTGCACACTGGGATAGCATAAAAACTCCCACGCAGCCAACTTGCTTGCATTTGACTGATTTGGCTTATTTATTATGGCAAAGCACTTGAGAGCTATCTGCCAACGGTAAGGGATACCTTCGTGAAGGATTAAGGGAAACGTAGATACGTTATACACGAGGAAAACTATGAAAACTCCCATGCAGCTACTTCTGTGGATAATAGTAAAATAGTGTACATATTACAATGAACTTCCCAACTGCAATTTCGTGATTGCTTTGTGGATAATTGCGACACAGTGTGCAAATTGCTATGGACACACATAATGAGGTGTGCAAACTGTTAAGGACACGAAGTTATGATGTATCGAAGTGGACAAGTAGTATTTACTTGAACAATGAACTTAACAAAAGTGTACTTCGAATTTATCAAAAGTTAACTTAGAATTCAGTTTATATGAACATAAAATAGCCTACACAACATCATATACTTTGGGCTATGGAACTATCAGCTGCCTGAACTGATGTGACTGGCCTACTCTGTGGATAACTGCAAAAATAATACGGACACACATCATTAGGTGTGTAACTGATAAGAACATGAAGTTATGACGTATTGAAGCAGACATAGGTTTAAAAACTGGTTAATATATAAGTTCCACTCTCCACAACATAGATTCTATCCATGACAATGTAATTGTTAATTGATCGTATATTTATTTTTCATGCGGATTATTATGTAACAATTATTGTATAGATGACATTGTCAATTTAGCATTGTAATATTACTATCATTGATTCAGTGAATGCCGCTGGCGATGGTGGATGGTAGATTCTTTTCCGTCGCATGGACATATACCTCTGATTGGTGTAGAACCTTAGGTCGGAAGTCCATGCGACTGCGTTTCAGTCCGTTTGTTGGGATTCGAAGACAGATCGAACTACTAGTTTTCAGTGACATTACCGCTCGGTCATGATGATGCAAACGGAATGCAAGTCATGATGATGCAAAGAATGATGTATGCAAACTGCCGCTATAAACGGTGGACTTTTAACCCGGTCAAACTACCAGCATTCAGCGGTGTTACCCACTTCATCGCTGATGGGCCAATTAGAGAGGCATTTTATTTTCGATTTGATTTTATCTAAACATGTCTCACAGATGACAAAAAGTTAAGGCACAAAGCGACAGTGTTAAAGCAACTGAAAAAAAAATATTACTGATTTTAAAATTTATATCGAATCAGTAGCCTATTCTGATCATCGAAGAAATCTAGCAGTACGAAGGCTGAAGTATTATTTCCTTATAAATTATGTTAGGATAGTAATGTAGGATGGATGTTAGGAAATTATGTAGGATGTTATTTTATAACATTTCGCACAATATCTTTGAAATCATGACATTTTATTATGCACTGAACTAAGTAACATGGCCGCCATTAATCAGCAAGGTTTCATGTCCGATTGAAAAGTGAAAGAACGGTACTTACATATTATCTGGTCGACCGTGAAAGCTGGATGCCACTGAACCAGGAAATTTGGCGACAATCCTGTTAAAGTTGCGCCACTCGTTTCTGCGGAATTCTGAAGGAATTGACGTCCTCGTCCTTGAAATGTCCTCGTAACCTCTCAATCACATCTTCAAGTGCTAAATGACACATCTCCTATACCTAGACCCCAACTCTTTGAGATAGTTCAAGGAGGTTTTTTGTGCTTCAGTATTCTCGAGTTCAGTGTACATCCTCAAGACATCCTGGAATATCTTGAAATGTCCTCCTAACCTCCCAAACACATTTTCAAGAGCTAAATGACACATACATAGACCCCGAAACTGCTTGAGGGGGTTGGTTTCTTGTGGTTTACGAATTTTCAGTATTCTTGAGTTTAAAGAATCCTGGATCATGCCTATAACCTTCCAAAAACATATTTAAGTGCTAAATGTCACCTTTCTGTATATCTCTAAGACATCCTCGCTATGTCTCGCTAAGTCGGCAGTGTAAGGTGATTTCAAGAAGACTTAAACACCTGTTTACCGCCTCCTCATAAATAGGATACAGAATATCAAAGGGTGTGTTAGGAAGATATCAGTTACAGAATATCTCCCTAACATATCCTTCCAAGGTCCACCTTCCTTGATGCCCTTCCTCTTAATGTCATGTTGCAGTATATCCAAAGGGCATAACTCTTCAAGTTCATCTCACACTGTCTGAGGATGTTCTGAGGACTTAAAAATTCATATTTACCACCTTCCAAGTATACCCTCAAAACCAGCTTACCTGCTCATTATGGTTGTTGTGAGAATTTTTGATATACCACTTGCGACATTTAGGGGATGTCTTCAGAATTTCATTATTACGCCCTACTGAGCTTTTAAAGTTTAAAATGCTTAATTGCTGTTCATTTAGTAATTATTAATTAGAATATTTGAAAATGCTCATGAAGATTCATTTGTACAATCTATTTAATAGAAATATTTCAGTTTTTAAATTCAATTATGGATTACGCAGCAAATCAGTTATTCTTTCAGCCATAATACTCATACTTCTTATTTGCCTTGCAGTATGGCAAAACAAATTTGTTCTTCACAGTAGATAAAATAGGTTTCTGCAGTCTTCAAGAAACTCGGCACGCAGTGATCTCTCGACGGGAAAGTTATCTCGAGGCGTGCATTCTCCATATCGACAAGCGTAACGAGACAATAAATGGACAGCATTGACAGCAATATATACCCAAGTGGGAAGAAATGCCAGTTCTTAAGTGCACTACCGAAACGTGGTAAGAATAGACAAAATAATGGCGTGATAAATACGCCATTGAAATATACACCGCTAAGGGCACGTAAAAAGAATGTTGCCAAAATTAAAATTTAAAAACCAAGCGAAAATAATACAATAGCTAATGAATAGAGGAACATTAGTAATAATAAAATGACAGTTCCCCAAGAATGAAACTGGAAAGTATATTTTAAATTTATCAACTATAAAAAAAACAATGGCATATTACTCCATTTTTCATCAATATGCTTTTATAAGACACGTTAGCATCAATATTAGGTTATGCCATATTAATTTATACTGTCGGTAGATGTAGAAGTTTATAATTAGCAATAACAATCGAGAAAAAGAAGCTAAATTTTTAACAGGCAGATTTGAATGCTAGTTTTTCCTCGAAATTTTTAACACTTTTCAAAGGATTAAAAATTTCGTGCATATTTAAAATTTAATTATATATTAATTAGTCGTTTTCTAATATGGAATTTAATTATATTTTAATTAGCATTTAACCACTTATATTTCTTTACCTTAGTCGTAAGAAATAATACTTTAAGGGGACTTATACACCTTAAAACCCATAAGATCTTCGAATATGTGAATATTGCAAGAACTGAGATAACTTATTTATTTTAAAAGCAATTACTTCCAACTTTTTGCAGCTGACTACATAATATAGCTGCTCTCTGAAATAGTCATCAGAAAGTTTCTGTTGCCACAAATATTTTTATAATTTAATCCGCTTTGTGACAAAATTTTTCGTCAATTTTCCACCTTGCGGGCACAGTTTAAAACATTCTGTTGCATAATTTAATTCCATATTTAATATATAGCTTTTATAACATTTGGAAACTACTGTGAACCTAAAATTCTAAGAACTTCATGTTAATTTTTTATTTTATATTGAGTTGAGTTTATAAAATGTATTAAACAATTTGTAATGTTTTCGTCCATAAATTTTTTTAATACTAAAATATTCATCAAATTTTTGGTTCAGTTAGAAAATAGTGCCCGTCTAAAGAATTCTATCAAATTTCAAGTATGTACCATTAGCCATTTTTAAAATATCATGCGCGCAAGGTGGAAACATGACGAAAAATTTTGTCACAAAGCGGATTAAATTACAAAAATACTTGTGGCAACACACACTTTCTGGTTACTAGTTTCTAAAGCAGCTATATTATGTAGTCAGCTGTAAAATGTTGGAAGTAAGTGCTTTCAAAATAAATAAAATAACCCAATTCTCGCAACAGTCACATATTCGAAGATCATAAGGGGTTTAAGGTGTATGAGCCCCCTTAAAGTAGGGGGTTTCAACCTTTTACGCCCGAAAACCACGTCAATAAATTCACAAAGATCCGCGGGCCACATGTCTGTCAAAAAAAAAAAAAAAAAAAAAAAAAAAAAAAAAAAAAAAAATGTGTTGTCAGAAAATTTATATAAAAAAGGGAGGTTTGTTTTGCAAGACTACAATTAATTCTAAGCGAAGAGATAGTGTTACAAATTTGTATATATATACACTGGTTCCAAAACGTAAACTGGAAATTGTGGAAATTGAATTAAAATCTGACAAGAGATGGTAGTTACTTTAGTTTTAATGTGAAATTTGACATTGTTTTTGCTTCATTAAAGCTTCAATAGCCGGTTAAATCTGTGTTGCTGCAATTTGTAGTTTCCTCCAAATGTTTGTCTGTCAGCCGTGGTTTTGATTTAAGGATTTTTATTTTACAAAAAAGCTGTTCATATATGTAGGTACTGCCAAAGATAGAAGGCATGAAGAGTGCATGTTTACGAATTCCTGGATACTTGTCTTCGGTCACATACTTCGAATAAAAATCAATTAATGTAGGATTTTCAAGAAACTTGCAGTTTACTGCAGAGTCACACTGTAAATCTATAAATTCTAACTGCAGTTGAGTTGGAACAATATTACATAAGATAAATTGGTTAATCTTTGGATTATGGTAAATTGGCGATTTTTTGGCGACCAACTCTACTACAGTAACCTAATAGTTTTTGTTTGGACGCCATTTTGTTTTCACGAAGTAAAGTTTTTTTTTTTTTTTTTTTTTTTTTTTTTTAACTCAACATTTTTTTCCAACAATCTGCTAGCCGAGTTACGCTTATGCTAGAACTTTTATGGAACAAAAGTGCTTAATCATGACAAAGATTAGGTGCGAAATTGGGAGAAAGTGCAGAATTGCAGACTGCTTGCCGCGTTTTTAAGAATTGCACATACACGGTATCATCCATGTACACGTCAACCTATTTTCACTTAAAAAAATCCCAGAATTGCACAAAAATGACATTGCGCACACTCTTGACTTTATCCATGTACACTGCTAAAGTCCTAGCTAGTAACCTTTATCGCCTTACCAAAATGTCACCAAACTACCTGTTACCATATTCCAAAGATTAGCCGATAAATTACATCAGAAAAAGTGAAATTTTTGAAAAATTCGTCATTTTCAGTAAATGTTATCTCAAATATCAGGCATGTCAATAAAATGTTTTAAATATGAATAAGAGAAAAAAAGCTTTTTTTTACGACAAAAAGCTGACAAAGCAATTTTTCTTGAAATTCTTCAAATTCAAATGTGGGGCCACCAAAATATCTTCAGCGGGCCACCTACTTTAAAGTATGTTTTTATTATGTCTTAAACGTGTGTGTGTAATTATGGAAAAGCCTCAAGGGTTATCTGCCTAACGGGAGGAATGCCTTCGTGGATGATTTTCTAAGGGAAACTCGCTCGCATACACGTTACACACGGGGAAAACCACGAAAACGCCCATGCAGCCAGCCCGTTCGCGGGATTCGAACCTCGGACCGAACTAACAGTGTTCAGCGACTTTACCGCTCGGTCGTTGGTGGGCCTGAAAACTGAATAGAATTTTTATACTTGTTTTATATGAGAGCTCTTTTCGAACTACCAGTGCTCAGCGACTTAACCGCTCGGATGTTAATGGGATCTTATGCTTGGAGTTTAATGACTTTCAAGAGTGTGATGAAAGATTGCTGGTAAATGAGCGAAAAATATTTCACAGTTAGGTTTGTCCCATTTTACTTATTAATTAATACCTGTATACTATTTGGTGCTAGGGAAACCATTTAAAAAAATACTAGTTTTTATACTTTGTTTATATAATTATGGCGAAGCGATCCAGGGCTATCAGTTTAAGGAGAGGGACGTCTTCGTGGAGGAATTTCTAAGGCAAACTGGTTCCTGTTACACACGGGGAAAACTGCGAGAATGCCCAAGCAACCAGCCCATTCGCCTGGAATCGAGCCCTGTCCGAACTAGCAGTGTTCGGCGACTCCAACCGCTCGGGCGTTGGAGGGATTTTATACTTAGAGTTTAATGACCTTCGAGAGTGGGATGAAATTTTGCTAGTAAATGAGCAAAAAATATCTTATAGTTTGGTTTGTCTGATTTTAATATTCACTGCATTGATATGATTATTCGAAAATTTTCGAAAAGGTTCGAAGAAAAAAGGGCTAACTTGAAGCAGAAATCTTATAGAACAAAACAATCGTGTGAAAAGAATTTCGTTATTATAATACTCGTAGAAATAAATGGAATAAAAACACAACAGAATATCCTCAAAAACTGCATTTGCCCCTCCAAATGTAATATTATACGATTATGATTGATTTAATCTAATGTTAGATTTTACATAACTTTTAAAACTTCATTACTCTTTTCAGAAAAAAACTAAAATTTACTTTAAATTTTATATATATTATGGTTCTTTTTTACTGTAAATTACTGTAATTTACTGTTTAATAATTTACTGTAAATTTTATATATATTCAAAATTTACTGTAAATTTTATATACGTTATGGTTAAAAAACTTCAACTCTAGATGTAAGGAAACGTATAGATGAAAATATATCCCTTTAAAATCTTATTTGTGATTACAAAATCTAACAAAACCTCTCCAAAATGACCATCAGATGTCCCAGAGGATTGTATCTCCAACGGAGATGGTTATCTTAAGAGGAATGATATTTACTAGCCACCAATTGAGTTGTCTCCGTCCGAAAGCCAACTCGTAGGAAGACACGAGGACTGTGACAATGAGTTCTATTGAACTCACCCCCTACAGCTTGGAAGATAGTTAATGATGACGGGACAATTTGATTTACAGAAGATTTGAGCACATGTAATCAGCGAAAGACAAAATTGTAACGACCTTGTATGAACAAAGTTAAACTGCAGTTAGTGCGTAAGCTAATGTAGGAGGGCATGCCCTCTAAACATATGGACAGTTGGTGAACAAATAATCAAATTGAAAATATACACATCAGTATATGCAGAGTTATGTGCAAAGCTGAATGCATAACAACGTTGAACAATGAGAGGGAGTGTGTCGCTGTATTCTTGTTGACTGTGGGAAACATAAGTTGTTGACAACGTCAAGCCAGGTACAAACTTTTAAGTTTGGGGCAGGCTGCATCTGGTAGTCGGTCATAGTCGACTTTTCTTCAACTTTTATGGCATATTTTGACACTAATTGTTATCACATCCAACTCACCCTACAATAATCAGTTACTACCTTCGCTGTTCTACATCACTACGAACTCTTTTAAAAGGAAAATTTGTTCTTTCCGCATCGGCAGTTTTACTATGCTACTACAAAAAGATATGTTCACCATCAACATGCTTCTCCCAGGATGAGCCTTATACAGCCTAGGTGCCTGTTCCCGTGTAATCATCACACCAGCGAAGGAGTAGTCAGTGCACAGAATGAGGCAATTTTATTTTCTAAGTATCCGTTACTACTAATGTTAGTAGCACATGCTGACCAGTTTGAAGAAGCTGGTTTTTAAGGTCCTGATGTCTACAGGGCAGTCAACGGCCATACCATGCTGAAAGTACCGGTTCTCGTCCGATCACCGAAGTCAAGCAATAGACTATCTCCCCCCCTTCTCTTCGCTCTTCCATCCCTGGATACTTGTTTTAGTCGCAAGACTCTTCCCCCCCCGCTCATCCCCAAGGCATTAGCAATCACTGCGGCTGTCCGTATTACCTAATTTTACCTTTCCCAAGCCTTGGAACAATATGTTTCCCAGCTGTTTTCTTCCAACCTTTCCGATTCCATTAACGCAATGCGTTCAGGAATTCGCCTTAATCATCACCTCTCTCTCTTTCAATCTTGGATAACAAGTTGAAAGCAGAAAGAATTACTCGTCCCTTACGCGGACTTCTTATTCATTTCTTTCGCAGTAAACCCTTAGCGGTTTCGTTCATTTTTCCTTTAGCCTATGCTCTTTCTTAATTACTTCAGTTTCCTTATCGAAGTTGTGGAGGTAATTGCATTAAGTTGCAAAGGTACTCCGGAAGACAAACGCCTTGGGTCGAAGTCAAGCAGCATCGGGCGCGGTCAGTACTTGGGAGTGTGACCACCTGGGAACACCGTATGCTGTTGACATATTTTACAATTACCTGTGGTAGTACGTAGGTGCTGGCCTAGCTTCTACCTGTACAGGGCATAGTATCATGACGAAACTAGAGGCGCTGGGGCAGGACCTTTGCCGTCCAGAATAATAGTATGTTTGCCTTGGAGTCTGCTGACATTCTTGTGCGCTAGTCATGCCCACAAAGTCTTCTAGCTACGGCCTGTACACGTGAAAGCTTTTTCTCACTTTAAAGCATAGTATTATTTCCATTTGTAACAATGCACCCGAGTAATCTTAGAAAGTCGTCCGGGTGTCCGGCCCTGCTGTCACCTGTCACCTGTCTACAGGGCAGTAACATAGAAATCAACGTAGTGTAACGTATTATCACTTTTTGATGAAAGTATCTCTATATTGTCATATATTGTATAATAAGCATTGGTATCGTAAGCATCCACAATACGTCTGTCTCCTACCATCTGCCCCTGTTTGGCAAAGTTGTTTTTCTGGACAGATGCAGAATCCGGACGATACCCGAATAGTCAGTGAAAGCTGCCCGGGTGTCCGGACCCTGGTATCACCTGTCACCTATCTGTGGGCAGTGAAAAAAATATGAGTTCAGTACACTGTCTGTGGACAGTGTACTGAACCCTGTAGACGTGTTCAGGTACCACCTGTCTACAATCAGCAAATATTATTCCTTTGAATTTCTTAGCAACATTATACAGCTAACCTTGTTTGGCATTATATGCTTTTGAGGGACGCTCGGTCCGTCCTATATTTAGAGAGCCCACATTTCTCAAAGACACTATACATTTATTAACACCCATGCCTTCTTCAGGATTCGAACACTAGCCCTTTGGTACCGCAGAAGGCTCCAGCCGGGGCTGCTCAGGGCTGCGGCCTGGCAGCTAGTGATTGACTCCCGCTGAGTTGGTAACCAATTCTGCATGGATATATCTATACCTGGGTCGGAAGCCCACTCAGCGGTTTACTCCCCTAACCACTTTACCATCTGATGCGGCCTGCTGAGATATTGCATGGCAAACCAACGGAGTTCGTACAGAAGTTTTCTAATCTTATCGGCTAGAAATATATATATAATATAAGTTGTGCCATGTTGCGGTAGTGCATAATAGTGATTAAATAAATATTGGCTTCAAAAATACCTGTGCATTCGGGCTGACGATTGTGTAGACTGCTTCATTTTCAATCGTTAGCACAGCTGCGCCATTTAAAGTGTCCATCTGTAGATTAATAGACATATCTTAAGTGAAAATAAATAAATAAATGAAAAAAAAAAGAAAAGAATAAAAATATATTATAAAAATAAACAAACAAAATTAAATTAAAATATAATGTTTATAAAATAACAACATAATAAAAACAATTAAAATAAATCAAAATTTTGTGAAGAAATATCGAAATCTTCGATTAAAACTATGAAGAGCACTTCAGTATAATTGTAAAGCAGAATTTCAGAAATCTTTTAATCTCGTAACAAGCATGCATATACATAGTTACGGTTATTGCCACTCATGGATCGCGATAAGTGCACACTGATAAAGTTACTCTGTAAGAAAGTAGAAGACTCCTGAAAAAAAATAAAGGAAGTAATAGTAATAAGCGTATATAATTATCAACGGTTAATTAGTAAATATAATAAATACGAAATTACGAGCCGCTATATATATATATATATATAACTACGCAGTAATCAAAAAAATGCTTCAAAATCTTGCACTACCAATTAGCAAGTCTTCCGACCCATTGTAGATCGCGACCTGTACTGTGAGAGGTACTAGTTATAGAATATTTTCCAGCAAATACTGGCGAAATTAATTTATTGTGACCCATTTCTCTTTCCCTTTCATTGCGCACGACGGAAAAAAAGGTGAATTGTCCATTCTTTCAAATAATTTTAACAAAGACTGTAAACCACATTTAGCGTTATTATCGCTTATAACAAATATGCCAAATTTCAAAACGCACCAATGTAGAAATTCACGTATATCTTGGGAATAAATATAAATTTTTGTAGGTACGCTTAAAAATCCATCTACTTTAAGGTGAGGGTAAAAATTTATAATTCAATGTTTTCGAAAAACATATAAAAATTACTACAACACACAAATTTCAAAAGTAAATCAGAAAATATCTGTAAATTTTATTTGGATTGAACCTCAATTTCGAAGTGTTAAAGAAGGAATCACGTAAGTTTAACAAAAAAATCTGATGTGTACACCACATGACCGCCTTGTACGGAATATTAAATTATATGCATTTTTTGAATTTCATTTAAATTGATTGGATTGAATAAAATCTACTTCGTCGACAGCGCATAAACCACAATAGAATAAACGCACTCTTTAAAATTCACTATATTTGTTTACTATAACGAATGCACAAAATTTATATCATTTGAAGAATTATCTTATCGTTGCCACATGTTCTATTCAAATACTATAATAAAGCTAGAACGATGTATGAGAGAAATTCAGCAAACAAAACAGAAAAGAAACAGTTTTTCACAGACGATTGAGTATTTCTCATTCAATTAATTCAGTTCTCACTTCGCGACAAGGCAAAATTACATAAAAACTCAAAATATCTGTATTAAAAATGACGAAGTAAATCTTAAACACTTATTTCCTCGAAAAAATTCCAGAAAGGATTAAGCATGATTTAATTCGCAATAATAAATGAAGGCGTTATTTTTGTTGTTGCGAAGCTTAGTCTCTCTAGATTGGCAACAAATCTACAATTCTGCTGTTTCAAATGTAAACAAATATGTCCGCGATGTTATTTAAAACTTAATCGCACTTAAACAGCTTTTAAATTGTTCATAATTGTACAAATATTGCTTCCAAATTACGAAAGGCATAAAAACCTTAACCGGAAGATAAGAACAACATAATTCAATCATTTTTGAAGCAAAAAATGTACAATTTACAAACATATAAGAGTAAAGAAACTGAGATCACTGTGCCGAATAACAGAGTGGATATATATAAAAAATATAGTATTTATATACGTTTGGTGCGGCCGATTGCATCCAAAATACGAGGTGCACATCTACATGTTATAGCAGTCCTATATGCAAAATTTCAACGTTCTGAGGCTACTCGTTTTCGAGTTATGCGACATACGTACGTACGTACGTACCTACGTTCGTACAGACGCCACGAAACATTCTCTTCAGAATTAAATTTAAAGCAGTTTTATAATTTTTTTGGAGGAAACGAATCTTTTATTCTGTCCTTACGTACAGATATCACGCAAAAACATCGTTAAATTGCATTCGATAGCGGTCAAAATGGATATTTTCCTTGAAATATGCTGCCTGAAACTTTTCGCGATTACAATACTTCCTTTTTACTTCGTACAAGGAAGTAAAAAGATATTAATAAATATGTACCAAATTCATTTAATACTGAGAGTTAATTTTTGAAAAAGTTCTCGTGGGAATTTTACAAAATTTGGCACTTTGGCATAATTTGTAGAATCGAAATATGGAAAAATATCGATATGCCATTTCAAAAAAAGTCCGATTTTGTGTCAAAATACCTATGATTGATCAAAGCTAATGTATAAATCTAATACACAATCCACATCACGCTTTCGAGACAAGGTTTTTTGTTTTGGTTTTATTAGATTACGGCAAAGCACTCGAGGGCTATCTACCTTAAGGGAGGGATGCCTTCGTGGAGGACTTTCTAAATCTCGAGACTAGGAAAATGAAAGTTAAATTTCATCAATCTTCTCAGTAGAATGGGAGATATAGAACTGGCCCCCCTCCCAATTTTCGTGCAAAATGTATGTATTACACTACGCAGAATCCTGCGCAAATATAAGTCTGCTTTTATGCCAGATATTTTTGAGAGAAATTGTTGAATAAATATTCAAAATATTTAGTACTGCCGCTTTAATCCTGAATTTGTCAAAGAACGGTATATTCTAAGATTACATTTACTGTTCATGTTTTGGTTTTATTACGAAAAGTGGTGCAGTTGATCTGACAGAAACATCAAAATAAGTTCGGGAGAATCAGAATAATAAAAATAAGTTGCAAATATTTTATTCACAGTTGTAAATTATCTGCGTTATTAACCAGCTACAAATTTTGCACGCTGTTTTTACGCTTCATAAACTTAACCTAAATTCACGTTTAGAAAAGGAAATTGAAATTCGTGAAATTTTATTTTTATTCCAAACGAAAGTAAACATTATTTACAGCTGCTGAGCTTATCGTAGTCCCCCCCCAAAGTTATCGTAGTCCCCCCCCAAAAAAAACTTTAATGCAATGCTCATAAAAATTACTTTTATGTGTTTCTTGACGTTTAATTTGAAAACTCGTTTAATATGTGAAACCATTTGTATCCAAGGCTGTACAGAAATGCGTGAAATTTATTTATAAAGGAAACATCTTTTTACTTAATAAATTGATAAAAAAATAACCATGTTTCAAGTTCAGAACAATTACTAGTCATCCTTTTTTTTTAATCCTCTATTTAGTTTACAGATAGCATGTACAAAGTACACAGTTACCGAAGGATAGATTCTACTAGATACTACAGGAGGATAAGAAATATAGATGGTTTTGGCTTCGTTTGGTTTAGTTTATTATGGCAAAGCACACTAGGGTTATCTATCTAAGGGAAGGGATGCCTTCGCGGAGGACTTTCTATGAGAAACTAGCTCGTATACACGTTTACACATGAGGAAAACCACGAAGATGCCCATGCAGCTAGCCCGTTCTCCTGGATTTCAACCGAAGTCGG
The DNA here is from genome assembly GCF_044657685.1 of Stegodyphus dumicola. Classification (NCBI taxonomy): domain Eukaryota; kingdom Metazoa; phylum Arthropoda; class Arachnida; order Araneae; family Eresidae; genus Stegodyphus; species Stegodyphus dumicola. The sequence goes on from NC_140775.1 coordinate 182,809,673, forward strand.
AACTACCATTGTTAGGCGATTTTAAGGCTCTGTTGTAGGTGGGGTCATATATGGTGCGTCTGTAAAGTCATGGTGCACTTTTGATCGGTCACAGGAAAGTAACAAAGCAAGATAGAAATGTGAAATCTTCACCAAACAAAAGGAAAACTCTCCAAGTTTCCGTAGTATGATGTGCAAGCATGTGCGCACACAGGTGATGACGAAACACCGCGAATTGTGAAGCAGATCATCTGTCTGTCCACGCGCACGCCATGCGAGATATGGATGTAAAGAGGACAGTTCAGTGTGTTCTGTTGCTTGACAAACTCGAATCAGTGACCAAAGTACAACGTGAATATCGCCGCGTGTACAACGAACCGCCACCACATAGGAATAGCATTAATCGATGGGATAAGCAGTTGAAGGATACTGGCAGTTTGTCGGACAAATCCCGTTTTGTCAGGCCATCGGTCATTGACGAGTCTAGTGACTATATGGAAGAGTTAAACTGCACTGAATTGGTACGAAACTTCAAGAGGTTTTCTTTTGTTTGGTGAAGATTTCATATTGCTATCTTGTTTTATTGCTTTTCCTGTGACCAATCAAAAGTGCACCATGACTTTACGGACGCGCTGTACTATAGATATCTACTGAGATAAAACAAATTGGCAGATCAATGCCACCCAGACGGTATAGTGGTCAAGAGAGCCTGATTGCGATTCCGAAGGGCCCGGGTTCGAATCCCCTAAAATTGTCTGTCCCTTCATAGGAGATACCGGTGGCTGCTTGTTAGGTGCCTCCACAATAAAATGGCCACCACTTCTGGCCTTAGTAGTGGCCAATGCCGTTACTATGGTTATCCTTCAGTAAAATACAATTATTCTTTATTTTTGAATGCTATTATTTCTATCCGATGAATCGAAGAAACGGGGAAAAAGCAATAAATAAAACAGACTGGACTAAAATTTGCTTGACATTCTTAAAAATCAATCAAAATCAGTTAAGTTTCGCTTTTAGATAAGCGAATTCGCATTCATAAAAAAATACTTTTTTCTTTAATACTTTATCCCCCCCCCTATTTGACACATGGAGGTAGGAAAGGAAGGAGGGGCCAATCGACACTAGAAATGAAGCACTGCCTTGAAGCTTGGGTCACCAGATGGGGTGTTCTTTGTTTACATTCAGAAGCTCGCTTGACAGGATTCTGATAGTATTTCGACACACGACTGTTCCATACAAATCGAAAAAGAGACACTTTCGCATGAAAGAAACATTCATAGTGTGATGGATAATAGCAATTTGTATAGTGACATTTACGCACAAATCACATCTTGGTTATTTTTCGATAACTAACAACAGCGATTTTGATTATGAATTTGTTTTATAAAATTCTAAGCTGTTGAACTACAAAAATATAGATTTTAAGAAAAATGTTACGCTTAAAAGAATGAAAAATACCTTACGGTACATTTAAAATCGTATACGTTTTTCGATACCCTTGATAGAGAATTCGCTACTTTTATTTTATTTTCCAAACGCCAAAATGTTTTAAATAAAACAAATTTTTTTCACATCCATATATTATTGTTGCATGTTACTGCAAAAAGCATGTATCTGCCTTTGACAAAATACATAAATATTCATTAAATTATTTATAAATGTATTTGAAATGAAGAATTTATTCACTTATAAACAACTGTGAAAGTACTGTGAAGAAATCTAATTATTAAATGTATCTAATTTATAATAATTATAAATGTTATCTAAATATATAATAACCTTAATATTGAATTGTAAACATAAATTGAAATCCTGTTGACAAATACGTTATAAAACTATTTAAGCAAGAATTGTTCGTATTGGAAAGCAATCTGTTAAAAGGTATTGTAAAGCAAATGCTATGAGATGCGCAATTAAGAACGTAATAAAGAGTTTTCGATTATGTATTGTTGAAATGAAGGGTAAAAAAAATCTGATAAGTATAATTAAAAGAATAATTCCCCTTACATTTTATAATAACTCAGTTACAAGTTTTAAATAACACTTCAAAAAAAAAAACTTATTTTATTCCCTTTCAGAAATGTTCAGAGAAAGTCAAGTACTATTTAAAGTATTTCGCTAATTCCTAATAATTCTCTAATTTAAAATGAACCGAATAGAGCATTAATTATAAATTGACTTACATTTTTCGATTTAAAAGATGCCTCAGAAGCCAAAAAATCATGTCATATTTAAGAAAGTATTTTAGGAAGAAGCTCTATAAATAGAAAAGAAATAATGCATAATTTTAATATTAATAATACAATAAACTTTGTTCTTAATTTTTGTACCTTAACCGAATAAAATCGAATTACCTTAATTTTTTTTTCTAATGTAATTAACGAAAACTTGGGAAAATATTTCATTCAAATTAAACCATTCTGAGAAAACTGTCCTGTGAAAAGTATAGCATTTAATTCCGTTCAGAATGAAATGTTGTTTAAAAATATGTTGTTTTCACATACTTAGGACTCTGAAGTGTTGTAGAAAAAGAAAATATATACATTTATATGTATATTTACGACGTAATTACAAAATATTTACACCCGAACGCGTCAAATCCCATTGAACTCAATGGCAAATGACCCAATGTTTTGGTCACCACGTAGGGATCGCCGGTGCTTCAGAGCAGGGTACGGGAGAAACTTGTTTAGGGCGACTCCGTCTTACTTCCTTCCTCCATGATTTGTCACAATTAGCTCACTTTCATGATCTTTTTTTGGCATATTTTGATAAAACTGATTTGTACAGACATAAGGCATTTTTTTTTTCTCTTACGAAAACAAGCAAACGACCAGGATTTGATAATTTGAAATTTTTAGCGTAACTGATGAATGCAAAGAAAAAAAGAAATTTCCACTCGTAATTGATTTAATTAAACGTGGTTGAAAATGAAACTTGATGGTTGATTATCCGGAAAAAAAGCGTCATGCGAAATTGCTTTAACCTCATTAGTTCGGATAAACGGTGATCGTATGAACTTATTTTTTAAAGATTCAGGTCATTATGTGTAAAAACAAATTCTTTTATTCAATATTTTACAATTTTCTTTTACACAGGTTTTATATCCGTACCTCTAAATATTTTTATAAATAGTGTTGCACATTAAAAACTGTTTTGGGGCGAGATACAGAACGCGCCGCTTAATGTGATCGCGTTTAATGTTTTCATTCGGATATTGTTATCGATTTGCGGAATGCTAACACATTTGTATACGAAAACATGGAAAATATATCACTTGCTGCGATCAAGAAGTCGGTTAATATTATCAAAACATCACAGAATGTCCCCCCCCCCCTCTTTTTAGCCCAAACAGGCATTAGCCCAGAAGGGTAATTAATCTCGAAACGGCATTTTGTGTCGAATCATTTATTGAATCAGTTTTCATGTCGTTGCCACCGACTATTATCGCCCTGTATTATATTTAAAGAAACTAAATAATGAAGAATATGCATGAATGCATGAAAGATTCTCTCATTGTGAGAAAACAATGATACCTACAGCCATCAAATTCTGAACAACATAGTTCTCCAACCGAACATGGTCACATAGAAGCCTCAATTTTGAATTTCGAATTTGTTTCATTATCTATTTCAAATTTTGTAAAACTTTAACGAATTTTCGGTTAACAAACTCAACAATTTCAGAGCGAGCAGTAGTAATACTCTACGGAAAAAACATTTTTACCTCCAGCGCGCGAGACTGTGTATCAGAAACTCTAAAGATATGCTCTTTTTAAGGATTTTATGTTATTGCTGTTGAACTGAATTTTATGGTTCAAGTGCGAAGAATATGATATTTAATAAATAAAGGTATGATAATTGAAGAATATGATATTTAATAATAATAACACTAAATGTTAAAAAAACGTCCTTTTGTGCGTGATACGAAATCTGGAAACTTTCAAATGTTTTATTTACTTTTTTCAAAAAATATTTTGTAAGTTATTCTAAAATACAATTTCCAGAACAAAGTTCCAAATATTATAATACTAGTGCAAAAATTTCTCTCAATTTCTATAAGAGCTGCTAGTTATAAAAATCATTTAAAGAGAATTTACCAACTACAAATATATATTTTACGTTTAGGAAATCTCTCGGTAGTGTCTATGTTACGGTGAAACACCGAAATCTGGAGAATGTCCACTTTCACCAGTGAATGTCAACCTTCACATAGTCTTTTGGTGTATGTCGGAAATATTTTCAAACTACTCTTATTTCTGACTTACACCGGTCAATGTCGACATTCACCATGTACTAATGGTGAATGTTGAACATATAAGAATATTATATTTTCTTCTCCGTAATTCAGTCGCGAATAAACGTACTTGAAACTTGAAATAAGAACTTATGAACATGAAAACCTAAAACACACAATGCATTCAAAATGAGAAAGGAAAATAATAGAAGTTAAAAACTTACTTAATTATACAGTACGTTCTAAATGAGAAAATAAAATAACAGTCATAAAAAAACTTACTAAATTATGTGATTCAAATCTTGTTTATTGCAACAACTTAAACTATTATGGCACTTTATGACCTCTCTTTTCGACTTTCAACAGAGCATATCTGTGATTGTCGACATATACCGGTGAGGGCCCGAATATACAAGAATGTAGTGCAATATTCGATCTTTCACCGACGTATTTGGTGAATGTTGATATTCTCCGGTGAAAGTCGACATTCTCCAATTTCGGTCTTTCACGGTAACATGTACATAACAGCAAGAGCAGTCACGTAAATCTCTGCAGTGTAAATGATAGTTTTCCGAACAAAACAGCAAGCAAAACAAAAATACAATTTTTAAATGTTATAATTAATGTTTTTCTTCCAAAAGTAAATATACAATTTTAATTTATTTCCCTACATGACTTTTTGTCATACTTTAAAAAGTTGTTGCAAATTCTGGGACCGCCTTGGGCGGCAAACTCAAAGACTACCCCGAGCGGCAAAAGTTCTAGTACACCACTATACAATATTTAACTGCCATATTCAATTATCAGCTTTTAACTCTATCAGGATAATCAGAAACTCGACCTTTATTTACATTTTTTCAATGTATATGCAGATCCCCCATCCATTCGTCTCATAAGGGACTTGGACCCGTCATAAACCGCTGCCGCTTTCCTAAATGTGCGTAAAGCACCGCAAATGGGGCAAACGTAATTTGTACCCGTTACGCCTTGCATCATTAGAAACGACGCCGCATCACGGCCCGTTACCTCCGGTGCAATAAAAACGTTAAAGGCGCGAAATGCTGAGGCAGAAAGAGAAGAAGTAAAGAAAGAAAAAAAAAAAGGAAAATATCTCCCACTTTTCTTTCTCTTTGCATGCAGATGTGTATAGTATACCCAAAATATACTCCGGCAGGTAGCGAGAAAATTTAGGAACATAAAGATCGTATCGGCTGTAACAACCTTTAGTTTGTTTCATCTCGCTTTGTGATGATCAAACCGGTGGATACCGTGAGCACATTTACCTCGCAAGAAAGTCGCTAATTTATTTCGGAATAGCTCCCGTTACAGCGCCAAGGTTGGGTAGAGATGATTTTGCTGCCTTTCAATGGTTCATTTACTACTGCCGTGTTAACGTTACTTTATAAATAAGATAACTTTTGGGACTTTAATGGGAGCTTAAAGATAAGCATTCATTTTCTGAACTACGAAATAAAACGCGAAATATTTAGTGAAACGTGTACTAAATATAAGCACTTAATTAAATTAGTGTTGAATAGCATTTCCTAACTTATATTATAAGATATTTCTTCCACCTTCTTCGCATGACTTCGTGGTGTGGTGGTCTGCACGCTGGGCGCGTATTCCAGAGGTCCGCGGTTCGATTCCCGGCGAAGGCGTTGCAAATTTTTCATTTCTCCTGCTTCCAAAAAATACATAATGTCTTTAAGAAACGTTAAGAATCTTATAACAGTAATAAAAATCATGTATTGGCAGTAATGTGGTATCTTACGGTCGGGTGACAGGTGACAGCAGGGCCGGACACCCGGACGGTTTTCAGAGACTAATCGGGTATAGTCCGGGACCCGCTCCATCTAGACCATAACATGTTTACAACATAAAATACCTAGCGTTGCATTACCTACACGACAGGAGAGCATTGCATGGCGACATAACATAGCTCAGCACAGACATAACATGGCATAGCATTCGACGGGACATAGTATAGAATACAGTCATTGCATATTGACATAACATATTTACAACATTAAATACACAACGTAATGTAACTTACAGATGGACATAGTATAGCAACATAACATGGTTAAGCATAGATAAGACATAGCGACAGAACATATTGTGGTTACATATTTACAACATACAATTCGCAGTGTGGCATGACCTATGCGACAGGTGGACATTTCATAATGAGGTATCTTACGGACAGGTACAGGTACAGGTAGAAGCTAGGCCAGCACCTCCGTAGTACCACAGGTAATTGAGGTATTGCTGAACCTAGCTAACTGTTAAACTTCCCCCCCCCAGTTTTGAGCGAGAACACCCCGGGGGGTGGTCCAAGGTTCTCCCGCCCCTCTTTTTTTACCATCAACCACTTGAGAGGACTTTCTCGAATTTGTAAGTACAGTACTAGTAGATTACTGTAAGAACAGTACTGGTAACTAAGACCAAATCACTACCGTAATGTACTGTGCGTATATAAATTTATCTGCACTCCTACTATTATTGGCAACACTAGCAGAATTACCCATTGCCAGTTAAGTTAAATTGAGAGTAAGGTATGTAACAACAGACAGAACTACACAGCTATAATCCTTCCTTAATTATTGGTGCATTTAATTATGGCAAAGCACACTAGGGTTATCTGCCTAAGGGGAGGGATGCCTTCGTGGAGGACTTTCTAAGGGAAACTGGCTGGTATACACGTTACACATGGGAAAACCAGAAACCGCCCATGCAGCCAGCCCGTTCGCGGGATTCGAACCTCGGTCCGAACTACCAGTGTTCAGCGACTTTACCGCTCGGCCGCTGGTGGGCCCCCTAATTATTGATCGTTGATGTAACAAAATCGGGTGAGAGTGCTTTCTTCTGTTATGAGTAATTTTTATTAAAATTCTGATAGCCTTAATATCCGCTAGCGTAGTTCGCCTATATTAAATTTTAATCAATTAAATTGGGGAAAAATTTATTATATAAAACAATTCAAAAAAATAATCGATGTTCTGTGGTCACATTTAATCGATCATAATCGAAATCAGTTGAAACAGTCGCGAAACAAATTCAGCTTTATATATTGTTGTTTCAAAAGAAATTAGAAATCATTGAACATTTGTGCTTTTAATTTTATTTCCTCCATAACTTTTGATATTAGAATCTTGAGTTGTTCGTTTCAGATTGAGGCCACATTCCTTCAAAATTTTTTGACCGTTATATACCCTTTCCTTTCTGTATTTGTACGTACATATATATATATTAGATTGATAGTGATAATCAGAAATCTCACAAATCAAAATCAAATTTGGTACAGAAAAATTAATTTAAGAACTTACTATTCTTTCAGGATGTTGTACCATGAAAGAATAGTAAGTTCATAAATTAATTTTTTTTTTGAAAATTTATTGGCTTTTTTACAAAATTTTAAACGACATTAAAATGTTTATACCTTCAAAATAAAAAATTCTTAGAATTAATATTTGTCAACATTTTTTTATGTGTATGCTGTGTGTTGTCGCCAATAAAGTCTGCTTGGCGAGATCTGCGCCGGCGAAACAGAAAAGTACCCATTCTTCTTTATGTATATAGAAAACAATAATAAGTATGGCTGTAGGATAGTTATTTCAATACGTAAATAACTAAACAGAATAGCACTTTTTAAAAACTTTCTATTGACAATGCCAACTTTGAAGACACGAATAGCATTAAGGAGATAAGAAAAATACATTGCATGGGAAACAATGTAGACCATAATCTGTTTAAATGGGTTTTTATCTTGTACGGTTCTGCTCTGTCTATAAGCCTGTCTCGACGTCAGGCAGGTAGTCACTAGACTGGAGTTAGTAATCACTTTAGCCTGAAACAAACGAAGTACAGAAAGGTCGTAAGAAAGCAAAAATAACAATTTTTATTTAACTCTTAAATGATCAGAAGGCACTGCCAGTGCTACAGACGAGCCTCCGATAACTGCAGGCATTTAAATTAACGTAAGATAAATTCATGGGTAGGTAACGTAGTCTGAAAGTACACACACAATACACTATTCAAGCTACCTCAAGAATATTAACGGTGTGTATTTGAAACATAAGATAAAGGCGGAAATAACTTTGCCAGAGCTGGCAATACTACATAACTGCGACCCTAACCCTAAAACATCCAAACCCTCGGGTTAAGTTCACAACAGCAAATCTGCATTTTTGCGAGGACTACGGAAATAAGAAGTTACAGTAAAGTTCAAATCATAATTACAGGAAGTCCATCAGTAGCGACAGGTAAAGTCGCTGAACACTGGTAGTTCGGTCCAGGGTTTAAATCCCGGGACAGGGGTAGCTGCATGGGCGTGCTAGTTTCCTTTAGAAAGTCCTTCTCGAAGGCATCCCTCTCCTTAGGCAGATAGCCCTCGAAAGCTTCGTAGTTAACCAAACCACGGATGGGCCAACTACGGCCCGCTGAAAGTTTCTATCCTGCCCGCGGATAGAATTTTAATTTGCCGGTCAGAGGCAAATGAAAAGAAGTATATATTTATATATTATATATCCATCTCCTTTTCTACTTAAATATATTTTTTAAATATATTTTTTCTTCCCTTTTTTAAAAGGACTGATGATCTTTTTACTTTCTCTATTTTTGTTCTACAAAATTAGCATAGGCAGCTTTCAATCGGTAAAGTGTTAAGGGGACTCCTACGCCTTAAACCCCTCATGATCTTCAAATATGTGACTGTTACAAGAATTGGGATATTTTATTTATCTTACAAGCAATTACTTCCAAATTTTTACAGCTGACTACATAATATAGCTGCTTTGGAAACTAGTAACCAGAAAGTTTGCGTTGCCACAAATATTTTTGTAATTTAATCCTCTTTGTGACAAAATATTTCGCCATGTTTTCACCTTGCGCGCATATTTTAAAAATGGCTAATGGTACCTACTTGAAATTGGATGGAATTCTTTATATGGGCACTATTTTCTAACTGAATCAACAATCTGATGAATATTTTAATATTGAAAAATTTTATGGACGAAAACATTACAAATTTTTTTAATAAAATATATTTTATAAACTCAAAATAAAATAAAAATTTAACATGAAATTTTTAGAATTTTAGGTTCACAGTAGTTTCCAAATGTTATAAAAGCTATATATTAAATATAGAATTAAATCATAAAACATAATGTTTTAAACTATGCGCGCAAGTTGGAAACATGACGAAAAATGTTGTCACAAAGCGGATTAAATTTTAAAAATATTTGTGGCAACACAAACTTTCTGATCACTATTTCAGAAAGCAGCTATATTATGTAGTCAGCTGTAAAAAGTTGGTAGTAATTGCTTTTAAAATAAATAAGTTATCCCAATTCTTGCAACAGTCACATATTCGAATATCTTATGGGTTTTTAGGTGTATGAGACCCCTTAAAAGCGGAAATTCTTTATTGGCGCCAACAAAGCTTATCTCTTTCTCGAGCAGACATATGGGAATACAATATAGGTGAATTAGATTTCTTTTGAAAAAAACTGAATTTCAACTTAATTATCTTAACTTAAAACTTAATAAAACTCAATCTGTTTGCTGAGCATCTAGCTAAGAACGACTTGTCCTACGACCTACTTATTTTCAGTAATATAAGAAAATCAAACTATATCAAAAACTATAATAGACTATAATAATAAAATATACTGTAAAAATCTGCAATTATATATTATAATAATATACATTTAACAAACACAAAAATATTATCTCATTCATATAAAGCTATTTTAATTTTTAAAAATATGAAAATTCTGTTGTAAGCAAAATATACTATAATAAACAATAATTATATACTATAATAAACAATAATTATATACTATAATAATAAACTAGGCTGTAATAAACTAAGATTATATACTATAATAATAAAATTGCTTCTAAAGAATAAAGTAATGTTAAATTTAATTTTAAATAATTCTCTTGCGCCATTGCTGCAAGGAATGAAATTTGAATTGTTAACAAATATTCTCTATTCGTAAAAAAACAAATTAAAAGCAAATTTAAAGTTAATTTAAATTAAATTTAATGCAAACAAATAAATGATTAATATTGTCACGAACTAATCTACAATATCATTTAAATTCTGAGAGCATATGTAAATCAAGTGCAAGTATCGAATTCATAAATAAATATAAAATTCTAAAAATTATTTAATCCTAAAAAACTTATTTAGAAAAATGCATAAGTGAATGATTGCTGAGCAGGCAAGCGAAAGACTTATCAAGGGGAAGCTGCCTCCAAACCTAACTCTTCAATCATTCAATTCGTGTTTCGTCATTCATGATATTGTAGATTAGTTCGCAACAACATTAATCATTTATTTGTTTGCATTAAATTTAACTTAAATTAACTTTAAATTTGCTTTTAATTTGCTTTTTACGAATAGAGAATGTTTGTTAAATTCATAACTATATTAATAAAATATACTATAATAAACTATAATTATACACTATAATAATAAAATATACTGTAATAAACTATAATTATATACTATAATAAATAAATATACTATAATAAACTATAATTAGTATATACTGTAATAATAAAATATACTATAATAAACTATAATTTATTTACTAAATAATATTGATTATATTATCTCCTAAGATTAATTATAGTAGAATTATTTGAAAAGAGTGAATCTATATTTAGTAAGTTCTATTTCGAAATGTAATCTAAATTGTTTTTATTTGATTTGATCGGAAATTAGTTGACTTTTCAAGGGGAACAAACCAACTCCCGTTCAATGAACAATAATTAAGAAATAAATGGCAATGATTACTTGCATTTAATTTAACTCTTAATTTGCTTTATTTCTTTTATTCCTTCTACAATTGAAATTTTGTTATTCATGATTTAATTCCAGTCCCCGTTAAACATTTTTAACAATTTACATTCAAGTTACTTCAAAACATCTTTCGAAATAGAACTTACTAAATATGGATTCACTCTTTTCAGATAATTCTACTATCGTTAATCTTAGGAGATAATATAATCAATATTATTTAATAAATAAATTATTATTAACTTACTTTGCAGCAATTGCGGAAGTAGTAGAATAACTTTATTTCGCACTAAGTGAATTTGAGATCATACAACATAGTAAACTATAGTTATATACTATAATAAACTATAATTATATATTAAAATAATATAATTTACTATAATAATATACAAAAGCTATAATGAAATAAGAAACCTAAAAATGTGACTCACGTTTTGAAGGTTGTAATATTATGCGGGTGTCAATATATCACAGAATCATCTCCGAGCTAATAGCGAAAGAACCGAAATTTAAAACCAAAGCTTCAGTCAAAAACAAAACCTCCAAAAATCCCTTTTCTTTCAAGCACCGCTCAGAGACACCACCAAAACCATACAATAATAATTCCCCAAAAGCTAAATGGTCTCTGAGGTAAAAGTAATCACAAACATAATTCAACCTCGCAATCACAAGAGAAGAACCGTACTTAGGGAAAACTTCAATCTTCAATGAAACCCTAGGAACACCCATGTAATGCTTAACAAATCCGGATACCACACCCAATGTTTAATTAACTGAAGGAAGGAGAAAAAGAACTCTTTTCAAATCCACTCCACCCCGTGTAGGAAGAGCAGAGAAAAATATATATAAAGTAATTGCTTGGAGTGGGGAATTATTCACATGGCCCCCCGTGACGACTTCTTTCAAACTTATCCTCCCGCTCAACGATGTCGTAATGCGACATTTTCTTCTTCGCGTCTTGTTTATAATTAGTAGTAAATTGGGATTTATGACAGGGTCGTTATTGTAAAACAACAATGACCACGGTCTTTGAATTACGAATAAAATGAATTAATCTTTGTAAGTGTGAGAGTCGTAGCAATTTAAATATTCAGTTTTAAAAGTAATTGCTGCTATGAATCAACGCTTTTCATCTTAAAAGAAATATAATGGTTTTCTTTTTATCGTGTACTTCTCGTTTTATAAGAACATAACAAACATTATTGTCTCATTTGTTTAAGAGCTTTCTGAAATACAAATGCTCTTTTGTAACTATACTTATCTTAATCGGCAAATTATTTAGTTTTTCGATATATATATATATATATTTTTTTTTTTATTTTACAGACTGCTGGTACTAAAGAATGCTATTGTATATTTTTATTTAGATACAGAATAGCACAGAAAGGCTATTAATTTTGCTTCGGTTAACTACAGAGGCTGTTCACACATTTTTACACGATGTATATTGTACTCACAAAACTAAATTACATAAAATTCTTGTGTTTTAAATTTTCTATTTGACATTCCTTATTCTGAACTATCTTTCGACACCGCAATTTCCAGGATAATAAATGCCTTCTGAAGTGGCAGAAGATGTATTCTATCCCATTCCTCCCGAACAGCTTTTCAGAGTCCTGTTAGGATTTTGGGAGAACGTTTGGATAATGCAGTTTTTAAAAGTCCGAAAGCACAAAAATCCATAAGTGACACATCGGCAGATATAGTAGGGATATCAGTGAAGGGTATGGCCTTGATACCAGTTTTTTGTCCATTTCTTTTAGGAAATTTACGGTGGATTTTGATGTGTGACTGCTAGCTTTGTCCTGATGGAATCTCACAGATGGATGGCACTGTGGGTAAAGCGATGGTATTTCGTTCCTAAAAATTGGCGATAAAATATGTTCCTGATAGTATTTGGAGTTAATCTTCACATTCTTTTGCACTCTCTTCATTTTTAACTTGCCATTATAAGAAAAACCAGCAACATCCCTTAGAAAATAGAATAAATCTTAAAAATTAGAAAATAAATAAATAGAAAAAATAGAATCCCTTAGAAAATACCTTCTTTCGATTCTTTGAACCATGTACTTAATTTTTTTCCCTCCCCTTTTATGATAATAAATGGCTCTTTTTTTGTTACAATCATTTAAATACACCCATGCTTCATCTATTATGACAATTGTTTTCCATTTTTCTTTGGATAAGTGTTTCTCATATAGAATTCTGCAGCGTGTCCTGCGTTGAGCGATATGCTTTGGAAGAAGACGATGCACATTGCGTTTTTTCGCTTTCTTAAGATTTAAATCAACGTTTATCATTTTGTTTACAGTGGACACCGAGCATTTTAAGGATTTTGAAACTGTCCTTTGACTAGGGGAATTTTCTTTTAACATTAAACAACGTACCTTTGCAATAGTTGAAGATGTCCGTTTTTTCCTTGGATACTTGTTTGGAATTTTTGTCCCACTTGAGGCTCCAATTTGACGCTTTTTTCCTTTCTTGTTGATGATATTACCTATCGAAGCTTTAGATATCACAAAACCATGACTCTCACATCGTTTTTGGATAACGGAGTATGCATATTTCTCTTCGGAAAGAGCGTAAATGTAGCCTTCGAACCACTGCTTTGTTAAATTCGACATTTTGAATAAAAACAAAACTTTCAAGCCACAGACGATAATTTTGACTTTTAGAAGCATAGTACAATTGCAATTACGTCTTTTGAAGCAAACGATTTTTTATTACCGCTTACCAAAATCGTCTAAAAAATGTGCGAACAGCCTCTGTACTTTATCATACAATTTTATAAGCGAAGTAAGGCATAGTTTTGTTCATCAACCGTTAAGCAGTAATATGCGAACAGCCTCTGTATAAATGTCGGTTCACGTTTCAAATTGTTGCCACCAAATATTGTTGCCCTGCATTATATTTAAAAAAATTAAATAGTGAAGAATCAACATGAATATATGTGTTTTTCTCTCACTGTGGAAAAAAAATTATACCTGGAGACATCAAATTTTGAATAACGTAGCCCTTCATTCGAATATGGGCATCTGGAAGCCCAAATTTGTAATTTGTTTTATTATCTATTTCATAGTTTTTCAAACATTAAAGAATTTTCGATTAACAAACTCAACGATTTCAAAGCGAGCGATGGCAACACTGTACGGGGGGGTATTAAGGGAAGAAACATTTTTATCTCCAGCGCGCGAGACTGTGCATCAGAAATTCTAAAAATATGCTCTTTTAAATATGTTGTGATATTGCTTTTGAATTGAATTTTATGGTTTAAGTGCAGAAAACATGATATTTAATAAGCAAAGGTAACACACAGAACATTAAAAAACGCCCCCTTGGGCGTAAATGTTTTTTAATATTCTTCCTTTTTTTTTAATTCTCAATCTATTTCAAACTTTTTTTCTTTGCTTTGAAAGGGTTTTTCTTAATATAAAAAAGCCTGTAATTATAATAAAAAATAAACAATAACAGCATTTTTTCAGTTACTTTATAATTACCATTTTTCTTAAGATTTTTAGCAGGTAATTATAAGAAAGCTATACGAAAGTTTCAAAAACTAAATTTTAATTTTTAAATTTGAAAACTGAAACTAAAATTAATTAATTTAAAAACTTATATAACTCACAGTTTTACAGCACGTATACTCGCTCAATATTTTATAGCGAAATTGATAAATATCTTTACAATATTACTTTAAAGTATATATACAATATAAATAATAAATAAATTAAAATGCTTTAAAATATTATGTGGTATATAATTGTAAGATTTTCTTATATTACAATTAAATCCAAAATAACAGCTTCATTAAAAACACTTCTTTAATAAAACCTTAAACTTCTATAATAAAAAAATATTTTTATAATTAATAATTTTTACGAATAATTTTATGGATAATAATAATAATCTCAGACTTGATCATAATTCAAATACTTTTTTGTTTGGGATTTTTAAAGAATTGATGACGCTTTTTTCATCTTTCCGTAACAGTTCAAAATTTCATATACAGTGTCTCACAAAAGTGACGGGACACTTGTGCTTTACAAAAGGAAATTGTAGTAAAATAAATTAAGAAAACATGTAAAAATTTTTTGTGGGTGTGTTTCATACTTAAATTTAGTAACAATTATTACATAACATACATTTTCTCAAAATATTAAAATATTAATTTAATAAAAATATAATTGTTTAGAACGGAGCAAAAAATGGCTCACATAAGTGATGGGACACATACTTTTCCATCAAATATTTATCCAAAAATTTTACTTCTTAAAAGGTTTTAATATTTTGTTGGATTTCCTTTTACTTTTAAAACATGATTTAATCTTCTTGGAATCGATTCGACTAATTTTTTTTTTTTTTTTTTTTTTTTTTTTTGTGATTTCTGGAGTGATTTTACCCCATTCTTCTTGAAGCACCGATTTTAATTGTCGTTTTGAAGAAATGGTGTGTTTGCGAATTCTTGATTCCAATTCTTGCCAAATATTCTGTATGGAATTTAAGTCTGGAGACTGTGGTGGTGGTTTTATTATTTCAGGACAGTTATACAGCAGCCAGAGTCTAACGTTCAAAGCAATGTGCTTGGGATCATTGTCCTGGTAGAATCGTTATGAAGGTTCAATTTTCGTGCTGAAGATTTCAAATTTTGATTTAAAATGTCAATATACTTGTACCGATTCATTATACTGTCAATAAAAACAGGATTACCATCTCCAGCGGACGACATACACCTTCATACCATATCTCCTCCTCCACCATGTTTTACTGTTGGCACCAAGTTCTGTTTACGAAATTCTTCCCTGGGTTTTCTCCACACCAAGATTCTATCGTCAGAACGAAATATATTAAATTTACTTTCATCAGCAAATATAACTTCATTCCAGTAATCAGAATTCTTATTTATGTTGGATTTTGCGAAAGCCAGTCTGAGTTTTCTATTCTTTTCACTTACGAAGAATTTTTTCCCGGCTGCTCCGCCGTGATATCCAGCAGATCGAATTACTCTTCTAATAGTTTCAGGATTACCAATTACTTCATATAATGCTTGTAAATCAGCAGCAACTTTAGGAGCACTCATTCTTGGATTTTTTATAATATTTCGAACGATAATTCGCTTTATTCCATTGGATAGCTTTGATGGTCGGCCAGGTCTTCTTTTATCCTGAATCATATGATTCTTTTTATATCGTTTAATGATCTTGAAAACTGTTGAATGACTCAAGTGAACTGTTTCAGCAGTTTTTCTTATAGATTTTCCACGTTCAATATGCAAATTAATAACTAATTTTCGAACTTCAGGCAAAGTTTCTTTTCGCTTAGCATTCATGGCTGCTCAGAGTTAAAAACACAAAAATTCCAAAACAAACTGAAGAGAAATACTGCAGACGATTTTATAAATTATTGCCAATTGCTCTTGAGTAAAAATAAAAACCCCCAAAAATATTTTTATTGTAGTACGTAGTAGTATCTAATGGTGTCTCATCACTTATGTGAGCCATTTTTTGCTCCGTTCTAAACAATTGTATTTTTATTAAATTAATATTTTAATATTTTGAGAAAATGTATGTTATGTAATAGTTGTTACTAAATTTAAGTATGAAACACACCCACAAAAACTGTTTACATGTTTTTTAAATTTATTTTATTACAGTTTCCTTTTGTAAAGCACAAGTGTCCCATCACTTTTGTGAGACACTGTATATATATTTTAATTATTTAACACAAGGCATCTAAAGAAAAAAAATGTTTAATTCTTACGTTTAATCCCATGAACCGTTGACTGAAATTTTCACAACGGTCGCCAACCACCGATCGTTACCGTGGAATTCTAAAGGAAATGGTCATCCATAACTGGCGCTACATCGCACTTCTTGGCCCGTCGAAGTGGTAAGTACTAAATTTTTTAATGTGCATTCTTAGAAACAAGATATGAAAAAATTCGAAGTGATCTTTATGAGTGATTCTTTTTCGTTTAAAATTTTTAAATCATTCAAAATAATTAAAGATGCTCATTAGAGAAACTGCATTTAAATTAGTCTTAGCAACCTTTACAAGCAGATAGGCAATTCTAACATCCTTCCCCAAATCCTAACGCATCTGTTTCCGTTTTTTTCCCTTTGCCTTCTTTTAAAAAAGAATGACATGAAAACATGGTAATGACTTTAAATTACAATATCGCTATGAAATTTATGAGATCAGTTTATTATTACGTAAAGACACATTTTATTTTTATTTTGAAATTCGAAAAACTAAAATTGATAAAAAAATTGTGGAACTTACTATTTGAAAGAGCTTTTCAGCTAAATAAATTCAATTTTTTTAAAAAAGTAATTTCTTTAGAATATATAGAAGACACTGCTGACCCTACCGAATAATTTTAGAAAATAGATGACTCATTTCGCATTTCTTTTTCTTTATTAAAGTGATTTTATAAATTCTTGCTTTTTGAATAGTTCTTTTACAATTTTACAACACACGCTGAAGCTTCTCATCACATCTAAGATACATTTCAAGCAATATTTCAAACAATATGCTCCAGTCTTATATATATACTATTCCGTTATGGGAGCTAACATTTGACATGTTCTGAAAGCACTCCTGGAAATGTTCAATATTAGTCTTGACTGAATAGAAATTTTGGCTTCCTGTCAGATAAGTTCTTTTGAAGATTTCATTACTTACAACAGCTTAAATTAGATAGCAACCGCGTCTAGTATAAGACATTATTATAAGGATTCTATACTGCCTAAAAAATTTAATCTTCATTTTTACGACAGATTTAAATATGAAATAGCAAACGAACAGCTCAACTCGACTAGGTTTTTCTAAAACACATTCTGGCAGCTATTACGTTGATAAACGTTATACAGATTTTGCTTTTTGATTTTGTGATAATTTAATCTTTTGAAGTTGTTAAAATACACTTTTTTTTAAAATAATCTGAAAGGTTTCAGATTTTAAATTACGCCCAAAGGGGGCGTTTTTTTTCAACATTTTGTCTGTTACCTTTATTTATTAAATATCACGTTCTTCGCACGTAAACAATAAAATTTAGTTCAACAGCAATATCGCAAAATAGTTTTAAATTGAGCATATCTTTAGAATTTCCGATAAACACTCTCACGCGCTGGAGATGAAAATGTTTTTTCTGTACAACGTTGCCATGGCTCGCTTTGAAATTCTTGAGTTTGTTAATCAAAAATTCCTTAAAGATTTACAAAATATGAAATCGATCATAAAACAAATTCCAAATTTCAAATTTGGGCTTCCACATGCCCATATTGGCAGTAGGATTACGTCATTCAAAATTCGATGGCTCTAGGTACCGTTGTTTTATCAGAATGCGAGAAATATGCATATATTTATGGAGATTTTTCATTATTTGATTTCTTCAAATATAATGCAGGACTCTAACACTTGGTGACAACAGTTTGAAAAGTGAAACGGACATTTATATTGAACCAACGCAAAATCGCAAAACGAAAACAATAGTCTTCAGGGATAAAGCCCGTTTGGACTAAGAAAAAAAAAAAAAAAAAAAAATTCGAACATTCATTTAACATTACGCTTATAATTTTTAAAGGAAACTTTTAAACACATAAGGAAACTTTTAAATGTAATGTTTTTTTTTTTTAGTCCAAAGGGATTTGAATCCCGAAGGACTATTAGTTTCGTTTTGGCATTTTGCGTCGGACTCATAAATGTCGGTTCACTTTTCAAACTGTTGCCATAAAATGTTAGAGTCCTGCATTACATTTGAAGAAATTAAATAATGAAAATCTGCGTAAATGTATGTATATTTCTCACATTGTCATAAAATAACGGTACATAGAGTCATCGAATTTTTAATAACGTAATCCTCCAACGAATATGAGCATGTGGAAGACCAAATTTGAAATTTGAAATGTGTTTTATGATCGATTTCCTATTTTTTAAAACTTTGACGAATTTTTGATTAACAAACTCAAGGATTTCAAAGCGAGCAATGGCAACGTTGTGCAGAAAAAACATTTTTATCTCCAGCGCGTGAGTCTCTGTATCGGAAATTCTAAAGATATGCTCGTTTTAAAACTATTTTGCGATATTGCTGTTGCACTGGATCTTATGGTTTAAGTGCGAGGAACATGATATTTAATAAAGAAAGGTAACACACAAAATGTTAAAAAACGCCCCTTTGGACGTAATTTAAAATCTGAAACATTTCAGATTTTTTTTTTCTTTTTTTTTTTCTGAATTTTTTCTTTAAGGAACTACAATATAAAACCATTGTTATGAACGGCGACAGAGTCAATTAAATTTTAAATTGTTAAGACATTTTACGTTATAAGATAATACGCGCCAAATAATTTTTGAAGACCTGTGCCAACTTGGCCTATCATTAAATCGAATTTGTTATTCTTGTCTCTTATAATAATTCTCTCTTTTTTTGCCAGTAATAGTGTTTAAATTTACTATTCATCTTGTTTCTTAATTTATTAAAGAGGTTCGAATCCCGCGAACGGGCTGGCTGCATGGGTGTTTTCGTGGTTTTCCCCATGTGTAACGTGTATACGAGCCAGTTTCCCTTAAAACGTCCTCCACGAAGGCATCCCTCCCTTAAGGCAGATAGCCCTCGAGTGCTTTGCCGTAATCTAATAAACCAAACCAAACCAAACTTAATTTATTAAAATAGTTAATCTATGAGATATATTTCTTATGTTTTTAAAGAAAATTTACCACAGAACATAACTGGACACCAGGACTTTAGCGATATTGCTATAGTCCTGCCGTGCTACTGTACTGTATGAATATACTGCGAAGCATTAAATTAGAGAAAGACAATCCAGTAGAATATCAGGTTTGCTCATGAGGTACCAGAATCATATCTTGTCACGCTGCCGCATTAGAGGCAGGAACATGATATTTAATAAAGAAAGGTAACACACAAAAAGTTTAAAAAAATCGCCCCTTTGGACGTAATCTAAAATCTAAAACCTTTCAGATTTTTTTTATTAAATTTTTTGTTGTTTTTGCTGTTGTTGTGACAAACTTCGATCGTCTGGCAGCAGAACAAGCCGAAGAGCACAAGGAGTATAAGATTTCTCCTGTCTTTGGCAAGAGCCTTGACCACCACATATGACCACCTTAATTACCATAATTTTAGAAAATAGATGACTCAGACAGAATTATTTTGCCCAGTTCCAACCACAATTTTGAAGGAGAGGACACCGGGGGATGAGTCTGAAACTCTCCAACCTCTTTTCTCCTACCACCAATCCACATTTTTCGGCTCGCCATATATTTAGATTGCCCCCCTGCCGCAAAGATACTATACCTTTACAAACATCCATGCCATCTCCGGAATTCGAACTCTGTCCCTTCGGTATGGTAGTCCGAGTCACTAATCACTATGCCGTTGGGGAAGGGGCATAATTCTGGTGGATCTGCTATATTTTGCCTAATGATCAGTTTCCTCATTTCTATTTAAATGTTTCCTTAAGGCCTACGTTAAAAACACGATTTCGGCGAAAAAATTCGATTTTTTAATTGTCCAATTTGAAAGGTCAGTTTTGTAGGATTTCGAAAATGGTTCATTTTTACGTTTGTGATAATTAGAAGAGAAGATATAGCCAATTAACTGCACTGGAAGTGCAAGCAGAAAGACCGGAAGTGCCATTTAAAAGGCTCAACTTAAAGGTAAACAATGTTGTTATCCGAGTTTTTTTTTACCTGTTTGTGTGTAAAATTGTGCTAAAACATTTCATTTTAATTCTGGGTACTTTTTTTGTTTCTGGCAATAATTATTTGGCTTAATGTTTTCAACTGGGACTGGCAACATTGCGGTTTTTTGAACTGGGTCAGGAACATGCGTCAGGCAACATTGCAATTAGGTATAAAGACTATGTTGCTGGGTGCATATATAGCAGTTTTAATTTTTAATTCAGGGTAGCTTGGTTTACTTCCTGTGTTTGAACATTTAGGCATATAAATTGAACAAGAAATGATTAAATATTACTGTGGAATTGATAACGAAAGAATAAAGAACTCGAAACCTCATTCGTCGCTCATTTCGAAAATAGCCAGGAAAAAAATTAAAATCAAATAGGAAATCAAAATTACTTAAGTATAAAGATATGGAGGGTGTGATGTGCAAATGTGGAGAATTTTAAATGTGTAAATACAACAGAACAGTTTTTCTGTTAATGTGAAATCTTTAAATGCGTTTTCTGGAAAACTAATTTTTCTAGGTTTTACATACAAGAAATGTAATTACTCAAAATGTTCTAAAGGTATCTCTATTAAATTTCACTATAGTGTTTTCTATATTATTTACTAGATTTTAAGCTACAATCTAAGTATATTTATTAATTTGATTGTTTTATAAGTATTTCTATATAAAACGATAAGAAATATTTTACAAAAAACTGTGTTTTTTCATGTAATTACACATATTTTAGTAAAATTTAGAAATATCATAAACATTTTAGTTCATAACACAGATGAGTGTTGTAGTAGTATACAGTATAAATAAAATTGAAATATATGATGTGGAAAAAAATATACGACATTTAACGTAAGCGTTAAATTCTCCTAAAAATGTGCATAAAATTGCATATATTTCAAAAATTTATGAAAATATTCCTAAAAATTTACCTATTTTCATGATTTGATATCATATTTTGATTAAATAAATATATATTTCATCAGAATTCTATGTTTTTTAAAAAAAGTGCTCCGAACGTAGGGAGCTAGATACCTTAAGCCAGTATCAACTCTCAGTTCCAAATTTAACTTAATGCTTTTATTTATCAAGCTCGTATTTTTCTCTATTTTTTTTCTCGGCTACTCTTTTGCATGTAAAACAGCAGCATGTTTTATTACTTGGAAAAAAAAAAAAAAAAGTGTTTCTGGGTCTACCTAATGTCTTCGTAATCCATTTATATTGCTTTAGGACTATTAAAGAAAACTGCACTTTCAACTGAATGTAAATGCTGTTAAATCCACGTCTTTGTGCAGCTCATTGGTATGCATTCTTAGTCTTGTATCGTCTTAATTCTTTCACATAAATAAATCTGGCAAAAATCTGTGGACTGGTGGACCTGTCTCTTTGATTACATCAGACCCAATCAGTACAGGTCAGCATCTGCAAGAATACATATGCAAATTTTATTTCGTTCTAACTCAGATACAGTGAAAAGTTCTTAATAAACGAGATTTTATTGATATTGCGATAGATAAATAACCATTAAATACCACACAACCATAAACAACCCTTAGGTTCTTCTACATATAGGACAACGCCGGTTTGGCAGGCAAATCTTTCAAAGGCTTATCCTCCCAAAAAGAAGAGAAAAGGTTCTTCCAGTGTTTAAACAGCTATCCCTAAGATTTATCATAGCAATTACATTTAGGAAATAGCATCAGAGGAAAGTAAGAGTAACTGCCAAGGGTGGCAGGAAAGGCATTAAGGAAAAGCTCTTAGCGGGCCAAGGATTAGGAGAAAACGGGAAGATTTAGGCTCTTGCGACCCTACCATATACGAACCGATCTTTCTTACCCGGAATGAATTGCCTCATAACGTAGGCGCGGCGATCTTTAAGCCTTACTCCCAGGATGGCTGATTTATCGCTCAAATTGGCGAGTTCAAGCGGTTGCGACATCACGGACTTTTGGGATGTGTACCAAATAGCTGTCTTAATCTAACAGCAAAGACCACCTGCAAGGAAGAAATTAATTCTCTGCATAATGATTATGCTGTTACAACTATACAAGTCAAGACAGCCTACGTCTATCCGAGCCTTAATGCCCACAAGTTAATTTTCGCGAAGAAAAACAAAAGCTCTGTACAGTAAGACCCCGCTTAACGCGGGGGATACGTTCCATCAGCGTAATGCGAAGTAGAGCGTAATGCGAAACAGCGCTAAACGAGGCTATCTTTACATGTAAATATTGGGGTTAGGGGAAGATGGCTAGGAAATTGGTTAGGTATTAAATTTAAAAAGTATGTTTTTTTAATAAAAATAAAACCAAACATTTATTTCTTAAAGCCCAAATTAATACCACATTATTATTTCCTGCAAAAATAAAAACAAAATATAAATAACAAAACGAATATTCTTAAAAAAAAACAAATAAAATTCTAAGTCAGTCATATTTAGTTAGCCTTCCGCATTTTCAGTGTTCTGCCTTTTTGTGACAAAAGCATCTAATCTTGTTTGCCTTTTTCTTTTGCGTTGTTCTCTTAAAAGTTCTTCATAAACGGATAGAGCATCTCTAACACCACGCCTTACTTTTGAGCTCCTGTCAAAATTCGGATCATTTTCAATGAATTGATCCATTATTTCAGTTATGGTAGCCAAACTCCTTTCTACAAACACCATCGAACGTTCTTTTTGCTCTTCTTCTGAATCACTGCTGTCAACATTTTTGTTTTCTTCTTGTTCAGTTAATTCTTTGAGCTCATCATTAGAAAGACTAGCCGCTGCTTCTTGAATTATTTCTTCGACATCTTCCACATTTACCCCTTCAAAATATGTCTTTACAATACCGCACCAAACAAGAAATACAAGTACACTCTTTCGGATATGTATTTGAAACCTATCGCTGCATAATATTTCGGGGAATCCCCGTATGCTGCGAGCGATTTCGTGGAATCCCCGGGTTGAAAAAAAAGAGCGCTAAACCGAAACAGCGCTAAACTAAACAGCGTAAAGCGGAGTCTTACTGTACTTTTCTGTACATTAACGGTATTTTAATAACAGTCAACTGCCCATTTGCCGAGGTAATACCAAAGCTGAATGTTTGCAGCTAACTCAAGAAATTTTCGTTAAGCCGTGGGGGGAGGGGGCGGTTGTTAAAAAAGACACAGGAAGAGGAATAATCCACATTATAATTAACAGAGAAATACTGTTACAATTTACATGTACTTTCTAAAGCTGATTCTGAAAAATAAATACAGTTCGCTTCGCAAACTAAACGGCGAATGGAAAGCCATATTAGAAATGAAGAAAGAAGCTAAGTTATAAATGGCATTAACATTTTCGGCCCTGTTGGTGGCATTCACCACCTTCATATCTAGAGGTCTTCACTATTAACTGTTAGATGTCTCATCTGATAAGCACGAATTCTCACATACGACCGTTAACATCGAGACCTGATGGTGGCGTTTGCCGCGACATCCTAATTTCTACAGGCCCACCAGCGGCCGAGCGGTAAGGACGTTGAACACTGGTAGTTCGGTCTGAGGTTTGAATCCCGCGAACGGGCTGGTTGCATGGGCGTTTTCATGGTTTTCCCCATGTGTAACGTGTATACGAGCCAGTTTCCCTTAGAATGCCCTCCACGAAGGCATTCCTCCCTTTAGGCAGATAGCCCTCGTGTGCTTTGCCATAATTGAATAACCCAACCCTAATTTCTACAACTCAAGCGGGAGAATGTTAATTAGTTTGGCTTATGTAATTACGGCAAAGCCTCAAGGGCTATGTGCCTAAGAGGAGAGATGCCTTCGTGGAGGACTTTCTAAGGGAGACTGGCTCGTATACACTTTAAACATGCGGAAAACCACGAAAACACCCATGCAGCCAGCCCGTTCGCGGGATTCGAACCTCGGACCGAACTACCAGTGTTCAGTGACGTTCTCGCTCGGCCGCTGGTGGGCCAAATTTATAAGGTTAAACTCAGTTTGACCTATTTCAGGCTAAACTGAACATTACTTTATCGAACACTGTACACACTGTGAACCCAATACTATATCCAGACTATAGTAGGAATCATAGTTCCTTCTTCACATTTCAATACCAGAATATGCAATAATGTAAAACAACTTATTTTAATTTCAGATCGAAGTTGGAAAACTAAAACTCAGTTAACTCCGGAATTAACTTCCGTTTCTCGCAGTGCAGAGCGAAACTAACTATTTTCATGTCAAATTTTGAATGTAAAGCTTAAATCCTTCGCTACGCTATTTCAACACTACTAACTGAATTTCATTAAATCACTAACTCAAAGCACAACCACTAAAAGTAGACACTAACACAGAAGTTAATTATTGCAAGGTTAACGATGCCAATTCTCTATCCTACATTTAGATTCTTCTTTCCATTTAAAATTTGTTTCATTTACAGATGCAGACGGAATACTAAAACTGGATCCATGCCAATGGAACATATAAAGCCTAGGAAGGAGATTTAATATAAAAAAGAGCCGAGCCCACCAAAAATAGTTTGGTCTGAGGTTCGAATCCCGCGAACGGCTTGGCTGCATGCGTGTTTTCTTTCGTGTTTTCCCTATGTGTACCGTGTATACGGGCCAGTTTCTGTTAAAACGTCCTCCACAAAGGCATCCCTTCCCTTAGGCAGATAGCCCTTGAATCTTTGCCATAATCACATAACCCCCCCAAACAAAAACTAAACCAATATAAAAAACAACGAATTTATTAAAATAAACTTTAATCTTTATGTAATATAGTTTTTTATGCATAATTATCGTGGTCAATAGGCTGACTGCATGGACCTTGCGAGGACTTCTCCATCTGTAAGATGAGTACAAAGCAGTTTTCCTTAGAGAGAACTTTATAAAGTACTTGCATATACATAAACACACCCGCTGTGGAGTCAATTATGCACTTGTCGGAGTAGGAAGAGTGAAAAAAAGAGCAAGTCTGTCCTCGGGATTCGAACTCTTCGAATTCCCAATTGCTAACCAGAAATGCTTCCAATTACATCATGGTCTACCAGTGGCCGAGCGGTTAAGTCGCTGAACACTGGTAGTTCGGTCCGACGTTCGAATCCCGCGAGGGGGCTGGCTGCATGGGCGTTACACTATTTAAATTAATAGCATAGTAATAATAGTTAAATAATTAAAAAATTAATTCCTTTTTCTAATAAGGCCCACCAGCGGCCGAGCGGTAGAACCGCTAAACACTGGTAGTTCGGTCCGAAATTCGAATCCCGCGGTCGGGTTCGCTGCATGGGCATTTTCGTGGCTTTCCCCATGTGTAACGTGTATAAGAGTCAGTTTTCCTCAGAAATTAGCCCACCAGCGGCCGAGCGGTAACGTCGCTGAACACTGGTAGTTCGGTCCGAGGTTCGAATCCCGCGAACGGGCTGGCTGCATGGGTGTTTTCGTGGTTTTCCCCATGTGTAACGTGTATATGAGCCAATTTCCCTCAAAAAGTTCTCCACGAAGGCATTCCTCCCTTACAGCAGATAGCCCTCGAGTGCTTTGCCGTAATCTAATAAACCAAACCAAACCAAACCAACCCTCAGAAATTACTCCAAGAAAGCATCCCTCATTTTAGGTAAATAGCTATCGAGGCTTTGCCTTAGTTACATAAACCAAACCAATTACACCAGAAAGCACGCGGTACAAAGGAAAAAAATACTTTACAACATTATCGTATTAAAAAACAGCCCACCAGCCGCCGAGCAGTAAAGTCGCTGAACGCTGGTAGTTCGGTCCGAGGTTCAAATCCCGCGAACGGGCTGGCTGTATGGGTGTTTTCGTGGTTTTCCGAATGTGTAACGTGTATACGAGCCAGTTTCCCTTAGAAAGTCCTCTACGAAGGCATCCCTCCCCTTAGGTAAATAGCCCTCGAGGCTTTGCCGTAATTGAATAAACTAACCGTATTAAAAAAAACAAATGATGGTTTTAAAATTAGAAAAAGAAAACGCTCACAATTATTTTAAATATGCTTTTAAATGCAAATTTTTCAGCATTATTGAGTTCTTTCTACTTGGATCTGGATGTCTGATATTATTAAAGATCCATAACGGTCCTTAAAAACTCCTTAACAATGGACGAAATTGCATATACCAAAGCTCTTTATTTACACACAAACTCAAATAAAGAACTTCAGCGCAGGCTTCAAAACTAATGCCAAGCAACTAACCAATTTGCTCAAAAGTTTCCTGTATAATGAACAGGGTGAGACGGAAATAACACAGGAATGCACATGCGGATAAATGAGCTAAGATAATTACACACATAAGTAGGTTTCAGAGACATACAAATTTAAATACACAAGGCAGGTTTCACAGAGGCTCGTTAACGTAACAAGACACTCTAATACATTTCGTTTAGCTTGAATTTTCCTCGTGATGTAAAAGCCTTCATGAATGGAAAATAAGCCCATCAGTTAAACAGCCCTCCTCTCGAAAGATCTGTTCTCTTGAAATAATAAATGTTTCTTGAAAGTTAGAGAACCGAAATGAAGGTTGTGTGTTTATGGGCATTAAAAATGAAATCTCCCCAGCTGAAAAGCTGTGAATTGTTGTTCTCCGCTGCTGAAGGCATCTTTAGTACGATACCACGTAGTATCTCCATCAAAGCTATTGCAATAGAAAGACGTGTGGTGGTACGTTCTGTGTTTAAGAATATCACAATAGGTCACACAATAGCTTCTGTTACTCATTATTTAAACGATAAGCGAGTAAATGCGATCTGATAAATATTTTTAATGGATTCTGGAGTCATTAATTATACGAAAGCTTTGTTACTCGAAGTATTAAGATCAAATTAAGTTATGAATAAATCTTGCCGTATTCTCTGACTCAACACATTGTCAGTAGGAATGTAGATAAGAGATCGACGTTCAGGAGGTGCATGAAAAGTTTATTTCAAAAAGACAGTGTTCATATTTTCGGTTCTTGAAAATCATAAGAATATCAGATTTAGAATATCTGAATAAATTTTTAAAAGAATATTTTTGACAATGATCATTAAATGGTCTAAGACATATGACAAAGTTTAAATACAGTGGTTTGAAAACTCAAATTACATGCATGCATGAATGTGAATGCACGAATGTGATAACAGCTGACGGACAAAATTTAAATATTTTATTGACAAAATTTTAAAAAAAATAAAAAAAATAAATCTGAAATGTTTCAGATTTTAAATTACGTCCAAAGGGGCGTTTTCTAACATTTCGTGTGTTACCTTTCTTTATTAAATATCATGTTCCTCGCACTTAAACCATAAGATCCAGTGCAACAGCAATATCGCAAAATAGTTTTAAAACGAGCATATCTTTAGAATTTCCGATACAGAGACTCACGCGCTGGAGATAAAAATGTTTTTTCTGCACAACGTTGCCATTGCTCGCTTTGAAATCCTTGAGTTTGTTAATCAAAAATTCGTCAAAGTTTTAAAAAATAGGAAATCGATCATAAAACAAATTTCAAATTTCAAATTTGGTCTTCCACATGCTCATATTCGTTGGAGGATTACGTTATTCAAAATTCGATGACTCTATGTACCGTTGTTTTATCACAATACGAGAAATATACATACATTTATGCAGATTTTTCATTATTTAATTTCTTCAAATATAATGCAGGACTCTAACATTTTGTGGCAACAGTTTGAAAAGTGAACCGACATTTATGAGTCCGACGCAAAATGCCAAAACGAAACTAATAGTCCTTCGGGATTCAAATCCCTTTGGACTAATAAATTTTTAATAAATAAAAGTCTGAAAGGTTTCAGATTTTAAATTACGTTCAAAGGGGCGTTTTTTTTTAACATTTTGTATGTTACCTTTATTTATTAAATATCACGTCCTTCGCGCTTAAACCATAACAATCAGTTCAAGAGCGTTATCGTAAAATAATTTTAAATTGAATATATCTTTAGAATTTCAGATGCTCACGCTTTAGAGATAAAAAAGTTTTTTCTATACAACGTTGCCATTGCTAGCTTTGAAATCCTTGAGTTTGTTAATCAAAAATTCGTTAAAGTTTTACAAAATAGGAAATCGATCATAAAACAAATTCCAAATTTCGGCTTCCAGATGCACATATTCGCAGTTTGTAAAGTTTCCCTTAGTTTGCATAACAAATTACTTTAAGTTTGGTATATTTCCTGAACCTCTCATTTTCCCCTCGCCTTTCCTCGCCAGGATACAAATTCAAAGTTAAGTGAAGAAAGTATAAAAACAGACGAAACTAGTAGTTTATTCACAGCGTGATTTAGCTAGCCAGCGCACGTTATAAGTCTGTCCTTGCTGCTGTTACGCTGAATTGCTCATACGCCTTTTGCTCAGTTATTAAGTATATCGCGCGGTAATTTGTCAGTCCAGCTAGCCTTAAATTAAATTTTCAGTCCAGCACTACATCTTTGAATTCATTGTAAAAATATTCTTAAGTTTCACCGCAAGTCATCGGTATAATTGTGAGGACGAAGTACGTGCATTTGTGTTAAGACTAAGATGAATAATAAAGAGATTGTTATACCCTTCTTCTGTGCTGTTATTATTCACGCCTGTGCTAGAAGTCACCAGATTTCCTAGTAAGATCACGTTAAATTTATGATAGCCAAGAAAACCAGATCTTATAAGTTTTAATATACGTAATCTCCAAGCTAATATCTACGCTGCACTTCTTTATTTGCATATTATTATAATCATTACTGTTGGACGTTATGCATATATCTGCGATACATTTATGATATGTTTGAAGCAAAGTACAGAGGTTGGAAAAAATTTCACTTATTATTTACCCACACATGTATTAAACTATAATATAAACTATAATGCGCTAGACGTAATGAAACACATACTGTATTTTAATAACATTCAATAGGAAACGTTTCTACTTCTAACAGGTAATTTACACGAATCATGAAGCAATAATAAAATTGCAAATGATCAAGACCTTCATTTAAGAAAGTAGTAATATGATTTCTGTCCCTAACACATCCCAAGAAATGTCGTAGCTAAGCAAATGATAGCTTCAATGTATTTAATTGGAGGTCTGGTCAAGTTATCATTTTCTGAACATATCATCAAGTTATCATTTTCTATGAATAGTTGTCCGTCTACCCTCTAGTTATGTTCCTTAGGGAAAGTAACATATAGATAAAAATAGCATTACTCGTGGCTGCATATAATAGCTATGGTATATCCCTAATGATATTTGTATTTTGATGTTTAAAACAGATGATAATAATGTCACAAAAGATAAAAATCTGATGTGTACACCACATGACTTCCTTGTATTGGGATATAAAATTGGAATATTAAATTATGCGCATTTTTTCTTGCATTTCATTTAAACTTATTGGATTGAATTAAATCTACTTCGCCGACAGCGCATAAACCACAAGAGAATAAATGCATTTTTTAAAATTCACTAATTATATAACAGTTAACTTATATAATAATTATATAACGGAAACTAAGTTGCGTCAGAGTTTGCTTTTTCCCGCCTGCCGTTGAAACACTTTTTGCTGCTGCAATGTCTTTCTTTCTTTAATAAATTTAAAGTTAATCGTATTCAGTCTAAACTACAATCGCATATGTAATCTTGAATGATCTGCCATTTACACTGAATAAAAATAGGGAGCTAAAAAGTTAAATTCTTCCGTGTCGTCATTGGATTACACTCAGCCACAACAATGTCCGGAATTCTGATGTGACCAGATTGCCAAGCTTCGTTCATGTGCCCGACCTGCCACAATATTACACTTTTGGTATGACCGATTGCAACCAAAACGAAAGGTGCACAACTACATATTACAGCAATCTTATATACAAAATTTCAACATTGTGAGGTTACTGGTTCTTGAGTTATGCGAGATACGTAAATACATACGTAAATACAGACGTATCCATTTTAAATTCTTACGTATAGATGTCACGCACAAATATCGTTAAATTCCATTCGATAGAGGTCAAAATGGATATTTTCGTTAAAATATGATACTCGAAAATTTTCGCGATTACAATACTTAATTTACTTCGTACAAAGAAGTAAAAATAACTATAGATAAAGAATTCACATAGTGTATGTAAGAAAGCAATAAAATAAATATATTATAGTTGACAGCCCTATGGAAATATACTGAAAGATACCTGAGTTAAAATAAAACAAAGAATAACGATTATTGGAGACGTTAAAGGCACAAGAATTAGCGTAATATTCATAAATTTTCAGGTCTGATCTGCAGGACTAAATTAAATATCATCTCTCTCAAAGCGATCACCTTTGCGTCTAGTGATGGGCAACTTCGGTACTTTCTTGTACCCGGTACGAGAGTAACGGGTACAGACAAGTACCCGGTACAAAATACCCGTTACTCAAGTAACCGTTACTTTGAAAAGTACCGAAAACCGATTTCAAATACCGAGTACCCAAGTAACGATTTGGAGTAACGAAATACCGGAGTAACGGTTTGCTGTACCGGAGTATCCTAGTAACGGTTTGCTGTATCGGCGTACCCTAGTAACGATTTGGAGTACCGAAGTACCCTAGTAACGATTTGGAGTACCGAAGTGTCCTAGTAACGATTTAGAGTACCGAAATACGCAGCTAACGATTTTGCGCACTGAAGGAACTCTGCCACGTCACCACGTGTTTGATTTTATCTGTACGGAGTAAGATTTTGAATATCAGAAAACATGTCAACTACGGAAGTGTCTGAGGAGCAGACCATTCAAGGACACAAGGAGTGCATATCACCATTTCGCAAATACAACCAGATACTACTGTCCCCGTACCAAAACCGAAGCTGAACCCTCATCGATCCTCCAGTAACGAATACCGAAATACCGAGAAGAGACGCATATTTTCGTTACAAAGTAACGAATACCGAAAAGCACCCGTTTCGGTACAGAAGTAACGAATACCGAAAAGTACCCGTTTCGGTACAGAAGTAACGAATACCGAAAAGTATCCGCTTCGGTACAGAAGTAACGAATACCAAAAAGTGCCCGTTTTGGTACAGAAGTAACGAATACCGAAAAGTACCCGTTTCGGTACAGAAGAAACGAATACCGAAAAGTACCCGTTTCGGTACAGAAGTAACGAATACCGAAAAGTACCCGTTTCGGTACAGAAGTAACGTATACCGAAAAGTACCCGTTTCGGTACAGAAGTAACGTATACCGAAAAGTACCCATTTCGGTACAGAAGTAACGAATACCGAAAAGTACCCGTTTCGGTACAGAAGTAACGAATACCGAAAAGTACCCGTTTCGGTACAGAAGTAACGAATACCGAAAAGTATCCGTTTCGGTACAGAAGTAACGAATACCGAAAAGTACCCGTTTCGGTACAGAAGTAACGAATACCGAAAAGTACCGATTTCGGTACTGAAGTAACGGGTACTTGGATGTATCGATTTTCAGTACCCGTTACAACTAAGTACCCGTTACAAAATACCCGGTTCGGTAGTACCGACTCATCACTATTTGCGTCAGGCCAAAATAGACTAGAATTATAGATAATCATCTCAGGGCATGAAAAAAAAAAAAAGCTTATAAAAATGCTTAATGTTTGAGCTTGTTAAGTTACATGAATATTATCCAGAAAGCTAACGAATGACATGACATCGTTAAGCTTGGTTTTACTACTCAATTACACCGGCGAAATTTGGGTCGTTAGATTGTTTTATCAGCATGTCGTAAACAGTCCCTACCTTCACCTGGCATATTTTACAAAGGCTGTTTCAGTTCAAATATTCACGTTTGCTATTCCCCTTTAACTGTCTTACAATTAAGTTAAACAATCCATTACAGACAGCAGAATAATGAAAAATAAACAGAAAATAAAAATAAAAGTATCCTGAATTCGCTTAAAAGCATCTCCTGTTTTGAATAATATTTATTCCAAGAACTGTGCATGTGTAAAATTTGCTCGCAAATCATTTTAAAGACGCAGGGGATTATTCTCTGCACACACAAGCGAGTCGGCCAGCGGGTAAGAAGGCAGATTTTTCGGTGCAAAAAAACTGAAAGTTTACTTTTTGTCCCACCCGGCAAAAAGACTAAATTGTGCAGATACTTAGAGAATAGTGACTTACTTCACTATTCTGCTAAGCTTCAAATGAAAAAAAAAAAAAAAAAAAAAGGCTGCTATGCTATGGTTAAAAAAAAAAAAAAGTTAGACTTAGTCGCACTTAAATAACTTTTAAATTGTTGATAATTCTACGACTATTGGATGCAGATTTAACTAAAGGCATAAAACCCTTAACCGGAAGATAAGAACAACACAATTCAACCCTTTTTAAAGCAAAAAAAATAACAATTTACAAACATATAAGAATAGAAAATCTGAGTCCGATTGCAACCAAAAAGGGAGGTGCACAACTACATGTTATAGCAATCCAATGTGCTGATATTGTAAATAAATTTCCCTTATTAGATACTTATTAGATACAGTCCTTTCTTAGAACAATATTCCTGATATCTTCCCCAGACATCGCATATAGCTTTCCGAGAATTATCAGTTCCTTGATGCTATGGAACAATCCATTATAAACAGCAGAATAATCAATTGTTTTATAGTGCGCATTTTAAAACTTCAAAGAGATTTAAAATTCAGATCTTTCATACAAATAGCAGTTATTGTCTGGTGGAAGTTTCTACTCCCAACTCTTTGGTTGCTCCTAACCCTTTGCGGCACAGTGTGTCCGGTCTGGACATATCTAAAAATTTCCTTCTGTACGCACATAAAAATTGAATGAAAAAGGATTTATAGGTGACTATAGGTTACTCTGAACCTTCTATATTTATAGTAGATGGCAGCTCAACGCAAAACAGTCGATATATTTTAGCCATGTTTAGTTTTTTAAGACCCTCATTTTTCAAAGAAACCTTCCAGATTTTTTTTAGGGTATAAAAGTAATTGTTTGAAAAGAAATTTCTATGTTATCTTTTAGTTGCATGCTTATCTCATTATTCTATGTTATCTTTTAGTTGCATGCTTATCTAATTATTCTATGTTATCTTTTAGTTGCATGCTTATCTCATTATTCTATGTTATCTTTTAGTTGCATGCTTATCTCATTATTCTATATTAGTTTTAAATTTTTACCTTAAAATCTTGCCTAAAATCAAACGGCGAACCCTAAGTGTGCCCAGATAGGGCTCACCGATAATCTAGGACAACTGAGAGTCTGTATTCTTTGTTTCTCCGCATCTCATCGGTCAGTTCTCTGAAAACAATGCTCGTTTCAGCACTCGTTTCGAAGCTCTGTTCAATCAGAGAGCAACTTTGGGCACACCCACAGAATTAAAACGATAATGCTATCTTCCCAAAATTTTACTTGTGTACTTCTCTAGGCCTAATTAGAGTGCCTACCATTTTTTTTTTTTTTTATCAAAACTCCGTGTTTAAAATTTAGCGTGCCGGAAAGGGTTACTAGCATTCAACATATGGATAACTAGTGGCATAAAATCGCGAAGTTTCTCATAATAAATACACTTGATAGGGATTATGACTGCCATACCTAACATTAAATTAAACTTACGACCGTAAGTGGTTAGAAAGTAATGGTTTGGTTTGGTTTATGTGATTATGGCAAAGCCTCGAGGGCTATCTGCCTAAGGGATGGGATGCCTTTGTGGAGGGCATTCTAAGGGAAACTGGCTCGTATGCATGTTACACATGAGGCAAACAACGAAAAACGTTCGTGCATACAGCCCGTTCGCGGGATTCGAACCTCGAGCAGAACTACCTGTGTTCAGCGACTTTACCGCTCGGCCGCTGTTGAGCGTCTAACATTAAAATCCTTCTATCTGCATAAACTAAAATTCACTTTTGAATAAGAATGTGATTATGGTGTGTTAAAAAGTTTAACGTTAGAAAAACAGTCGTAGCATCATAAAAGACATGTGTATTGATTATGGGACGTGTCGTGAATCTGTGTGGATCAGTCACTTCTTATTGATAAGAATAACACTTTTCCTGAAAGTATTTATAGAATATCATTGGCTGATAGGTCACTTCTTATTGATAAGAATAACACTTTTCCTGAAAGTATTTATAGAATATCATTGGCTGATAGGTTTCTGAAATACAGCATTTTTTAGCACACACATGAAATTTTTAGGCATACAGTGACAATACATGTGTATTGATCCCGATTTTGCGTATCAAGACTTGTTACCGATAGGAGGAAACTCTGGGAACGGATTTCTAGAGTATCAAGGGAACATCATGTTTTGATGTAGAGCATGTTGTTTGCGCAAATAGAATGTTTTTAAACATACAGTGACAATACTTGTGTATTGATCGTGATTTCATGGATCAAGTTACTTGTTACCGATAGGAAGAATCTCTGGGAACGGATTTCTAGTGTATCAAGGGAACATCATGTTTTGATGTAGAGCATTTTGTTAGTGCAAATAGAATGTTTTTAGACATACAGTGATAATACTTGTGTATTGATCGTGATTTTGTGTATAAGCTACTTGTTATGGATAGGAAGAATCTCTGAGGGCAGATTTTTAGTGTATGAAGGGAACATTATGTTTTGACGTAGAGTATTTTGTTTGTGCAAATAGAATGTTTTTAAAAATGCAGTGAAATACACGTGCATTGATCGTGATTTTGTGGATTATTTGTTACCGATAGGAAGAATCTCTGGGAACAGATTTCTAGTGTATCAAGGGAACATCATGTTTTGATGTAGAACATTTTGTTTGCGCAAATAGAATGTTTTTAGACATACAGTGACAATACTTGAGTATTGATCGTGACTTTGTGTATCAGCTACTTCTTATGGATAGGAAGAATCTCTGGGAACGTATTTTTAGTGAAGGGAACATTATATTTTGATGTACAGCATTTTGTTTGCGCAAATAGAATGTTTTTTTGACATACAGTGACAATACTCGTGTATTGATCGTAATTTCATGGATCAAGTGACTTGTTACCGATAGGAAGAATCTCCGGGAACGGATTTTTAGTGTATAAAGGGAACATTATGTTTTGATGTAGAGCATTTTTTTTTTGCGCAAATAGAATGTTTTTAGATATACAGTGACAATACATGTGTGTTGATCGTGATTTTGCGGATCAAGTTACTTTTTACCGATAGGAAGAATTTCTAGGAAAGAATTTCTAGTGTATCAAGAGAACATTATGTTTTGATGTAGAGCATTTTGTTTGTGCAAATGGAATGTTTTTAAACATACAGTGACAAAACATGTGTGTTGATCGTTATTTTGTGGATCAGCTACTTGTTGTCCACAGGAAAAAAATTTTGTCATTAATACAAATATCGATTAGGTGATTGAAGGTGGTTATTGATTTTTACTCTCTACATCAGTAAGAAAAAAATAATCTGCTATTCTTCTATTTTAATTGAGATTTCTTGTCTTATTTTCGTAAATTTTGATGTATAAATCAAAACATTTGTGTTACTAAATTTTAAAAACTTTTACACTGTTTCCCCTCCTTTTTAATTGGCCCACCAGCGACCGAGTGGTAAATTCGCTGAACACAGGTAGTTTGGTCTGGAGCTCAAATAACGGCGAACCAGCTGGCTGCATGAACGACCCATGCGTAAAGTGCATACGAGCAAATTTCCCTTAGAAAGTTCTTCCCAAGGGCATCCCTCCCCTTAAGCAGACAGCCTTCGTGCGCTTTGAGGTAATCAAATAAACCAAACCAAGCGCATTTTTAACTTAAAATGGATTACTGTTTTACTAGATATTTAACTGCATGTTTTACAGTAGCATAAATATTTATGAAGGCGACATGGCGAACTAATTTTCTGTTCGAATATGTTTCTCCTGTGTAATTTATTATTCTCCTTTTTTATGTTTTTACTTTTCACATTGCTTCTACAAAAGTCAAAACCATTCAATATTCTACTAAACAGCATTCTGACAAACTACAAAAATTATTCGGAAAGCAAACCAACCATCAGTATAAATTTGTATAAATCTACAAATCGAACTGGAACTCGAAAGCATCGAATGGAATAAAAGCGCATGACAAAAAATTTAAAATTCATCCCGTATACTCGGGATAAAATTTGCAATACACGCATTCAGAAAAGCCAAACATAAAATTTCAAAAGCTGCATGATTCGAGCCACCGACATTGGCAGTGGAAAAGAATGTATCCCGATACGTCCAGGAAATCTTTTTTTCACCTCCCAGAGAGATAGAAGGGAAAGGAGAGAGAAAGGAAAGAAAAACCGGATAAATCCCGGCGATTTATTCGGGATAAAGAACGGACTGAGAGTTATTTGACTGCGCTCGCTGTAAAATGGATTCTGTGCCTTTTCCCGATTTGGCGAGATGGTGAAATAATGACGATTCCGAGACCAGGAGGAGCCATTATGCAAAACTTCGAGGGGTCGACCGGAAAATTAAGACTCTACAAATTAGACCCGATTGTTTGCCAGCAACTAGAATAAACTGTTCTCTCGCTCAGACATGAAACAGAGGACATTATTTAAGAATAAAATCAAAACATTATTTAAGAATAAAATCAAAGTGCGCCGTAGCAGTTAGCTTCACTAAACAAAATGAAACATTTCACGAACATCCTGATTTTTATAATACCGTAAAATGTATTACAATATTGTATTAATCCTATTTATGCCCCTTAACTGAGGATATTCACATAAAATCCTCAAGAACTGACCTCCTGGCATTCCAAAGGTTTTTAATTAAAGATAAACATCAATATCCAAAGTTTCAGAAAATTATGCAACGACTCTCTTCCTACGGCCTAGGTCTCTGTCAAGTGTAAGTCCACATACAGTTTAAACTTAGTGAACTTTTATATGCTGTGATTATGGACAAAATGGATCCGCTCGTGAACTTTATAAACTGCAATAAACCAATATATCTGAAATAACCTATGGACACCTACCTCTTTAGCATTATTATAACAATTCATTTAGTATTGTGTTGCCAGTACTAATTATAATTATCTCATTATGATTATTTGTTTATTAATTATGTTTATCTCCTATTTTTGTTGCACCAAATCAGATGTTCAATTTATGTTGTGAATCTCAAATTGTATTCCTACTATTTTGTAATCTACTTATGCCCTACACCATTATTTTTAATAAATACTGGATGCGGGGCGTACTGTGGAATTGCACGATGTACCATAATAGGCAAACTTTAGACCTTTTGAAAAGCTTAAGTCTATTCCAATTCTTATAAAACTTGCAATTACCACCACCCACTTTTTTTTTTCTTCCAAAGAGTTAGTATGGGAAGGCATTACCAGTTGACCTATGGTACATCGCTGGTGTCCCCCATACTTTTACCTTTACCTTTACCTATTAATCCTATTTTCAAATATGTTTGTAAACCTGAAAAAATATAAGAAACCTTCTTCTTCCTTAGGGCGTGTCTTTGCGGTATAATTAGACATACGTCCGACCAGCTCTGGAAGTTTTAAGGGGACTCATACATCTTAAACCCCTCATGATCTTCAAATGTGTGACTGTTGCAAGAATTGGGATATTTTATTTATTTTAAAAGCAATTACTTCCAAATTTTTACAGCTGACTACATAACATAGCTGCTTTGGAAACGAGTAACCAGAACGTTTGTGTTGCCACAAATATTTTTGCAATTTAATCCTTTTTGTGACAAAATATTTCGCCATGTTTCCACCTTGCGCGCAGGATATTTTAAAAATGGCTAATGGTACATACTTGAAATTAGATGGAATTCTTTATATGGGCACTATTTTCTAACTGAACCAACAATCTGATGAATATTTTAATACTGAAAGATTTTATGGACGAAAACATTAAAAATTTTTTTAATAAAATACATTTTACAAACTCAACTCAAAATAAAATAAAAATTAACATGAAATTTTTATAATTTTAGGTTCACAGTAGTTTCCAAATGTTATAAAAGCTATATATTAAATATGGAATTAACTTATGAAACAGAATGTTTTAGATTGTGCGCGCAAGTTGGAAACATGACGAAAAATGTTGTCGCAAAGCGGATTAAATTATAAAAATATTTGTGGCAACACAAACTATCTGATTTCAGAAACAGCTATATTATGTAGTCAGCTGTTAAATGTTGGTTGTAATTGCTTTTAAAATAAATAAGTTATCCCAATTCTTGCAACAGTCACCTATTCGAACATCTTATGGGTTTTAAGGTGCACGAGTCCCCTTAAGTTCAAATTCCGACGAAGACATTCCTCACTTTTCCTGTTTCCTGCTTTGTAATAAACCTATTGTCTCTCCAAATGGCGCCCGAACAAAAATGTTGCAGATGATAATCCGTCATCACCTGGATTAGGCAAATGGGTCTCTTCCTTTCTAGCTGCCACTTAAGGAGGGGAGAATGTAAAAAATTTTCTCCTTCTCGGATGTCTGCCTTCGAGGTGAAATTAGAAACCTGTCTAACTGGCAATCAGGAGGTCCAGAGTTAATGCTGACTTTTCGTGTTTTCCGACATAAAAAAAAAAAATGTATGACTAGACAACATATTATAAAAGATCTGAATTATAAACAGTTCAGAAACAAACACAACATATAGCCAAGTTCGGCTAACCGGACCCTCTCAAATGAAAAAATGGCTACCACGAATTACCAACATTAAACAAAACCGCTCGCGGAAAATTATGACAGTTTTATGCGAGTTCGAATTTGATTACAATGCTAAAGTTCTCTTGTAAATATTTCTCTGTAAAGTTATCAGGTTCAATGTTCCGTCTTACTTTCTTTGGGAACATGCAAGGACCTGACTCGGAACAGGGAGCTTACTAAAGCTATGTTCAATAACTGTGGGAAGTAGACAAGATACACAAGAAGGGTATACAAAACCCTTTATTTTTCACTCTTTACAATAATTTCCGTACTTCGGAATACAGAGACCAACTACTTGTGGTCTGAACGTAAGAATATAAAAAGTATAACTAAACTCTAACTTAAATTTGAAATAATAAACGTGGAAGATTGGCCTTATATTAACAGGAAGCCGTATGTAGTACAGAGAACTGTTAATACTACAGTACGTTTAAAATTATCACGAGTATTAAACCTCTGGCCTGGAAGGCAACCAGCAACTGAGTAAAACTTCTAAGGCAAGCGGCCTGCTTCGACTAACTCCTTCCTCTCTCTCGCTTGGAAAAAAGCCACAACTTAAGTACTTGGCGTTCGCCAGACAAATTTTGCATAAGTAGGTTAACGCTTTTAATTCTGGCCGGAAGTAGAAAATAAGAAGTGATAGTAAAGATTTAAAATAAAATAAACGTTAGTAAAACTTAAGATCCTTACAAAGTTATTTATAACTCAGCTTCTGTATGCCTAATTATGTACGTTTTTTCATTACGTACGACGTGTTCTTTTTATTATGTATACTAGCTTAATTTACGTAAAGAAATCAATCAAATATTTTCCAGATTAATCAGCTTGAAAACACAGCTAATTGTTAACAGTTCTTTTCTGTTAACGATGATTTGGGATATTTATTTTTCCAGCATGCTTTGATTGCTCTCGGACCCATCAAAGGCTGATAGTTACATGATATGGATAGTTATATGGCACCATATTGAGATTACGTTCTCCTTTTGTTTACTGAACATTGTCGTACCGTTTATTTCGGTCTGCTTCTCTTTGCCTCGATTGCTTGAATTTTTCTTTTTTCGAATTCACTATTCATTATTTCTGGCGAAATAAAGTAAAATACAGCAAACACCACCAGAACACACTAACTGTCCATGCGCGGCAATCTACTAGACGACCTTACAACACGCACGCCGCGCATGGGCACGGAGCTTTGACATCATCAAAACTTCATTATTTTTGACGCGTTACTATGCGTATACCCTTTGTCCAATTAGTCCAATTAAAAAAAGTGTGTGCTTGCTAATACGCTCTTTCATTTATATAAAGATGTATTTAGATTGATTTTTTAATCTGAGGCACAAATAACAAATATGTACCCTCAATGGAACGGTAGTTCTAGTGGACCAATACAGTTTACACTCAGTACTACGGTAGGATTCGCAGATCTTACCAAGTGGCCAAAAAAACGAATTTTTAATCCGTTGATTTGTCTTAACTTCTACGCGTCATAACTCCTTCTGTCTAAGTTTTTGTTCCCTTAACTTCTGTGTCATGCTAAGGGAACACCGTGGGCTATTTTCAAAACATGTTCTCGTTTACATGACGGCAACATCACTTGTTTCAGCCTTTAGTTGTTTATGCTACTCATTAGGCCTCAAGACATCTATTAGAAGTCCTCTTCTTGTTAATTATTACTTCCTTGTACGAAGTAAAAAGGAAGTATTGTAATCGCGAAAAGTTTCAGGCAGCATATTTCAACAAAAATATCCATTTTGACCGCTATCGAATGCAATTTAACGATGTTTTTGCGTGATATCTGTACGTAAGGACAGAATAAAAGACTCGTTTCCTCCAAAAAATTATAAAACTGCTTCAAAATGATTTCTAAAGACAATGTTTCGTGGCGTATGTACGAACGTATGTACGTACGGATCTCGCATAACTCAAAAACGAGTAGCCTCGGAACGTTGAAATTTTGTATATAGGACTGCTATAACATGTAGATGTGCACCTCGTAACTTGGTTGCAATCGGCCGCACCAAACGTATATAAATATATTTATATATATATCCACTCTGTCACCCGGCTCAGTGATCTGTTTCTTTACTCTTATATGTTTGTAAATTGTCCATTTTTTGCTTTAAAAATGATTAAATTATGTTGTTTTTATCTTCCGGTTAAGGTTTTTATGCCTTTAGTAAATCTGTATGCAATATTTCTAGAATTATCAACAATTTTAAAGTTGTTTAAGTGCCGCTAAGCCTTTTTTATGGCGGCCATTGATGTTTACATTTGAAAGAGCATACTAGTGGATTTGTTTTCAAACTAGAGAAACTTAGCTTCGCAACAACAAAGATTATTGCTAATTAAATCATGCTTAATCCTTTCTGGAATTTTTTCTTGGAAATAAGTGTTTAAGATTTACTTCGTAATTTTTAATATAGATATTTTGAGTTTTTATGTATTTTTGCCTTCTCGTGAAGTGAGAACTGAATTAATTGAGTGAGAAATGCTATATAATCTGTGAAAAACTGTTTCTTTTTTGCTTTGTTTGCTTAGTTTCGTTTATACATCATTCTAGCTTTATTATAGTATTTGAATAGAACATGTGGCAACGATTAGATAATTCTATTCTTTAAATGATATAAATTTTGTGCATTATGAGTTATAATATGAACGAAATATAATACTGTTAAGTGAATCTAGCGCCAGAGTGTCGCTATGGTAAACAACTATGAAACGGTTATTCAGAGTGATTCGACGCAAAACGAAAATAATAGTCGCTCAGGGACAAAGCCCCTTTGGACTAAAAATACTTGGAAATTATATAAAAAGATTTACACGTACAAGGGAACTTTTCAAATCTTTAAAACGCTCTTAACAAAATTAACTTTGTTAACGAATACAATAAGATACAACAGGTCAAAAATATTCCAAATGAAAATATAATAGATTTTTTTTGTTTACGTTGCGTATAGATTAAAAAAGGTAACCATCAAAAAAACACTGGCGAGACAAATTCTGAAACTTTTTACTTCAAGCTAAAATTTCTAATGTACAGTTGCCGTTAAATATTTTATAAATTTGCTATATCATTTTTAAATATTTACCTCGTGAAATGAAGGGAAAAGTGTTTCAAGAATTTTCATTATTAGCTCACATGACATATCTTCTTTGTATGAACATTTAGCCAGCTATATTCTTTTGTTTTCAGGTACTTTAGCTACCGTTTCCAACACATCCATAAATAATTCAAGGCGAATGTCCAGTTGACTCAGCAAAACCATAAGCTGAATATTGGATAGTTTTTTTTTCTATGCTGGGGCAATTATTGTGCCAGGCTGGTATGAAGTTCAGCATTTAGA
The DNA here is from genome assembly GCF_044657685.1 of Stegodyphus dumicola. NCBI lineage: Eukaryota > Metazoa > Arthropoda > Arachnida > Araneae > Eresidae > Stegodyphus > Stegodyphus dumicola. The sequence continues at coordinate 182,852,336 of NC_140775.1, forward strand.
AGGGAAAGGTTCGGCATGATCTTCGCCAGATATTTTACAAGGATTTTTCTTTATTAGTAAGGCGAAAACAATCAGTGCATGAAAGAATCCATTTACAAATTTAATGAAGGTCATTCTCTGAAAGCTTTTAGAAAGGGGAAAATTAAGCGAATATTTTTTAAATGTTCAGAATCTGGCATTAAAAAGCTAGAGAGGAACACATGAGAGGGAGGGGTAATATGCGAATAAATATGGTATTCTATTTTCGCAGACAACCTGATACTAATTCGAATGGACTTTGCAGACACAGTAATTTAGTAAATAAATAAATGAAATGAAAACATTTAAAAGAAAATCTGAAAGGTTTCAGATTTTAAATTACGTCCAAAGGGGCGTTTTTTTTTTAACATTTTGTGTGTTAGCTTTATTTATTAAATATCATATTCTTCGTACTTAAACCATAAAATTCAGTTCAAGAGCAATATAGCAAAATTTTAAGTTGGGCACATCTTTAGAATTTCCGATACACAATCTCACGCGCTGGAGATAAAAACGCTTTTTTCTGTACAACGTTGCCATTGCTCGCTTTGAAATCCTTAAGTTTGTTAATAATAAAAAATTCGTTAAAGTTTTATAAAACATGAAATCGATGATAAAACAAATTCCAGATTTTGTCATTTGGGCTTCCAGATGCCCATATTCGCAGGAGGATTACGTCATTCAAAATTCTGGGTACCGTTGTCTTATCACAATGCCAGAAATATGCATACATTTATGCAGATTATTCATTATTTATTTTTTTTCAAATATAATACAGGGCGATAATATTGGGTGGCAACAGTTTGAAAAGTGAAACGGTTATTCAGAGTGATTCGACGCAAAACGAAAATAATAGTCGCTCAGGGACAAAGCCCCTTTGGACTAAAAATACTTGGAAATTATATAAAAAGATTTACACGTACAAGGGAACTTTTCAAATCTTTAAAACGCTCTTAACAAAATTAACTTTGTTAACGAATACAATAAGATACAACAGGTCAAAAATATTCCAAATGAAAATATAATTTACTCAGAACTGCTTAATTAATAAAAGACTTCATTCAAGTACATATTTAACACAGTTGCACAAACCGGAACATATCCTCGGTAATATATGCTTAAGCTTAGATTAAGAGGTTATTTACTGCGTAAAACTACATATCTAAGTCCACGTCTCGACGTCTTTATTCCAATGTAAATTATATCGCAATTAGGAATTCATCGGATTACTTCTTGCTTCAAATCCTTTTGCAAAGCAAGAATATTCTCTGAATTAGTTAGACTTTAATCCGATAACGACAGACATTGACTTAAAAATAATGGCATCAGCTGTTCATCTAACAGCCATTGCGGGAGTTGAGTTGAGGGGAAGTAATCTGCTGATTAAGGCACTTAAATTATGGCAGAAGAGATTTAACTGCGACGTATATTTCTTCTTACGTCGGTGTGGGCTAAGAAGGAATTAACGTCGGCTCATGCGTACGCAACCAAGCAAAATTAATCAGGTCTTGGAATAAGTTTTTATTACAACGAACGAAGATAACTAGTTATCACTTTTTGGTGATTACTTTTTTACCCAAGATGGTAATGGAGCATGAATTATTATTACCTAAATTATGTTACTAAAATCAAAAGCAAATAGCAGCTGATTGTTTCTGAATTTTATTTTAATAATTAAAACCACGTGGTCCATTGTCGTAGTTAATGGAGACCGCTGCTCTGGAATTTTTGCATTTTTATGTAAGTAGAAAAAAAACATATGGGATTTGATTTTGCTAATATATGGAATGTTTGGTTCTTGGTTATGTGAAGATATTTGTTACAGGTATGACTACTGACCTCAGATCTTTCATTTCAAAGTTCGTTAAGTTCACGGGTTTAGCTCAGTACGTTTGGTGTTTTGAAGCATTATGAAAATTGTCGATATTCCGGGGAATCAATTATTGGGGGGTAACCTAGTAGTCACTAATCTTCCCGCTTTTTGGCTTTCGGTCCTAAGGTGCCATTTGGCATAGGTCCAGTCCTAGAGTACTGAGCTTTTGGTGTATTTTCAGGATTTTTGGCTGTTTTGGTTTGGTTTGGTTAATGTGATCAGGCAGAACCTCGAGGGCTATCTGCCTAAGGAGAGGGATGCCTTCGTGGAAGATTTTCTAAGAGAAAGCGGTCGTATATACAAGTCAGACATGTGGAAAACCACGAAGACACCCATGCAGACAGCCCGCTCGCGGGATTCGAACCTCGGACAGAACTACGAGTGTTCAGCGACTTTACCGCTCGGCCGCTGGTAGGCCGTCAGGATTTTTGGATATAATGGCGTTTAGTGGGTTTCTGGATGTGAATGTCAATTGCAAAAAGGCAATAGTCTGCATCTCCTTTGACTTAACAGACGGAATTTTTGCTATTAGAAAAGTTCCTTTCGAGCAAATAATCTGGATATGGGCTATGACCGGTGAGGTAATAAGTTAGGAAGACTTGCAGTTCGTAATTTCTGTCTTGATTGTATGGACTTTTTTTTTAGTCCACTCTTCTTGCCACTCGTGGCTTAGATGTTTGTTTAGGATTTGTCATAATTGGGAATTTCGGAAGCTGGTGAGGAACTCGCCTTCTTGGGAAAGACCTGCTTCTTTTGGAAGATATTTCCCATTTTCTTTAAAATAAAGTATTTAGGGGGACCACAAATCCGACGCTTTCATTGGTACAGCCTATAGTTATAGTTTCATTAATTAGATAACATTGTTATTGTTGCCTTGTTCATATTACATGGAACAATGACTGCCAGATCCTATTCCAAAGAGAGGTTGGACTTCTATTTTCCACCTCAGTTTTGAGGGAGAGAACCCCAGGGAAGATCCGGGAGTCTCACCACTTTTCCCTTCCACCAGTCCACACGAGAGGATTTTCGGATCGCCGCATATTTGAAGTGCCGCAATGCCGCACCGACATCGTACATTTATAAACATCCAATTCTTCTCCAGGATTTGAACCCGGGACCTTCGGTACCGTAGTAGGCTCAAACTCAGCCTCAAGCCTCGTTGCGATAGCTGGAATTCGTTCTCGAAGCCTTATCGTCAGCAACATTAGAGACATTCTAACCCACATGCCTACTTCGCAAAGACCGTCACTCATCTGGGTGAAGAAGGAAATGAGAGAGTAGATGTTGTCGCAAAAGAAGCAGCGGATTCATCCACTTTGCAAGAAGTCCCGACCCTGGCCAGTCTCGGACCTAAAGAGTCGGACATTCCATCAGCTTCTAAGAATATGGCAAGGACGTTGGGTTCAAGCCTCCACAGGGAGACGTGTTTACAATCTCATTCCCAAGGTCAAGACAACAATCCAAACTAATAGCAATTGCATGACGTATTTTCTCACTGGTCATGGGACCCTCCCTTCATACCTCTGCCGCTCTGGCTTGAGAGAGAATGGTAACTGTGAATGTGGGAAGGAGGGTCATCCAGACCATTTTGTGTTCTCCTGCCCACAAGCAGCACTTAACAGCCTCAAGCAACCACGAGCCAGATTCTGGCCAAATTGGTTCCAGAATCTACAAAGCAACAGAGTTGCCCAGCGGAAATTGAAAACAATAATTGTCTACTGTACTAGCAATTACTCTTCTGACGCTGGAAGATAGTAGCCATAAACGTCTATATAAGCTAGTTCAATATGTCAGCAACAGAGTATGTGATATGTATTGTTCAATATGTAATTTTGTATTTATGCTGTGCCAGGTACTCATACATAAAGTTCGTACTGTAACTGTACATGTTTATAATTTTTATTTATTGTACCTAATTTATACTAAGAATCACGCGTACCTCAATGGCATGCTTCATGTAAACTTTAACTATCATGCTAACGTATATGCATAGATGTACAGTGGTGGCCAAAATTGTGCACACTTTTGGAAATTTTTTTGTTTTTGAACTTTGTATGCTTATAGAAAATGTTACGTTACGCAAAATGCAAACTTGTATATATCATTTTAAAGAGAATTTATTACTGAATTCAATACAAAACACAAAATTCAATTATTTGCAATACAAAAATGTTATATGTACTTTAATATAAATAAAAAACACAGTTATGAAGTGGTTTGTAATGTCTAGCTTTCCTGGCCGATCACTGTTCTTGTTCTGAGAACCAATCAAATGTTAGTATTTGCCAGTAGAAGCTGACATCATGTTTACACTTGAAACAATTCATTATTTTGCTTTGTTCTGTAAAAGGAGGACCTGTTTCTTATACACTGCAATTACAAGTAGGAATTTTTGTAAAATTTTTAATATTTAGTCAAGAAGCAACGACATCAAATAAAAGAGTAGATTGGACACCTAGAAAGTGATGTAATATTATTGTGTTACGAGGAAGTGGTCTTTCCTATGCTGAAATTGCAAGACAGGTGGGTGGTTCAGTGACTATATCTGGAGTCCGAAAGTTTTGTTTACGATATCAGGAGACAAATTCAATAAAAAAAAAGAAGGAAAAGGCCGAAAAAGGTGCACCACATCTATTGATGACAGAAGAATGAAAAGACTATGTATCCAAGATAGAAAAATGTCATCAGTGGCCAACAGAAGTGATCTGAATGATGCTGGTGTTTCTGTCAGTTCAAGAACAATCAGGAGAAGATTAACGGATGTTGGACTAAGAGGCAGAATTCCACGAAAAAAACCTTATCTTAATTTTCAGCAAACAAAAAAAAAGACTACAGTGGGCAAAGGAACACATTAATTGGACAGATGATCAGTGGTCAGAAGTTATATGGAGTGATGAAACTAAAATATCGTTATTCGGTAGTGATGGGCGAAAATATGTAAGACGTAGAATAGAAGAGCTACACCCTGACTGCATTCAAGTAACTGTGAAGAACCCAGTTAGTGTTATGATTTGGTCATGCATGTCAGCAGATGGTATTGGTTGCCTTCATATCATTGGTGGGACACTGAATGCCAGAAAATACATTGACACTATTGTAGAACAAAAACTTCTACCTTCCATCAGAGATCTCTTTCCGAACAATGCTTCGTTTATTTTTCAGCAGGATTCTGATCCTTGCCACACGGCAAAAATATCGAAAGAGTGATTTCGTACAAAGAGCATTAAATTGTTGTCATGGCCAGGAAACGGTCCTGACCTCAAACCTATCGAAAATTTGTGGCACCGTTTGAAAACTCTTGTCCGAATGAGGCGCCCATCAAACAAAAGGGAACTGATTGAGACTATAATTGTTTCCTGGCATCATGCAATAACGAAAGAAGAGCTTAAAACTCTTGTCAGCTCAATGAAACGTCGATGTGAAGCTGTAATCAAAAATAAAGGGTACACGACTAAGTACTGATAACTCACTGCAATCATCACTATCTAATGTATATCGATAACTCTTATCGTTTAACTTTTTTTGTATTGGAAATAATTGAATTTTGTGTTTTGTATTGAATTTAGTAATAAATTCTCTTTAAAATTATACGTATATACAAGTTTGCATTTTGTGAAACGTGACGTTTTCTATAAGCATATAAATTTCAAAAACATAAAAATTTCCAAAAGTGTCCACAATTTTGGCCACCACTGTATATATGGATATGAGTGAGAATATGTATACCTTTATTTGTTTCGGAATATATATGTATGTAATTGCGTATATATCTGTATCTGAGTTGGTATTTATATGTATATATTTTAACTGTACTCTTCTTCAAGTGCCTTGTATGCACATTTTTTTTCCATTTTATAAATTTCGTCTGCTCAGCCGGGGCTGCCCAGGGCTGCAGCCTGGCAGCTAGTAGTTAACTTCCGCTGAGTTGGTAACCAATTTTGCATGGATATATCTATACCTGGGTCATAAGCCAACTCAGCGGTTTACTTTCCTAACCACTATACCATCTTGGCGACCGATAGCATTGTTTAAAATTGATTTTATATTAAGCGCCCGTCTAATAAATGAGCAACGCCTTCTCCGGGAACCGAACCACGGACCTCTGGAATACGCACCCAGCATGGAGACCACTACACCGCGAAGGCACGCGAGGAAGGCAGGAGAAGTACCTTATAACTCTTTTAACCTAAACACATACTTTGGTTCTTGCAGATACTTTCAGTTTAAAAAAAAAAAATTGTAGATACACAGAAAATAGACTGATTCCTTCTAATTATATAACAATGTTTAAATTTTTTTAACAGCTGGTGAAAATGTGAAAATTACATGAACTGCAATTTTGTTCATTTCCCAGCCTAGTTTTTAACTACGAAACACACCATTTGTTCTTGCAGGAGTTTTCACAGTCACAACCCGGACACAATATCCATTATCCCTAACTCTTCAGTTGCGAATTTATTTAATTACAGTCCCTGCCCATTCAATATCGGATTCACATTCGAGTCATCCCCTCCCGCCAACGCATAAGCCCGGCAATAATAAGGCAAAGCGATCTTAAACAGGAAATGCCCGCACCATGGCATGCCAATATAACCCTTACACGTCAAATGTCGTATTATACAGGTCCAACCTATGTGGAACGGAAAGAGGGTATTCAGGTAATAATGTCTTCCCCCATACGTCAGAGCCGGGTCACAGCCTGGTGGCGCAATGCCCGGGTACGTAACAAATCTGTGGCGGAGTGATTGAGCACATATTCTACCTGCTATCCATTGATCCCTTCCTTCTACACTACTTCCACGATGATGGAGACGGAGAAAGGGTTGCCAAGTTTGGCAGAATATCGCCGATTTGGCGAAATATAAAAAAAGAGTGCTTCACTAGTTCTTAAAACTTAGTTGACTCGGGGAACCTCTAAAATTACAATTTTCTTCTGTAAAGGCCTGAAACTAATTTTTTGAGAAATAAATGAAACTCTGTTTTTTTTTTTTTTTTTTTTTTTTTTTTTTTGATTGGAAATAACTATTACAAAAGGCAGAAAATTAATCAATGCATATATACCCTGTCCCTACTATTTTACTGTTATTTTATAGCTGTGTACACAAACTGTTATTATATAAAATGTTTGCAGTTACATGAACATATATTAATGTCTGCATTTATGAACACTGTTTGCTAACAGTTATTTATATATAGACCACTTTGATTTTAATTTCAAAATTTTAATTTTTAAAATTAGATTATAATGTTTGTGAATAAATTTTAAACATTATTACTGAATTTTTAAATGAAATTTAAAAAATTTACTAAGCTTTTAAATTTAATTTATTTAAAAACCAGGGAACTAATATATCAGCTGCGCTTTCGTCGGGATATACTCCATTTGTTAATTGTACGTGCGTCAAAAGAATGCTCTCGAGGAGTACGCATAATAATTATTCACATACTTTCACACTTAAAAGGCGAATGGAAAGAGGAACTAGACCCAGTCGACCTGATCTTGCCTTGATATTTTAAAATATACTGCTCCCTCCCCGTAAAAGTTATTTAATACCATCAAGAGGATCATAAATAAAGCTCAGGCAGCATGCTATAAACAGTATGCATATACATTTTGGGGATATAAGGATATGATGTTTTTTACGCTATTTTCACGAAAATTATACGGAATGTAAAAGCATGAATATGTAAATAACATCTACCGTAGTGTTTAAATGTTAGATTTACAGAAACTATACGAAACGAAAGTTAACTGAAAAAGAATCGACTTCATAACGTTTTACGTATTACTTCATACGTTTTTTACGTATTTTATACGAACTGTCGAAAAACGGAATAATAAAACTTACGAATTCAGTCTAGCTAGTGATTTACTGACACTTTTTACGACTGTTTTCCTTTCCCGAATCTATGAAAGAAAGAATATAAAAAGCACTTCTTTTTCCAATAGTATTTTAATATCGTACATTAATTATTTTGACGTTTAAAGATCGTGTAATTGATTTATAGCAAAATTTCTAACAATGTTTCTTCTGTATGCTATCGCCTGCGTCCAGAACAATATTAAATGGTTATGATGGATACAATAACGTACAAATTTTAAACCCCTCCTTTATGTTTTAAAAACCCTTTTTGTTTAAATGACAATACTTTTTTCCTAATATTTTCGAGTTTTCACCAGTTTACAATTACTCCAGTTACGCTTCTCAGAAATTGCGAAACAAACGGAGCTTTAAAAATGAAATTCTTTCCGAGTTCGGTTTTAATTTTATGCAATTTTTTTTCTTTCGCCACTCAAAGGGCCGTTAGTCTAGAAAGGCTATGTAGTCTCAAAATGGCATTTTGCGTCAAATCACTAAAAGCGTTGAATCACGTTTTAAATTGTTGCCACCAAATATTATCGCCCTGTATTACATTTAAAGAATCATGAAGAATCTGAATGAATGTATATATGTTTTTCGCACTGTGACAAACAACGGTACCTAAAGCCATCACATTTCGAAAAACGTAGTCCTCCAACCGAATATAGGCACTTGGAAGCCAAATTTTGAATTTCGAGATGATTTTTATTGAGAAACGACAAAGTATTTTATATTTTGTAAAAAAATATAACGAATTTTTGATTAAAAAAAGTGAACGATTTGAGAAAGAGCTTTGGCAGCACTGTAAGGAATAACACATTTCTTTATCTTCAGTGAGCGAGACTGTCTATCCGAAACTCTAAAGGTATGCTGTTTCTAAATACTATTCTTAGCCCAAACGGGCGTTAGCCCAAATGCTCTCGAAATGTGTCTAAGTGAAAAAAAAAGTGAAAAAAAAAGTGCAAGTGAAAAAAAAAAGCCTCCTTTGGGCGTAATGTAAAATCAGAAAGCTTTAGATCATTAGCCCAAAGGGGCAATTTGTCCTGAAGGGCTATTAATTTCGTATTGGAATTTTGCGTTCTCCACTATAAAATGTCGTTTCTCTTTTCAAAACCAATTATTAGAGCTGTTGTTGCCACCAAATATTAGAGCCCTGCATTATATTTAAAGAAATTAATTAATAAAGAATCTGCATGAATGTATGTATGTTTCTCGCATTGTGAAAATACAACAGTACCTAGAGCCATCTAATTTTGAACAGCATAGTCCTCCACTCGAGTATGGGCATCTGGAAACCCATATTTGGAATCTGGAATTTGTTTTGTTATCTGTTTCGCATTTTGTAAAAAGTAACGAATTTTTGATTAACAAATTCGACGATTTCAAAGCAAGCAACGGCAACACCGTACGGAAAAAAAAAAAAATATATATATATATATATATATATATATATCCAGCGCGGGAAACTGTGTATCAGAAATTCTAAAGATATGCTTTTTAAATATTTTGTCATATTGCTGTTGAATTGAATTTTATGTGGTTCAAGTGCAAAGAACATGATATTTATTAAGAAAAAAAAAAGTAATACACAAAACGTTAGAAAAACATCCCTGTGGGAGTAATATAAAACATAAAACTTTTCAGATTTTTAGCTTATTTTTTCTTTTTTTTTTATAGTGAGCACTAGCCATTTTAGGCTTTGGCCACTACTAAGGCCAAAAGCGGTGGTCATTTTATTATGGAAGCAAGATCACCGCTGCCTCTTATGAAGGAACGGACAATTCACATCCGTGGCCTTCTCTTGGATTCGAACCTCTGCCATTTGGTATTTAGTCAGAGTCGTTACCAACTTTCCCGCCTGGGAGAGTTATTCGAGTCTAATAATTTTGATTTGCAGCATCTGCCGCCAATTGGCGGACTATCCTTTATCAAAGAATGCCGAACATTCGTTGATCATTTCTGAAGAACACAAGTTACCATTAAGGTTATAAAATAAATAGCACAAACTGTAGAAAACTTCTGCGCAGGTGTATATGACTGCACAAGCTTTGCAACCGAAGCATCCATTAGAATTTAAAATACAATTACAAATCCATTAAAATTTAAAATAAAATAAATATGAGCAGACCACTACATTACTACGTGCTCTAATTTTGGTTTAGAAGGAACATTATTCAGCCTGAGACCAATCTTAAGCTGACATTCATGTTTACAAAAATATATATTTTGATTTTATTCATTATATGAAGTCTTTTATTTAGTTAAGAGTTTTGAGGCGTGGGCTACAATGAAACACGATTGTTATTGCGCCGATTAACCCTTTGCGACACAGTGTGTCCGGTCTGGACACACCTAAAATTTTCCTTCTGTACGCACAGAAAAATTGAATGAAAAAGGATTTATAGGTTACTATAGGTTACTCTGAACCTCCTTTATTTATAGTAGATGGCAGCTCAACACAAACCAGTCCATATATTTTAGCCATGTTTAGTTTTTTAAGACCCTCATTTTTCAAAGAAATCTGCCAGACTTTTTTTAGGGTATAAAAGGAATTGTTGAAAAGAAATTTCTATGTTATTTTGTAGCTGTATGCTAATCTCTTATTCTATATTAGTTTTAAATTTTTACCTTTAAATCTTGCCTAAAATCAAACGGCGAACCCTAGGTGTGCCCAGATCGTGCTCACCGATCATCTAGGACAACTGAGAGTCTGTATTCTTTGTTGCTCCGCATCTCATCGGTCAGTTAATTGACAACAATGCTCGTTTCAGCACTCTTTTCGAAGCTCTATTCAATCAGTGTGCCACTTTGGGCACACCCACAGAATTAAAACGATGTTATCTTCACAAAATTTTACTTGTGTACTCCTCTAGGCCTAATTAGACTGCATACCGTATTTTTATCAAAACTCCGACTTTAAAAGGTAGCGTGCCGGTAAGGGTTAAGCAAAGAAATTCTTCTCGAAATATACAATTTATTTAATTCCTTCTTCGTAAAATCTTTAATAGATTCAGGATAAAAACATTAATTTCTCAGATCCTACTCCGAATCTTATATGATTTCTCAGTTTATGTTGTTCGTGTTTCTGGCAGGAAACTTCAGTTATAAAGCTATACCCTAAGTTTGTCAGAATAATGATGTATATATCACCCCCTTTCCATGTACTTCGAAGCCAAGCATGAATTGTGTTAGCGGAAACTGAATTGTGTGACTTTGGATGAATTCTGAATGGCGATTACGGAAGTAATAAGTATTCGTAAAGGAAATAAAAAACTTTCTATTGTACTGAAGAATACATAAATAGAATCCATATGGAAAGTAAAACACGCAGTTGTGAGAGCAATTTAGCTCTTGGATTGCGAAAGGAATGCGCATGCGTAATACACAGGCTGTTTGCACCTTTTAGATGATTTTCATTGCATTTACAAAAATATATTACCTAAAATTTTCGTGTTTTAAAAGCTCTATATGATAATCTTAATTCTGCACTACCGTTCTACATCACAATTTCTAAGACAATAAAGCGTTTTGTAGTATCGGAAGAGGTATTTTATGCCAATCCTCTGGAACAGCTTTCCGAACCAAGTCTAAAGAGGGGTTATAGGTCGACGTTTGGACAATCCACTATTTAAAAGTTCTTTTTTTTTATTATTTATTACGTACTCCGTCCTTAGGCACTACACGGAAAGGGTGAGATGCCCAGTGGAGGTCTTTTTAAGCTCGTAAGAAACTGGCTCGTATCCAGGTTACGCATGGGGAAAACCACGAAAACACCCATGCGCCGGGACTCGAACCCGGACTGAACTACTAGTGTTCAACGGCTTTTACCGCTCGGCCACTGGTGGGCCCTATTTTAAAGTTCAGAAGCGCAAAACATCCATGGCTATTACATCAAGAGATTTAATTAGGGATATCAAGAGATTTAATTAGGGATATCAAGAGATTTAATTGGGGATATCAAGAGATTTAATTAGGGATATCAAGAGATTTAATCAGGGATATCAAGAAATTTAATTAGGGATATCAAGAGATTTAATTAGGGATATCAAGAGATTTAATTAGGAATATCAAGAGATTTAATTAGGGATATCAAGAGATTTAATTAGGGATATTGTTACGGATATCGTTTCAAATGTCAGAACGAACAGAAGAACAGAAGAGATGAAGAATGATACTGAAAATACAAGCGAAGAAGATACTGACAATTACATTAGTTCCGAGACAACAATGACTTGTGTTGAAACTCTACTGTAATTCGTCGACCAAACGGATTCGAAAATTCGAAAATATTTAAACGCTCTAAATTTTTTTTTTTTTTTTTTTTTTTTTTCTAAAAAAAGTAAAAAAAAATCCCCCCCCCCCAATGGAGGGCCCAAACCGTTCACAAAGGTTGGCCACTACTAAAACCAGAAGCGAAGGTCAAGTTATTATGGAGGCACCTAATAGGTGGGCCACCTTTGCCTCCTATGAGGGGACGGACAACTACAACCATGCCTTTTCCGTGATTCGAACTCGGGTTCTTTGGTAACTCAGTTGGCTTCCCTAACAACTATACCGTCCAGGTAGCTTCAAACAAAATAAAATTACTGATTTTTTAAAGGAATGAATACATACAATATGCATGCAAATTGATAGTTTGGATTATCCGTCTTTTTCTGTTATCCGTGGCCAGCTTCCCTAGTTTTTGCACGGATATTCGACAGTACACTCTAGTAATGTACTACAGAAAAACTAGTAAAATTTCGTCTCGGAAAATGGATATACTTCCGCTTGTAGTGCGAATAAAATAGCAAATACTTTTCATATTTTTCATATGGGATACAGATTAGGAATATTTCACAGAAAAATTCTCAAATATTAATTATATAAATGCATATATCATTGAAAATATTTTTCTTGATATAAAGTGAATGATTGCGAAAAATCCTGTCACATAGATAGATTCAATCAAATTCTGTCATATAGATAAATTCAATCAAATTCTGTCATATAGATAGATTTTATCATAATTAAATACACTACATACAGAGCTTGAGCTTTGAAATTATACAAATCATTGAGGAATTATCGAGCGTCAAAACTGATGCCAAGTACAGATTGTTTCAAAATCGGTTTCCTGTCAAAAATGCCTGATTCCAGATTGAAAAATGAACCAAATAAGGTACGCTTAATAATTATGATAAGTAACCAAGTCAGAAGATAAAATTTTCGAACTGAATCCTAAACAAAAATATTTCAATGAGAAAATTTGTTTCTCACAACCAAATGCAGCAAATAAAAACATATTTTCTTGTACGATTTCTTATATACAAGATACTGTTAGTTAATTTTTCAAGAATTATACACAAATATAGTTAAAGATAATTAGGATTTTTTCAGTTTTAGAATGGACATATAAAGATATTTTTTATTCTAGAAAATAATTAACATAAAAACATAAATTAGTATTAATTTTTAAAAATTCAAATTAGTATTTTTAAAAACAGGAAAATTCCAAATTTTATTTATGACGCAATTCAATTTTTAAACGACTCGGAAAACCAATATTTTTGGCATTGTTTTCCTCGAGTCAAAGTGGTTTAAAATCTTTAGCAGTCAGTACCCCACGGTCAATTTTACATATCACAGAATTTTCTTCCCTTCATTCCCCTCCCGCCTCCCAAAGAAAAAGATCTATCCTAGAATGAGAAACAATTTGCTAACTTCTTTCACAAAAAAAAGTTCCAGTGAGTAAGTTGTTGGTTTTGTTTTCGTAAAATCATTTAATTTCACACAATTTTACTAAAATTTGTTACGTAACCAAAACTGTTCTAATCTGAAAACTTACCTTGATTTATTTTTCTCAGACGGAAACTTCAGACAAATCTTTAACAGGCATTTAGTAAAGAAATTATTTTGAAACGCCATTACAATCAGAGAACGAAACAATCAGAGAAGTGTTTCTCTTTTTCCAGAGCAAACATTTTTTGCCTAAACAATTTTTATTACTTCCTTCAAAGTGCAGCCAGTTTAAAATTGCTTTTTTTACTTAATTTAAACCTCGTTATAACGCTAGATTATAATCTCTTTTCCCCCCTCAAATAAATAAAATAAATCGAGAAAAGCATCTTTATGATATTAGTAATTTCTAAGCCAAAAAAAACCCAAATCCGCCTTACTGCCTTTGGGCAAGATTTGCCCCTTAATCGCAGTGTATCTCAACTTTTTTCCCCCATGAAGCTCTTTCACCATTTTTAGACGATCATACCCCTCTGTTTCAAAAACATGACAAATACATACAGTGGTTGCCGAAATTGTGGACACTTTTGGAAATTTTTACGTTTTTGAAATTTGTATGCTTATAGAAAATGTTACGTTTCGCAAAATGCAAACTTGTATATATCATTTTAAAGATTACTGAATGCAATACAAAACACAAAATTCAATTATTTGCAATACAAAAAAAGTTATATGTAGTTTAATATAAATAAAAAACACAGTTATGAAGTGGTTTGTAATGTCTAGCTTTCCTGGCCGATCACTGTTCTTGTTCTGAGAACCAATCAAATGTTAGTAACTGCCAGTAGAAGCTGACATCATGTTTACAATTGAAACAATTCATTATTTTGCTTTGTTCTGTTGACGGAGGACCTGTTTCTTATACACTGCAATTACAAGTAGGAAATTTTGTAAAAATTTTTAATATTTAGTCAAGAAGCAATGACATCAAATAAAAGAGTAGACCTAGAAAGAGATGTAATATTATTGTGTTACGAGAAAGTGGTCTTTCCTACGCTGAAATTGCAAGACAGGTGGGTGGTTCAGTGACTACATCTGGAGTCCGAAAGTTTTGTTTACGATATCAGGAGACAAATTCAATAAAAAACAAAGAAGGAAAAGGCCGAAAAAGCTGCACCACATCTATTGATAACAGAAGAAAAAAAAAGACTATGTCTCCAAGATAGAAAAATGTCATCAGTGGCCATCAGAAGTGATCTGAATGATGCTGGTGTTTCTGTCAGTTCAAGAACAATCAGGAGAAGATTAACTGATGTTGGACTGAGAGGTAGAATTCCACGAAAAAAGCCATATCTTAATTTTCAGCAACGAAACAAAAGACCACAGTGGGCAAAGGAACACATTAATTGGACGGATGATCAGTGGTCACAAGTTATATGGAGTGATGAAACTAAGATACCGTTATTCGGCAGTGATGGGCGAAAATATGTAAGACGTAGAATAGGAGAAGAGCTACATCCTGACTGCATTCACGCAACTGTGAAGAACCCAGTTTGTGTTATGATTTGGTCATGCATGTCAGCAGATGGTATGGGTCGCCTTCATGTCATGGATGGGACACTGAATGCCAGAAAATACATTGACACTATTGTAGAACCAAAACTTCTACCTTCCATCAGAGATCTCTTTCCCAACAATGCTTCGTTTATTTCAGCAGGATTCTGCTCCTTGCCACACGGCCAAAATATCGAAAGAGTGGTTTCGTACAAAGAGCATTAAATTGTTGTCATGGCCAGGAAAATATCCTGACCTCAGTCCTATCGAAAATTTGTGGCACCGTTTGAAAACTCTTGTTCGAATGAGGCGCCCATCAAATAAAAGGGAACTCATTGAGGCTATAATTGTTTCCTGGCATCATGTAATAACGAAAGAAGAGCTTAAAACTCTTGTCAGCTCAATGAAACGTCGATGTGAAGCTGTAATTAAAAATAAAGGGTACCCTACTAAGTACTGATAACTCACTGCAATCATCACTATCTAATGTATATCGATAACTATTATCGTTTAACTTTTTTGTATTGGAAATAATTGAATTTTGTGTTTTGTATTGAATTCAGTAATAAATTCTCTTTAAAATGATATATACAAGTTTGCATTTTGTGAAACGTAACGTTTGTTATAAGCGTACAAAGTTCAAAAACATAAAAATTTCCAAAAGTGTCCACAATTTTGGCCACCACTGTATATCTATTAATTTAAATTTAGACTGTTTTTGTAAATTAAACAAGAAAAAGTACAGAAAATTTTGTTAAATAACTAAACTTCATAAACTAAAGCTAAATACTTAACAGGTAAATAAGAGGCTGCCGTCCCCCGGGTTGATAGCCCCTGCTTAATAGATTTTAATACTTTTCCTTCTACTCTCTCACAAATTTTTATCGTAATTATTAGCGCAGAGGGCGTTAACCCAGAAGGGCTATTAACTTCGCTCGTCGAAAACATTAAGTGTGTGTCTCACTTTTCAAATTGTCGCCACCAAATATTAAAGTACTGGGTTATATTTAAAGAAATTAAACAATGAAGAAGCTTCATAAATGTATGAACGTTTCTCGCATTGTGATAAAACAACGGTACCTAGAGCCATCCAGGTTTGAATAACGTAATCTTCCGCCGAATATGGGCATCTGGAATCCGTAATTTGGAATTTGTTTCATCATCGATTTCACTTTTTGTAACACCTTAAAGACTTTTTGATTAAGAAACTCAACAATTTCAAAGCGAGCAATGGCAACACTGTACAGGAAAAACAGCATTTTTATCTCCAGCGCGCAAGACTGTATCGGGAATTCTAAGGATAAGCTCATTTTAAAATTATTTTGCGATATTGCTGTTGAACTGAATTTTATGGTTTAAGTGCAAAGAACATGATATTAAAGGTAACACACAAAAACGTTAAAAAAAGTACCTTTGGACGTAATTTAAAATCTGAAACCTTTCAGATTTTTAATATAAAGGGGCAGTTTGCCCTAAAGGACTATTAATTTCGTTTTGGCATTTTGCGTGGAAAACTTTAAAAGGCTGTATTACTTTTCAAATCGTTGCCACTATATATTATCGCCCTGTCTTATATTTAAAGAAATTAAATAAAGAACCTGCGTAAATGTATGTATGTTTCTCGCATTGTGATAAAACAACGGTACCCAGTGCCATAAAAATTTGAATAACGTAATCTTCCATAGAATATGGGCATGTGGAAGCCCTAATTTGAATTTGAAATTTGTTTTTTTTTTTTTTTTTTTTTTTTTTTTTTTATTCGGTTTGCTTTCTTTACCATACTAAGACAGAGAATGTTGTTTTCCCGCAGAACTTCAGCACATCGCCTTGGCGACCATCGTAAGAGCTTGGCGGCAGAAAAACTTGTTTTCCTTCTGGCAACCCCGTCGCTTCCCAATGAATATGATTACTCCGGCAAGTTTTCTCTCGGCCTCGCTCCGGCTGCGCTTCTCCGCTTTTAAAAGCGGGGTCTCTCTTATCTGTCAGGACCACCCGCTCTAGAGAGCGCGCGCGTCGTCCCGCGCCTCGTGTTATTGACGCGTTCCACACTCATTAAGGGACTATTTATTTATTTATGAAATTCAGGATCTCGTTTTAATGTCCGCCATGGGGTTTTCGCCTTCGTCTTACATTCGGGCTCGTTGTTTTGATTAGGCTCGGGATTAAGGTTAAGTAATAAAGCGTAAGATGTCGACCGAATGTGAACGCCTGGATTACTCATCGGTGGAGAGAGACAAGAGAAGTGCTGTGAGCGAGTGGAGGGGGGGGAACAAACACAGTTTTGTCCCCCCCTCCACTCGAAAGACAAATACAGTTTTCATTGTTTTAATAAAGTATCAAACGACTTTTCCTCTTTTTTTTTTTTTTTTCCTATTGTTATCTTTGCTCCTGCCGGTTTTGAAAACTGGTGCATTTGAATACGATTTTTTTTTAATTATATTTATGAAGTTGACATTGTTGAAAATCGACATTGCAAAGGATAGACATTGTGTAGATTCGATACTGATTAGCATACAATCGATGCTAGTATATGATCGACATCAGCATACAGCCGACACTAGTTACCGTCGACCAATGCAATCGGCACCAATAAAAAGGAAATTTTGATAATGATGTAATAATGAGTTACTGAATTAATATGCTGCTTTTATATCCACAAAGACGTCACAGGTATACCATCGACACTACGTAGAGTCGATAATGGCACACCATAGAAACAACAGTGGCATGAGATAGACAGCACCAGACACTAGTACGACACATATAACACCGCAGAAAACGCTTATAACTAATAACGACGTGTAAATAAAATAAACAAAAGGTCTTAATTAAATCACTATTTTCTGATGGTACGCACAATTCATAAATGCACATCGGTATCGCAACCGGGGGGGGGAGGAACTTCTAGAACTGACCAATAGACTTGCAGTAATAGTTTATATTATGTCACGTGATCTTTTCTGCGCTTAAAATAAATCAGCTGAAATTTTTTTGCGGGCCAGTTTTTTATGCAAAATAATTGCAACATCATACATTCCCTGTGAAAATTTCCAGCTTGAAACTAGATCAGATATACAATAATTGTAAATATTTAACTATTTGCTTGAAAGAATTTGAAAGGAATCCATACTGGATACGACGAAACAAATGCTAAATAAATCTAAACAGCAAAAGCCCATTGGGTCCTCTTCCAAAGCCTCTCCTCTTCAGTTGCAATAGGAATGTGCAGTTCAGAATTCTGCTACCAGCACAGAACCGGCACCGATATTGGATCCAAACCGGTTCTTGAATTTGCCATATTAATACATGCCCATATTACTGTTTCGATCAGGCTGGTCAGGTACAATATCACAGAAAAAAACTGCTAAAGCTGTGACACACTAGCCCATCTGACCGCTTCAGCCCTCCCCCACAAATGGCAGTTTATTTATAACTTTAGAAATGTTGCAAGATCTTTGTCATGAAATCATTGAAAGCACATTTTGAGATAAAAGTTTATGGGTGACACTGGTTGAAGCGTTGCTGATACAAATAGCTAATAATAGGTTTAAATATCGTATTCCTTGATGGTTACCAAGAATCTTTTAAATTTGATTACCACCGTTAGTGTATCTAATGCGAAAGATCTCGGTAAGAGATCATAATAAGACGATATCGCTTTACCCACATATACAAAGATCAGTGGTTGATAAATTTATATCATTGTGGGAAGAGGCCATGACCGGAGATATATTACGAAATAAAATATGCTGATATAACATGTTAATAGTATGCCGCAAAAAGACTTGCTGTGTCTACCATGTGCCGCACTCCTTTTATTTTTTCTTTCCTTATCAATCGTCAGGATATATATGTTTGAAATTGAGCGGATTTCCAGCAAGGAAGTAAGGAGCCAGTGAGAGGATGTTTTTGTTTGGAACGGAAGGGATAATTCAATTGCAGAAGGTTTTGCCAAGATCTGGAATTCGCATCGTTTGTTTCGCAGACGCCATCATAATGACGTCAAAGATTCCGATTCCATTTTCATTTAGATATATATTACTTATTTCATTTTCGTCAGGCCCATTCGCCGTCCCATTTCCTAAAATATCTGATGTAGATACCACGTGACTTCATTGTACGGCCTATTAAATTATGCACATTTTTTTACTCCACTTAAAACTTATTTCCTCGAATTGTTTTGCAGATATATTTCTCATTCAATTAATTCAGTTCAGTTCTCATTTCGCGGCAAGGCAGAAATACATAAAAACTCAAAATCCATCTTCATTAAAAACTGTAATATACAGAAAAATCTAAATCATCAAATACAGCTGAAAACAGTTTAATAAAAAGCAATTTTTATAATTAAAGTTACTAAGCCAAAACAGGTAATTTAGCAAACGAGCAGGAAGACCACAATTTCGGTGCAGAAAATTTAAAGTTTACTTCGGCACCACTGGGGAAAAAAACACTCAAGTTTGTGCACCAACTGACTTAATTCAGTGTTCTACTAAGAGTTTCAAATGTAAACAAATGAGGACCTCGTTAGGCCTAGCGACACTTTTAAATTGTTGATAATTCTATAATTATTGCAAGCAGAATAACTAAAGGTATAAAAATATTAACGGTAACATAAGAACAACATAATTTAATCAATTTTTAAGCTAATAATGCACAGTTTGCAACATATAAGTATAAAAAACAGAGCTCATTGAGCCGGGTTAGAGGATGAGAATATAATATATATATACATATATAAAACATTCTTACTTAATTAAGTTGTTGTTAATTGATAGTAGATTGGTTTGGTTCCCTTGGCAAGTCGATTAATCCGCGATCAATGACAATGACAATAGCTACTTTTTAAATTCTTCAAATTTTTACTTTCGCGATTAAGGATTTTTCTTTACAGATTTTTATGTTTTTAAAGTAATAGAGGTCTAGAAAATACTAATTTAAAATACTAATTAAAATGCTGACTAAAACCTTTTTTTAAATAATTCATGGTTTTGGTTGAATTTCCATTCCTTGGAGATGGCGTATAAAAAGTTTTCTAATTATTTATATATATAGATATGATGCAGCCAACTGCAACAAAAAAGGGAGTTGCTTAACTACATGCTATAGCAGTCTTACATATAAAATTTCAATATCCTACGGCTAATCTTTTTTGAATTATGCTAGATAAATACATACTTACGTACAGACATCACAAAATAAATCTCTTCGCAGTCCATTTATAATCCATTTAGAAAAACAGATGCTTGTCCAGTCTGATCATCTACATTTTATACAATTTTAGTATTCTGATATGCTTATGAACAAATTCGGTGTTTTTTGTTTTCAAATAATAATAGAATATTAATAACATCAAGAACATGAGTGTTAAACATATGATTTTGGCATTTTCATTTTCTTTCAGTTCATCATATGTCGCATTCAGTTGTTACAAGCACGATTTTCGTTTTTTTTCCTACTTTTCTTTTTTCCCTCTCTTTTCACTGTTTTTAACTGTATTCCTAAAATTCCATTCTCATGTAATCTCATTGGCAATAACGAATGCATATAAACTTCTTTGCTATTCAAGCACTTTTTTAGCATTGCAAAATATCTGCAATCACAAAACGAATGAAAAATGTACACATTTTAATACTAATAGCCATCTTTTATTAGGTTTACTGTAATTTGTAAACACGTTTTGTGACATTTTTAGGACGTCCAATACAATGACGAATAGTCACTTAATTAAAATATTTCACATTTCAGTAATGAAGCATAATTCATGTTATAAGAATTTTATTTCCTTGCTCGTAGTCTCAGTTCGCAAGTTGGTGATATGGCATTTCTTTAACTAGAAGAAAACAAAATGGCGTTGTTTTGCCTAACCATATTTGGTTTCAACTTTTCCCATAATGCAACGCAACTTGCTTCAAATTTTATGATTTTATTTAAGGTTTGATAAAGAAAGGAACTTTACAAACTATTGAAGTGTTGATAGAATGTGCAGTATTCATGATTTTTGGAATAAAGTTTTTAGAGAGAAAAAACTGTGTTCTAATTTGATGGCAGCAGATATGATTGTGTTATGCCTCCCTCATTGAACGGCAGAATTAAAACCCTCTAACCGGCAAGGTCGTATATATACGGATTATTTTTTGTGGTATTTTTTGCGGTATCCGCGATAACGTATATATACGTGCACGTTAAAACATGTCAAAGAAATTAGGGCAATATACTAAAAGTACACAAATCCAGGTATAAAATATTAGGCAAATTTTTACATTAAAATCAAGAAAATATTTTTTTTTTCACAGTAATTTTGGGAAATTTGTACTTTTTTAGCGAAACTTAGCCAATCAGAGTATTAAGCAAAATATGTCCACCACTTTTTATTATATAGAGAATAAAATAAGAAATCAGTTACAATTTCTATTGATAAAGCCCACCTGACTACCACTGTCCAATCTGTGTTTTACAGCAATGATGAATTTGAATATTTTGTTTAGCTAATCTGTTGCACTTAGTTGAGCCATTTGTCTTCATTTAGATCGCGATATTAGTTTAACATGTTTGGTTTCAACTTTTCCCATAATGCAATGCAACTTGCTTCAAATTTTATGATTTTATTTAAGGTTTGATAAAGAAAGGAACTTTACAAACTATTGAAGTGTTGATAAAAGGTGGAGTATTCATGATTTTTAGAATAAAGTTTTTAGGGAAAAAAATTTATTCTAATTTGATGGCAGCAGATAAGATTGTGTTATGCCTCCCTCATTGAACGGCAGAATTAAAACCCTCTAACCGGCAAGGTCGTATATATACGGATTATTTTTTGTGGTATTTTTTGTGGTATCTGCGATAACGTATATATACGTGCATGTTAAAACATATCAAAGAAATTAGGGCAATATACTAAAAGTATACAAATCCAGGTATAAAATATTAGGCGAATTTTTACATTAAAATCAATAATTTTTTTTTTTTTTTTTTCATAGTAATTTTGGGAAATTTGTACTTTTTAGCGAAACCCTGGCCAATCAGAGGATTAAGCAAATATGCCCACCACTTTTTATTATATAGAGAATAAAATAAGAAATCAGTTACAGTTTCTATTGATAAAGTAATTCATCTGACGGAAGAAAAAAAAATATTTTTAAACTACAGATTTTATTATTTTTGAATGACTATTACAGCAGAACCTACTAAATATAGCTATAAGACTCGTTCGTATGTTTTCATAATTTTCAAAAAGAATAACATTTTCGAATACATTCGTGTACAGTTTCTTAGATTTTTCTTTCTCTATACTACGTTTTTGTGTTTTTTCTAATTCAATTTAGTTTGAGTATAAGTTTACTTTTATTCTTTGCTTGTAAACAACAGTCGGGACAGTTCTCTGGCATTGTAAGACTACTAGAAATACAATTTTACACTCGCGAACAATTAACTAAGTCTCATAATATCAGGAAGAATGAAATTGTGTTCGGTACTAATTAATCATCCAGGGTTCATATTACAAACACTAACACCTTGAAAAATTCTGTTTGAAACATTAAGCATAAGCTAATTAACTAGTTTTCATGCTTATTTTTATTTCTTACTCCAGTTCCTACATTTCTATAACTTTAATTGCTCTTTAGAAGAAACTTTCTTATCCAGCTTTAAATTTTTTTTAAAAAAAAGTAACATTAAGTTGTAGAGATATTAGGCGTTTTTTGGAAGCAGGAGAAGTGAAAAATAAGCAACACCTTCACCGGGAATCGAACCAAGACTTCTGGAATACGCGCCCAATTTGCAGATCACTACACCACGAAGGCCCGCTAAGAAGGACGGAGAAATACCTTACATATTCCACTTTTAAAGGGCGACTGGTGTTTTTAGGAGACCCAATCGCCAAATCCTGGGTGTGGAGAATCATCACCCACCACCCTTTTAGTTCGGGTGCCACTGTAGAGTCATTAGGTAATTTTTTAATCAGGAAGAATGAAAAATGAGCAAAGCCTTCGCCGGGAATCGAACCACGGACCTCTAGAATCCGCGCCCAGCATGCAGACCGCTACACCACGAAGGCACGCTAAGAAGGAGGGAGAACTACCTTATATACTCCCCCTTTTAAAGGAAGACTGGAATTTTAAGGGACCCAATCGCCAAATCCTGGATGTAGAGGATCATCATCCACCACCCTTTTAGTTCGGGCGTCACTGTAGAGACGTTATGTTATTTTAAAGCAATAGAGATGAAAAATAAGCAACGCCTTCGCCGGGAATCGAACCTCGGACCCCTGAAATATGAGCCCAGCGTGCAGATCACTACACCACGAAGGCACGCTAAGAAAGCGGGAGAAATACCGTATAACTTTCTGTACTAATTGGCATATATATATATATATATATATATACATTTATGTATATAAACAGCATTTTAAATAATAAAAGCATTTTAAATAATAAAATAATATCCATCAACTTGTTAAGTGCCAGATCTACAACTGATATTTCAATTATGATAATTGTAAAGTAATTTTCGTGGTCTCACACACCAGTCGGTTCAAAGTGGCAGGTTCACATGCAGCCCCCAAAGCAATTTTACACGGCCCGCGCAATACATTTCCCGTAAATTAATTAGCATTATTATGGAAAGAATTTAAAGAAAACACTTATGAGTTTCAATGATTTTTTTTTTTTTTTACTTATTAAGTGCTCTCTTTTAGGCACTACACGGAAAAGAAGGAATACCCCGTGGGGATCTTTTTAAGGAAAACAGGGAAAGTGGCCTATATCCACATTACACGTAGTGAAAATCACGAAAGCGCCGTTCGCCTAACCCCAGACCGAACAACCAGTGTTCAGCGGCTTTTACCGTTTGGCTGCTGGTGGGCCCTATTTTAATGACTTGAAGTCCAGTTTTACAGTATTTTCATTACTAAAAACGTAATGCCCCAGAAAATCTATAAATGGAGTTGATTAATTCACAATGTGATATAAATCTAACTCAAAGATATGAAGATATAAATATGATTAACGTTTATTCACATTTGTCAAAAGATAAATACCATATTAGTTACGAATTTTTGTTATGTGAATAATCGCTTAGTTTAGAACTACACTTAGATGTGAATATTTTTTTCCCTCGTAACTGAAAATTAATAAAAAAGAACACCGATTGATTGATAATCATTTACAATCCGTGATGAAGATAATTTCTAGTAATTTTTCTCCAAGGCTGTTGTTGTTGTTAATGCTCATTTGTCTGACCTACAGTCAGCCCAAGCTTCTTACGAAATTCCTCCTGGCAAGGAGGGCCTGTCATTGGCAACAGCCTTGAGTACGCACCTTACAGTGCGATTTAGCTCAATTCCGCCCAAAATTTTGATGGAGAACACCTAGGGCGGATGAGTCCGAGGACATCCTACCATCAACCTCTCGAGAGGACGTTCGGTTCGCCTCATATTTAGAGTGTCTGCATGCCGCACGGATACTATACATTTACAAACAACCGTGCCTTCCCCGGGATTCGAGCCGGGGTCCAGGGCAGACAGCGAATATACTACTAGAAAGGTTGGGCAGCTTCTCGAAGGTACACTTTATCAAAATCGAAACGCCATCAGGTGCTGTAGCTGAAAGTTGTAACAAAAAGTAAAGAAATTCACAATTATTTACATACATATATGCATTTATTTTTTAAAGAAGACGTAATAATTAAAACAAAGACAATGTCATGAAGTTCTCTCAAGTTTTGTCCCTGTTTGGGAAGTTTTCGCTATTACTTTTAAGTAAGTTTTTTTTTTTTTTTTTTTTTTTTTTTTTTAAGTGTTTAATTCAATATAATTTACGAATAGATGTCAGTGTGATAATTTAATATTTAGCTGTCAAATACGTTTGAATTACAAAGATAACCGACAGATATTGCTTGCAGATAACATTTTCTCAGTATCGCCATTAAGAAAATACACAAGCTACAAGATCACTGCCCAGCCAAATGCATAATACACCAGCTCCTAACAACGTCCCAACTCCAGCCGTATCACTCTGTAATTACAGCTTGCCTATTATAACAGTATGGTATCACCTTCATTTCGCCTGGATTCCGGAGATATCCTGCAACTCCGCAGAACATGTTCTGAAAGCAGCATCCAATCACTCTCCCACCCCTTTGCGCACACAGACGTGCCCATCCCGACATCTCCAGGGCTTAATATAATGTGCACTTCGATTGCACGTGCCAGATCCCGGCCGTCGCGTGTCATGCCATTAACTCACAATGCACGCTTCGTCGTCGCCGCGCCATCACACTGGAAGGCGCCCCAAACTATCATAACCAAGATCTGAATATCCCAATCAGGTCCAGGATGGATCTTCTCAACATCCCATGAGCGAAACGCCCACGTGAATCGGCACTGATAATGGAGCTATGACAAATGTTACGTTAAAGGCAACTGTAAAATGTCATTAATATTGAGCACCACCCTTTCGCCTACCCTCGCTAGAACACCGTCCTTGTCCAGTTTAGTTTAAACGCACACCGTCGTCATTTACGTTGAATATTCTAGAGTAATGGTGACGGCCTAAGCTAACGATTTACACATAGACTATTGACACTGGACCCTGCGCTAACTAAATGGGACATTTTAGGGTTGCTGCAATTTGATTAGCGAACCCTAATTTTGAAAATCGCCAAGAGTATGTTGGCTCGTTAAGGCTAACGGATCGAGTCAACAGTGCGGGAAAGAGTTAACAGAAATACACACAAAAGGGGAAGTTTAAATTCAAAACAGACGACTGCGGGCTTGGTCTAGTGTAATACAAACAGTGTGGCACGAAATCTGAAATGAAGGCCTGGTTTAGTCCAGTGGATTTCAAACTTTGACAAATCGGCAAACGCCTAAAAACACAGTTTCCTTTTGGAAAACTACTAAAACTGTACATTTTTTGAAAAAAAAAATATGATGTGTACACCACATGACTTCATTGTACGGAATATTAAATTATACGCATTTTTTCTTGCATTTCATTTAAAGTTATTGGTTTGAATTAAATCTACTTCGTTGATAGCGCAGAAACCACAATAGAATAAATGAACTCTTTAAAATTCACTATCTTGTTTTTACCATAGCGACGCTCTAGCGATAGGTTCACTTAACAGCGTTATATTTCATTCATTTTTTAACTCAGAATGCACAAAATTTATATCATCTTAAGAATTATCTAATCGTTGCCACATGTTCTATTCAAATACTATAATAAATCTAGAACGATGTATAAAAGAAATTAAGCAAACAAAACATAAAAGAAACAGTTTTTTACAGACGATTCAGTATTTCTCATTCAATTAATTCGGTTCTCACTTCGCGACAAGGCAAAAATACATAAACTCAAAATATCTTTATTAAAAATTACGAAGTAAATCTTGAATACTTATTTCCTCGAAAAAATTCCAGAAAATATCCACGATTTAATTCGCAATAATAAATGAAGACGTTAACTTTGATGTTGCGAAGCTTAGTCTCTATATTGGCAACAAATCTACTGTTCTGCTGTTTCAAATGTAAACAAGCATATTCGCCATGTTATTTAAAAATTACGCTTAACCGTACTTAAACAACTTTTAAATTGTTGATAATTGTACAAATATTGCTTGCAGATTTACTAAAGACATAAAAACCTTAACCGGAAGATAAGAACAACGTAATTCAATCATTTTAAAGCAAAAAATGCACAATTTACAAACATATAAGAGTAAAAAAACTGAGATCATTGAGCCGGATAACAGAGTGGATATATAACGGCCGATTGCAGCCAAAATACGAGGTGCGCATCTACATGTTATAGCAGTTCTATATACAACATTTCAACGTTCTGAGGCTACTCGTTTTTGAGTTATGCGAGAAACATACGTACGTACGTACAGGCACCACCTAAAATTCTCTTCAGAATTAATTTTAATGCAGTTTTATAATTTTTTTGTAGGAAAAGAGTCTTTTATTCTGTCCTTACGTACAGATGTCAAGCAAAAACATCGTTAAATTGCATTCGACAGCGGTCAAAATAAATATTTTCATTGAAATATATTGCCTAAAACTTTTCGCGATTACAATACTTCCTAAGTAAAAACCTTAAAATTATAATAATTTGCTTAGTAAAATCCCTCCGGTAAAGAAAAGCGAGTGGGAGAAAAAGAGGAACCGAAAATGTGCAAATGTTGCGCACTCATTATGTGGATAATAATAATAAAAAAAAATGATTATTTCATTTCAGTTTTATTCATAATAAAATTCACTTCATATTATAATCTGTTACTTTAGAACGGGCAATACACGGCCATTTCTTTCCCCAAAAACCATGACTCACAGTCATGGTAAAGACTGCTGCAGAAAATAGGTCGAATCCTCTAATTTACTAAGATACCCCCTTTCCTTCTGTGTGGTGATGACGACATACGTTAGGATCGTAAACGAGAGAGGAGCCGCGAAGGCTTTGAAGTGTCAATTTTAAGTAAAAGAACCTATTTGTCTATGAATGGCAACAATAATAACAATAAAAATAAAACATAGCAGCGAAATTATTTAATCAATTTTTACATCTTTAGATTTGAGCCGCCCAGACGGGAAAGTGGTTAGTGACTCTGGAAGCTGTACCGAAGGGCAAGGATTCGAATCCCGCAGAAAGCATGAATGTGAATTGTGTGTACTAAAAATGGCTAATTCCAGCCATAAAATTTAAAAAAAAAAAGAAAAGAAAATCTGAAATGTTTCACATTTTAAATTACGTCCAAAGGGGCGTTTTTTTTTTTTTTTTTTTTTTTTTTTTTTTTTTCTTTTTTTTATAGTCCAAAGGGATTTGAATCCCGAAGGACTATTAGTTTCGTTTTGGCATTTTGCGTCGGACTCATAAATGTCGGTTCACTTTTCAAACTGTTGCCACAAAATGTTAGAGTCCTGCATTATATTTGAAGAAATTAAATAATGAAAAATCTGCATAAATGTATGTATATTTCTCGTATTGTGATAAAACAACGGTACATAGAGTCATCGAATTTTGAATAACGTAATCCTCCAACAAATATGAGCATGCGGAAGACCAAATTTGAAATTTGAAATTTGTTTTATGATCGATTTCCTATTTTTTAAAACTTTGACGAATTTTTGATTAACAAACTCAAGGATTTCAAAGCGAGCAATGGCAACGTTGTGCAGAAAATCATTTTTATCTCCAGCGCGTGAGTCTCTGTATCGGAAATTCTAAAGATATGCTCGTTTTAAAACTATTTTGCGATATTGCTGTTGCACTGGATCTTATGGTTTAAGTGCGAGGAACATGATATTTAATAAAGAAAGGTAACACACAAAATGTTAAAAAACGCCCCTTTGGACGTAATTTAAAATCTAAAACATTTCAGATTTTTTTTTTTTTTTTTTTTTTTTTTTTTTTTACATTTTGTGTGTTACATTTATTTATTAAATATCATGTCTTCGCACTTAAACCATAAAATTCCGAACATAGCTTTAGAATTTCCGACACAGAGACTACGTGCTGGAGATAAAAATGTTTTTATCTGTACAACGTTGCCATTGCTCGCTTTGAAATCCTTGAGTTTGTTAATCAAAAATTCGTTAAAGTTTTACAAAATATGAAATCGATAATAAAGCAAATTCCAAATGTCAAATTTGGTTTTCCACATGCCCATATTCGCAGTAGGATTACGTCATTCAAAATTCAATGACTCTATTTAGGTTGTTTTATCACAATGCGAGAAATATACATACATTTATACATATTTTTCATTATTTAATTTCTTTAAATATAACACAGGGCGATAATACTTTGTGGCAACAGTTTGAAAAGTGATTCGCTGTTTGTAGTGAATCGACCCAAAATCGCAAAAGGAAAACAATAGTCCTTCAGGGACAAATCTTTTGGATTAAAAATCTGAAAGCTTTCAGATTTAACATTACACTCATAGAGACGTTTTGTGTGTTATTTTGTAGGTTACACCTTTAGTTGTTATATATCATGTTCTTCGCACTTGAAACATAAAATTCAATTCAACAGCAATACCGCAAAATAATTTTAAAATGAGCATATCTTTAGAATTTCCGATACACAGCTGGAGGTGCTGTGTATCGGAAATAAAAATGTTTCCGATTTTAACCTGCGCTGGAGATAAACATTTTTGTTTTTTTACGTAGTGTTGCCATTGCCCGCTTTGAAATTGTTGAGTTTGTTAATCAGAAATTCGTTAAAGAGTTACAAAATATGAAATCGGTAATAAAAACAAATTCCAAAGTTCAAATTAAGGCTTCTAGGTGCCCATATTCGCAGTAGGATTACGTCATTCAAAATTGGATGGCTCTAGGTACCGTTGTTTCATCACAATGCGAGAAACATATATACATTTATGCAGATTCTTCATTATTTAATTTCTTCAAATATAGCACAGCGCGATAATATTTGGTGGCAACAATTTGGAAAGTGAAACGAAGATTTAAAGTTTTCGACGCAAAAGGCCAAAACGAAATGAATAGCCCCTCTATGCTAACGTCTTTTGGGCTAAAAAGAATCTTGAGATCTGCGTGATACCATTTTGGCTTTGGCTCTTGGAAGACTTAGAAGAGTTGCTTGGAATCCCAAATTTCTGTAGAACATAGTTTGTAGACAATTAAGTTAACAGAAACTTGTTTATTCCAAAACAGTGCAAAAAACATTAAACCAATGTGTTCCGAGTATTTTTCCACCTTTCTAAGGGCCCACCAGCGGCCGAACGGTAAAGACGCTGAACACTGGTAGTTCGGTCCGAGGGTTGAATCCCGCGAACGGGCTGGCTGCATGGGCGTTTTCGTGGTTTTCCCCACGTGTAACGTGTATACAAGCCAGTTTCCCTTAGAAAGTCCTCCACGAAGGCATCCCTCCCTTTAGGCAGATAGCCCTCGTGTGCTTTGCCATAAATTAATAATCCAATAATAATAATCCACCTTTTTAAATCAACAATTTTATTTTCTTTTTAGAAGAAAATACATAAGCTTTATTTCATTTCCCCTTTATTCATAAAAACAAATCCAATTTATATTACAGTCTGTTACTTTAGAATAGGCAATTCAAGACCAATTCTTTCTCCCCGTCAGATCCTCTAATTTGCTAAAATCCTTTCATTCCTTCTGTGTGGTTATGACGACGCCTGTTATGATCGTAAATGAGAGGAAGAACACCTTGAAGTACTTATTTTAAAGTAACAGACTATAAATTACCAAACAATGGCAGTAGAAATAATAATAAAAATATAAAAATACAAATAAATTATTCAATTATATTTTTAGATATTTATTTTGAGGTCCAAATGATATTCATTAATTCTTACGGAATTTAGTTATCTCTGGAACCCCAGATTAGGGTAGAACATGTTTTGAAAAAAAAATTAACAGAAACTTTGTGTATACGAAACAGTACGAAAAACATCGCGCATTCGAAGAATCTTTCCCACTTTTTTCAATCAACATTTTTCTTTCTCCTCTCCTAAGAAAATACATAATTTTTATTTCATTACAATTTTGCTCATAAAAGCAGATCGGCTTCCTAGTACTTTAGGTAAGAATAATATAAAAAAGAACATTTCGAAAGCTTTCAGATTATTAAACCCAAAGGGGCGTTTTTTAACGTTTGTGTTACCTTTAATTATTAAATATCATGTTTTTCGCATTTAAAGCATAAAAGTCAATTCAACAGCAATATCACAAAATATTTAAAAACAGCATACTTTTAGAATTTTCGATACACAGTCTCGCGCGCTGGGATAATATTTTTTTTTTCCCCCCTCGTACAGTGTTGCCGTTTCTCGCTTTGAAACCGTTGAGTTTCTTAACCAAAAAAAATCCGTTAAGGTTTTACAGAATATGAAATAGATAATAAAACAAACTCCAAATTTGGGGCTTCCAGATACTCATATTCAAGTGGAGCACTACGTTATTCAAAATGTGATGTCTCCGGGTACCGTTGTTTTTTTCACAGTACGATACATTCATGCAGATTCTTCATACTTTAGTTTCTTTAAATATAAGACAGGGCGACAATATTTGGTGGAAACAATTTGAAAAGTGAAACGCCGTTTTATAGAGAACGACGCAAAATGCCAAAAGGAAATTAATAGCCCTTCTGAGCATATTGCCCTCCTTTGGGCCAATAAAAAATATTATTTAAATTATTATTTTATATAATTAGTTTTTCAGTTTTCGAGAGTTGAAAAATTCCTGCAAATTTTGATTTGGATATGCGGAACTCCTTGTTTGGAATCCCAGCGTCCTGAGAAGCAGAGTTTGAAGATAACTGGCCAAAGCCCAAATGAAAGTGTTTCGAATTCCGTTAGAGATGGGATACGTTTTGGTCATTCATTTCACTTATTTCTTCCTCAACTATCTTGTTACAATTCACAGACATAACTTTTATTTCACGTAGTTCATATCATATGCTGAATTTTGGCACTTTACCAAAACCTGAAGGCTGGTCCTATTCATTCTTGTTCAAGCTCTTGCACATATGCTTCGCTTTGGAAAGATACAATTTTCTGCAGACAAAAGGTAACTATTGAAAACCTTCTTATTTTTCATTGCTGTATTTTTTGACTAATGCACCTGAAAGAAGATTTCAACCAAGTTTCCGAAAAGTTTGGACAGTTATTAGTTTTATTTGTTCGATGAATACTGACTACTGTGCCGAAGATCCCGGGTTCGAATCCCGGAGAAGGTATGGATGTTTGTAAATATATAGTGTCCATGCCGCATGGGGTACTTTAAATATGCGGTCCACCAGCGGCAGAGCGGTAAAAGTCGCTGAACACTGATAGTTCGGTCCGAGGTTCGAATCCCGCGAACGGGCTGGTTGCATGGGTGTTTTCGTGGTTTTCGCCATGTGTAACGTGTATACGAGCCAGTTTCCCTTAGAAAGTCCTCCACGAATCTTTAAATATGCGGTGAGCCGAAAGCCTTCGCGAGTGGGGGAACAGGAGTGAGAGATCCTCAGACCCTCCCCCCCGGGGGGTGCTCTCCATCAACATTCGGAGGCAGACTGAGCTAAATGTCACTGTCATCTGGAAGGTGCTCAAGACTGTTGCCAACAACAGGCTTAAACATGCGCTCCTTGCCAGGAGCAATTTCGTGGACTTGGGCTAGGTCAGACAAGTGAGCCTTAGCAACAATAAAAGCAACAACAACGGTAGAATTAAATGGGGGTTTTCGTACGTTTTGATTACATCCTGAACGATTACATCGATCACGATTACATCTTGAACGTTTATTACAATTACATCTTGAACGTTTATTACGATTACATCTTGAAAACGATACGATTACATCTTGACAATTTATTACGTGAACGAAGAACATGATAACCCATCTTATTATCAGAAACAATTATCAAACCAGGTTTGCGAAGTTAAAGGCACAATAACTTTTAGTTTTGGATTAAAAGACAGAGGAAATTTATTTGCAATAAATTATCAGAGAAAATCATTAATTTTGCACTTAGCTTTCATGAACTGCTTTCTATTTTAGAGACATTATGATTTTATTAGAAGCCAGAGAGATGAAAATTTAGCAACCGCCTCCGCCGGGAATCGAACCCCGGACCTCTGGAATACCGGCCCAGCGTGCAGAACCACTCCCCCACGAAAGCACGCTAGGAAGGCGAGAGAAATACTCCCCCTTTTAAAGGGCGACTGGGGTTTTTAGAGGACCTAATCGCCAAATCCTGGTTGGGGAGAAATCATCATCCAACACCCTTTTAGTTCGGGCGCCACTGTGGAGGATTTTATTCGAAGCCAGAGACACGAAAAATTAGCAACAGCCTTCGATTAATTACATTTTGGCGTACCAAAACAAGAACGCATACAAAAATGGCGGCATTGCTCGGCCGGAGGATCGTTATAAGTATGGTTGCCCGAAGAATGGTTACACGCGTGTTTGCCTGAATTTAGAACATACTGAAAATTTCTAGATATCTACTAAGGTTGGTTTGGTTTACTTCACTGCGGCAAAGCACTCGAAGGGTATTTGCCTGAGGAGAGGGATGCCTGCCTGGAGGACTCTCTTAGGAAAACTTGTTTGTGTACCGAAAAATTGTTATACGCAGAGTTGCCTGAATTTGCACATTTTAAAAATTTGGCAACATCTACTAAGATTGGTTTGACTGTGACAAAGCACTCGAAGGCTATCTGCCAGAGGGGAGGGATGCCTTCGTGGGGGGCTTTCTAAGGGAAACTGGTTCTATACATGTTAGACATGGGAAAATCACGAAAACGCCCATTCAGTCAGCCCATTTGCGGGATTCGAACTTTGGATCGATCTAAAAGTGTTCAATGACTTTACTACTTGGACGCTGGTGGGTTCACTTCTGCTAAAGAGGTTGTGATAACACGTAAGTACCGTATGATGTAGAAAATGTCGCCCAGTTAAATGGTTTCGGTTTTTTGATTTATTTAATTATGGCAAAGCCACCATGTATCTATCTGCCTAAGGAGAGAAATGCCTTCATGGAGGACCTTTCTAAGGGCAGCTAGCTAGTATACAGGTTACACATGGGCAAAACCACGAAAACGCCCATGCGGGCGGTCCTTTTGCGGGATTCAAATCTCGGACCAAACTACCAGTGTTCAGCCACTTTACCGCTCGGAAGCTGGTGGGCCCCAACTGAATGATAATTTTATCAAAAATAATGATGTTGAATATATTTACAGAAACAGATTGGTTTGTAACTGTAAATTATGACTAAGATTGTATAATGTAATTTTTATTTAGCTACATATTAGTTTGTATCATTTCTTAGTTTCTGGTATAATTCTTCATCCCCTCCCCCTCGAAAAATGCTAACGTAAAACTGCGACAATGAAACCTTTCGCAAAATTATTAATTATTCTAGATTGCGAAATTTTCGCTAATTCTCACTACTTAAACGCAAATTTTGCTCTTTTTTTACCTTAACTATCATGATGATGATCTGTACGAATGGGCAGAAATGATGATTATCAGCTAAAGAAAGGATTGGTTTTCACTTTAATTATATCACCCTTTCGTGAAGTAGGTGATTTGAATGAAATGGAATACGTCAAATGGAATAAAAGGTAAATCGAAAAACAAAATTAAAATAACACAAGAACAAACCGTAAGCAAAATTATCACAAAAATGAAACAGATATTAGTTTGTTTAAATCAGCATTTAACAAAACAAAAATCTTTAGAAGGTATTAAAAAAATTCATAAATACACTGCATAATTTAAAGACTGAATTTCGATATTTTATGCTGTGTGTTTTACTCTAATTTAGCCTTTAAACGCATGGCGTGTTCGTTTGAAAAGCAATTCCCTTCCCCCGCCCCTCCCGAAAGGTAATATTCTTGACAAGGCGCAGGGCTTGACAAGGCATAATAGGGCTTAAATGGAGCAGAAAGCTTCTTTTTTCTTTTCTTTTTCTCGATTCCATTGTACAGTGAGAGTCAGAATTCGCCGTGCTTTTGGGCCATTTAATGACATTGTCCTTTACAATAAGACTTTTTTTTATTGTTATGATTATGTCGATGACTGGGCTTCAGTTATGACTAATTCACAATGAAAAATCACTGGCAACAATAAAAGAACATTAAGAAACCCTGAGAAATTAGAGTGAGAAATTAAAGTGGCTTGACTGGTGGATTTGCTAACGATAATGCGTAAATATTTGAATAGAACGATTAAAGCTTGTGCAGTCATTAGGATTCTTTGAAGCAGGAGATGAGAAAAGCCCTCACCGGGACTCGCACCTGGACCTCTAGAATACGCGTCGAGTGTGCTAACTGTTACACCACGAAGGCATGCAGAAAGGAGGGATGTTTGTAAGACTTTAAACAGTTATTTTCTCAAGTTTTCTAAGCATAGAGGCAAATAAAAAGAAATTATTACATTCTCCAGCGCCCATTTTACATGATGTAAGTGGTTAGCACATCCAACTAAGAGTCTGAAGATTCATGATTAGGATCCCGGCAGGGATGCAATCGACAATCCACGTTTTCAGCTTCATACATGTCATAGTCTCTCTAGCGCAGCCCGAGTTAAAATATAGCGGACGATATTTATATTTTAACTCGGGCTACACTAGAGAGACTATGACATGTATACGTTACAATCCTGGATCTAGTCAGTGGGTATCGTGTCTCTCCCCAGTCATCTTTAACCTGGAGGGAAACGCAAAGATTGACCTCCCACCTCGTCGCCGGTATCGACCCATTCGTGGTGTAAGTGATTAGCATATCCTGCTGACAATTAGAAGTTATCTCGTTCGAATCTCGACGAGATTTCACAAGTTATTACGCAATGAGCCTGATGAGTACTGGTAGTTCGACCTCGATTCAATAGTGGCAAATGGGCTGGTTGTAAGGGAATTTTTGCGCGTTTCTTCATGTGTAGAGTAAATATGAGTACATTTTTAACAGAACATTCCTCCATGAAGAAATCACTCCCTTATTAGATAGCACTTTTCTGCAATCTAAATAAATCCAATCAAACGGAATGCTGGAATTTAATAATCCAATCCAGTCGAGCCCCGATAAGGGCAAAATGGATTTTTAATAATTTCTGTGCCGAAAAATCCTAATAGACTCTACAAGGTAGCAAATGTGTTTTAAAATCCTCTTGCATGTATATGTATTTACATTGATCTTTATGCTTTTGTTGATATTGTAAGGATATTTTGTACCCAAATACCTCAAGTACGATTTAAGAAAAATAGTCGATGGTTTTGATAGCGCAGTAAAGGCATCTTTTCAATTTGAAGAACAACGTCGCGGCAATTTCTTATGCGCATAAAAGTACCTAAGCATACCATCACTGGCAACAATAAGCTAGTTACGGGAATACGACTGGGGAGAGACACGATACCCACTGACTAGATCCAGATTGTAACGTATACATGTCATAGTCTCTCTAGTGTAGCCCGAGTTAAAATATAAATATCGTCCGCTATATTTTAACTCGGGCTGCGCTAGAGAGACTATGACATGTATGAAGCTGACAACGTGGATTGTCGATTGCATCCCTGCCGGGATCCTAATCATGAATCTTCAGACTCTTA
Organism: Stegodyphus dumicola; assembly: GCF_044657685.1. NCBI lineage: Eukaryota > Metazoa > Arthropoda > Arachnida > Araneae > Eresidae > Stegodyphus > Stegodyphus dumicola. Next base: position 182,888,425 of record NC_140775.1, read on the forward strand.
GTTGGATGTGCTAACCACTTACATCATGTAAAATGGGCGAATAAAACTGACCAATCGAATGAAATCAGCCAGTTACGGGAATTTCCCTTTAGAACACGTTTGTTTTAATCAAATACAAGAAAGAATACAAGACCTAAGTGCCTTGTGTCATTTGCATGGAGAATTTTTAAGCTAAATTGGATCCAATTCCACTTACACTAAATAAAAACCATGAAAATGCCCATGGAATTAGCCTATTCAATGGTGCTCGAACTTGCTTTTAACTACCAGTGTCCACTGGATTTATCAGGTTCAATGGTGGTCACACGTTTACAGCATAAATAATGCGAGAAAATAAAATATTTTTAAGCAAATATTACTTGCCTGCTTTAGGTAAGCAGTCCTAGTGTGTATATACATGTGTCCATTACATTTTCAAAATCTAAATTTTTCGTCACTAACAAGGTTCTATTTCTGCAAATAAAGAAAATTAAAACCAGTTTCGCTTTTATTTATGTTATCAACATGCAAGTGAGATAAGTCACAACAAAATTAATTAGGAACCCATGACCTTCCGGCCCGATTCCGGACATACGGTAATCCTAATTATCAGCATCGTTATAATTATGATTAACATACCTGCGGAATTGAGCCGAAGGGACGTAAGTTCCTGATTATTGTTGCTGTGACTTATCTCACCTGTTTGACAGTAACATCCTTGAGCACCATCCAGGTGACAGTACGACTTTGCTCAGCTCCGCCCCCCCCCCAATTTTGATGGATAGCACTCCAGGGGACGGATCCGAAAGTCTCCCATCCCTCTTCCCCTACCGATAACCTCACCAGAGGATTTTCGGGTTGCCACATGTTTAGAGTATCCTCATGCCGCACAGATATACAAGCATCCATGCCTTTTCCGGTATTCGAACCCGTGCCCTGCGGTACGGCAGTCAGTGTCCCAAACCACTATACCGGTTGGGCGGCGTTTCTGATTATACCACGGCCCATGTTCAGGATAAGAAAATAGTCCTGAATTTTGAATCGAGTGGTTTTAGAATTGTAGAAGGCATTATTAACTTGTATGAAATCATATTATTTCTATGTTCATTTATCTTACTTAATACGCCATTTTTTTGCTACCTCATTTTAATGCTTTCACTCAAGACCATCTTTATTTAAGTACGTCTTCAAGATCTCCTAACCTCAGTCAGGAATTTAAGAATATTTTCTAATCCATCTCCTTAATATATTAATCTTAAATATATTAATAAAGTCTCAACTCAAGATTATTAGTCAAGACTTTTACTCAAGAATGACTCTCTATCAAGAATTTCCAAGAACTTTTCATTCAAGTCACCCTAATTCATTCAAATACTATTCTATTTCTCATCAACTTTTATTAAATTACTGCTCTTCATTCTCCATAATGAAAAACTATACTTTTATTCTAAACTCTCTACAAAACTTACATTCTCAGCCCCTTACTATTCTCATACATAATGTTGTTCATTTTTAAAATTTGTAGTTTGGTGTATTTAATTATGGCAAAGCACACGAGGGCTATCTGCCTAAGAGAAGGGGTGCCTTCATGGAGGACTTTCTAAGGGAAACTGGCTCGTATACACGTTACACATGGGGAAAACCACGAAAACGCCCATACAGCCACCCCGTTCGCGGGATTCGAACCTCGGACCGAACTACCAGTGTTCAGCGACTTTACCGCTCGTCCGCTGGTGGGCCCTTCAAAATTTGTAATGATCTTTTTAAGTATTTACTTACGTATTTATGTTTCATTTATTTAGATATTACGTATTTATATATTTAATTTTTTAAAAAAATTTATTATATAATTCTCAAAATTCTAATACTATATTGATTTCATTTATAACAACATTGTATTTAGGTATTTATCAAATCCTAAATTTTTAATTTTTATTTATTGTATCTATTTATGTATTTATATATTTATTTTATGATATTTAATTTTTATTAGGTAATTATCAAAATTCTAAAACTTTATCGTATTTTATATATAACAACACAGTTGGTAGATGATTCCATCAGTTGAGCATAAAAGCTGAATGTCTTAAAGGCGGTGCAGCTGCTCATCTAATGGTAAATAAATAAATACATTATTAACTTGTAGAAGGAGGAAGGAATGGGAGATAAATTTTTGTAATTTTTTTCTGTAGTGCTGATATTTTAGGATTAAAAATTATCAATTTTTACATTTTAATTAGTAGTTTTATTACTATGTACTCGTAGCATCTCTATTTTTACAGAAGATTTACTAATAACGCAGTTTACATTTCAGTATTGCTAGTATCTGTTGATCAAGCTCTTTACTTTCGCCTTGCTTCATGTCAAAATTTGTTAGTCGCTTCAATTTAAGGGGACTCATACACCTTAAAACCCAAAAGATCTTCGAATATGTGACTTCGAATATCTTCGAATATGTGTAAGAATTAGGATAACTTATTTATTTTAAAAGCAATTATTTCCAAATTTTTTACAGCTGACTACATAATATAGCTGCTTTCTGAAATATTAATCAGAAAGTTTGTGTTGCCACAAATATTTTTATAATTTAATCCGCTTTTGTAACAAAATGTTTCGTCGTGTTTCCACCTTGTGCGCGCAGATTAAAACATTCTGTTGCATAATTTAATTCCATATTTAATAAATAGCTTTTATAACATTTGGAAACGACTGTGAACCAAAAATTCTAAGAATTTCACTTTGAATTTTTATTTTATTTGGAGCCGAGATTATAAAATACATTTTATTAAAAAAATCTGTAATATTTTCGTGCATAAAAGATTTTAATATTAAAATATTCATCAGATTTTTGGTTCAGTTAGAAAATAGTGCCCCTATAAAAATTCCATCAAATTTCAAGTATGTACCATTAACCATTTTTAAAATATAATGCGCGCAAGATGGAAACATGACGAAAATTTTGTCACAAAGCGGATTAAATTACAAAAATACTTGTGGCAACACAAACCTTCTGGTTATTCGTTTCCAAAGCAGCTATATTTTGTAGTCAGCTGTAAAAATTTGGAAGTAATTGCTTTTAAAATAAATAAAATATCTTAATTCTTGCAATAATCACATATTCGAAGATCATAAGAGATTTAAGGTGTATGAGCCACCTTAAAAATTCTAAGGCTTTTTTTTTAGCGCTAAAATTTTCTTTTCGTAAGTTGTCTTGAATTAGCCCGCCTACATCCATTATAATCAATGTACCACTTCCCTTTATTTCGTAACATACCTATTTATAGAACAATCTTCTTCGTTTTAGAACTTCCCTAACTGACATCAATCGCATTCTGCTGCGAGAAATACTTTAATCACCAGCTGAATGCCAACAGTATCCATCCCAACAGCCTTATCTGGACTCTCTTGCAGCAGCTTAGAAGGAGAAGAACTTGGAACTTAACAAGCCCAGACCAATCATCGTCGTCAGCTGACTTCTATTGCCAATTACATTCGATTCGATTACGAATCAAAGGACCTAAATTCCTGCATTGATTAGATACTAGTTGGCTTGGAAACTGACATTCAACCCTTTTCTATTGGCCCCTGCACCGAGGTTCCTAGTTAGGAGCTTCATTGAAACTCTCGATCTGATAGTACCAGCTCATCAGAACAGTGTATCAGGGAACGGATGTGACGACGGTTCCCAAACGATTCCAGTTATTTCCTGATGATTCCTCCCTCCCCTTAGCTCGCGTTGCTAGGTAGCGTGATTAGCGATCAGACGATTCGTTCTCTAATCATTGATTATTAGCGTGTGATCGATAGTTTGAGTGCTTTTGTGATGAGCCCTTTTCCGGTTATTTGCGTGGAAGACGCCTTCATAGAATGATTCCCATATCATGGTTGAAACAAGAAAGGAAGGGTAGTAGAGGAAATTGCTCACTCCAATATTCCCCCCCCCGGTTGTTGCAGTTGTTAAAAACTAGGCCAATTATAATAATGGTATGACTAATACGTGCTTCGGAATATTTGCGTGTTGGCTATGTAGCATACAACTAAAAGCATCAGATATGTAATGTTGGTTGAATCATATTCGATGAACTCTGTAGATTCGGAATTAATTCAATTATTACAAAACAGTTACGTATTGTAATTGTAGTTTTGTGTTATTATAATTGTATTGTAGTCTTGTATAATTGTGCTGTAGTTTTGCTTAATTTTACATGCATTGACACATATACTACTGAAAATGAATTTCGAATGCACTATAAACTTCATTCAAACAAGAACAGAAGTGAGGACAGTAATAGGCATAAAATATTCACAATAAATCAAAACAAACCAACTCAAATTTTGTGTCTATTAGTTATTTTCCTTACAATTACTTTCGAAACTCTATTACTTTTCTTTCCGCTAAAAATGTTGGCTTAATTTGTAGAGACATTAGGTAATTTTTTTTTTTTTTTTTTTTTTTGGAGAGAGGAAAAATTAGCAGCGCCTTCGCCGGGAATCGAACCACGGACCTCTGGAATACCGGCTCAGCGTGCTACCGTTACACCACGAACGCACGCTGGAAAGCGGGAGAAATACCTTATAAATTTAACAAGAATGTAAGCTAAAATTTCAAGATGTATAAAATTTTGTCGAACACTATACTCTGTCGAAAGCGGAACATATTCCTCTTAGCCTCTTGAGTATCACAATATTAACATTTTATTAAATTTATTTATGTATGTAATTAGTATTATACACAGGCATTTATTTATGTATGTATGTAGTTTTATAACAGCATATTAATTACAATGCAATTAGTTTTACAATAATGAATATTTAATGCAATTGGTATTACAATAATTTATTTATTTATGTGTGTAATAAATATTACGATAACACTTTATAAGCCAAAAGAGCGTTAAGTTTCGTTTTGGCATTTTGTGGCTTTTCACCATAAACGGCGTTTCTCTTTTAAAATTGTTGCCACCAAATATTATCTCCCTGTGTTATATTCAAAGAAATTAAATGATGAAGAATCTGCATAAATGTATGTTTGTTTCTCGCATTGGGATAAAACAACGGTATTTAGAGACATCAGAGTTTGAATAATGTACGTCTCCACCAGAATATGGGCATATGGAAGCCCAAATTTGGAATTTGTCTTATTATCTACTTCATATAGTGTAAAACATAGAATTTTTTATTAACAATCTCAACGATTTCAAAGGGAACAATGGCAACACTGTACGAAAAAAAACATTTTTATCTCAAGCGCGCGAGACTGTGCATCGGAAATTCTAAAGATATGCTCATTTTAAATTATCTTGTTATGCTGCTGTTGAATTGAAGTTTATGGTTTAAGTATGGAGAACATGATATTTAATAAATAAAAGTAGCACACAAAACGTTAATAAAAGCCCCTTTGGGCGTAATTATAAAATCTGAAAGCTTTCAGATTTTTTTGTCAATTAAAAACTTATTAAAATTTTTAAATTTTATCTTTTATCTGTGAATAAAAGTACAAGTTCATACCACTGTATGTAAATAGTTATAAACTTCTTTATTTCTTAACACAGCTTGATAGCGTTTCGATTCCGATAAAGTTTGCAGTCTGTAAAAGAAATTATTAGGCATTCTCTAGACTTTCTAGTAAGAGAAATTACTAGACTTTCTCTAGATTTTCTAGTAAGAGAAATTACTAGACGTTCTCTAGATTTTCTAGTAAGAGAAATTACTAGACTTTCTCTAGATTTTCTAGAAAGAGAAATTACTAGACTTTCTCTAGATTTTCTAGTAAGAGAAATTACTAGACTTTCTCTAGATTTTCTAGTAAGAGAAATTACTAGACTTTCTCTAGATTTTCTAGTAAGAGAAATTACTAGACTTTATGTAGATTTTCTAGTAAGAGAAATTACTAGACTTTCTCTAGATTTTCTAGTAAGAGAAATTACTAGACTTTCTCTAGATTTTCTAGTAAGAGAAATTACTAGACTTTATGTAGATTTTCTAGTAAGAGAAATTACTAGACTTTCTCTAGATTTTCTAGTAAGAGAAATTACTAGACTTTTTTTAGATTTTCTAGTAAGAGAAATTACTAGATTCTCTCTAGATTTTCTAGTAAGAGAAATTACTAGACTTTCTCTAGATTTTCTAGTAAGAGAAATTACTAGACGTTCTCTAGATTTTCTAGTAAGAGAAATTACTAGATTTTCTAGTAAGAGAAATTACTAGATTTTCTAATAAGAGAAATTACTAGACTTTCTCTAGATTTTCTAGCAAGAGAAATTACTAGACGTTCTCTAGATTTTCTAGTAATAGAAATTACTAGACTTTCTCTAGATTTTCTAGTAAGAGAAATTACTAGACTTTCTTTAGATTTTCTAGTAAGAGAAATTACTAAGTCGGTCAATCAGGTTCGTTTATTATTAATTTTGAATTACGAACAATTTACAGATTTTCGGGTGAGATATTTGTGTTCTTTTTTAGTGGTCATAAAAACAATCTAAACTCGGACTACAAATAACTAAATCTTGAAATCTCTTCAATACCGAATTAACAACAAATCCATAACTAAAATGCATTCACGAGCGATATAAAAATGCTTGAGGGGGGTCGCCATTTTGATACTATTGCTTTAGTGAATATAAATGGAAGCAGTTTCCCACGCAAAATTTTTTCTCATGGAATGAAATGAAAAACTAAAATAAAATGCATAAGTATATAAAGAGCAAGAAGGGGGGGGGGATAATTCAAACACACTTCATGCTGTTAGCGAATTTCATTCCCATGCCATGCCTAACATATTTTATTTTTTACATACACTTGGTTATTATTAAGTATTAATATTCATGTAATTTGGACCCTTTTTCTCTACTCAGGTTAAGTTTTGTGGCAAAATATATTACTCAAAGTGAAGAAAACAACCAATCAGAGGCAAGAATTAATGAGATGTGATGAAAGCCATTTTTCATTTGCATTTCAAATAAGTCTAGTGTGTGAAATTAATGGGAAAGCTGTAATTACGCTTTAGCCGTGGTAATATTTATCTAATGGGGCAAAAATAATACAAAAAGGGGGGTGAGAGGGAAAAAACTCGTCTGCCGACATCGATATGCTTTGAGAGACACGATTCCTTTTTCAACCAACCACTTGTAATTTCACTTCCTCAGCATATTTGACCGTGCGTTAATTTTTCGCATGGTTGGCGCATTTTAATATGGAAACCGCCAAGGACATGTGCGATAATTTGCCAAATGTAGTAGCTGAATAGGTTGCTTTATTATCAATACCGAGTTAAAAATGGCAAACCTGTTGACTTGCCAGTTCTAACGCAATAAAAATACTAGCTTTCATATTTACCAAAGCTATATTCAAAATTAAAAAAAACGAGAAAAATTGTTTTCCTGTTACGTTTATGAGAAATTCCTTAATCATTTTTATTGTGGCTTTACCTAATCGATGAGAGCCCACCTACGGCTGAATGGTAAAGTCGCTGAACACTGGTAATTTGGTCCGGGGCTCCAATTCCGGCGAATGGGGTGGGTGTATGGGCGTTTTCGTGGTTTCTCACATGTGTAACGCGTATATCAGCCAGTAGCCCTTATAAAGCCCTCCACGAAAACTTCGCTCCTCTTAGGCAGATAGCCTTCGAGTGGGCCATAATTGTAGAGGGTGCACAACTTTCGAAAAATTAGTACTCGACGGCACAGATTAGAGGGAAGTTTGGAGAGGAAATACCCAGATTAAAAATGAGGAATTAAGAGGCTATTGCTAAATTAAATTCCAAACCTGATTTACATATTTTTATCTTACATACATATAGATATGCACGCATGTATACATCAATGCTTAATAAAATGCATATATTTATATATTATTTTCATTAGAAATAAAATTTTAATAATTGCAAATGGAGTAAAATATTATATAAAAATCATAAGAATCTAGTATTAATTTAAATTCATATCCCATTGAGATAGCAACAAAAATAATAATAACATTGGAATCATCAAAATACGGCCACTGCAGAAAACAGATATATGCGAAACTGAAACTTAAAAGTTCATAAAAAGATCCACATTTCATACGATCATGAAAACCAAAAAGAAATTTTACGTTCCTCGTGACGCCATCTTCAGGATTTTGGTGTCCTGAATTGAAAACATAGCCAGTTTCTAGGACAACCAACCAACAATTTAGTAAATTACAAAAAATAAAATAATTAAGAAAAACTTTAGATTAAAGATCTTTGATTAAATTGTTCATTAGTTAAGCAACCCCGACAGGATACAGTGTTTTTTTACGAACTTTAATACCTTCGGAATTTCACATTTAAATGTGCGTTTCCGCATGTGAATGTTTGCTGTATGTATGTATAAAAGAAACCGAATAAAACTATAATAAAGAACTAAAAATTAACAAGTACTTTTACTTATTAGTCTAAATAGCCACAAAGGCTATTAATTTCGTTTTACCATTTTGTGGCGTTTCACATTTCAAATTGTTGCAACCTAATATTATCACTCTGTATTATATTTAAAGAAATTAAATAATAAAGATTCTGCATAAATGTATGTATGTTTCTCGCATTGTGATAAAACAACGCTACCCAGGGCCATCATATTTTAAATAACGTATATCTCCCCCCGAACATATGCATCTGGAAGCCGAATTTGGAATTTATTTTATTATCTATTTCATATTTTGTAAAGTATTTATGAGTTTTTGATTAAGGAACTCAACAATTTCAAAGCAAGCAATGGTAACACTGTACGGAAAAAAAAAAAAAAAAATATCTCCAGCGCGCGAGACTGTGTAACGGAAATTCAGAAGATATGCTCTTTTTAAATTATTTTGTTATACTGTTGTTGAACTGAAGTTTATGGTTTAAGTGTGAAGAACATGACATTTAATAAATAAAGGTAAAGAAAAATGTAAACACAAAACGTAAAAATAGTCCCTTTGGGCGTAATATAAAATCTGAAATCTTTCAGAATTTTTTTCTTCCTTTACTTTGTGCTTGAAGAGTTATATAATTATTAATTAAATGAAAAGTGTGAAATAATTACAACAGAATTCTTATTTCAGTTGAAGTCACATTTGCGGCAATACAGCAGAGCCGACAGAAGAAATATAACTCCTGATATATGCAGTATATAATTTCTTTTCTACTTTCAAGAGTGGATAAGAGTTCTAAAATAAGCTCTAAGATCTTTAGACAATGCATTTTACGCAAGAATAAGTTCTAACTGAAAAACATTCTTTCCGTTTAGTTACTTTTAATTCTTTCAGAAGTTTGTAGATGAAAATGTACCGAACGAAAAACAAGCTTAAAATAAAAATTCCTTTGTTCAAATTTCAAGCACGTTAGTTGGTATCTGAAAAGAACTGAATTTCCCGACATTTTAAAACGCATTTACGTGATGCCATTTTAAATATAAAGAGTTAAAGCTGCTTGATAAAATTACTACCCTTTTTCATTCGAAATGTATTTTGTGAAGTGAACAAAGAATTCCTTCTCTGCTTATTCTTTGCATTATTCAGCAATCCAAAAAATTCTGGAAAAAAAAATGGCAACAACAGCAACAAGAAAAGAACTCCATACTACAGAGATACTATTGTCATTCCTCGCTCTGAATTCGCAAAAATAAATAAATGACTCTATGAAAAAGTCATAATCTATTGAACATTTCCTTTATTTTCGTGCTTTTTATTTCAATTTCCTTCCCAATCGTGTTTCGTGAAGCCATAACAATTTAGCCCAATTCAAATAAGAACACTTACGTTTGGCTACATAAAAAGATGAGAAAAAAAAAGCGGGAAAATGACATAAAAAATGGAATTGCCATACGAGTAAGCCAGGCATCTGAAATTGAGTTCCACAGCGAACAATTCGTCTGTATGCGTGAGTCGCTTACACAAAGAGGGGTTGGTGGAGCAGGATGGAAGGGCCGTCGGGGCGGCGGTTACAGAGAAGGAACTCCATCTAATTCCTCTATTAGTTCACCGACGGTTGAGAGGAGACTCATGGTTGTGTTTCTGTATACATATTTGTTGAAGCATAAGCACCCACAGCGAATGCCGGCAGTTCAAATGTCACTTTTCCCGCCAATTTTCTATCCCCTCTTTTGTCTGTTCCGTTTTAGGGCGGTTGCAGTTTGATGCATCTATTGCTGCTGATGGGACGTGGAAATAAAAACTTTGCCTTGAACAAAAAGATGACAGAAATAACAACAAAAATTTTTAAAGTTTGACGTCACGTCGTTTTAAGAAGAAAGTGGGCAGTTTTATTTTTATGTGTTTAATTTTTAATTCTTTTTCTCTTTTCCTTTAGGTGAAAGTACTACAAAAGATAATTTGTAGGAGAAGAAACCCGCAATAAAATAATTTATGACGTCCTCGTGAATAAGTCAGGCGTTTCTGCTAGGACAATGAGCTTTTGTGTTTTGGTTTTGGGCGACGTTACTTTAAGGTTGGGATGACGCGCTTTTAGCATCAAAATGGGAAGGACATAACTCAAACAACGCGACGGATGCCGGTTAAAAAAATCATGATAAATTGCCAATCGCATTGCTTATAAATTGCGTAAAATGGCACCTGTATACACATATATATGTAATATAAAAGATCCAAGGTACATGACTTAAAAATAGACGTATATTATTGGGGGAAGTATAATCCTTTTACTTGCTGAAAAATCTTCATGTATCTTGGAACCATACATATATATAGAGAGAGAGAACGGCGCTGCTGTTTATGTATATATAACAGAGAGACAGAGAGAGATAAATATACATATATATTTAATAATAAAATTCCATAGTCAAGAATACACTTAAAATTCTAACTGTATGTTCTTTTCATTTTTTAATGGCGACGGTCTCTTATTTGAAAGTACGTGGAATTAATTCCACAACCCCGTAGTCAAGTTGTTTTTCCCGCCTTTTCTACACGTACAGTTATAGAATGTTCTCGAGATATTTAAAGCGAAATGGAATGGCTGACGAGGCTGACGTCATTTCTTGGAAGCTCCGCCTTTCCAGAGGCTATAAAAAGACTCGCAAAGGAATATCGGGGGCTTTTTCTTAAATGTCACGATGCAGTAAGCTTCATACAAAAAGTTATTAGTAATTCTTTTTTATTTACTCAGGAGATCTTAATTTTTGTAACTGCTATTTTCTCCTGAAATATAATAAATGGATCCTGTTTTTTAAACTTATCGTCTGGTAATTTAAGTTACGACTACATCTATGATTCTTCACCAATCTATTTATTCCGGACAAAAGCTGGTCCATCACACACACACACATATATGTATATACATTCTACTAAATATATATATATATATATATATATATATGATGTATCAGCTTTTGTCCGGAATAAATGGAATGCTGAAGAATCATAAATGTAGTCGTAGCTTAAATAATCAGACGATAAGTTTAAAAAACAGGATCCATTTATTATTATTCAGGAGTAATAGCAGTTACAAAAATCAGATATCCGGAGTAAATAAAAAGAATTACTAATAACTTTTTGTATGAAGTTTACTGCATCGTGACATTTAAGAAAAAATCCCCGATATTCTTTTACGAGTCTTTTTATAACCTCTGGAAAGGCGGAGCTTCCAAGAAATGACGTCAGCCTCGTCAGCCAATCCAGTTCGCTTGAAATATTTCCAGAACATTCTAAAACTGTACGTGTAGAAAAGGCGGGAAAAACAACTTGACTATGGGGCTGTGGAATTAATTCCACGTACTTTCAAATAAGAGACCGTCGCCATTAAAAAATGAAAAGAACATACAGTTAGAATTTTAAGTGTATTCTTGACTATGGAATTTTATTATTACATATATATATATATATATATAATCGAAATAGAAATTGAAAAGCTAACAAGTAATGAGATGTAAGACCTATTTGGTCAAATTTAGTAGAATGTATATATATATATATATATATAAATTTAGTAGAATGTATCAAAAAAGAGGGAACCCATATGTAGGAAGTTTAATTCCGAAAATTGTGTTTTAAAGTGACTTGAATGTAAATCACGAAAAAAAAAAAGTTTTAAGGGAACTTGAATTTAAATCATGAATAGCAAAATTTCAAACTTTGAAAAAGAATGCACTTAAAAATCAAGAATAACAATAATATGCATTTAAAAATGTATAAGTGGGCCCTTAAGAAACATTTCAAAACAGAATTAACTAAAAGCTAGGAAAGCGCAGTAGCAAATTTCAATAAGGAAATTCGGTGCAAGTTTACAATTGGGCGCCCCTTGTTTTTATGGCGATTCTTTTTTGACGCCAAATTTGGCGTCAGGAATACATATTTTCAAGATGGCCGCTACACAAAACCAAAATAAGAAGTCAAAGAATTGCACAAACTCGGTGTCCATGTACACATCGATCTATTTTCACTTAAAAAAACATCAGAGAATTGCACAAATTCGGCATTGCGCACTGCCTTGACTTTGTCCATGTACACATGGATCTATTTCCACTCAAAAAAAATCAGGAAGTTAAAGTCAAGTTAAAACTGTTATGGAAGCCAGAAATTGGGTTTCATCACCAAAATTGAAAAAAAAAAATTGAAACCAAACGAAGGGGCACCCAATTCTACACTAGACGAGGAAATTCTTTTATTATTTTAGTGAAAATACTCAATTTACTGTGATAAAAATGTACAAGATAAAATCCCGCATGCAAAAATTGATATTAATTTCCTTCGCCACATAATATGGTTTAACATAAACAAATATTAAAAAAAGCATTTAATTAATAATTACATTTGATAGAAATATGAACTTGACATTAAATGCTGCTTAATTATCTATAACTTTAACCTTTTCGTGTACAAGTCTACGCTTAATGTGATCCCGTTTCTCAACGGCTTCTTTGAGAACACCAAAGGATTGTAGAATCATTAGGTTATTTTGGAGCAAGAGAAATGGAAAAAGAGCAATACCCTCGACGGGACTCGAATCTGAATCTCTCGAATACGCCGAGTGTGCTGCCGTTACACCATGAAGTCATGCAGAAAGGGGGGCTAGCTTAGACGGTAAGGAAACAATTTTTATAGAATAACTTTTTACAGAATTTATAAGGTAATGTAATTAGGAAAACAGAAAAAAATTATTCATGAGTTATTCATAATAATTTTACAGCAAAAGCTCATTTACGAATATTTTATAATATTTCTGGAAATTACTCGAACGATGCTACACTCCTAATTTTCATACTCATAAGCGCATTTCTCACTCACTGGGAAAAATATGCAAATCTAAAATTTAAAAATTAAGCAAAATAAGCAACCTTTGCGTAGTGTATATTTTTTTGAGGGGACTTTTTTCTCCCCCAGGAGCAAGAGGAAAAATTCTGTAGATTTTTTTTTTTTTTTTTGTTCTGGAACAGAGGGATCTGTGTCTGGTAATCCTCAAAATCGGTATACAGGTATTCAAAATCTACACCAAACTGAAACTGCTATTTTTCTTAGTTTTAAACAGTTTATTAAAATCGAAAACAGGCTGTTTGGCCATTTAATCCCTTAATTGGCGATATTTTTTCTGCTCCTTGGTGATTGGTATGATCTTCTTTGACCTTATCTCGCTACCTTACTTTATAAGGTAGTTTCTCCCACCTTTCTGCGTGTCTTCGTGGTGTAACGGTAAGCAAACTCGGCGCGTATTTGGAAGATCCAGGTTCGAGTTCCGAAGAGGGCATTGTTAATTTTTCATGTACTCCTGTTTTAAAATAACCTAATGATTCTCCAACTTAATTTAAAATAATTATTCAATAATACTTTGAAAATATGAACCGAAATATTAATCGCAATAAGCGTTATAATTATAATATATTAGCGTTATAATTAATATAATAAGCGTTATAATATAACACAAACGGGGGGGGTCGTTGGCAATTTCAGATAAAAATATCCTAATGATAACACTAACCACAATCACACTAAGCGGCATCTTACATAGTCTTAGGATATAGTTTTAGTATCAATTACAATATCTATTAAAACATAAAGATTGATTAAGCCAGGCTACGAAAAAGTTGTAGACTATTTGTTAATTTTGGAAATGCTAATTTATACTGGCTTAAAAACATTTCATTCAAACGTCCGAGCCATACCAGTTCAAGAAAGGCCTCAATTAAATGAATTCATCCTGTAAAATTTGTAGGATAATAATATGTTATTACATATGGCTTTACTGGAAAGATTAATCCAAACATAGGATTATAACATGTCTAAATCAAATAAGCAGATATATTCTAATATACCTTTTCTATACAAAATACAACGTAAAATACTTCGTCTTCTTTAATTAAGCATTAAAAATTAATCAGAAATTCTCTAAATGAATCTGTCTTATTATCTTCTAAATGGAAACAATGCGTCTCTATGCTAATATAATTATTCATTGGAGAACAGTTTGTAATATATATTTAGGTAGTATTATCCAATTATGGTAATTACACTGAGCTTCTAAGTTGATTATTATGGTAAAGCACTCGAGGACTATTTGACTTTGAAGGGACATTTTCCGCAATATTTGGTAAGAGAAACTGATGCCGTTTACATCACACTGGGGAAAAATTATGAAACTTTGTAGCACTCCAATTGTTAAGTCGATGTAAACCAAGGCGAGCTTTGTTTATTTTAAAATCAGAAATTACACTTCCAAATAACTGAAAGTGCATAGCAACATAATAGATACATTTTTAAAGTACTTGATTCTCTCCCTTCTTTCTACGCGCTTTGGTGGTGTAATTGTTAGCACACTCGGCGCGTATTCGAGAGGTTCAGGTTCGAGTTCCGGCTAGGCATTGCTCATTTTTCATGTCTCCTGCTTAAAAAATCGTAATGACTGTTAACCAGAGAACAGGGGCTCCATTACCTAGCTGACATGATGTCTGCCTTACACAATATAAAGCCCCTGCCTCCAGAAGCTATTTATTGTCACTAAGCAAAATAAGTTTACAGTGGCATACAAAGCCTTCAAGAACACAAGGACATAAGTAACATAGTCATTAATAAACCCTAAAGAAAGCATGTTACATGTAGTACCTATAGCATTCAAACAATAAACCGAGTATACATTCATAATTTATATTGCAAATACGAAATACTTTCAAAACTGAATCCAACTAATTTAAATAAAAAACTATGGTACAAACAAACAAACAAAATATAATACATCCATTACTGTATTATACACAATTAATTTCAATTAGATTTACAATATCAAGAAGAACCATTCAATTTAGAAAAAATGCATAAAGGTAAACTAAGACAATAATAAACTGCCAACTAAAATTTTTTCATATGAATTCAGAATTAAGAACCAATAACTTTGATAAATGAATAATATTATCATAAAATACTCTGAACCTGAGATATTACTACAATACAAAACATAAATTTGGTTTAAAAACAAAACCATTCCAAGTAATATAAAACCTCTACATCAGGTTTGCTGGCAACGCGATAGAAATACAGTACAAGAATAATGCCAACATAAAGATATGAAAAATTTCAAATTCAAAAACCAAATGCATTCAAAAATAATGATTTCAGTACCATACAACAAATACTATGTGCGTCACAAATAAAACCGACTATTTGTACAATATAAGAAAGTAATAGGCTACAAGTAACCGTTACAATTTATAAAAGCATAGATGCATTCAATGTCAGATAACGTCCGTTCTACGTAAAATCATTTCCAATTTTAAATCAGTAACATAAGTAGTGGAAACAACAAAACTGAACAATTATAAGCATCAAACACAATAAGTAAACACAATAAGTTAAACAATTACCTATATGCATCAAAATCTAATGCAGTAAAAAAAAGAAAAAATCTAACAGTCGCTGAAAGTCAATTACTCACTTCCAATAGAGATGATCTGAGAGAATTATTTACAGAAAAATTTAATTCCTGACAGAAAAGCATAATTTCTTTAATTTCTTACTCTCATTAGAGTTTTTTTAATATCAGATCAGCCCATTTTGGCCTATGTTGATCTAAAGGTTTATTCAAATGAAATTTTTTTAATAAATGAACAGTGAAAGATAAAGTGTTCAGGGTCTCCCAACTGCCCGTTAAGAACAAAGCTCAGTCGTACGTAGTCCAAATCGAAAGAGATATGTATTAAAAGGTCCATGACTGGTGAAAAATTGAGTATAAAAATTCGATGTGCTTCTTTGACTGAGTGAAACTTTTGGGAAGAAAGAGAAGACTCGTCTTCCTCTGGAGCCAACTTTCCTGCCATTTCACAAGCAGTGCATTTAAAGTCTTGCTCTTCAAGTGTGAAAAAGGCAATTTCGTTGGATTTTCAATTCTGTTGATATCATTAGCAGCCCATTTAGCTAAAGTACCTGCTTTTTCATTGTCCAGTATGCCAACACGAGCTGGCACCCAGGTAAGAAGAGGTCATCGACTCTACACTGGCTCCCGAACTAAAAAGTGGTGGATGTTGATTCTTCACCACCAGGATTTGGCGATTGGGTCCCCTAATCCCCAGTCGCCCTTTAAAGGGGAAAAGTATTTTCTCCCGCCTTTCTGCATGCCTTCGTGGTGTAACGGTTACCACACTCGGCGCATATCGAGAGATGCGGGTTCGAATCCCGGCGAGAGCGTTACTCATTTTTCATGTCTCCTACATGAAAATATCCTAATGACTCTACATACTAAGAATAAGGGCGTGGCCTGTTGTGACGATGAGACCAACTTGTTCGGTTAGATGGGTCGCGCTGCGTCCACTACTGATACATAGTGAGAATAACATAGTTTAATACAGTTAAAATTATATAGTTTAAAGTACTAACACAGTTTAAAATAACGCATTTTAATAACAATAATAACACAGTTTAAAATACTTGATAGTTATGGTGAGAATAACACAGTTAAGCACCATTTTTTTTATTCCACAATTCATACACACTTTAAAAATTGTCCCTATATAAACCTTCAATTGAAGTTGTTTACTCTGAATCAATATTAGATTCAAGCCGCCCAGACGATATAGCGGATAGGGAAGCTCTATGCAAAGATTCGGGTTCGAATCCCGGAGAAGGCATGGTTGTAACTGTCCCTCCTTTCATAGGAAGCAACAGAAACCCCCTATTACGTGACTCAGTAATAAAATGGCCACCACTTCTGGCCTTAGGTGTGGCCAATGTCGAATAGGCTAACTCATTACCCGCCAATATGTTAAAAAAAATATTAGTTTTTAAGAGTCCAGAACAGAATTTTTTTGAAAAAAGTAAACAAATCTGAAAGATTTTATATTTTGTCCAAACGGGCGTTTTTGTCCCCCCCCCCCGTTTACAGACATATATACGTTTCAAGAGCATTTGGGCTAAAAATATTTAAAAACAGCATATCGTATCACACAGTCTCGCGCGCTAGAGATAAAAATGTTTTATTCTTTGCTGTGTTGCCACGGCTCGCTTTGAAATGGTTAAGTTTGTTAATAAAAAAAATCGTTAAAGTTTTGCAAAATATGAAATAGACAATTAAAAAAAAATTCGAAAGTCGGGCTCCCGGATGCCTATGTTCGGGTGAAGGACTATGTTATTCAGAATTTGTTGACTCTAGGTAGCGTCGTTTTTTTCACAATGAGAGAAACATACATTCATGTACATTCTTCATTATTTAGTTTCTTTAAATATAATACAAGGCGCTAATATTTGGTGGCAACAAACTGAAAAGTGATTCAGACATTTAAAATGATTCAATGCAAAATGCCGTTACGAGACTTACAGCCCTTTTGGGCTTAAAAAGGGGGAAAGAGAGAGAAGGTGGAAGAAAAAAGAAAGAAATAATGGCTTTTCTAAATTTTTGCCACCTGTTACATCTTAATAAATTTATTTTGTAAATTTCATTACGAAATCACAATCAGAGGCTACATGGGAAGTAATTTTGGGACTGTCTATCTATAATTATGTGGTTGTCAAACTGAAAACTTCAGATACCCTTTTCCCTTTATTATTATTATTAAAGTTTCGAACGCCTCTCCCGCCTGGGGTGCTCTTTTTCAAAATTGGGGGGGGGGTACTGAGCAAAGTAGTTATGTTACATGTATGGCGGCCAAGCTTTTTCCAACGACAGGCGAAATCTTATTTCGTAGACTTGCTCTGATTTCAAACAAGCGAACAAGACAATTATTTTGTAATAATCACTAAACGTTTACGAAAGTGCCATTAATTAAGTAAAAATTCAAATTAAAGAATTATTAGAATTACTTAGGAATTAATGTTTTTTTCCTCGAAGTGTTTAGATTTAGAATAAAAAATTGCGCAAGCAAAATTTAAAGTCATAAAATAAATATAAAATTTAAAGTCATTAAAATTTTTAAATATTTTCATTTCCGGTTCATTTCTTTTTAAATGTCCGAAACAAAATTCAACATTTCGAAAAAGAAAAACTATTTTTTTTGGCTTTTTTTTTTTTTTTTTTTTTTTTTTTTTTAGTCCAAAGGGATTTGAATCCCAAAGGACTATTAGTTTCGTTTTGGCATTTTGCGTCGGACTCATAAATGTCGGTTCACTTTTCAAACTGTTGCCACAAAATGTTAGAGTCCTGCATTATATTTGAAGAAATTAAATAATGAAAAATCTGCATAAATGTATGTATATTTCTCGTATTGTGATAAAACAACGGTACATAGAGTCATCGAATTTTGAATAACGTAATCCTCCAACGAATATGAGCATGTGGAAGACCAAATTTGAAATTTGAAATTTGTTTTATGATCGATTTCCTATTTTTTAAAACTTTGACGAATTTTTGATTAACAAACTCAAGGATTTCAAAGCGAGCAATGGCAACGTTGTGCAGAAAAAACATTTTTATCTCCAGCGCGTGAGTCTCTGTATCGGAAATTCTAAAGATATGCTCGTTTTAAAACTATTTTGCGATATTGCTGTTGCACTGGATCTTATGGTTTAAGTGCGAGGAACATGATATTTAATAAAGAAAGGTAACACACAAAATGTTGAAAAACGCCCCTTTGGACGTAATTTAAAATCTGAAACATTTCAGATTTTTTTTTTTTTTTTTTTTTTTTTTTTTTTTAAGACGACACGTTTTACTAATATAAAACCAGGAATTAATTTTTTTTTATGAAATTCGTTGTTTAAATTTGCGTATTTTCAATTTCAAATTGAAAATACTGAAAATGCTTGTTTGCGTATAGTTGTTTGCGTCGTCTTCTGTCGTTGTTTGCGTACAGTATATGTGCAAACATATGAGTTTAAATATATTGCGAACCTTAAATAAATTAAACTAAAATTTATTAAAATACAGAGTCATTAGAGTTAGATATGGCTTAAGAATTAATAATTCAATCCTAACGGACTGCTGAAGCTTTGAAATGCTGAAGCGTTTAAATTTTAAAAATATAGTTATTTATACATACTTATTTAATTGAGACCGTTCAGTAATTTATGAAATCACTTTCATTCCAGATCATCCCATCTTGCATTCAAATGTCTTAGATTTCTTTCACGTGTCATATTACATTTTCCCTCATTAAGTTACTTAGTTTCGCTTTCTCGCGTTCAGTGACTACCGTATAATATTGCTATTGCTCCTCGCGTCTTTGCAAAAGTTATTTTTCTTCCCAAAGAAGAGTTTGATCACCAACGATATCATCAGTTTTATTTAAAATCTGTACCAATATAAGGAAGCACTTCTGCCAAACTTTAAATTTTGGACGTTTATTTACTAATTTCGAACTAAGCAATACATAAATTCAGTGACCTTTGCGATTAAAATGTTCTGTATTTGTTATTTATTGCGCAAGCAAGTGTTTTTGTATTTTGCACTTTTAGGAATGCACATACAACATTACTAATAAAATTAGCAAAGCAATCTTGTGTTTGGTGTAGAATTTAGTTAAGACATTATCAATTTCGAGGGCAAACAGGTACAGGTCCCTCTTCATCAGGAGCAAAGAAATCGGCAAAGTGTTATTTCTGCCACTTCCCTAGCGTGCCTTCGTGGTGTAACGGTAGCACACTGGGTTGGTATCCAGAGATCCGTGGTTCCATTCCGGCGAAGGCGGTTGCATATTTTTCATCTCTCCAGCCTCCAAAATAAATAAATAAATAAATAAATAAACCTAATGACTCTACAAGTGGCGCCCGAACTAAAAGGGTTGTGGATGATGATTCTCCGCACCCAGGATTCGGCGACTAGGTCCCCTAAAACCCTAGTCGCCCTTTAAAAAGGGGAGTATATAAGGTATTTCTTCCACTTCCCTAGCGTGCCTTCGTGGTGTAACGGTAGCACGCTGGGCCTGTATTCCAGAAGTCCGTGGTTCGATTCCTGGCGAAGGTGGTTGCAAATTTTTCATCTCTCTGGCTTCCAAAAAATCCTAATGACTCTACAGTGTAATCTAATATAGTATCTTGAATAACATCTATGTCAAACACAAGATTGTTACTAACAATTATACGTTTTCCTTTGGCGTGTTTCTCTTTTGTTTTGACTAATAAACATACTGAATGGCACAGACTACTGAAAAATTTATTACTTCAAGCAATATCGAAAGAATTATGCAATCATGACCTAAATTTTTAATTGCTATTCCTTCTTTACTCAACGAATAAAACCAGGAAACAATGTTGAACCCCATGAAGATAATTTAATTTAAACTCAGTTGAAACTTTTTTTTAAGTGCTTCCAGAGTATTAAAGCAAAAGTCCTTCACAAAGAATAAAATGAAAATAAAATAATAATAATAAAAAAGGACTTCCACTTCAGCAGTCTCTCTCTCTTTGATGAAGTTAAGAAAAACCTGCAAAGTCGCCTCGGGGAGTGTCACCTCAAGTGAGAAGAAAACACATTCCCTCACTTGCAGCATTGAAAAACACTTCAACAACCAAACCAGAAGGACTCGTAAGAATTTCACCGTCCATCTTAGAACGAATTTTTTATACTTCCCCCCCCCCATTCCATCTACGTGAAAGGAAGAGGTACTCTAAGACCTAAAACCTCGGACACATTTACTCAAGTGACGGCGGATACAGCCGGCCTAAAAGCATCCTCTCAACTCTTCGCTATCCACTTGCTACCAGGATATGGCAGGGTTACCATTAGCTGGCGAAGTATCGCCCTTCTCATGTAATGTCTTTGAAGATTGGTGAGCTAAATTTTAAATCTTTTCTTTCAAGTCTTCCTCTTTCACAATTGCAAACAGCTTTTTATATCACATGAATTCCTTGCCATGGTAAAACGCTTCTTATATCGAACATATCTCTAATATCTCAAGCACAACTGATACAAATTTATTGCGTTAACCCTAATGTAAACATTAGCTAGCAGCGATGCAATATATAGCAATCTAAAATCAAACCTGCATACTTGCTTCCATTGCGAAAGGCGGAAGTAAAGGTTTTCTAAACTACAGAAATAACTCAGTAAACCTGACGCCAACCTTTCCTATACCTTACAACCTTAGAAAAAGTCTGAGTTTTGTTTGTATAATGTACGAAAACGATATTATTCAAACGTAGTACGTATATTGGTAGTATATTCAACATCACTTTATTCTGTGACGTGTTATATATATATAATTTTACGACGTTTATAAACATATGCATCACTTTTTCACCCTATGACCATGACATGACTTTTAAGTCCATATGATTCCATGACTTTTCACGACACTACTTTGTACGACTTTATTTCGCTTTTCTTTTACCCCCCTTTATTCTATAAGATTATATTCCACAGTTCTGTATATTAAATATGATCTTTATGGCCATATGATTCCACGACATTTCTCGCATATTATATATGACTTCACTTCGCTTTATTTCACATGATTATGCTCGACGGCTTTGTATATTCCATACGAATTTTATGGCCGTACGATTCCACGACATTTCACGAATATTGTTTATGACTTTACTTCGCGTTACTTTATTTCACATGATTATAGTCCATGGCTGTGTATATTCCATATGGCATAACGACTTTTATGACATGTGATTCCACAACATTTTTCACGACATATTTTTCATGCTTATTATATGTGACTTTATAAGGTATTTCTCCCACTTCCCTAGCGTGCCTTCGTGGTGTAATGGTTCTGCACGCTGGGCCGGTATTCCAGAGGTTCGTGGTTCGATTCCCGTCGAGGGCGGTTGCATATTTTTCATCTTTTCTGCTTCCAATTAACCTAATGTATCTGTTACGGTGAAACACCGAAATCTGGAGAATGTCGACTTTCACCGGTGAATGTCAACATTCACATAGTCTCTTGGTGTATGTCCGAAATATTTTCCAAATACTCTTATTTCTGGCTTACACCAGTCAATGTCGACATTCACCATGTACTAATGGTGAATGTTGAACATATAACAATCTTATATTTTCTTCTCCGTCATTCAGTCGCGAATAAACGCACTGGATACTTGAAATAAGAACTTAAAAACATGAGAACCTAAAACACACAATACATTCAAAATGAGAAAGGAAAATAATAGAAGTTAAAAACTCACTTAATTATACAGTACGTTCTAAATGAGAAAATAAAGTAACAGTCATAAAAAAACTTACTAAATTATGTGATTCAAATCTTATTTATTGCAACAACTTAAACTATTATGGAACTTTATGACCTCTCTTTTCGACTTTCACCAGAGCATATCTGTGATTGTCGACATACACCGGTGAGGGTCTTAATATACAAGAATGTAGTGAAATATTCGGTCTTTCACCGACGTATTTGGTGAATGTTGGTATTCTCCGGTGAAAGTCGACATTCTCCAATTTCGGTCTTTCACGGTAACATATCTACAACTTCACTTTTACTTTATTCCACATGATTATATTCCATGTCTCTGTATATCCCATATGACCTTTATGACTATATTTCACGATATATCCTCCATATTTTATATGACTTAGCTTGGCTTTTACTTCACTCCGCTTTATTCCACATGAATATACTCCACAGATTTGTGTATTCAAAATGACAGCGTAGAACATTCTCCACGATGAAGAAGAAAACACATCGTAATCAATAGCCAATAATAATGACAATAAACATATAAAACACCTCTAGTAACACACACGAACAATGGTAAATAATAAAAAAGAACTCCTTAGCCATAGCTGTTACTCATTTAACATTTATATGTCTGGATTGATATTTCCAATATCCATATGTAACAACATGACAATAAGCCTTGTGATTCCTTACTCAGTGATACGAGACATTCTTTGTTTCCCTTCCTAGGAATTCTGTCACGTATTCTCTCATGTATCTAATGTGCGTGTACCCAGAATGTCTGTATACATGTATATGAATTAATAGTAGTAGGTAGAAACATTGCAACGATCTTGCTAAAAAGTTACCAGGAGCTGTAGCTCCACGAAATATTTTAACGCAGTATTACATAAATAAGAAGAAATTTGTCTTAAAAAACTGGAAAAAAACTGTAAACACGCGAAAAAAACAGCCAAAATTAATGCTGGAAGACTTGCTAATGCACGAAAAAATTAATCTGACCGTTGTGATATGTGAAAAGTTAACTCACATGAAAAATAGATCGACGGAAAAAAATATATAAGGAAAGTACAAAAAACATAGATTAAAAATGCCAATACATAAAAAGCAAAAATTTAAAAGTTAAAATGAAGACACAAAATGCAACAATATAATATACTCTAATTAAATAGCGGAAAATGGTAAATTAACCCACTCATACTCTCAATTGGCTATTCAAGGGAAAAAAAACTGATTGTCGAACTAGGTTAAATACCATTACGCGTTTCGCCGAAACAGACCATTGAAGCTCTTGTTTAATGCGAAAAAATTTTTATAAAAGAATATTAGTATTTCCGAATATATCTTTTTTGGAATAAATCCTTTTTTTTTTTTTTTTTTTTTTTTTTTTTTTGAGCTTCACTGCTTTGTTCCTTTTTCCCGACGCGTCCGCTGAAATACACATTAAGGTGTCAAAAGCTATTGCAACTCCGAGCAATGTAAAATTAAAATCAAAATCAAAATAGAATGTATATGAATTTATGTACTTTACATATGATAATGTAACTATGCATCTGCACATTTTATCCTGTAACACGGCACCGTACTGCAAAAATCAAACTAGACTCCCACTCTAAAATTAATTGCACCAATTATCTGTTCAGCATTGTATTAAATACAATGCTGAACAGATAATTGGTACGTAATTGATAGTATTGTTAATGTATGTTAAAGTAGCACGTACCTAACGCTTGGGTACCCACTGATTACTGTGTACCTAATACACGTGTATTAATATATTTGTACATAGGTTAATGTACCTAGAAAACAGCACAAATAATCCAGCAGCAAGACACTTCACCACACAGTACTGATCTAGGGTCTAACTTTTAATGCACTGTACTAATTACTTATTCTAGCATAACATTGTGCACCTAATGTTTCAGTATATGCATGTCTTGTGTATCTAATGATAATGCTTCAAAGGATCATAGTGTGCCCAACATATAATACACATGTATATATGCTACCGTAGCCATGCTTTTGCATGCACCTTGTAGCATGGCACAATGTATTATCTAGTGTCTAACATTAATTAGCTTTAACCCCGGTATAAGTACCAAATTTGTATGTATGTTTATGTCTTAGTGTATTATCACAATGACTACGTATGGTTATCTAGGTAAAAGTGAACGTGGCGCTATACTGATTAACCGTATTGGCAGAGGGGTGGTGCCCACGTCCTCCGTCGCATGTCACGTATTCTCGCCCCAGAGACGAGGACATCCCTCTCATACTGAGAACCTTAATACTAGGCTAATTTACAGCAACTTGTGTTCAATACCCAATTTTTTAAGTCATTACGCAAGTTAACGTTTAGGCTCCTAAACACATGAGACAGAAAGCTAAAGCAAAGTCTTTAAATCTCGAACAAACTTGGTATAGCCTTTGAATAGCTGTGTAACTGTAGCTTTACAAGTACACAAAACAGCCAACTTCAAAACATAATTTTACATTAATACAGTTATAAAGCAATTACGAATTCTTTTCATTTCTTAATTTGGAAAATTAAGTCTTTGTTTCTGCAGCTAATGATCTTTTAGAGTGACAACAATTGCATACAAAATTAATAAAACTTATCTTTTAGGAAGCCACAAGCTATGGAATTATATAGCACTGAAGGAACTGATTGTGAGAAGACACTAAGATCTAATTTTCTTTTAAAAGGCTTTCACGAAAGGCCTTTTCAAACCTGGAGCAAACTATGAAGCTCAGTGAATTTTTTTATATAGTGTTTGATGTTCTGCATTAAACTTCCTATATTACAAGCAGTTTATTCAGAAGCATGGAATTGGTGGATAATTTTTCCTAATGCTCTTTTCAAAATAAGGACGTACTTTGGTGTACTGTGTACAAAATAGCTGTCAGATAGCCATGATATGAAAATATTATAAACAGATAGGGGAAGAATCTTAAGAAAATGGTTAGGTTTTTGGTAAAAATCGAATCAAAGTCTGCAGTTTGACAAGCTAATATGTTGGCCACTGCACAACAACATAGAAGGACAAAGTATTGCCCACACTTTTAGATTGGTTTATTTGATAATGGCAAAGCAATCGAGGGCTATCTCCGTAAAGAGAGGGGTGCCTTCGAGGAGGACTTTCTAAGCGAAAGTGCTCGTATACACGTTACATATGGGGAACACCACGAAAACGTCCATGCAGCCAACAGATTCTCGGGATTTTAACTACCCATGTTCAGTGACTACCCAACCGGTGGTAAGCCCTACTCTTTTAGAAGTCGATTCGGATCAGAAACGACGCCAAGCAGACCAACCCATACAGGGGCGTAGCTAGAGGGGGGCAAGGGGGGCATCTGTCACCGGGCGCAGAATTCAAGGGGCGCCAAACTGATGTTACGACATTTTAGAATTAAATGTTTTCCATTCTTCGCAAGCAGTAGGGGGCGCGAAACCTACAGTTGTCCCTGGGCACTGAAAACCCTAGCTACGACTCTGAACCCATAGACGAATTATCGGAAACTAGGTATGGTTCAAGCTGCACTAAGGAGAAATTATGATTTATGAAATCAAAATGTATTGAAAAATTACCGTATTCTAACCTGGACTAGAATGAAGGATTTCATATTCCCGAATTTATAAGTTGATCATTACATTACATAATCATCATGGAAGAAATGTCTAGTTCTAATGAGATCTTTCTCTTTCCTGTTTAAAATTTATAATTTCTTTTCACTTCTTTTCTTTCACAGAATGCGCAACTAACATAACATGTACCATATTTTGCATTTTGCAGATAAACTTTTAAAATACCATTAGTGATTTCCGTAGCCATAAATCTAGAAATTGCACTGCCCATTAGCGTACATAACGATGACAAAAATTTTCATTTTATACATTTCATACAGCAAAACATTTGTTCAGATTTGAAAATTCGCGTGAAGCCAGTTATAATCTATAATTTACATAATACAGAGTAAGTGCTACATCTCTTAATTTGAAAGCGATAAAGAACTACAAATAATTGCACAATCTATACGTTAATAATTGCACAATCTATACGTTAATATTAAGATGCACGAATACGGCAAACTTTATAAACTTTACTAAGAAGAAAAAAATAAAGCTAAAGCTGAAATTTTAATAAGATAATTAATGTTGGCTCCTTCAACGTAGAAAAGGAAGTAATTAACATTTAAGGAGATAATTAACGTAATTCCTTTAAAAAAAGAGATAAGCAATGTTATCTCATATGAAATTAAATAAGGAGTTAATTAAAGTTTAAGGAGTGCCTAATGCTAATGAGAAAAAAGGGCGTATGTTAAAAATTTAAAGAGGTAATTAATGTTAGCTCGTAAAATTAAA
The DNA here is from genome assembly GCF_044657685.1 of Stegodyphus dumicola. Taxonomy (NCBI): domain Eukaryota; kingdom Metazoa; phylum Arthropoda; class Arachnida; order Araneae; family Eresidae; genus Stegodyphus; species Stegodyphus dumicola. Next base: position 182,915,278 of record NC_140775.1, read on the forward strand.
AAAAACTATACAACTAATAAAACATCCTTAAAATTTAAAAAGAAGGTAAAAACTTGTAAGAAGATAACTGAGGTTATTAAGAAAAATAATGCTTGTGTGATAATTTTGGAGATATAATTAATTCTGTCGCCTTAAAAATTAATAAAGGAGATAATAAATGCAATTATTTGAAAAATGAAAAGAATCTGATGTGGACACTCCATGACTTTCGTGTACGGCCTATTAAATTATAAATATTTTTTCCTGCACTCCATTTAAACTTATTTCATCAAATTTCATTAGAGATATATTTCGCATTCAATTAATTCAGTTCTCACTTCACGGAAAGGCAAAAATACACAAAAACTAAAAACATCTTCATTAAAAATTGTAAAATACAAGAAAAGCATAAAACACCAAATACAATTAAAACACTAAAAAAAAAAAAACAATTTTTGCAATTAAAATTGGAGTTTCTATGCAAAAAAATAAGCAATTTGGCCAGCCCGCGAAAAGGCAAATTTGTCGGTGCACAAAACTGAAAGTTCACTTTTGGTCGTATTCGGCAAAAAAACACTGAAGGTGCAGAAACTGACTTAATTCACTGTTCTACTAAAGAGTTACAAATGTAAACAAATGGCGGCTACGTTAGGCTTAGTAGCACTTAAACAACTTTTAAATTGTTGATTATTCTACATCTATTGTGTGCAAATTGACTAAAACCATAAAAACCTTTACCGGAAGAGAAGAACAATATAATTCAAACACTTTTAAAGCAAAAAATGCAGAATTTACCAACAAATAAGAATAAAAAAACTGAGCTCACCCAGCCGGGTAACACAGTGAGTACATATATAAAGAAACTGCTGCGGCCGATTGCAACCAAAACGGGAGGGGCACAACTACATGTTATAGCAGTCCCGTGCACAAAGTTTTAAAGCTCTGAGGTTACTCGTTTTTGAATCATGCGAGATACATGCATACACACGTACATACGTCACGAAAAACATCTCCGCTGAATCCATTTTAAATTAGTTTTATAATTCGTTTTGGGAAAAAGAGTCCTTTAATATGCTCTTACGTACAGATGTCACGCAAAAACATCGCTCAAATTAATTCGAAAGCGATCAAAATGGATATTTTCTTTTAAATATGATACCCAAAATTTTTCGCGATTTCTATACTTCCTTTTACGTCGTACAATGGAAGTAAAAAGAGGTAATTAAAGTTTAAGGAGATAATGAATTTTATTAAGGGAAATAAAGTTTATGTGAACATTTTAAGATGAAACTATAGCATTACTTATGCTAATAGCTAAGCAAAATCTAAAGTATGTAAACGAAATAAAGCTTATGTGAAAAGTTCAAGAAGTCAGTTAATGTTACGAATGTCTACGGTTAATACAACCAAATTTTCATTCGATGTAAAAGAAATAAAGTTATATATGAAATTTTTAAGAAGACTAAGATTATGCTTGTTAACTAGTGAAACCTAAATGACCTACAAATTAAAACTTTGTTGTGTTACACAACCTCCATTCGAAAAAAGTTTGAAAAATACCAAAAATCGTCTTTAGATATTCCCTAATAGCGCATAATGCTTATGTAATAACTTTGAAGTGGATCCAAAAACTGCAGCCTTGTCAAAATCATCTGTAGCAAGTGCCTAATTGTCTGCTTACACCCAACCTATTAATATAAATAACACCTTTCATCTTAAAATAATCTACGAAAATACTTAAAAGAAGGTTCAACTAAATATACCGCCGCTATCGCCAATTGGCGATAAGTAACCCACTTACGCGCAGCAACCCTAACACCATCATTTTTAGTCACATATCCTCTTTTCTAACACATAACAAGAGATGGGACGAATGAAAGAATTTCGTTAATGCGTGTTCTTTCAGCGAGCTGTAATAAGATAAGAACTGGGTATCCTGTGTTTCTAGAGACACAGGGGCCACTCGGGGCGCCCTTGTCATTAAGTGATGTTAGTTTGAGTAAATTTACCCGGTCTGGGCAGAATATAGGAAGAATTCTTTGAGATACAGGAACCGAGTACATTCATTCTCGTTCATGCCGTCGGTGAAAGAGTAGCCATCTTTTAATAAGGAAATGAGCCGGCTTTTAATCTTTGGCCGCTCCAATTATGCTCCCGCCGTAATATTAATATTACAGGCGTTGTTTTTATATTAGCGCATTGACAAATGACACCTGTATACATCTTTACGCATACAGATTTGTGTATGAATGAATATACATAATGCGTCTACAAAATTTTAGAAAAAATCTTCCTTAAATTCCAGCATATTTACCAAGCGATATTTAACGGCACTTATTATTAGCCTAAAAAAGGTGTTTACGCAAGTGGGCTATTACGAGGAGGTTAGAATAAATGGAGTTCCTTCGTGTGCTGTGCTTCGTGCAATGGGAATGCAGCTATGAAATAGCTGAAGATAGAATCAGAGGCCCGGTTGCGCAATGGCTAGCGCGTCGACAGCACCACCAGGTCCGGGGTTCGATCCCGGCGCGCGGACTCATCCCTTGAGTAGGTCGATAAAATGGATACCAAGTTTACCGTGAGACTAAACCCCGGGGATCCTGCCACAAGTTGGAAAATTGTCCGGGTATACACTCATGCACCTCGGAACCCTCGATCAAAAAAGAATATATCAGGGCATTGCAGGCCATGGCTGACGAAGGGCTATTGCCTGCCATACTGAATTTAGTTTAGAAGGTAGAACTAACTTTTCTACTTTCTTACAACTTCCATTATTACAGTTTATAAGATATTTCTCCCACTTTCTTAGCATGCCTTCGTAGTGTAGCGGTCAGCACGCTGGGCGCGTATTCCAGCGGTCCGTGGTTCGATTCCAGGCGAGGGCGTTGCTCATTTTGCACATCTCCTGCTTCAAAATAACCTAATTTCTCTGCAATTTTAGTTTTGAATTTAATTAATATACAACATTAAGAACCGGTTACCCTTATTACAGTTTCATGTTGCTGGTGATGAGAGGGCGCATCTTTTTTATTACTTCCTTGTGCGAAGTAAAAAGGAAGTATTGTAATCGCGAAAAGTTTCAGGCAACATATTTCAACGAAAATATCCATTTTGACCGCTATCGAATGCAATTTAACGATGTTTCTGCGTGATATCTCTAGGTAAGGACAGAATAAAAGACTTTTTCCCTCCAAAAAAATTATAAAACTGCTTTAAAATGAATTCTGAAGAGAATTTTTCGTGGCGTCTGTACGAACGTATGTATGTACGTGCGTGCGTACGTACGAACGTATCTCGCATAACTCAAAAACGAGTAGCCTCAGAACGTTGAAATTTTGTATATAGGACTGCTATAATATGTAGATGTGCACCTCGTATTTTGGTTGCAATCGGCCGTACCAAACGTATATAAATATATTTATATATATATCCACTCTGTCTGTTACTCGGCTCAGTGATCTCAGTTTCTTTACTCTTATATGTTTGTAAATTGTACATTTTTTTGCTTTAAAAATGATTGAATTATGTTGTTTTTATCTTCCGGTTAAGGTTTTTATGCCTTTCGTAATTCTGGAAGCAATATTTGTACAATTATCAACAATTTAAAAGCTGTTATGTGCGGTTAAGTTTTAAATAACATGGCGGACATATTTGTTTACATTTGAAACGGCAGATTTGTTGCCAATCTAGAGAGACTAAGCCTCGCAACACAAAAATAACGCCTTCATTTATTATTGCGAATTAAATCATGCTTAATCCTTTCTGGAATTTTTTCGTGGAAATAAGTGTTTAAATTTACTTCGTAATTTTTAATGCAGATATTTTGAGTTTTTAAGTGTTTTTGCCTTGTCGCGAAGTGAGAAGTGAATTAATTGAATGAGAAATACTAAATCGTCTGTGAAAAACTGTTCTTTTCTGTTTTGTTTGCTTAATTTCTTTCATACATCGTTTTAGCTTTATTATAGTATTTGAATAGAACATGTAGCAACGATAATTCTTCAAATCATATAAATTTTGTGCATTCAGAGTGTCGTTATAGTGAACAAATATAGTGAATTTTAAAGAGTGCATTTATTCTATTGTGGTTTATGCTCTGTCGGCGAAGTAGATTTAATTCAATCCAATCAATTTAAATGAAATTCAAGAAAAAAATGCGTATAATTTAATATTCCGTACAAGGAAGTCATGTTTTGTACACACCAGATTTTTTTGTTTATTATTTTTTCTTACCGCTTTGCGGATGAGTTGATTGAGATGTAGTGGCAACGACAGAAAAATGATGAATATTCTTTTGTAAGAAAACAAATTATAAATAGCTGTAAATATAGATTTCTGTACCATAAAACGGCAAAAATTCCGAGTGTCCTGTGGATTTCATAGAGGAAGGGAAGCAGAAAGATTTTCTAATCAAATATATAAATGTTGAAGGTAAAAATAAGAAAATACAAATTAGAAACACTGACAATAATTCAGAAACCCCCACGTATTTCTTAAAAATGGTAACACTGGAAAAAGAATTAAGTTCAATATACATTTTTTAAAAAATCAAAACGATCTAAAGCAATTTGAACTTATTCCCAAACAATTCCCGCCTTCTTTTTGAAACTTTATGACTTTGATAATATTCTTTAAAAGAATCCAATTCCAATGTAGTCATTTCGATCTAAAATGTAACACTAAAATTACAATAAAAGTCTAGTAAAAATATTTCACGAAACAAAGAATTCACCGAAGTAGAATCACAGTTACGAAAATATTTATATTTATTGTTTTCAGAAAACTATGTTACGTACTTGACCGAAAACACAATAGAACTTATCGATGAATACTGTCGTGAGAGAAAGAAATTGAAAGCAGCAACCAAAGCATATAGTTCGATAAATCTCTTTTCTGCCCGTAAGACACAAGCCTCACGAACACCCCACGTTGTACAACTTAAACAAAAGAACAAGGCAATAAGCGATCATCAAATCAACTCTTAACGTGACAAACTTACAACTCGCCAACAAACAATCGTAAACTTCCCAAGTTTTCAATCAAGTTTTATATCTGGAAACTACCATATACGTAAAGAAGAAGAAACCATTTCTTTTTTTCCTCCTCTCCTGCTATACCTTATATTACATAAGTGCGTGTTGTGCGTAACATCCCGATACAATACGGTCCTTTCACTATTGACTGTCGTGACTTAGCGATTTGAAGAAGCACTCTTTTTTATTTTATTTTTATTTATTTTTTTTCAGCCGCTTGCTTCTCTTCAAAAGAAATATTATAGATGAGAAATAGAAAGTTGAAATATTTTTTTTATGTACTCAAACCATCATTTTTCACCGAAGAAACTTAGCTTTTCCTTTCCTTTTTTTACGATTTTCTGTAAAAGTGATTGGACGAAGCACATCGCTGCCCTCTTTTTCTATTTTTTACTCGGGCATGCATCTTAAGTTTGGGATTGCTACTTGGTTCAAAAGTTTCCTCCGCACACATATTGCTGTATCTAGCAACGAAGTTATAGATTTCTTTTCTTATTCTTAACTTTTGCCAAGACGTTCAATCAATCACAGAACAAACACATTACATCTAAATCTAGTCTCTAGTCAGCCCTCAATTCTCCAACGAATTGAATAATAACTCTAAATTATAATAACCAACCAACGTACTCATTGCAGAAAAAAAAAAAAAAAAAAAAAGGAAAAAAAGAAAGTGGGACAGTTACATATCTCCCATTCTACTAAACCAATTGCCGAAATACGAACTTGCGTTTTTTATGTCTCGAAAGCATGACTTAGGATATCTATTAAATTTATATATAGCACTCAGTGTTCTAACATAGGTATTCTGGCACAAAATCGGATTTTTTTTTTTTTTTTTGAAATAATATACCAATTTCCTTTCCATACCTCGATTCTACGACTCAAATTGTGCTTAGACATTAAATTTTGCAATTTTGGGCGAAACATTTATGGAGAAATTTTAAAATTTATCTTGGCGCATTTTTTTCTTTGCGCCAAGTATAATTCACTTGGCGAACTTCTTAATTTATAGCAACCTATTTTCCTTTCCTTTCTTTCATTGTACACGAGCGAAAAATAAAGGTCATCGTTCATACTTTCAAGTAATTTTTAACAAACTGCGTAAACCACATTTGGCGTTATTATCGCTTGTAACAAATATACCAACTTTCAAGTCATGCGAATATGTAAATTCACATGTATCTTAGGAAATTTTTAACAAACAAAAAACATTTAAACAAAAAACTAGTTTTTCATGGACATGTTTAGAAATACATCCGCTTTAAGATGATGGTAAAAATTTTATAGGCTCAAACGTTTTTAAAAAAATTCATAAGAATTATTTAAAAACACAAATTGCCCACCAGCGACCGAGCGGTAAAGTCGCTGAACACTGGTAGTTCGGTCCCAGGTTCGAATCAGCGAACGGGCTCGCTGCATGGGTGTTTTCGTGATTTTTCCCATGTGTAACGTGTATACGAGCCAGTATCCCTTAGAAAGTCCTCCACGAAGGCATCCCTCGCCTTAGGTAGATAGCCCTCGAGGCTTTGCCGTAATTAAATAACGTAACCTAACTTAACCCTTTAACTGTCAAGTTATTTTGATGATTTGGGTACACAAATTGTCAAATTTTTTTATTGGAAAAACCAAATGTAGCCGAAATAAACATCTCCCGATATATATTCGGGTATGACAATACGATGCACTCAAAAAAAAATTACCCCGAGAAATACTCGGGCGTGACATTTTCGAACACCAGTGCTGTGCCCGAGATAATCTCGGGCATGACAGTTAAAAGGTTAACCTAAAAATACAAAAGCCCACCATGGCCCTCCGCTGCCCCTCCACCTCTGCATACATACCTTACCGCAGGAATACTCGGCCACTCCGTTCCCTTCCACCTCTTGGCGCCGTCTGAGAACAGGAAGCCCCGCTCTGCCTCGCACTGTATTTGGACGGTCTCTGCCTCGCGCTGCGATTGGCTGAGCGAAGAGGCGCGTGCCTTCGCTCGCTCCCGCGCTGGCTTTGTGCACTTTGTAGAGTCTCGTAAGCCAGCGCGGGAGCGGGTGAAGGCACGCGTCTCTTCGCTCAGCCAATCGCAGTGCGGGAGCAAGCGGAGGCGCGGATAGCTGTGAGCTGTGATATATGTGTGATATATGTGATATAGTATGGTATATCTGAATGAAATATATCATATTTCATACCACCCCATCAAGATGTCGAAGCAGAAGAGAAAAATCATTCAAGATGTTGTAAAATCATTCAAGAAGTGTGGCAGTAGTAATGCCTTGGATGGAACAGAAGACGACGTCTTATTTGACACCAGTGAGGAAGAAAGTGATGACAATGACTGCGTGGATCTGTCCTTCCTCATTTCTGATAGCAGCGAAGAAGAGGAATTCTTGGGGTTAGAATAAAAACATGACAGCCTTATTTTTGTTACTTTCACTGTTTGCTGACTGTTTATGAGAGTAAAGATAGCTCTTAGTATGTTACATGGTTGACATAAAATTTTTCTTAAACTGCTGTTAACTTTATACAGTTGATATAAAATATTTTACTACAGAATTTGGTTCATTATCTTTTTTTTTCTAGATTTGCCTCCTTTAAAATTGGGTGCGTCTTATATGGCGAAAAATACGGTAAGACACAACAAATAATAACTAAAGTAAACAATAACTAAAATACTCCTCAAGACTTGCCTGAAGCTCAGGCATTTCATAATATCTTAAAACTAACATCAAAATAATTCGAAGACAGCAAGAAAGAAAAAGTAATGAAAAGACATATAATCCTTTTGATTGTACTACTGAAATCTTTAAATTCAGGACTTTAAAAATAATATCTTACCTGTTTTCCGAAACAAAAGTTTTAAAACTTAGGATTCCATTTTAAACTGCTTTACAAACAACTGTCATTTTGAGTATCAGAATAAAGGATAATTTCCACCCTTCGCCAGTAGCGAGGTTTATTTTCACATCTTTCAAGGTACGTGCATAATATTTATGTTTTGTTGCAGTTTGTTTTAAGTAGCCTCTCGAGCAGTATGAACTGATCTCAGTAACAAATGGCTTTAATTATTATTCATTCACCAAAAAACTGCTCCAACATCTTCATGGCAGAATCTGTTGTGTTATGTGCTGTACATCTTCCTATATACAAGATTGAAATTCTTCCTCGTGCGGTAAAGCAATGGACCTCTAGACAGTTTCTTGATAGTTCTCAGCATCTATGATTGTTTAGAAGCACAACGACCTGGTTATTCGTCGCCTCGATAGGCACACTAAGCGTTAGTTTTAGCAAGATGGCGAAGACACTCGATAAAAAGTTGCAAACTGTAAGAGATCCATTTTGGATAATGTTGGCTTTAGAGAGAGAGAGAGAGAGAATGGAGGACGTGGGCACTATCCCCTCATCAAACGGTTAATTAGTATAGCACCACGTCCACCACTATCTATAGCACCCCTTCAAAATACATAATGCCACCTGAAAGGTATTCAACGTGCACGACAAGACATACAATATAATATGTTACAGAGTTACAGATTAATATTCAAGATACATTACTGGTACATTACTGATACAAACATGACAGATGCTGAACTGATAAAAGGCATATCTAATACTAATATCAACACTGATTAATACTGCTACAGTACTGATACATTGATATAACACTGCATATTATTACTGATTAAATGGGAATGATTTTGCATAAGTCGGTAAATAAATCCACGAAATATTACGTTACAGAGACTCAAAATATTGCGAATTAAAATATCACAAATGAATGTACTAGTGTTACATTACTTGTACTATTGTACTATCTATAGCAACCCTTCAAAATACAAAATGCCACCTGAAAGGTAATCAACGTGCACGGCAAGACATACAATATAACATGTTACAGAGTTACAGATTAATATTCAAGATACATTACTGGTATATTACTGATGCAAATTGGCTTTAGAGATAGATAGTCAGAAAGACAAACATCTATGCAAAACACTTAATGTAAACTGAAAAAGCACTTACGAAACAATAGCCAAACACGTGGCACATAATATGATAGTGCTGAAAACTTGCTGTCTAGAAAACGCTCAAGAAATTACTTTGTGGTTCTGAAAGAATTCATTCTTACCATAGCAAACCTGTATATCAGTTTCTTACACATAACGGAACAATGTAGGAATTAGAATCACTGAAAGCACATGCACAAAATTAGGTACCTTTCTGTTAAACAGCGACACTCGCCAAATGTGGGCCAAAGCGCCAAATGTGGTAGTCTGTTTATCACGAGTAGTTTATCATGTAATTAAGAATAGCTGCGGAATGTTTAATATGCGCAATGCCAAGGCTGCATGCGCTGCCAAATTTCTGCAATTCTCTGTTTTTTTTAATCGAAAACAAATCGCTGTGTACATAGGGAGAATGACGCATCGGGCACAGATACGACACTGCAAGCGTTAAACAATATATATATTATGATATAATCACTGTTATTACAAATTCATTTTTTACATAAAGGTTTGCGTATCGTTAGGGTTGCCATCATTTGATCAGCTTCCTCGCCAATATTTATGTTTTCCGCTAAGTGGCGCCACATTCATGGAAACTAACCCGAAATTATGTTTACTTAAGTGCAGTCTAAATTAAATTTGACACTTTGGATATACAGTTACCATATGCAAAGTGCTAAAATAGAAGAATGTTAAAATAATATCTAAACCCATGGCAGAATGTTAAAAATAAAAGGGCACACAGCGAGTGCTCAAAGGTGATTAAACAATGTCTTGGTGATAAAATAGAATCTAAAGAAATATGCGGCACGTGTTATCTACAGTAAAATGCAAATGAATTCTATTTTATTAACACCAACATTGTTTTCTTTTGTTATCCCCTCCCCTTCATATAGAAACCTTCATTAGTACCATTCTTTGCATACATCAGCGCATCTAATGACTGAAGTTGAAAAATAAGAGGTTGATAAGAATCCAAGCATCAATCAAGACGAAAGTGAGCATTGCCATGAAAAAGTATTTAGTTTAGACTCACTTAAGATAATTCGGAATGCTAGAGTTTAATCTAATACTCTAACACTGCTATTTGCCTCTTTTCTTTTCATTGGGAGAAATTTATGTTCTCTGAATGAGGAACGAATGATTCTGAAGGTAAATGGTCAAAATTCTTTCAGTATTTGCATTTCTTTGCTCAATGGCGCCCCTGACTGTACAACTTAGCCGCTCACATAGCTTCCAAAATATTTGTATCAGCTGGTTTTATTTTAATTTACTATGAAATCATTATTAGCATCAGAGGTGCTTTAGTCGTGTGTGTGTGTGATTAGTCACGAAACTTACATTTTGTTCCTAACACTTATATGTGTGTGTGTGTGATTAGTCACGAAACTTACATTTTGTTCATAACACTTATGTGTGTGTGTGTGTGATTATGGCAAAGCCTCGAGGGCTATCTGCCTAAGAGGAGGGATGCCTTCGTCGAGGACTTTCTAAGGGAAACTGGCTCGTATACACGTTACACATGGGAAAAACCACGAAAACGCTCATGCAGCCAGCCCGTTCGCGGGATTCGAACCTTGGGCCGAACTACCAGTGTTCAGCGACTTTACCGCTCGGCCGCTGGTGGGCCTTTCATAACACTTATGAACCAAATATATGTATGCATATATTATATATACATGATACGCGTTTGGTTATGCCGATTGAAATAAAAAGGGGAGGTGCATAACCATACAAATTTCAACGTTCTTAAGGCTCGAGTTCTGCAAGATACATACGCACGTACATAGGTAGAGACACATTACATACATAAAAATACATTTTAAATCCATTTTACAATTTGTTTTAGAAAAAAAGAGTCCTTACGTACGTTTTCTGTCCTTGCGTACAGACCTCACAAAAAAAAAAAAAAAAAATTTAAAGTTTTCAGATTTTATATTACGCACAAAGGGACTTTTTTTAACGTTTTGTCTGTTACCTTTATTTATTAAATATCATGGTCTTCGCACTTAAACCGCCAAACTCAGTTCAACAGCAATATCGCAAAACAATTTTAAAATGAGCATATCTTTAGAATTTCCGATACACAGTCTCGCGCGCTGGAGATAGAAATGTTATTTTTTTCCATACAGTGTTACCATTGCTCGCTTTGAAATCGTTGAATTTCTTAATCAAAAACTCATAAATGGTTTACAAAATATGAATAGATTATAAAACAAATTCCAAATTTGGGCTTCCAGATGCCCATATTCGATTAAAGATATACATTATTCAAAATTCGATGGCTCTAGGTACCGTTGTTTTATCACAATGCAAAAAAAAAAAAAAAAAAAAAAAAAAAAAACCGCTTTACATACATTTATGCAGATTTTTCATTATTTAATTTCTTTAAATATAATACAGGGCTTTAATATTTGGTGGCAACAGTTTAAAAAATGCTTCGTTGTTTATATTGAATCAACGCAAAATGCCAAAACGAAATTAATAGCCCTTCTGCGCTAATAAATAAAAAAAATAGTCAAAATGGATTCGGGAAATTCGATGGAAAATTCGATGGCTCTAGGTACCGTTGTTTTATCAAAATGCAAAAAAAAAAAAAAAAAAAAAAAAAAAAACACTTTACATACATTTATGCAGATTTTTCATTATTTAATTTCTTTAAATATAATACAGGGCTTTAATATTTGGTGGCAACAGTTTAAAAAATGCTTCGCTGTTTATAGTGAATCAACGCAAAATGCCAAAACGAAATTAATAGCCCTTCTGCGCTAATAAATAAAAAAAAAAATAGTCAAAATGGATTCGGGAATGATGAAAACAGATATTTCCGTTGAAAAATATTTCCAGTATCTTGAAATATAATCCGAAATCTTCGCGATACTTACTTTACTTCGTACAAGGAAATGGAAGGAGTGAAAATACGCAAATAAATACAGTGCAGTGGACTCTCGAATATCCTGGCTAATGTTGCGGGAGTAGTTATAATTGAAAAACACGGAATAATCCAAACTATCAGTTTTCATGCTTATGGTACTTGCTTATTTCTTAAAAAAATCAGTAATCTTTGTTTCTGAGAACGTTTAAATACTTGCTGAATTTCAGTAAAAAATTTTTGGAAGTGCTACTTTATCATTGTATTCAAAACCTGTTTAAATTTTTTTTTTTTTTTTTTTTTTTTCGACAGATAACGAAATCTAACTTATAATGTAGTTTCCCAGTTCCTACCTATATTTGGGAAAGCTTTAGAATCGTTTTGAAAAAATAAAGCGGAGGAAGTTTGACTAAAATAAAAATTAACCGGAATATTTAATTTCACAATTTGCAACTTTTGATGTCATTTTCTACTTGGTTTAAGAGATCGGTTAATTAAGTTCGAATAGTTTGAGAAAATAAGCTTACGCGAAGTGCAGCAAAAAATGTGTGGAATTTAATAAGCCATACAAGGAAATCATGAGTTATCGACATCAGATTCCTATAACAATTATATCGTTTGATTGGCCAACATGCAAAATAGACGGCAGCGCTAAGATTACAAACCAAAAGTGTTTTGACAAAAACTAAAAATGTACTGAAAATGATGTCTTCAATCATAATCACAAGACATGCTGCTATATTAATTTTTCACATTCGCATAATTGCCGGAGCAATTATAATGTTCCAATACGCAGCTTTATGTAAATTCACTCCCAACAATGTAAACACAGATAGAATTTGTGTACAGTTTTATTTTTTAATGTATTACCAAGTAATGCCAAGTACAAAGTATAGTATACATGTAAATGTGGCTCTCATGAGGTTCCTCTGTAGCCAACTTTAGATAAAGGTGGACGTGGTGCTGTACTGATTAATCTTTACGGCAAAGAGACAGTGCCCCCGTCCACCGTCACTTATCATTTATATTAATTTTTGAGTTTCTGAAATTTAAATTCTTAAAAGAAATTCGAGTTTGTTCAGTATAATACTAGCATTTTAAATATTAGCAGGAGAGTTCGCTAGATGAGTGGACTACGGCCAAAGATATATTTATAAATTCTCTGTACTGAAAAACTGAAAATAAAATGATGAACTATTCATTTAATATACTGTGTACAAAGTTGCTAGCTCTCACAAAGCAAAATTTTTGATTTCTCTGTACACCTGAAAAGAAAGTCCGTAAAAACATTTCAGTACGAGTTAAAATACAGTGTCTCACAAAAGTGATGGGACACTTGTGCTTTACAAAAGGAAACTGTAATAAAATAAATTTAAAAAAATGTAAAAATTTTTTGTGGGTGTGTATCATACTTAAATTTAGTTACAATTATTACATAAGATACATTTTCTCAAAATACTATTAAAATATTAATTTAATAAAAATACAATTGTTTAGAACGGAGCAAAAAACGGCTCACTGGCTCACATAAGTGATGGGCCACCATTAGATACTACTACGTACTAGAATAAAAATATTTTTTGGGATTTTTATTTTTACTCAAAAGCAATTGGCAATAATTTATAAAATCGTCTGCAGTATTTCTCTCCAGTTTGTTTTGGAACTTTTGTGTTTTTTAGCTCTGTGCAGCCATGAATGCTAAGCGAAAATAAACTTTGCCTGAAATTTGAAAATTACTTATTAATTTGCATATTGAACGTGGAAAATCTATTAGAGAAACTCCTGAAACAGTTAACTTGAGTCTTTCAACAGTTTACAATATCATTAAACGATATAAAAAGAATCATATGATTCAGGGTAAAAGAAGACCTGGCCGACCATCAAAGCTATCCAATGGAATAAAACAAATTATCGTTCGAAATATTAAAAAAAAAAAAATCCAAGAATGAGAGCTCCTAAGGTTGCTGCTGATTTACAAGCATTATATAGAGTAATTGTTAAACCTGAGACTATTAGAAGAGTAATTCGATCTGCTGGATATCACGGTAGAGCAGCCGGGAAAAAATTCTTCGTAAGGGAAAAGAATAGAAAACTCAGACTGGCTTTCGCAAAATCCAACATATTTTGATTACTGGAATGAAGTTATATTTGCTGATGAGAGTAAATTTAATATATTTCGTTCTGACAGTAGAATCTTGGTGTGGAGAAAACCCAGGGAAGAATTTCGAAAACAGAACTTGGTGCCAACAGTAAAACATGGTGGAGGAGGAGTTATTGTATGGGGGTGTATGTCGTCCGCTGGAGGTGGTACTCTTGTTTTTATTAACAGCATAAGGGATTAGTACAAGTATATTGACATTTTAAATCAAAATTTGAAATTTTCAGCGCGAAAATTGAACCTTCATAACGATTTTAAATTCTACCAGGACAATGACCCCACGCACACTGCTTTGAGCATTAGACTCTGGCTGCTGTATAACTGTCCTGAAATAATAAAAACACCACCACAATCTCCAGACTTAAATCCCATACAGAATATTTGGCAAGAATTGGAATCAAGAATTCCCAAACACACTATTTCTTCAAAACAACAATTAAAATCGGTGCTTCAAGAAGAATGGGGTAAAATCACTCCAGACATCACAAAAAAATTAGTCGAATCCATCCCAAGAAGATTAAATCATGTTTTAAAAGTAAAAGGAAATCCAACAAAATATTAAAACCTTTTAAAAAGTAAAATTTTTGGATAAATATTTGATGGAAAAGTAAGTGTCCCATCACTTATGTGAGCCATTTTTTGTTCCGTTCTAAACAATTACATTTTTATTAAATTAATATTTTAATATTTTGAGAAAATGTATGTTATTAAATAATTGTTACTAAATTTAAGTATGAAACACACCCACAAAAATTTTTACATGTTTTCTTAATTTATTTTACTAGTTTCATTTTGTAAAGCACAAGTGTCCCATCACTTTTGTGAGACACTGTATATGAAATTTTGAACTGTTACGGAAAGATGAAAAAAGCGTCATCAATTCTTTAAAAATCCCAAACAAAAAAGTATTCGAATTATAATTAAATCTGAGATTATTATTATTATCCATAAAATTATTCGTAAAAAATTATTAATTATAAAAATATTTTTTTATTATAGAAGTTTAAGGTTTTATTAAAGAAGTGTTTTTAATGAAGCTGTTATTTTGGATTTAATTGTAATATAAGAAAATCTTACAATTATATACCACATAATATTTTAAAGCATATTAATTTATTTATTATTTATATTGTATATATACTTTAAAGTAATATTGTAAAGATATTTATCAATTTCGCTATAAAATATTGAGCGAGTATAAGTGCTGTAAAACTGTGAGTTATATAAGTTTTTAAATTAATTAATTTTAGTTTAAGTTTTCAAATTTAAAAATTTTAAAACCTTTGAAATACACCCACAAAATATTGAAACACACCCACAAAAATTTTTTACATGTTTTCTTAATTTATTTTACTACAGTTTCCTTTTGTAAAGCACAAGTGTCCCATCACTTTTGTGAGACCCTGTAGTTCATTCTTTCCAGGCAAGAACGCATTCGTAAATAATTTTGTTGCCAAACCAGGAAATAAAATCTTTGGACACTTCAGGTTAATACATATACGTATGATGTCATGATTTAAATTTAATATAGTATAAGAAGATTTCTTCAATATCAATGAAAGAATTAACATGAAAATAACATACCGTGTCAATTGTCTTAATTGGAAACAATAAAGTTCCCAACAGTAACTAATGATTTAAAAATGCTGACATTAACGAAAATGTTTTGACATACAATGACGTCACGTGAAATCGCGTGTTTTCTTCAACGTCAGAACATGGTTTGATATAATAATAATATATTTAACGTTTGGCAACGCAATTTTAATTTCATATTTTATAAAACTTACAATTTTTTATTAAAAAGCTCTGCAATTTGAAAGCGAGCAGTGGCAACACGTTTAGCAACAAATAAAAAGCAGGTTTTTATCTCCAGCGCGCGGGACCGTTGCCACTCGCAAAAATGAGGACGAAAATTAGCGTTTTCAGAGTTTTTAATTAATATCTCGGCTGATTAAAGTTATACGAAGATAAAAATGGTCGAAATGGCTTCTCACGAATCAGAAAATAAAACGAATCTCACGAATAAGAAAATAAAGCAGATTTTCATCTCCAGCTTGCGAGACTGTTGCCACTCGGAAAAATGTGAGGGAAAATTATCATTTTTCCGAGTTTTTAATTAATATCTCTGATTTTAGCTACATGTTTTTGAAAAAAAGTGGACGTCGACCTTTTCCAGGATCCAGAAAAGAATAGGAAGTTTGGTGACGATAGCTATAGTAGTGACGGAGTTACTGGCGAACGAACAAACACACAGACTTTATATATAGAGAGATTAGTTAAATCCTGTTGTTATTCTGAGGCATCGTTTAGTGTTTTATCATTCAGTGAAAGTTATAAAAATTATGCTAAGCGCCGCTTACTGTGTTAAAATCTCTCTACTGGTATATAAACATTTTTGCCTTTGCAATTAGGGATGGACCCCTTGCACTTTTTATCGACGGCGCATTTTATTATAATGCTCTCTCACTGTAAAACACGACGCATTCTGGGAAATGTTTCAAAACACGAAACGAAATAATATAAATGTCCTTCCTTTTTCAAAAAATATACGCACTCGAATACATATATCTATATATGTTTATAACGGAATAAGATGAGGGAGGAAAACACTTTTGCAAATATTGCAAAATGTAAAGACTAATACAAGGAAGTACTTCTGAAAACAGCTTTTTATGGATATAACATCGCATTCGAAGATGAAGAAAGAAAAATGCTACGCAGAAATAGGTTCGATTTTCTGTGGACATAAAAAATTCCTCTACTTTTCGTTGACCGTAGTGTATATTCCTGTTTTCTATGATTCGGAAATCTACGGAAAACGTGTTTTTCAATGCCCGCACGTTGAGAGCCTATTTTCTAGTAGTATTTTATGTGAGTTCTTTCTCAGTTCTACGTTCAGCATCCTTTTTTTTTTTTTTTTTTTTTTTTGGCGATATAGAAAATAGATTGGAAGAAACTTATACATAGTATACGTTTCCATCAAGAAATGCCGAGAAAGCAAAGGATGGAAAGAGAGAGAGAGAGGTGGAAAAAAAAAAAGAGGAAAAACAATTGTTACCGGTAGTTGTTGAGTGGTGTTCTTTTCTGCTTTCAACATTTTGTGAGAAGGTATATTTCTTGCTCTCTATTTTCATTCTGTAACAGCAAGGAGAGCTAGCTGCCTTTGCTGCTGGCTTTTATTTTATTTCTCAGAAAATGATATTTTTTTATATGTTTTTATTGGTCTTTTCAAATCCAGGAGATGCTTTGAGAAGAGGATTTTGTTTTTGTAGTATGTCCTTCTTTAGTTTCACTTGTTAAGCACAAATTGCAAGGATGGCGCATCGACTTTCGTGGGGGCAGTTCCATAATTCAGAGATGGAGCTAACCTTTGGTTACCCTCCAAAGCCGAAGGTTAAACAGAGCATGCGCCTCGAACTTCCTGGAAACTCAAAATCTTTATATCTGTACTATTAAAATCTGCGCTCATCTCTTTGTTTGCTTGTTTGTGGAATTACCTCCTCCGAAACGGGGGGGAAGTTGTGTTTAGAGACAGTTCTCCCCCCTCCTCCCGGATTCCAAAAATTCGTTGGTAGCCATTTCAACCATTTTCATCTTCATACCACCTTAATTAGACGAGATATTAATTTAAAACTCTGAAAATAATTTTCGTCCTCATTTTTCCGAGTGGTAGCAGGTCTCGTGCGCTGGAGATAAAAATCTGCTTTATTTCGAAAGGTGTTGCCACGGCCCGCTTTTAAATCGTTGAGTTTGTTAATAAAAACTTTAAGTTTTATAAAATATGAAATGAAAATAGCATTGGCAACATTAAATATATTATTCCGGATCCCAAAAATTCGTGAGAAGCCATTTCGACCATTTTTATGTCGAAATGGCTTCTCACGAAGCAGATTCTGCTTTATTTCAAGTTGTTGCCACTGCTCACCTACAAATCCTAGTGTTTGTTAATACAAAAATTCTAATTCTTACGATGCAATAAAAATATCATTGCCAAACATTAAATACATTATTCCCGATTCCAAAAATTCGTGGGAAGCCATTTCGACTATTCCCATCTTCGTTCGACTTTAATCAGCCGAAATGCTAATTAAAAACTCTGAAAGCGCTAATTTTTGCACTCATTTTTCCGAGTGGCAACAGTTGGAGATGAAAATGCTTTATTTCGAAACTTTTTGCTACCACTCGCTTTTTTGTAGAGTTTGTTAATCAAAAATTTGTAAGTTTTACAAAATCTATATATATGTAAAGAAGAATGTCTGTTTGTTTGTGTGTTTGTTTGTTCGCGTTATTGATTTCTGATCAATAATGATCAATTTTTTGCCACAT
This sequence comes from Stegodyphus dumicola, assembly GCF_044657685.1. NCBI lineage: Eukaryota > Metazoa > Arthropoda > Arachnida > Araneae > Eresidae > Stegodyphus > Stegodyphus dumicola. The sequence continues at coordinate 182,933,644 of NC_140775.1, forward strand.
TTAATAGACTAAATTTGAATATAGGTGAAATATTGGATGGAACTTGAGCTTTTAAGACCAATTAATTAGAAAGACGAAAATCATTAAAAAACTGCGTGCCATTGTTGATGATATAATGACAGAAAATTAGTTTATTTTTCTATTAAAATTTTTTATGTGAGTTCCGTATCGCAGCAGACTGAAAAATGTATGACTCGTATTTTTCGCGTCGTTATTAGAGAAGGATTACAGCGGTATCGTTCATTTTGTAGTTAGATACTGTTACGAAATGTACAGGGGCGGTAAGATGGCTTTCCCGCAAAGCAGTTTTAGGGTTGCCATAAAATGACAATGTAAGGCAGTGTTGCCACATTTGGCGAGAAATCGCCCATTTGGGTGACAAAATTGGCAATATACCATGGACGGATGGAGAACCTTCTGGAACGAATTCTTACCGGTTTAGCCCAGAATGTTTTTGAACACAAGCCGAAAGCTATATAAACCCTGCTGGTCCGCAGGTCTCATCTAGCGAGTCAGTCTGTGCGGAGTCGATCGAGTTAACAGCCGGGCAGCGAGTGCCGAGTGGGTAGTCGAGTGCATCGAAGAGTCCCTTAGTCTATCGCTTTTAGTGCATCGTCGAGAGAGTGTGTTAAGCTCCGTTAACGACTGAACCGTAGAGTCGGGAGCTGTACTCTGTGTGTCGTCGAGTGCATCGGGAGTTGTAGCGTGGAGAGTATCAAGTGGAGTTCGAGAATGACCAAGCAGAGTCGGGTGCTTTGCAGGAAGCTGTGTCCACTGTTATTGCCTGATAGTGTGAAGGCTGTGTCGCTGATCGTGTCAGCGTGTCTATAGTAGTTCATCGACGACTGTAAAAACGTGTTTTAGAGCTGTCCTGAAAATATTGGTAAATAAGGTGTGTTTCGATACTTCATCAAGTGTCGTCGTTATTCACTCCAAATCTACTAACCCCGTACGAACGTGAAGGAAGAAAATAACGTAACAACTGGTGTCAGAAAAGCAAAACGCAACAATACATTATTCTCAATCTAACTGGCATCGGGTACTTTCGCTAAAGTAGAAACATATAAATGCTTATTTTCATACCATTTTAACTGTGAAAAATATCATGCAAGCATTATGCAAAAGTTCATTTATAAACTGTGTCTAAAGCTTCTAGGTACTAAGGTGTCTAAGGTAAATTTTTCCAATGAGATTTGTTACTGTCGGTTTTAAAATGTTTCTAAAGGAATACATGGCATTGTCACTGAAAATGCTTATACTACAACTTTCTACTTCCATGTTGAAATCCTTACTTGAAAACTAAATGAATCTCTTTGAAACTTGCATGAAAAATAGATGAAAACTTGCATTATCTCTCGAGCAAAATTACACGAGAGTCTTCTGGTGCTGATGTTTCATCGGTTTTACGAACGAATTCAGTTATTAATCTTTGACTTTGTCTATTGGTTAGACAGTTACACAGTTCTCTGCAAAAAGCTGTCAACAACTTCAGTTCACGTAGAAAATTCCCAGGATTAGTTTTCGGCAAAATTAATAAATGTACACTCTTTTGCAAAAAAGAAAATCGAAGCACCAAGAAGGAATTTGTGATCGTGACGAAATTTGATATGCCCCCCCCCAAAAAAAAAAATCTTGATCGAACACGCAAATGATCAAAGTTTCAAGGCAAATGAACAGAAATTGCAATTATAGCGCGCGCATTTCTAGTGCGCATTTTGCAGAGTATAAAATTTATCTAGAGGAAAATTTATCTTTTTTTGAATAAAAAGATGCTATATTCAGAGGCGGAAAATTTATCTTTTTTTGTTGCTGACATTGCAATTCCGTAACGGAGCAACTAAAGATGCCATTACGACGATATCGAAGACCTTACAGACAACTAAACGACTTCGAACGTGGTCGCATTGTAGAGTTGCTTGAAGCTAGGTGGTCATACCGAGCAATAAGCCGCCGCCTACAGCGTACAGACACTGCTGTGCAAAGATAATGGCAGCAATGTTTGTTACAAGGAAGTTGTTGACGAAATCAAAGCTCTGGAAGGCGAAGGAGCAAAAATGTGAGGCAAGATAGGATGATTGTTCACCAGGTCCGAGCCGCCCCAACAGTATCACTGTCGACAATTCAACTCACTACAGCCACGTCTATACCTCCCATGGTACCGTCCACCATCTCACGGCGCTTGTCTGAGGCTCACAGAGACCTTTAAGACGTTTGCCTTAGACCCCCACAACATCGGCGGAGTCTTCGGGAGTGGTGTCGCAGCCGATCATCATGGCTTCCATCAGACTGGCAACGTATAGTGTTCAGCGATGAATCCCGCTTCATTCTTGAATGCAGATGCCCACCGTGTGCGTGTCTGGAAAGGTCGTGGGAGCAGCGATCCCAATCAGCGTTTGTTTTACAAAGGCATAATCCCTGGTGTGGGGTGCTATTTCTTATGACAGATAGTCATTTTTAGTCATCCTCCGTACATCTTTAACAGCTCAACGATATGTTGATACCATCCTGCGGCCGGTTGCATTACCCTTCATGGCACGTCATCCTGGGGCCATTTTCCAAGAAGATAAGGTCAGGCCATATATCGCTCGCATATCTGTGGACTGTCTCCGTGCAGTTGATACTCTTCCTTGGCCAGCAAGGTCACCAGACCTTTTACCAATCGAACATGTCTTGGACATGGTAGGCCGTCAGATTCGGGCACCACAAAATATCGCAGATTTGGAGCAACAACTGATCAATGCCTGGCAAAATGTGTCGCAGGATAACATTAGGAACCTCTACCACTCCTTGCCTCACCGAATTCAAGCATGCATTGCTGCCAGGGGTGGTTCGACCAACTACTAATTTGAACACTCAATGGGTGATTGTGAGCCCTCAGGTACTATGACCTTGATTTTTTAATCATTTTATTATCTGTGTATGAGCTATATACATATTCAATTTCATCAAAAACAGTTACTCTCTTCATGGTGCTTGGATTTTTTTGAAAAAGAGTATAAAGGATTTTTTTGCAAAAGAGTTCGTGGGCATTCTTTTTTGCAAAAGAATGTTCACGAATTTCATTCAAGATTCTTTCACTCTGAAACATCTACACATACTAAATGACCGCTAAGTTTACAAAACTTCGGTTTCAAATCCAAATTCTGAACACACCCTGCTAGAAAACAATAATAAACTAAATTCAGTAGTGGAGCAAAAGCCCTTAGTGAGCTATAGTCTGCAGTGCACTGATATCCACTTTCTTTACCGTTGGCCTCGAGGTGCCTCAGCATATACAAGTGGACCCTGGACAAGTGGTCAGCTTGTCGCAGGCCTCCTGGTGTTTAGTCCCCAAACGGGCTTGATAGTCATGTTATCGACCCACTGAACGGAAAGCTGAGCCAACCTTCTCCAGCCCGAGGATGGAACACTGGACCTATGGTGCTGCTGAGGAACGCGCTAGCTACCACGTCCTACGCCACCGAGCCTCGAAAACAACAACAACAAACAAAAAGAAAGAAAGAAAAAGGAAAAGAAAATCTGAAAAGTTTTAAGATTTTAAATTACGTCCAAAGTGGCTGTTTTTTTAACATTTTGTCTGTTACCTTTATTTATTAAATATTATGTTCTTCGCACTTAAGCCATGAAATACAGTCTCAGAGCAATATCGCAAAATAATTTTAAAATGAGCATATCTTTATAATTTCCGAAACACAGTCTCGCGCGCTGGAGATAAAAATGTTTTTTTTTTCTGTACAATGTTGCCATTGCTCGCTTTGAAATCCTTGAGTTTGTTAATCATAAATTCGTTCAAGTTTTACAAAATAACATTATTTCAATCGTCCTTGCGCGTCATTTTCGAGCGCGCGGGTGAATAGAAGTTGGGTGTAGCTTCCAGAGTTACACCGTTGAGGTTACAGTTACGCCCACTGGTTTTTAATTTATAATTTCCGATACACAGTCTCGCGCGCTGGAGATAAAAATGTTTTTTCTGTACAATGTTGCCATTGCTCGCTTTGAAATCCTTGAGTTTGTTAATCATAAATTCGTTAAAGTTTTACAAAATAGGAAATTGATAATAAATCAAATTCCAAATTTCAAATTTAGGCTTCCAGATGCCGATATTCGCAGTAGAATTACGCCATTTAAAAGTGGATGGCTCTAGGTACCGTTGTTTTATCACAATGCGAGAAACATACATACATTTATGCAGATTCTTCCTTATTTAATTTCTTCAAATATAACACAGGGCTCTAACATTGGGTGGCAACAGTTTGAAAACTGAAACGGACATTTATAGTGAACCAACGCAAAATCGCAAAACGAAAAGTATAGTCCTTCAGGGACAAAGCCCCTTTGGACTAATAATTGTTAGAAACAGGCTTGACCTGCTCGGGTTAAATCAAAACTTCCTTTCTCCTCCACTAGCTGTTGAGCAATCTACGGCTGCATAGTACTATGAGCCAAATACAAATTGTTTTTATTATAATTTAAGGGGACTCGTACACTTTAAACACCTCATGATCTTCGAATATGTGACTGTTGCAAGAATTGGAATATTTTATTTATTTTAAAAGCAATTACTTCCGAATTTTTACAGCTGACTACATAACATAGCTGCTTTGGAAACTAGTAACCAGAAAGTTTGTGTTGTCACAAATATTTTTGTAATTTAATCCTCTTTTGTGACAAAATATTTTGCCGTGTTTCCACCTTGCGCGCATGATATTTTTAAAATGGCTAATGGTACATACTTGAAATTCGATGGAATTCTTTATATGGGCACTATTTTCTAACTGAACCAACAATATGATGAATATTTTAATAATGAAAAATTTTTTGGGCGAAAACATTAAAAATTTTTTTAATAAAATACATTTTATAAACTCAATACAAAATAAAATAAAAATTTAACATGAAATTTTTAGAACTTTAGGTTCACAGTAGTTTCCAAATGTTATAAAAGCTATATATTAAATATGGAATCAAATTATGCAACAGAATGTTTTAAACTGTGCGCGCAAGTTGGAAACATGACGAAAAATGTTGTCATAAAGCGGATTAAATTATAAAAATATTTGTGGCGACACAAACTTTCTGATGACTATTTCAGAAAGTAGCTATATTATGTAGTCAGCTGTAAAAAGTTGGTAGTAATTGCTTTTAAAATAAATAAGTTATCCCGATTCTTGCAACAGTTACCTTTTCGAACATCTTATGGGTTTTAAGGTGTATGAGTCCCCTTAAGCCAAAAAATTCTTCGAAATTGGCTCGGTGTTAATTCAAAATGGCTCCTCTAAAAAGGGAATTAAATATTTATTTTGAATTAGTGTAAGAAACATTCGTGCAAGAACTGAATCAGGTGAAGTTAATAGGCCCCGTTGAAGCATAGATTATTTGTAGTAAATTATGTGACGCTTGTTGTGCTACAACGGAAAAAAAAATCGTGATGTTTTTAATAGCACCAGACGGAAGAACGGAAGTATTCTCGATATCATTGCTTAAAATGTGTCCTTTATTCACCTTAAGATGCTTTCTCTTTTACATCTCAGAAACGGGAACATGCGGGTGCAATTTGCATAAAAGTGTAGAGGTGCGAAAAATGGATCACTTCGAAACACCTGCGCATAGCATTAAAAGCGACGACACGTAATCGTCCTTGCGCGTCATTTTCGAGCGCGCGGGTGAATAGAAGTTGGGTGTAGCTTCCAGAGTTACACCGTTGCGGTTACAGTTACGCCCACTGGTTTTTAATTTCGGCGATATGAGAGGTATCTATTATGCTGGAGGCGTGAAACTAATTGTCTGTTGTCCAAGTAATGAGCATTAATAATATCCTTTTTGTCCAGTCGCGAAGCCTGGACGAGGAAATAATTTGCTTTAATGCTGTTGGCCGTGGAACTTGCATCGAACGATGGAATGCTTTTGAATTCAATGATATGGGAAATAAGCCACGCGATTATTATATAATCTCTACGATTTAATTACAAATTTGAAAATCAGTTGCAATCCTCAAGCAGCTTAGCACAGATAACTAACTGCCCATGAATGGCCCATTGGTATGAATGGCCCATGAATGCCCATTAATGGCCTGGTTTTCGCTTGGGCTTTCCCTCTCAGAGGGGGCCTCCCAAAACTCTTAAATTATTTAAAATATGTCCGGTTTTTTTTGTATTTTTTCAGTTCTAGATTTAAAAAAAATTTGAATCAGAACAAAGATTTTAAGAATCCCTTAAGGTATTCATTTCCTGTACAATATCTTTCAAAAAAATCTTATGTGAACAGCATATGACTCCGTCCTATGGCCTATTTAACCTTACACATTTTGTTCTGCATTTGATTCCATCACATTTTCTCGAATTTCATTAGAGGTAGATTTCTCATTCAATTAATTCAGTTCTCACTTCGCAGCAAACAAAAATAACATAAAAAGTCAGAAAACACCTTCATTAAAAAATTGTAAAATACAAGAAAAACATAAAACACTTAAGAAAACAATTTTTGCAATAAAAATTACAGTTACTACGCAAAAAGCAAGCATTTCGGCCAGCGTGCAGGAAGGCAGACTTTTCAGTGCATAAAATTGAAAGTTTACTTTTGATCCAAATCGGCAAGTGCAGAAAATGATTTAATTCACTATTCTACTGAGTTTCAAATGTAAATGGCGGTTCGTCATTCGCCACTTTTAAATTGTTGGTTGTTCTACAGCTATTGCATGCAGATTAACTAAAGGCATAAAAACCTTAAACAGAACATAAAAACCACGTAATTCAATCACCTTTTAAAGCAAAAAATGCACAATTTACCAATATATAAGAATAAAAATCTAAGCTCAACGAGCCAGGTAACAGAGTGAGAATATATATATATATATATAAAATATAAGAAATTAGAAAAGTAGATAAAGTGCAACTTATAAAAATTACGAAAGAACTAACACGTTCAAAATTAGTGCCTATTGCTGCTGAATTTTATAAATAAATTTTAAAAGTCAAGATTAAAATACCTAGTTAAAAGCCGTAAGAATATTTAGACTCTACACCTATCCCAATTTCCGAATTACATCGCAAAAGAACATGTTTAATAAACAAATTTCAACAAACAACATTTGAACCAAAAATGCTAAAAACATAAAAATTGGAAACATAGGATTTTCAAATACATATATATGTTAATCTCTTTTATTCCAAGCTTCAAACAGAACTTGTCAAGTGTTTTGAAGCATTACACATTTTTCATGTTTTAGCATACTGACAAGTGAAAAGTGGCGGAGGACGTGGGCACTAACCCTTTACCATTAAGGTTAATTAGTATAGCGCCACGTCCACCCTTATCCAGAGCAGAGCCGATGGTAGGGCCACACTAGGGCCTTGCACAAGGTGGCCAGACACAGTGCCCGGACCATCAAATGTGCAGTTCCAACCGACTAAAAGCGCCCCCCAAGAAGTCACACCCATTAAACCGGACTTTCTAAGGGAAACTGGCTCGTTTACACGTTACACATGGGGAAAACCACGAAAACACCCAAGCAGCCAGCCCGTTCGCCGGATTCGAACCTCGGACCGAACTACCAGTGTTCAGCGACTTTACCGCTCGGCCGCTGGTGGGCCCGCGATGAGAAGAGAGTTTTAGGAGTGTTTAAGGAACTGTATTTCATCAGGTCACGACACGTTCTTATTTGAACAGTGTCTTGGTTTGTTTCGATAGATTATAGCAAAACACACTAAGGCAATCTGCCTAAAGAGAGAAATGCCTTCGTGGAGAATTTTCTAAGAAAACCTGTCTGGCATATACTATATTACACATGGGGAAATCCATTAAAACAGCCATACAGCCAATCTGTTCGTTTGGAATCAAACGCAGAAGTGTGTTTTAAAACTTATACAAAGTTTTTTTTTTTTTTTTTTTTTTTTTTTAAAAAGCCCAAAGAGCTATTAATTTCATTTTGGCATTTTGCGTTGGTTCACTATAAATGTCGGTTCACTTTTCAAATTGTTGCTACCAAATATTAGAATCCTGTGTTATATTTAAATAAAATAAATAATGAAGAATCTGCATAAATGTATGTATGTTTCTCGCATTGTGATAAAACCATCGAATTTTAAATAACGTAATCTTCCGTCGAATATGCGCATCTCGAAGCCCTAATTTGGAATTTGAAATTTTTTTATTATCGATTTCATATTTTATTTTTGATTAGCCAACTCAAAGACTGCAAAGAGAACAATGGCAACACTATGGGGGGGAGGGAAAAACATTATCTCCAGCGCGCTAGCCTGTGTATCAGAAATTCTAAAGATATGCTCATTTCAAAATTGTTTTACTATATTGCTGTTGAATTGAATTTTATGGTTTAAGTGCAAAGAATATGATATTTAATAAATAAACGTAAGACACAAAACGTTAAAAAAAATATACATTGCGGGGGGGGGGAAATGCGACGTCATCAAATTGCGTTTTCCATGGCTTGAAAGCGCGACTTAGGATATATATATTAGATTTATATATAGTTTTTTTCCAACATAGGTTATGAAGAAATTGAAATTGCGTTTTCCAAATCTCGAAAGCACGACTTAGCATTGATTATATTACATTTATATATAGCTTTTTCCTAACATAGGTATTTTAACACAAAATCGGACATTTTGTGAAATAACATACCAATTTGTTTTCCATATTTCGATTCTACTACTCACATTATGCCTAAATATTAAATTTTGTAATTTTTGGTGAGAAATGTATGGAGAAATTTAAAAATTTATCTTGGCGAATTTTTTTCAGTTTGCGCCGAGAATAATTCACTTGGCGAACTTCTTAATTTATAGCAACCTATTTTCCTTTCCTTTTTCTTCACTGTCTTGCGAGCAGGAAAAAAGTCACCGTTCATACTTTCAAATAATTTTAAGAAAGTGCGTGAACCACATTTTCATTATTATCGCTTATAATAAATACGCCAAATTTCAATGTTGCGCTTTCTAGACATGAAAAACGGAAGTTGAATTTCTTCAATCGGCGCACTAGAACGATATAGGACTGCACCCCCCCCCCCCGTGTTTTCGCAGTATACCTATGGGAGTAATATAAAATCTGAAAATTTTCAGATTTCTTTATATATATATTTTTTCCTTTTTTAAGAAATATGTGGTGGTAGTTGACTTTGCTAACTTCAAAGTAATTATAAAATATCAGTTCTTCATATAGTACCAAATGACAATTACATATTAGAAGAAAAATACACAAAATTTATTCCTGTAAAAACTACTCAGATAGTATGATACCGGACTGATTTCTTTTTCGAGTTGATGCGATAGTTTCTTTCTCTCTTTTCTAATCATGAGAACTACAGCCAAAGACAAAACAAGTAAAAAAAAACTTTAATGCTTCTGAACTGACGCGGCGTGAGACCCCAAACAAACTATTAGGCCCAGATTCCTGGGAACTGAATACATCCAACAAACAGAAACAACCTTAGTCATTGAATCGTTCATGATGTATGTCTGAAACACTTAGAGTGTCGCATGAACCCAAAAGTTAGAACAATTTTTTTTTTTTAACAAAAAGGAATCGTTTGGTGAAACATATAGTTAGGGCAGTAATTTTGTCGCGAGAAAAAATTCACAAGTCTGTCCCATTAAGATAAAGTGGCGAAAATTCGCGAAAATGTCGCGGCCTAAGATTAAAAGAACTATACGCAGACTATACGCAGAACTAACAATATATAAATATATAGAATATATAAAACTAACTATACGCAGAATGCATACCTGAAAAAATAAATAAATAAATAAAATACATCGTTGGCAATACAAATAGATAAATAAATTACTCGCTTTGAAACCGGAGAGTTTGTTAATCAAAAATTCGCTAAAATTTTACAAAACTTGAAATAGATAATAAAACAAATTTGAAATTCGAAATTCAAATTTCGGGCTTCCAAGTGCCCATGTTCACATGAAGGACTTCAAAATTGGATGGCTCTAGGTACAGATGATTTTTCACAATGCAAGAGACATTCATACATTCATGCATATTCTCCTCTATTTAGTTTCTTTAAATAGAATACATGCCGATAATATTTGGCGGCCACAGCTGGAAAAGTGGGCCCACCAGCGGCCGAGCGGTAAAGTCGCTGAACACTGGTAGTTCGGTCCGAGGTTCGAATCCCGCGAACGGGCTGGCTGCATGCCCGTTTTCGTGGTTTTCCCCATGTGTAACGTGTTTCCCTTAGAAAGTCCTCCACGAAGGCATCCCTTCCCTTAGGCAGATAGCCCTCGAGGCTTTGCCATAATCACACACACACGCTGGAAAAGTGAACCAAAGCAGAAAGTGAAAAAATGCCGTTTTGAGACTTAATAGCGCGCTTTGGGTCTAACGTCCCTTTAGACTAAAAATTTTCGAAAATCGACGTAAATAAAAATTATAGCTTATCTTCATGTATTAAAATTATATTTATAGGCAAATCAAATTCTGTAGATTTATTCAACATCATTCTTTTAGATAAAGATTGGAAGATATTTTGATATATTTTTCGAAGCATACACACACTTTCTTCATTAAAAACTCATCTCTAGAAAGAATATTTTTTAAAAAAGGGGTTTTAAAAAAATAAGCTTTTATTTAAAACTCATAAAATAATTAATGATCTTAAAGTAGGAAAAAACACATCTTCTAGTTTAATATGAAATATATATTAACAATTCTCTTTACAAAATTTATCTATGATTTTTTATTGGGAAAAATAAAACGTGCGGGAAGATAAGTATAAGATGAATAATGGCTTATTGAATATATTTACATATGAAAATAATATATATATATATGTGATGTATCAGCTTTAGTCGTAGCTTACATAATCAGACGATAAGTTTAAAAACAGGATCCATTTATTATTATTCAATAGAAATAGCAGTTACAAAAATCAAGATATCCGGAGTAAATAAAAAGAATTACCAATAACTTTTTGTATGAAGTTTACTGCATCGTGACATTTAAGAAAAAAACTCCGATATTCTTCTGCGAGTCTTTTTATAGCCTCTGGAAAGGCGGAGCTTCCAAGAAATGACGTCAGCTTCGTCAGCCAATCCAGTTCGCTTGAAATATTTCGAGAACATTCTATAACTGTACGTGTAGAAAAGGCGGGAAAAACAACTTGACTACGGGGCTGTGGATTTAATTCCACGTACTTTCAAATAAGAGAACGTCGCCATTAAAAATGAAAAGAACATACAGTTAGAATTTTAAGTGTAATATTGACTATGGAATTTTATTATTACAAATATATATATATATGAAGATAATGGCTTATAGCTCCTATTTCTCGGTCTTTGGAACTTTTGAACAAGAAATCCCTCCCCCTAATACGAACGCAAGGGGTCAATCCGTGTAAGTGCCCTTATCGATGCGGCAGGACACAATACAAATATGACTTCCGTCCTCCATGGAGTTTTCCATCAAAATTCAAATGGAAACGAGCGAAAACCGTGTTGTTTGTTACCCTACAGTGCCTAAGGTTTCGGCCAACGGCAGGCGCTGTCTTCCTGTTGAATATGATGAATATCTGATCTAATAAAATATCAGAATAGGATGATAAGCAGATACAGTACAACTCCAATTATCAGAACTCCGACTATTCGAATCGCTGATTATCCGAATCGCTTTCAGAATTTCAACTGAAGAAGAGAAGAAAAAGGGAAAAGAAGCTCAAAGGCAAGGAGAGAGACAGAAGACGAGGATGACGTGTCACTTGACGAATTAAGAATTATTCTTTTGAAAATTCCTGGATGTTCAAAAGTTAGTCATGAGGATACAGCAGAATGGATGGTGCGTGATTCGAGAGACCCTGGGTTTTAAATTCTAAATGATGATGAACTTATTGAAAGTGTGAGAGATGATGACCTTAATGCTGAAATTGAAGTAGACACGGGACCATCCGCTAGTGAAGCGTTTGCCGGCCTTGAAACTGCGCTGAAGTGGATGGTGGTGTATTGAATTATGGCAAAGCACACGAGGGCTATCTGCCTAAGGGGAGGGATGCCTTCGTGGAGGACTTTCTAAGGGAACTGGCTCGTATACACGTTACACATGGGGAAAACCACGAAAACACCCATGCAGCCAGCCCGTTCGCGGAATTCGAACCTCGGACCGAACTACCAGTGTTCAGTGACTTTACCGCTCGGCCGCTGGTGGGCCAACTGAAGTGGATGGAGCGTCAGCCTGGATGGAGCATCAGCCTGAGTGTGACCACATGCAACTTTTCACTGTCAAGCGAACGCGCAAATTGGCTGCGCGAAAACGGATGAAGGCAGTCAAACAGCTTACTTTGACTTTGACCGAGATGTTCAGCAAGCAATGACTTTCAACACTTGTACGTACTATAGAGTGCGTTATATAACATGTACGTACAAGTGTTGCCTTTTCAATTTAATCATTTAAAACCTCTTTTCCTTTAAAAATAGTTTTCCCTTTCCCATTTTCAACATACAGTACATATAGTAATTAATTAAAGTGTGCGTAGAACCTTTCTTCGGAAAAAGTCTAGTTATATGAATTTTTGATTATCCGAATGGGGTTCGGTACCAATTGATTCGGACAATTGGAGTTCTACTGTACAACAATAGCACAAAACCGAAATTGCATTTACAGCTTCTCACTATGATACACTTTATGATAAGTTCAAGATCAAGCTCAGAAGAAGACCAATCTCAGATCCAATTAGCCTTAAAATTATGGTTTTCTTTCACATGATTCATTGATTCTGTTGAAGAAACCAGAAGCTCCTAGAATAACATAACTTAACGCCACATATCGCTGAAGATCTTAACCAGATAATCGTAATCGTAATCGGATTATGGTACTTTTGAGTGTTCACGGAGTAGACGACTAGACAGTCAAGACTGACATGCTGTCTGTCACACAATTATAAAGCAAATAATCCCTTAAAATACTTATCTACCATACACAGACTACTAAATCGTCTTTTATATTCGATACAATATGGAGCAGATAATCAAAAGCTTGCCATTTATGAGTAGTAAAGTAAGATTAACAGTTTCAGAATAAATCATATATACATATGCATTCTGGGGAGCAGTTCTGTGCTCTTTAGGCTTAATGATTAATTAAGATTACATATACATACATCATTATAATTCAGCCGTTTTCTTTGAAAGTGGTGTAAGTCCATTTTCTATTATATGGATATATTTAAGAGTTTGTATTTGAATTGTTTGAAACGTTTTGGTACATGTTAATACGCTCATTTTATGTTTTTACGTCCTTGTACGAAGTAAAAAGGAAGTATTGTAATCGCGGAAAATTTTGGGTATATTTAGTAATTTTGGATATCCATTTTGACCGCTATCGAATACAACTTAACGATGTTTTAGCGTGACATCTCTACGTAAAGACAGAATAAACACCCTTTTCCCCCGAAAAAATTATAAAACTGATTTAAAATGAATTCTGAAGAGATTTTTACATGGCGTCTGTACGTCTGTACGAACGTATCTCGCATAACTCAAAAACGAGCAGCCTCAAAACGTTGAAATTTTGTACGTAGGACTGCTATAGCATGTAGATGTGCACCTCCCATTTTGGTTGCAATCAGAAATACCAAAAGTATATAAATGTATGTATATATATATATGGTAACACAGTGGTTAATTATTTATTCAATTAAAATACAGATTACCGAGATATTTCTTTATTCAATGCTAGAATGCAGTCGAAGTTCCGTTAATAAAAAGTACGGTAGTACAAAATTATCGCTAAGTGCTGCTTAATTTTAAATAAATTTAAAAAGTCGAGATGATAATCCAACTTCACAGTAAGAATATCTGGATCCTACCTAGCTCTGTTTCCGAAATACATCATAATAGAAAGGTAATCAACAATAATTAAAAGTGTATAAAAACTTTTTTAAGTACTAAAATGTTGAAGAACATAAATGGCAAACACGTAGTATCAAAACATAGGTTAATCTCCTTTATTCAGAGCTTCAAAACAGAACTTGTCAAGGGAAATGTGTTTTGAAGCATCAAACAATGTTGATTAACTAGACAAGTTAAAACAAGTTTCGTTCCGACTAATTCACTGAGCTTTAGCACGCAGAAACGTAATTAAATCGTTTAAGGTAATTAGAATAATTTATAGTATCATTGAATTGTCTTTTTTCCCCGACCTGTTTCAGCTGTCCAATTACAAAAATTGAAATTCAAAATAAGTAAGTAATTACAAACAAATACAAAAACCTAGACCTATTCTTAGATAGTAAACAGTAAAAGGTAAAAATACTGGAAAGATTTTAGCTGTTTAGTTGGATTATCATCTCGAATTTTTATTCAATGTTAAATGCACGTGCCCCTGCATTGTTAGTCTTCCGGCATAGCTTTCTCTTAAAATTTGTCTCGCGCTGCATTGCCCGTGAAAATACAACAATTTTAATTATAATTCTGCTAAAATTAAATATGTAATTACAAAATTCGTAACACTGGTCTACGTTTTACTATGTCTGTCACAAACTAAGAAACAATCGCTCATGTCGCAAACTAGGCAACGTCCTAAAGCCACCATGCCGAAGACTAAGATTACAGTCATCCAGAAACCTGCCATGATTTACGCCATCCTGCTGAGGTCACTTGCCTAAAGACGTTAAATCATTTCGATAAATATAACACCTGAAGGAAAAGTCTCGTCGCTAACTAGCCAATCCTGGAGGCGGGAAGCGTTACTGAACTCACAATAACACACATGGAAACAACCTCTAGACATGAAATTTTCAAGCTTCACGAATCAGATAAAGATGACGTGATACAAACGACGACATTTCAGGCAACACCGTGTTGTGAGCATCCGCAAAATGCTTAACAGAAAGCATAAATATTTCAGATTTACCCATTTGTAAAACAAGAAACAGAAACAACTAGAAAACAAGACCTACGCGGTTGATATCACCCCAATAGGAGAATCATCTGCATAAGCTTGCATAAATCAAGGAAATTCAGTCACCAACGAAAGACAGAGACGCTCAATAGCAAGGAAACGCTGCCGATTACCCAAGCAAGTCTTTCAACGCGAGACTGGCGAAGTGTGCTTGTTTCGTGGAAACTATTATTTGACGGCACTTCGCGCTTCTGAACACATTTCATTGACATTTATGATGCGGAGAGTTTAACCCTTCTAATCTGATAAAACTAAAGAAAGAAGCAATTATTTCGAATCGACTCGTAATCTGTAACTGGCAAAAGCCATGATAACAAAGGGTATAATATTTTTCCAAAGTTAAAAATCTATTAATTTATGAATTTTTGAAGTGCGTTTAATATAAACGTATATTACGGTGAAACACCGGAATCTGGAGAATGTCGATTTTCACCGGTGAATGTCAACATTCACATAGTCTTTTGGTGTATGTCCGAAATACACTGGTGTGCAAAAATTAAGGACGAGACGGTATTTTCAATATAACTTTGTACAAAAGCTTTCTAAATCAACACATTTAATACCGTAAGATCCCCAATACGTAAGGACATGAGTAATGTAAGCAACACTTGCTAAAAGAGAAATCAGAGAGATAAAAAGAAGCTTTATTGAAAAAGTAGCAAGGAGCGCAATGTGACTGAAGGCCGAAACATCCCTGTGATGGGTGTCCAGCAAGAAACATCCGGTCTTTAATAGGGGATATGATTTCCCCTGACTGGCTAGGCAGGTTTCACAGCGTCTGCCCATGCTGAGAATGAGGATGTCAATGAGTTGTTGAGGCATTGCTGCCCATTCGTCTTGCAGCGCCAATCGAAGCTCCGGAATCGTTACTGGTGGTAAGGTATGAGCTGCCAAGCGTCTGCCTAGAAAATCCCATACATGCTCGATGGGATTGAGATCCGGAGATCGTGCCGGCCAATCCATACCTTCAATATCCTCACTCTCTAAGAGCTGTTCGGCAGCTACTGTGCGATGACATGGTGCATTGTCGTCCATGAAAAGGAACTGCGGACCCATAGCGCCTCTAAAAAGACGCACATATGGAAGAAGAATCTCGTTACAATAACGGGTCCCGTTGATTGAACCTGCGTCGAAGATGTGAAGGTCTGTACGACTACCAAGCATGATGCCTTCCCAAACGAGAACACCACCACCTCCATACCTGTCCCTTTCAATGATGTTCGAGGGATGATTGCGGCTTCCCCGCTCTCTCCAGATGAGTATGCGATGAGAATCGCTACTCAGACTGAATCTGCTCTCATCTGTAAAGAGTACTCGTCTCCATTCATTGTCTCTCCAATTCCGATGTTCCCGGCACCACACAGAACGCCTTCTCCGATGGGCAGGCGTTAGAGGTACACACCGTACAGGGCGTCGTGCAAACAGACCACCACCGTGCAGTCTTCTGGCCACAGTTAAACGCGATATCGGTCGTCCAGTCGCCTGTGTCGTGTGTCTAGTGATTTCTCCCGCTGTCTGCCGCCTGTTTCTTCTGGCCTGTAAGGCAATATACCGGTCATCTGCGGGTGTGGTTCCTCGTGGACGACCACTACTAAACCCCCGGATAGCTGTTCCTGTAGTTTGAAATTGTCTCCAAAGTCCTGAAACGAGGCTCTGAGCAATTCCGAACTCTGCAGCCACACTTGTCACACTGCGGCCTTCCTCCAACTTCCCAATGATTCGACCTCGGGTAAAAGCATCCAGATGTCGTCTAACAGATTGATTATTCGCATTTCTCGCTGAGGCAGCAACTCGGTGTGATTTTAACTGCTATACGGCGTGCAATCGCTTTGCCAGAAATACTGATCTTACACCGACAACATGCTTTATACTACTCAGACACTCCCCCATTACGTCTACCTGCATATCTGCGCGTGTGCTACCGTACATCACCTTACGTAATCTCCTGATTGGTCTTTCTGTCCGCTCTGCCTCTTCGTTCAGCTGATATGGTAATTTTTCGACTTCGTATTTAATTTTTGCACACCAGTGCATTTTCCAAATACTCTTATTTCTGACTTACACCGGTCAATGTCGACATTCACCATGTATGTTGTGAATGTTGAACATATAAGAATATTATATTTTCTTCTCCGTAATTCAGTCGCGAATAAACGCACTTGAGACTTGAAATAAGAACTTAAGAACATGAGAACCTAAAACACACAATACATTCAAAATGAGAAAGGAAAATAATAGAAGTTAAAATCTTACTTAATTATACAGTACGTTCTAAATGAGAAAATAAAATAACAGTCATAAAAAACTTACTAAATTATGTGATTCTAATCGTATTTATTGCAACAACTTAAACTAGTATGCACTTTATGACCTCTCTTTTCGACTTTCACCAGAGCATATCTATGATTGTCGACATACACCGGTGAGAGTCCGAATATACAAGAATGTAGTGAAATATTCGGTCTTTCACCGACGTATTTGGTGAATGTTGATATTCTCCGTTGATCGTCGACATTCACCAATTTCGGTCTTTCACGTAACATATGTACGCAGAAAATTTACAGTAAAGCAAGTTTGTATTCTAAAAATTTATATTTTTGCTAACTTTACTCTCAGCCACTTTATTTAACCAGCTTATTAAATAAATAAATATATCTATATAAAATACTACATATATATTTACTAAATATGTTTCCTTATTTTTATTTACGTTGTTTATTTATTTTTGGCAATTTTTATCATCCCAAATGGCGTCAACCCAGAAGGACTATTAATTTCGTTTTGGCATTTTGAAACGAAAACTTTA
This sequence comes from Stegodyphus dumicola, assembly GCF_044657685.1. Lineage (NCBI taxonomy): Eukaryota > Metazoa > Arthropoda > Arachnida > Araneae > Eresidae > Stegodyphus > Stegodyphus dumicola. The sequence goes on from NC_140775.1 coordinate 182,951,369, forward strand.
AAAGTCTGAATCACTTTTCAAATTGTTGCCGCCAAATATTATCGCCCTGTACTGTATTTGAAGAAATTAAATAATCAAGAATCTGCATAACTGGATGTATTATACTCGCAACGTAACAAAACAAGCCATCAAATTTTACCTACCAAATACCTAGAGCCATCAAATTTTGAATAACGTACTTCTCCACCCGAATATTGGCATCTGGAAGTCCGAATTTGGAATTTGTTTTATTATCCATTTCTTATTTTGTAAAGCATTTATGAGTTTTTGATTAAGAAATTGAACGATTTCAAAGCGAGGCAATGGCAACACTGTATGGGTAAAAAATATCTCCAGAGCGCGAGACTTTGTATCGGAAATTCTAAAGATATGTTCTTTTAAAATTATTTTGAGACATTGCTATTGAACTGAATTTTGTGGTTCAAGGGCGAAGAATATGATATTAAATAAATAAAGGTAACATACATAATGTTAAATAAACACCCCTTTGGGCTTAAATAAACTTTGAAAACTTTCAGATGTGTTTTACAATATGTTTTAATTAAATTACATTTTCTTGTTTACGTTTTGTATTAATTTTTGTATTTATTTTTGGACATTTATTTATTTAATTTTAAAAACAATTTCACCATTATTAATACGCCTGAATTTACAAACATATTTATTCAAAAATATATTTATAAATTTATGATAAATATGTAAACATATTCTGTGGAATGTCCTTAATTTTTTCTTTGTATATTAAAAATATTTAAATAGAATTTGTGAGGTTTATCTATTTATTTTTAGCTAATAGTTAAATTTAAGTTTTAGACTTTCTTATTACTCTCATTTCATGCCAGAATATCAAAGCGAACGTTTATTAAGATTAAGGTAGAAAGAAGTACTATTTAAGCTAAAGTTAGTTTTACAGCGTGTCTGCCTATTCCAAGTCACGTTGTGTCCTGATTATTAGAGATTTGATTCTGTGGCTTTGAACGCTTCAAGCCATTTAGCTTTGTCTCGCCGGTTTCATACCAACCAGAGACTTTCCTGCGCGTTAAATTATTCTGTCAGCCATTATTTTTACATAGGAGGCGAAAAAGTGAGGAAATGAAGTATGTGACTTCTATAAACGTCACAATTAATGGACGACGGTATAGAATGTTTTGATATGCTTTACAAATATTAGATTGCGCACACAAAAACAGGTACACATTAAAAAGAAGAACTTTAAATAGGTAAAAACATATCGTTGACGTAGAATTCTTTGTGATAATTTTAAAGTTTTCATCCGCAGAAAATTTATTCCGCTGCTAAAGCTACATTATTTGCCAATAAATAGAATTAAAACTCATCATTGTTTAATATTCCACTCTAAAATCACAATACAGCTAAAAAAACATCTGCTATGGGTTAATTCTTTCGAAACGACGTTTATTTGAGTATTTCAGGTATGCATGCACCCATCCGTGCTAAATTTCCTGCTGCAATGCTTGTCCATAACAGCTTATGGCAAAATATTCATCTCCGAATTTCCGCTTATCCAATTTCTATGATTCGCTCCCGTGACATGCAATGCTTGATGAATGACACTAGAATTCGATGCGCTCAAAAAACGTCGGATCAGGTTATTTGTGGAATGAAACATTTCTCTTGTCTAGCATTAAACAGAATGCATGGCTGACGGATTTTGAAAATACGTAGAATTTTTAATTTGTGCTTGCTTTAAAAGGTCATGAACATATTCGTGTATGCTATGAGGCATTCCCCAATATAACCCTTCCTGATATATAACCACGCAGCCTAAGGAAAATTATGAAGAAGATCCAAAACTCTCTTCAGTCAAACAAGGACTTCAGTATATGATGTTTTCATAAAGTAACTCTGTAATAACAATTTCATTCATACATCATAGTAAGAACCAAGTAAGGAAATGGCCATTTTAGGATCACTCCTTTTCTTCAGTCAAACAAGGACCTCAATGTATGACGTTTTCTGAGAGTAACTGTGTAATAACAATTTCATTCACTCATCGTGGGAAGACGCAGGTAAGAAAACGGCCATTTTAGGAATTACTCCGTTTGAAAAACAATACCTAGCTCTTCGCAAAAGTAAAAGAAAGTCAAGTGAATATCAGAATGATCGACTGCCTCCCATAGGATAAGGCTTCGATCGACACAATGCAGAATCGACTTTGGCAAAGATTGATACTGGCATACGATCGGTATGCGTTACAATACTAATTTATATAACACGGTTTCGGATTAAGTTTGAAAGGTGTCCGCCGATAACATCGCGGACGAAAACGTCGCGGAGAAAACAACGCAAGGCGAAAACGTCGTGCTACAAAACATCGTGGGAGAAAACATCGCAAAGAGAAAACATCGCAGTTCTAAAACATCGTGGTACAAAACATCGTCGTCGAAAATAAAGCAGTTCAAAAACTTCGCAGTTTAAAAACATCGTCGTCGAAAATATCGTGGTAAAAATGAAGTATCTACAAGTCATCGCATGACGATAACATCGCAGCCATGCTTTTTTCAGGCTACAGAAACTGTAAATGGATATTCTCCATAATGATTTGTGAGCGCAAGATGTAAAGAAGGATAATTTTTACTTTCACATTCTTTTATTAACTAATAAAGTTTTGCTGAAAAAGTCAGAAGGAAACTTAAGCATTAGTAAAATTAAATAGTAAAATTAAATGCAGCTTATAGATTATACTTTTCATGAAAAATTACCAGTAAAAACTTTATAAAAAATTATTTATTAATGGCCTTTGTTAGTTAACTATGTCGGTTTAAAATTCTATCAAGTGCTGTAAGTTGCATTAATTTTGTATGCTTAAGTTTCCTTCTTATATTCTCGTGCCCATCAGCGGCCGAGCGGTAAAGTCGCTGAACACTGGTAGTTCGGTCAGAGGTTCGAATGCCGCGAAGGGGCTGGCTGCATGGGCGTTTTCGTGGTTTTTCCCATGTGTAACGTGTATACGAGTCAGTTTCCCTTAGAAAGTTCTCCACGAAGGCATTCCTCCCCTTAGGCAGATAGCCCTAGTGTGCTTTGCCGTAATTAAATAAACCAAACCAAACCTTCTTATTTTCTCAGCAAAAATTTATTATTTAATAAAAAATATGAAAGTAAAAATCATCCTTCTTTCCATCTTGCGGTCACAAATCATTATGCAGAATATCCATTTACAGTTAATATAGCCTGAATAAAGCATGTCTGCGATGTTATCGTCATGCGATGATTTGTCGATATTTTATTTTTTACCACGATATTTTCGACGACGATGTTGTTAAACTGCGAAGTTTTTGAACCGCTTTTTATTTTCGACGACGATGTTTTGTACCACGATGTTTTAGGGCTGCGGTGTTTTCTCTTTGCGATGTTTTCTCACACGATGCTTTGTAGCACGACGTTTTCGCCTTGCGTTGTTTTCTCCGCGACGTTTTCGTCCGCAATGTTTTTGCCGCGATGTTTTCGGCTGTAACCAGTTTGAAACCACATGTAAATATCGTGCCTAGAAACAAAATAATGATTCTTATCAAATCGCTGTGTATGAAGAATGAAACAGTTCCTCTGCATGAATAATAAGCTACGCTTCAAATCCTTCTGCTTGCATAATGAGGCAATATACTTTAAATCTTGAACAAACATATGAAGTGTCAGCTATGCCTTGGACCGCGGATGTTTCAGTTGCCAGCCAGATAAACCCTTTTGCATGCAAAATCGTGGACGGAAGAATGCGGAATATATTATAATCATATCCCTACTTAGAGGATGGGAAAGGCACGAGATCCAATCGATCGTAAATGGGAGGTTCGACTCCTGGCAAGAGTACACTGTCTGTATACCACAAGAACATCTCCCGGCAGTATCTTCAAAAATGCTTTTAAATTTACGCATTTAACGACGAACTGATAATATATGCTTCTTGATTTTTTGCTTTAAATAAAATACTCTTTATAAAAATGCTTTTCCGCCTACAATATTCGTCAAAAATTAAAATGTTAACAAAACCTTCATTTGACTCACCCTCACTTGAAATGTTTAAGATATAATTCTATAGTGACTGCCTCCAGTTATAGTCTGTTATTTTGAAAAAAAAAAAAAAAAAAAAAGGTACTTCAAAGTCACTTTCTTCCCCTCCCCCGCCAACCGTGACTCATGGCCATTCCTGCGGAAAAATGGTCGAATCCTATAATTTGTCAAAACCCCTAAATTTTCCGAGTGGAGATACAACACAATCTACAATCGTAAATGACAGGAGGGTGGCTGCGACCTTGAAGCGTCTATTTTAAAGCAATAGATTATGAGAGTCGTGAGAATAGTTCTTGTCGTAGAGAAAGAGTACCCAATCGTTAATTTTTTTCTGTCCCAGAAACCTGAAGTCTCTACATCAGGGATGTCAAACTCATAGGTACACTTGGGCCAAACAAACAAGGTTTAACTTTAGGCGGGCCGCAAAAAAAAAAAAAAAAAAAAAAAAAAAAAAAAAAAAATCAATATTTATAGAAACGTAGATTTATTTCGAATAATACAATAATAAACATATATATATATATTTATATAGAAAAGAACAAGAAAAATTTAATGTTTACGTCCTGATACTTGACATCTCTTCTCTGCTATTATCTTTCCTATTTCGGGAGAAATTTTGTTTGCAGTGATAACTTTCAACGCTGACCCAAGGTGAGCATCATTAATACAGTTTCTAATAGGAGACTTATTACCTTTCATGACTGAAAATAACTGCTCGCACCGATAAGTGCTACCAAACATGGAAATAATTTCATATGCGAATTTTCGAGTATTTTCAAACCTGGCTGGTAAATATTTGTAAAATTCAGGCACGCCCACTTCAATGAATTTTGCTTTCAAATTTGAGTTGCATTGAATCTCGATCACCTCCATTTGCATTTGCACCTCCATTTGCCTGTTGTATTGTCGTGTCCCCCAAAAGCCGAAGGTAGCTACATTTGCTACTCACACGCATTTGTAATTTAATTAGTGTGTGTGTCAGCTCGCTGTGAGTAATCTAACAACACTGAATAAATTATCGTTAATTACTTAGCAGTAAACATTTCATTTTTTCTTCGTCGATATGTTATTTTATTATTATATATTATTATTTGCCGATATATTGGCCGGGCCGCGAGTTTGACATCCTTGCTCTACATGATGGTCGTCCAAGAGAAGTGAGATTCAATACTGATGTTTTTTAAAATTTTCAGAAATACTGGTCACTTTCAGAAGTGGTCATCTAGGAATGGTGGTCGCGACGCCAGAGCTCACTGTAGATGTTATTGAATGTTTAATCGTAGTTTAAACAGTATGCTATAAACGAGCGCTTGTTACTCTCTTAGCGTTATGCTTGCTACCTCTCACTGTACGCCATATTTATAATTTGATTGAAAATTAAAGTGGGAGAGGGAAGGTTAGTTTCTTCGCGACGCCACCACCATTCCAATTCAAAACATACTTACGGGTGGCTACTCTTGGGCGTACAAGAAGCTGCCACTTGGGCTTTAACTCAAAATAGTAATTATAAAGTAATTTAATGCTAGATAAATTTAACCAGCCGAAGTTGCACAGAATACAATTTGCGGAGTTTGCCCTTAACGGCCTTTCTAACCAAAGTAACCCAGACTTCAGCTTATAAACGCGTTTCTACCTTATTTGCGGCCCACCAGCGGCCGAGCGGTAACGTCGCTGAACACTGGTAGTTCGGTCTGAGGTTCGAATCCCGCGAACGGGCTGGCTGTATGGGTTTTTTCGTGGTTTTCCCCATGTGTGACGTGTATACGAGCCAGTTTTCCTCAAAAAGCCCTCCCTTAAGGCAGATAGCCCTCGAGTGCTTTGCCGTAATCTAATAAACTACCTTATTTGCCTAAATCGAAATACTGAAAACTCTTCTGGCAGGGAAACGTATGTAGGAAATTAGAATGTAAAGGAATGTAAAGGAAAGGCTTGTTAAAAAATAAAAATAATTATAAGCGAATTAAAATAAAACCCCTGCAGCTTTAAAACAGGTTTCTATAAGCAACATTACGTTTCGATTAAAAGATTAATAATTTTATGACAGTCACAAATATTTAAAACACGAGAAACTACATCATAATCTTCAAAGTTTCATAAGTTGTCCAAAAATAATAATTATTACCATACAGTTACATCCCATCTTCTTCAAGAATATAACCACATTTCCTGCTATGTAATAAAAATATCACTACAACATTTTTACCCATCTCCGAGTGAATTCTTAAAACAAACCCTCCCATCTATTTAAATTCTGTCCATCAAATAAAGCTCATATTTGATGCAGCTGCGTTTTAAATATTTAGACAAGAGTAGAAGACAAGCAACTGAAAGAACATTTGGTGACAAAACGTGTTGCCTTTATTGGAATTTATTGATTAAAAAAAAACTTCTGTTCGAATGTCAAATTGCATGACAGAGATTGGAAATACCCTAAAAATCAAGGATTCTGGATAGCATCCAGACAGTCTAAAGAAATGACAGCAACCACAATTCCTGAATCGCCCCAGATATCTCCAATCCACCTGTATACGTCATACTCACATGTTAATGGATTTCTCGCAACGAAGAATACCACGCATGTTAGTGAGGCCATTGAAGTAGAAAGCATGGTTTTTCTCATTGGAAAATTTGTCGTCTGCGTTTAGAACAACAAACCCCAGGGCACAAACCGATGTGTGCAGAAGCCGTAGAATAGGTGACAAAATGTAAAAAACAAGTAATATAAAAAAATATAGTCAATTCCTACTTACGTAACAAAGAAAAATTTTATTTTAGTTACTCTTATTAATATTATCAACATTTTTTCGTTTCTAATATATGCAGCTGATGGTGGTCTATAATTTATCATATTATCCATCTCTTGTAATGCTTCATTGTTGCAAGGATCTTTTCCAATGAGTTTCGAGCAGTCCAGTTCTTCAATTAATATTCCATCTAATGATTTCACACGACTCAAGGCGACGTATAAACATACCTGCTGCGAAGAGGTTTCGTCCTAGATAAATTACCGCATAATCTACTTTTGTTTCATTGTCAATAATTACATTGTGAATGTAATTCTTTCTCTAATCGTCGCTTGCGTTGTGTTGTAGTTTCTTTTCGCTTTCTTTGTTTGCGAAGCAAGGGGCATTTTAAAGGGTTATATTTTAAACATATATTATTAGCACGTTAACACATAAATATGGGGAGAACTTTCGCTAAATGGACATTACATCCGCTTCTAATTTCATCCGCATCTGTATAAAACTACAATTCTTTAATTCCATACACTTTAAAAATCTTTAGATCTCTATCTTACTGTTGCCACTTATTTTTATTAAATACATATTATAAATCCTGCGACCCCCTTGGGGGTCTCGACCCACAGTTTAAGAAACCCCGATCTACACCATTCTCAAATGTCTATAACTTGCAACATAAATTAATGTTAGTATTTATATGAAATTAATAATTTAGATTTGATAATTTTTATCACTCTTAAAATAATGGTTTCAGCTAGTATTGTAGATTCTAGTTAGTCACTAAATAAATTGAATAATTTAAATATGAAAACTTTCGAATAATTTACTCTGCTCTCGAGTATAATATTTATAGTTAAAACTTAAATCAACGTTAGTCAATATATGAAATTAACAATTTAGATTTGATAATTTTGTATAATTTTTACCACTCTGCAAATAATGGCTTCATCTACTAGTATAGATTACGATTAGTCACTAAATGAATTGAATAATTTAGATATGAAAACTTTCGAATGATATATACCATTCTCAAATGTAATATCTATAACTTGCAACATAAATTATCGTTAGTCACTATATGAAATTAATGATTTAGATTTGATAATTTTTGCATAATTTTTACCGACTCTCATAAGTAATGGTTTCGAATGCAACATAAATTAACATCCGTCACTTAACGAATTTAATAATTTGTTTTTAATAACTTGCGTATAACATAACACTCTTAAAAATAATGGCTGCGATTGTAACACGACTCGATGTCAAACAACTAAATTATCTAACTTTCGCGTAATGCCCGCAACATGGTTTTTTCAAGTAGCTGTTTTTATTTTTTTGCAATTTGTACAACATCCCTAAGACCGCAATTACGCTCTCAATCTGTCCTCGGGTGAGAAGGGAAGAGAAGGAAGCGGGAGGGGGAGTTCTCATAACTCAGACGAAGAGTGTGCTCACCTGTGAAAGCCACTCGCCGCCTATTTCCAACGCCATTCTAAGTCCGACGTCAATATTTGGCGACGGAAAACTGTCGCCAGGAAAATTTCCACCGAATTAGTTTTCTCGTTGAAAGAACATAAAAGAGTAAATTCTTTTTTTTCGCTCTCTTTAAGAAAAAAAATATATTTTGGTTGCACAAGGAGAAAATGTTCACAAAATCTATAAATAAACTGAGTAATCACTTTGACAATTCTATTCTTTGAGTAACATTACTCGCGTCATTAGTTATTACATTAATTCATTTCTATGAAAAATAACAACCTCCGTATGTCTAAAATTATGTATGCAATTTAAAAATATGATTCGAATTAATTCCTTCAAAAGCATGTCACTAAAAGATAAAGTTATGCTTAATTTTTTATTTAATGTTTTATACAGAGGCTGTTCACAGATTTTTTTAGACGACGTATATTGTATTCACAAAACGAAATTACATAAAATTCTTGTGTTTTAAATGTTCTTTTTGACATCCCTTATTCTGAACTATCTTTCGACACCGCAATTTCCATGATAATAATACCTTTTGAAGTGGCAGAAGAGATATTCTATCCCATTCCTCCCGAAAAGCTTTCCTGTTAGGGTTTTGGGACAACGTTTGGATAATGCAGTTTTAAAAAGTCCGAAAGCACAAAAATCCATACGTGACACATCAAGAGATTTAGTAGGTATATCAGTGAAAGGTAAGCCTTGATACCAGTTTTTTGTTCCATTTCTTTTAGGAAATTTACTGTGGATTTTGATGTGTGACTGCTAGCGTTGTCCTGATGGAGTCTCACAGATGGATGGCACTCTGGGTAAAGCGATGGTATTTCATTCACAAACATTGGCGATAAAATATGTTCCTGATCGTATTTGGAGTTAATCTTGACATTTTTTTGCACTCTCTTTATTTTTAACTTGCCATTATAAGAAAAACCAGCAACAAGCATGAATCCCTTAGAAAAATTTTCTTTCGATTCTTTGAACCATGTACTTAATTTTTTTCCTCCCCTTTTATGATAACAAATGGCTCTTTTTTTTTTTTTTTTTTTTTTTTTTTGTTACAATCATTTAAATACACCCATGCTTCATCTATTGTGACAATTGTTTTCCATTTTTCTTTGGATAAGTGTTTCTCATATAGAATTTTGCAGCGTGTCCTCCGTTGAGCGATATGCTTTGGAAGAAGACGATGCACATTGCGTTTTTTCGCTTTCTTAAGATTTAAATCAAGGTTTATCATTTTGTTTACAGTGGAAACCGAGCATTTTAATGATTTTGCAACTGTCCTTTGACTAGGGGGATTTTCTTTTAGCATTAAACAACGTACCTTTGCAATAGTCGAAGATGTCCATTTTTTCCTTGGATGTTTGTTTGGAATTATTGTCCCACGTGAGGCTCCAATTTGACGTGTTTTTCCTTTCTTGTTGATGATAATACCTATCGACGCCTTTAGATATCCCAAAACCATGACTCTCACATCGTTTTTGGATAACGGAGTATGCATATTTCTCTTCGGAAAGAACGTAAATGTAGCTTTCGAACCACTGCTTTGTTAAATACGCCATTTTGAATAAAAACAAAACTTTCAAGCCACAGACGATAATTTTGACTTTTAAAAACATGGTACAATTGCAATTACTTCTGTTGCAGCAAACGATGTTTTATTACCGCTTACCAAAGTCGTCTAAAAAATGTGCGAACAGCCTCTGCACTTTATAAACAATGTTATTTCGTACAATTGTATAAGCAAAGCATGGCATAGTTTTGTTCATAAACCATTAAGCAGTAACATATAATTTATACTATAGAGTAAATATATTACAGATATATAATCCCCTTTATAGTTTTATACTGATATCGTTAAATAATACTATGTAATAGTTATTTCGTAACTAACACTTTTGTTAATACGCCATTAAATAATATTACAGTATTATTAGGAACAGATTTAATGGTAAACAGTTCTTCCACAGATTCCTGTTAGTCCAGAAGGGCCATTAATTTCGTTTTGGCATTTTGCGTTGGTTCACTATAAATGTCCCTTTCGCTTTCCAAATTGTTGCCACCAAATATTATCGCCCTGTGTTATATTTAAAGAAATTAAATAATGAAGAATCTGCATAAATGTATGTATGTTTCTCGCATTGCGATAAAACAACGGTGCCTAGAGATATCAAATTTTGAATGACTTAAGCCTCCACCCGAATATGGGCATTTCATATTTTGTTAAGCATTTATGAGTTTTTGATTAAAAACTCAATGATTTCAAAGCGAACAATGGCAATACTGTACGAAAACAGAACATTTTTATCTCCAGAGCGCAAGACTAGGGATCGGAAATTCTAAAGATATGCGCTTTTTAAATTATTTTGTGATATTGTTGTTGAATTGAATTTTATGGTTTAAGTGCGAAGAACATACTTCTTAAAAAATAAAGGTGACACACAAAATGTTATTTAATTAGAATTCTCTTCGTGAGAGAAGAGCTTGATAAAACTGTTCTTTCACGAACTGTTCTTCACGAGTTAATGTACAAGCAATAATGTTAAATTTACATTTCTTAAAATATATATTCAGTTATCTTAGTTTACAAGCTAGACTGCAATTTTCGACATTTTCGAAAAACTATGTTGCAATTTTTAAGAGCGAATGTGCAGTTTCTTAAAAAAAATATATACTCATTTATCTCAGCAATTTTATCACATTTCACTATGAAAGGATACCGATGACTTGAAATTTAACATAATAATACTGGAAATTTAACAGTAACAAAGTATATTACGGAAAGGCATCGTAAAAACTATATAGCTACAGTTATTTTGGGCATAGACCACCATAGTTAAATAGTAATTGATCAAGGATACACACAGTAGTTTAAATTAAATAAAAACGTGTTTATGAAGAATTTAAGTAGTGTAACTGCTTAAAGTCAATAATTTAATATTTTCAGACATTTAAATAACAAAAATATTTTAACGGGTTTTTGTGACGTATTCAGCAACTGATTATGTAAGAAATTAAATACTCTCCCGTGCTTAATTGCGGTCAAAACGTCGGTCTGAAACTTGAAGGGTGCAGTTGATGTCTCTGTATTCCCAATTTCAAGAAATCGTATCGAGTTCACCAGCAAAAAATTTGCTGAGTGCTTTAAATTTGACGAGGGTTTAAATCCTGGCGAATGGGCTAGATGCCCTCCACGAAGGCATCCCTCCCCATATGTACCCAATTTGCTTTACCTTAATCAATTAACCTAACCTATCCAATAAACCTTACTATTCTACAAGTAGAAGTGATATACACAGCAAAGCTTCTCTTAATCGGTTGTAGAGTCATTAGGTTAATTGGGAAGCAGAAAAGATGAAAAATATGCAACCGCCTTTGCAGGGAATCGAACCACGGACCTCTGGAATACCGGCCCAGCGTGCTACCGTTACACCACGAAGGCACGCTAGGGAAGTGGGAGAAATACCTTATACGGTACCCAAATAAACGGCAATATCAAAATTATGGCATTATTGATTTAAATTGAAATCGAAACTTAGACCTATAAGATAAAAAAATGTATGATGGGCTAAAATTCAAATATTATAAAATATAAATTGTTCAAATAATAATGAAAGTTAGTATGATAAATTTAACATTAGTGAAGAGGATGTTCAGATTGGATGAAAATGTAAACAGTGCGGTTTCCATCAAATTCTCTCAATATGACGACGAAATAATTGGTCATGTACTGGGAAAAGAGAAAACTGATGATGATGACGATGAAGAGAATAAAGATAAAGACGGTATACAGAGCAATAAAGTTATACAGAAGGAATCTGAAGAATGAGTTCAGCGCGCAATTACTTGTATAATTCTCTTTTTGTATTTGCTTTCTGTTATTTCAAAAATACATAGATTAACATAGAAACACTGCTGACACCATTTTGTAAACATTCGTGAAATAAAATCTGAGATTTAACTGGTTCCTTTCTAAATTAGTGAATGCTTAATACGTAAGTAATAAAGATATAGACATGTGCGTGAACAATAGAGCTACATTTCATATTGGAATAAAGGGTTAGTTAGGAAATCTCAACTTTTAAAACTTCAGAAGTATTATTGCACTTGTTAAATATATATGTAGGATACAAATATCAAAACCAGCTTTTGTGAATCCAACATTATCCATTAGCAAGACAATACACGTCTGTATTTGGATCCAACATCAATAAAGCTTACAGTTTACGAGATTTTTGATTTAATGTGAAGCGAACTAGGGTAATTTCTCACAAGATCTTTAAATTTCTATTAATTCATGGAATGCAAATATAAACATTATAGAATTTTCAACATAATTAAGGTCTACAACTCAAGAACAAAAAGAACAAAATTATTAAGTAAGTAACTTGTTCGAAAAATATGAAAAAAAATCAGAATCAAAGAAACAAAATTTGTCCTGACAGAAAGACCAGAAGTGGCAGATTTTCATCCTATTTACATAATTGTGAAAAGATTTTACTGAGAAAAGTTCTGTTGGTCCGTAAATGCAATTTTCAAGCTAATACGTTGCCTTAGAAACAAAGTCAGAAGAAATTGCCCACTAATCTTTTCTCTGAATCTCTTTAGAAACAAATACCAACCAGCCTCTAACTGTGCATCAACATCCACCAGAAAGAATTCATCTTCAGTAACTCCCCTAGAAAGATTTCCGTATGAATCACGGATGTTATCATTATATCTCTGAATATTTAAAGAGCCACCTTAAAAAATACGCTGTTCTTTATGGGCATTTAACACAGATCCAAATGATAATTTCTCCACATTCAAATCCATACCTTTCTGGGATACCGCTGGGAATATGTCTTGCATCTTTGGCTTTCTAGACATATATTTCTTCGGAAACAACTAAAGATAAAGCATTTTTGCAATAATGTCCTAGAAAGGAAAGTATCTTGTCTCATTAGGGTGCTGCTAGGAATATGTCTCATGTATTTGCTTCCCAGACGTATATTTCTTTGGAGAAAGGCCGAAACAAAGACGTATTTTGCAATAATGTCTTTGAATGACATAGATAAAAGGGCAGAGAACACGACGATTTCAACCAGTTTTATGTAAGTAGACGCACACACGTACTTATTGTTTAAAACGGTTCTTTAAATTCTGAGAGATACCGAGGATGCTACAACATACATAAAATATTTGAGAAAAGATGTCCTGCTAGAATTTTACTTAATAGACGGTATATAATCCATGACCTCAACTAACGATACTCCCCTTTAAGTAATCGAAAAATAATTATTACTCAGAGAATAAGGTTGCCTGATCCTCTCCACTACAACCCACCAGTGGCCAAGCGGTAAAGTCGCTGAACACTGGTAATTAGGTCCAAGGTTCGAATGCCGTGAACTGGCTAGCTGCATGGTGGTTTTCGTGGTTTTCCCGACGTGGGAACGTGTAAACGAGCCATTTTAGAAAGTCCTCCACGGAGTGATACTTCTCCTTCGACAGATTCGAGGCTTTGCTGTAATCTCATATAACCAAACCAAAACCTCTGCGCTACAAAACCCAACTGAGCATGTTGGGGACGCCTGTTAAAAATGATTTCAGGATTCCGACCTGTTTCCAGGAGTATCCCAAGAGCTGACAAGTGCACTTGAGCTATAAAATTTCTTTGCACAAAATATCCTTAAACTTTTACAAAAATAAGGAGTAACTGTTGTGTTTTGGTTAAGAAAAGTCTCACTTTTGTTACATTCCAGCTTATATATATAATTCGTATACGTTTTTTATACTTTAGTTAAAAGAAAATTCCTACTTCGTACGCCCAAAAAGTTGCTTAGATACTGTGGTTCCGTGAAAATATTAACATAAGTAAAATAAAGTGCAATAAAATGTGTAATAAAGATTAAATAAACAATATAAACACTTGAATATTATCGTTTGTTCTCTTTTCTTTAATTATTTTTTATACTTTTAGGTATAGTCAAAGACTAAAAGTATATTTGATAAATATAGGTTTTGAAATGGAGAAATTATAGTTTCGTGAGAACTTATATCGAATGTCGGCCCAGATTTCCATACCTTTCAGGCTAATTTTTCAATGTCCCTCAATAATATTTTTATTGTTTAATAATACAAATATTTCTTAGCAAAATTTATATTTTATTCTTGCCTTAAAATAGTGCTATTCAAACTTAATGGACGTACGACCCCATAAACATTCGAAAACGACCCCGGTCAGAGCGTTGATCTTTAGTTATATACAATAAACTCAGACTTTTTAGGATTTTTATCCACTTTGCTACCCCCATTATAAATTTTTGCGACCCCAAGCGGGGTTGCAATCCATAATCTGATTTAGTTTATGTGATTATGGCAAAGCACACGAGGGCTATCTGCCTGAAGCTGGGGATGCCTTTGTGGAGGACGTTTTAAAGGAAACTGGCACGTATAAACGTTACACATGGACCCATAGCTTAAATACTATTGCTTTAAAACATTAAAATAACTTTAAAGGTACGAGATATTTATTTTTGCATTTTATGAATTATAAAATATATAGATTTTCTGCAAATCTCATGCATCTGGTTGGGAAATAGATAGATATTCATCTAAATTAAATTAAAAGCTCTTAAAATTATCTATACTACATTGTTCTCCCTTTCTTCAAAATCAGCGGAAAATTCTAATATGTAATTGCATCAGCACAAGTTTACATTGTATATTATGTTGGAAAGAACAGAATATATACGGATAATTGGAATCTTATTCCAGTATAGTTGTCGTAATATGTTTCGGTAAGATACATTAACATAAAATCCCTAGAAGAAATTAGTTGTATATGCTGCAGACGATAAAGTTGAGTGTACGTTGCGTTTTTGACAGTCTTTTTTCCTGTTGACAAAGAGAAATGACAAATTAACTTACATGATTGTAAGTCTTCTGTAATTTATATAAAATTAGAATTTTCAGCAAATGAAATGACTTGCATTTAATTTTTATTTAATTTAAATCTATATGCTCTGATTTTTCCATTAAAAAACTTATGTAGGCAAAGTTGGCTGCTGTGTAGATTCGAAAGGCGCGCCATTTTTGTAAAACATAGCTTAGAATTACTTTTATAACTGCTTCGTTGATTTCAAATAATAATAAAAAGATATATATATATATATATCTTATTATTTCATTTTTATAAGTTTTCATATAACCCAACCCACAATCATTTTAAGATACTAAATTATTTAAACTCTCAAATTTCGCTTACAGTTAAAATGTATAAATTAGATTTACGATTAAAAAAAATTGAAATCTTGCATCTTCTAAAAATATGCAAATTCCTGGCAAAGAAATGTTTAGAAAAAGAAACAAAAACTGGAAATTTTTGTTCGAATGTTTTGATCCGCCAACTCTTCTATCACATATATACATATAAAGCTAAAATATGTACATAGCTCGAACTATTCTAAAAATTTTCACGCGGAAAGATAAAATACCAATGGTTGTAATATAAATAACATCAATAAATTTTTCTGAATTTATAGATGATATTTGCACTGGTGTTTATTTTTCAGCATAGAAAATTTTAGAATAGTTCGAACTCTCTAACTTGGATAAGAATTTAAAAATTTAACCAAATTTAGAATTTCTAAATATTTTCTACGATACTTTCAACAGCGATAAGCCTAATTAACATAACATATTACGTCCATAAGAAATTTAACTATTACCAATCCAGTTTTTAATTATTATTAATTACATAAATGTCGTATATTATTACTTTTACTATGCAAATTATTTTCATATATATAATATATTACTTTAAAATTCGGGTTATCTCCATGAAAGCCATATATCATTACAATCAGTCAAATTTCATTTACAATATTATATTAAAACATGAAAATTACTTTTAAGTAAAAAGTAGTCCCTAGGAATAAAAAATATAAAGCAGAAAGTTTTAATATTAAACTTTCGCGGCAGAATATTGGTAAAGCTTTAAAGACTTCTACAGAGCGTTTAATACAACAAGTGATAAATTCAAAATAATTTTCTAATCTAGTTTTATTTATCTATTTTTTATTTTTTAACTCATTTTTAGATAACAAACCATGCTTGAAAAATACAGAAATTTCCTCGTTAAAGCCACTAAAATATTTTCAGCATCATGAAAAATAGTTTAGGGTTAAAAGATTATTAAAATTTACAAGCGAGTTTACAGACACAGTTGAACAAAAATGCATAAGGAATAGATATATTTTTATTTTTTCAATATCTGATGTTTAAATATTTATTTAACACTAAATACTAACGCACAATGAGTTCTTAGAAATTATTAATTGATAATTATTCAATTTTTTTATGTTAGATTATATATAAACAAGTTACATTTCATTTTAAAATATACTACCATTAATATTAAACTAGCAATTAATTAATGTTATTTTTAATTACATATATATATATATATATATATACAAACAGACATTAATTTACATTAATTATCTAACAAAAATTTATTTTTAGATTTAAGTAAATAAATAAATATAAATTAATTTGTTAATTAAAGGAACGATAATTATCTTCCCACTTCATGTAACTTTCAAGTGAAATAATTCCTTACTTTATAATTCAGTATTAATTCATAATTTAGGGGGAAATCTAAAACGAAAGCAATAAGAATGTAGAAACAGATTGCTGCTGAGTATCCATTTAATTGTAGCATAAGCCGCTAGGGTTTGTGTTGAGCGAACTTTCCTTCCTAGAAATAACAAACAAATATATAAACAAAACCCAGCTGCTAAACCACGAGTTACGAACAGTAACACACTTTAAAAACAACATGACGTAAATGGAATCTAGTATAAACCGTGGTGAAGAAACCATAACACTGCCATACGGGCACTGAAAAAGAGCAACCTTACAACGCTAGTAAGCAGCAGCGCAAAGAACTGACCAGTGGTAAGCGGTCAAACGATGAAAAGAAACCTTACCTGATCTTCTCTCTCGATTTGGAAAGGGGAAAAACTCCTTCCTTCTTATTTACAGTGACGCAGGAATTAATGTCCACGAAATCATTAGTTGGCACAAACGAACTGGAGATTTGGTGGAGGAGGTCGGGAGATTCTTGAATATTTAGGTGTGGATCAAACGATGGATATTTGCTCGGATCGTCTGCTTTGGAAAAAACAACATCCCAAGCGGTGATCTCCCGCTTTCTGGTTGGCTGCGATCCGCGTGTTCCGAACGGCGCTGCGAGCGGCGATACACTGCGTTACGAAGGCAGGGTTGCCAATGAGGAAGAAATAAAGTCGCCAAATTTGGATGCCAAAATCTTCGCCAACAGGGACTGTTCTGAAAATACAAAATGAAACATATAACCTTTGATGTACTATAGGGGTTTTCAACAAGGAAGAATTCCCCCCCCTTTTATAGTTTCAGGAATACCTCAGCCTTTTATTTAGCTGTTAAGGGGTGTTGGAACCCCAAATTTTTCAAAAAATTGTGATTTCGGATTTTTGCATTTTCAAATTCTCTACACTTTTGTCTTTCTAAAAATACCATTCTTTAATCTCTATGAAAATTAGAACTGTAGGAAATCTAGTTTTAATTTGTCATCTACTGCTTTGATCAATGGGGATTTTTACATAAAAACGCGTTTTTCTCCAAACGTGATTTTTTTATACTCGATTACCTTTTCTCAGGAACTACTGCTCACAGGTATCTAAACTTTTTATGGTTTATTTATTAGGTTCCCTAATATTTACCGAAATGAACTTTTTGTAATTAGAAAAAAAAATTTAATTTTTTTTTTTTTTTTTTTTGTGTGTGTGTGAGAAAAGTGCTAAATTTTACTATGCCTAACAAAATATTCTGTAATTTACTCTAAAATTCAAATGTTTCAGAAGCTCATTTCAGTATAATCAGATAGGTATACTTTAATTACAGAAAAAAATTCAAGATTGTATCTACAGCAGATTTTGAGAAAAAGTACATCGAAAATGGCCAATTTATTATTGTCGGTATAGGAGTTTCTGATACCCCTTAAATATTTAGATTTAGTTCTGAGTTTAAAAATCTTATTTTATTCAGGCTGTAGAGACATTAGGTATTTTTTTTTTTTTTTTTTTTTTTTTGGAAGCAGGAGAGATGAAAAATTAGCAACCGCCTTGGCCGGGAATCGAACCTCGGACCTCTGGAATACCGGCCTAGCGTGCAGAATCACTACACCACGAAGGCACGCTAGGAAAGGAAAGTAGGAGAAATATCTTATAAGGCTTTGGGAGTTACTAACAATTTCTAAATATATTTTTTTTTTTTTTTAATTTATAAAACACTAGCGAAGGTACCCGATGGCAGTTAAATTAGATTGGAAGTAATGCATCTAACACAAACACTTTCAATAGAAAAATTAGTAACTAATTCTCTCTCATTATATCAGCAACAATGGCAGGCAGTTTTTAATGATTTTCGTCTTTCTAATGAAATGGGCGTAAAAGCTGAAGTTCCATCCAATATTTCACTTATATTCAGTTTGAGTCGATTAAATGTGGCAAAAATTTGATCGTAATTGATCATAAATCAATAAAGCGAACAAACAAATAAACGCACAAGCAGACATTCTTTTTTATATGTATAGATTTTGTAAAACTTAAAAATTTTTCGATTAACAAACTCTACGATTTGACAGCGAGCTTTATTTCGAAAAGTGTTAAATAAAGCATTTTAATCTCCAACGCGAGAAACTGTTGCCACTCGGAGAAATGAGTGCGAAAATTAATGTTTTCGGTGTTTTTAATTAATATCTCGTACTCACTCGAAATATAATGTCGTACTCACTCGAAATGGCTTTCCACGAATTTTTGGAATCGGGAAAAATGTATTTAATATTTGGCAATGCTATTTATATATAATGGTAAAACTTATTTTTTTTATTAACAAACTCTACGATTTGAAAGCGAGCAGTGGCAACAACTTTCGAAATAAAGCAGATTTTCATCTTCAGCTTGCGAAACTGTTGCCACTCGGAAAAATGGAATTAGTGTTACTCCCAATATTAGAAAATAAGCTGAATCTAAATTAATGTATGTATGTATTTTTCAAGTTAGGAAAGAAGGAGCAAAAAATTGAGAACGACCAATATATTACGTTCAATAACTGAAGTTTAACAATCATTATTAAAAATATTAGATTAATTGACAATTTTTCGGATACCGATTATGATATTTTTATTACGTATTTTCAAATAAAATTTGTAATATAAAGTAAAATATACTTGAGCGAATGTGAATGCCTGGGTTCTGCACTAAACATGGAAAGATCGATTAAGTTGAACAGTTTAATGTGAAATAATTTCAATAAAGAATAGTAATATTGGAAAAAAAATTATCAATGTATTGTTGCGTGCGTACGGGTTCGTTACGAAATGAATGCACAAATCCGATGAAAAATGAACAAAAATTTATGATTATCACAGCAAATATGATTAAATGTACTCCAATAATCGTGCAGTATCACAATATATCACAGTAGTTATCTTCTAACTACTCAAACGTTCAAGAGAACTTAATTCAAAACAGCTAAAAAAAAAGCTAATTCGCGAATTCGCTACAGTCAACAAGAGCAGTTTTCTAAACTAACTACTACCAAGAACTGAGAGGTTTTCCTCCTTCTATAAGATTTTTAAAATCGCGTGAGAGAATTTTCTAGTACTTTCTCTAAATCAAAAAGAGATATTTATTAAATGTTACATGCACGCGCTCTTGTATTTTCAATTTTCCAGCTTAGCTATCTTTTAATATTCATCACGCGCTGCACTGAGCGGGAAATAAAACCATTTAATTTACAATTCAACTAACATTAATTATTTAAATGCCAAATTCGTAACAGTATAATTCATTTCAGTTTTTGGAATTTCGTTTCCGTAGTTATTTTAATGTGATAAAATCATATTTCAGGATATTCACAAGGAGTTTCGCATTTATTATTTTTTTTTTTCAATTTCTTTTAAACTTTTCTTTATAAAAGATATGGAAAAAAACACTGAAAGGTTTGAGATTTTAAATTAGGTCCAAAGGGGTGTTTTTTTAACATTTTGAGTGTTGCCTTTATTTATTAAATATCATGTTCTTCACACTTAAACCATAAAATTCAGTTCAAGAGCAATATCGCAAAATAATTTTAAAAGGAGCATATCTTTAGAATTTCCGATACACAGTCCCCCCACGCTGGAGATTAAAATGTTTTTTTCTGTCATTGCTCATTTTGAAATCCTTGATTTTGTTAATCAAAAATTTGTTTAAAGTTTTATAAAACATGAAATCGATGATAAAATAAATTACAGATTTCTCATTTGGGCTTCCAGATGCCCATATTCGCAGGAGGATTACGTCATTCAAAATTGGATGGCTCTAGGTACCGTTGTTTTATCACAATGCGAGAAATATACATACGTATATGCAGATTCCTCATTATTTAATTTCTTAAAATATAATACAGGACGATAATATTTGGTGGCAATAGTTTGAAAAGTGAAACGGACATTCAAAGCGATTCGACGCAAAATCGCAAAACGAAAACAAACGGTTTTGTTTTCGTTTGAGACAAAAACCGACGTTTGAGACAAAAACCGACGAAGCCCAAGCACTAACAAAGTGTCCAATGAAGTTCCATATGATGAAGTACCAATTTGTACAAATTAATTAGACAATTGTTAAATCGCAAATATATGTACGTGAAGAATTGTTTTAAGCATTTATTTTCGTAAACTCTAATACATTCTCATAGAGTATTATTATTACTCTTTCTTATTCTACAGACCTAAGAGAATCTTGACCATGCACATAAATTCATCATGGTCAACAAGTAGTGAAATTCTTTCATTTAAGAGGGTCCTTGGGCAACTTATAATAGTTGACAGACCAATTTTTGTCTATATCCACCCCTCTTTTGGTGGAGGATATTCCGAGGAACGGATCCAAGTGTCCCATACTTTTGTTACTCTACCATAAAGCTTTCGAAAGGAGTTTTTGCTCGACGGTTCTGCAAATGTCGCCATGCCGTAAAGAACTTGCATACAGTGGAATCTCGAGATATGAGTTTAATTTGTTCCAGCATTGAGCTCGTATAGTGAAGTTCTTGTGTCTAGACACAAACTTCTCCATTGAAAATAATGGAAATTCAATTAATCCGTTCCGCGCCCCCAAAAATCTCATTGCCATCTCATCATCAGTCGACGTACCTGGTGTTTTGCGGAAAAGAACCAAGTACAGCTTCTTAGCCTTAGCGCAAATGATAACTTCCGACGCCGAATCGCCTTTTAACTGCTTCTCGTTAATCCACACCAACAACAGCTTCCCAGCCTCTTCTAGGAGTTTTGGACGGTGCTTGGTATTGTTTAGTATTGTATAGTATCTTATATCAGTTGGCTTTATACAAGTTAAATATGTTAATTTTTATTCATTATAATCGCTTAATTAGCTTTTGTATTGTATTGTATTGTAGTATTGTATAGTATCTTATATTATCTTTTATGCAGGTAACTGCATCAATTTATTTGCTGCATTAGGATCACTGGTGTCATGACAATTTTAAATGTATTTTTGTGTCACGAACACTGAATGTATTTTGTATTTTCATTGTATAGTATTGTATAGCATCTACTGTATCGTATTGTATTGTGGTATTGTATCTACTGTATCGTATTGTATTGTGGTATTGTATAGTATCTTATATCAGTTGGCTTTTAGTTCAGGTTAAATATGTTAATTTTTTTTTTTTTGTATTGCATTGTATTGTAATATTGTATAGTATTGTATGGTATCCCATATTCGTTAACTTTTATGCAGGCTAAATATGTTATTTTATTCCTCACAATCGTATAATTAGCCTTATTGCATGTTTTACCCACAATACCACGTGATCAACTGTATTGTACCGCTATTGCATTCTGTTACTAAGTTTGGTACGAATCCTGTACCATAATTGGTAGTAACCAATGTATCGACCTTTGTATATCTTAAACACAGTTGCATGCTAAATATATTTTGTATAACATATTCCTTTTTCCTAACTATTGTTGTACTATAGGGATTGAATGCGTACCGAGATCAAATTATATTGTACGCTACCTACTTCTTCTGTATGACATCACTACCTGCGGTATTGTAACATGACTTTGTCATAGCGAATATCTAGTTTATTACACTGACTTTCAATACGTTGCTTTGTCAAATATATGTACTTGGCTATGCAATGTATCCCGATCCAGTTGTTAGTCTTCTGAATTAAGTCGAATTCTGAATGCTTTACGCATTTCCCATGTATCAGTACTTCCAGTCACACACTGATGGATATTGTATTCTTTTATTTTTATTTCTTTTGGTATATCCTCTGTGTATTGCTGTAATCATTTACATTCATTATGTCACTATGTTCTCTATTTTTATGTTATATTGTCATTAAGTCTAATTCTACTGTCTATATTTTACTCATTGTATATTATTGGGCTGCCCAACATCAGACTGTACTTTAGCTTATGTATATTCTATATTTGTGTGTATTACACCTTTGTAAAATTTTTGCTTATTGTCAAAACTCGCCCTTTTTGGCCCTGCATGTTTTTTTTATTATTTTATTTAATAAATGTGGGGCCTGGGCGGTTGTTGGGACTGTCTTTCGTGGGCATTTGGTCTGTTGGACTGCCCGCTGGTTGAATTTGGCTCTGGGTTTGGGCACCTGGTGCGTGGCGTCTTGTGATTCCTCTTTAGGCTCTAGATATAGGTGGACGTGGTGCTATACCGATTAACCTTTTGGTAAAGGGACAGTGCCCACGTCCTCCGTTGCTTATCGCTTATAAAGGTAACTCCTTTGGCCACATCAAGTTTCTTAATTTCTTCCTTCTTCTTCAGAATTGGGTCGATCGTTGATGTTGAACGGCTGTAAGTCTTCGCAAGTTCCGTCACGCTTACACTACGCTTATGTTTATCTATGATTTCTTTCTTAATTTCAACGGCCCATGGCTTCCTTCTTTTTGTTTGCAGAACTATCTGAGGCACCAATCTTCTTGGTAGGCATCGTAAAATAATTATCTTCACATTAAAAGTAAACAATTAAGTAGCAAGCGTACAAACACGAAGATCAAAGAACACTGAGTGATCTGACGAGGGGATTCCCCGATTCGAGCCGGATCGGTATACGTGCCACGCATACCAACAGCCTGGCTCGTTGCTCGAGTCAATGGTCGTATTTAGAGTCGAATTTTTCGCTCATGCTTTCCTCGTATCTCGAATTTCGCGTATATAGAGGTGTCCGTATCTCAAGGTTCCACTGATAAATAAACAAACTTTTTCTGGCTTTCGAAGACGGACAGAAGGCTACAAGCAGCCCGTTCTCTTACCACTATGCAAACAAGGCTGTTTTCTTATACTGTAACCTAAAATCACTCATCTTTGACCTGATGCAACAGTATACGGAATATCATTCTGGTAATTCATTGTACAATCAAGGCGTGCTAATTAATTTTCTGTGCGGACTAATACGGACTATTACGCCTTGTAATGCATTTATTGTTAAGCAATGGGACTATACCGTCTAACTAAGGGTGAAGTTCTATGACCTGTGTTTTTACTTCTTTTTTGCCTTGATAAGTAAAATAATCTGATGTGTATACCACATGACTTCCTTGTACGGAATATTAAATTATACGCATTTTTTTCTTCCATTTCATTTAAACTTATTGGATTGAATTAAATCTACTTCGCCGACAGCGCATAAACCACAATAGAATAAATGCATTCTTTAAAATTATTTCTAGTATTTGTTTACCATAGCGACACTCTGGCGCTAGATTCACTTAACAGCATCATATTTCGTTCATATTATAACTCAGAATGCACAAAATATATATCATTTAAAGAATAGAATTATCTAATCGTTGCCACATGTTCTAATCAAATACCATAATAAAGCTAGAATGATGTATAAAAGAAATTAACCAAATAAAACAAAAAAGAAACCGTTTTTCACAGACGATAGAGTATTTCTCATTCAATTAATTCAGTTCTCACTTCGCGGGAAGGCAAAAATACATAAAAACTCAAAATATCTATATTAAAAATTACGAAGTAAATCTTAAACACTTATTTCCTCGAAAAAATTTCAGAAAGGATTAAGCATGATTTAATTGGCAATAATAAATGAAGGCGTTATCTTTGTTATTGCGAAGCTAAGTTTCTCTAGATAGGCAACAAATCCACTAGTCTCCTGTTTCAAATGTAAATATCAATGGCCGCCATCAAGAGAAGTATTAGGCTTAGCGGCACTTAAACAACTTTAAAATTGTTGATAATTCTAAAAATATTGCACACAAATTTACTAAAGGCATAAAAACCTTAACCGGAAGATAAAAACAACATAATTCAATCAATTTTAAAGCAAAAATATACAATATACAAATATATAAGAGTAAAGAAACTGAGATCACTTAGCCGGGTAACACAGTGGATATATATATATATTTACATACGTTTCGTGCGACCGATTGCAACCAAATACGAGGTGCACATCTACATGTTATAGCAGTCCTACATACAAAATTTCAACGTTCTGAGGCTACTCGTTTTTGAGGTATGCGAGATACGTACGTACGTACATACTTTCGTACAGACGCCACGAAAAATTCTCTTCAGAATTAATTTTAAAGCAGTTTTATAATTTTTTTGAAGGAAACGAGTCTTTTTTTCTGTCCTTACGTACAGATATCACGCAAAAACATCGTTAAATTGCATTCGATAGCGGTCAAAATGGATATTTTCGTTGAAATATGCTGCCTGAAACTTTTCGCCATTACAATACTTCCTTTTTACTTAGTACAAGGAAGTAAAAATGGTTTATTATTTCTCCTCGATAAATGCCTTAACTCCAAGAAAGAACATCTCTTTGTCGTTAAACATATCCCATCCGGTTTACCTTTTCAGCCTTTCCAGGTATGTATTCTGTTCACAGGAACTTTTCCCAAAGGCAACTAATTTAATTTTACTTACAAGGCGTAGATCGATAAGATCACAATTACTAAGATAAGATCACAATAATACAGCTTCGATAAGATCAAGAATTACTTTCCGATAATACCTAAAAAGGTTGTCGCTTGAAGTATTACTCAAATAGATATAACGCAGATAAGCACTTTGCATATCTGCATAAAATCTAGATAACTGGGGTTTATACCTTGCGAACTTGGTGTAGTACAACAGCTCTTAATCAGTGAAACCAGCCGTGACTTTCTTTAATGACACTGTAAGCCGTTTTTCCTTCACGTGCGTTTTTATATGTTTGAAAAGGTTTAATAAGCTGTCGTTATATCTCATACCTTAACAAAAATATTTATTTCGTCTATTACGTCTGTGACTTTTATTAGTTACTAACGGTACAAACCCGATGCCACTTAAGTTACATTGATAGTAATGGATTATTTTACTTATGAAATCATTTGAAAATTAGTATAGTAGAATATTACACGTCGTCAAGAATATGATGCCTCATTGTAATGCGTAAAAAATGTCAAAGAAATAAAGTAATATTCAATACATGTACCACGACTGACTACGTAATCATAGAATAATATGGTATATATATATATATATTTGTAATAATAAAATTCCATAGTCAAGAATACACTTAAAATTCTAACTGTATGTTCTTTTCATTTTTAATGGCGACGTTCTCTTATTTGAAAGTACGTGGAATTAAATCCACAGCCCCGTAGTCAAGTTGTTTTTCCCGTCTTTTCTACACGTACAGTTATAGAATGTTCTGGAAATATTTAAAGCGAAGTGGATTGGCTAACGAGGCTGACGTCATTTCTTGGAAGCTCCGCCTTTCCGGAGGCTATAAAAGAACTCGCAAAAGAATATCGGGGCTTTTTCTTTAATGTCACGATGCAGTAAACCTTCATACAAAATGTTATTAGTAGTTCGTTTTTATTTACTCCGGATATCTGATTTTGTAACTGCTATTTCTCCTGACCAATAATAAATGGATCCTTTTTTTTAAACTTACCGTCTGATAATTTAAGCTACGACTACATTTATGATTCTTCAACAATCTATTTATTCCTGACAAAAGCTGGTACATCATATATATATATATATATATATATATATATATATATATATATATAACTCACTCATCATATATATATATACATATATAACACGGATATTGAACTCACGGAGCCGAGTAACAGAATCCATATATATATATATATATATATATATATATATATATATATATATATATATATATATATATATATAATAATTTATTTCCTAAACAGTATTGATTAATTGATTATATATGTGGTGGACCAGCTTTAGTCGTAGCTTAAATTATCAAACGATAAGTTTAAAAACAACAGGAT
This sequence comes from Stegodyphus dumicola, assembly GCF_044657685.1. Lineage (NCBI taxonomy): Eukaryota > Metazoa > Arthropoda > Arachnida > Araneae > Eresidae > Stegodyphus > Stegodyphus dumicola. Next base: position 182,978,015 of record NC_140775.1, read on the forward strand.
CCATTTATTATTATTCAGGAGAAAATAGCAGCTACAAAATCAGATATCCGGAGTAAATAAAAAGAATTACTAATAACTTTTTGTATGAAGTTTACTGCATCGTGACATTTAAGAAAAAGAGAACCATTAAAAATGAAAAGAACATACAGTTAGAATTTAAGTGTATTCTTGACTATGGAATTTTATTATTAGAAATATATATATATATACCCATATCACATATGGAATTGCCATTTGGGCCAGCAAAAATAAAAACAAATACATCATTATTTTGAGCAAAAAATGCGATTCATAGTCATGCATTTTTTAGTCTGATGCGATAAGGAACCCACATAAAAATCTCGATAGAAAAAATAAACTAATTTCTCTCTCATTATATCCGCAACAAAGGCACGCAGCCATTGCTGCTGATATATCACTACTGCCGTTGTTGCTGATATCAGCACTGTTGCCACTCGGAAAAATGAAGGCGAAAATTAGCGTTTTAAGGATTTTTAATCAATAGCTCTGATTTTAGCTATTTCGTTTTTTTTGGAAAAAAGTGGATGTCGATCTCTTTCAGGACCCAGAAAAGAATTGTAGTGACGATAGCTATAGAAGAGCTGAGTTATTAGCGAACAAACACACAGACTTTCTTCTTCATATAGGTAGCTAATTGTGTAACTTTTTTCATTTCCGTATTCTCTTGTGCATATGCCATACTCATTTTCACCAAAAAGCAATTAAATAATGATTTTTTTTTTCATTTTTAGATTTAATGAGTCAAACTATGTCAAAGTGCATTGTTCTGTAAAAATTGCACGAGCAAGTTTTAATAAATTAGCTCCAAAATTGCATCTAATCTTAATTGAATTTCGTATATATTTCATAAACTTGCTTAATTTCTTCTTTTCACTATTCGAAATTTAGGTTCAATCCAAATAAATGTCGCAGATATTTGATTTATTTTTTTAATTTGAACCTTTTAGTAATATTTATAAATTTTTTGAAAATATTTTAGTTGTTTTTAGATGAAACTTTTACCATCATCTTAAAGTAGATGTATTTCTTAACATAAACTAAAATTTTAAATTTTAAAGTTTTTTAATCAAAATTTCCTAAGATATACGTGAATTTACATGTGTCCGCGTTTTGAAATTTGACAACTTTCTGTTAATCAATAAAAAAAAATTATTTAAAAGAATGAACGATAAACCTTTTTTTTCTTTTTGTGCACAATGAAAGGGGAAAGAAAAGTAGGTACGATAAATTAAGAATTCCGCCAAGTGAATTATTCTTGGCGCAGACATAAAAATGTGCGCCAAGATAAATTTTAGAATTTCTCGATATGTTTCTCACCAAATCTTACAAAAGTTAATATTTAAGCCTAATTTGAGTCGTAGAATCTAAGTCGTTATTCATTATCAATGTTTACATATTTGTATAATATTTTCTTAATTAATTTGTATGACACAAATTAGTGTTCTTGTAAAATTTTTACCTGTAAAGAAAAATGTCAAATACGAGTAGCCCATTATCTGTACAAATTGTCCCTTTACTTAGCAAAACGTTATCATATGTATTGGTATATTTATATGCAATGACTGATTAAGTAATTGCAATATATCTATGTAGCATTTTGTGCGTTCTGAATTTATAAAGTATGAATGTATTTGAAGGATTTAAACTTAAAACGGTAATATGTAAAAGTGAGCAGCCCATAATCAGCAGAATAATGTATAAAACTGCTGCTACTCATTACCAATATTTGCATTTTGTATCTTGTAATGTTTTATCATTTTGTATGACATAATTAAATGTAATTGTAAGGCTTAGTTTTAAAAATAGGTAATACGTCAAACACGTGTAGCCCATAATCTGTACAAATTGTTAATATTCTTAACAGGAGTTTACATGTGAATGTGTTTGTGTACATGTAATGGTAAGTTAAGTATTTGTAAAGTATCCTTGCAGCGTCATGCATGATTTGAATACGTAATGTATAAGCGTACTTGTAGGATTTGAATTTCAAACGGTAATATGTACAAAGTGAATAGCCCTTAATTTGCAGAATAATGTATTAATTGTATAACTCATATTCAATGTCTGCATATTTGTATTTTGTAATCTATTTCTAAACAGCATGACATATATGAGTGCAATTGTAATATTTATACTTAAAAGGTAGTTTGTCAAATACGAGTAGCCTATAATCCTCACAAATTGTTACTACTCTTAACCAAATTTTGCATATGTATATTATTGTAATAGACCTACTGTTTGACGGATAATTCCAGGTATTTATAATGTCATAATTCTATAATCTTATTGTGATCAACTATGTAATTGTATGTTAACCTATGTAAATATTCTGCCCTTGTTTGGCACTGTACTTTTTATTCCTGGAAACAAATTAATACTGGACCCAGTATTTTAGCCTAGAGTAGTCCTCGGGGGCACTTTGGTCGGCTGGACTGCTACCCGGATGAATAGGGTGCTGGGTCTGGGGGTCTGGTGCGAGTCTCAACTATGGCCTCTTCTGGATATTGGAGGACGTGGCGCTAAACCAATTAACCATAACGGTAAAGGGATGGTGCCCACGTCCCCCGTTCCTAATCCTAATCCTATATATGGAAAACAAAAAATTATGTTACTTCAGAAAAGTCCGATTTTGTGTTAGAATACCTACGTTAGAATAATGCTATATTAAATCTAATAACAACGAGAAATGAAAGATTTCTCCCTTCTTAGCGTGCCTTCGTGGACCCAATCGCCAAATCCTGGTGGATATATCATAAGCCCCGCTTTCAAGACATGAAAAACGAAAGTTTTAAATTTCTTCAATCGACCGAGTAGGACAGAAGGTAAATAACTGTTCCATGTTCATGTTTGTGCAAGGTGTACAAAAACTGCTAGGAAAAATATCATACATCTGGCTGATGAAACATGAGATTTTTACTAATAAATATAAAATTTGTATCTGAATCAAAGAAACGTGCGGTTTCTTTAAATCTAAAACCTCTACAATATGCAAGGCAAAAAATTTAAAAGAGTAACTCATCTTTGTTGCACGGCCATCGTAATTTCACGGGAAAAAAAAACTTTTAACTGGATAATTTTTCTTGTTACTGTAATGATATATTAATGATGATTAGTAATTTATAAATAGGTACAATTTTGTAATTAGATTGTGAGTATCTAACTCTATCTTTCATCACTGTTATTTTTTTCAATAAAAAAGAGACACATTTCGGTGCTTTTCCCCGTGTTCATGACAGAAGTACATTTGTTACCTACAACACAATCCTGTAGTTCTTAAAATATGATTCAAGCTTCTTTTCAGGAGATCTGGCCCAATTCATCATATTTCCCGAATCTGTTTCACACGAATTTCTTGTTGGAACTGATCGAGAATACGTATATAATCCATTTGAGAAAATGGATGATTCGAAACACGACGAACAGCGCTTTAAATAGATACTACTTCTCAGTTGTACAAAGACATAAAAAGTATATAAATGTATGAAGGCTTGTTTCTCATAGATATATATTTGAGCAATGGATTAATAAATGTTAGTTTCAAGTTTAATAAATGCAGTTGATGGATGATGGTCAACATTAAAAAAGATCTTGAAATATCGGCTGTCATGGAAACTATGAAATGTTTACCAATGCATGTGAACCTTATAACGTGTCCGATGGGTCCTGGAAATTCTACGCTTCAATGAAGGGAGATTTTTCTTATACCTAACCCGCCTATTTGTCTTTATTTTTCATGTGACCCCAGGGTGATTTTTTAGAAATGTTCCGCGTTTTCTACTGAAATTTTTTGTGAGCTAAGTTTCTTCTATTCATACAATTCTGCTATGAATCAAATATCTGTACCTCCTTGCATATTTTTCCCTTATCGTTTTAGCGCTAGGTTCTAAAATTTTTCTAATTATTAGCATAACTTTTTCCTTTTCTCTAATTACATAGTATTCCCCTGTGAGCACTGTTTATTAATAAAGTGTTCTTGATTATTTTTAATTTTATTCAGTGTATTGAATTTATATTTGCACTTTTGTATAAAGGGAGCTCATACACCATAAACCCCTTATAATCTTCGAATATGTGACTGTTGCAAGAATTGGGATATTTTATTTATTTTAAAAGCAAATACTTGGAACTTTTTACAGCTGACTACATACTATAGCTGCTTTAGAAACTAGTAACCAGATAGTTTGTGTTGCCACAAATAGTTTTGTAATTTAATCCGCTTTGTGACAAAATATTTTGTCACGTTATCAGGTTCAATGTTTCTTCTAATTTTCTTCGGAAACATACAATGACCTGACTAGGAACAGAGAGCTTACTAAAGCTATGTTCACTAATTGTAGTAAGTAGACAGGATACAGACGAAGGGTATACAAAACCCTTTATTTTTCTTTATATACAATGACTTCCGTACTTCGGAATACAATGACCCTCCACTCGGGGTCTAACGTAAAAGATATTAAAATAAAACTAAACTCTAATTTAACTTTAGAATAAGATTGGCCTTATAGTAACAGGAAGCGTATGTAGCACAGAGACTGTGAACACTACAATACGTTTAATTTATCAAGAGGATTAAAACCTCTGGCCTGGAAGGCAAATAGCAACTGCGTAACTTCTAAGGTAAGCGGCCTGCTTCGAACTCACTGCTTCCTCTCTCTCTGCTTGGCAAAAAGGCCACACTTAAATACTTGGCGTTCGCCAGACAACTTTGCATAAACTCCTTCACGCTTATAATTCTGGCCGGAAGTAGAAAATAAGAAGTGATAGTAAAGATTTAAAATAAAATAAACGTTAGTAAAACTTAAGATCCTTACAACGTTTCCACCTTGCGCGCACGATATTTTAAAAATGGCTAATGGTACGTACTTGAAATTTGAATTCTTTACAAGGGCACTATTTTTTTAACTGAACCAAAAATTTTATGAATATTTTAGTATAAAAAAAATCTGATGTGTACACCACATGACTTCCTTGTACAGAATATTAAATTATAATTTTTTCTTGCATTTTATTTAAACTTATTACATTGAATTAAACCTACTTCGCCGACAGCGCATAAACCACAATAGAATAAATGCATTCTTTAAAATTCACTTTGTTTACCATAGCGACACTCTGGCGCTACGTTTACTTAACAGTATTATATTTCATTCATATTATAACTCAGAATGCACAAAATGTTTATCACTTAAAGAATTATCTAATCGTTGCCATACGTTCTATTCAAATACTATAATAAAGCTAGAACTATGTATAAAAGAAATTAAGCAAATAAAGCAAAAAAGAAACAGTTTTTCACAGACGATTGAGTATTTCTCATTTAATTAATTCAGTTCTTACTTCGCGAGAAGGCAAAAATAGATAAAAACTCAAAATATCTATATTAAAAATTGCGAACCAAATCTCAAACGCTTATTTCCTAGAAAAAATTCCAGAAAGAATTAAGCATGATTTAATTGGCAATAATAAATGAATGCGTCATCTTTGTTGTTGCGAAGCTAAGTTTCGCTAGATTGGCAACAAATCCACTAGTCTCCTGTTTCAAATGTAAACGTCAATGGCCTCCATTAAAAACAGGCTCAGCGGCAATTAAACAACTTTAAAATTGCTGATAATTCTAAAAATATTGCACACAGATTTACTAAAGGCATAAAATCGTTAACCGGAAGATAAAAACAATATAATTCAATCATTTTTAAAGAAAAAAAATGTACAATTTACAAACATATAAGAGTAAAGAAACTGAGATCACTGAGCCGGGTAATAGAGTGGATATATATATATATAAATATATTTATATACGTTTGGTGCGGCCGATTGCAACCAAAATACGAGGTGCACATCTACATGTTATAGCATTTTTATATACAAAATTTCAACGTTCTGAGGCTACTCGTTTTTGAGTTATGCGAGATACGTACGTACGCACGAACGTACGTACGTACATGCGTTTGTAGAGACGTCACGAAAAATTCTCTTCAGAATTAATTTTAAAGCAGTTTTATAATCTTTTTGAAGGAAAAGAGTATTTTATTCTGTCCTTACGTACAGATATCACGCAAAACCATCGTTAAATTGCATTCGATAGCGGTCAAAATGGATATTTTCGTTGAAATATGCTGTTTGAAACTTTTCGCGATTACGATACTTCCTTTTTACTTCGTACAAGGAAGTAATTATGCACGAAAACGTTACAGATTTTTTTAATAAAATACATTTTATAAACTCAACTCCAAATAAAATAAAAATTTAACACGAAATTCTTAGAATTTTAGTTTCACAGTAGTTTCCAAATGCTATATATTAAATATGGAATTAAATTATGCAACAGAATGTTTTAAACTGTGCGCGCAAGGTGGAAACTTGACGAAAAATTTGGTCACAAAGCGGATTAAATTATAAAACTGTTTGTGGCAACATAAACTTTCTGATTACTATTTCAGAAAGCAGCTATATTATGTAATCAGCTGTAAAAAGTTGGAATTAATATCTTTTAAAATAAATAAGTTATCCCAATTCTTGCAACAATCACATATTCGAAGATCTTATGGGTTTTAAGGTGTATGAGCCCCCTTAACATTTCATCCATTTTATTATTTCTTGCGTTTATTATTTCAAAAATATTTTGTGCAAATTCTTCGCTAAGTTACCGAGACGTGGCAGATGTTCTCACATTTAAGTATACTTTCAAACGTGGGATTTCACCTTACTTCTGTTATTTACGTTACATGCCATTGTTACCTTATCTACTGCTGATATATTGGATCTTTGGAAATCTTTTTCTTGCGGGCTTGTCCTTGAGACGGTTAAAGTACATTTTTTGTTTAAACAGAATTAGGATCGTAAATGCCCGCTGTTATGCTACTACGTCCACAAACTGTGCTGATAAAAAATAAACAGAAAGCTGAAATAAACGGAAACATTGAATTGTAGTCAAAGACAGCACCGCTAAACTATTAGAAGCTGGCTCACTAACTCTACCTGAGCATCAGAATTAAAGCGTCGGCAGCTAGAAACCGCATTGTCGAATAATTGCAACAATTAGAGCTCGCAGGAAACTGTCCAGCTAGCATGCACGACATGCGAGAAACACCATTTATCTCAAATCCAAAAACCTCAGATTAAATACCCACTCGAAATTCCATTCTGGTGAAGAACACAAAAAAGAGAAGTTACAGGAAAGACTGAAATTATAAAAAACTGTTTAAGTAACGTACGATTACCTACAGGTAAACTGAAATCAGTAAGAAATCTATACTCAAATCACTAAATTTACTCAGTAGATCTTTAAAGATAATAAAATCAACAACTTCAAAACTCAGAAATTTAAATCATAGCTGAAATTTCATTTCTTACATAGGTATGTGTTTAAATCGTGTATTCCTTTGCGAAAAGAAGGAAACATAAACGAACAGAAAGAATCATTTTAGAATTTTTTACTTAATGGTAATTTATTATTCTCGAAGATAAAATTTAACAACTTAATTTAGCCGCAAGCGCACGCAAGAAAATAAGGCGTAGAAGTTCCACGAATCGTTATGGAACTATCTAACAAAGATTAAAAATGCCTTTAAAATAATATTTTCGTAAAAACAACACTGTTTTAATTATCTTTCTAGATTAATTAAACGTTAGTTTTGAAGAAGACTTCAAAGTTGTTTTGTTTCTTATTTGATAACATTTGCAATAAATCTCGTTCTATATAACGTTTAATTTTTTTTAATACATTCAGCTTATCATCTTGCTTTGCATTTTTTTCCCTTACTTGAAGATATCTTCTTTTAAACTTCAAATTTGTTTATTTATTTTTTGGCTATCATTTCTGAAATTCGGTGGATGCCCTAATAGTTAATTAAGGACGTTAAAAATTTATTTTACCAAAAAAAAGCGAAAAATTCTCATTTATGTCTTACGTTTCTCCTTTCGGCTAATTAATTTTTTCAAATAAAAATATAAATTGCAATATAAAGTTGTAATCATTTATTAATATCTTTCGCAATACGTTAATAAAAATTCCTTTTTTTTTTCTTCTATTTATTTTACTTTTTCATGTTTCTGTTTTCTTTCGTTAGAAAGATATTTCAGATATGAAGTGGCATTTGCATTTTTTATTCATTTAGAGTTGAATTCTGGGCTTTGCTAAAGATGCCTTATTAGAAATGCAACGAAAAATTCAAATTACGCAAGGAAAAAGTTTACTTTTAATCTTTTCGGCTTGAATACGGGCTTGTACTTTGGTTGAAATTTCACTCTTTTAATTAACATCAGTATTTATTTTAATTACTGTAATAAATTTATTTTACCTTTTTAACTTTTTAATACTGGGCCTCCGTTTTAAAACTATTAATAGGATTCAGTAACTGAGTTATGGATTTTTATTGAGAAAAATGTTCGAAAGCCAAGCTATTCTGAAGGCCTTAAAAAAAATCCAGTAACATTTTCTGATGAAGCTATCGAACGAAATTCTTCCATGATGTTATGGACTTGTTCCAAAAGAAAATACACCGGTTTCTAAGAGATCTGTATAATTTAATTTAGATAAAATTAAAATACAGAAGTCTATACAGAAAACAAAAACAAACAAAAACAGTTGATATGGACACGAGATGACTTCACTGTATGGCGTATTTTTCATTTTTTTACTTCCTTGTACGAAGTAAAAAGGAAGTATTGTAATCGCGAAAAGTTTCAGGCAGCATATTTCAACGAAAATATCCATTCATTTTGACCGCTATCGAATGCTATTTAACGATGGTTTTGTGTGATATCTGTACGTAAGGACAGAATAAAATACTGTTTTCCTTCAAAAAATTATAAAACTGCTTTAAAATGAATTCTGAAGAGAATTTTTCGTGGCGTCTGTACGAACGTATGTACGTACGTGCGTACGTACTTACGTACGTACCTCGCATAACTCAAAAACGAGTAGCCTCAGAACGTTGCAATTTTGTATATAGGACTGCTATAACATGCAGAAGTGCACCTCGTATTTTGGTTGCAATCGGCCGCACCAAACGTATATAAATATATTTATATATATATATCCACTCTATTACCCGGCTCAGTGATCTCAGTTTCTTTACTCTTATATGTTTGTAAATTGTACATTTTTTTCCTTAAAAATGATTGAATTATATTGTTTTTATCTTCCGGTTAACGATTTTATGCCTTTAGTAAATCTGTGTGCAATATTTTTAGAATTATCAGCAATTTTAAAGTTGTTTAATTGCCGCTGAGCCTGTTTTTAATGGCGGCCATTGATGCTTACATTTGAAACAGGAGACTAGTGGATTTGATGCCAATCTAGAGAAACTTAGCTTCGCAACGACAAAGATAACGCATTCATTTATTATTGCCAATTAAATCATGCTTAATTCTTTCTGTAATTTTTCGAGGAAATAAGTTTTTAAGATTTACTTCGTAATTTTTAATATAGATATTTTGAGTTTTTATGTATTTTTGCCTTCTTGCGAAGTAAGAGCTGAATTAATTAAATGAGAAATACTCAACCGTCTGTGAAAAACTGTCCTTTTTTGTTTTGTTTGCTTAATTTCTTTTATATATCGTTCTAGCTTTATTATAGTATTTGAATAGAACATGTGGCAACGATTAGATAATTCTATTCTTTAAATGATATAAATTTTGTGCATTATGAGTTATAATATGAACGAAATATATAAGTTAACTGTTATATAATTATTGGATTATATAACAGTTAACTTAGTTCCCGTTATATGATTATTATAATAAGTTAACTGTTATATAATTATTAATACTGTTAAGTGAATCTAGCGCCAGAGTGTCGCTATGGTAAACAAATACTAGAGTAAATTTTAAAGAATGCATTTATTCTATTGTGGTTTATGCGCTGTCGGCGAAGTAGATTTAATTCAATCCAATAAGTTTAAATGAAATTCAAGAAAAAATGCTTATAATTTAATATTCTGTACAAGGAAGTCATGTGGTGTACACATCAGATTTTTTTTAAATTGAAAACATACAGAATCCCCGTGCATCACATATGCACAACACGGGGCTTGCAGAAATAAGTTAACTAAAACAGTTAAAGTTAGTTACATGCATAAATAAAGCTAACAGAAGCCGAGCAGTTTGGATTTCACGAAAACAGATAAGTTCACTGGCCAAGTCACTCCGAACATTTTCAAATCGTTCTGCAAACATAATCTAGGGCCATCAAATGTAGGGCATGAGAAAGTCAAATGTGCCACGTCCTGGGGTATACATATTTTTCTGCAATTAATTTTGACATGTTTCCCAGAATTTCATTGATGATATATTACCCATTCAATAAAAGAAATTTAGTTATCTCTTTCCCACAATACAAACAATCTCAAAACATCTTCATTAAAAATTGTAAAATGCAAAAAATCCTCAAACACTGAATACAGTTAACAACAGTGAAAACAAAATTTTTACAATTAAAATTAGATTTTCTATGCAAAAGTTAGCAGTTTGGCTAACGGCAAGAAGACAAAATTTTCGATGCACAAAACTGAAAGCTTACTTTTTATCCCTCTCGGCAAAAAGACATTGAAAGTGCAGAAACTGACTTAATTCACTATTCTACTGATTTTGAAATGTAAACAAATAGCGATTTGTTACGCTTAACTGTTCACTTAAAGTTTTAAATTGTTGATAATTCTACAACTATTGCATGCATATTAACTAAATGCATAAAAATCTTAACCGAAACTTAAGATAACATAATTCAGTCACTTTTAAAGCGAAAAATGCACAATCTACCAACATATAAGAATAAAAAAATTGAGCTCACGCAGTCGGGTAACAGAGTGTATGTATGTATACATATATATTCTCTCTTCGTAAAAAGCTAAGATAAATTTTAAATTTAATTAAGAAATTTTAATTGCAAAAATAAAAAATTAAAGATTAATAATTGCTGCGAACTAATTTACGCTATCATTTAAATTTTAAAAGCATATGTAAATTAAGTGCACATATCAAAAACCATGAAAAAATTAAATATTCTAAAAAATTAATCTCAAAAATTATTTTAATGAATTTTTAAGACCAAATTAATTTGCATTAAGTGAATAATTGTTGAGCAGGCAGGAGAGATAGACTTATCAAGGGGAAGTTGCCTCCAAAGCTAACTCTTCGATTACTCAATTCGTGTTTCGTCATCCATATAGGCAAAGGTATAGTAAAATTCAAAACCAAAAGTAAAACTAAATGTTGTGAATTAGTAAAAAAGAAATTTAAACTAGTAGGATATATACACATAAACACACATATATATATATATGTAATAATAAAATTCCATAGTCAAACTAGTAACTGTATGTTCTTTTGATTTTTAATGGCGATGTTCTCTTATTTGAAAGTACGTGGAATTAAATCCACAGCCCCGTAGTCAAGTTGTTTTTCCCGCCTTTTCTACACGTAGAATATATAGAATAATTATAGAATGTTCTGGAAGTATTTAAAGCGAACTGGATTGGCTGAAGAGGCTGACGTCATTTCTTGGAAGCTCCGCCTTTCCAGAGGCTATAAAAACACTCGCGAAGGAATATCGGGGTTTTTTCTTAAATGTCACGATGCAGGAAATCCTTCATACAAAAGGTTATTAGTAGTTCTTTTTTATTTACTCCGGATATCTGATTTTGTAACTGCTATTTCTCGTGAATAATAATAAATGGATCCTATTTTTTAAAACTATCGTCTGATAATTTAAGCTGACTATAGCTTAAATTATTACACATATATATACATATATAATTTATGTTTGGTGCGATCGATTGCAATGAAAAAACGAGGGGCACAACTAGACGTTAAAGGAATCCCATATGCAAAATTTCAACGTTCTACATTCTAATCGTTTTTTAGTTATACCAAATACATTCATTGGTACGTGCGTACAGACGTCCCGAAAAAAATCCCTTTCGAATCCATTTTAAATCCGTTACATAAAAAATAGTCCTTTAATCTGTCCGTACATACAGAGGTCACTCGAAAAAATCGTTTAAATGTATTCGAGATCGGTCAAAATGGATATATTCGTTGAAATTATGATACGCGAAATTTTTCATTACTAAAATACTTCCTTCACTCTATAAAGAAATGCGTCAGTTATTTCAATAACATCGCATACAAACGAAAATTATTTTAAGCAAAGAAAAACATTTCTTTCTTAGTAGAAGTTATGAAAAGTAAACATAATTGAGGAATGAAAATTATGGATTTAAGAACAAACTGACATCATTTACTCAGTTAAACGTCTACAGGAGAAGAGAGAGAAATGTTATAGGCTAATCGTTGGAATATGGTAAGAGTTAGTTTGGCGACATTTTGGTAAGGCGATAAAGTACACATTTCGAATCACAGATTATTTTGTCTCAGAGAAATGAGAAATCATGAGACATGTCATGTGACATTTTCCGGAAAATTTCGATTGTGATTTTAGCTATAAGCACTTAGAAACAATTTCGCTGCTAAAGTGCAGAATCGTCCACTTATTTGTTTGGCGCTTTTTACAAAATTAAGAATTGGATCTTTGTCAATTTTCTTTGACTTTTTAAGTGAAAATATGTCGATGTGTACATGGATAAAGTCAAGAGTGTGCGTAATACCATTTTTGTGCAATATTGGGATGTTTTTTCAAGTGAAAATAGGTCGACGTGTACATGGATACCGCGTACGTGAAATTCGTAAAAACGCGCGAAGCAGTGAGCGATTCTGCACTTTCTCCCAATTTCGCACCTAATCTGCGTCATTATTAAGCACTTTTGTTCCATAAAACCACTTTCGTTATTCTAGCATAAGCGTAATTCGGCTAGCAGATTGTTGGAAAAAATGTTAGGGGGGAAAAAAAATGCCTTTACTTCGTGAAAACAAAATGGCGTCCAAAAAAAACTAGCAGGTTGCTGTAGCAGGTTTGGTCGCCAAATTTTCGCCACAAAATCGCCAAGTTACCATAATTCGAAGATTCACCAATATTTCAACACTAGAACGCTACCCATAAATGGCCTTTTGGATGAAAAACAGAAAAAAAAAACGCACTAACATAAAATGTTCAATGCCTTAATAAATTACACAATCGCAACCAGTGTCAATAACTGCTCACTCATCTAAAACAACCTACTCAATGCCCTCTTTGTGAAAAAGAGAACTCTGAGAATATGCTCGCAAAACTGCTTTAATCTGATCAATATTTCGGAACCATGCCCACCTCAAAATGCGCTCTAAACTCCAGGACAAACCATAATTTGTATGAGAAAAGTTTAATGCATAGATTGAATGAGATAAAACTTCTCAACTTAATTCTCTAACTTTCTGCTGCAGTCTTTTTGTGCAAAATACAGACTTTTCTGTCTTCTCACAGAGCAGGATAGCTCCTTTTTTTGTTAACCTATACGAGATGCTAATCACAAAGAATTTGATTTAGACGATATACCTGCTAACAACAGAGGTCTTCAACAATAGTCCGATCGGGTTCTAATGCCTTCAGTATTCCTCAAATACTTAACAAAAAATAAAAAATTACTTGCTTGAGATCATGCCCAAGAAGGTTGAGTTATTTTTGAAGCTACTTGACCACTGTTTGAATTTTTAAACTTAAGTGTTGCAATTGGCCTCTGACTTGATGAAACCCATTAACTTTTGCTCTTGTGTTAACGTACAGAAATTATTTATCATCTCCAATGACAATTCAATGAGGAAATTCCTTTTTCTGCCTACTGACTAAGGAGTTGTTTGGTGGAGGAATATTGGACCTTACTGTGAATTGACTGTTCCTGGTGGTATCTAAGTTCCGCATGAATAGACATTCCAGAAGTTCTGTAGATGCTCTTGCTCCGTGACGAATGTAGTACCTGGTTTATTCTACGATGGCTGGACGCGGGATCTGCTTCAATAACTGAGCTCAACAAGTTCTTATGTCTCCCTTCCCCCCAATGATAAGCATTCGTAAGGTCTAACGTTAGAGAAACAAGATGTAATATTTCATGACAGATCGTCTCATTCGGCTGTTTATATGATTATTTCACTTTTTTCAGAGCAGAACGACTTACCATAGAACACTTCCCCCCCCGGGGGTCGACGTAGACTACTCTGCGAAGTACTGGCTACTAGGATCTGTACCTAGACAGTCTCGACCACGGGGGTATAATAATTACAAGCCTGGCGGTTCCTGATGATCTGTGGGGTGGGGCGTATCTCCACTCTTCACGGATCGGGTGGCGTAAATTCCCGTAACTTGGGCATCCATAGCCAAATAGAGCCTGGGCCATTGAGTGTCCAGTCACCGTTGTCCTTAGTATTCCATGTAAGGCCTGGAAGGAGGGGTAGCCCTTGTAGTACTTACTGGTGGGTAGCATCATTGACGACCAGTCATAGCTCCAGGCATTTAGCCCACCCCATTGTGGTCTCTGATTGCTAGGACAGAGGTCTTGGTGGACCACTGTAGCGGTGGGCCTGCTTTGCAGGTGGAGCTCTTTCTGAAGCTGTCGTTCCTGGTGATGTGGGCACTGGGACCTCAGTTGGAGTGTACGACCATCTCCAAGGTGGCCTTTTGCTGTTTAACCCGTCTTGTGCCTAATATCGGTGGATTGAGTTGGGTAGTACCAGCCGTGTAGTGTCAACAAGTTGACCAGGCACGTATAAAGTTTAGTTCGTTAGTAGTTACCATAGAACTCTCAAAATCACGTCGCATAATACGGCATTATCTTCTGATCAAAGCAGGATCACATTCATGGGCAGTATCCTAACCTACAATCCCCAAATATGAACCAACTGATTATCCAACGGCGCTATAGTCTGTTCCAGAAAGTGTCAAATATACATTACTAGGCGAATGTAAGACTATTGGGTTCGGTTCAAAAATACATAAAAATTTAAAATATTTTCATTAAAAATTGAAAGGTATAGAAAAACATATAACACCAAGTACAGTTAAAATAATTAAAATTAACGTTTTTACGTAAAAACAAGCTAATAACTTAAATAATAATTCCAGAATGAATTGAGTATAATTTAACTCGCAATAATAAAAGAAGACTTTGTTGTTGCGAAGCTTAGTTTCTCTAGATTGGCAACAAATCCACTATTCTGCTAAGTTTCAAATGTAAACAAGTATGGCTGCCATGCTAAACAAAACTTAGACGCATCCGCACTTCAAAAAACTTGTTGATAATTCTACAGCTACTGAATGCAGATTAACTAAAGGCATAAAAGCCTTAACCGGAAAATAAGAAAAACATAATTTAATCATTTTTAAAGCAAAAAATATACAATTCGCCACCATATACGAATAAAAAACTGAGCTTATTGAGCCGAGTAACAGAGAGAGTATATATATATATATATATATGCATATATTTATATACTTTTAGAGCGGCCGATTGCAACCAAAATAGGAGGTGAACATCTACATGTTATAGCATTCCTGTATACAGAATTGCAACGTTCTGAGGCTAATAGTTTTTGAGTTATGCGAGTTACATACATACATACGTACAGACGCCAAGAAAAAATATCTTCAAAATTCATTTTAAATTAGTTTTACAATTTTTTGGGGATGAAAAGGAGTCCTTTATTCTGTCCTTACTTAGAGATGTCACGCAAAAACATCGTTAAATTGCATTCGATAGCGGTCAAAAGGGATATTTTCGTTGAAACATAATACCCGAAATTTTTCGCGATTACAACTTCGCGATACTTTCTTTTTACTTAAGGAAGTAAAAACGTCTGATATAGGAACCACAGTACTTCCTCGTACGGTCTATTAAACCAATCGCAACCAAAAAGAGAGGTGCACAACTACACGTTATAGTAATTCCACTACAGAATTTCACCGTTCTGAAGCTGCTGATTTTTAAGTTATGCGAGATACATACGTACGTATAGACGTTATGAAAAAAATTCTTTTGAATCCATTTTTCACCCCGTTTTGGGGAAAAGACTCATATTCTTTCTGTACATACAAGATGTCACGCAAAAACATCGTTCAAATGGGTTCGAGAGCAGTCAAAACGGACATTTTCGTTGAAATATGATGCCCGAAACTTTTCGCGATTACGGTACTTCCTTTCCTTTGTACAAGGAAGTAAAAAGATTATTTTATTGCGGTGATATAAAAAAAATTACTGTCATAAAAAATGGGTGTAAAACAAAATTATGTGCAAAAAATACTATAAAAAAATGGAAGGGGAAAAGAAAAAAGACATATTTGAGAAATATTTTTATTCAGAATAGGACATCATTTAATTGGACGTAATCCAAACTCTATAAGCAATTTATAAAGGCATAAAATTCTAATTGAATATTTTCCGCGTGTTTGAACTGAATAACATTATTCAAGTTCTCTTGTGAATAGTTATTTCTTTAATAACATTTATATCCTAGTTTCATATTTTCTTTTGACTCTTTTCTTCCGTTGTTTCCATTCTTGACAGTCAATTTTTTTGCTTCTTTCTTTGTTTTGAACGCGGATTTAAACTATGCAATGTTCTTCAACTTACACTGTTACGGATAAATAGGGTAAATTACTAATAGAAATTTTCTGGTAAATAGTAAAATGCATTTCCTCTGATATCACTTTTTTTATCGTCCGAAAATCGGGAGAGAAAAATTATAGAAATAATTTGATTTCTCAAGGGCACGGTTACAGTAAGAACATAACAAAAGAAAAGAAGTCATGGATAAACTACTAGTAATTATCACAATATAATTTCTTTAAAGGAAACTCACATTCTAATAAGAATGCATAGTAATATTAACATTACAATATCCAATAAGATATCTTCATTTCTATTTCCCTGCATCCTGAATATCCCTCGTTTTTATTGTTGTCCCTGCTGTTCCTTAAGCCTCAAGTCATTCATAAATAATTAAAGAAAGAGAATGTGCAGCTGACGCATAGAAAACGTACATTGAATGCGAGTTTGTATTTGGTTCGCTGTGATGGTGATGGGCCTGTTTTTGTATTAGGATGATATGAAGTTCAACAGTTAGAAAGGAAAGGTTGGACGTGGCCTTCGCAGGCAATTTGCGGGAGTTAGTCTTTGTTAGTAAGACGAAAACAATCACTACAAGGACGAATCCATTCTTAAAATTTATGGGAGCTCGTTCTTCCAAAGCATTGAAGAAGGGGAAAATAATGCGAATATAACAATCACAAAATTCTTTTTTTAAAAGAAGCCTACATTCGAATAAGAACATATAATAATATAAAAAGTACGATATATATATATGCGCCGATATCTGGCAGATCTCGCCCATCATGAACTGTTTCCCTCAGTTACCCAGTAAAAACCTCAGGGGCACCTCGCATGAATGAGCTTTGACCTCATTTCCTAAGTGGGACATCGGAGGAAGGAAGGAGAAGGGAAAGAGACCCGTGTTTCGAAAGCTCGAGCACATCCGTAGTAAATAAGACTCTATCAAGCTGGAACGTAAATAACAGAAGTAAGGTGAAATCACCACATGTTTGGAATGTTTCTTTAGTGGGAGAAATTCTGAAACAAATAATTTTCCAAAAATATGTTTCAAGTAATAATGAAATGAAAAATAAAATGGGCAAAATGCTGATACGAATACGCAAATGCAAATTCAATTAACTGTATAAAAGAAGAAAAAAAATCAAGGTAATTCAGTTTAATGATAAAGTAATCGTCGGAGGGAAAAATTACGTACGACAGAGGAAGGCAAAAATTATGCGAATATTTTTAAAATTTTTAGAATCTAGCGCTAAAAATCTAAAGTGAAAAATATGCCAGGAAATGCGGTATTTGCTGCATAGTTATTCGGTGGTAATAAAAATTGTCTGTTCAGATCGAAACAGGCATTACCCCGACATTTCTGCAATAAACTGGAACTTTGACTGTAATAAATTTCAAGTCGCAAAAACACAGAAAATAGTTTTCCAATAAAAGTAAAACTCGTACTCGCACAAACAACCCGTATTTGTCCAGCTGACATCAGAGTGTGAAACGTCAAATATGACATCATGACACCTGCTGTTGGTCATGATGCATGGAGCCATGATGAATAATATTATTTTATTATCAGTATTCATTCGCTTATTTTCTTGACAGGTGATGCGCATTTCTCCACTAAATTCAGAGGCAGAAATCGTTACTTAAATGGGATGCCACAAACTTATGCACCTCGGGTATAAAATAAACAGCCGAAGTGACCTCGATGAATAAGTTTTACATTCAATTATGATGCCACCGTACGGGTAATAAAAAGTGCGAGACGCTTTTTTTTTTCATACATTGGGGCGACAGGAGTTTAATAACTAATAAACTATATGATATGGCAAGTGTAATATCGCTTACACGTAGGTAACTGAAATTTTTTAAACAAGGACAGCTCATACGAGCAAAAAGTAAATAAATAAATAAGATAAAAAAAAAAACACTTCACTATAAAAAAATCTAAAGCTTTCATATTTTACATTATGCCCAAAGGGACGTTTTTTAACGTTTCATGTGTTGCCTTTATTTATTAAATATCATGTTCTTCGCATTTAAATCATAAAATTCAATTCAACAGCAATATCGCAAAATAATTTAAAAATGAGTATATCTTTAGAATTTCAGATACACAGTCTCGCGCGCTGGAGGTAAAAATGACTTTTTTTAGTACACTGTTGCCAATGCTCGCTTTGAAATCGTTGAATTTGTTAATCAAGAATTCGTTAAATGTTACAAAATACGAAATCCATAATAAAACAAATTCCAAATACCAAATTACGTCTTCCAGATGCACATATTCGGTGAAGATTACGTTATTCAAAATTTGATGGCTCTAAGTACTGCCGTTTTATCACAATGCGAGAAACATACGTACATTTATGCAGATTCTTCATTATTTAATCTCTTTAAATTTAATACAGGGCGATAATATTTGAAGCCAACAATTTGAAAAGTGATACGCCATTTAGAATGATTCAACGCGAAATGCCAAACCGAAATTTATAGCCCTTCTGGGCTAACGCTATTTGGGATAATAAAAAATTATTTGTTAGATATGTGCAGCCTGTCCCAAAAGTTTATAGACTCAACTATATTACGCGTTTTAGAAAAATGGGAAGGAACAGAAACACCAAAGAAAAATCTATTTATTTACGTAATATGCGACTGGCATTCCAGAAAATATTCGATTAAAATAGAAATTTGTATTTTAGAAAAAAATAAAAACACGGAAGAATATGCGTCCCAAACGTTTATACGAGTGTTTGGGCAAAAGTCATGGCAATTATTTTTTTTCTTGTAGATATGTGAACGGATCACAAAACGTATATGTTTCGTGTGGAAGTTCTGCAGGCATAATATGTATGCAGAACAACAAATTGTTCTGTGATAGCTGACTCTGTGGTAGAGAGAGCTCTGAAATCAGTCAGTTGGTGAGTGTTGTGCAAGTTGGAAGTAACCCGTATTGAGCAGCGCGCTTACATCAAAACAGCCGTTCTCCGAGGGAGAAATTCGATGGAATGTTACAGTGAATTAGTAGACGCCCTTGGGAATAATGCCCCACCATATCGCACAGTAGCACAGTGGGTAGGAAAGTTTCAGCAAGGACGAGTGTCAACCAGTGTTGAGCAACGTTCAGGACGACTTGGTACAACGTTCAGGACGACTTGGCGCAACGTTCAGGACGACAGGTGAGGGTGCGGACCGACTTGGCAAGTGCCGTCATCGATCATTTCATGGATGAAGACAGACGATGGACGTTACTGAAGTTAGAGAGGGCAAATGACATCGAGAAACATACTGTTCACAGTATATTGCGTAATGAGCTACAGCTATGCAAAATCGCTTCGCAGTGGGTACCACATACACAGACGGAAGTTCAAAGGTGGGTGCGCTATGAAATATGCTCCGACTACTTCGCAAGCTGGCAACAGAACGGCGGTCAATTCTTGTCACGAATAATCGCCATCGATGAATTTTGGACCAGGGCATACGAACCAGAACTGAAACGTCAGTCCGCGTCAGGCGACATCCTGGATCACCAAGGCAGCAGAAGGTCCGTCAGAATCCTTGGCAGCGTGTGGTGACAGTAGCAAGGGACCACATTGAGGGTCTTTAGGCCCAGGTTTGTCATGTCAACTTTATGTGCATTGTGTTATCATTCTTTTGCACGGTGAAGGCCATATTGCTCTGCATACTACCGTAATAAATTCGTGTGTTACGATATTTCAGTGCTATTCATTGTCCACACACTTGTCCTTTCGTCTGTATATGTCACATCTTCCAACCGGACTGGTATCTTCAAGAAAAAAAATAGTTGCCATGACTTTTGCCCCCACCTACGTAGAATATTTACATTTTAACAACTTGTGATCAATATCATATTATTTAATACTTCAAAGTCGCCCCATTATTTCGTATGGCGTCGAATATACGTTTCTCCGGCGAGAGAACTAAATTGTGCCATGAACTCTCGATGGCTGTTTCTGACGCATTAACGGAAGGAAACTGCCTTCCATTCTTGTAAACTCTCCGAGACACGATATCCCACACATTCTCGATCGGGTTAAAATCGGGACTCATTGGTGGTCACTTAAGAACAGAGTCATTTTCCATGTCTAAGTAATTATTCATATCTCGGGAGCATTGTTATGCTGATACACCCAGTTTTGTCCTCCACGGATTTCAACAAATGACGTAAGATGACCTCTTAGTGTTTCTATGCATTTAGACGAATCTTGCCGACCGCCCGTTGGACCCGAAAGCTGTCTCCACCATAACAGACTCACCTCCACTGTTCCTACTGAAATAGCTTCGAGGATCGTTTAGTAACACATGCCAGTAATATGAACACCCGTCAGGGCATTTTGATTCCATGTTTTCTAATCACTGAAATAAACAAAGATCCATTTGCCACAATATGACATGTTACCTTCTTACGGTCCCATTGCAATCTCATTCATTTGTGATGCTTCGAAAGCGGTAATAATCGAGCCATTTTAACGTGAATCATATAACCAGATGCCTTGATTCGCTACGAACAGTGTTTTTGAATGTTTGCAATCCACAAGCCCGTGTACACTCATGTTCATAAATAACGCCAGCTCCGGCCAATAAGGGTTCAGAAACAAAACGAACGTGACTTATTCATAAAGCCTGTTTATTAAACAAAGGATAAAGAACAAAAATGATGATGTACGTATGATACCATTTATAAAAACTACGATTTTTGCTCCCGGGAGCAATTGCAAAAAATATCTCCCTTATAAAATCTTAACATTACATAGTTGATATGATGGTTAATATATTGTATGTTCCAGAATGATGTCCCGATAAATATGGCCTGTCATGGTTCCGATCTGAACATGCAGATCTGTTCCGGAGCCCAGTATATTTCCACCCCAAACGAGCAATTCCGTACCACCGTAACGGTGTCGTTCAATGATGTTGTCTTGGTGGTAGTTGGTACTTGGAGTTCTCCATATGAAAGTCCGACGTGAATCAGACTGCAAGCTAAACTTGGACTCGTTGGAAAATACCACACAAGCTCACTGTGACGTTGTCCACATTGCATGTTCTGTACTCCAGGCTAACCGCTGGCGACAGTAAGTTGCCATGAGGGGAAAACATCTGACAGCCTGCGAGCTAGTAGACCAATCTGTCCCAAACGCTTGTACACAGTTTGTCCTGAAACTGTCATACCCGTGACCGAAGATAGCTGCCGAGACAGGTCTGATGCTGTGCTCCGTCTGCTTCTTTTGGCAGTTACTGCCAAATACCGGCCGTCATTCGGCATTGTAACTTAAGATGATCTGTACTGTAATGTTTACTCACACTTGCATCATTTTTGGCCGTGTGGCAAGGAGCAGAATCCTGCTGAAAAATAAACGAAGCATTGTTGGGAAAGAGATCTCTGATGGAAGGTAAAAGTCTTGGTTCTACAATAGTGTCAATGTATTTTCTGGCATTCAGTGTCCCATCGATGACATGAAGGCGACCAATACCATCTGCTGACATGCATGACCAAATCATAACACGAACTGCATTCTTCACAGTTGCTTGAATGCAGTCAGGATGTAGCTCTTCTCCTATTCTACGTCTTACATATTTTCGCCCATCACTACCGAATAACGATATCTTAGTTTCATCACTCCATATAACTTGTGACCACTGATCATCTGTCCAATTAATGTGTTTCTTTGCCCACTGTAGTCTTTTTTTTCGTTGCTGAAAATTAAGATGAGGCGTTTTTAGTGGAATTCTACCTCTCAGTTCAACATTTGTTAATCTTTTCCTGATTGTTCTTGAACTGACAGAAACACCAGCATCATTCAGATCACTTCTGATGGCCGCTGATGACATTTTTCTATCTTGGAGACATAGTCGTTTTATTCTTCTGTCATCAATAGATGTGGTGCACCTTTTTCGTCCTTTTCCTTCTTTGTTTTTTATTGAATTTGTCTCCTGATATCGTAAACAAACCTTTCGGACTCCAGATGTAGTCACTGAACCATCCACCTGTCTTACAATTTCCGCATAGAAAAGACCACTTTCTCGTATCACAATAATATTACATCTCTTTCTAGGTGTCCAATCTACTCTTTTATTTCATGTCATTGCTTCTTGACCAAATATTAAAAATTTTTACAAAAATTCCTAATTGTAATTGCAGTGTATAAGAAACAGGTCCTCCTTCTACAGAACAAAGCAAAATAATGAATTGTTTCAAGTGTGATGTCAGCTTCTACGAGCAGTTACTAACATTTGATTGGTTCACAGAACAAGAACAGTGATCGGCCAGGAAAGCTAGACATTACAAACCACTTCATAACTATCTTATTTATTTATATTAAAGTACATACAACTTTTTTTTATTGCAAATAATTGAATTTTGTCTTTTGTATTGAATTCAGTATTAAATTCTCTTTAAAATGATATATACAAGTTTGCATTTTGCGAAACGTAAAATTTTCTATAAGCATACAAAGTTCAAAAACATAAAAATTTCCAAATGTGTCAACAATTTTGGCCACCACTGTAAATTTAATGAACTGAATGTAAATTTACTTACGAATAAATTTGAAAAACGTTTGGGGGGGGGGAAATATAACTTCACGCACACTTGATTGCTACGCAAATTAAAAAGAAAATATTTCCAAAGCTTAGAGTAAATACTTTTTCCTGGATTATTTTCTCCATACTCTCTGGACTAAAATGTATATAAATAAGCTATATAAAATATTTAAAAATTATCAAGTCTCAATTAAATGCAATAAAATGCCAATAATAATCTTGAGTCGCATATGACGAATTTTGATCATATGCAACTAAAAATTAAATCCTCAGGCGAATTGGTTTCAAGATATTAGAAGTATTTTCGAGAGCGATAGAAGTTACAGAACACAAAAGTACATAAAGATTATTACATTTAATTCACTTAAATCACTTATCCCATAATTTTGTTCATTTAAAATTCTTCGTTTTAGAATTCTCGTGATTTTATATTTATTTGAAATGCAACCAAGAATATTCAGCTACCTAAGAAATCCTTTTTTACTGTTCATTTTTCATAGTTACGTTTCGTTGATTTTTTTAAGGTGTGATAACATAGCTGATTATTAAGTTAATTTGGTAAATGAAACTTCATTTGAATTATTCCATTTTAAAATGGCTATATCAAAAATGATGATTCGTATTTATAGTGAGTTATAAGCCTTTCCTACCTGCGTGCTGTAGGTGTGGTTGACATATACAGCTAGCAAGCTGATGATCCGGGGTTCGAATCTTGGGGATTTCACAGTGTAGAGTTATTAGGTTATTTTTAAAGTAGGAGTGATGAAAAAAGAGCAATGCCCTCGCCAGGAATCGACCCACGGACCTCTGTATTACGCGCCCAGCGTGCAGACCACTACACTACGAAGGCACGTTAAGACGGCGGTAGAAATACCTTATAACAGATGACTGTTCCTGTTAAATGATTCGAAAAATTTAATATTTTCCATAGTGGTTCTCGAATTAAAATCTGTTGGACTATAATTTGTCAGCGCCTGGATTTAGTTCTAGGCATCTTCCCTTTTTTCCAGCTGCCTTTTAAATGGGGAAGAATGTAAGAAATTATCGCACTGGCCTTTACATGCGCTTGTGGTGTAAGTGATTAGCATGACTAACTAACCACATAAATCACAGGCAATTCGACTGGGTTTCATGCCACCCTGCAATCGCTCTTTAAGAGAATGAGAAGCTAAAAAATGCATTGTCTTCACCCATGCGTATTGTAAGTGGTTAACATGCCCTTCTAACAAATGGAATCCCTGGTGCGTAACCTGGAGAAGACACAATATATTTCTTCCAGTTCTGCCGTCGAAAAATCAAGTGCTTTATGTATAAGAAACTATATTACTATGGAAAGAATGTTTAACTCAAAAAACCTAAAACTTATTCTGTACATATATACGTACAGGGGTATATTCTTGACTCTCTGGGAATGCGGTGCAAAAACGTTTTCGTATATATTTTTTTTTAAGGTTTTTTATAGGTATTTATTTAGTTACCCCAAATTGTCAAGAAGAATGAAATGCATTTTTAGAACTCTTCAGATATTGGAATTCCTTAATTATTAAATTTTGAGCTAATTACCCCTTGATGAGTCTATCTCAAATATTAAATTGCAAATAATTAAAACGCAGTTTGTAATAAAATATTATGGAATGTTATATGTGTAAAAGAATGAATTTAGAGATGAATTAACATTAATAATTTTAAAAAAAAATTTATAGTAGATTGTACTGGACTTCAGAATCTTCACATATTTTGTCAACATATTAATTACATATTTGCTATATTTAGTAACTTACTAACTTAATGCTTCACTGCTTTCTACACATCTATTTCATCCTAAAAAATTCAATTTTATTCACAATGACATCGTTAAGGGTTTTGGACCAAATGATATAACTTAAAATAATCCGTTCCCTTCATTTATAGAGCGTTAGAAAGGGAAACTCAGAATTTAAAAATAAAAAAAAGAACTTTATTCCTTCTTTCATCTGGGATATAAAACAGGAACTTGTAGAGAAAGATAAGTCATCGTCAATACACTGATGATGTTGCCAAACTCATTTAATATACCTCATAAATTGCAAATGATCATACAAAGAATTTCAATGCAAATCGGAACAAAGAAATCGATTAGGAATGTAAAGTAAATGATGAAGAAGAAGAAGAAGAAGCAGGCAGCAGCCAATGTTTTCGAAATAAACAAATACTAAAATTCTTATGATACGGCGTTGGCAGAATCGAACGAAGAAGAGGACATTTTCGTCATGCAAAAGTGGAATTGTTTATGAATATTAATGCTGGAAATAAATAACTAGGAATATGTATTTCCCAAGGAAAATGCATGGAATATATAATATCGGTATTTTTAAATACTGGTTGCTCGTTTTCTTTAAAACCAAATGTAATCTGTATTGATCCGCTCCCTGAAGGGTGGCATGTCAACGTGGAAATGAAGATAGCTGTAAGGAATTTCTGACATATAGTTGAAGTAGAGTATTTCTATGTTGTAAATTACAGTTATTTTATCGCCTCTGCAGCAGTAAATAAAAGCTTAAACGAAGTGATCTTAAGCAGAATCCCACATAACCACACCAATGTAAAATTTGGTTTCTCGTAGATTTTAAATAAATATCTATCAGTTTCGCAGACGATCAATCCCAGATCCCTTGTTTCAGGAACATTTAAAAAAAAGGTGGAGGAATATATATATTGTAGAGTCATTAATTTTTTTTTGGGGGGGAGCAGTTATGAAAAATGTGGAAATTTTTAAAAAGTGTGAAGATTGCATGCGTATTCGGGACTTGGCCATTGCATACCGTAGGCCCAGTACGATGGTGTTTATGATTGTGGAAAAAAAAAAAGACACTAACGTTGCGAGGAGTGTTAATTTGATTGATAAAGATCACAGAACATTAATTACATATAGCATTAATTACATAGAACATTAATTACATATAGCATGTTGAAAAATTGCTTTAATTCTAGAGAGCAGACGAAATTTTATGTACGGTATCATGTGAAGTACTTCATTTATGTACAGTAAGGTTTCTTAAACTTTTTTTCAATCGCGACCGCTTTTCAACACTGAGATTTTTTCGCGACCCCCAGGACCCCATAAGTATTGCACAGATCCCACACACGTGTGAATAAAACTGTCAATTTTTTCACTTGTACTGAAATGCAGGGTGTTTATAAAGTCCCGGACCCATTTTGATGTTTAATAACTCATAAAATAATAAAGATAGATTAAAATTAATAACATAAATGGTTAGATAGACTCAAAACATTTCCTGACCCTTGTCAATGAACTTCCACGTGTGCCCCCTTCGTCGCACGGAGAATATCAAGTCGATATTCAATTTCACACCAGGTACCGGCAACGATGTCGTCATCCACAGAGGCTATTGCGTTTGTAATTCTGGCTTTAAAGTCATTCATGTTCGACCATGGAGGTAGGTCGAACATATGGAGATTCCTACCTCCATGTGTTCGACACTCTCCTCCTGTAAACGTTGTCCTTTACAAATACCCAAAGGAAAAAGCCCAGCGGCGTTATAGCAGGTGATCTGGGTGGCCAAGGAATTGGACCTCCTCGCCCAATCCATCTTCCTGTAAAATGGTCATCAATTACGAACGATGGTACCCCAATGAGGTGGTGCATCATCTTGTTGCAAAACGACATGTGGCTGAAGCTCTTCTAGTTGTGAAAAATACGAAGTTTTAAAACATGTCTAAGTGTACGACTGATGAGACCGTCTTTTCTGTAAAAACGAATAATAAATGCCATAAATTTGTTTATATCTTCATTATTTTATGAGTTATTAAACATCAAAATGGGTCCGGGACTTTATAAATACCCTGTATAATATCGCAGTTTTAGGTCATTAACTTTAATTTCTAATTTTAAGACATAGAACCATGTGAAAATTTTAAATAAGTGACAGACAAAATGTCAGCGTGACGTGCAAAGCAAGGAAAATGAACGCTAATATTATAGAAAGAAATGCGTCGAAAGGTTTTTTGTTTTTTTCTTTGTCTGTATTGTCTTATCTTTATCTATTTTCAGATAGCTACATTGTGTAAAAATATTTGGTAATTGTAAAATTATTATAATAAGTTAAAGAAATATAAAAACTGCTAAAATTTTTGGAGACCCCGTGCTGCAGGTCCCGCGACCCACAGTCTAAGAAACACTGATGTACAGCATACTTTATCCACTCATTTCGTAGTTTAATTTTGAACTCCCTCTTCATATGCTGCAGTCATGGCTTACTGATTCATCCATTCTGCGAATTACTGTCAGGCAAGAGTCCACTCCAAGGAGATTAGACAGAATTCAGCATATTGTACATATTCTTGTTACATTACGATATGTATTAAAAATATATATTTTCTCAGAAGTTAGTTATCTCCCTTGAAACGTCAACTAGTTTCCGGTCAATGACGATAATTGCTTAATTTGTTAGTTGCATTTTCGCTTTTAACTATTCCATTTTTAATATGTTTATTCAATTCAATAGAATTCTAACAACATTTTTTTCAAAGGAGCCAATATATTCCATAATCCTGTAGAAAATAAATTATGTATACATATTGTTACAAATTGTGTATATACTTGTAAGCGAAATTATATTTAAGATGCAGTATCTATCGTAGAATGTAACATGAAAGTTCTCAAGAAACGAAGCTCCGTCGAAAAAATAAGGTTACAGGGCAAGTCTATTTAAAATTGAAGTAAATGGTTATCGCGCCAATTCGACTAGATAGAGCCAAGCAAGCAAAGGTTCGGCGACTACTTTTGTCACAAAATTTGGCAAAAAATTCGCCCAAACTCGCCAAACTTGGCGATATTTTGGTCAGATCTTCTATAACTGTATGTAGTCCAACTCCTATGTAACTGTACCTACACCCGGCCCTATGCAACTGTAAATGCACGTGTCATCCAACATTTTTGAGAAATCGAAGATCGAAGGTACTGGAATTTTCTAGCTGGACGGGGGGCACTGTATAAGACGGGGGAGACTTATACAGTCCCCCGTCTTTGTTGCTGGACGGGGGGACTGTAACTCAACTATGAGCTAAACTGAGGAGCATCACACCTCATTTTAACTCATGCTTGAGTCAGAGATTAGCTCAGAGTATTGAGAGTATTTCTAGATCACTGTGCAAATTGACACTTTGAAAATTTTACATTGTCTTTGTTTGGCGTTCTTAATAGTTGGAATCGCTAATTACTAAGAATTGTGTTCTGTCACTAAGAACGTATCTACTAAGAATTGTGTTCTGTCACTAAGAACGTAACTACTAAGAATGGTGTTCTGTCCCTAAGAATGCAACTACTAAGGATTGTGTTCTGTCACTAAGAATGTAACTACTAAGAATTGTGTTCTGTCCCTAAGAATGCAGCTACTAAGGATTGTTTTCTCTCACTAAGAATGTAACTACTAAGAATTGTGTTCTGTCGCTAAGAATGCAACTACTAAGGATTGTGTTCTGTCACTAAGAATGTAACTACTAAGAATTGTGTTCTGTCCCTAAGAATGCAGCTACTAAGGATTGTTTTCTCTCACTAAGAATGTAACTACTAAGAATTGTGTTCTGTCCCTAAGAATGCAACTACTAAGGATTGTGTTCTGTCACTAAGGATGTAACTACTAAGAATTGTGTCCTGTCCCTAAGAATGCAACTACTAAGGATTGTGTTCTGTCACTAAGAATGTAACTACTCAGAATTGTGTCCTGTCCCTAAGAATGCAACTACTAAGGATTGTGTTCTGTCACTAAGAATGTAACTACTCAGAATTGTGTTCTGTCGCTAAGAATGCAACTACTAAGGATTGTGTTCTGTCACTAAGAATGTAACTACTAAGAATTGTGTTCTGTCCCTAAGAATGCAGCTACTAAGGATTGTTTTCTCTCACTAAGAATGTAACTACTAAGAATTGTGTTCTGTCGCTAAGAATGCAACTACTAAGGATTGTGTTCTGTCCCTAAGAATGCAACTACTAAGGATTGTGTTCTGTCACTAAGAATGTAACTACTAAGAATTGTGTCTTGTCCCTAAGAATGTAACTACTAAGAATTGTGTTCTGTCCCTAAGAATGCAACTACTAAGGATTGTGTTCTGTCACTAAGAATGTAACTACTAAGAATTGTGTTCTGTTCCTAAGAATGCAACTACTAAGAATTGTGTTCTGTCCCTAAGAATGCAACTACTGAGAATTGTGTTCTGTCACTAAGAATGTAACTATTTAGAATTGTGTTCTGTCATGTTGAGAACAGGTGTACGTGCACATTAGTTAAAAGTTCCAGAAATGTAAAGGGAAAATGTCTTTTGGGACAATAAATTTTATCAATCTATCATCGATCCTCAGTGCATTTTTTTATGTTCATTCTGTCCTGCTCTTCTATTTCCTACACCAGTTTTACCAGAACTGTAAATTAGGCATCGAGCAAAAATACGATTTAGGAAATGAGCGTTTGATTACACAACCATCAATGTTACTTCTCTGGGATTCCCGAACACCTATAATTCACGCTGATTTCGTTGCCTTTCTGTATTTACAAGTATTTAATATGCTTAAAAATCCCGAAAAATTAGAAGACGGTTGGTAATATTCAATTTAAAATTTGTGCTGTATCTAACTAAACTTGTATTTCGGGACCAAACAAGTAGCATTGATGAAGTTACTTTGCATATACAAATAGAGGAGTAAGTATTTTTTTTTTTTTTTTTTTTTTTTGTTTAATGTACAACAACGATAATTTGTCCACAGCTCATGGATATTTAATTAATCTTTAGTTTAAGTAAAAATAATGCTTAACTTTAGAAACTCTGTTTGCACTTTATGTAGAAAATGACAGAAAATCAATATTTCGTTACAGCTGTACTCATAAAAAAGATTTCGTATTACATTAGGAAACAGGCATAACATTATTAAACGATATTATTCATTTAATTATTTTAGATCAGCGTTTCTCAGTCTATAGTTTCAATGAATTTCGAATCTTGAGTAGTCTTTATGTGGTTTCGAGGATCGCCACAAGTGGTTTCTTAATTCTGCTCTTGTAGATTTCCAAAAAGACAATAAATAAAATTTAAATTAATTGCGCACACCATAGCTGAAACTCACAGAGTTTGGAAATTACACATGGCATTCGTCTATCACATTTTTTTCCCGAGACTTAATCTTAACAACAAGAGAAATTCAAAGCACCATGACTGTGGTGCTTCTTACCAGCATATATCCAAACATAGAACAGCTATGCAAAACAATCGGTGAACCGATCCATCTCATTAATATGAGTAAAAAAAATTTATTTAATTTTTAGTTTATAAATATTTCTCCCACCTTTCCTAGAATGCCTTCGTGGTGTAGTGGTTCTGCACGCTGGCCTGGTATTCCAAAGGTCCGTGGTTCGATTCCCGGCGAAGGTTGCTAATTTTCAATTCTGCTTCCAAAAAATACCTAATATCTCTACAAGTTAATTAAAGTTAACTTATCCAAACACTAATAAAAATTAATTATTACAAAAAAATATAAATTTGTTTCTATTACTTTATATTACTTAATACCAGTATAAATTTTAACTGATTTTCCTTAATGGTATTCTAAAAATATAAGTATACCGGTAGTAACATGTGCTAAAATAATTGCTTTCGAAGGGGACAAGGGACCAAAAAAGTGTAAGAAACATTTTTAGAAGGCTATTTTTGCAGTTTACATGGTATTAAAAGTTTCCTTCGAATTTTAATTTTGACTTCCAGAATACTAAGAAAAATCGGTTGGAACCCAAGATTCTGCGAAACACAATTTGGAGGGGGAAAAGGGAAATAATTTAACGTATGGTAAGTTAATTTAAGCAGAATGTTAAAGTAATCAAAGAACTCATAGTGTTATTGAAATAAAGCTTACTTGTTTAATAATAGAATACCATGCTAATAATAACGTCAATGTATTTTTGTTACTGTCTTAAAAGACAAATTTTATCAAATATAAAAATAAGTATTCAGAATTCTGAGAAAAAATTGTTAACTTTTTCGGTGCTTGAAATCTCAAATATGGCGATTGCGCTGCCAAAAATGGTTGTCCTAAAAAATATATGACACGCGACTGGTATCATTCCACTCAAGAACTCGAAACTGCCATCTGGCGGTGAAAGGCGAAGATATTTTTTTTATTACTTTTATGAATGTTGGCGCATTAAAAACTTCGCCACTGGAAGTCAAACTGTGAAACCGTCGCCAAAATAGCTGTCTGTTGTTAACGGCGAAAGAAAGAAGAGAACAACCTTTTGTTCAGCGCCATTTTTTTACTGATTTTTTAAAGCTATGCCCGAATGTTTAATTTAATCTAAAGCGAGCAAACCATTAAGATATTTAATTCCGTTAGCTAGCATGAAGAAATTTAAAAAGCAAATTATTATTTTCTTTTTTTTCTTCGTTTCTCAGAGCGTGTGACGTTATAAAAAGGTTTCTTTCTTTTTTATTATTATTAACAATGGAGCAAAATAATTTCGAGTGAATTAAGTATATGAAGTTATTAAATCTGAAGTAAAATTAATTGAAATCCAATAGTTTCGGGCTCATTTTCTAACGTAGTTTCTATAAATTATTTTCAGGTCTTAATTTAAAAAAATAACTTCAGAGTTAAAAATTAATTTTTCATCTGCGTGTGTAATATGAAAAAATATCATTTTTATGCATAATTAATAAAATTTTAATATTATCGCGAAATAATTTTTTAAAGATGAAGGGGTGATGTAAATTTCTCTTAAAAACTGATCTTTATGAGATTATTTGAAATGACGAAGGTATTAGTTAAATTATTTTATACAGCTTCTAGTTTTTTTTTTAATTTATTTTTTAAAAGATGAGTATTAAATGAACGACCACCATTTGGCAATCAAGAAAAATTAAATTCCATATTGAATTACTTAGGGGAACGTATTTAAGTGCTTCTGTTGTAAGTATGGAATTTCTTCATTCGCTTTGTGTCAAAAAATTGGAATTAACTCTTCGTAACTATTCATTCTAAAATATTGATTGTGAATCTTTTAGTTTAGTGTATTAAAGAATTCGGAAAATACACAACTACAAACTCTGTTAGCTTATTCTCTCTCGAACAAAAGGAAAGTAATTCTCTATGCACATTTCTATGTTAAAAAGTACATTCGATATGTATTGTGTTATGTATTATATAGAATAGAACTAGAACCGCTATTTTGTAATCGAATAATGCTTTAAATTAAAATGAGAAACCTGTGCCCTGTCTAACGTTCAACTTTTGTTTTTAGTCCCAAGTGATCTGCCTTGAATAATTTTTTTTGACTTGTTACTATTTTTGTTAAGTCCCGTCCTGGATACAGACAACTAAACTTTTTTTGGCTGCTCATTGTTGAATTTAACTCCTGGAGCACACAGAGAGAACTAACATTTTTTTATAGCTATATGAGCTTTCTCGCATTACATGACTCTCCATTTTGAAGAACATTAGTTGTACAATTGTCAACATAAACATTGTTCAGCTGAATTCATCTATAGAGATTCAAAATAGAAATGACCAGTTTATATTCATTTTCCTACATACATATGCATATTTTCAAACAAAATCTTTTTTTATGTTTGTAATAATTTTATAATTTCGAATTGTATCGAGGTTGTAATATTTTTACTTGTGCCCAAAAGAGTGTTTCTTCCCATTTACACACGTACAGGTTTCTAGAGCATTTGGGCTACCTTCCCTTTGGGCTAAAACTACTTAAAAACAGCATGTCTTAAGAATTTCTGACAGACAGTTTCGCGCAATGGAGATAAAAATGTCTTTTTCGCCCCGTGTAGTGTTGCAATTGCTCTTTTTGAAAGCATTTAGTTTGTTAACAAAAATTTGTTCAAAATTTACAAAATATAAAGTATTTAAAAACAACATATCTTAAGAATTTCCGATAGACAGCCTCGTGCGCTGGAGATAAAAATGTTTTTTCCGCGCAGTGTTGCCATTGCTCGCTTAGAAATCGTTGAGTTTGTTAACCCGGCGGAAGTCGCACCAAGAAAAGTTACTAGAGTGGGCGCGTGAGGTATCACATACCCCAATATTTAAAATACAATAAAAATAGTATTATTTAGTTTTAAAACTGTTTTTTTTTTGTTCTCGTGTATTATAAATAAGTGAATAATAATTGGGTTTCAAAAAATTAATTTCCAAAATAGTCTTACAGTTAAAATTAAGATAAATGAAAATAATAAAAAAATAAACATCATGCCTCTAAGTTTCATTGCATCTCTAATACTTCATGCTTATTTTATTACTTCGCACTTTGAACGAAATACATTCATGTGTTCTTGGCACAGAATGTC
Source organism: Stegodyphus dumicola (assembly GCF_044657685.1). Lineage (NCBI taxonomy): Eukaryota > Metazoa > Arthropoda > Arachnida > Araneae > Eresidae > Stegodyphus > Stegodyphus dumicola. Next base: position 183,011,404 of record NC_140775.1, read on the forward strand.
TTCACATTTTAAACATTACATTCCATTCTTCTGTCCTTGGCGCGAGGGCCAAAAATTTATCACATCTTTCATACTTAGTTGTTTCGAATTTCATGTATTCGTTTTAATTCTTCGTCGAAACTTCTGCTTTTGTTTTGCATGCAGTACGTCAGTTTCTTGGAAAAGTATTAATCTCTGGTCTTTATTCAATACTTTTTTTCATTAATTGTAATGCTAAGTCCTTCAAAAACAGACTCCTGTTTCTGGTTGGTGGATTAGCAGTTGAATGTAATATAATTCAAGCATTTATTACAGCAACATTCAGTGCAGGAAAGAAAATTACCATTGACCACCTCCTTATTATTCTGGCAATTGAATAATTGGCTGACATTTCATCCCCCATATCCACTGCTCCTTCAGTCCTATTATTAAAACATAATTCCTGACGTTTTATTTTCTCCAATAGTATCATCTATAGTATGATCGTTATATAATGTTGAAAGCATAAGAACAGTTTTTCCTTTTTTAGGAACATCAGGAATTAATGTTTTATCTTTCTCAAAACCAAAACATTGTAGAAAATATTCTTCGTTTCATCTTCAGTTTGCGAAATGCAATCTTCATCGCTTTCAAATATTTCTAATAAATCTCACATGCGTTGCATCTGCAGTTCATAGGGACGCATTCTTTTTACCATAATGCAGTTAGAAATTTTTAAGAATTTAATGTCGAGTACTTTAAAATCACTTGCGAGTAGAAATATTTATTGTTGCACTCTAGAAATAAATTTCTGAACTAAATATTCAGTCAGAAAAACACTTACACGGACAGGCGCGTGGGGTGTGTCATACCCCAGTTCCAACAAAATACCGATAAATCTTTTTCTGAAACACACAGGCAAAGAAAAAGCGGTTCTGAAAGTGAACCACAACTAGAAACTCAGCTACTGAAAGCAGCACAGAATTTCAGTTTCACAAGTTAGGAATATTACACTTTTATGTAGCGTTGGGGTATGATACACCCCACGCGCTTTCCCACGGGTTAATCAAAAACTCATTAAAGTTTTAAAAATATGAAACTTACAATAAAACAAATTCCAAATTCGTACTTCCGGTGTCCATATTCGGGTGGAGGACTACGTTATTCAAAATTTGGTGGCTTTCGTGTTTTAACACAGTAATCCCGCCATTTAACGAGAGATGAATGGAAACATATTGTGACCTTAGAGAAAATGTGGATTTACTTAATTGCTTATCGAAAACGAAGATGTAGAGATATTAGGTTATTTTTTAAAGCAAGACAGATGAAAAATGAGCAACGCCTTCGCCGAGAATCGAACGACGGTTCTCTGGAATTCGCGCCCAGCATGCAGACCACCACACCCCTAAAGCACACTAAGAAGGCGGGAGAAATACTTTATATCCGACCTCTAGAATACGCGCCCAGCGCGCAGACCACACACCACGAAGGCACGCTAAGAAGGCGAGAGAAATACCTTATAAAGAGAAAAAAATTGCACAGATTGCTTTTTGTCAATGCAAAGAAAATTTCAGCAAAGGGATTCTCTTACAGTGAGAAATTAAAAATAAAATGACTGTTAAAAATGTTAAAATCAAATCAAAGTACTATTAAGAGAAAGTTTTATGTTCGATGTTTACAAAAGAAATTCCATTTCCTTACCCTATTGACTTTAAAAGAGTAAAACTCCATGAAAACAAAGCAATAAGTAATACTCTAAAAGCACCAGTGCATTCCTTGAAAAAGTGAAGACTGATACAGGTATTGCATATATATATATATATATTCAACGAATTTCTGAAGTCTCCTGACTATTGTGCCTTTGCTTTCTTCAAAAGAGCTAATTTTAAGCGCAATATCGCCACGCTTAAAGGACTCTGGAAAGTAGTGAAAGAGAAATGGAAATCAATAACTCTGGAAATTTTACGAAAAACCTTTGCAATGTTTCTAACTACTTTATCAATGCTTGACTTCGTAGACACCTGGTTGAGCTGTGTAACGACTTATCACTGAGTCCAATTGTGTAAACGACAAAGTCCAGAGAAAGGTTAAACTCACCCTTTATCATCTCAAACTAAAAGTACAGGTGGCCCCTTTCTCGGGCTTACAGAAAGCCTCCACTTGTGCTTTAAATCAAGATAAGAAAATAAGAAACTAATCTAATGCTAAAGTAAACTGAACTTAGCCGAAGCTGTACAAAATTGTCTAACGTAGTTGGCCCTTAATTAAATAAACTGGCGAATACAAGCTGGAGGAGCGTAGTTAGCTTAAACAACGAAGCAGCCCAACGGTAATCATGCGCCATTAAAGACCCCTAAGCTCTTCTCTTGAAGTAAGCGAAACTTCCTTTAAATACACTTTCTACTTTATTTACATGTAACGCGATATTAAGGGGACTCATACACCTTAAAACCCATAAGATCTTCGAATATGTGACTGTTGCAAGAATTTGGATAACTTATTTATTTAAAAAGATATTACTTCCAACTTTTTACAGCTGACTACATAATATAGCTGCTTTCTGAAATAGTCATCAGAAAGTTTGTGTTGCCACAAATATTTTTATAATTTAATCCGCTTTGTGACAAAATTTTTCGTCATGTTTCCACCTTGCGCGCACAGTTTAAAACATTCTGTTGCATAATTTAATTCCATATTTAATATATAGCTTTTATAACATTTGGAAACTACCGAACCTAAAATTCTAAGAATTTCATGTTAAATTTTTATTTTATTTGGAGTTGAGTTTATAAAGTGCATTTTATTAAAAAAATCTGTAATGTTTTCGTGCATAAATTTTTTTAATACTAAAATATTATCAAAATTTTCAGTTAGAAAATACTGCCCATATAAAAAATTCTATGAAATTTCATGTACGTAAAATTAGCCATTTTTAAATTATCATGCGCGCAAGGAGGAAACATGACGAAATATTCTGTCGCAAAGCGGATTAAATTACAAAAATATTTGTGGCAACACAAACTATCTGGTTACTATTTTCTAAAGCAGCTATATTTTGTAGCTGTAAAAAGTTGGAAGTAATTGCTTTTAAAATAAATAAAATATCCCAATTCTTGCAACAGTCACATATTCGAAGATCATAAGGGGTTTAAGGTGTATGAGCCCCCTTATAAACTTATTCTAGCATGGAATCGTAGGTGGGAAACAAGAATCTAAAGGAAAGCGTTTCGAAATAAATAACTATTAGAAAATTTAAATAATATTTACACCCTTTTATCATGGAAATCACGATACAGGCTTATAGATCAGGAAAAAGCTATCATATCGAATATTTAAAAAAATACTGGTACATGTTTAAGCATTAGTTAATTAAACGGCCGCGAATTCGTTCTAAAAATGTGGAAAAACGTTTTGTAGTATGACGAGAAGTGTAAAGAGGGTCAGTGAAGAAAAACCATTCTAAAAGAATGGTTTTTTAAAAATCCTTTTTAAAAAAGAATCCTTTTTAAAAAAAAGGATCGATGCAAGAAAGAGGTTAGTTCTAACGGAAAGCCATTTTTATTGCATCTAAAATTCATATTAACTCGCAGACGCTAGCATTTTATGAAGCACTTAGTCATCAAAAACTTCATGGCATCTCTACATTGCCTCAGTGAATATCCTTAACCAATTTCCATCCCCCCCATCTTACCCTAAAATCTTTGATCCAATATAACGCTTCAAAACCAGCTCCAAACAAATCTTTGACAATAGTGTCAATCATCCAGCAGCTTTGATCGTAGGTAGAGACCATGGCATAAGCTTGCCTCGATGACAAGTTCTGTTCAGTATAAAAACATGATACGTACTTAGAAACCACTCCAACAGCAGGAAATAAAGCTGAAAGAAAATTACTCTTGCTTTTATATTCTTTCTTTCTTTCCATAAAGAGAAAAACCCTTTTTATACCCTTTCAAAGACAAATTGAGCTCACTTCCTCTGCGAGGCAAATGGCCAGCAATCAAAAACACTTGAGCCTCATATACGAGGCACCGAACAGATATTAAAAGAAATTCGAGGCCCGTTAGAGTGGATCTCGGAAGGTTGTATTTCCTCTTCGGCCGTTCAGTGCGTCATCTCTCCGAAGTAGAACCTATTGCTTCGCGGTTAATTTTTTATGCATCGTATTCTCGAAGGGATTCTTGTGAAAGTGACCTTTACGACTCTACTGATCTTTACCGAGGCCATATTTTAGTGCAGGCGCCATTTGCTATTCATCGTTTTAATTGTTTTCTGGAAAGCGAATGAAATAAAGACCACGTTCATTTAATTTCGCTTATCATGCAGAACCAAACACTCAAATGTGATTAAACAGTTGTACAATATTTACAGATACAGACTATATTTAAATACACGAATGTTTAGCAGCTAGTTGACTGCGTGCCTCAAAAGCATTACATTCATAAGATCGACATTGCCTAGAATCAAACTGCATAAAATCGACTAGATGTTGGACTGATTCTTGGCACTGTCGACTCAGATCGACACGACATAAGATCGATGATCTTTCGATAATCATGCAATGATGAACAAGAGGATTAATGCACGTATGACACTTGCACAGATTCGTCATAGGCAGTTCTAGGGAAAAAAAATCTGATGTGTACACCCCATGACTTCCTTGTACGGAATATTAAATTATACGCATTTTTTCTTGCATTTTATTTAAACTCATTAGATTGAATTAAACCTACTTTGCCGACAGCGCATAAACCACAATAGAATAAATGCATTCTTTAAAATTCACTTTGTTTACCATAGCGACACTCTGGCGCTAGGTTTACTTAACAGTATTATATTTCATTCATATTATAACTCAGAATGCACAAAATGTATATCATTTAAAGAATTATCTAATCGTTGCCACATGTTCTATTCAAATACTATAAAAAAGCTAGAATTATGTATAAAAGAAATTAAGCAAACAAAACAAAAAAGAAACAGTTTTTCACAGACGATTGAGTATTTCTGATTTAATTAATTCAGTTCTCACTTCGCGAGAAGGCAAAAATACATAAAAACTCAAAATATCTATATTAAAAATTACGAAGTAAATCTTAAAAACTTATTTCCTCGAAAAATTACAGAAAGAATTAAGCATGATTTAATTGGCAATAATAAATGAATGCGTTATCTTTGTCGTTGCGAAGCTAAGTTTCTCTAGATTGGCATCAAATCCACTAGTCTCCTGTTTCAAATGTAAGCATCAATGGCCGCCATTAAAAACAGGCTCAGCGGCAATTAAACAACTTTAAAATTGCTGATAATTCTAAAAATATTGCACACAGATTTACTAAAGGCATAAAATCGTTAACCGGAAGATAAAAACAATATAATTCAATCATTTTTAAGGAAAAAAATGTACAATTTACAAACATATAAGAGTAAAGAAACTGAGATCACTGAGCCGGGTAATAGAGTGGATATATATATATAAATATATTTATATACGTTTGGTGCGGCCGATTGCAACCAAAATACGAGGTGCACTTCTGCATGTTATAGCAGTCCTATATACAAAATTGCAACGTTCTGAGGCTACTCGTTTTTGAGTTATGCGAGGTACGTACGTAAGTACGTACGCACGTACGCACGTACGTACATACGTTCGTACAGACGCCACGAAAAATTCTCTTCAGAATTAATTTTAAAGCAGTTTTATCATTTTTTTTGGAGGAAACAAGTTTTTTATTCTGTCCTTAGGCACAGATATGACGCAAAAACATCGTTAAATTGCATTGGATAGCGGTCAAAATGGATATCTTTTTTTTTTCTTTTTTTTTTTTTTTTTTTTTTTTTTTTTTTGAATATGCTGCCTGAAACTTTTCGCGATTACAATACTTCCTTTTTATTTCGTACTAGGAAGTAAAAACCACAGGAAAAAAAGCCCACAGGAAAAATGATCACAGAATAATGCTCACAGGTATAAATGCTCACAGGAAAAAAAGCCCACATAGAAGTATGCCCACAGAGAAAAAAGCTCACATGGAAATAAGCCCACTGATAAATAAAATACGTAGAAATATCCTTATATTAATTAATCAATAATTAATTGATTTGAACATTGTACACATACATAATTTTTAAAAGAAAACTTATTTGATCTTTTAAAAAAATTATCGAATTAATGCTCACATAAACACTTTCAGGGGAGGTATATAAAAGATTGAAAACTATAGTAAAATTTTGCATGTATTTTAATATTTTATACCACTGCCCCTGTACAACATTTTTATTCCTGTAACTGCAATAGTAATTTTTTTGTTTATGTACTCTATTTTTGCATATTTTTTATGTGTATCTCACAGAAATTGATGTTTGAATGTGGTTATTTAAGTTTGGAACCAAAAAAGTTCTAGAAAACCACAATTTCTAATCGAAGTGTGGAATCATTATGAAGCAGCTTTCGAAAAATCTCCTAAAACCACAAATTGTTACGAAAGCTTTCATAAGGTACTAAATTCATTACTTAATTGTAGCCATCCCAGTATGTGGTTTTTATTTGACGGACCGAAAAAAAGATTTAGCCTGTCAACGTTTATTATTAGCTATTGTAAATACATGGCGTACTGAAGGGGGCAAAAATATGAAAACTTACATTTGGTAATCTCGAATCATGTAAGAAACCATGATAAAATCGACGATAAAATTTGATATTTACATATATTAGCTAATATTCAGCTAATATCAGTATATGATATTTACATATATTAGCTAATTCATAATAATACATATATTAGCTAATATTTATTATAACTTTTTGAAATATATATTTACGATTTATATATAATAAGGTATTTTACGTAATTTAAATAAAATAATTACATATGTTTGTTTATTCTTCTAAATGTTTATATTATAAAATGTATAACTTATATTTACTATTATTTTATTTTTTAACGATTAAAATTATAATAATTTATTACTGTAAATTCTGTGTTATTTTTCTTCCTTCTTTTTCTCCTTTTCCTAATTTAAAACGGCCCATTTACTAATCTTATATAGCAACTGAATCTACATATAAGTTATACAGTTTATATATATATATAATTTAAATAATTTTTCTTTGAATTATTGAAGTAGGTGTGCGATGTTCAAATCGATTAATTATTTATTGATTAATAAAAATCTAAGAATATTTCCACGTCTTTTATTTTTCAGTGGGCTTATTTCTATGTGAGCATATATCTATGTGAGCGTTTTTACGTGTGAGCGTATTTCTAAATAAGCATTTTTCCATGTGACCTTTTTTCTATATGGGCATATTTCTGTGTGGGCTTTTTTCCAGTGGGCATTTGTACCTGTGAGCATTATTCTGTGAGCATTTTTCATGTGGGCATTTTTCCGCTCATTGTCATCGTCGTAGTGTCGTACGAAACTGGAATGCAATCGACACGACATACGATCAACGTTTTTTTTGATAATTATGCATAGGATCGGCATCTTTTTGAGAATCTTACGATGATGAATAAGAGGATTAATGCTCATATGACACCTGCACAGATTCGTCCCAGGCATAATATCGACAAAGCATAGGATCGACACATTTTTTTTAAATTACGCAATGCTGAGTAAGAGGATTATTTAACATCTGCGCACTTTACCACAAAACTGACACTTGCTGAGAATCGACTTTTTTTATATGCATGCAATTTTGCATAAGACGGTTAATGCGCACATCAAACCTACACTCATGCGTCACAGGCACGTCATCTACACTGTGTAGCACGGCAGAGATTCGACACCGGTACGGAATCGACACGACATAGCATCCACACATTTTTTTCTGATCATGCAATGCTGACTAACAGGACTAATCTATATTTGATTCCTGCATACTGTTATCATAGGCATAACATCAGCACTGGGTACTTCCCCACAGAGTCGACATCTGTACGGAATCGACACAACATAGGATGGATACATTTTTGATAATCAAGCAATGCTGGATAAGGCTATTTAATGACTATTTGACTACTTCATGCTTTTATCATTGGCATAGCATCAGGCACTGAGTATGTTACCCAAAACTGGCATCTTTACGGAATCGACATGACATAGAACTGACATATTTTTGATGCAATGCCGAATAGGAGGATTAATCTACTATATTTGGCTTCTGTAATACTTTTATCATAGGCATAGCATGAACACTGTATACTTCACCACGGAGTTGACATCTGTACGAAATCTACACGACATAAAATCGACACATTTTTTTTTATAATAAAGCAATACTGAATAAGAGAATTAATGCATATTTGACACCTGCGTACATTTATCATAGACACAGCATCAGCATTGCCTCTTCAACCACAGAATCGACATTTGTACCCAATCGGCAAGATATAGGATCGACTTTTTTATAATCAAGCAGATTTGAATAAGAGGATTAATGGGACACCTGCATACTTTTATCGTAGGCATAGCATCGACATTGTGTAGCATGGCAGACAGTCCACATCACCATAGGATCGAAGCATTTTTTCATAATTGTGGAATGTCCAATAAGAGTGTAGGGTTTATATTTATTTTAACTAACATTTATTTTAAGTTTAAATTATCTTTCCTGTCAAGCCTTACTTTCCCCTGGAATTGCAATGTCAGAGTATGTAAATTTTAGTAGAACGCGCAAGGATTCAAATTATCAGCGGAAGTATTCTGAGTTAAATAGAAGGGAAACGAGTTCGAAGGTGTGCTTTCTTGCTTCACGAGCGTGGAGGTGGCTAGTTAGAAATTGAAGAACCACGCGTTTCGGCTTGTGTGCTTACCTCGTCAGTTTGTTAACCTTTCAACGTAATATTCAGAAGTTTGCTGAATTATCAGCGGTATTTTAGAACGCGGTGAGGTTAGTTACGTTTAGAGAGCCTCGTAGTTAGTCACTTGTTATTATCTCTTTTTAGTTTCTTATTTTTATTTTACCGCCGGGTCGGCGTAGTTTGTGAGCGTCAAGAGCACGCATTTGTAATTTCTAAAGTTGAATAAAAAGGGATTTAAACCCTTCTCAAGACTTTGGTCTATTTCCAGTTCTCAGCAGTCACCACTTTGTTGCGTGCAGGTTGGAAGCGCGCAACTTTACAAGAGGATTATTGGATTATTGCGCATTTGACACCTGCTCGCATTCGTCACCGGCATAGCATTCTCTACCTCACCCAGGATCGACACCTGTGCAGAATCGACATGATGTAGGACTGACACTTCTTTTAATAATCATAGAATGTTGAATGAAAGGAATTATGCCGCTTTCACACCTGCATACATCTGACACAACATCGACATCGCGTAAAATCCACACGGCATACCATCCATATGGCAAGATATCGACTCCAGTATATAACTAATACAACGGAGAGTCGATTCCGATAGGCAATATGTAATTGGCATAGCATTAAAAAGGCTTATAATTAGCAATGGAAGAATTAAACAAGAAAAGGAAATAATCAAGAAAGAATTAGATTAAATTTTTATTTTTGTGAGTACTTGCATATGATCGACACCGGTATAGAAAGAGACATCCACATCAGTTTTTGAGCTGTCGTACAAATCATGGGCCAATAAAAAGTTATCGATCCTATGCAGCATCGATACTATGTCCCATTTACCTTAAAAGTAAGTTCTGAAAATTTCGAGAATTTACTGTACGATCGCGCACATTGTAGTCTGTTTTTCAGCCCAAAGCGGCAATTTGCCCAGGTGCTATTAATTTCGCTTTGGTACTCTGCGTTGATTCACTATAAACGGGGAATTACTTTTTAAATTGTTGCCACCAAATATTATCGCCCAGTATTATATTTAAAGAAATTAAATAATGAAGAATCTGCATAAATCTATGTATGTTTCTCGAATTGTGATGAAACAACGGTCACTAGAGCCATCCAATCTTGAGTAACGTAGTCTCAATCCGAATATGGGCATCTGGAAGCCCAAATTTCGAATTTGCTTTATTATCTATTTCATATTTTTTAAAGCATTTATGAGTTTTTGTTTAAGAAATTCAACGATTTCAAAGCGAGTAATGGCAACACTGTACGGAAAATAAAATCATCTCCAGCGAGAGAGACCGTGTAGAGATATTAGGTATTTTTGTGGAAGCAGGAAAGATGAAAAATTAGCAAACGCCTTCGCCGGTAATCGAACCACGGACCTCTGGAATACCGGCACAGAGTACAAAACCACTACACGAAGGCACGCTAGGAAGGCGGAGAAAATACCTTATATACTCCCCCTTTTAAAGGGTGATTGGGTTTTTACGGAATATAATCGCCAAATTCTGGGTGAGGAGAATCATCATCCAACACCCTTTTAGTTCGGGCGCCACTGTAGAGACGTTAGAATTTTTACCGGCCCAGCGTGCAGAACCACTACACCACGAAAGCACGCCAAAGAAGGTGGGAGAAATACCTTATAACTGTCTATCGGAAGTTCTAAAGATATGTTCTTTTAAATATTTTGTGATAGTGCTGTTGAATTGAATTTTGTGGTTTAAGTGCGAAGAACATGATATTTAATAAATAAAGCTAACACACAAAACGTTGGAAAAACGCCCTTTTGGACATAATATAAAACAAGAAAGCTTTCAGATTTTTTTTTTTTTTTTTTTTTTTTTTTTTAATAGGCACTTTAGTGTCGTTGCCAGTCTTTCGTATTTGCAACTGCAATGACTATCGTCATTTCCACACAGTGCTTTTTTTCTATATTCTTTTCTTCTTTTTTTAGAGTTTCAGACTCGTAGTAGTTGAATTTTAGTATGTGAATTAATAAATATAGGCAACGTAATTCAAGTCAAATAAAACTAAACATGCCTGAAGTGGCATTACGTAAAGTAACTAAATATATTTCAAAAATGATAAATGATTTCTACTCGTCAGTAACTAAGAAAACATTGAAACTCAAGGTATAACCAATTAATCAACAAAGGCCGTCATAATATTAAATAAATTGCACTTCAGTTCAACCTTCAGCTCTCAAAATGTCAAACAAATTAAACGTTTTTATTTGAAACGGATGAAAACAGTTGACTTTAATGTTAACTGGATGTTGTTTCTTTAATTAATTGTTGATTAATGTGACTGGATCTATTTTTGTTTAAGCTTTCTTTTAATAACAACTTTCAATTATATTTCCCTCATTTTGCTATTTGTTTCAAATTTTGATTAAAACTCTGGGTGGCCAGGATTTTTGCTAAGAAAGCACAAATTTCCCAAAACCACTGTGAGAACAAATTACTTTTTTGACTTTAATGCAAAACCTCTCCTGGTATTTCATACCTGGATTTGTTTACTTTTGAAATATTGCCTTAATTTCGTTGACATATTTTAACCCTTTAAGCGTGCTTGACGAACTCACCTCGTCATCAGTGCACGCGCAGGAGCAAACGCTACACGCTTAAAGGGTTAATATGCACGTATATATACGTTCTTACAGATATCACAATAAATATTTTAGGCCGTATATATACGGCCTTGCCGCTTAGAGGTTGATGCTGTTCGTAACCAACTGCTCAGTGTAAAAATAATTAACTTATTTTTCTTATTCAAGCAGCCTAAATTACTTTATTGTAAAATTACTTGAGTTTATTTTGTTTTTAGTTTCAGAATTCATGTAAAATGTATTTCTCTGGTGTAAAGAATTATCGACATCCCTCATGCCTTCTCTTGTGAAGTATGTGGTTAATGCATTCATCTGACAAATGGAAGATCCACGGTTCAAGATCTAGTGTATGTGATTATGAGAAAACATGCAAGGGGTATCTACATAACGGGATGATTACCTTCGTGAAGGACTATTTGAGAGATATCTCATATCTATGTTACACATAATGAAAACATGAAAACACTGGTGCTGCCGACCCGTTCGCTTGAAATCGAACGCAGTCAAACTACTAGTGTTCAGCGACTTTATCACTTGGACACTAGTGAGCCTGATCTAAAGCTGTTGTTTTATGTTTCTTGCACTGAACGATGATTAGATTTTGAATTGGAGGTTGAGTTAAAGTGCATTGGGCGATAACTCGTCAACATTTATGCTTGGTCGATTGGCCTCTCTCATGTCGCCCTCTAACTAGGAGAGAATATAAGGAATTAACCCATTCCCTATTCTTGTTATTGCGGTGTAAGTGATTAGCACATCCAGATATCAAATATATGATACATAGTTCAAATTCCGGCGAGGTCAAAAGTAGCTGTCCATGTTTCCTGTAAGTGAAACTATTAAATGCCTCCTGCCATAACCTCATTTAAGGGAGTTTAAAAAGCAATAATAGCATCCTAACTTCAAAATAAATACAATTCTTTTATTATACATTTCTTCAAACTTTGGTAGGATCTTATAAACGGATATAATGACAAATGGAATTGAAGAATGATAAGAAGATGTTTAAGAGGTCAGGTACGCTTAAAATGCCATATATGCATAAAAATTTAACACACTTTGAAGCTTCAGTATCTTTTTACCAAAATGGATTACGATCGAGAAGTTTTGTGTACGTATTTCGATATCAAATATAATGGTTACGAGACATTTCCTTAATGTTCAGGATATTAAAACATTTTCAATAAAATTAAAAATAACACACACACATCCTCATAAAATTATAACACACTTTCAGCTCAGCATTAAGGTTAAACAAATCACCAGTTATTTTATTTTCAATAAAAATATATAATTATAATAATATATTATTATAATGATCTACTTAAAATTAATCAAATAATATTTTTTAAAAACGTTTCTTTATCTGAGGCCACAAAATCCACTTTTACTTCCTTGTACGAAGTAAAAGAAGTATTGTAATCACGAAAAATTTCGGGTGTCATATTTAACAAAAATATCCAGCTCTCGAATCCATTTGAAAGATTGAGTGACATCTGTACGTACGGACAGAATAAAGGATTCTTTTTCCCAAAACAGATTGTAAAATGGAATCAGAAGATGTGAATTTTTCGTGACGTCTCTGCATACATGAGTACTTACGTATGCATGTATCTCGCATAACTCATAAACGAGTAGTCTTAGAACGTTGAAATTTTGCATATGCGACTGCAGTAACATTTAGTTGTGCATCTCCTTTTTTGTTGGCAATCGACCACACCAAAAGTATATAAATATATATATACCCACTCAGTTACCAGACTCGGTGAGGTCAGTTTTTTTATTCTTATATATCGGTAAATTGCACATTTTTTACTTTAGAAGTGATTGAATATGTTGTTCTTATGCTTCGGTTAAGGCGTTTGCGCCTTTAGTTAATCTACATGCAACAGTTATAGAATTATTAGCAATTTAAAAATTGTTAATGTGCTTCTAAACTTAACAAAGTCGCCGTTTGTTTACATTTGAGACTTAGTAGAACAGTGAATTAAATCAGTTTCTGCTGTTTCAGTGTTTTTCTGCCGAGTGGAATCAAAAGTAAGCGTTCAGTTTTGTGCACTGAAAAATCTGTCTTCCTCCCCGCTGGCCAAAATTGCTTGATTTTGCTTAGAAATTCAAGTTTAATTGTGAAAACTTCTTTTTTTAACTGTTTGGTGTTTTATATTCTTCTGTATTTTATAATTGTTAATGAAGATATTTTCAGTTTTTATGTATTTTTGCTTTGCCTAGAAGTGAGAGTTGAATTGGTTGAATGAGAAATATATCTCTAATAAAACTGGAGGAAATACGTTTAAATGAAGTGCAGCAAAAATGTGTATAATTTAAGGAGACGGTGGACTTTGAAATAGCTAAAAGTCAGCCAAAATATTTAATTTGTTTTTTTACTCTCATAATATTCCATATACAGATCTACATCGTATGCAAAAAACCGAGTTAAAATATTTTAATTTTTAAAGAATTTACAAGCATTTCAAATATGTAAACAACGTAAACTTTGCCCTTTAAATTTTGGAGAAAATGTTTAAAAAAAAAAAAAAAAAAAAATGTGTTTCAACAGTTATTTATTGATGTAATAATTTATATATTTGCCCAAAAGAAGTGTTTATTTCTAAAAAAAAAGGCTAGAAATGTCAGTATTGACAACTATTAATGAATTTAAGTTTGGTTATGTGAATGCTATACGCGTAGAACGGGAGGAAACAAACTCGTTTTCCCTTCTCGTTGCAAAAAAGCTTGATCAACGTTGCTTGAACCAAAGCAAAAAGAAGAGTTTACCTGCTTGAAAAAAAATAGAAATAGTAAAAAATATTGTAAACCATTAAAAGTAATGTAAATGTAACAAATGAAGATAAAACATACGATGCGAGTGAATTTTAAAAGTTTCATTGGATATAATGCATAAATTATTTCTACGTCTAACTTCGAATGACATACCAATTTGTGATATGTTTATTTTTCTTATATTTAATATTATGAGATTAAAAATAGTTAAATGATACGAAAATGTTATCTAGTGTCTACATATTCATATTTAAAGTTGATTTGTTGTTTCTTATGACCCTGTATTAAAGTTAAGTTTGAAGAAAAACTTTAAATTCGATTTTCTCACAACAAAATCTTTCGAAGTTCGTTTGTCTTGAAAATGCTCCATGCGTCTCATTTTTAGTTAAAAATGAATGATATTTAGAAGAAATTATCTTGTTATATGTTACAGTAGATCTAAGTATGCATTTTTGGATATGAGGTTATTAAGAAGTTTAAACTTGCGATAATGTTTAACAAAAGGTGACATTTTTCTGAAAACTGGGTTTAAGTTCACAAAAATCTTTTTTAAACATTTTTTATCCATCATATCCAATAACGGATGTATACAAACACTTTTGTGAAGTCTTTGTAACTAAAAGGAAAATTTAGGAAAATATATTGAAAATTAGAGCGCGAGGAGCATTTTAAATCTTTAATTAAATAATTATAAAAATTTTTAATTTAAAATAAATTGAAATTTTGAACATATATTTTATAAACTGATGTTATACACTGACTACCAATAAGTGTTTCGACACCTGTGATAGAAAAGAAAAGGTAAGTTTGTTCAAAATCAATAGTTGGTAAAGCCTCCACGAGAGGTAATTACAGCGTGGATCCTCCGGGGCATACTTTCCACAAGTCTTTGTATGACAGCTAGTGGTATTTTCTTCCACTCGGCTTGGAGAAGACGTACAAGTTCCTTCACCGATTTTGCACGGGTTTTGCACCCCTGAATTCGGCGATGCAATCCATCCCAGAGGTTCTCGATAGGGTTCAGGTCTGGACTCTGGGCAGGCCAGTCCATTCGATGAACTCCCTTGGCACCATACCAAGCCTTGGTTAACGTCGAAACATGACAACTGGCATTGTGGTCCTGAAAGTAACAGGGGTCCAACCCGTAAAACTGCCACAACGTAGGAAACACATTGTCATCCAAAATAGTGCAGTAGGCATCGGAGTTGAGCTTACCATGAATGGGGACTAAGGGTCTCAGCCCATACCAGGAGAAACACCCCCAGACCATAATTCCTCCTCCGCCGAACTTGACTGTTGGCACAATGCATTCTAGCAGGAGACGTTCTCCAGGTAGACGTCAGATCTAGACCCTGCCATCCGAACGGTAGAGGGTGAACCTTGATTCGTCACCCCAAAGAACCCGTTTCCACTGATCTACGGTCCAATTTCGATGTGCTTTGCACCACATTAACCGAGCAGCGCGGTTGGACTTTGTGATCAAAGGCTTATGGGCAGCAGCACGACCACGAAAACCAAGTAGATGTGCTTCCTTACGGATGGTATTCATTGAAACAATACTCCCGGATGCCTGTTGAAACTTCTCGCGGATGAGGGCCATCGGTTGGGTGTGGTTCTTCCGAATTTCTCTGGACAGCACTCGTCGGTCCGTATCTCCCAGTTTCGTTGGTCTGCCGACTCGGGGCACATTCCGACAATCACCGCTCACCTTCCACTTCTTAATCACATAGGCCACTGTCGATTTTGGATACTTCAGATCGCTAGATATGCCCCTTAAGGATCGGCCACATTTGTGATACCCGATAATTATACCTTTCTCGAAATCAGAGAGCTCCGAACTGCGAGGCATCTTGCATGCGACTAAAGCCGATGCTGTTTCCTACACGATATATACCGGCGGAGTCCGTGACGTACCTTGGGACCGCAGATATCGTCATTTGCATAGGTGTCCAAATACTTATTGGTAGTCAGTGTAATACGTATATGTATAAAATTTCTTCTTGAAAAGACAAAAACTTAAAAAACTAATTTTTAAAGTCCACCGTCCCCTTAATAGTCCGTGCAAGGAAATCATTTGGTATCCACATCAGATTTCTTTAAATATAAAATTAAACGTAATTTCTAAAGTGTTTTGCGTGAGAATCATAATAAATGGTAACTGTATACTCACACAGTGATTATCAAATTAAATTCAAAAAAATTCTTCAGCTACTTACCAAGAATGTGAGAAAAATCATGTGTGCAACTAGGAAAAATACAGTTATGGAAAACCTTGACTTGAAAATAAAATCACCTTCAAATCCTGAAATGCGCATTATTTTCTCAATGTTAATAAAGAAAAAACCATCAATATATTTGTCAATTAATATTTATAAGCATTATAATTACATATTTAAACAATACTGCTTAAATAACAGTAATAATTTAATTAAAGGCAATGAAAAATGACGAGCCAAATTTTCATACGATTTCAAATTTAATTATATTTCTTCACCCTCTAACGTCAGAAACACAATACTTAGTCATTTTATACAGATATGATGTTTACACAACTCACAAAAATTCCCTGAAACTCTAATCAGCCAGTTTAGAATAACAAATAATATAGAGCAAACAGAAGAAACTCCAAATAAGCACTTAAGGCTCCCCAGCGGCTGAGCGGTAAAAGCCGGTGAACACTGGTAGTTTGATCCGGGGTTTGAATTACGGCAAACGGGCTAGCTGCATAGACTAATTTGTGTTTCTCCGCATGAGTAAGGCCCACCAGAGATGGAGCGGTAAAGTCGCTGAACACTGATAGTTCGATCCAAGTCTCGAAGCCCGCGAAGGAGCTGGCTGCATGGGAGTTTTCGTGGTTTTCCCTATGTGTAATGTTTATACGAAATAGTTTACCTTAGAAAGTCCTCCTTGAAGGCATCCCTACTCTTAGGCAGATAGCCCTACAGTGTTTTGCTATAATGAAACAAAACAACAACAACAAAATAAATTTAAAAAAAAAAAAAAAACATGTGTAATGGGGATACGAGCCAGTTTCCCTTAAAATGTCCTTCAGGGGGCTCCCTCCCCTTTTGGTGTAGTGCCTAATAGCAAAGCTCGTAATAAAATAAAGAAAGAAATTAATAAATAAAACTAGTTAAAAAATCTGAAAGGTTTCAGATTTTAGATTATGTCCAAAGGGGCGTTTTTTTAACGCTTTGTGTGTTACCTTTATTTATTAAATACCATGTTCTTTGCACTTAAACCATGAATCTAAGTTCAACAGCAATGTCGCAAAATATTTTTAAAATCAGCATATCTTTACAGTTTCCGATACTCAGTTCCGCTCGCTGGAGATCAAAAGGTTTCCCCCCCCCGTAAAGTGTTGCCATTGCTCGCTTTTAAATCGTTGAGTTTGTTAATGAAAAATTCATTAAAGCTTCACAAAATATGAAATCGATAATATAACAAATTCCAAATTTCAAATTTGCGCTTCCACATGCCTATATTCGTAGGAGGATTACGTCATTCAAAATTCGATGGCTCTATGTACCGTTGTTTTATCACAGTGCGAGAAATATACACACATTTATGCAGATTCTTCATTATTTCATTTTTTCAAATATAACACAGTACGATAGTATTGAGTGGCAACGATTTGAAAAGTGATACAGCCTCTTAAAGTTTTAATCGCAAAAGGAAAACAGTGTTCTTTTAAGAGCAAAGCCCCTTTGGACTAAAAAATACGCATTTATAATTTAAATTAATGTTGAAACAATATTTTTAATCTTTAAATTAATTTTGATGAAAGAGAAATGAATTTAATACAAAATGTACATAAGAAAAAATATATTTACAAACTTCAAAAGAACAGAAAACTGTGGACTAAATGTTTCTGTCCATGGCCAGCATCGAATGACGAAATAACCGGAAACTCCATTCATCCAGAACTGACTCGTAGTAGCCCTACATTACTTCTTGTATGTTTTTTCCCTTTTTTCTGAAGTCATTAAACACCACCCGCACAACTCTTAACTTCGGGCTACCTTTTACTCCTGCACCTAAAGAAGAACCCTTCCAACTTCTACTGCACCCCTGAGGATTCTGAATTCAAAGTTGTGATTATAGCCCCCCATGGTTTATTTCGAGCTCAGAGACGGAAGGAGGGTGGCAAAAACAGTTCGGAACCCTGGAGCCGGTCAGGGAGCTCCCTAAGATGGCCTACACATTTTTGTTTGTTTGTTTTATATCACGTTTCTAACTGTCGTCCTTTATTCTCCACTTAATGGACTTTTTATAATGGCCTTGCAATGGTACGACCTATAATTCAGGAGAACTTTTTTTTTCCACTTTGTTTTTAGACCCTCAACTAGCTACTTAGAGTAAAATATCTGCTGCTTCATGTCTTTCTTTTCTTTTTTTTTTTTTTCTTTATTCAATGCCAATGAAAAATGTTTGGAATTACATATATACACAGACAAATATATCTGTGTCTATCTATCTAAGACAAACACGTATACACAGACAAGAGAGAGATAAAGAGAAATTTAAATAAAAAATAATTTAAATAAATAAATATAGAACAAAAAACAATCTGAAAGGTTTCAGATTTTAAATTACGTCCAAAGGGGCGTTTTTTTGACATTTTGTGTGTTACATTTATTTATTAAATGTCATGTTCTTCTTCGTACTTAAATCATAAAATTCAGTTCAAGAGCAATATCTCAAAATAATTTTAAATTGAGCATATCTTTAGAATTTCCGATACACAGTCTCACGCGCTGAAGATACAAATGTTTTTTTCTATGCAACGTTGCCATTGCTTGCTTTAAAATCCTCGAGTTTGTTAATCAAAAATTCGTTTTAAAGTTTTACAAAATATGAAATCGATAATAAAACTAATTCCGAAGTTGGGGTTTCCAGATATTCATATACAAGTGGAGCACTACGTTATTCAAAATGTGATGTCTCTGGGTACCCTTGTTTTTTCACAGTACGATACACTCATGCAGATTCTTCATACTTTAATTTCTTTAAATATAATACAGGGCGACAATATTTGGTGGCAACAATTTGAAAAATGAAACGGATATTCAGAGTGATTCGACGCAAAATTGCAATACGAAAACAAGGGTCTCTCAGGAACAAAGCCTCTTTGGACTACTAAGCAATGCAAAACAATGAATTAACTGAATAATAGCGTAAGTGAAAATTAAAAAAATTGGATTTCATTTCTCTCTATAACTCTATATACAAAAGAAATATAATAATAGGCAAAAAATTAAAAAAGACTAAAACCCGTCCTGTGCTATAGCTGCAGGATTGAAGTAGAATAAACTTAGAGCATCTAAAATTAATATTAATTTGAAATCATTCTTCAACAATATTAATAATTGCAACAGTGTATAAAAAGGTTTAACACAATATCTAAACAAATCAAAATTAAAATAAGAATTCATTGTAGAACAAACTCTAAAAATATTAATGCGAAAGGGAAAATATATATACACACATATACACAGACAGAGAAATAAAAGGGGAAATTTAAATGAAAAAAAATCATTTTAAGAAATAAATAAGTAATGCAAAAAATTAATTAATTAAATAATAGTGTAAAATATAAATTTGCAGATCATTTCTCTCTCTTTCTCTCTATGCATGCATATATTTGTATATAAAACAAAACAAGAAGAAAAACTTAGTGAATTTCAAAATTTGTTCAAAAGGACAAACTAATTCGGCGCTATTGCTGCAAAAATAATATTTAATTTAATAAAGTTATAGAGAATATAATGGTAGATATCTGCTAGGAAATTCGAGGTGAAATTCAAAATGCAAATGTTTTTTACCATAATTAAGTTTAGAAAGCTAATGTGCACTATTATGGCAATAATTAATTGAAATTTATAAATAAATGCACTGAAATGCCAATTAAAACGTAAAAGAGAAGAATAAAATAAGAGAATTATTGCTGATTCCATGGAAAGATCACAGCTTAACAAAGGGAATTAGAATCTCTCCATTCAACTATAAGGAATTTTTCATCTGTCTTGCTTCCAAAAATATCATAATGTCTCTACAGTGGCGCCCGAACTGAAAGGGTGTTGGATGATGATTTTCCTCACCCAGGGTTTGGCGATTGGGTCCGCTAAAAATCCCAGTCACCCTTTAAAAGGGTGATATATAAGGTATTTCTCCCGCCTTTCTAGCGTGCCTTCGTGGTGTAGTGGTTCTGCACGCTGGGTCGGTATTCCAGAGGTTCGTGGCCCGATTCTCGGCGAAGGCGGTTGCTAATTTTTCATCTCTCTCGCTTTCAAAAAAAAAAAAAAAAAAAAAAAAAAAAAAATCCTAATGTCTCTATCTACAATGTTCTATACGTTATTAGTGCTATGTTCTATGTTTACTGTAATTAGGTCCCCTGTGGAAGGGGCGGTGCCAAAATCAACAAGCTCTATAATGAACATAACTTTTTGCACTGTAAATAATCTGGAACAATATATTAATGCTATGTCCTATGTGTCGAAGTATGTTGTAACAGTATGATGTGCTATGTTTTATTTGTTGTTAATACTATGTCCTATGTATACCGTAATAAGGTCCCCTGTGGAAGGGGCGGTGCGCTAGAGAGGTAGTGCATGGGGGCTATACCATTTTAATCAATGGCGATGGCGTGGTGCCCCCTGTACTTGTTCCTGTCCTGTCTCTCTCTACGCAACCATCAACAATGCATTAAAATCGCATTTCGAATATCTGGAAAAAATGGCATATTTTCAAAAAATCTCCCTTCAGTTTTACAATTCTTTCCAATTTTAACTTATCCGAATTACATCTTAACGATTCAGATATACGATATTTTGCGCGTCAGGGAATTATCTCGAATATCCGAATATTTATACTGAAACCAAAACTTGTTTATCTTTCCCACACCACTTCTTAGTGCATCCTCACTTGCCTGCATTAAAATTACACATCTTACACTCATAGGATATCCCTTGAAATTTGAACAAAAACCCATCTTATCACGGAAATCACAATGTACGAGTACAGTTACAGAAAAATGGCTATCAGATCGAGCATTTAAAAAAGTATTCTTTACATTTTAAACATTAGTTAAATTGCTTTGAAACCCTTCTAAATGTGTTTAAACCGTATAAGATACTCCCTCCCTCTTTCTGTATGCCTACCTGGTGTAATAGTAGTTCACTCTGCGTGTATTCGAGAGGTGCTGAGTCTCGGCAAGGACATTGCTCATTTTTCGTGGCTCCTACTTCAATATAACGTAACAGTGGCGCCCGAACTAAAAGATGGTGGATAATGATTCTTCACCACCAGGAGTTGGCGACTGGATCGCCCTTTAAAGGGGGTATATATATTTTATCTCTCTTTTCTGAATGCCTTAATGGTGTAACGGTAACATATTCAACGCGTATTCGAGAGGTCTAGGTTCGAATCCCGGCGAGGCCATTACTCATTTTTCATCTCTCCTGTCTCTTTTTCATCTCTCACCTAATGACTCTACAATCTTCTGTAGAAGTATGTGCAGTTAAATAAAAGCAAACCCAAGTTTTTGAAGAACTTGTAAGGTATTTCTCCCGCCTTCCTAGCGTGCCTTCGTGGTGTAGTGGTCAGCACACTGAGCCGGTATTTCAGAGGTCCGCGGTTCAGTTCCCGGCGAAGGCGTTGCATATTTTTCGTCTCTCTGGCTTTCGAAAAATCCTAATGTCCCTACAAACTTAATTGTATTATCCCCACCATTCGCCTTAATACTTCAATACTTTCTCGAAGTAATTTTTGACTAGAGAGAGAGCTAGTAACATTTTAACTGCAAACGAATTCAACGCCTAAATGGCTGGAAGCTAAAACCAGTCACTTTTCCTGTTCTTCAGCTTTAGTAAACCTGAAGTGATGTTTCTGTATGTAACCGCATCACATTCGGTGAATAGCTGTAAATGTTGAAAAAAAAAAACTTCCATTAAGTTGTATCAATGCTCATTCGCAAATAAAGCAATGAATGACAAGTCAAGTTAAAGCAATCTAGAATAGCATAATCCTTTTACAAAATGTTGATTGAATAACTCTTTCATGTCAAACCGTGTGCCCCTTTTTATCCTATTTTAAGAGCCAAAATTATTTTTTTATTTCTCATCATTTCATTTCTTTCTTTCTTTTTATCTTTTTGCATTACTTTGGTGCATACTGTGATGAGGAAATTAGATTTTTATAATTTAATGCAATGATATTTCAGTCACTTTTATCTGGGGTATGAATCGCCGCTCATCAATACAAAACATCTGACTTTTGGTGTCAGATACATATATACTGCAAAATGACCAGCTGCGGTAAGGTAGCTTCCCTGCAAAACGAGTTTAGGGTTGCCAGAAAGTGGCAGGGAATGGCAGGGTGGCCATATTTGCGTAAAAACGCCCATTTGGCTACAAAATGGGTGTTGGTGTATTTAATTATGGCAAAGCACACTAGGTCTATCTTCCAAAGGGGAGGGATGCCTTCGTGGAGAACTGTCTAAGGGAAACTGGCTCGTATACACGTCACACATGGGGAAAACCACGAAAAAACCCATACAGCCAGCCCGTTCGCGGGATTCGAACCTCGGACCGAACTACCAATGTTCAGCGACTTTACCGTTCGGCCGCTGGTGGGCTACAAAATGGGTGATCAACCAAAGATGGAGCGAGAACATTCTACAACGCATTCTTAGCGGCTGCCCCGAGACTATACTCGAAGGTAGATTAAAGCTATATATATATCCTGCCTGTACGCGGAGTAGTAGTAGCTTGAATTCAATAGTGTAGTAGTAGTGTAGTCAGCAATATAGTAGTAGTAGTTCAGAAATTAAGCTTGGGCGGGGGGGGGCGATCGAACGAGTCGGGACCTGTACTTAACACTTTGCCGTGAAGCTGTCTTCACCGTTATAGCCTGAAGACTGTGTTGCTGATTTCTTCAGCGTGTTTATCGTAGTTTTTAGACGACTCTGTAAACGTGTCTTTGGAGCTGTCCTGTGCAATACTGGCGAATAAATTGTGTTTTGATTCTTAATCAAATGTAATCATCAATTACTCGAAATCCAAGAATCCGTAAAACGCAACAATATTGATTATACAGTAGACGTCGTTTAATGTAATCGTGATTAATGTTATCATTCGGATATTTTTATCAAATTTTGTTCAAGTTATTAAGTCCCGCCCGTTTATATAGGAAAACATGGAAAGCTTATTGTGATCAGCGATTTGGTTAATATTATCAAAATATTATAGTATAATTTGTAGAGATATTAGGATTTTTTTTTTCGAAGCCAGAGAGATGAAAAATGAGCAAACGCCTTCTCCGGGAATCGAACCGCGGATATCTGGATACCGGCCCAGTGTGCAGAACCACTACACCACGAAGGCACGCTGGGAAAGCGGGAGAAGTACCTTATAAATTTTCTTTAAATTGAAGTACAGTCGCCAGATAGTAAGTTCAAAATTGATTATAAAAACCCCTCAGTAACAATGTCTGACAACAGTATTATTCTTGATTATAAAAAAATATTGATAATGGTTTTAAGGTATTATGAAGTAAATAGTTTTAACGCTTAAGTTATCTACTTTAGTTATTGTTTATTTTAGTTATTATTTATTCTTAGTTTAGTAATTATTTCCAGAGTTACTCCCACACCGTAGCTAGGTTTATGCGTCGCTTATTTGATTTGTTTGAGAATGGAGGCTTTCAAATAATAGAGAATTGCAAGTGACGGATGAGAGCGGATCCGGACACCAGGGTGGCTTACTAGGACTATTCGGGTGTCTTCCGGAATCCGCAATTGTACAACGCGAGAAGACTTTGGCGCCCCAGACGCACGGCATCAGAAGCTTAAGCTACTGTTGTCGCTGTATACTGAAATTTAAGTATTTTAAGCTGGTATTTAAACATTTTACACAACACAACGATTTATCGTAAGCTCTTAACAGTTATCTTTAGTTGAAGCTACTTTCCCATCTCTCCTAATTTCAGCTTACAATTTCCTGCTAGAGTGTGTTTTTAGAATCGCGGTTAATGCAACTGAGGAAAAGCAATGGATATGTCTAAGTTCCAATGCGTTAGACAGCCAGAGATTCTAACTAGTTTATTTCTTGGTACTCTTCTGTTCAAGCTCAAGAGGAGGCTTTCCAGTACATTCTAAGACAAGAGCCGACTGTAAATTTTTATATTGAGAAATAAAGGGTAATTAACCCTTCTTGAGTTTACGTTTCTAAGTCCATAAATTCGTGCGCATTAAAAGTATGCGTGGAATTCACTATGACGCATTTACTAAAACAATACAATTTTGAACCTGTTGAAACTTGTCATCGTTTGACTCACATATTATTCAGTTCATCACCAACTTTCGTAATTATCGAACACATTTCAGTACCCACAGAAGATGACTATAGATAATCAGTACAAACGTTCCGTGCTACATTTTTTATTTTCGTGGAGTGAATCTGCCAGCTTTGCAGAGATAAAAATGAATAGTGTACGTGGTGAACACACTATTAGTGTAAGGGCTGTCCAGAAATGGTTTAAAAAATTTTAAGTTGGAAAAAGCAGCATGGATGATGAACCCCGTTCAGGACGCTTTGAACTGTTAGAACCAAATCAAACGATTCATTGAGAAGTTTATAGTGAGAAACTTTGCCGTCTAAACTAAGAATGGATCAAAACACGCCCACGATGGGTGAATATCAAGAAAGTGCTGTTTCATCGTGATAACGCTAGACCGCATACGGCTCGAACAACGCTGCAAAAAAGGAGTGAATTTAATTGGGAGCTTTTCCCGCATCCTGCTTACTTCCCAGATATTGCTAAGTGATTATCACTTATTTCGTGCCTTACAAAATTTTTTACTGGGAAAAAAATTAAATTCTAAACAGGATGTACACAATGAACTTTCAAGTTTTTTTGCATCAAAACCAGAGTCTATCTACATCGACGGCACAAAAAAGCTGCCTGTAAGATGGCGAGACATTGTACATAATTGAGGAAAATATATAATTGATTAAAATATTAAATTTTGCTTTTTTATATTATTTAAAGATTTACCAAAAACTGCCCACGAATTGATGGACTGACCCAATATTTCCTGAGCTAAAGCGATTATTCGCTTACCAATTCTTCGAGGTCCCACATACTTAGCTATAAGAGAAAAGGTTGGAGCCTCACACAGTAATTGTATATTGATGCACACACTGTAGCTTTTACATAAATATTATGCATCAATCAAATGTGCACCTAGGTTTAGATACTGGGAATATATTGTTACAATAATAGTTGTTTCACACATGTGTACGTTGTTGCGCGTACGTAAACATTTCACACTTATAGTTAAACATTTTATACTGATTTTGTTCTTTATTATATAGACCAGTTCTACAAGGATACATACATACATATATGTAAGATATAAGAAAATACGATAGCTACTTTAGAAATGATTGGTGACCTCAAAATTAACGATTCTAGATTTGGTACTCTCCCCCTAAATTCATCTGTTCTCTCAAATTCGAGATCCTTCTATGTTATGTAACAACTTAAGATTAACCAATCATAGCTTGTCTCTACAGCTACATCAGACTTGGTATAAAAACTTTTGGCACAAAAAACAACGTCACTCCTTTCCTTAGCTTCCGCCACGCGAACATCCACGTTGCTTTCTTTCCTCCTCCGGAATGCCTACGTCGTTTCTTTAAAAAAAAAACAATGTACATCGAAATTTATCATATTTAATTATGATTGAATAAGTGCCTGCCAAATTAATTGGATATGTCTGAAAATAAAGGTTGGTGATTTGTCGGAATCTAGTTTCGTCATCTTCGTCTCTTCTTGCCACTCTGCCAGCACGACTACGCATCAACATTATAGCATATATATATATATATATATATATATATATATATATTGTTGCGTTTTTCTTTCTTCTGCTGACACCAGTTGTTGCGTTATTTTCTTCCTTCACGTTCGTACGGGGTTTGTATGGATTTGGAGTGAAAAACGACGACACTTGATGAAGTATCGAAACACACTTTATTTAACTAAGACACAATAACACGCCGAATAAATACTAATTCGTACAAGTCAAACAACAAAAATCAGCGTTATATTTACAAAATTTTCACAGGACTAGTTTCGATGGTTTTACCGAACCACCATCTTCAGCTGCAAAACCGCAAATGAACAAGATAGGAAATAATGATTAGATAAGATAAGAAAGCCTGGACAAGAATAAGCAAGTGGCGCCATCTGTTGGTGAAACCAGAACTAAAACATAATTTCTTTAAAGGCCGAAGGCAAATTTGGATTGGAATTAGGATCGTTAACTAGAACAGAAAGATTTTTATGAATGTGAAATGCCTCTAGAAAATCCAGTTCTCCAATGGAAGATGTTTTTTGAATAATTTTGGCAGCAGAAAAACTGAAAGTGTGGTTTTCGGACCAACAATGTTGAGCAACAGAAGACCTCTGTGTTTCGTTTTTCTAACATATGCCTCATGTTCCTTGACGCGAAATTTTAAGACTCTCTTAGTTTGGCCAATGTAAATTAAACCACACTGGCAAAGAATCCTATAAATACCCCAGGAATTCATATCCGGAATGGGGTCCTTGAGTATGGAACTCGGAATTTTATTGATGGGAGAATAAACAACCCGAAAGTTAAATTTCTGCAAAATATGTGCAACTTTATAGCTAATTGATGGAAAGAAGGGAATGACAACAGAATTTTTATAATCTCCTAAAATAAGAGTGTGCCTTTTAGAGTGTTGAGATGAGAATTTTTTAACTGCTTGATTAATAATGTTGGGTTTAAAGCCCCTAATAGATATTGCTTTTAAATAATTTAGTTCTTCATCAAGGGCTAGTTTGGAGGAGCAAACTTGAAGAGCACGGAAAACATAGGAATAAAATGAAGCTAACTTTTGTTTAGTCAGATGACATGATTTAAAGTGTGGTGGAAGGCAAACCGAGGTGCTACTTTGGTAGACGGTTGCACGGATTTTTGGCGATTTACGTTAACTGCTTGATTAATAATGTTGGGTGGCTATTGACAGGGGCTTTCCACCCAACATTATTAATCAAGCAGTTAAAAAATTCTCATCTCAACACACTAAAAGGCACAATCTTGTTTTAGGAGATTATAAAAATTCTGTTGTCATTCCCTTCTTTCCATCAATTAGCTATAAAGTTGCACATATTTTGCAGAAATTTAACTTTCGGGTTGTTTATTCTCCCATCAATAAAATTCCGAGTTCCATACTCAAGGACCCCATTCCGGATATGAATTCCTGGGGTATTTATAGGATTCCTTGCCAGTGTGGTTTAATTTACATTGGCCAAACTAAGAGAGCCTTAAAATTTCGCGTCAAGGAACATGAGGCATATGTTAGAAAAAAGGAAACACAGAGGTCTTCTGTTGCTCAACATTGTTGGTCCGAAAATCACACTTTCAATTTTTCTGCTGCCAAAATTATTCAAAAAACATCTTCCATTGGAGAACTGGATTTTCTAGAGGCATTTCACATTCATAAAAATCTTTCTGTTCTAGTTAACGATCCTAATTCCAATCCAAATTTGCCTTCGGCTTTTAGAGAAATTATGTTTTAGTTCTGGTTTCGCCAACAGATGGCGCCACTTGCTTATTCTTGTCCAGGCTTTCTTATCTTATCTAATCATTATTTCCTATCTTGTTCATTTGCGGTTTTGCAGCTGAAGATGATGGTTCGGTAAAACCATCGAAACTAGTCCTGTGAAAATTTTGTAGGTATAACGCTGATTTTTGTTGTTTGACTTCTGAATTAGTATAGTTACATGTATAGTTAGTTCCTTCAGAGTGTTCCTGTACAGGGTTCCATCATCCACAAAGTAGCACACTAACATGCGGCACAAGAGCACAATGCGATAGATACAACGAGCACCCACGAGTAAGACAGTTAGTACTGAAGATTGGGCAGGAATCAGTAGTGCGCTAGGTGACATGGCAAACGTCCTGTCCCAAGGCCTGAAGTTTTGAGTTTACGTTTCCTGAGTAGAGCAGGCTGCTTAATGAAGAAGATCATTGAATGGTGCATCATTAACCGACAGCTGCATGTACCGCCCGTCTGTGTCAAATCGTTGACTTTGTTAAATCAAAACCTCATTAAAGATTTACAAAATATGGATTAGATAATAAAAGAAATTCGAAAATCAAGATCTGGGCTTTCAGGGGCTCATGTTCGGGCAACGTTATTCAAATTTTGATAGTTGTAGTAATGATTGTTTCTTCACAATGCGAGAAACATGCGTAGATTCATGCAGATTTTTCATTATTTAATTTATTTAAGTGTAATACGGAACGATAATATTCGGTGGCAACAATTTGAAAAGTGATACTGCCGTTTATAGATAGTCGATGCCAAAATGCCGTTACGAAACTAATAGCCATCTTTGGGCTAATAAATATATGCATACGTTTTTCCGACTCAAATGAAAAGGGAAAAAACGCAAAATCCTGGTTTGAAAATAATAGCCTTTTTTGGGCTAAAAATAAATCCTGTATAAGTAATAAGAAATAGTTAGAAAAATAAAACCGTAAAATGAGAACACTAAGCTATAAATGGCATTTAAGAAAAATATTTAGTTCAAACTAGTGTAAAAATGTCGATTAGAATTTTTTTTGTTTTTTGGTAGATAACATCTGCTATCATAATTCTTATTTCCCCATGTATAACGTGTATACGAGCCAGTTTCCCTTAGAAAGTCCTCCACGAAGGCATCCCTCCCCTTAGGCAGATATAATTAAATACACCAAACACCATAATTCTTATACCACGGTTTATTAGTTTCCTTTTTGTATTTTGCGTTTTGCGCTGATGATTTGCGATGGTAATTTTTTCATCGCCGTGCAATAAAAAAAATCTTTATATTTATTAGATAGGTCCCAGATAATCCTCAACTCAGTTAATCCACCGACGGTTAATCTGGTACTGATCGTATTAATAATTAATTAAAAATTACTTTTATTTAAAAATTACTTTTGCTGATTTTTGGGGAAAAAAACACTTCTGTAAAACGAACGAATAAAGTA
This sequence comes from Stegodyphus dumicola, assembly GCF_044657685.1. NCBI lineage: Eukaryota > Metazoa > Arthropoda > Arachnida > Araneae > Eresidae > Stegodyphus > Stegodyphus dumicola. Next base: position 183,040,622 of record NC_140775.1, read on the forward strand.
CGATCTAATCTATCGCTGCTTACGATGCGATAAAATGGCCTCATTCATTAAAAAAAATCTCCCGCTTTCCTCTTCCTTAAATACAAGCCGCTTCAAAAACACAGGAAAATGCTGAATTATTAAAGTTCTACCTGCTTTTAATAAAATGAAACAAATTCAATGCCATCAGCAGGATCATTGATCAAAAGTGAAGAATAAACAAACATAAGCATGTTTTCAAAAATTACTAATTATCAAAATGTCATTAATTTTCGATCACGAGAGAGGGGAAAAACTTAGTGACGCCATCCAATCAATACATCAACCGGAATTGAAATCAAATTAGGGAAAAGACGCCGTAAAAAAAACACGTTCTAGTAATTACTTTTCAATCGAATGAGGCAAATTTGACGCAATCTGTCAAGACGCTATTTTTCTATTCGATGCAGGAAATTTAGAAATAATTAATACTCGATACTCTTCAAAACAGCGAAAGGGCAAAAAAGTTTCTCACGATAGATGGCGTTTCGAAGCGGCAGTCGCAACGTGTTGCCATATTCGCCTATAGTAATAAAAATGAAGGAAAATGGCGGACCCACTACAGGCTCTGCTGAAAACGCATTCATCCGAGTTTATCGTATATGAAGCGTGGAGTAACTAAATATTAATTAAGCCATCGCTGTGTTACCATAAATTGATGACATAATTAAGCTAGAAGCGCTTCAGATGTTGATATATGCGAGAAACTAAATAAAAGAAATATAACTCTCAAGCCGGAAATGTGTGTTTAATGACTACACATTAAAAAAGAAAAAAAAATCTCATATGATGATGCATTTAAAATTACCCATGATTGTTTCCTGTCTTTGCCTTCTTTTTCTTTACCGCGAACTCACTTTCGGTAGATCATGCCGTAATTGATAAATAAGAGTTTTCAAAAGCCATCTTGCAGCTGCTTCGAACATTAAAAAAGAACGATTTACTCGAGAGGTTATAGCGATGTAAATTTTACGCTTGTTTTGCATTTAATGAATAATTGACTTCAAAGTTCGAAAGTTAAAAAAAAGGAGCGATGTTATATCGTTTAATGTTTTGAATTCGTACTAGTGAAGTGCGTTCTATCGATCACTAAGAAAGCAGACGACTTTAAAAAATACTTTTACTTTAATGGCATAATGAGAGAATAAATTGCAACTTTTAGCTTGCAGTTTCAAGTAATTGATCAGAAAACTTTCCCTGCTTTAATATATAAAAAGAATTTCTAAAGTGCATACATTTTACACACTTTAAAAGTGACTAATAAATATTCCGAAATAACAAGTTTGACTTCAACTATTTGTTCCATTAAGTAAGAAGCACGAAGCAGAAAGAACTTGAATGAATCCATTAAATTATCTATGATTCTCTGTAAAAACGTGGAATTCTAAATTGACTTTAAATGAAGAAATACTCGGGAGATTTTTATCTTTCTAATAAGAAACTAACTAAATTATAAACATGAAAATTATATTCCTTCCATTTTTAATCTGGTTTTAAAAGAAAGATGACGTTATTAAGCAAGCGTACAGTAGATTTATAAGTTTATTTAAAAGGTATCCTTCATCAAAACCTTCTAAATGATGTTTCTGTTAGACGGCAAGGAAGAAAAATGCTAAATAAGGCATTTATAGATTAGACATTTGATAATTCCATTTGATTATATTATCCCTACGACTTTATGTCGAGCTATGAAATATTTAATATCATTACAAAAGAAGAAGACGTAATTTGAACTCACATTTTTCCTTGATGATTTCATGTTTTCCGTATAATTTCATTCCCTTGTGCAGTTTTGCCTTGCAGTGACTTAATAATGATAATGCTTCGAAATGAAGTTAGTCAACGAAAAAAAAGCTTTTTGATTATATATTAAATGAAATTTAGCTGTAAGCTAAATTCATAGAATGCTAATATTTGTATAGAATTATTTATGGTCTTATACATATTAGATTACGATAACAAAACTAAGAAACGTAGTACATAAAAATAATCGATATGTTTTTCTTTTTATTTCAAGGGAAAAAAACGAGCAGTTTGTTTTTATTTCATGTTTATATTACAGTCTTATCTAACAGCATTTAATCTGAAGTTTTTATTACTAAAAGGAATTATACTTACTTGAATGAATTTGTGTTGTCACAGGCAGTGGCTCGAATTTGTTTTCGGACAATTATTTCCCCCAGTTTTATTTGCAAATATCAGTTACTAAATATTATCAAAACAACTTTTATCTTTTTTTACATATACTGTCGATCTCCTTTTTCCAAACCTGTTTATTTTGAAAAAATTTATTCAAAACTTTTTTAGCTAAAAAAAATAATTTATTTAAAATATTCTGAAAATAAACTCACATAACTATTCGGAAACTTTGAACAAAAGGTTTACAGTGTCTCACAAAAGTGATGGGACACTTGTGCTTTAGAAAAGAAAACTGTATTAAAATAAATTAAAAAAACATGTAAAAATTTTTGTGGGTGTGTTTCATACTTAAATTTAGTAACAATTATTACATAACATACATTTTCTCAAAATATTAAAATATTAATTTAATAAAAATACAATTGTATAGAATGGAGCAAAAAATGGCTCACATAAGTGATGGGACACCATTAGATACTACAATAAAAATATTTTTTGGGGGTTTTTATTTTTACTCAAAAGCAATTGGCAATAATTTATAAAATCGTCTGCAGTATTTCTCTCCAGTTTGTTTTGAAATTTTTGTGTTTTTTAGCTCTGTGCAGCCATGAATGCTAAAGGAAAAGAAACTTTGCTGAAATTCGAAAATTAGTTATTAATTTGCATGTTGAACGTGGAAAATCTATTAGAGAAACTGTTGAAACAGTTAACTTGAGTCATTCAACAATTTTTAATATCATTAAACGATATAAAAGGAATCATATGATTCAGGATAAAAGAAGACCTGGCCGACCATCAAAGCTATCCAATGGAATAAAGCGAATTATCGTTCGAAATATTAAAAAAAAAATCCAAGAATGAGTGCTCCTAAAGTTGCTGCTGATTTGCAAGCATTATATGGAGTAATTGCTAATCCTGAGACTATTAGAAGAGCAATTCGATCTGCTGGATATCACGGTAGAGCAGCTAGGAAAAAATTCTTCGTAAGTAATTGAACCTTCATAATGATTTTAAATTCTACCAGAACGATGGCACGAAGCACACTGATTTGACCGTTAGACTCTGGCTGCTGTATAACTCTCCTGAAATAATAAAAACACCACCACAATCTCCAGATTTAAATCCCATAGAGAATATTTGGCAAAGATTGGAATCAAGAATTCGCAAACACACCATTTGTTCAAAACAACAATTAAAATCGGTGCTTCAAGAAGAATGGGGTAAAATCATTCCAGAAATCTCAAAAAAATTAGTCGAATCCATCCCAAGAAGATTAAATCATGTTTTAAAAGTAAAAGGAAATCCAATAAAATATTAAAACCTTTTAAAAAGTAAAATTTTTGAAGAAATATTTGATGGGAAAGTAAGTGTCCCATCATTTATGTGAGCCATTTTTTTGCTTCGATCTAAACAGTTGTATTTTTATTAAATTAATATTTTAATATTTTGAAAAATAATGTATGTTATGTAATAATTGTTTCTAAATTTAAGTATGAAACACATCCACAAAAAATTTTACATATTTTTTTAATTTATTTTATTACAGTTTCATTTTGTAAAGCACAAGTGTCCCATCACTTTTGTGAGACAACGTATATTTAATAAAATCACAAATATAATGAAATATTCGAATTTTTGTTGTATTTTCTGTACCAAAATTTATAATTCATATGCATTTTCAACAGTTTCACGCGTTTTCTATCGTTTTATAAAATTAAAGATAGTTCAAGCTTTACATCATGGATTCCCAAATGTTTTCTTGTCCTGCATTTCTAAAAGTTTTAATATTTTCTCACACATCTAAAATGTTTTAATATGAACTCTCACTCCCTAAAACAGCCTCTATAATGAAAACAAAAGTGTGGATCCAAATTTTAACAGTAAAGAACCAAAGAATGAAGTATAGAAGTATATGAATATATTACAAAAATTAACATTCGCATAAATGAAAAGAAAACGCCATTCACGTCCTTGTTTACTGGATAAAAGTTTTTAAAATCGTGACATTTTCTGCTAATAGCAATTCAATATTTGTTTGTTAAAGCGATTTGTGAATTTTGTTTTGATTGACAAAAGGACACTGTATTTGACTCGCATAAGTATGTCGTCGCAAATGGGATGAGGTTAGTCAGTGCCTTTACACTGAATTCTGGGAATACATTCATTGCTGAATGGCAACATTGTTCCAAAGTATTGCTTTCAAACTGCATTTCAAGAGCAATATTTGAGCTCAATTCTAAAAAATCATTCTTCAGTAGTTCATCATCGGACATATTACCCAAATTAAAAGAGTATACTCTTATAATCCATAAGTTTTCAGAATTTCGCCTTTAACTCTTTCGCATCGAAGTCGCCCCAAACGCCCGAGCATTCAGACATCGGCTGGACGCCCGAAACGCCTGAATAATTTCCTACCCAGTGCTTTCCCCCATCACGTTACTGCATTACTCATTGCTTTCAGGTGTTGTTAAATCACATGTCAATCATTCTTTTGAAGCTACTAAAAGTAGCTTCCTTGTTTCCTTTGTTCCTTCTTTTCCTTTGTTTACTGTCAGTGTTTAGCTTTTGATGCCCGAAGTTGCAATCCCGTCCCAAGGGGGAACTTCACACAGTGTCAAAGCGTCGAAAAAAGAAGTTCTCTCGTTACTTAAGTAAGGCTATTGTTAGCGCTGTAGTATTCAACTTGTCATGGGGGAAGGAAAAGCATTTCAGGAGAAATTCTTAGATACGGCGTTTTCGATGTTTGGGGAATTGAGATTTTGCCCTCTCTCGATGCGAAAGAGTTAAAATACACATAAAAAGGACTTCAATAACATATCCAAATGATCCACAATTTCTTCACATACATATCACGCACTGACTTTAGCAACATATGCAGCAAATCTGTTGTCGACGCATGCGCAGGAAATATGTTTTGCTTGCTCACAAAAATCGCACGTGCAATTTTTAAAAAGTTATTTATTTAATTTTACACACACACACACACACACACACACAGAAAAAAAAAAAAAAATTATTTCACATCTCCTAGAATGCTACTTCGCAACCCCTAGGGGGAGAGCACTCTTAATTAGGAAACTCTGCTTCACATCGAGGAATTTTTGAATACTTCGAATATTTTTACAATCTTTAAAAGCATGAATATTTAAATTTATAAGAGAATGTCGTTAATTTGTAATTATTTGCCATGCTTACTTCATATATGGAACTGTTAATATATTTTGCTAAATAAGTAATAATTTTCATATGCAGACTGATTGTTAAGCATTTTCATTCCAAACAAAAATGGTTTAAGATATTTTTCCCCTCCTTCTAGCATGCCTTCGTGGTGTAACTGTTAGCATACTCGGCGCGTATTCAAGAGGTCCATGTTCCAGTGCCGGGAAGGGCATTGCTCATTTTCTTCAGCTTCTTGACATCGAAAATAACATAACGTCTCTACAGTGGAGCCGAACTAAGAATATGATATGTTTGACCACCACGATTTGGTGACTGGGTCCCCCAATCCCCAGTCGTTCTTTAAAAGTGGACTATACAAGGTGCTTTCTCCTTCCTTCCAGCATGCCTTCGTGGTGTAACGATTAGAATTTTTCCTGTAATATACTAATCTAAATATCCAGGTTCGAGTCCCGACAAGGTCATTTTCTTCAACTTCCTGACATCGGAAATAACCTAGTATTGCTACAATGTATTACGAGAAACATCTGCTATTAAAACATCTCAACAACAATTTAGAGTATTCAAATTATTATGCAAGTTACTTATTAACAATTATTCAAAAGTTAGTATATTACAGGAAATATTCGAATGATATTTATTTTGCAGCTAGAGAGGCTTAAAACAGAGAAAAAACAGCAGATTAGAAAAAATTTGGAGTCCATATTTCAATACTTTTTTTAATAATTGCCATCTATTCGTGGTTTTCCCCATGTGTAACGTGTATACGAGCCAGTTTTCCTTAGAAAGTCCACCACGAAGGCATCCCTCCCCTTAGGCAGATAGCTCTCGAGGCTTTGCCATAATTACACAAACAAACAAACTAATAATCGCCATCAGCCTTACGCCACAAGGGCTGGAAGTGGTAGCCATTTTATTATACAAGCACCTAATATGTGGCAACTCTTGCCTCCTATAAAGGAATAGACAGTTACAACCATGCCTTCTCCGAGATTCGAACCCAGGCCCATTGCTACGCCAGTCAAGTTCAGTAACCGCTATGCCGAGTGAGCGGCTATGTTTCAATACTTAGCGTAGGATCCAAGCAAATTTCAATAATAAAAGTGTCACAAAACAAATGTCAGCCAATGTAAAAATGTATTGAATGTTAATAAAGCGAAATACTGTGGATGGACAAAAATATGGAACCACCTTGTGAAATGCATGTTTGAAAAGAAAGATTAATTTTAATGAAATATGTAGGTGGCGCTGGCGTTTCTGACTACTGACGCCACCTATACAACTTCGTAAATGTGCTAAACAGTTCAGTTGTTGTCGGAGTACTGTTATGTGAGGTTGTCATTGCATTATGTCAGAGTTAACAGACTTCGAACGTGGGCAAATTGTTGGAGCACGTATGATAGGTGCTTCCGTAAGCAAGGTAGCCGAGGTGTTTAGTGTTTCAAGAGGTACTGTATCGAAGATTTATTCCGCATATTTGAAAAGCGGAAAAACATCATCTGCTAAATCACAGCGCGGACGAAAGTGTGTCCTGAGTGATCGTGACAGACGATCATTAAGGGCAATTGTGACGAAAAATAAGAAGACCACAGCCGCAAAAGTTACTGCTGAAATGAATGTTGTGTTACCGAACCCTGTGAGTACCAAAACAATTAGAAGGGAGCTTCATAAACAGGTAATTGCTGGCCGTGCTGCAATTGAGAAGCCACTCATCAGTGATGCTAATGCCCGTAACAGGAAAAGGTGGTGGTGTTTAAGTCGTAAAGCCTGGACTATAGAGCAGTGGAAGCGAGTAATATGGTCTGACGAGTCTTCTTTCACATTGTTTCCCACTTCTGGCCGAGTTTACGTCTGGAGAACGCCATCTCAAGCCTATAATACAGACTGCTTGTTGCCAAGAGTGAAACATGGCGGGGGTTCTGTTATGGTTTGGGCAGCCATATCGTGGTTCTCTGCTAGCCCCATGATAACTGTGTCAGGGCACATGACTGCCAAGACTTATGTGAACATTTTGGCCGATCAAGTTCATCCCATGGTACAAACTTTGTTCTCCGATGGTGATGGTGTCTTCCAAGACGACAAAGCCCCTGTTCACACAGCTCACATTGTCCAGGACTCGTTTTCTGAGCACGAGGATGAGTTGTCCCATCTCCCCTGGTCACCACAGTCACCAGACCTGAATATTATCGAACCTTTGTGGTTATTATCGAACATTGGAACGGAAAGTGCGTTCTCGTTATCCACCGCCAACATCGTTATCTGAACTTGCCACCGTTTTGCAGGAAGAATGGTACAATATTCCCTTGGCAAACATACAGGAACTGTATTTATCCATTCCGAGAAGACTGCAAGCTGTTTTGGATGCCAACGGGTTTCCTACACCATATTAAGCAAAGAAACATGTTTTCCTAAAGGTGATTCCATATTTTTGTCCAACCGCTGTATATGTGTAGTGGCATGATTTGGAATTAGCTGCAATGAACTGGCGATGGTTCTTTGCGTCGTAATAACATGGAGAGGCTTAACTGCGCAGTTAGAATGATGACACTTGAAGACAGACGTGGCAGTAATTTCCATACAATTTTATTATTTGATAACTAATTTTTAGAACACATATTCATCTTCCCATGTACCCTACCAGCTGCTGAGAGGTAAAGTCACTGAACTTTGTTAGTTCGGTCCGAAGTACGAATTCCGTGAACGGGCTGGCTGCATGGACGTTTTCGCGGTTTTCCCCACATGTAACGTATATACAAACCAGTTTCCCCTAGTAAGTCCTCCACGAAGGCATCCCTCTTCTTAGGCAGATAGGCCTCTAGTGCTTTTCCATAATCAAATAAACCAGATCAAATATCATCCCATGTCATTATTAGAGGTACGCTATGTACCACACAATTTTACATAACCTATTACATTTCTAGACAGTGAAGAACAGAGCGATGTATGCTAATATACTAGAAGAGGAAAGCGGTAAAGAAAGCAGGCATTTATTAAAACGTGAAAAAGGTAGTTAAACATTTCTGTAACCCTTTCCGGCACGCTACCTTTTAAAGTTGGAGTTTTGATTTTAAAAAAAAGGTAGGCAGTTGTGTCTGTTGAGTCTGATCTTTTTCCCGGCACGCTAACTTTTAAAGTCGGAGTTTTGATTAAAAAAAAAAAAAAAGTAGGGAGTCTTAATTAGGCCTAGAAGAGTACATAAGTAAAATTTTGTTAAGATAACACTTATCGTTTTAATTCTGTGGGTGTGTCCAAAGTGGCACATTGATTGAATAGAGCTTCGAAAAGAGTGCTAAAACGAGCATTGTTGTCAATGAACTGACCGATTAGATGCGGAGAAACAAAGAATACAGACTCTCAGTTGTCCTAGATTATCGGTGAGCCCGATGTGGGCACACCTAGGGTTCGCCGTTATATGTTAGGCAAGATTTCAAGGTAAAAATTTAAAACTAATATAGAATAAGGAGATTAGCATACAGCCAAAAAAATAGCATAGAAATTTCTTTTCAAACAATTCCTTTTATACCCTAAAAAAATCTGGATTTCTTTGAAAATGAGGGTCTTAAAACACTAAACATGGCTAAAATATATGGACTGGTTTGTGTTGAGCTGCCATCTACTATAAGTAACGAAGGTTCAGAGTAACCTATAGTAACCTATAAATCCTTTTTCATTCAATTTCAGAAGGAAATTTTTAGGTGTGCCGCAAGGGGTTAATCTGACTGAACGAGAGCCGTTCGCACTACAGCATGGTTCCATAAGAAAACATGAAATGGATTAATTTGGAAGGGTGCGTTTTCGATGCTTGAGTGATTCGAATATCGTTTCAAATGTCACAAGAACAGAGTATGACAGAAAGTGATACTGCAAATACAATTAAAGAAGATACTAACAATTACATTAATCTTAAAACAGCAACGACTTTTTTTTTTTTTTTTTTTTTTTTTGAAACTGTTATAACGTTCTACTTAATTTACGTGTCCTTGGCACTAGAACGTTACGTGGGGGTCTAGCTACTACTCGCTGCTATCCCTCCAACTATAAAATATAAGTACAAAGAAGGGTTAATACCCTTTTATTCGTTCAAAGAAACACTCATAGACGGCCCCTTTCCCGGGCTTACAGGGAAGCCTCCTCATGGGCTTTAACCTAAGACAGAAAATAAGAAATTTAACTAATTTTAACTAGCTAAACTTCAGCCGAAGTTGTACAAAGATAATTAATCGAGTTGGCACGTAATTAAACCTCACCAGCAAACACTAACAGGTACGTAAGGCTACGGCCGTACGTAATAAGAAAGGCTTAAAGCAACGACGTGGCCCGCCCGAAGGCAGAACACGCTCTAATTGTAGAGTGAGTGATTGTGAGAACTTGTAGAGTCATTAGACAATAACCTAATTAGGTAATAACCTCCAGCATCAAAATATTGATGCTGAAGAAATGAAAAATAACCAATACCCTCGCCGAGACTCGAATCTGGACCTCTCGAATACGTGCCGAGTGTGCTAACCCTTGCACCACTAAGGCACGCAGAAAAGAGGGAAGTGGTCCGGTGATTGCTAAGTGTTCAAACAGACCTTATATACTTCCTCTTTTTAAAGGGCGACTGGAGATCAGTCGCCAAATCCTGGTGGTGAAAAATCCTCATCCACCATCATTTTATTCCGGGCGCCACTGTGGAAAATGAGCAGTGCCTTCGCCGAGACTCAAACCTGGACTCCTCGAATACGCGCCGAGTGTGCTAAACGTTACACCACGAAGGCATGCAGAAAGGAGGGAGAGAATTAAACGTGTAAGATAGGTTTAAAGCAAACCTGGACTCAAACCTGGACTTTAACTTTTTTTTAACTTAAACCTGGACTTCTCGAATACGCGCCGAGTGTGCTAAACGTTACACCACGAAGGCGTGCAGAAAGGAGGGAGAGATATACGTTGATTTAAATCTTATGAAAGCGAAAAAACGCAATGGGCATCGTCTTCTTCCAAAGCATATCGCTCAACACAGGACACGCTGCAGGATTCTATATGAGAAACACTTATCCAAAGAAAAATGGAAAACAATTGTGACAATAGATGAAGCATGGGTGTATATAAATGATTGTAACAAAATCAAGAGCCATTTATTATCATAAAAAGGGAGAAAAATATTTAAGTACATGGTTCAAAGAAAGTTTTTCTAAGGGATTCATGATTGTTGCTGGTTTTTCTTATAAAGGCAAGTTAAAAATAAAGAGAGTGAAAAAAAAAAAAAAAAAAAAAATGTCAAGATTAACTCCAAATACTATCAGGAACATATTTTATCGCCAAATTTTTCTGAACGAAATACCATCGCTTTACCCACAGTGCCATCCATCTGTGAGACTCCATCAGGACAAAGTTAGCAGTCACACATCACAATCCACTATAAATTTCCTAAAAGAAATGGAACAAAAAACTGGTATCAAGGCCCATACCCTTCACTAATATTCCTAAATCTCCCGATGTGTCACCTATGAATTTTTGTCCTTTCGTACTTTTAAAATCTGCATTATCCAAACGTTGTCCCAAACGTGCAAACATTAACGTGCAAAAGACAGCGATTTGTGTAAGATTTTGTCGAATGTTCCCTGTGGTAAATCTGAGAAGAAATAAATTAACTCCGACGACATATATGTGAAATGAGCGAAGGGCGGGTGGAAAGAGGGGTCGGGGAAATTTTCCCATTTCATCATTTCCTTCTGTCTATAGAGAGCAAGCGAAAAGAGAAACGCCAACTTTAATTCATTCCTTTCAAAAGCGCGGCTCGGCTTCAGAGAAACTTGGGTCCAAGTAAAAAGACTCTGGCAAAATGAAAATAAAAAATAAAAAAATTCCGGAAGATCCACACTTTTGGCCGGAACCAACAAATGAAGGTGTCCTCAGGAATTTTCCATCAAACTAATCTCCGGGACTTCACAAATGAAGGGACATTCCAGGAGGAGAGGACACCCCCTTCTTTCCCTTGCAGCAGCAGGAGAACAGACGATTTTTCAGTCTCATCACGTGGAGCTCTCTCATTCTCTCTTTCTGCTAGATCTTGAGGTTTTCGGAGTGTTTGGAGGGGGCTGTGTCCATATCATTAAATATACGGTAAAGGACTTCTAAAACATTATTGACTCAGTTTTCGAGGTGGATCATAATTAAAGTTGTGACAATTACTCCTAAGCATTACTAATAGCTAATTTGAATTAAAATGTATCTTGTTTTTCTTGGCCCTGGTCACAAATAGTCGTTCAGACTAGAAACGGATTTTGCAAACTGAATGGCAAGCGGAATAATTTCAAAGTAACAGTAAGTAATAGTAACAGTAACTAACAGAAAATTTAGGAGCTTGTTGTGTTGACTGAGTAAGCTTTCTGGCGGTAACTTGTGAAATTGGATTAAAAAGTTAGTTTCTATGCTTAAGCTTTGTAGAGATATTAGGTTAAATGTTTATTTAGATACGTGATGAAGGATTCTCGTGTCAGTGACCTTTACGTTTTTAATGATATCTCCTAAACTACACGGAATATTTTAAAACGGTTTTTTTTTTTTTTTTTTTTTTTTTTTTTTTTTTTTTTTTTTTTAAGTGCGCAGAAATGTTCAAACTAAAACATATACGTTTTTCAAAAAATCGATATTTTTGAGGATTTAAAGGTCGTGAGACCCCTTAATTGGAAAATGAGCAAACGCATTCGCCAGGAATCGAAGCACAGACATCTGGAATACCGGCCCAGCGTGCAGAACCACTACACCACGAAGGCATGCTAGGAAAGCGGGAGAAATACCTTTTTAAAGGGCGACTAGGGTTTCAGGGGACCTAGTCGCCAAATCCTGGGTGAGTGAGTGAGTGCACCGCTATGATGGCTTCCGACCACGGACATGAACCAAACGGAATTATATACCATCATGGCGGGGAAGACTCCAAAGTAACAAGGTTGAATATCACATACTAATAACAGTTTTTACAGTTTGATAACTGCAGGCACTAAGCGTTATTCTGGTTATCTGCTTTAAGTTCTGAACATTTGAAACATATTATTCACGGTTGTTTCTACTTGCGTCTTGAGATTTTCTCTATTTTATCAAGGGCTACTCCGTTTTTGAGTGTGTTAGACGTCCACATTGCCCAGGCACAGTCCGCTGGTTTCTTCAAGTGCCAGGTTCTTGTATGTACACAATGGAAGTAATAATGGTCCGTGTCGCCTTCCTCTCCGCATTCGCAGAAAGGAGTATCCCTAAGTCTGAATCTGTTCAGGTATACTGCGAATGGTCCATGACCTGTCAAGAACTGTGTTAGGCTAGTACAGTGGGTCTTTATTTCCATGTTAACTTTTGGCAGTAAGCGAAATGTCCTTCGTCCTACCTCTGCCTCTGTCCATCTACTTTGCCAATTTTGTAGCAGACTTGTCAAAGTTGTTCGCTTAATATGAAACCAAGGAAGTTTAGTTGGTCTTTCGAATATATCCGTGCAGTTGGCTGCCTGCTTGGCCTTGGAGAATCATCATCCACCACCCTTTTAGTTCGGGCGCCACTGTGGAGACATTAGGTTAATTGGAAAATGAGCAAAAGCCTTCGCCGGGAATCGAACCCCGGACATCTGGAATACCGGCCCAGCGTGCAGAACCACTACACCACGAAGGCATGCTAGGAAAGCGGGAGAAGTAATAGCTTCTTTAAGAATTTAAATGCAAATTTAATCGAAGCTGAACAGTTAAGGCCCGGCGATACCTAATTTAACCAAGGAAATGCTGACATTTTTCAACTTATACCTGTATAATACTGACTAAATTGCTCAAGGATTCCTTGATCATTTGGGAACATTTTCCATTTTACGTAAGCCCGAAAAACTTTTTTTTTATTTCGTTTGTTATGGCAAAACACAAGAGGGTTATCTGCTAAAGAAGAGGGATGCCTTCGTGGATGTCTTTCTAACGGAAAATTCACTTGTATCCGCGTTGCACATAGAAAAATCAAGAAATGCCCATGCAACCAGCCCACTCACTGAGATTCGAACCAAGATCGAACCTTAAGTTACTTTATCGCTTGGCCACTGGTCGACCTTCCCTGAGAAATGAAAACCTGCGACATTTAAACATGGCGATCGTTATGAAGATTCAAAATTTAAAAACCAGAAAATTATAATACGAATTCTAAATATTTAATTCAGAGAACATTATTTTTCAAAGTGTTGGAGCAGTTTCGAACTTTTAAAGAGTCGAGATAGGATCGTTGGAAAAGATCATAAAGAAAGTTATATATAAAGTAAGAAGAATCAGTTAAAAAGTCGACATACAATCAGTATCCAACGTCGAAGTTACGCTACGATCGTGGCGTCAGAATAATAAAATGTTGAGTTTAAGGAGAAAAAAAAATTTAAAAAAAAAAAAAATTAATGATATTCATCCTTTACTTTATGGCAAATCTTTTCATAATAAAGCCTCAAAGTATTGAGTATGTAGTTCTAAAAATAAAAATTAAAAAATCTGATGTGTACACCACATGACTCCCTTGTATTGGAATATTAAATTATACGCACTTTTTCTTGCATTTCATTTAAACTTATTGGATTGAATTAAAACTATTTCGCCGACAGCGCATAAACCACAATGGAATAAATGAATTCTTTAAAATTCACTCCAGTATTTGTTTACCATAGCGACACTCTGGCGCTAGATTCACTTAAAAGTATTAATAATTATATAACAGTTAACTTATATAATAGTTTTATAACGGAAACTAAGTTAACTGTTATATAATCCAATAATTTTATAACAGTTAACTTATATATTTCGTTCATATTATAACTCATGATGCACAAAATTTATATCATTTAAAGAATAGAATTATCTAATCGTTGCCACATGTTCTATTCAAATACTATAATAAAGCTAGAATAATGTATACAAGAAATTAAGCAAACAAAACAAAAAACAAACAGTTTTTCACAGACGATTGAGTATTTCTCATTTAATTAATGCAGTTCTCACTTCGCGAGAAGGCAAAAATATGTAAGAACTCAAAATATCTATATTAAAAATTACGAAGTAAATCTTAAACGCTTATTTCCTCGAAAAAATTCCAGAACGGATTAAGCATGATTTAAATAATAAATGAAGGCGTTATCTTTGTTGTTTCGAAGCTAAGTTTCTCTAGATTGGCAACAAATCCACTAGTCTCCTGTTTCAAATGTAAACATCAATGGCCGCCATTAAAAAAGGCTTAGCGGCAATTAAACAACTTTAAAATTGCTAATACTTCTAAAAATATTCCACACAGATTTACTAAAGGCATAAAGTCCTTAACCGGAAGATAAAAACAACATAATTCAATCATTTTTAAAGCAAAAAATGTACAATTTACAAACATATAAGAGTAAAGAAACTGAGATCACTGAGCCGGGTAACAGAGTGGATATATATATAAATATATTTATATGCGTTTGGTGCGGCCGATTGCAACCAAAATACGAGGTGCACATTAACATGTTATAGCAGTCCTTTATACAAAATTTCAACGTTCTGAGGCTACTCATTTTTGAGTTATACGAGATACGTAAGTACGCACGTACGTACGTACAGATGCCACGAAAAATTCTCTTCAGAATTAATTTTAAAGAAGTTTTATAATTTTTTTGGAGGAAAAGAGTATTATATTCTGTCCTTACGTACAGATATCACGCAGAAACATCGTTAAATTGCATTCGATAGTGTTCAAAATGGATATTTTCGTTGAAATATGCTGCCTGAAACTTTTCGCGATTACAATACTTCCTTTTTACTTCGTACAAAGAAGTAAAAAAGTGCAAGATAAAAAAGTTATTTACTACTGAAATCAGAACACTAATTACGCACTTCCCTATGAAATTTAATTCTGTTCAAATGATCTGGCAGCAAAAATAAAGGTTTCAGATTTTGTCGGTCGCCCGAAAGAGTTTGTTATGGTTTTTTACGTGTTGCTGAGATTACTGTCTGTCAGCCTGCTGTTTCACTAGCTCCTGCTAACCTTTTTTTTTTTCTTTGTCTTTTTAACTTTCATATTAAACATCATTTTCTTCGCACTTGGGCCATACATAATTCAACAGCAAAATTTTAAGAATTTTAAAAACAGCATATTAGTATACGCTTAGAATTTCCGATGGAGTGATAAGTGTCAGTATATATATTTCTATTTCTTTTAGTCTCTTCTCCCTTCATCATTTCAATGATGAGTTTCCTTAGTAAGAAGGACTTTCAAAACTTTTTTTATCGTTTTATTATTAACGTTTTGTATGTTTTTATTCTTTAAATATCACGTTTTTCGCACTTACGTCGCACAAAATTCAATTCAGCAGCAAATTCGCAAAATATTTAAAAACAGCATATCTCTAGAATTTTCGATAGACAGTCTCGCGCGCTGGAGATGAAAAGGTTTCATTCCGTAGACTGTTGCCACTGCTCGTTTTGAAATCCTTGTGTTTCTTAATCAACAACTCATAATTAAAGTTTTAAAAAATATTAAATAGATTATAAAGTAAATACGAAATTCAAAATTCGGGCTTCCAGGTGGACATGCTTGGGTTGAGGACTACGCTATTCAAAATCAGATGGCCTTTAAGTACCGTCTTTTTTTCCAAATGCGAGGAACATGCACACATTCAATGGACATTCTTCATTATTTAATTTTTTTTAATGTAATACACTGCGATAATACTTTGTGGCAACGATTTGAAAAGTGATACTCTGTTTATAGTGATTCAACGCAAAATCTCGTTTCGGGACTAGCAACCTATTTGGGCTAACGCCTCTATTGGGCTTCAAAAAGATAATAAAATGAAATTTATAAAAATCTGAAAGCTTTCAGATTGTATAATATACCCAAAGATGGGTTTTCTCCATTTATCCACACATACACGTTTCGAGAGCATTTGGACCATTTGGGCTAAAGCAAAATTAATAAAAGTATATCTTTAGAAAATACTTTTTACATACATTCATGCAGATGCTTCATTATTTAATTTTTTATATGTAATACAGGGCGATAGTATTTGGTGACAACAATTTGAAAAGTGATTCAATTCTTTTAGTGATTCGACGCAAAATGGCCTTTCGTAACTAACAGCCCTTCTGGGATAAAAGTCTTAAGCAATAACATGTATGACTTCGTAGTTACATTGTATTATGCTAAGGGGACTCATACACCTTAAAACCCATAAGATCTTCGAATATGTGACTGTTGCAAGAATTGGGATAACGTATTTATTTTAAAAGCAATTATTTCCAAATTTTTACAGCTGACTACATAATATAGCTGGTTTCTGAAATACTGATCCGAAAGATTGTGTTGCCACAAATATTTTTATAATTTAATCCGCTTTGTGACAAAACTTTTCGTCAAGTTTCCAACTTGCGCGCACAGTTTAAAACATTATGTTGCATAATTTAATTTCATATTTAATATGTAATACAGGGCTTTATAACATTTGGAAACTACTGTGAACCTAAAATTCTAAGAATTTCATGTTAATTTTTTATTTTATTTGGAGTTGAGTTTATAAAATGTATTTTATTAAAAGAATGTGTAATGTTTTCGTGCATAAATTTTTCTAATACTACAATATTCCTCAAATTTTTGGTTCAGTTAGAAAATAGTGCCCATATAAAGAATTCCATTAAATTTTAAGTATGTACCATTAGCCATTTTTAAAATATCATGCGCGCAAGAGGGAAACATGACGAAACCTTTTGTCACAAAGCGGATTAAATTACAAAAATATTTGTGGCAACACTAACTTTCTGGTTACTAGTTTCCAAAGCAGCTATATTATGTACTCATCTGTAAAAAGTTGGAAGTAATTGCTTTTAAAATAAATAAATTACCACAATTCTTGCAAAAGTCACATATTCGAAGATCATAAGGGGTTTAAGGTGTATGAGCCCCCTTAAATGTATCGTAATCTGCTATTTACACAAATGCAACGATTCCTTATTGCCAAGGTATACTACAATTGTTTAAACTGTATAATCATATGCACATCTATTTTTAACTGGCATAAAATTTTCAATGTATTTTACCTCAAACATATTAGTCCATACCTTTGTATTCATCATTACTGTAATCTGCTCTAAACTACTGTACTTTTGTCATCCTATACTGGATTTTTATCATACTGATCCGTATTTTTATCATATTATAATCTCTCTAGAGTTATATGTTTGACTTTTCCTCAGGAGTTTATCCTCGCGCTGTGTCATGTATTAAGTATAATGATATATCACTTGTTAGAAGTCTATTGCAATAACATATAAGACTTCGTATTTACATTGTATTATGTTAAAGGTATCGTAACTTGTTATTTACACAAATGCAACAATATTACTGCCAAGGTATACCACAATTGTTTGTAATCAATCATTCATTTTCAATTATGTACTCACGTATTTGAATTAATGTTGTCTTAAGGGTTCTCTAGATCATGGTGGACGTGGTGCTATACTAATTAACCGCATGGTAGAGGCATAGTGCCTACGTCCCCCGTTCCTTATCCTTATCCTTCTGGGATAACGCCCCTTTTGGGCTAAAAAAAAAAAAAAGAAGAACTTGCTTTCGACACTAACATTGTAGAGACATTTGGTTAATTGGAAAAGCCAGAGATATGAAAAATGAGCAAACGTCTTCGCCGGAGATCGAACCGCGGACCTTTGGAATATGCGCCCAGCGTGCAGACTACCACACCACGAAAGCATGCCAAAAAGACGGGAGAAATACCTTTTATATCTTAAATATCTGAATAGCTCATTAATTGGCATGCTCTCTATTTAATAGAAAGATGCTGTGTCTTCTCTCGTCATGACACCTCAGTACATAATTGTTGTGTTAGACTATGGCTAAAAGCATCTTCTACTGTTAACTCAGTGTAATCATTTAAGAAGGATCTGGTAGTTAGCATTTCATAAAATTTGGATTCCCTAAGAATAAGAAAGCTGGCATTTGAAGAGTGGAGGAAATATGCAATGGCTTCAAATAAATACATTATTAATTCAGATTTTTTGTCTCATAGCTAAAATGAAATAAGTAAAAAACAGTGCCATAAACGACGAGTTCATAAGATGATGAAGCCTAACAGAACTGTAATTTTAGGACTAAGAAAGTAAATGCTTGAAGGAAGTACAGGGAATAATTTAAACTAATTGCCACACACACAATCATGAAGAGATTAGCAGACAATAGCATAAATGAGAAGTTTACGTGATGATGAGGTCTGCGATTAAAGTTATCAGCGTATGAACGTGTAGACTCCGAGTAGTGTCTCTCAGACGTGATTATTCCCGCAATTGAAGATAACACAAACTTTAGCTTCCTTTAACAATTGCTTGTTGATTTGATGAAGATAATGTTTCGGGAGTTTCAGTTTTGGATCTTTTTGAAACCCCGAAGCTCCTCGTGAAGAAAAAATGCTGGTGTAATAATCCTCAAAACTCTTATAGTCTTTGAAGTGCTTGTAGTCACTTTGATTACCTGTGCGCTTGAAGTCACTTCAGTTACCTGTTAGAGATGGACTGTCAAGCTGAGGACGCATAAGATATAACTGAGCAAATGACAGTTACGAAAATATTGTATTTGCTCGCAAGATAGGATTGTTAGTTCTCATTAACAATCAACTTAAGGTTGATTAAAATGCGTCCCGTCTTGAATGAAAAAATATCCTTTCATTACCAATCTCTGTGCCGTTGTTTTGTTAAAAATACGAATCATTGTTTACACCAATTGTTTACCAATTTGTTTATACCAATTTTTATACCAATTTGTTTATACCAATTTACCTTATACCAATTTTTATACCAATTTTTCTTATACCAATTGTTTATACCAATTTTTCTTATACCAATTGTTTATACCAATTTACCTTATACCAATTTGTTTGCCAATCTCTGTGCCGTTGCTTTGTTATTTGTTCCATGTTAAAATGCATTTAAGTGCTAATCGATCAATGCATTATTAAACAGCCATAGGCATAATCATAAACGATAATTAAATTTTGATTTGTCGTAGCATATAAAGACATTTAAGATAATAATATCGTTCCTGAGGAACTTCCTTCATTGTGATTGACAAAAGTAAAGAATGTCATCTATGATTGCGTTTGCAGCATCTGTTGTGTAGAGAAGTTAGCATTTACTAACTACATTACATTGTTACAATTACCACAGATTCCAGCGTACATCTCGCATCTATAATTTCAAACTACATTCTTTATTTTTTAGGTATATTCGCCATATAAAAGGGCCGGTTACGCAGTGGCTAGCGCATCGCGCAGCAGGTCCTGGGTTTGATCTCCGGGCTAAGCAAGGTTGACTCAACCTTTCATCCCTTGAGTTTGTCGATAAAATGAGTACCAAGTTCGCTTGGGAACTAAACACCGGGGGTCCTGCGACAAGCTGACCACTTGTTCAGGGCATATGCTTAAGCACCCCAGGGCCCATGGTCAAAACAACAGATTTCGGGGCACTGCAGGCCCTGGCACACTTAGGCTGTTGCGCCGCTGAGTTTAGTTTATTCGCCGTATTTAACGCACACCCTTTTCTTGCCAAAAAAAACCTGAAAGATAACGTGTGCAATGAATGCTCTTATCTTTTGAAGTCATTCATTCGAAGACCTTTTCCTAGGCTTTCGAACAAAGGTATATTGAAATGACAAGCGATATTGGAAATAAAATGTGTGGGAGAGGGAAATGCTTGAAGAAGTAAATAATTCTGAAAAGAGGGTGAGTTGTATTCAATGCAGCTGTGCACCAGAATGTTATTCTACGATTTTGAGAAAAGGGGGACATACTTTGGGATACAAATATACACTTCCTACCCCCAATCAATTTGAAGAATTAAGAATCAGATCAAAATCGTAAAAACAACCTTGTATTTAGCGTAAGTATAATGAAACAATCGATTTCGAGGGCAGCTAAAGGTCCCTCCTCATCAGGAGAAAGAAATATCTAGCAAGAAGAAAATAAAGGAGAAGGAGTCTCAGAAACACGTGGTACTTATCAGCACTGCACGTGGTTATAACTGGATTTTTAATCAGAGTTTCACTGGCCGCCTACTTTTACTGAGCCAGGCTATCTGATCAAGCATAAAGGACAAGAAAAGTTCAGATTTTGAGCGTGAAGGTGCATTTGCCCCTCGCTCCCTATTTTAACTTCCCTAAGTTTTCTTGTCCTTTATGCTTGATCAGTTAGCCTGGCTCAGTAAAAGTAGGCGGCCAGTGCAACTCTGATTAAAAATCTAGTTATAACCACGTGCAGTGCTGATAAGGACCACATGTTTCTGAGACTTCTTCTCCTTTATTTTCTTCTTTCTAGATATTTCTTTCTCCTGATGAGGAGGGACCTTTAGCTGCCCTCGAAATCGATTGAGTGTTTCATTATACTTTCGCTAAATACAAGGTTGATTTTACGATTTTGATTGTCACATTAGCGTGTTTCTCTTCTAGTCCAAGAATCAGATGTTTACCTTTTCTGTACTCATTTGAATTCGTGATTTTGAAGTGAACATCAAAGGCTTTAGTAAACTGTATCTGTTTCAGTGGAAATGCAGTTGATTTAGCGTTCCTTTTGATATTAAATATGGCTTCTGGCAAACGAAACAAACGTAGTGCTGGTTTCAAATGCAAAGTCATTCAGTTTGCAAGAGAAACTGGAAATCGTGCTGCAGCAAGGACGTTTGGGGGTGGTGAAAGCTCCATGAGTGAGTAAAAAAGAAATGAAATGACGATAATTAACATGCCAAAGAATAAATGCGTCAATGAGCAATGAAATGGTCTGTACTAGAGAAAAAGATTTGAGGACTTGGTCCTAGAAAATCTTTTCTTATCTTTGTCTTATTTTTAAATATGTTCTTTTTATATCCCTGGCGTATAACTAAATTTCGATCTTATTGTTTTGTATAAAAAGTGCGCATTATATACACTGGAATATACGTTATTTACTATTATACTGAATGTAATCTTGAAGTTTTCGTTTCAAAATGATGAACTCTTTGGGCGCAGATTTAAAACACCGAAGAGGAGAAAACGCATATTAAAAGATTTTTTTTAAATTTCAAATCTATTACATTAAATAAACTATATGAAAGGAAAACAAAATTCGACTCTATAATGCCCATTTCTCTCTTATTTGTGAAAATAAACAATATCTGTATAGAGAGAAAGTTTAGATGACGAAAAAATCTTTCAGTTCAAATAATATCAAATTAAAATTCCTCTCCTTCTATTTGTGTTTCGAGAAGATTTCGCGCTTTGAGTAAATAGATTCATTTTTAATGAATAAAGACCATACATCCTGACAGAAACAAACAGTCAGCAGTATGATTCATTGATATGATTTTTCTTAAACAGTGCCCAATCTTTCTCTGAGTGTTTTTGTGTATTTTTAGCATTTTCCCCAGTTCTTTCCAGAACATTTGCGTAAATGAATTTCATCCTGTCTAAAACATCTAAATGTAAAGCTTTGCAATCTAGGCGGTGTATTTGCAATATTATTTAAAAGTATGTTTAGAATTGATTCAAGAGTATTACAAGGTATTTCTCTCACTTTGCTAGGTGCCTACTAGCGGCCGAGCGGTAAAGACGCTGAACACTGGTAGTTCGGTCCGAAGTTCGAATCCCGCGAACGGGCTGGCTGCATGGGCGTTTTCGTGATTTTCCCCATGTGTAACGTGTATTCGAGTCAGTTTCCCTTAGAAAGTCCTCCACGAAGGCATCCCTCCCCTTAGGCAGATAGCCCTAGTGTGCTTTGCCATAATTAAATACACCAAACACCTTAGCATGAATTCGTGGTGTAGTGGTCAGCACGCTCGACGCGTATTTGAGAGATCCGTGATTCGAGTCCCGGCGAGAGTATTGCTCATTTTTCATCTCTCCTGTTTGGAAATACCAAATGTCTCTACAGTGCCGCCTCAACTAAAAGGTGGTGAATGATGATTCTTCGCCATCAGGATTTGGCGAATGGGTCCCATAAAACCCGAATTCCCCTTTAAAGGGTATGTCTCTTGCCTTCTTAGCATGCCTTCGTGATGTAGCGGTCAGCACGTTCGACGCGAATTCGAGAGGTCCGTGGTTCGAGTCCCGGTGAGGGCATTACTCATTTTTCATCTTTCCTGCTTCAAAAAGAACCTGAAGTCTCAACAAAAACCCTTGAATCTCAATAGATTTTGATACATTTTTCTCAACGTGTAACTATATTTACAATTAACGTTTCCAATAATTTCGTGAGCCATAGTTTGGATTATTATTATTCACCTTTTGATATACCATAAAGTTACAAGTTTCTGTTCCAACCATTATCAACATTTTTTTTTCAAGTTTTAGAAATATTCTAAATAGATAAAGAAATCAAATGTTATTTAAATGCCATGCTTCAAACAAAAGGCTAAGAGAAAATAGCAAAAAGACATGAAGCAACTGCCAATGTTGTTTAAATATTGCTGAATGAAATGTTGGTGGCGCCATCTAACGACAGGAGTATGAAAAAAAATGGGTGCCAAAAAAGGGATTATCTAGTGCACCGAACCATTGGACACCCAAACTATATGATTTTTACTAGATATGTATATCTAGTCATATACACTCAAAGTTATATCCCTTTAACTTGGTGTAAAAAGGACCGCTATCCTATTTGATAGTTAATGGGGAAAAGTATTATTTTTTTTCCCGATTGATTTTAAAATTCCATGGTATTTTTGATTAGATATTAGTTTCTGGCTTTGTCGTATTAACAGTCGTAGTATTCTGTATCTTTTTTGAGATATATTTCAGCTGAAATTTCATTTGTCAACGATTTTTATTGCCATATTTATGTATAAAAGATATATATGCTCAATTCATCCATATCTTAAGAATTTTTTCTTTAAATTTCTTTTATCACTTACGGCAAATCACACAATACTATCAACCGTTGAGGAATGATTCTTTCGTAGAGGACTTTTTTACGGAACTTGTTTCGCAATTGCGTTACACGTAACGGATACCATAAAATTGCCCGTTCAGTCAGATCGTAAACTGAGATTTAAAAAATCTGATGTGTACACCATATGACTTCCTTACACAGAATATTAAATTATACCCATTTTTTTCTTGCATTTCATTTAAACTTATTGAATTAAATCTACTTCGTCGATAGCGCATAAACCACAATGGAATAAATGCACTCTTTAAAATTCACTATATTTGTTTACTTCATCGACACTCTTGCTCTAGGTTCACTTAACAGCGTTAGATTTTGTTCATATTATAACTCAGAATGCATATAAATTTATATCATTTGAAGAATTATTAATCGTTGCCACATGTTGTATTCAAATACTGTAATAACTCTAAAACGATTTATAAAAGAAATTAAGCAAACAAAACAAAAAGAAACAGTTTTTCACAGACGACTCAGTATTTCTCATTCAATTAATTCAGTTCTTACTTCCCTACAAAGCAAAAATACATAAAAACTCAAAATATCTATATTATTAAAAATTACGAAGTAAATCTGAAACACTTATTTCCTCTAATAAATTCCAGAATGGATTAAATATGATTTAATTCGCAATAACAAAAGAAGGCGTTATTTTTGTTGTTGCGAAACTTAGTTTCTCTAGCTTGGCAACAAATTCGCTATTTTGCCAAGTTTGAAATGCAAACAAACATGTCCGCCATCGCTAAATTCATTAGGCTTAGCTGCACTTAAACAACTTTTAAATTGTTGATAACTCCATAAATATTGCATGCAGATTTACTAAACGCATAAAACCCTTAACCAGAAGATAAGAACAACATAATTCAATCATTTTTATAGCAAAAAATGCACAATTTACAAACATATAAGAGTAAAGAAAGTGAGATCACTGAGCCAGTTAATAGAGTGGATATATATATAAATATATTTATATACATTTGGTGCGGTCGATTGCCACCAAAACCCGAGATGCCCATCTACATGTTATAGCAGTCCTATATACAAAATTTCAACGTTCTGAGGCTACTCGTTTTTGAGTTATGCGAGATACCTACGTATGTACTCGTACAAGGAAGTAAAAAGGGGAAACTACCAGCAGCAAGTATCTTTTTTGTAAGAAGTCGTTAAATGTACTTCAACTGTAAAAATGTTAATCGAACGATATCATTTCTTCCTGTTTAGCGTATGAGTGGAAAAGATATTTTTTGTATAGATCGTACTTACGCTCGTTTTACAAAAAACTACATTTTAATTTAGCTTTAACCCTTCTGTTTGCCATATAGAACATATGCGAAGAAATATTAACACATCTCAAAGAGTAACGATTTTAAGGCCGCAAACAATGTGCTTAGTTCTTGCATGTCATTTCGCTCACAAAAGATAAAAAGGAACAAGGAAAACATAAAGAGACTTATTTTTCAGTTATTGTGTGATAAATGAAATAGGTGGTGTAAATCCACTGCTCCAACTATAATTCTACAGAAATTTGATATTTATTAAAGAAATATGGGCTTCAAATTTTTATAGCATGCATCTTCAATAATAATTATCTAACACTTAAAACTGCTTTGGAAATTATTCATTTTATTTTCTTTCTCGAATAAAAGAATAATTTGTGAGAAACCTGCAGGTAATATAAAGAAAAGAAACTTTTTCTTTAAAATAATAAATTTTTTGCTATGTATTGAAAATAATCCCAGAAAACGTATGCTCCTTATTTACAGAAAAATGCTCCGTTTTTGGAAAGCTAAATAAAATTTCCGATTTTACGTTTGTATTTATGGCAACACAAGTCCCCCGCAAAGATGGTCCTTTTCGTCATGCTAATAAAATTAGCAGTTTTCTTCGTATAAACTTTATTCTAGTTAATAAAAGTAGCAGTTCTTAGCACGAATTCTGAAGTTATAGTATCCCTTCCTGTCACGGCTAGCCAATCAGAACATTGGTGGTTCCGACATAGGTTTGATTCCAGGTGAATGGGCTGGCGGCATGAGAGTTTTCGCGTTTTTCCCGTGTACAACATGCATACGAGCCAGTTTCTTTTAGAAAGTCTTCCACGAAGGCATCCTTCACCTTAAGCAAGTATCCCTCACGTGCTTTTCCATATTCAAATAACTTTACCTAGCCAAAGCTATGGTCGCCTCCTTGTCATCTTGCTGACAGGATGGCTACGAATACAAGAAAACTGCTCATTTATGAAATTATAAGTGAAATATAGGTACTGTTCAAGACAGAAAAGTATGTAGGTATATGTATATACTAGAAAAATAATTGTTTGATTACATCATTACCCAAATTCACTTTAGTGGATATATATCGGGTTAGTCCATAAGTTCGTGCACATTAAGAGTATGCGTGGAATTCACTATGACGCATTTACTAAAACAATACAGTTTTGAACCTGTTGAAACTTGTCATCGTTTGACTAACATATTATTCAGTTCATCACCAATTTTCGTAATTATCGAACGCATTTTAGTACCCACAGAAGATGACTATAGATAATCAGTACAAACGTTCCGTGCTACATTTTTATTTTCGTGTGGTGAATCTGCCAGGTTTGCGGCGATAAAAATTAATAATGTACATGGTGAACACACACTGTTAGTGTAAGGACTGCCCAGAAATGGTTTAAAAAATTTGAAGTTGGAAAAAGCAGCATTGATGATGAGCCCCGTTCAGGACGTTTTGAACTATTAGAACCAAATCAAACGATTCATTCAGAAGTTCATAGTGAACAACTTTGCCGTCTAAACTCAGAATGGATGAAAAAACGCCCACGATGGGTGAATATCGAGAAAATGTTGTTTCATCATGATAACGCTAGACCGCATACGGCTCGAACAACGCTGCAAAAAAGGAGTGAATTTAATTGGGAGCTTTTGCCATATCCTGCTCACTCCCCAGATATTGCCCCGAGTGATGTTCACTATTTCGTGTCTTACAACATATTTTACTGGAAAAAAATTAAATTCTAAACAGGAAGGACGCAATGAACTTTCAAGTTTTTTTGCATCAAAACCAGAGTTTTTCTACAGCAATGTCGTAAAAAAGCTTCCTGTAAGATGGCGAGACATTGTAGATAGTGGAGGAAAATGTATAATTGATTAAAATGGTAAATTGTGTTTTTATATCATTTAAAAATTTACCAAAAAATGCGCACGAATTTATGGACTGACCCAATAGATTGTATGCCAGTAATTAGCTTCGTTTACATAACAGTATCGATACTATGTTGTGTCGATATTACTTCTAGGAAGTGTCTGTCTTGTGCAGTGTCGATTCTGTGAATGTAAGGCCTTTCTTTTAGTCCATAAAAATCCAGAATAGCGGGCATCAGGCATCCACCCCAACTGTGACCATTTGCATCAAAGCGACTAAATCCATTCCCTGAGTCTATTTGCGTGCGAATCCCCTGCAGAACGCCGGGAGGTCTCCTCTGCTCATTCCCCGTTTCCGCTGAAAGGACCTCTCACATCTCATCAATTTCAGCCTCAGTCCTTTAACAGATTGCACGCCAGGTAGAGACCAGGCCTCCTCATAGAAGGAAGGAACGGGATCCAGGTCCATTCCCCTCCCCCCCCCCGCTTCCACCTGCCTTCTCTCCCTCTTCGCTGCCGACATCGTTCCTTTTCTTCTGTGGGCTTCTGTGGGCCCTCGGAAATTGCAGCCCGTTGTCCATTACAGCGTCCATGTCTGAGTTCTTGAAGCGAGAAATTGCCTTGTAGCTTTTAGTGGGCACCCTTGGGTGCCTCCCGCCCTCTCCAGGGCGGTGGGTGGTGGCGGTAAAGGGGAATTCAGAGGATGAAAAAGGGGAACGTGTGCAAAATAATTTGAGAAGGATTTTCGTCGTCCCTTTTATATCGCATTTTTCTTTCACTAACCAAACTGAGTCGTGAAATAATGAGATTAGGCGTTTGCTGTCTTCTGAGTTTACCTGTAAGCATTTTAATTGCCTTCTATAAATTTATACTATGCAAATTTAGTGAGGCTGAATCAATTCAAGGTATTTGTAAACCAACAAATAACGAGTAATTTTGCTAGCTTAAAAATTCAGTCTCAGATGGATGGCCTTAAGGGGGCTCATACACCTTAAACCCCTTATGAGCTTCCAATTATGTGACTGGTGCAAGAATTGAGATATTTTATTTATTTTAAAAATAATTACCTCCAACCTTTTACAGCTGACTACATAATATAGCTGCTTTGGAAACTAGTAACCAGAAAGTTTGTGTTGCCACAAATATTTTTGTAATTTAATCAGCTTTTGTGACAAAATTTTTCATCATTTTTTCACCTTGCGCGCACGATATTTTAAAAATGGCTAATGGTACATACTTGAAATTGGATGGAATTCTTTATATGGGCACTAATTTCTAACTGAACCATGCACGGAAACATTACAGACTTTTTTAATAAAATACATTTTGTAAACTCAACTCCAAATAAAATAAAAATTTAACATGAAATTCTCAGTTTTTTTGGTTTACAGTAGCTTTCAAACCTTATAAAAGGTATATATAAACTCTGGAATTAAATAATGCAACAGATAATTTTAAACTGTGCGCGCAAGTTGAAAACATGACGAAAATTTTTGTCACAAAGCGGATTAAATTATAAAAATATTTGTGGCAACACAAACTTTCTGATTACGATTTCAGAAAGCAGCCATATTATGTAGTCAGCCATAAAAAGTTGGAAGTAATTGCTTTTAAAATAAATAAGTTATCCCAATTCTTGCAACAGTCACATATTCGAAGATCATAAGGGGTTTAAGGTGTATGAGCCCCTTTAAGGTTACCAGATATGGTACTTCTTTTTTATAAACCGAAACTCTTTATTATCCAGGCTACTGCGGTGGAAGCAGGACATGGATAATTGGAAAACACGGGTAATCCAAACTGTCAATTTTCATGCATAATATAAGTGTTCATTTCTTTAAAAAAATCAGTAGTTCTCGAAAACCTTGTTTTAAGAACATTTAAATATTTGTCGAATTTCTCTGCGTATTTTTCGAAGTGCTGTTTTATCACTTTATTCGAATCTCCTTTGATAAACGAAGTCCAGTAGAGTTTCAAAAGAAGTCATTGTTTCTTCAGGGCTAATGTAATTAATTGCCAGTATCTTCTTCGCTTGTATTTTCAGTATCACTCTCTGCCTCTTCGGTTTTTGGGATATTTTTAAGGACATCCGCATCATTCGAGCATTAAACGTCCGGCTCAGTCAAATCGCCATCGAACAATCCTCGATGTTTCTGCGATCGAAATTTTCGAATAATTTTACATTTCCAATTTTTTGGCAAACAACTTGTTGCCATTTTTGTCTCAATTAAAAAAAATCTCCGATTTCCACGTTAAAAAAAATCTTTCTCCATGATCAAACCAGTGTTGTCCGGGGGTCAAAAAGGGTCTGGCACTTTCTGACCGCGATGCCCTGCCGATACAATTGTATCTGTCGAGAAGAATGTGACAGGAGAAAGCATTCTCACGGAAAGTGATCTCATAACAATGTGAAGCTCTGTGCAAGTGATAAGATTCCACCCACCTATTTGATTACATCATTCCAAAAAATCTGCAGTAAGATCTCACTAGTATAAGATGTGAGCGATAAGGGTGAACACTTTTAAATTTCCCTGCAGAGGTTTTCATTAATATTTCGAGTACAGAGAAATGCAGACCCAAAACGCAACAACAGTGCAAATAATTAATACGCTAATTAAATAAAAATTACATTATGCATATTAATTGAAATCTGCATTTACAATTGATTAAGTTCTGGAAAATTATTGAACACCGTTATTTTAATTCAGATTACCATTTTATTAGATGGTGCTTTTATGTATTAATCTGTACATTCATACATTCTCCTTATTATGTAGCACGTTTTAAAAAAAGAATCATTCGACCTGAAAATTGTTCATCGGCATTTATCAGATATAATCTTCCTACTTTCCGCATGCCTTCGTGGTGTAAGTGTAAGCATACTCGGCGCGTATTCGAGGTGTTCAGGGTTTGGGTCTCGGCGAGGGCACTGAACATTTTCATTCCCTGCTTCAGCAACAACAATACTTCAATAATATCCTATTTGATATTTTTGAAGATTGAATATTAATATAAATAATTGATATTAATATAAAGGATTGAATATTAATATAAATAATGATTCTACAAGTTGCGCCCAAACTAAAAGTGTGGTGGACAGTAATTCGTCACCACCAGGATTTGGCGATTGAGGCCCTAATCTCAATCGCCTTTTAAAAGGGGAGATATATAAATTATTTTGTTTCTTCTTTCCACATTCCTTCGTGGTGTAATTGAAAGCATTCTCGACGCGATATCTCCAAGGTTCGAGTCTGGGCAAAGGCACTGCCCACTTTTCACGTCTTCTGCTTCCAAATAACCTAATGACTGTTTACATTGACGCTATTAATGCATGGTTACGCTATTAATATTAAAGTAGCTTTATGGGTAGTAATAGAAGACTGTCCTAGAATTTTCTATCCTGTCTGATTTTTTGTCAAAGTAAAATTTTGATCTGACGGGTTAGGCAAAACTAAAAATTAACAGGAGAAAAATCTTCGCTAAATTATGAGTGGACAAAGAACTTTTAACAAATCTTCAAAGTTAAGAGAACATAAATAATATAATATGAACAAACCGTAGTCTAAACCTTGGCTTCACATGACTAAGCTCTAAGACGTCACAGCAAGCAAAAGTCCTTGCTGATACTTTAATTTGCAACAGAAATGGGATAACGACTAGCTATCCCTACTAAATATTCTAGACGACTAGCTTCCTCTGCTTACAGATATGTATGCGGATTATGAAGTTGCCAATTTTGCCCGAGAAGAAGCCTTAATAAATTAGCAAAGAAATGTAAGCCTCTAAAGTCACATGACATTGACAAGGTCAGGCTAAACTACGATAACTGTCAGGAAAGGGTAATAAAGGTGGATAGATAATTTTTCCTGAGTTGCGAGAGTACCGATCAGGTGGAAGAAGACAAAAGTCTCGCCTCGGAAGATGCTTTCAAATGGCATCCTTTCTACTTCCTAACAAAGAAGCTTCATTAGCCTTTTAAGACAATCCGTCTGCAATAATCTGACGCAATGCAGTTAGGAAAACTGCACCTACTACTGCATACCTTAGGGGGAGGGAAGAAAACATTGCAACCTCGTCCGTTTCGGGTGGTTGCGGTTGTTTGAATGAAAGGCCATCTCGGGCGTTTTGGCCTTCACAGGTTTAAACTAATTTACATTCTGGTGGAACCTGATGAAAGTAAAAGGTATATAAAACAATAATGTAATTGGCTATTTAAAAATAAAAACTTACATACAGGGTGATCAGAGAATAAGCCCTGATTTCAAAATTAAATATCTCTACAACAAAGATCGATAGAATTATGCGGTAAACTGTACGTTCATTAGCAAAACTGTAAAAATGGTGTACAAAAGTTTAGAAAATTTAGTTACGAAAATCGTTAACAGATGGCGCTCTGCGCTGAAACCTCTTTTCCTGAAAAGAGTAAAAATAAATAAATAAAGTGAAGCAGCCTTTTCAATCAAAATACAAGTTTTTCCAAAATGGTCACCGTTCGAAACAATGAGGTGGCGTAAACGAACAATGAAATTTGACATCACGTCTTGCAAAGTCTCAACGGAAATGGAATCACATGCAACACCAATCAACGATTCAAGCTCATCTAGAGTAGCGGGATTGTTTCGATAGACAAGGTCTTTCAATGCGCCCCACAGAAAGAAGTCACAAGGACTCAGATCGGGAGAATATGGAGGCCAAGCTATTCCTGTGTCAGTAAATTGCGGATAATCTAACGCAATTACTCTATTCCCAAAGTATTCATGAAGAAAGCGAAAAGCTTTATCTGTTCGATGTGGTCGAGCCCCATCTTGCATGAACCAGTCGATACCTGGTCGATCCTCCAATGCTAGTTGAGTGCTGACAAATTGTTCCAAAATTGTAACGTAACGTTCTCGTACGAAAAAGGGTCCGATAATGCCTCTAACGCATACCGCAGCCCATGCAGTAACTTTAGGCGAATGCAGTGCTTTTTCTTCACACGAATGAGGATTTACGGAACCCCAAAATCTCCAGTTTTTTTTATTAACGATTCCATTCAAATGAAAATGTGCCTCATCTGTGAACCAGATGCAGCTCACATGAAATCTGCCGTTTTCGACCATTGTTGGAATCTGATTCGCAAAGTCAACCCTTTGTTGCACAGCTTTCATGGGTATGGCCTGATGACTTTGGATTTTGTATGGAAACAGCCATACAAAATCAAAGAGACAAAAGTCTCGCCTCGGAAGATGCTTTCAAACGGCATCCTTTCTACTTCCTAACAAAGAAGCTTTTTTAATAGACTTTAATAGACTATTTTTTAATAATTTTTGCGTGCTCGTGTACTTCAAACCTGTCTCTGATACAATCCGTCGGATGCTTTTCCTAGGATTTTACTTTACAATTCCAGAAACTTTGGCTGCATTTTCAGGAGTGACTACAGTTTGCCTAGGCCCAACATTTCCCTTTCAATCATCAGCCACACTGCCAGTCCGTTCGAATTTCACGAAGAGCATGCGAATGGGTTTCGCATCGGGTTCAAATGGAACACTGAATCGGTTTTGATGTGTTCTAATCGGTGAAATTGCAGAACCAAAAAAAACATGTTGTTCAATGGAATACATTATTTCACTTTCTACGCTAGCCTTTTTTCACTACCTAACGCTCGTACTGATCACTTTCGAATTCGAAGCCCATTTTTAAAGGTTATTGATAGGTCATTGCGATTAGAGCGCCATCTGTTAACGGCTTTCGTAACTAAATTTTCTAAACTTTTGGACACCATTTTTACAGCTTTGCTAATAAACGTACAGTTTACCGCATAATTCTATCGATCTTTGTTGTAGAGATATTTAATTTTGAAATCAGGGCTTATTTGCTGATCACCCTGTATGTAATTATTATATATTACCTGAAGGGAAGTGAATTTTCATTTTAATTCATTTCTTACGATTAATGAAGTCAGAATTTAATTATTGGCAGTATATCAGAAAGGATTAAAATTATACTTTTCTTTTCTCTGGTAGCAAAGAAAAACTAAAATGTCATTCCATTTTTATAAAACAGTATCTTCAGATCTTCAGCTCTTTCATCATAACTGCACTAAGTAACAAATTATTTGAGAAGAATAAAATTTCAGATCTTATTCATTTCCTTTAGTTACCTTTATTTATTTAAATGTAACATTTTCAATTACGAAATTCATCGTGTGATTAAAATGCTTTTAAAATTAAGTTAATATTTCTTAATCGTAATACTCATATTTTAAAGTTCCTTTCTTACAGCATTATTTTAAGATATAATTCATGACAGATTTTATTGAATATATTAATATGTAAGAGCTTTTGTTAAGAATGTTCAGCACCTATATTTATTTTAGCTGTTTTTCTTTTTTTCCAATAGATTTTACTTCACTATTCTGAATTATCCTGTTGTGAGATCAAAGATAATTTTCACTAAAAAAAAGTTATCTTATTCATTTACGCTAACCGTATATTCCTGTTATAAAAACTCTATAAACAGGGAAGTGAACTGTGGTGAAAATAAAGTGCAAAATTCATGGGAGGATAGCGGGGAATATTGTGTTAATCGACAAAAATTTCGCAACCTTAACATTAACTATATGCGACCGATTTATCCGTTTTGCATTGCATTATCCGACTGATGGCTTACCCTTTTCATCTGTCAATAATATTCTGCTAATGTAGGCAATGCAGTTACATATATGCAAAATTTTCATTTAAGAACTGTGAGTTGGTTTAGTTTGGTTTATTTAATTACGGCAAAGCACTCGAGGGCTATTTTACCTATTGAAAGGAGTGCCTTCGTGGAGAACCTTTCAGAAGGAAACTGGCTTTTATATACAGGGGTTGGACAAAAATATGGAAACACCTTTAAAAAAACATGTTTCTTTGCTTAATATGGTGTAGGAAACCCGTTGGCATCCAAAACAGCTTGCAGTCTTCTCGGAATGGATAAATACAGTTCCTGTATGTTTGCCAAGGGAATATTATACCATTCTTCCTGCAAAACGGTGGCAAGTTCAGGTAATGATGTGGGCGGTGGATAACGAGAACGCACTTTCCGTTCCAATGTAGACCACAAAGGTTCGATAATATTCAGGTCTGGTGACTGTGGTGGCCAGGGGAGATGGGACAACTCATCCTCGTGCTCAGAAAACCAGTCCTGGACAATGTGAGCTGTGTGAACAGGGGCTTTGTCGTCTTAGAAGACACCATCACCATCGGGGAACAAAGTTTGTACCATGGGATGAACTTGATCGGCCAAAATGTTCACACAAGTCTTGGCAGTCATGTGCCTTGACACAATTATCATGGGGCTAGCAGAGAACCACGATATGGCTGCCCAAACCATAACAGAACCCCCGCAATGTTTCACTCTTGGCAACAAGCAGTCTGTATTATAGGCTTGAGATGGCGTTCTCCAGACGTAAACTCGGCCAGAAGTGGGAAACAATGTGAAAGAAGACTCGTCAGACCATATTACTCGCTTCCACTGCTCTATAGTCCAGGCTTTATGACTTAAACACCACCTTTTCCTGTTACGGGCATTAGCATCACTGATGAGTGGCTTCTCAATTGCAGCACGGCCAGCAATTCCCTGTTTATGAAGCTCCCTTCTAATTGTTTTGGTACTCACAGGGTTCGGTAACCCAACATTCATTTCAGCAGTAACTTTTGCAGCTGTGGTCTTCTTATTTTTCGTCACAATTGCCCTTAATGATCGTCTGTCACGATCACTCAGGACACACTTTCGTCCGCGCTGTGATTTAGCAGATGATGTTTTTCCGCTTTTCAAATATGCGGAATAAATCTTCGATACAGTACCTCTTGAAACACTAAACACCTCGGCTACCTTGCTTACGGAAGCACCTACCATACGTGCTCCAACAATTTGCCCACGTTCGAAGTCTGTTAACTCTGACATAATGCAATGACAACCTCACATAACAGAACTCCGACAACAACTGAACTGTTTAGCACATTTACGAAGTTGTATAGGTGGCGTCAGTAGTCAAAAACGCCAGCGCCACCTACATATTTCATTATAATCAATCTTTCTTTTCAAACATGCATTTCACAAGGTGTTTCCATATTTTTGTCCATCCACTGTACGTTACACATGGGGAAAACCACGAAAACGCCCAGGCAGCCAGCCCGTTCACGGAATTCAAAACTTGGACCGAACTACCAGCGTTCAACGACTTTATAGTTCAGCCGCTGGCGGGCCATTTGTTGGATGGCATTGAATAATGTAACGGCAAAGTATGCGAATACTACTTTGTTAAAAGATGTCTTCATGGAGGATTTACTGAGGAAACCGGCTCATATTCAGTTTACATAAGAAGAAAAATCATGTAAATGCTCAAGCAAGCAACCCTCTCACTAGATCTGAACTCAAATCGATCTGCCAATATTAGGCTGTCTTAATCCGCTTAGCACACCATCAGTGACCGAGTATTTAAGCACGCTGAACACTGGAAGTTCGACCTGAGTTCAGTCCTAAGCAAACGGCTGGTTGCAGTGTTGGTTCAATCGTTCTTTTCCTGTGTAAGGTGCTAGTTTTTCTTAGAAAGTGCTCTACAAAATCCTCCCTTCCCTCAGACAGATAGCCCTGATGTGCTTTGTAATATTCAAATAGTCTAGCCTCATTCGCTTAGCTGCTAGTAGGTTTTCCCGTACATGAAGTTTGACCTATTTCATACGAACATAAGTTTTTCCCTTTAATAGAGTAGTTGTTGTTTTACAGCACCTTTTTAAAATTCAGATTTTTTTTAATAGTGTTACGGATTTGGTATTTAAATAGCAAATGTTAGTAGAATTATAAATAAAATTGTTTTTTATTCCTCGTGCAGTGCAGCACGTGACGAATATTAAAAGAAAGCTAAGCCGGAAAATTAAAATACAAGAGCGCGTGCATTTAACATTTAATAAATAAATATCTCTTTTTGATTTCGAGAAAGTTCCAGAAAATTCTCGCGCGCGATGTAAAAATCATAAAAAGGAGGAAAACCTCTCAATTCGATGATTAGTCAGTTTGTTGTTGTTTTAAGAGTTTGTTTTTAAAACTGCTCTTGTTGACTGTAGCGAATTTGCGGATTAGTTTTCTTTAGCTGTTTTGAATTAAGTTCTCTTGAACGTTTGAGTAGTTAAAAGATAACTACTGTGAGATATTGTAATATTGCACGAATATCTGAGGAAATTTAAGCATTTTTGTTGTGAAAATAATAAATTTTCTTCCTTTTTCATCGGACTTGTGCATTCATTTCATAACGAACCCGTACGCACGCAACAATATATAGCAAAAAAAAACGCAAAAATAATGTGTTAGTTGATTAATTGAAAAAACAAAAAGTACGAAAAGATTTAACATAAAAATAATGTGTCAGTTAAAATAAATCGGTACTTTTCCGTTTCGCCGGCGCAAATCTCGCCAAGCAGACTTTATTGGCGACAACTTACAGTAAAGACATAAAAAATATTAAAAAAATTTTAGTTCTAAGAAATCTTTTTTTGAAGGCATAAACATTTTAATATCGCTTAAAACTTTATAAAAAGCCAATAAAAAGACAATAAATTTGTAAAAAGACATTAATTTAAGAATTTACTATGCTTTCATGGTTCAACATCCTAATTCCCCGGTTCATATCACGTGACCCCAAGCGATCTCATCTCACGTAAACTACTCTACAAAAATCTAATGCTCTCAGTAATTAAGTTAAATCTTAATTTCAAGTTAAATTTTAATTTGGAACACAAGTTTAAATGCAAGAAATATTTCAATGCGTACGAATAGCTTACTCAGAAATTATGTAAAACTGCAGTGCTTTACTTCGCGAATGCATTCTTATTAGAATTGATGAATTTAACCCTTGACTTTCCTTTTCTATATTTTCGGCTTCGGTTAAGCGCTGTGATTGCATCCTAATTTACTTAATTACCGAAAATGGCCTTAGACATAAAACTGAACTGTCTGATAAAAATTCTATGTAATTATATGCCAATATTGAAAGAAACAATCAATCTGATAAGAAAAAGCTGCGACTTGTTTCGAAAATGAGGCGTAAAAGGTTACCAGCGAGAATATTCTGTTTGGCATCGGTTGTATCATTATTGGCGACTTTATCGCTTGCGCCGGCAAAACAGAAAAGTACCAATAAATCTTATAAGAGAATGTGTTTAAAGTTTCAGAATGAGATTTTAATTCTCCAAATCTGGAAACTGTAAGGTACTTCTTCCTTCTTCTAGCATGTTCTCTAATTCCAGAAGTGTAGTTAATATTCGTAGTAACAATAACTTGGAACCTCGAAAAGTTTACATTCAAAGTTCTAAATGCATTTTAGCCGACGATTACTGCGTAAAAATTTTCTGTATAAATTCTAATAAAGGCAAAATCAAAATTATTCAAACATGAAAAGAATCTAAAAGAAATATTTATGGAAATATCTGATATTCGGTAAAACTGAAAAAGTCTTCTAAAATTTGCGAAAATATTTCCCAAAATTCATGCAATGCTAAACTTACTGCCTTAGATATCAGTCAAGTATTAGTAGAAACCTTTGTCTATACTGTCTGCCTGTCAGGTGACAAAATAATTCTTTTTTCACAAAACATCTGTTTTGGAGAATAATCCTTTCCTTAAACATGTTCAGAAGAATGAACTTAATCTCAGAATTAAATAACTTTCAAATCTCTTTACAATTTCAGACCGATTTTCAGTCTCAGTTTAGTATTTTCCGAATTTGAAATTTGGAATTTGTTTTTATTATCGATTTCATATTTTATAAAACTTTAACGAATTTTTGATTAACAAATTCATAGAAAGCAACGGCAACACTCAACAGGGATTGGATTGGATTGGATTATTCAATTATGGCAAAGCACACGAGGGCTATCTGCCTAAAGGGAGGGATGCTTAAGGAGTGGAGGACTTTCTAAGGGAAACTGGCTCGTATACACGTTACACATGGGGAAAATCACGAAAACGCCCATGCAGCCAGCCCGTTCCCGGGATTCGAACCTTGGACCCAACTACCAATGTTCAGCGTCTTTACCGCTCCAACGCTGGTGAGCCGCTCAACAGGGAAAAAAAAAAAAACTTTTTTATCTCCAGCGTGCGGAACTGTGTATCGGAAATCTTAAAAGATATGTGCATTTTAAGATTATTTTGCGACATTGCTATTGAAGTGAATTTTATGGTTTAAGTGCAAAGAACATGATATTTAATAAATAAAGGCAGCACACAAAACGTTAAAATAAACGACCCTTTGAAAGTAATTTAAATAGTTTCGAGGATTGTAAAAAATCGCCAAACTATTTTTGATGCCAATGCTGCCAAAAATAATTGCGGCAACCCTAATAATTGCCGCAAGAAAGGAAATATAATAGTAAATAACTATTTAAGATTGATGTTTTAATTTAGATGAAAGGTTAATTTCATATAATACTTTTTTATTATAATTTGTATGAAAAAGGCTAAACATGACTGAATGGAAACATAAGAGTAAATAACTATTTCAGATCATTATTATAATTTATATAAAAATTGCTAAGCATAACTGAATGGATGCCTGCATCGCTATTTCGCTACCGACTTATCGCTAAAGCCTAATTTCATCTCGTTGGTTGTTCAAACGTAATTTTCTATTATGAATGATGCCTTTTCTTTGAAAATATTCAGAATCGGAATTCAGAAGTGCTGAATCGCTCACTTATTTGTTTGTTTGCCGCTTTTTACAAGGGTAAAAACAATTGGATTTTTGTCAATTTTATTTTACTTTTTAAATGAAAATAGGTCGATGTGTACATAGATAAAGTCAAGGGGCATGCGCAGTGCCATTTTTGTGCAATTCCGGGATTTTTTTTAAGTGAAAATAGGTCGATGTCCACATGGATACCGAGTATGTGCAATTCTTAAAAACGCGTCAAGCAGTGAGTGATTCTGCACTTTTACCCAAAATTCTATAGCCGACTTTTCGTCATGGGCAATTCCCAAATTGTTAAATCCATAGGATATCAAAAAAGGATTTAAAATCAAAAAAGGATTTAAAAATTAAACTATAGTATTTCAATGGCGTTTTAAGAAATATAGAACTATATAAACTTACGCATTCTGAAACCACCGAGTACGCTAGATTTGGCGCGCTGTTAAATGGGCGCATTTGCTCGATTTGGCGCTTTTGCGCATACATTTTCGCTGCAATTTTTTTACGGCCCTCAAAACAGAAGAGTACCCAGTTTTTTTTTTTTTTTTTTTTATTTTTTTTTATTGTTACTTTAGTAATTACTTCTACGTTTGCACTGACATCAGCATCTTGGTCAATATGAGTCAGAAAGGCGTAGACAACAGATGGCGAAAGACAAAAAATGCAGAGAGAGGAAAAAGACACTTACGTGAAGTGGATGCACTCAGATGATCCATGCTCACGCTTACAAGTAATATTTTCGAAAATAACAATAAATAAAAACAATCTGAGGGAGATTATTGAGCAAAAACATTTACTTCTCTGTGTGGGTTAGGTAAGTTAACATCAACACTGAGCAGCTCTCTCCATGCAGTCTACGAGTTAACATCAATATTAACAAACCAAAAAAATTATTCTAGATTAACATTGATGATTGAAAATAAGGGTTGAATTTGTACAAGACAACATATACGCTGGTTGGTCATTTTAATTTATAGAATTATTCGATTCGTCTGAGACTCAAGGGCTTAGTAGTGTTACTATAAACAGCTATTATAATAAATATTCTATAGAAAATCTTAAGAGTACAATTCATTGTTCCATAAAAATTATATAAACATGGCATGATGAGAAAAACAGGTAATCCGTTCATTCAAAAAATTCAAAAAAATCTATTTAGTTCTGGTTCCACCAACAGATGGCGCCACTTGCTTATTCTTGCCCAGGCTTTCTTTTCTTATCCAATCACTATTTCCTATCTCGTTCATTTGCGGTTTTGCAGCTGAGGATGGTGGTTCGGTAAAACCATCGAAACTAGTCCTGTGAAAATTTTGAAAATATAACGCTGATTTTTGTTGTTTGATTTCTGAATTAGCTAATCAGTTTCTTCCGTGCAAGGAAAAGGAATATTATGTTTTCGAAAAGAAGCTCTAAACATCAAATTATAATGAATACTCGATTTAAAATTTGAAATATTAATGCCCTGAACGATGCTGAATTTGTTAAGTAATACAAAATTTGCAAAATAATTTATTATGCAAATACGGCACTGGCTCTAAAAATGATATTATAAATTATTACCACACAAGTTGCGTGCAATTTTATATATTTATTAAGAGTTTTATGAACGTATGTGATGTGCAAACTTTGAGAGTTATATGTGGTACAAAAAATACATAAAATTTACCTTTGCATTGTAGCGTGATTACCTCTCGAATATGCGCCGAGTGTGGTAACCGTTACACCACGAAGGTATGCAGAAT
Organism: Stegodyphus dumicola; assembly: GCF_044657685.1. NCBI lineage: Eukaryota > Metazoa > Arthropoda > Arachnida > Araneae > Eresidae > Stegodyphus > Stegodyphus dumicola. Next base: position 183,080,468 of record NC_140775.1, read on the forward strand.
AACTGCTTTTAAAAGAAAGAAATAATAGTAAACAACTGCTTTTAAAAGGCGACTGGAGTTTAGGGGACCAATCGCCAAATCCCGGTGGTGAAGACCCATCATCCATCATTTTTTTTTTTTTAGTTCGGGCGCCATTGTAGAGACATTAGGTATTTTGAACACATGAAAAATGAGAAATGCCTTCGGAGGGACTCGAACCTGAACCTGTCGAATATGCGCTGAGTGTGCTACCGCTACACCACGAAGGCATGGAGATAGGAGGGTGTCCGCCGATAACATCGCGCCAAAAACATCGCAGAGAAAACAACGCAAAGCGAAAACGTCGTGCTACAAAGCATCGTGGGAGAAAACATCGCAAAGAGAAAACATTGCAGTTCTAAAACATCGCTGTACAAAATATCGTCGTCGAAAATAAAGCGGTTCAAAAACTTCGCAGTTTAAAAACATCGTCGTCGAAAATATCGTGGTAAAAAATAAAGTATCTACAAATCATCGCATGACGATAACATCGCAGACATGCTTTTTTCAGGTTTTAATAATTATAAATGGACATTCCCATAAAAATAAGAAGGAAACTTAAGCATAGAAAATTATATGCAACTTACAGATTATACTTTTCAAGAAAAATTACCAGTAAAAACTTTAAAAAAATGATTTATTAATGGTCTTTGTTAGTTAATTATGTCGGTTTAAAATTCTATTAAGTGCTATAAGCTGCATTAATTTTCTATGCTTAAATTTCCTTTTTATTTTCTCAGCAAAAATTTATTGATTAATAAAAAATATGAAAGTAAAAATTATCCTTCTTTCCATCTTGCGCTCGCAAATCATTACCGGAATATCCATTTATAGTTATTAAAGCCTGAAAAAAGCATGTTTGCGATGTTATCGTCATTCGATGATTTTGTAGATACTTTATTTTTTACCACGATATTTTCGACGACGATGTTTTTAAACTGCGAAGTTTTTGAACCGCTTTATTTTCGACGACGATGTTTTGTACCACGGTGTTTTAGAACTGCGATGTTTTCTCCCACGATGTTTTGTAGCACGACGTTTTCGCCTTGCGTTGTTTTCTCCGCGACGTTTTCGTCTGCAGTGTTTTTGCCGCGATGTTTTCGGCTGTAACCGATAAGAGGGAAAAAATACCTAATAGTATCTTATGAATATTTCATTCGGATGTGCGTCATATTATACTACAAGTTTTACTTTAGTTAACACATTATTTTTATGTAAATCCATTTATGTACTTTCCTTCCTTCAGCCTTCTCCAAAATGCAAATTGAGTTCAAATATCAACCGAGTTTTAATTTAGGGAGCAAACTATGACACCCAGTATACTATTTAGTCTAAAAACAAAGAGACTGCCACCTTGCCAGTATGTGGATTGGCGAGAGAATTGTGTATCAGTTACAGAATAGTGCTAAAATCTGCATTAGCTGAGTACTAGTTAGTACGTGAACCTTAGCATCTGTGATCTGCGTATTTATTTAACTATTTGAATTACTGAAATTCCTCAAATAGAATTGGCAAGTAGCTGCTACGAGTAATTACTAGTTGTACCATATGACCTGGTTTTAACCCATTAGCCGCTGGTGTTACGTTGACGCAACGGTCAAAATAAATGCGTATATAAATATAACTACCTAAGATATTTTATACCAGCAGATGATTTTGTGTAGGGAATATTATGAAGATTATTTCTGTAAAAAATATTTGCCTTCAACAATCATTTTGTTTATAATAATTAATCTCATACTTTAAGCAAAATTTAAGCAAAATTTCGACCGGGTATTTTTGCTGAAAATATTTAACGAAAGAATCGCCGTCTTTATGAGTGATCTATTTTTATTCAAGGTCACCGTTTATCAGAACATTACATCAGTCAGATGTTTACATTTGTGTTGAGAAGGAAGGGAAAACAGGTGTTGCGTTGACGCAACGTCAGCAGGAAACGAGTAGTCAATCTCCTTTTTCACTCGTTTCTCTCGATGTTCTGGTTCATGTTCTGGTTGTTTAAAAATGCCTAGAACGAAGTATATTACATTAGAAGAAGCCCTTCAAAGGTTTTTTGATGAAGAAACAGATGATGATAATGTGCTTTTTGGTTTAGAAATTTACTCTCTTCTCGTTGAACAGACAAATATATACGCTCAGAAAAAAAAAAAGAAAAAAAAAGAAAGAAAGAAAGAAGGAAAAAAAAAAAAAAAAAAAAACCGAATTTATTGCATCGCATCTGAAGCCTATATAAGAAGATTTATTGGAATATTATTGCTTACAGGATATCATTCTTTACTTCAAGAAAAAATGTTTTCGTCTTTTGATAAGGACATTTCTGTTCCCGTTGTACGAGAATTGATATCACGTTTGCAGTACAGGAATATGAAGCAGAATTTGCATTTGACAATACAGATAAATTACATGAGGTGAGACCGTATCTAAACTTACTAAATATCACCATTTTTTACTACTGGAAATATAATGTCTCTTTTAGATTTCAGACGCGAGAATGCATTATTCCTTTTGCAAACTCCTATTGAGAGCGTAGACTCAGCCAGAAATAGATCAGCAACAGGAAGACCTAGTAAATTCAGCGTTCAAAAACCATTGCATGGAGATGATGGACATTTTATCGTAAAGTCCTTTGATAACAAAAGACTTTGTTGTAAAGAGTACCATAGCCAGACTGTTTATAGATGCAAAGTATGTAATGTAACTTTACATCATGATTGTAATGAAGCTTTTCACGCTTGAATCTTTCAAATGAAATAATCTGCATTTGTAAAAGAAATACAATATATATTTTAATATTAAATTAATTACAAGTAAAGTGATTTGTAGAGTTATAAAACGTTATACAGCTAAAAAGTAATCCTGCACTCCACTCAAAAGAAACATCACACGAGTACAATCGTACTCACTAAACATCCGTAGTCTTATTCCGCTGACGTTGAGCGAACGCAACACTCGCTTTTTCCACAAGTAAGAGCATTTTTTTTTATTTTCAATGTAAATTTATGTTATAAATGCTTAATTTAATATTTGTTATTATTTTCATGAGAAAAGAAACATTCCTTGTAGTTTTGGCGGTTAATGAGTTAAATAAATATTTTAGTTAATGGCTGCTCATTTTATAGGTCTCCTCCTTCAAAAATGCTAATCAATCTATAGTGGGCCCGAACTAAAAGGTGACAGATGATGATTCTTCACCACCAGGATTTGTGATTGGGTCCCCTAATCTCTAGTCGCGCTTTAAAAGGGGGGGATATATAAGGTATCTCTCTCTCTTTCTGCATGCCTTCGTGGTGTACTGTAAGCACACTCGATGCGTATTTGAGTGGCCCAGAGTCCGACTCCCGGCGACTGCAGTACACATTTTTCTTGTACTCCTGCTTCAAAAATACGTATGGTCTCTAAATGTTTTACCATTTGTCAGAGTTGCTGAAATTTAGTGACACTTCTGTTAAGTTACCAAAATAATAATGCATCATAGCAAGAGAATATTAACCAGGCACAATTAAATAGCTAGTTAAATTAAATCCTGGAATGCAGAGAAGGAAGAATGAAATGAATGCCCAACCTCCTTTTAGAAACCAGTTTTAAAACCTCAAAATTGCTTCAGAAATCAAAAACGTAGATATTCATAAACAGATATTTATATACTCTTGCCTTGCATAAGCTTCAAAACATTTTTCACGTGTATTATTACACGAAAACATCGGATTGCGCTGACAGCAGCCTGGATAAAGTAACTGCAACTTTAAGTTCGGGGCAGCCCCTTAGTTTGTAACAAAGCTTCTCCTCCCCCCCAACCATTCGTGACTAGGAGAGAGGAAAGAGCGTTAATTTAGATTCTCTGTAGATAGCCGCTTTCTGCCCATTCGAAGTTGCTAGCTGAAGACCTTCCACAAGCGAAGCAAGTCCATCCTTGTTTCCATTCCGCGCATTAAGCACCTTCCTTTTTGCAAGGGGAACCACCCCCATATTGAGTTCTGAAACTCAAATCGAATTCCGCGAATCCTGTTGCGATTATGCAGATTACAGTTAAAGATACAGTTGGCTGCATCGGTGTTTTTTGGATTTTATCTTGATTAACATGAATTTTAGCTAAATATTTACTAAATGGAATTGGATAGGTGAGGAAACTTTATAAGTTAAAAGGAAAATGAATGAAATATTTCTTTTTAATTATACCAAACAGTCTGGAGTTGATTCAATGAAACCTAGCACTGAATTTTCTTATATTACCTATGATTAAAAACTCTGTTATAAGTTTTGGAACGAGGACATTGAAATATTGTACAATAGTACGTTAATATTAATATTTAATGGTATGCAGTTTTGCCGTATTTATCCTGTCATCATTACAGCATACAAAATATCATATCTTTTTTGAAGTAGCAGAAACATCTGGCCGTCGTAAAAATCGAGTACAGAGGAGCTGGTGTTTGATCCAGAAAGAAATCTATTTACAAATACGTGTTCCGCCATCTGCTTGATTCTGGCACTACACGGATGAACTCCACACCTCTGTATTAGGCGGAAGGTTGGAAAAATCGTCCAAAGGCCCCAAGAGGAAGTCCTCGTTGCGTACTCACAAACAGTTCGCAATGACGTCCCATTCGACTGCCGCCGAATTTCAAAATTTTCTCTCGGCATCCCACGTTGAACCAGCATTTCAGGTTAATCACTCCCAGGCGCGCAGGACACCATGAAAATTCGGAAAGCCGAGGGCCACCTCACGATGGCCTTGAGGGAAGCATACTACAAACCTGCAGCTCTGGCCATCCCGCTAGCCCACCTGGATGGCCGAAGCCACGACTGTTAACAGCATTGGCTGCCCTTTCTGGCCATAGAAACCTAGTCTGTGTTATTGTTCCTCCCAAAGTGCCTACTGCCATTGCATAATACTCAGCCTGTGTACGGGTATGTCATTGCATAATACTCAGCCAGGGGTGGTATCCAGAAAGGAAGGACGAAGTTTCAAGTGCAAAGTTTTGCAAAAAATCATCGCAAGGCCTTGAGAGATAATATCCAGAGTATCACCAAGCCAACAGTCAGACGTTTGGTGATACGTGATGAAATAAAGACTATTTCGGTCCTCATCTGTGAGGAGACTCGAGGAGTACTGAAAGCTTTCTTGGAAAGTGATCAGAGATATTGCCACATATATTGAGCTCACCAAAACTAAAGCTGTCACTGCCATGGATGTTGTTTTTATGCATTAAACAGACAGGGGCTTACTCTGTATGGATTTGGTAGTTACATCTTATTACCTTCCCCACCACTTCTAAAAGAAATTGATAAGTCTTACGGAGGGTAACAGACTAATAGCTTCACATGTATTTCTTGTGAGCAGAAGGTTAATCAAATTAAACTTCGTGCAAGAGATTTACAAAGTTAGCAAAAGTTAACTGGTGCAATTCCGTGATTTGATAGATGATTCATGACATGATCTTACAACTTTTACACTATTGTCTGATCTATTGAGAGGCCCTTGCAGTAAAAACATTAATGGAATTGAGCGATATACTTCAGTGATTCAGAACACTGTCAAAATTATAAATTTTACTAAAAGCCTTGTCTTATTTAACAGCCATTTGTTTTCTGTAACATTTTTTCCGTTTGCCCCAAGAATAATTCACTTGGCGAATTTCTTAATATATGGCAACCTATTAAGGACATAGTGGCCATTTTGGTAATGATCAGGCAGATGAACTAGCCAAAGAAGCAGCTATTAATCAAGATGGTACTGAAATCATCATTCCGTGGCCTCGCTCAAATTTCAAGTACCAACTAAAACAACTTGCTTCAAAATCTTGGCAAGATTTGTGGAACAATGCTCCACAGGGAAGATGCACATATAACTTGATGCCCAATGTAAGCTTAGCATCTCTGAACTCGAACCCTTCCCTAAATTACTTTATAACAGGACATGGACCCTTCCCCACATATTTCTACGCAAGAAATTTGGCAAATTCTGACATCTGACATGTCAGAATGAATGATTCTGACATTGTGGGGAACAGGAAACTCCAGATCACTACGTTTTCTCATGCCCCTTAACTGAGGATATTAACATAAAATCCCCAAGAACTGACCTCCTGGCATTCCAAAGATTTTTAATTAAAGATAAACATCAATATCCAAAGTTTCAGAAAATTGTGCAACGACTCTCTTCCTACGGCCTAGATCTCTGTCAAGTGTAAGTCCACATACAGTTTAAACTTAGTGAACTTTTATATGCTGTGATTATGGACAAAATGGATCCGCTCGTGAACTTTATAAACTGCAATAAACCAATATATCTGAAATAACCTATGGACACCTACCTCTTTAGCATTATTATAACAATTCATTTAATATTGTGTTTCCAGTACTAATTATAATTATCTCATTATGATTATTTGTTTATTAATTATGTTTATCTCCTATTTTTGTTGCACCAAATCACATGTTCAATTTATGTTGTGAATCTCAAATTGTATTCCTACTATTTTGTAATCTACTTATGCCCTACACCATTATTTTTAATAAATACTGGATGCGGGGCGTACTGTGGAATTGCACGATGTACCATAATAGGCAAACTTTAGACCTTTTGAAAAGCTTCAGTCTATGCAAATTCTTATAAAACTTGCAATTACCCCCCCTTTTTTTTCTCCCAAAGAGTTAGTATAGGAAGGCATTACCAGTTGAGCTATGGTACATCGCTGGTGTCCCCCATACTTTTACCTTTACCTTTACCTTTCATTTCCATCGTGCAGGAGTGGGGAAAAAGTTACATCGTTCTTACCTTTTTACATTGGGGGCATGAGCGGAAAAAAGTGACATCGTTCCTACTTTGAAATAGTTTTAAAAAAGTGCCTAAACCACATTTTATGTTATTATCGCTTTCAACAAATATGCCAAATTTCAAAATGCGCCAATATATAAATTCACATATATCTTCGGAAATGTTGAATAAAAAACTCTAATTTTTTGCAGGTATACTTAGAAATACATCTACTTTAAGATGATGGTAAAAATTTTGTAGGTTATAATTCAAATGTTTTTTTCGAAAAATTTATAAAAATTATTTTAAAATACAAATTTTTAAAATAAATCTTAAAAATTGGTCAAATTTTATTTGGAATGAACCTAAATTTCGAAATGTGACAGGAAGAATCAAATAAGTTTAATAAAAAAAAAAAAAAAGGGGGGGAGAGAGAATAATAAATACCTACCAAATTCAATTAACATTGAGGAGCTAAAATGTTCAGAGTTAATTTTTTTAAAAAAAAATACTTGTACGATTTTTATAAAATTTGGCAGCTTGGCATAATTTAAGTCGTAGAATGGAAATATGGAAAAAAAATGACATGTCATTTCAGAAGAAAACCTATTTTGTGTCAAAATACCTATATTAGAGCATTTCTCTATATAAATCTAATACCTATCGTAAGTCGCGCTTTCGAGACCTGAAAAACGCAAGTTGAATTTCGTTAATCGGCATTGGAACGGGAGATATAGAACTGCCCACCGCCTTTTTTTGGGGGGGGGCAGTGTAGATACATTTTTAGATCCTATTCTGGTAACAGAACAGTATCTAGAATTATTTGAAATAATTGTTAGTCTAAAAACTGAATATTTAGCTATCGATAGGTTTTGATTTACTAACCAAGTGTAACCAACAGAAATTTCTTGCAAATCCCGAAGTTAAGATTTTAAACAGAAAATAGTAAATGTAAGTTGGAATTTTTTCTTTTGCAGTATTACTTTACCCTTTATGTATGCTTTGATAAATATTTAATAAATGAAATTTTAAACTAAAAACAAATTCAGCACGTGGGTTGTATTCTGATTGTGCATTTGGCCTGCATGCAATTTGAGACTGAGATCACTAGTTTAACTCTTTGAAGGGCGATGGTTACCTACCGTAACCATTTTCACTTTTCTATTGAACATCTTACTCGTGAGTGGTTTTCAAGACTAACCGTTTCTGTAGTTACCTTCTAGCTCACTAGATGACAATCAAGAAACATAAGCCAGTCGAGAAACGTAAGCCAGTAGTTGGTGCAACAATTCGTCTTCAAGAAAACAAGCATCAGCCATCGAAGACAACAAGACGATGTCTTCGATGGACACCAAGCAAGAAACAGGGGCGTAGCTAGAGGGAGGCAAAGGGGGCTTCTCTCCCCGGGCGCAGAATCCAAGGGGCGCCAAACTGATGTTACGACATTTTAGAATTAAATGTTTTCCATCCTTGGAAAGCAGTACGGGGCGCGAAATCTTCAGTTGTCCCTGGGCGCTGAAAACCCTAGCTATGACTCTGGCAAGAAGCATGTAAGAACCAAGAAAAAGCATGTAAGAACAGTGTGGGAATGCAGCACGTGCAAAGTTGCACTCTGCTTGAAAAAGAAAAGCTGTTTCCATGAAAATGATCCATGGAAAATGATTTCTAGGGATGTCTTCTGTGGGCGATGGTCACTGGTACTAACCACTAGAAGTGGTCATTTTTTTCACGTGTCTTGGACAAAGTATGTGTAATTGTCGCAAATAATTTCATTGTAACAGCTGATAAACTTGTAAATAAAACAAGAGTTTTGCAAATAAAACCATTTGTAAATAAAACAAGAGTTTTGCTGAAAAAGTTAATTGCCTTTTCCTGACCCTCAAAGAGTTAAAGTATGTGCCTACCCTAAATTCGTCATTTTGATGAAAATTTTCGAAATTTTTTTTATTTATTCATTTTATAGGCCATACATTTAGGTTTCCAAAAATGCTTTATTTTAGTTTTTACGATAAATAGAAGCAACGTTATAGTATAAAAAATAAACCGGAAGTGAATTTTTGGATGCCAGAAGTTGGCATTTAAATGGTCGTATAAATGTAAACAATAAGTTTAAACAACTATTTTCTAATTATTAAACAGTATAAAAGCTGTGAAAGCAACACATCTGTCATTGTGTGACACTTTGCTGATAAAATGACTACATGGGAAGACTCAAAACAATAATGAGAGTTTTAATAACCTTTTGAAGACTATTTTACCTAAAGAAACTTTTGTCCAACTGAAAATATTGTTTTTAGCTGCATATATTGCTATATTATTATTTAATTCAAGATATGTAGGACTATACCTATTTTCAAGTATATAGAAATAGAAATTAATCCCATTATGCTTGAAAGATACATTTGAATAGACAAAAAGCGAATTCAGAAATCGAAACGTCAATCTCTACAAGAAACAAAGTTATCCAGAAAAATGCTAAAAGAAAGTCAAAATTAGTTAAGAATGAAGCAAAAGAGGACCTAACATATAAATATGGCGAATTTTAAAGGTCTAAAGTGGTTACAAAATTTTTTGTGCTGTATTAAAATCTTTAAATGCATTTTCTGAGAAATTGTGTTTTTCGTTACTTTTGATTGCGATTTCGTTAATTTCTCAAAATGTATTAAGAATATTGAAATAAAATTTTGCCAAAATGTTTTATTCATCTTTAGCTGTGTTCTGCATCAAAATCTGACCTCTTTGTATTTAATTTGTAATTAATTAATTGATTTTATTGACAATATTTTGAAGAAAAGAGGATTTTTTTTTTTTTTTTTTTGTTTTAATTTTGAGTTTTTGTAGCAAGCTTTGAATATTTGAAAAAGTTTTATAAGTACAGCAAATCTTTTGCTACAGAACACAGGTAAGTATGTTATTTATATACTGTGTAAAGATTATTGAAGTATATTCATTAGAATCTGTTATAGGAGATCTGGCGTAAATGAAAATGTTCACTAAAATTTTACTACGCATTGCCTATATTTAAAAAATTAATGGAACGTTCTATAAAATCCCATTTAAATTCATAGTTTTATATCCCATCTTACTCAAAAGCATGTGTGTTTAATTAAAATTTCATGTATTTAAAAAAAGTGCCTTGTATGTAGGTACATACCTTGGTGGAAAAGTGTATTATTTCCGCTTTATGAACTAGAAATAGTTGGTTTGTTCTAAAGAAAATCTAACACATACCATAAATTTCAAAACGTTCTTCTTTTATCATTATACTCAGGAACGTGCTTGCAGTGTGTTCCAACAGGGAATTGGAAGCTTTCTAAAAATCCTATATATACTGAAAACTTTCTAACGGGAATACAGAAATCTAATATTTACAACGAAGCTGGCAAGTCGAACTTGAGCTTGTTAAGAAAATGGAAACGCGCCCTTTATTCGGGATGACATTTTGTACGCAAGGACAAAAATACCCTTTTGAGTAATGAATATATGTATAAATAAGTCATCATCTTCTTTGCATATTTGCTAACCGACTTATTCCCATATGATATGTTTTGCCAAGTTCCTTTTAGAGAGAAAAGAAACTTTTGATTCCATACGTACTGTGCGCTTAGCTCTTTCTTAATTTAATTTTCAACAGTAATTTTAGATTTATGCAAGTAATGAGATTCATGCAATTTTTATCATTTTTAATGCGCAGTTTTTCAACTAGAGTATAAATGTGACACTTATGGGTAACATGTATTTTTCTTTTTAACAACCGCTAGAAAATGCTGTTGAAATACTTTTAACCTCTAATTTGAAAGAAATTTACAGGAAATTAAAACATTGTGATAATTTAAAATGAACCATAGTGTACCCCTTGCATAAAACAAAATCTGATGTGTACACCACATGACTTCCTTGTACGGAATATTAAATTATACGCATTTTTTCTTGCATTTCATTTAAACTTATTAGATTGAATTAAACCTACTTCGCCGACAGCGCATAAACCACAATAGAATAAATGCATTCTTTAAAATTCACTTTGTTTACCATAGCGACACTCTGGCGCTAGGTTCATTTAACAGTATTATATTTCGTTCATATTATAACTCAGAATGCACAAAATTTATATCATTTCAAGAATTATCTAATCGTTGCCACATGTTCTATTCAAATACTATAATAAAGCTAGAACGATGTATAAAAGAAATTAAGCAAACAAAACAAAAAAGAAACAGTTTTTCACAGACGATTGAGTATTTCTCATTCGATTAATTCAGTTTTCACTTCGCGACAAGGCAAAAATACATAAAAACTCAAAATATCTGTATTAAAAATTACGAATTAAATCTTAAACGCTTATTTCCTCGAAAAAATTCCAGAAAGGGTTAAGCATGACTTAAATAATAAATAAAGGCGTTATCTTTGTTGTTGCGAAGCTAAGTTTCTCTAGACTGGCAACAAATCCGCTATCCTGCTGTTTCAAATGTAAACAAGAGCAATGACCGCCATCAAAAACATTACTAGGCTTAGTGGCACTTAAACAATTTTAAAATTGTTGATAATTCTAAAAATATTGCAGACAAATTTGCTAAAGGCGTAAAAACCTTAACCGAAAGATAAGAACAACATAATTCAATCATTTTTAAAGCCAAAAATGTACAATTTACAAACATATAAGAGTAAAGAAACCAAGATCACTGAGCTGGGTAACAGAGTGGATATATATATAAATATATTTATATCCGTTTGGTGCGGCCGGTTGCAACCAAAATACGAGGTGCACATCTACATGTTATAGCAGTCCTACAAAATTTCAACGTTCTGAGGCTACTCGTTTTTGAGTTATGCGAGATACGTACGTACGTACATACGTTCGTACTGACGCCAGGAAAAATTCTCTTCAGAATTCATTTTAAAGCAGTTTTACAATTTTTTTGGAGGAAAAGAGTGCTTTATTCTGTCCTTACGTACATATATCACGGAAATACATCGTTAAATTGCATTTGAAAGAGGTCAAAATGGGATATTTTCGTTGAAATATGTTGCCTGATACTTTTCGCGATTACAATACTTCCTTTTTACTTCGTACAAGGAAGTAAAAAAAGTAGAAGGCAGTTCTAGATCTCCCGTTGTACTCGGCCAATTGATGAAATTTAATTTGCGTTTTTCATGAGTTGAAACAGCGATTTAGGATATATATTAGATTTATAGATAGCATTGTTCTAGCATAGGTATTCTGACACAAAATCGAAAATTTGTGTCAGAAATTTGCGACATTTTCCTAAATGGAATTCCTATTTTTTTTTTTTTTTTTCCCATATTTCGATTCCCAACAGCTCAAATTATGCCAAAGTGCCAACTCATGTAAAACACGCACAAATAGTTTTTAAAAAATTAGCTCTTAAAATTTCAGCTTCTTAACGTTAATTGAATTTAGTGTATGTTTACTAATATCTCTTTATTCATTAAATTTACTTGACTCCTTTCATAATTCGAAATTTGGGTTTATTCAAATGAAATTTCCAGATATTTTCTGATTTATCATTAAAATTTGTTTTTTCATTCTTTTAGAAATTCTTATTAAGGTTTCGAACATTTTTTTTCACAACGTATAAAATTTTTACCATCACTTTAAGGATGTATTTTTAGCATATCCACAAACAATTAGAATTTTTATTCAAAATCTGCGAAGACTTTTGTAAATATTCACCGCAGGTTTTATACATGAACATTAATTCTCGGTTAATTTCGATACGTGTTTCCCATTTTAATATTTGTCTGTTACGTTGGGAAACTAATTATGTTTAATTTACGACTTTTCTTTAATTTAAATGAATAAATAAACGAAGTTATATGAAAATATATTGCTTTCAAAATATGTTCTTAAAGATGATTTTAAAACATTGTGCAAACATTCATACCTTTGACAGGAGATATTTTATTGCAGCGTACATTTGCATACTAATTATCTACCACTAAATAAAATTGTAAATTTAATTTTATGTGTAATTAATTAATTAATTAAATTTTTAAAAGTATAAATTTATATATATATAGTTTTGGTAAAAGTGTGTGTCTGACTGGAAAAAACTATTTTGTACGTTATTTATACAACGGACACTTCAGTAGTGTTCTAACAAAAATGTAAATTATATTCTCTTAGAAATATCTTCTCATATAATAAATTAATTGTCACTTCCCATGCTCTTCTTAAAGACCTTAATAATAAAGGTGTTGATGTTATCTTTTCTCATGTACATGGCCACACTGGCAATCTAGGAAATGAAAGGGCTGATTGGTTGGCAAAACAAGCTACACATCTTCAAGTAATTACTCCAATGATACTTCCCAAGTAATTTTACAAGAATAAAAGTAGGGATGATACAATACTCGAGTGGAATGAACTATACAGAAATTCTACTAGTGCCTCTTTGACTAAACTATATTTTCCTTCCATTCCTCACAGACTGAATAATAAACACTTTTTCTACAATTTTGAAGTTACTCAATTTCTAACTGAACATGGTAAATTCAATTCATATCTGAAGAGATTTAGATTATCTAGTACAGACTTGTGTTCATGCAGTTTCGGGGGAGTACAAAATGTCGAACATTTGTTGTTCTATTGTTCAAAGCTCAAGGACGAAAGGAACTCATTTCTAGGTTAAACTCTGTGAATATTACATTTCCTCCCCCTCTTCACGTATTTGTCCAACACAAAATGGCTTTCTCTTTCTTCTGTAAATTTATCTTTTACGTGTCATCTGTGAATTTGTAAGCTTATTTTATTTTGTGTTGTGTTGTTGTATTTTTTTTTTTTTACTTATCTCTGTAAGCCTTGTTAGTATTATGTGGTGGTGCACAAGGATTTAAAATTTTCAATTAAACAAAATCTTCTAAGAAAACTCTAAAGAGGGAAAATTACATTTACAATGCGATATTTATTATAGTATACAGTTAATACAGTGTAGTTAGAGTAAATGCACAGAGATAGATCTGTAACTATGAAGCCCGGGCAGAAATTTTCCAGGATCACCTCTTATTGTAATTATCATTATGCAAAACGTCAGCACAAATATATTATTAAAATTTATTTAATTAAAATTAAATAGTTCAAATGATTTGGAAAACACAAAATCTTAAGACTAAAGGCAAAAAAATTACACCAGGCAAACAAAGATATATTTAAAAAAGCTTATTAATCTGCCATTTCTGATGATTAAAAAAATGCTTTTAACTTTTTTGTCAACAAAAAGCTAAAACTGTTTTTTTTTTTAACTTCTGAAAATGGTTTCAAAGCTTCATCAAAAGGTATGATTTTAGCTGCTACATTTTCAAAGGAAAGGACTGCCAAACCGTTTAAGACGTGTTTAAACGTTTTCGGAGTTCTTTAACAATGCCTGAGACGTATTTACACGAATTTAAAATCGCTCGAAAAATGTTTCAGAAGTGTGTACACGAGGGCCAAATTTGGCCAAAAATGCTTAAGACTTTCCCCTACCTTTCAACAGGCGGCTGCGAATTGACATGATGTACTTAACAGGGCTTGATATCTGTTGATGTGAGTGAAGATATAGGCGTGTTTCGAAATTTCACATATTTTTTATAAGCGATAATAACGTTAAATGTGGCTCACGCACTTTGTTAAAAGTTATTTGAAAGAACGAACGATGCATAATACAGTACAGCTCCAATTATCCGAACTCCGATTATCCGAATCGCTGATTATCCGAATCGCTTTCAGCATTTAAGAAGAAAATTAGAACGGAAACGTAATGTTGGACAGTCAACGATTTCGGGTATTAAAAGAAGCAAACCTACACTTTTAAACTTCGTGTCACTGCTTGAAAACGAGGATGGAAGTTCTTCAACCCAATTTCGTGTCCGATTCTTTGTGAAAAAGCTAAGATCTTAACTCAGAGGCTTGGTTTTTTATCCCTTTTAAAGTAAGTAACGGCTGTCTAAGAAATTTTAAGTGCAGTCACGGTGTCCGTCAAACAGTTTACTTTGACCGAGATGTTCAGCATGCCTTTCAGCACTTGTAAGTACTGTACAGTACGCTATAGTACAACATGTACGTGAAAGTGTTGCATTTCCATTTTTATTAATTAAAACCTCTTTTTCTTTAAAAATAGTTTTTTCTCCCATTTTCAGCATGCAGTACATTCTGAAAAAATCCAGTTACCCGAATTTTCGATTATCCGAATGGGATCCCAATTGATTCGGATAATTGTAGATCTACTGTAATTACATGGGACGCTTAAATAACGAAATATATTAATCTAATTGCTTTGTAAGCCTATTAGCCACTATCTATTTTAATTTACCATGGGCGCCCCCAGATTTTAATATAAAACTGTACATAAATTCTATAAATAAAATTATTTAATTTATTTTAACATCTTCAGCTGGAATACATTATTACCGGAATTGGGAGCTCACTAGTGAAAAATTGGTAGTTTCGACGGCCGTAAAAAATCGCCAAACTATTCTTGATGCCAATGCTGCCAAAAATAATTGCGGCAACCCTAATAATTGAAGCAAAAAAGGAAGAATAATAGTAAATAACTATTTAAGATTGATGCTTTAATTTAGATGAAAGGTTAATTTCATATAATACTTTTTTTATTATTGTAATTTTTATGAAAAAGGCTAAACATGACTGAATGGAAGCAAAAGAGTAAATAACTATTTCAGATCCTTATTATAATTTATATAAAAATTGCTAAACATAACTGAATGGATGCCTGCATCGCTATTTCGCTACCGACTTATCGTTAAAGCATAATTTCATTTTGTTGGTTGTTCAAACGTAATTTTCTATAATGAATGATGCCTTTTCTTTGAATATATTTTCGGTAAAGTGCAGAATCGCTCACTTAATTGTTCGCCGCTTTTTACAAGGGTAAAAACAATTGGAGTTTTGTCAATTTTCTTTTACTTTTCAAGTGAAAATAGTTCGATGTGTACATAGATAAAGTCAAGGGTGTGCGCAGTGCCATTTTTGTGCAATTTTAGGATTTTTTTTTTTTTTTTTAAGTGAAAATATGTCGATGTGCATATGGATACAGAGTATGTGCAATTCTTAAAAACGCGTCAAGCAGTGAGTGATTTTGCACTTTACCCAAAATTCTATTGCCGACTTTTCGTCATGGGCAATTCCCAAATTGTTAAATCCATAGGATATCAAAAAAGGATTTAAAAATTAAACTAGTATTTCAATGGCGTCTTAAAAAATATAGAACTATATAAACTTACGCAATCTGAAACCACCGCGTACGCTAGATTTGGCGCTTTTGCGCATACATTTTCGCTGCAATTTTTTTACGGCCCTCAAAACAGAAGAGTACCCAGATTTGTTTTTATTGTTACTTTAGTAATTACTTCTACGTTTGCACTGACATCAGCATCTTGGTCAATATGATTCAGAAAGGCGTAGACAACAGGCGTTTACATTTTTAAAACCTGAACTTGACAATAAGTTTAATTTTACATATTTTAAAAATCTGAAAGTTATTACAACCCAGGGCACATGCTCTGCAGGATTTCATACAGGATTTGCTAAAGGGTAACTTACGTAAATCAAACCTTGAATACGAAAAGAAACCAGAAGAGATCATTATATATTACCCAAATAAAAACTTCCCCAAACTATCCTCATCTGGTTAATGCAAGTCAGTGTCGCTTTTATAAGTGACCGTTTAGGAAATCTCTTTCGATTTGTTGTGTCTGTCTGATATTTAAATGAGCAGATTCCGCTTACAGTATGTCTGCTTCATTCTAATCGAAAGCGGACGAATGACACAGGCATAAGGTTTAGTATTGCTAAATCAACGTTTTTACGATAGAAGTTCAGTTATTACTGGAATGTGCGAGACTCTTTGCTACTCAGCATGTTTCTGATTATCAAAGTTTCCGGATGGGATGATATTACATCCCAGATGGTCTTCTTTTAATGGCTCCAAAGTCCACACGTTAGGTTTATGGGTGTAAATATTCACTGCAAGTTTTAGAAATTAACGTTTTATTCCCGGAATAATTTCGATAAGTGTTTCCTATTTTAATATTTGTCTGTTACGTTGTTAAACTAATTCTGGTTAATTGACGACTGATTTCATAATTTAAAAAAATCTGGTGTGTACACCACATGACTTCCTTGTACGAAATATTAAATTATACGCATTTTTTCTTGCATTTCATTTAAACTTATTGGATTGAATTAAATCTATTTCGCCGACAGCGCATAAACCACGATAGAATAAATGCATTCTTTAAAATTCACTCTATTTGTTTACCATAGCGACACTCTGGCGCTAAGTTCACTTAACAGTATTATATTTCGTTCATTACTCAGAATGCACAAAATTTATATCATTTAAAGAATTATCTAATCGTTGCCACATGCTCTATTCAAATACTATAATAAAGCTAGAACGATGTATAAAAGAATTTAAGCAAACAAAACAAAAAAGAAACAGTTTTTCACAGACCATTCAGCATTTCTCATTCAATTAATTCAGTTCTCACTTCGCGACAAAGCAAAAATACATAAACCTCAAAATATCTATATGAATTATCTATATGAACGAAGAAATCTTAAACAGTTATTTCCTCGAAAAAATTTTAGAAAACATTAAGCATGATTTAATTCGCAATGATAAATGAAGGCGTTATCTTTATTGTTGCAAAGCTACGTTTCTCTAGATTGGCTACAAATCCATTACTCTGCTGTTTCAAATGTAAACAAGTAATGGCTGCCATCAAAAAAAAATTATTTCACTTAGCAGCACTTAAACAACTTTAAAATTGTTCATAATTCTAAAACAATTGCATACAGCTTTACTAAAGGCATAAAATCCTTAACCGGAAGATAAGAACAACATAATTCAATCATTTTTAAAGCAAAAAAATGCACAATTTACAAACATATAAGAGTAAAGAAACTGAGATCACTGAGCCGGGTAACAGAGTGGATATATATATACAAATATATTTATATACGTTTGGTGCAGCCGATTGCAACCAAAATACGAGGTGCAAATCTACATCTTATAGCAGTCCTATATACAAAATTTCAACGTTCTGAGGCTACTCGTTTTTGAATTATGCGAGATACATATGTACGTACAGACGCCACGAAAAATTCTCTTCAGAATTCATTTTAAAGCAGTTTTATAATTTTTTTGGAGGAAAAGAGTCTTTTATTCTGTCCTTACGTACAGATATCACGCAAAAACATCGTTAAATTACATTCGATAGCGGTCAAAGTGGATATTTTCGTTGAAATATGATGCCTGAAACTTTTCGCGATTACATTACGTCATTTTTACTTCGTACAAGGAAGTAAAAAGTATCTCTTCCAATGCTACAAAAGACGTTATTATCTTAAAAAACATAAAAATTTTAGGTAAAATATTTCTGTAATTATAATGAAATTCGTCTTAAATATGTTCGAACATCTCCTGTATATTTTACTTCCATAACAGCTAGAATACTCACTTGCGAAGGCTGCAAGAGGCTCGCAAGCCGGGCTGACAACAAGAGGTTCAAACACATCGATTCAGTTTTCACATAACGCAGAACTTCCGCGACTGAAATCGAAAAGAGAAATAGATACAATCTCAATTCTTTTGAATCAGCCTTTGCGTTGTTTTCAAGACTAAGAAATAAATTATGTGTATTAATAGAAAGCAAAGTATCTATATGTTATAAGGTAAGTCATTATGATTTAGAAAATAAAAATACCTGTACATATGATGTACAAGAATTACCTTTTCATTGCAACAAATTTTAGTGCTTAATTAAACAGAAGTATTAAGAACCTGTCCTGACGCTTGCTCATTGAAATTAAGTTTAAATAAGAATTGAATTACTCAGAATTTAAAATACATTTCATTTAATTACTGAACATAAACAAATTGTAATTTTTTTTTTTTTTTTTTTTTTTTTTTTTTTTTTTTTTAGTCCAAAGGGATTTCAGTCCCGAAGAACTATTGCTTTCGTTTTGGCATTTTGCGTCGGACTCATAAACGTCGGTTAACTTTTAAAACTGTTGCCACAAAATGTTAGAGTCCTGCATTATATTTGAAGAAATTAAATAATGAAAAATCTGCATAAATGATTGTCTATTTCTCGCATTGTGATAAAACAATGGTACATAGAGCCATCGAATTTTGAATGACGAAATCCTACTGCGAATATGGGCATCTGAAATCCCAAATTTGGAATTTGTTTTATTATAGATTTTATATTTTGTAAAACTTTAACGAATTTTTGATTTACAAACTCAATGCTTTAAAAGCGAGAAATGGCAACGTTATATATAAAAAAAAAAATACTTTTATCTCCAGCTCGCGAGACTGTGTATATCGGAAATTCTAAAGATATGCTTAATTTAACATTATTTTGCGATATTGCTCTTGAACTGAATTTTATGGTTTAAGTGCAAAGAACATGATATTTAATAAATAAAGGTAACACTCAAAACGTTAAAAAAACACCCCTTTGAACGTAATTTAAAATCTGAAAAATTTCAGATTTTTTTTTTTTTTTTTTTTTTTTTAACCCAAAGGGTGTTAACGCAGAAGAGCTATTAATTTCATTTTGGCATTTTGCGTTGAAAATTTTAAATCTCGATTCATTTTTCAAAATGTTGCCACCAAAAATATTACAGCCTTGTATTATAAGAAAAGAAATTAAATAATGAAGAATCTGCATAAATGTATGTATGCTTCTCGCACTGTGATAAAACAATGGTATCTAAACCCATCCAATTTTGAATAAGGTACGTTTTCACCCGAATTATAAGGGTATCTGGAAGCCCAAATTTGGAATTTGTTTTATTACCTATTTCATATTTTGTAAAGAATTTATGAGTTTTTATTAAGAAACTGAACAATTTAAAGCGAGCGATGGCAACACTGTACGAAAACATATTACCTGCAGCGCGAGAGACTGTGTATCAGAAATTCTAAAGATAGGCTGTTTTAAATATTTTGTGATATTGCTGTTGAATTTAATTTTATAGTTAAGTGCGAAGAACACTAGATTTAATAAATAAAGGTAACACACAAAACGTTTTAAAAAAACGCCGCTTTGGACGTAATTTAAAAACTGAAAACTTTCAGATTTTTTTGGCCAATTAAAAACTTATTAAATTTTTTTAAATTTTATCTTTTATCTGTGAATAAAAATACAAGTTCATACCACTGTATGTAAATAGTTATAAACTTCTTTATTTCTTATCACAGCTTGATTCCGATAAAGTTTGCAGTCTGTAAAAGATATTACTAGACTTTCTCTAGATTTTCTAGTAAGATAAATTACTAGAAATTACTTGGTAGATGCTTCTTGGTCAATCAGGTTCATGTGTTTTTAATTTTCAATTGTGAACAAAGCTTTTCACATATAAATGTATTCCCAAACTAACCCGTTATTCTTAGTGCAAAAATTCGTTACTGGGCTTATATTATCTTTTCACAAGTACGATTAAGTTTAATAAAATCTGTATCTTCAGATCTTTGAATAAGATTTTACTGTAAATTACGCTAATTACACAGCAAATTAATTATCTCCATTTACAGATTTTCTGGTGAGATATTTGTGTTCCTTTCTAGTGGTCATAGAAACAATCTAAACTAGGACTACAAATAACGAAATCTTGAAATCATCTGGAAAGCATTCCTTCCCTTAAGCACTCTTATGCATCAATCTAACCGAAACAAAACATTCAACCATACCAAGCATCAGACATCACAATTAAATCTAGCTTATTTTAAATCATATTAAACAGGAGAAAAAATATTTAATGCCATTCCAACTTTATACGATGTTTTGACGTGTAATTTACTGAATATAGTACTTGCTATAAATAAAACAATTATGGTTGCGCAGTTATTAACCAAAACAGAATTGAGCCTAAAGACCATTTGAACATTGACCATAAGTTAATTACTGCTTGGCAGAAGTATTACAATAACCAAATGTCTGTTTTATTTCTTCTGGCGAGGCTCAAAAATAGCTAGTAGAATTGATTTTAATACTTATAATACTCCTCTGTAATTCATAAAATTTTGTTAGTAATTTATTTTTTTGATTTAATAATATTTTTAGTCCAAAATGGCACAAGCCCAGAAGGCATATCAGTTTCGAAACGGCATTTTGCGTCGCTTTACTATAAATGTCCGTTCAACTTTTCAAACTGTTGCCACCAAATATTATTGCCTTGTATTATATTTAAAGAAATTAAATAATGAAGAATCTACATGAATCTACGTATGTTATAAGGTTCCTACCTAGAATTTATAGTTAAGTGTGTGGAACCTCGAGAACTGGTAAGCGAATAATGGCTTTAGCTCAGGAAACAGAAACGTAAACTCAATAAGGCTTAATTACCCTTTATGGCTCAAAATAAGGTTTTACAGATAGTCCTTTCTCAGGAAGTAGAGAACGTGAACTTAAGAATACTAAGAAACAAAACTTAACTAAAGATATAACCGAAGCTATCAAAATTTACAAGAGTTGGCCTCTAAATGTTAATAACTAAACGGCGACAGTTAAACTTCGACTTAAGTACTGCTCTCCATTCATTTGCATTTAACCGCGATTCTAAAAACTCACTCTGGCCGGAAATTAGAAGCTGAAATTAGAAGGGATAGGAAAGCAACTTTAACTAAAGATAACTGCTCAAAACTTAGGATAAACCTTACATGGTTTATAGCATTGTGAAAATACAGTGGTACCTAGAGCCGTCCAATTCTTAATAACGTAGTCTTTCACCCGAATATGCTCACCTGGAAGCCCGAATTTGGAATTTGTTTTGTTGTCTATTTCACATTCTGTAAAATTTTAACGAATATTTGATTAACAAACTCAGCGATTTCTAAGTGAGCAATGGCAACGCTGTACGGGGAAAACATTTTTATCTCCAGCTTCTATCGAGAGACTATCTATCGAGAGTCTATCGAGAATTCTTAAGATATAGTGCTTTTAAATATTTTTAGCTCAAAGGTTCTTGAAACGTTCATGTGTATGTGTGAATGGGGGGAAGAAGGCCCTTTGGCCATAACATGAAATCTGAAAGCTTTCAGATTTTTATTAGTCCAAAGGGACAAAGCCCCTTCGGACTTTTTATTAGTCCAAAAGCTCTGAGGGACTATTGGTTTCGTTTCACGATTTTGCGTCGAATCGTTTTGAATGTATCAAATGAATCTTCAAAACATATTTCTGATAACAATTCAAATTAATTTTGACATTTTTAGTTCAAACGGGCTTTGTCCCTGAAGGACTACTGTTTTTGTTTTGCGTTGGTTCGCTATAAATGTCCGTTTCACTTTTCAAACTGTTGCCACCAAATGTTAGAGTCCTGCATTATATTTGAAGAAATTAAATAATGAATAATCTGCATAAATGTATGTATGTTTCTGGCATTGTGATAAAACAACGGTAGCTAGGGCCATCCAATTTTTGAAGTAAATCCAGAGTGAATATGGGCATCTGGAAGCCCAAATTTGAAATTTGGAATTTGTTTTATTATCGATTTCGTATTTGGTAAAACTTTAACGAATTTTTGATTAACAAACTCAGGGATTTCAAAGCGAGCCGTGGCAACGTTGTACAGAAAAAAAAATTATCTCCAGCGTGTGAGACTGTATAGGAAATTCTAAAGATATGCTCAATTTAAAATTATTTTGCGATATTGCTCTTGAACTGAATTTTATGGTTTGAGAGTGAAGAACATGATGTTTAATACATAAAGGTAACACACAAAATGCTAAAAAAAGCTCTTTTCAAAAATTCCCCCTTAAGAAAACGCCTCTTTTAAAACCTGAGACCTTTCAGATTTTTTTTTAAAGAATTTTTTAAAAGCTGTTATTTCTTCAGTTTGAGTTCTACGTTCGCCAGCTTCAAAAATAATGCAAATGGTTTAGCTCTCTGTCCGACAAATCCGAATATATACACTGAAGTGACAAAAGTCATGGGATACCTCCTAATATTTTGTCGGTCCTCCTTTTGCCCGGCGAAGTGCAGCAACTCGACGTGGCATCGACTCAACAAGTCGTTGGAAGTCCCCTGCAGGAATATTGAGCCATGCTGCCTCTATAGACGTCCATAATTGTGAAAGTGTTGACGGTGCAGGGTTGTGGGCACAAACTGACCTCTCGATAATGTCCCATAAATGTTCGATGTCGGGCGATCTAGGTGAAAAGATCATTCGCTGGAATTGTCCAGAATGTTCTTCTAACCAATCGCGAACAATTGTGGCCCGGTGACATGGGGCATTGTCATCCATAAAAATCCCATCGTTGTTTGAGTAAGTGAAGTCCATGAATGGCTGTAAGTGATCTTCAAGTAGCTGAAGGTATCCATTTCCAGTCAATGATCGGTTCAGTTGCACCAGAGGACCGATTGCATGCCATGTAAAACAGCCCAGACCATTATGGAAACACCACAAGCTTGAACACTGCCTTGTTGACAACTTGGGTCCATGGCTTGGTGGGGTCTGCGCCACACTCGCACCCTACCATCAGCTCTTACCAACTGAAATCGTGACTCATTTGAGCAAGCCACAGTTTTCCAGCCGTTTAGGGAGCAACCGATATGCTCACGAGCCCACGAGAGTCACTGCAGGCGATGTCGTGCTGTCAGTAAAGGCACTCGAGTCGGTCTTCTGCTGGCATAGCCCAAGGAAGACAAATTTCGCCGCACTGTCCTATCGGACACGTCCCTCGTATGTCCCACATTGATTTCTGAGGTTATTTGACGCAGTGTTGCTTGTCTGTGAACATTGACAACTCTACGGAGACGTCGCTGGTCTCGGTCGTCAAGTGCAGGTGGTCGGCCACTGCGCTGTCCATGGTGGGATGTTATGCCTGAAATTAGATACTCTCGGCACACTCTTGACACTGGGGATCTCGGAATCTTGAATTCCCTAACGATATCTGAAATGGAATGACCCATGCGTCTAGCTCCAACTAACATTCCGCGTTCAAAGTCTGTTAATTCTCGTCGTGCGGCCATAATCACGTCAAAGCTTCTTCACATGAATAATGTTGCGCCTGCGCGCGCATTTCATTACTAACGTCGGCGCATGCGTCTTGAGCTCTTAGAGTTTTGTGACATGAGATTGTGAGCTAAGAGCGTGTGAGAGAATTCGTGGCTTCGAGTGGCCATGAACGATGTAAATTAATGAGAATTAAAGTGAGATATAATACAGTCCATTGTTCCTGAGTTTATTGAATTATAGTGTAGTGCCTGTGCAAAACATCGTGGTCCGTCGAGCCGGAGATCTATGGATTAAGAGTTAGTTACAAGTTACAAGTAAGTCAGCAGTTTCGATTTAAGAATAAAGTGTCATTTTGTTATTTTGAGATACTGTGTAAGAGTTTTGAGAAAATTTATATACTGTGTTACTGTGTTTAAGTAATTGAGAAGAATTACTTATTATCTTGTGTTATTTCATTAAGAGTACAATGTTGATAAAAGGTGCACTTAAAGAGGATTTAAAGCTATTGGCTTTAGAACTGAATATAGAGTTAAGTGAAAAGATAACTGTTACAGATTTAAATTTAGCGATTAAAAGTAGTGAAGCTTTTAAATCCGATCCCAATTCGGTAATAGAATTGGGTAATTCCATAGTAGAGCATCGTAAATCTGAAGAAGCTAAAGTATTACAGTTAGAACAAATTAAATTAGAGAGATGTAAAACAGAACTGGAAATTGCTCGATTGCGAGCTGAAACCAAAAGTGTTAATAACGATCAAAGCGAAAATAAAGGAGAAAGTTCCGATTCCTTAGATTCTCTTATTAAAAGTATAAGAACACTAACATTGAAGGTTCCGAGTAAACCTGAAAACTGGAGTTATTTTTTCTCGTCTTTAGAAAGAGCTTTCGTGACAAAAAATGTGCCTGAGAAATCTAAAGCGGAAATATTGTTAAACTTGTTAGGGGAACGGGCTTCGAACATTATCGTGTATATTAGAGATGAGGAGCTAAGTGACTATGAAAAAGTAAAAGCTATTATTCTAAAAGAATTCGAACCTACACCACAAATTGTTTTAGAAAATTTTAAAAAGGCTCAACGCCTAAATGAGTCCCATGTGCAGTTCGTGTCGCGATTAACCACAAATTTCGAATATTACTTAAAATTGATGAAAGTGTCTGATTTTGAAACTCTGAAGCAGTTAATAATATCAGACAAATTGTTTGAAACATTAGATCGAGAAACGTCAGCCCATATTTCTATAAGGCAAGCTGAAAGTTGGTTTCCGCCTCAACAAATGGCAAAGGAAGCAGATTTATTTTTCACATCTCGCGGAAAGTCCCTTGCCGCAAGTGTGGACAGTTTTCAAAAATCCCGCAACAATTACAAAACGTCGAAAAATGTTTCAAAGGTATTCCTTGCCGATGTAAAAGGCTTAAAGTGTGTTCTTTGTGAGGAGAATCATTTTTTGGCAAAATGCCCAAATTTCTTGAGACAACCGGTGAATGATCGGGTTGAAATCATCAAAAGTCATAAATTATGCTTTAATTGCCTAACATTAAACCATTCCGTCAAAAACTGCAAATCAAAGTTTTCGTGTTCCGTTTGTGGGAAAAGACACCACATGACATTGCATTTTCCAGTAGAAAATAAATCATCGAAAGAGAAGGAAAAAAATAAAAACGAAACAGCGAGTAGTTCCAGTGTGTTTTCCCCCCTAGCGCCAGACTTTCTGCCTAACAGCGGTAATACTCTACTTACAGCGACTACTGTAAACAGATCCAAAAAAAGTGTTCTTCTGAGCACGGCTATTTGCTTTATTAGTGATAGTATGGGTAAGCTACATCCAGTCAAAACATTACTTGATGGCGGCAGTACTTCATCGTTTATAAGCAGAGACTGTGCGAATAAATTCAACTTTGATTATGAGAAGGTAAACATTGCCATTTCCGGATTAAATGATGCCTTGTTTACAATTCGGAAAAGAGTTTCGGCATGCATTAGCAATAAAGATAAAAGTTACGTAAGACATTTAGACTTATTAGTAGTACCAAAAATCACACAAGACATGATTCCTTCAAGGAAAATTGATATTAAAATGCAGGATTTTTGTAACATAAAATTAGCTGATGAGAATTTTAATGTTCCAGAACGTATAGAGATGCTTTTAGGAGCAGAGGTTTTCTTTGAGATATTAAAATCTGAACAAATTCGCTATGAAAACACGGGTCTTATTTTACAAAACAGCGTGTTCGGGTTTATAGTGTCGGGAAGCGTTACATCAGAAGAACAGAGCCGCGTACATTGTGGGTTAATGAAAACATCTAATGACTTAGAACAAACAATGAGAAAATTTTGGGAAATAGAGAATGTTGAAATAGCCATTCCAAAAAATAAAGAAACAGCAATATGTGAAGAACATTATGTGCAAACTCATAAGCGGGATGAAAAAGGGAGATACATTGTAACAATGCCATTAAAGGAAGATCCTATTTGCTTAGGAAATTCAAAGGATGTTGCCCTTGAGAGATTAAATTCCCTATGGAAAAGATTAATTAAAGACCCTGAATATTTGAGTCTGTATCAGGATTTTTTAAAGGAATATGAAAAGCTAGGGCATATGACTGAGGTTGAAGAGAAAAATGAGCCTAGGGTAGTGTACTATATGCCACATCATGGGATATACCGTCCTCAAAAAACAACAACTAAATTGAGAACAGTGTTTAATGCATCATGTTTAACATCAAATGGAATTTCGCTAAATTCTTTACAACGTAATGGAGGGGTTATTCAAGATGATCTCTTTTCAATCATGCTTAGATTTAGAAAGTACCAATTCGCATTTACGGCGGATATTAGAAGAATGTATAGAATGATTAAAATTAACCCTGAACAGAGATGCTTGCAGCGAATCCTGTGGAAAAAAGAAAATGATGCACCTGTGAAAATCTACGAGCTTAATACCGTGACTTACGGTACAGTTAGTGCGCCATACTTAGCTATGAGAACTCTTAAACAATTGTCGATTGATGAAGGTCCAAAATTTCCATTACCTGCGCCAGTCTTACTTAAAAACTTTTATATGGATGATGTGCTTAGTGGAGCGGAATCTTTGAGTACAGCTAAGGAACTTAAATCTCAGTTAACTGCAATACTGAAGAGTGCAGGAATGACACTGCACAAGTGGTGCAGTAATCATGCTGAACTTGCGGAAGATGATCACTCCTATTCCTTTCCTAATGAAGCAGAATCTACAACACTTGGAGT
Source organism: Stegodyphus dumicola (assembly GCF_044657685.1). Taxonomy (NCBI): domain Eukaryota; kingdom Metazoa; phylum Arthropoda; class Arachnida; order Araneae; family Eresidae; genus Stegodyphus; species Stegodyphus dumicola. The sequence goes on from NC_140775.1 coordinate 183,107,476, forward strand.
GTCTTGGAGGTCTAGAAGAGACTGTTTCTGTTTTAGAGAGAAACTCGATAATGACATAGTTGCTACCAAACGACAAATATTGTCCACAATTGCAAGATTGTTTGACCCGATTGGTTTACTAGGGCCAATCATAAGTAAAGCCAAAATATTCCTCCAACGGTTGTGGTTGTTAAAGCTGAATTGGGATGAACCACTACCAAAAAAGGAAGCTGATGAGTGGAAGAAGTTCTCTACTGAACTGGAAGTTTTAAGTAAAATAGAAATTGAAAGGTTTATTCTTATTGCAGAAAAAGACTGTGTAGAACTTCATGGATTTGCAGATGCCTCTGAGGTAGCATACGGAGCAACCATATATTGCAAGTGCCGTTCGAGAAATGGAGAAGTGAAGACAAGGCTAGTGACGAGTAAATCCAGAGTCTCGCCTATTAAACGAGTTACTATTCCGAGACTGGAGCTATGTGCGGCAGTCCTACTTGCAAGGTTGATGGTTAGAGTAATATCTGCATTAGAGATTTCTGTGAACAACGTTTATCTGTGGAGTGACTCCATGATCGTGCTTTCATGGATACAAAAGGAGCCTTACCAGTTGAAGACATTTGTTGCAAATCGAGTGGCAACAATTCAAGAGTTGACTAATGGTCATCAATGGCGTCATGTGTCATCAAAGGAGAATCCGAGTGACCTTATATCCCGAGGTTTGGATCCCAGTAAACTTCTACAAAATGATATGTGGTGAAAAGGCCCTCTGTTCCTGAGATACGACGACTACCCAAATAGAGAGATTCCGGTAGAAGTCATTGTGAAGGACTTTCCAGACGAACTTAAAATCCTTAGTGACTCTAATATTTTTCTTAATGTGAAAGCTAACCCTTTCATTGAGGATTTCTTAAATTTAAGTAAAAATTACACTAAAATTATTCGTATTTTAAGTTTTATTTTTAGGTTTGTAAACAACTGCAAGGGAAAGGACAAGGTTTCAGGTCCTCTTCAGAGCTCAGAATTAAAATTAGCTGAATTCAAACTGATTAAGCTAATTCAAGATAGTGAATTTAAAAAAGAAATCTCAAGCCTTGAAAAGGAGGGTAAGATACCTCCAGATAGCAAGGTAAGAAGTGTTTTTCCATTTTTAGATCAATATGGAATTTTAAGAGTTGGAGGCAGATTAGCTAATTGTAAGTTGAATTTTGATAGGAAATTTCCTATAATCTTACCAAAGAATCATAAGTTGACTAATCTAATTATTGTGATGTTTCATAAGAAATACATGCATATTGGTCCACGAGGCTTACTGTCTATTGTTAGACAAGGGTTTTGGCCCTTAAACGGGCGTAACACTTGTAGAAAAATAGTACATGAGTGTGTCGTATGTTTCAAAGCAAAACCAGTGCCCTGTCAACAACTTATGGGTCAACTCCCTCAAGAAAGAGTCAGCCCGAATTTTCCATTCAATTGTGTTGGAGTTGATTTTTTTGGTCCTTATTTTATAAAATACCCACATCAGAGAAAAGGTCGCCTTAACAAGGTGTATGTGTGCATTTTCGTTTGTTTTGTTACCAAAGCTTGTCATCTTGAGTTGGTAACAGACCTGTCTAGTCAAGCATTAATTGCAACCTTAAAGCGTTTTTTCAGCAGGAGAGGCAAGTGTGCACGCATATTTTCAGATAACGCAACCAATTTCGTTGGTAGTAACGCAGAATTAAAGAAATTGAATAGGCTAGTCAGCAAACCAGATGATGAATTAGGTAATTATTTATCGAGTGAGAGTATTGATTGGTCGTTCATTCCCCCTAGAGCTCCCAATCATGGAGGTCTTTGGGAGGCAGGTGTCAAATCTGTTAAGTTTCATTTGAAACGCGTAGTAGGCAATTTGAAACTAACCTATGAGGAGTTTCTTACAGTAATTGCTCAAATTGAAGGCATTTTGAATTCTAGGCCCTTGCAACCTTTATCATACGAACCAGAGGATTTTGATATCTTGACACCAGGCCACTTCCTGATAGGCAGACCTATCACGGCTATTGTAGAACCTAATATTTTAAACGTTAACGATAATAGATTAAAGAGCTGGCAAAAATTGACTAAAATAGTACAAACAATTTGGAAGTATTGGAGAAATAACTATTTGAGTGCAATGCAAGGAAGAACTAAATGGTTCTTTGAAAAAGACAATGTCAAGGTTGGAACTATGGTAATTTTAAAGACTGATAATGTTCCTGTATATAATTGGCCTCTTGGGAGAATCGTAGAGATATTCTTAGGTAAAGACAATAAGGTTAGAGTAGTTTCAGTGAAAACGAAAGGAGGTATTTTTAAGCGATCAATTAATAAAATTTGTCTTTTACCTATGCCAAATTAAACAAAAAGTATGTTTGTAATTAATTATTGTATTTTCTTATTATAGTAGTTTGATTTGTTGATGTTATTATTTGATGTTTACAATTATTTACCTGTATTTCGTATTGTCACTCTGTGTAATTTTTTATTGTAAGATTTAATTTTGAATGATTACATCATGTCAAGGCGGGCGGTATGTTGCGCCTGCGCGCGCATTTCATTACTAACGTCGGCGCATGCGTCTTGAGCTCTTAGAGTTTTGTGACATGAGATTGTGAGCTAAGAGCGTGTGAGAGAATTCGTGGCTTCGAGTGGCCATGAACGATGTAAATTAATGAGAATTAAAGTGAGATATAATACAGTCCATTGTTCCTGAGTTTATTGAATTATAGTGTAGTGCCTGTGCAAAACAAATAACTTGAACACAAATGAAAGCCCTGCCAAAGCACTTCCCATTTATACATTTTCTACGCGATACTACTGCCATCTGTATATTTGCATATTGCTATCCCATGACTTTTGTCACTTCAGTGTATAACGTTTATATATACTCGGCTATACATAATATATTATTGCGTGCGGTACGGGTTCGTAATAAATTGAATGCGCAAGTCCGATGAAATGTGAATAAAATTTATTATTATCCAAAGAATAAATACAAAATGCTTAAATTTCCTCAGAGATATTCTTTCAATACCGTAATATCTAGTTATATTTTAAACTGCTAAAGCGAATTCAAAGTAGAGAAAGCTAATCCGATCTTACCGTGAATTCGCTACAATCAATAACAAAAACTTAGTAAACAACCGAATTGAGATGTTTTGCTCCAGCTTTTATAAGCTATTCAAATGCGTATTTTGTCGATTTTTCTGAATTGCAAGAGTACATTTACAAGATATCTATTTATAAAAATGTTAAATGCGTGTGCTTCTGTATTTTAATTTTTCCGGGGGTAGCTTTCCTCTAAATAAGTCGGTGTCCGCCGATAACATCGCGGCAAAAACATCGCGGACGAAAACGTCGCGGAGAAAACAACGCAAGGCGAAAACGTCGTGCTACAAAACATCGTGGCAGAAAACATCGCAGTTCTAAAACATCGTGGTACAAAACATCGTCGTCGAAAATAAAGCGGTTCAAAAACTTCGCAGTTTAAAAACATCGTCGTCGAAAATATCGTGGTAAAAAATAAAGTATCTACAAATCATCGCATGACGATAACATCGCAGACATGCTTTTCTCAGGCTTTAATAACTATAAATGGATATTCCCATAATGATTTGTGAGCGCAAGATGTAAAGAAGGATAATTTTTACTTTCATATTTTTTATTAAATATTAAATTTTTGCTGAGAAAATAAGAAAGAAACTTAAGCATAGAAAATTAATGCAACTTATAGCACTTAATAGAATTTTAAACCGACATAGTTAACTAACAAAGACCATTAATAAATCATTTTTTATAAAGTTTTTACAGGTAATTTTTCATAAAAAGTAAAACTATTAAGTTGCATTTAATTTTCTATGCTTAAGTTTCCTTCTTATTTTTCAGCAAAAATTTATTAGTTAAAAAATGTGAAAGTAAAAATTATCCTTCCTTACATCACTTGTGTTCACAAATCATTATGGGAATATCCATTTACAGTTATTAAAGCCTGAAAAAAGCATGTCTGCGATGTTATCGTCATGCGATGATTTGTAGATACTTTATTTTTTACCACGATATTTTCGACGGCGATGATTTTAACCTGCGAAGTTTTTGAACCGCTTTATTTTCGACGACGATGTTTTGTACCAGGATGTTTTAGAACTGCGATGTTTTCTCTTTGCGATGTCTTCTCCCACGATGTTTTGTAGCACGACGTTTTCGCCTTGCGTTGTTTTCTCCGCGACGTTTTCGTCCGCGATGTTTTTGCCGCGATGTTTTCGGCTGTAACCAAATAAGTCTCGTGCTGCCATGGACGGGAATATAAAACAATTTTAACTACAAATTCTACTAAAAATAGCTAAGTAAATACAAAAACCGTACCAATATGGTTTCGAGATGTCTTTAAAAAAGTATATATATATACGTATACCTTGAAATATGTCCAAGAAATTAAGGCACACGGTAGTTTTTGAAAATGGGGGCTTTCTTAGCGAAACTCCGTGCCGATTAGAAGGTTAAAAGATAAATAACCCTCAAGTTTCAAAGATTATGGGAGAGCGTTTAACAACATAGCCTGATTCTTACTCAATTCTGAATTTCTCCTGCTTGCTTTAGATTGCCAGACTCGGACCATTTTATGTTACCAGTCACTTGTATTGTATCGTATGCTATAGGCGTACGTTATACATGTACGTATCGAAGTATGTGTTTATTTTAACGAATGGGGCATTTATATGTCTGTAAGATAATATATTGATAGAAAAGAGAAAAGAACAGAGGGCGTAATATGTTGATAGTCCCGGTGGATATATGGAACCTTTCTTCTGCCACAAGCGACTTCCTTTTCGTCTGTTGGCAAGAGCAAGCGAACGAGCGGTGCATGAACGAAAGGGGAGATGTGTGTGTGTGTTCATTACCCAACATTGTTCAATTACCGTCGGCTTGCCAATTTCCTTAATAACGCCTCTGTCAATAGATAAATTTCAATTTCTCTAATGGCGCACACAAAGGCTCTCTCTCTCTTTCTCTCTATCTCTCCCCTTGCAACCCACCTCTCATCCTTTCCCCTCTGATGCAATGAAAGGTGAGCTCGGAATTTCCTAGCAGCAACCCCCCCCCCTTTTCTTGTAATTAAGGAGGGCGACAAATAAGGAACCCGTAGCAATTTAATTATTTGAGCGGCGTGTGTTAGTAGCGAAAACAACTGCGGGGAAAAGCGACCGGTAAAATGGTCCCGTTTTGTGTTAGGTGGGTTTAAGAGCTTCCTCAGCAGAGGGAGAGAGTTGCAACATTTGGCGACTTATCGCCCATCAGAGCATTGTTAGTGTCAGAAAATAAAAAATGAGATTTAATTAACGTAAAACACTTCCGCAAATGTTGATATGAATTGGTAAGCTTATCACAGTATTTCTTGGCTCATGCAGAAACAATTTTGAATAAATATTAGCAATAGAGATTTAAACCTACTAGGATAAACATCTACAACTGAAAAATCTAAACAAAAAAGTCCTTAACAGGAAACACTAGTCAATTAAAATAAACTTTTAATAATTCAGCTGAATATTTCTTATTATTAAGAAATTATTAGCAGTTATTACTAGTATAAACTTCCTTCAAGAATTCTTTTTTTACCTAAAGGATGTTAGCACAGAAGGACTATAAATTTCGCTTTGAAAGTTTACGTCGAATCACTTTTCAAATTGTTGCCACCAAGTGGTAGAGCCTTTAATTATATTTAAAGAAATTAAATAGTGAAGAATCTGCATGTATGTACGTATGTTTCTCTAACAGTGATAAAACAACGGTACCCAGAGCCATCCAATTTTGAATAACGTACGCCTCCACCCAAAATATGGGCATCTAGAAGCCCAAATTTGGAATTTGTTTTATTAGCTGTTTCATATTTTCGAAAGAATTTATGAGTTTTTTTTATTAGCAAACTCAACGATTTCAAAGAAAGCAATGGCAACATTGCACGAAGCATTTTTTTTTTACTCCAGCGCGGGAGACTGTGTATCGGGTAAGATTTGCTCTTTTAAATATTTTGTGATGTTGCTGTTGAATGGAATATGGTTTAAGTGCGAAGAACAGGATATTTAATAAATAAAAGTAACACAGGAAATATTTTAAAAAATGCCCTTTTGGGCGTAATATAAAATCTGAAAGCTTTCACACTTTTTTTTTTACTGGCATCAAGAAATTTAGTCACTGCAGTCACTATTGATTTTTCAGCTTTGCAAAGCTTTTAGGATTGCTTCGCATTCAATTCTGAGCAATTTTTTTAAATTTATTTTTCTTCAGAACTTTTATTTTTACAAAGTGACCAAAACAATTTGCAGTCACTACTTCATCAAAAGATTAATCGATGTTTATTGTCTTATTTGCGACAGCATGATTATTATTTTTTTTTTACATAAAGGTTCAATTGCACACTATGTTAACGCGCTGTTGTTTGTTTATTCAAATAAAAGATTCTGCTCCACCAATACAGTTTTTCTCAGAGCTCAGTGCAAAAAAGACGTTTGTCATCATTTGGGGGGAGGGCAAAATCTAGAGTCTTGGATGTGAAAATTATGTTAATGGCTCGCGAAATTTTAACTTGCGAATTTAGGGGTCCATAATATCTAAACGGTTGCCGCTGATCTAAGCGACATTCAAAATAATAAGTCTAGATACGAAATACTTATCTTGGCAACAGTGAGTGTAACCGAGGAAATATTTTAATTCCCAAATCACCGTTTTACCCAAGGCTGCGTTATTTTTAGTTATTGCATATTCGCCATTTTTAAAATTTTAACAAGTGACCGGGACAAAATGCAAACTGGTCGGGACGCGGGGAGCACATCATCAAGTTCCGACAATCCCGGTCAAAGCGGGACGTCCGGTAAGCTCAAGAGATAGCTATCTAAGGACAGCGCTGTCCAACCTATCATAGCTCGCGGGCCATATTTTCTTCACCAAACATTTCGGGGGCCACGAATGTTGATAAATGAAAAGTCAGTTTATGTTAATTAAAAAATATTTTGTTTATACTAAAAAGAAAACTTTAAAATATTCGTAATATACTAATGAGAACATTGCGGCCGTTTTAATGGTTTAGCAACAATATCTTTTATGTCCCCATTGATATTTGTTGTGGCCAGGGGAGATGGGACAACTCATCTTCATGCTCAGAAAACCAGTCTTGGACAATGTGAGCTGTGGGAACAGGGGCTTTGTCGTCTTGGAAAACACCATCACCATCGGGGAACAAAGTTTGTACCATGGGATGAACTTGATCGGCCAAAATGTTCACATAAATCTTGGCAGTCCTGTGCCCTGACACAGTTATCATGGGGCTAGCAGAGAACCACGATATGGCTGCTCAAACCATAAGAGAACCCCCGCCATGTTTCACTCTTGGCAACAAGCAGTCTGTATTATAGGCTTGAGATGGCGTTCTCCAGACGTAAACTCGGCCAGAAGTGGGAAACAATGTGAAAGAAGACTCGTCAGACCATATTACTCGCTTCCACTGCTCTATAGTCCAGGCTTTATGACTTAAACACCACCTTTTCCTGTTACGGGCATTAGCATCACTGATGAGTGGCTTCTCAATTGCAGCACGGCCAGCAATTCCCTGTTTATGAAGCTTACTACCTTGCTTACGGAAGCACCTACCATACGTGCTCCAACAATTTGCCCACGTTCGAAGTCTGTTAACTCTGACATAATGCAATGACAACCTCACATAACAGAACTCCGACAACAACTGAACTGTTTAGCACATTTACGAAGTTGTATAGGTGGCGTCAGTAGTCAAAAACGCCAGCGCCACCTACATATTTCATTATAATCAATCTTTCTTTTCAAACATGCATTTCACAAGGTGTTTCCATATTTTTGTCCATCCACTGTATGTTAATTTTATTAACAGTTAAATTTTAAGTTAAAGTTCCTTTCCTGTCAAATTCTTAACTTCAACTTACTACTTCCGGCCAGAACCTAGTTTTGGAATTTGCTGAATATTTAATGAGAAGGAGCTGTATTTAAACCACGAAGTTACTTACTGAGACAGAGAGAGAGAATCAGAGTTTCTGAACTACGCGCGTCTGCCTTTTTGGCCGCTCTCTCTCTCAAAGCTGTTTTTACGCTCGGCCGTACTCAGGCCCTTGCTATGCTTCGTAGTAAAATAGGTTAAGGGGCCAACTCTCTTTGAACCTTGATAGCTTTGGCTATACTTAGTTAGTTAATCTTAGTTTCAGTTTAATTCTTAGTCTTTTAAGTTCAAGTCCAAAGTGCGGGCTTTACTTGTACACTCCCAGGCGGAGTTTTGTTGAATCTTATCGAAATAATAAAGGGTTAGTTACCCTTCTCTCTTGTTGTTTCCTGTCATCGAACTCTAGCGATTATTCTTAGGTTCCTCACTTCCAAAATTAACTTAGAATTCCAAAGTGAGGTACCTTACAAACTAAAATTGCTGTTAAATTTTCATCAACGGCAAATTCTGTGAGAAAAAGATGAACTTCTTTTCGAAGTGTAAAGAACCTCCTCAAGCACTTTCCAGCACTTAACCAACGAACGTTACTTTGTAAAAGCAGATCTCCATAGTCAGTTTCCAATTCATCCAAAAATGTTTTAAATTTTCGGTGTGTAAGATAACGATTTCCACCGCGAATTAAATTAGTAATTTTGCAAATCTGTAAGGATCCTAAGTTTTACTAACGTTTATTTTATTTTAAATCTTTACTATCACTTCTTATTTTCTACTTCCGGCCAGAATTAAAAGCTTTAACTTATTTATGCAAATTTGTCTTGCTAACGCCAAGTACTTAAGTTGTGGCTTTTAGCCAAGCAAGAGAGAGGAAGGAGTTATTAGAAGCAGGCCCCTTGCCATAGTAGTTTTACTCGGTTGCTGGTTGCCTTCAAGGCCAGAGGTTTAATCTTCTTGATAATTTTAAACGTATCGTAGTGTTAGCAGCTCTCTGTACTACATACGGATTTTGTTAAATAACGGCCAATCTTAAAGTTAAGCACTTGTATATTAATCCAAAGTTAGTTTAGTTAGTAGTTTTATATCCTTACGTTCAGACCACAAGTGGTTGGTCTCTGTATTCCGAAGTCCGGAAATCTCTGTAAAGATAGAAAAATATAGGGTTTCGTATACCCTTCCTGTGTGTATTGTCTACTTCACAATTTATTGAACATAGCTTTAGTAAGCTCCCTGTTCCGAGTCAAGACAATTCATGTTTCCAAAGCAAGTAAAGAGGAATACAAGTCCTGATAAACCTTGTTCATTACGTCTTTTAGTTGTAGGGATAAACCACATAATGCCTGCTGATGGATAATACAGTGTAACATACGCCATGTTATTCCTTCTTTTTGCAAAATTCCTGATGAAATTGTAATTTTTAGGTTTACTTTAGTTTCCTTTTTTTAAACTTTTTAGTTACTCGGCCCCATCCTTTGGTTTCTCGGAGCGTTATTAAAGTTCTTTTTAATCTTTAATTTGATTTTGAGCACGGCTGGGACGCTTGTTGCCGTCGTTTGTGGTTTGATGGGAGAAGTTCTTATAACCATAAGGCAGCAATGCCAGGCGGGTGGGCTTCTTTCCAGTTTCTTACCATACGATGCAAATCTATTTTACATCATAATTTTCCAGAATAATAGGTGTGTTTATAGTAAGCTGATCGTTACGTGTGGGCATATGTATCCCGTCTTTGGTTTTAAAACCGTTTGTCAAATGCCAAATGCTAAATTTACCTTATTTATGACATATTGTTTTCACTTGGATAGAAAACGGGGTAATTGTTTTTAGATTCGTAGTCAAAGGGTTAAACAATTTAGGCCAAATATTCAATTTATTGCATCAGTACAATCAAATGCAGCCATCACATCCATTAAAATCGAACTTTTGTGCAAAATGGAATCTATGATTTTGTTTGTGAAAACATAATTATATTTGTAAACTTTAAATTAATAGTAGTAATGCAAAAAGTGATAAATACGTTTAAACGTAGATCTAGTAAACTATTTTTTCGGGAAATGTTTTTCACGTTCTTAATTTACGAGTAATTTTTATCCTTAAATTATTTATGTACAGTTATTTGTATTATGATTATGTATTATACTGTATGTTATAGAAAAAACTTCATGTAAAGGGTCGATGAACCCCCTGTTTTTGTAAAGGCTCCATATAAGAAAACATTTAAAAGCCTTTGCTTTAGAATTGCGATCTAATTTTATGTTAATTAACTCAAAGATCTATAAAATTCTATAAGTTTTAGACGTTGTTCTACAAAATTATGTTTGTAGATTTAATAAAATTTGGTTTGGTTTGGTTTATTTAAGTATGGCAAAGCACACTAGGGCTATCTACCTAAGGGTAGGGATGCCTTCGTGGAGGACTTTCTTAGGGAAACTGGCTCGTATACACGTTACACATGGGGAAAACCACGAAAACGCCCATGCAGCCAGCTCGTTCGCGGGATTCGAACCTCGGACCGAACTACCAGCGACTTTACCGCTCGGCCGCTGGTGGGCCTAGATTCTATAAAGAAATGAGTAGGTATTCTATGCAGATTTGGGCAGAGATTCTATAATGAGTCCATAATATATAATCATGAGTAGATATTCTATGCGAATTTGTACAGGGATTCTCTAAAAATTTGAGCAGAGTTTCTGAAACTCCCACCTATAGAATTTTATATAATGCGTACAGATTTCTATAAAAGTTCCTATACAAACTTTTTGTGATGAAAAGATTATAAAATCCAAAATAAATAAATAAATTTTTAAAATCTAAAAGTATTCAGATTGGGCTTAATATTAAATCTGAAACCTCTCAGATTTTATATTACGTCACAAAATAATTTTACATTAGATCATAAAAGTATTCTATATTATATCACAAAATAGTAATTTAAAAAGAGCATATCTTTAGAATTTCCGATACACAGTCTCGTGCGCTGGGGTTAATTTTTTTTTTTTTTTTTTTTTTTTTTCCGTACAGTGATAACATTGCTCGCTTTGAAATCATTGAGTTTCTTAATCAAAAACTCATAAATGCTTTATAAAATGTGAAATGGATAATAAAACAAATTCCAAATTCGGGCTTTCGGATTCTCATATTCGGGTGGAGACGTACGTTATTCAACATTGGATGGCTCTAGGTGCCGTTGTTTTATCACAGTGCGAGAAACATACATACATTCGCGCAGATTCTTCATTATTTAATTTCTTTAAGTAAAATACAGGGCACAAATATTTGATGGCAACAATTTGAGAAGTGATTCTCTTTACGTTTTCGATGTAAAATGCCAAAACGAAATTAACAGCTCTTCTTGCTAACGTCCTTTGGGCTAAAAAATTTATTTGGGGATTTAAGGGAAATGAATAAAATTTTCATTTTTGAACAGAATATTTTAACCTTATCTAAATTTTGAGATGGACTGTGTCATGGAGGAGGGATTAAAAAACTTTTAGTACAGATGTGACTTAATAAAAATAAATACATTTCAAACAATAGTTAAATTTAATTAAAATTAAAACCGCTATTTCTGCTGTCAGAATTATGCATATATTAATTACAAGCTATAATTAGAGGAAGTACAATTTTGTAATTAACAACATAAATTTCATATTTTAATTAATATTACGATTTAAATTTACTTTGCTCTTTTATAAGATTACAATATTGCATTAAATAGCAATATTGTACAAAAAGATTGTGGAACACGTTACATAAATACAGAAATTAAAAATACGTTAGGGAAAAAAGGCAAAAATTTCTATTAAAAAATACTTTAATAATTATGAATACAAAATGTTTATTTTTACTTTTCTCTACCCAGTATAATGTATAGGATGCTTTAGTTAAAGATTGAATATTTTGCATAATTCGTTACCATACTATCCTATAACGGATTTATGAAATTTCCATATGATTTTGCAAAGCAACATTTACATAGAAATCTGCTCTGCAAAACCTTCATAAAATTTGTGTAGACTTTCATAAGGAAGGAACTCTGTAGGCGATCACGTATTAAATTCTATAGCAGGGGTGGCCAAAGTGCAGCTCGCGAGCTTGATATGGCTCTCGCAGGCAATTTGTGCGGCTCGTGCATATAAAATATACAGCGGTAGCCAAAATTGTGGACACTTTCGGAAATTTTTATATTTTTGAACTTTGTATGCTTATAGAAATCGTTACGTTTCACAAAATGCAAACTTGTATATATCATTTTAAAGAAAATTTATTACTGAATTCAATACAAAACACAAAATTCAATTATTTGCAATACAAAAAAATTAAACGATAATAGTTATCGATGTACATTAGATAGTGAGTTATCAGTACTTAGTAGGGTACCCTTTATTTTTGATTACAGCTTCACATCGACGTTTCATTGAGTTGACAAGAGTTTTAAGCTCTTCTTTCGTTATTACATGATGCCAGGAAATAATTATAGCCTCATTTAGTTCCCTTTTATTTGATGGGCGCCTCATTCGGACAAGAGTTTTCAAACGGTGCCACAAATTTTCTATAGGATTGAGGTCAGGACTGTTTCCTGGCCGTGACAACAATTTAATGCTCTTTGTACGAAACCACTCTTTCGATATTTTGGCCGTGTGGCAAGGAGCAGAATCCTACTGAAAAATAAACGAAGCATTGTTGGGAAAGAGATCTCTGATGGAAGGTAGAAGTTTTGGTTCTAGAATAGTGTCTATGTATTTTCTGGCATTCAGTGTCCCATCGATGACATGAAGGCGACCAATACCATCTGCTGACATGCATGACCAAATCATAACACTAACTGTGTTCTTCACAGTTGCTTGAATGCAGTCAGGATGTAGCTCTTCTCCTATTCTACGTCTTACATATTTTCGCTCATCACTACCGAACAACGATATCTTAGTTTCATCACTCCATATAAGTGACCACTGATCATCTGTCCAATTAATGTGTTCCTTTGCCCACTGTAGTCTTTTTTTTTTTTTTTTTTTTTCGTTGCTGAAAATTAAGATGAGGCATTTTTCGTGGAATTCTACCTCTCAGTCCAACATCTGTTAATCTTCTCCTGATTGTTCTTGAACTGACAGAAACACCAGCATCATTCAGATCACTTCTGATGGCCGCTGATGACATTTTTCTATCTTGGAGACATAGTCGTTTTATTTTTCTGTCATCAATAGATGTGGTGCACCTTTTTCGGCCTTTTCCTTCTTTGTTTTTTATTGAGTTTGTCTCCTGATATCGTAAACAAAACTTTCGGACTCCAGATCTAGTCACTGAACCACCCACCTGTCTTGCAATTTCAGCATAGGAAAGACCACTTTCTCGTAACACAATAATATTACATCTCTTTCTAGGTGTCCAATCTACTCTTTTATTTGATGTCGTTGCTTCTTGACTAAATATTAAAAATTTTTACAAAAATTCCTAATTGTAATTGCAGTGTATAAGAAACAGGTCCTCCTTCTACAGAACAAAGGAAAATAATGAATTGCTTCAAGTGTAAACATGATGTCAGCTTCTACTGGCAGTTACTAACATTTGATTGGTTCTCAGAACAAGAACATTGATTGGCCAGGAAAGCTAGACATTACAAACCACTTCATAACTGTGTTTTTTTATTTATATTAAAGTACATATAACTTTTTTGTATTGCAAATAATTGAATTTTGTGTTTTGTATTGAATTCAGTAATAAATTCTCTTTAAAATGATATATAGAAGTTTGCACTTTGAGAAATGTAACATTTTCTATAAGCATACAAAGTTCAAAAACATAAAAATTTCCAAAAGTGTCCACAATTTTGGCCACCACTGTATGTACGAAATATGGTAAACTAAAACTATTCTTGTGGCCAAAAAGAAGTAATTAATTAGTTTAGACTCTTTTTACAAAGTTATTAGGGATTTCTTTGTATTTAAAACATCCTCCACTACTTCTGTATTGAAGTAAATATGAACCTGTGGCTTTTATAAAACCTAGATGCGACTCTCGAACATTCCTGAATTCGAACATGCGGCTCTTACTGACATGAAGTTTGGCCAATCCTATTCTATAGGAATTTCTTTAGAGTTCTTTCAGTTTCTATAAATACTTTTCGCAAAGGAAAGTGGAAACAGATGACATATAAAATTTAAAAAATTGTTTTTATATATACCAGAGCCTAATTTACTTGTTCACAGCCTGAAATCTGTGAATATTGTTAAACCATCCGTTAAATATATTACTAAATAGTAAAAAATGATTTAAATGTATAGTAATTAATGTTCTGTTTCTTATTGATATATATCGACATATATGAGTAATATAAACAAAAATATTTTTATTTTTGTTTTTAAATGTCCTTGTGTTGAATGCTGATTTAATTTACGTAATCAAATTATTTTCTAAATTAACTGATAAAAATACAAATAAATTTTTCTGTTATTATAGCTTGTTACTTTAAAATAGGCATTTCAAGGCCATTGACTTCCCCCCATTTGCGATCTTAATTCATGTCTCCATCACCGCCCAGCATTTATTTTCTGCACCTCATTTGAGGCTGTAGTTCAAGTTAGCCTTCATTCGTCTGCATTTCATGAAGCGAAATACGTTAAACGGAAGTCAGGTAGGGTAAACATTTTTAAAAACTCGACATTTTTTTTTTTTTTTTTTTTTTTTGCACCTTATCGTTTCCTTGGTTACAAGTCAAATCGACCGGGTGAAAATAACCTTGAAGTTTCCCTTTTAAAATAACAGGCTAAAGAATTTTTTTGTTAGTAAAAATAATAATAATAATAATATGGGTTACTCATCTTTCTTATGCTTTTTTTTAAACTATTGTTAAACCGTGACTTTGATTTAAATTCTTGTTAAACCAGATTTTATTTTATTTTCCTTTTATCTACAAATCCAACTAGCGGAACTCTTTCTCAGAATAACTCATAATGTTTAGAACCATAAGAATATATCTTGTCAATGCTTTAATTCTAGAATTAAAACGCTGCATTAAGTATGGCCTCTTTCACATGTACCTTCTCTTCAGAACTGAAATAATATAACCTTCAAATGTCCTAGAGGATTGTTGCTGACTTTGGATAGCTCAGTTTCTAAGAGTGTCTTAATCGCGCAGGAGGAGCCGGAAGAAAATGACCAAATTCTATACCGAAGGTCTAGACTGCATAAACTCTTTTAAATGCTCATTCACACAGGTGGGGAAAACAAAACTGCCCTTGAATAATCTCTTCGTCTCTTAAGAGTATTTTTTCACGAAAATATAAAAATTTTTTTTCGTGATAGTTTTATGTATGCTATCCCATATTAAACACACTGCCATCCACGCGAGATAGTGGTTAGTGACGCTAAATCCCGTACCGAAAGACTTGGGTTCGAATCCCGGAGAAGGGAGGGATCTTTGTAAACGCCTAGTGTGTGTGCGGCAAGAGTGCACTCAAAATACAAAGTAAGCCGAAATCCTCTCGAAAGGTTGATGGCAGGGGAAGAGGGGGGAAAGAGCTTTGAACCGTACCCCGGGGTGTTCTCCTTCTGAATTCCATCTAGGCATAAACTTAGCAAAGCCCTGCAATATCTACTAATATACCTATTCGGATGCAAAGCCACCGTCCTTGCTTCAGCCTTACTTGTATTCCTCAATCCCTACAAACTATGACTGAAAAAAGGCCAGTTTCGAAGTCCAAACGCTCATATTATTGGTTAAAGCTTTGTATATTAAGGTCCTTTGCATCATTCTACATTTCACACAAATATATTGAATATATTGTTCATTAAGTCCTGAAATATAAAATACAATCCTTCAAGAACATAGGGCCCACCAGCGGCCGAGCGCTGAACACTGGTAGTTCGGTCCACTGTACCGGACCGCTGAACACTGGTAGTTCGGTCCGAGGTTCGAATCCCGCGAACGGGCTGGCTGCATGGGTGTTTTTAGGGTTTTCCCCATGTGTAACGTGTATACGAGCCAGTTTCCCTTAGAAAGGCCTCCACGAAGGCATCCCTCCCCTTAGGCAGATAGCTCTCGTGTGCTTTGCCATAATTAAATACACACACACACACGTTTTCAGTATGTATTACGCTTTTAATACACATTTTGCAGATATTAAAGTGATTTCAAAATGTTTTGTATTCAATACAGTAATTGTAGTTAGTATTAATAATATGGTAATAATAATTTTTACATAACTGATGATAATATCCAGTACCCTGGATATTAAGAAGGATGAATTATCCCAAGTTTTTCTGAACATTTTACAAAGCACGAGATAAAAATAGTTTCCCGAAATTATATAAAGTTACTTTCCAGTACCTATCGCTGCCAGTAAACAGTTTCGATGTTGACAAAAACCTTCCTAGAAACGTGCTATTTAATAAAGAACATATAATGTAAAAATGCATTTAGGAAAATGTAACGCTTTCAAAAACGTCTTCAAAATAAATGTAATTTTCGGATCTAAAATAAAAGTACTAAATACGTTTTCAGAATCTGAACAATTTTCAAGAATTAATCAGAACAAATATCAGTTGAAAAGTGTATAATGTAATGTTTCCAGAAATACATATCCAGAATTTGAGTGATTTTTAAATCAAAACTTCAGTTAAATACATAATATAATGTTACCAGAAATACATTTCCAGAATTTAAGTGATTTTTATATCTAAATTTCAATTAAAATATGCATAATATTGTAATGTTTCCAGAAAAATATGTTTTGAAAATTTTAGAAAATTTTAAATCTAAATTTCAGTTTAAAATGCATAATGTTATGTTTCCAGGAATAAGTTTCTAGAATTTGAGTCATTATTAATCTAAATTTCAATCTGATTTTTTGATGGCTTATTCGATTACGGCAAAGTACTCAAGGATTATCCGCCTAAGGGAGCGTTCGTGGAGAACTTTACAAGGGAAAGTGGCTTGTGTACATGTTACACATAGTGGAAAAACCAGGGAAACACTCATGCAGCCATTCCGTGCAATGGAGTCGAACCCCAGACGAAACTACCGGTGTTCAGCGACTTTACCGCTCTGCAGCTGATGGGGGCTAAATTTGAATTTCAATTTCAATTGAAAATGCTGTAATGTTTCCAGAAATAACTTTCTAGAGTTTGAGTGATTGTTAAATCTAAATTTAAATTTAAAAAAAAATAATACAATGTTTTCCTGAATCTAAGTGATTTTTATATATCTCTATTTCAATTAAAGGATGCATAATATAATGTTTTCAGAAACACTCAGAATTTAGTGATTCTTAAGGAGGCTCTTACACCTTAACACCCTTAAGATCTTCGAATATGTTACTGTTGCAAGACTTCGGCTATCTTATTTATTTTAAAAGCAATTATTTCCAACCTTTTACAGCTCACTACATAATATAGCTTCTTTGGGAACTAGTAACCAGGAAGCTTGTGTTGCTACAAATATTTTTATAATTTAATCTGCTTTGCAACAAAATATTTTATGCGTTCACGTCATGTTTCCACCTTGCGCGCATGATATTTTAAAAATGGCTAACGGTACATACTTGAAATTTCATAGAATTCGTTATATTGGCACTATCTTCTAACTGAATTTAATATTAAAAATTTTGATTCATGAAAGTATTACAGATTTTTTTAATGAAATACATTTTATAAGCTCATTTCCAAATAAAATAAGAATTTAACATGAAATTCTTAGGATTTTTGGTTCACAGTAGCTTTCAATTATTATAAAAGCTGCATATTAAATATGGAATTTAATTAAGCAACAGAATGTTTTAAACTGTGTGCTCAAGGTGGTAAGGCATAAAACATTTTGTCACAAAGCAGATTAAATTATAAAAATATTTGTGGCAACACAAATGTTTTGGTTACTAGTTCCCAAAGGAGCTATATTATGAGCTGTAAAAAGTTGGAAGTAATTGCTTTTTAAATAAATAAATTATCCCAATTCTGGCAACAGTAACATATTTGAAGATATTAAGAGCTTTAAGGCGATTAAGATCTTAAAAGCTTTAAGATTTTCTCTTAAATCTAAGTTTCAATTAAAAAGTATAATATAATATTTCCAGAATATTAGTGATTCTTAAATCGAAATTTCAGTTAAAAAATATATAATATAATGTTCCTAGAAATAAGTTTCCAGAGTTTTAGTGATTTGAAATCTAATTTTCAATTAAAAGTGTGTAATATAACGTTTTCAAAATTTGAGTGAATTTTAAATCTAAATTTCCATTTAAATGTATAATAATTTATAATGCTTCTTTAATTAATGTGCTATTTTGTTTTGTTTTGCTTCTTTTCTGTAGGTATATCTTTCAACGAAGAGCTAATATAAGCTTCTACCACAATTTTTTTTTCTGAAATAATTAGTATAAATCCTAGGCCACACAATTTCGTGAATTCTCGGCACTTTACCGCGCAGCGAATTTTGCCTTGTTTCTCCGGGACAGATGGTGTTATGTACAGTGAATGGACAAAAATATGGAAACACCTTGTGAAATTCATGTTTGAAAAGAAAGATTGATTTTAATGAAACATGTAGGTGGCGCTGGCGTTTTTGACTACTGACGCCACCTATACAACTTCGTAAATGTGCTAAACAGTTCAGTTGTTGTCGGAGTTCTGTTATGTGAGGTTGTCATTGCATTATGTCAGAGTTAACAGACTTCGAACGTGGGCAAATTGTTGGAGCACGTTTGGTAGGTGCTTCCGTAAGCAAGGTAGCCGAGGTGTTTAGTGTTTCAAGAGGTACTCTATCGAAGATTTATTCCGCATATTTGAAAAGCGGAAAAACATCATCTGCTAAATCACAGCGCGGACGAAAGTGTGTCCTGAGTGATCGTGACAGACGATCATTAAGGGCAATTGTGACGAAAAATAAAAAGAGCACAGCTGCAAAAGTTACTGCTGAAATGAATGTTGTGTTACCGAACCCTGTGAGTACCAAAACAATTAAAAGGGAGCTTCATAAACAGGGAATTGCTGGCCGTGCTGCAATTGAGAAGCCACATTATCAGTGATGCTAATGCCCGTAACAGGAAAAGATGGTGTTTAAGTCAGAAAGCCTGGACTATAGAGCAGTGGAAGCGAGTAATATGGTCTGACGAGTCTTCTTTCACATTGTTTTCCACTTCTGGCCGAGTTTACGTCTGGAGAACGCCATCTCAAGCCTATAATACAGACTGCTTGTTGCCAAGAGTGAAACATGGCGGGGGTTCTGTTATGGTTTGGGCAGCCATATCGTGGTTCTCTGCTAGCCCCATGATAACTGTGTCAGGGCACACGACTTATGTGCCAAGACTTATGTGAACATTTTGGCCGATCAAGTTCATGCCATGGTACAAACTTTGTTCCCCGATGGTGATGGTGTCTTCCAAGAAGACAAAGCCCCTGTTCACACAGCTCACATTGTCCAGGACTGGTTTTCTGAGCACGAGGATGAGTTGTCCCATCTCCCCTGGCCACCACAGTCACCAGACCTGAATATTATCGAACCTTTGTGGTCTACATTGGAACGGAAAGTGCGTTCTCGTTATCCACCGCCAACATCGTTACCTGAACTTGCCACCGTTTTGCAGGAAGAATGGTATAATATTCCCTTGGGAAACATACAGGAACTGTATTTATTCATTCCGAGAAGACTGCAAGCTGTTTTGGATGCCAACGGGTTTCCTACACCATATTAAGCAAGGAAACATGTTTTTTTAAAGGTGTTTCCATATTTTTGTTCAACCCCTGTATTTAACTATGGCAAAGCATACTAGGGTTATCGGCCTAAGGGGAGGGATGCCTTCGTGGAGGACTTTCTAAGGGAAACTGGCTCTTATACGCGTTACACACGGGGAAAACCACGAAAACGCCCATGCAGCCAGCCCGTTCGCGGGATTCGAACCTCGGACCGAACTACCAGTGTTCAACGACTTTACCGCTTGGTCGCTGGTGGGCTATATGGGATAGAATTACTACTCTATTATATTGCTTTGTTAAAAACTGTCTTATTTACGATATAGCGCAAATGAAACATGTAGTTCATTGTTTATTTACCAATATGTAACACACTGTTACAAAACATACTGACGCCAAGCTGTAATTATAATAATGTGTTCAGTTCGGTCTTCAAGAAAGCTGATTAATTTTTATTTTAAATCCATTACTTAGGTTCCGAGCGTCAAAAGAAATTTCATCCTTTGAAAAAGTCGCCAAGGAGAGACACCTTGGCGCGCTTTTCCCACAATGAAATTATAATTGGTTTGGCGTGGACCATCGGAAACATGGCAACCCTTTCTCTCCTTCGTGATAAGCATGGCTCCCTCATATCATTTACCCTCTTAATGAACAAAAAAGATTAAAGTTTTATTTTTGGCTGACGCTCTTCTATAAGCTATTAAGACCTCCCATACTACTTCTGCTAACCTTATATGCCTAGGGGTCGTATAACACTTTCAAGATTTCCCGCAAATCATATTTATAAAAACTTCAGTTAATAAAAGATTTCGCGAAATTTCTCTAAGCAGCCATAGATTAAGAAAAGTGTTCTTATAAATATGAACCTTTCTTTTGCTTTTTAGTTGTCGAGATTTTATAGTATATAACTCGATATCAATTTTCTAGAAAACACCAGAAATTAAAATAAAAAGTGAAAATTTTTAGAATAATATTGCATTTTAAATTATAATTATGATACCACTTTACAGTTTAAGATGATAATTATAACAATACTTTATAAAGTTTGACGGTAAAATACAAAAATTTTCTGCAATCGTCTTATCTCAAAATGCTATAGGGATTTTCTTTAATCGAAAATTATTACAAATATTTTTTAAAATGAACTTTCTTTGCGATTTTTGCCTTTATCAACTCAGTAAACACAAATAAAAGTTAAGAGTATTCTTGTGTAAGCATGGGATGCATAAAAATTTCAAGATTAACATATATGTATAAAATAAATAAAAATATTTTCAACAAAATTTGAATATATTTCCTAAGAATTAGCTATTCTTGTAACTTTCTTTTAAAATTATATAATAGCTGTCAGTAACTTTTCCTCCTAAACAGGAGTAATGAATTCGTTGTGACTAATATAACCACTGTTGATATAACAAGAATTTTTTGCATGTTTAACTACGAGAATTTTCTAATAGTTATTAGTGCTTTAAATGATATAAAAGTTAAATAGCAACGCTCTTAATTTTATGAAAATGTTTATTTCTTATTTATGAAGGGTATTCCGATAATAATGATGTTAATTTAAAACGAAATGGCAGTTAGTTTGTGATAACCTAGCTAAAATAGAGTTCCTTGAAAGCTAGAGTATTGAAGAGCTATGTAGCAACTATTCGCTGAGTTCATGTACTGCAGGAGTTTTTGTACGCTGAGTTCTTGTACTCCAGAACTCAGTTCTGAACTCCAGAGAAAAATTAAAACACTCTTTTATTCTAAGTCAAAATGCATTTACAGATGGCTCCTTTTGGACGTACAAGAAGCCTCCACTTCGGCTGTGATTCAAAATAGAAAGTGATAATTGATAAGTGACGGAGGACGTGGGCACTGTCCCTTTACCTTAATGGTTAATCAGTACAGCACCACGTCTGCCATTATCCAGAGCCGCCGGTGGGGTTCGCTGCCGTCCAAAATATGAAAACTAAATTAATGCCAGATATTTTTTTCCAATGGCGGACACTTGCCTATAACGGCATTGGCCACTACTAACGCCGGGCCCACCAGGGCCGAGCGGTAAAGTCGCTGAACACTGGTAGTTCGATCCGAGGTTCGAATGCCGCGAACGGAGTGGCTGAATGGGAGTTTTCGTGATTTTTCCCATGTGTAACGTGTATACGAGCCAGTTTCCCTTAGAAAGTTCTTCACGAAGGCATCCCTCCCTTAGGCAGATAGCCCTAGTGTGCTTTACCATAATTAAATACACCACCACCACTACTAACGCCAGAAGTGGTAGCCATTTTATTGCAAAGGCACCTAATAGGCGCCCACTTTACCTCCTATGAAGGAACAGACAATTTTACATCCATGCCTTCTCCGGGATTCGAACTTGGGCTCTTTGGTATCGCAGTCAGGCACCTCTAACCACTATACCGTCTGAGCGACCAGATAGATATAAATTTATTCAGCGGTAGCTGCCTAGAATCAGACTCGCAGAGTTCGGCCTTAGCTGGCACGTTTTAAGTACGGCCGTAGCATAGAAAGCTTTAACTAATAGCAACAAGGTGGCCGAAAGGCAGAACACGTTTTCCTACCAAAGTAACCCAGACTTCAGCTTAAATACTCGTATTACCTTATTTGCATAAAACGCAATACTTAAAAAAACTCATTCTAGCAGAAAAACGTAGGTGGGAAGTTTAGAAGATAATAGAAAGGCTCGTTCAAAAATAAAACAACCATTAGCGAAATAAAATAAAACCCCTGAAATGCTTAAAATATTACTACTGATCACTAACTTTAATCTGCGTCAATTCATGATGGTTAACACACGCTTCAAGAAAGTTAATCTTGGGCGAAATATCTTCTCTGATGAATCTCATTTCTGCCCGAATGAATACATTAACAAACAGTTTTGCCATTTCGAATGTGAAAGTAATCCACAAGAAGTGCTCGAGAAGCCCTCGCATTTGCAAAACGTCACTCCATGATGCGGTTTCTGACATAATGGCATCATCAAACCATTTTGGTTTTTCAAAACGAAGAAGAAGATACAGTTACAGCGACTGGTGAGCGATATCGATTGACGATAACAAATTTTTTATGACCAAATTTGGAGGGGATGGGGTTCCAACAAGACAGTACCACATGTTCAACTGCTCACTTGCAAAACAAATTCAGTAAAAAATAATTTTACGAAATGCAACTGATAATTTGGCTTCCCAGACGTTGTGGTTTAACTTCTTTAGATCGCATTTATGACGTTATTGAAATCAATGGCCTGTAAGAATAAACCACAAACTCTCGAAGCATTTAGAATAAACACCGAACTCTGCATTCGTAACATTAAGTTTGAGTTATTCCATACAGTCATTCGAAAGTTGTTTTTATGGAATTTTCCGTTTTGCATTAAATCGAAGTGGACTCGTAAATGATGTTTTATTCAAAACATAATGTCATAAATTATACTTCAAAATAATATAAATAGTTTTGTAGTATCTGAAAGAGATTTTATTTTATATATTTCGCTTTAAAATCATATCATTCTTATTGGAATACCCTTTATAAATCTATATTTAGATTAAATGCCATAACAAGACCATTTCCCTTTTCACTGAAACCTTAACTAAGGAAATGTTTTCTAGGCGAACATTCCACCAATGTTTAAACTGTAAGATTTATTTTAATTATTAACACTTTATTTTTTGTGTAAAAATCTGTTCCGAATTTCTGTTGTTTTGCCTTTACTTCTAAAATGCAATTCAAATAGGAACGGGATCAGAAGTTTTAGGGAATGGTTTGTCAATATCAGAATGTCTTGATGACTCATTATTCCTCAATTATTGTCAACCTCGGGTGACACTACTACCAGCTGATGAGTTTGCCTTTCAATGTGGCCCACCAGCGGCCGAGCGGTAACGTCGCTGAACACTGGAAATTCGTTTTGAGGTTCGAATCCCGCGAACGGGCTGGCTGCATGGGTGTTTTCGTGGTTTTTCCCATGTAAAGCGAGTATACGAGCCAGTTTCCCTTAAAAAGTGCTCCACGAAGGCATCCCTCTCTTAAGGAGGATAGCCCTCGAGTGCTTTGCCGTAATCTAATAAACCAAACCAAACCTTTCAGTGAAAATTACATTAACTGTTGCGGAATATCGGAACCAATAAAAATGAAAATTACGTTAACTATTGTGATTTGGTTTGGTTTATTTAATTATGCCAAAGCTCTCGACGGCTACGTTACGCACGCAGAAAACCACGAAAACGCCCATGCAGCCAGCCCTCTGGCGGGATTCGAACCTCGAACCGAACTACCAGTGTACCACTCCGCCGTTGATGGGCTTTAACTGTTGTAGAATAGTTTGCTATGCTAGCAATTTAAATACTTTGAATCTCTGTCGTTCTTGAATTTTTCAAGAAGTTCACTTAGTTAACTGTTTTAGTTTAACACTCTAACAGGAAGTTTAAATAAATTCTTCAGTTTTTTTTTTTTTTTTTTTTTACAAAATTGTCCACCAGCTTCGCCTTTATGGTTAACAGATTCCTTGTTGCAGTTGTCGTATTATGTACTTAAATATGTTTCATTAAAATTAATTTACTGAAGTCGGGGAACCTATTTGAACCTATTTGAACCTATAAGAGTTGTTAATTGGTCCGTACTCGGTGTTTGTTAATTGGTCCGTACTCGGTGTCGGATAATTGATTATTATTTCAAGATTATCTCTTTCGGCCTTGTTTTCTTAGTCCACCGCCTTCGCAGGTGATAAGAGAAGTACCAAACTGTGGATGGTCATCTTAAGAACGCTTTGCTGATGAAATTAAAAATGTAATATTTAATTGAAAAACTAAGACAGAATGGCTAATCTTTGGAATATGGTAACAGGTAGTTTGGCGACATTTTGGTAAGGCGATAAAAGTTACTAGCTAGGACTTTAGCAGTGTACATGGATAAAGTCAACAGTGTGCGCGATGTCATTTTTGTGCAATTCTGAGATGTTTTTTTAAAGTGAAAATATGTCGACGTGTACATGGATACCGTGTATGTGCAATTCTTAAAAACGCGGCAAGCAGTGGGCGATTCTGCACTTTTCCCCAATTTCGCACCTAATCTTCGTCATGATTAAGCACTTTTGTTCCATGAAAGTTCTAGCATAAGCGTAATTCGGCTAGCAGATTGTTGGGAAAAAAATGTTGAGTTAAAAAAAAAAAAAAAAAAATTGCGCTTACTCCATGAAAACAAAATGGCGTCCAAAAAAAAAAAAAACTAGCAGGTTGCTGTAGCAGGGTTGGTCGCCAAATTTTGTTCTTAACTTCCGGTTAAGGTTTTTATGCTTTTAGCTCTACATGCTATAGTTGTAGAATTATCAACAATTTCAAAATTGTTTAAATGCAGCTAAGCACATGGAAACATTTTTTGCCATAGCAGCCACATTTGTTAAATTTGAAACTTAATAGTGAATTAAGTCAGTTTCTGCACCTTTAGTAGCTTCTTTTTGCCGGATGGAACCAAAAGTAAACTTTTTGGTGCACAAAACAGTGGACAAATTTTTCGGTTCACAAAACTGAAAGGTTAGTGCACCGAAAAATTTGCTTTCTTGCCCGCAGGCCGAATTTCTTGTTTTTGCGTAGAAACTTTAATTTTAATTGTAAAAATTGTTTTTTAATTGTTTTAACTGTATTGGGTGCTTTATATTATTCTATACTTTTCAACTTTTAACAAAGCTACCTTGAGGGTTTATGTATTTTTGCCTTATCACGAAGTGAGAACTGAATTAATTGAATTAGAAATATATTTCGGCTAATCTTTGGAATATGGTAACAGGTAGTTTGGCGACATTTTGGTAAGACGATAGAGGTTACTAGCTAGGACTTTAGCAGTGTACATGGATAAAGTCAAGAGTGTGCGCAATGCCATTTTTGTGCAATTCTGGGATATTTTTTAAGTGAAAATAGGTCGACGTGTACATGGATACCGTGTATGTGCAATTCTTAAAAACGCGACAAACAGTTTGCGATTCTGCACTTTCTCCCAATTTCGCACCTAATCTTTGTCATGAACCACTTTTGTTCCATAAAAGTTCTAGCATAAGTGTAATTCGGCTAGCAGATTGTTAGAAAAAAATGTTGAGTTAAAAAAAAAAAAAAGTTTGCTGTAGCAGGGTTAATCGCCAAATTTTCCCAAAAAAATCGCCAAGTTACCATAATCCAAAGATTAACCGAAAGAATTTTTTTCCGAACGACAGAAACTATTTTATCTTTTTTCGACATTGGCCAGTGGCCCGAAGTGGTGGCCGTTTTATTGTGGAGGCACTTAATAAGCGGCTACCACCACTTCCTGTAAAGAGACGGACAATGCTAACTCCGGGATTCGAACCCGGGCACTTCGGTATCGTAGTCGGCTCTCCTAACCACTTACCATCTGGGCATCAAAAGACTAAAAATATACAATAGCACATGGGCAGAATCTATGTTTGAGTTTGTTAGTATAAACCGTTGGCAGTCTACCAAACAACATGGCACTAACCAAATCAAGGAGTATTTAAACAGTTAAATGTGATATTGTATCCTGATCGTCACTCACAGAACTAACTCATCATACGAAACTGAATAATTGGAGATTCACCATATACCATAGATTATTCTAGAATGGGTTATATGACCTCGGAGAATTGCATGAACGATCGTGCAGCACAATGTATTCATAGAACTGACTACATGACACGATGGAATCACAGAACTGATTACGTGCGCTTTACACTTAGATAATACTGATTAAGTTTCTCTCGGCTGTTAGGTCTTGATCAAAGTACTGGAGGCTGAGGTACAGTAGTCACCGATTAGTGTGATAACGCTTGTCCACCGCTGCTTTGATAAAATTAAACGATTGCAAAAATATTCTTCGAAACAACAATGAAATTTAATCAGTTTATTATAAATACAACAAGAAATGTAATAAATAAGTACTTTAACAGAATAATACTCATTAATAAAATGCAAAAACTTCCTTATGAACTGCTCATAACGTTTTTAATGCAAAAGTTCATTTATGAACTGTTTATAATATTTCTGGAAATTATTTATTTAACCGATGCTGTATTCCTAATATTAATATTCGGAAAGCCACCTTCATTGGAAAAGAATATGCAAAACTAAAATATTTAAAATAACAATGTTCGTGTGGAGGTGTCCCTGTATTAAAAATTCGGTGCCTCCGTTGTTTTTCGTCAGTGCGAGGAATATACATGCAGGTTCTTCTTTATTTTTCGTAAATAAAACATGGCGGTAACATTTGGTCTCAGCAATTTGAAAAGGCTTCGGGCAAAAAGAGATTTTCGAAACTAATAGCATCTCTGATGCTAATTAAATAACATGTCGTCAGAAAATTTAAATATAAATGTCAAAGCTTTATTTTATGTGGTCATCTCTTCTATGCACCTGTTGTTCAGCTCGGCATCATAACTGACCTATAAATACATCGAGGACAAATCTTCAAGTAAGAAGTCCGACGGCTGTCAAAAGAAAAAAATCTGATGTGTACACCACATGACTTCCTTGTATTGGATTTTTTCTTAAACTTATTCATTTAAACTTATTCGATTCAATTAAATCTACTTCGCTGACAACGCATAAAATACAATAGAATAATTGCATTCTTTAAAATTCACTCTACCATTTGTATAGCATAGCGACACTAGATTCACTTAACAGTATTATATTTCGTTCATATTATAACTCATAATGCACAAAATTTATCATTTAATTATATCATTTAAAGAATAGAATTATCTAATCGTTGCCGTATGTTCTAATCAAATACTATAATAAAGCTAGAATGATGTATAAAAGAAATTAAGCAAACAAAACAAAAAAGAAACAGTTTTTCACAGACGATTGAGTATTTCTCATTTAATTAATTCAGTTCTCACTTCGCGAGAAGGCAAAAATACATAAAAACTCAAAATATCTATATTAAAAATTACGAAGTAAATCTCAAACACTTATTTCCTCGAAAAAATTAGAGAAAGAATTAAGCATGATTTAATCGGCAATAATAAATGAAAGCGTTATCTTTGTTGTTAGGAATCTAAGTTTCTCTAGATTGGCAACGAATCCACTAGTCTCCTCTTTCAAATGTAAACATCAATGGCCGCCATTAAAAACAGGCTTAGCGGCAATTAAACAACTTTAAAATTGCTGATAATTCTAAAAATATTGCTCACAGATTTACTAAAGGCATAAAATCCTTAACCGGAAGATAAAAACAACATAAATCAATCATTTTTAAAGCAAAAAAATGTACAATTTACCAACATATAAGAGTAAAGAAACGGAGATCACTGAGCCGGGTAACAGAGTGGATATAGGATATATATATATATATATATATACGTTTGGTGCGGCCGATTGCAACCGAAATACGAGCACAATGCGAGGTGCACATCTCCATGTTATAGCAGTCTATATACAAAATTTCAACGTTCTGAGGCTACTCGTTTTTGAGTTATGCGAGATACGTACGTACGCACGTACGTACATACGTTCGTACAGACGCCACGAAAAATTCTCTTCAGAATTAATTTTAAAGCAGTTTTATAATTTTTTTGAAGGAAAAGAGTATTTTATTGTGTCCGTACGTACAGATATCACGCAAAAACATCGTTAAATTGCATTCGATAATGGTCAAAATGGATATTTTTGTTGAAATATGCTGCCTGAAACTTTTCGCGATTACAAAAAAAGAATAAAATCTGAAAGCGATTTTATATTACGCCCGAAAGGACGATTCTTTAACGTTTTGTGTGTTACCTTTATTTATTATATATCACGTTCGCACTTAAACCACAATTCAGTACAACAGCAATATCTCAAAATATTTAAAAACAGGATATCTTTTGAATTTCCGATACACAGTCTCCCGCGCTGCAGATACAATATTTTTTTCGTTCAGTGTTGCCATCGCTCGCTTTGAAATTGTTAAATGGCTTATTCAAAAATTCGTTAAAGTTTTAAAAAATTTCAAATAGATAATAAAAGAAATTCGAAAGTCAAAATTTGGGCTTCCAAGTACCCATGTTCGGGTGGAGGATCACGGTATTCAGAATCGAATGTCTCTAGGTACCGTTGATTTTTCACAATGCGAGAAACATTCATGCGTTCACGCAGATTCTTCACTATTTAGTTTCTTTAATACAGGGCGACAATATTTGGTGGCAAAAGTTTGAAAAGTGAAGCAACGCAGAAAGTAAAACGACCCAAATGCACTTTGAGACTAATAGCCCCTTGGGTCTAATGCAACTTTGTTCTAAAAATGATGCACCTGGAGTAGAAGATCAGTTCCTAGCAACTTCATTACATATTTTGTTTGGTATAAAATGAAAAACTATAAATTGATAAAAAATGGAAATTTTTTTAATAAATTGTTGGGGGGAAAAGGACTATTTTTAGTCCAAAGGGGTTTTGTCTCTGAAGGACTATTGTTTTCGTTCTGCGATTTTGCGTCGAACCACTATAAACGAGTATCTCTTTTCCAATTGTTGTCACCTGCATTATATTTAGATTCCTGCATTATATTTGAAGAAATTAAATAATGAAGAATCTGCATAAATGTATGTATGTTTTTCGCATTGTGATAAAACAACGGTACCTAGAGCCATCCAATTTTGAACGATGTCGTCCTACTGCGAATATGGGCATGTGGAAGCCCAAATTTGAAATTTGGAATTTGTTTTATGATCGATTTCATATTTTGTAAATCTTTAAGGAATTTTTGATTAACAAACTCAAGAATTTCAAAGCGAGCCATGGCAACGTTGTACAGAAAAAAACATTTTCATCTCCAGCGCGTGAGAGTGTTTATCGAAAATTCTAAAGATATGCTCAATTTAAAACTATTTTGCGATATTGCTCTTGAACTGAATTTTATGGTTTACGTGCGATGAACGTGATATTTAATAAATAAAAAGCCCAAATTTGAAATTTGTTTTATGATCAATTTCATATTTTGTAAACCTTTAACGAATTTTTGATTGAGAAACTCAACGATTTAAAAGCGAGCAATGGCAACACCCTACAAGGGAAAAAAAAATTTTTTTCTCCAGTTCGCGAAACTGTGTATCGGAAATTCTAAAGATATGCCCATTTTAAATTTATTTTGCGACATTGCTGTTGAACAGAATTTTATGGTTTAAGTGCGAAGAACACGATATTTAATAAATAAAGGTAACACACAAAACATTAAAAAAAAACGCCCCTTTGGACGTAATTTAAAATCTGAAAATTTTCAGATTTGTTTGTTGTTGTAGTTTTTTGTTTTTGCTTTCACAAAACAGCAGCAAATATAATCTTTTACAAATGGTTTCATCACGGAAACAAAATTCATCCTATGATATAATAGCAAACTTAGGCAACTTAGGCTTAAAATATGGGTTCCAAAAAATTAATCTTTCATTTCATTAAATAATAGGTCTAATACAATAATATCTTTTCACTATAGGGAAGATCATCTAAAAAAATATATAAATTTATCAGTAAGTTTAGTTTGACTTATTTGATTATGGCAAAGCATTCGAGGACTATCTGCCTTGAAGAGATGGATGCTTCCGTTAAACCATGAAAACACCCATGAAGCCAACCCGTTTGCCGGTATTTCAGCCCAGCCCAGAATTACCAGTATTCAGCGACTTTACCGCTCGGCTGCTGTTGAGCTTATCAGTAAGGCCTTCACTCTAACGTGACAG
Source organism: Stegodyphus dumicola (assembly GCF_044657685.1). Taxonomy (NCBI): domain Eukaryota; kingdom Metazoa; phylum Arthropoda; class Arachnida; order Araneae; family Eresidae; genus Stegodyphus; species Stegodyphus dumicola. The sequence continues at coordinate 183,137,808 of NC_140775.1, forward strand.
TTAGAAAATCAATTTTTATACCATTCAAAAAGAAACAGAAAATCCATATTAGGTACTATTCCGTTTTGAGGACCGTAAAAATTGCAGCGAAAATGTATGCGCAAAAGCGCCAAATCTAGCAAACGCGCCCATTTAACAGCGCGCCAAATCTAGCCTACGCGCTGATTTCAGACTGCGTAAGATTATATAGTTCTATATTTCTTAAGACGCCATTGAAAAATATTAGTTTAACTTTTAAATCATTTTTTAATATCCTATGGATTTAACAATTTGGGAATTGCCCACGACGAAAAGTCGGCTATAGAATTTTGGGTAAAGTGCAGAATCACCCACTGTTTGACGCGTTTTTAAGAATTGCACATACTGGGTATCCATGCGCACATCGATCTATTTTCACTTAAAAAAAATCCCAGAATTGCACAAAAATGGCACTGCGCACACCCTTGACTTTATCTATGTACACATCGACCTATTTTCACTTAAAAAGTAAAAGAAAATTGACAAAAATTCAATTGTTTTTAACCCTTGTAAAAAGCGGCAAACAAATAAGTTCGCTCGAGAATATTTTCAAAGAAAAGGCATCTTTCATTATAGAAAATTACGTTTGAACAACCAACGAGATGAAATTATGCTTTAGCGATAACTCGGTAGCGAAATAGCGATGCTGGCATCCATTCAGTTATGTTTAGGAATTTTTATATAAATTATAATAATGATCTGAAATAGTTATTGACTCTTATGCTTCCATTCAGTCATGTTTAGCCTTTTTCATATAAATTATAATAATAAAAAAGTATTATATGAAATTAACCTTTCATCTAAATTAAAACATCAATCTTAAGTAGTTATTTACTATTATACTTCCTTTCTTGCCTCAATTATTAGGGTTGCCACAATTGTTTTTGGCAGCATTGGCATCAACAATAGTTTGGTGATTTTTTACGGCCCTCGAAACCGAATAGTACCCAATAGGGGTATATACCACATCTGTAAATTTCAGAGAAATGTGGCTATATTCTTGTAACTTCTCCAAATATCTTAATTAGAAATTCGGCGTTTTCGGTCCGTTCAAAAAAGATTGAGATTTTATATTATTTTAAAATTCAAAAAAGATTGAGATTTTGTATTATTCTAATGCGTTGGTAATTAACACAGTTAAGGCGTTGTTTACCACAGTTTCATTAAAGAATCATGAGTCGAAACAAGTATGAAAGGTCTATTTAACAAATGACAGACTTTTGCTTAACTTAGGTAGAATGCGAATCAAATTAACAGTCTTTACAGATGTTTGAAATTGAAGTTATCGAAAAAGAACTTGCATAGACTTATACACTAGCCATAAATAACTTCAAGCTTACCTATTTATTTAAATAACAGCTGCAGGAGTATATCCCAAGACGGAAGGTAACATAGCTGAAAGAAAGTAACCGAGTGACTGAAATTCTGGATTAGGTACGTGGCAAAAGGTCAATCCTCTTTCGCCAATATATTGCTTGGCGAACTTTCGTTTTTACACATCATAGTTTCATTAAGCAAATGAGACACTATTGTTGTTGTTTCTAATGCTCACTTGTCTGACCTATAGTCGGCCGAAGCAAACTGAATTCCTCGTGGTGGTGTGGTGTGGTGGTGTATTTAATTATGGCAAAGCACACTAGGTTTATTTGCCTAAGGGGAGGGATGCCTTTCGTGGAGGACTTTCTAAGGGAAATTGGCTCGTATACACGTTACACACGGGGAAAACCACGAAAAACGCCCATGCAGCCAATCTGTTGGCAGGATTCGAACCTCGGACCGAACTACCAGTGTTCAGCGTCTTTACCGCTCGGCCGCTGGTGGGCGAATTCCTCGTGGACAGGAGCGCAAGTTTATGGCTGTCGTTGGCAAAGCCTTGAGCACCTTACAAGTGGATTGGGTTGGATTGGATTGAATTATTCAATTATTGCAAAGCACACGAGGGCTATCTGCCTAAAGAGAGGAATGCCTTCGTGGAAGACTTTCTAAGGGAAACTGGTTCGTATACACGTTACACATGAGAAAACCACGAAACCTCCCATGCAGCCAGCCTGTTCGCGGGATTCGAACCTCGGACCGAACTACCAGTGTTCAGCATCTTTACCGCTCGGCCGCTGGTGGGCCACCTTACAAGTGGCAGTGCCATTTAGCTCAGTTCTGCCCCCCAATTTTGATGGAAAGCACTCCGGGGGATGGTACGAGGGTCTCCCAGCCCTCTTCCTCTACCACCCACCTCTCGAGGGGACTTCCGGCTCGCCGAATTTAGAGTGCCCCCATGCCACAGGGACAGTCTACATTTCTAAACGTTCATGCCTTCTCCGGGATTCGAAAACGGGCACCTCGGCACGGCGGTCAACGGCGCTAACCACTATACCGGTAGGGCGGCAAAAGAGACACTAATGTATTCTAACAGATTTATATATATAAAAAAGGTTTTTATTATTATTTTTTTTTGAAGTATCCTAAACTTGATCTTGATATTTTAACACAGGGACTTCTTACATTGAAAACTACCCAAAATTAAATACCATTGAAAATTATCCCATCCTTCTTCCTCTACCACCAACCTCTCAAGGGGACTTTCGGCTCGCCGAATTTAGAGTGCCCCCATGCCACAGGGACAGTCTACATTTCCAAATATTCATGCCTTCTCCGGGATTCGAAACCGGTCACCTCAGCACGGCGGTCAACGGCGCTAACCACTATACCGGTAGGGCGGCAAAAGAGACACTAATGTATTCTAACAGATGTATATATAAAAGAAAGGCTTTTTTTTATTATTTTATTTTTTGAAGTAGCCTAAACTTGATCTTGATATTTTAACACAGGGACTTCTTACATTGAAAACTACCCAAAATTAAAAACCATTGAAAATTACCTCCAAAAGTGCGTTTCTTTAACGTTTAGTGTGTACCTTTATTTATTAAATATCGCGTTCTTCGCACTTAAACTATAAAATTCAATGCAACAGTAATAATATAAATATTTAAAAAGAGCATATATTTAGAATTTTCTATACAGAGTCTCGCTATCTGGAGATAAAAGTTTTTTTTTTCGTACGGAGTTGCCATTGCTCGCTTTGAAATCCCCGAGTCTGTTAATCAAAAATTCTTTAAATTTTTACAAAATATGAAATAGATAAAATTCCAAATTTGGGCTTCCAGCTGGCCATATTCGGGTGGAGGACTACGTTATTCAAAATGTGATGTCTCTAGGTACCGTTGTTTTATCACAATGCGAGAAACATGCATGCATTCATTATTTAATTTCTTTAAATATAATACAGGGCTCTAGTATTTTGTGGCAACAATCTGAAAAGTGGAAATGCTGTTTTATAGTGGGCGGCGCCCTTCTGGGCCCGTCCACTATAAAACGGCTAACTATAACTATAAAATTAATAGCCCTTTTGGACAAATAGCCCCTTAGGGCTAAAAAAAAAAATTAGCAAAGCATTTGAAAAATGTAGAAAACATCTTCTTGAAAAATCAGCTGCTTTATTTTATAATAACACTGCTAGAAATTTAACTAACGGTATTAATTATTTCTTACTAATAGTGCTAGGAATGCTGGCCGTGGGACACGAAATGCAATGTAATCTGAAGCAATTCTTTTTTCCCTTAGGTTGATAATCAAAACATTTGTTATAATCGCTGGATTGATATTAGACAGTGTCGTAACTGCTTTAATAATATGATTGCTGTCAGTACACTTAAACCCTAACATACCAGAAATATAACACCGATGTTTTTGTTGTCACTCGCAATTACGAGCTTTCGCTCTCGCTGCATTTCAAAACCTAACAGATGTTTCACTTCGTAAGAAAAGTATTCCGGAAACACTACACTTTTGGCTAATTAGATGATATTTGAAACTCATTTCCGCCAGTGGAAACAGCAACGTGTTCATTATTCCTTTCTTCATCCAGCAGCTATTTGTGAAGTGGATAAATAACGAAATCATTTTTGGCAATGGAATATGCGTAGAGGAAACTATTTATGAAACAACATAAAACGAATAACTTTCTACTGAGTTTCAAAAACTAAGATGGCATTTGATTAATGCAATGCAGAAGAGGCACCATCTAATAAGGAGAAATAGTTCCGCATTGTTAGGCAAATATTAAAAAGAAATTTTTTCCTTCAAGTGTTACAGATAAAATGTATTTAAACACTTTCTTGCGTATTTGTGTATATTTATGTTTGTGACTTGTGTTATTTTTCGCCCACTGTGGTTGTCAAACAGGCGGCATACGAAGTAATTTAATGCTGCCCTCGAATTCATTTTAGTTTTTTTTTTCTTGCAAATACGGTGCTAAAACATTTCAAGGTTTTAGTTGTTTTAGAAGGTGTTTTATCCCTCCTCCCAGCATGCTTTAATGGTATAACTGGAAGCACACTCGGCGCGTATTCAAGAGGTCCAGGTTCGAGTTCCGGATGAGGACATTGCACATTTTTCACGTCTCCTGCTGTAGAGTCACTAGATACTTTTTTAAAGCAACAGACGGGAAAAATGAGCAATGCCCTTGCCGGGACTTGAATCTGGACCATGCCGAGTGTGCTTCCGTTATGCCATAAAAGCATGCAGAAAGGAGAGAGAAAATACTTCATATACTCCCCCTTTTAAAGGGGACTACAGATCAGGGGGGCCCAGTTACGAAATCCTGGTGGTGAAAAACCATCATCCACCACCGTGTTTTTGGTTCGGGCGCCACTGTTTTTGGTTCGGGCGCCACAGTTTTGGTTCGGGCGCCATTGTACCATTACATGTTTTTGAAGCAGGAGTGTATAAAAATTATGCAGTGCCCTTTCCAGAACTCGAAACTAGACCTCTCGAATACGCGCCCAGTGTGCTACCGTTACACCACGAAAGCATGCAGAAAAGAGGGAGAAAACACATTAAACTGCTTCAAAAATTCTAATGACTCTGTAGTTTGAAGTCTCAGTTTAACCATCAACCATTAAAAGAAAAAAAGATGAATAAAATACCAGAAAAAAAAAGTGAAAAGAAAAAATCTGAAAGGTTTCAGATTTTAAATTACTTCCAAAGGGGCATTTTTTTAACGTTTTGTGTGTTACCTTTATTTATTAAATATCACGTTCTTCGCACTTAAATCATAAATTTCAGTTCAATAGCAATGTCGCAAAATAATTTTAAAAGAAGCTTATCTTTAGAATTTCCGATACACATTTCCGCGCGCTGGAGATAAAAAAAAGTCCCCCCCCGGCCCCGTAGATTGTTGCCATTGCTCGCTTTCAAATCGTTGAGTTTGTTACTCAAAAATTCGTTAAAGTTTTACAAAATATGAAATCGATCATAAAACTAATTCCAAATTTAAAATTTGGTCTCCCACATGCCCATATTCGTAGGAGGATTACGTCAATTTAAAATTCGATGGCTCTAGCTACCGTTGTTTTATCATAATGCGAGAAATATACATACATTTATGCCGACTTTTCATTATTTAATTTCTTCAAATATAATGCAGGACTCTAACATTTGGTGGCAACACTTTGAAAAGTGAACCGGACATTTATAGCGATTCAACGCAAAATCGCAAAACGAAAACAATAATCCTTCAGGGACAAAGCCCCTTTGGACTAAAAATATAAAAATGGAGTTCAACAATTTTCACCAGTGTGATGCAAATCTTTCTTGAGGATTTGAAGATACAAAATTGATTAGCTTTAATTCATACTTTTAAAAAGAGCTTTGCTGAAGAAAGAAGATTGTTTTAAAACCTTTAGTTATATATCTTTATCGCAAAAGTAATCCCTTTTATCGAAGTACATTTATATGTAAACAGTGCTTGTCGTAGTGAAGATTAATAAGAAAAGAATCCGGTTAGTGTAGAAGCATCTGCAATACATGGTGAAGATAATTTCTCGTAGTTTATTCGAATCGAAACTCCGTCGAAGTGTCCTAATCTGTTAAGACCCGAAGAATGTAATTATTTACATACAAACTTGCGTATTTTTATTTGTGAGAAGAAAATTTTATAAATAAGAGAACGAAACTAGGTTGTGAATATATATTCTTTTCTCAAGTTTTGTCTCACTTGGAAAATCTTCTTCGAAAACTTAGTTTTCATAATTTTATTAGTTATTTTATCTCTCTCTTTGCACAAGTTTTTGTTATGTAACTGGAAGCACACTCGACGCGTATTTCGGAGATTCTTCCTTGTTTCGAAAATTCTAAACGAATCTGCTAGCAGTTTCCAAGATGGAGGACGATAGTTCATCACCACCAGAATTTGGTGAGTGATTTTATAAAAGCTTGTTTCAGCTTTGCAGAATCAATTTGCTTGCCGCCCAGACGAAAAAATACTTAACTACCATGAATGCCCTACCGAAAGGCCCGGATTCAAATCCCGGTGAAGGCGTGGACGTTTGTAAATGTTCAGTGTCTGGGAACTAAAATGAAAAAAAAGTCCTGAGTTCCATTCCCGGCAAGGGCATTCCGAATTTCTTCAGTCTCCTAATATAAAAAAATTCTGATGACTCTACAATTTGCTTATTTTTAGTTTAAATTAAAATACGTAATTTATTAAAAATGTTACAATTGTTTAATAAATTTCAATCTGAAAATGTAATATTCAGCTTGTAGCGACATTAGGTTGTTTTTGAAAACAGGTGACATGAAAAATGAGCAATGCCCTCGCTGGAACTCGAACTTGGACCTCTAGAATACTCGCCGAGTGTGCTACTGTTACACCACGAAAGCATGCAGAAAGGAGGGAGAAAATTTCTCATATGCTCCGCCATTTTTTACGCGACTGGAGTTTAGGGCGAGGGGGGGCAGTCACCAAATTGTGGTGATGAAGAATCATCTTTCACAACCTTTTAGTTCGATCGCCACTGTAGAGTCATTAGGTTATGTTGAAGCAGGAGACAGGAAAAACGTGCAATGTCCTCGCTGGAATTCGAACCTAGACCTCTCGAAAAGCACCGAGTGTTCTACGATTACACCTCGAAGGCACATAGAAAGGAGGGGCAAAATACATTATAAGTATTCAAAAAATTGAAAGGTGTTTACTGACCAATACAGGAAACCAGTCTTTGTGATTTTGGAACAACCTGGAAACGTAATTTGGAATATTTAATTCATATTACGCGCTTCAATAACGATCCTTTCAGTTAATTTAATTTTATTTGTTTTGAAAAATTAGTTTAAAATGCGTATCGAAAACTCATGTGGACACTAGAGAATTTTATTTTTCATTTACAAGTGTTATTAAAATTTTGCAATGTTCTCTGCTGAGAATTTGTCATACGAAAATAATAAACTAAACTAAAAAATCATTATAAGTGAAACCTTCGGAAAAAATATGCATTTTTTCTGCAATTTTTCTTCTCCATAAACAATGGCTGTCGAGTCTTTCAAGCAGGCTTCAGCACTTAGAAAATGGTAATTAATTCTCTTTTGAATAAAAAAAGATAATTACGACGTTTAAAAAAATGAAGAGTCAGTAACTAATTAATTCCGCTAAAATTATTTTATCATAATATGTAGAATCATTAAACTGTATGTACTGAGCCTACTTTAATAATCATTGACTGTTTTCTAAAAAAGTGAATTAAAAAATGTCTCAAAGGTGCTTCATAAAAAAAATTAAAAATAAAAACTTTGTTTGCTTTCCCTAAGTGCGGAAAAAGAAGGGAAAAAAACCTCTTCAAACATTCTGTTTTTTCCCTCCAGTTTCTCTTCCTCCCCCCTTCGCTTTAAATTTTTCTAGTGTCGTTTTGGTACTCAAACACTTCTCTGAAAAGAAATTAAGAATTAAAATCGATGCAAAATGCTTTCTAGCGGATGAAGATACAGTTTTTGACAAGCGTTAATGAAGAAAAAGTAAAAACAGTGAAAAATGTCAAGCGTGAAGACACAATTCCAACGAATCAGTGAAAAACTCTAATCAAAGAATTTTTGTGGTTTGAAAAGCTCTGTGTACACAGAAAGAAAGAGAAAAGGTACTTCAGTATATGCGTTTTACATAGGTTATTTTGCGTCTTAAACGTGGATATTTTTTTACCAAACACTATCGAAATTTCTTAATATTAATAATGTAAAAAAAATCAGTTGATTTGAAGAGGTTTGAATTTAAACGAAAGAGTTTTTTTAGTTAAGTTTTTATACTTTTCATCCGTTAATTTTCTGTTTTGAATGTACGTTTTAACTTACTTTCGAATAAAAGAAATCAACTAATTTGGAAAAATAATTAAAAAAAAAAAAAAAGACATTAATATCCTGGTTTGTGTTTTTTGCCTACTTAGTGTTTTTTCCCTCTTTTTTTTTAAAAAGCTTGTCTCCAAATCAGGATTTGAAAATGCACGAAGAAATACTAATTTTTGCGGAGTTAATTAAATATTTTTCGCTTCGCAGACAGAAAGTGGATTTAAAAATTATGCTTTTTTAATTTTCGTAATCTGCTTAGGGCGCTTATTTCACATATATCGTGAAATTGTTTCATTAGCAGACTTAATGCTGCTCTGAGTATGAAAATGGGAAAAAAAGGATTGCTGTATCAGGCAACGAAAATAAAAGGAAAAAAAAAATAAATAAAAGATATGGGGGTAAAACGGGGATATCAAAAAATTGAAAAATATTGCAAACGTTGAAAAAGAAAAAAAGGCGTAACAAAATATACTGTTATTTTTTTCTTTCAACATAAATTGGTTTAGTAAAAGCTTTGCGCATGTGCTTTAAAAACAATGCATTCTTAATATGCATGCCTAATTATGACAGTTACAAAAATTATGTTTTTGTAAATGGAAAATGGAAATATATGTATATGTAATAAAATATTTCGATGACGATATGATAATGTTTTCGATGGTAGAGATACATTAGGATGTAATAGCAATCTTGGCAAATATTTATATCTTGTTTCTTAACAAGCAGACAGATTTTATTTCTTGACAAAATGCTTTCTTGACTCAGAACTCATAAGATATTTCATATTAATTAACCAGTTAATGTAATATAAAACATTAATTATAACTTCTCGTTTTGACAGTCCTCACCAGGATACAAATTAAGCACCGAGGTTGCTGATTGTTTTAGAGTTAAATCTTTTGGCAGCCTCGTCTGCAGTTTACATTTACCCCCTCCCCCAGTTGTACCAATAAGTATTACGGCTTTAGCAATTTTGTGTCATATTTCAACGAAAATATCCATTTTGACCGCTAATGAATGCAATTTAATGATGTTTTTGCGTGACATCTGTACGTATAGACAGAATAAAGGACACTTTTTCCCAAAACGGGTTGCAAAAAGGATTTAAAATGGACTCAGAAGAATTTTTTTTCGTGACATCTGTACGTAAGTACGTACGTATGCATGTATGTATACTCAAAAATGAGTAGTTTCAAAACGTTGAAATATTTGTACATAATAACATGTAGCTGTGCACCTCCCTTTTTGGTTGCAATCGGCCGTACCCAAAATATGTAAATATATATGTACTAACTCTGTTACTCGGCTCTGAGCTCAGTTTCTTTATTCTTATATGTTGGTAGATTGTGCATATTTGGCTTTAAAAGTGATTGAGTTATGTTGTTCTTAACTTCCGGTTAAAGTTTTTATGCTTTTAGTTAATCTACATGCAATAGTTGTAAAATTATCAACAATTTAAAAATTGTTTAAATGCAGCCATAAAATGCAGCGTTTTTGCCATAGCAGCCACATTTGTTAAATTTGAAACTTAATAGTGAATTAAGTCAGTTTCTGAACCTTTAGTAGCTTCTTTTTGCCGAGTGGGACCAAAAGTAAACTTTTTGGTGCACAAAACAGTGGACAAATTTTTCGGTTCACAAAACTGAAAGGTTAGCGCACCGAAAAATTTGCTTTCTTGCCCGCAGGCCGAATTCCTTGTTTTTGCGTAGAAACTTTAATTTTAATTGTAAAAATTGTTTTTTAATTGTTTTAACTGTATTTGGAGCTTTATATTATTCTATACTTTTCAACTTTTAACAAAGCTACCTTGAGGTTTTATGTATTTTTGCCTTATCGCGAAGTGAGAACTGAGTTGATTGCATTAGAAATATATCTCTAATGAAATTCGAGGAAATAACTTTAAATAAAATGCCCAATAAAAAAAATGCCTATAATTTAATATTACGTACAAGGACGTCACGTGGTGTACACATCAGATTTTTTAGTATTTTACACCACAATATATGCTTGCATACACGTCCTTTAAAATGGCTTAAAATATCAAAACTTTAAATAGCAAAGTTAGTATAAAACAAACAGTCGCTCTTTTAAACTTACAACGGTTTTTCAGAATTCTCTAAAAACTTGTAGTACATAAAATAAACTCTAAATGGATATAGTCGTTGACCTCAAAGAATTGACCTTTAAACGCCCTATCTTTCTTTATACAGGTCATTCCTTTTTTCCCTTCTAATTAGGAATCTATTGAAGAGGGCATTGTCAGTCTCCATAGGCGGCACACTCCTTGTGCGTCTTGATACTCACTCTGTGTTCTTTGGCGCAGTCTTAAGTGTGTGTACATCCATCACAAAAGCAGGTGCGGTGAAAGAGAAAAGGGGAATGTATTCCGTTTTTTATTATTACTACCATCCTGTACTTAGCAAAAGGCGTGTGCATTAGGTTAAGTAAACGGAGTAAACGGAACAGTATTTGCTGCGCTTTCTCGTGCAATGTCAAAATCGTTTTTTATTATGACTTAAGAAAGATTGATCTATCAACTGTTAACGAAATAAATTTCTGATTTTCAATCTGTTTGGCTTGGCATTAGTTACAAATGACCTTGAATAACCTCGCTTTGAATTGCTCGCCTCAATTTACACATAGTTTATTGTCCTCCCACCACCGACAACAAACATAATGGAATTTGTTTGGGAAATTTACAGCAGTTGGAGACGACATATATAGATTAGAAGACAGAAAAACATTCAGAAAAATTAGATATATCCTGCATAGGGCAGTGTATTTTTATCCCGGAAAAAAAAAGACAAATTTTCCTCTGTAGTGGTAGTACAGATCACGCAAATTAGCGAAATCTTTGTGGCCTAGTGTTTACACTAATAATTTTGTAGAGACATTAGACTATTTTGAAGAAGGAGACATGAAAAATGAGCAATGCCTTCGCCGGAACTCGACCCTGGTCCTCACAAATACGCGCCGAGTGTGCTACCGTTACACCACAAAGGCATGCAGAAGGAAAGCAGAAAGTACCTTATATACTCCCCCTTTTAAAAGGCGACTGGGGATTAGAGAACATAATTGCCAAATTCTGATGGTGAAGAACCATCTTCCACCCCTTTTTAGTTCGGGCGCCACTGTAGAATCATTTTAGAATTTTTCAAAATAAAAAAATCAAAGAAATCCACAGTGCCCTCGCCGGAACTCGAACCCTGGACCTCTCGAATACGCACTGAGTGTGTTACCGTTATGAATGAATGCAGAAATGAGAGGGAAATATCTTATAATTTATTTGACGGCAGCAGAGCAGTAGTCGTTTAAGACCCGGGTTCTAATCCCAGTGCACCCGCCAGGCTACATGATAATTTTCGAGCTTTTTCCATGCGTAAATAAAAGCTACTTTTTCCTTGGGGGGGGTAACACCGAATTAATCGTTCAAAAAATCGATTTTTCAATTTTGATTTAAAAAAATAAAGTGAACTTGCTGATTCCAAAAATATATAGCATGGATGAATTGGTAATACCAAAGGCTAGTAAATTAAGATAAAATTTGTAAACTAAGATATATATCCATCTTTTTCAAAGAGACGTGAACTGAAGAGGTGTCTTCAAAACTGTCTTAAGTGGGATTTTGTGTATATATTAAGTGCGGTTTATGTCAAAGGTATGATGCGCAAGTATGTCTTTTCAGAATTATATTTTGTAGCAAAATGCTTTTTAGAAATCTGAATTTAAAGAAGCCTTATTCGGAGGGCAGACCGAAGCTTCTAAAAAGAGGTTTTTTTAGTGAAAAACCCATTGAAAACTGGAGAAGGAGGAGCAGAGATTCAGTCGACCAAATTTATAAATATATAATAAAATCTTTTCTTACAGTTCTCGGTTTTTACAATATATACGGTACACATTTTTATCTCGGTTTATTCATATATATATGGTACACATCTTTATATTTTAAAGCCTGAAAAGTAATATAAATACACTGAGGCCTTATGTAAGAAAACAACTCCTTACAGTAAATTTTCAATAGTGGTGTTGATCGTTGACCGATTAATGAAAATCCTAAAGGTTTATTTGGTTTATTTGTGTATGGCAAAGCACTCGAGGGTTATCTGCCTAAAGGAAGCGGTGCCTTCGTAGAGGACTTTCAAAGCGAAACTGGCTCGTATACAAGTTATGTAACGGGGATAACCCGAAAAACGCTCAATCAGCCAGCGCGTTCGTCGGGATTCGAATCCAGGACAGAACTACCAGTGTTCAGCAGCTTTACCGCTCGGCCGTTGGTGGGCTGAAAATCCAAGAGGAATCAAAACAATGAAAATACACACATTTTATTCAATATCGACAATAACATGCATAAAAAGATTTACAGACAGTATGTGTTGGAAGAGGGTTAGCAGCGGATCGTCGATGGTGTTGGCCGTTAAACTTCGTGCTCCTATTTTAGTTGATTTTAAAGGTGGAAATAGCTACAGTCGGTATTTTTCATGTTTTAAAATGTGTGGATAAAGTGTTCCTGATCAAGTAGATACCAATTTTGTGAAATTCGACCTGCAAATTTTAAAGTTATGGTGATTTTGGATACTTAGTTGTGGTTTAGTGTTGCGAGATTCCAGCAATGGGGTCTTCGTTTTGTGAAGTTTTGGATAGTGTTTTGTGCCAAACAGGTGTAGAAATTATGTTCTACAGCTTCCGTGGATTGCATCGATTTGCGTCATATGTATTTTAGATAAGTATTTACTGATTTATCTTCAATTTTGTATTTGTTTACATTGTACTTTGTGTTCATAGACTGATATTAAGCTAGAGACTGTTTTCGAATTAATTAATTGTCCTTTTGGTGAAATTAATTGCATTTTCTTTTAAATACTAATGTTTTTTATGATTTTATGACTTACAAAAAAATTTTGGACAGTTTTATCACAATTAGGATAATTAATTAAGATTTTTATACTATGGTACAAAAAGGACGCTATCTTACACCACTGTTCTTCGAAATTCTTAAGAGTTTGTAACCGGAAGTTGCCATACGCATAGAAAATATGTTCTAAATTTATATGTTGTTACTGATTATAATCTCTAGAGAAGTAATGCTTTTGAACTTGTCAAACTAACGTTCTGAGACTGTGATTCTTTCCTGGAAAACTCCATAGACTATATGTTAAATTCCTGCTTATATTACTACTTGAAGTCAAGTGATAATTGTTTTAATTTCTGTGCTATAATGTTCCTTGGGGTCCTTTTTGTTAATTTAATAATTCAAATCATACTTACTTTTAATAAGTCTTTTGTTAATTAATGATTTTTGTTTAATTGGTTCTTTTCCGCTTACCGATTTGTTTTTCATAGTGTTTTTATTTCTGTTTCACTTTTAAGTCATATGTTTAAGGGTTTTATGATTATATAGTAACTTCCTCTGCAGAAAAGCCCACTTTATAGAATTATAATAAAATGTCTCATTCTAATGTTACGCTTTCTCCGGCACATTCAGTTTCTTCAGTCTTTGAATCTTCTCCTGGCTCTGTACAAGATTTGGCTCCAGAAAAGGTAACTGGGAACCATCTATCATTTATTAATGAATCCTATGATGGTATCTTAGCATTTTTAGTTGATGCCAATGCAAAACATAAATTAAATAATAAAGATGCAGCGAAACTTAAAAAGTTTGTAAGCAATATCAGATCACATTCAAACAAACGTGAATTATACATAGCTCACCTGGAAGGTTTTAACGCCTGCTTGAAGGAAAGAGTCTCTTCATTGGAGGAAAAGAATTCTTTGTTGGAAAAAAGACTTTTGGAACTTGAGTTAAAATTTAATCAGTTAACACAGCTTGACCAAGCCACTGTCTTACCACATTCGGAAATAGCGTCCGATTTACAGGCTTGTCATTCACATAGTTTAGACGGTAAATTTGATAAAGTGAATTCGGAGTTATCTTCTGCAGAAATTGTTAGGCTCACTTCGAAGCCTTCACAGTTAAGGAAGATTCCAGCTGAACAGGATCACGTTTTGATTATCAAGGCTAAAGATACAAGTAGATCGCCAAACAGTATTAAGACGCAATTAGTTCAGAATATTAAACCGCAAAGGCTCGGAGTAAATATTTTACAAGTTCGTCCAACAAGAGCCAAAGAGTTACTTGTTCGTTGTAAAGGGGAAGAGCAATTGGTGACATTGAAAAAAGCCATTTTAGAAAACTCGGATTTGAAGGAACATTTGGACCTGAGAATTCCAAGACTACCAAGAGTGTCTTTCATAGTTTTTGGGGTTCCTCAGGATACTACTTCTGAGGAACTACAAATTGCTTTTCAAGAACTCTTATCATCAAGTGAGAAGAATTTTGTTTTTCCAAGGGAACCCAGATCCAGAACAGACGGTACGTGCAACTGGCTTGTTGAGGTGTCTAGAGAACAGGCACAATTGTTGAAGGACCTGAAGAGAGTCTATATTGGTTTCGCATCGTACTTCTTTCGAGAATTTCATAAAGTGACGCGTTGTTATCACTGTCAAGCCTTTGGTCATTTAAGTCTAATTTGCAAAAATCCACCGGCCTGTGCAAAGTGCGGGAAGGGCCACCTTACTCAGGAGTGTTTCGAAAGCATTGCAAATTGTGTCAACTGTACTCACTCCAACGCCTCTGCAAGAACGAAGTACGAGACATCACATCAGGCTAGCTCATCACAATGTCCGCTATACAGGCAAGAGATTCTTCGCCTCAGCAACACTCAGAAGTGACAGGCTCAATGAACATACCTGTTACTCAGAGCATCTCGGGTCTGACTTGTGCACAAGTAAATTTACAGAGATCAAGGGCAGCTACTTTAAATTTTATTGATTTTATGATTAGAAATGAAATACAGCTCGCTCTCTTACAAGAACCTTATGTCAAAGATGGCAAGATCATTGGATTACCAAACTGTAGTAAGATATTCTTTTCTGGTTCTTTTAAAGCGTTGATAATATATAACGGCCCTCTAAATCCATTTTTTGTGGCGAGAACTTTAGATGCAGTGACAATTCGCTTGCAATTTATCAATAGAAGTATTAATATTACTAACGTTTATTTTCCAACGACGGCCGATTTAGATAGCAATTTAACCGAACTTTGTTCACATATTATTCATAATGATCATTTGCTTATTGCGGGGGATTTTAATGCTACGAGTCCTCTTTGGGGTGGAAATCAAGAAGATCATAGGGCTGCTAAAGTTCTTGATTTTATCCACGAAAACAGACTGTGTGTTCTTAATTCCTCCGATTCAGAGCCAACATTCTTGACTGTCAGAGCCAAGGGTTGGCCTGATATTACATTAGCTTCATCTCCTTTTGCAATTTCTATTACAAATTGGAGGGTGTTGACAGGTTTGTCTATTAGCGATCATCAAATTATTTTGTTTGAAATTGGAATCTCGGAAGACATAATTTTGAAACGTAGATTTAAAACTTCATATGGTGGACATGAAAAATTTATTGAGAAACTTCGTCCACGAATTTCTCAATTTATAAATTTATTTGAATCTAATACTTCTCGAGAGGATTTAGAAAATAACTACGACTTTTTTATTGGTTCATTGATGGATGCAGCAACAACGCCCTATAAGTCGAAAAGAGTACGGATTAAAACCTCTACATCATGGTGGTCTGACTCGCTCACAGTAAAAAGGAACAAAGTTCGTGCTTTAAGGAGACGTATGCAAAAAGAAAGGGATGACAATATAAGGCATTCACTTAAAATTTCTTATAAGAAGGAACTAGCAATTTTTAAAAGATTGATTATAAAGACAAAAAGTGAATCTTGGAAAGCATTTTGTGCTGCTATTGAAAATCCTTATGGCATCACTCAAAAGATTGCAGTGGACAGAGTATTTCGACCTCTTCAGCTGCCAGTAGAGGTAGCTCCGGACTGTGCTTCTCTGGGAGAGAAATATAAAAAAATTTTAGATGAGTTATTTCCATTGGATTTGGAGATTGACGATATGGATTTACATAAAGTAATGCGAGAAAAATTTAAAAATCAAACTTGGAATTCTACTTTAAGTGACTCTGCCCTCCTGGAGCTTGAGGAGTTAGAAAATACAATTCGTTCTCTACCGTCTAAGAAGGCCCCCGGACCAGAAGGTCTTGATAATATTATCATAAAGATACTTTTCAAAGAATTCCCCCAATTGTTGTTATCTTTATATCGAGCATGTTGGAAATTGGCTTTATTTCCACGGCAGATGAAAATTGCCGAAATAGTTTTATTTGGCAAAAAAGGTAAAGATCCTGCTATTTTGTCTTCTTATAGACCAGTGAGTCTTCTTTCTTCTTTAAATAAACTCTTTGAAAAATTAATATTGAACAGACTAAATTATTTTCTAACTGAAAATAAAGTGATCAGCGACTTTCAATTTGGATTTAAAAAGGGGGTTTCAACTGAAATGGCTGTTTTTAATCTGCTAAACACAGTAAAACGCAACAGGGATGGTAACAGGCACACGTTAATCATCTCCATTGATATACGTGGTGCATTTGACACGGTCTGGTGGCCTGACATAATTGATGCATTGGATAGCGCAAACTGCCCTGTAGAAATTTTGAATTTAATTCGAAATTATTTGGAACAACGCAAAATTCAATTAACCCTAGATAATGAAATTTTAATAAAAGATTTGCAAAGAGGCTGTCCACAGGGTTCCTGTTTAGGACCAACCCTGTGGAACTTAGTCGCTGATTCGGCCTTTGGTATGTTTGAAAATACTGAACAAGTAACTTTGCAAGCTTATGCCGATGATTTTCTGTTAATTATCTCAGGCGTAAAGGACATTGAAGTAAGAGCTCAACAAGCGATTAATAAGTTTGTAGAGTGGGCAGACATGCATAAATTAAGAATTTCCGAAGAAAAAACTACTATGTTGTTTATCGGTAGGAAAAGAAAAATGCGTCGAAATCCGTCTATAAAAATCCATGGAAGGCCAATAAAATGTGCAAACACCTTGAAATATTTAGGCTTTGTTATCAGCAATACGCTGTTTTGGTTTCCACATGTGAAACATCTTAAACAGAGATGTGCCGTTCTTACGAATGGCATGACAAAGACTATGGGCCTTAATTGGGGTACTTCCCCAAAAATCTTGCGGCTGTGGTATAAAACAATCACTGAAAGAGTTCTTTTGTACGGAGTCTCCATTTGGGGTTTTGATATGAACAAAACTATGAGTGGCTTACTGAATTCAATACAGAGGCATCAGCTATTACTTATTTCCAAAGGTTATAGAACAACCTCGACAGCCTCACTGCAGATTTTGGCGGGTATACCTCCATTAGATCTGCACGCTCAAAGAGACTCTTTCTTAGGACGGATCCTACGATTACGATTGAATGGGGATTTATGGAACCAACATCACCTAGTAAATGATTATGAACTACGGGTTCCATCTAATCTTGGCCATCCTGCCTCTTTAAAACTCAAATCTGCAGTCAATTTATACTATACGGCTCCAGTAGCCAATGACATTGCTCTATTTACAGATGGTTCTAAAACTGAACGTGGAACAGGTTGTGCATTTTGTGTATTTAACAATACTCAAAAGGTATATACATGGACTCGAAGGCTTGATAACAGAAATACTGTTTTTCAGGCAGAACTTTTAGCGATAAACGCTGCTCTCACTTATGTTAAAAGAAATCTATCGGGCAAGACTAAGATCTTCAGTGATTCATTATCTAGTCTGCAGGCTATCTCAGACATTACGAATAGAAATCCGATTGTACAAGTTATTCAAGAGAAATTGCTAAGATTTAATTCATCTGAAAGACCACTTCTTACCTGGGTGCCAGCTCATGTTGGCATACTGGGCAACGAAGAAGCAGATACTTTAGCTAAATGGGCTGCTAATGATATCAACGGAATTGAAAATCCAACGAAATTGCCTTTTTCACACTTGAAGAGCGAGACTTTAAACACACTGCTTGTGAAATGGCAGGAAAGATGGACTAATGACTCCACAGGAAGACGAGTCTTCTCTTTCTTTCCAAAAGTTTCACTCAGTCAAAGAAGCACATCGAATTTTTATACTCAATTTTTCACTGGTCATGGACCTTTTAATACATATCTCTTTTGATTTGGACTACGTACGACTGAGCTTTGTTCTTGCGGGGAGTTGGGAGACCCTGAACACTTTATCTTTCACTGTCCATTTACTAAAAACCTTCACTTGAATAAACCGTTAGATCAACACAGGCCAAAATGGGCTGAAATGATATTAAAAAACTCTAGTGAGAGTAAGAAATTTAAGGAAATTATGCTTTTCTGTCAGGAATTAAATTTTTCTGTAAATAATTCTCTCAGATCATCTCTATTGGAAGTGATTAATTGACTTTCAGCGACTGTTAGATTTTTACTGTATAATGGTAATTGTTTAACTTTGTGTGTTTGATGCTTATTATTGTTCAGTTTTGTTGTTTCCACTACTTATGTTACTGATTTAAAATTAGAAGTGGTTTTACGTAGAACAGACGTATCTGACATTGAATGCATCTATGTTCTTATAAATTGTAACGGTTACTTGTAGCCTATTACTTTCTTATATTGTACAAATAGTCGGTTTTATTTGTGATGCACATAGTATTTGTTGTATGGTACTGAATTCGTTCTTAATCATATATATATCATGATTATTTTGTTCAGTTTTGTAATTGTTAATTAAATTTAACAGAAAATTTTTGTGACAATTTTATTATTTTGCATATTTTAATGCGTTCTTTTGTAATTGAATTGATTCACTTTGGTGAATTTGATAGGCATTAATTGTGCATTTTATTATAAAAAATTTGCATTCATGATTCTAAAACTGAACGTGGAACAGGTTGTGCATTTTGTGTATTTAACAATACTCAAAAGGTATATACATGGACTCGAAGGCTTGATAACAGAAATACTGTTTTTCAGGCAGATTTTGGCGGGTATACCTCCATTAGATCTGCACGCTCAAAGAGACTCTTTCTTAGGACGGATCCTACGATTACGATTGAATGGGGATTTATGGAACCAACATCACCTAGTAAATGATTATTAATTTTCTTTGAACTTAATTTTCTTTACTTTAATCTTGAATGCATTTTGTATTTGATTTTGAAATTCTGTAAAATTTTGTGTCGGCATTTTTCTAGTATTGCATTTGTCTTAGCGATGCCAGCAAACCTAATCTAGAATAATTATTTTGTATACCTTTTTGCACTTTTCTGAATTGAATAGTTGACCTGTTTTTGTGAATTTGATTGGTTTTACTTTAGTTCTCTATTGTAAAATGTGCATTTAGGGCAGTATTTTATAATACTTTTCTTTGACTTATTTTTGAATGTTTGACTTATTTTTGAATGTATGTGGTTTTTGGAATCGGAATTTTTCATATATTTATGTTGGCATTATTCTTGTACTGTATTTCTATCGCGTTGCCAGCAAACCTGATGTAGAGTTTTTATATTACTTGGAGTGGTTTTGTTTTTAAACCAAATTTATGTTTTGCATTGTAATAATATCTCAGGTTCAGTGTATTTTATGATAATATTGTTCAGCTATCAAAGTTATTGGTTCTTAATTCTGAATTCATATGAAAAAATTTTATTTGGCAGTTTATTATTGTCTTAGTTTATCTTTATGCATTTTTTTTTTCTAAATTGAATGGTTCTTCTTGAAATTGTGAATCTAATTGATATTAATTGTGTATAATGCAGTAATGGATGTATTATATTTTGTTTGTACCATAGTTTTTATTTAAATTAGTTGGACTCAGTTTTGAAAGTATTTCGTATTTTCAGTACAAATTATGAAAGTATACTCGGTTTATTGTTTAAATGCTATAGGTACTACTTGTAACATGCTTTCTTTAGGGTCTATTATGACTATGTTACTTATGTTCTTGTGTTCTTGAAGGCCTTGTATGCCACTGTAAACTTATTCTGCTTAGTCATAATAAATAGCTTCTGGAGGCAGGGGCTTTAATCCGTGTAAGGCAAGCATCATGTCAGCTAGGTAATGGAGCCCTGTTCTCTGGCTAACAGTATGTGTTGGACAGTTTCCAGTTATACGTCTTTTAGATGCATTGCCAAATGTGGATTTCTAAATACGTCAAAGAAAATTAGTGATGCAACTATTCTGACCGATTAAAAATGTGCAGGAAGTTCCATTCTGTCATATTTCTGGTTCATAGTACATATTTATATATTCAGAGCAGGGGTTTTTAAACAGGGGAGGATTCCTTCCTCGGCAAGAACTTCACAGTTTCAGGATTTTATTGAAATTCATAGAATAATTTAATAGAATGCGGTTCAGCTTGATTCGACCTCTTTCCTGCTGCGCCGTTAAAAAGCGCTCTAAATAAAATTTCCGAGTTTTTAAAGAGGGAAGGGGGAATAACCTTTTTGTAACAGTGAAGGGTGCGCAGGGTGTAAATCAAGTTGAGAACCAGTGCTTTAAAGTGCCTTAAGAAGAAAATCTTAGTATGCAAATGGGATTTAACAATCAGCCTTTCAAAAAAAGAAGCAAGTATTAATTTAAATTTTTGTGCTGAAGAAAGTTGTGTTACTTCTCCTCATTTAATTCTTATTTCCGAAAGAAAAAAAAAAGAAGACAAGTTCTTAAATTCAACTTAATTTCCCGTCTGTCATTCACTACCTCAGGTGGTACAGCTTAAAAACGCACGCAAAAGACTCAACACCTCAATTTAATTCAGTATGCAGATCTTCAGAAACCGTACAACCTAGTAATAGCTCTCAAGATAATTGCTTTTGGCGCCTGCGCAGAAGGTTTCACAAGAATTCCACCCACTTGCGAGGTCATCCAACAGAAGTACCATCCCGTAACTGAGGTAAATAAAGAAAAAAAATCAACACGAAGTTACCATTCCAAAGAGTGCCTCGCACCTCTGTTTTAGAGACAGAGAACGTGCATCGAAAAGAAGAAAATTTTAAGTGTTTGTTTAATAGGCGGGCCATTCAGGTGCAGAATGTGTAAGTGTGTGTGTGTGTGCATGCGTGTGTCGGGAAGGACCCATTAAAGTGGGCGCCTTGTGTTTTGTTAAGCCTGTGACGATCATTAGCAGTGCCCGAGAAAACATGTAAATGTGTTTGTTTTGGGGGTGGAATTGGAAATTGAGGTTTTTCGCTTACAGGGTTGCTGTCTCTCTGAATTTACTGCGCTCTGTCTCTTCTGGTATGACGTTATTTTTACATTTCTTTCCTTTTCTCAGTGCATTTACGCATAGTTATGTAGCAGGTATACAGAGGCTATTCGCATATTTTTTAGACGAATTTGTTAAGTGGTAAAAGAACATCGTTTTCTGCAAAAGAAGTAATTGCAATTTTACTATGTTTTTAAAAGTCAAAATTATCGTCTGTGGCTTGAAAGTTTTGTTTTTATTCAAAATGGCGAATTTAACAAAGCAGTGATTCGAAGGCTACATTTACGCTCTTTCCGAAGAGAAATATGCATACTCCGGTATCCAAAAACGATGTGAGAGTCATGGTTTTGCGATATCTAAAGCGTCGATAGGTAATATCATCAACAAGAAAGGAAAAAAAAAAACGTCAAATTGGAGCCTCAAGTGGGACAAAAATTCCAAACAAGTATCCAAGGGAAAAATGGACATCTTCGACTATTGCAAAGGTACGCTGTTTAATGTTAAAAAAAATCCCCCTAGTCAAAGGGCAGTTGCAAAATCATTAAAATGCTCGGTTTCCACTGTAAACAAAATGATAAACGTTGATTTAAATCTTAAGAAAGCGAAAAAACACAATGTGCATCGTCTTCGTCCAAAGCATATCCCTCAACGCAGGACACGCTACAGAATTCTATATGAGAAACACTTATCCAAAGAAAAATGTAAAACAATTGTCACAATAGATGAAGCATGGGTGTATTTAAATGATTGTAACAAAAAAAGAATCATTTATTATCATAAAAGGGGAGGGAAAAAAATTAAGTACATGGTTCAAAGAATCCAAAGAAGGTTTTTCTAAGGGATTCATGATTGTTGCTGGTTTTTCTTATAAAGGCAAGTTAAAAATAAAGAGAGTGCAAAAAAAAAAAAAAAAAAAAAAAAAATGTCAAGATTAACTCCAAATACTATCGGAAAAATATTTTATCGCCAATTTTTCTGAGTGAAATACCATCGCTTTACCCACAGTGCCCTCCATCTGTGAGATTCCATCAGGACAAAGCTAGCAGTCACACATCAAAATACACTGTAAATTTCCTAAACGAAATGGAACAAAAAACTGGTATCAAGGCCATACCCTTCACTGATATCCCTACTCAATCTCCCGATGTGTCACCTATGGATTTTTGTGCTTTCGGACTTTTAAAAACCGCATTATCCAAACCTTGTCCCAAAACCCTAACAGGACTCTGGGAGGAATGGGATAGAATATCTCTTCTGCCACTTCAAAAGGCATTATTATCCTGGAAATTGCGGTGTCGAAAGACAGTTCAGAATAACGGATGTCAAATAAAAAATTCAAAACACAAGAATTTTATGTAATGTAGTTTTCTGAATACAATATACATCGTCTAAAAAATGTGTGAACAGCCTCTGTAGTAGACTCAGCTTAATGAAATCGCGGTTAATGCTACCATTCGGATTCTGTTGTCGAATTGCCGATGTCCCTCCTGTTTTTATGCGAAAATATGGAAAACACATCAGCTTCTGTGGTCTCGAATTCGTTAATGGTATCGAATAAATTTTGCAAATCGAAATAAATTCTATCTGCCAGGTACTTTTTTGAGGTGTCTTTCATTTTTCCACGATTCCTGTTTCCGCAGTTGTCAATATCATTCCTCTTTCAGCGAAATCGTCAATCTTTATTAACCCCGTTCCCAAAGGGGTTACATAGTAAGGGCCGAGTTGATCTTGGCATCTCCCGAAAGGTAGGAAAGCACAAGAAAAATTAATTTAAAAAGAAGAATTTTTAAAATAAATAATCGAAAAATGTTTAAGATATCATATCTTTGCAGGAATAAAGATAATATTGTATTTAAAAGGTTAGGTTATTCAATTATAGCAAAGCCTCGAGGCTATCTGCCTAAGGGGAGGGATGCCTTCGTGGAGGACTTAACTGGCTCGTATACACGTTAATCAGAGCATTCATTTAATTCGTACAGAAAACCACAAAAACACCCATGCAGCCAGCCCGTTCGCGGGATTCGAACCTCGGACCGAACTACCAGTATTCAGCGACTTTACCGCTCAGCCGCTGGTGGGCGTATTTAAAAGGAGAGAGAGAGATGTTCAAATTCTGCGATGATTTTGGAAATGAACTAAAAGATTGTTTCTTAAAGTAAAAAACATTCTTCCAAAATTCTGCATAAAGGTGAGTTATAATAAAATCTTTCAGAATAAATATTCGTTCTAAAACAACGTTCTTTCTTCTAAAACGGTGAATTCTTTGGACTTAATGCGCTTTTGCAGCTTTTAATTCTTTCATTTATATCGAACTAATTCGATACTGGTAACCTTTATATAATGTTTAAACATTCATACTGATTACTATAAGATGTGAAACTAACAGCTAATATTGTAGCAGAATTACAAATGGAATGAAATTTAAGATTTCAAGAGGAGGCTAAACTTAGACACGTCTTCAAGCTAACGAAGACTAACTTATTCAAAAAGAAACTGCCCAGCTCTTCTGAATGACTCATCATAACATCTCCTGAGGAGCTGTGAGCCAAAAAAGCAAGCAAAATTTTAGAAGAAAAAAATTAAGTAAAAATTTTTAACGTTTTTTACAGATCGAAGCAGTAACAATTTTTACAGGTGAAGATACGCGGAGCAAATCTGTATACAATAATAAATCTTATAACTTTATCTGGATAACTTTATCTTTCTTTAACTTACATCTGGAAACGTTCATCAATTTGCATCTCTAATATAAATAATATAACGAGTATAAAAAAGGTATGACAACTACACTGATCTGCTGACTGCGTCTACGCACACACTTTGTTTCTCTTCCTTGTACGAAGTAAAATCTGATGTGTACACCACATGACTTCCTTGTACGGAATATTAAATTATACCAATTTTTTCTTGCATTTGATTTAAACTTATTAGATTGAATTAAACCTACTTCGCAGACAGCGCATAAACCACAATAGAATAAATGCATTCTTTAAAATTCACTTTATTTGTTTACCATAGCCACACTCTGGCGCTAGGTTTATTTAACAGTTTTATATTTCGTTTGTATTATAACTCAGAATGCATAAAATTTACATCATTTATAGAATTATCTAATCGTTGCCACATGTTCTATTCAAATACTATAACAAAGCTAGAACGATGTATAAAAGAAATTAAGCAAACAAAACAAAAAAGAAACAGTTTTTCACAGACGATGGAGTATTTCTCATTCAATTAATTCAGTTTTCACTTCGCGAGAAGGGAAAAATACATAAAAAATCAAAATATCTATATAAAAAATTACGAAGTAAATCTTCAACACTTATTCCTCGAAAAAATTCCAGAAAGGATTAAGCATGATTTAAATAATAAATGAAGGCGTTATCTTTGTTGTTGCGAAGCTACGTTTCTCTAGATTGGCAACAAATCCGCTACTCAGCTGTTTCAAATGTAAACAAGAGCAATGGCCGCCATCAAATTAGGCTTAGCGGCACTTAAACAATTTTAAAATTGCTGATAATTCTAAAAATATGGCACACAGATTTACTAAAGGCATAAAACCCTTAACCAGAAGATAAAAACAACATAATTCAATCATTTTTAAAGCAAAAAATGTACAATTTACAAACATATAAGAGTAAAGAAACTGAGATCTCTGTGCCGGGTAACAAACTGGATATATTTATAAATATATTTATATACGTTAGGCACGTCCTATTGCAACCAAAATACGAGGTGCACATCTACATGTTATAGTAGTCTTATATACAAAATTTTAACGTCCTGAGGCTACTCGTTTTTGAGTTATGCGAGATATTTACGTACGCACGTACGTACATACGTTCTGACAGACGCCACGAAAAATTCTATTCAGAATTCATTTTAAAGCAATTTTTTTTTTTTTTTTTTTTGAGGAAAAAAAGTCTTTTATTCTGTCCTTACGTACAGATATCACGCAAAAACATTTAAATTGCATTCGAAAGCGGTCAAAGTGGATTATTTTCGTTGAAATATGCTGCCTGAAGCTTTTCGCGATTACAATACTTCCTTTTTACTTCGTACAAGGAAGTAAAAAAGGACGTATTGTAATAGCGAAAAATTTCGGGTATCCTGTTTCAACGAAAATATCCATTTTTACCGCTATCCAATGCAATTTAACGATATTTTTGCGTGACATCTGCACGTAAGGACAGACTAAAGAACTCTTTTCCCCCAAAAAATTATAAAACTGATTTAAAATGAATTCTGAAGAGAATTTTTCGTGGCGTCTGTGCGTATGTACGTAGGTATCTCGCATAATTCAAAAACGAGTAGTCTCAAAACGTTGAAATTTTGTATAGGAATGCTATAACATGTAGATGTGCATCTCGTATTTTGGTTGCTAACGGACGCACCAAAAGTATATAAATACATGTATATATATATATATCCACTCTGTTACTCGGCTCAGTCATGTCAGTTTCTTTACTCTTATATGTTTGTAAATTGTACATTTTTTGCTTTAAAAATGATTGAATTATGTTATTCCTTTCTTCCGTTTAAGGTTTTCTTCCCTTTAGTAAATCTGCGTGCAATATTCGTGGAATTATCAACAATTTAAAATTTGTTTAAGTGCGGCTAAGCCGAATTATTTTTGCCATGGCGGCCATGTTTGTTTACATTTGAAACTTGGCAGTATAGTGTATTTGTTGCCAATCTAGAGAAACTTGTATGAGCCCCCTTAATAGTAGAGAGTTGTAAATTTGTGTAAATATTTATATTTATCAGCCCCAATGGGTGTTACTCATAAGGTCTATTTGTCTCAAAACGGCATTTTGCGTCGAATCACTTTTCAAATTGTTGCCACCAAATGTTATCGCCCTGTATTTAAAGAAACTAAATTATGTGAAGAATCTGCATGAATTTATTTTGCATTGTGAAAAAACCAACGGTTGCTAGAGCCATCCAATTCTGAATAACGTAGTTTCTCTAACTGAACCTGGGCACTCTGAAACCCGAATTTCGAATTTGTTTCATTGTCTATTTCGAATTTTGCAAAACTTTTTAACGAATTTTTCATTAACGAAGCAAGAAACTGCAACACTGTACGAAAAAAAGCGTCTTTATCTCCAGTGCGCGAGACTGTGTATTGGAAATTCTAAAGATATGATGTTTTTAAATATTTTGTGATACTGCTGTTGAATTGAATTTTATTTGGTTTAAATGCGAAGAACATGATATTTAATATATAAATGTAAAACACAAAACGTTAAAAAACGCCCTTTTTGGCGTAATATAAAATCTGAAAGATTTCTGATTTCCGTTCCTGCATTATATCACAACTTAACCTCTGTTTTTCCTTTTAGGTTATGCGTTAGTGATCGGTTTTACTTGTTTGACAACAAGATTTTGTGCGAGTACGACTACGAGGAACGGGTTTTGTTCGCTTCTCTGCTGATCACGTGTCCCGGATTGGCCCAACTTAAACGACAGGCCTTGCAAATTAACGAAAAATAATGAAATAATGAAGAATCTGCATGAATATATGTATGTCTCTCGCACTGTGAAAGAACAACGATACCTACAGTCTTCAAATTTTGAATAACATAGTCCTCCACTCGAACATGGGCATCTGAAATCTCGAATTTGGAATTAGTTTTATTGTGCATTTCATATTTTGTAAAAATGTTTTAAAAAACTCGTTAAAACTATTTTTTATTAAAAACTAGGGAAAAAACATTTTTATCTCCAGCGCGGCGCAAGACTGTCTATCAGGAATTCTAAAGATATGCTGTTTTTAAATATTTTTAGGCCAAAGTGGCATTAGCCAAAATGCTCTCGAAACGTGTATGTGTCTGTAAATAAAAAAAAAAAAGGCCCATTTGGGCATTGCATAAAATCTGAAAGCCTTCTGATTTTTTTTTTTTAAATAATTTGTGTTTTTATGTATTTTTGCATTGAAAGTCCAAAGGGGCAATTTGCCCTGAAGGACTATTAATTTCGTTTTGGCATTTTGCGTCGTAAATTTCGAAAATCGGTATCACTTTCAAAATCGTTGCTACCATATATTATTGTCCTGTCTTATATTTAAACAAATTAAATAACGAAGAATCTGCATAAATGTATGTATGTTTCTCGCATTGTGATAAAACAACGGTACGTACCTAGAGCCATCGAAATGTGAATAACGTAATCTTCCATTGAATGTGGGCATGTGGAAGCCCTAATTTGAATTTGAAATTTGTTTTATCATCGATTTCAGATTTTGTAATACTTCAATAAATTTTTGATTAAAAAACTAAACGATTTCAAAGCTACCAATGGAAACACTGTACGAAAAAAGTATTTTTATCTCCAGCGCGCGAGACTGTATCTGGAATTCTAAAGATATGCTCATTTTAAAATTGATTGCGATATTGCTGTTGAACTGAATTTTAAAGTTTGAGTGCGTAGAACATGATATTTAATAAATATAGGTGACACATAAAAAGTTAAAAAAAAACGCTCCTTTGAACGTAATTTGAAATCTGAAACATTTCAGACATTTTTCCCTTTCTTTCTTTTTTTTTTTTTTTTTTTTGTGTACCGTATATACCCGCGTATAAGTCGACATATTTTGGACAAAAAAAGAGACTTTAAAGTGGAGGGGTCGACTTATACGCGGGGCCATAAAAAATTTAAAGAATCGGAAGTTCAAAAATTTCTTTATATAATGCAGTTGTTTTCTTCCCGCACTCGAATTGGACGACTTATCAAATAAGTCACTTACTTGAAGTAATTTCATGACTTAAATTATGTGACGAACTAATCACAGAGTTTCATACTTTAACTAGAGTAAGTTTCGATTAAACCAAAGAATTTTAGGCCCTCGAACAACCGATCAATATCGAGCAATAAAAAAGTTTCGCCAACACGCCAAGAAAAGAGAAATGCAGCTTTTTACGTACGTATAAGTCTTTATAATAGTTATTGTTCATTCATGAAATACTTTTGTTAACAGGCGTATACGTCAAAATTTACAACATTTACAAAGGGAGGCAACATTAAAAAGCCCGATATTACATTAATTGCTCAGTGGGTTAAAGATGCTTGGAATGAAATACCCTCTGAAATGATTATAAAATCATTTAAAAAACGTTGTATTAGCAACGAACTAGACGGAACGGAAGATGATGCTGTTTTTGAAATATAAAATGACGACGAAGGCTCTAGTAGTGATTGTAACAATACAGAGTTCGAGACTGAAAATATGTGTGATGACGAGCCAATGACGACAGAAGAGTTCTATGAAATGGCGAATCTGACGTTGAAGTATTTTGATTTTGTTTATTTACCAAGGTATTTTTTATTGTATATTTACTTTTTTTTCTCAGATGATTTTGAATAAATGTAGTACTTAAAAAAATTTTTCGAAGTTTCTCGATCGATTTCGGAAGTGTGGGGGGGGGGTCGACTTATACGCGGGTTTCTTATTTTCTACGAATTTTTTATGTCGAATTGGGGGGGGTCGACTTATACGCGGCATCGACTTATACGCGGGTATATGCGGTATATTATGTTAGAAAAGATGAGGGAAGAAAAACGTGTGTGCCGTGGACCCAGTCAACCAATCAATATTTATTTTTACATAGTTGTCAAGTATTACCTTCCTTTTTTATGCTAATTCTACACTTCGAATGTAAATTGATGAAACAAAAAACGAATAATGAAGATATCCGGATACCTTCAACAGTAACAATTGTTACTACTTAGAGTGGTAAAAAAGGTTCCTAATTTTTGGTTAAATGATTTGCTCTTCTGGTGAGTTTATTCACAAAGTTTGTACGAAACTTTAACCCACAAAATACGAAATCTCTATTTGAAAACACTGAAAAATATCAATATCCATCACAATGTTATTACTTTAAAAGAATTCCAAGAATACCTAGTAATATTAACATTACAATATCTAATACGATATTTTGAATACGAAGAAGTAGACTTCTTTGTATCTTGAATTTTGTCCATTCATACTGTTGTCTCTGCTACTTACTAGGCCCCCAAATCATCCATAAACAATTAGAGAATGTCTGGTGTATGTTCAGTTTACTCGGCGAAATCTTAGACTGAATATCAGTTCGGGTTTGGTTCGCTGTGAACTATAAGTTCTTATAGAACGTTGGCAAATAGTTGAAAGGAAAAGGTTTGAACTAGGCAGATAGTTTGCGAGAGTTTTTCTTTACTAGTTAGACGAAAACAATCATTACATTATAATGTTGCGAGGCCCCAACTTGTCAGCAACTATGGTAGTGACTGCTATGAACTGTAAATTACACAAACTCGTAAGAAGGGTTTAAATCCCTTTTTATTCCACTTTAGAAATAACAGCTGCGTTCACTTGACGCTCACAAACTACGCCGGACCCGGCGGTTCAACAAAAACAGATCTGTGAAACTAAAAATTAATGACAGGATGAATAAACAACTAGATCACTACCTACGATCCTCTGAAATCGTAACTAACTTAACCGCGTTCTAAAATACAGCTGAGATTCAGCAAACTTTCTGATTAAGAAGTTGAACGATTCAACGAACTGACGAAATAGGCACACAGGCCGAAACGCGCGGTTTTTAAATTTCTACCTAGCAACCTTCACGCTCGCGATTCAAGAAGCACACATACAATCTCGTTTCCCTTCTATTTTAAACTCAACTTACTTCTGCTAAAATTTGAATACTCTGCACGTTCTACTAAAATTTACATACTCTGGCATTGGCAATTCTAGGGGAAAGTAATGGCTTGACAAGAAAGATAGCTTAAAATAAATGTTAGTTAAAATAAATATAAACCCTACAACATGAACGAATCTATTTTAAAATGTAGGGGAGCTCATTCTCTGAATGCACTTAGGAACGAAAAAATTTTGATAACCTCGTGATAAAAATATAGAGATTGGAAATACGATGAATGTTATAAAATGCTGATACTAGAAAGTTATCAAAAATTGCTTTGCTGCTTAATTTTTAAGATTTTGTCCACAATATCATTTAATTTTTTTAAAGGGCAAAACCTATTTAGTAGCTTTAAAGTTGTTCTGTAAAGCTGCTTTTTGTTTTCGCTTCAATTTTATACAAAAGGATTTAATCCTCTATGTAGGTGCTCACTTTATAGAGGTAATGCTCAATACTAATGTATATTTAATATGTTATCAGAAATATTAGTTAGTTCCTGAAGTTGCCGTTTTAGGGAGGTGGTCGCGTTGAGAAGGTTCACTTTAATTACGTCAGAATGTAAAATGTTGGTAGAAGAAATTTTGAAGAAGTTGGTTCTAATCTTAAATATTTTCAATATTTGTCCGCAAATGTGAGCAATATTTTTTTTTTTTTTAAAGGACAAATGATTATTTTTTCAAACTTATATACTTTTCCTTTTTTCTTCTTTTCATAAAAAGATGAACCTTCGGAGCTTCATCTATTGGATATTAAAATCAAGTTACAAACGACATGCACGGCAGATTTCATCCGCTCTTTGACAACATTGCCTCACATGAATGTTCTCATTTCACAAAAGAAACCACATCATTAAACGCGAGGGGAAATTTCCGCAAACGAATACGAGGAACATAAAATCGAATAAAAGCTGAGCACGCATGCCATTCAGGTGACTCCTTTTAAACGCCCTTCCCCCCCTTCCCGAAAGAAATCCTTCATTAAAAAACTTCCTCCGCAGCTCTTACTATCAGTCTATTAAATCCCAGAAAAGAATCCCCTGTTAGTCGCTTAAAACATGTTCCTTACTCTGCAAAAGGTAAAAAACCTTACCCCCTTAAGGGGTAAAAATTTTTTATCGTAATGCAGTTACAATCGCTCCCACTCTTTTAACATAGTCACCGAGAAACTTTATTGAAACACGGATCCAGCAAATCTCGGGTATTAAATTGGTAACCGTGGTTTCCGTCCAATTTTGGCCGTATTTCCGTAGTAATTACCTGCCTAGTCGAGTTATCAGCTGACTCGGCGCTATCTAATGTCAGGGTAAAGTCCCTTCCACCCTGAATCACTCCTCATTTCCGCCCTAATCATAGATGGCAGCTGCTCCTCGAAATGGTGTGGTGCTGCCATCTAGTGCAAAGATTACGTACTAAAATATATATTTGGAAATTTCATTACTGCAAATTTCCCACCAAGCTAGAAACTCATATCAAGTAATAGGAATAAAACGCAATAAAATGTAAAGTAAACTACATAAAGTGAAAGTTTACACTATGTACAAGATTGATAGCATTCCTATAGCGTACTACAATCCCGAATATCAATAGGATTGGAAGTGTACGTAAATTTACAAAATAACACGCTTCTCAATGAAAGGGTGTTTCTTCAACCGTCAAAATTTCACTACATGGAATAATACATTGCTGATCAAAATGATATAGTCTGTAGTCTATAGTCTGTAGAAATTAAAATTAAATAAACTCTGTCTGCAGGGATTTCAAAATGAATTATTTTACGTTGGGATAGACTATACAGGACATGATCACATTACCGCCCACCTGCACCGTATGCATATTTCATAAGTGCACATCTGTGTAGCCACCGAGGGAGTGGCTTCTAGGATGGACCAATGAGCATCCAGTAATATTTCTGTCATGTCACCTCACCTTTCCCGTGCTTTTAACATTTAAGCAAGATGGTTGAAAATATTCTGCCACGCAATTTTCTGTACAAAATAATTAAAGCATTTTCGATTGCTTCTGAAACTTTTCATTGCGAAGTTAGAT
Organism: Stegodyphus dumicola; assembly: GCF_044657685.1. NCBI lineage: Eukaryota > Metazoa > Arthropoda > Arachnida > Araneae > Eresidae > Stegodyphus > Stegodyphus dumicola. The sequence goes on from NC_140775.1 coordinate 183,169,881, forward strand.
CAAATATAGAAATTATGAAGATTTCACTACCTGGTTGAAATAAATACAAACACATGTTGGATACTTTGCAAAAATATCGATGTGAAATATTACTTAATAAGTGGTAAATAAGACGAAGAAAGAAATATGTGATAACATCTGAGCCCAAATGTAATCTTTGCATAAAAATGTGCGTATGAGAAAAATATTTACACCAATTATATATGTAAATAGAAGTCAGCACTTTTTATTGCAGTTTATATGAAAAAGATGTTCTATAGTAATAACCAATGCAGAATTTTATTCAAAGTGAGCTTTACTTTTGCATTCGTATACATTTAGAGGGTTAAATTTCACATTTAATAAATGCTCACTCTTAAATGCACTGTCTACACAAGACATACTCGTGAAACAGAGTGAATTTATCGCATTAACAACGAATATGTTCAATTTATTCACATATAATTTTTAATGTTAACAATGAATATAATCAGATCATATGTATTCTGAATCTTACATTTTAAAAATCAAAAGAATGCAAGCACTTAAATAAGAAAACACTAGATTCATTGTAACACTTTCAGTAATTCTCAGCTCAATTAAAAAAAATATATACACTTGAATTCTCTTAATCCACATTATATGCCGTAAACATCAATCCTAATATTAATGCGTGATAAAAAATCGCGAAAGTGAAATGTCAGTGATTAATCAAACTCAGAAAACGAAAGCACTACGAGATTTTCTACTATTACGCCATATATTTATAACTGCGAAACAAATGCAAATTAAAACTTAAACAACATACGCTCACATGCACGAATATTTAGCGTCACAGGAGCAATAGCAGCTCATTGGTCCATTTTCGAAACCCCTCCCTCAGTGGCTACGCTGATGTGCATTTGTGAAATGTGCGTACCGTATAGGCATTTCAAGCGATTCTATTTGCCCACTTTGTGACTCTAAAGAAGAAATGGACATGAAGCAGCTGCATCGATGTGGGGTTCTTCGTCGTCTTACAGAAGAGTCGAGATGCTCGGAGGCAAGAACGACGCTCTTTAGGCAATGACTTCGGTCTTTTTTTTTCTTAGCTCGATTGTTTGTAATTTCTGTTTATAAGGTTTGAGTTCTTTGTAACATTTTGCCTGGCCATTGAAAATTTAAATAAAAAGTTGGGGTAGAGAGAGACTTCACGACATCTCCTAAGAAATGACACGAATTCTTAATTGTTCATATTTTTAAAATTTGTATAAATTTAATGCACATTTTTCTTCTTTTAGTTCATTAATTATTTTATGAGTTTTAAATAAAAACTTATTTTATATTTTTTTTTAGATTTTTATTTTCATATTTATAGAGTGATTCAATTAAAAAATCGTTTTAAAATATTGATTAATCTTGCTTTACTTCCAACAATTTTGTTACGTCATACGGTCGAAAACGTTAAGCGACATTGTTAAAAAAAAATCAATAATTACGTTAATCTCCTGTGAACTTGATTTAAAAGATTTTCCCCCTTTCTCTATTCGATTGTGCAAACAATCAAATCCTGAGAGTTTTATTTTTATTCGTGTTAAATATACGAAAAAAAAAAAAAAAAAAAAAAAATCTGAAATGTTTCAGATTTTAAATTACGTCCAAAGGGGCGTTTTTTAACATTTTGTGTGTTACCTTTCTTTATTAAATATCATGTTCCTCGCACTTAAACCATAAGATCCAGTGCAACAGCAATATCGCAAAATAGTTTTAAAACGAGCATATCTTTAGAATTTCCGATACAGAGACTCACGCGCTGGAGATAAAAATGTTTTTTCTGCACAACGTTGCCATTGCTCGCTTTGAAATTCTTGAGTTTGTTAATCAAAAATTCGTCAAAGTTTTAAAAAATAGGAAATCGATCATAAAACAAATTTCAAATTTCAAATTTGGTCTTCCACATGCTCATATTCGTTGGAGGATTACGTTATTCAAAATTCGATGACTCTATGTACCGTTATTTTATGACAATGTGAGAAATATACGTACATTTACGCAGATTTTCATTATTTAATTTCTTCAAATATAATGCAGGACTCTAACATTTTATGGCAACAGTTTGAAAAGTGAACCGACATTTATGAGTCCGACGCAAAATGCCAAAACGAAAGTAATAGTCCTTCGGGACTCAAGTCCCTTTGGACTAAAAAAGAATCAAAATGAATGTTTTAACATTCATTTTGAAAAATCTAAACCAAATTTTCAACAAATTGCTTCATGAAACTGCATTATTGTTTACAATGAATATATGTGCAAAATTTAAGTTCCATAATTTATTAAAAATTAGTATAAAAATTAAAAGCAGAGTTTTGATCACTGTAATAAATACTATGAACGAATTAAATAAAAGCTAATAATATAAGGTATTCCTCTCGCCTTCTTAGCATGCCTTCGTAGTGTAGTGGTCAGCACATTCCTCGTGTACTCGAGAGGTCTGAGGTTCGAGTCCCGGCGAGGGTATTGCTGATTCTTCACGTCTCCTGCTTTTTGAAAGATACCTAATGTCTGTATAGTGGCGCCCGAACTAAAAAAGGTGATGGATGATGATCCTGCACAACCAGGATTTGGCGATTGTGTCCCCTAATCCACAGTCACTCTTTAAAAGGGGAGTATATAAGGTATTTCTCCTTGCCTTCTTAGCATGCCTTCGTAGTGTAGTGGTCGGCATGCTCGGCGCGTATTCGAGAGGTCCGTAGTTCGAGTCCCGGCGAAGGCATTGTTCATTTTTCATATCTCTTGCTTCGAAATAACCTAATGTTTGTACAATAAAAAAGCTAATAAATATTATTTTATCCTATTTATTTTAAAAGAGGTCGAAGTGTGTGCTTTATAATCCGCGACAATTTCAAAATTTTGTAAACGAAAACTTTTACGATATTGAAATTTTAAATAACAGGCGTCAAGCAGTCGAAAAAATTTAGAGATTTTGAAAATTTTCGAAAAATGAGAAGCGATGTTAAAAATTTCATTAAAAACATTTTCTATTCTATGTGATGATGCAAACAAATCAGGTTACTACATTCACCATGGTACGGCCATCAACAAACAGTTGTGCGTACAGAATTTAAACTCGATGGTTTGACAGGATGTAGTTTAAAAAATCTGCCACAAATATTACACCATAACCGAAAAGCACCATGGGTGAACTAAATAAAATCTTACGAATAGGTAATGAAAAGTACACGAGCTAACTATAGAGGTAGTAGACAGTGTAGCATTTAGAAACTGTTATTATCCGGAACAGTGGGTAATCTAATTGTAAGGAACAGGGAATATTAAAATGTAGTTAAATCATTTGCTAAAATTAAATTGCTGAATCTTTTTTTCCTTTCATTTTACTTCCTTGTACGAAGTAAAAAGGAAGTATTGTAATCGCGAAAAGTTTCAGGCAGCATATTTCAACGAAAATATCCATTTTGACCGCTATCGAATGCAATTTAACGATGTTTTTGCGTGATATCTGTACGTAAGGACAGGATAAAATACTATTTTCCTTCAAAAAAAAAAAAAAAATTATAAAACTGCTTTAAAATGAATTCTGAAGAGAATTTTTCGTGGCGTCTGTACGAACGTATGTACGTACGTGCGTATCTCGCATAACTCAAAAACGAGTAGCCTCAGAACGTTGAAATTTTGTATATAGGACTGCTATAACATGTAGATGTGCACCTCGTATTTTGGTTGCAATCGGGTGCAACAAACGTATATAAATATATTTATATATATATCCACTCTGTTACCCGGCTCAGTGATCTCAGTTTCTTTACTCTTATATGTTTGTAAATTGTACATTTTTTTGCTTTAAAAATGATTGAATTATGTTGTTTTTATCTTCCGGTTAAGGATTTTATACCTTTAGTAAATCTGTGTGCAATATTTTTAGAATTATCAGCAATTTTAAAGTTGTGTAATTGCCGCTAAGCCTGTTTTTAATGGCGGCCATTGATGTTTTACATTTGAAAGAGGAGACTAGTGGATTCGTTGCCAATCTAGAGAATCTTAGCTTCGCAACAACAAAGATAACGCATTCATTTATTATTGCCAATTAAATCATGCTTAATTCTTTCTGGAATTTTTTCGAGGAAATAAGTGTTTGAGATTTACTTCGTAATTTTTAATATAGATAATTTGAGTTTTTGTGTATTTTTGCCTTCTCGAAAGTGAGAACTGTATTAATTGAATGAGAAATACTCAATCGTCTGTGAAAAACTGTTTCTTTTTTTTTTTTCGTTTGCTTAATTTATTTTATACATCATTCTAGCTTTATTATAGTACTTGAATAGAACATGTGGCAACGATTAGGTAATTCTATTCTTTAAATGATATAAATTTTGTGGATTATGAGTTATAATATGACCGAAATATATAAGTTAACTGTTATATAATTATTGGATTATATAACAGTTAAATTAGTTTCTGTTATATAATTATTATATAAGTTAACTGCTATATAATTATTAATACTGTTAAGTGAATCTAGCGCCAGAGTGTCACTATGGTAAACAAATACTAGAGTGAATTTTAAAGAATGCATTTATTCTATTGTGGTTTATGCGCTGTCGGCGAAGTAGATTTAATTCAATCCAATAAGTTTAAATGAAATGCAAGAAAAACTGCGTAAAATTTAATATTCCAATACAAGGAAGTCATGTGGTGTACACATCAGATTTTTTTAATGAGAATTTTATGACCCTAACGGTTGCTAAAGGAGTTAAAGTTTTGTGCGCTTTCGTTGAGCTAGCAGTCTACCTATCTGGAGGTTGCACGTACTTATGCTAACTAATTACTTTTGTCTTTTTAGCTTTGTTATTAATTTATCCGCATACAATTCAACAGCAAAATTACAAAATATTTAAAACAGCATAGCAACTTATACTCAGAATTCCCGATGCTGCGTTAAATGTTGGCAATTTTCTAGTTTGTCAGTCCTTTCCCAGTGCAAACCAATCAATATTTACTTTTCTTAGTAAGATAGCTTGAAAAACAGTTCTTTGTCTTTTTATTATTAACGTCTTGTGTGTTAACTTTATTTATTTAAAACCATGGTCTTCTCACTTCTTCTACGTAAAATTCTATTCAGTAGCAAAATCACAAAATATTTAAAAACAGCTTTAGAATTTCCGATAGACATTCTCTGGCGCTGGAGATAAAAATGTTTTATTCCGTAGAGTACTGCCACTTCTCCCTTTCGTTGAATTTAATAATCAAAAAATCGTTTAAGATTTACAGAGTATAAAACATAAAACACGAAATTCAAAATTCAGGCTTTCAGGTACAGAAGTTCAGGTGGAGGACTACGGTATTCAAAATTTGTCGGCTTTAAGTATTGACGTTTTCTCACAGTGCAAGGAACATGCATAAATAGATCCAGTTTCTTCATTATTGTATTTCTTTAAGAATAATACATAGCGAAAGGTTTCGGTGGCAACAATTTGTAAAGTTGATTCGCCATTTATAGTGAACCAACGCAAAATCCCATTTCGTGTCTTAGTCCTTTTACGGCTAAGAAGAGAACGGTCATTAATCTTCTGTTTTATATTTACTACTATCGAAGTAAAAGAATAATGATAATAAACAGAAATAAAGAAAATATGAAAGAATTCAAATTTTAACGTCGCACGAGATAATTTGGTCAGGTTTTTGTTTTGTTCTCACTAAGCATGGCGAGTTACTAATCTTCTGTTAGACTCATTCCTGTTAATATACATTTTTTGTCTTTTTAGCGGCCCCCGAGCGGTAAAGTCGCTGAACACTGGTAGTTCGGTCCGAGGTTTGAATCCCGCGAACGGGCTGGCTGCATGGGTGTTTTCGTGTTTTCCCCATGTGTAACGTGTATACGAGCTAGTTTCCCTTAAAACGTCCTCCAAGAAGGCATCCCTCCCCTTATGCAGATAGCCCTCGAGGCTTTGCTGTAATTAAATAACCTAACCTGCCTTTTTAGCTTTATTATTAAACATCACTTTCTTCACACATACGCCACATAAACATGAAGAGTAAAATCACCTAATATATAAAACAGCGTATCTTTAGAATTTTCACAAAGTCCTAGAAATTGCCATTCGTATTTTTTAATATTTGCCGTATTATTTCTTTGGAAACTAACCACCTAAAATTGTTATTAGGAAAGAGGAAAACTTTATATAATGATTTTAATGAACCCAGATGAATTTTATTTCATAAAAATAATTAATATTCCTTGTTAGACTTCCAATGATTTAAATGCATTTTTATTCAAATCAATCAAATTAAAAAGTATAAAAAATATTTTTCAGAACGGATTTGCTTTTCAATCATTTGGTTTGCTGCTCAGTAAAAGATCGATTAAATTTTGCAGTTATAATGTTTTAACAAATGGCAACACGGTGGGGCGTAGAAAAAAAAAGTATTTTATTCCTGGCCGTGGAAACATATTGCTTTCAAATAGACGAGTTTGTGTATTAAAATTGAAAAATTACATTTTGCCGAATGGCAACAGTGTGGCGTGTTGGAGGTAAAAATGTTTCATTTCGAGAAGCGTTGTCACTTCTTCGTTTCAGACCATAGTGTTTATAACGGGTGGCCATAATTAAACTGACAGTGCTCACAGTGTTCTGCTGCGCGATCTATTTTCGAGAATGACGCCACATTTTGTAGGAAAATTAAACAAGCCGGGATACGAAGGATTCCGCGAAAAAAAAAAAAAAAAAAATTAGTTCCAAAAGTCACCGCTAGGAAAATATTTGGCGCTGTGTAATAGAAAATAGAGTGTTAACAAATGCAAATGAATACGGAAATTACCTTTTACTTTGCATTCAAATGAGGTTCAATGTGGCTGCCGTTGTTGTGGACCATATATTGCATTCTGTGCACAGTATGCACAACAGCAGAAAGTAACATGTCTACAAGAATCTCCCGTACAGTCCGTGATATGTTATCCTTCAACGTAGCCAGGTCCTGGACCACTCCTTGATAGGCCTTGGACTTAAGATAACCCCATAACCAGAAGTCACATGGGGTAAGATCAGGAGACCGAGGTGGCCATGCAGTTGGAAAGTAGCGGCTAATGACTCTTCTGTTGCGAATTTCTGTCGTAGCATCTGTTGCACCCGTACAGCAACGTGTGCAGGGGCTCCATCTTGCATGAAAATGATTTCCCCCAGGCATTGTCTTTGCTGAAGTGCCGGAATCACAAAGCTATTCAACATGTGGCGATATTTCTCTCCGGTAACAGAACAGGTTTCCAGTCCTGTCGGGGTAATGTTCTCATAGAAGAATGGACCTACGATAAATTTTATTCCGTATTAATTTGCATTTGTTAACACTCTATTTTCTATTACACAGCGCCAAATATTCCCCTAGCGGTGACTATTAGAACTAATTTTTTTTCGCGGAATCCTTCGTTCCCCGTCTTGTTTAATCTTCCTACTAAATGTGGCGTCATTCTCGCAAACAGATCGCGCTACAGAACACTGTGAGCACTGTCAGTTTAATTATGGCCACCCGGTATATCAAAAATTCGTTAAATTTACACAAAATATGAAACAAATTAACAATAAATTTAAAATTCGATTTTGGAGGTGCGTATATTTGAGCTACGCGTGGTAAAACTTCTGTGGCTAGGTGCCGTCATTTTAACATATTCAAGCAACATACAAACATACAGATTCTGCACTATTTAATTTTATTTAAATAATACATAGCGATAATGTATGGTGGCAACAATTTGAAAAATGAATCAGACACAAATGTATACACGGATAAAAAGGTGAGCTTCGAGACTTCTGATGCTAAAGCTTATGAGACTTATATATATATATATATTAATATATCAAGCAGGGCAGTAATTACAATATTGAAGAATCAATTTGGTTTAGAAAACATCTTGCGCAATATGCTGCAAAATAAGTAAAATAGAAATTGTAGTAAGCTCGCCTAAAAGTTACCAGGATCTGTTGCTCCAAAAATTTCAACACGTTTTAAAAAATTAATACATATGAAGATCAAACCATTAAGCATGTAAAACATTAAAAAACAGAATCGTCAGTTTTTAGTTTCTTTTGTTACAACTTTTTCTTGGTCTTAGCAAGACCCACTATGTTGGTTATCATCTTATTTTTCTTTTATTTTAATTACAGATTTTCATTGCAGTTTTCTAAAATATATAAAATTGTTAATCTTTAAGCTTGCAGGCCCAACCCGTATGTTTTTGTATATTTAGGACTAATAGCAGACCGCTATTTATTTTTGTTTTCATTTTTTGATTTTTATTTTAGTCTAGATTTAAGATGTATCGGAATAGTTTTTACATATTTTAACACCTTAATGTGTCATTTTGTGCGGACGCGTCGGGAAATTGGAACAGAGAATTGAGACTATTAAAAAAATTTCCAAGACACTTTGTCTAAAATAAAAAATTTTTGTAGCGAAAAAGTTTCAATTGTCTGTTGCGGCGAAACGCGTAATGGGGTTGGCTTGATTCGACGTTCAAACAAATTAAATTTCCCTTGAAAAGCCAGTTTGGAAGTCGAATTGGGCTAATTTACCATTTTCCGCTTACTTTTTTTTTTTTTTATCTGATTCTGTTTTTTAATGTTTTACATGTTTAATGCTTTGATTTTCATATGTATTAATTTTTTAAAACGTGTTGAACTTTTTGGAGCAACAGCTCCTGGTAACTTTTATTCGAGCTTACTACAATTTCTATATATATTAATATATATACACGAGTATATATAAAATATTAATAAATTACACAAACACTTATATCTAAGGCTTTTGGGGGTTCATCGTTTTATATTTCTTTATATGTCTATGAGTTTAAAAATTACAGTAAAAATACTGTACTACATTTAAAATTCAGTATATGTGAAGTGGTCACGTGATATAGGTAACTGACATTGTGATGTTTCATAGGGCAACGAAAAAGAGAATCTGCAAAATCTTTTGAATTTGACTTCTTGTCGCACCGTTTTGACTAGTAATATATCAAAGGATTTGAAGTGTGAAAGCGAGTTTTGTTTCCTGAAGAATAGGGCAGTAAATACTAGTTGAGGCTCTAAGTTGAGACTTGGAATTTTCCTCTTCCATTGATTTGGTACTGACCTAAATTTTTTAGATGTCTCAAATATTGCCGTCTTCTGCCAATAATAAAATATAAATAATGTTCCCTATTATTATCCCAAAGGGACAATTTTCTCAGAAGGGCTATGAATTTCGTTTTTTCATTGTTCGTTGCTTCACTGTAAAAAACGTTTCACTTTTCAAAGTGTTGCCACCAAATATTAGAGCCCTGCATTATATTAAAATAAATTAAATAATGAAGAATGTGTATGAATATATGTATGTTTCCCCCATTGTAGAAAAGCAATGGTACCTAGAGACGTCAAATTCTGAATAACGTAGTCCTCCATTCGAATATGGGCATTTGGAAGTCCAAATTTGGAATTTGTTTTAAGTATATTATTATCTTAAAAAATAAAACTTGTGTTTCCTTTAAGATAATAAAACAAGATCTGCTTCATATTTTGAAAACGAATTTTGATTAAGAAACTCAAGGATTTCAAAACGAGCAATGGCAACACTATACGGAAAAAAACGTTTATCGAGAACGCGCGAGACTGTGTATCGGAAATTCTAAAGATATGCTCGTTTTAAAACTATTTTGCGATATTGCTGTTGCACTGGATCTTATGGTTTAAGTGCGAGGAACATGATATTTAATAAAGAAAGGTAACACACAAAATGTTAAAAAACGCCCCTTTGGACGTAATTTAAAATCTGAAACATTTCAGATTTTTTTTTTTTTTTTTTTTTTTTCCGTATATTTAACACGAATAAAAATAAAACTCTCAGGATTTGATTGTTTGCACAATTGAATAGAGAAAGGGGGAAAATCTTTTAAATCAAGTTCACAGGAGATTAACGTAATTATTGATTTTTTTTTAACAATGTCGCTTAACGTTTTCGACCGTATGACGTAACAAAATTGTTGGAAGTAAAGCAAGATTAATCAATATTTTAAAACGATTTTTTAATTGAATCACTCTATAAATATGAAAATAAAAATCTAAAAAAAAATATAAAATAAGTTTTTATTTAAAACTCATAAAATAATTAATGAACTAAAAGAAGAAAAATGTGCATTAAATTTATACAAATTTTAAAAATATGAACAATTAAGAATTCGTGTCATTTCTTAGGAGATGTCGTGAAGTCTCTCTCTACCCCAACTTTTTATTTAAATTTTCAATGGCCAGGCAAAATGTTACAAAGAACTCAAACCTTATAAACAGAAATTACAAACAATCGAGCTAAGAAAAAAAAAGACCGAAGTCATTGCCTAAAGAGCGTCGTTCTTGCCTCCGAGCATCTCGACTCTTCTGTAAGACGACGAAGAACCCCACATCGATGCAGCTGCTTCATGTCCATTTCTTCTTTAGAGTCACAAAGTGGGCAAATAGAATCGCTTGAAATGCCTATACGGTACGCACATTTCACAAATGCACATCAGCGTAGCCACTGAGGGAGGGGTTTCGAAAATGGACCAATGAGCTGCTATTGCTCCTGTGACGCTAAATATTCGTGCATGTGAGCGTATGTTGTTTAAGTTTTAATTTGCATTTGTTTCGCAGTTATAAATATATGGCGTAATAGTAGAAAATCTCGTAGTGCTTTCGTTTTCTGAGTTTGATTAATCACTGACATTTCACTTTCGCGATTTTTTATCACGCATTAATATTAGGATTGATGTTTACGGCATATAATGTGGATTAAGAGAATTCAAGTGTATATATTTTTTTTAATTGAGCTGAGAATTACTGAAAGTGTTACAATGAATCTAGTGTTTTCTTATTTAAGTGCTTGCATTCTTTTGATTTTTAAAATGTAAGATTCAGAATACATATGATCTGATTATATTCATTGTTAACATTAAAAATTATATGTGAATAAATTGAACATATTCGTTGTTAATGCGATAAATTCACTCTGTTTCACGAGTATGTCTTGTGTAGACAGTGCATTTAAGAGTGAGCATTTATTAAATGTGAAATTTAACCCTCTAAATGTATACGAATGCAAAAGTAAAGTTCACTTTGAATAAAATTCTGCATTGGTTATTACTATAGAACATCTTTTTCATATAAACTGCAATAAAAAGTGCTGACTTCTATTTACATATATAATTGGTGTAAATATTTTTCTCATACGCACATTTTTATGCAAAGATTTATGCATTATTTTTTGATATTGCTGCTGAATTGAATTTTATTGTTTAAGTGCCAAAAACGTGATATTTAATAAATAAAGGTAACACACAAAACATTAAAAAACGCTCCTTTGGGCGTAATATAAAATCTGAAAGCTTTCAGTTTTTTTTCCTCCTCTTTTTCATGATTTTATGTGTATTTGAAATTCCGTAATTGGAAATATACGCCTAAATATGTAACCAGACCACAGAACCAGTTTTTCAAGATACATTTTATATTATATGTTACACAAAATATGCAAGTATACTGGTTCGAAATAAATTTAATCCTGAAATAAAGCTATTCTTGAAATAAAAAATCTGATGTGTAAACCACATGACTTTCTTGTACGGGATATTAAATTATACGCATTTTTACTTGCATTTCATTTAACTTATTGGATTGAATTAAATTTACTTTCGCCGACAGCGCATAAACCACAATAGAATAAATGCATTCTTTAAAATTCACTTTATGTACCATAGCGACACTCTGGCGCTAGGTTTACTTAACAGTATTATATTTCGTTCATATTATAACTCAGAATGCACAAAATTCATATCATTTAAAGAATTATGTAATCTTTGCCACATGTTCTATTCAATACTACAAAAGCTAGAACGATATATAAAAGAAATTAAGCAAACTTAACGAAAAAGAAACAGTTTTTCACAGACGATTGAGTATTTCTCATTCAATTATTTCAGTTTTCACTTCGCGACAAGGCAAAAATACATAAAATCTCAAAATATCTATATTAAAAATTACGAAGTAAATCTTAAATACTTATTTCCTCGAAAAAATTCCAGAAAGGATTAAGCATGATTTAATTCGCAATAATAAGTGAAGGCGTTATTTTTGTGTAGCGAAGCTTAGTGTCTCTAGATTGGCAACAAATCTACAATTTTGCTGTTTCAAATGTAAACAAATATGTCCGCCATGTTATTTAAAACTTAACCGCACTTAAACAGCTTTTAAATTGTTGATAATTGTACAAATATTGCTTCCAGAATTACGAAAGGAATAAAAACTTTAACCGGAAGATAAAAACAACATAATTCAATCATTTTTAAAGCAAAAAATTTACAATTTACAAACATATATGAGTAAAGAAACTGAGATCACTGAGCCGGGTAACAGATTGGATATATTTATAAATATATTTATATACGTTTGGCGCGGCCGATTGAAACCAAAATACGAGGTGCACATCTACATGTTATAGTAGTCTTATATACAAAATTTCAACGTTCTGAGGCTACTTGTTTTTGAGTTATGCGAGATACGTACGTACGCAGGCACGTATGTACGTACGTACATACGTTCGTACAGACGCCACGAAAAATTCTCTTCAGAATTCATTTTAAAGCAGTTTTTTAGTTTTTTTGGAGGAAAAGTGTCTTTTATTCTGTCCTTACGTATAGATATTACGCAAAAACATCGTTAAATTGCATTCGAAAGCGGTTAAAGTGGATATTTTCGTTGAAATATACTGCCCGAAGCTTTTCGCGATTACAATACTTCCTTTTTACTTCGTACAAGGAAGTAAAAAATAGGCTTTCACAAGGATTTAAATAGGATATTTAAAATTATTAATTTATAAAAAAATAGGATATTTTAAGATAAGAATTCAAATGTACTCGTCCACTTATAGCATATTGCCTTGCCACAAAGCTACTTTGAAGACAGTAGAACATTTATGACTTTCGTTTAATATCACCTCCCCTCCAAAAAAAAAAATAAATAAAGATTTCTTTTCTATATTTCTAACGATATTTCTTCCACCTTCCTAGTGTGCTTTCGTAGTGTAGTGGTCTGCATGCTTGGCGCGTATTCCAGAGGTCCGTGGTTCGTATCCCGGCGAAGGCGTTGCTCATTTTTCATCTTGCTTTTTTCCAAAAATAATCCTAATGTTTCTGAAATAATGAATATTAAAAAAGTAGTCATTATTTTTATGTACTATGTTATGGGAGTCCTTCTGAAGTTGTTCTTCAAAAATATTCTCCATAATCTCCATTAAATTTCAACAACTTTCAGTAAAATAAAGTCGCTTTTTTTCCACATTTTCAGCAAAATAATTCAAACTATAACTTGAAAGTTTAAACATTTATCTGAAACATAATAATAACAGGTATAAAATAATTAGATAATAATAGTATAAAATAATAATAATAGGTATAAAGTACCTAGAACTAAGCAAATTCGAATTATCACCATATAGGTGATCATAATCACCATATATGTGATAATCCGAATTTTCTCACTTCCCCCCTAATTTTGAAGGGTAGCACCTCAAGGGATAAGCCCGAAGGACTTCCATCCCTTTTATCCTAACACCAACTTCTCAAGTGGACTTTTGGTCGTCCATATACTTTAAGTGCCCTCATGCAGCGAAAACAGTATACATTTACATGTTCATGCCTTCATCGGGACTCGAACACGGGTCCTTGTGTACGGCAGTCAGCGTCACGAACCGCTTTCTCGTCTGGGGAGCAATTAAAAATTAAATTAAATAAAGTGAAATTATTAATTAAAGACCATTAAAAACTCAATAAAGAATTTTTTTTTCAATTTTAATTCATTATTAAGATAAAATATACTCCGACGTAGCATTAAATCCAAAAGTACAGTAAAATTAAATAATGTAAAATAAAATATATTGAAATAAGAAACTTTTGGGTAAATTTAATGCAGTGGGATAAACCTAAATATTTAAATAAGTACTGAGCCAAATAAAATGCAAAACTACCCATAAATGTCGTGTATCGAACGCAACTACCGTAAATTAAAATGTAATTGTATTTTCGTTCAAAGCCAACATTTTGAAACAACGAATTTATTTTAGAAGGACCTTTACTTAAAAGTAAAATAAATGAGAATCTATAATGATAATTTGCGTACAAAAGTTTCCAAATACAGGAAAATTCGGGGGGAAAAAATGGAAGGTTTATAGCCTAAAATGCAAAATATTAAAAAAAAAAAAAAAAAAAAAAAAAACGCCGAATGGCTAAAATCGAGGAAAAGAATTAAAATTAAATTGAATCAATTAATTCAATTAAAACTTCACTTGAATTTAGTGTGAAAATAAAAAATAAAACCTGAATGAAATAATTCTGAACCACATATTTCTTTTTCATGAGACTTTCGAGAATGCTGAAGTGTAGAGTCGAGTTGAGTGGTAAGAGGTAAGTTTAATTAAATGAAAATAATAAAAAACCAATAATTAAGTTGAGATGTACACATGTAGCCTGTAAATTTAAATATATATGCATAAATCTAAGGAGAGATGATACAAAATTTTCGAATAAAACTGCTCTTCAGGTGGTTATATTTCAAAACATACTTAATTATCAATAAGTGTAGAGTCGAGTTGAGTGGTAGGAGGTAAGTTTGATTAAATGAAAATAATAAAAAAAACCAATAATTAAGTGGAGATGTACACATGTAGCCTGTAAATGTAAATATATATGCATAAATCGAAGGAGAGATGATACAAAATTTTCGAATAAAACTGCTCTTCGGGTGGTTATATTTCAAAAGATACTTAATTATCAATAAGTGTAGAGTCGAGTTGAGTGGTAGGAGGTAAGTTTAGTTAAATGAAAATAATAAAAAACCAATAATTAAGTTGAGATGTACACATGTAGCCTGTAAATGTAAATATATATACATAAATCTAAGGAGAGATGATACAAAATTTTCGAATAAAACTGCACTTCAGGTGGTTATATTTCAAAAGATACTTAATTATCAATAAGTGTAGAGTCGAGTTGAGTGGTAGGAGGTAAGTTTGATTAAATGAAAATAATAAAAAACCAATAATTAAGTTGAGATGTACACATGTAGCCTGTAAATGTAAATATATATGCATAAATCTAAGGAGAGATGATACAAAATTTTCGAATAAAACTGCTCTTCGGGTGGTTATATTTCAAAAGATACTTAATTATCAATAAGTGTAGAGTCGAGTTGAGTGGTAGGAGGTAAGTTTAGTTAAATGAAAATAATAAAAAACCAACGATTAAGTTGAGATGTACACATGTAGCCTGTAAATGTAAATATATATGCATAAATCTAAGGAGAGATGATACAAAATTTTCGAATAAAACTGCTCTTCGGGTGGTTATATTTCAAAAGATACTTAATTATCAATAAGTGTAGAGTCCAGTTGAGTGGTAGGAGGTAAGTTTGATTAAATGAAAATAATAAAAAACCAATAATTAAGTTGAGATGTACACATGTAGCCTGTAAATGTAAATATGTATGCATAAATGTAAGGAGAGATGACACAAAATTTTCGAATAAAACTGCTCTTCAGGTGGTTATATTTCAAAAGATACTTAATTATCAATAACACTAACCTTCAATACATAAAATTAATCCCGTACTTCGAGATGAAAAAGAAAAAAAAATCAAAGATATTTCATCATTTGTATGCTATTAAATTGTTTTGCCAAATATTTGCACATTTGCTTTAAAGATTCCTAATTTTAAATTTTGCTGCATATAGTTCTCTCATGCAGTAAAACCTGTTTTACAGTTTGGGCTTTTTTAACCTGCAAAGAGGCAATGTTACTGTTTACTAGTTAACGTCATATATTTATCGACTTACTTCTATTACTGGTAATTCAGTAACATATCGAACTAAAATCAGTTTAGATGCATACCGGTATTTTTATTAAAAATTATCGAAGATGTGAGATGAAATAATACGAAAATAATCCTTTTCGCTCAAAATTTATCAGGCAATACACAATATGTATGAAAATTACGTTTTGAATATAAATATAAAATGAGGTAGCATATATATCAGTAATTTAAACGAATTATGAAACGAATGATACGTTAAAAAATTAGTAACTTTTAAAAATTTGAAAGTTTTCAGGTAAAAATTACGCTAAAAGTTTTTTTTTTTTTCTTTTTTTTTTCCCATTTACATACACATACACGTTTTGAGAGCATTTCAGCTAATGTTTCTTTCAGCTAAAAATATTTAAAAACAGCATATCTTTAGAATTTCCAACAGACAAGACAATTTCGTGCACTGGAGATTACTTTTTCCCCCTCCGTATTGCCATTCCTTGCTTTGAAATCAAAAACATAATAAATCCAAATTTGGACCCCCAGGTGCCCATATTCGGGTGGAGGACTACGTTATTCAACATTGGATGACTCTACCATTTTTTATGCGATAAACATGCACATATTCATGCAAATTCTTCATTATTTAATTTTTTAAATGTAATACAGGGCTATAATATTTGGTGGCAACAACTGGAAAAATGATTCAGGCTTTTATAGTCATCCAAAACAACTAATAACCCTTTTGTGATTAATATCCCTTCTGGGCTAATGCTCCTTCGGGCTAAAAATAGGACAGTTCTATATCACGCCTTTGATGATTGACGATTGATGATTGATGTTTGATCTGCCGATTGATGAAATTAAAATTGCTTTTATTCCGGGACTTGGAATTTATATATAGCACTGTTTGTCGTAAAATCGGACTTTTACTCAAATGATATGCCATTTCTTCTTTCCATATTTCGATTCTGTGTCTCAAATTATGCTAAAGTTCCAAGTTTTGTAAAAATTGCAGTAGCAGCTTTTTAAAATTTGCAGTCAAAATTTTAATTCCGCAGTGTTAGCTGAATTTGGCGGGTATTTAATAATGTTGGCTTTTAAGTAAAACTTCCTGAGTTTGTTCTTTCATAATTTAAAACTTACGTTTAATCGAAATAAAATTCATACATTTCCTCTGTTTTAATTTTAAAAATGTTCGCCAAGGGAATTACTCTTGGCGGAAAAAGCAAAATGTGCGCCAAACTATATTTTGGAAACTCGATAAATTTCTCACTAAATTTTATAAAATTCTTTTTGTAATCATAAATTGAGTAACAGAATCTAAATATATAAAAAAAATTGTCATGTTATTTCAGAAAAAGTTCGATTTTGTGTCCAAACATGTATGCTAGAACATCACTGAATATTAATATAACATATATCCCAAGTAACACTTTCGAGATGTGAAAATTTAAAATGTATTTTATCAATCGGCCGAAAAGGACGGGAGACATGCAACTCCCTCCTCCTTTTTTTAGCCAAAAGGGCATTAGCTGGAATGGATTATTAGTCTCTAAACGGGATTTTTCGTCGCCCACTATAAGCGGCGAATCACTTTCCAGATTGTTGCTACCAAATATTACAGCATGAAATGGAATGTAGACAAAGTTATCATGGCGTCTCTAATAACGGAATAACTTTTCAGATTGCAAGCGAAAACTTTTTAAAGGCTGTGGAATAAAATCATCTGTGAATAGCATCCTATTTCAAATAATTAAGTTTGTGTGAAAGCAAAAATTCTGAAGAAAACACAATGTACCTAGACGTAAAAAGAAGACATTTTTTGTTAAACAAATGGACATGATATAGCGTGGAGAAGCAACAAACAGAAAACAATTTGAGGTCAAATAGAGTGCTGAAATCACACTCACTACAGATGATTTGAATATCAGGGTAAGGAAGGGAACTATTATAAATCCTAGTAACATCCCATACGCTGTCGATGGGACATAGATAGGATGTTCTTAGGATATAATGAGATGTGTTTAGGACATTAGTGGGACGTCTTGAGATGTAGTAAGTAGGAGTTTATATCCTAATAAGATCCCGTACGCTGTCGATGGGACTTAGTTAGGATATCCTGAGGATATACTTGGATGTGACATTAAGCACTCGGGAGGAGGTGTTTAGGAGGTTCGAAAGATATCCCAAGGATGTTTTTGTGCTATGTGGGTATATCCTGTTTCAACATTTAAAAGAAAAAAAAAAACATTTTATAAGTTCCTGGGTCAACAATCGACTGAAGGTTGTTGAGACATTAGGATTTTTTTGGAAACAGGCAAGATGAAAAATTAGCAACGCCATCGCCGGAATCGAACCGCGGACCTCTGGAATACGCGCCCAGCGTGCAGACCACCACAACATGAAGAAATACCTTATAAGGTCACTGATTTAAAGCAAAGGTTTGGTTTGGCTTATTTAATTATGGCAAAGCACTCTACAGCTATCTGCTTAAGGGAAGGAATGCCTTCGTGGAGGACTTTCTAAGAGAAACTGGCTCCTATACACGTTACACATGGGGAAAACCACGAAAACGCCCATGCAGCCAGCCGGTTCGCGGGGTTCGAACCTCGGACCCAACTACCAGTGTTCAGCGACTTTACCGCTAGGCCACTGGTGGGCGATTTAAAGCAATAGAAAATACAGCATTGAGAAAACTATATTTGAAATTTTAATTTTTAAGGTATATTTAATTGTGTAGTAGACTCTCGTAAAAACATTAATGATTTTTATTCTAAAGTCATATCAGTATAAAACTTATATAGCTTTACAAGCAACATTTCGTTCCAAAGAGAAAAAAGAAATAAATAAATCGATTTTATACATTTTAATAAAAATTACTAATACATTAATTACTAACAATTTTACATATTTTGTCAAAAATTACATTAATACTCGATAGAAACACCCTAAGAGTGAGGGAGAGATTATTTTATATTTTAATGTTCAGGAACCGGTTCAGCTAGAACACAGGCAATAGATGTAAACACAGGATCTAACGTCCTGTGTACTTTTAAATCACTACTCCAGTGAATCATTTTTTAAATGATGGGTTAGGGCAGGGTTTCATAAACGTTTTTCAGTCGCGACCACTTTTTATCACTGAGATTTTTTTGGCGACCCCCAGGACCCCATAATATTTACAAAAATTTTGTGGGATCGCATAAGTATTGCGCAAATCCGACACACGCGTGTGTGAAACTGTCAATTTTTTCACTTGCACTGTAATATACTATTGAAGTTTTATGTCATTAACTTTAATTTCTAATTTTAAAACATAGAACAATGTAAAAATTTTAAACAAGTAACAGACGAAATGACAGCGTCACGTGCAAAGCATGGAAAATGAACGTTTATATTATAAAAAGAATGCGTCGAAACGTTTTCGTTTTTTTCTTTGTCTGTATTGTCTTATCTTTATCGATTTTCAGATACATTGTGCAAAAATATTTGGTAATTGTAAAATTATTATAATAAGTTAAAGAAATATCCCAACTGCTAAAATTTTTGGCGAACCCCTGCTGTAGGTCCCGCGACTCCCTTGGGGATCGCGACCCACAGTTTAAAAAACCCTGGCTTAGATATTAGGCAATGAATACACCAAACAGTCTATACGCTCCCAAAATTTCTTTGCTTTTGGTCAGAAAAAAAGAAAAAAAAAAAAAGTCGCTATCATTGGTCAAAAATTGCCTGATTGTCCCTGTTCCTCCATTGATGTAAGAGTTAAAGCATTCGTAAAGCTTCTGACACAATCTATTATTATTTTTTTTAATCAAATAATTCTGCCAGTATTCCTTTTTTTTGGGGGGAAAGGGGTGAAATTTTCTGATCTATTTCTATCACTTGAGCACAGCCTTCTCTTTCACCGCTTTCATTCCTGCAGCTGAAGAAGGTTCAAAACTAGTAACTTACAAACATTACTGCAGATTTTTGTTGCTTTAGCATCTCCAATAATTGTCACAACATAAAATTTATAAAAAGATTTTTAAAAATTCAGGCAACAGATATGCGAAATAAATTTGCTAACAAAAACGCCATATTTTTCGATTACTTTAAAGGAATACCTCCTATAAACGCATACTTCACAGTACACTCCATGTCATATTCGCAAAATCAAACAAAATTTGGTGTCCATTTTAAACAAAATTTATAAAAAAAGCATTGTTATAGAAAGGAACGTGTATAAATTATACCCCGCATTCATGCGAAAAGAGCCTGTACGTAAGCTATCTAAAATGTCTATTCCTCGGTTAATTCGAACAAACGAAGTTCAAATATATTTGAAACGTCACTTCACTGCACTTTAAGACTAATTAAAAGTTATTATTAATTAACTAAGCATACAGTTCTGATAACAGATAATTTTGCATGCTAATAATATCAAGCATACGTTACAAATGAAGTTTCAAAAAGATTATCAAAAGGTAGCTATTATACCTCTAATTTTGACTTAAATAAAAATTCTTTGTAAAGGTAATTTAACAGAAAACGAAATTCCCTCGTACACAGGTAATCATTAGGTAGTAAGATAATTTAATTTTGGTAGGTAGTAAAATTTGCATAGTTTCAATCGAAGGCATAAGTTCTGTGTTAAAGAAAGACAACGTATTTTAACGCTTTTAACAAGCCAGAATCTACAGTATTGCGAACTTGAGAACTCTTCTAACCGCTGAAGGCAATCCAACTGGGAACACAGCCATACGTTACGCCAACAAAGTGAACTCAAACCGAAAGTTTAATGATCCGATCCCCTGATGTCCAACAACAACAGCAAGGATTCGCTGCTTCTCTCAAGTTTTCAACTAAACCTTTTCCCTCCCAAAACCCCCTTTGGAAGGGCCCGCAAACCGTCGTGGCGCACTGGAGGAAAACTCAGTTCTCGCAATTAGGCCTCTCCTATACTTTATTCATGGCCAGAGTTAATTAGGCAACCTATGTGCCTTTCTACGATCTTCTCGATATCATATTTAGTAAAGAAGGAAAAGCAAAATCCTTAATTAGAACGCTGCCAGTGCCAGCCACCAGAGGGGGTGGAGGGTGGAGGGACGGCTAATTAAAATTTTGGCTAATTACTATACTTGTGTCGACGTTGAAATACAGGCTGGTAATTAGCTCTTTTCTAAACCCTTCCCACCCCTTTTCTCTCTCCTAATGCATGCCCTTTCTCTTCTTACTGTTAAAGATTACGGCAATCCCCCCCTCGAATGTTTCTTATTTTTTTTGGCCAACTTTTTTTTGCTTTTAATTTTGTTAAAGGCGCGTGAATTTTTCCCAACCAATTTAATCAGTGCTCCGTGGAGTATTTCTTTAGACTATTTCAACTTTTTCCGAGAAGGATGTTACTCAGTATGTTGCAAGGGTAAAAAAGAATCGTTCCGAGAGTGGAAAAACTTCCAGAGGCGAGAATGACTTTTCATTAGTAGGAAAGATACAGAAAAAACTTCATGGACATAAGGAAAGCGTAAAATATGGTTACATTCGTTGGAAAGAATACGTACCAGAATCAGGGTCTGAGATGTTCTCGTGCTTCAGTTTTTGGAAAACATAACTGTGACTATAGAAACGAACGACAAAAAATGTTACAAACTGTATGCACTCCTGTGTATAGTAAAGCTTCACAAACGTTTTTTCCACAAGGTTTAATCATTTAAAACTTGAAAAAAAACACGCAGCATCAATGAGAGGTTTAATATTTTTTTCCCTTTAAGTATTATTACTACTGCACTGGCAGTAATTTCTACTTATTTAACCCTTTTCGTATGCTACTAAAAGCATAATCAGCAATACACCAGTATGATTCAACTTATTCTAAATCAGAGAGTCTCAAAGTACAGAAGCAGAAGTAATTAAAAATAATTTTGTATTTTTAAGAATACATGCACAGTTACAATTTTTATTTATGCGAGTAAGCATGCTTATTTCTTTTGGTGCGTATGTGCTGAAACATATGTCATGCCTTTTCACTAAGCGTTGCGAGCAAATTTACTGGTTATGTCACAAAGACTATTTAAAGTTTAAACCAGAAAACATGAAAGATGAATCCCCCCCCCTCGCTGAGATTCTAACGAACGATCTTCTAGCTACCAGCCGGACCACTTATAACACGACTGACTGCACACATGGATATTTAATAATTCTTAACATTCTTTCTTACTAAGGGGGTGACTGGAGAGAAGAACGAGATCCAGTGGCCCAAATCTAAGTGGTGACAATCTATTCCCACCATTTATATCTGGCTGTCATTGTAGACATTTTGGACCAAGAATCATAAAAAAAAATTAACTGTGACGCAGCCAGAAATCGAACCTCGGAGTTTCTAGTTAGTATTACACGTGTTATTCTTTTGCGAGTCCTTTTATAGCCTCTGGAAAGGCGGAGCTTCCAAGAAATGACGTCAGCCAATCCAGTTCGCTTTAAATATTTCCAGAACATTCTATAACAGTACGTGTAGAAAAGGTGGGAAAAACAACTTGACTACGGGGCTGTGGATTTAATTCCACGTACTTTCAAATAAGAGACCGTCGCCATTAAAAATGAAAAGAACATACAGTTAGAATTTTAAGTGTATTCTTGACTATGAAATTTTATTATTACATATATATAACATGAAAAAAGAATTCTGAAAAGTTTCAGATTTTAAATTACGTCCAAAAGGGCATTTTTTTAACGTTTTGTGTGTTACCTTTATTTATTAAATATCCTGTTCTTCGCAGTTAAACCGCAGAATTCAGTTCAACAGCAATCTCGCAAATTAGTTTTTAAAATGAGCATATCTTTAGAATTCCCGATACACAGTTTTGCGCGCTGGAGGTAAAAAGATTTTTTTTCCCCTGTAGAGTGTTGCCATTTCTCTCTTTTAAATCGTTGAGTTTGTTAATAAAAAATTCGTTAAATTTTTACAAAACATGAAATAGATAATAAAACGAATTCCAAATTTGGGCTTCCAGATGCCATATTCGGGTGGAGACGTACGTTATTCAAATTTGGATGGCTCTAGGTACCGTTGTTTTCTCACAATGCGAAAAACATACATACATTTATGCAGACTCTTCGTTACTTAATTTCTTTAAATATAATACAGGGCGATAATATTTGGTGGCAACAGTTTGAAAAGTGAATCGGACATTTATAGTGAACCAACTCAAAATGCCAAAACGAAAATAATAGTCCTTCAGGGCAAATTGCCCCATGGGACTAAAAAACTGTTATGATTTCACGCGATTTATAGCGTGAGCAGTCAAAATCAAGCGTTACCTTTCGAAGTTACTTTGCTTAAAATTTAGCATTACCTTTCGAAGTACTTTGCTTAAAATACCTAACTAACCACTAAAGGGTATTTGATGTGCTAAAATGTATGTTATAGAACTGTAACATATAGGCGAGGTTTGGAAAGTTCTTGACTCATTTTTCAATAATATCTGCTGTATGACTTTCAAATTATTCTCATGTTAGTTGAGATTATTCTTGGCGTTCTTAACACAATTCATCACTAATCAAATAGTAAAATATTATTACGCCAATTTAAAATATCATACTCACCATAGCATTTTCTTGTTTATCCTCTCGTTTAAGATGTAACTTTATACAATCGCTTCATTTAATGACCAATCTTTTTATAAACGAAACAGTCATTTTCGTTTCAGGGGAAAATCGTTCTTTGGCTCATTACTAAGGCTGAAAGAACTCGGCTACCGTTGCCACTCAAAACGCATAACTAATTAGAACGCACAAGACGACTGCAATCATTGCTGCTGACATAGCCACGCTGCAAATCGCGTTAGCCCTCCGAGAGCAAAAAAAAGAGACGCTGCTAAAAAACAAGCATCCATATGGGTATCCAATTAGCGAAAAAAATCATGAAAGAGGGAAAAAAATCATAGCAGAAGGGGGGGGGGAATAAAAACAGTTTCCCAAACCTTCCGCACTCATGGCGAGTCATCATCAATCTCTGTCGCAACTTTGCCTTCTGTACCCTTTTGCCTGGAGCTATAATTACCTCGTCATACCTCGCGATAAGAAGACATTCATTTACATAGCCAACTAATTAGACTTCTTTAATTAATGCAATTAATAAAAGGCCCTAGTGTTGTCCCATGTCACTTCGTGTCTTTTGCAAAAGCGTCGCTTCATTAAATTCTCTGCCTTTCTTGCTGTTCCCCCGCAGGATTTCATACGCAAGCACCTGCTCCTAAAAGGGGTGTTTCGAGTGTTAACAAGAGGGGGAAGGATGTTACACGAACTTCTGATTCACCGAAACTGAAAATGGTACATAAAATTTGCAGCATCTGCGTTTCTTGCTGATTTATACATACATTTTGAATTCCACTTCGAATATCAATAAAGCAATTGTAAAAGGTTTCAAAATGTTTGAGTAATGAAAACACTCTTTTGTATGACAAATTAACTGATGTTTGAATACTCGTTACTATAAGTAGCTTTCTATGATTTTTGAACATTTAACGCTTTTGGTAACTGTTGCCACTCAGACGACAAATGGACAAAATCACAAAAAAAAAACTATGTCTCAAATTCGATACGGTTTTGGAACGTTACCACAATTATTCTCATTCGGAACATTCATATTTGTTTTGGTACATTTGCATTTTTGAAATCTACAAGCAGAAAAACATCTAAATATTAAAAAACTGACTTAAATCCCCCCCATATGTACTGTTATTTATTTCTTTCAAAATCTGATTTTTTACAAAAAAAATATTGAAAACGTTTTTTGTAACAAAATAGTTTATTAAAAATAAGCAAGAAATAAACTCATATAAGTATTTGGTCACTAACACAATTAATACTGAATAAAATTAAGAAAATAATGGAATATTTAATGGTTAACTGGATGCTATTTAGCTAAAATTATACTTTTTATACACTTTAGCGCAGATTTAACTAATTTTTAATTCCTGAGAAGCGTGTGTGTGTGTGATTATGGCAAAGCCTCGAGGGCTATCTGCCTAAGGGGAGGGATGCCTTCGTGGAGGACTTTCTAAGGGAAACTGGCTCGTATACACGTTACACATGGGGAAAACCACGAAAACGCCCATGCAGCCAGCCCGTTCGCGGGATTCGAACCTCGGACCGAACTACCAGTGTTCAGCGACTTTACCACTCGGCCGCTGGTGGGCAATTCCTGAGAAGCAAAGGAAATATAGCAGTCACGAAAAATTTTGGGTATCATACATTTCAACAGACAGAAATACCCATTCTGTCTGTTTCCGAATCTATTTGGACGATCTTTTTGCGTGATGTCTGTACATACGCACAGAATAAATGATTCTTTTCCCAAATCGGATTGTTTAAAGGGTGACAGGGTAGAAGACGAAAACTCAAGTTTGTCAAATCTTTTAACAAGTTATTGTCCATAACATTTTAAAACCTTAACTTCTTTTAGAACTTAAAAAAAGAAGTCTATTGTTTTCAAATTTACATATAAAATCAACTCCTGAGAAAAACTGATTAATATGAATAGAAAAAAATCTAAAACTAGCCATTGACCCGTGATGCCACGGCACAAAATATAAAACCTTTAATTTCTCATCTATGCACTTTTTCAAACAGCAGATTCTCAGTGTTATCATTTGGCACTACATGACAACTTTAATTTAATTTTCAAATTTAATCATTCTTTTATTATATGTTGCTACTGTGCAAAGTTAACTTACAAGGTATTTCTCCCACCTTCTTGACGAGCCTTCGTGGTGTTGTGGTCTGCACACTAGGCCGGTATTCCACAGGTCCGCGGTTCGATTCCCGGCGAAGGCGTTGTTAATTTTTCATCTTTCCAGTTTCCAAAATACCTTGGCGCCCGAACTAAAAGGGTGGTGGATGATGATTTCTCCCCACCCAAGATTTGGTGATTGGGTCCACTAAAAACCCCAGTCGCCCTCTAAAAGAGGGAGTATATAAGGTATTTCTTTCTTGGCGAGCCTTCGCGGTGTGGTGGTCTGCACACTGGGCCGGTATTCCAGAGGTCCACGGTTCGATTCCCGGCGAAGGCGTTTTTAATTTTGCATCTTTCCTGCTTCCAAAATACCTAATGTCTACAAATTTCACACAGTGGCAACACACTGCTATAAATCAAATTATCAGGTTTGTTAAATAATGCAGTGAAAAACTAAACTACATTATTATTAAACAAACATATTAGAGATGTTATCGGTATTTTGGAAGAAAAGCAGCATAAATCAAAAATTGCGATTGTTTGCTTATGCCATAAAGAAAATGTGTATATAGTTATGTGGAAGGGTGTCATTTAATGTTTCTCTTCGTATTCAGTTAAACTTTGATTAAACTCTTTTTGGGTTTCTTCTCTAAATTAGTGGTTTCTGAGTTGTACTGCTTTTCTTCCAAAACAGCGTTACATCTCACAACAACATTCTGCTAATGCAGTACTTGTCAAGATACTTAGAAGCGAAATTAGAGAACTTTTGTCTTCTGGAATGGCAATATCACGCTGCACGGATGATAAATGACATGTCAATATAAATAACATAGCTAAAAATTTTTTAATAAACTCTGATAAAGGCATTTCTAAGATGAAAATCATAACTCAAAATAAACATATAATTTCTGCCATAATCAACAGCAATAAATTACTGAATTACACTTTTTGTTTGATTACTATCATTTCAATTCCAGAATTACTAAAAAAATATCTTGTCAAAAACAGCACATAAAGAGACAGGTGACACACTTTGTGTCAAAAAAGTGGCAAGTGGCACGACGTTTGTGTCAGTTTACATCGAAAAACACAATGTTGTGTCAAAGTACTTCCCTTGTTTATACCGAGAAATGGCAATACATTTATAAGACTATATTTTATATGGTTATTGAAAGCATTAATTGTGTATTTTAAGGAAGGAATTCATCTAACAGTCATTGACAGATATAAAAGATAATTATTTTTTAAATATCCCTTTGACTACGAATTTAAAAAGAAAAAAAAAGAAATTAGCCCGTTTTTCATCCAAGTGAATAAAATATGTCACAAATAAGGTAAATTTAGTATTTGGGATATTCTAACAAACGGATTTCAAGCCAAAGGCTCACACATACGCTCCAGTCATAGTTAATGGTGGGGTATATATATGTCCCACATGTAGCGATCGACTTACTATAAGCACACCTATTATTCTGGAAAACTTTATTACGTGAAATAGATTGTACACCGTACGGTACAGGGTAAAGCAGTAAAGCATTCTTTGCATAACCCACCATTACACATTGGGCAATTAGTTTTTGTTCTTTTCACTATGTTCATTTGTGTACAATGTGCACAGCGGCGTCTTGATTTTCCAACTATTGGAAGATGATGCCCAACATTCAGGAGATTCTAAATACTTTTTAACAAGGCAGTAATTTTTAAACTTTCAGGTGGACATATATGTCTCATTAGTAGTCAAAGGGTTAAAACACTTCTTGTTTTAAGTTTCTGATATTAGTTAATGGCCTAAATTAGTACTTTTAGTTTATAAACATTTCCAGCAATTATTGATTAAAAATAATGACAATATTAGCTCAAGAAATAAAATATGTTAATTAAAAGGTTTACAAGGTGATGAAGGACAAGAACCAATGAAATTAAGCTGACTTAAACCAGCAGAATCCAAACACACTGTCAATTGCGAATGTTCAGATGCTGTAGGTCTTTTCAACATGAACAGCATGAAATATGTTGTTCATTCACAGGATTCAAAGAGTCAATGCATCACCTTTGCGAACATTTAAAATTATGCTCACAGCAAATGTTATTATGTTGAATTTTATATTTGTATATGACATGGTAGTTATCCTATTTAATCTAAACTATGTCTCTATTTGCATTAAAACTATTTATCCCTAAGTTTCATCCCTAATGCAATACAAAAATGTTTTCAAACTGAAATTGGATGTGTCAAGAAGCTAAAAGGAAAATAAAATAAAATACAAAAAAAATTGGTTGATATATATATATATATATATACATAAAGATCCTAAAAGGAAGCTAAGTAATTAAAATTGCAAAGTGTTTTGATTAAACCGAGTTTCAGAATACCAATTGTGCTTATTATAGGATTTCAAGAGACACAGTATCTTGGAAATGTACAACAATCTCAAAATTTTTTTATTGCCATGTTAAAGTGTAACACTTCAAAGATATTGTGTCTCTTGAAATCCTATAATTTTTTAGTTGCATACTCCTAAGATGAAAATACCCCTGTAATACAAAATAATATAATATATAATGTGTGAGTAGGTGTAATCAAAAATCAGATTATTTATTATTTTTCATTTTAAACAAAATACATTCATCTAAATTAAATTACAAATTTACATTTTGATTTAGACTTAGTGCTAACAATTTGATTGTATTTGCTAGCAATATCAGAAAAATTTGGTTTCATGCCCTCTGTTATCTCTTCATCCCACTTCAAGGATCTGGTTCTAACTCTTAATTTATTTCTTCATTTGGTTTAAATTGTTGTCATTGCAGAAAATGCTACTTCATACAGATATCTAGGACCAAATGCATTCCGGCTTACAAAATCTGGATATTCAATTTTCAATCATATCTACAAATTAGGAAGAAATATTTTTTCCCCCTTTAAAATCGGATTGTAACATTGTTCTTTCTTTCACGTCAATCAGTTGCAGTCAAAAGATGATCTATTTTTATACTTTCAGCAAATAGAACCTATGGCCCATTAAAACTCTTTTAACTAATAATAATACTAGGAAGATTGGTAGACTGCTTTTATTCCACATTTACCTCATTTTCAGAAGCAAAATCACACAATGATGGAAACATTTCTAATGATATCTTTTCTAAAAACTCCCAGTATGCTCACCAGCGTACTTCTTTGACATACCCCCAACTGTCATCTTGTGTACCTCCTGGGGCATCATGTGGTACATGTACCACACTTTGGAGACCACTCATTTAAGAGTACAGTTAAAAGTCAAACCAGTTTGAATCAAGAGATTTTGCAATTTTTAAGCAAGAATTAAGCACAGTATTTTAAATGAAGCATTTTTAAAAATGAGAAAAAAATCTTTTCCAATAGTTACTTTTCAAAACAAAACAATACTACTGGATTAAAATATCATCATTAACACAAAACAAAGACAAAATGAATGAAATCATGCACTGAAATCAGAATGAGAAACGGATGCCTCAGTTTTAATAAGGAATCTGCAAGTGATTTAATATTAGTAATTTTTCATTTCATCTTGTTCCTATTATTTTGCTTGAGATCATAACTGCTATGATGTGACCTAAATTAAAAAAAAAAAAAAAATACAACTGGAAGATTTAGACATTTACCATGATATAAACTGGAAGGCTATGATTCTCCTGGTAAAAACAGGACACTTGGTATATTTGAACTTTCATAAGATTAATTTAAAGTTGATAAGCAAAGAAAAAATATGTTCAAATGAGTGTGAACACATTTGCTTTAATACAATAATAATTTAATAAAATACAGACAATTAATTTTTGTTAGTAAGGCCTCCAGTTAAATGGGCTGTCCTGCTTATTTTGGACAAATTCCCATTTTAAAAAATTATCACTTTTTTTTTTCTTTTTGCTTAAATGAAACTGTCCATAATTAGCAACAGAAATCACATAAAATAACGGGGAAAACTTTAATGCAGTTATGTGGAATGCTATACAAGTGTATACATAGATGAGGTACTAGGTCACATAATTTAAAAGACAATCATATATTACCCATACAAGAATGAAGACTTCACCATCTTAAACCCATTATAAAGCTCGTTAACATATATATTTATTATCTGTATCTCCTGGATAAGTTATGAAAATGCAAAAATGAAGAATGAAGACTTCACCATCTTAAACCCATTATAAAGCTCATTAACATATATATTTATTATCTGTATCTCCTGGATAAGTTATGAAAATGCAAGAATGAAGAATGAAGACTTCACCATCTGAAACCCATTATAAAGCTCATTAACACATATATTTATTATCTGTATCTCCTGGATAAGTTATGAAAATGCACAGGAAATCATTATACAGGCCTTATTACTTGTCAAAAATATCAGTGTAAAATTACATTGTTATTGCCCTTCTTGTTGAAATAGGCATATAAAAAGATATTTACTTGATAAAGAGTAAAATATCACTTTAGATTTAATTCCATACATCAATTTTCAGTCAAATTAACTTTTGGCAGGTAAGTGGATTATTCAGCTGGAAGATTAACTTTCTACTCTGATATAGCAGAGATTTATAATTATATGGAGCACACAAAATAATTATTCTGCATACTAAATGCATATATTTATGTAAATTCTTGAAGGGCGGGTAATATACATAATTAAATAGTGCTTTCAACAAATCCTCCTAAATCATTAACCCCTGCCCCCTTAAAGCATTTTAAAATTTAAGATAAGCCAATAAAGTAATAATTCAATAAATATATTGCATGCCAGAATCTAATGAAATGAAACATTTCAACAAAGCATACAAAAGTTGGGAGAAATAGTTCTGTATTTTATTAACAAAAATGGTATACAGGAATGCTTTTCACTACTTAATGAGAAAACATAACTAATTAGAATGACAATTACTATTTTTCTGCACAAAATAGTAATAGATTTCTGCACAAAGGCATCTAAAATAAAATAGTTCAATGCAAATGTCATTAGCTACTAAAATATTTTTTTTTAGAACAATGCAAAATTGCAAATTATTTTTAAATTGCAGCAGCACTATATAAGTAAAAATGGTGCAAGTAATAGACATAAATAGGAACAAAGATACCTGTAGCTGAATAGATTTTATTTAAAATAGTTGAAAAAAAATAAAAATAATAAATCTGCATTAGATGCAGCCAGTTAAATGCAACAAGAAAGAAATGATTCATTAAAAATTTTTGAACATTGTACTGTTAATCAATTTTTTTTGTTCGATCATATCATATATCTGTTGCATAAATGATGATACAAGCCTTAGGTATACTATTAACAAAAGCTTAATAACTACTATTTTAAACAGATTAAAACAAAATTTTAATTCCGGAATAATTTGATTACATGATTGTTATACAAACTACCTTTTAAAACAACTTTAAATGGTACATCAATATATTTTTTAATTAAAAAAATTAATATAAATTGTCATTATTATCAGAAATAAATCAATTGGAATATTCAATACATAATGGTTACACTTACAGGTATCCTTGAACCATACCAATACCTGAGTATTTATCAAGATATAATCACGAATAAACAGAGTTATGGAAAAAATGGAATAATGTATAGACAGAAAAAATACAATGTCATGATTTCAACAGTTTAAAAATATGTTGTAACTTTAATCATCCTCTATAAATATTTTAAATATATCTTTTATACTCTGTACATTTGTACATTTTTATTATATAATTCATATATAACATTTTGATTCAATTTGCACACATCTACAATAATTTCAACATTAGAATAAGTGGCAGGCCTGACCTGTCCAAATTCAGATATTCAGATACAATGTGAAGATATTTAAGAGAGAGTTATTGGTATCATATTTAAATGAAAACAAACTCCTACCCGATTTGATTAGATTTGAAAAAACAGCATATCACTACAAATAAAATAAAATTAAAAAAAAAACCCCACAGAATATAATTAATGTCCTTAAAAAAAGGAATGTTAAGTATATCTTATATAAAAGTAGCATAAAAAATACGAATGTTTTTGTCATGGCGGAATGTGCATAAAAGAATGTGCTGTACTCATTAAAAAAAAAAAAAAAGCGAAGTACAGAATATACTTGAGTTTCATATCAGTACTAAAAGAATAAAAAAATTTTGCTCTCAAATATTCATAATTGGAACGAGTTATATATTTTGTTCTCAGACAGTCTTAACTGAAAAGATACCCTAAATTATACATTATCTTCTTGATTCAACTAAAACAATTCTAAATTTTAAATTATGAATAACCTAATTCTAAATAATAACATATAATCTAATACAATGTTTGGACTTCTTATAAATATTAAAATTTAACATTTTTTATGAATCTACTGATTATTTTAAAACTGTAAATGGTACAAAGTACATAAAAGTGTGAAGAACTAAGTTGATATAAATAGTCAGATACACCAGCATCAAATGCACTTTTGTAAGACTATTTTTCTAATAATTTATAGCAAAGCTATAAATGAACAGTAAGTTTTACAGTAACAGCTTGTATTTTATTTTCAGTTAAAACTTTTGCTTGCCTCTCCATTTTCCCTCAAAAGGAAAAATATAATTTGTTTTCTTTGCCTTAAAAAAATTAATCTCGTTAATGATTAAAAAAAGTATTTTTCAGAGTAGTAAAGAAGTGGCTATACGTAAATTCTTCTATGCACTAAAAAGTATCATGTGAAACATCACAATATGTTCCTCAATAAATGAAAAGATTTTGGAGACCCTTTCATTCATTTCAACAATTTTTCAAGACCATATAAATTCTGATGTTTGTAAAACTTCAAAAGAATCATAATCTAGAACAAAAAAAAGACAAAATGATATATTTAGTAAATAAATTTTCTAGTTTCAAAATTAGCTTCACTAGAAGTAAACAATTCTATATTAAACTGATTCATATTTTTGTTATTAAATATTTTATGAATCAGTATTTAATTATAAATCAATGATTCAATATTAACTCTGATCTCAAAACACTGTATTTAATACACAAAATCTATATTTATTCCTTCCTCTGTTGCTAGAATTAGGGAATGAACCATCTGCACTATTCACCAATTATAAAGCAATATCAATACTTTTTAATTACTGAATGATAAGCCCTAACTCAATCATTTAAGTCATAATAAAAGTAAATTATGAATAGGGGATAAACTATTTAGATAAAAATGAATAAGATATATATATGTTGAATTATAGAAACAGACTCCTTTGATGAAATTATTGAGCGCATCTAGAGGTTTCAAGGAATGAAAAATACACAGGAATTTGATAAAAATTTCAATCTATGCTGAAAACTGGTATACCTGTTTATAAATCTATGATAAATATATTTAACAATGAATTGTATACAGATATTAATATATATATATATATATATATATATATAATGTATAGTCAATAATTTGGCAATATACTCAGTATTACACGTGATTTCTGATTATAAAATTTTACAACCTTGTATGCTATGATACCTTCACATTTAACGTCACACAAATCATATGAAACAACAGCACGGTATTGAAGTAAGATATGAGAAATGAAATCCAGTATAAAACACAGTAAAATAAAGTTTTTAATCCTGTGATTAGAATCTACCAAATTAGGACAAATATTTTCGATAGGGGAAAAAAAAAAAAATATTTCAACAAACATTCATATAAAAAAGAAAGAAAATGAACACCAAATCAATCAAAGAAAATATCTTGTGAGTTTTCTAAAATGTATTAAATTGTTAAATAATATAATAATAAACAATGAACTAGTTTAACATATAAATCTAACATATCAGACCAAAAAATATCTAATCTTTCACTACACATCTGAGGAATGCAAGTAATTTAGATCTTATTAATGATGTTTTGAAAATTCTAAATCACTGAATGCATATAAATTTTACCAGAAAAGTAGACATTAAACAGTTAAAATAAACTGAAACATATCTGTAGAAGGGGAGAAGTTAAGTTTAGTGAGCACATGTAGCATTTCGGTAGCTTGAGAAGTACAAGTTACCTCTATATGGTTTTAAAATTTTGATTTAAAAAAAAGGGGCACATTTTTTTCCTCCAAGAAATATAATATTTTTTCTGCTTTCAAAATTAATTTCTTATGAAAGGTAAAAGATTTGATAACACATATAAGCGATTAAAAAATATCCTTGTACGAAGTAAGGATTTGATAACAGATATAATTTATATGTATTTGACGAAAATATGTTTGTATGAAGTTAAGAAACTTTTCAGCAATAAAAAATGTTTCTAGAATAGATGTATTTAGCCTACTTTTGATTTTTAAGGGACTAAGTCATGCAGTCCATGAAAGATCTTTTATCTTTTCTGAGCAAAATTTGTTTATCAGTAACAATAAACTTCATTACAACTTCAAAACAAGAAGTAATGCTATTTATATCAAATGCTTACAAGAATAAAATTATAATATTTCAACATTTATATGATATTACTAATTTATACTATTAGTTGAAATTGAAGGCTAATATTGCTTACTCTGAACAAACAGTATATTCCTATTGTAATCTAACTTTACAATAGCATGATATTTAATAACAGTAAAGGCATTTGTCTACCAAAATATGAATTTGCTAAATTACACATATATTTAGTAGAATTCAAAATGCATTAAAAAATAATAATAAATGCATGCATATGATAATTTCTAGTAACAATAGTTAACACATTTATTCTTGAAATAATTTTCTTATTCAAGTAAATAACATATATCATATACTTGCTCTATATGACAGTTATCATATTAACCTCTAACATCTTAACATTCATATATATTTTATAACACTGAAATTACTTATTTCAGATTTTGAACATTAGAGGTAAACTAGCCAGCACATTAGCATTTTACCAAAAAAAAAAAAAAAAAATCTATAATAGCAAACTTTATGGGAAGAGCAGATAAAGAAAACTTTAGAATTAATTTAAATATAGACAATAAAATCACATCAGAGAGAAATAAAGAAAAACAAAGAGCATTACTCTCCATTTTCCACAACAAATTTTTTATAATAATAAATAACTTCTTAGGCTTACAGAATCCCATTCTTATTACATAGATGTTAAATTCATTCACTCATTGGAAAAAGATATTTTTAATGTGCATTCTCAACACTTTTTATGTAATTAAAAACTCAGTTACTAAGCAAACTGTCATAATTTATATGAAGTGCCACAGGAAAAAAAAAAAAAAATCATTTAAATTACACATACAAAATACAACATTATTTATAGTCAAGGTGAAGGGAGTTAACATATAATCTAGAGCTGCCTTCCGTGTCAATGTGTGCAAGTGTGTCAATCAGATTTATATATATATATATATATATATATATAAAAAAAACAGCATTTAAAACTAAAATCGTGCATCATCAGTCCTTGTAAACTAACTCATCTGAAGTGTGCCAGCTCCTTGGCCATATCCATAACCTTTTGGCCCATACAGTTTCCCATAGCAGGCTGAAAATATTAATTACAAGATTTAGAATATTTTTACATATAAAAAGACATATTCACATTTTATCATTATCAATACACTGAATAATCAAACCAATTTCTATAATAGCATGTTGGTTCTCCTTTAGTATGAGTGATAGCTTTGTACATATGCTCTAAGAAAGATTGTCTTCAACCTGTGGCCCACTGAAGTTATTTTAGTGGCCCCACATTTAAATTTGCAGAAAAATTCAAAAATTTTACAGAATTTTGATTTCAAGAAAAAATTTCCTTGTCAGCTTTTTGTCATTAAAAAAACCCCTTTTTTCCCCTCGCATTCTTGATATTTAAAATATTCTATTGACATGCCTGATATTATTTGGAACAAAATTTTCTGAAAATGGCGAATTTTTTCAAAAATCTCCCTTTATCTTGTGCAATTTATCTTATGTAATATGTGTTGCACCTGAACTTCAATTAGAATTTATAGATTTACCGTGTGACTCTGCACTAAAAATGCAAGTTTCTTGAAAATCCTACATTAATTGATTTTTATTCGAAGTATGTGACCGAAGACAAGCATCAGAAATTCGTAAACATACACTCTTAATGTCTTCTATCTTTGGAAATACATGTGAACAGCTTTATTGTAAAATGAAAATCCTAAAATCAAAAACAAGAACACGGCTATCACACAGACATTTGGAGGAAACTATGAATTGCAACAACACAGATTAAACTGGATATTGAAGCTTTAATCAAGGGGGGGGAAAAAAGAAAATCAAATTTCACATTAAAACTAAAGTGACTACCATCTCCCACCAGTAATGTAAGGTTTTTTTTTTTTTTTTTCTTTTTTCTTTTCTTTTTTTTTTTCTTTTTAAATTGCAAATGCATTTTCTAACATTGTTATACTTTTTTTTTCATAGTTAAAAAAAGTTTTAAAGGATTTTAATTCGATTCCCATTTGACCTTTTGGAATCATTCAAAATTGTAATTACTACCTTGCTTGATATATTATTTCTTTTTCGCAGCTTTTAGCGCAGAAAAGTGTCAGTAAGTTCTGATATATTTAGTTTTTTAGGTTTTTGAGCTTTAGCTTATAAGTTGCCGGGAACTGTTTACAGTTCCACTTTCATGATAGGTTAGTCTTCCTCCCAAAAAACACTGTAAAGCAGGCTAGCTCCCTCTTTACTTTCAATCACTGGCTCAGATAAATAACATAGAACTTTTTGGAGCAGCAGCTCTTGGTAACTTTTAGGCGAGCTTACTACATTTTTTTATATTTTACTTATTTTGCAGCATATTGCGCAAGATGTTTTCTAGACCAAAATTAGTTTTTCAAAATTGTAATTACTACCTTGTTTGATATATTATATATATATATATATATACAAATCTGTAACACTATCTCTTCGCTTAGAATCAATTGCAGTCTTGCAAAACAAACCTCCCTTTTTTATATAAATTTTCAGACTACACTAGTTTTTTGACAGACATGTGGCTCAATGAATTTATTGATGTGGTCCTCAAGCGTGAAAGGTTGAAGACCCCCTACTCTAAGAGATAAAAAAATCAATGCGCCTTGAAAATATAATCTGATTGGAATGAAACAAATACCTTTCTACTCAATGAGTGGACTCAAACATTTCAGAGAGTGGAATCAATATTTATGCAACTCATTACATCACTTCAATGAACAACATTAAGTATGCTTAGTTTAGTTGACCTAGAATTACACTGTAGAACTAGTTTTAGTGAAGAACTGGGTCCAGGGACAATGAAGTAAGTCTGAAGATGTCCGGTCAAGGATAGAACCTTACTTTCACAATCACATGCCATACAAGTCAACAACAGTGTGTTATGGGCTGGAGCACAATACTTTTTAAATTGTCATACTCTTTTGTTAACATTCATGGCATCTTTAAAAGCACAGATGTTGAAATTCTATGAGCTGCTAAACTGTTGTTCATTATGTGGCAACTTAGGCTTGCATTTCAATAAATAATACCTGGCTGAACATTGCACGCATTGCTACTGGTAAGTGTTCATGCCCTGCGAAATATTTCCTCAGCCATTTAAGTTATCAGACCTCTTCCCAACAGAGCCCATATAGAAGTTTATGGAAAGCATTTCTGATCCCCAGAATTGCAGTGAACTGACCCGAAAGCCCACGAAATCCTGCATGAACCTTCCCCTTCCCCCCCCCCCAGTGTATGCAAATCACAACTATTATTATATTTTTTATCTTAATTAGATAACGCTTTCCTGGTGCACCATTTTTTGTCTTATAACATAAAATACGAAATCCATTGCAAACTACATCTGTGGTATCATTTTATGAAATGCCAGGTCACAAAAAATTGGTGAAGAATTTTCTATCGTAGAATGTTTTTTTGAATTCTTAAACTCAAGATGTGTTTCACTCGAAATGTTGAACACTCATAATACTAAAAAGCGAGTATTGCATAAAAATCAGTGCTCTGTTTCTAAGAATGTTTCACGTAATAATAAACATTCTATTCTAAAATGTCAGCACCGCAATAGTTCTCATACTTTAGCAAAGTGTTATAAATTTAAAGGTGCAGTTATTACGACTAGAAGAAGTATCATCCATAAGAATTTATTATGGTTCAATTGTTTCTGGAATCATCAAGTAAAATTTTGTTCATCGTAGAATCTGTACAATTTATTCGACTGTTAAATATACACAGACTCGAAATGTTGAACACTCATAAAACTAAAAAGCGAGTATTGCATAAAAAGCGTTAAAAGCAAAGTGTTATAAATTTAAAGGTGCAGATATTACGACTAGGAAAAGTATTATCCGGAAGAATTTATTATGGTTCAACTGTTTCTGGAATCATCAAGTAAAATTTTGTTCATCATAGAATTTGTAAAGATTGTAAGAATTTGTAAAGCAAAATACTATAATTAAAAGTAATAATGTAGTGGTGCCAAATTCATTTCCATCTGGTGAACAAATTTCAAATTCAGACGAACAAAATAAGATTTCGAGTTTTTCTATTCAGGGTCAGAGTACTTCATTTTTACCTACAGCAGCAGTAATAATTTATGATTCTGCTGGTCAAAGTCACGAAAGTATCATCCTTTTTGGACAGTGAAAGTGAAGCTTCTATCATCAGTGAGTCATTTATTCGACTGTTATATATACACAGACTCTAAATGTTGAACACTCATAATACTAAAAAGCGAGTACTGCATAAAAACCAGTGCTCTGTTTCTAAGAATGTTTCACGTAATAATAAACATTCTGTTCTAAAATCTCAGCACTGCAATGGTTCTCATACTTTAGCAAAGTGTTCTAAATTTAAAGGTGCAGATATTACGACTAGGAAAAGTATCATCCGGAAGAATTTATTATGGTTCAATTGTTTCGAGAATCATCAAGTAAAATTTTGTTCATCGTAGAATTTGTGTTCTATTTTTAAAGCAAAACACCATATTTAAAAGTAATAATGTAGTAATGCCAAATTCATTTCCGTCTGGTGAACAAATTTCAAATTCAGACGAACAAAATAATATTTCGAATTTTTCTATTCAGGGTCAGAGTACTTCATTTTTACCAACAGCAGCAGTAATAATTTACGATTCTGCTAGTCAAGGTCACGAATGTATCATCCTTTTCGACAGTGGAAGTGAAGCTTCTATCATCAGTGAGTCATTTATTTGACTGTTAAATATACGCAGACAAAATGCTCGTATTTCTGTAAAGGGACTTGGTGATCCTGAAACAGCTTTGACTGGTGGTTATGTAAATGTAAAATTGTTTCCGAAATCTGAGCTAAAAACAAAATGGTGTTTTAATACAAGCATATATTCTTAACAAATTAACTTCGCATTTGCCTTTAGTAAAGACTGACAGCAAAGACCTTGATTATTTGAATTCAATTAATCTTGCAGATCTGAATTTCAGTATGCCCAAACAATAGACATGTTAACTGGAACTGACTATTTCTTTTCTCTGCTTCAGCCAGGGCAGATTGTTGGCTATAAAAATGTAATTGTGCAAAATACTATTTTTGGTTGGGTTGTAGCGGGCAGAATCAAAACAGAAGGCAATATTCCGTACCCCATTAGTGTTAATTGCATTAGTTTATATACTGAGGATAACGTCAATGCAACACTTGAGCGTTTTGGGGAGTTGGAAGAATTATAAAATCAGAACCCAATGATTGAAGAAGAGTTTTGTGAGAAGCATTTTAAAGAAAACAATCGAGTAAACGAAAATGGCAGATTCGTCGTCCAACTGCCCATTTTCAATAAAGCTGAAGAGTTAGGTGACTTCAAACCTTTGGCTATTGCCAATCATCTATCCATGGAAAGAAAAGTTGATTTAGATAAAGAACTTGGTAGGCAATACAAAGAGTTCATGCAAGAATACAAAACTTTAAATCATATGCCTCCAGTTGTTCAAACTGAAGAAAATAATCAAGTATATTATCTACTGCATCATGCTGTTGTTAAACCAAGTAGCTTTACCACTAAACTTCACGTAGTATTTGACAGATCATGTAAACCTAAAAATTCAGTTGTTCAACCAACATATCATGACAGGAATGAAGTCAATTTGGTGGTTGCTAAAACCAAAGTTGCATCCATTAAACAAGTGTCTATACCTAGACTGGAACTCCTAAGTGCATTGCTTCTTGCCAGACTAAACAAAGCTTTTCATAAGGTCTTCTCCAGCACTGAAATTTCTTTTCACGCTTGGACTGACTCTAAGGTGGTTCTCTGTTGGTTAGCAGCTAATCCTCGAAAATGAATGAAATGAAAGCTTTTTGTGGCAAACAGGATTTCAGAAATATTAGATGCCATTCCCTATTAACAGTGGAGCTATATTTCATCGAAACAGAATCCTGCCGATCTTCCTTCTAGAGGAATCGTTCCTAAACTTCTACCGAACATATCCCTATGGTGGCATGGGCCATCATTCTTAGCATTCGACAGTTCAAAGTGGCCTCTACAATGTTATATCAGTAATGAGACCAATAGTGATGAAAACTGTCTTAACTGAACAAAGGACAAAATCAATTTTTTGTACAACAGCTTATTTGACTAATGACACTTTGGACAATTTATTTCAGAACTGTTCTTCTATATCTAAAATAGTTAATGCAATTTCTTTTTGCTTAAGATTTATTTCTAGGCACAAAAAACAGGTGTTTGGTTCTGAAGATAATAGGTTAAAAAATTCTGCA
Organism: Stegodyphus dumicola; assembly: GCF_044657685.1. Lineage (NCBI taxonomy): Eukaryota > Metazoa > Arthropoda > Arachnida > Araneae > Eresidae > Stegodyphus > Stegodyphus dumicola. The sequence continues at coordinate 183,210,140 of NC_140775.1, forward strand.
GTAGTACCTTCATCTAATGAAAGGCAAGAAGCTATGAAGTTGATCATTAAAATGGTTCCAGTTTGTGCACTTCCATAAAGATATCAAAGATGTAAAATATAATTCATCTTTAAGTCCTAAAAGTGTTTTAAGCTCACTTTTTTCTTTTCTAGATGATGATGGTGTGTTAAGGGTGGGAGGTCGGCTGCAAAATTCTGACTTCGCATTCAATGCTAAACATCCCATAATTATCCCAGGTCAACACAGGATTGCCTTGTTAAACCATATCACATAACTTATATGCATGCAGGGCCCAGTTTACTAGCAAACATTTTAAAGCAAAACTATTGGATTGTAAATGGTAAGAAACTTATTCAGTCTTTTATCTAAAACTAATCACAATGATGTAGATAATTTAGATGCCTTGACTCCATCACATTTTTTAACTGGGGATGCTATTACTAGCATCCCAGAACAGGATTTTTCTAATATTCCCAAACCCACTTTATTAAAACGATGGGAATTATTACAGCAAATGAAACAAAGTTTTTGGAAGAGATATTATAAGGAATATTTAAATTCCTTACAGCAAAGATGCAAATGGAAGGAACAACTTCCAAATTTGTCTGTAGGTGATATTGTATTAATTAAGGAGTACAACATGCCTCCTGGTGTTTGGCCATTGGGTCGCATTATTGAAATCCATCCTGCAAAGGATGGCAATGTTAGAGTTATTACAGTAAAAACTGTTAATGGTTATTTTAAAAGACCTGTAGTAAAACTTTTACCATTGGCATTTCACTGGGAATGATCTATTGTTAATGCAATGGCAAGGTTGGGAGTTAATGTTGGATGTATATTTAATATTTGCATTTCCTTTCTTTTTTGTTTGTTTTATCTTATTTATTTTCTCACTGTTTAATTTCAGGTTATGATTTTTACAATAATCTTGTTACTGGCAACATGCTTTATTTTACTATTGAGTTTGTGTGAATGGCAACAGTTGTTCATGTTTATATTTTAGTAGAATAGCATTCTTAGTTGCACTGTGCTGCAGGCAATCGTTCTGTTAAATGATTTCATGTTTTAGAATATCAATAAAATTTATATACAAAGATGATGCTTTTTAGTTCAAGACAACTAGCATCTAAACAGATGGACAAAAAACAAATACATAGTTTTAGTAGATAGTGAAACTAACAGTGCAGACAACTGCCTCTCCCTCTTCCCCAAAGAAAGCATGTGATTCAGAGCCTGTGCGCATCCTGCTTAAATACCTTTATTAAAATTCAACATGCAATGGCCATAACTAGGTATGTTTTCACAAACTAGAGTGTGCAGCTTATATAATAAGATTTGCTTATGGAAGTTCCTTGTAGTTCAATACTAAGCATGAATGTGATCTTTCCCATAACTGCCATTCAGATAAACAGCAGAACAGTCTATGCTAATGACAGCCATCAATAACACACTGTTATCTGCATTTATTCATTACAGCTATATATCCATTGATAGTACAGATGAATCCAGTGGTACAAATATATTGCCACCCGGCTGGTATAGCAGTTAATGAGGCTAACTTGTCATGCCGATGTATCCGGGTTCAAGTTCTGGAGGACGCATGGATGTTTGTAAGCATATACTGTCTGTGCAGCAAACCTCTCGAGAGGTAGTGAAAAAATAGTGGGAGGCTCTCAGACCCCACCCCAGAGTGCTCTTCCTCAAAACTACGACGAAACTGCACAGTTAGTGTGCTAAGATCATACCTAGTGCGTCAAGATTATACTTGTATAACTAATGGTGAAATTCTGGTGTCCTGTCCACTTCTACCTGTACCTGACACAAATATAACCCTTGATGGTTTAATCCTGAAAAACTTTTACCTCTTACAAATCTAGGAATGTTGTCATTTTAGCAACAAAAAGACTCATATTTCTTGGAATAGATTCACTATCAGAAAATCACATTCACCAGTTACCACTGGTTATGCCCCAATTTCAGAAAGCTTTTATTATTAATATTGTTTGTTATCGGCACATCAGTGCACTATTATATTTTATAACATTTCATATTACTGCCATTTTTGTTTTGGGTTATTAATATTTTATAACATTTCATATTACTGCCATTTTTGTTTTGGGTTATTCAATGTTAATGTATGTACAAAATCTAGCAAATGTTAAAAATCATCAATATTTAAAAAATGTTAATTATATTATGAAATACAACTACTACTTATATTATAAAAAGTTCCAAAATTTAATAATACATATCCAAGAGCTATTATTCTCTGTAATTCAAACCATATATTTTAATTCTCTTTTTGAAGTTCTTTGGTCTATTAATTATTATTAAAACCACACTTTTTGATAATAAAAGTTGATATCAAAATTTCATTTATAAATTTATATTTTTTTGCTAATCAACAACAGACAAATTAAATTGAAAGGTTAATTCCAAATCTTACACTTTGATAAATGCTAACACAATTCTGATATAAAGATAAAAGTATTTTACCCTAAGCAGTGGCAATAAACTCATTTCAAGTCGCAGACCTGTTAATCAGATATTCAATAAGTTTGCATAAACCAATTACACATTAAAGATGCACATGCCCAGGTGCAAAACATCACCGAGAATATGTGGTTAATATTTGGCAGAGTAAAATGCCACTGTCTTCCTGCAGTGCAATGGATTTACTCACAGATTCTTCATTTTTTTATAATAGAGGTTCTGTGTATCATGTTTATCGATTATATAATTGAATTTTATACAATGTAAAGTAGAGCTAGGACTTTAAGTAGAAAAGTTAAAATACAATATTAATAAAAAGATCACTGTTATTTATTTTTACATGACCAAAGTGTAATCATTTAATTTAATATCTTTCTATGATAAAAACACATACCTACATTTTAACAAACCTAACCCATGATGCAATTAAACGCCTTTTAAATCCTAAAATTTTCTGGCTACACTTGCATCACATTTAACTTTAATACATCTAAAATGTAGAAGCTTAAGAAGCTGTAAACAGGTAACACACACGACTTAAGTTTTGAATGCATTATTTCTTATACAGTATGTTCAAATAAATATAATAATTTGAATCATAATGCTTACTTTTACAATAAATTTCACCTTCTCGTTCACATAATGTCATAGACTCTAACCTTTTGTGGCATTCTTTGCAGTTAAAGCAAGTTGTTTTGTGCCAAGCCTGCAAAAAAAGTTTTTATTATAAATTAACATAAAAATGGAAAACAAAATGATACATACTGAGGATTATTTTCAAAGCTAAAGTTGCATAAGTTTATTTTTCATATGCTAGATCTAGCAGCTACTATAAGTCAAACTAGAATGTCATAAAAAATTAAATTTTCAGATATAAAATAGTGCATAATTGCTAACCTTAAAATAGAAAAAAACTGGGAGATTTTCACACAGCACGGCAACACAATTTAAAAAGGATTTCATTGACTTATTTTACTTAAAATCCTTTCATAACATATAATTTGGTACTCAAATTTGTAGTAATATGATTTTAAAGTTATCTTAATTACAAATTTATTATTCTAAACTATAATTATTTTAATTTACACTTTTTGGCTAACTGCTTTCAGTTTCATAATTTTCTTAAATTTTCACACTGATGAAAACCCAAATAAAGTTTTAATTTTTCAGACAGCTTGTAAACATTATGAAAATATAAAACTAACAGTTAACATGTATATAACTCACAGAAAATCTTAATAGTGTACCATTTATATATAATTCCAATAAAAGTCCTTATGCAGCCTTTATTATAGCAATTGTTGGTGGTATACACATGCATTTAATTACAAAAATGCCTTAATGGAGGTAAATATTCATGTTTTGTCATACCGTACTTCCTTGCATATTATCTCCTACGATTCCCAGCCTTTGAAGTGCTAGGTTCTGAAAATTTTAAAAATATTCACATTATTTTCCTTCTTTGTTGTACGAGGTATTTCCATTTGAGGACTAGTTTATAGGTAAATCATATTCCCTTGATTATTTTTTATTTTTATTGAATATATTCAATTTGCATTTCTGTATTAGCATTTCATTTCATTTCTCCCTGCATTTATTACTTGAAGCAAACTTTGTGCAAATTTTTCATTAAGCTACCCAGATGTCACCGGTTTCTTATACATGGATATCACCTTACTTCTATTATTTACATTCCAGCTCATTGTAGCTTTATTAAATGCTGATGCATTCAATATTTTTAAAAAAAAATGGGTCTTTTGTTTGCTCCCTTTCTCCTTCCTTCCTAGATATGTGTCTTTTGAGAACTGCAGTCAAGGTTCATTCATATAAAGTGCCCTTAAGACTTTCAAGGTGACTAAGACTTCAAGGTTGGACCTGTTGCTACCACCAGATATTGGCCTAATATTGGACAAATATTGTATCTTTAATATTCCTATGTATTTTTATCGGAATGTAGTCTTCTTCTAAAGAAATAATTCTCTAGGAGTTCTAGTAGTTCACCTATAACTACTTTTCATTTGTTATATTCTTACTATAACTGCATTCTTCAGGAATTAAATTACTCACACAATTTTCCCCTCTCGATTTTTGGAGATAAAATTAGCTAAAAAAGGGGCGGCGGGAAACGCATAAGGAAACACATTATTTCTTTACAACATATTCTGCCATATTAGCTGTTTGATGATCAATAGAAATCAATCCCATTTTGGGCTCTGTTTGTTTAAATTTTAATTCAACAATTAACAATAATATTTATTATTTATTTTCGAATATCTGGCTTTAGGCACTTGAGCAATTATCTGCATTTACACCACTATTACTTTTGTGAAAGTAAATAATAAAAATCATTTTCATTATTTATCAGAAGAGTAGAAAATGTTTATACCACAGACACTTTCAAAATTTGCTTAAAATATAACAAATGATACTACAAAATTTTAAATACTTTTCAATATTTTTAGATGTTAGCAAAACTTCTCACAGTAATCTTACTCAGCTAAGTACATCTCAAAAAACTATTAGTATTTCTGAGAATGTGCATAAATAATAGTACCGAATATCCCTAATAATTATGCTTGCTAAGGTGCTTACATCCTCTGAAGATTAAACTTTTTACAATCATGATATCACCTTAGAGAGGTTTCACATAATAGCAAATGACATATTTTGTGATTTAACCAGTTTTACAATTTTATCATACAGCTCATTTTTGTATCCTTGTAAATTTTATTTTATTTTTATTTATTTATTTATTTTTTTGTAGATGACAAATATGAGTCTTTTTTTTGGGGGGGCATTGGAGAATCTAAAAGTCAAGAAAGCAAACTGCTTATGAAAATTTCAGTTGCTTAAAAATGGAGACATTTTAAAATTTGACTATGGTTATTGTTATAACCATTTTTATAAAATTATATGTACATTATCACTATTTTAAAGCAAGTGACAACGATTTTTTTGACAATCTTTTAGCAAGTTTGAGTACTTCTGGCTGAAAAAAAAAAGTCTCTTCTAACGACTACAGAATTAATAGGGTAAGCCTTTTACTGATTTACCAACAGGATGACTGCTTGCATTTCAGACATTATAACAAATATTTTTAAAATGATTAATATTATAAATTTACATGCAATTACCTAAATAATGCATAAAAAGAATCTGAATTCAATTTTATTATTATTACTACTACTATTATTGGAATACACTCCTTTACTAATACTACAAAATTTTGTCACTAATTTGGGATTTAGTTTCTCCTTTTTTAATTCAAACTTTTTTTTGGCAACAATTTTCAGAAAATATTTTATTTGTAAGTTTAGTTTCTTTTCTTTATTAAATATGAATTCTCATGCTCTTGGAGAATTCACATAATATTTACCTATTTACCATATTTTCTAGTGTTTTTCTCCCCTAACATTTAGCCTTAGGTTCTATAAATTTTATAAATATTCACATGATTTTCCCCTTCCTCTGTTGTATATAGTTCCCCCCTCTCAGGGATATTTTATTGGAAAATGTATTCCCTTTATTGTTTCGATTTTTATTTTCGATTTTTATTCAATGTATTCAATTTGTAGTTGCATTTCTGTATTAGCATTTCATACATTTTGTTTTCTCTTGCTTTTATTACTTGAAATGCTTTTTGCACAGATTCTTTGCTAAACTAGCCTGATGTGGCAGGTGTTATCACACTTAAGAAACTTTCTGAACACAAGATTTTATCCTACAGTAAGACCTCGCTTAACGCTGCTCCGTGTAGCACTATTTCAGGTTAACAAGTTTTAATTCAAATAGTGGGATTCTTTGAAAATTGTACACAGCATTGGACTTCCCCAAAATCAAAAGTAATTTATCTGCATTACTTCTTCTCTGTAGTGTTATACAAATGTATTTTCATTAATTCAAACATTTGTTGCTGTTGCTCTAGGTTTATGTAATGATTGATAGAGTGATAAATATTATAATTTTTAGTTTTTAATATGGGTGATAATAAGAAACATGAAAATAAAGCGACAAGAAAAAGCATTTTACTAGAAACTAAAATGCAAGTGCTTAGATGATTAGATAGTGATGAACATCAGTGTCAAATTGGTTTTGTCAACTTCAACAATAAGGGCGATTCTCAAGAAGAAAGAAAAAATAATGTCATCAGCAACTACAACTACAAAATCCTCTGCAATTGGAATAACACGTTCTATAAGTAATATGACACAGGAGATGGAAAAACGAATTTCTATACGGATTGACGATGAAATTGAACGCTATATGCTATTAAGCCAAGCTATTATAATGGAAAAAGAGAGAGGAATTTTTAATCACATTTCAGACTGAAGCAGGTGACAAAAGTGAAACTTTCGTTGCAAGTCGAGGATGGTTTTATACATTTAAACATCAAAATAATCTTAATAGGATACAGATTACAGAAGAGGCAGCAAATGGAGGTATCAAAGCGGCAGCTAAATTCCGAGTGGCATTAAGAAGAATATTTGAACGAGGAAACTATCCTCCAGAATTTTGTTTAATGTTGATGAAACAGGCCTATTTTGGAAAAGAATGCCAAAACATACATTTTTATTCCATGAAGAAAAACCTGCACCAGGATTTAAAGCTGTGAAAGATCGCTTAACACTTCTCTTGGGTGCTAACACCAATGGATACTTCAAATTAAAGCCACTTCTTTTTTTATCATTCCAAAAACCCAAGGGTGATGAAAGGAATATCAAAATCAACTTTACATGTAATTTGGAAATCTAATAACAAAATCATCGATAACCATGAAAAATTTCCAGAATTTCCACTGAACATTTTTGCTTGCCTATTAAACGCTATTGCAAAACCAAAAAACTTGAACCAATAATGAAGTATTAAGCAAAGTCACATAAAAATCATGAGAAATTTTAAGAATAAGAGAAAATTGGGAGAAATATATTGTAAATCAGGTTGGCAGGAGAACAGTCGAAAATTGGGAGCCTTCTGCGGCAACTCTGAACTTAGAATATACCACTTTAATATTTTAGAAAATTGAAAATAGCCATGCATCCCCAAACATGGTCATATTTTAGATTTTTTAATTACTACCTATTTAAAGAGTTTTAACAGCTAAATTTCTTTTATCAAATTATATTTTAAAATAAACAGACAAATGTACAGTTTTTGTTTTCAAACATAACCTTCCCTATAATCATGTATTTTCCAACAGTAAAAATAACATTTAAGCCAAAGAAAAAAAAAAAAAAAAAAATTACCGATCCTCCACCCATCATTTTTTCAGCCATATATACAGCTTTGCCACAGCGAGGGCAAACATCTGCACCTCCCCATCTTGGCTGTGAGGATTTTGGAACAACTGGAGCTTGCAGTGGTGCTACATGTGCTTGTGCGACTGCAGGAATATTACTAAATAAACAAATTTATTAATAAATAAATGTTAAATTGATATCTAATTTCAAAATATATATGACTTTTCATTCACTTTTGATAACAACAGTACAGTACAAAATGAAGAAATGAAAACTCTAAAATTCAATTATGTTTAAAAATAAATTCCATCAATTTATATACTAACCATTTACTATAACTTGCATTAAAAGAAAACTCTTTTAAAACACAGTACTATACAAGTTTAAGTAAATTTTTAATATGAGGTCAAATTTATCATACACAGAGTAATAATTAGACGACAGCAGTGACTTTGCACATACGTGTTATCTGAATTGTTTCTATTTAATTAGCCCAAGGCTAGAATTTTCATTCATATATGGTATGTGGAAGATGTATCTCAGATATGGAAGAAGGATCACAGACATTGAGAAGTGATGAAAGAAGAATTGGATGATTTTCACCAGCAGTGAAAGCAATTATAGTAAAGAAAACAGAGGAACTTTAACTAGCAAGAAGTTAACAAACTCTTAAAAAAGAAATAGAAATGGTCTGGTTTTGCAACGGAAACTGACTCAGAAAAGAAGAGGACGCTTTATGACAGGCATTGAAAAATTGTGCTCCTTACTATGAAAATTTTAAGATGTTGCGACAATCATTATTCCAAAGAAAAATCACCAACTTTTTAGACTTTTGCCATTACTAAGGCCAGAAGTAGTAGCCATTTTATTATGGAGGTAATGAACAGGTGGCTACTTTTACTTCCTATGAGGGGAAAGACAATTTACAACTATGCCTTCTTCGAGAATCTGGGCCCTTCAGTGCTGCCCTAATCATTACACCATCTGGACAGAAGCTTTTAACACAATAATAGTATCATATACCTATTTATTAAGCAATAAGCAGTAGTTTAAGTAAAAAAAAAAAAAAAACTTTTAATTTTATACAAAACCTAACTTTTACAAGTTAATCCAGCCCTACATTGCTACAAAAAAAATTATTATAAAAAGTCAAACACATAACACTTAACTACTGTAGTACAAAAATTGACCAAGCTATTTGATTGTAAAATAGAAAATCAAATTCAGGGACCATACACAAATTAAATATCATAAAATAAAATATCATTCTAAAAAAGATTCTGATGTTAAGAGATTATCTGACAAGTATTTCCATGCAGATTATTGAGAAAAATATTGATCAGAATAATTTTTTCAAAATGCAGATCTTATTCACAAAATCTTATAGATTTCACATTTTAGAAAACACTGGCAGGCTTCAGTATGGGAATGCAGAAAACTTGCAATATCATTTGCATTAATTAATAATGTAAAATATTTGTACAAGTTTTTGTGCACAATTACCAGATTAACCGTTTGACTGCTACGTGGTGCAAAAGCGCTGCGTTCATTTGTTTTGAAAACCGTGACACGCCGTTTTTGCAGTGTCAGTGTGTCTTTGTTGCTTCGTGAGTGTGAACGTATGTAGTCTGACCTAACGCATACTTTGTAACACTAGTGCATTCTAAAATAACAAACTGCGCAGCGCTTTTGCGCCACATAGCAGTCAAACGGTTAAGATTCTTAAGTAATAAAACTTAAAGCGAATATTAATAATGTATTTTTAGATTTTAAAAATTTATAAATTACTTGTGTGAAAATTCTTTTGGCATACCAAATGTAATACATATATACTAATTATAAATTAAAAACAATAGAATAAAAGTGGAAAAATCAACTTTGATTTATTCAAATTTATCTGCTAACCAATCCTCAATGCAAACTGAACGCTACATAAAAAATTATGGATTTTGAAATTAAATACCTCAGTGAATTTTTGTCATATGGGAATGAAACCTTTTTTTTTATGTTTTACTTTTTTATAAAAATTGTAAAAATTTCCTAAATGTGTACATGAAATTGTTCAGTTAAATAAATAAGATGCCTGAGAAAAGTAATCAATACTCATGGAGGTACCAAGAGACAGAATATCCAATTAAATTATACCTCTTATCTCAAAAGGCTAAATGGCTTTAGCTGCAATTTGAAATTTTTTGGGAGGTAATGAATCCAGATGCTTTCACAAGTGATAATCTGACAGATAAACACTAGATTTCCATGTCAAAATGTTCCTTTAATATATTGCAGATCTGCATTCTTCTTCACTGATTGAAAACAAGAGCTGTTTCTGTGCTGTGCTTAAAATCTATAAATTCCACTCATTTTTATACCTTCATTCAAAAGAAATTTCTTTACAGCACACTGTTAGACATCAGCATTCACAGTCTTCAATGCCATCTTATTTAACAAGTGACACTTGTTAGCCTGCAACATAAGCATACTATGTGGTAATGGTAGATAACTTTATTTATATATTTATAAGGCAAAAATGCTCTTAACCAATTTGTAGGTGCCTCATATACAGTGTGTGAGTGTATATCTATACCTATCTATATATAAATTAATAAATATATTTATAAGTTAAATAAACATTACAGTCAAAAGTCGTTAATTCGGACACCCATAATCCGGACCTCAAAGCTACAAACTTTCTGCGCATGCGTCAGTGCACGCTGCAAATACGCGTGTGCGCGTACGCAAAATACGTTTATGAATGCGCGTTTAATGTATAACGGACGGTATAAGCTAAGCTAAAATTATCTAATTCAGTTAATGTTGCAGATTGCGTTGTTCCTTAATCTTCGAACTGGATTCAGCTTATTATTTTTTGCAGACTGTTAGAGCAATTTTATAAAAGTAAGCTTGAACTTTCGATTATGTCAAATAGAATTTCTGATATATATTTACTAATATGTAAAGGATCTACAAAGCGAAAGTATGTTTCGAAGTCCATTAAACAAAAAGTGGAATTGCTGCAAAAAATGGATAAAGGCATAACCTTTGTTTATCTAAACTTTAACGCTTGTTTATCTAAACTTTGTTTATCTTTAACGCTGCGGCACAATGAATTGGAAGTTGATCTGTCAGCACTATCCTTATCTGCAGAGCAGACGTTTTTATTTTATTTGGCTTATAATTCCTTACTAAATGTAGTATTTCATCTCGATGTACTCCATCTTTGATATGATTTAAATCAAATTCCTCGTCATTGTAATTCGCTTCTGATAGCAAAGAAAGTGACAGAGGTTATTGAAAACGAAAAAATTTCGATTGACAAATTAATCGGTATTCTCGACACAGCAATTATAGGACTTGAACAGCAGAACTTCGTAACCGAACAAGAAATTATGTCTGTTTATAGAATTAAAGAGAATGTATTATCACATAAAAACGAAGCAATTTAAACAACTTACATTGAAAGAAATGTTTAATAAAGTAAACAAATAAATGTTAAGCTTTTTTTTTTTGTAAATTTTGATACTCTTTAGATCATAATTGTTCTTTATTTCATAAATTTCGGTTTCATATTTTTAATTTTATAACTTCTGCATGCCATCTTACCAGATTTAAACTGATGATCTATAATCTGGAAAAATCGATAATCCGGAATCGCCGAAGTCCCGACGAGTTCAGATTAACGACTTTTGACTGTATTATTAAAATACTCTTCTCTTATGATTTTAATGCTACACCCAACTCTTGCAATGCAGTAGGCCTAAGTTCTGAATTTCTAATTCTGTATTCTAATTCGTAAGTGTTTTGTAGGAGAAAGTTCAGTCTAAAGATCTGTAGTTTGAAATCGGGCAAAGGCATTGTTGATTTTTCATGTTTCCTGCTCCAAAAATTTTATTAGTCTCCGGAAACTTAGTGAACAATTATTTGTCACAAGCTGGATTTAAGTGACTAATTTTATGCCTACTTTTTAAGAGTGTCGCCTGCAATAGGTGCTCAGCATGTTCAAGTTAGCAAATGGATGATCTATGACCTTGAATCCTAGAATACAGTCTAAAGTCTTTAATCCGGACCTCAAAGCTGCAAACTTTCTGTGCATGCATAAACGCACAATGTGTTTACGCATGCGCATAATACCTTTACGCATGTGCGTTTAATGTATAACGGACGGTATAAGATAGGCTAAAATTATCTAATTATCTATTTTACTTAATGTTGCAGATTGCGTTGTTCCTTAATCTTCTAATTGGATCTGGCTCATTATTTTTTGCAGACTGTTAGAGCAATTTTATAAAAAGTACGCTTGAACTTTCGATTATGTCAAAAAAAGTTTCCGATTCTGGAGCTGCCAAAGGATCTACAAAGCAAATACATGTTTCGATGTACATCAAACAAAAGCGGAATTGCTGCAAAAAATGGATAAAGGCATGAAGAAAGTGACTTGTTTCTCTAATCATTCCGAAATCTGTTTATCAATTTCATGCTGCTCTGCGGGGAGGGGGGGAAACGTCGCAGCGTGCAATTAACTGGAAGTTGATCTGTCAGCACTATCCTCATCTTCAGGGCAGATGCTTTTATTTTATTCGGCTTATAACTCCTTACTGAATGTAGTGTTTCATCTCAATGTACTTCGATATGATTTAAATCAATTTCCTCATCATTATAAAAATCATGAATACACATCAAATAGTTTTCTGGTTGCAATTTTCTAATTTCGACTATGCGTAATGTATGCTTTATGCATGTGCACGTTGAAAGAAATGTTTAATAAAGTAAACAAATAAATATTAAGCTTTCTTTGTAAATTTTTATACCCTTTAGATCATAATTGCTCTTTATTTCATAAATTACGGTTTCATATTTTTAATTGTACAATTTCTGCATGCCATCTTACCAGATTTAAATTGATGATCTATAATCCGGAAAAACCCTTAATCCAGAATCACCGAAGTCCCAACGAGTTCGGATTAAAGACTTTTGTACTGTAGTTGATTTTTCATAATTCTTGCGCTGAAAATCTTAACAATCTCAAAATATTCATGCCACAAAAAACACTGCCTTATTAAACAGAACTGTACATATTAGTAAATGCAGTTTTATGTCACTGTCACACTACACACAGTCATCAGACTATGCACAATTAACTTCAATTTGTCAATCTGTAAGACCAGTTAGCACTTCTCCCAGTATCTAGAATAGCCAGCCATTGTAAAATGCCAAGCAATGAACAGCATTTACAGTACAGATAGATGTGGATTCCATGCACCCAGCCGCCTATGACCATAGAAACCTAACGACTGAAGTTCCAAGCAAATGTGTATATAGAAACTCCAGTTACATTATGTTCACAATATGTTAGCTCATGTGCAGTATAGTTGATCGGACTCTCATGATTTCAAAATATCTTGATGGTCATTTTTTTATATAATCATATGTTTTAATTATTTAGGCAAACGATTTTTTTTTCCATAGAAAACCATCAATCTGAGTGTCTTTTAACACTTTTCAGATCTAATAAACAAATTATAAAGAAACAATTGATTGCTTTCTCAATTCCACTTGACATTTCCGGCCGAGTTTACAATGTGAACTGACACTAAAAGCCAAAGGCTTAATTTTATATCTTTAAAGAATATATTGCAGAGCTGTAGAATACAATGAACATGAGATTTTTATTCTGATTATGTGTCTGGTAACCTTCAGATTAAATAAGTGTGTGTCAGTGATTGCTAAGTGTTGCACCTCAGACTTTTTTTTTTTTTTTAAAAGCCTTGCCATTCTCTTGGCATCGTCTATTTCAGGGTTTCTTAAACTGTGGGTGGCCAAAAATTTTAGTAGTTTTGCTATTTCTTTAACTTATTACAATAATTTTACAATTGCCAAATATATTTACACAATGTATTTGAAAATAGGTAAAGATAAGACAATACAGACAAAGGAAAAAACAAAAACATTTTGACACATTCTTTTCGTAATATAAACTTCATTTTCTTTGCTTCGCACGTGAAAAAAATTTAAAATTTTAACATTGTTCTATGTCTTAAAATTAAACCTGCAATAGTATATTACAGTACAAATGAAAAAAATTGACAGTTTCACTCACAGGTGTGTCGGATTTGCACAATACTTATGGGGTCACACAAAATTTTTGTAAATATTATGGGGTCCTGGGGGTCACGAAAAAATCTCAGTGATGAAAAGAGGTCGCAGATGAAAAAAAGTTTAAGAAACCCTGGTCTATACTTTGTAATGTGAGCAAACTGCTTATTTATCTGTTCAGTTTAATATTTTAATGGTGGTGTTTGCCAACAGAGGGTCCCTGTGAAGGTCACTATTCTTTTTGATTGAAGCTGCTCAGCCGAGCACAGACTCTGTGATCCTTAGTTCCATAGCTTGATAGCCAAGCCAATCATGTCACAAATACCTGTTATTGATTCGAGTAATTTTAAGCGATATCTTACTTGGGAAGCACCCCTTTAATGCATAATACAATCACATTCACAAAAGAGACATTTTATATGGAAAATTTACAAGAATAGAATTTACACTACATATACCTTGTTGGTGGCCCATTACGGTAAGCATCAGCAGTGTCCATCGATAAAACCCCAGCTCCAACACCATACCCATAACCTTTAGGTCCAAACAATTTGCCATAGCAGGAACGACAATAAATTTCTCCTTCATGTTCAGTCAGATTTCCACTGTCTAATCGTCTGTTGCATTGCTTATTAGCTTGAGTTGAAATAAAATAAAACAAGAAAGTAAGTAAGTTTAAGGACATATAAAGACAAGTATATTTACATGCTCCATATTTCATTATGAAATTAATAACATAGAATGAATGGAAAAATACAAAATGAACTCAATTATCACTGCAATAATGATACTGGAAGTCTTATTATGAAATAAATACATTAATATGTTATAAGGTATTTCTTCCACATTCTTGGCATGCCTTCAAGGTGTAGTGGTTTTGCACACTGGCCTGGTATTTCAGAGGTCCGTGGTTCAATTCCCGGCGAAGGCGGTTGCTAATTTTTCATTGCTCTGGCTTTTCCAATTAATCTAATGTCTCTACAATGTTTAAAAAATTCATTTTTGAGCAGCAAATCTAAACTCTATCAATACACTTATCTATCACCAACCAATAGTTATATGTATATACATTCTATGCAGGCTTCTAGCAGCATGCTTTGTGTATTATCTGTAAAACAGTACGATATATTTTCATTTGCTATCGTGTTATTTACCTTTATTAATATGTGTTGATTGCACAATATGAGATGCAATGGATTCCTACAAAACTCTGCAAGAAACTTCATAACTTTTTTATAGGGACACATAATGCAATAAAAACAACATTTATGGATTAAGCTTTGGAAATATTCATATGCACAAGTGGGAGAAATGTTTTAAAGAGGGCCAAACCTTGGTTGAAAATAATGCAAGCTCTGAAAACCATTCATGTCAAGAACTGATTTAGCGGTTGAGTATGTTAATAAAGTGTTTTTTTTTTTCGAAATATTATTTGACAGTTTATGTAGTAGCTGAAAAGGATAGCAACTCAATGTGATTCTGACTGGAATTTGGGGAATGTATCATCACATAGTAAAATTGACCACAGCTTTTGCTAGAGGGAAAAAAAAAAAAAAAAAACAGATATGACTGCAAGTGAGCTAATAGCTTCTACGACAAATTAAGTATGATGAAAATTTCACAAGAAAACATCATCACAAGAAATAAGACTCTTGTGATATAACTCAAAAAGTACTTATACATTTGTTTATATTTATATTATTTTTATTGTGTTTTATAAATCAAACAATACAATACATTGATAAATAGCAATGCTTGAATAAAAGAACCCTTTTATATTCATAAAATAAAATTGAACACTTAACTGCTAAATAACAGGTTGACTGCATTCCCCCCTAAATTAAAATTTCCTCCTAGGTTAGAGCTTCCTATTAACCCGCGGGAAGGCGCATGGGGTGTAGCATACCCCAACCCTACATAAAAGTGGAATATTCCTAACTTGTGAAACTGAAATTCTGTGCTGCTTTCAGTAGCTGAGTTTCTAGTTGTGGTTGACTTTCAGAACCGCTTTTTCTTTGCCTGTGTGTTTCAGAAAAAGATTTATCGGTATTTTGTTGGAACTGGGATATGACACACCCCATGCGCCTGTCCATACAAGTGTTTTTCTGACTGAATATTTAGTTCAGAAATTTATTTCTAGAGTGTAACAGTAAATATTTCTACTCGCAAGTGATTTTAAAGTACTTGACATTAAATTCTTAAAAATTTCTATCTGCATTATGGTAAAAAGAATGAGTCCCTATGAACTGGAGATGCAACGTATGCGAGATTTATTAGAAATATTTGAAAGCGATGAAGATTGCATTTCAGAAACTGAAGATGAAACTAAGAATATTTTCTAGAATGTTTTGGTTTCGAAAAAGATAAAACATTAATTCCTGATGTTCCTATAAAAGGAAAAACTATTCTTATGCTTTATATAATGATCATTATAACATTATAACAATCATACTATAGATGATACTATTAGAGAAAATAAAACGTTAGGAATTATATGTTTTAATAATATTACTAAAGGAGCAGTGGATATGGGGGATGAAATGTCAGCCAATATTTCAATTGCCAGAATAACAAGAAGGTGGCCAATGGTAATTTTTTTTCCTGCACCGAATGTTGCTGTAATAAATGCTTGAATTATATTACATTCAACTGCTAATCCATCAGCAAGAAACAGAAGTCTGTTTTTGAAGGACTTAGAATTACAATTAATGAAAAAAGTATTGAACAAAGATCAGAGATTAATACTTTTCCAAGAAATTGAGGTACTGCATGCAAAACAAAAGCAGAAATTAAGTTTCAATGAAGAATTAAAACGAATACATGAAATTAGAAACAACTAAGTATGAAAGACGTGTTAAATTTTTTGCCCTCGGGCCATGGACAGAAGAACGTGAATGCAATGTTTAAAATGTGAAAACATTCTGTGCCAAGAACACATGAATGTATTTCGTTCAAAGTGGGAAGAAATAAAAAAAGCATGGTGTATTAGAGATGCAATGAAACTTAGAGGCATGATGTTTATTATTTTCATTTATCTTAATTTTAACTCTAAGATTATTTCGGAAATTTATTTTTTGAAACCCAATTATTATTCACTTATTTATAAAACACGAGGAAAAAAAAAAAGTTTTAAAACTAAATAATACTATTTTATTGTATTTTAAATATTGGGGTATGTGATACCCCACGCACCCGTTCTAGTAACTTTTCTTGGTGCGCCTTCCGCCGGGTTAATTAGAAAGATACACACCAATGTCAAATGTAAAACCCAACAATCTCAGTCTGTCATAAATTTTTAATACAACACCCAGACAGAGATCAGATCACTGTTAAACCTATGCCAAAGCCTGATCACTTTTTTACCTAATTTAAAAAGGAGTATTAATAAATTGGAAAATTTTGTAAGATGACAGCCTCAAATGGAATTTAAAAATTTTACAAAACAATCCTTATTTAATTATTTACCAGATAATCAACAACCACGAATAAATCATACTAATTGTTGCTTAGTGGAGTAAATTCACTACTTTTTGGGGTGTGTGGGAGAGGTGGCAATGATTGACGTAGAAAGTAGCCAAAAATACTTAATTCTTTTTATTGTTTTTATAATTAAAACACTACTTTAAAGTGAACCTTTATGTAACCAAAAATTATCAGATAAGAACAGAAACACAATTTTTTAATAAAAAAAAAAATATGTTTAAGTACTTACCACAACTGAAACAACTTTTATGCCATGATTTACCTATAGCTATTTTTTCTTCATTAAAATAAACTACATTACTGCACCTTGCACATGACCCTGGCATTTTATGGCTGATATATACTGTTGAAGGGAAAAAATATATATCAGTGCACAGATAAATAAAAGCATACAGAAAAACTGAATGATAACTCATATATTATTATCTACATGTCTCATTCACACATTCAGGAACATATAAAAATATAAAAAAGTGGAATATGGTTCATTTATGGGAAATGTAACTCATTTATTGTTTGCTTTCTCATACATTTGCTAATGTGCAGTTAAGTCTCTGAACACTGGTAGTTAGGTTCTGTTGCAACACAAATGTTGTTGAGATTTGACATTGCTGTGTGATGTCATTATGAACTATGAACTCACGGGCAGATCGCTCGAGAACTCTGAAGGGAAAAGTTGCATGCTGCATTGCGCCAGAAATTTAAACCTTTACTGTGTATTTGTTACTATATGTAACCATTTCTTCATATTAAATATGTTTGTGCAAAGATGTACTGATCATTTGTGGATTATATCTCTCGAAGGATTTGCAGATGGAAAAGGAAGATGAACCAGTGGCCCTGGCCCGTATACCGGCTGAGCACAAGGTAGGCATCTCTGTTTTACCTTGATTAATTAGACAAAATCAGAAAATAACACACAAATAATAGGTTCGAAACATGTGAACGAGCTGGCTGCATGAGCATTTTCATAGTTTCCCCATGTGTAACATGTTTATGTAACAGTTTCCACTAAAAGGTCCTCCACAAAGGCATCATTTCTCTTAGGCAGATAGCTGTTGATGCTCTGCCATAATCACATAAACCAAACCCTACATTTGTCAGAACTATTATTTAATTTGAATGCTGGTTATTCCAACATATATTTCACATATACACTTATTTCTTGCATCTAAAAGCTATGTATAAAAATATTCCATTATTCTTGCATACATAATGTGATACATATTTACTTTTTTGTACTACACATTGCATACTTTTATATTTTGTTTCTTGCTTTGTGCAGTTTATAGACTAAAAGGAATTAAAATGATTTTTTAAGTTCATTATTAAAGACATATGTAAAGAAACGTTCTTATGATTAAATACAAGAAGATAAGTAGATAATCCTTATATGCAGTGCAATAAATAATTTAACATGCACTATAACATCAGCTTAATGTTATTCACCAAGTGCATTACATTAAAGATGAATAGTACATTACGTTTCCAAATGCAAAACTGGTTTTCTTTTTTAAAAATAGTAGCAAAGAATGAATATAATAAATAGTTTAAAATAAGAATGAAATTACAATTTTGAAAATTAATGAGCACCTTAAATTTAATCTGGGTAACAGACCCACAGTTTACAGCGCCGTAGCTGCGCGGAAAGATAGCAAAGGGAACATCCGATCGTGGGGGCGGAAGACGCCAAAATGATGTAACGAAATTTAGAATAAAATGTTTCCCATTGGCAAAGAGGGCGCGAAATCTTCAGTTTTCCCCAGATGCTGAAAACCCTAGCTACGGCTTTGACAGTCAAAGACAGTCAGAAACAGTTTTGCTTGTACACTGTTATTGCTTTTACAGGTGCCTTTGGTCATTGCCTAAAATTTACAAATATAGTAAAAATTTATCAAATTTTGTAAGTCTCGTAACAGAATATTCGAAATATAGTAATAATAATAATCGCATTGCACTCAAAGAATAAACTTCTATTAAACAATAGCTTCGAAATCGTCTGGATAAGATGAAATATAGTGAATATAAAAATAAACTGGTCAAGGCCACACATGAATAATACAAGAAATCTTATAATGGAAGGAGAATATTATCATTTTGAGAAAAGATGAAATTTAAATATTTATTCAGTTGCTCGCAATAAAACTAGTGCTGCCCTCTAGTGTCCATGTATTACACTATTCAAACAGCGGATGATTAACGATACTGACAGTAAATTCACTACCTAAAATGCTTAACGTATACAATGAAAATAGGAAGAATACGAACAGATTCGATGATATACTTTAATCAAAATAATATGTACTGCAATAATCTGCAAATAAGAAATAAATTTTCACAAAAATGAGACATAATCTTTAGAAAAGGATACTAACACGAAATTTCCCACTCTTCCCGACATACATAATATTAGAAACAATTTCGATTCCTACGTAAAGAAAATAGTAAATTTGCATCAGTGCCTGCTATAACAGCGATGATATTGTTCCTTCCTTTATTATGCAAACTGAAAATGTAACGGATATCTGCTATAAAATACAAGTAAAAATAAAAGAAGGAAAAGTTAAGAATAATAAGAAAACGTTAAGTGAGAAAAAGTTAAGAATAATAAAAGAGCTAGTTTCTAAAGTAGGATTTGTGTTAATAAACAAATTTAAAATATAAAAAAAAGATTACCGAGCAAGAGGTCTGTAAATACGGGTAATTGGTAATAAATTTCAAAAAACGCCAATCTAGGCAGAAATCTTGACCACCTGCAGTCACCAATGTGGTTAACAAATTGCCGAATGAAAATACAGTTTAAGTCAAAAAGAATCATCTTGTTATAAATAACTATTCAGTAGAAGCCGCTTGTAATCAAGGTTAATGTTACCAATGTTAAAGAATAAATTTTTCGAAAGGAGGTAAGTTATCCAAATTAAGGCAAAATAAATTAAAAAAATTGCTTATACGTTTATATATGTAAATAAGCACTTGTATGTTTCTACTTAATTAAATTAGTCAAAATTCCACTGCCATTTCGAAGGATATTTTCTCTCATCGTTTAATGTTATCAAAATAGCCATGGACAAACGTGAACACATTTAAGGGCCCTCTACTGCAGCAAGCAATTTAAGAGGGCATACGTACTTCTGATACACCAAATTAAACTATCCAGATTTCTTGCAACATATTACAGATGTTACCTCAGTAAGATCCGTCTATCATGCGACACACATCCAGTCTAATCCATTTGTCTGCACATGTGGAAACAAATCCCAGGGTGACTGACACGACGGCATAGATAATGCACACTTTGAGTTCATCAATGTGGATTGGCAAGAATAGCCCATAAACAATACCTTTAACGTACCCCCACAAAGATAAAGGAGGCAGAACCACAAGAAGTGGTGTCCAGCGAATTGGACGCCAAGTAAAGAATGCTTTTGTCATTCGCTTTTCTTGTACGGAATGTGAGACGCATGACAAAAGGATCTCTGGAAAAAAAAAAAAAAAAAAAAAAAAAAAAAAAAAATCTTCAGTGAGTGACAAGAAATTAGTTAAGGGTACGGTGGACTTTAAAAAATAGTTTGTTAAGTTTTTGTGTTTCCAACAAGAAATTTTACACATATACATATGATAAACGTATTATACTGTTTAACATAATTTTAGATTTTACATTCAGATGTTCTTTTCCAATGAACGAGAGATTCTCTCGGAACGCTGTTAAATTAATTAAATTCCATTGATATTTAAAAAGTGCTTTTTCTCATAGGTTAATGTCATTCTCTTAATGTTATCAAAATTACACAGGAAAAACATGATCGCATTAAACGGAGCCTTGTACAACGAAAAAAAGTATACATAATTCCATCAACATTTTTTTATTATTAACTAGCAGCTTCGCCGCCAGCCTTCGTCTGGCTTTTAAATGTACCGGAAAAATGGCTGAAGGGAACACCAATCGTTAAATTTAAAAACTGCGTAGAAATTTACTCTGCAGAACAACTTCATAAAAAAAAGTTATTACGTATAACAAAATTACAATGAAATAAGCAATATCCCTTAATACAAATACTAATTATCCTAATAAACAAATTAACCAACTTCCCTTTGCAAAATCTTAAGAACTCAAATGGTATAAAGGAGGTTCAGAACTTTGTTTCCTAAAAAAATCACTCAAAACTTTTCAATATCTTAAAAGACAGTGAAATGAGCAATAAATAGCATAAAAGAATACAAAAAACAAAAAATTCTGAAAAGCAAAGTATAATTAATTCTATTTTATCTAATATTTTCAAGAGAAAAAAATTACAATGAAATAAGCTATATCCCTTAATACAAATATCCTAATAAAAAAATTAACCAACTTTCCGTTGAAGGAAAAAAATCATGCAAAATTCTTCAATATCTTACAAAGAGTGAAATAAGCAAAAAATAACATGAAAGAAAAAAATTCCGCGTAGAATTCTCTGCCGAACAACTTTATCAAAAAAAAAAAAAAAAAAAAAAAAAAAAAAAAAAAAAAAAAAAAAAGGAAAAAGCATTATATATATAAAAAAATGACAATGAAATATGCCAATCTCTTAAAAACAGTGACATAAGAAATACGATGAAAAATGGTTGCCAAACCCATATTTCTAAAAGAACGAAACTATTCAAAATGATGTGATTTCATCAAAAATCTATCAACAACAATAAGAAAGGAAAATTGTTGCCAAAATCACATTTCTAAAGATACTAAATAATGTCAAATATTCAGATAAAAATCTGTTTTTGAGTAGTGTTCGAATATTTTATAACGTAAGCAAATATGCAACTCTTGTCAGATGAGTATATTAGAGCAATATCTCTAATTCCAGTTGCAAGCGGGACTGATGTCCTATCTGAAAATAGCTGACAGGGCAGATACTTATGAGCCCCAAAAGGGGCTACTAGTCTCAAAATGGGATTTTGCGTCGGTTCACTACAAACGACCGAATCACTTTTCCAATCGCTGCCTCCAAATATTTTATATTTTCCCCCTGCATTATTTTTAAAGAAATTAAATAATGAAAAAAAAAAAAAATCTGAAATGTTTCAGATTTTAAATTACGTCCAAAGGGGCGTTTTTTAACATTTTGTGTGTTACCATTCTTTATTAAATATCATGTTCCTCGCACTTAAACCATAAGATCCAGTGCAACAGCAATATCGCAAAATAGTTTTAAAACGAGCCTATCTTTAGAATTTCCGATACAGAGACTCACGCGCTGGAGATAAAAATGTTTTTTCTGCACAACGTTGCCATTGCTCGCTTTGAAATCCTTGAGTTTGTTAATCAAAAATTCGTCAAAGTTTTAAAAAATAGGAAATCGATCATAAAACAAATTTCAAATTTCAAATTTGGTCTTCCACATGCTCATATTCGTTGGAGGATTACGTTATTCAAAATTCGATGATGTACCGTTGTTTTATCACAATACGAGAAATATACATACATTTATGCAGATTTTTCATTATTTAATTTCTTCAAATATAATGCAGGACTCTAACATTTTGTGGCAACAGTTTGAAAAGTGAACCGACATTTATGAGTCCGACGCAAAATGCCAAAACGAAACTAATAGTCCTTCGGGATTCAAATCCCTTTGGACTAAAAATATGCGTGCGTGTACGCATGTTCCTCGCATTATGAAAAAATGACGGCACCCATTAGCCATCAAATTTTGAATAACGTAGTCATCACTCGAACATGCGCACTTGAAAGCCCGAGTGCTTCAATCTTTGCGACACCGCATTTGTAACGAATACATAACTGAAACGCCTTCGTGTGCCCCATGCCGCCCACCAGTTTGGGACTATTGTATTACAGAACAAAATGAAAGAGAAAGGACAGCAATGTATTGTGTAATTTTTCAGCTTCCTCTTACGCAGCTAATTATATTGCATAATTTAAAAACCGACTTCTTTTTGTATTTAATTAGCAGCAAACGAAATTTCTTAAAACAAATTATCAATGTATAATGGAGGAATGACCTTACGAATTTGCTAGAGGTCGCCCCGCGGGGCCAAGAACACGTACCATGGAAGACTAGCTTATAAAACGTACAGTTCACTCAACATCCTTCGACCTTTTCATAATCAGCCAATTATCCAATTCAAACTCGAACCCCCGCTAATGCTGCGGCAAGAGTACTAACGCAACGCCGTTGTTCTACCGACGATAATCATCAAGGATTGGCACTTGAAAAGAGAAAAAAGTTTTGCCAAACAAGGAATATTAAGGTGGGCAAAACGGACTTTTTGCACACAAGACTGCCCTACAAAAGATTTGGCTGTCGCTATTAAACTTGAATAGAAAGAAATGTGTTATGTGGTTGTAAAATAAGACTGATTTTTTTTTTTTTTTTTTTTTTTTAAATTTTCTTCTTCAGCCATTCTTCTTTCACAGAAATCGCTTTTGTATTCTGGAGATTTTGTTCCGCTAGTGTGATAAGTGCATGAAAAGTTGGGAAGACTAAGGCGGAAGTGAAACAAACAGTGAAAGTAAGAACTAAGTTTATGGCCTCTGTGAAATTTCAAAGAAAGTTTCCAGGTTCGGTAAAGCTCATAAAAAATTAATATTCAGTGAAAGCAAGTCGTAAAAAATAACAAAATAAAATTTGCTGTTGCACCTTCTTTGAATTAATAAGCAGAACTTTTTAAGAGGATTAAAATTTACTGCGAGCACAAACACGCATGCGCTATTCGGGCTGATTTACTTACAAAATCGGTGGATGGATATGATTTGGAAAAGAGGAATAACATTTTCTAGGTTACTATCTTTATTAGCGTGTTTTCTAATTAACATCACTGTTGTTTTGGCAGAGTGTTGCACTAGCGTCGGCCAAAGATTACTGTGTTGATTCTGTGAAGTACAGCATTGTCTTGCAACTAGGTATCACTTTGTGGCTGCTGGTAACAATTCTTGGTACTGCTGATATGGCCGATACATTATCAAAAATAGCATCCTTGAATCTAATTCATGTCAGCATTAAGTAACCTAGAAACTATTCTCTATTCTTCTAGAAAGATGAGATTTCCATTCTTTTATTTTTCTTGCTAATATTTCCCCAAAGGGACGCCGAGGATGACTCCTATTTTAATATTTGAACAGCAACTTCAGACAAATATAGCATGTAGCGTGTACAGACATTACCTATTTTTTGGAAGCAGAAGATGTGAAAAATGAGCAACACCTTCGCCAGGAATCGAACCACGGACCTCTGAAATACGCGCCCAGCGTGCAGACCACTACACCACGAAGGCACTCTAAGAAGGCGGGAGAAACACCTTATATACTCCCCCTTTTAAAGGGCGACTGGGATTTTTAGAGGACCCAATCGCAAAATCCTGGATGTGGAGAATCATCATCCCCCACCCTTTTAGTTCGGGCGCCACTGTAGGGACATTATGTATTTTTTGGAAGCAGGATGAGTCATGAAAAATGAGCAACGCCTTCGCCGGGAATCGAATCACGGACATCTGGAATAGTCGCCCAGCGTGCACGAAGGCAAGCTAAGAAGGCGAGGAGATATGCCTTATAAGCGTTATTTTTTGATTCCCGCGGAAAATTCTCCAGACAACGTTAGCCCTTCTTGTGCTAATTTTTTAAACATTTTGCATCATGTGT
The DNA here is from genome assembly GCF_044657685.1 of Stegodyphus dumicola. Lineage (NCBI taxonomy): Eukaryota > Metazoa > Arthropoda > Arachnida > Araneae > Eresidae > Stegodyphus > Stegodyphus dumicola. Next base: position 183,235,076 of record NC_140775.1, read on the forward strand.
CTAGATTTGCCAAAAATGAAGCAGAAGCAATCCATTATTTCCATGTCTATGGCATTTTGCCAAAAATTCGCCAGTGTTTAAATGTTTACGCAATAAAAGACGACATGACGGATTTAGGAATTATTTCGTCGTTTGAAAAGTGAAACGGATATTTAGAGTGATTCGAAGCAAAATCTCAAAACGAAAACAGTAGTCCCTCAGTGACAAAGCCCCTTTTTACTTCCTTGTACGAAGTAAAAAGGAAGCATTGTAATCGCGAAAAGCTTCAGGCAGCATATTTCAACGAAAATATCCACTTTGACCGCTTTCGAATGCAATTTAACGATGTTTTTGAGTGATATCTGTACGTAATAACAGAATAAAAGACTCTTTTCCTCCAGAAAAACTAAAAAAACTGCTTTAAAATGAATTCTCAAGATAATTTTTCGCGGCGTCTGTACGAACGTCGCATAACTCAAAAACGAGCAGAAACGAGAACGTTGAAATTTTGTATATAGGACTCCTATAACATGTAGATGTGCACCTCATATTTTGGTTGCAATCGGCCGGGCCAAACGTATATATATATATATATCTCCTCTGTTACCCGGCTCAGTAATCTCAGTTTATTTACTCTTATATGTTTGTAAATTGTACATTTTTTTCTTTAAAAATGATTGAATTATGTTGTTTTTATCTTCCGGTTAAGGGTTTTAAGCCTTTAGTAAATCTGTATGCAATATTTTTAGAATTATCAACAATTTCAATGTTGTTTGAGTGCGGCTAAGCCTACTTTGATGGCGGCCATTGCTTGTTTACATTTGAAACAGCAGAAGAGTGCATTTGTTGCCAATCTAGAGAAACGTAGCTTCGCAACAACAAAGATAAACGCCTTCGTTTATTATTGCGATTTAAATCATGCTTAATCTTTCTGGAATTTTTTCGAGGAAATAAGTGTTTAAGATTTACTTAATTTTTAATAATTAGTAATTTAATTTTTAATAATTAGTAATTTTTAGTAGAGATATTTTGAGTTTTTATGTATTTGTGCCTTGTCGCGAAGTGAGAACTGAATTAATTGAATGAGAAATACTCAATCGTCTGTGAAAAACTGTTTCTTTTTTGTTTTGTTTGCTTAATTTCTTTTATACATCGTTCTAGCTTTACTGTAGTACTTGGATAGAACATGTGGCAACGATTAGATAATTCTTTAAACGATATAAATTTTGCGCATTCTGAGTTATAATATGAACGAAATATAATACTGTTACGTGAACCTAGCGCCAGAGTGTCGCTATGGTAAACAAATAGAGTGAATTTTAAAGAATGCATTTATTCTATTGTGGTTTATGCGCTGCCGGCGAAGTAGATATAATTAAATCCAATAAGTTTAAACAAAATGCAAGAAAAAATGCGTACAATTTAATATTCCGTACAAGGAAGTCATGTGATGTACACATCAGATTTTTTACTAAAACTTTCGGAATAAAAGTTCCAGCTACCTTTTCCTTTTTACGATCTTGGATTAATAATCGATATGTTAACAAGTTCACGACCTCTTTTTTCCGGAGAAAAATAAATTACAATACATGATAAATAGCAAGCGAACGAATCCAGAAATAGAACTAATAAAATAAAAATAATTGGAATAGTAATTCTAAAACGGTAGCCTTATTTATCATAGCCATAGCTAAGCATATTTCCACTTAACCGATGGCCTTAATGTCTTAATTACTCTTCGAAAGCCTTTTTTTCTTCTCCTTTCTTTTAAAACTGACACACAACCAATCAATCTGCAGTAAGTAGATACACTAAATGATAAAACAAAGGATTTTAAATCAGGTCGCTCTTTGGGATTTATATGTCATTTAACCTTTGGACAAACAATCGCGCAGATTGCTATCAATAGGTTTGATGCCGGCATTAAATTTCTTTCTTAAAAAATCGGCCAAGCGTGTTCGACGAGAAGAAATGCGCAACGTATTCTATGAGAAGCGTTTTACAAGTTCGCAAAGTCGAGGAACGGCACACACAATCAGAGAATTCAGTAGCGCGTATAAAGTATGCGGAATTACAAAATTCTTGTTCTAAACCACACGGCAAGACTCCATTGCTAACATGGGATTTCGAAATTCGCTGGATAGCCAAGAAACAGTAGCATTAGCTTGATAAGAAATCGTTCCATCTTGGGATTCCAACCACGACGACGGGAAATAAGTCTCTTAAAACGGTTCATTAATATTCTCAAATGATACGAATTTCTCCGTAAATAATCTGAGATTTATTCTTCCAACATCCCAAACAAAAATAGACTAAAATATGTGAAGTCAAAAGGGGATTGAATAACCACTAGGTTTCCAAAAAGGTAATAACATAACCTTGCAGGTTGTAGAGTCAATAGGTTATTTTGATGCTGCAGGCGTGGATTGGATTGGATTATTTAATTAGGGCAAAGCACACGAGGGCTATCTGCCTAAAGGGAGGGATGCCTTCGTGGAGGACTTTCTAAGGGAAACTGGCTCGTATACAGGTTACAGACGGGGAAAGCCACGAAAACGCCCATGCAGCCAGCTTATTCACAAAGCCTACAGACCGTTTCTTCTGCTGTTTGCTCCGATTGGTTAAAAGAGGTAGGGTTACAGAATCTAGTGCTTGGCGCCTTTTGGTTCATCGCCTTTACGAATTGTATTTGAGCGTCGTGTACCAAAAAGTGAGCATAAACCCACCGGAGAAACCGCAGACCAGTGGTAACGAGCGCGAGAAAAATTCCCAGACTTCTAGGTTGCCGTTCTATCCCCGCTCATAGCTTTCATAAACTCTGCTCTATACGGATGTATTTTTATTTTAACTTTATTGAATGACTTTGTCATTGTCTTTTCGCCTTCGGGTACGGTGTTAAAATTAAACGCCTTTATTTCTCTATTTTTGTTAATGTTAATTTTTCTTTTTTTTTTATTTACTGGTTTGTACTCTTTGTAGTAGGTACCAGTAAGCAAGATTACGATCCAAGATCCCGAAAAGCGTTTCAATACATATAGCGCATAACGGAATAAAATATAATTTTAGTTATACTTACTCGTAAAAAGAATAGGTATCCGACACCCTTAAATGTTTACTGAATGTTTTCATTTGGTTAATTTTTAATATTCCTTTATTTGTATAAATTAATGCGCTATGAAAATTTACACAACAGACTCTTCCTAAGTGAAATAACGAAAAAGTGCATATGCTGTCTCGATATGAACACCTTTTCTTGTAAAACAATTACGTACTTTTAAAAGTTTAAATTCAAATACAAATAAACTATTAATAAGATCACTTGGTTATTTAAGATATATTCCACACAATTCCTCTAAGCTTTCATTCATAAACTAAAAAAATATTGAATGAAATAAACGCTGTTTCCGTTTGTTTGGCGTTAATTACCACGCCTACAGGGCGATAACTCGCCATTCCAAATATGACCGCCAAGCAGATGTTTCCTCCAATGAGAGCAGCCCGTATCGAATTGTCTGTAGGCCTTTGTGAATATGCATGCAGCCAGCCGTTTGCGGATTTGAACCTCGGACCGAACTACCAAATCATGTTCAGCGTCTTTACCGCTCGGCCGCTAGTTGGGCAGCTGCAAGCGTGAAACATGAGCAATGCCCTCGCCGGGACTCGAACCTGGACCTCTCAAATACGCGCCGAGTGTGCTTACCGTTACACCACGAAGGCATGCCGAAAGAAGGGAGAGAAAATACGTTATTCCTTCAGTAATCACAAATACTTTCGAGTAGGGGTTCTTAGGCTGAGAAAATTCAAAGTACGGGAAGAAAGCTTTCATTTGTCAGAGTAGTTTTAAATATGACGAAAATAAAATTATTTGCATTGGTCATATTTAATGTTTCCTATGTCGAAATGAATCTACCATATTGGTGTAAAACAAAATTAAAGACAAATATTTATTGATTTAACAGTTCGTTGAATCTTCATGTTGTTTAGTTTCATTGGGTACTTTTGAACATGTTACAGATCTTGTATACTTGTACATGCTGCAGATCGTTTTTTCTCCCCTTAATTCAAACAAACTGTCAAACTTCATGCCAATGGCATGAAGATTCGAACAGATCAGATCAAATAAAATTTAATAATAATAATAAAAAAAAATATACTGAATATGACTAGATGGAGGGGAATGAAATCTGCACAATTTAATTTTATTTGTGAAAAACCACTTTCACCAATAAACGCTAAAATTTAAAACGCCAGGAGATTCGGTAAGCTCCCCGGAGATGTGTCGAAAACCAGCGGGAGATGTGCCGAAAACCCAGGAGATTCGGTGAGCTACCAGGAGATGTGTCGAAAACCTGCGGGAGATGTGCCGAAAACCCAGGAGATTCGGTGAGCTACCAGGAGATGTGTCGAAAAACCAGAGTCTTCAGGTAAAACTGCGAGAGTTGGAACTATTGTACTCTAAACAAGAACGCTTGGGGTAACGGTTGCAACTGTTTAACTGATTCTCTGAGAGCGTTTTTTCACTGTAAACCTCAATTTCGACAAAGCCCCGGAAGAACTCTAATGGTATATAATCAGGACTTCTGGCAGGCATGAGATATATCTATTTTTGCTAGTTCACTGTACTGGAAATTACCAATTTGACTTAAGGGGACTCATACACCTTAAAACAAATAAGATCTTCGAATAAGAATTGGGATTACTTATTTATTTTAAAAGCAATTACTTCCAACCTTTTACAGCTGACTACATAATGTAGCTGCTTTTTAAAATAGTAATCAGAAACTTTGTGTTGCCCACAAATATTTTAATAATTTAATCCGCTTTGTGACAAAATTTTTCGCCATTTTTCCACCTTGCGCGCACATTTTAAGACATTCTGTTGCATAATTTAATTCCATATTTAATAAATAGCTTTTATAACATTTGGAAACTACTGTGAACCAAAAATTCTAAGAATTTTATGTTAAATTTTTATTTTTTTTTGGAGTTGAGTTTATAAAATTCATTTGATTAAAAAAGTCTAAATTTTTTGTGCGTAAAATTTTTTAATATTAAAATATTCATCAGATTTTTGGTTCTGTTAGACAATAGTGCTCATATAAAGAATTCTGTCAAATTTCAAGTATATACCATTAGCCATTTTTAAAATATCGTGCGCGCAAGGTGGAAACATGACGAAAAATGTTGTCACAAAGCGATTAAATTACAAAAATATTTGTGGCAACACCAACTTTCTGGTTACAACTTTCCAAAACAGCTATATTATGTAGTCAGCTGTAAAACGTTGGAAGTAATTACTTTTAAAATACATAAATATTCCGATTCTTGCAAGTCACATATTTGAAGATCGTAAGGGGTTTAAGGTGTATGAGCCCCCTTAATATCGCATATCGCTCATAATTCAATCTGGGGCGGTACCCCAAATACTAAGTTTAAAGGAAGATCTGCAATTCAGCATCTTCTACTTCAATTGCATTGAACTGAGAGAAAAAGACGATCTGCAGTACACAAGAATCTGTAACATGTCCAAGTACACAATGAAGTTGAGAACAGTTTCACAAAGAAAACAGGCCCCTAACCTTGCTACTCACTTCAGTTTGTTCGAATTAAGGGGGGGGGAATCTGCAGCATGTGAAAGTACACAAGAGCTCACAGCAAAGTGTTTCAAGAAAGAAAGAGGTCCAAAACCTTGTTACTCATTTCAGTTTGCTAGAACTGAAGGAACAAAACAATCTGTAGCACGTCCAAATACAAACTGAAGTTGACAACAATTTCAGCAAAGAAAAGAGGCTCAAAATCTTGTTACTCATTAGACTGCACCAGATAATAATCTCAGGATAATATTGGATACGCTCCATGTGCCATCTACGGATTTTCAGTGCCCCAATTTAGCAGCTACAGCGATTTACATAACTGTTTACATTAAACATGGCCTCACAGGGGAAGACGGTATTTTTAAGAAAATCTGGAATATTCTGAAGCCTCTGATTATGTTATTCAGAGTACGAAATACTGTGCTCTTTCTCCTGCGGCTTGACTGAATGCAACAGTTAAATTTTATACAGATAAGAATTAGAATATTTAATACATTTTTCGAACACGGTCTTTATCAAATAAAAGCCATTATCTAGTGTCGATGAACAGAATCGAAAGCTTACAATATACTATTAAAAGATTCAATAATATTATTGAATCATTGTATATTTATAGTGAATCATTGTTCTAATATTCGCATATAATCATTGTTTGGAATCATTCCATTTTAAAAATTGTAAATAATTAATGTTTTTTATAGTGTATTATAGTCTAAGTGCAATTATTCATTTAACTGCATTAATATCCAATTTAATATAATAACTGTATCTTTAGTAGTAAGCTGTAATATAAAAGTTAACAATGACATTCAGAATAATTAGAGACTTATGTGAGATCTAAGCATTTTTATACTTCTCCACTATAAATTTAAGTTAGCAATGTATGAAATATAAGCATTGTATGTTCTTCGGTTTTTGTTATACTGAGTTTAAATGTTGAATTTTGCATTAGTAAATTCATGTTGACAATGTCGTCACTTATCAATCACAACAGTATAATATAATCATTATGTATGATATATCTTCTTTATGTATTGAATTGTAAACTTTATATGTAACTTGGTAAAATTACTTGCTAGGGTATTGAATTGTAATCTTATGTGTCACTTCCTAAAGTTTTGTTCATAAGTATCGTGTTCACACAGATGTAACTATTTTTAATGTCTATGTTTTGTAACACTAATCAATATGCCCTATGAGTTGGATCTCTTGTGGCCCTAACATGAGTCAGCTTTAGATAAGGGTGGACCGTGGCGCTAAACCAATTAACCATAATGGTAAAGGGGGTAGTGCCCACGTTCTCCGTCACTAAACTAAACTAAGTGTTGGGGGAACAGTGACAGCATTGCCGCAGAATTTTCACGACAATGCAGTCACTGTTCTTAAAGCCCTTGTTGTCCAAAGATCAAATGCATTTAAAAGATGTTTAGGTAATAAAAACGTTTCATGCTTTTCATGAACACTTTATTGTAGAGTCATTAGGTTATTTTAATGTTGGGGTGTTAGAAAAGAGCAATGCCTTCCCCGGGACTCGAACCTAGACCTCTCTCAAATACGCTCCGAGTGTGCTACCTTTACACCACGAAGACATGCAAAAAAGGAGGGACAAAATACCTATATACTCTCCCTTTTAAAGGGCGACTGGAGATTAGAAGTCCCAATTTCCAAATCCTGGTGGTGAAGAATCATTAATCCACCACCTTTTCAGTTCGGGTGCCACTGTAGAGTCACTAGGGTTTTTTTCAAGCAGACGTGAAAGATTTACAACGCCCTCGCTGGGATACGAACCTGAACCTCTTGAATATGCGCCGAGTGTGCTACCGTTACACCACAAAGGCATGCAGAAAGGAGGGAGATAATATCTTATAATATGAATACTTTTGCAGCACAAAGATGTACATATCAACTACGAAGGCGTGGATTTGAGTAAGAAGCAGTTAAAGTATTTCTATAAACCTCAAAAGTTAGTTTTAAAACAAAAATTATGCCAGTGCTACAGAAGGAGATATAAATGAAGGCCAGAAAAGAGGTGAAAATGTTTTCTTTTTGAGACATGAATCTGAAGGCCACCAGTCAATTCTTTATAAACAGCAATTTCGAATTTAACACTAAAAATACAATCTACAGTTCATCGATTGATTGGCCATTGTTCAGGTTTCAAAAACCAAAGAAAGACAATGTTTGTATTTTCACCCGCTTCCATTGTTTTCACCTCATAGTTGTGTATGACACGGCAAGTTCCCCAGGAACAAACTATGCAAAGTTTCACTATGACACTTATCACAGTAGCCCTACTATTGTTTCTGCTGCATTGTAACATTAACTAGTTTTAAAGGGAAAAAAATATATATATAATTTTGGAATCATACATGTTCTAGAGCACATGGCTGGCAAAATAAAAAGGATGAAGCAACAGACTTATCCCTTCTCTAGAATCTCATATCGTAGTCTGTTATCTTAAGCGTATCCTTTTCCTTCCTGGAAGATAGCAAAAGTCTACACAAGGTACAATCCAACAATTACTTGGGGGGGGGGGATTAACTGGATTGCGGATTATTAAGATTATTATTATTGTCTTTATTGTTTATTACGCGACAATGAAGGATTACTATCATAAAGTTTTACTTCAAATTCTCTAGTAAATACATTTTGGAGTGTCAGTTACAATTTAACTTCTTTTCCAATGACCTTTATTCTTCCATTACTTGCAGAGCATTCTTTACATTCAGAACACTAATTTAACTTCAGTAACAGATTTAACATATTTTTCCAAATTAACTATTCGGAAACACTGGTAAATTGCTTACAGTATTGTTTCTGCAAATTGCAGTACAGATTACACCTCTTTATCGCGCCCCCCTTTTTTAACCCAAAGGGGCCAACTTGTCTAGAAGGACTATTAATTTCGTTTTGGAATTTTGCGCTGAAATAACGGTTCACTTTTCAAATTGTTGACACCGGATATTTAGAGTCCTGTATTATATTTAAGGAAATTAAATAATGAAGAATCTGAATAAGTATATGTATGTTTCTCGCATTGTGATAAAACATCGGTACACAGGGCAATCAAATTTTGAATAACGTACATTTCCACCAGAATATGGGCATCTTGAAGCCAAATTTGGAATTTGGGATTAAAGAAAAAAAAAAAAAAAATTCTATTTCATATTTTGTAAAATTCTGACGAATTTTTGATTAACAAACTCAATGATTTCAAAGCGAACAGTGGCAACCCTACATGGAAAAAAATGTTTCTACCTCCAGCGCACCAGAACGTTTATCGGAAATTCTGAAGACATGCTGCTTTTTTAAAAAAATTTAGCCCTAAGGGACATTAGCCTAAATGCTCTGGAAACGTGTATGTGTGTATAACTGGGAGGGGAAGGAAAAAAAAAACCGCCTTGTTTGCTTAATATAAAATCTGAAGGTTTTCAGATGCTTTTTCCACGTTTACCGTAACGAGAAAACCTATCCAAGATATATTAAAGATACAAGTAGTGAGAGATGCTACACATTTAGAAAGTATAGCTTTATCTTTTATTTAGTTTATTTTCTGACCTAACCAGCATATTTATACATAAACTGTATCACCAACATGTCGCTACCAATAAAATGATCACAAAGTCATTACTTCATTGTACGAAGTAAAGAGGAAGTATTGTAACAGAGAAAAGTTTCAGACAGCGTATTTCAACGAAAATATCCATTTTGACCGCTATCGAATGCAATTTAAGGATGTTTTTGCGTGACATCTGTATGTAAAGACAAAATAAAAGACTCTTTTCCTGCAAAAAAAAAAAAAAAAATTATAAAACTGCTTTAAAATGGATTATGAAGGGAATTTTCGTGGCGTCTGTACGTACGTACGTACGTATCTCGCATAACTCAAAAACGAATAGCCTCAGAACGTTGAAAATTTGTATAAAGGACTGCTATAACATGTAGATGTGCACCTCGTATTTTGGTTGCAATCGGCCGCACCAAATGTATATAAATATATTTATATATATATATCTATTGTGTTACCCGGCTCAGTGATCTCGGTTTCTTTACTGTTATATGTTGGTAAATCGTGCATTTTTTTCCTTTAAAAATGATTGAATTATGTTGTTCTTATCTTCCACTTAAGATTTTTATGCCTTTAGTAAATCTCCGAGCAATATTTGTACAATTATCAACAATTTAAAAGCTGTTTAGTGCGGTTAAGCCTAATTTTTAAATAACATGGCGGACATATTTGTTTATATTTGAAACAGCAGAATAGTAGATTGCGAATTAAATCATGCTTAATCCTTCCTGGAATTTTTTCCAGGAAATAAGTGTTTAGGATTTACATCATAATTTTTAATATAAATATTTTGAGTTTTTATGTAATTTTTGCCTTGTTGCGAAGTGAGAACTGAATTAATTGAATCAGAAATACTTAATCGTCAGTGAAAAACTGTTTCTTTTTTGTTTTGTTTGCTTAACTTCTTTTATACATCGCTCTAGATTTATTATAGTATTTGAATACAACATGTGGCAAGGATTAGATAATTCTTCAAATGATATAAATTTTGTGCCTTCTGAGTTATAATATGAACGAAATATAACGCGGTTAAGTGAACCTAGAGCCAGAGTGTCGCTGTGGTAAACAAATACAGTGAATTTTAAAGAGTGTATTTATTCTATTGTGGTTTATGCGCTATCGACGAAACAGATTTAATTCAATCCAATAAGTTTAAATGAAATGCAAGAAAAAATGCGTATAATTTAATACCACGTACAAGGAAGTCATGTGGTGTACACATCAGATTTTTTTTCTTATGTAATGCAAATACACTTCAACAGTTCTCACAGTCTTTTAACTTTTTAACCATCTTGATCAGGGGCCTTATTCAACGCCTTTTTCATTGCATTTTCTCCACTTCTTTTATTGGACTTAGTTTGCAGGAAATTAAGATCTGTTGATGATAAGATTTAAGACTCTTAGAAAAATGACAAAATACCTTCGCAAAATGAGGATATAAGATGGATTTTCAAGTGCACCTTTACTTTTATTTTGTAGGATTGTAAGGTATTATTTTATACTCACGTGCGGGCTTTCGTGGAGTAAATGTCTAACACGTCTAATACTAACTAGAAACTCTGAGGATCGATTTCCGGCTAGGACAGAGTTAATTTTTTATGACTCCTGATCCAAAATGTCTACAATGGCGGCCAAATAAAAATGGTGGGAATAGTTTGTCACTACTTGGGTCTCGTGCCTCTCTCTAATCGCCCCCTCAGTAAGAAAGAATGTTTAGAATTATTAAATATCCACTGTGTGCTGTCGTGTTATAAGTGGTTCGGCTGGGTAGCTGGAATATTTTTCGTTAGAACCCCAGCGAGGTGGGGGGGGGGAAACTGATTCTGAAGAAAGAAAAAAGAATCTGCATAAATGTACACGCATATTTCTCGCATTGTCAAAACAACGGTACAAAGAATCATCCAATTTTTAATAACTTACATCTCCACCCGAATCTGGGGATCTGGAAGACCTAATTTGGAATTTCTTTTATTATCTACTTAATATTTTGTAAAACATTTATGAGTTTTTTTATTAAGAAACTCAACGATTTCAAAGTCAGCAATGGCAACACTGCCCCCCCCCCGAAAAAAAAAACATCTACAGCGAGCGAGGTTGAGTATCGGAAATTCTAAAGGTGTGCATGCTGATTTTAAAATTATTTTGCGATATTGCTGTTGAACTGAATTTTATGGCAAGTGCGAAGAACATTATATTTAATAAATAAAGGTAACACACACAACGTTAAAAAACGCCCCTTCGGACGTAATGTAAAATCTGAAAGCTCTCAATTTTTTTTTTATTTTAAACTACCATCGAATTAATCGTGATTTTAAGTTAGTTACACATGAACGTCGTCTTTTGTACTATTACGTAAATCAAAAGTTGATTGTATTTTTTTGTCCTATATTATGTAGGTTGAGCTGGAAATAAGTGTCTTCATTTCATTCCTTATTTTTTAGAGCCCAAAAGGAGTATTAGTCTTAAACTGCGATTTTGCGTTGTTCACCGTAAATGCGTTGTTCCACTTTTCATTCGAGTCTGTTACCAATCGGAAAAACGCAGCTTATTAGCCTTTCTCATTTAATCTGTCTGCTATTAACTGCTATTAATTAACACACTAAACTATTTAAAAGCAACAGATGCAGTTCTTACAAATATTGTTTTAACTTTTTAATCTGATTGATTTAAACAGAAATTCATGACATACAGTAAGACCCCGCTTAACGCTGTTTCGGTTTAGCGCTCTTTTATTTCAACCCGGGGATTCTCCGAAATTGTGCGCAGCGTTAGGTTTCCAAATAACATATCCGAAACAGTGTAGTTGTGTTTCTTGCTTGGTGGACGCATTTTTATCATTTGAAACATTTGTTGACATTATTGTAAGTTTAAATTTGTATAATACTATAACGATTAATACAGTGACAAATATTATGATCTTTAGTTTTTATCATTGGTGATAATAAAAAACAAGAAAAGAAAGCAACCAGAAAAAGCATTTCACTGGAAACTCAAATGCAAGTGATTAGAAGATTAGATTCTGGTGAACGTCAATCTCAAAAATTAGCGCTGCATTGATTTTGGTAACTTTAACAATAAGGACAATTCTTAAGAATAAAGAAAAAATACTGTCATCGGCAACTGCAACTACGTCAAGCTCTGCAACTACTAGAATTACCCGTTCTAGAAATAACATTATAGAGGAAATGGAAAAACGTCTGCCTATATGGATTGACGACAAAATTGAACGCAATATGCCATTAAGCCAATCTATCATAATGCCTTCTTGACAAAAAGGCAGAAAATTGGAAACCCAGAATAGACTGAATGAGCTGACTGAGAATTTTATTTGTTTTTAAAAGTATATGCGTTTATATTGTTTTTATTTTTGTAAGAAATAAATGTTTGATTTTATTTTTATTAAAAAAAAACATTATTAAATTTAATGCCTAACCATTTTTTATCCGTCTTCCCCTAACCCTATTATTTACATGTTAAGATAGCCTCGCTTAGCGCTGTTTCGCATTACGCTCTACTTCGATGGAACGTATCCCCCGCGTTAAGCGGGGTCTTACTGTACCTTGTAGTGTTGTGTGGCCCCAACTTATCAGCAACTATGGTAGTGACTGCTATGAACTGTAAATTACACAAACTGGTAAGAAGGGTTTAAATCCCTTTTTATTCCACTTTAGAAATAACAGCTGCGTTCACTTGACGCTTACAAACTACGCCGGACCCGGCGGTTCAACAGAAACAGAACTGTGAAACTAAAAATTAATGACAGGATGAATAAACAACGAGATCACTACCTACGAGGCTCTGAAATCGTAACTAACTTAACCGCGTTCTAAAATGCAACTGAGATTCAGCAAGCTTACTGATCAAGCAGTTGAAAGATTCAACGAACTGCCGAGATAGGAACACAGGCCGAAACGCGCGGTTCTTAAATTTCTACCTAGCAACCTTCACGGTAGCGATTCAAGAAGCACACATACAATCTCGTTTCCCTTCTATTTAAACTCAACTTACTTCTGCTAAAATTTGAATATACTGCGCGTTTTACTACAATTTACATACTCTGGACATTGGCAATTCTAGGGAAAAGTAAAGGCTTGACAGGAAAGATAGCTTAGACTTAAAATAAATGTTAGTTAAAATAAATACAAACCCTACAACCTAATTAAAAACATTTAAACATTTTTATAGAATTACATTATACATTAAAGAAAAATGAACAATGCAATGTAATATGATAAAATTTTAGGACATTAAACTTATGATGATGAAATAACGAGTTTCTTTTTATTTTCTACATAAAATATAGGAAAAAGAATGCATTTGAATCCTGAGATGTAAAAGGGGTAAAGTGATAAAACTCAAATTTTTACAGGAGTTAAAAAAAAAAAAAAAAAAAAAAAAAAAACTGAAATGTTTCAGATTTTAAATTACGTCCAAAGGGGCGTTTTTTAACATTTTGTGTGTTACCTTTCTTTATTAAATATCATGTTCCTCGCACTTAAACCATAAGATCCAGTGCAACAGCAATATCGCAAAATAGTTTTAAAACGAGCCTATCTTTAGAATTTCCGATACAGAGACTCACGCGCCGGAGATAAAAATGTTTTTTCTGCACAACGTTGCCATTGCTCGCTTTGAAATCCTGGAGTTTGTTAATCAAAAATTCGTCAAAGTTTTAAAAAATAGGAAATCGATCATAAAACAAATTTCAAATTTCAAATTTGGTCTTCCACATGCTCATATTCGTTGGAGGATTACGTTATTCAAAATTCGATGACTCTATGTACCGTTATTTTATGACAATGTGAGAAATATACATACATTTACGCAGATTTTCATTATTTAATTTCTTCAAATACAATGCAGGACTCTAACATTTTGTGGCAACAGTTTGAAAAGTGAACCGACATTTATGAGCCCGACGCAAAATGCCAAAACGAAACTAATAGTCCTTCGGGATTCAAATCCCTTGGGACTAAAAAAAAAAAAAAAAAAAAAAAAACTTATCACATTCCTCAAAAGAATATCAGAAAGTCGTTTCACTAACAATGGATTACATGGATTTTAGTTACATAGATAACATAATTTTTTATCTTCTGACATTCTTTCTGAGGAATGGATAGTTGTTTATTGCTTCCAATTCGTTTTAACTTTTTCCAATGCATTTTAACACTGGCGTTTCTGAAAATGATAGGGTTTCTATAAAATACTAAAATAATAGTAATTTTATGAGTTCCCTGACACAAAGTTTTAAAAGGCGGCGCAATACCAGACCATATTTAAATACAAAAAGCCGTTACAAACTTATTATGCATTTCCTAATTTCCCAAGAGTTATCAGAGGTAATGATATGCGTGTACGAATAAACGAAACATAACACATATTCCCTACAAAGAATGCAAAATAATCATTGACGTAAGATGAAATTCTAATTAGTACTGAAAGAAATCATTAGCATTACGGCGGAAACATAAACACGTAGAAGCAGCAATAAAGAGAACACTTTCCAAACGAAAAAAATAATTAACCTCGCTTATAACCCAATATTTGAAAGGTGTCACGTGAAAAACAGCATTGCATTAACCAGAAAACCGCCTCGTTCAAAGATATGAATTGTGCTGCTTTTTCTCTATTACACTGGAAATTCAATGGTTCGTAATATACATAGTCGGAACTCCAGTTATCTGGATCTTTGCTCTTTCTAGGCTAAGCAAAATTAATCGCATTTTTAATTTATTTATGTAATTTTATAAAAACGCATACAGGATCCAAGAATGAACGGTGGAATTTTATCATGACGCTACTATCATGAGAAGTATTTATTATGTGAAATGGACTGAGATAGCTTTTTATTTAATTCACTCACTCAAACGATTATGTGCATGTGTTTTTGTGACAATAGCAGCCTCGTGACATATAAAGACATTTGAGATTAAGCTCAATGTTTGGAACAACTTAATGAATAACAGTGTAACGTACAAAAAGTTTAAACTTAGCTGGCAAAACTTCGTACTGGTGACGCGGGGGGGAGGGGTGTTAAAGAAGAAGAATGCAGGGAGGGCTAGATCACAAGCTTGGAGGGAGCGAACGTCCCTCGGACGCTGACCTGCTTCGCTTTTCTTTGTTTACTTCTTCAATATTCTAGACAAATTCGATTTCTAAGCCATGCACCAAATATTACAGACTCCCCAAAATATTACAGACTGAGTAATAAAACTATGCTTGACCACTAGAGAGCGAATATCGCAGGAAAAGGTATACTTTCTGATAAAATGAATTTTATGGTTCAAAAGGAATAAAATTCTTTAAAATAATAAAAATTAGAATACTATTTCAGCTGTTAGCGGTTATGTAAATAAGTTTTAACGCAAACCTAAATAAGCAAATATCTAAGTTTCATCCTAGCTTCCCTTCTGTAATAAGAATTATCTTATAATCCTCTAGAATGTTATTTAAAAAAAAAAGATTTCGAAATTGTCTCTAGCTCAAATTTAATCTACGTTAACTTTTAAATTCTGATATTTTAGATATGTCTTGGAATTAGAAGATTTAATCCATGATTTACTTACGATAGGAGAAGCAGCCTTCATTTCCCCCCTGCAAATGCTTTGGACTACTATTTCTTATCTACTAAGTTTTCATCTCTTTCCTTTTTAGAAGTAGTGAAAATATCTCTTGTTTTAGGGAAAAACCTTTATTCTACTGTTTAAAAAGTAGTTGCATCGAGTATCCTCTGTATGAGGCTGCATGCTCACCAATGCAGAAAAGACATTTAGCCTCCCACCTTTCCTGGTGTTAATATACACTCAAGAGCCAAAACATTATGACCAGCCCTACATTTTGCGATGAACGCGCCTGGATGACGTGGAAGGCACGTGATCAGATGGAAGTAGTATTTAACTGCTGCTGGAGAGTATGAAGAATCATTCTTTCACTTACTTCTGTGTGTGATGGGAAAGGCTGAGGATCTAAGCGACTTTGATAGAAGGCAGATTGTAATGGCTCGAAGGCTCGGAACAAGTATTTTCGAAACTGCACGACTCGTGGGTTGTTCGCGAACTACAGTTGTTAGTACGTATGAAAAGTGGATGAATGACGGTGAAACCAGCAGTAGACGATATGGTGTTGGACGTCCACACGCTATCAAGGAAAAAGGTCGTCGGAGACTGTCTCGCAAGGTGAAGCAAAACCGGATCCAGACAGTGGCTCAGCTGACAGCCGAATAGCATACAGGGCCAAGTAGAAAAGTATCGGAGCACACTGTTCAGCGGACACTGTTGGATATGGGGCTACGCAGCAAACGTCCCACTCGTGTGCCTTTGCTGACCAAGCGTCATCGCCAACTGCGCCTGCGCTGAGCCCGGGAACATCGCGATTGGTCCATGGATCAGTGGGAGAGAGTTGCCTGGTCAGATGAATCACGGTTTGTCATTCATAACGCTGATGGCCGTGTCAGGATACGCCGTTTTCCAGGCTAACAGTTGCTCCCTCAATGCACAGTAGGTCATACACAGGCCGGTGGTGGCGGTATTATGCTCTGGGGAACGTTCTCTTGTGTGTCTCTGGGACCCGTGGTTGTGGTAGAGCACATCATGAATGCTACAGGGTATCTGAACATCAATGCGGACCAGTTGCACCCTTACATGGCCTCTGTTTTTGCAGCTGGAAATGGAATGTTCCAACAGGACAACGTCCCGTGTCACAAGGCTACAATTGTGTTGGAGTGGTTTCAGGAACATGATGCTGATTTCCAGTTAATGTTTTGGCCTAACTCACCGGATCTCAATCCGATAGAACACATTTGGGATGTCATGGGACAACAGCTCAGAGGTCAAAGACCACCAATTCGCAATATCTCGGATTTGCGTGACCGTTGCTACAACATCTGGTACAATCGGTCTTCGGCCATCTATCAAGGACTTGTGGCATCCATGCCAAGGCGGGTTGAAGCTGTGTTGCGCGCCAAAGGTGGCCCAACTCGTTATTGACAGGTGGTCATAATGTTTTGGCTGTTGAGTGTAGAATAGTTCCTGTGTAGGTCCGCAAATTTTAAACACGTCGAATTGTAATATGTCGCTTTAGTGTACCCGAACCTCTAGTAACCAAAGTATATCCAACTTCGGTTCTTTTAAACTAATGATCTTCATTCATACAGATGCGAATTATCACGACCTACTTACATGTAGCTGTTCGGGTGGGGTAGCAAAGAACAGAAATAATGTAACGAAATAACGGTAATAAAATGTACGTAATTATTAGGCGTTAATTAATACTAATAAATTAATAGACTGATAATTATAAATAAACTTTAGCAATAAGAAAATTAAAACAAAAACTTCAAAACCTTTCGCAACCCGCAATTTGGAACTACAACTTTGCATCAAGTTCGAAAAGCACGACTTTGTACGAGTCATTAGATTATTTTGAAGCAGAAAACATAATAATGTGCTCTGCCCTTGCCGGTACTGGAACCTGGACCTCTCGAATATGCACCGAGTGATGCTTCGTGATGCACCTTTACATCACGAAGGCATGCTCGAAGGAGGAAGACAATACCTTATACACTCCCCACCTTTTAAAGGGCGACAGGAGATTAAGGGACCCAATCGCCAAATCCCGGTGGTGAAGAATTATTGTCCACTACCTTTAGTTCGGGCGCCACTTGTAGGCTGCTTTTCTGAATTTACTACTATTTTGAAGCAAGAGACATGAAAAATGTGCAATGCCCTCCCCGGGACTCGAACTCTGGACCTGTCGAATACGCGCCGAGTGTGTTACCATTACCCCACGAAGGCATGCTGAAAGGATGAAGAAAATGCCCTATAACCTATTACATTATATGTTACAAGTTTCATCCCCAGTCATCAAAATTAAAAACATTCGTGGCACAACAATGAGTACTAAATTAAACAGCATATTTAAACGTCCGGTTCTGATGTGGAATTTTTTATACTTACCCATGAAACTATTAGCAAACATTTGAAGTACCAGTATAAACTGCAATAATTATTTTCCTAAATTTATTGTTAAAAATACATTTGAGTTTTGGTGTTTTCCCAATAAAAGCTTTTTTTATACAGTCCGCCATCATAATTTTCTTTAAAAAAAAATTTTCACGATAATATTCGAAGGAGTGTCTAATTTCCCAATGAGTTTACAATAAGACACATACTTCTCTCCATAGACCTCTGTACTACGAATCATTGATCTAGAATGTTAACGAAAAGTGACGAAAAAATTTCATGCCACCAGAATAAATCATTTCCGTTCACAGCACTTTTTAACAATTCACAGCGAAGCATGACGTGTTATTGACGCTTTCTCCAAGACCAAGTTTTTTTTTTTTTCTTTTTTTTTGAATCAAGGAATTATACTTAAAAAATGCATTCAAAGGATATCACATACACAACGCGTCAAGTCAAAAACTGATATCAGGCAGGGAATCAACAGCAAATGCAACCTATAGAACAGTGAGAAACTCAAATGACATATCCTCATCAAAACTTGATAAATTGCAGCTAAAAACTTAGTGGTCTCAGTACAGCAATTTTTAAACTAAACTCAAAGCTTGGAGGGAGGGATAGATAACAAGTGTTTACAAGTGTCTACACAGAAGCTGCATGACCCATGGATAACTATCAGTTTAAGAGGGCTCTTTCGAAAACAATACCCTTCTTGTTTTCCAAGTTTCATACGAAAAAGGGGGAAAAGTCAAGAAAGTGAGTAATACGTTATTCTAAAGTCACAATACAAATAAGAAGGAAGCGTCTGAAATGCAGCGATGCAAAAACGAAAGGAAGTTATAAGATTATTATTTAAATTAACCAGTTAATTTATAATTTCAGCCTTTACTGTAACTTCTCCTTTCCGTTTCCCCGCCACAATACTACAAATCATTTAGCTAGTACTTAAACTGAGGTTTTGGGATTGCAAGACTGAACGTGTTTCTCACTGCGCGTGCATCTACGTTAGTTCCTGCCAGCTCTGATAATTCGTAAATCTTAGGCAGATACCCTTCGAGTGCTTTGCCATAATCAAATAAACAATGGATTGTGAAAAAACAATGGTACCTAAAGCCATTCAATTTTGAATAACATAGTCCTCCAACCGAATATGGGCATCTGGAAGCCCAAATTTGGTATTTGTTTTATTATCTATTTCATATTTTGTAAAATTTTAACGAATTTTTGATTAACAAACTCAACGATTTAAAAGCGATCAATGGCAACATTGTACGAAGTAAAATATTTTTAACTCCTGCTCGCAAGACCATCTATCAGATATTGTAAAGATATGCTGTTTTCAAATATTTTGTGACTTTCCCATTGAATGGAATTTTACGTGGCGTGATATTTACTAAACAAAGAACGTGATATTTACTAAACAAAGGAAACATACTAACGTTAATAATAAAAAGACAAAAGTTTTGTAAAGACATCTTGGTAAGAAAACTGAACATTGATGAACTGAGAAAAGATTAGAAAAAAGAGAAAAATGTATGCTAGTACTTAACGCTGCATCGGGAATTTTAAACGTATACTGCTACGCTGCTTTTAATTTTTTTGCAATTTTGCTGTTGAACTGTATATGGCGTAACTGTCAAGAAAACGATGTTGAATAATAAAGTTAAAAAGACAAAAAGGGGGGGTTAGTAGGAGTGAGTGTAACAAATCTTAACGTGGGTGACCGTTAAAATCGGAAATCTTTCAGTTCTTTAGATTTGTTTTCCTTTTTACTTCCTTGTACGAAGTAAAAAGGAAGTACTGTAATCGCGAAAAGTTTCAGGCAACATATTTCAACGAAAATATCCATTTTGACCGCTATCGAATGCAATTTAACGATGTTTTTGCATGATATCTGTACGTAAGGACAGAATAAAACACTCTTTTCCTCCAAAAAAATTATAAAAAACTGCTTTAAAATTAATTCTGGAGAGAATTTTTCGTGGCGTCTGTACGAACGTATGTACGTATCTCGCATAACTCAAAAACGAGTAGCCTCAGAACGTTGAAATTTTGTATATGTAGATGTGCACTTCGTATTTTGGTTGCAATCGGCCGCACCAAACGTATATAAATATATTTATATATATATCCACTCTGTTACCCGGCTCGGTGATCTCAGTTTCTTTACTCTTATATGTTTGTAAATTGTACATTTTTTGCTTTAAAAATGATTGAATTATGTTGTTCTTATGTTCCGGTTAAGGTTTTTATGCCTTTCGTAAATCTGTATACAATATTTTTAGAATTATCAACAATTTTAAAGTTGTTTAAGTGCCGCTAAGCCTTTTCTTTGATGGCGGCCATTGATTGTTTACATTTGAAACAGCAGATTAATGGATATGTTGCCAATCTAGAGAAACGTAACTTCGCAACAACAAAAATAACGCCTTTATTAATTATTGCCAATTAAATCATGCTTAATCCTTTCTGGAATTTTTTCGAGGAAGGAAGTGTTTAAGATTTACTTCGTAATTTTTAATGCAGATATTTTGAGTTTTTATGTACTTTTGCCTTGTCGCGAAGTGAGAACTGAATTAATTGAATGAGGAGTACTCAATCGTCTGTGAATAACTGTTTCTTTTTTGTTCTGTTTGCTTAATTTCTTTTATACATCCTTCTAGCTTTATTATAGTGTTTGAATAGAAAATGTGGCAACGATTAGACAATTCTTTAAACGATATAAATTTTGGGCATTCTGAGTTATAATATGAACGAAATATAATACTGTTAAGTGAAAGAGCGCTAGAGTGTCGCTTTGGTAAACAAATAGAGTGAATTTTAAAGAATGCATTTATTCTATTGTGGTTTATGCACTGTCGGCGAAGTAGATTTAATTCAATTCAATAAGTTTAAATGAAATGCAAGAAAAAATGCGTGTAATTTAATATTCCGTACAAGGAAGTCATGTGGCGTACACATCAGATTTTTTTTATTTAAAATTTTTTAAATTTTATTTAAGTATTTAAAATTTTTCCCCCTTTGTATGCAATGCTGTTGCACTTTTGTTTGTGCTATAACTTACTTCTATGAGCATCGTGATATACTTTGGAAATGGAATTAGATTTAACAAAAAGGTGGGGGGGGGGGAGTTTGGTGAGCATAACCGCTCATATCGTGCCTAATCGGAAACCTACGTATTAGAAGAATGAGCATTTCGCAGTAGTAAATAAAACAAAAATTCGGAATTTCTATTAATCTAGAAAAACTGAATCCCAAACAACCAAAATCTCGAATATATAGCAATTATAGCCAAAATTATAACCAAAATCTCGAATATATAGCCCTGTTCATGCAAGCTCACACGAACTGCAAATGGTGAAGTAAACAGAAGACTACAGTGATGACACCGTGCGAAAGATTACTTAATGTAGTAATGGAATTTAAAAGAAAAATTACAGAAGTTATTTCTGCTCAAACACTCAACAGAACAAAATTTTTCAATTCCTTATGTTCTATGTTTCCTGTTTTTTTTTTCTTTTTTTTCTTTTTCCTTTTTTTTTTTTTTTTCAAAATTATTCATATTTGAAACAAATGCGCTAAATAGTAACGAATACTTTCAAGCCACAATACTACCTACCTGCATTTATTTCATAAATAATATTGCGTGCATACGAATTAGCAATAGATTGATAAAGTTAATTTATCAAAAGAAACACTTTAGAGATCTGGAACTTTTAATAAGAAATATTCGTACAGGTGCAGAGTACAATCAGTAGTTACACTTTGAACTGCCAAGAACGTTAAACACAAAGCAATGCAAAGCGCATCTACAAAGCAAAGCTAACCCAGAGATATCTCAGCACTCTGAACTCACGCTGAACTAAGAGCTAACAACAGCAACTGATGGCAGATGCTCTCTCCGGCCTTGTATAGTTTTCACCCAGCTGCCGAGATATTTCTAGTACTTTCTGCTTCTCGAAATTAATGGAAGGCATATGAGGGCCAGATACGATAACAGGTAGCATAGTATCCAATTACATTTATTCAATTACAATACCTCTTATGGAGAAACAGGGACCGGACGAAAATGTCGCCAAGCGGGTACTTACATGTTAAGGCAACCAGGCCAAAATTCGCATAAATTGCCAAATTTGGCGACCCTACGTGTTATACGTAGTTTTGTAAAAAGAGCATGTGGAGATTCACAAAATTTTCCTGCATTTTCGTGCAAATTTTTGTAATTTATGAGAAAATAGCAGTGTACATGGATAAAGTCAAGAGTGTGCGCAATGCCATTTTTGTGCAATTCTGGGATTTTTTTTTAAGTAAAAATAAGTCGACGTGTGCATGATTATGGCGAATACGGTTTTCAATCAGTGCTAAAAGCAATAGCCAAAAGATTTCCGCCGAAAAAATAATTCTGCAACTTATTCAAATTCGAAACCGGAAGGATTTAATTGCTATTTTATATTTTAAAACAAAATAATATAAAAACTGTATTAAAAACTATCTGTAATTAATAAATGTACATTTTCTTTCTATTCATACTTTTTTACTCAAACTTACAAATAGCGCCAACCTGGTTGCGATAATACGCAAGTACCGCCAAGCGTCGTAACTTTGGCGACAAAAATTAGTTGCTAATGTCGTTGCTAGCTTGGCGATATCTCGCCAATTTAGCCAGATAGTCATTTACTCAATGCTCCTTATTCGTATTTTTTCGGCACAGCGTTCTTGCTCTAGATTTTCATGTTACATTATATACAAAAATACAATAATTTCGCATAAAATTTCACTAAAATTATCCGTGTATGTACAAAATTCGTAACAATAAAATTTCTACAAATGGCTGTTGTATGACATTTGGCCAATTGGGCATTTGAGAACACCATCTTTCTTCTTTTCAACAAATATGGGCAAGAACTAATTGGCTTGAATCACTTTTTATTATATGTTCGTGATTAGAAAGATTATACAGATCTTCCTTTTTCTTTTCTTTTTGATCTTTCTTTTTTCTTTTTTTCTTTTTCAAGGGTATAAAGCTTGACATTAAATCCGAGTCGAGAAGCCTACACGAAAACTATCGTCCTGCGTTGGTTTTAAATCAACCTACGATAAATCTCCTTTGTAAACATATTCCTTTCACACAACTGAAAGCTAAAAATACGGCGATTAAGATTCAATACATGATTCTATAACATAATCACAGAGTTAATTAACAAACTTCATGGAAACAGACCAACTTAAGAATTATTCATACTATAACACTTCATTAATAAGAACGACTGAAGTGACTGACGACGCTTGTTTAGAAGATTTTTTTCTTATTACTCATCGAAATTACTCCTCAAATTTTCCATTTCCCAAATAACCAATTAAAAATAAAATACAATCGAACTCGCTTATAACGAGAGTGATGGAAAGGCTATATTTGCTCGTTATAAACGAGTGCGCGTAAAAAACGGGTTCCTGAATGAATTATTAAAAAAAAAAAAAAAAAAAACTGAAATGTTTCAGATTTTAAATTACGTCCAAAGGGGCGTTTTTTTAACATTTTGTGTGTTACCTTTCTTTATTAAATATCATGTTCCTCGCACTTAAACCATAAGATCCAGTGCAACAGCAATATCGCAAAATAGTTTTAAAACGAGCATATCTTTAGAATTTCTGATACAGAGACTCACGTGCTGGAGATAAAAATGTTTTTTCTGCACAACGTTGCCATTGCTCGCTTTGAAATCCTTGAGTTTGTTAATCAAAAATTCGTCAAAGTTTTAAAAAATAGGAAATCGATCATAAAACAAATTTCAAATTTCAAATTTGGTCTTCCACATGCTCATATTCGTTGGAGGATTACGTTATTCAAAATTCGATGACTCTATGTACCGTTATTTTATGACAATGTGAGAAATATACATACATTTACGCAGATTTTCATTATTTAATTTCTTCAAATATAATGCAGGACTCTAACATTTTATGGCAACAGTTTGAAAAGTGAACCGACATTTATCCGTCCGACGCAAAATGCCAAAACGAAACTAATAGTCTTTCGGGATTCAAATCCCTTTGGACTAAAAAAAAAAAAATACTTTATTTACTTTTTATTTCTGTACGGAGCAAAAGAAGTTGCTTAGTTTGCTTTGAACTGCCATACTGTTTCTTTCTTGTGTTATTCTTCTTCGGAAAGACTCATGGACCGAAAAACATCGTCATTTGCACCCCTGGCTTCGAAAAAAGTTTAAAGTTTTTCTCTGCACTCAAAAACCACTGAGTATGTTGGGGGCAGTTCAGCTTGGAATTCTTCACATTTGTCGTTATCATTATTTTTTAATAGCCCGTTATCTGCTTTAGCTTGAATTTCAGCTAAAATATCCTCGGTTTGGTTTTATTAGATTACGGCAAAGCACTCGAGGATTATCTGTCTTAAGGGAGGGATGCTTTCGTGGAGAGCTTTCTACGGGAAACTGGCTCGTATACACGTTGCACATGGGGAAAACCACGAAAACGCCCATGCAGCCAGCCCGTTCGCGGGATTCGAACCTCGGACCGAACTACCTGAGTTCAGCGACGTTACTGCTTGGCCGCAATAAAGCTGCCTGAGTAATACTGGGTAATAAATTGTGTTTTCATTCGTCATTAAGTGTTGTCGTTAATCACTCCAAATCCACGAACCCGTAGAAATGCAACAATATCATCTAGTGTGTATGAAAGTTTGATTTAAAACTTCTGATGATTCTTTCATCCATACGTTGGATAACACTTGTAGAATTCGGTGGTCCTGATCACCCTCTCGCAAGATGAAAAAGGTCACTGTCACGTATTCGCAGGATGTATCACTAATTTTCGATTGATTTCGAAATGTTAAAGAAATTTTTCCAAGAAAGGATTATCTGAGCTGGAGAGTTGGTTTGATTTGGTTTATTTGATTACGGCAAAGCACTCGAGGGCTGTCTGCCTAAGAGAAGGAATGCCTTCGTGAAGGACTTTCTAAGGGAAACTGGCCCGTATATATGTTACACAAGGGGAAAGCCCACAAAATGCAATTGCAGTCAGCCCTTTCGCGGGATTCGAATCTCAGACCGAACTACCCGTGTTCAGCGACTTTACCACTCGGCCGCTGGAGAGTTGGAAGTCAACAGAGATTTTATGAAGCACAAAATTATTACTCGCTATAACCGGTGTTTGCTCGTTAAAGGCGAATTATGTTCTCACAGACTTAATATTTTACTAACCAAGTATTTTCGATTTCTCGTTAAATCTAGGTTCTCGTTACGAGCGAGTTGAACCGTATGAAAAATACAAAATTAGGCACCTTTAAGAAAAAAGTGTAGTTAGTTAATGATTTATTATTAGCTTTATTGGCCTATTTCAGACACTAAGCACATGCACACTCTGTAAATTTTATCAACTCAACGTCGAATGATATCCTTGAAAGTAAGCAACTTGAAAGCAAACGATAAAAGTATCATCTTAATCAATGAATAAGACATATTATTTAATATTTGATTAATATTATCAATTTCGAACTAAAGCTATATATTAAATGAAGCTGAAGGGGGAAATTTTGTTAATTATCTTTATGTACAACTATTCAAGGAATGAGTATTAATAACTGATTTGATTTGGTTTATTTCATTATGGCAAAGCACTCAAGGGCAGGGATGCCTTTGTGGAGAACCCTCTAAGGAAAACTGGCTCGTATCTACGCTACCCACTGGGGAAATTCGCGAAAACACCCTATACCCAGCCCGTTCGCTGAGATTCGAGCCATCAGTGTTCAGCGACTCTACCGATCAGCCATTAGTGGTCCATTAACATGTTCTAATTCTTAGAATTAGAATATTGCAAAGTCTGAAGAATTGAGGCGCAACGACGTCGTAAACTGATGAAATTTTATGCAGCAAAATATGCATTCGATTCCCAGTTAGTGCATCCGATTAAGGTATAAAAGAATAAATATAAAAGAGATAGTTATGCGGGTTTCACACTGAAAGTCAACACTTTCGTTTGAGCTGTTTTTTTTTTATGACCATACAGAAAATTTGCACGACCAAAGAAGATGGTCAAATTAAACAGAAGTAATTTAATAATTTTATGAATTTAATTATTATTATAAAATTATAATTTCAATAATTATGATTAAGAAGCAATCGAAAGAAACACAAATAGCAAATATGCACTTTACACACCAGTTATGCTAATCTTCTCTGCATCGTTTCAAATTCGATACCTGTGCGTCAAAGTAAAGTGGTGCATCGCATAACGAATGACGGCAATTGTTATGTATGACACGATTTCTTATAAATTAATATGGGAATAATTTTAATTTGTTCCTATGCCAGTTCAAAATAGGGAAACAAAGTAAATAATCCAGAGAATATTTAAAAATACAAAAAAAAAAAAAAAAAAATCTTGGGTACGCAAGAAATTTATTAATTTATTATCAAGAAAATATTAATGTATATACATATTATTAAAAGTTTTCAGTTTAGTTTAGTAGGCCTATTCTCAGTTGCATTACATACGGAAGTATTTATTATCCTTAACGTTGCAGAAATGCCTAGCACAAGCCCTAATGTTTTTCGTTTTTCCGAGATCTATATCTCAAGAGGTTATTTCGAATGGTTTCAAAAATTCGCTTTCTTCTTCAGGATGATTCCGACATACTACATGGTACGATCATCGTACAGATCTGCCACTACGTTCACCTTATCTTGAAAGGGTTGTCCCGGCCTGCTGCGGAAAGTATCTCTTCCCACTTCTCAAAAGTGTATTGATGGACCTTCGAACAAACGCTTTCGAATAGATCTGCTAGTCTTCACACCTCAATTTGATTGCAATGTCCTTGTTAGATGGTGGCCTAAACTTCGTCCTTCTTTTTCAAAGCTAATGCAGTTATGAATCACTTGTGTTCTTATCATCAAAAGAAACTTCCTTCTAGGCATTGTCATGCTCCTGTTCAAGAAAGGTTTGCAGTTTTTTTCAGTGATAATATAATACTAACATAATGTTTTCATTCCCACTTAACGCACTCATTGTCTTGGTTCATACACAGACGCATTTTCTGTATTTATGTGTTGCCTTAACAGAAAGTATATCAAATTTAACTCCGTGTTAAACGTGATGATAATGTGCAATGACAATTGCATGTAGTTCGGTAAGGCTCCGTTCACAAAATGGTTTTTCGGTCATAAGAGACATACGTCAAGTTTCCCTGCTAGACAACCAGACCTTGTTGCGTAACAAAAACTGGTTTAAGACTGGTTTAAGACTGGTGCCTAAAAGTTCTAATTTTCAGATTTATGCTATAAGAACAGGATAACATTTACGCATGCCCATCTTTACCTTACCTTAACCTATTTTGCCTCATGCACCCTTTTCACAATTGCTAAAAGATCATTCCTCTCTTTCTTTTCCAAATTCGAAAAATACACATACATTTATTTAGATTTGGATTATTTTGATCATCATTTTATACCGTGTTAAATAACAAAAGGTATAGAAAACATTCATAAATTCCAATGAACACTTAAAAGCCAAATATAAGGCTGATCATATCCCCCTGGTTCAGAAACTGTGTTCTACATCCTTTGTCAGAAAAGTTTCATGACAATTTTTTTTATTGTTATTTATGAGTTTACTGTACCAAAAAGGAGCAAACGTTTTACGTTACCTGGTATGTATTCTTACTTGACATGACCTTGGCCATGTTTCCACACTATTCGAAACGTTATCGCATTCGTTAAGGTTACACAATGGATGCTAATTGTTGGCCAAGAGTGAACATTCCATCCTTGGAACGGTGTTTGGTACACCAGGGTACCTGAGTGACAAGGGTCTACCCCTTCTGGAACAGATTAAGAATTGGGAATTGTATGAGTTCTGCGTTAAGCTCGGGGAAACCTCTAGTGAAACGTGGAACATGATTAAGCAAGCATATGCAGGCGGGGGCACTTTCAAGAAGTCGTGTTTTCGAGTGCCATAAAAGCTTTCGTGAAGGAAGAGATTCAGTTCAAGACGATTCCAGAGCTGATACTGATGCAAAATGTGGAGCGTGTAAGGCAGTTATTGTTAGAAGACCGTCGTATAACTGTGCGTATACAAGAACTCAATTTAAACCGTGCTGTATGTCATAAGATTTTAAGCACACATGTAGGGAAACGGGAACTTAATGCAAGAATCGTCTCTTACTTTTTAACAAGTGAACAGAAAGAGGAAAGACGAAGAATTTCTGCTAAACTATTGGACAGAGCCAGACGTAATCCCACATTTTTATCAAAGATTATTATGATTTTTCTTGTTTCCTTGAGTGAAAAGGTGACTGAAAGAAAAGTTTTATCAAGATTATTGGAGACATCTAAAGGGCTGTGATAAATGACAAGCCTCGCAGTGAAAGATTTCCCTGCTTGCTTCCAAGACCTCCAGAAACGTTGGCAGCTCTGTATGGATAGCCAAAGGGGACCACTGTAGCAGCTAAGATCATTACTTGGTAAATGCAATTTTTTATTGTTTACGACCTTTGTCCTGGCACTTTTCTGACTAAGAATGTAGATACGGCAGAACATTACACATTCGTGAAAAAACATAACAGGGATAGCAGCTGTACAGACATTACTTGATCGAAACACATGCGCTTTTGACACGTTTCAAATGAAAACTGAACCTTTCATTATACGCAACTGTTACCTTCTGTATTTGACAACCAACAAGTGGATGAATCGAAAACGAATACGCCCTATGAGAAGTAAATGGTATCGCCAATTACATACTAACAAAAGATAACATATCATATATCTGTCCAACTTGAAAATCGCATACAAATGCCTCGTAATCATTTAGCTCAAAAATCAAAAAAAAAGTATAAAGGTAGCGATGTGATTCAGACTCCATGTTCACAAAGCTAACTGTCGAGGTCAAGCAAACTGAATGCCAATGATTCGTGGTGCCAAATTGTCGTGAAGCGATGCCGATATCTGTCCTCAGATTATTATCTTAATTTAATTCAAATAAGAATGTGATGAAGCCTGACGGTTGCTAACTATGCTGAAAGGACTTCCATCCATTTCTTTTTCATGCTAATGAAATAATTTAATGACAGGGAATGAAATGTTTTAAGCAGCCGTGTAAGTGAAGGTCTTTCAGGATATTCTTTGTAAGCTACGTTCCATGAACACAATATTCTACCGACAATTATTACTTACCCACAATTATTATTGTATTTTAAATGGATTTAAAATGACTAATTAATGAGCTATTTACCAAATCATAGAAATCATTATTGCGCAGACGAATATTTTATGAAATTACTGTATATTATTTTACTACGTAGTTGAAATAGTTAAAGAATCTGATGCTGGTGAAGTTCAAGCGTATTCAGTCAACGATTGTTCTACATTATTATTACAGTAAGACCCCGCTTAACGCGGGGGATACGTTCCATCAAAGTAGAGCGTAATGCGAAACAGCGCTAAACGAGGCTATCTTTACATGTAAATATTGGGGTTAGGGGAAGATGGCTAGGAAATTGGTTAGGTATTAAATTTAAAAGTATGTTTTTTTAATAAAAATAAAACCAAACATTTATTTCTTAAAGCCCAAATTAATACCACATTATTATTTCTTGCAAAAATAAAAATAAAATATAAATAACAAAACGAATATTCTTAAAAAAAAAAACAAATAAAATTCTAAGTCGGTCATATTTAGTTAGCCTTCCGCGTTTTCAGTGTTCTGCCTTTTTGTGACAAAAGCATCTAATGTTGTTTGCCTTTTTCTTTTGCGTTGTTCTCTTAAAAGTTCTTCATAAACGGATAGAGCATCTCTAACACCACGCCTTACTTTCGAGCTCCTGTCAAAATTCGGATCATTTTCAATGAATTGATCCATTATTTCAGTTATGGTAGACAAACTCCTTTTTACAAACGCCATCGAAAGTTCTTTTTGCTCGTCTTCTGAATCACTGCTGTCAACATTTTTGTTTTCTTCTTGTTCAGTTAATTCCTTGAGCTCATCATTAGAAAGACTAGCCGCTGCTTCTTGAATTATTTCTTCGACATCTTCCACATTTACCCCTTCAAAATATGTCTGTACAATACCGCATCAAACAAGAAATACAAGTACACTCTTTCGGATATGTATTTGAAACCTATCGCTGCATAATATTTCGGGGAATTCCCGTATGCTGCGAGCGATTTCGTGGAATCCCCGAGTTGAAATAAAAGAGCGCTAAACCGAAACAGCGCTAAACGAAACAGCGTTAAGCGGGGTCTTACTGTATTATTATTATTATTAGCCCAAAGGACGTTAGCGCGGAAGGGCTATTAATTTCGTTTTGGCATCTTGCGTCGAATCACTGTAAATGGCGTATCATTTTTCAGATTGTTAGAGCCCTGTATTATATTTAAAGAAATTAAATAATGAAGAATCTGCATATATGTATGTTTTTCGCATTGTGATAAAACAACGGTACCTAGAGCCATCCAATTTTGAATAACGTAACCCGACATGAGCATCTGGAAGCCCTAATCTGGAATTCGTTTAATTATCTATTTCATACTTTGTAAAACTTTAACAATTTTTTGACTATCAAACTCAACGATCTCAAAGCAAGCAATGGCAACACTGTACGGGGGTGGGGGGAAATTTATCTCCAGCGCGCGAGACTGTGTATTGGAAATTCTAAAGATATGCTAATTTTAAATTATTTTGCGACACTGCTGTTGAATTGAATTTTATGCTTTAGGTGTGAAGAACATGGTATTTAATAAATAAAGATAACATATAAAACGTTATAAAGAAGCCCCTTTGGGTGTAATATAAAATCTGAAAACGTTCAGATTTTTTATTTACTTTTCTCTTTATTATTATTATTTCCAATTCGGGTTACTCAGATACAGATTGAATTTTAGGTTAAGTACTTAACAGCAGGGAATCACTTGTGTTTTAAACAGGAGTCACGCTTAGTATTCTTGAAGTATTGTTCTAATTAACTTGGTAAAAACCAATATTTATTTGCTTCCAGATGCGCATGACTGGTTAAATAACCAAAGCATTTGGTGCAAGAGAAGTTTTAAGTAGGAAAAAAAAAAAAAAAAAAAAAAAAAAAAAAAAAATGCCATTACTAAAATTATTAAAAACTCCAAAAAGAATTTAAAAAAATCTGATGTGTACACCACATGACGTCCTTGTACGGAATATTAAATTACATGCATTTTTAACTGCATTTCATTCAAACTTAATGGATTGAATAAATCTATTTCGTCGATAGCGCATAAACCACATATGAATAAATGCCGTTATTTTGCCCAATTTCAAGTGCAAACAAAATGACCGCCATGGCAAAAATAATAAGGCTTAGCCGCACTCAAACAACTTTGAAATTGGTAATAACTCTATAATATTGCATGCATATTTACTAAAGGCATAAAAACCTCAACCGGGAGATAAAAACAACATAATTCAATAATTTTAAAGCAAAAAATGCACAATTTACAAACATATAAGAGTAAAGAAACTGAGATGACTGAGAGGGGTAACAGAGTGGATATATATATATATACATATATTTATATACGTTTGGTGCGGCCGATTGCAACCAAAATACGAGGTGCACATCTACATGATATAGCAGTCCTATATACAAAATTTCAACGTTCGGAGGCTATTCGTTTTTGAATTATGCGACATACGTACAGACGCCACGAAAAATTCTCTTCAGAATTCATTTTAAATCAGTTTCATAATTTTTTTTGGGGGGAGGGAAAGAGTCTTTTATTCTGTCTTTACGTACAGATGTCACACAAAAACATCGTTAAATTGCATTCGATAGCGGTCAAAATGGATATTTTCGTTGAAATACGAAGCCCGAAACATTTCACGATTACAATACTTCTTTTTTATTTCGTACAAGGAAGTAACTAGCATCTCTTCAGTATTCGCATAATGCCTTTGCAGAAACAATATTTGATTAACCCTTGTTGCACATGCTTTTAACTTCCTTAACGGTTAATTAACCTAACACGTTAGTGGGAACTTATGCGTTCAAATAAGAAACGTTAGTCATCATAATCACAGGTGGCCAGATAGCAGTAACAGGCCAATGCCTTCCTCTGAAGATTTCTCTGCGATGACTCTGGTTATCTTCGATCCCAATTTCTTTCATTAATTGTAAGAAAATTCGATTCCACTGAATCAACCCATCACAGCCGCGTTTTTCCCCCGTTTCCAAAAAAGCAGTATTTTTTTACTTCTTTGTACGAAGTAAATTTCATTTAATCACTTGAGCCATCCAATTCATTCTGTTAATTTTTAATTATTTTACGATATCAGGTTGTCTATATATCTTGTAAAGCTCAAAATTGTATGCTATCAAATACTAAGAGCAACCACTTATCAAATATTTTCAAAAACTTACAAATTCCAAAGGCATTCTCATTCTAAACTTAAAAACACTAAAAAAAAAAAAAAAAAAAAAAAAAAAAAATAGAGAATTCACTAAAAAACAGTTTGTACGAAACCGCAGGCTTAAGAATAAATGAAAACTACGATTATGTATTTTCTAAAACGGAAAAATAAATCCTAATACCGCAAAGCAACATTGAGCGTGCAACTGAACATTTTCTTAATCATCCTCTTATATACAAAAGCACTTTTACTTTACTTAAGAGGTCGCATCAGTATCCCCCCCCCATTTTATTATTATTTAGGGTGCAGAAATCCGATTCGTGCAGAGTTTTTCTAGTTATTGTTAGTTCGTCTGATTCCGCATCGTTACATCTACATGAGAATACACTTGCGGCATGCTGTGTGACGGATGAGTTGAGAAACTCAAGTTCTATCTTCCAGGTCAAGAAGTTGTACCGTCTTTACGAATTGGAGTTCGGTAAACAACTTCTCTCATATTTCTCCTTGAGTTTCAGACTCGTTTTCCACTTCGCTTAATAGCCTGGAAGATGCGCTACTTCGTAAAAATGGTTCTAGAAATAGCATCATCATCATTGTAAGCTTTTCGCTTTGAAGAGAGGCATAAAAATAGATAAATGATGAATATCACAATCTGATTTTCACGTTGTTTAAGAATAAGTAACCAGAGTGTTATACAGGATAAGAATGGATTAAATTACTGGAATATGGCAATGCTCACAATACAATAATTAACTGCTTGAGGATATTGATATGATAACCGAATTAAATGAACGTTCAATCTTAAATTGTCAATTTAACAACTTAGATACAAGGAACTCATTTTATCCTAGAAAGTCGTAAGTTTTACTTCCTTGCATGAAGTATTGTAATCGCGGAAAATTTCGGGTACCATATTTCAACGCAAATTTCCATTTTGACCCCTATCGAACGCTATTTAACGATGCTTTTGCGTGACATCTGTACGTAAGGACAGACTAAAGAACTCTTTTTCTCCAAACGAATTATAAAACTGATTTAAGTTGGCTTTAGAAGAGATTTTTTCGTGGCGTCTGGATTGAATTTCCACTTTCCTAAATGGTACACTTAATTGTACAGATAATTTACTTGAAAATCAAGAATCTGCTGTATTTGGTGCTCGAGATAGAGAACTTTTATGAAATAGAATACAAGAAATAAACAAACAAAGATATAATAAATTTTTCTACATCTTTGTAGAATGAGTGTGTCCCAATTTTTACTTCCTTGTACAAAGTAAAAAGGAAGTATTGTAATCGCGAAAAGTTTCAGGCAGCATATTTCAACGAAAATATCCCTTCTGACCGCTATCGAATGCAATTTAACGATGTTTTTGCGTGATATCTGTACGTAAGGACAGAATAAAATACTATTTTCCTTCAAAAAAATTATAAAACTGCTTTAAAATTAATTCTTAAAAGAATTTTTCGTGGTGTCTGTACGAACGTACGTACGCACGTGCGTATCTCGTATAACTCAAAAACGAGTAGCCTCAGGATGTTGAAATTTTGTATATAGGACTGCTATAACATGTAGATGTGCACCTCGTATTTTGGTTGCAATCGGCCGCACCAAACGTATATAAATATATTTATATATATATCCACTCTATTACCCGGCTCGATGATCTCAGTTTCTTTACTCTTATATATGTTTGTAAATTGTACATTTTTTGCTTTAAAAGTGATTGTATTATGTTGTTTTTATCTTCCGGTTAAGGTTTTTATACCTTTAGTAAATCTGTATGCAATATTTTTAGAATTATCAACAATTTTAAAGTTGTCTAAGTGCCGCTAAGCCTTTTTTTAATGGCGGTCATTGATGTTTACATTTGAAACAGGAGACCAGTGGATTTGTTGCCAATCTAGAGAAACTTAGCTTCGCAACAACAAAGATAACGCATTCATTTATTATTGCCAATTAAATCATGCTTAATCCTTTCTGGAATTTTTTCGAGTAAATAAGTGTTTAAGATTTACTTCGTAATTTTTAATACAAATACTTTTGAGTTTTTATGTATTTTTGCCTTGTCGCGAAGTGAGAACGGAATTAATTGAATGAGAAATACTCTATCGTCTGTGACAAACTGTTTCTTTTTTGTTTTGTTTGCTTAATTTCTTTTATACATCATTCTAGCTTTATTATAGAACTTGAAGAGAACATGTGGCAACAATTAGATAATTCTATTCTTTAAATGATATAAATTTTGTGCATTATGAGTTATAATATGAACGAAATACATGAGTTAACTGTTATATAACTATTGGATTACATAACAGTTAACTTGGTTTCCGTTACATAATTATTATATAAGTTAACTGTTATATAATGATTAATACTGTTAAGTGAATCTAGCGCCAGAGTGTCGCTATGGTAAACAAATACTAGAATGAATTTTAAAGAATGCATTCATTCTATTGTGGTTTTTCGCTGTCGGCGAAGTAGATTTAATTCAATCCAATAAGTTTAAATGAAATGCAAGAAAAAATACGTATAATTTAATATTCCGTACAAGGAAGTCATGTGGTGTACACATCAGATTTTTTACTGTTTATAAACAGAAGCAGTCGTCAGTGTTACCTTGATTATATATATTCTCTGAGTCATCTTTAAAGGATATTATCAGACCTTGCGATCAGACACTTATTCGAAGTTTTGCTTTCCCCCTTGCCATGTTTTGCACTCTAGATGAATGATTCTATTCTTCCTTGTACAGTTCTCAGGATGCCTATTATATCCGTTAGCCTATATCATTATAGATCCTTTTCACTTTTAACCTCGTCATCCTCTTTAATGATACACACAACTACAGTTAACGGTACCATCTGGGTTCTTTTACATAGCACTTTGTCAAAATTAGATTCAATTTCTGAAGACTATGCAGTAAAAAATTCAAGCAAAAATCTTGGGCAGATATATAGAACTTGATAAGTTCAGCAGATGACGGTATAAAATATTAATTAAAACCAGAAATAATTCAGAAACAGCAAGGAATGGAAAAAATGAGGATACAGGAAGACGTGTTTGAAACTATATCGAAAGTGCTTTAGACTGTGGAGGACTGAGGTATTTTACAGCTGCCCGGAAAACCATGGAAATTTTCTATCATATCAAATTAGGTTTCTCAACAGACCTTTTGCAAATGAATTTTGGGAAGGTTTACCTACATGAATTCTTTGATACACAACTACACTGGTGTGCAAAAATTAAGGACGAAGTCTAAAAATTAGCATATCAACTGAACGAAGAGGCAGAGCGGACAGAAAGACCAATCAGGAGATTAAGTAAGGTGATGTACGGTAGCACATGCGCAGATATGCAGGTAGACGTAATGGGGGAGTGTCTGAGTAGTATAAAGCATGTTGTCGGTGTCAGATCAGTATTTCTGGCAAAGAGATTGCACGCCATATAGCAGTTAAAATCACACCGAGTTGCTGCCTCAGGGAGAAATGGCGAATAATCAATCTGTTAGACGACGTCTGGATGCTTTTACCCGAGGTCGAATCATTGGGAAGATGGAGAAAGGCCGCAGTGTGACAAGTGTGGCTGCAGAGTTCGGAATTGCTCAAAGCATCATTTCGCGACTTTGGAGACAATTTCAAACTACAGGAACAGCTATCCGGGGGTTTAGTAGTGGTCGTCCACGAGGAACCACACCCGCAGATGACCGGTATATTGCCTTACAGGCCAGAAGAAAGGGGCGGCAGACAGCGGGAAAAATCGCTAGACACACGACACAGGCGACTGGACGACCGAAATCGCGTTTTACCGTGGCCAGAAGACTGCACGGTGGTGGTCTCTTTGCACGACGCCCTGTACGGTGTGTACCTCTAACGCCTGCCCATCGGAGAAGGCGTTCTCTGTGGTACCGTGAACACCGAAATTGGAGAGACAATGAATGGGGACGAGTACTCTTTACAGATGAGAGCAGATTCAGTCTGAGTAGCGATTCTCATTGCATACTCATCTGGAGAGAGCGGGAAACCCGGAATCATCCCTCGAACATCATTGAAAGGGACAGGTATGGAGATGGCGGTGTTCTTGTTTGGGAAGGCATCATGCTTGGTAGACGTACAGACCTTCACATCTTCGACACATGTTCAGTCAACGGGACCCGTTATTGTAACGAGATTCTTCTTCCATATGTGCGTCTTTTTAGAGGCGCTATGGGTCCGCAGTTCCTTTTCATGGACGGCAATGCACCATGTCATCGCACAGTAGCTGCCGAACAGCTCTTAGAGAGTGAGGATATTGAACGTATGGATTGCCCGGCACGATCTCCGGGTCTTAGTCCCATCGAGCATGTATGGGATTTTCTAGGCAGACGCTTGGCAGCTCGTACCTTACCACCAGTAACGATTCCGGAGCTTCGATTGGCGCTGCAAGACGAATGGGCAGCAATGCCTCAACAACTCTTTGACACCCTCATTCTCAGTATGGGCAGACGCTGTGAAACCTGCCTAGCAGTCAGGGGAGATCATATCCCCTATTAAAGACCGGATGTTTCTTGCTGGACACCCATCACAGGGATGTTTCGGCCTTCAGTCGCATTGCGCTCCATGCTACTTTTTCAATAAAGCTTCTTTTTATCCCTCTGATTTCTCTTTTAGTAAGTGTTGCTTACATTACTCAAGTCCTTACGTATTGGGGATCTTACGGTATTAAATGTGTTGATTTGGAAAGCTTTTGTACAAAGTTATATTGAAAAAAACCGTCTCGTCCTTAATTTTTGCACACCAGTGTATTATAGCAGTCCACCGCCAAAACTGCATTCTAGTGTAGTTCAGTGGAATGCTTTAAGGACATGGCAATAAGAATTCCCTGAACTTGGTTTTAAAAAAAAAAACAAAAGAAGAGCTGAGATTTCAATGAATGAAGAAATCAGCTGTCTGCAAAAAGTACATTGCATAATTTAAATTCAGTGCTCTACACAATCAAAGTAAAGACAATGCTTTACATTTTACCAAGATTGGCGGGCATTGCATCAATCAATTTCAAATAGCAATCTTGCCAGAACGTACATACGCATGGGTGTCATACCTACAACCAACTCCGGCAGTCGTTTATAGTATTGGCTGGGATCTGTACCTTGACAGTCTCGGCACCGAGAAAAAACAGGAGCCGGTTCTAGAATCTCAAGGGAAGATCGTCCTAATCGGTTGGACCAAGGCGGCATTTGTGAAGACTCTGCACCTGCACTCCGCCAAGTGGTTGGTCCTCCAGAGGCTGTGGGGGGACCTCGAGTAAGGATAGAAGTCATAACTCTGCATTCTTTCTGATGTAGTTGGCCCAAAGGGGATGGGTCCTAGCCAGCGTAGTACTGGTACGAGCATTTTGACAACCAGTCAGACTCCCAGATTTTCAATACTTCCACCACTGTGATCTCTGAGCGCCGGGAGTGGTGAACCCAGTTGCCAAGTTTAGCAGTGGCTACACAGAAACGATTTTGACTCTGCCGTCTCCGGTTTGGATGGTCTGGGGCGGTAGCATGATTGGCACACTTCTTACCTCTCAAGGATCTTTGACTGAGCAATCTACCTCCTGCTTAATATGGAGGCTTCTCAGTTGGGCCCAGTCCATGCACTGCTTGACAACGTAAGATAGAGAAACAAGTATGTAATATTATTCA
Organism: Stegodyphus dumicola; assembly: GCF_044657685.1. Taxonomy (NCBI): domain Eukaryota; kingdom Metazoa; phylum Arthropoda; class Arachnida; order Araneae; family Eresidae; genus Stegodyphus; species Stegodyphus dumicola. Next base: position 183,273,230 of record NC_140775.1, read on the forward strand.
AAAACAGCTACTAGTAAAGAGTGCACGATGGGCTGTTGCAGATGACCGATGACCATAAACGTTGTGAAAACTGAAATGTTATCTGATAATGAACATTTTTAAGTTCATAAGTTATGTTATTTCTTTTAAATAAACAGCACTTAGGCACATGTGAAAAAAGTAATTTTTGTATGCTGATTTTTTTTCTTTATTTTTAATCTATCATTTTAACACGCACCCGTAAATTTCGATTTTTTGTTGGTATTAAAAGCGCGCGTTATGTATGCGCGCCGGAATATATTCAGCAGTCTACAGAGCAAGATGTAGCACCCGAGGGCTATCTGCCTAAGGGGATGGATACTTTGATACTTTTATAGAAGATTTTCTACTGGAAACTGGTTCATATGTATAGATATTTCACATAAGGAATAAGAAAGAAAAAAAAAATATGTGTGAGCAAACAGCCCGTTAATCAGCATTTGAACCACGGACGAATTACTAAGGTTCAGCGGCTTTACACGCTTTGGAGCTGGTAGGCCTGGAAAAATTCGGACAACGCTGATATAAAACATTCTATGAATTCTAAAGTGTTACGAGTCAAAACGATACTTTTCTTTTAATAAAGAAATGCATGGAAATGTCTCTATTTATTTAATTATTATTAATTCCTTGTACGAAGTAAAAAGAAAGTATTGTAATCGCGAAAAGTTTCAGGCAGCATATTTCAACGAAAATATCCATTTTGATCGCTATCGAATGCAATTTAACGATGTTTTTGCGTGATATCTGTACCTAAGGACAGAATAAAAGACTCTTTTCCTTCAAAAAAAAATTATAAAACTGCTTTAAAATAAATTCTGAAGAGAATCTTTCGTGGCGTCTGTACGAACGTATGTACGTACGTATCTCGCATAACTCAAAAGCGAGTAGCCTCAGAACGTTGAAATTTTGTATATAGGACTGCTATAACATGTAGATGTGCACTTCGTATTTTGGTTGCGATCGGCCGCACCAAACGTGTATAAATATATTTATATATATATATCCACTCTGTTACCCGGCTCAGTGATCTCAGTGTCTTTACTCTTACTTTTTTGCTTTAAAAATGATTGTATTATGTTTTTTTTATCTTCCGGTTAAGGTTTTTATGCCTTTAGTAAATCTGTATGCAACATTTTTAGAATTATCAACAGTTTTAAAGTTGTCTAAGTGCCGCTAAGCCTTTTTTTTAATGGCGGCCATTGATGTTTACATTTGTAACAGGAGACTAGTGGATTCGTTGCCAATCTAGAAAAGCTTAGCTTCGCAACAACAAAGATAACGCATTCATTTATTATTGCCAATTAAATCATGCTTAATTCTTTCTGGAATTTTTTCGAGGAAATAAGTGTTTGAAATTTACTTCGTAATTTTTAATATAGATATTTTGAGTTTTTATGTATTTTTGCCTTCTCGCGAAGTGATAACTGAATTAATTAAATGAGAAGTACTCAATCGTCTGTGAAAAACTGTTTCTTTTTCTTTTTTTTTTTTTTTGCTTAATTTCTTTTATACATCATTCTATCTTTATTATAGTATTTGAATAGAACATGTGGCAACGATTTGATAATTCTATTCTTTAAATGATATAAATTTTGTGCATTATGAGTTATAATATGAACGAAATATATAAGTTAACAGGTATATAATTATTGGATTATATAACAGTTAACATAGTTTCCGTTATATAATTATTATATAAGTTAACGGTTATATAATTATTAATACTGTTAAGTGAATCTAGCGCCAGAGTGTCGCTATGGTAAACAAATACTAGAGTGAATTTTAAAGAATGCATTTATTCTATTGTGGTTTATGCGCTGTCGGCGAAGTAGATTTAATTCAATCCAATACGTTTAAATGAAATGCAAGAAATGCGTATAATTGAATATTCCAATACAAGGAAGTCATGTGGTGTACACATCAGATTTTTTAAACTTAAAATTATACGAAGAAATAATTATAATACTGTATGTATTTTGCAAGTTTTTCCTCGGATAAATATGATATTAACACTTTGATTTTCGCCTACCTAAACAATCGTAACTGAATGCTGAAATCCTATAAACACCATTATTCAAAATCAACTTCTTATACAGTTTCAAATTCGCGCTCTCAACCAACGTTTCGACGGAATTTTCACAGTATCTGAGTCAGTACCGATTAGTTTGAGAAAAACAATAACACTTTAGCCCAATACCAGACAAAATAACTTTCAATGGAATAATACCGAAGACCAGAGACAGTTGAACAATTCCCAAGACAATACCACAAGATGCACTTTTTACCTTTAATTCAGCAAATTACCGCTGAAGTGTGTCAAAGCTTTTCCGATTCAATCAAGAATAAAAACTAATTTTCATGTAAGGTAGCATTTTCCTAAAAAACTGTTTTGTGACCTACCCAATTTGAGACGCATTTCAAGCATAGCTGTTAAATTGCACACCGTGCAATACGCTTCGATGCATAAATGCAAGTTTTATGAGAATGGTACGAATAACTTACAGGAAACTATGGGTTCCTGTTCGCAGAGCTTCTTAAAAGAAAGAGAAAGGTAAAGGTAAAGGTAAAAGTATGGGGGACACCAGCGATGTACCATAGGTCAACTGGTAATGCCTTCCCATACTAACTCTTTGAAAAAAAAAAAAAAAAAATGGGGGGGGGGGGTAATTGCAAGTTTTATAAGAATTTGCATAGACTGAAGCTTTTCAAAAGGTCTAGAGTTTGCCTATTATGGTACAGTAAGACCCTGCGGGGGATACGTTCCATCAAAGTAGAGCATAATGCGAAACAGCGCTAAACGAGGCTATCTTTACATGTAAATATTTGGGTTAGGGGAAGATGGCTAGGAAATTGGTTAGGTATTAAATTTAAAAAGTATGTTTTTTTAATAAAAATAAAACCAAACATTTATTTCTTAAAGCCCAAATTAATACCACATTATTATTTCTTGCAAAAATAAAAACAAAATATAAATAACAAAACGAATATTCTTAAAAAAAAAAAAAAAAAAAACAAATAAAATTCTCAGTCAGTCATATTTAGTTAGCCTTCCGCGTTTTCAGTGTTCTGCCTTTTTGTGACAAAAGCATCTAATGTTGTTTGCCTTTTTCTTTTGCGTTTGTTCTCTTAAAAGTTCTTCATAAACGGATAGAGCATCTCTAACACCACGCCTTACTTTCGAGCTCCTGTCAAAATTCGGATCATTTTCAATGAATTGATCCATTATTTCAGTTATGGTAGACAAACTCCTTTTTACAAACGCCATCGAAGGTTCTTTTTGCTCGTCTTCTGAATCACTGCTGTCAACATTTTTGTTTTCTTCTTGTTCAGTTAATTCCTTGAGCTCATCATTAGAAAGACTAGCCGCTGCTTCTTGAATTATTTCTTCGACATCTTCCACATTTACCCCTTCAAAATATGTCTGTACAATACCGCACCAAACAAGAAATACAAGTACACTCTTTCGGATATGTATTTGAAACCTATCGCTGCATAATATTTCGGGGAATTCCCGTATGCTGCGAGCGATTTCGTGGAATCCCCGAGTTGAAATAAAAGAGCGCTAAACCGAAACAGCGTTAAGCGGGGTCTTACTGTACATCGTGCAATTCCACAGTACGCCCCGCATCCAGTATTTATTAAAAATAATGGTGTAGGGCATAAATAGATTACAAAATAGTCGGAATACAATTTGAGATTCACAAGATAAATTGAACATCTGATTTGGTGCAACAAAAATAGGAGTTAAACATAATTAATAAACAAATAAACATAATGAGATAATTATAATTAGTACAATGTTAAAATGAATTGTTATAATAATGTTAAAGAGGTGGGTGTCCATGGGTTATTTCAGATATATTGGTTTATTGCAGTTTATATTCACGAGCGGAGCCATTTTGAGTTCATTAAGTTTAAACTGTATGTGGACTTACACTTGACAGAGATCTAAGCCGTAGGAAGAGAGTCGTTGCATAATTTTCTGAAGTTTTGGATATTGATGTTTATCTTTATTTAAAAACCTTTGGAATGCCAGGAGGTCAGTTCTTGGGGATTTTATGTGAATATCCTCAAAAATATATAACGTAAAAATAAAGTACAAGAAGCCATATTAAACATTACTTTTATCCTATGGTTTGCAATGTATTTTTAATGCGGCGCTAGTTAAACAAAGTAATAACCAAAATTTTATCAACGACAACTATCGAATACTAAAGCTTTCTTTTTAAATGGTAATGCTTTGCATGCTACTTGCACTACATTACTGAATCGTCTTCGACCCACTTTTAACCTTTTCCCTCGAGGCAAGAGATAATCTGACACATGAACACATATTAAAATTCAGTTCAGTTCCCAATGTGTTTGACCTTTAAAATGTGTCTGCGGAGTTTATGTCACTGCTGTGAATCGAATGCAGTTGTATCCACTTACGTTAAACGACGTGGCTTCGTTTTACTTCCAACAACCTACTTCAGAATGTAAAGAAGCATTTTTAATTCCAACAGCAACAAAGTTGATTTTCGTGGGCACACGTGCAGTTGCTTAGAGTATAAAGGTATGGTAAAAATATACGTAAATCAAAATTATGACTTTAATTTACAATAGTCCCTTAACTATACTGTAAAGGTTACGTTAATTTTCCTAACAGTTAAAGTTTGAGTTAAAGTTCCTTCCCTGTCTTCCTGAATTTCAGCTTACAACTTCCGGCCAGAAGGTATTTTTAGAATCGCGTTTGAATGCAAATTGAGAAGTATTTAACCGCGAAGTTCTATAGATATATTTACTTCCACGATGTCTTACATGAAGACAACTGGCCAAAAGCCTCCAATTTCACGCAGGCTAGGCCCAGTATAACAGTGGTAAATGGAAATGGAATGAGAACCAGTGATTCTGGCTAGCACGCGTCCGCCATTTTAAGCTTCTCTCTCTTAAGCTATTATTACGCCCGGCCGTACGTTAGGCCCTTGATAACTTCGCCGTTATTCAGCTAGCCAACTCAATTAGAATCTTGATAGCTTCGGCTATATCATTTTAGTTAACATTAGTTAAGTTAATTTTTTAGTTTTTGTGTTCAAGCCGGAGTGGCGGCTTTATTGTAAAACTCCATGACGGAGTTCTGTTAAACTTTAATTTGTAATAATAAGGGGTTTTTAACCCTTTTCACGTTTTATTACTGTCTCACGAACTCAAGCGATTATTCGCTTACCAGTTCTTAAGATTCTTCACATTCAACTGTAACTTTAAACGTAAACAGTACAGAATCTTACAATACATAAGTTGGATATTTTCTCTTTCCTTCCCCAAAATAGTATCTACTTATAATAAACCTCGCTAAAATTCGTGGTACCTAACTTTCATCCTAGGCAAATTACATTCGCTTTCTGATTCTCTTGTCTACGTAGATTGTCGCTTGATACTTCTCTTCTTACCGCAACATCAAAAATGTACAAATTCTAAACATTTCTTTATTGCTCCAGTTTATCTGTGATGTCTTCAACATGCCTGTCAACGTGAATAAAAAAAGAGTAAAAAGAAAAATCAGAAAGAGTTCGGATTTTAACGGCCGCTCAGGGTTTAAGGTTTTTTTACGTCCTCGCTGAACTCCCAGTCTCTGCGGTTAAACTCACTCCTGATAAATCATTTCTTTTTGTCATTTTAGCTTTATTATTAAGCATCATTTTTTTCGCACTTTCGCCATATTCATTAACAGCAAAATTACAAAAATTTTAAAAAGGGCATAGACCTTTAGAATTCTCGACGCCGCCTTAAGTGTTGGCATATATTTTTCTGTTTTTCTCATTTTTTCACAGGTCATCATATCTATGTTCAGTTTTCTTACTAAGATGTGTTTAAAAAACGTCTTTTGTCCTTTTACTATTAACGTTTTGCGCATATACTTTATTTATTAAATAACACACTCTAAGTGCTTACGCCTCATAAAATTCAATTCCACAGCAAAATTGCAAAATATTTAAAAACAGCACATCTTAGAATTTCTAAGAGAGAGAGAGTCTCGCGCGCTGCGGACATTGCCATTGCTCGATTTGAAATCATTGAGTTTGTTAATGGAAAAATCCGTTAAATGTTTCCAAACTATGACATAAATAATAAAACAAATTCGAAATCCAGAATTCGGGCTTCCAGGTGCTCATGTTCGATTTGCCATGCGCACGACTCCAGGTTCAGTTCAAAAAATGACACTGAACGGAATTTTATTTGGAAATAGTCCAGAGCACGTAACCTTCCATCACAAATTCATGGTTTCTATGGCTAAGGTTCACTTTTTTGGAGAAAGATCAGAAAAAAAAAAAAAAAAAAAGGCAGCATCGAGTTCTATATCTATGATACAGATTCTATATACCCACGCGGAGATACACATATGATATTCTGCGTCCTAAAAACGCAAGATTGTTTAGGGGCGCTCTGGGGCTGTTTCTTTGAATGCTCAACTTCGTCCAATTGCTGTGGTGGCTGAATACCTTCAAAGTAAGGATAATGTTCAACGAAGTGGCCAATAGTCCCCGAACTTCAGTTTTAATGAACAATTAAACATGTCTTAATTGACACTTTAATTAACAGCATGGTAAGATGTTATGAAATGATATCATGTAACTAACTTAATAATTAGATCATCGTTAGCAGTCATGACGCAATATTTTATTAATCCAAAGGGGCTTTGTCCCTGAAGGTGTGTGTGTGTGGTGTGTATTTAATTATGGCAAAGCACACTAGGGCTATCTGCCTAAGGGAAGGATGCCTTCGTGGAGGACTTTCTAAGGGAAACTGCCTCGTATACACGTTACACATGGGGAAAACTACGAAAACCCCCATGCAGCCAGCCCGTTTGCGGGATTCGAACCTCGGACTGAACTACCAGTGTTCAGCGACTTTACGCTCGGCCGCTGGTGGGCTTGTCCCTGAAGGACCATTGTTTTCGTTTTGCGATTTTGCGTTGGTTCACTATAAATGTCCGTTTCACTTTTCAGACTATTGCCACAGAGTCCTGCATAATAGTTGAATAAATCAAATAATGAAAAATCTGCATAAAGGTATGTATATTTCTCGCACTGTGATAAAACAACGGTACACAGAGCCATCGAATTTTGAGTGACATAATCCTCCTACGAATATGGGCATGTGGAAGTTCAAATTTGAAATTTAGAATTTGTTTTATTATCGATTTCATATTTTGTAAATCTTTAACGGATTTTTCATTAACAAACTTAAGGATTTCAAAGCGAACAATGTACAGGAAATACATTTTTATCTCCAGCGCCTGAGACTGTGTATCGGAAATTCTAAAGGATATGCTCTTTTTAAAACTATTTTGCGATATTGCTCTTGAACTGAATTTTATGGTTTAAGTGCGAAGAACGTGTTATTTAATAAATGAAGGTAACAGACAAAATGTTAAAAAAAACGTAATTTAAAATCCGAAACCTTTTAGATTTTTAATTTTTTCCCCCAATGAAGTCTTTAACCCCCCCTTTTTTTAAATGCTTGATGCATCATATATACCGTATTTGTCTCAGATTTTTATTTACTTATTTTAATTTTGCACACAGTATTCAATATTCTGGCTCAACCTCACTCAACTTGTAAACCGAGTAGTACACGTCTTTATATACTTTTACGTACAAGCTTCACTTTTTCTTATTCACTGTAGCAAAAATTTAGTTTACTTTAATAATTATCATTTAATTTTGAATGCCAATAACGACAGAAATTACACATACGTGGAAAACATGCAGCGACTAATGTAGGTTTTACAAAATGTAAAAGATAATTTTCGTAATCATGCAACAACTGCTCCAGAAAAATGGTCGAATCGTAATTTGTCAGAATTTCTAAATTTCCCCTGTGCCATGAAGACGACACAAGCTACAATCATAAATGACGGGAGGATCGTTGCGACCTTGAAGTGCCTATTTTAAAGTAACAGATTTTGAGAGGTTAAGAGTAGTTTTTTGTATTATCAGATCAAAGGAAATAAGTATTATGATGAATAACTTTTTTGCCCTATTGATTTTAAGTTTACATTATTAGCTTCAGTTTGGTTTAACTATCAGTTTTAGAGTACAAAAAGTGAACTTACACAAAACTTCTTTCTATGCCTACTTTTTACTCCGACATTAAAAACTGAGATTTCTAATTAGTTATTGTAATGTTTTAGAATCTATTGATGATTCTTTATTTGCCTTTTGTCACACAGTAAGTAAGAGTAGTAGTAAGTAAGTAGGAGTACAAAACTTTCTTTCTTCGTACATAAAAACCAATAAAAGGATAAAATAACTGAAGTACGAGTAATTGAGAATGTATCAAAATCTTTAGAAACCGAACCACATTATTCAGCCATCAATGTGAAATACTTTTCTGTTATACTTCAGTTACTTCAATAAAGTCGTCTTCCCCGCCAAAATAACATTAAGTTATGAAACGTTTTATGCATCAACGCAGCTTCAGTTATTCTCTAGAGGGTGGGGAGAAGAAATCCGCGATGGAATTTGGTGAATATGCAACCATAGTTTTCCAGATGATCAGAAACATCTCTACGTGATTGATTATGAATAATTTTCTGGGATTATTTTCCGGTATCCAATATCTCAACGATCATTCACTCACCATCACAGAAAAAAGAGGCACTTGTTTTTAGTAGATACCTTTTTTTTTTTTTTTTTGCCTTTTTTCTTTTTATGCGATACGATGATTGACTTAGAACTGCAAAATGAAAATCAATAACGAAAAACTACCAATATTATAGAAAGAAATGAAAAATGTAATAAATAACATTGGATTATTTTTTACTTTACCTAAAAGTACCGTCTTTGGAAATTTTTGTAAACATGTGCGCTTATTTCATTGCGTTATTTTTTTATTTTTTATTTTTATACTGCTATGTATTTTGCTTTCATTTACTTATTTAGAGCGCTTTACGTAAAAAATTGTATTATGTATTTTTTGTTTAACTGAATTTGTGGCCAGTAATTTTACTTGCAAGTGTTGATTTCGTGTATTGTGTTGTAGATCTTATAACTGGAATAGGAACAACGTTTTAATTGTAAAGATATGTAAATTAATTTTAAATGGTTGCTTTACGTGATTACGGCTATCTGCCTAAGGGAAAGGATGCCTTCGTGGAGGACCTTTCTAAGGGAAACTGGCTCGTATACACGTTACACATGGCGAAAAGAAAACCACGCAGCCAGTCTGTTCGCAGAGTCTGAGGCTTTAAAATGTCTGAGGCAGGAAAATTAATTTCAGATTTCAATTACTTCAATTTCCAGCTAGCAAGACGATTCCCTTAGTGGCTGATTTTTACCTCGTTAACAGAGTGTTTACTTTGTGCAACCTACGCGTTGATTTTTGAATGTTATTTTTTGGGGTTTAATATTTCTTTTTACTATATATCTCTCAAATTCTTCCTTCTCTGTTTTTCTTTTTTTTTCCCTCCGTAATCTTTACTTCAGAACCTAATCCTCTCCCGATGTGTCCACTGCTGAACGCACATCACTATCTGTGGAAAGTGATTTTTTGATTTTTACATATTGTACTAGATCTCATAAAAATGTTCCTCAACAAATATTATGAAGCTTTTAACACAGCCTTCCCTAATGCTTCCAATAGATGGCACTGCACTTATAAGCTTAATATTTTTCTAATTAGATGGTAATAAACTTATAAGTTATTCTGACGTAATTAAGGAACAATACTTACGCATTAATGCAACCACCTTAGTAGAAGACGCCTAATTTTTAGAAAGTGCCAAACATGCTCATGAGTCCTTCAGTCAAGCAAAGCTACTATTTTCGCGCATTCTATTTTGCTGTACTCCAAGTTTCAACGGTTTTGATAAACAAATCGTGATATTTTTTGCATTGAACTTAAGTTTTAAAATATGAGCTTGTGGAATTTGCCAGCAATGGAAGAAACTGCGGTAAAATTTTTGCAGGAATACAGAAACTTGCAGAATTTTTTAAAAGGGAACAACGAAGGATTGCGTTTCCTAGATAACCGCTATTGCCGAGGCTTGCACAAAGCCGAGTCTCCTCAATTCTTTGACTTTTTGTAAGCTATAATAAATCGCTGTATACTTCGAAAGAAGAATAGCGCAAAAACTTTACAGAAAGACTTGAAGAAGAATGTGTTTTATTTTCTTAATGTATTATGTAATGCAAACCTTATTTAATAGTTAAAACATTTATTTTAAATTGCTAAAAATATATTTTCTTTTCATATGTTGATAATGTTTATCAATTTATTATAAATATTGATAGTTTGGAAATTTCTAAAAAAAAAAAAGGCGCGCAAATCATTATCTTGCAGCTGATAAGTAATTTTTTTTTTTTTTTTTTTCCTTTTCACTCGTAAAAATTCGCCAAACTGCGCCAAGCTGGTTCCGTTAATACGAAAGTACCGACGGATTTTCAGCAATTCGATTAGCAAAATCATAAGATATATAATAAATCATAAGATGTATTAAGATATCTTGACTAATATCTCTATATGAAACGATCTGACTCTGAATTCGAAAAAAGTAGTAACTGTTTTTTTTCAAACAAAGGCAATTATACATGCACAAAAAGGAACAAAATAACAGTACTACGTAACTCATGGTTTCAAATCATATAAACTATATAAGTCATTTTCAAACTTCCTGGGTTCTATGCCATTCCTTTAAGGATCTCGCGAGTTAAAAATTTTTACGCATTAATGCAACCACCAACGCATTAATGCAACCAGAAGATATTCTAAATACCATGTAGACTCAAAAATTAATCATCTCAACCAACTTATTAAAGTTTTTTCTATTGTTATAGTTGCCTAAAATAATACGAAATGCATTAAACGACGCCCAATGTGATCGCGGTTAATGTTATCATACGAATATTTTTATGGATTTGTCAAAGATCTGCCCGATTGCACGCGAAAACGTACGTCAATTATTGTGATCAACAGTCTGGTTAATATGATCAAACTCTTATAGAATAATATTTTTAAATACAACAAAGTTGCCAAATAAGAGATAAATTCACCAAATAAGTTTAAAATAGAGAATAATAATTGCCAAGTGAGAGGTTAAGGTGCCAAGCAGCTTGGTTTGACTTCAGTCAACCATTTAAAATTAGGCAAGAACGTAAATTTAGTTTGACGCAGGTTCTAAATAGTTCTATCGACTTTAAGGACGATCAGACACAAGTCTTTCTCCTTCAGAAAAGGGTTAAAAAAAAACTGAAAACTTTCAGGTTTTACATTGCGCCCAAAGGGGCGTTTGTTTTATAACGTTTTGTATATTAACTTTATTAAATATTATGTTCTTTGCACTTAAACCATAAAATTCAATTCAACAGCAATACCGCAAAATAATATTACAATGAGCATAGCTTTAAGAATTTACGATACATAGTCTTGCCCGCTGGAGATAAAATGTTTCTCTTTTCGTACAGAGTTGCCACCGCTCGCTTTGAAATCCTCGGGTTTCTTAACCAAATCTCATAATCGCTTTAACAAAATATGAAACTGATAAAACAAATTCCAAATTACGGCTTCCAGATGCCCATATTCGGTGGAGGATTACGTTATTCAAAACTGGATGGCTCTAGGCACCGTTGTTTTATCACAATGCGAAAAACATACATACATTTATGCAGATTCTTCATTATTTAATTTCTTTCATTATAACTCAGGCCAATAATATTTGGTGGCAACAATTTGACAAGTGAAACGAACATTTAAAATTTCCGACGCAAAATCCCAAAACGAAAATAATAGTCCTTCTGGGCTAACGCCTTTTTGGGCTTTTTTGCCTTGAGGGGAAAAAAGAAATTCTAATGAAAATATTTACCACAAACTAAGGTCGCTTTTTTGCTTAAATTAAAATTTTACATTAGAATGTTCTCTTCGAATATTAAGATTAGGAACACAGCATAGGACATGTAAGTTCTAGAAACATTATGTTCATAAACAAACTACCACATTTTCCTAATTAAAATGCTGTGAGAATACCTATATACACACACTGGCCAATGAATTAGAAACCCAAGATCAGTATTTTTAACCACTTTTTGCACGGATAACTGCTCTGATTCGTTTGCGCATCCAGTATACATGCTTCTGGAGTGCATTTATTACCCGCACTGGCTATGCAACTAGTTAGATCTTGTAAATTAGATGGAAGAGGAAAGTTTTGTCGGATGCGTCTTTCCACCACATCCCCCACATTTTCTATGGGGTTAAGATCCGGGACTATGCGGTGGCCAGGCGAAGTGCTGGAAGTCAGACTAATGTTCAGCGGACAAGTTTTGAACACTTCTGTCATGATGTATAGTTGCATTATCGCCCATGAAATATCTGTAGCCATCAGTGTAACAGTGTAACAGGGGGACAGCGCGTGCACTTGATCTGCTAGTATATCTAGGTATCTCATGGCAGTTTGTTTACTCTCGAGAAACATCAGGGCATCACTTCCATGCCAGAAGGACATGCCCCATATCATGATACTCCCACCAGACCCTTACACAGTGAGAGTAAGGCAAGATGTATTCATATCGCTTCATGAGGTCCTCGCCAAATTCGACGTCTTCCATCAGTGCAAAATAAGGTGCAGCGCGATTCTTCCGACACATTACCCGTTTCCAATCCTCAGATGTCCAGTGTCTTCTTTTCCAACACCACTGCAAACGAATTCTTGCATGTCGGTCAGAAATGAGTGGTTTTCTCACAGGCACCCAACTTTGCATTCCTATCCTTTGCAATTTTCTGCGCATCAAGCTTAAATCTGTTGGGAAGAGCCTTGGTTAACAATCTGTGTTAGTTGCAACGCAGCAGAGTCCTTATTCTACCGTACAATTGGTCGGAGAAGACGCCGATCACACTCTTGGAAAACTATACTCGAACCGCAGTTACGTCTTCTAGAGAAGGACTGACACACCAGACCATAGACCTCCGACCCAGATCCATATTCTAGAGGACCCATACAGAGTTGAGATATCCATAGTCCGTGTGACCATCTTCGCGGGCGCAACCCCGCCCGGCTTTTACAAAGCATTGGGCAGAACTAAAACGTTGCTATGTTAAGAATTCTGTCACCTTGCCTCCAGGCACCGATCCATCGAAATTTCATTGTTTGTGGGTGCTCTGTCCACTCTGTGAGTCCCCGCCACGTGAACTGAATGGGGTCAAACCCCCCGGGGACTCGGTCGACGATCTCCGATAAAGCTCCACTACAGCCGAAGGAACAGACACGACAGTACCAGTACGATCCCTGCCAAGCCTGAACCAACCTGAGTACAATACTCGGTTCAAGTACTGTGAAGTCAAATTATATACCCCCGTGGTTGAGACTGCCTAGGTGTAGAGAAGGTTTGTGGGTTCTGATTCCAACTTTTGAAAACCCAACGAGATTTGCTGTCTTCGAAATCGAGGCTCGTGCTAAGCGGGCACCAACAATAAGCCCTTTTTCAAATGGTCAACGATCTGTCGTTTTTCTCATTTTACTTCATTCATCGTAAAATGCACTCTTACACCTTACTTATACTAGCGTTCTAACCACGTGTAACCCACGTCATAAAAAAAAAATTCGCATACTTGATCCCTAGCACGCATTTCAAATGAAAATCTCAAAGGTTTCTAATTCATTGGCCAGTGTGCGTACATGTTTCTACATCCATTTATATTAAATTCCATTGCTATTTTGAAGGATATTTTTTCTCACAGTAAAATGCTATCACTCTATTAAAGTTATCAAAACAAGCGTGAACAAACGCGATCACAATTAAGTGATGCTAACTGTAGATCAGTTTCCAAGACTAAAAACGAAATAAAAATTTTCTTTCTTTTTTCCGTATGAAATGTAAGAGAAATGAATACATTTTCAGTGTTTTTTTCTTACTTTTCTGAGAATGGTAAATATTTCACATGATAATAACAATGAATAGAACTCATAAAACTATAATAATGAGTTTTTAGCCATATTTTCGTGACTCATAAAAGTATAACAATTTATTCCTGGAGTCAAGACCATCGAAAATTACTGTCTTAAATAAACCATCTGCAATCTGAATTCACAACTGACAGAATAATCTGCTTCAATCGCTTACTACATCCGTAATGAGAGAAAATCTGGCAATTGCAATTTTCCCCCAAGTCAGATTCTGCAGAATCCGAGTACGCCTCTATTTAGTAATTTCACGCCATTTAGAAGTACCGTCGACCCTTGAAACAACTAAGGGCTTGCTGGCGCCATCTCTAAACACTGTCGAAAATCTGCCTATGATTCCCGACGCCCGAAAAACACTAAAACACCCCACTTGCTTGACAGGGAATTTTACTGATAACATAAACCACATATGGCCAACTGGTGATGTAGATGCGGTACTTGAGATCTATTTTTTTTTTTTTTTTGGAAGGGAGGGAGGAGATGGTTTGCGGCAAAGTTAAAAAACGATTATTTATAGTTTTATAAATCGTGAACTTCTTGGTGTGCTTATATTTTTATACGTCTAACCACCTTAAGACAATTGGGGGAGAGGGGTAGGCAACATCCTCAGGAAGTTTTTATGTAGCGTGCTGTGCGTTCAAAATGGCATTCTGAATTTTTTTCTTTGCGTTAATTTTACGTTTGCCGCATGTATTTTTGCACATTTTTTTTTGTATTGCTGCACAGCTCATAAACTATAATTTGAAGTATATATAATTTACATCTTGAAGTAACCCCCAGTTTAGCATTCCCGGACGTACTTCCTAACACAGTCTAAATAAACCATTAAGCAGTCAGTAGCATTAACAAGCCACCCAACCGGTACAATGGTTAGCGTCGCTGACTGCCGTGCTGAAGAGCCCGGGTTCGAATCCCGGAGAAGGCATGGATGTTTGTAAATGTATAGTGTCGGTAAGGCATGGTGTGGCCTCTCGTGTAAGTTGGTCATGGAGGTAGGAAAGGGTTACTTCCTACCTCCATGAAGTTGGTCAAGGGGAGAGGAGTAGGAGACCCTCGGACCCGACCTCGCCAGAGTGATCTCCATCAAAATTGGGGGGGGGGAGCAGAACTGTGCTAAATCGCACTGTCACCTGAAAGTTGCTCAAGCCTGTTGCCAACGGCAAGCGTAATCTAGCGTTCCTTGCCACGAGGAATTTGGTGAGCTTGGGCTGACTACGTCAGAGAAGCGAGCATAAGCAAATACAGCATTAACAAGCATTTTATATTGGCCCTTGTGAGTATAGAAGTTGGCCCCATTGCCATCAATAATATCAAATTATGCCAATTAAAATGTTACTTTGGGCATCCAACATTTTCCAAAATTGCTCGTAAGGTATATAGGTGAGCCTACGGCGGTACCGAAGGACCCAGTTTCGAATTCCGGAGAAGGCATGGTTGTAAATACGCGTCCTTTCATAGGAGGCATCGGTAGCCGCCTATTAAGTACCTCCACGATAAAATAGCCACCATTTCTGGCTTTAGAAGTGCCCAATACTGAAAAATGAAGTGCTCGCCAATAAAAATATTACTTAAGCAAAATAAATAAATAAAAATCTGATGTGTACACCACAATACTTCCTTGTACGGAATATTAAATTATACGCATTTTTTCTTGCATTTGATTTAAACTTATTAGATTGAATAAAACCTACTTCGCCGACAGCGCATAAACCACAATAGAATAAATGCATTCTTTAAAATTCACTTTGTTAACCATAGCGACACTCTGGTGCTAGGTTTACTTAACAGTATTATATTTCGTTCATATTATAACTCAGAATGCACAAAATGTATATCATTTAAAGAATTATCTAATCGTTGCTACATGTTCTATTCAAATACTATAATAAAGCTAGAACTATGTATAAAAGAAATTAAGCAAACAAAACAAAAAAGAATTTCACAGACGATTGAGTATTTCTCATTTAATTAATTCAGGTCTCACTTCGCGAGAAGGCAAAAATACACAAAAACTCAAAATATCTTTATTAAAAATTACGAAGTAAATCTCAAACGCTTATTTCCTCGAAAAAATTCCAGAAAGAATTAAACATGATTTAATTGGAAATAATAAATGAATGCGTTATCTTTGTTGTTGCGAAGCTAAGTTTCTCTAGATTGGCAACGAATCCACTAGTCTCCTGTTTCAAATGTAAACATCAATGGCCGCCATTAAAAACAGGCTTAGCGGCAATTAAACAACTTTAAAATTGCTGATAATTCTAAAAATATTGCACACACATTTACTAAAGGCATAAAATCCTTAACCGGAAGATAAAAACAACATAATTCAATCATTTTTAAAGCAAAATATGTACAATTTACAAACATATAAGAGTAAAGAAACTGAGATCACCGAGCCGGGTAACAGAGTGGATATATATAAATATATTTATATACGTTTGGTGCGGCCGATTGCAACCAAAATACGAGGTGCACATCTACATGTTATAGCAGTCCTATATACAAAATTTCAACGTTCTGAGGCTACTCGTTTTTGAGTTATGCGAGATACGTACGTACGCACGCCACGAAAAATTCTCTTCAGAATTAATTTTAAAGCAGTTTTATAATTTTTTTGAAGCAAAAGAGTATTTTATTCTGTCCTTACATACAGATATCACGCAAAAACATCGTTAAATTGCATTCGATAGCGATCAAAGTGGATATTTTCGTTGAAATATGCTGCCTGAAACTTTTCGCGATTACAATACTTCCTTTTTACTTTACTCGTACAAGGAAGTAAAAATCTGAAAGGTTTCGGATTTTAAATTACGTCCAAAGGGGCATTTTTTTAACATTTTTGTCCGTTACCTTCATTTATTAAATATCCCGTTCTTCACACTTAAACCATAAAAGTCAGTTCAATAACAATGTCGCAAAATAATTTTAAAATGAACATATCTTTAGTATTTCCGAGACACAGTTCCGCGCGCTGGAGATAAAAAGGTTTTTTTTTTACTCCGTATAGTGTTGCCATTGCTCGCCTTTAAATCGTTGAGTTTGTTAATCAAAAATTCGCTAAAGTTTTACAAATATGAAATCGATCATAAAACAAATTCCAAATTTCAAATTTTGGTCTTCCACATTCCCATATTCGTAGGAGGATTACGTCATTCAAAATTCGATGGCTCTAGGTACTGTTGTTTTATCACAGTGCGAGATATATACATACATTTAATGCAAGACTCTAACATTCGGTGGCAACAGTTTGAAAAGTGAAACGGACATTTATAGCGATTCAACGCAAAACGAAAACAATAGTCCTTCAGGGACAAAACCCCTTTGGACTATATATATAAGAGTTTATTCTGCAATGCTATTCTTCAAGCATACTATAAGCAGAAAAAAAAAAAAAAAAAAAAAAAAATTAATAGCTCTCTGGTCGACAAGCATTACTTTACGGAACTAAAACAATGACATAGAAAAATAAGAAAATAGTTGCGAACAATGCTGACCAAACGACTATTATTGTTGTACACTCTGAGAGTTCCAATCACCAACGGCTAGCGTTTCACCACCAAACTACCATTTATAATGGAAAACTTGAATGCAAAATCAGTTTAAACATATCCCGCGATAGAATTTCTTCACTATTTTTTAGCTAAGGAAGCAGATACTCAGTAATA
This sequence comes from Stegodyphus dumicola, assembly GCF_044657685.1. Classification (NCBI taxonomy): domain Eukaryota; kingdom Metazoa; phylum Arthropoda; class Arachnida; order Araneae; family Eresidae; genus Stegodyphus; species Stegodyphus dumicola. The sequence goes on from NC_140775.1 coordinate 183,290,855, forward strand.
AAGAAATGTTATGAAATTTATGTAAAACTGTAAGCATCAATGTTTTTATCAAAATGCATTTATAATAAACAATACTTCTGTAAAATAATGTAAATATTGTATGCACATTTAATTCTACTTATTTACTTCTTTTCTTCGTCAACATTTATTTACGATTAGTTTTGTGCCTTATGCTATTGCGATTCTGCATTATACTTATTCGTACGTAATCATTTTAGGAATAAAATTAGTTATGTCGCAATACCAACAATTCCGTGAAGATAATCATTTGAATTTAATAAACAGTACATGCAAAATCCCAGATATCAACTGTTTTAAAGTCCATTAAGAATAGTCACAAACTGCACCACGGATTTTTTTGCAATATTCAGTGGCATGATGGTGTTCTACATAAACGGATTTTAGTGAACGAAGAAGCATTCCCTAAGAATTTTCGCAACGTTCTACAGCTCTTGGCGAATATTTTTTTTTAATGTAAAATTTAAAATCTAAACTTTTAAAATCTTAAAAGATTTTAATGTTGGCTTCCAGCACATTGAAAATTTGAAAGTGCAATGGTTCACAGAAGTTTTGTTTGATCATGATATTATAATGCAAGAAAAGTTGATTGCACTGAAAGAGGATGTCCAAGCACAAGTCTTATTCAAAATACATATACACACTAAGCTTTAGCATTTAAAAGTCATCCCAGAGAAATATCCTAAAATAAAAGTTGTTACTGAACCAGCATCACTGACTTACTTTCTTCTTAGCTAGCAGCAACAGGCTATTCAATCAATAATTTTCTTCAGAAAAAAGAAACGAGTCGAATATTTTTGAAAGAGGTGAACTAAGTTACGCATTTTTATGCCAAATATTTTAAATAAAATAAAAAAATTGCATCAACACATCTTGCGCAGCCATCATTAGAATTAAAAAGGAACTTCCGCGCGATAAGAATCTGCAGTTTGGATTCTGAAAATTTGTTTATATTTGTGAAATTTTAAAAAATAATACCAAAAATAATCTCTACATATAATAAAAGAAAGAGTCTGTCTGTGTGTCTTTCGTTCGCGTTGCGCATAAGCTAATAGACCCACGGCTACGAAATTTGGTACATAGGTGCATCTGACAAAAGCCAGTGCACCTCGAAGCAATTTTTTCGAAATTCGAATTCGAGTTATTTTTTTATTTTATGTTTTGTGACGAAATCGCGTCATTTTGTGACATAATAGTCTATAAGAAAGCGAGATTTTACTCTACACACTCCATTTTCACATCGTCATGAAATGTAGGCACTTAGCTATTTTACGAAATTAAAATAAATTTCGTGTTTCAAATCGATTAAATACGAATTTATTTAACAAAGTGTGTTTAACACCTTTTTAATAGGATTTTTTCTAAAAAAGTTTATTTTTAAAAATGTACGGTTTATTTTTCTTCGATTTTTGGACACGTTAAACTTTCATCCTTGCGACTGCTTTTACAAAAAGAATTTTGGAATAATGATAATATTTTGTATTTTTAAAACATTTTTTAAATTAAGCTTCCGAGTCTCACATCTTACATCTTTAAAAATGTGATTTTGGCAACAATTTTCCTTTCTTATTGTTGTTGATAGATTTTTGATGAAATCGCATGATTTTGAATAGTTTCATTCTTTTAGAAATATGGGTTTGGCAACAATTTTTCATTGTATTTCTCATGTCACTGTTTTTAAGAGATTGGCATATTTCATTGTCATTTTTTTATATATATAATACAAATTTTACGGATTTTTTTTTTTTTTTTTTTTTTGATAAAGTTGTTCTGCAGAGTAAAATTGTGCGCGGAATTTTTTGTTTTTTGAGTTTCCTGTTATTTTTTGCTTATTTCACTATTTGTAAGGTATTGAAAAGTTTTGCATGATTTTTTTTCTTGAACGGAAAGTTGGTTCATTTTTTATTAGGATAATTGATATTTGTATTAAGGGATATAGCTTATTTCATTGTAATTTTTTTTATCTTGAAAATATAAGATAAAATGTCATTAATTATACTTTGCTTTTCAGAATTTTTTGTTTTTTTGTATTCTTTTATGTTATGCATTGCTCATTTCACTGTTTCTAAGATATTGAAAAGTTTTGAGTGATTTAGGAAACAAAGTTCTTAACCTCCTTTATACTATTTGAGTTCTTAAGATTTTGCAAAGGGAAGTTGGTTAATTTATATATTAGGATAATTAATATTTGTATTAAAGGATATTGCTTATTTCATTGTAATTTTGTAATAACATAATAACTTTTTAATGAAGTTGTTCTGCAGAGTAAAATTCTATGCAGTTTTTAAATTTAACGTTTGGTGTTCCCTTCAGCCATTTTTCCGGTACATTTAAAAGCCAGACGAAGGCTGGTAGCAAAGCTGCTAGTAATACATAAATCCAGTACAAGTTTTTTTTTTTTTTTTTCAAAAATTCGTTTGCATTTTTAATCTAATTGTTAAATTAATTATGCGCAATTATTTGAACAATGACTATATTGTATGCTGTCTATTATAGAGAAAAATGTGCGGCGGACCACATAGAGATGAGAAAATAACGTGTACGATCTCCGTACACAGAATTGCGGTCACTGTTTCCAAGCTTTTACGATGTGTCACCATCGCAGATACAATAATTCGTTCCAGTTGACAGTACAAAAGACATAACTTCACGACCAGTGTCAAGAGATTTTAGCGTTCTGCACTGTGTCTGTCGTCAAAGCCTCTCGATTTCAGGAGCCTCTCGAAAGCCCTCTCGAGGGCTGACGAACCAATCCTTGATTTTTCTCTGATAACGTTGCAGATATAACGAATCAGAGGATGTAAAATACTACTGGAAAATTAAGGAGGCATGGCTAATTCAGTTTCCAGACTTTTTCCATCAGAACAACAATGCCAGAATGCTCTTGAACTCTCGACTGGAGAGACCGTCGTTAGCAGGTTTCTCACATCACGAGGATTATATAGTCTGTCTATCATAAGAAACGCTCTCGCCGGTTAGTCTGCAGCTGTCTGTTGTCGTAGAAACGAGCCTTGACCCATTTTCCGTAGGGGTGTCTTGAAGACGAATGATAAACTCTTTTCCCCTCAGCCGACAGTCGCCAAAAACAAAATAACAATAAAGCAACCCCTGGTTTGGCCCTATTTAAAATATACTAGCCCTGTTGCTATAGCAGCCGCTACCCAACAGACACTGTGGCGGGAGCTATTTTCCACGTAGACATACAATACTTCACTATAATTCTATGCTATCCATGAATTATATACTATGAAGAGCTTCTCGTAATTGTAATGAATGTGTTTTGAGCTCAAAAATTCGCTAGGTATTACACAACCTCACAAATGTACTAATCACAATATGCAGTCAGAAGCGCTACCTGCCGCCTGGTGTCTACAAATGTAAGGAAGTCGATGAAGAAAACCATTTTTTTGAAACGGGGCGATGCAAGGAGCCCCGATTTAGAGGTATCACATTTCTCAGTAAGTTCGTTCAGCTTGATGGGAAATATGATAACAGCAATCAGCATCCAAGCTGTTGGAAACATGGAAATAATTTACTGCAGGTAAAGCAGTAAAATACATTCATCGAAAAAGCAATAAAAAGAGAGGCCTAGCGATTGCTCCAGCTAGTTTAATGAATGGACTCTTGAAGGAAGCACATGCTGGTAATAAGTTCAAGCAAAGAGGTCACAAATATACGTGCATCAGCGGCTTCAGCCACAGGAGACTTCTAGCGGAATTCAGGTGCAATTAAAGAGCTAAAATGTTTATAGATGAATGTGATAAAGATAACGTTAAAAAAAAATAAGTGTTCTCCAGCCTAACAGAGTTAACAGGCTTCTCAATGAATACTTTTAACTTCCTGTACTTAACATAAGAACGAATTCAGATGGAGAATAAACGTACAATTTAAAGGGAAAATTCAACCTTACTTTGGCACAGATTTTTAATGAAATTCTATTGATTTCAAGCACGGTCAGGTCTTGTTTTTTTTTTTTTTTTTCCCCCCCCCCCAGGAGAAGGAGGGGAGGAATTGAACCTGAAAAAGGACCTGTGGATGGCGAGTGGCGATGAAGAGAATTACATAAAAAATTATTCAACGAGCGGTTTTCTAGAATCTTCTTCCTTGGGCATTATGTGATTTCCTTTGGAAACTTAATTTCGAGGATAAAACGTCTGTCACACTATACTTTTTTAACTGGCCAAATGAAATGCTAGCCACAAAAGCGGTTACTTATTTTAATAAAAAAAATTACCGCATTTACTGGAAAATCCTCTCATTCTGCAGTTTAACTCATACTCGATTATAAAACCCTACCAAATTTTAAAACAAAAATATAGTATTGAAAAAAGAGGTCACAAAACTGTTACTACAGCACAACTACAAAACTACTGAATTTATTATATAGGATATTCAAAAACAGTGCAAAATCATATCTTTCTTGAATAACTAAGTATAGGCTTGTAATTTCAGTTTAACAGGTAAGACAGGTTTTTTACACTTTTTTTATTACTGTGACAGTTTTTATTATGAAGCATTTTTTATTAAAAATATACAAAATTAATTTTTATACCATTTCTGTGGGGGAAGGGAGTAGTCACTGAGGAAAATATACCAGATGCCAGACCCTAAGGACTCCGGTTCGAATACCAAAGAAAGCACGGATGCTTTGTAAAAGCATAATGCCTTTGCGGCAAATACACGAAGAGGTAAAAATAAGAGGAACACCACACTGTCATAATATCGATATATTATCAGATACTATAATCACTTAGCCTTCTTTAAAAGCTTCTACAGGAGTTAATAGTGACTGCACCGGAATCCTTCCCATTTAAAAGCTGCGTTTGTTCCACGCCACCGAACCAGCTTCCAGCAGCCCATCATGCGCATCCCAGGCAATGAGATCTTGGTATACAGGCACTTATAATACTGTCCAGCCAGAGGTCCTCCAGACAGGTTAATAGTAGGGGAAGAGGAACAACAGATACTCGAATTTCCCGTCTCGTATAGGAAGAATTCTCCATCGAAACTGGAACGAAACTAAACAACAGCAGAATTCGGCAACTGACATTCTACTAAAACTCCAGCTGATATGTCGTCAGTGAGGAAAGGGGGGATGCTTTGCACAGACAAATCGAATAGTCTTCTCCCTCACAAATACACTTATAGTTGTGGCAGGAAAGCCCGTCTTTTATGGTGATAGTCCGTTTTTTTTCCCTATGGCATTGTTCACAAAATATTACTTTTCTTACAAATCTCAGATAGCGCGAACAATGCACAAATACATAGACCTACAACTCATGCGCAGATTTACGATAATGTATAATTTGCCGACAGCATTAATCTTGTTGCTTGGCAAGAAAGTCTACAATGAACGAATATCATTGTAGACCTCTAATGAATTCTCCTTATTAGAATTCATTAGAGGCCTTAATATTTATTTAGCGGCTTAATTATGTACCGTAAAAAGCATTAAAAATGATATTTTAAATTTATGTGAGAAATTTTGTATTTGGTTGCGATTCCAATCTGTCAACATCTTATTATCACAAAAGATTAAGTCAATTTAAAGCAGTGTTTCTTAACCATTCTAGCGAGTCGCACCCCATTGAATCTGAAAATATATCTCCGCACCCCATTGAAAAATTTGTTTTAATTTTTTTAATCTAGAAAAATACATTTTTTGCGACACTTATTGTTTATTGAAAAACATTGTACATTTTATATAAATACAAAACAATATTATTTTTATTAATAACTAGTCTGTTGTCGTTTGTTCATTATTATACTGGCGAAGCGAGGTTCCTTTTTCTAAAGACATACGCGTAAGTCATCACTTGCATTTAAGCAATTTCTCGCTTTAGTTTTTATATGCAAAAGCGATGAAAATCCCATTTCGCACAAGTAGGTGGTAGCAAAGGGTAAGAGTAACTGCGGTGCACCGTTCGCCAACTCTGGATAACGTTGTAACCGTGAACACCAGAATTGTTGCAATTCTAATTGTTCGAATTCCATTTGAACATGTCCACTTGCTCGCATTTCAGTAAGTTGATCTTTCTTCAGATCACTATCGTCCATCAAATTTAAGTCAAATAGAAGTGGATCCAGTATCCATCTCTGAGTTTTGGTAATATTTCCAGTAGAAAAATATCCATTAAATGATTCGCTCAATCGTCTCAAATTTATTACAATGGCGGGTATAATTGTATTCTTTTCATTTTTCGCAATAACAGAATCAAGCAAGGGAAAGTTTGCAAAATTCCCCTTTTCTACTCGACGTATCCAAATTTCTAATTTTGTGATAAATGAAGATAATTTTTCACTAGATATTATTATATTTATACTAAATCCTTGCACTGATAGATTCAATTCATTTAAATGGCTAAATATGTCTGTTAAGTAGGCCAGCCTCAGCAATGCATCATTACTCTCAAAATCTTTTACTAAATAACAGTTTTGTTTGAACACAAGATGCATTGCGGTCGTTGCGTGCCATCTTTTTCGGTTGTGCAGGTAAATCCATAACCGGCATACTTATCGTTCCATTGTCGTTTTTTTTTGACATAGTGGGGTTCACTATAATCAATTTAATTATTTAGAAATAATGTAACACATTATTTAGAACATTATTTTATAATATATATAATGTTCTAACATTTGTAATATCAGAATCCTATTCGGCTTGAACGGCCAATTAGGAATGTATTAGTCTCAAGAGGTTTCTGGACAAGTCAGAATACACATATCGCAGACACAGTGGTTGACTGAACTTGACTCAACCTAACACAGGCGCAGTAGATGCAGATACAAATCTGTGAATCCGTGGATTCCATTGGAGTAGCACATATTGAACTCAGCGCATGTGCAAGCTGGATAACGTTCTCCCCTTGTATTCCCACAAAGTTTTTTTGCTTTTCTCCGTCACCTAACTGCCTGTTCGCGTTCGCTTGTAGCGTTTCATGCCTTTTCGTATAGTAGTGTATACGCAATCGACACGGCTCTTTCCTGTGTCTTTTGCCGATAAGTGAGCTAGATGCTACCAATTTTTATGATCTTCAATATTGGGGATACTATTGCAGATTTCAAATATTGTATTATAAGAAATTTAATAAATGGTATTTAATAATTTTTATGGCTAGGTAGGGGCTTCTCCTGCACCCCCAAAAATACAGGATCTTAGTGAACTACTAAGCGAATAATCACTTAAGTCAAAGCAGAAGCATAAACTCAAGAAGGGTTAGTTACCCTTTATTTGCTTGAACTAAAGATATACAGTTGGCCTCTTTCTCAAGACATACAACAAAGCCTTAACTTGAGCTTAAACGCAAAATGTAAGAAATAAGAACTAACTAATAACGAACTAAAATGATTTAGCGGAAGCTAACACAATTCTAAACTAGTAAGCCCGTAACGTTACATTAGATATTGAATCTATCAAAAGGCACGTAATACGGCCGAGCGTAGTAACAGACAGATGTAGCCAAAAAGCGTGCTATTCAGGAATCTTAACTCTCTCCAGCGAAGTCTTTGACTTGAATACTTTCTACCTCTCATTTGCATTTAACGTGATTCTAAAAACTCATCTTGGTAAGGAATTGTAAGCTAAAGCTAGAAGAGATAGGAAAGGTTCATAAACTTAAAATAACTGTTATAAAATTAGGATATATCTTTCTTACAAGGAAAAGAACACTCGTATTGAATTTACCCATGCTTATTGTTCCAGAACATGTCCTTAAATGTTGGCTAAATGAAACATATTTTTACGAAATGTCCAGGAGCGGTAATATAGCTTCCCAGAAAGCAGGTTTATGATTGCCATAAAATGGCAAAGGAAAGCAGTTGCCACATTTGACGAGAAATCGCCCATTTGGCGACAAAACGGTTGGTGAACCTTCTGGAATGAATTCTTACCAGTTTAGCACAAAATGTTCTCAAACATAAGCTAAAAGCTATAAAAACCCTGCTGGTACGCGGAGAGTCAGTTAGTGTCTCGAGTCAGTCACTCCGTGCGGAGTCGATCGAGTTGACAGTCGGTCAAGGAATGCCGAGTTGGTCGTCGAGTGCACGGAAAGAGTCTCTTATTAGAGTACTCGCGGTTGGTGCATCGTCGAGAGAGCGTGTTGAGCTCCGAGAACGACTGTATCGAGAAGTCGGGAGCTGTACTCTTGCGTATCGTCGAGTGCATCGCGAGTTGGATCGTGGAGACTCTGGAGAGTGCGTGGAGTTCCGAGAAGGACCGAGCAGAGTCGGGAGCTGTAATCTGGTGCTTTGCCGTGAAATTGTCTTCACCGTGATAGCCTGAAGGCTGTGTCGCTGATTGTTCCAGCGAGTTTGTAGTAGATCTTCAACGACTGTAAAACGTGATTTTGGAGCTGTCCTGAGAACATTGGCTAAATAAAGTGTGTTTCGATACTTCATCGAGTGCTGTCGTCATTATTCACTTCAATTCTGAACGAACGTGAAGTAAGGGAAGAAAATTATGCAACAATATTTTCAATAGCCGACAATCATCTTAAATTATTCTTTTATGCGTTCTTTATCTTTATCTATATTATTAATTCTTCCATGTATAAAGTGCAAACATGGGTAAATGAATGCACCCATGTTTATTATTCCAAATAAATATGTCCCTAAATATTGGCTAAACAAAATACATTTTCAACAGCCGAGGGTCCTCTTGAATGATACATATTCCATTCTATGTGCAGAATCTGACCAGCAACGCTTATGTTGACCCAAGATGCGATAATATAGAATTTTCCAGGACCATTACACAAATCTGAGTCAACACAGCTACATACATTAAGTTTAAAAACTCAAATTTCTTAAAGATATTATTTATGATAGAAAAATATAAACAGAAGCATTGGTTTCTAGTTACCAATTGTAGAAATGTTAAAATTCGAAATTTTGTACTTAATGAAACTGAATTTTGTACGACTTTTTCAAAGTCGATTTTTCTTTCATCCAGTGAGAAATGTTTAAAATTTAGCCTACTGTTCAAAGGACAGTTAGTCGTTAAAGACATTGCAATTAAGAAAGTTAGAAAAAGTGGCGTCAATATGCAATTGCAAATGTATATAAAAAATTTTTGTTACGAAATAAAAGTTAAAAAAATCTAACCGGCATTTTGAATAGCATTAGTACTATCTTGATACTACTTGAATCCGCGTAGTCATGGAACACTGGAAGTTTTGTTCCGTGTCTTCCTTCCGGACACAGAAGAGTGGGCTCCGTGCATGTATTGTCGCGTTTCCTCATTCCGTAAATTGTCAGATTCCTTGGAAAGGCAGCTTTCCTAAGATTTTTTACGCTGAACTTGGCGAAACACCTCAAATAAGTCCATATTTGTGAAGTATTCTAAGTTAAGTTAAAGTAGCAAATATGTTACTGAATTTTAAAAGTGGCACATCTTACTATTTTACAGTATTACGCAGTTATTCACTGCCTTATTTTAAAACTACTTAAGTGTCTCAAAAAAGCATTAATTTTATACTTGATATTTCTTCTTTCTAACCTCCTCTCCACCTGCTTAGATATCGCTCTTTTCCTTTTATTGGGGCTGGGGGATTTCTTGTGGAATAATAATAATAATAAAAAGCAAATACACAAATTTAAAAAAAATTAATTGCTACTTCAAAATTTTATCATTTTATACAAAACTTATGCTTCAGTGTTTGTTTATTTAATCATTTCGGATAAGGGTTCCCAACGGGTTCGAATATTGGCACTCTGCGGGTCAGTGAAATTTTAAAGGAGGTCAACGATCATTAAGGGGTCGACAGCCGGATAGCAGTTGATCGGAATAATCAAGATCCCACAGATTACCAAAAAAATGAAAAATTAATATAACTGTTAATTAATTGCTTATATATATATGTAACGATTTCAAATGTGTAGATGAAAGCAGTGGAACTCTCAACAGCTTACGATACTGCGTAGATGACCGAGAAGACCGCAGTGGCTTGTAGGTGGCAGAGTGGAAAGCATGATGACGCAATTTAGCACAACATATCTTGAAAAATCACAATCTTTATTTTTTCCACGCATATCAAATCATCCTTTTTCAGACAAGATGTTTCCTAATTATATTTGAATACATAAATTGCAGTTTGAATTAGAACGTCATCTTAAGTAAGTAAGCAGTAGCAGCAGCATGGTTTAAAACTGTCTTGCCAGCAGGAAAGCTACGCGGAAAAAGGGCAGAGTATCATAGAACTTCAGAGGAAGAAGGGTGGGAGGCGGAAAAGTTTCAGTTCACAGTTCTGGTTTACAATTAATTTGATTGGACAAGAGGCATCTGCATTAAAACGTTACATAAGATAGAAACGTCTGGAACCTGTGAGAAGAGATAAATTTAGGGGCAGATTACCAAATTTAGAATGTTAATTTTGAGGTCGTCAATTATTTTTTTGAAACAGCTATCATATTTTGTTATATCTTACATATATATGCTATATCATGAAGTAAGGAAGAAATCATATAAAATAAATATGAGGGGGAAACATGCTAAAATTATTTAACATATTTTAAAAACCATTTTCAATATATATCCATATAAATTTTGTACAATAAGAGCATGATTTATATATTTTTCAAGCAATGACTATAACAATATAAAAAATAAATCGTAAAAACACACACATACACCCCCCCCAAAAAAAAACGCAAAATTAGCATGGAAAACAAGAAACAAGTTAAATGTTTTCGAACGAGGTGATTTAGGAACTAAATTAAGCAATTTCATGCCAAATACTAAAAACATTCCGTCAATACACCAAATGGCAGTCATTACATTCATTAAAATCGAATTTTGGTGCAATCAGAACCAGCGATTTTGATTCCGAAAACTTGTTTATATTTGTAAAATTAAAAATAATAATGCTTCAAAAGTAATAAAACATAAATCTAACAAATCATTTTCAAAACTTTCGTTCATATTCTTAATAATCTAACTGTTATATGCATTAGTTAATAAGTTGTATGTTGTACATTATAGAGCAAAAAATAAGGGGATCGAAGAAGAAAAACCTTTCCTTTAAATGGAGTCGATGCAACAAAAGGGTTTGCAATCTCTGATTCAGGAAAATCTACGCGCAGATTCTCAAGGAGAAGGAGATCGTTTTTTTTTCTGCTAAATTCCGTATTAAATTAATGTTTTAATAATTTTAAAAACATATCTATAATCCTTTATCGACTATCCTTACTCAATATTTATCCTTACATTAAGCAACAAATACAACTAATTTCTTCAAAATATGCGATCAATTATCCTCCTGTTTTAGTTTAAAGTTATAAAAAGTACATAATTAAGAAAGTGTATTCAAAATTTTCAGTTGAACAGATTCCGAAATGCAGACGCACATTTATAAAAATATTTCTAATATAAAATGTTCTATTGTTTTACTAGCGATAGCGATATAAAATTCAGAGGCACACAAAAATTCATATTTTTCTTATAACATTTTTATCACAAACTCATCAACCTGCACTTTTAAACAGAAAATAATAGGGGGAAAAAAAAAAAAAAATCTGAAATGTTTCAGATTTTAAATTACGTCCAAAGGGGCGTTTTTTAACATTTTGTGTGTTACCTTTCTTTATTAAATATCATGTTCCTCGCACTTAAACCATAAGATCCAGTGCAACAGCAATATCGCAAAATAGTTTTAAAACGAGCATATCTTTAGAATTTCCGATACAGAGACTCACGCGCTGGAGATAAAAATGTTTTTTCTGCACAACGTTGCCATTGCTCGCTTTGAAATCCTTGAGTTTGTTAATCAAAAATTCGTCAAAGTTTTAAAAAATAGGAAATCGATCATAAAACAAATTTCAAATTTGGTCTTCCACATGCTGATATTCGTTGGAGGATTACGTTATTCAAAATTCGATGACTCTATGTACCGTTATTTTATGACAATGTGAGAAATATACATACATTTACGCAGACTTTCATTATTTAATTTCTTCAAATATAATGCAGGACTCTAACATTTTATGGCAACAGTTTGAAAAGTGAACCGACATTTATCCGTCCGACGCAAAATGCCAAAACGAAACTAATAGTCCTTCGGGATTCAAATCCCTTTGGACTAAAGATATTTAAACAAATAAAAAAAAATGTACTGAATGAAAATAAGTGCTGGTATGACAGCAAAATAACAAAGCGAATTATACTCGCGATTCTAAATTTATCAATCACCGAATTCACCATATTCACTATTTATCGAATTATTTTCGAATTCACTATTTTCGAATTCACCATATTCACTATTTATCGCGATGGAAGATCACTATGTCCAAGGCTTTTGTGGATATACACTGGTCATCAAAATTACAGGATAATGACAGAAATCAAACGTAACTTATAATTTAATAAAAAAAAATTATTAATCGAAATCTACATAAAAGCATTAGTTAGCATAAATTACAATGTTTTGTAGTTGATAATTCACAAAATATTTAAATTAAAACCAAATTTATGGAAATTAGAAAATGATGGAAAAGTTAAGTCACCTCGTGTGGAAAAAAGTTTTCTTTAATATGGTATGTAATCAAAGTATTCATTAAGTCTTGTAAAATCGTGCACCACTCTCCTCAAAGTGCACTTTTTTGCTCCGGGAGGGTCAAAGGAGGAATTTAGCGAGCTGAAATTTGGCGCCCTAAGGCATCCCACACATGCTCAATCGGGTTCAAATCGGGTGAGTAAAGTGACCAATTCATTCGAGTGATATCTTCTGTTTGCAAGTATTATGACAGCATATGCTCGATGAGCCCCAGCACTGTCATCCATTACAAAACTCTGGGCCAACAGCACCTCTAAACAGTATAATTTGGAGTTCCAATATGTCGTCCACATATACCCCAGCTGTTACAGAGCCTCCTCGACAAATATGCTACTCGGTGCGGATATTTCTCATGATTCCTTTCCAAACCATTAAATCGCGTTATGAAGATACATTTCCATACGAAAACTCTTTTCTTTTTTACTTCCTTGTACGAAGTAAAAAGGAAGTATTGTAATCGCGAAAAGTTTCAAGCATCATATTTCAACGCAAATATCCATTTTAACCGCTATCGAATGCAATTTAACGATGTTTTTCTGCATAAATGTATGTATCTTTCTCGCATTGTGATAAAACAACGGTACCTAGAGCCATCTAATTTTGAATGACGTATTCCTACTGCGAATATGGGCATCTGGAAGCCCAAATTTAGAATTTGTTTTATTACCTATTTCATATTTTATAAAACTTTAAACGAATTTTTGATTAAGAAACTCAAGGATTTCAAAGCGAGCCATGGCAACGTTGTACAGATAAAATATTTTTATCTCCAGCGAGTGAGACTGTGTATGAGAAATTCTTAAGATACGCTCATTTAAAATTTATTTTGCGATATTGCTGTTGAATTGAATATTATAGTTTAAGTGCGAAGAACATGATATTTAATACATAAAGGTAACACACAAAATGTTAAAAAAACACCCTTTTGGGCGTTATATAATATCTGAAAGCCTTCAGTTTTTTTAACTTTATTTTTAGTTTAAAATAAGTTATTTAAAGATTAACTAACGTTAGAATTATTTAATATTGCCACTGCTCTCCAGTCTAAAATATTAATATTAATATATTTAGCTGTTAAGACGTTTGAATTACAAAATTCTTACCAACAAAAGTGCCTTATCAAACCTTAGTTTTCAATTAGAAAATAAACATTTGCATTTTTTTTTTTTTTTCCTTTTCAGTTATTGTTATCATTATTTATACGTTTTGATACACATCTTTAAGCGAATTAATTTAAAATTTAATTGAAATATTTTTAATTAGTTGATAAGAAATTTTCATTTTGCTGAGAAAAAAATTCTAGCGCGTTTTTAAATCGCTCGTTCGGCCCGCATGCAGTTTGTGTTTGAGATCACTGCTACATAAACACGCGAATGAGCCGTCATTAATTTCGACGTAAACAAATCTAACCTCTGCACCCACAACGTCGTCATTCACACACAAAAACAAATTGCGCTTACCGGAGGGAAAACAACGCCCATGGAAGTTCAAGAGATCAGTAACTCACGAACTCCGCGATCGCTTCGACGCAACTGCGTTGTCTGTCTGAATCACTGCTTGCTGTCTTGTGCGTTACGACTTCCTTTCGGCCTACTTTCGACACGATTTCAGCTCCACCTAGCTGGTAAATACTGAGATTTTTGTTTGCACCGCGACATCTTGCGAAATAAAACAGGTTATTAAAAAAGAAAGTGGGATTTGTATAGTTCCAGACGCGACGTTAGGATGTGCCAGGTTGTGGAACCTTGGCATTGAGCGTTTATTTATTAGGCGTCCGTTTTCACCATTGCACTTCCCTGTTGACAAGTTCGATTAGCGACTGGTTTCGGTTTCGACAACGCGAGTTCAAGCATCTTGATAATGCGGGTTCGGATCAACCCCTTAGCAACTGATTAACGCAATAAAGAAACTGATTTTTTTTTTTTTTTTGTGTGTGTGTGTGTGTGTGTGTGTGTGTGTGTGTTTTATGAGTGAAAGTACGAATGCTCCTTATGTGACATTCGCTGCAGTTTATTTCATAACAGAAAAAAAAAAAGTTCTTAACGTTCGTAACCTTTCACACTTTTAATCATTTAAGTTATTTGTGGGTGTAGCATTCCCCCTTTTAATTTTCCTTCATAAACTTTCTTTTTGGATTTACAATTTTGCTAAATGTGTATTGAATTTGTATAATTAGAAGCACCTCTGATTAGCAGTCGGTAGGTACGATTTCGAATCTCGACGAAAGTATCGCAGAATTTTTGTGTTTTCGAATCTTCGACAGGTACAGGTAGAAGCTAGACCAGCACCTCTGTAGTACCACAGGTGATTGAGGTATTTTTGAATTTAGTTAACTGCTCAGCTTCAGCTCCAGCTCCAATTTTGAAGGAGAACACCCTGGGGATGATCCAAAAATCTGCCACTCCTCTTCTCCAACCACCAACTTCTCAAGAGGACTTTTTAGTGTTCCCTTGATGCAAAGACACTATATGCTTATAAATATCCATGCCTAGTCTAGAATTCAAATCAGGATCCATCAGTACGGCAGTCAGCGTCACTAACCACTATACTGGCCGGGCAGGTTTTTTTGCTGCGACAAATATCTAATAGACTCTATAAACGGCGCTCGAAGTAAAACGTAATGGACGATAGTTAGTCAACACCAGAATTTGATTAATGGGTTCCCTACCTTAGTTACACTTTAAGCGAGGAAGAACGTACCCTTTCCTTACCACTTGCCTTCATGGTGGTATAAGAAGCACGTTCGGCTAGCAGTTGGGGGGTCCGGAGTTTGAATCTCAGCGAGGGTTTCGCAGAATTTTCGTGTTTCCTGCTCCAAACAAATAACTAACAGATTATACGAAAGTTGCAGCGAAAACGCAGAGCCCAATTAAGAGAATGTGGGACACATGGCATGCTACTGTTGCTACAGGACCCAACACTTCCTAGTGGAGAGGATTATGAGAAATCATAAAATGATTAAGAGGTCATCTACAACAAGGTTCCTCCACCTTTCTGTCCCTAAGAGTACATTCTAGAGTACATTCACCATTTACTTTTTCAAGGCGAATTTATAGTTGGATAGAGGTAATAATTACATGCACATATAAAAAGAGATCGGTCGCATTTCGCTTTGTGCTGGTATCTGTTTTGGACGCAATTTCTATTTCATTAAAAATGAGCAAACTTTCACATAGAATTTTACTGAAATCTAAAACATACTTTTGTGATTGCACAGCGGCGGGCACACGTTAAACGATCGGCGGCGCCATGGTACCCGCGGGCATAAGGTTGGGAACCCTGATCTAGAATATCCTCGAGTTTGTGGACTTAAACGATTACAAATCCCAGCTGAAGATATATACAGCTCCGTCTCAGCGTTCGATATGCAGTTAATTCTCGATTAACCGCGGTAATACAGTGGACGACATCCACAATCAGCTCGAAATCACATATAATTATGTAAGCAATCAATAAAATGCATCACAGAAGAATAACACATTACATAATTAACAGAAAAATACTATTAACTTACCTGTATTTTTAAGTAGTTTAAATTGCAGAATGAATTCATTTCGCTACGCAAATTAAATCAAAATAATAATAATAATATAAAGTGCATATAACGGAAGACTAAACACCATGGGAAAATGAAGAAACTGAATTATAAATGATTATGGCATCACCTGCTACCACCCAATGCAGTTTTCTTTTCCTTCCGTAGACAGTTTTGTTTTACGCTGATGGTTTGTTATAGAAATTTTCAAGTGTTCTGCAACGAACGAACTCAGCTTTCTTTACTTAGGCAAAGATCGCTTAATTCGCAATTCAGCTAAGGCGCTCTCAATTAATCATTAAGTTGACAGTAATGTTCTCTAGCTAATTAATTATTTCTAACTTTCAGTTTCAAATGAGAGACATACTTCTTTCTTTCACTTGCAGCAATTGTACGCAACGTAAAATAAAATCTCTTGAAATCCATACTCAATTAACCGTCAAAAACAAAATTCGAAATTTATACAAATCAGATAAAAAAAATAACCTAAAAAATCTTCTGAAGATTTAAATGTTAAAAACATTTCTGTTATGTTCCTGCCGTCCAACATATCAGGCTAATTTACAAATAAACTAGCATTCAGAGGAAAAACTATATACTACAGAAAAAGGTAAAGGAATTAAACGGGTATCATTTTCAGAAGTTACGATAGCCAGCACGATAAAGGATATTTTATAAGAAAGAAAACTATAAAAAAGCACATTCCTGAACAGTCAATTTATTGATAACAAGGAAGTAAAGGAAAGGAAGATAAGCTCTTGAGATCCGGAGATCGTGCTGGCCAATCCATACGTTCAATATCCTCACTCTCTAAGAGCTGTTCGGCAGTTACTGTGCGATGACATGGTGCATTGTCGTCCATGAAAAGGAACTACGGACCCATAGCGCCTCTAAAAAGACGCACATATGGGAGAAGAACCTCGTTACAATAACGGGTCCCGTTGACTGAACGTGCGTCGAAGATGTGAAGGTCTGTACGACTACCAAGCATGATGCCTCCCCAAACGAGAACACCGCCACCTCCATACCTGTCCCTTTCAATGATGTTCGAGGGATGATTGCGGCTTCCCCGCTCTCTCCAGATGAGTATGCGATGAGAATCGCTACTCAGACTGAATCTGCTCTCATCTGTAAAGAGTACTTGTCCCCATTCATTGTCTCTCCAATTCTGGTGTTCCCGGCACCACAGAGAACGCCTTCTCCGATGGGCAGGCGTTAGAGGTACACACCGTACAGGACGTCGTGCAAACAGACAACCACCGTACAGTCTTCTGGCCACGGTAAAACGCGATATCGGTCGTCCAGTTGTTGTGTCTAGCGATTTCTCCCGCTGTCTGCCGCCTGTTTCTTCTGGCCTGTAAGGCAATATACCGGTCATCTGCGGGTGTGGTTCCTCGTGGACGACCACTACTAAACCCCTGGATAGCTGTTCCTGTAGTTTGAAATTGTCTCCAAAGTCGTGAAACGATGCTGTGAGCAATTCCGAACTCTGCAGCCACACTTGTCACACTGCGGCAACTTCCCAATGATTCAACCTCGGGTAAAAGCATCCAGATATCGTCTAACAGATTGATTATTCGCCATTTCTCGCTGAAGCAGCAACTCGGTGTGATTTTAACTGCTATACGGCATGCAATCTCTTTGCCAGAAATACTGATCTTACACCGACAACATGCTTTATACTACTCAGACGCTCCCCCATTACGTCTACCTGCATATCTGCGCATGTGCTACCATACATCACCTTACTTAATCTCCTAATTGGTCTTTCTGTCCACTCTGCCTCTTCGTTCAGCTGATATGCTAATTTTTCGACTTCGCCCTTAATTTTTACACACCAGTGTATATCATGCATGCAGGAGAGCAAGGAAATCACTGAGTGACATTCTATAGAATTTTGAATAGGTGGTTTCAGTGTTAGACCACTTGGATTGAAAGGGTTAATACCCTTCCTAGCCATCCTAATAACAATGTGGCAAGCCATAATTACTGACAAAGTGCTACAAGACTTTTAATGGTACTTGTGTGTAAAATATTAATGCATCTTTATATACTAATATTAAATTAATATAAATGCCACATTACAATTCTATAATCTCATAAGTTAGCCATGAAGAATGTTGCAAAATTTTCAGCATTTCATTTAATATCATGATTTGCATATTATACCATTTTATATCAAAAGTACTAACAGCTACCATTTCTATCTGCTTAATTACTTTCTTCAAATTAGCAAAGGCAATTTTTTTGTTTTGGCGCCTGGACCCAAAAGCCCTCAAAGCGAATACTTTCTTTACCCATATCTATATTAAAATACTTCTACGAGAAGGCCGTGGGTTTTATCGAAGTATTTACTAAAGTAATCCCATCTCATATTTTAGTACCTTTTATAGCAAAGAATGCTCATGCTCATTCAATATGAAGAGCATTGAAATTTGGATAGCATTTACTTCTAATCACTTTAGGATCACTTCATTATTGCAAAGTGCTTCAGGTATTTTTTTTTCCCGTTTTCTCAGAAAATGCTGATTTTGTTCGAATGAAAATTTGATTTCAGTGGTAATGAAAAATTTGTGTCAAACCACATCATGTGTGTTTGGTAACCACTCAATGATGCTAAAGATACTACAGTCAAAAGTCGTTAATTCGGACACCCTTAATCCGGAATGATCTATAATCCGGACCTCAAAGCTAAAAACTTTCTGCGCATGCGCCGCGTTGACACATGCGCATAGGCGTTTACGCGTGCGCGTAAGACCTTTACGACTGCGCATATGCGTGTGCGCAAGCGCAGAATACGTTTTCGCGTGCGCGTTTAATGTATAACGAACGGTATAAGCTAAAATTATCTAATTATCTATTTCAGTTAATGTTGATGGTTGCGTTGTTCCTTAATCTTCGAAATGGATCCAGCTTATTATTTTTTGCAGACTGTAAGAGCAATTTTATAAAAGTAAACTTGAACTTTCGATTATGTCAAATAGAATTTCCGATACTCGAGCTCCCAAAGGATCTACAAAACGAAAGTACGTTTCGATGTCCATCAAACAAAAAGTGGAATTGCTGCAAAAAATGGATAAAGACATGAAGAAGGTGACAGAGAGGTTAGTGAAAACGAAAAAATTTAGATTGACAAGTTAGTCGGTATTCTCGGCCCAGCAATTACGGGACTTGAACAGCGGATTGTAACTGAACAAGAAATTATGTCTGTTTATAGAATTAAAGAGAATTAAAGAGAAAGTATTATCACATAAAATGAAGCAACTTAAACAACTTACATTGAAAGAAATGTTTAATAAAGTAAACAAATAAATATTAAGCTTTTTTTTTTTGTAAATTTTGATACCCTTTAGATCATAATTGTTCTTTATTTCATAAATTACGGTTTCATATTTTTAATTTTAAAATTTCTGCATGCCATCTTACGAGATTTAAACTGTTGATCTATAATCCGGAATCGCCGAAGTCCCGACGAGTCCGGATTAACGACTTTTGACTGTACAATATTTTGTGCTAACAGCATAATAATGTATCAAAGCATGCAAATCACACAGCATTTCAATATTATATTTCAAATCGATGCTGTTTGATGTGGTATACTATTTCTTCCCGACATGTAAACATTTTTAATAACCTCATGTAATATAATTTTATAATCCTATTTTTTCACCACATAATTTCGGAAGATGGCAGCCTGGTGGAGTTCATGGAACATAAACCTAACGTGGCTCAAGCCAGATGAAGATACTGATCATAACGCATGCCATTATCCTTGTCTTTTCAGCACTGCTGTTAGCCCATCATGCAAAAAGTTGCCACCACCATGTTCATCTCCATACAATTTGCTACAGTTTATGGAAACACTCACTTAGCCTTATGAACTATGCACAATGTACACAATTTCCATTGAGGTATTTCGCATCTAATTTCACATGCTATCAAACACTAGTAAAATAACTTAGCACTAGGGGTGGGGCATTCAGACAGGAGCCCATTGAATGGATCTTGTTAGTTCATGGAATTCCTAATGTGGTTGTGATTCCACAGATAAATCAAAATGGTCAAAACATGTTTTACATTACATGACATGTTTAAAATAAAAAAAATTAATTAACATTTAACAATACTGACAACAGGCTGATGGCCTTGCGAAAGGCGCCCGAAATAGTTCTAAACTTTCCACCAGCTTAATTCCTTACCGATGCTGATGCGATAGCCAGTCAAAGACTTACCTCCGAATCAATCAAAAAGAATTTCATTCCTGCCCTAAATTGTAACTGTATCATTTCCACTACCATAGCCAAACTGAGGACACAACACTTCAGAAAGAATGAAGATATCCTCTGATGGCCAGTGAAATTATAACAGCTGTCCTCACTGTACTGATATCCAACTTTCTCCAGACCATCTCTTCAACTGTCCTGCTATTTTGGCCAAGCTCTTCAGTATAGATATAGCTCCTTTGTACCTCTATCCTTCAAAGATTATTGATGTCGCCGCGGTTGTTCTGGATACTTTCGGTCCTATTTGACTCCTCGGACAAGACAACGATAACAACAACTATACTGGCAGGATTATCGATAAAACTGAATTCGTATACATTTGCATGTAACTGAGTTGAATATAATACTGAATTACGGTGACTTTCCTGCAATTAATATCCTTCTTAAATTATAAATGACAGCTTAGAGTTAACTTCAAGGCAGATCATGCAACAGATTACTTTTGGATGGTTCATGTAAGTGAAATCTGTTTCCTTGAAATCGGTTTCTAAAACTGTTTGTTCATAAGATTACATCAGACCAAAAACAGCCTCATATAAGTGCCTTCACCGAGTGTTTAGAATGGCTGCATGAATCTTGACTTATTTTAGCAACATCCTAAATTAATCAACTGTAGTTCCAAGTTCCACACTCTTAAACTGTTAATAATTTTAAACTCTAAACTCGGAATTCTTAACTCAGCTCATGATCAGAGAGAGATCAAATTAAATCCATCCATTCATGCTTTTTGATGGTATTAGTGAAAAGATCACCAGTATTAATCATAATATTCCAAACTGCTGTCTATTGACTGCTTCATTAGCACTGCATTGAAACCATTTGACACAACATTACAGCATTTATCCAAAAAGTTCCGAGACTGGATTATTGAAAACTACAGGAACCTTAAAAGGGACAGTTTTAATGCTTCAGGTGTTCTCCATAGTCTTGCCCCACTTCAGTACAATGCACAGAATGTTTATACAGCATTATAAAATTGTCATAAAAGTCCTTGTTTGGGATGTTATTAAACTTGCATATGTTGCTTACATAGTGATAGCACTGACCCTTCATATGAAGTTTGATTTTCAAGAATGAAAAAACATCACTCGGCACCAAATCGGGTGAATATGGACGGTGATTAAGAAATGGTACATGTTTTTTTTTTTTTTTTTTTTTTTTTTTTGCTAGAAACTGAACCATAACTCCAGTATGGGCAGGCACATTGTCATGTAGCACAAAGAAATCTCTCCCCTTCTACAGCTTTATAATTTAATTTAGTAATTCCTATTTTTTAATTTGGCTATTTTCTTTTTACTCTAAAAAAATAATAACATTTCTGGACTCCGTCAATTCTAGATAAATCTATGTCGCCTGGCTTGCATAATGCTAATGACATGGCTAATTCGAAACTTGAACTCAAAATTTTCAGAACTGAATCCTTTCTAATCTAGAACAAAACCTTCTTAGTGAGCTTCTATATTGGATAATTGCATACTTTTAGCTTCATCTGCAGTCAAGATGATACTTCACTCCGTTTGCTTTATCATGCTACTAACTATGCCATTATTTAAAATGTGATACTGCATGTAAAATTGCGGGCTGCATATTGTACCCAAGATCATGTGTGATGAAAAATATATTTTTACCAATTAGTTCATTTCCACCAATTAAAGTGATATTCAATGTAGCCACCTCTGTCTACAAGACTTTCCTCCGAGTGTCATCTTTCTAACTATGCAATAAAGTCTCCCCAGAATATAACACAGAGAACCGTCGTCAATCTGCAGCTTATTCTAAGTCATCGTATTACATATACAGTCAAAAGTCGTTAATCCGGACTCGTCGGAACTTCGGCGATTCCGAATTATCGATTTTTCCGGATTATAGATCATCAGTTTAAATCTGGTAAGATAGCATGCAGAAATTATAAAATTAAAAATATGAAACCATAATTTATGAAATAAAGAACAATTATGATCTAAAGGGTATCAAAATTTACCAAAAAAAAAAAAGCTTAATATTTCTGCTAAAAAAAAAAGTTACCAAGTTCTGCTGTTCAAGTCCTATAACTGCTGTGTTGAGAATACCGACTAATTTGTCAATCGAAACTTTTTCGTTTTCAATAACCTCTGTGTCACTTTCTTCACTATCGGAAGTGAATTATAATGACGAGGAATTTGATTTAAATCATATCAAAGATGGAGTACATCAAGATGAATTATTACATTTAGTAAGGAATTATAAGCCAAATAAAATAAAAACATCTGCCCTGAAGATAAGGATAGTGCTGACAGATCAACTTCCAATTCATTGTGCGCCGTAGTGTTTCCTCCCCGCCGCAGAGCAGCCTGAAATTGCTACACAGATTTCGGAATGGTTAGAGAAACAAAGGCTATGCCTCTATCCCTTTTTTGCAGCAATTCCACTTTTTGTTTGATGGACATCGAAACATACTTTCGCTTTGTAGATCCTTTGGGAACTCCAGCATCGGAAATTCTATTTGACATAATCGAAAGTTCAAGCTTATTTTTATAAAATTGCTCTAACAGTCTGCAAAAAATAATAAGCAGGATCCAATTCTAAGATTAAGGAACAACGCAATCTGCAACATTAACTGAACTGAAATAGATAATTAGATAATTTTAGCTTAGCTTATACCGTCCGTTATACGTTAAACGTGCATGCGTAAACGTATTATGTGCATGCGTAGACGGATATGCGCATTCGTAAAGGTATTATGCACATGTGTTAATGCATTATATGTTGATGCATGCGCAGAAAGTTTGTAGCTTTGAGGTCTGGATTATGGACGTCCGGAATAAAAACTTTTGACTGTACAAATCATCATATTTTTTTGCCTTAAGCTCAATTTTAAAATATGGCTTGTGAAATTTACCAGTAATAGAAGAAACTGCAGTAAAATATCTGCAAGTATACAGTGTTTCACAGCTAAATCATTAAAGAGAACAATGAATGTGATGCTTCTGGTAAGTAGCTGATATGCAGTGTCGTGATAATTTTCTTTAAGCAAAAATAGGTAACTGTGTATATGGAACAAAAAATGAGAGAAGGGTTTCCTGAAAATGTATTTTAATTCTTTTAACGTATCATATAATCTTTGTTTAAAAAAATAAAATTCCAGAGTTTGTTTTCTGCTTAGATGTGCTTTGCATTGCATTGTATTTAACGTTTTTAGTAGTTTGAAGTATAACTACTGATCATATTGCATGATATTGTGAACACTTGTATGGATATCTCGGAGGAAAATTCCACAGTTGATATATTTCTTCTGATAGGAATAAATTTTATTAACCTAATATCAGACTCGTGCATTCAATGTATTACAAACTTGTATGCATGCAACGATATATATAGACATACACACATATATATTACCGATTCACAAAAAATCATTCAGCACACATGTCTGCAAGTCAAAATTAAGATGCTAAACCAGGGTAAAATTGAAAGAAACATGATGTAAAAAGTATATTTAACTGGTCTCTAAAAATAAGCTTTCATTATCTGCAAGAAGCTTAATGTTAATATAAATGAAAACATGTCATTTATCCTGTTTTTATGTCTCATTTGTCATGTTAAATTAGCATTTATTGGATTCAGTGTTGCTGTATCTTAAACCATAACATCAGATACGTTTCTGCTACTCCTTTCCAATATTTTTACACATAGTCATTGATTAACAAAGCCACACACATTTTTTCTTTCAATAATCATTGAAATTATTAATTAATTTTTATCAGTCACCAAAAACATCTCACCTCGTTTCTATCTATAAACTTTCGTGGCTTGAAAGCTTGGATTTGAAAAATCACAGAACTAAAATACATTCAAGCTGCCAGCCAAAGTTATACGTGATGATGGACTTAAAGCATGAGATTCATTTAACGTTTACCTCTGTATTAAAAATGTTCATGGAAAAATCACGTCCTCCAGTGTGTGAAACTTGAAGTATTTGAATTTCACTGCCACAGGGTATTAGCGACCTCTCTACAAAAGATATGTATATAAAGTGACATCATCCTAGATAGCGCAGTTCAAGCTGTACTAAAAACAAAAACGGTTGATCTTTACAATATGGTAACTGGTAGTTTGGCGACATTTTGGAGACGATAAAGTTTACTACCTGGGACTTTGGTAATAATGTGAGCAGTACTCAGTTCCGATTACGCATTATTTTGCGTGAGGGAAATGAGAGATCATGGGATATGTCATGTGATATTAATGAACGAATTACGTTCATTGGAAAATGTGGAAATTTTGTATTTAGCTTTATTCTGTCTTGTGTGAAACAGTGTTGTTTAATTTTTGGATCCCATGGCCCTAACTAAAGTGAATTCGAAATGGGTATTTAGGCATTGTGATAAAGAGAAGTTTGCTTTTTATTTAGCGGAGGAAGTATGGAGGAAAAATTCGCAGAAAAAATCTTTCAATAATTTTATTGAATGAATTAGAAAAGTGTATCCGCCACGTAATCAAGATTCTGAAGAAGATTAGGTAAGTTAGTATTTTTAATTATTTGAGGATATTATTTTTATGCATTATTCTAAATGTAAGGTGGAAAGGAATTTGGTATTATTGGGAAAATTGTTATTAGCAATGATTTAGTTTAAAGTAATTAGGATTGTAAGGTAATTTTTATTAATTTAATGTATGTGCTCATTTATATTTTAAGCAGTGTTTTTGAATTTAATTATATTTTAATGAAATGATAGTTATTTTGTGAATTTTATGTTTGTAGGAATTTGGTATATGTTTAAGTTGAAATAAACGTGCATGGAAATAATTTAAATATTTGATACTAAGTATTTGTAATGCTTGCGGTATGAATTCGTTGGTGATGTATATAATGTAATAGATGATTTAGAGGTAAAAGTTTTTGGATATTTTATTTATTTTATATGTGGAAATGTTCATATTTGTAAAGGGTAAATACTTTTTCGCGATCAGGTAATTTCATATATGTTCTTTTTACCGGGTTTAAAGATTGAGAAAATTGTCATGTATTTTCGTGAAATTTTTCTAATTTATGAGAAAAAAGCAGTGTACATGGATATAGTGAAGAGTATGCGCAATGCCATTTTTGTGCAACTCTGGGATGTTTTTTTAAGTAAAAATAAGTCGGCGTGTACATGGTTTATGTATATGTGTTATTTTGAAAAACGCGTAAGGAGTATGGTATTGTGCACTTTTTCCCAATTTTGCAGTGAATATTTGTCATGATTAAGCAGTTTTGTTTAATAAAATTTCTAGCATAAGTGTAATTCGGCTAGTAGATTGTTGGAAGAAGTGTTCAGTAGATAAAAAGAAAAGAAACATGTCTTTACTTCGTGAAGACAAAATGGCGGCGGGGAAAAAAATAGAGGGTTGCTGTAGGAAATTTGGTTGCCAAATTTTCGCCAAAAAATCGCCAAGTTACCATAATGTAAAGATCAACCACAAAAACATCTTTTTATTATTATTTCTAAATAACTTCCATAACTTGAAGTATTTGAATTTCACTGCCAAAATTATTTCTAAATAACTTCCATAACTTGAAGCATTTGAATTTCACTGCCACAGGGTATTAGCGACCTTTCTACAAAAGATATGTACATAAAGTGACATCATCCTAGATAGTGCAGTTCATGCTGTAAAACAAAATTAAAACATCTTTCAACCATTTGAAATAATGTCACATTTTGAACAAAAAAGCTCAAATTTCTTGTATTGCAAACAGATCCATGACACACTTTTTAAAACATCTTCCATGACACTCTGCTTAAAAGAAAAAATATATAATTTAGGAGGATAAAGATACAATGCACCTAAACAATGAGAATGCTAATGAAAAGAATTGTCAAAAAAATACTCATACTTTAGTTTATTTCAGCCTCCAATAACTGGTATTCCAATAGTGGACAAGCAAACATTTTTTAACACATTTTTTTAATAAACTGGCTACTTTTAGACAAATAACCAGAAAGGGAAGTGTCTTCTCTTATGATGCATTTGCTAAGACGATAAATTATGGAATTCAGGAGAATAAAGTAAAGAGTTTTAAGAAATCTGAAGTCTGAAAAAGAGTTGTAAAATGAGTGGTACGAGAAAGGAAAAAGTTAATTGTAAACCTTTTCTTTAAGCTCTGAGCAAAGCTCTTATAAGACGTTTGTTATTCTTCCATAAATTTTGAACAATTTATATTTCTTTATGTTTTAGAAAGAAAAAAAAAAAATTTACAGAGAAAGTGTTTTTCAGAAAGAAAATGTTTACAAAAATTCTGATAGTTTTATATAGCACCATGCCATGTATAATAAGGTAAACGATGACTAGCATTAAAAGTTTCATTTTAATCTTCTTCTAAAAGAGTTCAAAAACTATTAAAAAAATTAAAAAAAAAAAACTGAATGTATTCAGTAAAATAAAAACTATGTTCATATTCATTACAAGTGTGCAACCTTCTGAAAAATACTTTTGAATTTCTTTGATAAATTAATTTTAAAATCTAAATAGTAAATCAAAGGAGGTCTGGTTTGAAATAAAAAGACAACTCTACATGTAATAATAATGATAGCCAATCTTTACTTCACAAAATTAGTACAATACCTACTTTATTTATTTATTTTTTAAAGGTCAGATAAATTATGCTTTTGAACATAAAATAAAACATACACATATGTACTACTAATTCAGAAGTCAAACAACAAAAATCAGCGTTATATTTTCAAAAATTTTTGTTTGATTTCTGAATTAGTATTTATTCGGCATGTTATTGTGTCTTAATACACATATGTGATATGTTAAATTGATTCATTACATAACTCCAAGATAAGAAATAAGTGCAATGTTCAAAATTTCAGGGGCTTCCTTTTGCGTAAGATTTTTTTTCCTTCTACCTAAAATTTCATGATCAACTGAAATTTTGACCTATCATTTGATAGTTTCATGTTCCTTTTCCCCTCATGTTTCTTTAATGTGATTATCACAGCATATCATTTCTTAAAATGATATAAAGCATTGCTCGGTACTCTTCTGTTATCTGGACCAGATTCAGAAATGTATGTATGTGTTCATGTAGGCATATATTATATGCACATATGTATGTATGTGCATGTACATACACACTTATATAACGTGCATACATATATATTTCTGAATCTGGTTCCTGTAACAGAAAAGGGCTCATTGCTCTTAGTGCTACTGAACTAGCAAAGCACTTCTGTTACAGAAGAATGCCCCTGGAGAGGTCTTCCAAAGAGAGACTCGATTATATTCACCTACAAGAAAAAACCCACTAAAGTCCATGTAGTTGGGCCCTTTAATCACAAAGAAAAGAATCAGATATGAATTACTAATGATTATATCTGCCTGGATTGAAGGTGATTAAACTTTTGTGACACACACTTACTAGGATTTTACCTTTATTTGAATAACAGATTCAATTTTATCCTCATTTACTACTGTAAATATTTAATCTATAATTCTCAAAATATAGATGTCAAACTTTGATCAAATAAATATTCATCAAAAAGACAGGTAACGTGCAGAATCGCCCACTTATTTGGCACGTTGTGTTTGGCGCATTTTACGAGAAACCTGATAATTACATATAGTAAGAAACTAAATCACAAATGCAAAAAGTAAGGTAACAAACTAATATTTATAAAGATAATTCTGTGGTAAATATGTACCATAAAAACCGCTTTTCTACACATAAAAATTCTTCATGGATCTCTGCATGCATTTACAATAACGAACTAAATGAATAAATATTTGAATTATTCAAGAAAATATTTACTCATAAAATATCTACTTACATAGAAATTTCAAAAGTTGCTTTCAATATGGTGAGTAAAAAATTACATCAAATGAACTTTACAACACAAAATCAAGAAATATTCTATCGGGTGCAGAGAAGCACCGATAAGCTCATTTGTAAACTAAACATAAATAAAATCAAATTTCATATCGTTAAGTGATGAAAGTTGAAGTTCCAAACAGTATAAACAAAAATAATCAGCGATTACGGTTATATATTGTGAAAATTATTTCAAATATTCGTATGACAGTAATAAGATATATTAGCGAAAAATAGATTTTAAATTTGTTCTTAACACATACATGTGTACTTTTTTACTTGCAATGTAATTTCACTATACAAAAAAAAAAAAAAAAAAAAAAAAAAAAATTAGTTGGTTGTCCTTTAGATTATACAGTAAATTAACCTTCCGTAAATTTAAATAATTTCGTTATTTAATTTAATTTTCACTTAAATTTTAAGATTTATCTTCGTTCTCGATTCTGAGCGAAAGATAATGTTGATTTTTTTTTTTAGTTTGTACTTGGTTAACTTGGCAACATCAAACAAAGTTTATCAACCAACCAAAATGGCAGACGAACAGGATCCATCGTGTACACCGGTGTATTACATGGGTGGATCTGAGGTATATTTAAATACCATCTGTTTTCTAAATGCAGTTATTCACTTCAGATAAATTGTGCCTGTATTACAGTTCAGCGAATACATGGCTCAAAAATTCATATTGACTGAATTTTATATAATTTATGAAACACTGAAACTTAAAACATCTCACATAGTTTTTAATATTCAAAATAAGTTATAAATGAAAACCTGCTGTTTCACTTATTAAACAGAGAACAATGCAGTATTTTAATTTCATCTAATTTGCACAAAGTTTTTCCCTTCAAATACCGTTAACTGAGATGCGTTCCCTACTCAAGTTCTTGAAATTTAATGCGGTTATTTTCTCCTATGCTAATCACATTATGAATCATTCATGAGCTTTATGCTTTTTAAGTGCTGTCCTTATGATTAAACTTTTCTTACTGTTGGTAAAATTAATATTTTTATGTTTGATTGTCATCTTTTTAAATTTTCGTCATAGAATTAAAAAAACGTATTTTCCATAATTTGATGTTCATCCTCTTATGTTTATAGAAAAAAAGTTTTAGTTATTAATGATACAGCGATAAATTAGTTATTGATGGTACAGTGTTTAGTTGTTCACTTCAGATTGATGATTACGTAGTGGGAATTTAATTTTTGTATAACATCTGAAGTTAAGAATTTGGAAAACACAAGTACAATAGTACATCTTTTCATTGGCGATCTGGTACATTTGTGAAATATAGTTGAAGAAATTATTTTTATTGTGCATAAATCTTTTACTGCTTAAAATTTTGGACCAAATTCAAGAGAATTTTACTTTTAAGTAGTTGAAATATACTTTGAGGTAAAGCTAAGTGTATTTGTTATATTTTGCATAAAAGGTAAATTACCTTAATATAATTCTAATATAATTAGTCAAACCTGTACAAATATGAGCAACATGTTTTCTGAAAAGCATGTAGATGAAAAAAAAGTCATATATTGAGTTCAGCAGTGTATTCAGTATACTTAATGAGTTTCGGTTTTCTGTAGTATTGTATTAAAAATATCATGTAAATACTGTTCTGCAATATGTAATTACCTCAGATGCTTCAGTATTTAATATAGACCTTATCAAAATTTTATGCTCAGTTAAATTAGTTTTATGCTGCAAAGGTTTTAGCAGCCTCGCATTGAACACCATCAGAACAGAAAAAGCTTCATGAAAATTAATTAAATTTGTCCTAATAAAGAAAATTTTGATATTTTTTTTTAGAATAATTAAAGCAGCTTAATATTGGAGCACTCAAATGTAGAAGAAAAATGTCTATGTAATTGTGTTTTGTAATAAGAATACTTATTAAATATAAATGTCTATGATTGATTAATGTTAATGAATGTTTTCAGTCTTAGAGTCTGTGGTGTTTAGATTGATTTTATTCATATTTCAGATGATTATTTTTAATTAATAACTATCATTAGAAAAAATTGAGAATAAGTGAAGTTTTTTCTTTGCTCATTATTTTTTTTTAATTATTATGTGACTTTTCATGAAATTTTCAAAATGTTAGCAAATATAAAATTTGTAAAAAATAATTCCCATTGTTTCCTTTTACAAATGAAATTATAATGCAAAAAATAAATAAATAAAATATCTTCTGGCAGACTGTAAAAGTATAAGGATTAAATAATTGATCATTGGTAGTGTTTTACCAAAAGTATATAACAACATATACAATTACAGAACTTCATCAACTATAAAAATTGGCCAAAGATATCAGCAAACGTGCTATTCTGGGAAAAGTTGTACAGACATTAGGTATTTTAGAAGCCGAAGACATGAAAAATTAGCAACGCTTTTCTCAGGAATTAAACTGCTGATCTCTGGAATACACGCCCAGTGTGCAGACCACTACACCATGAAGGCATGCACAGAAGGTGGGAGAAATACCTTATAAAGTCTGAAGAAACAGATCACTCTTTGTTTACTTAGATCAACTCGTTATGTCCATAACATATAAAAAACTTAAATTCCTTGTCATAATTTTTAATAGTGCATAGCCAGTGTTGAAGATACTCTGCTGTATGCTGTTCCATTGAAGACAAGTCTAAATTTTTAATAATTTTTTTCCAATTGCATTTAAAAAATGGATAAAATGTAATTAACTTATGTAATTTTATAGAAGAATTAAACCAACTTACCAAGAATGAATCGGATTTACATAAAGCCAAAGTGTTACATCACAATTATCCATTACTAGTGCAAAATTGCTGTGTTTGATGCCAGTTTTGGTTAGATTCAAATCACTGCTGTCTGTGCTTTATAGTGGAGATACATTTCTCTTCTTTGCTTTAAAAAAAAAAAGGAAGATTTGAAAATATAGCCAGGTTTTTTTAGTGTACTAACATATTTATTGTCATTTTCTTTTTTTCTTTTCTTTATTTAATGAATAATATGTAATAATATTTTTTTTAATAACTAGAAAAGTATTAGTGGTGTAATAAGAAATTCTTTTATTAGGAATCACTTGAAAAATCAAATAGATTTTACTTGTAGTGTATAATTTTCCACCAGTTTTCCAAAAGTCATCATAGCAATATTCAAATTTGTAGGTGCTGCTTGTGTCATGCATTTTCAAATTATACATGTTCAATTATGTTCAAATTATACAACCTGTTACTGGTTTTGTGATACCTGAAGTATTTCTCTTCTCTGATTTATTACTTACAGCTGCAAGTTCATTTTCAACGCAGCATTTTCATTTTTTATAAGTTGTAGAACATTTTCATATAAAATTACTGAATTCTGTTCTGAAACAATTGTAATTAAAATTTTTATTTTGTGAAGTATTAATATTTATTTATGATCATTTAATTCAATTTATTTCTGTAATTCATATTTATTGATATATTCTGTAATGTTTCCATATTTGCAGAGAACTCGCCACCACAGTGACCCGTCTTCCGACTCAACATGCTTGCCTTTAACTCCTGCGGAAGATTACAGTACATTTGATATAGTGAAAGCCACCCAGTTTGGTGTTTTTGAACGCTGCCAAGAAATAATTGAAGGTGGCTATGATGTAAATAGACCAGATTCTGAAAATGTTACACTTCTTCACTGGGCTGCTATCAATAATCGGCAAGAAATTGTCAAGTATTATATTTCTAAGGGAGCTAATGTGGACACAATAGGAGGAGAACTCCTCTCCACGCCTTTACATTGGGCTACAAGGTATATTTAAGAAATTTATAAACTAGTAGTAGTTAGTTTTTTCCTTTTTTTTTTAATAAGAGGAAGGAAAATAATGGTTGTATACAAAACACTGATTTTTATATTTATTATTTCGTGAGTTCATGTCATATGTTTCTATTTTTAGTGTTCAGAATTTTTTTTTTAGTAAAATTTCAATCACTCTTGCCAAAATTTTAAATGAAAAATAATACATTACAAGTAGTGTGTCAGTTTCATTGTTCCATTGTAGAGGTAAATGTTTGTTTCAACTTAAATTAAAATATCTCGTAATAAGGATGTTATTTTAAAGCTAAAGCTTATTGCTTTGAATTGTAAAACAGAGCATATTAAACAGAAACAGAGCATATTATTGTAAAACAGAGCATATTTACCAAAAGTTCCTGGAATTTATGTTTTCTGCCAAATGTACTTCTGTGCATTACTTAATGGGAACAAAAGGTTAAGTAATTCTTATTTTACAATAACCTGCGAAAACGCGTGCTACTTTTAGCTACGCGAGGGCGTGCATCGGGCGCCATAAGCCTGAAGCGTTTTTCTCAACAAAACAAAAATAAAATTGCTTGTGTAATTGAAAAAAAAAAATCCAAATATTAAAAGCAGATTGTATAAAATACAAAAATATACTTTTAATTTAATAAGTCTAATAAAATTGTATTTTAAAACAATTTTAAGACTGAAATTATTTATCATTATTTATCATCAACAACAAAAATTAAACTGATTTCTTTTTGAGCGCAAATGAAATTTAGCACTAATTTATGCAATATTAAATTTTTACAGCAATAATTTCAAAATAAAACTTTCATTTCACATTTTTTTGCAAATAATTGTGCTGTGTTTACCGCAAATATTTTTCTTGCACATAGCGCAGAAAATTTGTGATTTTCGGTCCGTTACGCCAAGACTGTAAACTTTTGTGCAATTTTCAACTAACTTTTCAAAGGCATATGTTATCGGAGCCAGTTTATTTATTTCCCTTCTAGAAAAGCGATCTCTTATGTCATCAAATCTCAAACATCTCATTAGAAATTTAAAAAAAAACATTTGTTAGACATTGTTCGATGAAAAAAGTCAAGCATTGTTTCGTCAGTCACCCAAAGGTCAAGAACATTTACGCGAGAAGCCTTGTGGAGTCCTCCAAAATAAAGAAGACTAATAAATGTTCTGATTTCAGTAATATTTGTGAGTCGAGCATCTCTCTATCTTCCACATTTGACGGCAATTGATTCGATATAAATGTTTGCACAATCTACTAAAATTTTTAATATTATTTTATCCATAAGCAGTTGCCAAGAATTCATAGGGAAGGACACAAATTTTGCTTCACAAACATTTCTGAGCAATTTTCTCACAATGTTGTGAGCAAGAGTTCTCACAGCAAGTCTTGTTTTTTTTTATTCCATTTTGTCACATTATATTTGTCAAGATAACAATTTGCTGACGGACACAAAATTACTTAATTCATTACTAGATTCATCACTTGAGTCTAATGCCTCTTCAGAATTCAATTGGTGATCACTAAACTGTTCTTCAACTATTTCTTCGTCCTCTTCATTAATTGTATCTTTATCTGTCGACACTTCGGCTAATAGTTTATGTAGTCTTTTCATTTCATCGTCATAACTCAAATAGCAAGACCATTTTACAACTGCCTTATCTCTCACAATTTTAAATGAAAATGCGAGTGCGCACCTTGGGCCTGGGAAACCCGGTTACTCAGTTTCTGAGAAAAGATAAAGGGTTAAATTCCAGAAATGCTTGTGAATGACAAGTACATGACCCTAAATGCAGCTACTGAAAAGCTTGAAAAATTTCACCAACTGAAGAAATTTTTGTATTACGTTTTTGTAACGACCGGGCCTCACAGGCCCGACGCACGTTCTCGCGGGTTAAAAATTTGTTTACAGCTTTAATAAAAGCATGGGACATTTCTGATAAATTTATAAAGATAATGGCTTATACTTTTGACAATTAAATTTGTTTAAAAGATTTCATTCACTCACATATTTATTATTCTTTCACATACTCACATATTCATTCTTATTATATTTCCCATGTTTATAAAATTTTAGATGAATTTTGTAAAGATAAATTATTTAACCTTTTGTTCCTATGAAACTCTGTGATAAATTATTTTTTTTTTTCTAATTCATTAATTACCGTGTTTGCCGGCATATACGATGCACCTCCTTTTTTATACGCATTTTTGAAAGATAAAACTTTATTACAGTCAAAAGTCGTTAATCCGGACTCGTCGGGACTTCGGATTATAGATCATCAGTTTAAATCTCGTAAGATGGCATGCAGAAATTTTAAAATTAAAAATATGAAACCGTAATTTATGAAATAAAGAACAATTATGATCTAAAGGGTATCAAAATTTACAAAAAAAAAAGCTTAATATTTATTTGTTTACTTTATTAAACATTTCTTTCAATGTAAGTTGTTTAAGTTGCTTCATTTTATGTGATAATACTTTCTCTTTAATTCTCTTTAATTCTATAAACAGACATAATTTCTTGTTCAGTTACAATCCGCTGTTCAAGTCCCGTAATTGCTGGGCCGAGAATACCGACTAACTTGTCAATCTAAATTTTTTCGTTTTCACTAACCTCTCTGTCACCTTCTTCATGTCTTTATCCATTTTTTGCAGCAATTCCACTTTTTGTTTGATGGACATCGAAACGTACTTTCGTTTTGTAGATCCTTTGGGAGCTCCAGCATCGGAAATTCTATTTGACATAATCGAAAGTTTAAGTTTACTTTTATAAAATTGCTTTTACAGTCTGAAAAAGTAATAAGCCGGATCCAGTTCGAAGATTAAGGAACAACGCAATCATCAACACCAACTGAAATAGATAATTAGATAATTTTAGCTCATACTGTCCGTTATACATTAAACGCGCACGCGAAAACGTATTCTGCACTTGCGCACACGCATATGCGCAGTCGTAAAGGTCTTACGCGCACGTGTAAACACCTATGCGCGTGTGTCAACGCGGCGCATGCGCAGAAAGTTTTTAGCTTTGAGGTCCGAATTATAGATCATTCCGGATTATGGGTGTCCGAATTAATGACTTTTGACTGTACTGACTATTATAATGAATTTACAGTATTTTCAATATAAAGTAATACAAATACAAAGTAATACTTTCTGAAAATACCCAGTCTATAAGTTGCTTTTTTTAGGTCCTCTCCCTGATTCCACCAAGTTCTTATCATTTTCTCATTTGGGGTAGTCCGAAATACCTCTCTGCAGCTCTGTTTCCATGTTCTTTAGCATACACAATCACATGTAGCTTGTATTATAGCAATACTGACGTTGTTTCTGAGCCATAATTTGCCAATAAATTTAAGAAGATTGAACAGTAGAAATTTCACGCACTTAAATGTCGTTCTTAGAAATTATAAAGTTTAAACAAACCCAGCTGTGATCATTGATGACAGCACATTCACTGAACTCTACGTAACTGTAATATTCACACACTCCGCAAGGAAACAAGGAAAAAAAAATCGCATAACTCCGAATAGAGGAAATTTCCAAAAATGAAGGTAATCAAAAACTGAGTATCGATGTATAAGATGCAGTATCTAGGTATAAGACGCAGTATTGAGAAATGAGACGCACCCCGTTTTCAGACCTATTTTCAAAGAAAAAAGTGTCTCTAATATGCCAGCAGATACGGTATTTTATGAGATTTAAATAAATACTATTTTATTATTTTTATTTTATTTTATTTTTATCTTCTCAATCTCAATGGATATTGCCATTCAAATTATTCAGTTGAAAAATGGTTTTCCAACAATGAAAAATCACTCTTTTACATTTAACAATTCTATTACCTGAAATGTTTGAAAAATTTGAGCAATTTTCAAAAATTCTCCAAAATTTCATGTGAACCTTATAAAAAAGATTTTTTTTTTTTTTTTTCCCCATAAAGAGCTTGTTTTAAAAAATTCTAAAAGGTATCTAATTAATATTTTTGATCATTGTTTTAAAAATTTCTAAACCTTTATTACAGATAATTTTTTGGATGTTAACATTTTAAAAGGTAGTTAATAAAAGAATATAATTATTATATATTACCAAAAAATTTTTAAATTAGCTTTCAATTTGAAATATGGAAAAAAATGTACATATATTTATGAAATGGAAGAAATAAAAAATTGTGCAGTAAATTTCATTGCTGATAATTTTTAATGCTAGTTAATCCTTAAACCAGTCATGTTTGTTATTTTTAGGTTAATAAAACTAAATGATTAGTAAATTGAAAAATCCTCAAATAGCTGATACAATAAATAATTTTCAAAGAATTCAGAAATTAAATTAAAAATTTCATACAAATTTTAGTTAGAAGTTTCTTTCTGCTCTCTCTGATGTAACAGTAAAATTCTGATATGCAGTACAAAGCTGAAAATCTGGACATCCAATATCCGGACCTCTAGATCATAAGCAATTTTTTTCCTAAAAAATTTTTTTTATGCTTTACTTTTGAAAATTTCATATTTTTTCATAATAAAACATGTGAAGAGACCGGGTTCTTAATTTCGCTTTTGCAGTGATGCCAACTTGGCAAATCATTGTTTGTTATTTTTTTCTTTCATCACTACCTAACTATCAACATGCTTCAGCTTGAGAATCCACCCAGCAATGTCTAAGCATTTTTTTTTTTTTTTCTAATAGTAGTAACTGAATACCAAAGAGCATGGTAGCCTTTTATGTTGACATTGCGCATAGCAATGATTCTGCGAAGTACTGAGTGTCTTGACAAGGAGAAATTTAACAAATTCATTTCCATGTACAAAAAACTGATTTTGTAAATGTTACTTGTAGGCCAAAAGATAACATTGAATATTTAACCACTTAACTGATTTGCTAGAACACCATTTGGGTGCCACGAAAAGGGACTTTTTTTATTTGCCTGTACACCACTCAGGCAGTGTATTTTACTACACCAGTCCACAGATTTTTCTCATCTTTTATGCATTTTTTACTCTGCAGTGTTTCTAATAGATGTCTCTAGTAGTCTAAGGGATATTGGATAGTAAAATCAGTTCAATGATACGTTTTTACAGCTTTTCATTAGTGAAGAAATTCAACATGTTTAGTGTATTAGGCTTTGCGAATAGTATTTCTTCTGAATTTTGTCATGAAATAAAAGAATAATGGGTGACCGTAAATGGCTCATAACAAAATATAATTCTGATATTGGATCAGATAACAAATCTGAATTTCCTATAAATGATTGTGTTAGTCCTGAAAGTTCTTTATTGGAATTCTCTAGTGATGATGAGAAGATCTAACTCAGGCTTGAAACTTTTGTGAAATGGGAACTAGTAACCCTCCACCACCACCTCTGCAATTTCCTTTCACAGCTAATTCACTTCTGTCACATTTATCTCCTGTAAAGTGTTCTTTCCAGTTCTGCAGTTTCGTCAGAAAAAAGCCAATTTTATGTAAAAATACCTTAATTTAATAAACGCAGTAATTTGTAACAATTTTAACTGCTGATTTAAATGCATATAATCAAATAGAATACAAAATTGTTTATAAAAAATATGCGTACTTTTCGTCGCAAAATGGCAGGAAAACGAAGCCGTTAAGTGGTTAAATTGAGAATAACCGATTTATTTTTCAAATAATCTGAAATTCTAGAATTTCTAGAATTTAAGGAAGTGGTTTACAGCAAAATTTCAGACCTCATAGAGACTGCACCAGATCACAAAATGTTCAGTGCCAGCCTTGAAGGAGCCTTAAGTATATGTGAAAGTATATTAAGTATGTGTGTGTATTTATTCAGGACTCACGTAAGCCTTAATCATGCATGGAAAATAGGTGTAAGTATAAATAACTGATACAGTAAAAAGTCATTGATTCGCACACCCATAATCTGGAATGATCTATAATCCGGACTTCAAAGCTACAAGCGTTGATGCATGCGCGTAAGACCTTTATGGCTGCGAATATGCGTGTGCGCATGCACAAAATACGTTTATGCATGTGGGTTTAATGTATAACGGACGGTATAAGCTAAGCTAAAATTATCTAATTCAGTTAATGTTGCAGATTGTGTTGTTCCTTAATCTTCGAATTGGATCCGGCTTATTATTTTTTGCAGACTGTTAGAGCAATTTTATAAAAGTAAGCTTGAACTTTCGATTATGTCAAATAAAATTTCCGATATATATTTACTAATATGTAAAGGATCTACAAAGTGAAAGTATGTTTCAAAGTCCATTAAACAAAAAGTGGAATTGCTGCAAAAAATGGATAAAGGCATATCCTTCGTTTCTCTAACCATTCCGAAATCTGTTTATCAATTTCACGCTGCTCTGCGGTGGGGGGTGGGGAGGGGGAAATGCCGCGGCACGCAATGAATTGGAAGTTAATCTGTCAGTGCTATCCTTATCTTCAGAGCAGATGTTTTTATTTTATTTGGCTTATAATTCCTTACTAAATGTAGTATTTCATCTCGTTGTACTCCTGCTTTGATATGATTTAAATCAAATTCTTCATCATTATAATTCACTTCCGATAGTGAAGAAAGTGACACAGAGGTTATTGAAAGCGAAAAAATGTCAATTGACAAATTAGTCGGTATTCTCAACCCAGCAATTATAGGACTTGAACAGCGGAACTTTGTAACTGAACAAGAAATTATGTCTGTTTATAGAATTAAAGAGAAAGTATTATCACATAAAATGAAGCAACTTACATTGAAAGAAATGTTTAATAAATTAAACAAATAAATATTACGCTTTTTTTGGTAAATTTTGATACCCTTTAGATCATAATTGTTCTTTATTTCATAAATTATGGTTTCATGTTTTTAATTTTATAATTTCTGCATGCCATCTTACCAGATTTAAACTGATGATCTATAATCCGGAATCGCCGAAGTACCGACGAGTCCAGATTAACGACTTTTGACTGTATAACTCAATCTTAACTTAGCCAGTATGTAATAGAAGCAAGATAAAATTTTGGAGAATATGTCTTTAGTAACCAATAGTGGACACTAGCTAAGCTTTGTGATTGTAAGCGTAAATTTGAAGTTCTGCAGATATCGCAAAAAGTGAAATTTTCCAATTAACGAAATTTTGAAATTGAGTGAACTAAATGAATGTTTATAAAAAATGCAAACAGTTTTATGTAACTGAACCACATAAATGTAAAATTAAAACCATATGTGCATTCCTGCAGCTGCAGAAAAATGATGCATTTATGTTTTAATGGTCATTAAAAAAACAATCTGTGATTTATCACAAAATTTGTTAGCCAGTTGATGACCAGCCCTCTGCAAAATCAGGTATAACTCTGCATCACCTTGAATGTGACCTAGCAGAGTGCATGGAGCATCAGTAAATAAGAATGGATAACATTTCTATAGTTATATTATAGCAGTTGCACCAGAAATTATATGCAAAAAATTATTATAAAGGGCCATGTTTTTACATTTTTGCTATTCCTTGGAGTTTTCTGCTTGATTCCCTTCCCCCTTCCTACAAATTTTGTGCTTGGCAATCCCCCCCCCCTTCCATGGCAAACAGTTGCTGAAGTTAGAGGGAATATTGCTTGTCTTAATTTTTTGTTTGTTAATTGTTCATGTTTTAATGTGGTATGTCTATTAAATTAAATTTAATTTTAAATTTGATAAATGAGTTTTATTTTCACTTATGTACATTTAATTATATTGTGAAATTTGTAATTAATGTGTTTGCTTTTTCTAATGATTGTAGCACTTTTAAAACTTTTTTCTTAATTAACTTAATTTTCTTAATTAACTTTTTTCAAATAATTTCATTGTGGTAATGCTATATGTGATATAAAACTTTTTTTTAAGCATGTTAAATGTAATTATTATCATGGTATAGGCAAGGACATCTTGCAATGGTTGTGTTACTGATGCGTCACGGAGCTGATCCAGCCATTACAGATGGAGAAGGTAAATATTTTAGGAACTACTCTGATATGCGCCCTCAAGTCGCCAAATATTTTTGGCGAGAAACTTCACGCTGCCATATTACTATCGAAATTTTTTGTCTACATTTTGAACTTTTAGCCTAAAATGTCTCCAAAAACGCGGTTTTCGCACATGCAAAAACTACGTTTTGAACACACAATTTAGCTAAAAATCCGAAACAAAAACAAAAAATTTAGATAGCAAAAACGTAAAGTTTCTAACCAAAAATATTTGACAAGAATCCATGTACTACAAACTACGCTGACCTTGCTTTAATAAATTAACATAACAACAATAAATTTCAAAGAATACCATGTACACAGCATCCCGTTTAAACTTTAAAAAAATTCTACGAATTGCACAATTTAGGCGAGGAAGGAATTTACGATCTATGCACTCCTCGCTTTAATAAAATAACATAACAACAATAAATTTCAAATAATACCATGTACACAGCATTCTGTTTCAACTTTAAAAAACATCTACGAATTGCACAGTCTAGACACTAAACAACAAAATAAATTTCAAACAATTTAAAAAAACAACAATAACGACAGAAATTCATACTAAAGAACCAATGAACATAACATGCTACAAGATAAGAACAAGGATAAAATAAAATGCACTTACCATGAATTAATGCATTTTCGAATAGCAGAAATATAAATTTCATACCGCCTTTAACATGCCGCCACGTAATCACTATCGTATTTACATGACAGCCTGACACACTATCCAGAAAATTTATACTATGGTTCACAAATAAATAAAATCACAAATCCCTACTTTTATCATGCATTGCCATTAAAAATAATCTCTCAGACCCTCTTTCCACAGTTCCAAATACCCACTACCCCTCAACAGGATAGCCACAATCATATTTCCATTTGCTGAACTTCAATTCAACAACTACCATTTTATCTTTCCGTCCCATCTTCTCAGACACAGAGGCGAACCAACGAGCTCCAGCGAAAGATTTTTCAATGTCAACAGGGTTGCCATAGAACATGCAATCGTGCCAAAAACCAGCGCAGAACACATATCGCCACATTTGGTGAAATTAGGGCGTATATTAGAGTTGTACCATATTTTATAATATATTTTGTTTTTATTATTCTTAAAGTTAAAAGTGCTACTATAAAATAAGTTTTTCTTTTCATTCAAATAATAAAATTTTCTTGGGAAAGAGAATGAAATATTTTAAGTATCATTAAATTTGGCTATTATTGCATTGAATTAGATTAATGTTTTAATTAAAATCTTTCAAATGTTATTGCTGTATGCATCGGTTTCTATAAATTAAAAAAACAATCTGGAGAATCATTACTCAGCAATTATATAATAATTATGTTATATATACGTATGTAAGTTAGGACAGCAAAGTTCTGTAAATTATGTCATTGGATGCATGTGCACAGCGATGGACAAACAAGGAAGCAGAGAAAAAATATTTCATAATGTGTGTGACCATATCTGAGCATGGTGTAGGAATAAGGGTTATGAATTTCTTTTCATAGCATTTCACTATGTGAATGTAGTAGTTGTAATACCATGCAGTGGCTGTAAACTGGAGCACCAAACATATTTTAAGTTCTCTTTCAGGTTTAGTAAATCTGTGAAAGAGATTATGACATAAGTGAACATGAGGTTATCCAGAAAAAGCAACAACAAAAAGTGACATGCATGACATGTTCTGGAAAATTTAATTTGAAGAATCCATTGTGTATGTCTAGAATATGTTAAAGCTTTTGCTTGATTCCTTATTCAGATATCTGGCCACATTCGTTCCTTATTGTGTAATCATTCACCATACCTAACTGATCTTACCTCAGCATATAACTTTCTGTTCCTGAACCTGAAACAAACTCTAAAAGGATAAAAAAAAGTTTGAATATTCCAGAGTCATGTGATAAGTATTCTTCATATGATGCCAAAAAAGGATTTTGTCTGTAGTTTTTAGAAATTGCACAGTCTTTGTCAAAAATATGTTGCAAATGATGGACATTACTTCAAAGGACTATAATACATTTTATCTAAGCATGTTTTATTTAGGAACACATTCAATCAGCTTTATCTTTATATCATGTATATAGAATCTCTGCTATAGAACTATCTATACTGTATACATATTTGAGAATAGTTTTTGTTAAATTGTCTGGAGGCTTTTAGACTGTTACATTTTTTGTTAACTTATAATCTTATTTAAAATGATAGTTTCTAATACTTTTTTAGTAATGAAAATCTTTATTTTAAACTCTATAAGAATTTCACTTCTGAAATTTTGAACAAATAATTGTGGAGATTATAAGTTGTGAAAGTTGTTGGAGATTCTCCATTCAATCAAATGTAATTTGAATGAATGGTTTAACTGCTGTAATTTTAAACATATATTTAATTTAAAAATTTCTTTTTTATGTTGCAGGTTGTCAGTGTATTCATTTAGCTGCACAGTTCGGGCATACGGCTATTGTAGCATATTTGGTGGCTAAAGGTCAAAATGTAAATGCTGCCGATAAGAATGGTATGACTCCTCTCATGTGGTCATGCTACCGAATTTCTATGTGAGTGAAAAAGAATATTTTATTTCCCTTGGTCATATTTTGATAGTCAGTAATAATTAAAAAATATATATATAACTTAGTATCATTTCCATCATGTTAATATAAATTAATCTTAATCTGTATAACTCAGAATAGTGTGAATGTGATTGCAAATAAATGTAATATGATTGTAAGATACTAAATATGTAATATGATGTACTGAAAATCTAGGTTAATAGATTTCAGTAAATAAGTAAATTTCAAAATTAGTTTACATTGGCAATAATTTTCAGATAAACAGAAATGTTTCTAAATAGTTTTAGCTTACTAATTTTCATAACTTATTCATCTTATTTTTTATAAATCATATTATAATCATTTCTTTTAAAATTGCATGAATCTAAAATTTTCTTTCACTAAGAGTCCTACCAGTGGCCAAATTGTTAAGACTGTGAATACTGGTAGTTCAACCTGGCTTAGGCTCTATCCCTGGTAAATGGGCTTCTGCAGGGTTAGTTTTTATTGTTTTCTCCATGCGTAATGTGAATATGAGTAAAATTTTCTCAGAAAGTCATCCATAAAGGCATCTCCTCTCTTCTTACACAGGTTGTCCTCATGGTTGTGCTAAGCATACTGTGCTGGTTATCTTCAGATTCTTTCTTTGCCTGGTTTCTAATCCCTCTGTGATATCTGGCTACTTTTGTAGAAAACCTTTCTTTGATATCTGTAGCTTTCTTTTCAGAACTTGGAATCTTAATGGTTTCTGACTGCATTTCATAAGATTTTGACAAAAATTTTGATGTAACTGCATTGTTTGCTATTCTTCAGCATGATTACATGAAATTGAATTCTGATATGCATAGATACATGATTTAAGAAATGCATCCTGTTTAAATAATGGATGGTCAACTTGCACATGATACAATGATTCAGACAAGGGCAATAAATGTTCAGAAAGAAGCACAGACACTCAGTAATTTCAGTGAGTCTTCCCTAATGAACAAGTGCTTTCCCATCAGATTTTGTAAGCACAGGTGCTAAGTGTTCACTCTATAATAAATCAGACATGTATTCTTTGAACTTTTTCCTTTAAGCCTAAGAAATACTTAATTATCAAATGCAGTATATTTTGGTAATATTGCTATGCTAGATAATAATTGGTAATATTGCTGTGCTAGATAAACTGTATTCCATTCTGTGCACTTCAGTGTAAGAGTCTAGTACTTA
The DNA here is from genome assembly GCF_044657685.1 of Stegodyphus dumicola. Lineage (NCBI taxonomy): Eukaryota > Metazoa > Arthropoda > Arachnida > Araneae > Eresidae > Stegodyphus > Stegodyphus dumicola. The sequence continues at coordinate 183,334,594 of NC_140775.1, forward strand.
AATATTAGCCAGCACCCCGTACCAGTGCCACCGCCAATACAATCCTCAGTTATGCTTTCTTGAATGTGTTCCAGCAACTCTAAAATCCTGCTCACCTCATTGTTTGTTTGTAAGCATTGCAGCAACTCTAGAAGCTGTGATAGATGGTAGTCTCAGCAGTTTATTCTTGGAAGCCATCTAGTATATAAGTAACAAGTTTTCTTTGTATGCTTTAATATAAGATTGCTTTTCATCATCAATAGATTACCACCAGCATCCAAGCAATAAGTCTCTGAACACACATGCAAGGCATGTGTGTTTTTCTCTATATGAAACATGGGTAAAAGCCAATTTTCCTTGCAAAATTCTCCATGAAGGCATCTTCCCTTAGGTACACTGCACACAAAAAAAAGAGGGGACAGATCTATATCTCCCATTCTACTGGGACGATTGACAAAATGCAATTTATGTTTTTCATGTCTCAAAAGTGTGACTTAGGATATATATTAGATTTATATATGGCATTGTCTAACATAGGTATTTTGACACAAAATCGGACTTTTTCTGAAATAACATACTGTTACGAAATGTACACGTGCGGTAAGATGGCTTCCCCACAAAGCAGTTTTAGAGTGGCCATAAAAAGGCAAGGGAAAGCAGGGTTGCCACATTTGGCAAGAAATTGCCCATTTAGCAACAAAGTTGGCAATATACCATGGACAGATGGAGAACCTTCTGGAATGAATTCTTACCAGTTTAGCCCAAAATGTTCTCGAACACAAGCCGAAAGCTATATAAACTCGCCTAGAGTGCGAGGGAGTGCCTCGTCCAGAGTGAGAGATAGTTAGTATCAAGTCGGTGTCTCGTCTAGCGAGTCAATCGAGTTGACAGCCGGGCAGCAAGTGTCGAGTGCACCGAAAGAGTCTCGTAGTGTCTCACGGTTAGTTCATCTTCGAGAGAGCGTGTTGAGCTCCGGGAACGTCTGAACTGAAGAGTCGGAAGCCGTGCTCTGTGTGTCTCGAGTGCATCACAAGTTGTAGCGTGGAGATTCTCGAGAGTACGTGGAGTTCCGAGACCGACCAAGCAGAGTCAGAAGCTGTACTCTAGTCCTTTGCCGTGAAAATGTCTCCACCGTGATAGCCTGCTAACCTGGAGGCTGTATCGCTGATCCTGTCAGCATGTTTATAGTAGTTCATCGATGACTGTAAAAATGTGTTTTGGAGCTGTCCTGACAATACTGGCCAAATAAGTGTGTTTCGATACTTTATTGTCAAGTGTCTTCATTATTCATTCCAAATCCATACGAACCTCTTACGAAAGTGAAGGAAGAATATGAATATAATGTAACAATACCAATATTTTTCCATATTTCAATCCTACGACTCAAATTATGGCTAGATATTAAATTTGTAAAATTTCGTGCGAAATTTATGGAGAAATTCAAAAATTTATTTTAGTGCAATTTTTTCAGTTTGCACCAAAAATAATTCACCTGGTGAACTTCTAAATATATAGCAGCCTATTTTCCTTTCCCTTCCATTGTGGCGTAGCGGAGCAGGAAAAAAGGCACCTTATTCCTACCTTATTGCATTGTGCATGAGCGGATAAAAAGTCACATTGTTCCTACTTTCAAATAATTTTAACAAAGTGCCTAAACCTCATTTGATGTTTTATCACTTTCAACAAATATGCCAAATTTCAAAACACGCCAATAAATTCACGTATGTCTTCGGAAATTTTAAATAAAAATCTGTAGTTTTTTAAATCTGCTAAGATGGTATACTTAGAAATAAGTCTATTTTAAGATGATGGTAAAAATTTCATAGATTCAAGGTTTTTTTTAATTCATAGATTCAAGGTTTTTTTTAATTTGTAAATTTTTTTAAAATTATAAATTTTAAAAATAAATCATAAAAAAATGGGTGAATTTTATTTGGAATGAAACTGAATTTCAAAATGTGAGAGAAAGAAACTAAATTTAATAAAAGAGGAGAGATTATTAACTATATACCAAAATCAATTAGCATTGAGGAGCTAAAATTTTGAGAGCTAATTTTTTAAAAACTACTTGTGCGATTTTTTACAAAACTTTTTAGTTTGGTAATATAGAAAAAAATTGGTATGTGATTTCAAAGTCTGATTTTGTGTCAAAATACTTATGTTATAATAATGCTATATATAAATCTAATATATATCCTAAGTTTTGCTTTCGTGTCATGAAAAACGCAGTTTGAATTTTGTCAATCGACCTAGTAGAACGGGAGCTACAAAACTGTACCCCATTCCTTTTTGTGTGCAGTGTACATAGTTCAGGTATACTATGTCATAATCAAATAAAACAAACCAATTCATGATAATTTTTTTAGAACCAGCATATAAAATTGAAGTAATTATCTAGTTTTATTGAAAGTTTTCTGCCAAAAAACATTTTTAATAGAGTTCAGAAAAAAAAAATATGAAAGCAGTACCTTTAGTATAGGTAGTAATCATCGAAATCTATGATTTCCTACCAATCTGGTAGTTTTTCAAAGCCTTCAGCCCAGAAACTTGTTTTCCTCATTTTCAAGAACAGATCAACCTCATTTCAGATGTGCTGTACAGAATGGAAGATAGCACCAGCAAGATGTAGCCGCAGTTGTGAAAAAAGTAGGAGCAATATTGGGCTTTCAGAACTCCCATCTATTAGCTTCCCCTTAAGTACATGATAGCCTAAGGTACGGTTTCCCCAAATGAATTTTATCAGCTCATCTTTATTAGAGATGGTCTTGTCCTTAAAGAAGAATCTTTTGAGGTTCCTGATCTTTAGCTTAAAGGTGACTTATTATACACTCGGGGGGAGGGGAGAGCAGCTTCTTTGCGAGTAGCTAGAAAATATATAATTTGAACAATTGACACCTGCTTATTCATTAATGAAGGGAGGTGGAAGAAATTGCTCTGAATCTCAAATAGAATTTCAGATGTTAGGATTTTTTAAAGAAACAGTTGAACAGAATTCCGAGGGTTAACACGCATGCCATCATCGATAATCTTTCACTCTTGGTTTCGATTGCCATTGGCATTTCCATTGCCACCAGCACCATTGATAGAGATGCACGCAGTTTTTCGACATGAAATTTGTAAAGAAAAAGTGTCTGTGATATATCAGAAGGTACAGTAAATGGTACTTATGTATTGTCTGGAACACTGGGAGTTTATACCTTGTCTGGAACACTGGGAGTTTATACCTAGTTCCAGAATGCCCAAAACTGTGGTAGTGATGTACATAATTCTTCAGGCAGCCAAGCGTATAACAATAAATAAATCATGATAGAAACTTTTTGGCACAAACTTGATTTTTAAACATGTGCTTTTTGGATTTTCCTGCAGGTGAAGAAACTGGTGTAAAATTTCTGAATTAATATAGTATTTTACCACAAAATCACTAAAGAGAACAATCACTTTAAATCTCTTCTTATTGCCACAAAATTTTCACCAGAAAAAAAAGGAAACAAAACCTTCTTGTAACTAGGTGTGTTGATTATTTTTTGATGGAGATGGGGGAAAAAAAACTAGGTTTAATGTTAAATATTTATGTATGTAATGAGTATTTTTTTACAGTTATGATTCTTTATTATTTTTTTATTTTTATTTTTATTTTTATTTATTTATTTTTTTTTTGTATAAAATATCTGTGTGTGTAATTTGATATGTTAAATATCTATGTATGTAATCAGTATTCTTTTACAGTTATGATTCATTTTTTTTTCTTTTGTAAAATTCATCAAACTGTATAAAGATGGTTGTGCCAATATGCTATTATCAATTAAATTCTAATATACAGAAGAATTTCATTATTTTTTACATTATATAGATGGGAATTTTCTAAATGAAAATGTATTGTTGTATAATCATTATTATTCTAGGAATGACCCTACAAGGTTACTTTTAACTCTTGGTGCTAGTCTCACTATGGTTGATTTACATCATAAAAATACTCCTCTTCATTGGGCTGTGTTTGCCAGAAACAACAGTGCTATTTCATTACTGCTTAAGGCAGGAGCAAGCTTAGATGAAAAAAATGCTGAGGTAAATTAATGTATTTTAACTTCAATAAATAATATTTTTTATTATGTATAGTGTTTTATAAAAAAAAATCTGATGTGGATATTACAAGAATAGACTGTTAAATTATACACATTTTTTTGCTGCGCTTTATTTAAACTTATTTCCTTGAATTATTCTAACTTAATTAACTGCTCTTTCAAGACAAGTTGAAAATAACATCAAAAATTTTGAAATTAAATATTCTGATACAATTTTTATTATGTTGTTGTTGTTATTGATCCTAACTGGTTAGCCATTAAACTAGACCAGATTCATGAGTCGAAGAACCATCATTAAATCCGAAATGAATTTTTATGACATGGGAGTCTAATTTTTTATACTTTTTGTGTTTTCATAATGTGTATTAAACTTTCCCAAATATAAGTAGAGGAACCGGAAGTTTGCTTAAAAGCTAGATTTTGTTGTTGTTGAAAATTAATTTTTATTTAAATTTGATGTTGCCAAAACATGAATATTTTTGTCATTTAAAACACTTCTGTAACTGGAAGTACAGGGTTATCCAAATTAAACTTCTCCAACTCAGAGGCCTGTGCAGAGTGTTGTATGGGTCATAATGTGATGAAATTTTAAAAACAGACACTTCAGATCACGCGCTCGAGATGTATTAAACAAAAAAATTAGTACAAGAAGTTGCCAACAGGTGGTGCTGCAGATCAACAAGACATTCTACAGATGTTCTGTATGTGTGCCGTGGTTCTCCACAACTCTTTCCATTCGCAAAGCAGTGTGTTCCACAGCAGAACGCAGTAAGTCCACATTAATTCCACGAACACGTCAAATAATTGCATCTTTCAGATGTGCCAAGGTTGCTGGGTGTTCTCGGTAGACCCGATCCTTTAAGTATCCCCATAACCAAAAGTCGCATGGCGTGAGATCAGGCGAGCGGGAAGGCCAAGCTGTAGGGGAACAGCGGCTGATCACACGTGCATCGGTAAAAGTTGCCCGTAGCCCCTGTTGAACGCCATGAAGAATATGGGGAGGTGCACCATCCTGCATAAATATCGTGTCCTTGAGGCGGCCACATTTTTGCAGTTCAGGGATCACAAACGTTGTCAACATGTCCTGATACCGTTTTCCTGTGATAGAGCAGGTTTTGAACCCTGTTGGAGTCACCTCTTAAAAAAATTAAGGCCCAATGACGAATGTTGCAGTGAAACCGCACCATACAGTAATCTTTGGAGGTTTCAAGGGCACTTGATGGATTGCGCGCGGGTTTTCACTTGCCCAAATGCGGCAGTTGTGTGTATTCACTTGAACATTCAAGTGAAAATGGGCCTTATCCGTCCAAAGGATGTTCCACGGCTAATCAGCATTGACTTCCATTCTGGCAAGGAACTGCAACACAAATGTTTACCGAACTACAGGATCCCCGTCGGACAGCTGATGACGACTATGGATTTTGTAAGGAAAATAACTGGGGATTCGATGCATCACACGCCAGACGGTCATATAGGGCATATCAACAGCACGAGAAACAGTTGGCACACTGACAACACCATGTGGCAATTGACTAGTGGGGTCCACAACCGCCAAAGCAACATCTTCTACGCATGCAGATTCCACAACCTGTCGTCCTCTACCTGGTAAAATTTCCAGCTCGCCCGTTCTTTTGAACTTCTTCATCATGTCTCGTAGAGCACGTGGTGACATTAGTCCTCAGCATAAGATCTTCAGCCGACGGAATGCTCTTATCGCAGCACAGGAGTTCTCGCCATTTTGGTAGAAAAGTTTCACTAACAGAGCTTTGTCTTTAAAAGATGCCATTGTGCATCAGCGAGCTGGAAACAACTGCCTGTTCAGGGCCTGTCTTTCACTTTTGTAGGGCTCGTCTTTTGGACACGTTGCGCAGAAGCTTTATTTCTGCAAATCACGTTGCTGCAATATGCACATTACTAGTGTTACAGCCCCACCTATCGGCACCTTCTTGTACTTTTTTTTTTTTTTTTTTTTTTGTGTGTGTGTAATGAATCTCAAGCGCATGATCTGAAGTGTCTATTTTTAAAATTTCATCACATTATGACTCATACAACACTCTGCACAGGCCTCTGAGTTGGGGCCGTTTAATTTGGATAACCCTGTATATGACTGTGACCTACAGTTGTAAAAATAAGAACAGGGTAAAGGTTTTTAAGCTAGTTACGGGGTTGGGTGTTTATATATATATGTGTGTGTTTATATATATGTATGTAAGAAAAATAAAGAATATGTTAAAGATTAAATTAGCTATGTAAATTTCCCTTCTGTATTCTAAAAATAGTAACTCCTCTCTGCACTGCGTCATTCGGAGACTATTCTATGTCATATGATTCTTACGTAATTATAATGATGTAAATAGAACTAAAACTCAACCAGCCAATAGTAATTTTACAGCAATATTAATGCTTTGAAAACCAAAACTAACTCAGTCTGACTTAAGATTTCATCCTGCACATAACGCACTTACTTTCTACGCTTTCCCTTAGCTGGACTGCAGTCTGTCTGCTGCTTCTTTCCTGCTGCAAAGTTATCAAAAATGTAAGCCTTTTGTAAGAGGCACATTTAATGTGTCAACATGTATGTAGTTGCAGCATGTTGCTGAAAATAAAACTGAAGATTTAATCTGCCTTCGCCTCCAATTTCCTGGTCATTGCTTCTGAGTTTGAATATATTACATATATATTTATATGTGTTTGGTATTGGTGATTGAAATAAAAAAGGAAGGTGCACAATTAGATGTTATAGCAGTTCCATATACAGAATTTCAATGTTCTATCGCTAATCATTTTGTAATTATGCAAGATACATACAGATGTCATGAAAAAACCCTTTTGGATCAATTTTACAATCGATTTTGAAAAAAAATAAGAGTCCTTTATTCCATACATGCAGATGTCGTGCAAAAAAAATGTCAAAATGTGTATTTCCGTTGAAATATACCCAAATTTTGGGCAATTACAATACTTCCTTTAATTCTTACAAGGAAGTAAAATTATCCCTTTAAATCAAATCCCTTCATTTTAAGTTTATTAATTTATTGAGTATTAGGATTTGTATAATAGCAACAAGAATGATACCACCCACCACTGAAAGAGGGCATTATGTGTCTAAGGGCCTATAAAGTGGTATTGAGGGGAGAAAAAAGGTAATAAGAAAACATATTTGGAAAATCTGCTTATCTAAGCATTTGTCAAACAAACATTTAAAGAACAAAATGACAAAGAAACATACAAATGAAATTTTTAAAATTAGGCAGAAAAGTAAACTTATTCTGGCATAGATTCTGCATAAAACTCTATCAATTTATTGTTTGAAGGCAGTCAGACACAGGTCATTCTTCTTCAAGACCAAAAAGATTTTTGCAAAAAATTCCCTTCTTCAGAAGAAAAAAGTTTACACTTTTGATGAAGAGGGACCTATATTGCCTTCAGTCAATCAATGATGAATCAAATTTATTGAAAACTACGACAAAATAAGTTGCTGTTTTGCCGAATTTTAAATATTTGCTTCTTTATATAACTATTACACTTGCACACATGTTGTCCATACAGTGTGTAGGCTATTTCTTTATTTAAGGTAAGTTTTAACTATAGCCTAAAGCTTTAAAGTTGTGACCATAAGCCCTTATTTGCAGTGATATCTAAAATGCTCAAGAAACATGTTCTTTCTCTATATGTGACTGGGGATACTATGACAAGAATCTGTGCATGATTTGTTAAGCTCATTACTGTCAATACTTTGAGAAGCCTTCAATTATTATCATTCTGTTTCTGTAGTATGTGATAATTTTTAAATTTCCGTAATGTATTTCACTGTAGTACAAGTGAAATAAACACCTAAAAGCTTCAAAGTGTATTTCAGTACAGTCTTTAATACCTAAAATTTTGCAGTGTATTTCAACTTTTTAGTGTATATCAATGTAGTGCAAGTGCAGTAAATATCTCAAAATTTCATGCTGTATATGCAGTATTAATTTTTTTTTAACCTCATGTTAATTTAACCTCAGTCTGAGTCCCCCCCATTACCTTCAATATTATATATATAGTGTCTTTTATTTTCTTATTAAGTATTAGGATTTGTATAATAGCAAAATGGGAACTGTCTGCTTTTTGTATCAGAATATTGCTGAATAGTAATGAAAAGTAGAAAAAGCATGTTATTAGGATTATTTCATGTCTGAGGTTGGCCTTGACAGTCTTGCATTCCTTATTTTGTTTGGGCCTGTGTGCTAGGTAAAGAAAATTCTGTAGTTTTTAAATCAGCTGTTGTTAAAAGTTAAAGAATAAGTTATTAATAGTAGTATATTGTTGAAGAAGGTCACAAAACTTTAGTTTTTTCCTGCCTTGCAAGTAGATAATTTCTGAGATCTTTGGGGACGATTTCATTTATTCACCTTGGCAACATTTTTTTCAATGGACTGACTGAAGAATTCGGTCTACTTTTCAATATTTTTTTTTTTTTTTTGTTGTTGTTTGAGTTCTTTACTTTTCATTTGTTTTTGTTTCTTTTTTGTATTTGCATGTGTTGCATAAACTTAAACACCTTGAAGGTTTTTAACATGGAAATTAATTTTGTATAATGCCGTGAATTAGCTTTTTTAAAATATGGCTGCCTTATGCATTATGGAAGCCGAAAAATATAGGCAAATTGCTAAGAGTGTGTGTAGAAAAATTGATCCAGGGGAAGCCAGATTATGCTTACATTCAGCCATGCAGTTTACTCATTGTTTTTACAAAGAATTAAAATCTGCTGATAAAACTGTCATATACTGGAGTAGCTAAGCTATCTTTGAGAAGTTTTAATTAACCCCTTCTCCAAAAAAGTGACGTCTACATGCATATCAGCAATCAAAGCCAGACTATATTCAGTTGTTGTCATGGCAACAGCAAAGCTCGTAATAATAGTTAATATCCAAATACCTTCTTTTTTATTTGACATTTTCATAATATTATTGATTCCTTATATCTGTTGATCTTATACTTAAACTCAGTTTCTTTTTTTATGTGATCAGATGTTTTTCTTTTCTATATATGTGCATTTTATTAATATCCTGAATATATAGTTCATGTTTCATTTATTATATCCCGAAGTCTAACTGAATGGAAATTTTTTGTAGAATGACACACCAATTGACATGGCTAAAAGGCTTAATCTAACATACATACAAAAACGCTTAGAAGAAACTAAAAAAGAAAGAGAAAAGAGGACACATTGTCTCACACTTTACAGAGATAAGGTAATTCCTGTTACATGTTCTGTTTGTTATAATTTTCTTTTCTTATTTTAGGTTATGCAATATTATAAAATGTATTATAATTTTTATATGTATATAATATCCACAATATTGTACACATATAAAAGTTATTTTATGTTGCTTTTATTTGATTTTATATTATATAGCAGATGATTTATATAGCCATTTGTTGAAAAGACTAAATGTTTGATTCAAAAGTATTAAATTTTTGGGTACAATTTGAAACTCAGTTTATTAAAATTACTTAATGAAAAATTTACATATTTAATATTAAGAAATTCATTGTGTGAAGGAATTCATTGCGTGCTCCCCGAGATTTAATTTTTTTGGTCCAAAGGGGCTTTGTCCCTGAAGGACTATTATTTTCATTTTGCGTTGAATCACTATAAATGGCCATTTCACTTTTCAAACTGTTGCCACCAAATGTTAGATTCCTGCGTTATATTTGAAGAAATTAAATAATGGAAAATTTGCATAAATGCATGTATATTACTTGCATTGTGATAAAACAACAGTACATAGACCAATCCAAATTTTGAATGACGTAATCCTCCTACAAATATGGGTATGGAGAAAATCAAATTTGAAATTTTGAATGTGTTTTATTATCGATTTCATATTTTGTAAAACTTTTAACGAATTTTTTATTAACAAGCTCAAGGATTTCAAAGTGAGCAATGGCAACACTCTACAGGGGGGGACCTTTTTATCTCCAGCGCGGAATTGTGTATCAGAAATTCTAAAGATAGGCTCATTTTAAAATTATTTTGCGACATCGCTATTGAACTGAATTTTATGGTTTAAGTGCAAAGAACATGATATTTAATAAATAAAGGTAACACACAAAATGTTAAAAAAATGCCCCTTTGGACGTAATTTAAAATCTGAAACCTTTCAGATTTTTTTACATTTTTTATTTTTTATTTTGGTGAGTATTATATTGTTATTAATGACTGGCATCCATTGGAAACTGTTTAACTTTAATTGGTAGGCTTGGTCTTTGTTATATAGTACTTCTTCGGCAGGTTCTGGATATATGTTTGCATAACGTGGAATGTGAACTAAATATGGGCATCGCCTAAAACCAGACATTTAATGGCACGAATACTTTATTAACATACAAACAAAATAAGAAGTTAACACAAAAATAGAAACCATGTTTATCATTATTACGCTGCCGTACAGCGAGGTATCTTCATTACTTCACTACTAACAGTCTCTTCTCTTCTCCAGTAATTCACGTGAGAAAGAGGCATTGCAGGCCGTTTGTGCATGCATGGTCAACACGTCATGACAGTCTTGCTCTTAACCACCCTTTAATTCATATCAAGTGATTTAACAGAAAATTCACATGATTTCAGATCATGGCTTTGGGCTGGCCATTTTGAGCTCATTCACTCCTATTTCTTTAAACCAATCAGCAATGCCTTTCATTTCATGAATGTGAAAATTTTCATATTGAAAAGGATAAGAGCCATTTTTGAATTATCACCATAATGTGGGCAGCAGAGAATTGTCAAATAATGCCTCGTAGGTCTTGGCATTCTGAGCTTGAAATGCTGCATATTGAGACTGTCAAATTCAGACCAATCGAAAAAAGTCTACACTGCAGTTCCGCCTCCATCAAAATTCTTAGTAGAAACAATACACACTGGTCAATAATGCTTACCTAGCATTCACTATGTCCATTCCTATCTATTGGAATGTTCTAACATACATATAATGTGGTTTTCTTATTCCTCGTGTTGCTCCAGTTGTTCTAGAGAAAACATATTTTACATCATTGTAATTGGCAGTAAATATTCAGTTTAGGCATTTTTAGTTGATGAGATGTAGCTTGGTAATAAAATCCAAGTGCAGCACCTGTTGACAAAATGATAAAGCATTGACATCACTTCTACATGCCAAATTAAGTGACTGCCCTTGATTTCTGAGAAAACTTGCCATTGTGATTTCATGATTTATTGGAGGCAAGAATAGTCTCTTTTTGTCAATTTTTTACTTCCTTGTTTTGAGTTGGGGTTTTTTATAACTCCCTCATATTTCTACCTCATCACTGCATCACTCACTGTTGCATATGGAATCTAGAATTTGCCAGAAATCTGATAGATAGAATGACCAAATTTCTGGACTCCAAGAATTGTGTTCCTTTCAGCCTTATTCAACTCTTGTGGCTTGTCCATTCCCATGACAGTAGGTAGTACACATTTCTGCTGAACTAAACTAAACTAAACTGGGCTTGCTACCTCTACATTAATATTGTGTGAAGCATGTGGTGTTGGGGTTGTATGAATTTAATATGTGTGTAGACACATGATATAAGAAAATCAGAACCTCAGATTTTTTTAGAGCAGCAGTTTTTAATTTTTTGACTAACGCGTACCACCTAAACAAAAATTGAAAACTTTTAGTACCACTACAAAGTACTACTACCACCACCCCTCCTGAATAAAGCTCAAATCGCATAAATTTACGAGTGTAAAAGAAAATAACTCAATCAGGATGTTGGGGGTTTTAATTTTTGAATTTAATAGTTCAAAATACTTTGCTTCTTTGTGTACCACTGGTTGGGAACCCCTGCTTTAGAGGGATAAGTTGTGGTCTTTTTATCAATTCATGGCATGTATTAATGATCTATATAGACAATCCCATTTTTCATTCAGAGGCAGGTGTTCAGTTATTAATGGCTATATAGTATGTATTAACTGTTTAAAACCATTGAATGCTCAATGTCTCTGCCTAATTTGACTTCCTGTTTTAGAACTGACTGGTTGAAAAAATGTTTTTATGAGGTTTGCTCATATGTAATAATACTACTAGTTTTCCTTAGGAAAAATATGACATTTTTTTTTTTAAACAAACGGCTCATGTGCTATGCTAAGATCAATTATTTATTTGCTAGTAGGCTTTGAAGCTATTAATTTATTTAAAAAGAAGGATTTATAAGAAGGAAGAAGAGCAGAAAAAGAAAGCTTTTGCTTCTCTCATCGTCTTAGATGATTTGCTAATTTTACAAAATTACTACTAGAATTATTTCATGCTTTGAAACAGAATTTCGGATTGATGCAAAATAATTGTTAAGTTTATAAAAGTATCATTAAAGTATTTTAAACTGAAGTGCTTTTATAATGTCACTCATTATTTCATTTCTCTGTGCTATGTCAACAAAACATATTCTAGATATGTTCTTCATGTCAAAGTATGTACTTTTGTCTGTTTGCTTCTTATATTGTAATAAGGAAAGAATTTTTTATTGCCTTCCTTAGATGTTCCATTTAAACAATATAAGATACTCCATATACAGTGTAAAATGTTTATCATGAAATTTTGTAAATATTTTTTATCTGTGTAATATTTTATTAATTAAAAATTATTTATTTCCCGTTAACTTTAGAAACTAAGATACGGTTGTATGGTTGGGTCTCCATTTTTAGTATTTTATGTCATTGGTGCTCTGCTTGAAAGTCGAGAATCATATCTCATGAAAGCAGGACTGTTGCTTATTTTAGGTATAGCTGTCACAGTTACAGGAAAGTAAGTATTTGTTACGTCATTTGAAATGTCAGATTAAATAATCATGCTTTAATTTGATGTATAGCGCATTGTGTTTTTTAGAATAAAACTTAAAATACTTAGTATATAGAGTGTTTTATTTAGTTCTTAGTCAAAGTACTTATTTGTTTATTAATATTTCAAGAAAAGATCTAGGAAACCTGTCATTTGAATGTTATCACATATTTTGCAAAATATAAAAAGTGCTTTATTTGTTGATAACGTGATAGACTAAAGGCACTTATTAGTAGCCATTGAACTGATGGCAGTTAGTGTTAAGTTAGTGTTTTATAAAATAAAAAAAAAAAAAATAGTAAAAATAGTAAAAGAATAAGTAAAAATAATGAATAAATAAAAAGATCTAAATACTATGAGGTTAAATTAAGTAAATATGTCTTTTTTTAATATAAAAATTAAGAAAGAAACACAAATTATACTTTTTCTTTAAAAAATTCTAGATTTCACACATACCCAATTCCCTGATTAATTAGGTTTTCAATTAAACAGGCCTCTCTAAAAAATTTTTAAGTTTATTTGCTGCATTATAATTTAGAAATTACTGCCACAAACAAAACATTCAATGGAAGATACAAATAAGCATAGAAAGTTGTACAGGATAACAGCAGTGATAGCAAATGATATCTGCTAGATGACCACAGTCAAAAAACAAACAGTTCTAACCAGCTTTTTTATGCAAGTTTGAACTCAATCACATTAGTCAAGTTTTCTTGTAAATGTTATTTTTTAAAGTCATTTATAAGTTAGGTTCATTACTTCTAGTAATGTTTAGCCTTCCATTTTTTATAGTGTGCTCTTTTATTTGAAATACTGGTTTAATATACTAACCAAATAAATTTATTCTTCAGATTAGATTGCTTCAAAAAATAGATAAATTTGTAACAGTATTTTCCTGTTGATTATGATGCGAGTTATTTCTCCTTCTTTTGTTTTTAAATTGCCATTAATTTTAGCATTATTTTGAATAACCCTTAATGTCATCTATATTACTCTAGTTAATCATGAGTTGAGTGTATAAGAATGCTATAATTTTGAAAAATGTGTTTTTAGCATAGTTTTATCTAAGTCTCTTTAATGAAGTCTTGGTTACATTCAAAATCGCAATAACAACCTTGTATTTAACGTAAATAAATTAAAACACTCAAACGATTTTGAGGGTAGCTAAAGGTCCTTCCTCATCAGGAGAACGAAATTCCTAGAAAGGGGAAAAAGAAGAAAAATAAAGCATTGGCAAAGGAGTCTCGGAAACACGTGGTCATAACCA